>NC_090928.1:941275215-943675215 GCF_040938575.1 Ambystoma mexicanum | reverse complement strand
GGCTCACGCCTCATAAGATGATACAGTGATTGTTAGTTAAACCCATCAGGACAATTCTGTAGTTACTAGCTATCATTCCTAACACCACATAGTCGGAGTTGGCTCGCCCAGTGAACCTCGTCCAGGGAGACACACATTAAGGACAGCAACCGTTAACACCCAACGATATAACTCCAACCCCCCACGACCTTACTGAAGACAGCAACTGAACAAGTCAGCAATACCAGATGACAAGACCACCTACAGTCAGAGCCCAAACGAGTAGCGGACAATTCCCTACACCCAGTAATACACCATAACACACCAGTATCAAAGCAAAAAAAGCAAATCGGCATCAACAAACAAAATAATAAAGACCAAAACAGCTCTCAACCTCAACATGCCACGCAGACGACCAGTACAGAGGGAAAGAAAAAGGGGAGAAAGAACAAACACACCGGAACAGCAACAAAGACTCACAACAGCAGAACTTACTCCCAGAGACAGGAACGACAACTGAACCAACGCTGAGAGAAGAGACAAATCCCTCTACTTAACTCTCTACCTCGCAAAAAAACACTCACCAGAAAGAATCAGCAACAGTATACAACAAAACACAACCACGCAGAAGAACGGACATTACTAGAAACAATCAACACAATAAAACCTTACATCACCAAAACAAGAGAAACTTCCACTCGACACCCGCAGTTCTTGGAAGAAGAACCTGGTGAAAACAAAAAACCAAGATTGAATCTAGAAGAACTTTTTGACGACGCGGACGCACCTCTACCAACACCTCAACTAGAGATTGACCTGAAAAGAAAACTCAACACCGATCAGAAGATGCCCCCAACGATAAAGCCCAAAATAAACTACACCTCTAAAATCCACCGCAACCTAATAAATGCAAAATCCATGTCAAAACACTCGATAGAGTTCTTTGGCCTTCTCTATGACAATGGCATTGACATCCTATTCATCACAGAAACATGTCTGGATGACGACTACAAAATCACTCTCCAAAGCTGCCTCCCAACTACAACGGCTGGTCAAAGTGGCAACACACTCGGCAGGACACACCCTCGACACAATCTTCACCATGGAAAAACTTATCACCACGGCACCACCGATACAAATACTGTGGAGCGACCATCTCATCATCCCATTCGTGCTCGGACTCCCAACTCGAGAATGCATCCAGCACCCCAAACTCACAACCACCACAAAAAGAAACTGGAAAACCGTCAAAGCAAGCAACCTATTCGAACAACTGGAGATTACCAAACCCATAACTAGAGCTGGCTGACCTAGACGGGAAAGCGGAACTACTTCCCAAATGGATTGCTGATACAATTGAAAAGATCGCCCCGGCAAAAACCATTCACCCCATCAAAAAAAAGGGCAATGGCAAAATGTTTCACCCCACTACTAAGCACCATGAAAAAGGACAACAAGAAGATGGAACTGGAATGGAGGAAAGAATACAACCATACAAAAAAATACTGTTCTAGAAACAAATCCACGCATACAAGAAGGAAATACAAAAGCCGAAGAGGAGGCATTATGATGGCAGAATCACCAATGCCACCAACACACACAAAGAAATGTTAAACATCATTAAAGAAATGAGAAACCCACTAGGCTGTGACAACACCCCAACCCCCTCAGAGAAACTTTGCAACGACCTGGAAGACCACTTCAAGAACAAAATGAACAACATCCGACAAATCATGCAAAACAGACCAACCAACCATAACTTTCAACCAATCGGACCAAACACAGAGCCACGGCATACACTCCCAAACTTTCCGGAAATAACAGCAGAGGCATTCGTCTTGCTGGTAAAACACAGCAAGAAAGCAGGATCACCCATGGATCACTGCCCCCCTGACCTCTACAAATCAATCCTCGCACAAGGAACACCATCAGAATATTACAGAAACCTCCTAAATCTTTCACTAGCAACAGGAACAGTACAAAGAACCTTCAAATCAGCATATATCAGTCCGCTTTTAACAATCACAAGTGGCAATGTAGAAGACCTCTCCAACTGCAGGCCAATTTCAAACATTCCCTACCCAGCAAAATTCCTTAAAACCTATGTATACAAATTTAACCAAGACCACGTAGAAAAACACCCCCTGCTAGACCAAGCAAAAGTCAGTTTTAGACCTGAAAGAGGAACAGAAACAGCACTATCATCAATCTGGAACGATCTAAAAACTAACGCGGACTCCAACACAACCTCAGCCCTGATTCTGCTCGACCTCTCCGCAACCTTCGACACAGTTAGCCATGACACCCTAACCAACAGACAAGAAGACATAGGCATAACAGACATGGCACTACTCTGGATTAAATCATTCCTAGCAGACGGAACAAACAGTATGGATAAAACCCTCACTATCACCACTGTACTTCAACATCTACCGCACTCCAGTAATCAGAGTCTTCAAAAAATACAACATTACATGCAGATGACGCTCAGATCTACAAAATCGAAGACACTCAAGCTGATCAAGTTATACACAACACTATAGCAGAACCCCCTTGTGCATGTCAGCTACATACCTGTGCGACACCGGGTGGTACTGCTAGTTGATAAAATACAAGAGAGCAAATGAACAGGAACCCGAGCGCATGTCTCTCAGTTCCAGAAGGGACTTTAAAGAATTAGGGCAAGGGATATACAGAATTAGCCAGGGTGTGGTAAAACAAGTTGGTAAACTCAAACCCTCCACAGGAGAATCTTTACCCCCACTAAGGGATTAAGAACCATGTCCTTCCTCATTCTCGTACCTGTATTTAATTTTATTTATATAGTGGTATACGCGAAAGCACTATTGACAAGTAAAAGAATTGTACAAATCATGCAGAAATAGATGATACAAGCAAATGAGTTTTAAGGTGCGTTCTGAAAAGAGAACAAAGATGAAGGGGGTTCCAGTGTTTTGGGGCTAATCGGGAGAATGAGTTTATCACATGGGGTTGAGGGGGGAGGCGAGGGACAGTAACCAGCAAAAGAGATTGTGACCGAAGAGAGCGGTATTGTGTATAAAAAGAAATCCAGGAAGAGAGAACGATTGGCCAAGCCATGGAGACACTTAAAAATGAGGCAGAGAAAATGGAAAAGAGATTGCGATTTGAAAGAGCCACAGAAGTGATGCAACCACCAGGGGGTAGTAGACTCTCAAGTGGCTAGAGATAAGAGAAGACGAATGGTATATAGAGCGGAAAGGAGCCAGGTGAGTAGCGGGAAGAAGAACAGAACAATATGATAGTTGTGAAAATATAATGGGATAAACGAGTTTTGGTAGCGTTAAAGGAAAGGCTGGGTCTTCCGAACATTGAAAAGCTGGTGGTGACAGCAGTGGGCAGTTGTTGAAATATGAGAGGAGAATGTGAGAGAGGAATCAAGAAAAACGCTGAGATTCCAAGCGGATGAAGATGTTGAGAAAGGCAGAAGGAAAAGAGAAAGAAGGCGGGGTTGAGGAGGAATAGTTGAGGCAGGGAAGAAAAGGACATTATCCTTGGTGGGGTTTAGATGGAGGTAATGATTCACCACCCAAGACTGAATGGCAAGGAGACAGGATGTAAGAGTAGAGTGAATAGAGGGAGAGGAAGAACTGTGTATCGTCCGCATAAAAGTGGTGAGAAAAACCAAAAGAAGAGATAATCGAAGCTAGGGGAATCGTGTACAGGGAGAATAGGAGTGGACCTCGGACTGAACCCTGGTGGACACCAAATTTGAATGGGAGAACAAGGTTTGGTTGGCCCAGGAGCCATAATATGTACAATTAGTGAGGTAAGAAAGAAACCAGTCAGGGACCGAGCCCTTGAAGCCAAGAGAGGAAAGGGAGCTAAGAAGAAGAGTGATCAACCATGTCAAAACCTGCTAACCGGTCGAGAGAAAACGGGAAAGAGGATTGCTTAGTGTAGCAAGCAGATAGAAGAGAGTCATAGAAAGAAGGGAATTTCCGTGGAGTGGGAGGGGCGGAAACCAGGATTGGTGTATGGGCAGTATTGATATGGGTAGAGACTTGTGAATAAACAATACGTTCCAAAAGCTGGGTAACAAAAGGAAGGAGTGATATTGGAAGATAATTGAGAGAAAAGAATCCATAGAGGGTTTTTTTAAGAATGGGGAGTATAGTTGTTTAAATTTATTGTTATTGTTATTTTGCATTTATATAGCGCCTTATATACCATTGGTATGTTCTGAAGGCGCTCGTAGGTTGAACACCCTTGGGAACCGAAGTTCAG
The DNA here is from genome assembly GCF_040938575.1 of Ambystoma mexicanum. Classification (NCBI taxonomy): domain Eukaryota; kingdom Metazoa; phylum Chordata; class Amphibia; order Caudata; family Ambystomatidae; genus Ambystoma; species Ambystoma mexicanum. The sequence continues at coordinate 943,670,970 of NC_090928.1, read as the reverse complement.
ATCAGTAGAGAGAGTCAAAAGGTGCGTGTGAGCACAGAGTATGTGTGCAGCTCGTGCGGTATCAGTGTAATAGCTGCGTCTTAGCCGTAGGTGTGGTGGTTGGGAGATCAGGAGCATGTGTTCGTTCTGGCAGGATTTATCCAGACCGGAAGTGGCTGCGTTAGGCCTGAGGAGAATGCCTGGCTGGAGGGTGATTAACCTGAAGTGTTTACTTAGAATGATGTGGAGTGAGCAGCGGAAGTTGGTATGAGAACAGTTCTACCGAATGGTGCCATAGTATCCCTGTGTTCTAGTTGAGTGGTGATGTAAAGGAGAGAGTAAGCGTGGTGATGTGATATGATGGGTTGTATGGCCTTTCAAACGTTCTCTGCATTCCAAACCATACTATATACGTCGCACAGTTCTATGCGCTCCAGTCCGTTCCATGCACTCCTATCAACTCCATGCATTCTATTCTGCTCTATACACTCTGGTCCTTTCCACGCCCTTATGCACTCCAGTCGGCCCCACGCATGTGCTCTTGTCTGACTCACGCATGTACTCTTGTCAGCCCCACACATGCATTCATGTCTGCGTCACGCATGGACTCCCTTTTGTCCCCTCCTCCTGTCTGCCCCCGGCATGCATTCCTGTCTGTCCTATGCATTCTGCAGCTCTATGCATTCATCCATTCTACGCACTCATCAGTATTGGATGCAGTCCGTGCTTGTTCGCTCTACGATCTCGTCTATTCTACGCACACATCCATGTAACTCTTTCCTTCCGGCATTCCTCTGCTTTATGTCCTCACATGCACTATGCACTCGGCCCCTCTCTGCACTCGGCCCCTCTCTGCACTCGGCCCCTCTCTGCACTCGGCCCCTCTCTGCACTCGGCCCCTCTCTGCACTCGGCCCCTCTCTGCACTCGGCCCCTCTCTGCACTCGGCCCCTCTCTGCACTCGGCCCCTCTCTGCACTCGGCCCCTCTCTGCACTCGGCCCCTCTCTGCACTCGGCCCCTCTCTGCACTCGGCCCCTCTCTGCACTCGGCCCCTCTCTGCACTCGGCCGCTCTCTGCACTCGGCCGCTCTCCGCACTCGGCCGCTCTCCGCACTCGGCCGCTCTCCGCACTCGTCTGCTCTCCGCACTCATCTGCTCTCCGCACTCATCTGCTCTCCGCACTCATCTGCTCTCCGCACTCATCTGCTCTCCGCACTCATCCGCTTTAAGCACTCGTGCTTTACATGCATTCAACTGCAATATCTTGTTCCATATATTAATCTCTACACTCATCTGCTCAATGCCTTCGTCCGTTCTGTCCACTCATCCTCACTGTGCACTTAACTACTCATCCGCTCTATCCACTCAATTAGCTCATCTGCTCTATCCACTCATCCGCTAATCAGCTCTTTCTGCTCAATTAGCTCATCTACTCAACCGCTCTATCCGCTCCGTCTACTCTTCCGCTCCATCTACTCTTCCGCTCCATCTACTCTTCTCTACGCGCTCGTCCCCTCTATGCGCTCGTCGCCTCTACGCACACATCCCCTTTACGCACACATCCCCTCCAGGCATTCATCTGCTCCCCGCACTCATAGGCTTTAGGTACTTGCGCTTTACACGCAATCAGCAGCAATATGCTGTCCATATATTCATCTCTACTCTCATCTGTTCTATACCTTCAACCGTTCTGTACACTCATCCTAACTGTACCCTTATCCATTAATCCGCTCTGTCACTTATCCGCTCTATCCACTCATCCGCTCTATCCACTCATCCATTCTATCCACTCATCCATTCTATCCACTCATCCATTCTATCCACTCATCCATTCTATCCACTCATCCATTCTATCTGCTCGTCCTCTCTATACATTCCGTCGCTCTATACATTCCGTCGCTCTATACATTCCGTCGCTCTATACATTCCGTTGCTCTATACATTCCGTCGCTCTATACATTCTGTCGCTCTACACATTCCGTCGCTCTATACATTCATCCGCTCGATACATTCGGTCGCTCTATCCACTTGTTGGCTCTATCCACTTGTCGGCTCTATCCACTTGTCCGTTCTATATATTTATCCGCCATATACATTGGTCCGTGCTATACACTCATCCGCTCTATACACTCATTTGTTCTATACACTCATCCGCTCTGTATATTTGCCCGGTCTGTACATTCATCTGCTCCAGCGATCTACACGCTCTCCGTACTTCCATATTCATCCATTATCCAAACTCATGTGCTCTACATACTCATCCGCTCCACATACTCATCTGTTCTACACGCTTATCCGCTGTACGCTCATCCGTCCGGACTTCCTTATTCATCCGTTATCCATACTCATGTGCTCTACATACTCATCCGCTTCACATACTCATCTGTTCTACACACTTATCCGCAGTGCGCTCATCCGTTCCGGACATTCATCTGTTTTACGTTGTTCTTCCACTCATGTATTCTTCCATTCAGTGCACTCCTTTGTTCTGCCTGATTTATCCATCCTAGCTAATTCATTTGCGCCATTCATTTTGTTCACTCCGCATGCATTCTGTTTATTTCAGGAGTTTAAATCACTTTACTGAGTCCGTATGCTTTGCTCTTATTCTCTTCACAGCTTCGATCTACTTTATTCGTTTAATTCTGTTTTCCCTTCTAGTTTATATTAGGGTTGTTAGCTGTTAAGTTTCTCATATCAGGTGGTTTGATGGATTAGTGTCCTTGAGTTGGTGTTGGTCTTTTTGGGTTAGTTTGGTACGTGTTGGTTTTAGGTGAAGAGCCAGGTTTTCAGCAGTTTGCGGAAAGACATTAAGTCCTCAGTTAGGCGGATGTGGGGTGGGAGTGAGTTCCATAGCGTGGGTGCCAAGGCTGAGAAAGATGATCCGCCTAGCCTGATTGAGTTTGTCTTTGGTATGACTAGGAGACCGGCTGAGCTTGATCTTAGGGTGCGTGGGGGGTGGTAGGGTTTTAGCTTGTCTTGAAGATATTGAGGTCTGGTTTTATGCAGTGCTCGATGTGAGATGCACAAGGTTTTTAAGGTCACTCTTCGGGCTACTGGAAGCCAGTGCAGAGACTTAAGGGCTGGGGAGATGTGGTCCCTTGGGCGAGTGCAAGTAGCAATTTGGCTGCCGCTCTTTGGAGTTTATTCAGTTGGTACGCATGAACTCCGAGGTATAGGGGGTTTGCGTAGTCCAGTCTTGATATAACGATTGATTGGACCGCGGAGAGTCTGTTGGGAAAGTAGAGAGATGGAAAGATGCGTTTAAGAGTTTTAATGTGGTAGTGACAGGATTTGTAGACATTGTTGACTTGGCGCGAGAGTGTTAGGTCAGAGTCTAGGGTGCATCCAAGATTTTTCACTGAGTTGGAGGGGGTCGGTGAGTTGCCCATGGCGGATGGCCAGGGTAGTGGGTGCGTAAGGAGTTCGGAGTTGCCACATACCATGATTTCTGTCTTGGAGGGGTTTAACAGGAGGTGGCTTTGGGTCATCCAGAGTTGACAAGGCAGGAGGCTAGGTCAGGTCGAGAGTTGGATTTTGAGTTCAGGAGTTTTACAATTAGTCGAGTGTTGTCGGCGTAGTTGTAGCACAGGATGTTGTGTGAACGAATTATTGGTAGGAGGGTGATCAAATAGAGATTGAACAGGAGGGCGGATAGGCATGCTCCTTGTGGTACTCCCGTTTCGACTGGTCGGGCTTGGGAGGTATAGGTGGAGAGTATCGTTGTTTGGTACCGATCTTTGAGGAATGAGGCTATCCATTTAAGAGCGGTTCCACGAATTCCTAGGGAGTGGAGGCTGTCTAGGAGGATTGAGTGATTGATTGTGTCAAAGGCGCGGATAGGTCAAGAAGAATCAGTGCTGCGCATCCCGCAGAGTCTGCCGTCATTTTAAGGTCCTCCCAAATAGAGGTTAGGGTGGTTTCAGTTCCGTGACGGGCTCTGAAACCTGATTGAGCTGGATCTAGGAGATTGTTGGCTTCGACAAAGGCATTTAGTTGGGAGTAGGCAGTTCGGTCAATGAGTTTGGCAAGGAATCTGGTGTTTGAGATGGGGCGGTAGTTTTTGGCCTCGAGAGGGTCGAGCAAAGGTTTTTTAATTAGGGGTTTGACGTGGACCGTTTTGAATGCGTCGGGAAAGATACCAGAAGAAAGGGAGGCATTTATGATGGATCTTGCATGCTCTCCTGTGCAGGTGGAAGTGAACATTTCTTTGAGGGTTGTGGCTGGGCAAGGGTCTAGCGGCGAGCCAGATGGTTTGCGGGCAGATAGGAGTTTGTGAAATTGTTCTGGTGATATTGGACTAAAGGATTCGAACGTTGGTTGCATAGTGGTCTCAGCTGGCAGGCCGGCTGGTACGGGAGGAGAGTTGCTCAGTGGATGTAAGAGAGCCAGTTTGGTGGCTAGAGACTTTGTTCTTTCGAGAGCTGTGGTGTAAAAGTGGAGGGAGAGTGAGTCGCACAGTGGTTGTGAGGGGGTCGGGACGGTCATGCTGCAAGTCGGATTGGTGAATTCAGAGATGATTTTGTGGAGTTCTTGGGTTTTTGCAGTTTAGGATTCGGGAGTTGTAGTGGGCTTTTTTTGCTTTCCGGATTTCGGCCTTGTACTGATAAAGGTGTCGGGCCAAGGTGGTCCTGTTCTCCTGGGTTTTTTCTTTCTGCCATTTGCGTTCTAGATATTTATATAGTTGTATTTATATAGTTGTTTAGTGATCTTCAACTCAGGAGTGAACCATTTGGGGAAGGGGGCATGGCGGGTCGAAGGTTTGCAGGAGGGTGTGAGCCGCATCAGAGGAGCGTTGAGCCATGCGTTGGGGGTTAGTTGTTTGTTGAGTTGGCAGGTAGGTGGTGGAGACTGGAGGAGTGCGTTGGCTAGGTCCGGGACGATTATTAGTTTTATCCAACATTTGCCTAGATTCAGGAAGGGGGTCGGGAGAGTGAATGGCGAACAAGAGAATGAAGTGATCGGACCAGAGGATAGGGGTGGGGGACTTTAAATGAATCACAGTGTTGGAGCTAAAGATGGCATCAAGAGTGTGTCCTTTATAGTGAGTCGGGCCATTTATGTGAGGTTGGAGGTTAATTGCGTCTAAACCGTCAACCAGAGAGTGTGTCATAGGGTTGGTGGGATGTCGAGCCATATGTTGAAGTCTCCAAGAAGGGTGAGGTTGGGATGGTTTAGTTGAAGGGTGGCAACATAGTCGCAGAGTTGTTTGCAAATTGTCTATCATAGCCAGGGGGCCCATAAATGATTAGGAAGGTGTGTGAGAGCGACGGGGAGAGGGATAGTCTAACGAGGAGAGATTTGCAGGAAGGAATGGAAGGTTGGTTGTCGATGATTGAGGCGTGGAAGAGAGACTTGAAGACTAATGCTACTCCCCCCTCCTCTGAAGGGACGGTTCAGTGGGATGAGGGAGCACTCTTGGGGGGGTGTTGGGGGGAGGCTTCATTAGCGATTGGGCAAAGTCGTCAGAGAACCAAGTTTCAGTGATAAAGACCAGGTCTGGTTTGACAGAGGCGAGGAGGTCAAAGATGCAGTGTCTGTTTTTCGCTACGGATTGGGCATCAAATAGGATGCAGTTTACATCGGTAGCCGACGTTGGTCTTGGGGCTGGAGCGGAAGGTGGTGGTGGTGGCGAAGAGAGTGGAGACTGGGGAAGGAGAGGAGTGGGGGGGTGCTGCTCGATGGGAATAGTGGGCGAGCAGAAAGATTGGCGGGCTTCGGGCGGGGTTGGGTAGCTGCGTGTGTTAGGATGATCGGGTTTGGTTCGGGGGATTTGAAGGTGGGGTGTGGGCGGTTAGGAGTTTCATTTGCAGTTGATGAGAAATAGAGGGAGAGAGGTTTTAGGAAGGGTGAAGCAACGGGGGAGGGAGGTGATTGCGGGAGTGAGGTGATGGGTTGAGACAGGGGAGGTGAGGAGTGCTGAGAGATTGAGGGGGACCATGTACGTTTCCTCTTTAGTCTTTGTGATGATTGGGGTATGAGAGAGGGTAGGAGGAATGGAGGGAGAGAGGGATGCAGCCTCGGTTCTTGCTAGGGCTAGGCATGCAGTTTTTAAGGAGGGGAAAGGGTGCGGTCGGCGGGGGGAGTTGGCGGGGTTTGTGGGCAAGGCGGGAGGTTGATGATTGCAGGGCGCGGGGTACCTGCAAAGGGGGTGGAATGATTTGGGCAGTGGGGGACGGGTGGGAAGGCAGGAAGGGGGGTGGGGGCGGTCCACAGTGGTCGTTTCTGACAAACTCTGCTGGAGTGGGTGTACTCGTGCTTGGTACAAGCTTTTAGGAGGGCTTTCTAATTGTAGTTCTAAGTTCAGTGGGGGCACGTTATGCTCACTTCTAAGTTCAATTCAATTTGCACCAGGATGATATTAGACTATTCGGTGCACTTCTCGGTTCGACTGTACACAGAGGTGTTATTGGGTTTTAGGTGTTGTTAAGTGCACTTCTAGGTGTGACTGTACACAGAGATTATATTAGGCTATTAGGTACCATTAGGTACACATCTAAATTCAAGTGCACACAGAGATGGTGTTAGGTCTACCTCTACATTCAATTTTGTACAGAGGGGATGTTAGACTATTGGGCGTAGTTCTAAATTCAACTTAAACTGGGATGATATTAGGTCTACCTCAAGATTTATTTTGTATAGAGTTATTAGGTCTATCTCTGGATTCAATTTTGTGTAGAGGAGACTTTAGACTATTAGGCACTTCTACATTCAGTTTACACACAGAGGCTATCGGGCACACTTCTAGATTCAACTTTCACAGGGAAGCTATTGGGATACTTCTAAATTCAGCTTTGCACAGAGTTGTTAAAGGGCACACATTCTAAATACAACTTTCAATGAGTGTCTATTGGGCACACTTCCAAGTTTAATTTTCATAGAGGTGTAATTAGGACATTTCTAAATTTATAGAGAGGTTATTGGGCTAACTTCTAAATTACCTTTCGAAAAGCAGCTGGGCACACTGCTAAATCAACTTTCAAAAAGCGTCTGGGCGCACTTCTAAAATCAACTTTCAAAGAGTTTAGCTATTGGGCACACTTCTAAATTCAACTTTCAAAAGGTGGTTATTGGACACACTTCTAAATTCAACTTTCAAAAGGTGGTTATTGGGCACACTTCTAAATCCACTTTCAAAAGCGGCTGGGCGCACTTCTAGATTCGACTTTCAAAGAGCAGTTATTGGGCACACTTCTAAATGCAATGCAACTTTCAAAGAGCAGTTATTGGGCACACTTCAAATACACAGAGGGGCTATTGAGTACACTTTTAAGTTCAACTTTCTCCAGAGAGGCTATTGGGCACACTTCTAAATTCAACTTTCAAAGAGCAGTTATTGAGCATATTTCTAAAACAACTTCAAAAAGCAGCTGGACGCACTTCTAGATTCAACTTTCAAAAGTGGCTATTGGGCACACTTCAAATACACAGCGAGGCTATTGGGCACACTTCAAATATACAGAGGGGCTAGTGAGTGCACTTTTAGGTTCAACTTTCTACAGAGAGGCTATTGGGCACACTTCTAAATCAACTTTCAAAAGAAGCTGGGCACGCTTCTAGATTTAAGTTTCCATAGAGAGGTTATTGGGCACACACCCGAAATGGTGAAGGTTGTGGGGCGGGGTAGTATGGCAAGAAGTGATTGCTTCTGTCCCTGCCCTTGCTACACTTACTTGTTGCTGGCTTCTTGCTTCTCCTGCGGATACCTGCAGATACTTCCTGGAGCCGTCTCAGCAGGAGCCGTCCTTTGCCTCTGGTCCTTAGCCGATGGGCTGCCGAGCAGAGGGCTGTCCTGGGAGGACTGGCAATGAGTGCAGATCTTCTTGTCGGGACCAATTAAGGGAGGGGGTGGGCTGGGAGGCGGGAGGGCTCGGGGAAGCAGGAAGAGGGAGCAGGGAGGGAAGGGGAGTCAAACAGGGGGCTCCGGGGGCCCTGGCAACGTGGATTGCCCTTAGATTACAAACAAAATGGGGGCACCTTGCACACAATGCAACACGCTCACCTGGTCACGGCCACAGCACAACAGAAGGGAGGTGGAGGACTGGAGAGAAAGATTTAAAAGAGTAGCCAAGCAGGGAAAGAGTAAAGGATAGACTAAGAGGAATAAGAGATGAAGGAAGAGGGTCAGAAGGAGCAGCAGTAGGATGAACTTTGGAAAGAGGAAATATCTACGGGGGACAGAAGATAAAAAGAAGACAAGGGGATGAGGCAAGGGGGCGAGGTGGAAGAAGGGGAAGTAAAAGAGCGGAGTGGAATGACTTTCAAAAAGAAGTAAAAAGCAAAGTCTGAGGCAGAAAGCGAGGAGGACAAGGAGGGTCATGGTAAGAAGGAGTGAGGATACGTTTCAAAGTTTGGAAAAGACCAGGAGGATGCGAAGAAAGAGTTAAGATCAGTGTGATAGAGTTGTTTAGCAGAGAATAAGGCAGAATCAAAGTCTGCATGAAGAGAGGAAAGATTAACAAGGCCAGGCAGCGATTGGGATTTCCTTCATTAGTGTTCTGCTTCACTCATAATGTGTCTCACGGAGCGAAGGGCCGCTGTAAACCACGGTTAGGTGGCTTATAAAATGGAGAGAAGGATAAAAGAGGATAAAGAAGGTCAAGAGGCTGAGGGGAAAAAGAAAGGCAAAAAAGTGAGCAGAAAGACTAGACAGTGTTAAGAAAAGAATGTGGAAAAGAAGGTAGAAGTGTCAAAGAGCAAGAGATCCCAGTAAGAGAAATGGGAACAAGAGGAAAAGAAGGGGTAAACTAATAATTTTAATTGTTTATTTGTAAAGCACTTATACACAAGTGTGAAGTGCTTCAAAGTGCTCCAAGGCAGGAAGGGAACTAGGTAATACAGGGCCTCATTACACGGAAGGCGGTGAGCCATGGCGCTATTAGCGCCATGGCTCATGCCGGTAAAATACCGGCACCGCCTTGGCGGAAAGGGGATTTACCGCCCCATTCCAAGGTTGGTGGGGCGGTAAATCCCCCTTCCGCCATTGCCCTTCCCCATTCCCATTTCTGCCCCATAGGGCTCTTTGGGAATGGGGAAGGCGCTAATTACGGCACCGCAATTCTGCGGTGCCGTAATTAGCTCCGAGGTCCCTTAGCGGGTTGGTTTTTAACGCCTGCAAAAAGCAGGTGTTAAATCACCAACCCGCTAAGGGACCTCGTAGTAAGGCGGTACTGGTTAACGGTCACCGTTACCATTAACGGTGGCCGTTAACCATTACCGCCTTCCGTGTATTGAGGCCCACAGAGTCCTTCTTAGGCCTTGAAGTTTCCGAATGATCTAACAAAAATGACTAGCATACTAGGTCTGACAGCATTACTTCTAGTGCAAGTGCATGACAAGAAGGAAGGCGAGAAAGGGGGGAGGAGAGGGAGAAGAACATACAATCCATAAACTACCGTACTAGGCCAATGATGTTTCAGATAGTGCAAGTGAGGTGATGGGGGAGAAGAACATACAGAAATAGAAACTACCGTGCTAGGCCTAGAGCTTTCAAGGTAATGTAAGTGTGCAGACAGAAAGTGGAAGGGAGGGGGAGGGGAACAAGTGTGCCCAGTTCAGTAGAGCACGTGCAGAGAGGGTACCCTTCTCATGGGCCGAATTCCAGAAGTGCAGTAGTGGTGAGCAGAGTGCAGAGGCAAATGCAAGGACTAGCGAGGGAGTCTGGGACCCGTGTGGCTCTGGAGGTGCACCAGGCGACCAGTAAGCAGAATGGAGCGTAGTTATGGGAGAGAAGGAGGAGGGAAGTAGGCGAGAATGGTGAGGAGGTAAGCAAGGGAGAGAGAAAGTGGAAGAGAAGAGGAAGGTCTTGAGGAGCTTCGGGAACTTAAGGAGATCAGGTTCAAGACAGAGAGAGCCAGGTAGGTTGTTCCAGAGTGAAGCATTTGCAGAGGATAAAGATCTACCCCCAAATCTCTGTTTGGAAAAATGGCTCAACTGCAAAGAGTTGGAAGAGGATGGGCGGAGGGCTCTAGGAGGAGAGTATTTGGGGAGAGAGATTGTAGATAGTGCGAGAGGAGGAGGAGGAGGAGGAAGAAGAAGAGGAAGAGGGATCCTGTGGGCCAGAGGGTCTATGTAGACATTGAAGAACAAGGGGATAGGTTAGATCCCTGGGGGACACCACAAGTAGAGAGGGTAATAGCAGAGAGAAAAGACCCAAGTTCTGCCTGGGAAGGACGTTCAGAGAGAAGGGAGGCAAGCCATGCCAAGGCCTGATCTCTGATGCCTAGGGTATCACAGAGACTGGAGATCAGGATGTTGTGGTTTACCGTATCGAAAGCAGAACAGAGGTCAAGAAGAATGAGGACAGAGGGAGAGTTGGAGTCAAGATTTGAGAGCAGCTCTTCACGGGTGTTCAGAAGAGCAGTTTCCGTGCCTCCATGATGCTCTGAAGCCAGCCTGATGGTCATGGAGACAACCAACAGATTCAGTGTGGAGGGTAAGCTGAGAGATAGCCAACTTCTCCAGGAGTTTTCTCAGGAAAGGAGGCCTGTAGGTCTGCCAACAACCGGGTCGCTTCCTCCCCTTGCTTTAACTCATACTGCTCCCCCCTGTGCTCAAAAGATAGAGCGAAGGGGAAATGTCAGCGGTAGCGCACCCCCTCTTCCTGTAGCTATTGCGTCAGGGGTCTGAACTGCCTCCTCTGTTCCAGCGTGTGGTTTGACTCCCCTCAAGGACCTAGAATGATATGTGGAAGAAAACTATACAGAAATGAATGACACTTCCTTACCGGGTGCAGACTTTAGGTGTAGTTGAAAGTGAAGAATCGAAGAACGGAGTCAAAACGACGACAGGGATAAAATAATAAACACATAGTTAGTAAGGGAAACTATGCTTGATCGGCACGAGTGCCACACTAGAACCGGCTTGGTGCACAAGGTTGTACCTGCAATGCGTCCTGTACATGCACAGTATCCGAATACAAATGGAGTCTTTTCCAGGGACTGAGGATGACAGTGGCTGAGTGTCAGATAACGTCGAGGAGGTAGACACAGGGTGGTGGAATCAGTATATGTAAATGGTGAGGATCATTATAAGCACTGGAATTGCAGTATGAAGTGGTCCATATGGCGACCGGAATCAGAATTCCTGAATGCAGGGCAGCGCCGGCAATGCAGGCAGAGACAGCCTGTGTAGCGAGCCAAGGTCAGAAAAAATAACGAAATCAACAAAGTGCTGGGGCCAGAAGCAGAGACGGTTCTTAACGTGAGCCCCGGTCAGAAACCAGGTAGCCCGGATAAAACCGAGACCGAAAGCATAGAGCGTTGCGTGTAACGAGCCTTGTTAGGAACCAGGAATTCAAACAGGCGTTAAAACATGAGCCGAAAGGCAGTCCGTTATACGTGCGCAGGATCGGTTTCAAGGATAAGCGTCTTCGAGTCAACAGAAGTACCAGAGGCAAGAAGAATCCGTTTAAACAGACCGGGTCAAATGAGGAAAGGTAACAAGGGAATTGCAAGAATCAGAAGCAGCAGGCTCCTGCTCTGTTAGGCATTTAAAGCGTTGCTGGAGGCGGGACCGACGGCAGCAGGTAGCTGACCTTGCTGACGTTGACGCTGTTGTCAAGGCAACAGCTCTCTGACATGTCAACATTGCTGCTGCTCGTTTCCAGGGAAACTTCCGACGACGGAAAAAAGGAGCAGCGACATGCCGGTTCCTAAAGGTGATGAATCGCATTTTGTGAGGCTGTGGAAGGGGAGTTGTAACAACCTTAAGGATGTTACTTTCACATCCCATTTTTGAAATCCTACCAACCATTCCTTCGGGTTGCGGTGGGAAACGGTTAGTACTAGTTCAGAGCTCTCTCATTCTGGCTCAAGTCGGCCCCTCAGGTCTTTGCCAAGATTTTGCTACCAATTTTTCCCCCTCTACATATCAAGGGGATTCAGGTGTTCCCATTTGGCTGAGCAAGGCTCCTCCTTAGATCTCCTGGTACAACAGGTGGGAATGACTTGCAATGCGCAAGACAAAATGGAGTTCCTACTCGACAGGGCCAAGTCCCAGCCATTTCAGGACCTTCTATTCATAGGGGTAAGCTTCTGGACTGCGGAAGGAAGGGTGATGCTCCTGGCCAACAGAGCATACGTGTCGCAGGAGGTTCTGATGTCCCAATATCATGTCTCAGCAAGAGACTATCTGCAAGTACAGGGACACATGATTCCTTGGGCTCGATTCCACGTGAAACCGCTATTGATTCACTGTCACAAGTTTTGGAAAGAAGAGTCTCTGGACTTCAACACCTTCATTTCGGTTCTGCCATTACTGGGACAAGACCTACACTGGTCGCTGTAGTTATCCAACCTTCGGAAAGTGTTCCCTTTGACGCAATCACTTGAGACCATTGTTACCACAGATATAAGCAAGATGGGGTGGGTGGGGTGGGGTTCAGTGGTACAGGGTCAGTCTTACCAAGAATTGTGGAGGAGGTAGGTCGCTTGTCCAAATCGAGAGAACTAACAGGAGTGTCCAGGGCTCTAAGAGCATTCACCCCAATTCTCATGGGGAAGTCTGTTCTTTAGACATACCACACTGGGAAGTCTGTTCTTTAGACATACCACACTACTACAGAGTTGTATGCCTACAAGCCGGATGATCTGCGCTCCAAATCACAGGTATTCTTGCACAGGAACTGGGGAATTAGGTGGCGGTAAACCTATCTTTGAAAACAGCACACATTATAGGGCTGGACACCTCTGTAGCAGACTGCTAAGCCAGCTTGTATTCTCTACAGAATGGGAGCTGAAGGAAGAGGTGTTTCAGAGCATTTGCAGGACATATGGGTACCCGAGTGTAGATCATTGTGTCCCCGCAGAATGCAAATGTTCTGTTCTGATCCGATTTTCCTTCCCCAGGGGCCTGGAAGTTGGATGCCATGTCTATAGTCTGGCCAACAGGTCTCCTCTATGCCTTCCCTCCCCTTGCGTTGATCCCAAAAGTTCTTCTGAAGATCAGGGACTCTGTAGCAGAGGTAATTCTATTGACCCTTTTTTTGCCACGCAAGGGTTGGGTCCCCTCTCCTCGTGGACCTAGCAGTTGCCGCCATGTTTGTCGTCCTTAGGGATCCAGATCCCTTTGGAACTTCACAAATGCTGGATCATCCAAAGACTTTGTCCTTTCGGACCTGGAAGTTGAAAGGGAAGGCTGTAACTTCAAGGTTCTTGTGCAAGGGTTACATGTTCCATCAAGAATGATTAAAGGCTCTCAACCCTGACGGCGCATGAGACACACTGAGGACATTTTGAAGCTTGGTGAAGGGAAAGGGGCATTTCCTCAACCTCCGGTCAAGGAACATGCATCCTGTAATTCCTCCACAGGGCTTTCAATTTGTGTTTGACAGTTTCCACATTATGAGTGCATTGGGCTGCCATACACACACATGGGAGTATGAGGGTAAAGACTCGGAAGAACAGTATTTGGTCACTATGATACTATGGAGTTTCTCCCTCTCCAGACCCATTCCTGTTTCAGGATTGCCTCCCTGGTGCCTTGTTTCTTAGATGCCATCCCTCCTTTCCTTCCCAAGGTGGTTTACAAATTCCATAGATTGCAGTAAATTGTCCTCCCATTCCTTTTGCCTAATCTTTCCACAGAATCACTGCACTGGATTAGTCTGGGAGGTCTGAGGGCTGTCTTGGTCTATCTAGAGAAGTGTAAGGATTTCTATACCTCAAGTCCTATAACGAGGAAGAAGGATGTGGAAGTAATCTTCATTACTCCTAGTCCTGATCTTCCTCATCGCACTACTTACAAGCCACTGCCTCTCCCTCCCTCCCATTAAAGAATGGGGTACACTGGCATTGATACATAACTTGCATTGCTCGGGTATCTGGGTCTGATATGTCCCTAATGGAGGAGGCAGGACTGTCAGATAAGAATAAAGGAAAGAGAAGAAGGGGTCCTTGTGAAGAGATTAGTTTGCCTCACAAGTAACTACTTTGGGAAGGAAGAACAGGACTAAGAGTAATGAACATTACTAGTAAGTAACCCATAACCCCAGCAATAACAGCACATCCTCCATAATCATATTGAAACTACAAATAGTCACTAAGTAAAGTATTTAGCAAACCCTAACCTAGTTGCCCACTCTCATATACAATCAGATCATTTTAATGGACGGAATCAAGTAAACTAGAGAAAACGCACACCTGATGTAAAGTTGATTCTATTCATGGTCATTATCGAGATGAGCAAATAGAAGTGAAACTTGTTATTGAATCCTTTATGTATTTGTCCAATTTCATTGGGAGAGAAAGCGTATGCCAAGGAAACGGGTAGGAAATCCATAACACCCAAGTTGCAATCCAAATAGATGTCCTTGCAAGCAAACTAATATTTGCAGAGGTGCTGAACACTCTAATGTGAAACCTTCCTGTTAGAATACTGTCAGGGATGGCACTCTTTTAAGAGTGGCACAGGACACCCAAAAAGTGTTTGGGTGGTTGTGCCTAAATAAAGTGGACAGAGAAGCACACACACAGCTGAAAGGAAAGAGAACGAAGAGTAGGCAAGAGTAGCAAGGAAAAGGTACAGAATGAATTCCCTCTTGGGGTGTATGCAGATATAGGAAAAGAGTATTCCACGAACTTTAGGAAATACTCAAGCCTTCTGCACAGTTTGCTATAACAGAGGCCCACGCTGTTTGCTCATGGCTTGGAACAGCAGCTATGGGTGTCTGTAATGTAGAAACGAGACAAGGGAAGGGGCAGAGGTTGACTGATGGGAACCAACAGACAAGCTCTGTACAAAAGGGTCTACAAACGGGACAAGAGAAGATACTTGCAGACAAATCCAGGAAAAGGAGGTTGATAGCAAACTAGCAGAAGGAAATGAAGGGAAAGTCGTGTAACAGGATAGGATAGCAGAGGACAGTAAGGAACAAGGTTGAGAGCTCAGAGGAGCAGGAAAGCAATGAGCAAGCCCACAGGAGCAGGGCTGTAAGGTAGAGAGCCCAGAGGGAAAGGGCTTAGGGCAGCAGAGTAAAGCAGGCTGCACGGCAAGGAACCCAGAAGGACCGGGCAGCAAGGAGTGAGCCCTGAGGGGCAGGGCCGCTGACCGTAGAAGGTTGCAGAGGACTGTAGAGGGCTGCTAGGCCGAGAACCCAGCGGAAAAAGGTAGGTAGTAAGCAGCGGAGCGTGATCAGCTGCAAAGTAGGAAGCCCAGAGGACAAGGGCTGTAGGCAGCCGGAGTGAGGCAGGCTGCAGAGCAGGGAGCCCAGAGGACAAGGGCTGAGACTGGAAAGCAGCAGAGCGTGATCAGCTGCAATGTAGAAAGCCCGGTAGGGCAAGGGCAGAGGCTGAAAGGCAGCAGAGCGTGATCGGCTGCAATTTGGAGAGCCTGGCAGGGCAAGGGCGGAGGCTGGAAGGCAGCAGAGCGTGATCGGCTGCAATGTGGAGAGCCCGGCAGGGCAAGGGCGGAGGCTGGAAGGCAGCAGAGCGTGATCGGCTGCAATGTGGAGAGCCCGGCAGGGCAAGGGCGGAGGCTGGAAGGCAGCAGAGCGTGATCAGCTGCAAGGCAGGAGCCTGGAAGAGCAGGGCTGAGACAGGGAACCCAAAAGGCTAGTGATGTAGGCAGCAGGGTGTAGCAGACTGCAAGGCAGGAGCCCACCAGGGCACTGGAACAAAGAGCAGGTGAACTCAAGAAACAGCATACAAAGTTTGTAGCTCGAAGCAAATAAGGTGCCGGAAGGACACTCAATGCAAGAGACTGAGCTCTCGCAGGCAGCAGCCTTTATACTGCCCAGCCTAGCACAGAAGCAGGCTAATTGGTTCCACCTGGCTCAGCACACCTGCAGACAATCGGCCACCTCCCTCTCTGTTCCTGAGCTGGTGGAAGCAGAGCAAATCCCTAGGGCTTCTGGGGATTGTAGTTCTGATGAAAGAAAATAGGAATAGCCAGGAATGGATGGTTATAGCCAAGTGCATTATGGTAAGTGTAGTTTTCTGGGAAAAATAAAAAGGCACCAAAGTCTTGCAAATGGGAAATAAAGTCCAAATAGTGAATAGCGGTTGATACAGGAGTTTTCTGTAGATAAATGAATAACAATTTGTCCATATTGATTGCCAATGTATGCGCCCATGGCGCAGGCATGATAAATACTTTCAAGCTGCTACCTTGATGACACCAATTCTAACTATGAATACCAAACAGTATTGCAGTTGTAGATAAGTACTCTAAAGCTAAATGTAGGAGGTTGCTACACTTGAGAGAGGAAGCCTTTGCAAACCCCTTGTGGAAAATTCAACAGAAAACAAAGAAGGGGGCAAGAAAATAGAAAGCACTCATCAGAATGTGATGTCTTACCCACCGGAGAAGAGATGATTCAATACCTTAATTAGGCTAATAAGTCCTTTATTAACATAGACATACACTGCCCATATCTTTGAAAAGGATGATCTATACTCTTCCTATTTCTCATAATGTGGGCAATTTAACCCACCCCTTCCCCCGAACGGGGCAAAGCAGCTGTTTTCCCCTAAATACCTACATTGGATGGTGGGCAGGCTAATATTCGCCTCTGTTCCTTTGAGTCTCAACCAACCCTTATGATAGTTAGATGGATTTGTCATTCTCTGTCTAGCCCAGATTCTTCCTATTAGGCAAGTTTAAAGCATGAACAAACACTAATACAAAACATGAAGTGTGCGTGAATGAGGCATACTATAAGCAACATGTATTGTGCTGAACTTCCCACAGAAAACCTGCACTATCAAACATTTTGTGGACTGAAGAGGGATGGATGAATCCCACCTCTGCTCCCCCTCCCATAAAATACATGACCCACAAGAAGAACTGAAGATATCGCGATCGCCCATACTATTTCGGACCGATCCTTACTGCTCCTATGATAGCCAAGTACGTTGAGAGGAACCCACTCAGCCAGCCCTACAGCCCAGGAGCAGTGCAAACGCTACCCAGAGTGGACGAGGAGCCTCTGGTTGCGACAAAGGAGACTTCAATTGACAGAATCGATTAAAGCGCAAAGAAGCCACGTTACTGACGTTGTTAGAGACACCACGACATAGCAGAGTTAGACAGGAAGCACACGCGCCATCCGCACATCAGGACAGAAACACACACCCGAATACATGAAGAACAAATACGGACCAGTTCTAGAAGTTAGAGGACTGATACATATACATACTGTCTTTGCCTATAGTATTTTGTCATTAGCTTAACCGCAGCAACGCAGATACCGCAATAAGCAAGAGATGAAGAGCAACGCTTGCAGGTGCTTACATGCCAATAAATTTATGGAGCTGCAGGAGCACCTATGGGACCTGACAGAACCATGCATAACTAACATATGGAGACTATAGAATAACACTAACTTGTAGAAGCCATGCCATGGCTTATGAAAATCACAGTAGGCCTCAAGCATCTCAGTAAGAGCTGAGCTAAGCTGAATTCAGGCTGAACTGGAGAGCAACCGCGTGGGACAGAGCCGGCTGCCAAGGCCACCAGATACGTGTGACATTCCGTTCACTGAACTACAGTAACACCAGCTGCAGTAAATGTGAATAATTCTTCATAAAATCGAAGTGATTCAGAGCTCCAGAAGCCCAGAACACAGTCTCCAAACAAGTGACCCGGCCGTCTCGGATGATAAATCGAAACAGGCACTGGGAAAGAGGAGCGATCTCACACCGCCAGACAGAAGCTTGTAAT
Organism: Ambystoma mexicanum; assembly: GCF_040938575.1. Taxonomy (NCBI): domain Eukaryota; kingdom Metazoa; phylum Chordata; class Amphibia; order Caudata; family Ambystomatidae; genus Ambystoma; species Ambystoma mexicanum. The sequence goes on along the minus strand of NC_090928.1, from coordinate 943,653,331 downwards.
AAAGTCATTACAGAATGAGACAAGTGTTGCACGATGTGAACGGGCACTCTCATAGACTATGTTAGTGCATACACGTTACAATGCAGACACATAGTTGCACTTATTACCTTGAAAAGGTACACCTCAAGATGAGAATCATTTTCGATCCCAGGCCTGGGGACGTCCGCTCTAGCTAATCACAGTTCAGTATCCTAGGGGTGGGTAGCAACAGGCAAGAACCAATGATAAGACCCTCATACTGCAACAATGTTTAGTGAAAGCAATATTGGGATGGGCCAGGCCTGACACCTGACATGGGAGAGCCAGTAAACTAACATGTATAGGGTCTGCTACAGGTATACTATTACTCGACACCCAATCCCAGAGGGTGATGGGTTTTCTGGAGAGGGTCCCAGGTTGTGACGTTATTATGATGCGATGGAGGATCAAAACTGGTCTGTGAGCCAGGAATCATTATGATGTCCCAGGATTTCCGTTGATCCTTGTACTGATACTTGTTGTTTTTGGCTGTAATAAACCGCAGTTGAACTTGCTGTCTGGCTGGGTATACGTTCCTTTTTAGAGGAAAGTGTTGGGCCTTCCATGAGCTTGCAAACTCCTAGTAGCCCTCAAACCTGCCTGGGATTTGTCCCCAAAAGGGCCACTTATGTTGCGTAGACCTGGGTTGGCATCGTTTAAGAAAGGAAACCAGATGGATAGGAACCATGAATATCTCGGCATGCCTAACCGTACTGAAAACAGTGAGATAAGAAATTGCAAGGCAGAATAAAGTCTGACAATTCGAATGAGTTGATACAACTAAATATGAAAATAGATTTATAACATAGCAGAATGGTGTCTGCAAGCAGACCCAAATAAAGTATTTGTCATTACCCTTGCCCCTGGCCCTCACTGGCAAATCAGCCTTCCAGTTAGGGCCAGGTCAAAGGCCTTAAAACCTCATCCAAGACTCTCTTGGAGGAGTCCGTACTGGCGCCTTTGGCGCCAGGCTCATAAACATCATGGAGACCAACATTAGAAAAGGACTATTTACTTGTGACTATTTAACTTGGGGGGGATGGGGTGGACAGATGGTTCAGCCAACATGGAGGCACACACATAGCTCGGTTACAAGGAACTGACCTATGCGGTGTAGTCTTTTTTTGGGTGTGGCAGGCATGGGACTACTTTACCTGGACTACTTTGGGTGTGGCAGGCCTGGGACTATTTTACCTGAGACTATTTAAACCGCACCCAAACAGCAGAACATGCTTTGCGTTATTCTGCTGTGGGCAGCGTAACGCTTACCATGTCCTGTTCTTTGATGCCAGTTTACCTGAAACCAAGGACCTGCAGAGAGAGAAAGAACACTACGAAACTTACCTGGAACAGTATCCTATCTTCAATCCATCGCTGACTTCAGTTCCACTCACCTGAAGGCACGAACTCCATCATCCGGCACCGTATGCATCCTGGAATACCATAACCTGGAAAGAGGAGAAAGAAAGGCCGCATTAGTAAGAGTTTACTCACGTTTCCTCCCGAATTCCTGAATGAAGAAAGCCACACAATTCTTACCTGGGTAGTGCTCTCCTGGTCAGTATCATTGCTGGAACATTACGGCGCTCGGCAAGGAACATCACAACCTGCAAGGAGAGAAGAGACACAGGTTAGCAATAAAAAGGCGAAACAGCGCTGCGCATTGCGCACACCGCGCCATTGCCTACCGGCCCATGCTCATCTTCAAACTTCATGACAACACCAAAATGCTTTTCCATACCTCAAAGGAAAGAAGCAAGACATTATTATACGAACTCAGAGGAACATAAGAACTGCATATAAAGACTGTAAGCAGCAAACCTACGGAGTCACAGCAGGCCTGGATTCCCACAGGGGGACTTGCACCAGTGAAGTAACTTGGTCGCTGCTCGCCCCTCCCCCCCACATTAACGCGCCCCTGCTACGAGGAGCAGAACGGAGAATCCACCTTTTACAATATTAAGACCCATCTTTAACCAGAGGCCTTACCAAGGGACTGGGAGAGGGTTTGAGAGTGCAAATCATCCAACCAGGGCTGGGTGGCGTCATCGTGGATACCAGGTGAGCGCAACAGTCTTGTAGAGAAGAAATTACATGAACTTCAAGAAGGGGTAAGATTTTAGGAGGCTACTCTGGTACTCCATGGGAATGTGGATTAATATTTTCCGGCACGTAGCTTCCCGGTCCGCCGGGACGTGTAATGTCACGGAAGCTGGGTGCTGGAAACGGTATTACGAGGTCGGCAGCAACCTCGTAATGAAGCTCAAAGTATCCTAACAGCACTTGATTATAAGGTGATGGTTGCAATTGTAAAAATACAAGAATTCCAAAAGAGCGACAAAGTAGTCTTAGGGACTAGTCAGTGTTCCCAACTTTTTTTGGTGCCCCACCTACCCCCGGTCCACTTAAATCCCTGGGTATGCCTGGAATAGTAAATCAAACTATTCCATGAGGCTCAAATATTCAAGTATTGTCCACTGTATAGAGACGGATGACGAGTGCCAGCTTAAGATCAACGCCCTGCTCAAGTGTGACCTTCACTCTGCTTGTGTGTTTTTTGACTGTGTATTTACCTGTGTACATTGGGTTTGGAACATAAGAATTACCAGCTTAAAATCAATAGACTGCTCAGGCGAGAGGCGATCCCTGCACTCAACTAGGGTGTTTTTTGGCTACAGATATAACTATGCATCAGTTTATAAAGGCCTTTACATGATTTTTTCCTTCAATCTTTTTTGTGTGCCCTTGCTTAAGGAACGGGATCAGAGAGCCGCATGCCCTCTCTGCTACCGCAGCAACATTGTTTCCTCTGTCCTGGCATGGCTACCACAAGGTTAGACTGCAACAGGGTTGCCAGTGGAAACCTCCATCTTCTTTTTGCAGCCAGCTTAAAAGGAAGCCTGCTTCAATTTAAAGTACTGGGGAACACCTTGTCTGTAGAACATCTGCAGGCTCGAACCCTGTTCCTAAGGTACCCATGTTGTGTGTTGCGCCACACACTGGTTGTTCATGCATTAAAAATAAAATGTGTATTTCCCCTATGAATAGCCATGCATATATTCAGTAGCGCATGGAAGACTTGTATAGCTATTAGGGAATGTGGGCGCGCCAAATACAATGATCGCGGGAAATGCTGTGATGGTTCATGACAAGGAGAGGCACGAAAGCCCCGGGGCAGACCCTCTTTGGTTGTTCTACCCATAACCTGGGCATTTGTCCATTAGCTATGCCATATGTATCACCCATTTCTCATTCTTGCGAGCCCCTTTTTCTTCCCCTCCAGTAAGGTGCTGAATGAGACATTTCCTTTTGTTTGGCATAACAAGGCCGTATTTTCACATGTATACAACCACAGCAAACAGATATTGAAAATAGCTCCAAAGGTGTGGGGACTGTTCCCCATCCTGCTTCCCCCTTTTTTTTATCCATGTCCATTGTAGGCCCAACTCCCCCAAGACCTTCAAGTCTGAGAACCGCCTGCCCCTGCAGGTATTTGCGGACTGGGGGGGTGCTGTTTGCTGGCGGGAAGCTGAGCCCCTATTGCTACGGCCAGACACCCCCACCATTTAGGCTCCCAGGAGGAGCTGTCCAGAATGAGCGAAGCCCCTTCTGGTTTAGCAATGGCTCATTCAGAGTCTTTCTCTTATCATTGGGCTGGGAAGAGTTGGTGGGTGGGCAAAGGGGAGGTTTTGGGGGTGACCCCTCTTCCGCCGGTTATGTAAAATGGGGGGGGTCACCCCCCCAAACCTCCCATTTGCCCACCCACCACCCCCTTCCCAGCACAACACACACCAAGAAAGGATCACCTTCGGTGGTATGGGGACGGGAGCATGTCATATTTCAGCATTTTAAAGCTGACACAAAAACGGCAAAAGAAATCGGTCTTTTTTTTGTGTTCCGTCTTTAAAATGAGGAAATATGACATAGAACCAAAATATTATGTTCAAATAAGTACACTGGCAGGCGGGCATACCTAAACTGTAATATAGTGAATGGTCAGCCTGTTCAAATAGTCTTTAACCTCTTGCGAAGATCCGAATTCCCTTCAGTAACAAAGTCTACGAATAAATTAACTGTCCTATCCACATTTTTGTGGAGGGGCAAACCTCCAAAAATCTCCATAAAGTTGTTGTTTTATGCAATTGTTTTAATATGAAAATGTTAATAAAAAGAGTATATAAAAAAAGAATCTCCATAAAGAAACCCCAAGCTGATAAATATGAGGGAGGGGTTACACTTCCAATATTTTTGGTGTATCACCATGCCTTTTATATTAACTCAAACCAAATAACTTACACAGAACAATTGGGACTCTCCAAGTGGCTATAACTGGAAGAAGCCCTCTCGTTCTGAGAGCCCTCTCGCCCTCTCGTTCTAGTCTGAGAATGCAGACTCAGTATATGTAACCTAAAATATCACAAAGACAACCCAGTTCTGTCCTCCACAGTTAAAATCTTTTTGACGTTCACTAAATCTTCCAGGCTGAAACACAATGATCTCCACCTATCTTCTATATGGCATAACTCCAGATTAACAATCAGTAAAAAAAAGATGACATTTGGACACTTCGATTGATAAAATGATATTACACCAAATATGGGGCGCCAACTCGCCTCTCACCTGTCAGATCTCCAAGTCAAATTCGGGCTTCCCTCTAATGAGTTTGGTAACTATCAAATCCAAAACACAGGCCCAGTCAACTGTCTTAAACAGCGCACAGAACATTCTGCTGGACAGCATACTCAACAAAGCCAGTGCATTCTACAAAAACTCCACTCTTAACTCTACAAAAACAATACATGCTGAAACCAAGAAGAAATTGTAAGATTATCTGGCCATTAACCTAGTCCTAACCCAATGGCAACAAATCTACAAAAGTTTAGGGAAAGCATCAAGGTCGGCTATAAAATCCCGAACTCTTTCATTTTGCATAGGGCACTTTGGACACCAGAAAGGATGCATAAGGCCAGCATTAGCGCCAGCGCAAACTGCTGGAGATGCAGGGATACACAAATAGTAGGTACATTAGAGCATTTCCTATTCTCGTGTACATGCTTGTCCACGTTTCGGAGTGAGATAACAAACATCATAAAAATTGTACAGTTAAGTTCCAATATATCACTAAAAGATCTCTACCTCAACACCCTCGGCAAAGACAAAAATGAAAAAAATCCTAGACACTCTACTAGCAGCAGCCATACAAAGCATCACATATAAGTGCAAGAACCAAGATCCAGCATCCCACAGAATGTGATGGAACTCTATTTGCTTGGCACATAGACAGGAAAACAATTATCTGTGAAGCCATGCATTAACACAATTCTCACTAACTTGGATTCCCCTAGAGAACTTCCTAAACATTATTCATCCCATTGCCATATCCAAGAATCAATTTCCTGAAGTGCGTGAGCTCCCCTAATAAAAGAGAATAGTAATGTTAATAATCCCCTGCGGGTTCCAATTTGTAATACTCACACGGGCAAATGTTTGCTCTTAAGTACTCTTGGCTGGGCTGTCCCATCCCCCGCACCCGATTCTGTAATAACAGAGTCAGCCTACTATATCCTCTCATGCTGCCCCCTGGGGTATTCTTGTTCCACCCACAGACTTCCTTGGTCACCTCATAAACTGGCGCAATATTGCCATTCTCTAATTGTACCACACACCCATTGTGTAGAATTTTCACCATATGTCTGTTAGGCAGAATCCTGTGCAGTGCCCTTAGGGACCACTAGACACAATTAAGACTACAAGTGGTAATACAAGTTCACCTTTGGTACAAGCCTGCACTACACTGTTAAAATGGTAGCAGTAGCGGAGCAGCCAGACTTATCTGAAGAGTAAATGAGCAGTAGTAGAGATTACACAAAGGACCACAATTACTGTGACTCAAGCAAACACTGACTCAAGGTTTCAAGTAAAAAATATAAGTACATTTATTTTAAACCATCTGTTTGCAAAACACTTCACTTCTATAAATTCGAAACCACACGTAAAATACACCACACTTAACCAATTCCACTTGTTCCAGCAAATTCAAGGTAAGTACATTAGGATTTGACAGACCGGTGTTGCGAGACTAACGCGTACCCGCAGATAGATAAGTTAAAACACACTTTGTACTTTAGGATTTTAAACCAGGGAAAAGTGGATTAAATCACAAGCAATATTTTTGTCAAGGCAAGGGGATCAAAGGACTTGTTCAAAGATACAGATAAAGTCAATAGGCCTGCGCCAGTGTCAGTGGAGCAGATGCTCAGTTGCCGAGGATCACACATTGAACAGTTTGAGATTCAAGATTAGCCAAGAGTACTTAGATATTGTCAGATGGAAGGAAAAGTTATAAGAGCGAAGGAAGAAAGAACAAATCTTCGTGGAGGAAAAGGGTTCACCCCGATTAAGGATGGTCAGACTGAGAGAACGACCAAATGTGCACAGTACCTTATTCTGTTTGAGAAAAGCTGGTGCCACAGCAGTTGTTCCTGGTAGTTCCTGCAGACTCATGGTTCCTGCAGCTTCGGTCGTGGGGACAAGAAGGACGACATCTGGAGCGATCTACACTACCCAGGGATGAGGCCAGCAGCATCGAAAAAGACAACGATGAATAAAAGGTGCGCCCCTTTAAATCAGGAGAGGGCTCTTCGGATGGCTATCCGGACCACTACAGCACAGCAGTGATTTCGACCAAGGAGAGGATTCTCTGACTAAAGAAAGGGTGAGCTGGTTGATCCCGTCAGGCTCAAGGGAAGAAGACTCCGGACTGGATCTTCTCTTGTCGTTGAAGGGTAGATAGCTCAGGACTGCAGCAGGGCTTCACCGGGACTCGGGGTTGCAGCAGCTGTCTTCTTCTCTGCTTCTCTTCAGGTCCTTGCAGTTCCAGTGACGACTGTCTTCTAGCCCAAGAGTCCTGCCTTTTATTCCAAAATCCCCCATTCACACAGCCTGGCTGTCAATCACTCAGCAGGGGGGGTGTTGTCCAGCCCGGACAACCACCTCAGCCAATCAACACAAAGTGCGACCTGGGTCTCCAAGGAGACCCTGTTTAGGGGGTGACAACACCCCTCCCTCACATTCAGCCCACCTACATACCCAGACGCAAAAGGAGGACTTTTGGTCAGAAGCCTGCCAAAGGTCGGTGAACAAAGGAGGAAAACCTGGTTTGCTGCGCAAAGGAAGACCCAAGAAGGATGTTAACAAAAAGAAATGGCGATTAAACCCAACCGGAGCCGAAATAAAAAGTATTTGGGCTAGCGGGTTTAAAGTTTGAGGCTACTAAAATAGCCTAAAACGTTACCACGTTATGTAATATAATGGCGGTAGGAAAATTAGGGTAGATACCACTGCCACCAGCCAAGTCTTGATGTTAAGCGGAGCGAAACAATGCTCCAAGAGGCACAGATAAAAAGGGCTAAGAATTAACCCTTTCCAATACTCCATATAAGATGGGGTGTACTCGATCTTTGGTTAAAGTGACTATGTAAATTTAATGGCAACTTTATCCTTTTCTGGGGGACAGTAGTCAAAGAGACAACCCTGTGTCACTGCATTGAAGGTGCTTTGTAACATGCAAAGAGTGGGGCTACTGAAGTGGTGTACTCCAGAGTCCACAATCACAAAAACAGTTCAAATACACATGGCAAAACACAGGTAAGAGTGGGGGAAAAGCTCACACTCTTACCAAGTGGAAAAAATAAACTCCAGAAATCCAGCAAAGCTGCTGAGGGACTCACTAGGTAAGGGAAATTAGCCATAGAATGAGAATTCTTCTTAACAATGTCACACCCATTTTCATGCCTCACATGGCTTACTGCAGGTTCCCCCTTCCTACATTTTCCTACCTCCAGGATTCCTCTTCTCTTTTCCTCGAATACGCTCTTTCCACCTAGTCGCCTCTCTTCATCTCATCGCTCTCTGTCATTAGTAACTTTACAGCTCATAGCTGTCCATTAAACCACTTCTACTAGTTATGCACTGGGTGTTCACCCACTTATTTTACCTAACTCGGTAATCTAGATATGAGTTCATATTGCTTCTTCATTTGAAGTAAACACAGTGTTGTTTTCACACAACCCATGCTATGTAACCGAGATACCTCTCCTACTCTCCGTTTAATGTAAGTGTATACTCTTGCTCTCTCTTGTTCATAGCATTATGTGGTTCCGCGTGTGTACCAATGGCCTAGTCCTATACCTCTGTAACGGGTCCCATGCTTGCATCAAATGTTTTTCTTTTGTGTTCTAATCTCCTTTTGTGAGGGACTTGGCAATGGCTGTAATGTTTGCTGTTCTCTCTTATAGAAGCACAATAAAAAACTTTCAACCCAAACAAAGTCTTCAGTAAAGATAAATGTGCAATACATATCTGCTGCGATGAACAGCAAAAAAGAAAGGAGGGAGACTCATTTCACAGCCTTTTATGTAGTGACCTCATTGGGAAGTGCCAGTTTCATGTTTTCTCTCTTTCTTCTCACTGTTTAATTGTGTTCTTTAAAACTTCATAAAGTGTAAATATTTTCTTTGCTGCAGGACGAGTAGATAAAGAAGATTAATGTCTGATAGAGGAAGCCTCTTGTCTTGACCTGGGATCCTGATTTTCTTTCTTCTATCCTATTCTGAATTTTATCCCCAGCTTGGACTTGGTTGTCAGGGGTGCTACTCCTATTTCATCTCTATCTCCCCAGGATCCTGGTTGGCTTGTCCTAGGGTTGAGGTCATTTATACAATCACCTCCTCCCGCTGGGCTTCATCAGAAGTTGAAGGGCACTGATAATGATTGAAGAGGCACCTGGTGAATGTGTGACCTAATAGGTCCTAATGGAATAAAAGAGGAAGGATCGCCCCTGAACCATGCTTGGCTTTGTATATGATAGAGGTCCTGCATGAGATTATGTTGATTGATGAAGCCCTTGGTGAGTAGGTGACCTGCTTGGTGCTAGGGGGTTTAAAGAGATTGAGCCTCCTTGTTTCACTGGATGCTAAACATGCTGTGGATCCTTCCTCTATGATCATGGAACTATGAAGAACAATGTTCCCCAGGCTCTACTGGACTTAAAATGGGGTAGAGGTCCCACACAAGCTGATGGAAGCTTGGAGTAGCCCCTTGTAAGTAGGTGGCCTCTCGGGTCCTAAGGGGCTTGAAGACCGCTCTCTTGACGCCTGCTGGTCCGACTGTGGAGATGAAGCCCTGCTATTTCACTGACTGCTGATGGTATTATGGGTGCAACATTACTTTCAGTGGCATGGTTTGTAAGACCATATATGGAATAAAGACACAATAACCATATACTAATGACACGCTTATCGTGAGGTTCGTTTCCCAAACAAGTCTGGTTTTATTCAGAGTATCTCGATCGGCCGATCGGGTCTCGACACCTCACGACGTGTGGGGGGCGAGGAGAGGAGAGGAGAGAGAGAGAGAGAGAATATATATATATATATATATATATATATATATATATATATATATATATATATATATATATATATATATATATATATATATATATATATATATATATATATATACACACATAATCATTGAACAGCATTATTCGGTCCACCCATATACATGACGTGCAGGCTAGGGTTCAGTAATTGACATTTAGGCACGTAACTTCATTCAGTCTGAACATTCGGTATTTCTAGCCGAGGTTTGCAGAGACAGCTTACTGTTTTGGGGAACACAAGGCACTGGCACAGGGAAGGATATCATGTTCCAGCAGGGAGACATTCCAGCAATGTTATCTGGTTGCTGCGCTCATGGGCTAAGGGTTAGACAGTTCTGAAACAGAGAAATACCATCCTCCATGAAGGAGCACCGTTAGCTGCATATCATTCTCATTTAACTTCCTTTTACAACAGCGTTTGCAAGACAGTCTGGCACCTGGGCCTCCGATTAGCCGCAACTCTTGTACAGCTTCAAGGCTTTACCGAATAATAAAACAATGTATTTCTGCAGGGTTTCGCATTCCTGTCTACGCTAGTATTCAGAGTTCAAGCTATGGCCTCGCACCATTTGTGGGATTGAAGCACAGAATATGTTTTGCAAAGCGCTATAGAAAAAGAAAATGGCGGACAATTACAAAATGGATTCCCACTGGCCACATTCAGGCTTCATGGTTCGCAGTGTTTGCGTATGGCCAACATACGTAACGTGTCATTCGGCTGTGCGATTACATTACAGTTTAACAGGTTGTCCATAGGCAGGGACCACTCGTACACTGCATCAAGAGGGCTCGAGGATAGCGCCACTTGTTAGGAAGGTCCGATATCTCTGGATCCCATGCATCTCTATGGGTAACACTGGCCAGCGCAAGCCCTCTCGTTTGCTAGTTCTGGGTTGAGAGAGGGCATGTCTATGGAAAGCTCATTGCTGTCTTTTGTACCCTTCAACTAGCTTAGCTTGATCCTCTGATAATGTTAACAGAAACATGGGGGAATATTGGCACTCACAGAGACTTGGTTTATTAGACCAGGACCTTGAACAACTTGAGTGGGCTGTCCTTGGCTCTTCCTTTCTTTCTGAAATGATGTCCAGGGCCATATGAGTTTGTGTCAGATGGGGAACCGCAGGAGGATTAGCACGGCTGGTGGCCTGCCACCAGAGCATCTCCTCTCGGTGCATGGACACAGGCTGGAAGACTACACGTATCACTTTTACGCTTCACTACAAATGGCCCAGGGTGTGCTTTGGTAGGCTACACAGAGAGTAGACCTGGAGAATATGGATATGGGAGGGATATGTAAAGTAGTAAGTTGTGAATGGTCTTTTTGTAAAGATCCCAATTTATTGGCAGGAAAGAGAACCTGCCTAGATCTTTCTCAAAGTACTGGTGTTCAGGAAATGGAACCTATCTCAGCTTCTTGTGTATATATCCCATTAGTAGGAGAGGTATTGCTATTCCACTCTTCCCTAGATGCAACAACTGTAGGACATATTTTTACTTTACTCATGTGGGATCCGCAGTTTATGTCAACTGAATCTGTCCAATTTATGACACCATATGTGCGGCGTCAGAAATGAGAGGCAGAGACAAAGTTGGAATGTTCTCATTGTTAGATATTTCATTAAACAGAAATGGGTTTAAAAAACGCCTCTCTAGCCTTATCCTAAAGAAGAGTTTCCCTGCCTAGGAAACTTAAACTGAAGATCAGTCTGTGTCAATAAGTTAGTAACTTAGAAACCGCCCTTATGTCCAAAACATACAAATCTGACCCTCACACTAGAAATAAACAACTAAGGGTGCAAGGAAATCTCTCTGACTTGATGTTTAGTAAAATGTGCTCCTTAAAAGTAAAAAATAAATCCAACAAAAGTGTTTTCCGAGGAGAAACCCTTAGTTCCCGAGGGTTGTTCCCTTCCCCTGGATTGTTAGGTAGGATGGCAAGCATTTTCTTTTTTAAACAGTTCCTTTTGAGTCTTTTTTCTGGATTCAGAAAGTTCTTGTTGAAACAATACATTACATAACATCCAACAATTCCTTTGTTTCTTTGTACTGGATTTACAAAGTTCTTGTAACCATGATTCATCATCTGGTCTACTCCTCTACCAGAAATCCTCTTATTGGGCTTTTTAGATCTCCCCTGCCAGGTATCTTCCCACAATGTTAGAGTATTTATACAACTTCAAGTGCCTGGTGTATCAAACTACCAGGACTTCTTTCATGTGCTTCCCAGATCCCCTGGTATACTTCCCTGCTAGGTATCTTGCAACAATGTTAGTCTTTCCTTTACAACTTTGATGGATCACCTGGTATACTCCTCTGCCAGGAATCCCCTTTTGGGCTCTACAGATTCCCCTGTATACTCCCCTGCCAAGTAGCTTCCTACAGTTTTAAACTTTTCTTTACATCCTTCGTGGATTGCGTGGTATACTCCTCTGCCAGGAATCCTCTTACAACACTGTTAGACGTTATTTTACAACTTTGATCGATCGGCCTGGTATACTCCGTTGCCTTGAATTTACTTATAGGCTCTTCATATCCCCTGGTATACTTCCCTGCCAGGTATCTTCCCAGAATGCTATAGTTCTTATACATTTTCAAGTGCCTGGTATATTTGGCTACCAGGACCTCTTTCGTGGACTTCTTTTATGGACGTTTTAGATCCCCATGTACCGTTGTCGGGTATCTTGGCACAATGTTAGAATGTTTATACAACTTTGATGGACTGCCTGGTATACCCTTCTGCCATGAATCCTTCTCTGGGATTTTGAAGATCTCCTGGTGTACTTCCATGCCAGGTCTTCCCTCAAATGTCAGATGCTTGCTGTATTCCTTGTGCCAGAACTTCTGATTGGTTTCACTATCCTTTTCAATATGCTACAGCAGCATCTACTTTGTAGTTCTCAATATATTTACTTAGGGTAACACTTGCTTCAGTTTTCCCCCCACACTGACATCTCATGAGATTATTCGGGATTTGTGGCTGCACTTTATCTTGTCAGTATTCAAATATTCTTCTTATTGGGCATTGAGTTAACATTGGGTTTTGTCTGTTTTTTAAACCACTTTTAAGGAATCTCACACAGTTCATTCATTATGCCCTGGGTCCCCATGAATCTGGGCAGACTTACCGGCAGTTCACAGCGTCTCCACCTTATGGCGTGCCTCTGCATTAAAGCTTCCTCCCTAGGTTGGTTTCTTACACTATGCGGACGTTCCCCCAGAGTTTCCTGCAGCTCTGTGTTTACTCGCCGCCTACTTCTGTGGCTTGGACCGAAGAGTGCTGTTTCCTGGCACAACCATGCCTCTAGGAGCTCTGCCCTGGCTCCCAGTGCGTCCACGGTCCTTCAGGTGTGCCTGCTGCGCATCTCCTTCCTTCACGCCACTCTGTTATGTGTGACTCACGTTCGCAAGCCGCCGCTTGGATCTGCATGTTCTCTCTCTGTCGGCTTTCTCCTGCACGGTTCTCTTCCATACTGCTTGATTGTATAATATGGATGCCCTTGTTAAATATCTTTCGCACTATATGTTCAACAAAACAGCTAGTCTGCATGTTAGGTTTTGGGTTTCTCTTAGTTTGCATCAACTCCTCTCTGTGCCCGCGTGATCGTCCCTCATCCGCCCCCAGGGTCAGCATCTGATAGCGACTGCCGTTCCCTGGCCACATTGGAGGAGGCCACTGTCAGGAATCGGTGATTCCTCCAACGGATTCATCACAGCACCCTGTGCTCGCTTGGTCATCGGGGTGGTGAAGAAAAGGGGTGGCTCTTTTTTGCTTTCCAGAGTTAACATAGTTCTGGTGGCTGCCTGACTGTAGGGTGTGGTGTTCTCATCTGGGAGATGATCCCAATGAACGGGGTAAAGGTCTCAGGTTTTCAACACCACGTTTCAGTTTCATACATGTGTGGAATTGTATTGGTGTTCCTCCCATGTAAACACCATTTGTTTTTTTTTGTGTGGGTGCCTTGGTTGGCTGCCTCCCATACCTATGGAGCAGTTCTCCATGATTATGGATTTCTCTGGGTCTCGGCCATAACCTAGCTGGTCCAAATTGAATAGGGATCCCTAAGCTCATCTTGCAACCTTGTTGCAATGTACTTCCCACACAGGATATCCTACCAGGACCGACAAGGACGGCTGGTGGGGGTTCTCCCTGAAAGAGGGTGGGGGATTCTATCCCTACTCAGTCTTTATTTACTGATGACCCATGTGGCATTGACTGCTTCAGCTCCTCTGTCTAGCGCTTAGGCTCAAGGTGGCGAGCATTGCACCAACCTTATACCACGATATATACCAGGGTACAAGGCTATTGTTAGGGGGTGACCATTGGCTTATTAAAAATTGTTGAATTTCCTGTGATTCTTTATTTTTATTTGTTTACCCCTGCTACAATGCTTCCTCCAAACCCTACCCCCAGACCGTGCTAATCTACACTCTGGTGTCTCTTCCTTCCCTGCGGTTGTACCTCTCAAGGGTAGTGGGTATGTGGTCCCTGAGTAGAAGCATGCTAATAGTACATGGTTGAAAGTTTGGGGCAGATGGTGCCACTTGAGTCTCCCGTCGCTCAGTTCATTCATATGAGTCCAGCCAGGTGTTTTTCATCCAGTTACCAGCAGGCGTTGCACGGTTGTCATCGTTGTATAAAACACATCTGGATGTGTCCCACCTTTGTATTCACTCGCCAGGGCCTGGGGTCCTCCTGGCCAGGGATAGGGATGTTTTCTCCCAAAAGCTACTTAGTTTTCCCCCATCTTGGGGGCGCTTCCTCTTGTGACTCTGTCGTCAACCCTTCTTGGCCCAAACTAGTGTGTCACTCTTGGGTATTGCAATATTGCTACACCAACTGCTTCTCAGAGTTTCTTAGAAGAAGTAATTCCCCGATCTGCTGTCATTAGTGTGCTTCATTAGTGAGCACTGGCAGGAGGAAGAGGAACATGATGGTCATTTTCCGATCATTTGCCAATAATCTTCATTACTCCTAGTCATACTTTTCCTTTTTACAATAATTGAGCCTCTCCTTCCTCGCCCTTGTTGTTCAGAACGTATATAGATAGACTCCTGTCAGAAGGCAGGTGCCTTCGAAAGCAAATACTGTGACCAAAAAGACTAAGGTTGGGAGTAATGAAAATTACTCGTAAGTAATTAGACCAGCTCAATGGATGAGGACCTAAATTACCACTTGAAAGGTTGAGCAGTATGAGACATACTTGTGACGGCTAAAGTGGAATGTTTGCGTGCAAATGTAAGACCTTTTCACGTGAATTCTGGCTCCAATACCAGAGGGGCTTATTTTAAAAAAAAAAAAAAAATGTAGATTGCATGGAGGGGACCCAATCTGTGTGGACGTCGGGGCACGCTGGTTCCCTCAGTGCGATTTTCTTAATTTGTACTACAAAGCACAAAACATGTTTACGTTTGGGAAAAACAGGGTAACACTTTTTTTGCACTTCGTAGTGCAAAGTAGTATAAATGGCGCTTGCAATTTACGTGTGCAGGAGGAATTTCCAATGAAAACGTATAGAATCCGCCTTTTACCAAGAGCTACAAATAGGCGGACTGCATATCAAACCTATGCATTAAAGGATAGTTCCGGGACTTTTTTTTATTGTTCCTATGGTTCGGCCATGTGTTTTTAAGCATAAATCGGCAGATCGTAGAAAACTTTCCTATGGACCATACCCGACTTTTCGTCCATTAACGCACTCGAAAACATCTGCCATTTTATGATAATCCTCTCACTTGCCGCATCGCCCTGGCTCACCTGCTTTTGCGGCACTAAATCAAATCCCCCGACCCTGAAACAGACTTGATCAAAACATTCATATTCCCCGCCTCTATCCGTGACGTGACTGAGCTGCGTAGGCAAACGCGCCCAGGCGTCTTCTACGCGACTCCACACAGAACCAGGAAATCAACACAGATGAGCTCAAACAACACAGCGCGCCACAATTGGGAATATGAAACTGTACTTTTAAATTAAACCGCAAGATTGTAAATTTGGTAAAGTACATTTATTTGACATCAAATGTTTTGAGAATATTCAGCGATTAGCATTTTTATTTGCTCACGTTCCAAAAAGTTTGTTTCGAGGCACACGATGTTCCTTTGGTGTACACAGGGTCTTAGATCGTGGGGGGAGTGACAAACTTTTGGACTGGAAAGGTAACCGATTGCCGATCCACGACTCCACACAACAGCATTGCCGAACCCGGCCAAGTACGGCTATTCAGCCCTCTGGCACCCACACTTGGGAGGACCAGCCCATTCCACCTGAAAACTCAACCACCAAACCCAATTGGCCTTGAAAAAGACTTAGGTTGAAACGCGCGTCGGCTGTGTAACATATCATCATGTTATGAATATTACATTTACATCCAATGATGTCTTTCATTGGTGCTGATTATAACAAGGAATAAACCTATAAATCTCATGTTTAACACACCAACAACCTGGACCATCTATTTTCTTGTGCAAACTACCTACAAACAAATACTGGACTATCAAACCCAACCAGCGCCTTTCCAGTCCAAAAGTTTGTCACTCCCCCCACAATCTTTCTAGACAGTAGGAACCTCGGAGTTGGTTCCTTGACAAACTATGACTCTGGCTGCAGGTCTAATTCAACTAACAACCAAATAAAGGGTGCGCAGGAGAGAGGGAGTCCCGCCACAAACTCCACTCTTCCAAAAAACAGGGTCTTAGATCATCTCACAATACAGCGCCGCAATTCGGAATATGAAACAGTGGTTTAAAAGCAAACGGCAAGATTGTACATTTGGCAAAGTACATTTATTTGACATCAAATGTTTTGAGAATATTCAGCGATTTGCATTTTTATTTGCTCACGTTCCGAAAAGTTCGTTTCGAGGCACACGATGTTCCTTTGCTGTACACAGGGTCTTAGATAAATGAATTTTTATTTGCTCTCGATCCAAAATATTTCGTCTTGAGGCAAGCGATGTTCGTGTGCAGTAGACAGGGTGTTGGTTTACGATAAAATAAGCTCTTCGGTCGCACTGATAATCGCATGGCTATTCCAACAACGAGGCACTAGGGCACCACAACGGTCTGTATGTTGCATCTAGCCGTTAGTACCGCGTAAGGGCATACTTGTACTTGGCGATCGTCCCACAAAATGGTCAGGGTGCTAACGTTGTTCACGCGGAGAAGCAACTGGCGATTATAGAACCCATCCGCTGGTGTCTGGTACTCGTGACACAGACAATAATGGACGATGTATCTATTTGAAAAACATAAAAAAAGGAAATTAGTCTCACCATCAGATCTTTATTAAAATTATTCATTTTATATATTAGGTCTGGAAATTATTTCATAGCTAGGACAGTGCAACTGGGTTTTATACGTCAAGGGGGGCTGTAGGATACTGAGACAGTCCCCCAGTGCAGGGGTTGACAGGGAGTGCAGGTGGAGAGTGGAAGGGCCCAGGACCGAGGTCGCAGACAGTGGACAAGTTGTAGCAGGGGAGAGGGAGAGAGAAAGCAGAAGCAAAGAGGAAGGTTTGGAGGTGCTTCCGTAAAAGGAGACGGTTCTCCCCAAGATAGTGCGCGGTACAAAACAATATGCCACATAGAATGAACAAGTACAACTTAACCCGTCTTTAAAGCTACTGTATAGTAATTAAATTGCGGTATAAACTCATCTAAAGAGTTACTTACATTATATTTGCATTTTCCATTGTGTCTGTGCGTAGGGCAGCCCCGAAATACCACTCCTTCTATGCCGACGTTTTATTTCTTCTAATGAACGAACATGAAATGGCTTTCGTTTCTGAAATTATATTCATTATCGTTTCTTACGTGGTCCCGACCTGTCAAGGTCAAATAACAATAGAACCTTATACTGAGTCGTGGGCCATTCTGGCACCCGAGAAAAAATCAAAGCAGCTGACCTTCACTTTGAACGAACACACATTCCTAGTTAGCTACATTCAGTGTAAGGCCGTCTTACAGGACTTGAAATTTACACTCCATCTTTGCATTTTGTCTGCGTGCTTTGCTGCCCCACAGAACCATAAATACGGAGACATTCTATATTTTTGGAAAAATCATTTATATTACTGTTTGGTTTAATTTAATGCGCAAATGAACAAGGTTGGATATATAAACATATTCAATGGGCCTGCGACATGAGGAGACTTGAGAGAACAGACAATCAAATTACAATCATTTAAACCGTGATGTGTATTTCTCAATGAGCTCTTCTTTAGGTGGACATGGAACAGAGGCAATGTTGGGTGGCAATGCAGTTGTCACCTGCACAGGTTCGTTCACAACTCCATTTATGTGCCTATCTAGGACGTCAACAATAAGTCTCTCAATAAACTCATATTGCATATCCTCAAACACTGGTTTGATCACCCATTGTTTACTTCTTTTAGTGAAGGCCTTATTGTAGCGAAGCGTCCCTAAAGTTCCGGTCGTCCTACTTTGTTGACGGCCGACATTATGGTTATGTGCCAAGACCGCTAAAAGAGTCCGATTTATCATGCCCTCCATGCCAAAATGCAATCGTTTTGGCCTGTACTTTAGGCACATATTGTGGAACACCTCCAAATCTCCTGTGTGGCAGAATTCCGTGAGTCCCCTCAAAGCTTTTGTTATAGTTTTATCAAATACAATCTTTTCAATGGCTTTGTGAGTGGGTGATGAAGGAATCAACCACTTCTTCTTCCGTGCCTCCTCTGTGGACAAATGGCCATGTTCACAATTGTGGAAATGTTGGTTCGTGTTCCAGCTGTGCACGTTTGTACAGTGTAGCATTACTGACCGCCATTTTTCCAGTAGAATTTCCAACGACCCTCCACATGTTTTTGAGCTCCACCAAAGATGGTTGCTGATTGACTTGGACCACTGTGAAATACCTTGCATATCTTTTTTTTTTACCTGCAGCCGACAATTTTTTATTGATTGTTTTTGCAAGATGCCAAACGTCAAATTGGTGATTTATATTTTTGTACTCTTCTCTCATTGTCTTGGCAATTGAAACGTGTCTGTCCGTGGCTATCAGGTCGATCACCATTCCCCGCGATTGTAGTTCTTGCAATGATGCTACAAAGCCAACTTTCTCCATGGCCACTGAGGATGTACTTTGTGACACCTGCACAACCACCGAACTCACAATTTTCTTACTTTCCATGTCCTGAAAGTGGTAGGTGCAGTACTTGGCTGAAAATCCTGGGCTGTCGCTCTGTCCATCACCGGCTAGCCTGAACCGTTTGCCCGCGAATGTACTATCAATAGACATTTTTTCCATTCTCCAAGCTTCGCTAATGGCTGGAAATAGATAATCGGTTTGGTATTTGTAGAACTGAGTTTTCGCAATGAAACAAATTCCCACAAACTGAAAGAAAGACTCTAATTTTTTAAAACTTGAACCACTAAAAAGTGCAGCCGCTGCACAAAGTAGATTGCCTGCTGGCAGTTGTCCCAGCGTGGGTTG
Organism: Ambystoma mexicanum; assembly: GCF_040938575.1. Classification (NCBI taxonomy): domain Eukaryota; kingdom Metazoa; phylum Chordata; class Amphibia; order Caudata; family Ambystomatidae; genus Ambystoma; species Ambystoma mexicanum. The sequence goes on along the minus strand of NC_090928.1, from coordinate 943,634,412 downwards.
TGCAGACCATGAGAAAGGATGATATTTTGTACAGGTGGCATGTATTTTAAGGTTAGTGCCTCGAATTGCACGAGTCACATTAATCAATGGCTCCCCACATACTTCCCCACATACCGAATGCCCACATTTCAACCGAATAATAATATCAATCAAACAACTATCGAATACAATGAATTTGGCCTCTTTCCTTATACTGTCACTCTGCATCCCAGCTGGTTCGGCCTGTAACGTTGAGGACATGTCACTCACATGAAAGGTAGAATCTCTGATATCGTCTTCCGCTATGTTCAGTGATATTGAAGGTGTTTCATTGTAGTCCACTTCATTCTCTTCCATTGCAACATCTGGTCCTTCTCCGGCAATGGGTGAATAGGACAATTTCTTCAACTTTCTCGCGGTCTTAGTTTTTGCGGGTGTGGATTCTGTGAATTTATCTCCAACTGCATCCGAACTACCAGGAGGACATTCACTATCAATGGCTGGTGGTGGTATAGCTCCGTTGTCAATCACTTCATATTCTTCCCATTGGCACGATGCATCTCCAGTCTCAAGTCCCTGCCAAAAGGTTTGACAAGCAACATCTCTCGTTCGCTTCACTGTCTGTGTAGATCTAGTTCGTACACCCACTCGCAACTAGAGGACAGATTGGAAAAGGGATGTTCAGTTTAAACACAATTTACAGTATTGAACTATTAACAGTGAAAAACAACATAATATAGTGACCAGGACACTAACCTTCTTTTGCTTTCTTTTCTTTGAAACTTTCTTGCCTCGAACTTCAACATCAGGACGCTGTTTCTCCGACTCGTGTGTGCATGTCTCCACTTCCTCTTGCGCTGCAACGACTACATTTTCATGATAAGCACATCCATCACGCACTAACGCTCCATCGACTCCCTGAAACATAGAACTTTCATTAGTATGTATAATAATATCGAAAACACAAAATGTACTTGGGGACCAATACCCACATACATCTCAATAGCAAAACACGAATGAACGCTTTGTGTAGAACATTCAAACGACAATTATTCACGCATTGTTGATCTAGTTAGATGGAACTGTCAAGATCCATACCTCGGGCTCCTCATAGACTTCCATTGATGATATTATTGAAGATGATGCTTCAGTGACTCCCTGAAACACAGTAATTGCATTAGTATGGTTTTCTATTTTGATAAAAAGAACAGAAACTTTGTGCAGGCGTGAACGGCTCATCTAAATAGACCTGCACAAATGATCAGTTGTCTAAAATAAATAATGGATATGTAAATATGATTCGATTTGCTTGATCGTTGGAAGTGTCACCACCCAGAGATCTGCATCAACTACTAGGGGTGATGTTCTTGTAGAAGAAGCTCCGTCATCTCCCTGAAACATAGCACTTGCGTTAATAAAGAAGGAAGTATAGCGGATGTAATCACGTCATATGATTTCGCTTGATCGAACTGTCAGTATCCATACCTCGAAATGCATAAGAACATCAAGGGACGATGTAACTGCGGTGCACACTTCTGCAAGCTGTTGCGCCGACCCGTAACTGCATGCTCCCCCTTCTTCTTGGACTAATGCTCCATCGACTCCCTGAAACATAGGACTTTCATTAGTAATGAACACAAAATTGAAAAAAGAAGACACATAGGAGGGCGACGGAACTGTCCTGAAACGTACCTCGAGCATCTGAGTGACATCAACGGTAGTCGTCAATACGTTGGACTCCTCAGCATCTCCCTGAAAGACAGTACTTGCATTATTTTGGATAACAATAATTATAACTGAAAACAAAGACTAGAGGACGAGTACAAGGGTGTACCATTAGGTAACATAATTACACGATAAATTAAAACTATTGATTTACATGCCTAAAACAAGTCAGTGGCAGAATAGCCAAGTAAGATTACCCGATAGGCGCTTGAAGTGGCTGATGACTGCAATAACGACACGGATGGAGAATCTTCCGCCTTCATATTGAGTGGATACATAAATGGGAAATTATTGTTAGCTAATGCTACACACTACCGCAAGGCCAAGAGATAAATACGTAAACTTGACTCACCAGTGTAGGGATGTGGACGAATAGAGTGGGAATAGCGGTTGAGAGCAATTTTCGCCTCGCTCGCGGTGTGTTCTTCTTTATTAGCAATGATGTGGAGTACATGTCAGAGGTAAAGTGCCTGCTGCAGATGCGGTATCGATCACCCCTCTTGTCCGCAAAGACCTCTAGGACTCTACTTTCAAGCTCAGACGGTAGATATCCGCAATATCGGACCCATTCTCTTATCTGATCTATTGTCTTAGGGAAAGCATGCATTATAGTACCTTCAGATTTATTATGGGTCTTCGAAGGGCAACCGCCAATGGAACAGGCAGGCATTGTGGAAAGTTCTGAAAAGTAAAGATCAACAATTCTCTATGAATACCAATGTAAACTCAGAACATGTGACTAGTTCCTTGCATGTACTGTCTTGAACGAAAAGAAATTGGACGCAAAATGATTATGGTACATGGCCTTACCTTGACGAACAAACAGTTAGATGCAGGGATCAGAGTAGTTTCTTGTCGTAGAACAGGGAGCAGTTCACAGGTTGCAAACTGACGAGTTTCCTCGAAGTGGTCACGGAAGTTCAGAGACGAAGAGCAGATAACCAGCACCTTCACGGGCTGACTAGCAAAGCGCAAAGAAGTGCTCATTAGAAATATGAAGTGGGTTATAAAGAATTCGAAACAGGGGTGTGTTTGTGAATGAATGACGTGTATATGTCGTGGCATTATGTGGATTGCAGGGGGCCGTCCAGCGTGAGGGGGGATGCTTGGCAGGAGACACGGGGTCTGGAGGTAGACATGGGAACAACAACCCATGCTCTGTAGACCACTTTGAAGTGTACATGGTCTTTGGCACCTCTTGGCCTTTATCGCTCCCTGACTGCTCCAGTTGCCAGCACAAGTACCCCGGTGCGAACTGCCTTTGATAGGGCGGGGGGTGGATTGGGGCGGTGGTCGTGCAGACAAGACACAGGAAGACTCGTGAATGGAGACACACTTATGTGGATTGCAGGGGGCCGTCCAGCGTGAGGGGGGATGCTTGGCAGGAGACACGGGGTCTGGAGGTAGACATGGGAACAACAACCCATGCTCTGTAGACCACTTTGAAGTGTACATGGTCTTTGGCACCTCTTGGCCTTTATCGCTCCCTGACTGCTCCAGTTGCCAGCACAAGTACCCCGGCGCGAACTGCCTTTGATAGGGCGGGGGGTGGATTGGGGCGGTGGTCGTGCAGACAAGACTCGTTTGCCGCAGGGCCTCACCAAGGAGAGGCCATCTAACTGCATGTAAGAGGCTGGCTGCAGGATCTAGTACATGGAAGGCAGGGGGGTGAGTTTATAAATACCTCACCCTCCCAGGAGAATATATGGGTGCAGTTCACCCTGGAGACCCTGGATGCCTAGGCAGTTAGTCAGCAGCAGGCTGGCCTGTGGTGGCAAGGCGGCACGGGCCAGAGGTGGTCATCTCTGTACCCGGTGCCCAAAAGGATGATTTATTATGATCAACCATATTTACCTATAACCATGTTTTGTATCAATAAAATACAACGGCCTTCCTTTTATTGCCAACGCTTGAACAAATCAAAACAACCATTGTTAATATATATATTGGGTTTTATTTTGGATCTTAATTTCAATTGAACATAAATAATAAACATTACACATTGTAAATTTGCGGTTGCAGCACATCCAGGGAAAATCCGCGGTATTGTCCACTGTCGCTGGGGAAATGTTGTCTAATGGCAAGTACCGCACAGGTAGGTATTACTCACCGAACGCGGTGTCCGAGCCTCCCGTGAAGCCACCAAGTGAAGCAACGATAGGCCACCAGCCTGTACCACCTGTGAAAATGAAAGATGCAAACTGTATTAAAATGACAAAACTTTCTTATCACTGTCGATTCAGGTAAAAAATGTCATTCTGCTTTGAAAAAAATTCTATCTAGAAAATGCACAATATGGAACCAATTTACATGCATTTGAATGATATGTAGATGTAATTTTATATGTGGGAGACGACCATGACATAGTAGTGGCATCACTGACATCACAACCAGAGTATACTTACTCGTTACTCGGATTACGCGGACGAACAGTGCCGCGAAGTTCGTGCATAAGCACCATCATCATCCTCAACACGGTCCGTGAGAGGCAGGCTTCCCTGAACTCTGGCAGCTCAGTGATGCATTGCGGACTTGGCTCGCCTTCCGAAATGTAGGCCAGGCATCCTGAGTTTTCTCAGCAGCAGCAGTTCTCCTCCTCAGTTGGCATTAGCTCGCACCGATTGCACGTGCACCAGGTGGAGACGCCGTCCATGCGACATGGTCCAGGCTCTTCATCCGTTGACTGGTCCTCCCAACTGCCGTCCGAATCCCCATCGTTTTCGCGTGCTTGCCTTTCCAGTAGTTCTTCCTCGGTGTACTCGGGCTCGTACATATACGGCATTATTGTAGCCATTATGTGGTAAAGAAAGTAAAATAATTTATAGCGGTGGTACTGGTATCTGTTCACACGGGCTACAATCAACGAAGGTAGCTGACCAGAGCACAGAAACGAGTCACAGAATACTCAAAGTAACACAGAGAGAGGAATGGATTCGAAAATTTGCTGCTGTGTGTTGTGAAACGGTCTGTTTATACTTATTGAGGAAAGAGGCGTCCTGCCATTTCCATGGCGACACTTCATTAGCTGAGGCGCAGCGATTGTTGACACGAAACGGGAAATGGGCGGTACGCGTCTGCTGATGTCAGGCTCAGGGGCGGGGGATTTGATTTAGTGCCGCAAAAGCAGGTGAGCCAGGGCGATGGGGGGAAATGATAGGATTATCATAAAATGGCGGATGTTTTCGAGTGCGTTAATGGACGAAAAGTCGGGTAAGGTCCATAGGAAAGTTTTCTACGATCTACCGATTTATGCTTAAAAACACATGGCCGAACCATAGGAACAATAAAAAAAAAGTCCCGGAACTATCCTTTAAGGCCAGCATGAACATTCTATTCTCGTTCATGCACGTGTAATGGCAATTGGATCGCATGGGGTCGGCAAAACGGTAATTACATTCTGTGCCCCTGCATCGTCGTGCCAAAATAACGAGAAATGCCCCGTATTGTAAACACGGATGCAAAACCTGGTGCAACCCTTCTGTGCCAGGTTTTGACACCTGTTTTTGCACTCCGGACTTTGCAAAATGATCCCACTTGTGTTTTGAAAAAAGCGGATGCAGTTGGGAGAGTGTCGGATTAAGATACCTGTTTTGGGGTAACCTTAATGACTACACATCCTAGTCTTTCTGTTGCAGTTCTTAGAAAATTAGGATTGTCCACAGACACTTAGGCCACCTACGAACAAAATACAAATCAGACTAGCAATTGTTGTTATGGCTTAGCCCTTCTTTGCTTGTTATTTCTACTTTCAATTTGGAGGGGAACTATTTCACCACTCGTGGAGTTACTTTATGCACTGGTCTCCCTCAGGTCAATTTTCAATCATCCGCTTTTGTGATCATATATATTTATTGCGATTTTAGTATAGATAAAAACAGAACAACAAAACCACAGAATAGTCCGTGCACATAAATACCATGTATACATATATCATACCTTGCTGTTACTGGATGGGGGACCCATGAACATAACCTAACACACTCTTATGAGCCCCACCCGTCACCACGTAAAACCATGTGTTGTAATACTTCTCTTGTTAAAATGCCTATGTCAATCAGTTTTGGTAGCCTATCTGTCTAATGCCAAAATATTATGATAGTTTATTTGTATAGCGCCTATACACGTTTCAAAGCGTTTCAAGGCAAAGGAGGGAGCAGGGGACGGAACAATGACATTCTTATAAGGCCTTGAGACATTAAGAATGGGTAATTAACTATTGTACTAGGCCTAACAACATTTCTGATAGTGCAAGAGCATTGACAATAAATGGGGGGAAAGGAGGGAGAGAGTGGGGGAGGAGGTAGAGGAACAGACACAAACTATCATACTAGGTCTGACGACATTTCTGATAGTGCAAGAGCAATGACAATAAATGAGGGAAAGGAGTTTTATTTTTACAATATCTTAACAGTCTCTACGCTTTGCATAGGTCATATTTCTGAATCTTTGGGCACAGTTCAATAGGCCCAATGCACTTAACCTATGAACCTATGTGGGCATGTAAAATCCAGATTGGTGCACTTAACATACCAAAGAAAACAAGTCCATCCTACAAAGAAAGTGGATGTGGCATTATCTATGATAAGGTTACTTTTTCACATATTGGGAAATTGCACATTTTTACCATCCAGCCCACCACTGTCGGTGCAGTGGGTGATCTCTATTTGGATGCTCCAGTAATTCTACCCAAGAGCAACATCTGCTGAACGGCTTCCTTTTTTGCAAGATTAGTTGGTCTCTCTCTTTCAAACAGACAAACCTAAATCTTCTATGTGATTAACTTTCCCCTATCTTGTTTATGATGTGTATGAGCCTTTCCCTGTATCTTCTTAGTTCGGGGTAGTGCTACCAGACATGGAAGTAGGTCTCCACCGCTCCACATTTTCACCAGCATTACCCTGTCTCTTCTTTGTTCATGTATTTCACTTTATTAAGTGTTGGGTGCCATCTTGTTAGAGATTTGTATGCCAGTTTAGAGTGTTGTAAATTTGCCGTCCTCAAATGATCTAATGTGGTACCCTTTGAAGAGTTGTCCCAGGAATTCACATCCTCCTGCATCCCATTAGTCAAAGGCTTCTCTTTTATATGCATTTGTGAACTCTGGGTTGTGCATTATTGTTTTAGCAGGGCCTGGGAATGTTGTTAATTTATTTTTTGTAACAAACCCTTCGCATATCTTCATATTCGTTTTTGTAGTCAGTAACTCATACATCGGTATGGGTCTATGTTGCCTTAGGAGCCACGCAATGTATGTCAAGTGTTTCCCTGCTATGTCTTCCTCAAGAGTTTTCCAATCTTTGTTGCTAGACACATTCATCCATTGCCAGAGGGTGTTTAGTTGCGATGCATAATAGTAGTTTGTAATGCTTGGGATTCCCAGCTCTCCTTTTGTATTTATTTATTTGCATCCATACTTTGACGAATCTGACGATGTCATCCCTTTTCTCCTAGGGCGGAAACCTTTCCCATGGGGTCAGGGAGGTGCGCCCACAGTACAATAGTTCTCCGGGGTGATCTAGGTGGTGCGCCAAGGGAGGCTCACATGAGGGAAGAACCCCTTATGGGATTAGGGACGACTATGTTTAGGGAATGCAGTGGGCCCCCGCATTAATACCCCTAAACCCCTCTCCAATGTTCAATCCTCCACTACCTTCTTTTGATAAGCCCAATATCTGTTATAGCCATGTTAGTCAACCTGATATACTTGACACAGTTAGAAAATTCAAAGTATGTTACATCCGACATGTACTGAGAAGAGGATGATCAGGAGTCCAAGGATCACGATGGAGAAACAGAATAATCATTCTAGCTTCTCAATGACTGAGAAAAAGATGATGATCAGGCGATCAAGGATCACTATAGAATAGCAGAATGAGCGCTCTAGTTTCCTAAGGAATGTGATTTGCCCAAAGCAACTCCCTTTCCCAACGCCCGAGTTTAAATTTCAGACAGCTGACGTGCAACAGAGAAGCTATCTTTCAAGGAGTAAACTGGCAGCCGTACTGTGGCGAGAAAGATGAGAGCCAGCTGGAGGGAAGCCGAGAGCAGAGCAAGAGGAGAATGCGAGCAAGGTCCCAGAAGACAGGACTGCTCAAGTTTTTGACGACTGGAACCTCCGGGCCCCAACACCCTCCGAGCACCTGGGAAAGCACCTAGCAGAGAGGACGCACCACCGGGAAGAAGCAGATGTCCGGAAAGCTGCTGTGGCCACAACAAAGCCCTGAATGTGACCGGAACCTCCAGAGAAGCGCATCCACTTGGGAAATTCTGGTACCTGTCAGTGGGAAGCAAACGGGTATGCGGGTTACTCGAGTGGTGCAGGAGGTCCAGGGGAGTGAAGGGGTGAAGGCGGAGGCTGCAGAAAGGGGGTCTGAGACCCTGGGAACCGAGTGCGAGTCTGGGACACACACCCATTTGAAAACCAGAAACCAAAGTCAATCCGAACATTGCAAATCTGGGACCCGTATCCATATGAGAAACTGAAACAAAGCCAAAGCGAATGTTGCGAGTCTGGGGCCCTCACCCAAAGAGAGATAGCCTATTTGGAACCTTTACTTGGCAGGAGAATAAACCAAGCAACTGTGAATGTTACAAGTCTGGGACTCTCCCCCATTGAGGGTTGTGGGACAGTCCATGAGAGGACGAAGTCTTGGCAGGAGAGTATACCAAGCCGGATTGAATGTTGCGAGTGTGGGATCTGCACCCAAATGGGAAGCATCATGAAAGGATAACTTCTTGGCAGGAGAGTGAACCAAGCAGTTATATTGCGAGCATGAGACCTGCACACAAAATAAGTGAAGACAAATTCAGTGCTACAAATTTCTACACATGGTCAAGGGAGTGTGCCAAGTCGGTAGGATAAATCGGAGAAGCATAAGGAGGATATTCTTGTGAACGGCCTATTGAAATTTGTACAAGCCAATACAGACGTCAGGGGGGCAAAAGGAGAAGACCACTATAATAAGGAACCTAGGGGAAAGGATTACGATCATAACCTTGGAGGCCTACAGTTTTGAACATTTCTTTATTTGTGCCACTTTTTTCCCCAAAAGACTGGAACATCTTTTGTTACTTGGAACCACAAAGAAAATCTTTACTTTTGGAAGAAATCATCCTTGCACAGTTGATTTATGTTATTAGTGTTGGGGACAGAAGTAGGTTTTTGAGACACAATTGGGAAATATTTATAATTTGAACATTCTGAACATTTCATTTGTTTTCTTAGAGTCAGGGACACACCTCTTAGTTTTAGGGACAGATATGTAGTTTCCAACCCCTTTTAGTCTTACTTCTGATTCCTCACAATAAATACAGGGGAAACGCTCTTTGGATTGCAAATGAGCGTGCAAAATTAAATATAGCAGATAAACGGGAGGCTGTGAGCCTCTTCTAATTGGAAGAGTTTGAGTGACATGAGGACCAGGATCGAGAAGGGGTATATTGGACAGATACTGGGAACAATACAGTGAACAAACCTAGTATGCCGGTATGCAGTATAGCCAGCTAAGCATGAGCTGTGACCTCAAATTATTAAGTGCTAGTGTGGTGGGGGAAAAAAAGGTAAGAGTCCAGTTTGCAGTGATGTAAGATGTTCGTAGTAAGGCTGGAGAGGTGAGTCAAGATGATAGCTCAGATGCAGGTAGGTTTGCTATGAATTTGCTTATGAATACATTGATATGTACTGTGTTTCCAATTGCAGATGGGAGGCTGTTCCAAGTAAGAAGAGCAAGAAGAGTGAAAGTGCGGAAGTGTGAGGAAGCACAGGGTGGGTGAAGTGCCACAATGGTGGTGGAGGAAGAGCAAAGGTCTGTAGGGGTTGATAGGAGGGTAGCTATGCCATTGCCTTACCTTGGATGGATGTATGCACTAGTATGAGGAATTTGAATTTGGCCCTTTTTTACATAGTTAGCCAGCCAGCCTGCTGGCAATAGCAGGAGGAAGGGGTGAAGCTCAAAGAGAGTACTGGTAGCAAAGTTAATAATATTGTCAAGGGGGTAGAATGCACAGTTTTGAAGACCAAGGAAGATACTGGCACAATAGTGCAGTTTAGAGAAGACTAGAGTCGTTAGGAGGTGTTTGGCAGACTGGAAGGGAAGGAGGGCCTGATTTTCGTGATATTTAGGAGGTTGAGGCAAGTATCCGCTGTAGTTTTAGAGATGAAGATAGAGAATCTGTGTGAAAGGGCTGTAAATGACACCCAGGTTTCTAGCTGTAGAGGAATAGGTCAGATTGTCAGGTGGGAACTGGATTATAGTTATAATTATGTGCAGGGGTGGAGAAGTGGAAATATTTGGCAGTTTGGAAGGGAAGGAGGTGCACGATTTTCTTGAAAATGAGGCGAGCAGCTGTTGCAGTTTTGAGAGAGAGAGAGAGAGAGACAGACAGACAGACAGACACTCACTCTGTTTTGGAGAAGTTTAACCTAAGCGAGTGTGAGGCCTTTCAGTATTATCTTTATCTCAGTTACCCATAAATCCTCCTTGTTTTTAGGGTCTGATTTATTTTCTTCTTTTGTGTGTGTAATAGTAAAAATATTAGACTTTTCACAAACTAGTATAAACAATACAATTTAACAGCAATATCCATAGATACATATAAAAAAGGAACACTTTAAAAGGAAAAAACAAAGAAAGATTTCTTTTCTGTTTCGTTTTCGCTACATCTTTCTTTTAATGTATGCGGCTTGACAGTAATCTGTCTTCACGTTCTGCTACTCCTCGCAGTCGCATGATCTCACCCCAGCATTAATGTGCTGTGAAGGCAGGCAACTCCGCAGACTAGCGCAGCGGGAACGCCTAATGCGCGCAAAAGCCAAGCCTGTCTGGGCCCTGGAGGAGCAATGGGCCACAAAGGTCTACCAAAAACTGAAGCCTGGATGTTTTTCTACACTTTCAGGCGGTGGGGAAGGAAAGGCAGCATTATACCAATTCAAAGATGGTGTGATATGCACCAGCAGAGACCATTTTCCCACCATGTTTTCTGGTGTCAGGGCTTTCGATACCTGGTCCGTGGACCTTCCCGCAACCTCACAGCTACCAGCAGTGCTAACTAAGCACTTCCTAAGTAAAAGTTGGTTTCCCCCACCTGTATAGGGACACCTTTAAGAGTTGTTTTTAGTCCATGCTAGATCTCTAGGGGCCCATTGGATAGACATTTACTCACTCCTAGAAGATTGTTCCCCTGGTCTGCTCTGCTTGACGGAAACATGGTTCACACCGCTATCTGAGCTGGATATTGTACAGATGCTCCCTTTGAAATATAGCATACTGCGTCTCGAAAGAGCCCCTCCTCCCTGCGCGGTGGGAGGCGTTGATTAATTTAGCATCCATTAACTGCACTTCAGTTGGATTGATACATAATTTACCTTGTGAGCTTTACTTGACACGGCTCCAACTGTCACCTAATGATTTTGTTTATATTTTGCTAATTTACTGTCCCCCCCTTCAGCTCCTTTAGGAAATTCTGTAGAGATCTCTAAACTGATCTCAGATTTGTTTCTGACATACCCCAAGCTGATCCTTATGGGAGACCTTAATGTGAGGTCTAATAAAAAAAAAAGGCTGTTGACTGCCTTTAATCGTTTGCCGGTTTTATGGTCTGACCATTTTGTGTTACCATTTATTATCATCCGGGTAACCCCCCCCCCCATCATTATCCCAAAAATATTTCACAACACAGCACTGGGGCAAGGTCTGCCCTACTGCCCTTGCTAATAATTTGGTGACTGGGACCCAGGATTATATCTTGAACGTCAAGCACGATCCCTGGAGTGCACTTCTGAAGGCCATGGCGGTCTCAGATAATGATCTTGCACCGACCAGGGCCAGTAAAATTTGTGCTCATTCATCTGCACCATGGTCCACCTCCCAGCTAAGGGCCCTAAATCAATCCTGCCGCCGGAGTGAACGCGAATGTATTGTGGATTACAACACTCTCTTCAAGCTGATCTATAAGCATGCAGTTCTCGAATACAACTATGCTATCAAATTAGCTAAAGCTCAATAATATGCAAACTATATCCGTACAGCCCGCTGTTCATCATGAGAATTTTTTTTTAAACACATTTTTTTCATTCATTTGCAATCATGGGTTGAGCAGTACAGTATTACTTATTTGGCATTAGTCGTTCACTTAACAGAACAAATTCTAAAGATCCCTTACTCTCCCTTAGTAAATTGTTACTCCCCATCCCCAATCTCCCAAAGTCTGAAAGGAACTGGTCAGGGAGTTCCCTCTTAAATTGTTGCCCCGTAAGAACAGGCTTGGAAGCCTTGGCTTGTACTTTTGCACCGGAAAGTCTCGATCATATTCCAGTATTGGGGCCTACACATCTGTGAATCAGTGAAATAGTCCCTCTTTGGCTGCTGTGACCTTTTTTGCCACCAGGATGTCACATATTTTGACCCACCATAGGGATATTAGCGGGCCCTCTGGAGTTTTCCAAGTACGGGCGATCGTGATCCTCCCTACAAGGAGGAGCTCAGTAATAAGTTTGGCTGTAGCCCCAATTTTGGGTAAACCACTTCAACCGGGGTGCCCAGGACGATCACTAGGTTTTTTCGGATGTTTGACCTGGGTGATGCCTTCAATCACAGAGAGTATTTTATACCATAAGTGCTGAGCAATAGGGCAGTCCTACCACAAGTGTAGGTAAGTGCCTTGCAGGCCACATTTTCGCCAGCAATGCGGGTCCAGCGAGTTCTTAATGTGGTGGAGCTGTGTTGGGGGATATTACCAATGAAAAAGCAATTTAAGGGTACATTCTTCGTCACACAGATCGACAAGGAGTAGCTTCTCATCCAGATGTCCACCTAAGTATGGTCATCGATCGGGTAACCGAGGTCTCTTTCCCATAGTGTCATATATGTGGGGTGGAGGGTCAGCATGTCCTCCTGCAGCAACTTGTATAGTTTGGACGTGTCTATACCCCTCCGACCCACCAAGTAGCCCCTCCTCAAAGAGAGTTCAATGAGGCCGAGGGTACGCATGACCCTTTGTCGGACTAGTGGGTGCATGTACCAGTGACGGAGTTGGGCATAAGAAAATCTGTCCATCTAGGCCAGCTGAAATTTCTCCTTGCAGTTCTCAAAAGTACATGGCTGATCGTTTTCAAATAGCTGAGCCATGCTTTGTAACCCTCCCCTCGCCAAATTTGAAAGTTTCGTAGGGTGCATGCCTGGAGTGAAGATCGGATTGTGGAAGACAGGGGTATTCAGGCCTAAACCACTCGGGATTCCTTTGGATTCCATCGCCCAGTCCCAGATTCTCACTCTGGATTTTTTGGAGGAGAGTATGTCAGGTCAGAATTTTCATGTAGCTTGGGGGGTGTATGGGAGGGAACAGAGGGGCAGCAGCAGCCTTGATTGATCATTATCTACCGATTTTGGGGGATCCACCGGGGAGAGCCACACCGGGAAGCACGCTAATTGTGAAGCCATATGGTATTTGCTTAAGTTAGGAACCCCCAACCTACCTAAACAAGCGTTACCCATCATTACCCTTTTAGGGATTCTGGCTTTCTTACCCCTTACCCTTCCATATAAACCGTAGCATTTTCTGTTGTAGGCGGAGGAGGCGGAGTAGCAGGATTGCCATAGGAAGAGTGGAGCAGAAGTAAAGGAACCACAGAAGTTCATTTTACTGGCTGTATTCCACCCCATTAGCAAGATTTTCTGAGTGGCCCATCTCTTGAAGTCTGTTTCCATTTCTTTAAATGGGCGGGGGGGAGATAGCTGAGCATACCTCTCCCAGGAGGGCTGGAGTGTGCACCCCTAGATAATCTAAAGATATCTCGTTACACTGAATAGGGCAGGAGGGACAGAGGGCATCTCCCCTGGGTTCAGGCCCACCTCCAAGGCTGTATTGCAACCTTGCCAAACCTATGTAGGGATTGTTGAAGAGAGGGCTGGATATTTGTTAAGGTGAGCAGCACATCATCTGCACTAAGTGAGAGTTTGTGCTGTTTATGGCCTACCCATAACCCTTCGATGGCAGAGTTGTTTTGAATCGGCTGAGCTAAGTGCTCCATTACTAGAGCAAACAGTACGGGGGATAAAGGACACCCCTGCCCAGTCCCACAAGTTATAGCTATGGGCACCGTTAGTCCTTGGTTAACCCACAGAGTAGATTTTGGTGAGCTGTAGTTGGCCAGGACAATTTTACGAAAGAGTGGGCCAAACTTGAAGGCCTCAAGGGCTAATTGCAGGAAGGACCAGTTAACTTTGTCGAACGCCTTGGTTGCGTCCAAAGGCAGTATCGCCTTTTTGCAGCGGTCTAAGGTCGCTACCTCCACCAGGTTCAAGGCCTGCTGAATGTTATCTATCCCCCGTCTTTCTGCCTAAAATGAACCCAATTTGATCTGAAGCAATTATTTTGGGTAAGACTGCCGATAAACAGTTGGCTAACACTTTACAATACATATTGGCATATATGATGAGCAATGAGGTGGGCTTGTATGAGGCACCATCTCTGGGATCTTTTCCAGGTTTCAGTAAAAGGATGGTTGAGGAGATCTGCATCAGTGGGGTTGTAGAGCCTGATTGACAAAAATAATTAAACAGGGCCGTGAGGGGGGCTAGGTTTTGGGGACAAAAGAGCTTATAGAATCTAGTTGTGAACCCATCTGGGCCAGGGGCTCTTGTTTTTAAAGATTTGATCACTGACTCTACTTCTTCACTAGTGATCGGGGAGTCTGGTGCTTTCCTGTTTACCTCCATGAGGTGTGGGAGGGTCGTACCTTCAATGTATCGTGCTTGTTCGGCCGGGTTGCCGGGGGACTCTGTCATGGTTTTGGTTAGGTGGGCTGCTGCCAGCTGTTTGGCCTCTTCCGTGTATTGGACACTACGCTGTTTGGCCTCTTCCGTGTATTGGACACTACACTCCGAGTCTCGTAGGCCGGTTATTATATTTTACCATTTTACCTTTGCTAATTTTTCAACCAGGAATTTATTAGCTTTATTGTTTTTGGCAAAAGAGCCTTGTTTGGTTTTAGACAGGGAATGGACTGTCTCTTCGGCATAATGGGCTTCCTATTTGTTTTGGGCAACCTGCAATGAACGATTGGCTTTAGAAGGCCACCCCTTTTTATGCTTCCCTTCCGCCTCTGCTATTTTCCCCTCTAGCCGGGTTTGGACCTTCAGCTTGTGCTTCCTATGGGCTGCAGCGTGGGCTGTGAGTTCCCACTGATCACCGCCTTCATGGCGCCCCATATGATTGCAGGTGAGCGGGGGGAGTTCTTTGGGGTTCTCCCGGAAGTAGGACCGAATGGCTTTATCAGTGGCATCCCTAAGCGCTATGACTTTCAGGATCGGGTTATATAGGCTCCATTGGGGTTTAGTGGGTGGTTCTGGGTCGTGAAATCGGGATGTTAAGAGAACTGAAGCATGGTCAGATGATATTCTCGGTTTTATAACCACCTCAACGACGTAGGACAGGAGTTGGTGGTATGTCGGGAGCAAGTCTATTTGGGATGAAGTTGGGTGTACATGTGAGAAGAAAGAAAAGTCCTTTTTTCCCCCGGATGCAGCATTCTCTAAGCATCAACCACCCCAGAACCTTAAATATATGAAGGAGACCCATAGCAATTTTGAAATTCTTTGATGTGTGTATTGTCCATCAGGGGGTCAGGGACCCCAGTAAAGTCCCCCCTGACAATCACCTGCCCCCCAAGAAAGGGAAGACTCTTAGATTCCAGTTCCAGGTGAAAGGCTTCCTGTCCCTCATTGGCAGCATAGACCGAGATCAGTATGTACAGTTGGCCAAATAACATATCTTTGACCCCTGTGTAGCGGCCACTCTGAGCTGTATAGTGTCTCCAGTTCCCTAAATGAAACCCCTTTCGCCAGGGGAATCGCTGTGCTGCCTTTTATTTTTAACCACTCGAGGGATGGATATTGAGTTGGAAAGTGTCTGGTTCGGAGGCAGACAGAATCAGGTGGAAGAAGATGAGTTTCTTGTAGGAAGACCACTGAGCTGTGGTGGTCTTGCAGGCATTGAAGAGTGGATTTGCGCTTGGCTGGAGCGTTTAGGCCCTTAACATTGAGCCACATGAAGTTTAGCTTCTGATGGGGTGGAGGCGTCTGGGGGAGGGTCTGATTGCATGGTTGGGGGGGGGGGGGTGGGGATCTGGACAGGTCTCATCCTCCATCTAGTTTTGTAATTGCACCGGCCCCACTCCGCAACCAGGTTTTTAACTTATAACTCCAACTGGTAAACCGGAACAGTAGAACAGTAAGATTGGGCTTATCGCCCCGTTGGTTTCTGTATGGGCTCTTACCCATGTCTGGTCTTAGGCTGTGTGAAGCCGGGTACCTAGATTATCTTCATTGGTGGGTTGTGCCAGTTCACCTGCTGGGTTGTCATGCGCCAAGGTAATGTCGCTAGTGGACAGCAGAAAATCGCGTAGGTTTGCTGTGAGGACACTTTGGGTTTTCATCCTTTGGCTACTTTCACCTAAGTGTTGCACTTTGGCAAGGGAGCATCTCTCTTCAATGGTGTTAGGGGATTGGAGGGGGAAGCCTGGCCTATATCTGGGTGGGCGCCTGGTAAAATACCTTCCGTCTCCTCCAAGGAGCTGGTAGTGCAGGTTGTGCCATCAAGCACAAACTGTAGAGTGGTGGGGAACAGCCAACAGTATTTGATTTTCCGATCTTGCCGAAGCGTGGTCACCAGTCTGAGCATTCTCAATATCTGCACTGTGGCTGTTACAAGGTCCTGGAAGATTTGGAGTGACGCCCCCTGGAAGGTCAAATCTCCCTGTGTTCGGCTCGCTGAGAGAATTTCCTGTTTGACCGTGAAGAAGTGGATCCTTGTGATCACATCTGGCAGAAGGTCTGAGGCTGATCCAGCGGGGGAGCACAGCCCGTGGGTCTGGTCCAGAAGCAACAGAGCCTTGTCAAGGTGCAGGCGGAGAGGTTGGAAGAGGTCCCCGATGTATACGTTCAGGGCTTGATCCGAGACTGGGGATGAAACCCCTCTGACCCGCAAGTTCTTCCTGCGGGCTCTATTTTCCATGTGTTCTGGTTTAGGTTCCATGGCGTCACTTTTGCCCTCTAGAGTTTGAATCCTTCATTGTAGCTTTGCTACTGTCGCCGCCTGGTCTATAGTTTGGTCTTCCATCTCGTCCAGCCTCTGCTCCGTCTCCAGCACTCGTTGATCTAGGCCTTCTACCTTTGATGACATTTCTGCCATACAGTTGCGGAACGGGAGCTTAATTTCGGACATGAAAGACTGTATGTTCTCTTTCTTGGCCAGTTGTCCCCCGGGATGAAATGGAGGAGGAGGCTAGGTCCCTGCTGTTTCTGCTTTCTTCCCCTTGTCTGCAGGCTGTAGTACTGCTGCAATGTCTGAATTTTTCTGGGGTTTTGCCTGCTTTGCCATGGCTGATGTGCAGTTGTAGGCTCCCTCTGCACTAAAGTCTATGATGATCTGACAAAGGTCTGTCGGTGCCCAAGGTTTCTAATAGGCATGCCAGTAAAGTGGATGTTATAGAGTGGGGACAAGGTGGCTGTTCCCTTCCTGGTGTACCAGATACTACGGACTATTTCTGCACTCAGCTCAGAGTTCCCTCGAGCCCCTCCAACAGCGTTAGTCTGAAAGTGCTCTCCAGGGGCCCTCAGTCTCTCTCCCTTACAGCGCGCCACAGAGAGGATCTTTAGCTGTTCAACGCAAGCAAAATCGCCCTGCTGCACCTCACCTGCAGAAGCTTAGGCAGTCCGACCCCCGACTCATAAATGATGGCTGTACCAGGTGCCGATAGCTCTTCTGATCATGATCTGGGCATAGAAGGTCAGTGGCCGCCATGGAACGCTGCTGCTCTGCATCTAATGATCATGCTAGGCAGAGCAGTGCTTCCTCCTTGTTCCATCAACAGACCGGATGTCGAGTTTTACTTGTCTCTCTGTTTAGGGAGCCTACTCATTAGCCCCTGTAATCCCTGCACCAGGAACAACAGGCTCGATGGGGTGGAGGAAGAGCCAGCGGGCCATCTGTTAGCGTTCCTCGTTAGGCGGCTGCCATTCTGTTGGAGCTCTGCCGCAGGAGCGACAGAGCTACCGCTATGGATATAATGGTTCCTAGGCAGTGTTGGGCTCCGATGTTCGGTCAGAATGTGCAGCGGATGGTGTCGCACATCCCTTGAGCTCCGGAGGCACCTGACTGGTATCGGAACTGCACAAGCTTGGTTTCTCCTGGGCTTCACACAGAGGGCATTAGAGCAGCATCTGCATCGTCAGCGCTACTGGCCACGCCCTCATGAGAACTTTTTAAAGTACAGAAGGCAATGGTACCTCTAACTGATCCACTACGTACATAAGCACAATCGGACCTAATTAGTGTCCTTTTTTTTTTTATGAGAAAACCCAGACCATTCGCCAATCTATCTCCGTAAGTGAAATGTCCAAGACATGACATTGGTCAGTCTCTGGCAAGAACCAAGCCCTTGCACCGGTTTCTGTTTGAGCTGGTTAAGGATGAAGTGGTTATGAGGAACGTGCACAAAATCAAATCATCATCCGCTGTTGATTTCATTCCTCTTTGAGTCAGTCAGTCGTTACCATCTATATTTATTCCATTGCACACGGCAACTCTCCATTTTTCTTTTTCAACCGGTTCTAACTTGTTCCCTCTGAAGTATGCACTGGTGTCTCCCTTTTTGAAAAAGCCACATCTTGACACATCTCAGCCAGAAAACTATAGACCTATTTCACTTTTTCCATCCCTTTATGAAGTTGCTGGAAATAAGTCACTCCCCAGCTCTCTTCCTTTCTAGAATCGCAGCTCCTGCTTCATCCTTTTCAATCTGGTTTCCGGCCTTCGAAGGGTACAGAATTGGTTATGATATCGGTTCAGGATGATCTTGCTTTGCTTCAGGACTGCGGAGAGGTCGGAGTGTTGATTCTCCTTGACCTCTCTGCAGCGTTTTATATCATCAATCACCAGACAGGGCCCCTGCTACCACTAGCCAAGGTTAGGCACTTGCCTATAATGTGAAAATGTTAGAGTGGCAAATGCCACCGAAGGTAATAACCATGTATACATTTTTTGTATGCATATATTTATAATTCTCTCTCTAGAGTCTCGACTACTTGAAGACGGCACTCTCAGCAATGTCTGCAGCAGCAGGCACTGCAAGGTTTGGGTCTGGCGTAGGGGCGTTGGGGGTGGTGCTGTGCCATGTGCAGGGCCTTCGGGCCACACCTGCGCATTCGCTCCGCACATGCCCCTGTGAGACTCGTGCGAATATTCTTCTTCATCTGGACCATCCGTGGCTGCCCTGCACTAGCTGCAGCCTTCCGCTGTGGGTGGCTGCCCTGCCTGAGAGAGACTCAGACACACGCACAGGCTGGTGAGGTGCCCTATTGTTTTTGTAATTGTTTTGCCTCGCAGTCTCAGGGGCGGCAACAGCCGAACTGGGATAGAATAGAGAAAGAGCAAAGTGGATCTGGTGAAGTTTGGGGATGGCAGGCCGACAGTGCTCATTTCCAGCCTACCCAGTGCTGCTTACGTCCAGTTGGCATTAACTAAGTCGAAAACCCCAGAACGCATTTTAGTTTCATTGAATGACGGTGCAGCGTGCAGGACTACAAAAACAATGCTGCGCCACAGAGTTACTTAACTTGGCCTCCTATTTATGATTGGGTGAGTTTGATGGAGACGTTTACCCATGTACATTTAACCTCCCTCCGCTCCATTGCACACATGCCATCAATGACCGAGTATATAATTGTTCGATAAGTTAACACCTATGACCAGATTTCTTAAACTATTGTGTTTGATTTGAAACCCCTCTTGTTCAGATAATGAACACAGTGTTTTAAAATAGTCATACCAATCAACCTCTAGAATGTTGCTTACTAGAGGAGTGACACTAGTCCTCTCCCCCTGAACACCATTTGGCAAAAGTTGCATGTATTCTTGTTGTACACACCGTTTTTAGATTTTCCCCTTGGTTGGCTTGATCGTCTCTTTTCTCATAAAAACAGGGACACATGAAAAGAAAAATGGATTGGATACAACCCAAAGAGAGGAATACATTTGGAGTAGTCATTCAGAAGTATTTTGTTCGGCTAATCTTTCGAAAGGTCAGAGCCATCAAATAATATTTGAGTGCTCAGTGGCTGATGCAGTCATCTGAGATGGGCACACAATAGATTTATCATTACGTGGTAATACTATGGTCAGTTCAATTAGATCCTAGTGACTTTGAAGTCTTGGTAAATCATAATCTCCTTAGCAGTGTACCAGCTGCTGACATGCAACAGATTATAATAATAAAACTGCCAATTTGCAATTTGCAACTTCACAAGGCCCAAACTACAGTGTACTGCCCGATGTGTAGGCTGCGTCTTTTACTTGCTAGACTTTGTGGTCTGTTCCCCTTGCCCCCCCCTCCCCAAGTATTCGCTGACTCAGCTAGCAGCCCGAACTGGCGCACACTGCCTGTCACGTTAGCCTGACATGTTTTGGCTGGAGGTGTCTTTTTCTCAAGTGCAGAGTTCTCAGCAAAGGTGGGCTCAGGGATTCAGGGTTGTGTGGCTGATCAGTAGCTGCTGGGACTCTGATTCTACTGTCGCTTTACGATTGGTTTCAGGATTTAACTGCATTTTAGCTCTCCGAAGCAGCTGTATGGTGAAATGTAGGCACTATGTGAATCACCAGAGTTCCAAGCAAAGAAAGATCAGGGTCTTATGTTCCTTTGCCTGATCAGAAGGTTCTGACGCCTTCAACTGTGATGTTACTGCCACTGTGAGATACGTCTCTGGCAGGTTACCGATGGATTTCACCCTCTGAAGTTTCACCCCCATGGCTGAGCTCACATCAGTCATGTCGGAGCGGTTTTGCCATGTGGCTGTGTAAGGCGTCAATACATTTGTCATAGCTTTATACACACACTCTTACAGCTCCCGGTTAATTAGCATCAGCTCTGGACCTTTCCAGACCTCATCTTCTGCATTTAAAACTGTGTCAGCTGTTATTCCCAGAACAATCTATTCCTCACTGTGGACTCCTTTCTCAGTGTCACTAGAGGATTCAGATGTCTGTCCCCTGGGCCTTGCACCCAGTCTTGCAAAAAAGAAAAAAAGACCAGAGAGAGCGGTCTCGGGTAAGTAGATATTTCATTGATTGGGATCATTCTTACATCTCGTCTCCTTTCCGCCATACTTATGAGATATCAGTCTCATGAGAACTTTTAACAGAGCTGTCACATGTGCAGGATTTGCATGCCGCAATCTCCGGCTTTGCACACCAGTCCACGACTGGATACCTGATTACATGCAGCAGGTTTATTTTTTATTTTTCTTATGTTGCCTCCGTTTTTATTCTGTTTTTCTAGGTCTCTTTGCCTCAGGCTTTGGCGGTTCCTTTCAACATTCGCGTACTCTGGAGTGCGTAGGTTCTGGATGGTGTCCAGTTAAATTGTCGAATGCACATTTTCGAATGCCATTTTGTCGAAAACCGAATTTGCCCAAAAAAAAATTTCCGAATGTGTTTTTTATTTTAGTTTTTTTTTCGGTTTAGTTAGTAAAACAAAAGTGTAAATAAAAAAACAGGGGGATGGGGGGGAACCCCTCCAAATAAAAAAAGAAAATAAAAAAAAAATTGCATTTTTTTTTCTCCAGCATATTTGTGTCGAGGAAAAAGGCATTCGAAAAAAGTCACTATAAACCGTCCTGGCCACAGCTGGAAATCGTGCTTGTTCTGTGCGGCAGTTTCAATTCACGCTCTTCGTGACCGGTTGCATCATTGGGAGGAGATGTTTCAGTAATATAAAGAAAAGGAAGAAGTACCACTTCCCTGTTACCTTTTGCATCCTGATCAAGTGATGCTTTGTCAAGTGTCTGTGGCCCCACGAGGGACTCAAAGAGGTGTGAGATGGCAAGTCATTGCTGTGCTGGAGGAGATGCTGAGGCCTTTCATGATGGTACCAGTAGAGTGGGGCTCTAAGGAGCCTGTTTTCTCATGGGCCACAACTACACCCTGTGGCCAAACCCAGTGTTTTCACTGGTAGACCTTCCCCTGAGAGCTCAGCACCTCATACCAGAGCTATTCCTGAAACTCCACTTAGTATATGGATTGATCCTGAGGGTTCCTTGGAACCTGTCCAATCTTTGGGTAGGGCCTTGACAAAGGTGAAGTCCTCCAAAGAGAATGGTACGCACATAAGATTAGTGTGGGAAATGTGTGGCAATGCTGATGAAGAACATGGGGTGCGCAAGGTGCCATTTTCTGCTAAGATTCAGGAAAACATTCCTGGCCCTGCTCCTCACCAAATAGCAGCCCTGGACATAATGTCCCGGGCTGGCTCTGGCTTTGCCATTCTTGGTGCCACATCTGCTTTCCAGAGATCTGTTCACCCAAAGGTTCAGAGAAACCGTCTTCCGTCAGCTAACGCTTCTTCTGGATACATAGTAGTCTATGTAGATGCTCCCGGTTATGCCTATGCCTCAACCATGGATTCCAGCAGGGCCTCTACTTTCAGGGTCAGTGTAAAAGGACCACATTTTCTGCTAAGTTTTAAGGCCCCCTGGTGGCCCAATATCTGAGGGCATTGCCTCAAGACCTAGTAGGAGCGTTATTGTTCTGTTTTTCTCCCCTGTAAGCTTCCCTTGTCTTGATGCACTTTGAAACACTATTTCGCTGCATAGGCGCACATCAAATCCCCAATAAATAAAATACATATTTCAAAAATCACATGAGGAAGGTCAAAACTCTGGTTGCCCCAGTATTTGTTCTCATTTCTTTGCCTTCAACAGAAACTAGTGCTTGTCCATCACTACTTCTTGGAGCTCTCTCCCATCACTCTTTTGCCTCTTCTATTACCTCTGACTGTTCCTTTAGCTTCTGCTCTTCAGTCAGATCTGCTAGTGATTTAGGTTTATTTCCTTTGGATGAAAGGGAGGGTGCACTTTCTTCAGATGATGCACAGGGTAAGCAGGAGAAAGAGGTTTCTGCATTCATGTTTGCTTTTTAGAGTGTATAGCGGGTGTTATGGTGTTATTGGGGTTCCATGTAATGGAGGCTCTGGCTTAGAAAGTTGATTTTTCTTGCACTTCTCCTGACAAGTTGGGTTAACGTTCGCTTTGGTATACATACCCAAAAACAAGTCCCTAAGGAGGCCCAGAAAATTTGGGACAACCCGCGTTCATTAAGGTAGTGAATAAAAGGATAAATATGGGTTATCAGCCATCCTGTGGGGAAGCTATGTATGGGCTCATAGCCACAGTCATAATCGTCAGTGTAGGAGGTTGCCATTCTGTAGGGAGAATCCTCATAATCCTCTTCACCATACCCCTCTAAACAAGCTCTTCCCTAAACTCAGGCACGTAGTTATAACAAAACTTTGCTTCGCATATCAGAGGGGATAACCCTGATGTGTTACTAGGTGTGTGCAGATGATAACTTTGGAGGGAAATAGGCAACTTTGAAAAAGACAATATTGGGCAGTAACAATGGAGACAGCTGGGAAGGACAACCGATGGAGTGAAGGTAGTAAAGGAAAAATACATCCCATATATATATACTAGTGTGAAAGGACGTGTACATGGGTCAAAGTGCGTGAGGAGAGACATTTTCAGAATGCTAATGTTATTCCTAAGGCAACAGCTCCCTCTAGCAGTGACAACAGGCAAAGCAGGCAGTCTTTTCTGCGCATTACTGCATCGGACAAACCTACATCTGGCCTTTTATTATATTGTATGCTATATATATGTGACACACACACACACCTATTTTTTATCACAAAAGAACGTACAATAGATACGAAATCAGATTTGATGGGAAGCACTGATTTTCTAACAATGGGGTGAGTTTGAGGGACATTCTGACCACGTTGTGGAGGGGAGTAACTTGAACAGTCACCAGGGACAGTACATAAGTGGACATACATAGATTAAGGACAACCATCATTGGACATTTTTAAGTGCAGGTAGCCGGTATGGCCAGCTGTGCTTAGGATGTGACCATGATTGGTGAAGTGCCAGAGTGGAGGCAGAGAAAGTGAGGGACAGAGGAAGGTTAGAGGCAAGGGGGGAAAAAAGTTAGCTAGGAGGCAGATGAGTGGTAGGTTAAGAGGGTAACTCGTAGGTGATGAGGAAGGCTTTTAGTTTGGTTTTGAACAAATTCACGTGGGCTGTTGCTCGGATGTCTGGGGGAAGAGAATACATGCAACTGGAGCAAGAAGAGAGAAAGAGCGGAAGCGAGAGTACACACGGGGAGGGTGAGGAGCCACAAGGGTAGTGCAGGCGGCAGAGCAGAGATTACAAGAAGGCTTGTAGAGTTGGATAGATCGTATCCAGTGAAAATGTTGCTGCGAAAATGGCTGTCAAGTGGTGACATTTCCTTCACATAATCAACCACTTTCCACAAATATTCTGTATTGTATCGTAATTGTACCCCTCCCAGAATATTTGGGAAAAGAATTTTAGGGGTCAGGGAAAACATTGCATAGAAACAGTGACATTATCACATGGAACCAGATAAATACAGTGGTGCCATTCCGTGGATAGATTTGTGAACCAGGAGAAGCAATTTAAAACAAGTCCTGTTTTGTATTGTTAGCTATCCAGCCTGGTGACAGTACGAGGAAGTAGGTGTGAAGTGAAGGAGTTCAAAGAGTCCTGGTAGCAAAGTTGATGATCTTGTCCAGAGGACAGAAAGCGTAGCCGGGGAGACCAAAGAGGATGCCGGCACAGTAGTCCTGTTTAGAGAAGATGAATGGTTAAGAGATGCTTGTGTTGAAAAGGAGGTTGAAGCGAACTGCTGTTCTATTTTTGGAGATGAAAGTTGAAAAGGTATAATCCTAATTCCATATATAGGGGAACTGGGAGGAAGCAAAAAGAATAGATTAATAGCCGGGTTAAAAACTAAGTAAAGTGAAGAAAGCCCATAGGTCAGGAGGCTGTGGAGAAATGAGGAATGATGCCAAGACGAGAACATCTCAGTGTGAGAAGTTTGTTAGTGACAGAAAAAGTGGAAAAAAGATACATTTTGCAGATTTGTGACTTGAGCGAGCAAGGTAAGAGATGTGGGGATTAAAAGAGAGTAAGGAGTCAAAAATGACCCCAGGAGCAGTGAAGGAAGGTTAAAGACATCCGGGGGTGGAGTGGGGGGGGCGTAGAAATGATGGATTGCGAGTCATGATAGGTAGGTGTAGGGAAAGAAAACATTTCCATGTTGGATGGGTTAACGTGAAGAAAGTGATCGACAACCAACTTCTTACTGGCAACGAGACACTCAGAAATAGCCGCGTTGAGGTGGTCACTGAAGGAGTGTAGAGAAATAATTGTGAATTGTCAGCATAGAAATTAGTTACAACTACAAAAACAAGAATAATTGATGAAAGAGGGATGACACAGAGAGGGAATAATAAATATGCAGAACTGACCTTTGAGGAGCACCATAATGAAAAGGGAAAAAATTAGATGGCTCACCGGCCCAGACACAGAATAAGAGCGACTAGAAAGATAAGAAACAAATAAATAACAGACAGAAATATGATGAGAGTAAATAACGAACAATAGTGATCCACACTCTTAAAGGCCGCAGATAGATCTAAGAGAATAAGAAAAGACCACTGTTTCGAGTGGCAAGAAGAGGTAAGAATATTTGTGATATGTAGGAGACCAGTTTCGGTAGAGTGAGCAAGGTGAAATCCAGATTGAAGTTGTGTAAGAAAGGAATTTGAGTCAAGGCAGATAGTTGAGTGGACAGAGCATTTAAGAAATTTGAAAGAAAAGGAAGAAGAGAAAGCACAGTGGATTGATAGAACAGATAGGTCAACGAAAGCTTTTAAGAATAGGCAGAAGAGTAGCATGCTTAAAAGACGTCCGTAAGTGATTTCAACCCGGCACTTCACCTAAGTCAATGCCTAGCATGGGATGCACAATTGAAACCCTTAATTATTTATTTATGTCTATAACTTCTTTTATTTCTGAATGATGTACCCTTATATCACGCCCCTCTCTTTGAATCCCACACGGTCACACTGAACCATGAAGCAGGCTGTTTTGCAAAGTCAAAAATATTTATTTTATGGATTTCACAATATATATATCACACTATTTTAATGGTTATACAGTGATCACCAATGGGGTGATGTTACGCTAAACAATCTCTTTAATCAGAAGGAGTAATGATAGGAAAAATAATGCAGCACAGAATAATGCTTTTGTGTGTTCAATCAAAAATGCAATGTGATTATCCAGGAGGATAGCTTAACGGCAACGTGCGCACCTTGGAAGCAAGACGACATGAAGCAACACAGGTTCGATCCCTGGGTCCGCGCTTAGAAACCTCAGGGTGTTTAAGCGCGTTATAAATACGCAACTAAGATTAACAAAAAAAGAACAATTCCTGTAACAGCGCCTCGATGCCCACGGGCTGTGTGAGCGCTTTAAAAATGCAAAATAAATTTTAAAAAAAATTAAATTATTCTTTCGCCCGGCACACTACTCAATCCCCCCCAATATGCAATATAAAAAGATGGAAGGAGAGAAAACCGGTTTCAGGAATACAGAAGTCAACAAAATACTATCCATCCCAATTTCCCCCTCAGCAAACGCAGAGAGAGAAACAGAAATGATTGCAAACATGTCAAAAATGGTTTAAAGTGGGCTTTGCATGAATGGTAAAAACACTGAAAATGGATTTAATTCACTAAAATGGTTTCAATACTAGTGGGAGCCGCTTTGTATGGTATCAGACAAACACTAGCAATGATTATTGAGTAACTAGCAGGTTGAGAACTTAATCTTGAGGTTGGATCCAATGAACAGCTATTTCACACGTTATAGATTTGAGCCAAACAAAAAATCTGCGGCAAACCTTTCCGCGCGCGGTAAGCGCGATTGCAGAATAACTACAAGGAGTTGAGATTTCTAGCATAAACGGTGAAGTTATGAAGGTTTTTGTGGAGGTCGTTTTTTTCAGAAGCAGGCAAATTTGCAAAATAAAGATGCGCTTTTTAAAATTACAAACAAGGTTTCTTTACACTAGGGGTAGACTATGAAGATGCAAACTACACGACAGCACAGCCACCAGCCCAGGATATCACTGGTTGGTTTGGCCTGCCGAGACGCTCGCCTTTCTTCAGAAAATATATCTGCGCAGAGATGATTTTAACACTACGATTACAAAGGACTATAGGGTAAGAGAAATAGTTCAGGCAAGACAAGAGAATTTAACAATGCAGTTCGGATAGAAGAGAATGGGTTTGGATAGGATGACGTATGGACAATTCATCTGCTAGTGACAATCCTATGTTATGGATACTCACTACCAATATTTGCAATGGACCCGTCAGGGATCTGGTCAGGGATACTTTCTGGACAGGAATTCTGTTAGCACACCAGACTGGACACAGCAAGGTGGGACTGGACTGGATCTCACGGGTTCTGATTCTGGTTCGCAGCTATCTGGTCACAGCACAGATCTACTGGGTTGGATCTTTGGATTCTGGCAATAATTCTTAGCAAGAAAGCAGCACAGCACAGCCAGGCTGTTCTTTGGTTCCCCTTAGAGGTCTGGGGTAAAATCTGGTTTCTGGATTTTTGAAGGCCAAGCTGAGAATGGTTCAGCTTTGGAAATGGGCCTTTCTGCTTTCAAAGTTCTGGAGCCTGGCATATGGATTTCTCTTGCAAAGTGCTCCGTCAGCAATCGGTTGGTGGGTAAAGGTGAGTGTCGGTCCTAAGATGTCTCTATTTATGTATTTCCTAAAGGGGTGGGTATGCTGAATTATCCTAAGCACACCCCGTGGTATCCTATTGGCTAGGGTCTTTCCTCTCCCCTGATTTGGGAAGAAAACGGAGTGTCATTATGATGATGTGTTTTATGATCCAGGGAAAACCTCCCCTTTGTTTCTGCACATGAAATCTACTTTTCCGATAATGCTTATTTACAATATTACAAACTTGATGGTGATAGCATATCTATATCACCGATTTTGTGGAGCAAGTATTCCTCCAGGTCCCGTCGCGGTGAGAGCTTGGGTCTAGATTTGGCCATTTCTCGCACTTTTGATCTGGTACCCAATGTCGGATTTGTCCACAATTTTACACATAGGTGGGCATGATATCTGGGCATCATCATATGAAGTTTCATGTTTCTGACATCACCACAATTGCTACAAAACCACAAATTCTGCAGTCACGTCCCTGAACATAGCACAGAGTTCTGAGTACTTTTAGAACGTGACCAAAAATTTCACATTAACAATACTGTAATTTTACAATTTTACAAATTCGCACAGTCCTTTGTCAGTCCTTTTCAACAATATACTTTTCTGTGCTATAAGAATAAACAAAACTGTCTGTTCCCGCCCCCAAAGTTTCAGGCGGCTCAAGAGCAATCCCACCTCTTTCCTCTGGCAGGGACTACTGTTGACACTTGCTTCTGCATATCTTTTCAATTAAGGAAGTCCTTTGTCTCTTCCAGGAGCAGCAGCCCAAATCTCCTCCCCTCTTCATTAACACCTGAATGTGAGTTCCTGGGCCAGAGAGCAGAAGGGAGGTGCCTTTTGTTGGGGCAAGCTGTGGAATTTGCTTTGTAGTTTTGGCTGGCATCAGGCTGACTTTAAAAATCCACTTTAGTTTTTCTTTGATGGAAATAAACTTACAATTTCAAAACAGGCAAACAGAACTCTAATTCCAGTCTTTTAAAACACAGAGATTAAATAGTTGCAACCTATATTACTTTTGATGGCAAGTCACTTAATTCCAACCATTTGATTTTAACTGCACAAGTTTAAGCTTCCAATGCAATTCAATGACAGCTGTCATAGAGGCGGCCGGTGGTACTGTGCCCATATTTAGACAGATTTCCACAGGCAAGCACACTTTTTAATGTGGATATTCTGATGATGGATTCTGCTTTTCCTGGCATTGTGTGCTTATGTGGATTCCTTAAATAAAGTGACAGGTAACACCCAGCAAGGATGTTGGATATTTTCTGATGTTTTGAATCATTATTTTGTAATTTCAGCAACCAAGGAAAAGGATTTCAGAGCACGTCTGGGTTTCCTTGCAATAAGCACTGCCTTTCATTTAGTTTCCATTTTCACTCTGTGTGCAACCCAGTGACAGGTTTTAGCAGTATGGTCTCCTGTTCCACCACTGTCACAGGCAAAGTAGATTGGCAGCCATATTTTCCGGTTTCACAGCGCAATTCTCATAGGTTTAGCACGCATAGGGCTTATTGTGGCCATTTTGCTGGTTCTGGTGCCACCAGCACACAGTAATGTCGCAGGGCAAAGCCTAGTGGGTCAGTACATCCCACATAAGGAAAATTAAACAAAGCAAGGAAAGAAGATGAGAATATACTAAAGAAAAGAGAGAAGACAACAAAGTGTCAATGGGAGCAGTAGTAGGGTTGCACCTTGGGGCAAGAGGCTGAGAGAATTCTCAGAAATTGGAGTGAAACAGGAGAAAGGGGACAAGGTGGGAAGAGAGTGAGCAATAGGAGGAGAAGGGGAAATAGCATGTTGCAGTGTATCAATTTTGGAGGAAAGGTATGAGGCAAATTCAGACACTGACTATGAGAAAATCAGAGAAGGGTCAGGAGACCAGGGAAACCAATAGTTGTTGAAGGAGGGCACATAAACAAAGAGGAGAAAAGGATGTAATAAAAGAGTCATGGTAGAGTTGTTTAGTGTGAAAATATCATGGGAATGGAGAGAAGAAAGTGAAGCAAGATCGGTCAGAAAATTAGATTTTTGTCGGCGATGTTCCAATTTCCAACAAGAATGAAGAGTAGACTGCAAGGAGAAAAACAGCTGGGTTAGGGAGGTTTATGTGAATTAGTAAATGATGAGCTAGGCTAAAAGGAGTCATGAGAGGATATTAAAGCGGAAGACAAAAGAGTGGAAGAAAAGCTGGATAGGAGAAACAACCAGGGGAAGTGAATGATGGACATCAAATTTCTTTGCAGAGGCTTCTGGACCTTTTTTCTTGCAGGGGTTGTATACCAGCAGGAATAGCTCTTCCATGCCAATGTCTCAGAGACTAACAAATATAGGCTATGTCTGGAGTACACAGCTGGAGAATGTATTTCCTACCCAAGAAAGCGTCCTAGATATTCAAGCCACATAACATTTTTTTCTGATTTGCCATCTTGCCATTGAGTTGTAGGATTGGGCCATTTGGTAGTACATTTTCTTAATTGCTTCCGATCTGGTGGGACATAGAAACACAGACGCTGATTCCTTATGCTGCTCGGCACATCACAATTGCAGTGAGCCACATCTTCCAAGATTGGGGGCGGGCTGATCTCAAGTGGTTCTGGTTTCCACGAATCTCAACACCAAGTGTTCATGTTTTGCCTCAAAGAAGGGTCAGGGCCCTCAGTCCCTGAGAGCTGCAAGAACTCTGAGGTGGGACAATATAAGGACTTCTGCTTTTTATCTGATTCTGATAATTCACAAGGTTATGGAGGTTTCTGAGGAAGAGGGATTGTTCTCGGATATTGTCAAAATCTGCAGATACCTCCCCCTGTGTCTCCTCACCTGAGGTTTCCGAAGTGTGAGTCTTGATTGGTTCTCCTTCTTCCCTTCTTGCGAAGTTTAGGATCCTCTTCGGTTTTCTCTGGCTTCTTGCCCGTCTTCTTTCTTTCGTAGAGAAAAGGACGCTCTTAACTTGAGGCCCCTTGACTGTAATATATAACCGTCAGGCGGACCCAAGGGAGCTTGCCCCCAAATCCAGGGAAAATGCCTAAAAGGCGCAAAAAACCCTGGGGTGTCTTTTATGCGGGATTGGGATACAGATTGCTCTGCTTGTCTCCAAAGTAAAGTCCAGTCCCTTCTCACAAAGATTTCGTTGGACCCAGGAAGGGCTCATATATCCAGAGATAGACTGTGGGGTGGCGGTGTAAGAGGATCCTGGAAATGGAGTGCAGAGAATATGAACCCAGAAAGCTAAGAAAAGAAAACCACAAAGAAAACCCCAGAAAGTAGAGACGAAACGAGTAAGTACAGAGTGGAATCAGCAGGAAGGAGAAGGAGGAGCCATGAGAGAAGAAGAGGAGCAGCGCAGGAAAACCCGTCCAGAAATGCAGGTAAGCAAAGGAAAATGGGCAAACATAGAAAGGAAGAAACGCAGATATACAAGCACAAACTGGAAAACTACAAAAGGGAGAAAGAAAAGGGGAAAGGTCCTATAGGGGAAGGGAGAGGAGAGAGCTCATAGAGCAGGGCAAAGGCAGAAGACAGTGGGTCGAAAACACGGGAAAAGGAAACGAGAGACGCAGGGAACGCGGCTGCAGAGGGTCGGGGAAAGGAACACGATGCGGATGCTGAGAGAAGACAAGCAGGTAGGGTCCAGGATGGTCTCAGACAGAGACAAAATCGGCACGGGACAACACACAGGAACGGTCCGACGCGGACTGACCAAGAGTTGCAGCGTGTCAGGAAGGGGGTGTGGCCGCCTTATATGCCAGCGCTGGAAAACAGCTAGAGAGCTGCTCCCAATCCCGTGGCGGCTTAAAGAAGCCGCCATCTACTCCAGAGTTTCCACGGTCGAACTGTGACAGCATGCCCCCTCCTCAGCGGGCCTCTACCCGGTTTACCCGGGTGGAGGCGATGAAAACGCCTGAGCAGTCTGGGGGCATGGATATGATTTCTTGGTTCCGAGGTGCGTTCTTCTTCTGGATAGCCTTTCCAATGAACCAGATACTGGAGGGTACCATGCCGGTACCGGGATCCACCAATCTCTCCACCTCATACTCCTCTGGTGGTGGGTTCTTATAGGTTATTGGTCGGACTTTCTTGCGGCCATAGGTGTCTGGTTTATATGCCTTCAACAAGGCATATGAAAGACCGGGTGTATTCTCTTCAAGCTAGGTGGTAGTTTCAAGTGAAAGGCCACGGGATTGACTTGGGATTCAATGAGGTAAGGCCCAATGTACCGGGCAATGAATTTCCCAGCATGTGTCCATCGGGGTAGAAATTTAGTGGACAACCACACCCTTGTGCCTGGAGACCAGTCAGGATTAGGCAGCCCTTTGCTATCTGCCTGCCTCTTGTATTGAGTTCTGCTTGCTTCCAACTTTATTTTGGCTTCTCTCTGTAGGCATTGTAGATCTTCTAAATGTTTGTCCACAGATGGGACGGTGGTAGTTGGTAATCCAAAGTAGGGACTGTGTCTGGGATGATATCCATAGGTAAACAGGAAAGGGCTAACACCAGTTGCTCAATGTCTGGAATTATTATAAGCAAATTCATCCATGGATAAGAAAGAACATCTCTCTTGTTCTTGACTACAAAAGCAATGGAGGTACTGCTCTAGAGTGGCATTTAGTCATTCGGTAAGTCCGTTGCTTTGAGGGTGGTAGCCCGAGGAGAGGGCGCACTTGATGCCCAGGGATTTACACATGGCCGACCAGAGTTTTGAGGTAAACTGGTTACCCCTGTCAGATATGATAGTCTGGGGTAAACCATGTAGCCTGACCACGTCCCTCAGGAAAACTGCAGCTGCTTCAGGAGTCGAGGGAAGACTTGGAAGCGGGGAAAAGTGTGCTATCTTACTCAGAGAGTCGACGGTAACCATAATTGTAGTATAGCCCATGGATTATGGTATGTCGACTATGAAATCTGTCGAAATTAATTCCCATGGTTGGGACGGTAAGGGTTCTTGTTGTAGAAGCCTCAAGGGCTTGGATACGAAGTATTTATTGGAGGCACAAACTGGACAACTCGCCACATACTCTTTGGCATCCTGATGTATAGTAGGCCACCAGAACTGCCTAGACAGCAAGTCTAAAGTAGTGGCACGGCCCTTATGCCCGGCCGATGGGAGATCATGACACCAGGACATTGCTTGTGTCTGTAGGTCTTTAGCAGGTAGGTACAATTTTCCTTGGTAGAAGTAGAATGGCCCTTCCTTTCCAAGTCTGTATGTAGCAAAACTGGATCTGGTTTCCCCTTAGAGGCCTGTTCCACCTTCTGCAAGAAAGAATTAATGACGCCAATAAATCTTTTCCCTGATAAGATATATTCTTCCTTCGGAGGAACCTTAGCCTTGTCTTCTTCCAGGCTTTGGGATAAAGCATTGGCCAGTACATTCTCTTTTCCGGGAAGGTAGGACATCTCAAAATCATATTGGGGAAAAAAAATATGCCCAACGGGCATGCCTGGAATTGCAGCATTCCATTTGCTATAATACCTTTAAATTGCGATGGTCCGTTCGCACTAAGAATGGATGGGTCGATCCTTGTAGTAAGTGTCTCCATTCTAGGCACACTTACGCGAATGGCCAGAAGCTCCTTTTCTAAAATGGAATAGTTTATTTCACTAGGAGTGAGTGTCCTGGAATAGTATGCTACTGGATGAACTTCACCATCCTCCCCTTTCTGTAGTAGTATAGGTCCTATCGCTCCCCCAGAGGCATCTGTCTCTACTATAAAAGGTAAGGACTGGTTAGGTTGAATCAAAACTGGAGCTGAAGTAAAGGATTTCTTGAGATGCAGAAATGCTTGATCAGCTGCTTGATCCCATTCGAATCATCTTCCCTTCTTTAGTAACTGAGTGATGGGTAATACAGTCTCCGAAAAGTTCGGGATGAATCTTCTATAGAAGTTAGCAAAGCCAAGGAACCTTTGGATGTCCTTCACGTTCCTTGGAACCGGCCACTGCAGCACAGCCTTAACCTTCTCTGGATCCATTTGGACACCTTCCTGGGAGGGAATAAAGTCCAGATACGAAATGGAAGAAACTTCAAAGGCACACTTCTCAGGCTTCACTAACAATTGATTGTCTCTCAATCTTTGAAGGACCTCTGTAACATGTCTTCAGTGTTCAGAAGGTGTAGCGGAGAAGACCAAGATTTCGTCAAGATATACCACCACCGATGAATATAGTAGGTCTGAGAATATCTTGTCGACAAAAAGTTGGAATATTGCTGGGGCATTGACCAGTCCAAACAGCATCACTCTATACTCAAAGTGTCCTAAAGGAGTACGGAAGGCCGTTTTCCATTCATCGCCCTCCCGGATACTCAACAAGTGATATGCCCCACGTAAATCTAGCTTAGTGAAGATCTTGGCTCCCTCAACCACCTCTAGGACTTCGTTTATTAAGGGCATAGGATATTGGTCACGAATGGTCAGGCTGTTGAGCCCACGATAGTCAATACAAGGCCTCAATTCGGTGGTACCCTTCTTAGGGATGAAAAACATTGAGGCTCCCGCCGAGGAGTGAGATTCCCGTATCAGCCCGTTCTGCAGATTGGCTTCTAGATACTCCTTGAGTGCTCTTCTTTCAGGGAGAGACATGGGATACGTCCGGCCAAAAGGAACTGAGGCTCCCGGCTTCAAGTCAATGTTAGTCTTCCACCCGATGCAGATGTAAAGATCGTGGAAGCTTGTCTTCAAAAATGTCTGCATATTGTTGACATTATGGGGGAATAGACTGTACCACCAAAGAAGAAACCTGAAGGGGAATACTGACTGCAGAGGATGAGTGCGCCAGGGGAAGGCAATGCTGCGTACAATAGGAGGAATCAAAACGGATGATATTTGCAGTCCAGTCTATCTGAGGATTGTGGCGACGTAGCCACGGAATACCCAAGATCACTGGAAAATGTGCTGCCCTGATGATATCCAATGAGAGTTGTTCTTGGTGTTGTAGTAGAGACATCCTGCCCATACCGGTTTCTTGGGTGATGGGCCCAGAAGACAACGGTGTGCCATCAACCCCTTCTACCGGGATGGGGTTTTCCTTTTCCATAAGAGGGATACGGTGATCTTGAGCCCAGTGAGTGTCAATAAAGTTACCTGCTGCTCAGCAGTCTAACATAGCGAGGGTTTCAATCGGAGGGTCTGTTCCGAAGACCAAAGTGATTGAAAAAACCATGAGGCGATGGTCGGCAGGAGGGATATCATGTGGACTCATATTGCAGGGACTCGCCTTCTCTGCCCGGATCCTATCCCTGCTTAGGACCGGGGAGACGCGTTTCCCGACCACCTGGTTGGGACTTCGGGACAGTTCCGAAGTAGGTGCTTAGAAGATCCACAGTACATGCAGAGTCCCTTGTCCTTGCAACGCTTTTGCTCTTCTGGCATTAAGGGACCCCTTGCAGTTCCAATTTTCATTGGTTCTTCAGACTGTGTATTACTAGGAGGACTCGTGGCTGGTATTCCGGAAGACAGAGGGATCTTGGTTCTTCGTCTCTCCTGTCTTCTTTCTTGCAGATGGCATTCCAACTGGAGGGTAAGAGTGACTAGGTCCCTGAAAGAATCGGATCGGGCTACTCTCGCTAATTCATCCATTAGATCTTCATGTAGCCTGCGGCGAAAGAGAGTCAGTTGGGAAGAGTCCGGCCAGGCTGCTTTGATAGCCAATCTGCTAAAGGAGGAGTCGTAAGTTTGGACGTCTTGTGACCCCTGTCGAATATCAAGTAAGGCCTCATAGGCAGAGTACTGGACTGCTGCGCATCTGAATCTGGTCTTCAAAAGCTGAATACACTGAGGGTAATCGTTCATGGCCAGATCATCTTGAGTAATCAAAGGAGTTGCCCAAGCTAAGGCGTTTCCCGTTAAGTTTGGTACCACAAACCCCACCTTCGCTCGATCGGATTCATAGGCCTTGGGGCGGAAGGTGAAATACACCGTGCAAGCGTCCAGGAACTGAAGTCTTGGGATTCCCCTCATACTTGCCAAAGGAAAACACTAGGGGGGGTAAATCTCCACGAGTCTCTTCTCTGGTGGTTATTTGTTGTCTTACGGTTTGGTTCTCGGTACGTAGATTCTGTACTTCTGCTTGAAGGGTCTGGATGGCGTTAGCCATCTCTTGGAATTGCTCAAGTGATGCCATGGGTTTTGGCGGGCGCTGCAAGCTGTCAAAATCTGCAGATACCTCCCCCTGTGTCTCCTCACCTGAGGTTTCCGAAGTGTGAGTCTTGATTGGTTCTCCTTCTCTCCTTCTTCCCTTCTTGCAAAGTTTAGGATCCTCTTTGGTTTTCTCTGGCTTCTTGCCCTTCTTCTTTCTTTCGTAGAGAAAAGGATGCTCTCCACTTGAGGCCACCTTGACTGTAATATATAACCGTCAGGCAGACCCAAGGGAGCTTGCCCCCAAATCCAGGGAAAAACCCCAAAAGGCACTAAGAACCCTGGGGTGTTTTGTGCGGGATCGGGATACAGATTGCTCTGCTTGTCTCCAAAGTAAAGTCCAGTCCCTTCTCACAAAGATTTCGTTGGACCCAGGAAGGGCTCATATATCCAGAGATAGACTGTGGGGTGGCGGTGTAAGAGGATCCTGGAAATGGAGTGCAGAGAATACGAACCCAGAAAGCTAAGAAAAGAAAACCACAAAGAAAACGCCAGAAAGTAGAGAAGAAACAAGTAAGTACAGAGTGGAATCAGCAGGAAGTAGAAGGAGGAGCCATGAGAGAAGAAGAGGAGCAGCACGGGAAAACCCGTCCAGAAATGCAGGTAAGCAAAGGAAAATGGGCAAACGTAGAAAGGAAGAAACGCAGATATACAAGAACAAACTGGAAAACTACAAAAGGGAGAAAGAAAAGGGGAAATGTCCTATAGGGAAAGGGAGAGGAGAGAGCTCATAGAGCAGGGCAAAGGCAGAAGACAGTGGGTCGAAAACACGGGAAAAGGAAACGAGAGACGCAGGGAACGCGGCTGCAGAGGGTCGGGGAAAGGAACACGATGCGGATGCTGAGAGAAGACAAGCAGGTAGGGTCCAGGATGGTCTCAGACAGAGACAAAATCGGCACGGGACAACACACAGGAACGGTCCGACGCGGACTGACCAAGAGTTGCAGCATGTCGGGAAGGGGGCGTTGCCGCCTTATATGCCAGCGCTGGAAAACAGCTAGAGAGCTGCTCCCAATCCCGCGGCGGCTTAAAGAAGCCGCCATCTACTCCAGAGTTTCCACGGTCGAATTGTGATAGATATCCGTAATTTTGCATGCCCAATTGACAAGTGAATTGCTGGCTCTCGGACATGGCGAGCAAATACACTAGAAGGGGGACTCCACGCAAAGTGTATCCGCGGCCGTGCCTGGAAAGAACAAGTATATATAAAGCAACTAAGAGGCCTGGATAAGCAAACTTATTTGGGTGAAAGGCAAGACAGAAACCAATTGCTTAACACAACCTATTCTCACATAACTAAGTGGACACATCACACAATGGGAGGTGAAAGGATTCAATTCACATCCATAACATATTAGAAAATAAATGTATTCATTCATTAAAATATACGGTAAGGGTTATAAAATCTCATAATGTATCAAAAATAGAAACAATAGAAAAAGAGAAAAGAATAACTCATCTTGATATGATTGCTAATAGCATTCACCATATATAGTGTGCAACAAAACCAGACCCACTCACATCACCAATTACTCCATCCATACTGCACTCATACACACCTAAAATACAATGGTAATCAAAAAAATACATAAACATGGGAGCTTTTACACAAATTGTTATAGCACCATTCACATAATCTAGCGAGTAACAAACACTGTATTGCTAAATATAAAGTTCCCCAAACTAGAAAACTTGACTTGTCACATTAATTGATAATTAATCAGGACAATCATCAAAAGACCAATCAAAAGACCGACATGTTTCTTTCCATCTTCATTATTAAATCATTTATGTGGAAATTCATCAGTGATAAAGGAGGTCTGAAGTCTTCGGAGCTGAATGGTACTGGATTGTCGCAAAACACTGTACAACTGTCTCGACCTGACACCTAAACAAGAAAGCAAGAATACAGGATGAGGAGATCCAAAACAGAGACACAAAAGTGCTGTGTATGTGTGTTTATTATGTACTCACACAGGAAGTAGTTAGTGGCTAAACAATTTACTTTACATTTCTTCCGATAAGCACGAAAGATGGTTGAAATCGATGAACGGACAAAGTTAGTTATACAGTAGTAGCACAAATAGGTGTTGGCCTCTGGGGTATGGAGGTCAAAACTACATTGGGATACATGTTTCCTTACAGATCGAGGGGGTATAAGAACCCACTGGTACAGGAAAAACAAGAGCCTGAGACTGGGAATGGTCTGAGGCGTGGTAAACAAAAAGTGCACACAACAATTTTCGAATATGACAAATACAGGGTAGTGATACAGTTGTGTCACGTAGTTCGACACGGTGTGACACGGTGTGTTTCGGCCAAAGAAAGTGACTTGGTTGGAGCCGTCTTTATGCTGGCCTTCGTCAGGAAATGGCACCAGTGGCGGTGCTGTCCGTGATGTCTGTGGGTGAAACAGAACTGTTAGGATCTCGGGCGGTTGTTCATAAAGTACTAAACGTATTAAATACGGGCCAATTGGTGCCCAGGTGATACACCACATGGTGTATCTAAAAATCAGCTTGCCTACTGCTGGGGTAGCAGAGGGGTGCTGTCGGGAAATCCACAGTGAATGCAGGATAACCGGTGCTATGCTGGCACTGGGTGGATCGGCTGTAGTTTCCTAAAGGCCGACGTGGTTCAGAGTCTCACGGTACCGGAGTGGGCCGGTATTGGACCCAGGTCTAGAAGGAGAGTAGAAAAAACAGGTGTATAGTAACCTATAGTCGTATGGATTCGAGAGTGCTGGATGGTGTTAGTGACCGGCACTAAAGGTGGCTGCTTGGTCAATCGTGTCGAAATACCCTGTGCGTACACGGGTCATCGGGAAATTAGAGGTGGCCCTGGGTATGGTGAACACGCAAGGCGGTGCTGTAATAGCTCTAAAAACACTGAATGCAAAAGTGAGCTCAGTGGTAGTGCCTGGAGTACAGCGTTGGTTATGTGGAGATTGACTTGAGTGTGGTGCACAAGTAATACATCTCAGAGGCTTCAATTGTGGTGTGTCTGAACAACATAGTACCCAGCGTGGGGATAAGTGCAAAAGTAACCCAACTAAAGGGAACGCCACTAGTTCCCTGGATACACAGAAATGGTGTACCCTAATAAAGGACCAGAATAATGGCGGCTACTTGAAAGACAGGAGCGATGTCATGGTGAGCTGGTGGATGGGTGCCTCAAGTGAGACTAATCACTAAGTTACGAGTGGGCAAGAGGTGTTGGTGCCCGGTGCATGCTGCACAGCGTACGAGTCAAGGAGGACTTACCGCGGTTGTAATGGTACGCTGCCGTGATGGACGGGGACTTCTGAGAGCCGTGTTAGTCGGAGGCCGAGGAGGCCGTGACAGTCTGTATAAAACACAGCCTGTTGCTGAGAACAGGCAAATGGGAGCCTGCGATCAAAAAGAGGCTGCCTGCGGGAGCCAATCAGATGGCTGAGCGTGGTATCCCAATCAAAGTGCGAGGGGACGCATGGGATGTTGGGTAATGTAGTCCGGTGGGGCGTGGGATGACCACTACTATTGGTGGACACATATAGACAGTGTCACGGTGTGGGGGCTCCCGCTGAGGCCCGTGAGGCATCGGCTATTGCTCTAGATACAGAAAAAGTACAGAAAAAATATACAGTGTAGGATAGAGTATTTTTACCGGAGGCACCTACAGATGGTGAACATGGTTGACATTAGTGTACAATTGTGTTTAAACAACACCAGAACATAGCAAGCGAACCGTAAGGTTGAAAAACATTGATGCCCAAGGTGTAACGTGTTGATGGTAGTTGCACATTATAATTAATTGAGTGCTGTGGACAATGGTGATAATGGGCTCAAGGGTAACCATTGGAGAGAAAAATGGAGTGTCCAGTCCTCTGTTGTAGAGTGTGGGTTGAACACCAGGCGGACACCAGGCCAAAGTGACATGATTGAAATCAATGGCTGTTGCTGTAGTCTCGGTGCTGTGGCTGACAAACCGGTTGCGGTGTCTGTGGGTGCTCCCTCCTGGAGCTGGCAGGACCACTGGTTGGTGAGCAGGAGTGTGTTGACGGCCATGATGGTGACATGCTTACGAGGCACTGGTTATTCTCTAGAAGTGTTTCCATTCAACGGTTATGTTTAGACCGTTTTGAACCGAGTTTAATTTGTGAACCCATTTTTGCTCAAGTCTGGTGAGGGCAAGGTTGATATCTCCTCCCCGTCTTTGCGGCAGGAGTTGCTGAACCACGGTCCATGTGAATTGTTCGTGGGTGTGTTTCTTCTTGGTGAAGTGTTCGACCAAAGGTTTGTCCTCAATTTGGTTCTTAATGCACGATCTGTGCTCATTAATCCTTTGTTTGACAGGTCTAATGGTTTTGCCAATATAGACCAAGTCACAGGGACACTTGATGGCGTAGATCAGGTACTTGCTCTCGCAATTGGTGTGGCTGTTCTGTTTCCATACCAGATTCTTGTGAGTGAAAGTTTTGCTGTTGGTAGTAAAACGGCAAGTGACGCATTGTCCGCAACTAAAATGGCCAACTACTGGCGGAAGGTTCCACAGGGTTGTCGCTGGTTTGGTGGGTTCTAGAAAGGTATGGACCAGGGAGTCTCTTAGATTTCTGTTCTTCTTGAATGCGAACAGTGGTTTCTTGGCAAGGGTGCCTTCGTTCTTGACCAGATGACCAGATGCCAGTGTTTGTTTGTGTTTTACTACCAACAGCAAAACTTTCACTCACAAGAATCTGGTATGGAAACGGAACAGCCACACCAATTGCGAGAGCAAGTACGTGATCTATGCCATCAAGTGTCCCTGTGACTTGGTCTATATTGGCAAAACCATTAGACCTGTCAAACAAAGGATTAATGAGCACAGATCGTGCATTAAGAACCAAATTGAGGACAAACCTTTGGTCGAACACTTCACCAAGAAGAAACACACCTACAAACAATTCACATGGACCGTGGTTCAGCAACTCCTGCCGCAAAGACGGGGAGGAGATATCAACCTTGCCCTCACCAGACCTGAGCAAAAATGGGTTCACAAATTAAACTCGGTTCAAAACGGTCTAAACATAACCGTTGAATGGAAACACTTCTAGAGAATAACCAGTGCCTCGTAAGCATGTCACCATCATGGCCGTCAACACACTCCTGCTCACCAACCAGTGGTCCTGCCAGCTCCAGGAGGGAGCACCCACAGACACCGCAACCGGTTTGTCAGCCACAGCACCGAGACTACAGCAACAGCCATTGATTTCAATCATGTCACTTTGGCCTGGTGTCCGCCTGGTGTTCAACCCACACTCTACAACAGAGGACTGGACACTCCATTTTTCTCTCCAATGGTTACCCTTCAGCCCATTATCACCATTGTCCACAACACTCAATTAATTATAATGTGCAACTACCATCAACACGATACACCTTGGGCATCAATGTTTTTCAACCTTGTGGTTCGCTTGCTATGTTGTGGTGTCGTTTAAACACAATTGTACACTAATGTCAACCATGTTCACCATCTGTAGGTGCCTCCGGTAAAAATCCTCTATCCTACACTGTATATGTTTTCTGTACTTTTTCTGTATCTAGAGCAATAGCCGATGCCTCACGGGCCTCGGCGGGAGCCCCCACACCGTGACACTGTCTATATGTGTCCACCAATAGTAGTGGTCATCCCACGCCCCACCGGACTACATTACCCAACATCCCATGCGTCCCCTCGCACTTTGATTGGGATACCACGCTCAGCCATCTGATTGGCTCCCGCAGGCAGCCTCTTTTTGATCGCAGGCTCCCATTTGCCTGTTCTCAGCAACAGGCTGTGTTTTATACAGACTGTCACGGCCTCCTCGGCCTCCGACTAACACGGCTCTCAGAAGTCCCCGTCCATCACGGCTGCGTACCATCACGACCGCGGTAAGTCCTCCTTGACTCATACGCTGTGCAGCATGCACCGGGCACCAACACCTCCTGCCCACTCGTAACTTAGTGATTAGTCTCACTTGAGGCACCCATCCACCAGCTCACCAGGACATCGCTCCTGTCTTTCAAGTAGCCGCCATTATTCTGGTCCTTTATTAGGTTACACCATTTCTGTGTATCCAGGGAACTAGTGGCGTTCCCTTTAGTTGGGTTACTTTTGCACTTATCCCCGCGCTGGGTACTATGTTGTTCAGACACACCACAATTGAAGCCTCTGAGATGTATTACTCGTGCACCACACTCGAGTCAATCTCCACATCACCAACGCTGTACTCCAGGCACTACCACTGAGCTCACTTTTACACTCAGTGTTTTTAGAGCTATTACAGCACCGCCTTGCGTGTCCACTATACTCAGGGCCACCTCTAATTTCCCGATGACCCGTGTACGCACAGGGTATTTCGACACGATTGACCAAGCAGCCACCTTTAGTGCCGGTCACTAACACCATCCAGCACTCTCGAATCCATACGACTATAGGTTACTATACACCTGTTTTTTCTACTCTCCTTCTAGACCTGGGTCCAATACCGGCCCACTCCGGTACCGTGAGACTCTGAACCACATCGGCATTTAGAAAACTACAGCCGATCCACCCAGTGCCAGCATAGCACCGGTTATCCTGCATTCATTGTGGATTTCCCAACAGCACCCCTCTGCTACCCCAGCAGTAGGTAAGCTGATTTTTAGATACACCATGTGGTGTATCACCTGGGCACCAATTGGCCCGTATTTAATACGTTTAGTACTTTATGAACAACTGCCCGAGATCCTAACAGTTCTGTTTCACCCACAGACATCACGGACAGCACCGCCACTGGTGCCATTTCCTGACGAAGGCCAGCATAAAGACGGCTCCAACCAAGCCACTTTCTTTGGCCGAAACACACCCTGTGTCGAACTACGTGACACAACTGTATCACTACCCTGTATTTGTCATATTCGAAGATTGTTGTGTGCACCTTTTGTTTACCACGCCTCAGACCATTCCCAGTCTCAGGCTCGTGTTTTTCCTGTACCAGTGGGTTCTTATACCCCCTCGATCTGTAAGGAAACATGTATCCCAATGTAGTTTTGACCTCCATACCCCAGAGGCCAACACCTATTTGTGCTACTACTGTATAACTAACTTTGTCCGTTCGTCGATTTCAACCATCTTTCGTGCTTATCGGAAGAAATGTAAAGTAAATTGTTTAGCCACTAACTACTTCCTGTGTGAGTACATAATAAACACACACACACACACAGCACTTTTGTGTCTCTGTTTTGGATCTCCTCATCCTGATTACTTGTTTATAATACGTATAGCCGCCTGGGTAAATCGGGACCCCGCCAGGTGCCCTATGATTTATAGTAAGAAAGCAAGAATTACTGATCTCATACCAAATGAATTCAATGAGTCCAGTATATATCTGATACACTCTATCAATGTGCGAGATATCAAGGTCAAGTGACCTAATGAGGAAAATATTCACCTAATTGGGGTCACAAACAAAAGTGAATGGACCAACAGAGCTTCAGAACTATATGAATTATGTTCTAGCCCAATGTGCTATGTAAGAGAGTAAAAAGAAATATCCCTAAAGATGGTGTAAAATGTCAATCGGTGTAGTAGCTGATTACACCGATTATAAAAAGTCACTCGAGATGTAGTAGTGACAGACTGCTTACGATTTGAATAGATAATGACAGTCTCCTTCATATATATATATATATATATATATATATATATATATATATATATATATATAAAAACTGATGGAACACTGATGTAGTGGAACAGACAAGAAGACAAGAACAGCTGATAATGACCTTATAGTAATGAACAACCTCACCCATCTGACCAAAAAGGTGAGGGAAAGAAAAAGTTAAACAAACATAGACAGCATGTTGCTGTACCAAAACTGTAGACTCAAGTAATTCAAAAAAGTGATTAAAAAAAGTGTGTCACTTACTCTGCTATTGGAAGACTACTGGTCAGTAGGAAGGTGTGGGTAATCAAGAAGTACCATACACATACAGAGCCATGTACTGACAATAGAAATGCACCCTGCAAAGAAGGAACAAAGAAAATGTATGTATTATGTGTAGAGCAAGTAAGACTCAATTAGTACATTAGCTGATAAGGATCGCCATAGCCTGAATCAAAGTTAAAACACAAGAGTGATTGACAAATGGAATTCAGAGAGGCACTTACTTGTGACAACAATATGAACGAAACCCTTGTTTGTGTTTAAACAAAGCCGCGCTCCATCGAGCGAGGCGAAGGGAGATCAATTGCGCGATGGTAGATGCTGCGAATATTCCTCACAGCCGGCGTTCATTGGTGCCTATAAAATTAACAAACAAACCCAATTGCTATCAATGAAAAAAATTGAAAATAATGTGCGGCAGCACAATACACATCATAACCAGACGTCAATAACTCCAGGAAATGCCTAAAAAGCGTCATGAAGTATTCAATGAAATGAACCTCAAAACATCAATGAAATATCATGTCTTGTGAGCCCGTATGATGTACTAAAAGTTCGAACACTTAACACTGTAACTGGGTGCTGTTGACAGCCGTACACATAAACTAAGGTCACGGGGTAATTCAACAGTCATGTCAGTTGGGAAACGTAAAGCTGTTAAACACTTATACAATCCGTACACTGTCCTAGTAAGGTTCGTAATGCGCGGTACTCGCCGGGAGCGGTCGCAGGAGTAGTGTCCGTGGCCAAAACAAGGAAGTCTTCTGAAAAATAGTAGAAGGACTAACAGAAGTACGTGTGGCTGTTCCGTTTATATAGTAAAACAGCAAGGCTCTCGTTACGAGATGTAGCAGGATAGTGACTCGTACGAGTGGCCATATTGAAGTGACTGCAGTGATCTAATGAGTACACAGCAGAGCTGAACGTAGAACGAGCAAAAGGAACAGAATCAATATAGATGGCGGACCGTAATGAGATTGAATACAAATCCTAATCAAAACTGGACAGTACAGCAGGAGATGATAATAATGGTAAAAGTAACCTGTTGCATAAAAACTCCAACCAACAGTTACAAAACCAAATCGAACTGCTCATTAAGACCGATCAGGTGACTTTTGGTTAAAAATATTAGTCTCATTTCTTCTTTCTCCAAAATACTTCTGCTCGTGTTGCAACCATTGGCAGTCCGTATTTTCTTTAGAACTGTCCATTTAAAATCTTCACAATCGTGGTTATTGGTCAAAAAATGTCCGACCATGGGGGCTGCAACATTTTTATTCCTGATGCAGCTCATATGTTCAGTTATTCGGGTCTTCACCTTTCGTTCGGTTTGTCCAATTCCGTTCGGTTTGTCCAATGTACAATTTTGGACAAGTACACCAAATGGCATATATAACGCCACAAGTGTTGCAGTTGGTGAATAACTTCTGTTGCCAAGATTTTGTTAGGCCTATAGCCACAGACGTACTCCGTTTGGTAGAGGAACAACACTTGAACATGCCACACAGGGCATGGCCACTGGGTCTATCTAAACCCCAT
The DNA here is from genome assembly GCF_040938575.1 of Ambystoma mexicanum. Taxonomy (NCBI): domain Eukaryota; kingdom Metazoa; phylum Chordata; class Amphibia; order Caudata; family Ambystomatidae; genus Ambystoma; species Ambystoma mexicanum. The sequence continues at coordinate 943,589,432 of NC_090928.1, read as the reverse complement.
TGTTCAGTAATAGTTTTTTGAGAAGTCAACATCTCACTGATCTCGTTCCTTCTTATCAATTCTTTAAGATTACGTCCACGTTTAAACGCACATCTAGGAGCTGGAATAGGATTATTGCCTTTAGATAAAATATGCCAATTCTTCCTAATTATTCTTACAATCTTATGAGACAATGGATTGTAAGTACTCACAAACACTAATCCATCCGGTTTAGATGTGGGTGATTTTTTCTTATACTCTAGTAGAGCTTGTCGGTGGTTATTAGAAGCCCTTTTAAGAGAACGCTTGACAATTCTTCGGGGGTAACCTCTTTGGATGAGGTTCTCACTCAGAATCTCGGGTTCCTCCCGAAATACATCAGGGTTAGTGCTGTTTCATTTAAACCTCAAATATTGGCCAAACAGGAGGTTGTTGCAAAGTGTTTTGGGGTGGAAGCTGTCATATCTTAATAGAGAATTCCGATCAGTGGGTTTGTGAAAAGGTTTGACTTGTAGAGTATTGATGTTATTCACTGAAATCGTTAAGTCTAAAAAGTCAATATTGTGTCTGTCATAGTGGATGGTGAACTTTAAGAATGGATTAATACCATTAAGCCAATCAAAAAATGTCTGTAGTTGTTGTTCGTCTCCGTGCCAGATCATCAGCACATCATCGATATACCCTTTCCATAAAATCTGATGATGGTAAAAGGTATTGTCCTCACTGTAAATGCTTCGTTGTTCAACTGAATCAACATAAAGATTGGCCAAGGTGGGGGCCACGGCTGAGCCCAAGGCCGTGCCATGGATCTGTTGAAAATAATCATCACTGAATTTGAAGTAGTTCTCTGTTAAGGCTAATGAGGTACACCAAAGTATAAAAGAATTGGGAGTGATACCTGGTGTGCGTTTAGCAAGCAGCAGTTCTTCAATCGTGTCGAGAGTGGATGACTGTGGAATCTTCGTATATAAAGAAACGATATCCAAGGTGACCAATATGTCTTCACTACTATTAAAAGGAAAATGTTTGATGAGGTTGATGACACTAGTTGAGCCTTGTATAAACGAGTGCATCTCTGTCACATAACCCTTTAAAAAGGAATCTGCAAATTTTGCTAGAGGTTCCAATAGAGAATTGGTTCCTGATACTATTGGTCTTCCAGGTGGATTGATCAAAGTCTTGTGGACCGTGGGTAAAATATAAAATTCAGGGACTCTCCGATCACTTTTGACCAGGAATGCAGCTTCTTTATTCGTAATCCATTTTCTGTCTCTTGCCTTCTCTACCTTCGTAGTAATCAAGGCTTTTAATGGAGCCGTAGGGTCGGTAGTCAGTGGCCTGAAAAAGCTGGTGTCTGCCAGCTGTCTATTGCATTCAGAAATGTAATCCACACGATCAAGCAAGACGATAGCACCGCCTTTGTCGGCACTATGAATTACAACTGATTTGTTATTTTTGAGTGCAATGACGGCTTGACGTTGTAAATGAGAACAATTTTGGAAAGTGCGTGCCATTTCTGTTCCGTCTAAGCGGTCCAGTTCAGACAATACTCTCCATTCAAAGACCAAAGACTCAGGACTATGGCTGGAGATAGGGGGCTAGGGGCAAAAAGTAGAAGGGTTGTGAAGACCGCTATTAACCTAGTCCATATCAAAATATCAAACTGATTATCCTTGAAGTATTGGTTCAGGTGTTTTTCCTGAAAAGAATCTGTATTTCAAGGCGTGAGTTAAACCGGTCATAGGTGGCAGTGGGAACAAACCTGAATCCCTTTTTCAGCACTGTTTTTTTGACCTCAGTGGGTGTGTATGAGGAGAGATTTATTAATAGGCTGTGTTGCTCCTGGTCACCCTGGGTTCGTAGTCCCATGTCGACATGTCCTGGTCTAAAAAACCAGCAGAGCGACCGCGTCCTCGTTGCATTGGACGAAAGTTCTGAGCTCTACGTCTGTTGTTACCATTGCCCCAGCCTCTGCCTGAGCCTTGTCTTTGAAATCTATAGTTCGGATCCTGTCGAAAACCATCCTCATCTGAGCTGTGTGAACTGTAAGATGTATTCGCAAATCGGGCATTTTTCTTATTTGTTCTTTGGGCTCCATCATATTGTTGGTTCGGGACATAGCCCTCTTGTGTATATCGGAAAGCTTTTTCATGTTTGTAATCGGCTATGTCCTTTTTTTAGCCTTCTAATACTGTCCCTCACCATGGATTCTTTAAAATCATTCATGTCTTTGATGATTTGATCCAGTCTCTTGGTAAAGGCATCTATAGAAACTAGTTTTTTAATTTCATCTTCCAACTTAGTGTTAGGGAGAATTCTCTGTTAAGGCTAATTTCCCAAACCTAGTGAGTCCCCCAGCAGCTTTGCTGGATTTTTGGGGTTTATTTTTTTTCTCTCCTGCTAAGAGTGAGACTCTTTTACTCCCACTCTTAGACATGATTTGAGGGTTCCTTTGACTTTGAATGTGTTTTATGGGCTATGGGGTCCTTTACCCCATAGGGCTTCATTTGTTTTTGGTATGTGGGTTACACAGCACCCTCAGTGCAGTAACCCAGGGGTGTCATAGTGACCCCCAAACATAGACTCCATACCCTGGGACTGACTACTGTCTCCCAGGGCATGTAAAGTCACCATTGGCTTTACTAGTCCCAAATTATGAACAGAAAAAAGTACAAACCATCATATTGTGGACGTACTGGTCGGGGCAATTCGATTGCCTCGGGGTCTGTTGTTCGAGGGGGCACGTCTCCGTCCCCCCTGATCGAGTTTTGGCTGGTGGCAGTGGATACTACTTTTTATATTCGACCGCAAATATTTTCCTATGGGATTTTCCCATTGTTCGAGGCTACCACTTTTTAATATAGCCTCGAACATACCGCCGGTTTATTAAATTAATATAAAATCACCGGTTGGTATTTTTTGCCGAAACTCGGTTCCAAAATGGCGTTTGTGTTCGCTTCTGTGACTCCAACCCAAGTCGGGCCCTTTGTTCCACTTTTTGGCGGGCTTCTCCACAGAAGCCTCCAAAAGTGGTGCCACTCTGTCTGGGTACCACAGGAGGTGTGGGAGGGGGTTTAGGCACCCTGGACTAAGTTGCCTTGGCAACTCAAGTCGCACTCTTGTGTGATTGGCCCAAGTGGTGAGCCACCCGGCTCACCACTTAGCATGTTTGATTGACAGCTAGGCTGAATGAATGGGGGTTTTCTGCATAAAAGCAGGGCTTTGGGGACTGGAACTTCAGAAGTCGCCACATGACCTAAAGAATCCAAAGAGGGAGAAGCTGAGCCGACCTGCAACGACGACCCCACCGGTGGAGCCCTGCTGGACCGTCGCACCATTTTTTCCGACGACAGAGGAGATCTCCAGCCCAGAGAGTCTTCTTCCTTTGACTGGTGGGGATAACCAGTTTGCCCGTCTTTTCGCCTTCCCGGATCATCTCGTGGCCGCCTTGCCTGTGCCAAGCACCCCGGCAACCGGGATACCACGGTTTTTCCACTACCGCGAATAAAAGGGTCATGCCTTTTAACCGGAGAACTCCGCGGCTGGTTTCTTCCCTGGCAGTGCATCGACCTTCAGCTTTCCTCCACGTCGAGACCTTCTCTTCCTCTGGACGACGCCGTGACTTGCACCTGCTGCCAGGAACAACTGCCCCGCTGGAGGATCCTCTCCACTTTGAAGGTACTGTGTCCACCTGGCCTCCCTCGCAACAGTCTGTGTGGGGTGACTCTTAAAGCCTCCACTTACCACTTGGGTTGGTCCTAGGTTGGCTAACTGAACTTTTCTGAGCTGACTTAATTCTTTTCTGAACTCCCTGCAACACTTTTCAAGACTTTTAAACGGTGTGATCTTGGGCGCATTGGTGCTCTGCTCTCTCTAAGAGGGAGCCTGGCCTCTGAACCTTTTGCTCACAAGTAGACTTGACTTTCCTGCCTTGCTGGGCGCTTCTAAACTATTGTGTTGTGTGCTTTTCCTAATTTCTGCCTTTTCCCTCCCTGTTTCTTAACTTATTGGAGTGCCATCTTTAGTTAAGCGCTAACCTCTGTCTGGAAATAAGTGGTGTTAACTAAGACTTGTCTAATAAGGAATAAGGGATGTACATCTAGTAATAGGGACTCTGTGTTGAATGTACTTACTTCTTTTTGTGCTAGTGTAATTTGCAAGTGTGTCTTTAAATAAATAATTATATACTTTTACACCAAAGCTATGGCCAGTGTTTGCTTGTACTACTGTGTCTCTGTACCTATTGTGTATACTCTGCATACTGCCTAACTCATCTTGAGAGAAGTCTGACTGCTCAGCCACAGCTACCAGGTAAATCTGGGTGGTACAGACTGCTACCAATTGGGTTTACTGCCAACCACCTGTAGTCCTAAATCTTTTGCAGTGGTCCCTAAGGGAACTGCACAGGTTTCTGCCTAACACTTAGCCAGTTCTATAGTTTGTTTTTCGGTCATCTCTTCCGCTGTATCTATTATTAAAATCTGCCAATCACGCCCACATTTGTTCGCAGTGTAGCTCCATCTGACAATGAACATCTGACAATGAACTCCTTATTATCTAAGAACAATCTGGGCTCTCGGACATGGAGAACCACTCAAATTATTGTTCTACCTCAGATAGATCTGCTCATTCAACAAGAAAGATAGTTTCTTCACTCTTCTCCTATTGTTGAGTTTGACTGTATGGTACCTGTGCATGTGAACATGTGTTTCTTACGAGCACTTGAATTTTGGAAACAAACCACAAAGTTGTCCATTGCAAGCTGTATAGTCTTTTGTATTTTGAATTTACCTAGCCCAAAAATCATGGATCCCAATGCAGTCATGGCTAAAGCAACACCAGTAGCTTTTTCGAGGCGTACATCTATTGATGTAATTTGCAAGGCTGCCATTTGGGGGTTGTCTTCATCCTTCTGTTTGTACTGCATCATCGCAGTTAGTTCTAGGGTTGATACACAGTTGGATAAGCTGTTCTATGTGAACGTTTTTCCTCAGCTTTGTGGTCCATCCTCCTTTCTTTCCATTAATGCTATGGAATCTCCCATGAGACTGGAGGAATTAGAAGGAGACATAGGAGTATGTACAGTGGATTATAGGTTCCATGATCACTATGTATGAAACATCTCTGACATTCCATGTACAGCTTCTGGAGGTCAGCTGAAATCTTTTCCCCACAGTTATGTTACAATATAGACCTTTTTGTGTAACTCTGTAATGTTTGTGTGCATGTGATGTATGAACTGATTACCACAAGATATGTGTGTTCAATTAAATGTGTTAAATAATCTTAGTTTCAGTGACAAAATGTTTTCTTTGTAACCTAAACCAGAATCCAGAATGGAAGAGCAGTTTGGTTTCCGGACTCACCACTCTCCTGTTGGATTCGCTCGAAAGTTGCAAAACTGAAGTCTCTTAAAGCACATAAAATGACATTAAGATATCTACCTTAAATTGTTTGGTAAGTTCTACATTGTCTATGGGGAATGTTCTTTTTCTATGATTTCTCTTAATAAGCTATTTTCCTGGAGGGATGTGTGTACAAGAAAAGGTTAGAAGCTTACAGAAATGTGAAAGGGTGACTTTGCCAGTTGCAACCCCTTAGGGCACATGTGGGATCAAAATTCTTTCATTACAATGTTTACAGTGTTGTGTGTGTGGGGAGTACAGCAGTTACTGTACTCCAATAACACCCCACACTTCTTATTACCTATTATAATTCTCCAGCATTGGATATTTAATCGATTCACATGCTGGGAATCCCTGGTTACTTTTAACTTAGTACTTTTCCTATGGAAAAACATTTGACACCTTGAGTGTCCCACCCATCTTTGTGGGTGCTTTTGGTCCCTACCAATAGGACATTGAGTGTGTAGCTCCGCTCCAGCAGCTTCCCTTCAGATTTCAACCATCTTCTTAGCTGGTGGGATTCCTCAAGTTCTTCTCTTCACAGAGAAATCTTCTTTAACGTCAGAAAATAAAATTTTCGACAAAACAGTTCATCCAGAACAACCGACGACGCTTCTACGGTGTCGCCAAATAATATGGAGACCCTTGGATCCAAACAATCCTTATTCAGAGCCTGTGTTACGTGCAGCCTAAAAAGGTTCGATGGTGACAGGCATGTAGACTGCATATACTGCCTATACCTTATGAAGAATGCAACATCTGTCAGGGTTTCTCTCAGAAAACCCTCAAGGACAGAAAACGTTGCCTAATTTGCTGGCTAAACGAGGGGGCGTATCCAGCGTCTGAGGCAGGCTCATCAAGGAGAGGGCGAGCTACCACTCCCTTTGAGAAGCGGCCTCCATCAAGCCAAAAATGCAGGTAGAATGGCCTATGTAAGAACAGAAAACACAAGGTGACACAAAATCCTCGACAAGCCACGGACAGGTGGCCAAGCAACCCTGGTCTCCTTCACAAAAGAAACCAGTAAGCCAAAAAGGCTTGCAGTCCGCGATTAAACAGTCGTCAGAAAATCTGTCAACGACAGCGACAATGACCAGAATGGGGCCATCCTGGTCCAAGTCTCATACAAGCAAGGGCTTGCACCCGGCAACAAAGTCGACCTCCCATTCATCGTAGAGAACAACCTCACAGATGAAAAGCAAGCATAAGGACAAATCATCCACAAAGACTCCATTTTCATTGGCGAAGAAGAAACACTGTTCGTCGTCGGAGTCCCATTCTCCATCTTTGTCGGCAAAGAAATATCTACACTCGTCATCTGAGTCCCATTCTCCAATAGAGGGGCATAGAGCTGCTTCTGAACAAGAATCGTCGATGGCACATCCTTCGACGAAATCGGGGCATCACTCAACAACGGCGAAAAAGCAAAAATCGCATTGCCGTGAGAAAACATCTAGCAATTACCTTAAAACAGTACACCCACACCTATCAGTGGGTTTTTCCGTGGTTCCAACTATGGAACATCCTATCTCACAGCTGCAGGAGGAAAGCGTACTGTCCTGTGCTAAAGGGATCCTAAGAACCTCAACAGAATCACCAACAGAACCAAGGCAACTCCTTCTAGGTGTATCACCCATAAAATACACTGAACTCATGCCTGATGAAATTCTGCAACATGAGATAATTTTAGATTTCAAGCCTCCTAGGGAGGAGTGCCCAGGAGTCACAGATTCGGATTACAAAGAATGCACAGTGAGGCGGCAACGCGTACCCTCGGGTTTCCTTCTACACCCTCAGGAACAGGGGGGAATGATGCCAGCGTACCCACTAATAAGCCCACAGTCTCTACTATCCCTGCAAGTTATTTCAACTTCGCAAAGTCTATTGGGGCAACTCAATGCCAGGCTGCCACCTCCTCAACCTCAGGTGATTCCCTCAACACAGAGGAGACCAAGTGGCGCCAAGTCAGTGGGCCCTAATGGTTCAAGGAAGAGATCAGGGGCATTCGTCCCAAGACCAGGCCAAATGCCCACAATCAGCGCACAGGTCTCAATCTCTACCTAGGCCCCCTCCTCCACGTAGAAGTAGTGTGCTAGTAGGCGAAGAAGGGGAAAGGGAGCTAGTGGACACAGAACAGGACACTGATCCAAGGTACACAAACTCCTCCAGCACATCTGACTCCCCTCACCAAGATGATACCTGGGATACAGATGATGCAGACCATGAAATGCAAGGTAGTCCAGCACTGCCTACCCCACCAGACGACATTGGTGCTTTCCACACCATGGTCTCAAAGGCATGCCGAGAATTTGGGTTGACGCCGGCAGAAGAAAAGAAAGACTGTTTTATTTTTGATCATATGGGAAACCGCTATAAAGCTGTGGTTACTATACGCATTCTGGATCACGTGTGGCAAGAGGGATTGCAAACCCTAAAGTACACTTTCACTGAAACTTTCACATAGCCTGCAGTAAAAGGAAGACTGGACAAAAGGTTCAAGACACAGGACACGACCCCTAAATGTCTAACCTCTCACGTCTCCCCGGAGTTAGTGGTGTCAGCGGCAGCTACTCGCAAAGCGTGTTCGCAGCACAAATGAGCTACACCACGGAAAACAAAGGCAGAAAAATAGATTATTTTGGCAAAAAGGTACTCCCAATCGGGTCAACAGCAGTTAAAACAACCAACGGCCTGGCCATAGTGGCCCGCTATGACAGCGACACGTTGCACTGGCTGGCTCCCATCCTAGAGCATTTGTCCGAACAGCCACGAAAGGAGGCCATGCCAATTGTACTTTAGGGCAAGGAGGCCTCGAGCCATAGTATAAATATCGCAGTGGACCTGGCCGAGACAGGGTTTAAGCAGATTGGTAATGGGGTGGTCTTGAGAAGGCAAGTGTGGCTACGCTGCACTGAATTTAGGCAGGAGGTGCAACATAAAGTCATGGACATGCCATTTGAGGGCAAAAACGTTTTTGGCGAGGCTCTTAAGGCCATGAAGGCGGACTCTGATACCACATGATCACTGACGCCCTTACAAGGCAGAACATCTTTTTGTCCCTTTCGAGGAGCCTCCGGTCAAACCAGGTTGTCTTCAACAAGAGACTCCAAAGACTACGGAAGATCCGGCTTCTACTCCCAGGGATTTAGAAGGAAGTACAAGTCTTCCCAAACACCAGGAACTACCGCCAACTGCAACGCAAACGCAACCCAGCTATCTCGCAGAGAGGTAGGCAGAAGAAGTCCCAGCAATGACTGCCCCAAAGATGCACCCGTGGGAGGAAATGTTGCACTTCAAATTGACAGGTGGCGATCAATAACAAAGGACAGATGGGTGCTAGATGCCATCCAACACGGCCATCTGTTGGAGTTCAAGTGCAAACAGAAACCCTTACCTCCCGTAATGGTGTCACATCCACACCATTGAATCCTTCAGCAAGAGGTGCGTCAAACGTTAGCCAAAAGGGCTATAGAAAGGGTCCCCCGCACTCGATGGGAGTAAAGATACTTCATGGTAAAAAAGCTATGACCAAATGGTCACACTACGTCAAAAAAGGCGGTAAAGCCTCACAAGCATCTAGCGGCGTTAGACTTAAGACGCCTACTTTCACATCCCAATACATCCCAGCCACCGACAGTATGGCATTATCAATTCCAAGTCCTCCCGTTCAGCCTCAAATCAGCCCCCAGGACTTTAGCCATATGCCTAGCTCCAGTGGTGGCTTTCCTACCCATACCTAGACGACTGGTTGGTCAGAGGCCCGACGCACCAAGAAACAGTGACTTCACTGACCAGACGGACACTCTACTACAACAATTGTGTTGGAACACTTGTATACGAGTGCCATACAAATAAAATATCAATATCAATTAGGATTTGCAATAAACTACACCAAATCCTGTGTAGTGCCCTCCAAAAGTCTGCTATTCCTGGGTGCACATTTCTTCATGAGACAAAGCCTAGTCAAACCCTCAACCGACAGTGTACAGGTTGATGGCTCTGGCGCGCTCATTCACCCCAAACAACTAACTCCCGGTGCGCGGATACATGGCGCTGCTAGGAACCATGTCGTCCTGCATTCCGGTAATACCCAATTGCAGACTACCCATGCGACTGGCAGCCAGATGGTTGCAGACCCAATGTTCCTGGGGAGACAAAATAACCATCACTCCTGCACTCTCAAGATCACTGACCTGGTGGACAGTGCGCAACATTTCGAAAGGGATGCCACTGGTAGAATCAACCCACCACCTCACAATCATGACCAATGCCTACTTGGCGGGGTGGGCAGCCCACCTGGGCCAACACCAGATCAAAGGCCTATGTACTCCCGAAGTATCAACCCTTCACATAAATGTCCTGGAGCTGCGAGTGGTCCATTGGGCTCTAAAATCTTTCCTTCCGCTGCTCCAAAACTCAGTATTGCGGATCCTCACGGATAATACCTCCGCAATGTTTTACCTGCGCAAGCAGGGAGGAACAAGATCAAGCACTCTCTCAGGAAGCTCAAACCATCTGGCACTGGGCCATTCGCAACAATATCCCTCTTCAAGCATTCCACCTGCCGGAGATTCACAACCGGCGGGCAGACACCTTCAGCAGGGACACGTCTCAATCCCACAAAGGGCACCTTCACAGCAACCAAATAAACAGGATCTTCTCCACGTGGGGCGAACCTCAGCTGGACCTTTTCGCCACAATGTCCAACAAACAATGTAAAATATCTGCAAGCAGGTTACTGCACCCAAGCTCGCAGGGAGACTCATTCTCATTCCCATGGACCGACATCTTCGCATATACGTTGATGCCAATTCCTCTGATCAGGAAGACAATTCAGATGATCTGCAAATACCCTTGCAAAATAATTCTTGTGGCACCATACTGGCCCAGACAAACCTGGTTCTTGGACCTTCTCCAATAATCGTCAGACAGGGCAATCCATCTGGTATCCCACGGCGATCTCATTTCGCAGAACAGTGGTGCAATCCTGCATCACGACCCTCCCTCAAGCTGACAGCGTGGCTCTTGATCATGCCGAATTTGGCCACCTAAACATCCCGCAAGAATGCCAGCGCATACTGCCGGCAGATGGGGCCCCTTCCACTAACGGCTTGTACAACCAAAAGTGGAAAAGGTTCTGCACATGGTGTTTGCAACGTTCCAACTCGAAACCACTCGCCATACAACCACAACAGGTTCTTCCTTATTTAATGAAGCTGGCAAAGTAAGGTCTTGCAATCCCCTACATAAAAGTACACCTTGCAGCAATCTCCAGGTTCACCAGAAGAAGAGGGAAACCTCCTCTCTACAGCGACCGACTAATCAAGCATTTCATAAAGTGGCTTTTTTTGCATTTTTGCATTTTTCCACCAAAGAAAAGAATACCACCGGTGTGGTGCCTAAATCTGGTCCTAGCCAGCCTAATGAAGCCCCCCTTTGAGCCTCTCCCTTCGGTGCACATCAAGTTTGTGACCTGGAAGGTGGTGTTCCTGGTCACTATTACGTCCTCCATGCAAGTCTCAGAACTACAGGCATTGGTGGTGGGCCCTCCGTACCTCAGATATGCTAGGGACAAAGTAATACTCTCCACCAATCCCCACTTCATCCCGAAAGTGGCACCTGAATTCTGAAAGAATGCAACTAGCGCGTGACCTATATTTTTCCAGAATGCCAGCTACCCAGCGGAGAGAGCATAGCACTCCCTGGACGTTAAAAGGGCGTTAAGATTCCAAGATGGCAGCCGGCACTCAGTAGACGTGCCGACAGCTGCTCTCCGGCCCCAGAGGACATCAGCGGCGGTTCCACCACCTCCGCCATTCAAATCTGCCGGCTCAGAGAGATGCCAACCCCCAATAAAGGATTAGTAAGCCTTTTGGGAAGGTGTATGCGTGGAGGAAGGAACGGAAGGTGAATAGGACACAGATGCAGGGTTGGTGCCCCAGGCCGGCCTTGGGAGCATCCGTAGACAGAGACAAGCACGGGACCAGAGACCGCCTAGAGGGATAATCGGGGACGGCATGCACCAGAGCGCCCCCCCCCCCACCCCGCCAGGTCGCTACAGAAGCCGGAGGGTGAGCGCTGAGGAGGGAGGACGAGGGGGAGAACAGGGGCTCTGACCAGCGAGAGCGCACCCCCGCTGGGAGGAGGCAAGACCAGCGGAGGTCCCAGTTGGAGAGGTCCCCCAGGCGGGGAGGGCTGGGCTGATCCACCCGCAACACAGCGGGGAGCCCCCACTCGGAGACAAAGCCTGGGCGAGAAGAGGCAGTAAGCCAGAATGAGGCTCCCGTCCGGACCCGTAGGCCGCTCAGGAGAGACATAGTGCAGGGAGAGCATCCGCAGCCCTCACATACAACGGAACACAGCGGCCTGGACGGCCGACACAGAGGGAGAGTGCGGGGACTCACCCGGCAACAAGGAGGCCCCGAGCGCTGAAGCCGTGTGCAGGAGGAGGGTGCGCCTCAGACCGGGGCACTTGCCGAGGCAAACTGCAGCCCCCCCCAGAGACGCCGGCTCCGCTCCCCACTCCGTCAACCGGCGACCCAGAGGAAGAACCAAGGGGAGAAGCCCACTTCACACAAGTAAGGAGGGAAGTTCTGGAGGGCAGCTCGGGAGGTGCAAAGCAGGGAGGAGCAGAAGGGAAAGTGAAGGCCCTCGAACCGCAGCCCAGGTACTGCACAGAGCACGACGAGGGATACCTCAAAGAGGAAAGGCTGAGAGGCCAGACTGGTGACATTTAATACTGGGCGCGTGGCCGACCCGCCTGGCAGGGGGACGACAGCAGACAAGGGCAGGGAGGATCCTGGTTTGGGAGTCTGAGGGAAACCGAAACAGGCCGCCCCGGCACAACACTTGGAGACTCGGTCTGAGGAGGTGGAACAAATGTCTGAAGGGCCCTGGCAGAGTGGGGGAGGAAAAGAAAAGCAAAGCCACAACGCCAGGGGGGCAGGGGGGACCCTAGAACTGTAAATGGGGGTTCGCACAGAAGAACAGGACAGGAGAATAGTCCATAAGCAAGGGTCAGAAACCCACTGGAACAGGAGCGGTCCGCCAAGAAGAAGAGAGGGTAACATGGAGTGACGAGAAAGGGGCAGCGGAGACGAGGTGAGCCGAAGGGGCCCGGCGGTCAGTTCTCTGTGGATTAGCACCCCACAGAAGCAAATAGATCAAAAGGAGGATCCCCCTGACCCCAATGTCAATGAAGGGAAAGAATCCTCAGACGAAAGGAGGCCAGCCTACGGGGCGGCCCCGGGGACCCTCACAAATATGTGGCCATCGGCAGACACCAGGGAGCAGATGAGGGGATCCGCAGACAAAGGCAGGGGCAATGGGGACGAGGTGGAGGAAGAAGGCCAAGCCTCAATGTGAAAGCGAGACTTCTGGCGAGAAATGCTGTCCCTTCAAGAGACATTGGCGAAGACTATCCAGGACCAATTCCTGCTCATAAGGTCAGACCTCAACACTAATTTGGTGGAAATGAGGCTGGGGGAAGGCACAGACTTAGTGGAAAGGGGCATGCAGGATATCGGAAAAGAAACAACGGACAACAGTGAGGCAATTGAGCGTCTCAACATAGCTACACAGAATATGGAACTCCAGCTGTAGGACCTAGAGAACAGGTCACAAAGAATCAATATCAGATTAAAGCGCCTGCCGGAAACCGTAGCTGATAAAGAGCTCAAGGAGGAGGTGCAGAAGATCTTTGCTGCAATTTTGGGAAAGGAAGCCCTGAAACAATACACCTCGACTGGATTCATAGGGTGGGGAGGCTAAATAAGGGGCCTAATGCCAGGCCCGGGTATGTATTGGCTGCCTTCACTCGGTATGGCTAGAAAGAAGCAGTCCTTTGGGCGGCCAGACAGCTGGAGCCAATTCTCTATAAAGGCCAAGAGATTGCATTATTCCAAGACCTGGCGGCCAGTACCCTGACGAAACACAGACTACTGAGCACAATTTTGAGAGAGCTGACCAAACAAGGTAGCAGCTACAGATGGACCTTCCCGTTTGGCTTTGTTTATGAGTGGGAAGGAGGCCAAAAAAGGGCGCACACACTACAAGAGGCGGCAGAGATAATGCACCTGGACTTGCTGGAAGGAATACCGAGAGAGGACCCCGGCCGGACGACGGGGAAGGGATTGGATCCCTGCCCGTGGGAATGGTCACTAGTGGGAGAAAGACAGAGAAGAGCAGGAGGAACAACCGAAGGGGAGAAGAGCCCATCGTAGGCTGTTTTAAATAAAAATAGGGGGTGGTGGACACACTTATCAAGAGAAAGGGTAGGGGAGTGGAGAATATGAAACGTGTTGGAATCAGCAAGGGTGAAGGCACCTGAGGGGGGGGGGGCTTTCCCCAAGTTGGGGGGTGGGGGATGGGGGGAGATGAGGGGGAGCCACAGGTAGCTTGGCAAGCCAGAGGTCCGACCAAGGGAAAGGAAAGGAAGGCGGCTTCGTGTTTACGAGGAGTAGGCAAAGGGATTAGACCCATCTCAAGGAGGTACAAAGAGGTGGCCAGTCAGTATAAGGGCAAAGGGGCACAAGACGAGGGGCGTAGGCACGAAAAGAGACCTAGGATAAGTTCAAATGCATGATTATGTGAGGGGACTAAACTCCCCTCTCGGGGGGGGGAGCTGGACAGATTCACTAGGATGGGGGGCCCGTAAATATTGGCCCTACAGGAGACCCACCTGTTAAAAAGGGACCAAGGTCGCCTCAAACTGAGAGCCTACGCCCAGACATTCCTTGCATCAGGCCCAACTAAAACGGGAGGGGTGGCACTGGCATTCAGGAACGGCCTGGACTTGAGAGCAAAGGACATCGTGTGGGACAAAGGGGGAAGGTACATAATGGTCAAAGGTGAGCAGGGCGGGATGGAGTACACTATTGTCTCGGTATACGCCCCAACACGGGCCAGGAAAGCTTCCTAAGGGATCTACTGGGGGTGCTGGAGGACTCTGCAAAGTGGTATATCATATTGATGGTGGACCCTAACCTAGCCTGGGACAAGAGGGCAGACAGGGCAGTGAGAGAGGGCAGTGGAGGAGGCGCAGTGGCCTCCGTGCAGTTGAAAGAAAGATTCAAAGCTCTGGGCCTCGCAGAGGCACTACAATCTAGGATCGACTATATATGGACGTCGGTCAAGCTAGTGGGGAGAATAAAGGAGGTGGAGGTGGGGCCTCTGGGAATAGCAGACCACAGGGTTGTCACAATGATACTTAGTACTCCGTCCCGCTGCCAAGGGCTATAGTAATGAAGACTTCCGGGGGAGGTTGTCAAGGATCCAACAATGAGGGAGGAAATGGGGGGGGGGATCAAAACATTCTTTGAGGAGAACAAACATTTTGAGACGAGTGAAAATGTGAGGTGGGACGCTTTTAAAGCCACTATAGAGGGTGAGCTCAAAGCCCAAAAAGCGAAGAGGCACAAACAAATGAAGGCACTGGAAGTGTTATTAATAGGGGTAATAGGGGAAGTTGAGGAGGCACGCTAGCAGGCAGCGCACTCACCAACCAGGAAGAAACTAAGGGCTTACAGAAGCGCAGTAGGGCATCTCCAGGTATTAAGGACCAAAGAAGCTGAAAGCGTACTGCTCTTCATGAGACAGATATACTATGCTAAGGCCAACAAAGCCGATTCTCTATTAGCCAGATTGCTGAGAAAAGCGCACGTCCAGAACACTATAGTGGGAGTAAATGACGAGCAGGGGCGCAGACAGACGGAAGATATCCAGGAACCCTTAGCGAGATTTTATAGCACACTGTACACCTCCCAAAACCTGCAGGCACAGAAGCAGAGGGACTTCCTGGAAAGAGTACAACTCCCCTGAGTTTCTAAAGAGGAGCAAGACCTCCTCAGCCGGGAAATATCAGAAGATTAGGTGAGGAACATGATAGCGAAGCTCCCTCCGAACAAGGCCCCGGGCCCGGATGGCTTCACAGCCCTCTTCTACAAAATATACGCTAACGTTCTTTGCCCCCATATGGCGCGGCTGTTCAACACATTCAAAGCCACGGGCTCAATCACACCATCAATGGAGGAAGCAAAAGTCACGCTCCTTCCGAAACCGAACAAAGATTCCGCAGAATGTACCTCATATAGGCCCATTGTACTCATAAACACAGACGCCAAGATATATACCAAGATCCTGGTGAAAAGACTTGAGACCCTACTCCTGGCGCTGATCCACCCGGACCAAGCGGGGTTCGTCCTGCGGAGCCAGAAGGCGGGCAACATTAGAAGGGTGGCTCATCTGGTGGAAAAGGGGCAGAAAAGGGCCACTCTAGCGGTCCAACTAGCTCTAGATGCAGAGAAGGCATTTGACCGGGTGGAGTGGCAGTTTCTCTTCAGGGTCATGGATAAAATGGGGCTGGAGGGCGACTTCCTCAAGATGGTACAGGTAAACTATAGAAGCTAGACAATCCGCCTAACGGTGAATGACTCGATGTCCAGACCGGTGAAGCTTGGCAGGGGAACGAAGCAGGGATGCCCACTCTCGCCCCTCCTTTATGCTATTTATTTGGAACCTCTGTTGCAGGCCATAAGTGAGGAGGAGGAAATACGGGGGAATCCCCTTTCGGGGGGTACTGCACAAAGTGGCAGCATTCGCTGACAATATGTTGTTGGCACTCGCAACCCCTAAACCATTGCTAGCGGCATGCGTAGCAGTGCTACACAGGTTCGGGGAGGTGTCGGGGTTGAAAATCAACATAGCGAAATCAGAGCTAATGAACCTAACACTCGGTGGGGTGGGGGAATAGACGACAGAGCTTAACGCAACATCACCATTTCGTTGCAGTCCAGGAGGAATTGGATAGCTGGGGGCCAAAATCACACCAGTACTAATGGGATGGTATGCAGCAAACTCCTCCCTCCCACCCCCCACCGTAAAAGCTATTAAGGGTGATTACCAGAAATGGAGGAACCGGAGGGTGTCTTGGATGGGAAGGATGGCAGCGGTGAAGATCATCACGTTGCCGCGACTACTTTACCTATTTCAGGCAGTCCTGCTGCTGATACCAAGGGACTTTTTCAAGGAATTGGGAAGGCTAACAAGGGACTTCGTATGGGAAGGCAAAAAGACGCAGGTAAGCTGCCCCCTATTGGAGGCTTCAAAGAAGAGGGGAGGCACAACCTTTCCTAACTTTCAGCTATACTATGGGGTTGGTGCAGATGAGGGTGATCAGGGAATGGTTCCGTCAAGACCGGGGAAAGCAATGGACCCAAATGGACAGAACAGTGGCCCAACATGATTTGGGGGAAGTCTTGTGGCTCCCACATAATAGTAAACCACTACACCTCTACAAGAGCGCAATTACAAAAATCTTACCAGACACGTGGGACGGAGAGGTGAGAGAAAAGGGGATAACATACCGCTGACCGTTCACCGTTCACCCCAGGGGAGGGAACTGGGGGCATTCGATCTATGGAGGACAGGGGGCTGCAGGAAAATCAGGGACATGTTCGTGCGGGACAGGATTAAATCCTTCCAAGAATGTAAACAAGATTTCGCAGTAGGGGAAGGTGAAAGGCTGTGGTACTATTAAATATGGAACTGGGTAATGAATAAAGAGGTCAGACAAGCGGCCACGAGACAGCTCACACAATTCGAGAAGTTCGTCCTAACAGATGATTGCCCCAAGGGCCTGATATTGAACCTATATAAATTGGTGGAAGGAGCAGCACCGCAAAAGAGATGGGCATACATGGACAGATGGGACCGGAGGCTGGGTAGGGAAATAACCAAGGAATGGGAAAGTTTATGGAGGAAAAATCCCAAAAGGAGCGCAATTACAGGAGGTGTGGTACACATACTCGTACGGATGGCACCATACACCGGCGTGTCTGAACAAAATGCACCTGGGAGCTTCGCAGCAATGCTCTAGGGCATGCGTAGGAGAGGGATCCGCATCACACATATGGTGGGACTGCCCTAGGATCCGCCCCTTCTGGAGTTCAGTCATCCAAGCGCAGTCCCAGGCATTTGGAGGAGGGACGGAGACGGACCCCAAACTAGTCCTTTTGGGAATGAGGGGGATCGGCAGGAACGAGACAGGGCGAGGACGATTCTAACACTAGCAGCCATAATACTTAAAGTGGAAAGGGCCCATGGTGCCAACGGCACAGGACTGGATCTGGGAATTGGTGGCGTTAGAATGGGCCAGCTACGCCTCGAACAATAACTTGCAGCATTTCTTTCAGACTGGGGTGACATTCCTGAAGGGGGACTTTACAGCACAATGATGCCTGCAAAGGCTGAAACTCTTGGAGTTACACTGACCTGGATGAGCTGCGCACTCATCAAGGTGCCGATCACCGTGACGAGAGAGAGAGAGAGAGAGAGAGAGAGAGAGAGAGAGAGAGAGAGAGAGAGAGAGAGAGAGAGAGAGAGAGAGAGAGAGAGAGAGAGAGAGAGAGAGAGAGAGATATTCATTCATTTTGTTGTAAAAATCAATAAAGAGATGTTTAAAAAAAAAATAAAAAGGCTGTTAAAATACTACCGGGAACAGACAAAATCCATCATAGCAGCAAGACAGCTCTTTATCGCTTTCGGACCCTCGAACAAAGGCAAAGCCATCATGAAGCAGGGTATCGCAAGGTGGATACCCTCAGCGATTTCCTTCTGCCACGCAAAGGTCAACAACCCACTGCAGACTACAGCCAGGGCACATTCTACAAGAGCCACAGCGGCTTCGGCAGTTCTCTGGTCGGAAGTGCCCATCAAAGACATTTGCCAGGCAGCAACATGGGCAGTGCCCCACACATTCATTAGGCACTACTGCCTGCAGCAACAGCACGCGTAAGACGTACAAATGGGACGAGCAGTCCTTCAACGGCTGTTCCAGTAAGGAATGCCCCGTAGCTACCTGTTTTTTTTTATTTATCTTTATTTTTTTTAGTTATGTATGCATACTTCTGGCATGGGCATAGAATGCAGAGGTTTTAAAGCCTTTGTCTGCCTGGTTTTTCTCCTCCAGTAATGTATACTGCTATAAAATCTATTCACGTGGCATGGCTAGGCATCCATGAAGTAGGACATGTTCCCTGTTGCTCTGGCTGATCGGGTCTAGTATTGAAGCTACAACAAGCATTTATGCCGGCTGAGACAACACAGAAGTTGTGAGAGTGTGGTGCACAGCTGTGTGCCACCTTGTACATTGCAGGAGTGCCCGATGCAAAGATAGAGCCGACCGAAGTTACTGACTCTGAATACAAAGGTGGACGCAAGATGGCGGAGTCCCGATGACAAAGGACTGTACGGGCAGTAGACGCTGCAGCGTGAGGTGGCTGCAGAGACAGTCAACCAAGATCAGAGACCGCCCAGCCAGCATCAGCATGAGGCTGTGATTGGAGAGTCTGTAATGGAATTGAACCCATGGTGACGGGACGCACTACGACAGCAGAGCCAGGACAAGCGATCCGACGACACTGCTCAGCATACACCAACACAGCCCCTTGGACTGCATTCGCAACATCATTGGTGGCATTAAAATAAGCCCTGCTGGGGGTACAGCAGTGCGGCCATTTTTATCGCGGCTGCAACAAGGTGAGAAGCGCAGGAGCCGATACGGACTGTGGCGGGGAATAGCAGCCCCACCAAATACAGCCGCAGCAGCAATAGCTTTGGGGAAGTGCACCCCGCGGCAAGTAAGAGCAACGCAGCCCCTCTGACCGCAACCGCCACAATAATGCAGCCGCAGGGCCCAACATGATAGGCTTGCCTGATGTTTCAAGGGTCGCTCAATGTACTGTCACGGACGTGATGCGGACACGGCTGTGGGAGGGCCTGAGAAACAAAGATTGTGTTGAAATCTCAACGCTGGAATATATGCTATGAAACGGGAACATTGCCAGCCATCTGACCATAAGAGCAACCCGTGGAGAAGACGAGGGAAGAGTCATGCAATACAGCAGCCAGCCTCTGAGATAAGGGCCTGGTAGTTATGAGAAGCTACGTAACGAGCCGATATACATACTGGCCCAGACCATTCCGGCCACAGGTAACGAATGCGCCATACAGGGCAGGTTCGATATTGGTTGTATGCTAAAACGGCATGGGATGTCGCGACCGCTCTGGAAACGAGCAATATCCCCTGTCGGCAGCCTGCTAAGCTGAAACGAGGCAGAGCAATACAGTGCAGACCTACCCAGCAAGATTCAAGCCCATACAACGAAGACACAGTGCAAGATAAGGGCTAGATAGGGAAATTTACACCAGCACGGAAACGAGTAACCAAACCCATCAAATGCGCCGGTACATTGCAGTGCACAATAGATGAGATAACGGTAACAACCGCCTTTAAGAACTGATCGGGAAGCAGGGGAATCGACACATCCTGGCGATGCAACCATTGGCAGGTGTGCTGAGGGACGAGGCGGCCACGAACCATGGTGTCTAAAATGCAAAGAAGCAAAGGGAAGCAGCTAACTTTGGAGGCATGCACCAAAACTGTGTTCCCAGCGGAAAGCCCTGCCCGGGCAACTCCACCACCTCAGAGAGCAGATGCTGGAGAAAGGAGATCAACAGATCCTAAAAGCATAGCATCTCTGAAAGAGTTGAGGCCAATAAAAGCCCGGATATTGAACTAGCAAGATAGGGAAAAGTTACTTGAATACTTCCGCAAAGGAGGGACGATCCAACAAGCGTCTGCCACAATAACTGCATACCCGAATTACACCCTACAGGTGCAGAAACAGCGGATGAACTACATATCGGTGAAAAAGACTGTGTGCGGCCAAACTGAACTACATGTGGCTGTATCCAGCTATACTGAAAGTGATTCACAAAGGTCACGCAATTTTCTTTGATAACCCTGAAGACGCGTGCGAATGGATGGACACGCAGAATTTGCCAGCCGGAGCAGAGGCTGGTCCGAGTAGCGACGAGTAGACGCACTTAAGAGACCATTACCACTACAAGGCAGCAAAGGTCTATGAGTACATGATGCAGCGGTAGTTAGACCCACCAGATGGAAGCCTCAGGAAAATGTGAGTTGCCAAAATGCAGGAGCCAAAAAACGTGGTGCCTATTTAAGATCGCACTACGCAGGAGCATCCTACACCTAAGATTGGATTTGTTTGTTCGGGTACTAACTGCGCCCCACGTACCAGGACAAGACCCTGGCACGGAGGCGAGAAGTGGGGATGCCTAAGCACAAGGAATTGAGCTGGGCAATTGTTGGGAGGGGAGAGGGTAGGCAAGTTGGGGTTGCATGTTGGGAGTTACCCTATTGATTGATTATTTGTATAGCAGAGCCTATACACAATGTGTTTCAAAGCGCTTCTAGGAGGGAGGGAACATGGGAGAATACAGTTACATTCTTACAGGTCCGTGAAACAAATCAAAATGCGAAAATAACTATCATATCATAATAGATAGTACAAGTGTATGGAACCATAAGTGTATGGAACAATAAGGGAGAGGAGGGGAAGGAAAAAAAAGGACACAAGACTAGCAGTAACATTACTATGCCTGACGACAATTGTTGCAGTGTGTAAATGACAAGAGGGAGAGCGGGGGGAAGGTGTGGGGGAGTGGAGAGAAGGGATATGGAGAGGAACAAAACAAGTGACTATCTTTAAAGGGTCAACAACTATTCAAGGTAGTGCTGGGGAGGGAGTGGGAGGAGAAGACAAGGAGGGAAGGGGGGACAGACAAGGTGTTATCAGAGGTCGAGGGACAAATGATAAGAGTAAGTGGTAAGATATAAATGGAAAGGTGGGGGGGCATGGCAAGGCAAGATGGCTGCAAAAGGCAGGCAGTTACTATATCAATGCCTAATGGCAATTGAGATAGTGCCGATGATTCACAGGACAGAGGGGGTGAGGAAGGAGGGGAGGGCAGGGTGCTACAAAAACAGGCGACTACGAATTACTCTGCCTGACGGCAATTGAGGTAGTGCCAGAAATTGACAGAGAGGAGGGAAAGGAAAGGAAAGGAAAGGGAAGGAGGAGAGGGTTGAATAAAGGAGGGGGAAGAGAAGGGAGGGTGCAGGGTACCAAAGGGTGAGTAGGGGGGAAGAGAGGACCAAGCCAGGAGGGGAGGGGGGCTAGGAGGCACTTCTAGTCGGGCAGGGAGTTGGTGGGGGGGCATGCTCACACTCACAGGGGGCAAGGGGTGGGGTAGGGGGGTCGGTGTGGGCGCTTGCACACACTCGCGGGACGCAGGGGGTGGGTGTAGAGGGCTTGCACACACTCACGGGCAGGGTTGGGTGGGGGGGGGGCTTGCACATACTCAAGGGGGGGTAGGGGATGGGTAGCCTATGAGTCCACACTGTATATGCTGTATTTGAACATTGAACTGTTGATGAATGTTAGACTTTTTAAGTGCGATGGGGGAACTTAGAATAGTATTCTGGAATGTCAGGGGCCTCAACAGTTATATTAAACGTAATAGAGTTATGACTTACTTAAGGTGTCAGAAAATTGACATTGCGCTCCTGCAAGAAACTCGCCTTACAAATGAGAAACCGAGCACACTTGCTAAAAAAAAATGGCGATGTACAACGCTGGGCTCATCATACTCTGCTTATGCTAGGGGAGTAATAATATAGGTGGCACCATCAGTACCTTTGAGGGTGCTTGAGACTTTCCGAGACTAAGAGGGCAGGATGTTTGTATTGCGAGGTCGGGTTGAACACATAGAATTTTGGATTATCAATAGGTATGCACCAAACCAAGATACGGCAGCTTATTTACACACGTTATACCCACTAATAAGTCCACACAGAGAGGGTACATTGATATGGGGCGGAGACTTTAACTGTACGCTCAACCCTATATTGGACAGATCAGATGACAAATGTACGCACCCTGCCCCCTCTGCTAAAGCCCTGTCCACATTGTTGCAATCATTTAAACTCAGACATATTGCTGACTCTTCACCCGCAATCCCGAGGATACTCACATTACACCGCGCCCCAAGACCTGTACACTAGGTTGGATTATATTTTTATGGGAGAAGAAACTGTGGGTGAATTCGAGGAGGCGGAATATAAAGCACGAGTGCTGTCAGATAACGCCCTGCTGATGGTTACATGGCAAGTTTCCCCCCCAAGAGCATGTATCCCGACATGGAGACTTAGGAGTGAGTCTCTGAGGGACGAAATATAAAATCTATTCACAGCATGTGAATCTATGAAGGATCCAATGCTGCAAAAGGAGTAGTTTCTTACCTGTAATTCCATTTCTCCAGCGTTGGCATCTTTCATAGATTCACATGTGCCCTCCAGCCTTTCCCTCCAGGCAAACATCCTTGTCAGGGGTTTATCCTCCAGCTTGAGTGGTTAGAATCTGAGGGGAGGCTGCTTGTGCGGAGCTACACACTCGACGTCCTGTTGGTAGTGACCAAAAACGCCCACAACGATGTGGGTGGGACACTCAAGGTGCCAAACGTTTTTCCATAGGAAACGTACTAAATTAGAAGTAACCAGGGATTCCCAGCCTGACGACGGGGAATATTCACGCATGTGAATATATGAAAGATACCAATGCTGGGGAAATGGAGTTACAGGTAAGAAACTATTCCCATATAGCCTATATGTCTAAGGTATCCATATCTCGCACTTAGCCTATTAGCGAGAGGGTAGCCTCACCTTGCATTTAGCCCATTTGTGCTAGTCCGCAATATCTCACACAGCCCATTTGTGTAAAACCCCACATCTCCTATTAACTAATAGCATAATCCTACATGTATTGAGCCTAAATATGACAGATAGCCATATTCTGCTTTTGGCCTAATTGTGTCAGGTAGCCATATTCTACTTTTACCCTACTTGTGTCAGGTAGCATTATTCTACTTAGAGGCCTGATTGCGTTGAAATCTTACACCCATCACCCAGAGAGGGTCTGCCCAGACGTGGGTCCCTTGCTCGCTGCACCATATGAAACCAAGCTGCACTTCACTGAGGAGGCCCAACAAGACCAAACAATGTCTGGGGTTGTTTGTGTTTCTCTGCAGAGGGGACCTGGCCTAGCAGTTCATTGGTGGCAGTACCTGACTGCGTTCCGCATATGGCTGGACCCTGTTTGCAATGGCGCAGAGGGACTAAAAAACGGTGGTGTGGAAGGTTGCCCAGAGCAATGGCAGTGGTTCAAATTAATGTGAAACCCTCCACTTGTTAATCTTTTGGTTTTAAGTAGCCATATTATGCTTTTAGCCTACTTGTGTGGGGTAGCCATATTCTGCTTTTAGCAATTGCAAGGACCAGCCACGCATCTCACTTGGATGGAATTGTGAGGATCAGCCATGCGTCAGACTTGGATACATCTGTGAAGATTAGCCATGCGCCACTTTTAGATACAGTTGTGGAGATTAACCATGTATCAGACCTGGAATTGTGAAGTATAGCCATGCGTCACATTTATATAGAATTGTGAAGATTAACCATGCCTCACATTTAGATAGATTGTGAAATTGACCTTGCGTATAACTAGATGGAATTGTGGAGATTAGTAATGCGTCACAATAGATAGGATTGTGTAGATTAGCTACAGAGAAGAATTTAGAGAGTAGCCAATGAACTAACCACCCATCTCCTACTTCCTCAGACCCACACCCCAAATATTATACATGCCCACATTGCTAGCCAACCTATACCCCAACACACACCCAACACAAGTAACACGTGCTTACAACAAATAAACCTGATAACTGGACCTTACCCGTACAGACACAACAAGCCAGGGCGCTCAACCATAAATACCTGCCAATCTACACATAAAACATGCAGATACACCCCAACATGACAAACAGTCACATAGAAAACACCCTAGTCATTGGCCATTACCCCTACAGATTCAACAAGCCAGTGTTCACAAGCCTAAATACCAGCAATCTACACATCAAATACACAGACACACCCAACATAACAAACAGTCACATAGAAAACAACTCGGGCATTGTACCATACCCATACAGATACACCAGGCCAGTGTACGCAGCCAACTGCAAGCCAACACAAACATACACCAGTTTCTCCTGGTTCTGGACCTATCCTATCACTCTACCCTCACTAACTAGCCCTGTCCTCTTTCTTGCAGAGCCATGTGAGCGCCTGGACATTGCTCTTGGGTGGCAGGGGTACACAGTATAAATCTGCAAAAACATAACATGTATTGGGGTCGGATGCCTATGACTGAATTGTTCGAGGGAGAAAAGGGCGAAAGTTATTTGCACAAAAACAACTTTCGGTCTTCTCTCCCCTGAACATTTCAGCCTTTGCCCTTGCCCCCAAACGCCTAATTACCGTGCGGTGGGACACTTTGCTCAGTGCTGCAGACTCGCTGTGTCCCTGGAACGCCTGTTCCCTTACACTTCTGTGTTCGGGAACCGGCGCTGCAGGGTGCTTTCCTTTTTTTCTTGTACTTTTCACAGGACTGGTTGCAGGGGACACCCCCGCAACCCACACTCACAGTATAGTGAGCAAGGATGCGGGGGACATCCCCGCAGCCCTTGACCCCGAATGGGGGATTTAGTCGAACTTTCAGGATTTTTAACATGGTCTTTTTGGACGTTTCCACATAACATAACATTTCAAAAGGGAATATTTATATACAGAAACATTATAACAAATCGCAAAACCTATTTTAGCCAAACATTGAAAGAAAGTCTTAACTCTTAATGTGGCTACTTTTGCTTTATGCAACCGTGAGATCATTTACTTGTTAGAAATCCTCAAATGGAATTTGAAGGCCAAATAAACCGTATATCCTAAAAAGAAATATATTTTGTGCGGCATAAGTAGGTTTATTAATGCAAAGCCTTCATGATCAGCTCCTTCTACTCTGTGCTGTCACAAAGCATGCAGGGACCAGATATGTTTCACAACAAATCTTTATTAGGTCTATAAGGACAAACTAATGCAATTCCGTTAAGGGCCAAGAATGTACTTAAGTCACTCATTTGTAGTCAGGATGTTTGTGCCCAAAACAGAACTTCCTTCCCGACAGCTTTAACAAGCAAAGCCAAATGTGAAGGCAGGTTCTCAGTGTCCCAAATGAAGTCTAAAGAATTCCAAGAAAAATCCCTCTCTTGGTCCAGCAGTTTCAGTTAGTAGGTAAAGTCTCAGGTGTTCTTATGCAGCTAGGAGTCTCGGGTATTCTTGTGCAGTTAGGGGCAGCAGAAAAGCCTCCTCTAAATCATGTTGGGGAATGGTAGTTTATTCTGTAGTTGGTATCAGTCTGCAGTTGGCCTTAAACTAAGGTAATTGAAATATAGGAGGCCACCGTGACATCTTTACAGGGACCTCTCTAGGCCTCTTAACAGGGGGTGCTACTCCCTTCGAACCCAAGCTCCCTCTTCTCCTCGACTTCCCACCATGAGCTCTTACCTGGGAAACCTTCTTTCATTCCTCTCCTCTAATTCTCTCTCTCTCCTCATGCTCCTTCTGCACCTCCTTGATGTTTCGCCTTAGGCTTCTTCCTCCACCTACCTACCCAGGCTTTCCCTTTCTTCTCGTCTCTCTCCACCTCCTCCTGCTCTTCTATTAGCCTCTGATCTTCCTTTCCTCTTTCTCCTCCTCTTCTACTACTTGAACTCACCATCTTGGTCCTCCTTTTCTTAAGTCATCACCTCCCTATCCACCACATTCTTTTTAGGCACCTCTATATTAAGGGCTTGCTTCTCACCCCCTCCTCTGTTTTTCCTCTCACACCTCCTAATTAGATGTTCTTACCACCTCCTCCTTGGTTTCTCTCACAGCCTCTTTCTTAGACACCTCTGCAGCCACAACAGGTCTCTCTTCCCAGCTTCCTGGGGCTATCTCTCGCTCTCTCTCTCCAGCCTCCTGGGTCGCTCTCTTTCCCCAGCCTCTTCCTGTATTTTGCTCTAACTCCTTCTGCCCACATCTCCAGTCATCCCCAAATGAGTACCTCCTGCTACAACCCTTTCCTTTTTATATGGTCCTGCCCTCACTTTCTAGCTTTGCTCTGGCCAAAGGGAACTCGGGTGTGTCTCCCCTTCAAGCTGATATGGAGATTGGCTAATGGTCACCAGCTGATATGGAGATTGGCTAATGGTCACTTCTCCTGGGGTGGCACAGACCTTTTACGTGGGTGGTCCTCTCTCTGCTTACCCTGCTCAGGCCTCACCCTCGGGTAGGACTCCCTTACCCTAATAGACCTTCAGTGTATGTGTGGAGACATTGGGCCTCCTTTTGAGTTTCACAGTAAGTGGAAAAAAGCAGTCAGCAAAAATAGGCAAAGAATTGGCACCAGCGAATTACTGACAAAAACACAGTGCATTTACCACCACCTGAATGTTGGAGGTAAACACATTCGGGTGATGGAAATAAAGCCACAAGTGCACCCATTTGGCCCTGAAATGGCTTGCAAGGGCCACATCTTCCCAAAATACACTTCCCAACACCATACAGTCACTAGCAGTAGCAAACCTTGAGATCCAGAACCTCCTTCTCTGCATTGGGCTACAGAGGCATGCACAACCACACAACAGAGCGCAAGCTAGCAGAAAGGTGGAGGCAACACCTTGCATGGATTGCACCTTTTCCCCAGCTCAGGCCATAATCCTGCGCTGTAACTGGTGTGCAGCTGATACTTTACCACCTTTACAGGGAGACCATAGCAGAGCTTCTCTGCCTGATAGACTGATCTACAAAGCAGCATGAACATATGAACCATCACCCCTCCACTGCTGTTGTCAGTGCTGCTATTTTTTGCAGAGGGCACCTTCCAGTACACTGTGGGCATGCTGCATTGTTTATTGCAGTAACATGTTTTCTATCATGCTTACCCACGTGCTGGATGAGCTCACACAGCATGCACACCAGCAAATATCCCTTCCCCCCACCCCTGCACATGTAAATGCAACAATGGTGCGGTTCTATGCAGCTGGCCACTTCCCTAACGTCATTGTAGCTATGGACTGCATGCATGTAACATTGGTGGCCCCACAGGCATCAGAAGAGGTGTTCCGGAACACGAAACAACCACATTCCCCGAACGTAGTGTCCTGTGCCACAGATTGAACATGACACCCTGCCAGCTGTCCCTTCACCAATCCTCCTGCTCAGCCTTTCCCCATCATTTGACACCTTCCTTGATGCCCCTTGAACTTTCCTCATTACCAGAAAATGGCCCAGTTGTTTGTGTCCAATTCTTTATATGCGCTCCTTAAACTCCTCAATCTGATTGAGCCTTTCCCAAATAGCAGTGAGAGTTGGTTGTAATACAGGGTGTGCTTGATGACTGTGCTGATCCCTCCTTGATACACTTGCGCTATGCACTGCTGTGTTACCATAATCATTTCTGTTGGTGTCCTTCAGATGGTAATACTGCAGTGCATGGCCAGTGGATAAGGGTGGAGTAGTGGTTGGAAAAAGGGAAAGGGCGGGAAGAGGAGAGTCCTCAAACTGGGAAATGTCCAGATGTTAACATACTGAAGTGTACACCGGACATGGCAACAGAGGGTGTAGTGGCAGTCTCCTCTGTAGTGGTTAGAGCTGCCTCCACAAGACTGCCTGCAGTAATTATGGTGATGGCAGTGCTTTGAATTGCTTCCACAAGAGTAGCACTAGTGGTGGTGATGATGGTAGTGTGTGGAGCTACCTCCGCAAGACTGCCAGTAATAGCGGTGATGGCGATGGTGGGCTGCTGCCTCTAATGTATAGGGTGTGTATGTTGGTGGTGGCTGGTGGTCCAAGCCTCTGTGGAGTCAAATGTGGTGGGCAAGGAGTTGCCAGACTTGCCTGTTTTTTCTGGTTACTCGTGGTACCGTGCAGTGTATCCCTGGAGAATTGTCCGGTATTGGAGTTAGCAGTCGCTGATGTGGTGGATATGCTCGCACATTCCTCCCCCCCCTTGGCTTCCTTGGGCGCCTGTTGGGAAAAATTAACATGCTGGCACTTGTAGTGTTCTTAAGGGTATGATTGTACATTACAGCCATGCTCGCTGTGTGTGGCTCATGGCAGATGTAGGGAAGAGCCTGACCATCACAGATGGGGGACTCTTGTGTTTGGTCGAGCTTGTGGTGCCCTATGCATGTGCTCAACATGATTGTCATGATTGTCATAGGTGGAAACAGGTTATATTGTGGCCTGTGAGGTCTGGTGGTACTAGTCATGGTGTGTCTGTCACCTGTTAAGTGATCTGTCTTTTTTTTTTCATAACAACATTTTATTGGATTTTACAGATGGGCATTACATTGAGCTTAGCAGCAACAACAAATCGGCAATCGCTAGGCATATAAATGTGATACTGTCTCTCCGTGGAATCAGCGGGTAGGGGACCGAGTAGGTCTGAGCACTATCGTCCATGGATCGATCTGTCCGCAGTAGCCAGGCGGGAATCAGTGGTTGGATTTCTATGGCGTGGGATTGTAGTTCAATAAAGCGGGCTGCTTTGGAGCCATCTTGTTAATGGAGGCCTGGTGAGGGCCGGGAACTTGGTGGCGTAGTCCATGAATGGGTCCCATATGTTTAGGGCTCTGTTCAGACAGCCTGCTCGGATTGCGGTGATCTTTTCGGCGACCGCTATGTCTCAACATTTAGCCCACCAGAGTGCCAGTAAGGGTCCGTCTTTGTCTTTCCACACCCGGGCCATTGCAATTTTTTCTGCTAGACGTAGTTGCGTTCATAGCTGGTAGATGTGGCCTGAGAGTGGGAAAGCGCTGTCAACTGTGTCGCCCAGAACGATGATTCCGGGATCCCAGGGGATGGAAAGGCCAGAGATTTCCTTGATGTGTTTAATTGCCTCTCTTCAGTACATTTCTGCCTTCGGGCATGTCCATACCATGTGGAATAATGTGCCGGGTGCCGAGCACCCGCGCCAGCAGGTTCCGGGAATGTTCGGCTTGGCCCTGTTGATTTGAGCCGGAGTTACATAGTACCTACAGCAGAGTTTGTAGCCCCCTTCCCTGTTTGTGATGGCATTGTGAGCTTTTATGCAGCCTGGCCCAAATTTTCCCCCAGTCCTCGACTTCAATTTCCTTACCCAGGTCCTTTTCCCATTCTAGCATGTATCTCTCTTTTTTAGATGGGTCTGCCCTGTCTAGGAGTCGGTAAAGGGCCGAGATTCTGCCTTTGCTGGTAGAGGTCATTCGAGATAGTTCCAGCACTGTTAATTCTCTAGAGCATTTCTCTCAGGTTCCCCTGTGGGATATCCAATGCCGGATTTGGGCATAGTGAAATCTTTCTTGTTCACCAACCCCAAATTTTTCTTTGCACCTCTCGAATGAGATAGGTGCCCCCTGCTTCTAGGAAATCACTGGTCTTGTGTAAACCACCCACTATCCATGGTTGGTAGCTGTGCAGGGACATGCCTGGAATGAATTCAGGGTTGTTCCAGATGGGAGTTAGGGGGGCCAGGGGTCCGCAGATGCCCCATTTCCGTGCTGCTGCCTTCCAGCAGCGGACTGTTATCGTTGCCCGTAGGGGGCCGCTGTTTGCTTGTGGATTTATGGTTGTAAGTGATCTATCTAACGCAGGCATTATTACTAGTGTATATGCGTAGCTAGATTCTGTATATCTAACAGGAATGTGTGTGGGCGGCATGGGATCAGGACAAATGCCTAGCGTTAGGCTGTCGTGCACAGAAGTGGTAGTCAGGGCTCATCCTATTTTAGGCATGCATGTGTGTGGGGTTGACATGCTATTGTGGTAGAGGAGGTGCCAAGGACCTAGCGGGTGCTTCGGGGAAATGGTGCTCCATATCAATCAAGGTTAGCAATGTTTGATGCATGCTATTTCTTGATCCAGGTCCCCTTCTCTGTTTGTGACCTATTTTGGGCCCTGATGGCTAGGACAACTGTATTGGTTGTCCACATTGTTCATTGCATTGCTTGCTGCATGGTCAGCAGGATTCAGGCAGTGTGTTTTTCCTATTCGTATGGCCTGAGGCATTGCTAAATGGACATTAATATCCTTACTGGGGTCTGCTTGGCTGGCTGCTCCAAGCTCATCCGGCGCAACACCTTCCAGGCCAGCCATGTGCGGGGTGGTGCTAACAGTCTCCTTCCATGGGTTTAGCCAGGGGTGCTCCAAACTGCTTCCTCCTGGGGCTGCTGTCTTCTTGTGGAATGCAAGGAATTGGCTGAACCCGGCTTTCAGGTAATTCCTGCACTTTTTATGCCCTCAGAATCCTGAGGCATTTTCCCAACTGCCAACACCTTTTCCTGCACGTCATACCAGATGGCTTTCCTTGTAGTCCCGGTTTTGTTTTCTTTGGGGGTCAAAGGGCTCATGATCACAGGCTACTAACTCGTCTGCATAGGTGGTAAGTGCTTCTTCAAGGAATATTTGCTAGCTGATCCTCATTTACGTCACTATCCTTTTTGTTTTGTCCCCTGACATAATTTCTGCCTCCTCATCCAGTGAATGGCACCAGCAAGTGGGTGATCTAAACTGGATTATTTTTTCAAACATGGCCACCACTTAGCTATTTTGTTTGTGATGCCATTTCCATTCAGCTGGTGATAGTAATTCTACAGAAAATTGGAGGATTTACTAATCAGAGTTGCTTTTCCATGCTAATTCCGCCAGATAGAATGACGATTAACGCTGATGGTTGGTGCACGTACCCGCCACCTTCTAATGTGGTGCTATTTTCACTCAACACCTCACCGTCTTAATTCAGGTCCTGCTCCATCTCCCAGTGGTTCAGTCGTGCAAGTGGATGAAGGCTTGCTTCGCCATTTTGGATGTGACATCTGCTTCCATGTGCAAGAGTTGGGTGTGCTGGGGCTATTGGTTCCACGTGGTTTTATTTTGTATTTGGTTCCCTTAAAAGGACAGGAGCTTCTAAGACGGCATGTGACGAGCCCCTGCCTCCCGCACGGTGTACGTGGCCATGGGATCCTCCCCATGTCTCTTTCAGTCCCAGCATCACCTGGCTTCTGGCAGCACAAAGCCCACTCGCCAACCACACCAACCACCAATATGGTCAGTCAGGGGACTTTGTCCCAGTGCCAAATACATTGAGCTTCCCTTTATGAGTTAGTCCAGAGACAGTACTATACTTCATGGGTACCAGCCCAGGCCGAATGTGCACTGTGGGCAAGCTATGCGTTGTAATCTATCACCACCAGAGCATATTACCTTGTCCTGGTCAAGCCTATCCTTGCCGTCATGGCATTTGGCTTCCCTTCCAGAGCCATCACTTTAGCTTCAATTCTTTTGCATTTTATTTTTACTTCTTTCGAAGTGCATTGGCCATGGGAAAACTCAGCAGTGCCAACGCGCCACTATGTTATCTCTCCAATCCCTCTCCTCATTTCTAAGTTGGGTACATGTGATAATGTCGCTGAGAAAAAGTCACAAGTAAGGCGACTTTTTTTCCTGACTCCTACAATTCTTTCCCTGAATTTTCTATGAGGGGTATATTATATAGCATTACCTCCAATCCTTGAATATTTGGGGAAATTGTTTTATTTTCTGGAGGGTGCGTTTCTAGGGAAATGTCCTCGCCTGGCAGTCTTTTTTCCCAGCAAAATGATCACTGGGTACGTCGAAGTTCTAGGATTAAGAAGGTTTTTCTACTGAGTATGCTCATATTGATCTTAGAGGACATGCTCGGGACCAGATAAAACACAATGCACAGGGAAAATGAAAGCAGAGAAATGGTATTTCCTGCTGTAGGTGGAGTATGGGAAAAGTCTGCTTGCAGCCATGTCTACCCTTAAATACGAGTGACAACGCTATCCTTGCTTTAAGGTGACAATGTTTTCCAAACCAAAAGCCAGAACAATTTAGTAAAGTCAATGTAATAGACATAGAAAAGCATATCAAAGGCAGAGCACTGAAAAATATATGACAGACCAAACTGGTTAAGCACACTGATAAAAATTAGCTGTTTATAATTCCAGCTATATTTGGGGTATTTTGAAACCCCTTCACTGCAATTTTAGAACTATTGCAACAACTTCACGTGCAATGCTTATAGTTGAAAAATGTTCTGATCGTTTGGACTCTTTTTCTGCTGAGTATTTGGGTATATTCATGATGATACATTTTGAAGGCTTGAAACATGGAACAATATTGGCCCACTGTGTGTACATACATTGTCTACATCTTCTGTGCCTTCTTCTCCTTTGCACCTTTTCTTTTACTCAAAGTTGGAGTCTTGATCCTCCTCCTGTACCATTAGATATCCCAGGAAGTGAGCCTGGCTGCATCTGGACTCTTTGAAGGCACATCTATCATGAGACCTATTTTTCTCTGCCCACCCAAATGTGAAGTGATGTGGAGTGTTTAGCCAAGGAACAATACAAACTGTCGGGCTTTGTCATGGATAATCGGCCAGACTAAGAGCTTTTCATGTTAGAATTTCGGAACACCGGTCAAGAATAAGGTTCAAAAGTAGTCAAGCGCCAATGGTGCCACATTAGTTAGAAAACCATTATACACCAGAAGATATCCGATGGTGGGTTGATGATGTTGTAAAAACATCCACTACTGTACAAAGGGCTTTAATCTATAAGGAAGCTCGGTGGATTCACAGGATACTATCACCCATTACAGGTCTTAATGATCAATTTCCTTTGGCTATGTAGATGCAACTCCAAATTCCACCTGTATGGTTTACGGACCCCCAGTGTCTCCATTTGCAGTCGGGGCGTTCCATTTGCCATGCTCTGTGCCAAAGCAGCAGATGCACTGCTATGGGAACTTGATAGTGTTCTTCCCACTGCTTGAGTGGCTCACTAATGTCCGGGATTTCTCAAGGGATATTTGCTCCATTCAGCCATATGGACCTCATGCCTCTATATGTTTGAGGCTTTATAACATTGGGAGGGGTCACTTTAGCTTTCCGGCCCGTTGCAGGTTTAAACTGTGCCAGTTTAACACTACCTGACTGTTTCGCTTTCTGTGACTGTCTAGCATTTGTACAACAGCGTCTACACGTCATCACGCGGTAATGCTAGAAACAACTTTGACACAGCTTCTAATAATGGGCTCTCGCTGCGTCGGTTAACATCTGTCTTTAATACGCTAGAGCCGTTCCGTATGCAGCTACCTTTAAGCCTAGGTAAGTGGCTTACTTACTTGTCGAAGATTCTCTATATGTGCAACTTTGAGATCATGGTAGTTATGTTTCAGCCACCACCATCTCACCTCATCCTGATACCTTACTTTCTGGGAGCTGCAGAATGTTTTGATCCGTTTTTCTAACGTTTGGGGCTCGCACATGCCTGATATAATGCAGGTATGTTTTTGTCTGTGTGCACTCGTATATTTTGTGAGATTTGATTTAGTTGCAGTTACTTTTTGACCACAGTTGCTTGCTTGCTTGCTTGGTTGCTTGCTTGCTTGCTTTCTTTCTTGCTTTCCCTTTCAGCAACTACCAGCCTCAACTACGTAGCTCCATTCTTTTAAAGAAGCAGGCATTGAAAATAGTCCTTTTCTTCTGTTCATTTCATTTAAGTAATTATGAGTTTTAACTACGTAGCTCCATTCAACTTACGATGCAACCCCGCGCATTATCACCCTGCGTGTGACCATATAGTATCTCTCTAATACTAAATGGTGAATTTGTCCACCATTTCGGTTCTCTGCCTTTTCTAGGCAGTGTTTGTCACATCATTTTTATCATTATATCTACACTGTTTTAGTAATTTATATACATTTCTGTTGTGCTCCTTCATGCAATGTCCCAATCCATTTCCAATCCTGACGCATTTCTCTCTTTCATCAATGTTAAATAGTGTAGACAGTGATGACTTCGAAACCTTGACCCTGTAACACTATGACCAAGCGTGAGACAATTGGTCATGTCACCTTTCCAGGTTAGAGTAGTTGAACTCTGTTAGAGTGCCTCATCATGCAGGAGTTTGCTTTTTTTTTTTTTTTTTCTTTTTTTGCTTTGTCCTCGTTTTCTGTATTGGCACGTTGAGCACTTTTTGTGACTTGTGAACTTGGTTAGATTGTGGCCGAATTGTCTATTAAATTTGAGGCTGCTGTCTGTCTTTTAACTCTAATGTGTGTATGCTGTTTATCTTTGTAATATGTTTTGTATATAATTAATATTCCATATTCACTGTGCTATGCACAACCATTGGGATTAAAATGTGTTTCCAAATTGATCATTGGATGATGTATTAAGTTTCCAAGCATTTGACTGTCAAATAACATGTTGGCAATTAGCTAGAGTAAATTTATCCTTACAAGATTGCCTTATAAACGATGCTTTGAGAAGTGTCAAATGAATTAATTTGAAATTGTTAGTTATTTTTTTCTGCTAGGAATTGTTTTGGTATACTTTGTTCTGGAATGGAAACTGTTGCCCAATCATATTTTTGCATATTAACAGGTACTTCTTTTGTCCAGTGTGATATATAGGTTTAAATGCATTAAAGCTAAAAATCACAAACCCTCTGTCTCACTATTCAAATGTAAATTTTATTTTGTAAATTATTATTTTTTTATATATACAGTAATACCAAGATTCATTGCTTTCACATTTACGTATACATAGCCTCAACAATTAACTCCCCTGTACTGCACCATTCTTCTCTTATCCAAAATGGTTATTCCCAGTTATATTCTGGTTCATTCTGTTGGAAATCCAATGCTTTACTCTGAGTATCTCTTTGGTATCTTCCTTTTTGTTTCTATTCAACAATATCTCTTAAGACATTATTCAGATGGCGAGTGCCAGGGGGTGCAGGGAGTGAGGTACACATGCTATGTGAGAGGACAGGGGTGGACCAGACTGGTAGGTACGCATGCCCCGCCAGGCTAGTCATGGGAAAGGGGCCCAGAAGGGCAGGTGCAGGTTTAGGGTGGTTGGGAAGGGTGGATGATTCTGAGGGGGGGTCAGGGAGACCGGGGTGCTGGTCGAGGAAGGCCTGGTGCCCTGAGGGGCCAGCCAGCCAGTCAACGCGACAGAGGGGGCCATTAGCAGTGTAGCGCGACAGGGAAAGAAGTGAAAAGGAGGGTCTTGAGAAGCTTACTGAATTTATGGATATCCGGCTCAAGCCTGAGAGGGGCAGGGAGGCCAAGCCAGAAGGCGGCTCCTGCGAAAGAGAGGGATCTACCCCCCACTCTCTGCTTGGAGGAGTATCTGATCTGCAGAGACTTGGAGCTAGAAGATCGTAGGGCTCTATCAGGGAGGTGTTGAGGCAGAGAGAGATGGATGTAGCGTAGTCCCAGGCCCCAGAAAGCCTTGTGGATGATGCAGCCAGTCTTAAACTTGATCCTACCTGCAGCCGGGAGCCAGTGGAGAGATTTTTGTGCTGGAGAGATGCAGTCCCTGGGCTTGAGGTAAAGGATAATTCTTGCAGTCCTATTCTGCATTAGTTCAAGGGGGCGAAGGGAGGATATAGGCAGATTAAGGAAGAGGCTGTTTCAGAAGTCCAACGTAGAGAGGACAGGAGACATTGAGTTTATGGGGCAAGGTGAGGAAAGGGAGAATGCCTCTGAGGAGGAGCAGCTGAAAGTGGGTCTTCTTGGCAAGGTCCGCGATGTGAGTAGAGAAGGAGAGAGAAGAGTCAAAGATGACCCAAGGTTATTAGCCTCACAAGAGAGTGAGGGGAGGGGACCCATGGAGGATGGCCAGAGAGTAGGAGGGAGAAGGGGTCCCAATGAGAATGATCTCCATCTTACTGGCATTAAGGCAGAAATTGTTAGCAGTGCACCATGCCTGAATAGCAGTCAGACAGTAAGGAATGAGAGACGAAGAAGAGGAGGCAGTGGGGTGGGGGGGCAACTTGCAGGAGAGCTGTCTGTTGTCAGCATAACACTGGAAGTGAGGAGAGAAGGTGGAGATCAATTTATTATTATTATTATTATTATTATTATTATTATTATAAGTGAGCCAGAGGGGCAAGGTAGATGTTGAAGAGTAGAGTAGGGAATTGGCCATTTGATTAGGCTATTTTGTCTTCATTAGAGTAGGTCCTTGCACCAAGTTTAGTGATGTCTCCATCCTGACACCTAACCATTCTCACTCTTCACCATTGCCCTAGATCCTTAGGGGTTTCTCTCAACCTAGCCCTGATTCTGGTCCTCGGTTTGGACTAATCCAGGGGATATACATCCTGCAAGAAAATGCTGTTTAGGGTCTACAAAGACAACAAGGGTCGGGGGAGAAGGGGGTTACCCAAATTATTTTGGTTCTCTTCCTCAGAATCACAGCTCGCTGTATATCACCAAGTATGCCATACTTGTTTTTTGTACAGCTCCCTTGTATTGCCATACCCAACCTACTTCCAGCTAAGCATAAAGCTGTTACACCTTGATTTTCCTGTCAAGTGTTCTGTTCCTCCTCCACTGTGACAAGGCATCATCATCATCATCACACTTGGACAAACATTGGAAGTCCTTGAAGCGCTATGGAAATTAAATATGTCAGTAAGGGGATCTTGTCTTGGGGTAGTTCAATGCCATCACAGAAAGAGAAAGTTTTCACTTGTAGCAAGTCTGGTACTCTTTTTTTTCTTTTTACCCATCAATGCCAAGATTGGGTGTTAGTTCAAGAAAAGGTTACTAACCTTCCGTTCAGTGGCAAGAATCTATTTGCCCACTTGAGCAGCAAAGAACCTCAGTGTTAAAATGGACACAGTCATGTTTTCATCCCAATGCCACTATCGCCATCTTTTCGACCTCCAGCTTGGCTGCACAAGCGAAGTAGAGGAGGTTCACAGCAAAACCAAAACCTCCCCACCCCTCTGCAACCGATGCCATACAGTTACAGTGATTATTTATTGACTGAATACTATATTAACTACCATCTTAACGGGCACATTCTGCACTACATATGAACTTTAACTCCCTCAGACTTGACCTAAGAGGGCTAAACTACTTGAGCTGCTCTCTTCATAACCGATTGTAGAGAATCAGGGAATTGTCCATTTAGCAGCAATAGAGGAGATTCTGTTTCTAAGAGAGAGGAGGGTTTATTCCCGTTATGTTCTTGCCTACAGCATAATGGTGGGCGTGTCAAATTTTTAATTTGTACAACCTCAAACTAGTCCTCCCTCTGCAAGTGCAATTTGCTACTCTTGGGCTCAGTAAATGGATGCAGTTCATGTCTCTGTTCATGGGAGCTAACACTACCATTTAAAGACCTTAATTTTTGACATGAACACAAAACCACAGGTTTATACAATTTTTTTGGTTCCCATCTAGATTTCTGGGGTTGAGAGGTTCAAAAAGTATATAGCCCCCTCTCAATGAATAGTGGTGTGTCACTATTATCCGCAGATATATATATTTTTAAACTTTCTTAATTGATTTTCATTAACCAAATGCACAACTGTATCCAAATTACCCTCAATTAGCAAGCTCTCTCATCCCGCTCCCCTTCCGGACTCAGTGTTACAGCCATACATATGCCAACCTCGTTTGATTGCTGTTAGGCAGAAACCTGTGCAGTTCCCTTAGGGACCACTGCAAAAAGTTTAAGACTACAGGTGTTGGCAGTAAACCCAATTGGTAGCAGTCTGTACCACCCAGATTTACCTGGTAGCTGTGGCTGAGCAGTCAGACTTCCCTCAAGAAGAGTTAGGCAGTATATAGAGTATACACATTAGCTACAAAAATACAGTAGCACAAGCAAACACTGACCAGAGCTTTGGTAAAAAAAAAAGTATATAATTCTTTATTTAAAAACACACTTGTAAAAATACACTGGCACTAATATGTCAAGCAAGTTCAAACACAGTCACTAGAAATATATACACCTCCCTGATTAATTATTCGACAAGTCCTAGGAAAAGAACACCACTTATTATCAACAGAGGTGAGCGCTTAACCAAGATGGCACTCCAATAATTATTTCAAAAGGGAGAGAAAAGGCAGAAATCGTAAAGCACACAATACCAACACTTTTAAAAGAACCACAGCAAGTCAAGAAAGGCAGACTCTACTGTAGAGCAAAAAGTTCATAGGCCAGGCCCACTCTTGGAGAGAGAAAGGCAGAATGTGCCCAAGATCACACAGTTGAAGTACACTTTAAAAGTCTTTACAGATAGTTCAAAAGGAGTTGGATCAGTTCTGACTCTCTATCCTGGGATCCCAGGTCACCCCAGGATAGAGAGTCAAGGATTTACGGGACACCTTGAACAGTCTGTTGCAAGGGAGACCAGGCGGGACACAGTACCTGAAATGGTGAGAAAGCTCCAGCGGGGGCAGTTGTTCCTGGCAGCGGGTGAAAGTTGGTGCTTCGTCCAGGGGAAGAGAAGATCACGACGTGGAGGAAAGCTGGAGGTCGTTGCACTGCCAGGGAAGAAACCAGCCACTGAGTTTCCCGGTTAAAAGGTACTACCCTTTTAATCGCGGTAGTGGTGAAGCGTGGCTATCCGGCCGCCGAGGTGCTTGGCACGGGCGATTAGACCATGAGACGATCTAGGAAGGCGAAAAGAGGGCGAACTGGTTAACCCCACCAGTTCAAAGGAAGAAGACTCTCCAGGAAGAAGATCTTCTCTGTCGTCGGGAAGTGGTGAGTCGGTTCAGCAGGGCTCCACCGGTGGTGTCGTCGTTGCAGGTCGGCTCAGCTTCTCCCTCTTCGGATTCTTTAGGTCCTGTGGCGTCTTCTGAAGTTCCAGTCCCCAAAGCCCTGCTTTTATGCAGAAAACCCCCATTCATCAGTCCTAGCTGTCACTCAAACATGCTAAGTGTTGAGCCGGGCGGCTCACCACTGGGCCAATCACACAAGAGTGCGACTTGAGTTGCCGAGGCAACTCAGTCCAGGGTGCCTATTCCCCCCTCCCATACATGTGTACATATATGTTTAGAAGCCCGCCAAAAGTGGAACAAAGGGCTTGACTTGGGTTGGCGTTACATAGGCGAACACAAACGCCATTTTGAAACCGAGTCCTGGCAAAAAGACCCAACCGGGGAATAAGTATTAAATAAATAACCCGGCGGTATCTTTAACATTGCCCCAAAAAAGTGGTGCGTTTAAAATGAATGGGAAAATACCATAGGAAATATTCCGGTGGAATATTTTGCATGGTAACCACTGCCACCAGCCAGAAACTTGACGAGGGGGGACTGCACAGTGCCCCCTCGAAAAACAGACCCAGGGGTAATCTAATTATCACTACCAGTACTTCCACAATATGATGGTTTGTACTGGTTCTGTTCACAATTTAAGGTTGGTAAAGTCAATGGTGACTTTACATGCCCTGGGAGACGGGAGTCAGTCCCAGGGTATGGAGTCTATGTATGGGGGGCACTATGACGCCCCTGTGTTACTGCACTGAGGGTGCTGTGTAACACACTTAGCAAAAACACATGACACCCTATGGAGTAAAAAGACCCCATAGCCCATAAACACATTACAAAGTCAAAGGACATTCTCAAATCATCTCTAAGAGTGGGAAAAAAAAGAGTCTCACTCTTAGCAGGAGAAAAAAATAAACCCCAAAAATCCAGCAAAGCTACTGGGGGACTCACTAGGTTTGGGAAATTAGCCTATACAGAGAATTCTCCCTAACACTCACCCCCCCCCCCCAGACTAAGGGACAGGAGGATTAAATCTACTCCTGGATGAATCTCATACCTCTAGTCGATGACATACATCCTAGCGAGACCATCAGCATGTTGGTGGTGACACCCTGACCTGTGCTCAATGGTGAAATCAAACCATTGAAGGCAGATTGACCATCTCAATAGTTTTGGGTTTTCCCCCTTCATTTGCATCAACCATCTCAAGCGTTGGTGGTCAGTCTGAATGACAAAAGTAGAACCATACAAGTATGGCCTAAACCTCTTCAGTGCCCACACAATAGCAAAACATTCTCTTTCAATTGTTGCCCACCTTGTCTCGGGATCCTTCAGCTTTCTGCTGATGAAGCAAATGGGGTGCTCCCTACCTTTCTCTTCCAGTTGGCTAAGGACAGTACCTATACCTACATTAGATGCATCTGTCTGCACAATGAAAGTTTGGTGGTAGTCAGGAGCTCTCAGTACTGGTGCTTGGCAAAGAGATTTCTTCAGGTTTTCAAAGGCCTGATTGCACTCCTCATTTCATCTGACCTTCTTAGGGATTTTTGGAGAGGAGATTACATTCAGTGCAGAAGCTATGGTCCCATAGTTCTCAATGAAATTCCTGTAATACCCAGTGAGGCCTAAGAAGGCTCTCACCTGGGTTTGAGTAGTAGGTGTCCAATTTTGCACAGCTTCAATCTTACTGAGCAAAGGCCTTATTTCTCCACCTCCTACCTCATGCCCAAGGTAGACCACCTTACTCTGTCCAATCTGGCATTTGCTTGCCTTTATGGTCATGTTGGCCTTCCGAAGAGCCTGCAAAACATGTCCTAGGTGGTTAACATGCTCTTCCCAGGAGTGGCTGAACACTGCAATGTCATCCAAGTATGCCATGCAGAAATCCTCCATCCCAGGCAGAACCTGATTTACCATCCTTTGGAATGTTGCAGGTGCATTCTTCAGTCCAAAAGGCATAACCTTAAATTGGTATAAGCCAACTGCGGTGGAAAATGCAGTTTTCTCCTTGGCATGGTCTGTCAGGGCTATTTGCCAATAGCCTGACATTAGATCAAATGTGCTGAGGAACTTGGCTGCACCAAGCCTATCCACCAACTCATCTGTTCTAGGCAAGGGGTGGGCATCAGTCTCGGTGACTGCATTAAGAGCTCTATAATCCACACAGAATCTCAATTCTTTGGATCCTGCCTTTGCTACTAATACAACTGGGCTAGACCATGGACTAGTAGAGGGCTCTATTACCCCGAGGTCAAGCATCTTGCTGACCTCCCCTTTGATGTGGGATCTCACATTTTCTGACCTTCTGTATCCTCTGCTTTTGACTGGCAGACAGTCATCAGTGAGTATATCATGCTGGGCCCAAGGGGTCAAGCCTGGTGAAAGTGAGAACAGGGAGGCAAACTGATTTAACATAGATTTGCACTCCTCTTGTTGCTCAGGTGTCGGATTTGAAGAGAGATTTACTCCTTAAATCTTTTCATCCAAGGGTAAGCCTCTGAGGAGATCAGGGAGAGCTTCACTCTCTTCTTCCTCTTCTGTTGAAGCTAGAAGCAAGGCTCCTACTTCAGGCCTGGAGACATACACCTTTAGTCTGTTGGTGTGGAAGACTCTGGGAGCCTCCTTGGGATTGCCCAAGTCCACGAGATAGTTCACTTCTCCAAGTTTACCCACAACCTTGAAGAGTCACATCCATTTATTTTGCAAGGCCCTCTGCCTTGTGGGGATCATAACTAGAACTAGCTGGTCTTGAGAGAACTCAACCATGTTAGCCTTTTGATCATGCCAATGCTTGACCAAAGCTTGTCCAGCTTTCAGTTTATTACTAGCTTCTGCCATCATGTGTGACATTCTCCTCCGGAGACTTATCACATAGTTAGTTACTCTGACTGGCTTGGGGGAAGGAGCACTCTCCAACCCCTCCTTAATCGGGGCCAATGGACCTCTGACTGGATGGCCATAAAGACGTTCAAAGGGAGAATAACCTACTCCCTCCTGAGGGAATTCTCTATAAGCAAAGAGAAGGCATGGCAGTAGAAGGTCCCATTTTCTTTTAAGGGGATCGTCTAAAGCACCTATCATGCTCTTCATGGTTCTGTTGAACCTTTCTACCAACCCGTTTGTCTGAGGGTGGTATGCGGTTGAGAACTTGTAAGTAACTCCACAGGTTTTCCATATGGCTTTCATGTAGTGGGACATAAAATTCGACCCCCTGTCAGAGATTACTTCCTTAGGAAACCCAACCCTGGTAAAAATACCAAGGAGGGCCTTAGCCACAGCCTGAGCTGTAACAGTCCTCATAGGAATTGCCTCAGGGTATCTAGTAGCATGGTCTACTACAACTAGGATAAACCTGTTGGCTGAGGAGGTTGGAGGATCGAGGGGACCAACAATGTCAATCCCTACCCTCTCAAATGGGACTCCCACTACTGGGAGAGGCACTAAAGGTGCCACATTCTTGGAACCAACCTTACCAGAAATTTGGCAGGTGTGGCAGCTCTTGCAAAACTCATCTACCTCAGCCCCCATTTTTGGCCAATAAAAGTAGAGTGAGAGCCTTTCTTTGGTCTTATCGAAACTCAAGTGACCATCCAAAGGAAGCTCATGGGCTAGTTGCAAGAACTGTTGTCTGTTTTCTTGTGGTACTACAAGCCACTTGTAGTCCCCAGGTGCAGACTAGTCGGTTCACTGTAGAAGAGGCCATCTTCCCAGTGCAACCTTTACTTCCCAGGCTCTTGCCCATCAGCCTGTGAAGCTGCCTAATGGTGAAGACCTTCCAGAGTTGGACATTCTCTCTGTCCCTTACTGAAGTCTGCACTGTTGGGTCCACCGTCTGCCAGTAAAGACTGCAGCTCAGGATGGTCAACAGGATCCAGGTCTCCAATGAGTTCTTGGCCTTCAACTAGCTCATCTTCAGAGTCTAGCTCAACCACACAGGGTTGTACCTTCCTCTCAGCCTCAGCTGGAGGTGGAGTTATAGGTGTAACTTTAGACAACCTAGGGGAAGTCCTTCTTGGAAGCACTGGAGTGCTTGCTGTTGGCTGTTTCTTAGAAGTCTTGGGTTTCCCCTTTGCTTTTGTTGTTCAGAGATAGCAAGTTGTAACTCCAGTGGAGTAGGAGTGATATTCTTCTTCATCATCTGCTTGGGAGTACCTCTCATGGTTCTCTCCCTTGCAGGTCTGGTGAGCTCCTGTAACATTTTACTAGGAGGTCTGGGGGTATGTGACACTACTCCAGAGTCTTCAGGTAATTTCCCAACAGAACCCTTCCTGGTACCTCACTTTGTATGCTGACCGGTATCTTCACTGTCATGTCATTACACTGGATGAGAACTGGTAATTGGGGAAGCATCTGTACAGGCCCTCCAGCTAACTTGGTGAGGCGTTTGGGTGCCTTAGCAACATCCTCTGCCTGGAAAAAATGATTTATCTACCACGGTTATGCTGGCCCCCATCTCCCTAATGGCAGGAGTCTCCTGACCATTCACCTGGACACTGTCCTTATAATACTCTTTAGTATTA
Source organism: Ambystoma mexicanum (assembly GCF_040938575.1). Classification (NCBI taxonomy): domain Eukaryota; kingdom Metazoa; phylum Chordata; class Amphibia; order Caudata; family Ambystomatidae; genus Ambystoma; species Ambystoma mexicanum. Next base: position 943,546,137 of record NC_090928.1, on the reverse strand, counting down.
TCTGGGATAGAATTATATACATCTAAATTCTGTTGTTCCCACAACCCCAGAGACACTAAAGAAAAACTGGCTGAGACTCCAATGGGATCATCAGCCAGTAGTAGAAAGTTTCCACTGGCCATCTGTACTTCCTCCTCTGGAGCGAAGGCTAAGGAGACAGTGTGGACCCCTGAAGGTTTACCCTTACATCTGGGATCCCCTTTCACATTGTCAGGCGAGCTACAAACATAGCATTTACCAAATGCTTTTTGGAATGGTGGCTTGCTCTGACCTGCTTCTGGTTTGGCACCAGAAGGTACACTAGCCTGGTTCGGTTTCCCTTGTGGCTTACCCTTATTGTTTTTTTCCGGCCCTCTTTGGGATTGGAATTATTAGAATTCTCTTTGGAGTCCTTTTTAGGCTGTTTCCCCTCATCCTTCTTCTGAGTTGCCCCAGCTGTTGGCAACCCACAAGTCAGCAGCCTTAGCTAGTTTTCTGGAATCTAATTCCTTTGAATCAGCCAAGTGCTGTCTGAGCTCAGGAGAACAGACATCTTAAATTGACTCCAACATCACAAGATTCTTCATTCCCTCACAAGTGTTCACCTTGTAACCCTTAATCCATCCCTCTAAATTCTTCAAACTTTCACTCACACAGGTAGCCCAAGGGGTACCATCATGCTTTTTGAGGGTCCTAAACCACTTAAGGTACTGGGAAGGGGTCTTCCCAAATCTAGCTATCAAAACTAGCATCACACGTTAATAATCCTTCTTATACACCTCCCCAACTCCATTACCACATCAGATGCAACAGGGGGGAGCCTAGAGAACAACCAGGGAAGTAACTCATTCCCTGAGATGTCCTGGAGCCCATGATTATACTCAAACATAGCCAACCAATCCAACACATCCAACTTAGGCTCATACATACCCACAATCTCTTTAGGCATCCGGGGTCTTTTGGGACTGGAACTCCTAGAGGATCCGGAGAGAGAAGCATTTTCAACAGACAATTTCTTCATCTCTAGCTCATGCTTGAGCTCAATTTCTCTGAGCCCTAGTTCTTGATTCAGTTCTTGGTACCTTTGTTCTGCTTGACCATTAAGTCTTTTAAACTCCAATTCAAGTTTCATTTTGTCTAGTTCAAGACACTGAGGAATAATTGTGGGACCTGGTAAAGATCCAGTAGGTACAGCTGGTAGAGCAGACAGAGGCCTAGGGGGGACAGTCACAGCAGCCTCACCCTCCCCTTCTGACTCTTCCTCAGGATTATCAATACTTTTATCAATATCATTACTGTTAAATACATTCTCTGGGAGAGTGGGTTCCTCTGAACCATCACCCAGACTTTGGTTTGCTAACAATCTTTCTATTAGCTCCATTTTCTTGCCCCTAGTCAGGAGATTCTTATGCTTACAGATAACTCTCGAACAATCAGCAGTTTTTGTGGCAAGGGACTCTTGACTATAACTTTCCATAGTTGACAGGTTAGAAAATAAACTTTTTAGTGCTGGGCTTTGTGGTTAGTTGCACTAAGGTATCTATAAGCACACTAAAATGTATACTCAATACAAATCCCACCGCTGTACACCAGTGTTAGGCAGAAAAAAGTTTAAGACTACAGGTGTTGGCAGTAAACCCAATTGGTAGCAGTCTGTACCACCCAGATTTACCTGGTAGCTGTGGCTGAGCAGTCAGACTCCCCTTCCTAATGTGTATACTCTATATAGGGAGTATATAGAGTATACACATTAGGTACACAAATACAGTAGCACACGCTAACACTTACCAGAGCTTTGGTAAAAAAGTATATATTTAATAACACACTTGTAAAAATACACTGGCACTAATATGTCAAGCAAGTTCAAACACAGTCACTAGAAATATATACACCTCCCTGATTAATTATTCGACAAGTCTTAGGAAAAGAACACCACTTATTATCAACAGGGGGAGTGCTTAACCAAGATGGCACTCCAATAATTATTTAAAAAGGGAGAGAAAAGGCAGAAATAGTAAAGCACACAATACCAACACTTTTAAAAGAACCACAGCAAGTCAAGAAAGGCAGAGTCTACTGTAGAGCAAAAAGCCCACTCTTGGAGAGAGAAAGGCGGAATGTGCCCAAGATCACACAGTTGAAATATACTTTAAAAGTCTTTGCAGATAGTTCAAAAGGAGTTGGATCAGTTCAGAAAAGTTAGGTAACAGGTCCCAGGTCACCCCAGGATAGAGAGTCAAGGATGTATGGGACACCTTGAACAGTCTGTTGCAAGGGAGACCAGGCGGGACACAGTACCTGAAATGGTGAGAAAGCTCCAGCGGGGGCAGTTGTTCCTGGCAGCGGGTGTAAGTCGGGGCTTCGTCCAGGGGAAGAGAAGATCTCGATGTGGAGGAAAGCTGGAGGTCGTTAGACTGCCAGGGAAGAAACCAGCCGCAAAGTTTCTCGGTTAAAAGGTATTACCCTTTTATTCGCGGTAGCGGTGAAGCGTGGCTATCCGGCCGCCGGGGTGCTTGGCACGGGCGATTCGATCACGAGACGATCCAGGAAGGCGAAAAGAGGGCGAACTGGTTAACCCCACCAGTTCAAAGGAAGAAGACTCTCCAGGAAGAAGATCTTCTCTGTCGTTGGGAAGTGGTGAGTCGGTTCAGCAGGGCTCCACCGGTGTTGTCACGTTGAAGGTCGGCTCAGCTTCTCCCTCTTTGGATTCTTTAGGTCCTGTGGCGACTTCTGAAGTTCCAGTCCCCAAAGCCCTGCTTTTATGCAGAAAACCCCCATTCATCAGTCCTAGCTGTCACTCAAACATGCTAAGTGTTGAGCCGGGCGGCTCACCACTGGGCCAATCACACAAGAGTGTGACTTGAGTTGCTGAGGCAACTCAGTCCAGGGTGCCTATTCCCCCCCTCCCACACATCTTGTAGACCCAGACAGAGTGGCACCACTTTTGGAGGCTTCTGTGTAGAAGCCCGCCAAAAGTGGAACAAAGGGCTCGACTTGGGTTGGAGTTACAGAGGCGAACACAAACGCCATTTTAAAACCGAGTCCTGGCAAAAAGACCCAACCGGGGAATAAATATTAAATAACCTGGCGGTATCTTTAACATTGCACCAAAAAAGTAGTGCGTTTAAAATGAATGGGAAAATCCCATAGGGAATATTCCGGTGGAATATTTTGCGTGGTAACCACTGCCACCAGCCAGAAACTCAACGATGGGGGACTGCACAGTGCCCCTCGAAAAACAGACCCAGCGGCAATCTAATTACTCCTACCAGTACTTCCACAATATGACGGTTTGTACTGGTTCTGTTCACAATTTAAGACTAGTTAAGTCAATGGTGACTTTACATGCCCTGGGAGACAGTAGTCAGTCCCAGGGTATGGAGTCTATGTTTGGGGGTCACTATGACACCCCTGTGTTACTGCACTGAGGGTGCTGTGTAACACACTTACCAAAAACACATGAAACCCTATGGAGTAAAAAGACCCCATAGCCCATAAAACACATTACAAAGTCAAAGGACATTCTCAAATCATGCCTAAGAGTTGGAGAAAAAGAGTCTCACTCTAAGGAGGAGAAAAAAATAAACCCCAAAAATCCAGCAAAGCTGCTGGGGGACTCACTAGGTTTTGGAAATTAGCCTATATAGAGAATTCTCCCTAACAATTCCCAATAACACAAGTTAAGGAATAACAAAGATCATTAATTGTCCATCGCCGAGTTTGACCAGTGGTTATAATGCGACCATGGGAATGCGTGTCTAACCACAGTCCTGTGTAGATACAGGGGTTTCTGTTGATGAGGCGATGTCTGCAACGTATTGTCTCAAGGGGGGGCCAGTAGTCGAAAGTGCAGCTGGAGGCTGGGATTGTGGCAGCATATCTGGTTTACCTCTGTTCCAATAGGTTCATGCAGTCCAGCCACTTTGGGAATGTGGGAGGGTTGGATCTCCCCCATGCTCTAGCCACAAGGTACCTAGCCCTCACTGAGGCAGTGCCTGATAGTTTCTTTTCGGTGCGGGTACCTCCTTCGATCAGGGCTAGTAGCCAGAGTTTCAGGAGTACGCCCTTGGCGATGGTAGCATGGCGGTCATTGCTTCCTCTATTCTAGTCCAGAACAATCTGATGCGGGGGCAGCACCAGGCGAAGTGATAAGTCTGCAGATTGCACACTGCATCTTTTACCTTCAGAGGATCTCCCCGGAAAGAACCTGCTCAGTGTGATGAGGGAGTAGTAAACCTGATAGATAAATGCAGATTTGTTTTGTTTTTTATATAAATGTAAAAAATGTTCCCTCAAACCACAAAACAGATCTTATTCATGGGATATATCTTCAATTCAAATTTTGTTCAATCCTTTTTTCACCCTAAGAGATTAGTGGCAATTCAAGAGGCAGTAGCTGTCCCACATTAACCGACTGATGCCGCCTTGGTGGTTCTAAAGATTTCTGGCTCCCAGCCTTTACGCATAGATCCCAGGCAATTTCAAGCATTCACCTCACGGCTCACTGGAACAGAATTGTGAATCATCAGTCATACCCTACTCAAGTGCACTAGCATTTCACCTTCTTGCTCCTGCTGAGCCCAGGGCAACAATCTGCTGCAAGATTGTCTTTGCCGCCACTCAAAAATCTACATCACCATAGACCTTCATGAGGCGGGTTGGGGCACATTGTGGAAAAAGATGTATAAATGCTTTTTTGGATAGATCAGATTCTGTTCACATAATCTTATTGGATTTGCTCCAAAGTGATAGTGATAAACGGACAACAGCATCCCTATATATCATCAGGAATTGGGGTGGAACTCATTCACTTTCAATATACCCGCGAATAATAGAAATTTAGGACTGGGCCATAACTAGGGATAATTATTCTTCTCACAGACCACTTGGGCACTTGACTTCCCAAAGCAGTCAGACCTGAAGACTTTGGCCATAATCTGTACTGCGAGTTGGATGCATGATGTCGTACATGTGAGTGGTATGTTTAGTGAATAATGCTATTGTGCTCTGTTGAGGGTTCCTAGAGTCACTGTTGGAGTAAGGCTAGCTTTGATATGGATATGCTGGTTGATCTGTATCCTACTTCTGAGTTTCTATGCTATATTACCTTTAACTAAAAAGAAGAAAATAAACCTTTTGTAACTTGGCTTCAGAAATCCTCATTCAGAGAAGGGGCTTTCTCTTATGTTATAAAACTGCCCACAAGTCGACAAGAGCCTACATTGAGCTGGGGGGGCGGAAGGGGGGCGCTGTGAGCTGTGACCCATACAGCTGACAGCCTTATCAGTTGTATGGAACCCCACCTCCCAGATAATTGCCATCCTTATCTAGTGTCTTAGATCAGACTCCAAACTGATTTGTACCCATCTTCCTGTAGATGTCGCACACAGGATTTTCTTGGTGCTGTCTCTAGAGCCTTTGCTTGTGCCCACTGTATGGAGGGCTGATTGGATTGCATGAGAAGTGAGGGTCATGTTGAGTAACACGTTGGGTTGGAATTTCGTTAGCCCTGCCTTATCAGCATTGGTTTTCATTGGGAATTCCTTTGAAGTTTTTCCCCAGGCCTGCTCTAGGTGCATGGAGGCACAGGGTTCTGGAGATAATGAAAGGACAAATGCAAAAAGCAATGATAGTTGCTGATAGAAGAGAAAGTGAAAAAGGGACAGGCCAGCAGTGATGGTGTTCTACATAATGTGATCAAACTCAATATTCAAACGGATTGTGTCCTCATCTTTGATAGATATACTCTGATATCCTGCTGCATGGATGCTGTGCATCGTCATCAGTGACTTTGTGTCCTTCGACAGCCTCAGTCAGTCTCGAGTATGACGGCGACGTCGGTATAAATGGGATGCACCCCACCCGTTGCTTTAGTTCTGTTTTTCCGCAAAGCCTGCTTGAAAGGGTTCACTCGCCTCAACGTTCATTCTTTGCTACGCACTTCAGTGAAATAGTCGGATATGTCTTCATCTACCTTGAAAACGGGATTTAAGAGATGTGCCGATTGTGGATCGAAAATGTCCATAACAGATCTGCATCGAGTATGTCCTTGTTCCTGAGATCGGGCCACTAAGTAGATGACTGTGGCACGTGCCAATCGATGATGGTAAAAGCCTTAAAAGAGAGGAAGGGGAAACTCGCCCTGGGTAGGCCTTCCGCAAAATCTACTTCAATCACTCTTTCAAAGGCTAAATGGTCATAAGATAAGAGCTCGAGAGATGCGGCTCAGCTGGTGCAAGTTAAGGGGGGGGACTGTAACATTTGAGAAACTAAATGCAAGAGCATCAAACCCCTCAGTAGCCAGTGAAGGCTCTATCGGGTTTGATATCTGTAGTAGTAGGAATTGGACAATTCCTCCAGGTGAAAGAAGACTGGTACCTGCTGACCTCATATTTATTCCACGCCCTGGTACATGGATGTAACGCTCACCTGGTATCCACGGGGGCGCCACCCGGTCCGAACTGTTTCCGCCCGACGAGGAGGCCGGTGCATGCAGCAGAGAACCCCACAACGTGGCGCTGGAGTTGGGACTCCATGGAGCAGACAGGAAAAAGTGAAGGGAGCCATGCGAGAAGGCTGCCCCTTTCCGATCTACTTGAAGTGCTCGTTCCTCTGTGTTGGAGGACAACCACAGGAGTGTCTGAGGGACAGGAAATGGAGCCTTGACACTAAAAGCAAAAGGATGTGTGATACGCACTGTAGCACAAACTCTTAAAGCGACCAGTGAGTTTCTGGTGAATGAGAAACTTGTTGCGCGTGTGTGTGAACTATTATTTGCTGAATACTTTGTATCCTAGTGGTCGCGTGCTTTGGATTAGCACGTTTTTGAAAGTCTTGGATCCTTTCTTTGCCCATTATCAAACAGATGGGGATACTTTGTATCAGAGTGGTCACGTGGGTCAAGAAAAACGTTTTTTCAAAGGTCTCAGAGCACTGAGCCATTCTATTAAAGCGAAACGAATAAATATTGAACTACAGATGAAGCAAGAATTAACCATAAGCAAGACGTATAATTATTGAATACTGAACTGAATTAAAACCTTGCTACCAAACAGAATTAAAACATTTCAAATCCAAAAAAGGGGACAGGAACTTCAAGGAAATCCAAACAAACCAGTATATATTGAAGTGCTAAAAATGTATATAACTCTAAACAAACTGCAATATGCTGCAATCTAATGTGACTTTAAAGAACATGCAAACAAATGATACTGAAGCCTGATTTACAGTGACCTTTTCAACCTGTGTGAAAGCTGCGAAACATCTGAACAACATTAACTGAACTGTGGAAAATTGAGAAGACAAGGGCATTTTGTATTCATTTTTCTTGAACTCTGTGAGTTGGAACTTGGGGAAAGGAACCCTGTGGTCTGACCAGGAGCAATTCATTTCAAGGGTATTTGAACTGTGGAGTGGAACTTGGGGAAGAACTGACATCCCTACACATTATTGTGAGAGCAAGTATAGGGTTTGGACACAGACCGATTCCTAAGTTGAACTCTTTGACTCAGTCTTCCCCTAGTTTTATTTAGGTAGGGAAATCCCACCTTATCATAGGGCAAGTTAGGCCTTTTTCCATCTTGACATTTAAGTTAATAAAATTGGTTGTATTGAATTTGGAATCTGTTGTCTGAGTCCTTCTTTGTGATACCTTCACAGTAGACCCACTGAAAGAAACCAGTGGACATGATATTTCCCCTCAAATAGAATTTGACACATCTGAGGTATCTCGTCATGCAAATGCATCTTACAGATCACCAATGTCTTAAGTCATAGACTATTAGGACTGGGGAAGATCTGTGGTAGACTATGAGCAGGATGACAACTGACGTTTTGGACCTAAGATCCTCCAAGCCCTTCAGCTCCTGGATTGGATGGTGTCATTGGATCTTCAGGATGCTTATTTCCATGTGCCTATCCATCAAAGACACAGGAAGTACCTGAGATGCGCCATTGGCAGTTCTTACTATCCGTTTCAAGTACTGCCTTTCGGGCTGACCTCCGCCAAGGGTTTTCACCAAATTGATGGTGGTGGTGGCATCGAATTTAAGGAGGGAGGGATTCACATCCACCCCTACCTGGACAATTGACTGATCAGGGTAGTTCCCCCAAACACTCCCACTCTATCCACAAGCTAGGCTTCTCCCTCAATTTCAAGAAGTCCCACATGACACCTTCCCAAAAGCTGCAATTTATTGTAATAGTCCTGGATTCTTCCCCGGGGAAAGTGTTGCCACCCGAGGTAAGGGCTCTTCACATCTCGCACATGTTGAACACATTCAGAGTGCCCAAGGTTTTCTGGCTTTCGATTTTCTGAGGTTGCTCGGCCTCATGGTATACTGCATTTTTCTTGTGCCAGAAGCCTGTTCGAGTATGAGATCCTTTCAATGGGCCTTCCGATCCCAATGGTCACAATTCTCTGACAAATTACAGATCGTCGTTCAGATTCTGAGCAAGGTTGCACAGGATCTCCTGTGGTGTGCTTGCAAGGAGAATGTGCTGAAGGGAGAGCCTTTTTGGCAACCATGGCCGGAGATTACAGTGGTTGTAGACACCTCCCTCACAGGTTCAGGGGGACATACCAACGAGCTGACGATCTGAAGACGCTGGTCTCCGTCGGAGTACAAACTGCACATTAACCTTTTGGAGCGGAGGGCAATCAGACTACCGTGATGGATTTTCTGCCCCCTCGGTGGGGAAAGAATGACCTGATAATGACGGGCAACACAGTGGTCATACGTTATCTCAACAAGAGAGGAGGTGCAGGGTCACTACCACTGTGCAGAAAGGCAATGCAGCGCTGGGTTTGGCACTGCAAGAAGGAATCTCTGTATCAGCCGTCCACATAGCCAGAGAAGAGGGCACAGCGACTAATGCTCTGAGCACGCAGAGCACAGTCTCTCACAAGTGGCAGTTGGCTCAGGAATTCCTTCAAGTGATCCTCTGAGGTGGATCTGTTCGCTTCCAGTGTGAAAAGGAAGTGCAATCTATTCTGCTGTATGGAATTTTCTCAGAGAAGAGCTCTTTGGGATGTGTTTCTGCCAGTCCCCGTCATTTCTCATGTTCTCAGAAGGTTGAGAAAGTTCGGGAAGATCATGATCCTGATTGCTCCAGATTGAGCCAGGAGACGTGGTACCCGGTACTTCTGGAAATGTCCATCTGCCCTCCAACTCGTCTTCCCCAAAGAGAGGATTTTCTCTCGCATTCTTCACCCAGAAAACAAGATACTCAGCCTTAATGCCTGGTTTCTGAAAGGTTAAGGTACAAAGAGTGGGACCTTTCCGTAAGACGTCATGGAGGTGTTGCTTTCGGCCAGAAGGCCAGCGACAAGATTTCTATACTGCTGCCGTTGGAACAAGTTTTACAGCTGGTGTAGAGATAAAGGAATTGACCCATCCACTTGTGATACACCATCTGAGTTGTCCTTCCTACTACATCTAGCCCATCAGTGGCTACAGGTGTCTACGTCCAATGGCTGTGCTGTCTATTTTTAAGCGCTCGCTGGAAAAAGGTTTCTGTTTCAAGGTCACTGTTTTTGAGAGGGTTGACTAATACTTCCATCTGGTTCCCTTCATTGTACTGCCCTGGGACCTCAACCTAGTCCTGAGCTTCCTGCTGTGCGATGCTTTTGAGCCATTGCATTCCTGTCCTCCTCGGATGCTTTCCTTAAAGACTGTGATTATGAGAGCCATTAACTCTGTTACGCTCACCTGGTCTCTGCGGAGGCGTTGGGGCACAGTTGCAGCCCTCCCTGAACTTGAATAACCCCCTTCAGGCCTCTACCTCCGTAGAAAAGCTGTGAGCAGTGGTACGTGGTGATACTGCTCCTGCGTGGAGATAACAGTGTGTAAGTGCGCCAATCTATGATTGTTGTATCTCTCAAACCCTTCACCCCAAAGTACGGTTTCTGTGAGCATACGCCGGCCCATAAAGCTCACCTGTGAATTATGGAAGATAAGCTCTCTGTCCTGCTACTTCTGGCAGGGGTGCGTCGAATGGGATCTAGTTCTTCACTGATCCCTGGTAAGAATTAGTCCAGTCTAGCTGCGACTATCCTTCTCCTTATGATTGGTAAGTCTTTCTTGAGCTCTTGTGACGCTGCTCGTTCTGTTTAATGTCATTATATGTTGCTCCTATTTATGCCCGCAGTAATGTCTCTCTTATGTTTTCTTCCCTTAGATGGAAATGTGGCCTCAATGCAGCTGTGAGACGCGGGACACGGCCGGATGGAAGATGGATGCTACTGCAATGTTCGACAGCAGGTAAGTGACGGTTTAAGGAAAAGCGCAACGTATGGCAAAGCGCAACCTTACACTGACTTTTTCGATGTCTAACCTTGTCTTCTGTTTTTCCTTGCAGGCGCTGCTGTCGACGATGGAGCGTGTCGTGCTGCGGTGCCAAGATGAAGATTTCGGCGTTCCGGAGAGTGTAGAGATGAAAACTTGGTTCGCCGAAGAGATGTACAGGTAAGAACAGCTTCTCCCAGTTGCTAAGTATGCAGGCAGGAAGCAGGATGTCCAGTAAGCCGGATGTCCAGGAAGCAGGATCTTCAAAGGTAAGTCTGACCTCAGGCAACGGTGAGCGTTACGGTGCTTGCAAGTGCAGAATAACACAAAGCGTCTGTCTTGAGGATCGGGACAGCTTATATAGCTGAGATCGTGGGCACGCCCATTAGGGCCGGCTTACCAGCCACACCCTGCCACTCCTACAGAGGGAGCACGTGCAAAGGCAATCCATTAGCAGCCACACCCAAGAATACACTTGGGGCTGCTTGATGGATGGAATGTTCAAGGTTAATGCATCTGAAGTGCTATGTCCATAATAAAAGATTTTTGGTGTTAAATAGATGTTCTTGTTTACTTTTGTTCATGAGCCGGACGCCAAAGGTGCCAGGACAGTGTCCACCCAGGTCTCCTGTGCATGCATCCCCTGCATGCCTGTGCCCATGACTTCATGACCATGACACTCTGTTAGCAGGGCTAGCGAGCTTCAAGGTGTGCCATCTAAGCCACCTTTAGTCTAGAGGATACTAATCTGAAACTAGATGATTTCAAAAAGGTCATAGAACAACGTAAGATTCGTAAATTCCGAAGAGATGCCCTAGACTATGCAGTCTATAATTGGCAAGAATTTTACGCCAACAGCAGACCAGCTCCAGCAAGACCACCGAGACAACCTCCTACCAATAACAACACAGACAGTAGCGACATCACAAGTGGAGAGACTGAAGAAAGTCCAACAACAAGCGCAAATTCTTTGATTACATTACCCACAGATTAACTAATATTAGAACAACCCAGTGCTATAACAAGAGTACCAGCCGCAAAGCAACCTTTTTTAGGAGAAGGCAGAATAGAAGAGGTAAAAAGAAAACCTCTGCAGAAAAACAAATGCGGGAACCCAAAGTGATCAACATTTCATCTAAACCCTTGACAAAGACACAGCTGGACATCCTGAATCTTGGCATATCTTTCATACCCAAGAACAACACTACTCTGTTTGAAGAAGAAGTGAATCTGTTTAAATTAATCTGCAAAATGGAATTGTCTTTTTTGAAAACCTAGCTGATGTTACTTATGAGCCAGTTATTTCGGAATATCTGGAAATGAAAAACAAGAGTGGGTTTCATCCACAGGTGAACCATTCGTTGATCAATCTATTAAAATAGAGAACCACTAAAGATCTGAGATGTTTGAAGTAGAATGCTCCAAGTACAAGCAACATCAGAAAACGCCAACAAAAAATCATCAAACAACTAGCAGAAGATGGCAGTCCTTCCCGAAAACAAGCAGACAAAGGTGGAGCTCTAGTGTTGATGGACACCTCCCTCTACAATGAGGGCTGTATGAAACTCCTTACAGACTGTCGAACATATTTAACTTTGGACAATGGCCCTATCTCTTCAATCAGGGTTACCATAATAAATGTGATAGATAAAGCCTCAGAAATTGAATGAATTTCATACAGAACCATGGAATACCTAATTACAAAATGTCCAGTAACACCGGTCTTCTATGGACTACTGAAGATCCATAAAAAGAACAGAGACCCTCCCTTCAGACGCTTAGTTGCTGAAACAGACAGTATCCTCCAACCACTAGCTGTATACTTTGATACAGCACTTCAACCTCTGGTACAAAAGACCCCTACCTATCTGAAGGACACCACACATTTTTTTCAAATCATTAACTCCTTCACCTTTGAAGAACCCAACTTACTATTGTTCACAATGGACGCAAGCAGCCTCTATACCTCTATCCCTCATAATGAGGGTATAGAGGCACTAGAGTGGTTCTTGTTAAAACATGAGGACATCTCCATCCATAAGGTTTTTGCTATTCAACTCATTAACATTATACTCTACAATAATTATTCCCGATACAACGGACAATACTACTTGCAGATAGCAGGGACCTCAATGGGCTCTTCAGTTGCCCCCTCCTATGCCAACATATTCATGCACAGTTTTGAAAATACTTATGTGCTTGAGAACCAATCCTGGAAAAAGAAAATCAAAAGCTGGCTAAGATATATAGATGACATTTTCGGGATCTGGATAGGAACAGAGGAGGAACTAGTACGATTCTGGCAATATCTTAATGGATGTAATGAAAGGATAACATTTACAATGGAAATTGGAAAACCTTCCGTCAACTTCCTCGATGTCACTGTTGAACTCTGAGAGACTGGATTCAAGACACAAATGTACAGAAAACCAACGGCTGTAAATAGTACTTTGTATTACAGCAGCTTCCACCCTAAACATCTAAAGGAAAATCTGCCCTATAGCCAACTATTAAGACTGAAAAGAATTACATCCGACTCAGACAAGAGGAATACGAGAGCATTAAGTCTAGATTCATGGAAAGAGACTTCCCTGAAGACATACTAAGGAAAGCCATCGTAAGAACTGACGCTCAACAACGTGATGAACTGCTCAAAGGAAACACAAAAAAGAAAATTAAGCCTTTATCCACACATTAAAATATTCCAGTCAGAGCTACCAGTTGAAACGGATAATTCATAAAAACTGGGATCTTATCAAATCTGACCCAACCCTGAATCAACTCTTTCCAGAGCCAACTATGATGGCCTACAAAAGACGAAACCTTCAGGGACAAAATGATCAGAGCTGATCACATCCTTCACCCAAATACCGGAAAAAAGATAATGGTAAAACATTTCGCCACCTTCAATACAAAGAGCGTAATATATACATTACTTTGCCCTTTTGGACAATATTATGTGGGTAAGACATCCAGGCGAGCAAAGGACAGGTGGACAGAACACAAGTCGAGCATTAGGACGGGCAATACTAAGTCACCAGTTTTTAGACACTTCAGGGACAACCACCAGAATACCTCCCAAATGAGACTAGTAATCCTGGAAGTGGTACATCCACTCCCTAGGGGAGAGATTTACCAAAAATTCTATCCCAACAAGAACTATTTTGGATCCATAGATTGGATGCCATGACAGCACTAGGCATCAATGAAGATTATTACTTAGGCCCCTTTTTGTAAATTCTCATGAAAAATAAATATGAAACTACTGTTAATCCACATTTTCTTTGAATTACAATGACAACTATACATAGCATGTACACCCTATTATTATGGGTCGGTGTCAAATATAAACAACTTTGTATGCTAAACACCGATTTTTAATTGTAATTTTGAATTGTAATGTTGTTCTGATTTATAAATGGTATCATGCATCTAAATTAGCTGTATGTGGAACTGGGGTGATTTATTTCGTCACACAACTCTCGATCCTCCTTTCGCATTGTGCTCCCTGCTAACAACCATTGAGGATTAACCCCTAGTTAACTTTCTATATCGAACTGGACTTTAATTTATCAGACTAACAATCACAGTCCCCTTATAGAGACCTTAATTTTCCCTTTTTTAAGGGATGAAATGTTTTTGACTGTATTTACATCTCATTTGACCTTGGGGGCCATAACTAACCCCATGACAATAAGAGTACACACAATGTTATGTTTATCACACGTTCCCATAGAATTTTCAGCAAGACACCAGCTTGATATTTATTTTTCCTAAAATCGCCTATAGATTATGGGGCCATATCTGATTCATTTTGTGAATATGTTATCGGGGTTGGTCCCAGCGCCACCTATAAGAGAGCATCATGTAGTAACAACACTCTCTGAATCTTGTAATAACGCTTTCTAGCATACCTCTCAACACTCAATCTTGTTTTGAGTCTTTTACCCCCCCTTTGTGTGAAGGCCGATCTGTTTTATGAAAGTCGAAATAGAAATTGACATATTACGTTAATTATGTCAGTTAGTACAAAAACCAGTACTTGGTAACTAGCTCTGTACTTCTTGATTAGTTCCTGGTTTCTTATGTTACCAATACTAGTCAGTGATACACATCAGTGATTATTTACAGTCATCCATTTCGCAAATGCATCCATCAGGTTCCACGAATGACGTCATTCGCGCATGTGCAACATTAAGTCAAGAGAAAGGGAACTAAGAATGATACTTAAATAAATGCTGTTGTGGATTTGTTAATCCACTTTAACATTCATAGTAGCTGCTAAATAATAGCATTAGACTTTTAGGGATATGTAAACGATGTTACTAATAGTGATAATACTTTCCAGAGATCATGGCATATAAAAGCTTGACATTTTTGAGACCATGCCAGCACCGGCGTCTTGGTGACCCGATGGTCCACAGAGGACTGCATCCTTCTATGGTCTTCAGTGGAAACAGAAGTAAGTCCTCCAGAGCATCTTCTACCGAATTTCTTAGCAATCTTGCGTTACTTAAATCGCCCTCTTATTGTAGATACATCTTTGTCATCTGCGCTGGACCTTACAGACAATTCAGTAACAGTTGGAAGCCTTTGCTATATCTCGAGCTGTCGGCACACACAATATTGTCCTGCATGTACAGACCGGTCTCCTTTGAATAAACGCTTTTTTGACAAATTATTATTTATTGATTACAATTATTCACCTCAATACCCCAGACATCTTTACAATGAACATTCGCATTCCTTTCATATCTGCTAAGCGCCTCACCCTATTCCTACCGTAGGACCGCTTTATCCCAGTTTTACAGCAGTGATTCTGTGTAGAAGTCCACAGGACCAACCCCCTTGTGTAAGACATGTTAAGATATTCCTGACGATATTCCTGATGATTATCTGACAGGGGCTGATTACCAGCAGGTTACCAATTTGAATGTTTTTTAGATCTCATCACCACCTGTTCGCTTTAATAATAAACCTAAATAAGGACGCGGGATTGGAACAGTATGGCCTTGAGCTTAGAGCTTCTACAAAATATTCCACTTTTACCCATTGGCCGGTAAGAGACAACTCTTCCCAAATTTATGATTGAGTTACTTCATTGTTGTCGTTCTTAGATTTCCCCATGAAACAAAGTACTAAAAATCACACCACAAATGCAGCATCTCATTTCATGAACTATCTTGTGCAATTAACTTACTTGGTCCGCCTTAAAGATCCACATTAAGGGTAGCACCCCATACCTTCTCTAAACGGCGATGATCGCCTATGGTAAAGATAGCCTTCTGAAAATGAATGAGTTGAACAGACATCAATGGTTTCTACCTTATCCTGTAAGTTTGCACTAAAAATTGTACACCATAGTGATATAGATTCTTAGTGATCGCTGCCCAGTTCCTAATTCAGCATTGATGTCATCAGCAACTGTAGACCTCAACTACTTTTTGTCGGTAGATTGTCTGGCTCCCTTGCGAGGTGGCCTTAGGAAGTGGCCCGTTACGCCTAGAGGTACGCTGATTGCAGAACACAGACTTTTATAGGACTGTTTTTTTCCGACTTTGGCTTGTAAGAACACTCAGTCTTCATCTATACATCAACATCATCTATAGTTGATAATATAAGTGACCACATTATATTTATACATTTTATTTTTGCTATTTAGAAGCCCCGCCCCCTGCTCCTGGGGCGCACGTGTCCATGCAAAGTGGTCTTACAAAGTGGCCTGTTATGCCCGTTAGGCATGGGGCTGGTGGCTGAATGCGAAAAAATGTAAACACGAGTTACGGATTTGCAGTATGAGACAATTTAATTCTATACTTGCTTATTTGCTGTAGTGAATTGTCACCTATTGTGTTGTCTTATGAGCGAGTGGGTTTATCTGTCTCTGTAATTTCTCCCTTGAGGCACGTAATAGTTCATCTGAGCTTTTACCTTTGCGGGAGCATGCAAGGTTGTTTTGGTAAGCACCCACTCGATGGATGCAATTGACTATATTTGTGTTTTGCCTTCTGCCAGAGCGTGTTGATGCATTTTGATAAAGGTGCACTCAATGGCTTTAATTGCTGCTAATTGTGCATTTGCTTTGGTAAACGTGCATTGGTGGGCTGTAATTGTTTACAATTGTGTCTTTGACTTAGTGAGAGTGGGTAGCTTCGGTCCGGCAACTGCCATTTAGTGGGTGGTCCTGTTGCTGCAGTGAGCGTGTGACAATTTGTCCTGGTATTTACTTATTAAGGGGTTTGTATCCACTAAACTAGGGGAAAGACTTTTGAACACGCAATAATTAAGCAAAATCAGGCCAATGTAAAAAAAAGACTCTGCTGACTCTCTCTCTCTCTGCACCCATGACCCACTGCATGAGCGTTATGCGCGCAGCGGCTATTCCTTTACCCGGTTCATCTGACACGGATGATGATTTAGTCGAGTGCATGCAACAATGTTCCTTAAATTGCACTTGTGTGGAGTGTAGAAAACCGGAAATTGCCAATAATCTTGAGACGTCACAATCATTGTTCAGTGATGATAAATACATTGATCGTTCCAAAAGAACTAATTTGGCCACACAAGGTTCCAACTCCACGAATTAACATGATTCTAGCTACCTATTTTTTAATACACCTCTGATTTTTGCACCAGGAGAAATCTCCTTATTGTGACTTTGTCAGCACCTGCATACTTTAACACAGGAGTTAGATGCACATAGACATAGCCCAATTAAGGAGATATCTGACGACTCACCCCTGATTGATAATGGCAATACAAAGATAATGGTGGAACTAAAAAATCAAACGTGAATTCTAAACAAAATAAAGTCGGCTATTACAGCAAGGCCAGAGATGCAAAAATCCTTTCAAATTTGAAATTGACACATCTAAGTGACGAAGTAATGAAGTATTGCTGTAATTAATAACAACAGACACAACAGTGCACATCTCTTAGTATGGAGATGAGTCGTGACACTGTCCTCCCTTTAGATTCTTCTAAATCTGCCCCCAGAACTCAAAATGACGATCCTACTGAGTTTACAGTAACAATTTCAACAAAAAAAGAGAAAAACTAGACGGAAACGGGGATCGGCTAAGAAGGGAACCAAGACCTAATTTCACAAGTATTTGCGGGATAGACACTTGTGTGAGACCATGACGGCAAACTTGTCAAACAAGGCTGTTATTCTTGTTTCCGACTCAGCCGAACAAACATCAAATGGGACAACACCAACGTCACCTGTAGGCAAAGTGAACCTACAGATAAGATCTGCGCAAAGCAAGTACTCTGAAGGTACCGCCCGTTTATCAGAGGCACTCAAAAATAGAGACCTCAGGAAGGATAGATGAACATTTAAAATTGATAGAGATTGGTGTACTTGATATATTCAACATCTCTAAGAATCCTGCTGTGATCTCACGTACTAATACCCCTACGTCTGTAGGTCCAGCGAACGTAGATGCATCGGAACACTTTGAGACAACTGCTCCAATTGAGCTAGATCCTGCATCTCCTTCACTGACACAAGCATAAGGGAGGTGTGATTTGGATAGGCATCAGAAGCAACATGTAGGAACTGACTCTAACATTGGAGTAGATTTCACAGGCAAAGATGCCTTTGATATACAGAAGGTTGAGCAGTTGCACTATAAAGATCCTCCGAAAAGATAATTTCTGTTGTTATTGGCAATATTAATAATAGGTACCAGAACAAAGGAAATCGTACCGCATCAATTAAAAACCTCATGTCTGAGGAATCAGTCAGAGGACTAGTTGAAAATTTTGAATCAAAAAAATCTGGAATCAAAGGCTATGAATAATAGCCATGAAATGTCCAAGCCAGGGACTGGAAACTCAGGCCTTTATGCTAATTCTGGTACCACGCAACGCAACGTTTGCGGAGGTACGAACAACCTAGGACCATGTTCCTACTCAGACCAATTGGTTGCTGGGACTTATGCGTCAACTCTTTCCAACTTTAAAGACGCAGTTGAGTTATGTCCTGTACCTGACCTGAATAGATACGACGGAAAAAAATATAAAGAGCTTCTGAACTGCATGCGCCATCCAGTATACCCTACCGAATCAAGTTTAATAATATACTATGTGTTTGAGGTGGGTGACCCATGCTCACTGAACAGACCCTACATTTTGAGTCTATTTGCAGATATAGCAGAACTGAGCCTGATTACGTCTGCTGATATAAAGTAGACTTCATTAATTGCTACAGATATGACTACGTTTGCTTAATAATTACATTGCCTCTTGTGAGGGCTCTGCTTCTGAAAGAAGCAGGTTTGCTTCAGAAGCGAGGATTTGACATCTGTGACTTTCAAGAAGTCACAAACTCGAATCCTATAAGTAAAAGATACACCAACAGAGCAGACGTGCCAGAACGGTAAAAAGCAATGGGAATTTGTCTATTGGTGATGAAAGAACACTCTTAAAAGATATGCAGGAATGGCGACTTCTAGCTATTTCCTTAAGAGAATCGATTGCCCAGTTCAAATCAATCGGAAAACCACTTTAACAAAGTACTCTCGTACAGCTTAGTATCTTGGAATTCGAGACGATGCTCTCACTTGATACTGAACAACAAAGTATGCGAGTAACTCGTGAAGTTTGATTTTATTCTTATTCAGGAATCAAGGACAAATGGCCTACTCATGTGGGATGGCTTCAAGATATTGTGCTTACAAGCAAAATGTGGAGTTAGGGGTCGTGCTAAGGGAGGCCTAGTCCTTGTATATCGCAATGACTTAGCTATTAAAATTGTTTCTGAAGCTGTCATCTCAGATTCAATCATGATAGTGACGTTCCGGATAGGAACTCAACATGGACTTCTTCACTTACTGCTGTTAAATATATATTGGAATGCAGCTGAGTATATGGATATTCAACTAGGAAAAGTGATTTAAAAAATAAATATCATGATTGAGGATTAGCTTGACTTAAATTTTGGGGGATTGATTATTCTTGCTGGTGATATGAATGCGGACTGTAATATGTCAAGTACTGTTATGGAATGGGCAACGGCTACCTTGGGCGATTCCAACCGCAAAAATGGTAGTAAAATGTATAGAGGAAGTTTATGGCTGTCATTTGCGGGAAGTTGGGGTTATTAATGCACAATAGTAAATCAACATGGCAAGCTTGTGGTGAGTCCTCCATAATTGCCTATATTTTTGTAAGCAAGCAAATCTTCGTCTCCGTGGGTAATATGAATGTGCAATTTACAGCATTAAGTGATCATGCGATCTTATCCATTAACCTGGAATGGCTGAAAAAAGCCCTATCACAGAAGTTATTCTGTGAGAATATCTAGGTTAACGTTAGAGGTACTCGTATAAAATAGAATCCTTTTAAAACCGTGCAATTCAACAACATGCTGTTATACAAATTCAATTCAAGTACTCTGTAAAATAAATTCTCTACATATTCTGTTGATAAATTTAATGACCAACTTGAGATAGCATTACAGAAGTTTTGCATGAAGGACTCAAAACGAACTAATGATAAACCCAATCACAAACATAGGTTTGATATTGTGATTAAAGAACAAAAAGCTGCATTAAATAAAGAAATTCGATGCTTAAAAAAACATGTGAAAACAAAATTAAACACTGTCGGCAGTGACATAAAACTGGATAATTAACTTGTTCTGCTATGCAACAAAAAGATAGTAAAGTCATGTTTATTGCCATGAAAGGGCATAACTCGATGAACTTCTGGTCACTAATAAACAACACCAAAGTGACCCAAACGCAATTAACTACCAACCCGATAAATGTAAGCGTATACTCTGAGTACATTGAAACATTGTACAGACTCCCCAACGTGGTATTGCTGGAGACTCGAATACTTAATTTGGACTCGGATTTGGTGGTATCTGTAGAAAACATAGCAAGATACATTGGGAAATCCAAGTCTTCTAATACTCCTTCACCGAATAACTTGTCCTTTTTGACACTGAAATAGAAGGTAAGAATGTGGCCTCAAATTCTGCACTTACTGTTTAGTGACATAGTAGCACTTAGGAAACTTTCCATGAACAAGGAATTTTCTTATGTCGAGTTAATCTTCAAGAAAGGCAATCGACTGTGGCCGACAAATTAATTTCTTTGATGAATGTCGAGGCAAAGATATTTTCTTCGATATTGCCGGAGAAATGAATTGCCTGGATAGATGAGAATGATATCCTAGATTTCAGACGGATAGGATTTAGAAAAGAAATCGGGGCTGACGTTGGTGGTCTGCTTGTTACACAGCTACAGAGAAATGCTTCAGTCTGCGCTTTATTTAGCGTCAATTGATCTGTCGATGGCCTTCAACATGGTCGATAGGTCGACATTATGGCAAAGGCTATCTGAATTAGAAATTAATAAAGGTCTGCTGGAATTGCTGATACACTTGTATTCTGATACCGTGATAAGAGTTAGACTAAACAACAAGGGTCTTGTGTCAAATGAAATAATAATGGCCTTAAACAGAGTTGGTCACTCGCTGCTATCTTATTCAATCTGTACGTATCAGCAGCTGGAAAAGCACTTGATAGTAGTGGACTAGCCGCCCCCAAATAAGGCAAGCTAAATGTCCAATGGGTCGCATATGCTGACGATTTTCTACTTTTTGACTGCACATACATCGGTTTACAAAGACTAATAAATTGATTTACAACCTTCATAGCAGAGTTGAAACTGAAAATAAATCGGACTAAAACTGTAATTATCAATTTGGGTCAGCAGAATAAAAAAAACAGAGACCCACATGGGTTTGTGAAGGTACATTAATCAAATCTCAAAATGCATTGCGATATCAAATAACTTTTAAAAAAATAGCCTAAGGTTGAAGGCTATCAATGCTTAAAAGCAAATAAGAGTAATTGAAAGAAAATTTTGAAGATACTCGATGTATGAATGCGGGAATTCTATTGTATGAAAGTAATCCCTCGCCTTTCTTATGGTTTAGAGTTTTTTCCAGAGGTACTATCTCCTTATTTGAAAATCATTGAAGCAATTGTATGGCGAAATGTGTTTTACTTATGCCAAAATGTATCCCCATGGAAATTATACAATATGAATTTTGATTTGTTTTAATTGAAAAGTCGAATTAATTGGAAAAAGATAACCCTATTTAGACAATGTTCAGTTAGCAATACAAATTCTATGTATCACAAACTAGCTGATGACGAAAAAGGGATATTCATGTGCATGCTAAAAAACGAAGTTGATTCCATACTGATGAATTTGGGCTTTTCTGTACAAACACTTATTGAAAATCCAACCAAAGTGAAGAAGTTGGTGAAAGCTTTTAACTGGGTGGAAAACAACGCTGTGATTGTAAATTCTAAATTATATTACCAAGTTGTTTCATGCTGGAAGTGGTACCCAGAACCGGAATCCTATATTGTAAAATATCTGTCGCGTGCATTTAGGAATTGCACTAGGCGTTTTAGATTTAATGTTTTAAACACACAATAGATATGCAATGTCAGATCTCCAACTTGTGAAGACTATAAATATTGTCAACATTGCAAGATTGAAGGGGAAAAGGAAACATTATTGCATTTGCTATTGATCTGTCCAAAATTGATGACGAAAAGGATTGAATACTTTGTGCGCATTTTGTTAACAATATATCAAATGTCAATAGAGAACTATTGTGGTACGAAATGTTATATGGTGATTCAGTGGTAATGAAATTGAAAGTAAACGCTTACTTAAAGAATATCTGTAATTTGGAATAACACGTACTTGAAGTATGTTCAATGAAATAACAGATTGTTAGCGATTTCTGATGCAAGTCTTAAAGTAATTAAGAGGTCTTAGAACATTTTAACATGTTGTCTATTTTTGTGATCCTGGCAAGTTCTTAAGTAACAAAAATGTATTCTAACATTTTAACATTCTGTTTGTATCTTGTAATTGTTTTAAAAAAATGTGTGAAGGTTTATACAAACCATAACAATAAAGCAACAAAAAAAAGAATTCTCATAGTTATGAACTGCAACAAGGTGACCAACAGATAATGAAATTATTGTACCATTTGTGTTGATGTTAAATACATCAATATGGCAACTATATAGAAGTGATTCTCTGATGTTATGTCCATGTACGTTAATGACCAAGTATTGTTTATTTAATAAATGTATGTCTATTCATTGAATTAGTAGAAATGTTGGAATGGCGGGAAACACGGTTGTCTAATTTAGTTTATCTTTTTCAATGTTTCTTTGTAGAATTATCTGAAAATACTACTTTACCCTGATGAAGAGTGAATCACTCGAAACGCGTTGGGCCACTTGAAAAATAAACACACTTCAATTTAACAAAAGAAATCTTGTCAATTGAATTTGTTTCATGATATGTTCCATCCGGTGAAATTATTATGAATGTCTGTACTCCTAACCTAACTCTATACAAGCCATACTGGTTACCCCTATAACAGGCTAGCCCGTATTAGGCTCAAAATACCTTTTGGCTTAGGCCATAGATAGTGTGCAGGGGACGCGGGTTCCCCAATAGGGAACTCTTTCTACGTATACTTCTTTCCCAGCCTAGGTGCCAAGGCTGAGACTTTATCCCCCGCACCTAGAATTTTCTTAGAACTACAACCTGACATTCCATAGAATACCACTCCATAAAACTACAAAAAGAACCATTTAACCAGGTGTGCTCAGTGTTTCTTCTAGTTTAGGGCATGGCATTGAACACCTGGAGCAGACTTTACATTTCCCCTGAATCGGGAGGGAGCTGGCGAGGTTTGGACAAGTGCATCTGCTTAAGCGGAACGATGGCGGGAGGTGTTTGATGTCGACAGATTAGAGATTTACTGGATCTCTTTGAGGAACATCGCTGCTCATATTCCGGACGACGCAGTAAGTGGTGGCACTGACCTCCCACTGCCCCCATGCTGGACTCGAGAATGAGAGTGGGTTGTGCTCCCGATATAGAATGGCACTGTCGGAGAGAAGTGTGCTGGCACATTTACAGGCTGATCACGAGAGGCGTGAACTGTACAGACGGTCTAAGTCGGTGGGGGAAGCAACACGTGGAGACGCCGGTGACAGCAGTGCTCATACGTGTTAACTGCGTTCCACGGAATCTCAGCACCGTGGCAGTTACAAGGTGGGGAGAGTCTAACCAACGAATTGAAAACATTGAAAGTTGCTTTCCCTTCGCCTCTTATTTGTTGCATGATAAAGAACAGCTGCTGAATGAGGTAAACTCTGAAGGAAGGGCAGATGAGACGGAAGCCCCAGTGAGATTGCTCTGGAAAGCAGTCAAATGCATATTGTCCAATAAATGCAGCCAACGCCTTGAACCTTTAGTGCAAGTATCTCTTGGACTCAGCCGCTGTGGATTCGGGGGTTACAATTTGGGGGTGGGGGCCTGTGGTCGAGGATGGAGAAAAGGCTAGCTATCAGCTCGGAAATCACCCTCTATTGATATAGCTTTCCTGGGCCTCATTGGGCAGCACCGCTTTGCATTCCTGGAAAGGAGGGTCTGAGTATGTAGTCGCATTATGTAGTGCTGTCATGATTCCTGCCCCTCATGTCCCCAGCCCTCCAAGATGTCAGGCTGGAGCCAGGCCACGATCACCTACATGGCCCTCAAGGGCCTCTCCATCCCTCCAAAGACCCACTTGGAGTCAGACTTGGCACTTGTGGCACCAGACACACTCACTCCCATAGGATAACATTGGGGATTGGACTTGTAGTGCATTGATGGGGACAAGATGGATGCCCCCACATATTTCAGTTCCCAGAACTGCATGTGCAGGCTAGTCTTTTGGGTGTGGTTCAGCCCAGAGACACCTGGGATACCCAGAGACTATTTAAGCCACGCCCAGGCTGAGAAACATGCTTTGTGTTTTCTGCACCTGCAGCGTGACACTCACCGTGTTCGGATCGGTCTCCAGTAGGCCTGCATCTTTCTTCTGCGCTCAGCTCCTGCAAGAACAAGAACACCGTTAGGGACAGCCTTACCTTGCGGCGCTTCTGCCCATCATTCATCGCTTCTTCTGTTCTGCGGGCATCTTCGGCAGTGTCATTCCCATTCCGGCACGCCGCTTCCTAAGGACAAGGGAAAAGAACAGAAAAAAGGCATTATTAAGCAGTAAGCAAATCTTTGCTTATTTTTAAAGACTGTACAAACTTCAAACGCTTACCTGAATCCCAGCCGCTCCGGGGAAACTCTGTCTCCGGAACTTCTCATCCATCTGCAAGAGGGAAAAGACACTCCAGGTTAGCCTGGAAACATCTATCGGCGCTGCATACCGCCCTTACTCACCGCATTTCTTCTTAATAACCAGCATCCACGCTGAAAACGTCGCGGCACCTAAAAGACACCAATACAAGTTCAATACAAATACGAAAGGGTTGCATCACGCGTCACGCTCTCACTCACCTTCAGCGCTGCTCATCTCAGCAGCACGTTGCCATCCCCGGACGCCGGCCATCATCCAAGGAAGGAAAGGAACGAAGTTAGAGAACTGTTCAAAAGACTCATTATACTTACCTGTCGGACTCTTGCCAGTGAAGTAACTGTGTATCAAAGGGAAGGGTTGGACCCCGGGGAAGAAGGGGTTCAAGCACACAGAGACAATAGGGAGTTAAACTCTACCAATCCTGTGTTTCAGGCCCAGTCTCCAGTCGAGTAGACTCCAGGGAAGGGTTTGAGGTCGTAAGAGGTTAGAACAGGCTAAGTGACGTCCCCGTGGATTCCAGGTGAGCGTTACAGAACACAAAGCCTCACATCAAAATCCACCTGGGCGTCATGGAAACGTCAGAAACCGACCAGTTAGCCCACATGTTGGGGCAGCTACGTTCCGAAGTACATGCAGCCAGGCAGGAGACCAACACCCTGAGGAGAGAGCTGATAGTAGTCGAAGAACGCACTGATGATTTAAGCCGGCAACTTATCCAGTCACAAGCGCGTTCAGATAACCCTTCCTGGGGCAGTTCCCTTGGCCCCACCAGAACGATTTACGGGGGATCCCAAGAGGCTTGCAACGTTCATGAACCAGTGCCGCCTGCACTTCCTTTGTAGACCAGGGGCCTTTCCGAATGACCAATCACTGGGTCACTTTTGTGGCCCAAGACGATCCTTTGCTGCATGATTTCAGGGGCTTTCAGCAGGAGATGGAAAAACTGTTCGCCCGTCGTACTCATGGGCAGGCATTAGACAATGAACTTCTGTCCCTACGCCAAGGCAATCAATACTTATTAACATACATAGCCACGTTCAATAGACTCGTAGTTGAAGCAGAATGGCCAGTGGAGAAGAGAACCACGTTATTTTATCAGGCATTGCGGGGGGAGCTCAAGGATGTTCTCGCACAAGTAGTGAACCCCCCGAAAGACTGCTCAGAATTCATTGACCTTGTTGTTCAACTGGATCATAGGTTGCAGGACCGAAGAGCAGATCGAACCAGACCGGACCCTCGCCCTATGTATGTGCGTTCAAAGGACAATATTGCCCGCACAACGGAAGGTTCAGGAGAACCAATGCAAATCGGGGGGGTCAGATCCCCCTTGACTAGAGCGGAAAGGGATAAAAGGAGACAGCAGCAGTTATATCTGTACTGTGGAAGGTCAGGTCATTTCCTTAAAGAGTGCCCTGTGAAGCCACCAAGGAGGACGGTAGGGGCCACGGACAAGGAAGATGCCATGAAGGAATCGGAAAACTCCCCAGCCCGGCAAGTGTAGGGGTCCACTTGTGGAGCGAAGAAAGTGAACTACAGACCTCCCATTTTGCACTATCTGTGGTCTTGATCAATCACCAACAACCATCTCGGATGCACGTAGTAAGAGTGTATGTTGACAGTGGAGCCGTTGGGAATTACATCGTCCAGGATCTTGCGATAAAGATGGGGCTTCCGTTATGCCCTAAATCAACCACCGACACTGTTACCACTGTTGACGGCACGGAAATAGCTTCTGATCCAGTATCCCAACGCACTGCAGCTTTAACCCTTCTGTGCTAGGATGGACACCAAGAATCTATCGTTTTCGACCTCATTAAGGCACCACAGTTCCGGTTGATTCTAGGAATGCCATGGTTGGTAGCTCACAATCCTCAAATCGATTGGCGAGCAAAAGAATTGGCCTTTCCCGAGACTTGCGCCCACACATGATCGCCAAGAGAAACAACCAATAGACACCAGAACCTCCACACTTGCGACTGTGGCAATCGGCTCCCTACCAGTTGAATACTAGGACTTTCAAGATGTCTTTGAGAAAGAACAGGCTAATATCCTGCCACAGCATAGACCATACTATTGCCAAATCGACCTGATACCCGGCACACAAATCCTTTGTGGGCGAATTTACGCACTCACGGAACCAGAAAACCAGCACCTGAAGGCCTACCTGGACCAATACATGGCCAACTGGTTCATCCGTCCCTCAAAGTCTCCAGCAGCCAGTCCTCTATTCTTCGTACCGAAAAAGGAGGGGGACTTGAGAACGTGCATTGACTATCGCGCACTGAACCAGATTACAGTAAAAAACCACTGCCCCCTGCCACTGATCTCTGAATTGCTTGATCAAGTCAAAGATGCCCAAATCTACACAAAACTAGACCTGAGGGGGGCATATCATCTTGTTCGCGTAAAACAGGGGGACGAATGGAAAACAACTTTTCGCACCAAATGCGGCTTGTACGAATATCAAGTAATGCCCTTTGGCCTTTGCAACACACCTGCAGCATTTCAATACTTCATGAACAATGTCCTATGGGAATTGATTGATATCTGTGCTCTAGTGTACATCGACGATATTCTAGTATATTCCGCATCAAAGCAGGACCACGTTAAACACGTCCGATCCGTATTGGAGAAACTCTGTCAACACCAGCTCTACGCCAAGCTCGAAAAGTGCTCATTCCACGTCTCCGAGGTGGAATTCCTGGGCTTTATTCTCAGCCCGAATGGATGTACACGAGGTAGATACTATCCTGAACTGGCCATCCCGAAATTCATTCAAGGGGGTTCAAAGTATGCTGTGTTTTGCAAACTTCTACCGCCGGTTAATTCCAGGATTTTCGCAAATCGTGCATCCCATCACATCATTGCTAAGGAAAAGCAACAAAAAGTTCCAGTGGACAACAGAAGCCGAGGAAGCTTTCCAGGAACTCAAAGCAAGATTCACATCTGACCCAATCTTACGCCACCCTCGCCCTGATCTCCCATAACTGGTGGAAACGGAGGCCTCAAGCATGGCTATGGGAGCCGTCCTCTTACAAAAGGACCCCGAAATGGGCCAGTTACACCCTGTTGCCTTCTGGTCGCGTAAATTCATACCCCCTGAACTCAATTAGGCTATCACAGACAAAGACCTCCTGGCCATTAAGTCAGCCTTTAAGGCATGGCGGCACTACCTCTTGGGCACCAGACACACAATCACCATAATAACTGACCACCGGAACCTCCAGTACCTAAAAACGGCAAAGGCCCAATCCTCACAACAACTACGTTGGGCTCTTTTTTTTTTTCTGAATATGACTATGTGATTACATTTCGACCAGGGGTGAAAAAACGGCAAGGCCGATGCCCTTTCCTGTATCGGGGTGGAAGAGCAAGGGAATCAGACCCCTGGCCCAATAGCAATCTTCCCGAGTGACAAGATCCTAGGAATCACAGCAACCATAACTCAGAAAGAATTACATGAAGAAATCCAAAACCTGAGTCCGGAGCAATTACAAGCGTGGAGTGCACAAGGAGAACATTACATGATAAAAGATCAGTTGCCCTACTTCAGGAATCGTTTATTCTTACCAAACCAAGAACTACGAGAACAATTCATGTCCGGTTATCATGATTCCTTGATCGAGGGCCACCCCGGAATCGCTAAACCCCTAGCCAAGGTAAAATGAAATTATTGGTGGCCCACGTGGCGTAAAGACGTTATCCAATTCATCCTATGTTGTGGAGTGTGTGCTCAAAACAAGTAATCCAAGCAGAAACCGGCTGGGCTATTACAACCATTGGAAATCCCACGAGCACCCTGGGGCACATTGTCCCTCGATTTTATTACTGATTTACCACCCAGTCAAGGGTTTAACACTATTCTTGTGGTCGTGGATCTATTTTTAAAAATGGCACATTTCATTCCTCTTAAGGGTCTCCCAAATGCTTCCACTCTGGCAAAGGTATTTCTTGAAGGCATCGTACGGCTCCATGGGTTTCCTTCCGTTTTAGTCTCAGACCGAGGTACGCAATTCGTATCTAACTTCTGGAGAAAATGCTGCTCTATGGCCCAGATCGACATCCGGCTATCCACCAGTCACCATCCCCAAATGGATGGTCAAACTGAGAGGACAAATCAGACGCTCAAGCAGTATTTGCATTGCATGTTACACCAAGCTGAAGGAAGCTGGTTCGACCTATTATGGATAGCTGAATATGCTTATAATAATTCCCTACACACCAGCACTGGGCAGACACCCTTTTATACCATGTATGGCAGGCACCCACATACTTCTGAGTTGGACGTTCCTACAACCCTGGAAATGCCAGCAGTCAAAACCTTGCACACGACCATTTCTCAAACCTTTAAAAGGGCAGCTCAACACCTACTTCAAGCTAAGAATCACCAAAAGAGGTTTGCTGATCAACACCGAGCAAAGACCCCCAACTACCAAGTGGGAGACAAAGTCTAGCTGGCGTCTAAACACGTGTCCGTTAAAGGAACCCAAACTTTCCGTCCGAAGATACCTGGGTCCATTCACCGTCACCTCCGTGATCAATCCTGTGGCGGTCAGACTAGCTTTGCCGTCAAACATGCAGATTCATCCTGTGTTCCACATGTCTCTCCTTAAACCTGTTCATCCTGGGACCCGGGTAGCAACGCCGCCGCAGCCAGTAGTAGTCGCCGGGGAACCAGAATTCGAAGTCAAGGACATCCTGGATTCAAAGTACGTCGGATCCAAATTATACTACTTAGTAGACTGGAAGGGGTATGGTCCACAAGACAGGACATGGGAGCCTGCATCTTTCTTCTGCGCTCAGCTCCTGCAAGAACACTGTTAGGAACAGCCTTACCTTGCGGAGCTTCTGCCCATCATTCTTCGCTTCTTCTGTTCTGCGGGCATCTTCGGCAGTGTCATTCCCATCCCGGCACGCCGCTTCCTAAGGAAAAGGGAAAAGAACAGAAAAAAGGCATTAGTAAGCATTCAGCAAATCTTTGCTTATTTTTAAAGACTGTACGAGCTTCAAATGCTTGCCTGAATCCCAGCCGCTCTGAGGAAACTCTGTCTCCGGAACTTCTCCTCCGTCTGCAAGAGGGAAAAGACACTCCAGGTTAGCGTGGAAACATCTAGAGGCGCCGCATACCGCGCTTACTCACTGCATTTCTTATTCATAACCGCCCTCCATGCTGAAAACGTCGCGGCACCTAAAAGACACAGAAAAATAACTCGGTTCAATACATCATCTCACTCACCTTCCGCGCTACTCATCTCAGCAGCACGTCACCATCCCCGGACGCCGGCCATCATCTAAGGAAGGAAAGGAACGAAGTTAGAGAACTGTTCAAAAGACTCATTATACTTACCTGTCAGACTCTTGCCAGTGAAGTAACAAGGCGTCTGCATCAATCAACGCGCCCCTGTGCTGAAAGCAGGACGGAGAGCACACTTTCCAAGAAAAGAAGGTGAGCTGTGTATCAAAGCGAAGGGTTGGACCCCGGGGAAGAAGGGGTTCAAGTACATATACAATAGGAAGTTAAAATCTACCAATCCTGTGTTTGAAGCCCAGTCTCCAGTCGAGTAGACTCCAGGGAAGGGTTTGAAGTCGTAAGAGGTCTGAACAGGCTGAGTGACGTCCCCGTGGATACCAGGTGAGCGTTACAAGTGCACAACATTTGGATTGTGCTTTCTGGGTGCCGGCCCCGATTTTGCTGAGCTTCCTAATGGGAACGTGGCTAGCTGTCCCATTGAAGGTGTTTTGCTAAAGGTCTGAGGCCTGTTGGACTGGACTGGATTTTGGGGCATTGCATTATTAGACTGCAAATTGGCCATAACGCAGAAAACACATATCTGTAATCTAATACTTGAGTTATGCAGGATGGGGTTTGTGGCATATTCTGTTATACCCCCTTGGCTTACTCGATCGATCGTTTCGCCTGGGCAATGGCAGTGGTCTTGATAAGACACAGTAAAAATACTGATCTTTGAACGTTCTTTCTTGCTGGTTAACTTTTGTCTTATGCTGAGGGGAAGAAAAAGACTCAACCGTCATTGACTCCCAAGCTTCTACAAGGCTCTGGGGTGCAACTGGCTCAGATGCGTTTTCTTTGGGCGCAGAGGGGAAATCAGTCCTGTCCCATACTACCGGCTCCCAGGAAACAATGATGGCGGCTGCCAAAGATGATTATGCTGCTACCTTTCAAGCTTTTTAAGAAAAGTTTTCAGCCTCCTTCCAGGCGCATTTTACATCATTTACGTTGGAAATCAAGCAATCACTCTCAGACTTAAAAGACATTGCCAATTTAGGTGAGCTGGTTTAGGATAATGAATAGGGTATTTATGGTCTGACACAGGATAGTAAACATACAGACATTGCATTAGAGGACCTTGCCAAGGCAACGCGAAATCTTGAACTGCAATATGAATATTTGGAGAATGGGTCCTGTCGTTCTAACGTTGGAGTGAGGAATTTGACGGAAACGGTTTTGGACTCTCAGTTAAGAGAAGAGGAAACCCAGTTCTTTGTGGATTTGCTTCAAGGAGAAGAGACGTTCCTAATTTCTATAGAGTGAATCCACCGGACTGGCCCAAAAAGGAGTGACCGCAGAGCCCGCCCACGGGATGTTTTGGTTGCCTGTACCTCCTATCAACAGAAGGAACTGATATTGAGAATGGCCTGAGAACTCAGTACGATCATCTATACTGGGTCGGAAATGTAGCTCTATCAAGATCTCTCCCAGATCACTCTCCAGAAAAGGTGAGCTATGCAATCTGTTGTCAGAGTAGTTCGGGAACAGGGGATTAAATATAGATGGACTTTTCCTTTTGGTATTCTTTTTTCAATCAATGGCACACAGCGTAGGATTACGTCCCGAGAAGCAGGATTGGCTTTGTTGCAGGTTGACGAGTATGAGGGTGAGGGTGAAGGTGCAACAGCTTCTGGCGCTGATCGCGCATTTCAGCAGTCACAGCCATGCGAGTGGTCGTTGGTGTCACAGCAAGGGAGGAAGCAGTCGCAACAGCAAAAAGAGGACTGGAAGACCCGCTTGAGAGGCTCTACTCCCAAAGTGAGCGATTTTAAGGTGTAAACATTGGTATTTGTGGTAAACAATGGTTGATCAGATGCTGGCTGAAATTTTAGCTGAAGGTGGAGGAGGAGACTCAGCGGAACAGTTTGTAATCTATCTGTTAAGATAACAGATGGGGGTACTAGGTTGCCCAGCACGTTATCCTGGGGTATTAGTGGATTCATGGCTGGGGCTGGCTGCTCCAGTTTGTTAGGAACTGTGACTCACACCAGGAGACAGTGTTTAGGGCTGGGGACCTACAAGTTGGGGTTAGGGAGGGAGTAACGGTTTGGGTTAAATTGCATGGGAGGGGGGTAACAGTAGGGTTTGCAAGGTATATTTGGATATGTTTTGCAAATTGGGGAAAACTCCTGGATTGTGTGAAATTAACAACATAACAGTCAAACGGGACAGTTTACATGTTTAACATTGAATATAAGAGGCTTGAACACGCCAGCGAAGCGCAGGAAGCTTGATGCTCTTTTGGATCGTTACCAACCGGGCTTAGTGGCACTCCAAGAGACGCATATGTTTTTCAGATAATCATAAACTGCGTCTTCGATGGTATCCGCTGGTGCTACAGGCCAATGCCAAGTCTAAAGTAGCGGGGGTCCTTCTAGCACTGAAACCTGGTCCTCATTGTACAGTGTTGAAAACGCATATTCATAAGGAGAGATGATATGTGTTTGCTATTCTGAAGGTTGGCCCAAAAAAAGGAACAGTGGTATCAATATATGCTCCTAAGTGGAAGTGGAACTACAACATGTAATGAGGGAAATGGAATTGCGTACCGATCCGGCAATTCTGAAAGCACATAGTGGCAAAAGCCAAACTTAACCTGTTCTTAACGAAAAAGGCAGAGAAATCTCTGCTGTATATGCACCAATCCTATTATGTCAGGGCCAATAAGGCGGATACACTTTTGGCGAGACAATTATGCCAGAAGATCGCTTCACAAACCGTCCAATCGATAAAATTGTTAGATGGGGGAATTGTTACGGAAACTCCCCAAACTATAGCACAATTTCATTTAATTTATATCGTACCGAGAACCCGGATGAACAATCACAGTTACTATATTTGAAGACGGTTAATCTTACCCAAATCTCGTAGATAGACCGAGACACTTTGGGAAAAGAAATGAATACTGAAGAGGTAATCGATGTTATTAATTAATTTCACCCAAATAAGTCTCCAGGACCTGACAAGTTTTCGGCTTCATTTTATAAGATATTTCAGAAGGCATTGTCTCCAACACTAGTGTACCTCTAATTAATTCATCAGGTCAGGTATTATCTCCCGTGCAATGGAGGAAGCAAAGATAATCCGGGTAAGGACCCAGGTAGATGCAGTTCATACCGGCCTATCGCCCTTATTAACCTGGATGCTAAGATATATTCAAAAATCCTTGCAAATAGGATGGAGGGTTTGCTTCAGCCATTAAACAGCCAGATCATTCCGGTTTTTATAAAACGCTGACAGACACACGATAACATACAGCTTTTGTCATGTGTTGGAAAAGGTGGCAAATAAACAGATACCTGCGATTCTCTTATCGTTGGATGCTGAAAAGGCTTTCAACCGAGTCAAGTGGTCATTCCTTTTTCAGGTTATGACCAAGATGGGGCTTGGTCCTCAGTTTATCGGCAAGAATCAAAGTAAATTATAACCTCCCGGTGGCACGGTTAATAATTAATGGGGAACTGTCTTCCCCAGTTTCCCTTCAGCGTGGAACAAAACAGGGTTGTCCTATGTCGCCATTGTTGTATGCCATAGGATTGGAGCCCTTTTTTTTTAGCAAAAACTCAACAAACGCTAGATATTCAGGGTGTACAATTTGGGGGGATAGAACTCAGAATCATGGCGTATGCTATTAGTGATTTCAGAACCAGCTAGATCACTGCCTGGAAAAGAATGAGAATTGGAGCATTATGGTTTGGTTGCAGGTCTGAAAATGTATCTGGCTAAACCGGAAATATTAAATTTATCTTTGCCTCTTACTACTGTGTCCTCTTTACATACTCAGACTAAATTTGGCTAGGCTCAGGGTCAAATTAAGCTTTTCGGAGTTACAATAACTCCAGAGTTGGACAACTTATATGAAGCTAACTTCCCCCCCTTATTGAAAGCAATCCGAATCAAC
Source organism: Ambystoma mexicanum (assembly GCF_040938575.1). Taxonomy (NCBI): domain Eukaryota; kingdom Metazoa; phylum Chordata; class Amphibia; order Caudata; family Ambystomatidae; genus Ambystoma; species Ambystoma mexicanum. The sequence continues at coordinate 943,512,488 of NC_090928.1, read as the reverse complement.
TTGGTCAATGTGGTCCGTTATCAATCTCTTGGCTTGGACGGATCAATGTTATAAAAATGACTATCCTCCCAAAAAAATGTATATTTCTTCCAGGCACTTCCAGTCGGAATCCCTATGGCATTTTTTTTAAACGCTACGTAGAAGAATATCTGACTATATTTGGAATAACAAATCTCCCAGAGTGGCTTGTGAAGTCTTGACTGCCCCCAACCAGAGAGGAGGATTTTACCTTCCCGATCTGTACAAATTCTATCGGGCGGCAGAGCTTCGTATAATTAAAGCTTGGTGGGGGGCAGACGAAGAGAAGGGTTGGCTACAGGTGGAACGGGCATTGAGGGGTCCAAATCTGAGGGGAAAGTTCTATGGCATGCAAAAACCGACTGCTCCCCCAATATTCATAGGAGCAAGATCACACATTTAGTCGAAGAGATATGGGATGGGGCGGCAAGACGAAATGGTGTAACAACATTCACTTCACCGTTTACTGCAATATTTTTTAACCCCAGATTTCCTCCGGGCTGTGACCCCTGGGCCTTTCTTAAGTGGAAGCAAGCAGGATTCAGGAAAATGTGTGATCTGATTGTTGGCAGGGTTTTTAAAACCTTTACAAAGTGTAAATTGGACTTTGGCCTAGATGATAGGGAGCATTTCCAATATTACCAAGTACGTCACTGGATATTGGCCCCTCCTTTTAAACAGACGGCTATTAGAGAGCTTAGTACTTTTGAAAAATGTGTAGCTACTAACCCAGGTAATTAGGCTTTAATATCAAACATTTACAAAATCTTAAATGGGTCGTCTCCTATTCTTCCATGACATAAGTCTAGATGGCAGTATACATTGGGGTCACCAATTACAGACGACGAATGGGAAAGACTGTGGAAGGACATTCCTAAATTCACTTGTTCTATACAACTGCGAGAGTTTTGGTATAAATAACTTACTCGGTGGCATTACACACCCACTCGCCTGCATAAGATAAAATATTCTATGTCGGAATAATGTTGGCGATAATGTGGGGCGTTTGGGGACCTGGGGGCATATTTGGTGGCATTGTCCGGTGCTGGCGGGCTATTGGGCAGAGATTGATAATTGTATGCAACAATTGTTTGGAATATCGAAGCCTTGTTCCATGAAGTCAAAGTTATTGATGATTTTTTTATCCCAATATGCGTCGTAACTCGAAGCAAAAATGTACAGTATTTGTGGTACTGCAGTTGGCTGCGCTATTGGGAATTGCACAGAAGTGGAAGTTCAAGGATCCTCCGGGAGTTACTGAATGGTTTTATCGGATCTGGAACTTTGTACCATTAGAATGGACAACTTATGTGATTCAGGGTGAACACGTTACATTTTCCAAGAACTGTGCGGTGGTGCTAGAATTTTTGTATCTGACTATAATCCACAGCACTGCGGCGGTTTCTCGATATTTGCTCATTTGTGTATTGTATGATTTGTACCATACAAGGGGTTGAAGTGGGGACATCCAGCTGCGGGGGAGGGGTGGGTAATGTATTTTTGAAATGCAAATAAAAATATATTTTTTTAAATGATTTGTAAAATTGAACCAGCTCACAGTAAAAATATTTATCTTAAGTGCAAATGGGCCCTTTGGTGTCCCTAATTCCCCTGATATGGCATGCCATCATTTGACCCCTTTATCTGCATGATTGAATTTGATATAATTCTTGATGCGTGTACAATGAGGACATTTCAACTTTTGAGTGTAAAATAAATATATTTGGCCTTTAATTGCCCTAAGAGGGAGTAGAAAATGACAATATAGACAGCCTGTATTTGGTGTCAGCTTCCTTGAAGTCCTTATGTAGATTTGCTTCAGTCAACCTTGCTACCCTTTTCCTCTGCACTGACATGGTCAATACCTCCCATCAAATCACCACATTGAAAGTTTTTTCTTCATTGTATATGCTGCTAGGTTCAGAGAAAATAACTTGTCTATTTTGGAGGCTAATTCCACTATTTAATATTGTCAGTTGGAAATGACCGTTGTCTCTTCCTGCCCCTGTAGATTTAGAGTGATTGTTTTTCTTAATGTTTTTCTTAACGTTTTGTTTACATGTTGCTTCAGTTAACCTAACATTAAGAGTTGCATGAAGGAAAATAACCTGAAGGGCTTCCACTGCAAATTCCGCTATTGTATTCTGAAGCGACAATATGGAACACACCACTTCTAAAAAAAAAAAAAAAAGCAATCCTCTACATCCCAAAGATACGCCACAAACCTGAAAAGGAATTAAAATCCTGAGTGGCTCTGGTATAGATGAATAATTAAACATTAAAACTTAAGTTGAGAGAAACACAAGCAAAATCTTGCCAGCTACAGCTTCTGACCCGCCTATTACAGAGACAACAACATTTTCAGCATTTTCAGTATTGACATTATACTGTCACAAATTAGATTCACAACACAAATCTTTGTAGACTGTAAATGTGACAATATAATTAAAACAGTTCTCACATGACCCTAGGCTGACTGCAAACACTCCATATTACAAAATTCAGTGTCTACAGTGTTAACATTGATCATATCTTTAACCCAGCCCTCAAATTGTGGTGGGACTGTTGTCATCCAGGCTAAAGAGATACTTCTTCTGGCAATCAGTACTGCAAGCCTGATAAACTTTGTATAAGCACTGATCCCTCCATTTTCAGTCTCATTAGACCTGCTGCCTGCGGAAGAGGTATCGATGTGTCAATCATTTCTCCAAGTATCGTTCTCAGCTTTTTTCCAATAAGCAAATAATGTTGGCCACAACCACTTAGTGGGTGAAAAAATTAGCATACTGGTTATCACATTTTGGACCGGCTCAAGATTGTATGGGGTCCATACATTTTTGCCTAAAGAGCATCTAATGAAATCTATGCAAAAACATAAAGTATGATACAGAATGTAGGGCTTAATACAGTTTTGTAGGTTAGCGCACTAATCTGTTGCCCAGTGTTTTTCATATATCTAGAAGTCAATGTATGGTCTCCATTTACGCCATGGATTGTGCAGGTGTTTTCTTTTCTTTTTTTACATATGTTTTATTACAAACCTTTATCTATAACAAACTCCAAACAATAACCTAAATTAATATACCTCATCATCATTACGATTTCCCACACTTGCATAAAATACATCTGGGTTACATTTAAATCTTTAAAATCCATCAACCTGTCGTTTAAAACTTTTAGTTAAAAATGGTATCAATCCAAAAACAAATGGGAAGTTTTCTACCATCAAAAACACAACCCAACCTTCTTCTATCGTATACGTTTTCTTTTCCTCTATGGAACTTCCTAAATATTTAGTTCTCAACCTAGCCAATCCTGTAAATAAGACAATGGGCCTCATTACAAGGTTGGCGATCCAGTAATAACAATGCCGGTAAGGCAACACCGGCATCGCTGACCGGGCCATCACGACCTGCAACGCCGGTCCTACCGGCATGGACAGGGACCTGCTGTGACCGTGCACCACCGTACCATGTGCGGACACGCGGCCGCCTTGCCAGTAACACCAGCATACCGCAAGGAAGAGGACATTAAGAGTCGCACGGACATGCACTTACCGGAATCCAGATGCCATAGGTGGACACAATCACCACAGGTCTAGGCAATGGAGTCTGGCCCAGCACAAAAGGTGCCCACCCACACACCACACCCCTTCCAACACCAAAATTATCCCACTAGCTGTTGCCATACAAGGGCTCGAGGACAAACCTGCATTGATACTCATTGAGCAGGCAGTACACCAGGGACTACAGAGGAGACGCAGGAGGAGGAGGGTGAGACTGGCCCAGCAAATACCACCAGTGCAGGCAGTGGTTCCCTGCAGACAGCCCCCCATCCCTTGCATAAGGGCCAGTCCATTTCGACTTAACCCCTGCACAGATCCACAACCTGTACCGCCTGGACAGGGACACCATCACCACCATTGTGGATCTCCTTCATGATGACCTGGTCAGCCTGATCAGCATCCGCTCTGTCATCCCACCACTGCTGAAGGTAGTGTGTGTGCGCTCCACTTCCTGCCAGCACACAGTGGGGCAGCTGGATGACGTCTTGCAGCCATGTTTCTCCGGTGTGCTGAACAAGGTGCTGGATGCACTCCTAAAGCACGCAAGTGCCTACATATCCCTACCACGGACTGCACAGGAGGTGAATGACGCCAAAATTGCATTCCATGCACTGGCAGGCATGCCGAGCGTCATTGGTGCCCTCAACTGTACCCATGTAGAGTTGGTAGTCTGGCATGCCGTGGAGGTGGTGTTCCGCAGTCGGAAGCAATACCACTCCATCAATGTCCAGATGGTGTGCAATGCAAGCAAGATGATCACACATTGCTGTGCCAGATACCCAGGATCCACACATGATTCGATGGTGCCGCGGAACTCTATACTCCCCCGCTACATGGAACAAAATGCTGCACGGCGTGCCTGGCTGTTGGGTAAGTCTGACCACAGGACCATGGTGCTCACTTGTGGGGCGGGGGCACATGCATATTCAACCTGTCTGCTCCCTGCCCATGTGGTAGATTTGGGGTGGGGGGGAGTTTCAGCATGTCAGTTGACACCCTTCATCAATGAAGGGACGAATCCCTACACCGGTGGACCATACCACCAACCACATCGTGCCATGGTTACATGAGTGAAGGTGTCGAGGGACATGTGCATGGCATCATCGACTCATTGAAAGCATGATGGTCAAACCCACCTGTCTCATGTAGGACATCAGCCAAATGCATCATACAGTGCACAACATTCATTTGGTTTAATCACCTGCCACACACCCCTCACATGTGAGTGCACCATGGTTCTTCACACTTCATCTGGGTGAGTGGTGTATCTCATGTCAACGTTCCTAAGTTGTGTACGGCGCCCATGCCCCCCACCATGGCTTTCTGAGTAGTACACAGGCCTGATATTTGCGTAGATGTGATGGCAAAAGCTGAAATTGGAAATGTATTGCATATGGACATCAACAATGTACAGGAAGTGCACACATGGGATGGCATACATACTCACAATCGCACTTAATGTGCCCCCCATGCATATGACGCTGGCTATCCCCTGAAGCCGTGGCTCCTCATCCCTGTCAGGCATCCACTGAACCGGCACGAAGAAGACTACAATCGTGCACATACACGCACTTGTGTGGTGATCAAGCAGAATTTGGCCTGTTGAAGGCACGGTTGCCATGTTGCACAACATGTGCATCCTGCGCAACGACCTCTGCCACCTGACATTGACCAGACACCACTGTGTGAAGATGATGATGATGATGATGATGATGATGATGATGATGATGAAGAAGATACTGCACATCGGCCATGTCACCATGCGCGTGAAGGACGTACTGCACGCCAAACATTGATTCTCCAGCATGGGGTCTGGCATGGATTCACATGCTCATGAATATTCCCCGTCGTCAGGCTGGGAATCCTCGGTAAAGAAAAAACCAGTATCAGTTTCGTTTCTGATCTGTCTTTCGTAGTAGTAACCAATCACTGGTCTCTGCGTCATACTGACCACAGCCAATGACTGCCCTCTACCTAAGCACCGCCTCTGGCAGCCATCTTCAGATTTTTACTGCACGTTCATGTGTTGGGATCCTCGTGCTATTGCTCTCGAGCGTTAGTGCTATTTTTTCACGTTTTTTTGCTCGAAAACTTCATTTTTCCGGTCAAAAGAGCCTCAAGCTCCACCGACTCTCCATCCGATCAACGGGGACCCGTGTCAGATTCGTCTGCGCCCCTCAAGGGTGAAGATTTCGTCGAGCTACGCTTTGGAGGACTCCAGAAGCTTCTCAGGCCCGGACATGGCCCAGGAGAAGGGAAGCTCGACGCCCGGAAAGCTGTTCAGGGTCTGCCCTGGATGCCAGCTGCAGAACGTCTTTAAGGAGGACGAACACTCCTTTTGTCTCTACTGCTTACATGAGGACAAGACGCACGTGGAGAAGGACTGTGCGTCTTGCGGCAATATGTCGGAGCGGACCATGAAGGACCGCCATCAACGTCTCGCCAACTGGCTGGAAGGGAAGAGCCCGTCAGGCGAGAAGAAGAGGAAGAAATCCGAGCGGTCTTCTAAGACCTTTGAGGACGCCCTGGCGACGGGGGTCCAACACAAGGCCACGCACCGCGAGTCCGCTGGCACCGGGAGCGCCGAACGGTCGGGCTCTACGGGCGCCAGGCAGGGCGCACCCTCCCCGGCACCTTCAACTACGAGCCAACGCTCTGGGTCGGGTAAGAGGAAGGGCGAGCACCCGGCGAAGCTCCTGGAGAGGCCCCGGTCGAGCTCGAAGGCCCCATCGGAGGGGGAGCGAGGCAGTGCCCCCCCCTCCTCAAGGATAAGGCGGTGAGCGCACCTAAGGTGGTGAAGGCCTTAATCCATCCGGCCAAGCCCTCTATCGATACTGTCGCGGCGACCCTGGCTCAGCCTGTGGAGGCTACACCAGTGGTGGCGACCTCGGGGCTCAGAGTCTCCCTGCCACCTCGGAGGGAGTCCTCTTTTGTGCCCATCGATAGGACCCCCGTGAAACCCCGGCGGGGAAGAAAAGGGGGGGGGCAGGGCGTCGTCGTAGATTCGGCTTCAACCTCGGAGGAAGAGTTGATGGAGGTCTTAAGCCACGGCCTTGGCGTGGAAGAAGACCGGCCCGTCGGGATGGACCCCCACGCGGGTGATGACGACGTCGTCGAGGGTGCCGACGGGGCCTCTGATCGCCCGTCGGATTCCCCTCTGCCAGCGCCGCAAGACAACTCGGCGGCCATTTTGTTGGCTATACAGTCCTTATGCACAGAGATAAGGACGAGACTACCTCCCTTCGGGGGATCCTGAACCGGGACCTTCTGGCGTTCCCTTGCCCAAGAAAAGAAGGATTCACCCTCCACCTCCTTTTCAGCCGTCGCGCACCGTCCAGCCCTCCTCCCCGTCCACCCGAGGGGATGATACGGGGACTGACACGGCAGCGCCGGGTACGGACGACGAGGATCTACCGTCGTCACCTCCCACCAGGGCTTCTCCACCCGACGAGATTGGTTCGTTCCACTCCATGATCGCCAGGGCATCAGAGCTTTTCCAACTCTGCCCTGAGGAGAAGAAAAAGGAAGGATTCCTTTATCAACGGCGCGAGGCCAAGAGGAAGACGGTTCTCGCGGTGCCTCTACTGGACGACATTTGGGATGAGGGCCTCGCCCTCCTCAAGAACCCTTCCACTACGCCAGCTAGAAGAGACCGATACGAGAAGCCTACCCCGGACTCCGTCGTCTCCGCGGCGGCCAGGAAGAAAGCGGGGGGGGGGTTCGGCCTCCACATCGACTTCCCCACCGGACGGCGAGGGAGAGAAATTGGACACTATGGGACGCAGGGTCATCTCGTCTGCAGCGACGACGATTAAAGCGGCCAACGCCTTGGCTATCGTGGCCCGCTACGACAGGGAGCTATGGTACAAACTGGCTCCCCTGCTGGACTTCCTACCGGACGACAAGAGGGCGGATGCCCTGGAGATCCTACAGGAAGGTGAGGTGGCGTCGGACCACGCCATCACTATTGCGACGGACATCTCCGACACTGGGTTTCGCCAGTTGGGCAACGGCGTGTGCCTTAGGCGGCGTGGATGGCTCAAGGCTACGGACTTCCGTCAAGACGTACAGACCAGAGTCCTGGACATGCCGTTCGATGGGAACAACCTGTTTGGGAAAACAGTGGACGATTCCCTTCAGGCCATTAAAGCGGACACTGAGACGGCCCGGGCCCTTGGGGTTCTGCAGCAACGACGGACGCCCTTTCGGAGCAGCGGAGGCAAGGGCGCTTCCAAAGGTTCCGGCGGCGGTTTCTCCACCTACCGTCAAGCGGCCCGCTCGTCGTCTCAGGAGGCCTACAGAGGACGAGGCAAGTCTGCCGGACCCCGCCGTCGTCGCCAAGGAGGTCAAGGCGGCAAAGCCTCGTCGAAACAGGATTGAACCGACCGTGGGGTCGGGCCCCCACCGATGCACCCCGGTGGGAGGCCGGCTGGCGAGCTTCGTCAGCGTGTGGGAGTCCATCTCCACCGACCGTTGGGTGCTGGACGCCTTAGCCCGGGGCCACGCGCTCGAGTTTCAAAGAAGGTGCCCGCGTGTCCCCCCCCGTGGCCAGAAAAGAGCTTCACGTCCCTCAGCTTCTCCTGGAGGTAAGGGCGATGCTCAGGAAGGGCGCCATCGAACTCGTCCCAAAGAGGCTTCGGGGCTCCGGAGTTTACTCGAGATACTTCCTCGTGAAGAAGAAGACGGGAGGATGGCGCCCCATCCTAGACCTGCGACGTCTGAACAAATTCATCAAGGCGCAGAAGTTCCGGATGGTCACCCTCCAGCACGTCCTGGGTCAGCTGGAGGAAGGAGACTTCCTGTCGTCGTTGGATTTGGAGGATGCCTACTTCCATATTCCCATCCTAAAGGGGCACCGAAAATTCCTCAGGTTTGTGGTCCAAGGGCGTCACTACCAGTTCAAAGCCCTCCCCTTCGGACTACGGTCGGCACCCAGGGTATTCACCAAGTGCCTTGCACCGGTGGCGGCGCAGCTGCGCCGCAAGGGGATCCACGTCTACCCCTACCTGGACGACTGGCTCATCCGGGCCAAGACGAGGGAGCTCGCCGTGGAGCACACGGCAAGGACCGTCCAACTTCTCACGGACCTGGGATTCTCTGTGAACTACGCCAAGTCCCACCTGGTACCCGCGCAAAACACACTGTTTCTTGGAGCGAAGCTCGACACAGTGTCCCTTCGGGCCTCCCCGTCGGAGGAAAGGACCAGGTCCATCCTGGGCAAGGTACAGCGGATGTTGGCTTCCGACGCGGCCAAGGTGAGGTCCATCAAGTCCCTCCTCGGAATGATGTCTTCTTGCATCTACCTCATTCCCATGTGCAGGCTCCGGATGCGCCCGTTGCAGGAGTTCCTGGACGCGCGCTGGATCCAAACGACAGGCGGCTTCGAGGAGAGGATCACACTCGACGAGAGTTTCCGCCGCGCGGTCCGGTGGTGGGGCACCCGCGCGCATCTGACGGCGGGCATGGACTTCCAAACCCCAGACCACCAGGAGACAGTGACCACGGATGCCTCCCTGGAAGGGTGGGGAGCGCACACCGAAAATCTACACGCTAGAGGCCTTTGGCTCCCGACGGAGAAGTCCCTCCATATCAACGTCCTGGAGCTCCGTGCAGTGTTCTGGGCCCGCAGGTCCTTCCTTCCGTCCCTCAAGGGCAAGGTGGTGAGGATCTTCACCGACAACACCACCACCATGTTTTACATCAGGAAACAGGGCGGAACCAGGTCCCCAGCACTGTCCAAGGAGGCGCAGGACCTGTGGCATTGGGCCGTCGCCCAAAGGATGTTTCTGGTGCCGTTTCATCTGGCAGGGATAAAAAACACCATCGCCGACTCACTCAGCAGGGAGCTGCGGTCGTGCCACGAGTGGGAACTACGGCAGGATCTAGTGGATCGCCGCTTCCGACGGTGGGGCACACCCCAGATCGACCTGTTCGCGACGGCGACGAACTCCAAGTGCCGGAGGTTCGCCAGCAGGTTTCCCCAGGCGAGGAGCATGGGCGATGCTTTCTCGTTCCCCTGGGAGGGCCTGTTCCTCTACGCGTTCCCTCCTTTGCCACTGCTAATCCGGCTCGTCAACCAGCTCAAGAGGTCACGGTGCAGGATGATCCTCGTAGCACCTGCGTGGCCGAGGCAGATATGGTTCCCGGACCTTCTGGACTTGTCAACGTCCCCGCCAATCAAGCTGCCAGTGGACGTGGATCTACTCTCCAGGGAAGGAGGTGCCATCCTCCACCACGACCCGAAATCGCTGAACTTGCAGGCCTGGCTCCTGCAGCGCTAGAGTTTGGAGGATACGACATACCGGCCGATTGCAGAGAGGTTCTTGCAAAGGCCAGGGCGTCCTCGACTCTTAAATGCTACGGACACAAATGGAAGAGGCTCTCTGTCTGGTGCCACGCACAGAAGATTAACCCTCTACGGATTACGGCTCCCCAGGTACTGCCGTACCTGCTGACGCTGGCCAAAGCTGGACTGGCACACGCGTCCATCAAGATTCATCTTGCTGCGATCTCCCGATACACCAGAACCACGGGGCGGACGTCCTTGTGGTCTCATCGTCTGGTGAAAGAGTTCATGAAGGGACTGTTCAGATCGTTCCCGCCGGTGAAGGCTCCGGCCCCGGCGTGGGAGCTCAACGTGGTGCTGACCAAGCTCATGGGACCTCCGTTCGAGCCTCTGCACTCGGCCCCGTTGAAGTTCTGTCGTGGAAAACAGCGTTTCTTGTGGCCATCACCTCCGCACGACGGGTGGGAGAGATCCAGGCCCTTTCCTGCAAGGCCCCGTACTTTTCACGACACAAGGGTAGTGCTCAGGACACACCCCTCCTTCATGCCCAAGGTACCGTCGGACTTCCATCTCAACGAACCCTTGGTGTTGCCTGTGTTCTTCCCGTCGCCTTCGTCGCCGGCTGAGAGGACTTTGCACTCGCTGGATGTGGCTAGAGCGCTGAAGTTCTACGTGGACCGCACAAAGTGTTTTCGGAAGACGTCACAACTCTTTGTGAACTTTGGACCTGTCAATCAGGGGAAGGCTCTCTCGAAGGCTTCCATTTCCAGATGGCTCTCCGGCTGCATCATGTACTGTCATCGGTTGGCAAACCGACCGCTGCCTGGCCGTCCGAGAGCCCATTCCACCAGAGCGATCGCAGCTACCACGGCGTTCCTTTCTGGTGTGCACCTGCTGGACATATGTAGGGCTGCTACGTGGAGGTCGACGCACACCTTCACGAAATTCTATTGCGTCGATCGGGATTCCAGGGAGGAGTCCAGGGTCGGCCAAGCAGTGCTGCGCAACCTGTTCGCCTGAGGTGAGCCTGGTGAGGAGGTAAGATGCTTAATGTTGAGTTTGATGTAATGCTTAATGTTGAGCCTTTGCCACCTCCCGTGGTTGTGCATGTGTGTACTGCTATGTATTCTTTATTCATGAGCATGTGAATCCATGCCAGACCCCATGCTGGAGAAGGAACAAGTTACTTACCTGTAACTGTTGTTCTCCAGCATGGGTCTGGCATGGATTCACATGCGAACCCTCCCGCCTACCCCTCTGCGGCTCTTCACTTGGTCATACTGCCACTTCACGTGCTTCCAAATCTGAAGATGGCTGCCAGAGGCGGTGCTTAGGTAGAGGGCAGTCATTGGCTGTGGTCAGTATGACGCAGAAACCAGTGATTGGTTACTACTACGAAAGACAGATCAGAAACGAAACTGATACTGGTTTTTTCTTTACCGAGGATTCCCAGCCTGACGACGGGGAATATTCATGAGCATGTGAATCCATGCCAGACCCATGCTGGAGAACAACAGTTACAGGTAAGTAACTTGTTCCTAGCACAATATTTTTTATGCACTGGGTTACAGAAGATGCCGGTAATGTGTGACACTAGGCACTGGGATTGGGGGACTCTGGGCACTGGTCACTGTTGAACATTAAATTGACAAACGCACAAGAAGCAATGACCAGTCATGTAATTTTTTTTTTCACACAACAGGTGTATTAATGAAATGGTACTGTGTACATGGTTTAACCCTCCACCCGCATTACTCCAGTCTACTCACCCCCACCCCCTAACGCCCCCACACACCCATGCCCCCCAGTCCCCCAACACCCCTCACACACCCACGCCCTCCACCCCCAACACACCCACGCCCTGTCAGCCCAATTGTGTCCAACAGGACTGCCACATTGCATGTCCCTGTGTCCCTGGCTATTGCCGGCCCCTCTTAGATGGAGGGGTATGGGGTTCCGGCCGGCGCAGACTACGCAGGGACCTGCGGACAGGGCTTGTCTGAGTCGAGATTGCAGGTGTAGTGCTCGTCAATGGTGGTTGTGGCTCAGCCGGGGCAGGACGTTGTTGCGCCATGTAGCCAGCCATATGGTCGACAGTCTGTGTTAAGGCTGAGATGCCCTCATGTACCCGCCTCGCCACATGGTTCACTGCACATATTATTGCCTGCGTGTTCTCCCTGTTTGCCCTGCGTGTGGCCTCCCCTTCGGCCAGGTGCTCTTTGACCATGTCATGCATGGCTTGCTGTCTGGCCTCCATTCGGCTCAGCCGTCCCTCGAGGTCCCGTATGGCTGTGCTCCCAGATGGTTGGACGGGAGGTGGCAATATGCTCATCACGGGGCTGGAGCCATGTTCAGCCATCTCCTCAGTGCTGTGGGCACCAGCCAGATGGTCTGGGGAGCACTGTGGTGTGTCATGCTTGCTTGGGGTGTGTTGACCATCCCCGAATAAGGTAGGTCCTGCAGTGTGTCAGTCTTCAGGCCCATCGTCCTCCTCAGCTTGTTTGTGCTGAGGCTGCCACCTCGCCCATGGGACTAGTGAGCGTGGAATTTATACAATCCACATCACTGGCCACTGTGGTTGGGTCATCGTCACCAGGAGGTGCCTGATAGGGGGCGATTTTCCTCATTGCTGCAACCTTTCTGGCCGCTGCATCCTGTTGCAAGTTAGCCTTGATGGCACAAATGTCTCTGGCATGGTGCTCCTGAGTGCCTGCCGCAGGTGCCTGCTCCTCCTGGTCTTGGGGGTGTGCACCCTGATGGGCACTGGTGTGTGATTTTGGTGTCCCTGTCTTGCGTGTTGATGCCCTAGAGGTTGATGGCCTGGTTGCGTCTTCCTCACCGTATCCTCCCTGTTGATGTGCCGTGTTCGGCGTCACTGTCTGGATCCGTGCCTTTGGGGATGGAGAGGCGGGGCATCAGTCATGGGAGTACTTACTTCCTGCATGCATCGCTTTCGGTACAATTTGGGTCATGTGCATCGTTGTGTGTATGTTTGAGGAGCCCACATGATGCTTGCAGGATTGGGGGGGGAATTGTATTGGCATCCTTCTGGTACTGCCATGATGTCCATGGTGTCTGTGTGGCCTACAGAAGTGTTGTGGCGTCTGTGCTGTGGCCATGGCTCAGGGGCTGTGTGCCATGTGCTGTTTGGTTGTGTACCAAGTGTGTGTTTGGTAGTGGAGAGGTGTGCAGCATGCAATATAATGGGGCTGTGGTGATGCCAGCAGCTCAACAGGGTGTGTGTGTGTGTGTGTGTGTGTGTGTGTGTATGCATGCATGTGTTGTTTGTGTGTGCAATTGTGTGGTCATTTTGTTTGTGGCTTTGGCATTGCTTGTGTGTTATCATGGCCGTGATGTGTTTGGTTTTGGGATGTGTATAGGTGGTGCTTGAGGGCCATGTATTCCCTCCCATCTACCTCCTATTTGGAGTTCAACTGTACACTTGGGACATCAGGTGTGTTCGTTGATATCTGTATAGCGCAAAGGGTCACTCACCGTCATCGTCCAATGATGGGACTCCTGTTTCCGCATGGCCAACCCCTTCAATTGCCTCCAAATCCATGACAGAGCTGCACATCTCCTCCCACCTTGCCAACTTCATGGGTGAGGCAGGTCTGCCACTTGTGGCCTGCCCCTGGCTGCGGTTGGCTGACAGTATGTTTCTAACTCGCAGCCGCAGGTCATCCCATCTCTTCCTTCAGTCCTTCACGCTGCGTGGGGTTGTCCACACGGCAGACACCTTCCGTGCCACCTCCTCCCATGTCAGAATGCTTGACAAGTGTATCTGCGAGCATGTTCAGTTCATCATCACTGAACCTGGGTTTTCACAGGCGAGGGATACCTTTTCTGGTTGCTTTAGACATGATCTGGCAGGCAGGGTAGTGTGCTCTCTGGAACAAGTCCTGTGCACAGTGGATGACAATGGATTGTGTTTTCAAAGGTGGCCGCCGGCGCATTTCCCGTTCTGGTGCGATGACATTACTTCCGGTGGCGGTAATGCCGGTACCGGTATCAGCGATGTCGGTGTAAACAGTGCCGTTCATAGCCGATTCTACGATGCCGGTGGAGGTCTCTGCGCATTCAATGATGCCGCTATCGGGGGAAGTATGGACCTTACAGGCATGGCGGTGCTGCCATTACCGGCATGCGCGTGCACGCAGACTTGTGATCTCCCGTTCATTACGGGCTCAGTGCAACACGGACACGCTAGTACCGGCATGCCAGTAATGGCTGTCTCTTACCGCCAGACTCGTAATGAGGCCCAATGTGTTTTAATGCCTCAACTGACCCCTCATGAGGCCCAATGTGTTTTAATGCCTCAACTGACCCCTCAACGCCACAAAATATACAATTGAGGTTATCCACCATTTAAATATGAGCTTTTAAGGTTTCCTTTGTGGGCAATATGATCAGGTGAAATCTTAAAAATGTATATCGTTAAAACGGACACAGACATTTAGTTAGGTATCTTGGCAGGCAGTTATACACCCTTAAATCATGCCTTAGGTTTGTGTATGATGTATATTTATTTCTTAATTGCTCTGTTAAGATCCAATCATGCTGCCATAACTTTCTTTTGACCAGAACCGCATTTGTCTCCAACGTGTGTTGTGTGGTTCCCAACCAATTAAGAATATCCAAACATTTAATTTTCCACTGTTTAATAAGTGAAGAGGCTCCCCTCATATCGTTGTCAAACAGTATCTGATAAGGGAGTGTTGTTTCCAATATGACGCATTTCCTATATAAGGAGAGAGTTTTCCAAACTGTTGATGCAATTGAAATCAGGGCAAGTTCATACCTGATAACTGATGTGGGGACCCTCCTTGGAAGGCGAAGTACTCCTCTCCAAAATGTACCCTCAATTGAGGGCCAAATTATTCATGAGGGGAACAAAAAAGCCTCTGCTCCATAAGTCACGATCACAATGACTTTAGCTTTATAAATGTTTAGCATAGGGTGTACAGAAAAAGTTCCATACTTGTTGTGTATCACGGTGCCCTGAAATTTCAAACTCTTTATTTTCGTCCTTAAATCGAGATGACAAAGCATATCATTAACACTAGAGTTTATACATGTCCCCAAGTAAGTTGTTACGTTCACTTGGGACAATTCGTTTCCACTTAAAAACCATCTGAAGGGGGGCCTCTGTTTACCTATCATGGATCACAAAGCCAAGATGTTTGTTTTTTCAGTGTTTATTTGTAGGTTGTTTTTTATAATTTATTCTTGTAGGCTAGATAGTCTTCCTGACAGGCATATCGCAGTCTGATCAATTAAGACCATGTCACCGAAGTAAAGAATCCATGCCAGAGACTGGCCATTAATTTTAGGACGAAATGTTGGCACAAGATTCATTGACTCATGCAAGTCCGATAGAGATTAAATAAAATTGGCACCAACGGGCAGCCATGTTTTAGTCCCCTAGATGTAAAAAAAAAACTCCCTAGACGGGAGTCCCCGGGAGTTCAGTTTAATCTGTACCTTGGTCGATGTATATATAGAGCCTTAATTGCCCATAGCAGATCAGGAGAACAGTCCCAAGCCTCCAATTTAGACCAGAGAATTTGCCTGTCCAAGCTAAGTTCTTTTAAGCTCAACATAAGCCAGATCAATATTTGTATCACTTTCTATCTCCTTCACTTTCAGGAGGTTTAAAAGAAACAAATTCAGTTTGGTTCCTACACCTTTTACAAATCCCGTTTGATGAGGGTCACACCTACCAGCCTTACTGGCCCAGCTATGAAGATGTTTTAAAATTATACCTGCAAACAGTTTACCAAGGACATCTAAGAGGTCAAAAGGGCGGTAGTACGATGTCCAGCTGCATCACCTGTTCAAACTTTTTCAAAATAAAATGAATCCAAGCATCGGGGGCAGTCTTAATTATGTTATTCATAAGGCCGTCCGGGCCAGGAGCTCCTGACTGGTTTGCTCTCTTAATCAAGATTTCCAAGTCACAAGTGTCAAACGGAATGTGCCACGGTCTATTACCTATCTTTATTAGAGGATGTTTGGCGTTATCGTGTGGCCCAGACAATTTGGTGAATAATTTAACCCAACTATCCTCTATCACCATGCTCATCAAGAGCGCGGATTGGGTGGATATTTCCCAGTTGAGCAACAGCAACATTTCTCTAGAGTTTCTTTTCTTCATAGTCCCTAACATAAATTCCACATCAAACTGCAGGATTTGAGCTTTATGAGCAATCGGGCAGTTTTTGTATTGCTGCTTCTGCTTTCTAAGTAAATACACCATAAATTCAGATTTTGACAGTCGGATTTCCCGGAACTCAGCTCATAGTTGTTTCTTTGTTGTATCAATCAATTTGTCACGGATGGGTTTACACTTGAAGATCGGCTTATCCCCCTTTTTTTTGTGACCGTAAAGTCAAGCAATAATGGCACGTAATTCACTCCACCAGTGCTCTCTCAACCCTTTGTTATATTCAAACAAAAGGGAGGGCATCTCTTTCTGGCAAATAGGCAGCCTATTTCTGCCTTCTGATATTTCCAGGCCTACTAGGTGATGTTCCGTTTTAACAGGTGCTTGGATATTACATGTCATTTCTAAAAGAGAATGATTGATTTTCTTGGTGTCTGTTATCTCTAGAGATATTAAGTGGCCATCAGGTTATCGGAGATGAAAAAATAGTCTAATGTACCTAGTTCAACCCCATTTGTCCAGGTAAATTTACGGGGCATATGCACCCCTACGTTGAACGTTAAGCATCTAAAAGTACCCAAATTGCCTTGCTGCAGTTCATCTTGCAGCTCTCACATGGGACTTGCCAGCAGCAGTATCAAAATTCATAAAAACGTGACCTTTTGTCAAAACATGGAATATTGAAGTCGCCACATATTACGAAAGGAGGATTTTCTTGGCTAAAATACCTATCAATCGTCAACATAACAGAGTATACAACGTGATCAGCCGTTATTGAATCAGGGTTCCAATATAAGTTGAAAATTAGAACCCATTTCACTTTATGAGTAGTACCTTGATCAAATGACAGCAAAGTTTCTTAAATAAAGGCGTTTGGGTTCCAGGATGAGTCCATCTTTATACCCATACAATTTTTCGCCAAAGTGAGGAGACCCTCATACCCTTATAAGATGGGTTAAGGTAAGCACAGCAATCACCAAGAGTCAGAACTGCTGACAGCCAAGTCTCCTGGAAACATAATACCTAAAAATATAGGAAGTTAATTTCACAGTTATTAAATAGATGGATAAACGTCTGCATGCTCTCATCCGATACCAATACTTCAGGTAATTTGTGTGTGGATTGGGATCCACAATCTTCCAAGTCCACTGGTCGGGTCGAGATACTGTGCGTCTGTTTCTGATGAGTTCTTTCACTATTCGGTTCTCTTGATCCGAGCAGTTGAATGTGGCCTTTAGGGTGTATTATACTTGTACCAACACTGTTCTGGTCACTCACACTATTCCTTAGTGATGTAGTCAACTTTACCCCCGGTTTTGTTGGTGTGATGTTATCTTGGAGCGGTAGTTTTCTTGTAGACATTAGATTTTTATTATCTAAGGGTTTTCGTGTTATAAAGAACCCTTTGGGCTGAATTTCAGCCAATTCAAAACTTAAGGCAAGGAGTAAGTGAGCCTTTTCCAGCGTTGATGCTTTAATTGCTCTAGACTTTAGGTGGACAATCACTTCATCTGTTGGGAGTTCATTGGAAATTCTGCTATCTTAATATCCTCACTATTAACACAGCGCAATACCGGAATGTGAAGAAGTAGCCAAAAGACATTATGACGGTTTAAAATCAGACTGTCCCCAGTTTGAAGTCTGCGTTCCAAAGAAAGGTGGTTTCCCCTCGTGTCTTGCCCGCCACCGTGTCGAGCCATGTCTGGTTTATCGTATCTTAAAAATTTCAAGTGATCACCTCAGTCTATTCTATCAATAGTTATATTTTAATTTTTCTCCATATAATGAACATTAGATTTTTGTGTTATTGGTCTTCAAGTTAAGTTTCTCCTCGGATCTCTTGCGTTTTTCAGCTGAGGGGAAAAACAGCAAGTTTTCATCACCTTCATGTATTTCTAGATCGATATCATTTGCATTCATCAGTTGCACATCGTGTTCTGAATTCATCATTTTGTTGTCCCCAATCGAGTAGGTCGAGAAATCTAGCACATCCACTTCTTTTTGTTGTAGTCTCTGCAGGCCTTTAGGCCTTTTAGGAATAATCTCCTCCTGTTCGTGTATCTGATGTTGTAAAACATCATGTAGAGATGAAGAATTATTTTCTTTTCTCACAATTGCTTTTGAAGAATTAAGCAGAGTCAATATGTTGCGGAAGAACTGTCTTGCACTGTTACATTTCCTGCTTTGACCCTGCTAGATGTTTTTCGTTTTCTTTAGATAAATGTCCTCCTTGTTGCTTTTATTAAGGATTTTTCTTTTTTTTTTCTCTTTTGAAAAATTGGATGTGGATCATCCAATAAGACATCCGCCGTTGTGGTGTAATTTTTTGTTAGACCAAAGGAGGTTTCTACTGCTTCGGGAGGAGGTAGCAGGTGTTTATTCAGGATTTCTGAATTCAACAAGAGAATGTTATGGGCATTTCCAGAGATGGATATGTCCTTATTAAGAAAAGGCGCTTCCTCAGTAGATTGCTGAGTCACATGTTGGATGAATTCATCCTTGGCAGGCCTTTGGATTGAGGATGAGATGGGAGGGTCAGTTATTAAGTGGGTCATTATTGACAGTCTTCCTCAGTTGTTGATCTGCGTCTTTTTTGCTTCTGAGGTTGTGCCCCTTTTTTTTCTCTTAACATTTCTAACAATGCCCCCATTAAACCTTTTTTTGTGGTGCATTCTAAGTCCAATGCTTCAGGTTTTCTCTGTAACTGCGTAAATGTTGCTGCTTCTTGATCCACTCTCGCTTGTAATGACATAATAAAAGATTCCACGTATATCATCTTTGAGTGAGTCATAGCCAGCAAGGCCTCTTGATCCTTGTAGTTCTTGTTGATGGACTCATACAGTTTGAGAAATGGAGCCAGAGACAGTTAATGCTGCCATGACATTACAATGAATTTGAAAAGGAGTGGAGTTGAAAGGGTTTGTCGCGCCCGAAGTGTTTTTGGAAGATAACACTGAATCGTCTAATGATGAGGTCGATGAGTGATGGGTGATTCTTTGCTTCTTTAGATGTTGTTATTGGGGGTCAAAGTTAGAGGGCATGTCCAGATCAATTAGACTTTCAACTAAAGGCCCTTCCTTGATGCGGAAATCCATGCACCCAATTTTGTCTGCTTCATTGAAGGACTCTTTATTTTGTTGTATCCTCTGGATATTCCTGGAGTTAATCATTGGTTCAAATTTCATTTTTTATGGCTTTAAAACCACTTCTGCCTTTGAATCTACCTTACCTTTAATGAGGGGCATGTCTCTAGCTAATCATTTTGCTAGAGGTGATGACAATCCATCAGCATTTAACATTACGTTGTGCACAGACTTGGCGCACCAGAGACTGGCTACACATCCGCACTGTTGCATTCTGAGGTCTATTTTAGGAGCTGGCACAGGAGCAGCCGTGTGTGGAGACGCCTTAATCTAGAAAAGGACAGTCGGCTCAAAAAGCGGACTCATCACGTCACTACTCGCCTCAGCAGTGCTCTCACCTGAGAGAACAGCCAGGTAGGTCTTTGTTTTGCTCCATCACAGGAGAACAATTAACTGTCAATCCAGTTGCCAGGGATGCACTGCAAACACCCCTATAAAGCTTGGTGTTGACTTGTCAGGAGTCAGCGATAAGTCGACTTCCAGTATTTCTGTATCCATTAAATCCAGGCCCCTGTATCTTGAGAGGCCACTTTCCAGGTTCTTAAGTATATTTGTTAAAGGAGTTTTATGATGCTTGTGAAGCAGAGCAGGCTGCAGATTTAGACCTGGGAACTGATCAGAGGCCTGTAGCTTTAGCTGTGATTTATTTGCTTTTAAAACTTTTGACAAGTCCTCACATTCAATACCAACCTGTGAGTCTTTCAACCATTTATTAGCATCTTTTAAAGAGGTCTCAGCCTTAACTGAATGTGAGGCTTCTTCAGGAGGATTCTGTTTATTAACAATTAGTTGCAAACAGTCTTCCAAAGATTTAAAAATGTCACTTGGTGTCTTGTCTGTGGTAAACCAGGCAAACCAGGTGCAGGGATATAGTCATGGGTCTTTTCCAGCTTAAGGTATCAAAGGATAGAACAGGATATAAAAAGCCGAAGCTATCAGCCAGCCACACTGAATGTCCGTGCAAAATCTACAGAACAGTGTACAATGCAATATCAGTCGATCAAGCCTTTAAGATCCTTTCAGAGTCAAGTACGAAAGTTACATGAGGCAATCAGCTTAAATAAAAATCAGTTATGCACTTGTCAGCCGAGATCAAAAGATGGGGGTACTTCTTCAGAATTACCTTTGTTAACCATAGCAGAGCTGAGCTGGGCAGGGTGTAAATATAAGCTTCCAATCACTCCTTCGCCCCCAAAGTCCACAGGAAGCCAGGAGAATAGGGGACACTGGAAACACTCAGCATCCGGAGATGGTGTTTTGTAGAGTAGACCTGCCTTCAAAAATGGAAAGAGAAAGTAGTCTTGCTGCCACCAGGTCGTTTCTCTCCACACTGGAAGCACTCTGCAAGCACTCCGCCAGAAAAGGAATTAACACCATGAATGGCTCTGGTATAGATGAACAAACAAACATTAAAATTTAAGTTGAGCGAAACACAAGTAGGATTCTTGCCAGCTACAGCTTCTGATCCGCCTATTACAGAGACAACAACATTTTCAGTATTAACATTATACTGTCACAAATTAGATTCACAGCAAAACTCTTTGTAGACTGTAAATGTTACAAATATAATTAAAACAGTTCTCACATGAGCCTAAGCTGTCTGCAAACACTCCATATTACAAAATCATTGTTAACAGTGATCCTATCTTTAACCCAGTCCTCAAATCGAGGTGTAAATGTTATCATCCAGTGTAAAGAGATCCTTCTTTTGGCAATCAGTACTGCAAACCTGATAAACTTTTGTTTAAGCATTGTGGGCTACATTGACCCACTGAACAGAATTTCTCCATAACCAAGCTGTGCTCCAGCAGAAACAGCAAAATGGCTACGCTGGCTCCAGTGAGCACCATTGCAACAAAAAGATGGCGGCACTGTTTTTCCAAGCACTATTGGGCAAGATGGAACAGGAAGCACCCTGAGAAAGGCTACTAGGGTGTGTTCTAGTTTGTCTTAAAGAAATGGAGTGAAAAAGCAACGCTGCTTTGCTGCACGCCCAAAATTCCCATTGAAAAAGGGAATATGTCACTTCTAAATCGATGCCGCTCTGATGCCCCTGGTTTCACCAAACTGATTTTCTCAAATACACTCTGTCACGCCCAGCCATATTCACATTGTGCTCCATCAGAAAAGAGCCTTGTTCCTGAATGACAGGCTGTGCCAGCCAAACCTGAGAAAATCAACAAAAGCTTTCCTTCAGCTACACAGGAAACGCTTAAATTGTACTAGAAAATGTCAAAAATCACTGCTTGAAAACAAAATCATAGCTTTCTGTACACTTGTCAATTCCAGGAGACCTTTGCCTTGTACAAAGTGTTGGGTACAAGAAACTAACTATGGCTGCAAAACAATTTGGGAATCTAGATAGAAAAACCA
Organism: Ambystoma mexicanum; assembly: GCF_040938575.1. Lineage (NCBI taxonomy): Eukaryota > Metazoa > Chordata > Amphibia > Caudata > Ambystomatidae > Ambystoma > Ambystoma mexicanum. The sequence goes on along the minus strand of NC_090928.1, from coordinate 943,490,937 downwards.
GATTTGCAAGAAAAATGCAACTTTCAGTCACCACATGTTAAATGTACTTTTGCAAAATAAAGGAAAATATCTCTTTTAAAAGGGCATGTTGGATAACACCCTGCCCTGATCTAGATATGAGAAGGGGATTCTGATGTGAAAATACAAGTAGGAAACGGTTCTATTCAGCAGGTTTTATTCCAATTCAGAGCAAAAATAAATACAATTGAATCAAACGGCAATAGCTGCCTGGGGGGGGGGGGGGAGTCAGCCCAAAAATAGGTTTCCGCAGTGGCTATATGGGGGGGGAGAACCAGCCAAACTGGTCTGCTGGGAGGACCCCCACAGTAAACCCATGAACACACAAGTGATAATTGCTAGGTTGGACAGACTGTTGTCTGTGCTCCAGCCTCGCACAATAGAATTCTAGGACACTAAAGTGCAGAGTGAAAATTCACACTTCCTCATAATTTCCACCAGAAGCTTCAAAGAAAATCTCTGTGACAACCTGGGGTGAAGGGGTAGCCTTGGAAAGGCATGCCCATACATGGAGAACAATACTGACATTTGTTTCCAAAGACTATTTAATACAAATGTTAAAGACTTTTATGTCTGCAGCAGGACTTTGCAAATATGTGAAAATGTCACTGTTTAAATATGATTTTGTGGTTTATAATTTAAGACAATGTAGCATTCATTGACCCCTTTGGAATAGAAATGGCAGATAATTGTGTATTATAAGGAAAGTATCGATCCTGCCATTGCGAATTGTAACACTGATATGCCTAATAATAATCTATACACGGGTGTAAAGTTATAGAATTTTAAGTAATATAATTCTCCCTGAAAAGCACGAAAATCTGCTAGAAAGGCGAAACAAGGTCCCACAATCGTGAGGATTGAACTGCTAAGCTCTGCCCATGTGATTTGTTAAAATGCCACAACTGTATAAATGTGTAAATTGGGTTGTGACTGATTTTGGGTAAAAAGGACTGTGGGATGGCTTTTTACCTCATAAAATGCAACCTCATGAACTGGGACTCCTCCCAGAGGAGGCAACCAACATTGATTGTCCTATCCGCTTCTTGAAGATAGGCCTAGCTCAGTTCTGAATTAACCTAGAATGGGTAAGCCAGGGATGAAATTATCAGGGTAATGCCCTTTCTCTGTATACTTCTTAACACGAAAAACGGGCAGAACACCTCTGTCTCATAATTTGTTATAGCCTGTTAGGATCCAGTTTAAGAAAAAACCACTGTTGATAGGGCAAAGACCAAAGAGGACAAGGCTTTGGCGAAGGACAGAAAGGATACAATGAAAGTTCTAACTGTCCCTACCTCATTTGTGCGCCCACAACTAGGTGGCGCTGGTGTACTGCTTATCAAAAAGTGATAGAAAAGAGGACAAACTAGCAACTGCTTTATGTAATAATACATTCAGCCTTTTTTTGTTGTTGCCCTAAACCACTCTCTTCAACTATGTGTACGTGTTTGGAAGAGACAAGGAGCCGATTAGTTAATAAAAAGCAGCATATCAGAGGTACATAGATCAGACATCAACTAGGATGTACGCTAGTTTAATAACCTAGAGATTGTCTGCTGACCCTGGTATGCCGAGGTTTTAAAAAAGACACAAATCACAAACGACCCTTGTTTGTATAACAACACAACATGAAGGCCGCACAGACTCCACTCTCAGTCGCAGACTACAATTGATTGTCGGGGTGGGGTTAGGTAAAAAGGTTGCTCAAACTACACAGTAGGTCAGACTTATGCCTCTTGAGTGTAGCAACCACTGTTGACCGGTTTCAGTGGCATATATATCAATTGGGCCACCTTCATCAGAACAGTGTTCTGTTTCCATCAACTTGTTTTGGTCACAAAAAGGTACTCAACAAGTTCTAGAAACATCAACAAGACAAGTGGATATATACTTTACTACCTTGTCAATGGTGCCATGAAACTGGATCTGTCAAAGAGGGAACATATGGGCAAAAACAATATACACCACAGTCATCTCTCCTCTCGGCTAATAACTGCCAACCCAATGGCTATGAATCGGGACATTATTTACTGCTATTCACATGCACACGAATGTCGGTATTAATGCCACACTACTCCAACAATTAATTCAATTTAAATAATTTTTTGCACTATTTTCCACTGCTTTTCAATATTGATAACTACAATGTTACCAGGTGGCTTCTGTAACCATATACATACAAGCCTACATTTTGCCAAATGTCAATCATTTATAAATTGCCCTGTTTCACCCCATCTGGATGGCCAGGGGAGATGGCATGAGAAAACAAAACAGGGTTATGAACTGACCTTGTTGCAAGATCCCCTGTAGTATCTAGACTTCTTAGTGCAAAATATGTTCTCCTCTTAAATGGGGGTGCATGAGGATCCGAGCCCAGTGCTCTATGTCTTCAAAGGGGAGAAAACGCCCATGTCATCATTGATGGGTGTGTGTATGGGAGAATGGTCACAACAGTGAAATCTAAACCTTACATAGCTTTTTGTGCCATCCCAAGAGCAGTGTTTTAAATTTAAATTGTGGGACAATAAACGTGGTCCCGTGTCAGGGAGTCAATGGTTATACTTTTTTTTTGCACCCAAACGACTGTAAACTTACTTTTTTTGGTTCTCTCGATCCACTGTCTGTGCTCCGCTGCAACCGTGGCAAAAACCGCTCAGTTCTGCCCACCCATAATTCTGTGATGTCACCATGCTCTATATAAGAGTAGCTGACCGAACTACAGGGAGAGACACTCTTCCTGAAGTTCCTGCGCTGCGCTCCTGATCTGCTCCATTCATCTTGCTGATTCCAACTACAAGGCCAAAGCATTGCTGACCCTACTCCAGGACCTACTGCAAAACCCAAGCATAGCGGATTTCTACTCCAGCAAGGCCATTGATCCAGAAAGACTCCCATTAAAAAGGGGAAGAGCTGTGGTACCTTTTGCATCCTGAAATCAGACCGGCTTGCAGCCCACTAACTAGTTGCCCACTAACTGCATACAGCGGTACCTGTGCCATCCAGTGACCCGAATTGCCCAGCTGTTCGCTACCCGGTGACCAGACCTTGCCCAGCTGACTTTTGCCAGGCGTGCCACTGTGTGGTAACCAGAACCTGTTGACTGTCCAAAAATCCCAAAACCAAAAAGTGGACTTTGTGTATAATCACCACCGCATAGAAACACATAGCTGTTAGGCAGAAACCTGTGCAGTTCCCTCTGGCACCACTGCAAAGGATTTAAGACTACAGGTGTTTAGCAGTAAACCCACTTGGTAGCAGTCTGTACCACACAGATTCACTTGGTAGCTGTGGTTGAGCAGTCAGATTTCCCTCAAGAAGAGTTAGGCAGTATACAGAGTATTCACAATAGGTCAAAAGAACACAGTAGAAGAAGTAAACACTGACCAGAGCTTGGAGTAAAAGGGAGATAATTATTTATTTAAAAACCACATCTAGAAAAACACACGGGCACTAATGTTAAGCAGTTCAAAAACACGGTCACTAAAAGATATATGCTCCCTTAAAAGAATATTAGACAATTCTTAAGTAAAGCCCCACTTATTTTCAGACAGCGGTGAGCGCTTAACGCAGATGGCACTCTAATAATTCGTTTTAAAAGGGAGAGAAAAGCCTAGTATAATTTGAAACAGATCCCAACACACTTTCACAAGAACAAAACAAGGGAGGAAGGCAAGTAAAACCGTGAAGTTAGAGTTCAGTAGGCCGGATCCACTTTAAGAGGATCAGAACAAAATGTGTCCAAGGTCACACGGTTGAAGTGCACAAGAGTCTTGCAAAGGTTCAAAAAGAGTTGGACCAAAAGAAAGGGACCAGTTAGAAGGTCAAGGCGGCCAGCCCAGTCCAGAAGGTTAAGGGATTATTATTACCTTGTAGCAATCTTTAGAAAGGGAGGCCTGGCGGACACGGTACCTTAAAGTGGTGAGAATACTCCAGCGGGGGGAGTTGTTCCTGGCAGCGGATGCAAGTCAGTGCTTCGTCCGGGGGAAGAGAGGATCTCGTCGGGGAGCAAGACAGGAGTCCGTTGCACTGCCAGGGAAGAAACCAGCCGCAGAGTTCTCAGGTAAAAGGAGCGGTCCTTTTATTCGCGGTCCAGTGGTAAGTGGCTGTCCGGTTGCCGGGATGCTTGGCACGGGCAATTCGACCACAAGACGTCCTGGGATGCGAGGAAAATAAGGTAAACTGGTCGGGGGAAGAAGCCTCTCCAGCCGGGAGATCTTCTCTGTCGTCGGGAATTGGTGAGTCGGTTCCGCAGGGCTCCACCGGTGGTGCCGTCGTGGTAGGTCGGCTCAGCTTCTCCCTCGTCGGATTCTCAGGTCCTGTGGTGACTTCTGAAGTTCCAGTGCCCAAAGCCCTGCTTTTATGCAGCACACCCCCATTCACTCAGCCTAGCTGTCAATCAAACATGCTAAGTGGTGAGTCGGCCGGCTCACCACTTGGGCCAATCGCACAAGAGTGCGACCTGAGTTACCAAGGTAACTCAGTCCAGGGTGCCTAAACCCCCTCCCACACTCCCTGTGGTACCCAGACAGAGTGGCACCACTTTTGGAGGCTTCTTTGGAGAAGCCCGCCAAAAAGTGGAACAAAGGGCTCGACTTGGGTTGGAGTCACAGAAGAGAACACAAACGCCATTTTAGAATCGAGTCCTGGCAAAAAATACCAACCTGCGAATTAATATAAAATAAATAAACCGGCGGTATGTTCGAGACTATGAGAATTAAATAATTAAAGTTGGTAGCCTCGAACAATGGGAAAATCCAATAGGGGTATATTTGCGGTCGAATATAAAAAGTAGTATCCACTGCCACCAGCCAAAACTCGATCAGGGGGGACGGAGACGTGCCCCCTTGACTAACAGACCCCAGGGCAATCGAATTGCCCCGACCAATACGTCCACAATATGATGGTTTGTACTGGTTTCTGTTCATAATTTGGGACTAGTAAAGCCAATGGTGACTTTACATGCCGTGGGAGACAGTAGTCAGTCCCAGGGTATGGAGTCTATGGTGGGGTGTCACTATGACACCCCTGTGTTACTGCACGGAGGGTGCTGTGTAACACACATAGTAAAAACACATGAGACCCTATGGAGTAAAGGACCCCATAGCCCATAAAACACATTACTAGTCAAAGGAATACCATAAATCATGTCCAAGAGTGGGAGAAAAAGAGTCTCACCCTTGGCAGGAGAAAAAAACTAACTCCAGAAATCCAGCAAAGCTGCTGGGGGACTCACTAGGTTAGGAAATTCAGCCTAAAGAGAGAATTCTCCCTAACACTAGCCTATCTTGTCTTGCCTTTGCCCTTATCCCACTCTCTAAGTAGTCATATGTATACCCTGGTAACTTGTTGAAACTGTTAGAATTATCCTCGTATCCTGTCCTTAATGTTTAAGTGCTAGCGCCATCTCTTTTCAATTTTGTCTGGTGTAAATTATAAGCTCTTAGTTATGTTTGGAGTAATCAAACTAATTTCCATATATTTTACTGGTGGGGTTGAGCACTGGGTTGACAAGGTTGACTTTGCGAATCAACCTTGGCGCTTACTGTGTTCCTATTTAAAAATATAGCCTAGATAATTTAGTGTAAGTAACATTATCCTTTCTTTCAAAACCGATTTTCTCATTTTTAACTGCTCTATTTTCCTAAAAACAAACCTCACTCTACCTTCCAAATCTCTCACAATTCACCAGCTCGAGACCTATTTTCACCTCTATATTGTCCCTGGGAGATATATTCCCTAGACCAAAAAACCGCACTCCAAATCAGAGTATTTCACCCGTTTTTCCCAAAAACGTTTTTGACATTTTAAACGGGAATTGGGTAAATTGCAAATTTTTCAACGTGTCATTTGGCTGCATCTTTGTTAACTTTCCACTCATTTTCGAATTTTATGCTCCTTGTTGATCCATTGCATTGTGATTGTTAAGTGTCTATGCATTTTTGCATCAGGGAGAAATCATATTTACTTCAAGGTTTTAACCGCATATTAATTATTTGCCATTTCCGAGTGTTATTTTAGGCCTTTGCTAATGGTTTAAAGTCAGATTTTTATTCTGTCTTCTGCCTCTTATCCCTGACTACCTTCTGCTTCTTTCTATCCACTCAGAATTCGATTATTTGTGGGTTGAGGGAACATTGCAGGGGGAAACCTTATCTATCCTCATCCAAAAAGTGCTCCTATTCAGTGTGTTTTGTATATGTTCTAGGAGAAGGTTAACCAAGTGCATTGCTTCTATTTTCATTGTAAATATCACCCCATTGATGATTGCTGCCCCATATAAAAAATTGTATGTTTTCTTTTAAATTTAAAAAATAAATAATTATTGTATTTTCACCAACCGGCCTGGTTCATGGTCCATTGTGACCCGGGGTATTTGAAAAAGGGGGTGTGATACGAGTTGTGTACCATCTCAAATTGAATTCTCATAAAATAAAGAGAAAGGCATATCAATTGAGCTCTACATCCTAGGCTGAGACCAAGATTGAAATCCTTAACAGCATTACTCCCTCCATTTTCAGCCTTAGTAGAAATGCAGTCTGGAAAGAGGTGTCGGCGTGTCAATCATTTCTCCAAGTATTGTATCAGCTTTTTTCCAATAAGCAAATAATGTTGGGCACAACCACTTAGTGGGAAAAAGAATTAGCAGACTGGTTATCACATTTCAGACAGGCTCAAGATCTTATGGGGTCCATTAATTTTTGCATAGAGAGCATATAATGAAATCTATGCAAAAACATATAAAGTATGATACAGAATGTAGGGCTTAATAAAATGTTGCAGGTCAGCGCACTAATCTGTTGCCCAGTGTTCTTCATCTATCTAGAAGTCAATATATGTTCTCTAATTATGCCATGGATTGTGCAGGCATTGATTTGGCTTCATATATGCTCATGTAAATTTGGAAGGTCTGACAAGTAGTACGTTCTGCACTAATAACCAATGTTCCTAATTTGTCTGTTCTAGGGGGCTGGGGGAAATGCAGAACCCCCCATATATTATCAGATCGGCCATGTTCTGAACTCATCTCCCATATTCTACAAGGATAGATCATGGATGGATCATGTGTTGCTTGTTACCCTTGAAACAGCGAACAAGTAACTGAGGTGAAAACTGTGCATAATTGTTCAATTTACCAGCCATGTGCCAAGCCCACTGGCTGCAGGGCACTGGATTAACTCCCCAGTCCAGAGAAGGGCCTAAGGCCCCATAAACCTAGTAACTGATGTGCACAATGGGACTGAGTTGTTTAGCCTTTCCTCCATCAATCTATCTGGTGGGATAGCTTGCTTTCCGAAACCAGTATGTTGCAAATTGTACTTGTGAGACTAAGTAATAACAATAAAACTTGGGAATAACTACTCTGCCTTTCGTAATTAGCTTTGTGAAAAATTCACAGCAGAGCCTAGGATGCTCCCCTGAAAACCCGTTTGGACATGCAAGCTTTCATTTACAAAAATAACCTATGTTGGAAGTAGATTGGCACCACTTGAAATAAAGACAGCCACCTAGGAAGTTTGATCATTTTAAAGATGCAATGGAATGGGCAGAGTTGCCCACCTATCAATGTTTTGATGGAGATGTGCTAGCACTAGGGCATAGTTGTTTGTGTCTAGCAGTTGGGCGTCTTTGCTAATCTAAGTTCCCTGGCATTTCACTATCTTTGGGTGCCACCAAAACTTGCTTTGTATAGGATCCTGAGAGGTAGCAAGAGACGGCGGTATTGACTCAAACTTATTACAGAGAATGAATAATCCAGAATATTGTTTGTAGTGTGCTGTATCATCTATAATAGGAAGTAGATTCTTCCGTGGGTCATTTATAAAGAGATCGATGTTAATTGCATGTAGGGAGAGCAATGAAATATGCTGGGGTATAAGTATGCCACCATGTTTGTGACTGTCTCTGTAATATTGCTAACAAGTCAATTGCAAACGCACACAGAATCTGGGACAAGGGGAACCCCTATCTCATGCCTCTTTGTAAACAAAATTGTGGTGAGATAGTTGTATTCTTAATAAACTTGGCTATTCGAGATGCATAGATCTGTTTAATCTACCAAATATTAATAGACTTTATCCCAAAGCGCTCCAGCACCTTACACAAGAAATGGCAATCAATTGAATCAAAAGCCTTTCCTGCATCTAAAACGGTCCATACAACGCTTCGGGCAGGATGCAGTGTTGATATTGTGGCATATAGTTGCTGTATATTTATTTGGACGGATTGCCCCAGAGCAAACCCTGACTGATGCAGATGTATCATTCTGGATACATATTGAAGAAGCTGATTAGTTATTATTTAGGCTAATACCTGATGGTCTGTGTTTTTTTTAAAAAACTTTATAGCAATTGACATTACAACAGAAGAGCGAGCATGGTGCTGCACTAGGCAATAACAGCATGAATACAAGCATTTGGTGCACAGCAACGACAATCATGTAGATGGTCTGTGTTTAATGTCGATAATTAATGGGCTTAAAGTACTATGCTGTTTTCCTGATTTAATATAGCAGGGGTCCAATATCAAAATCCTCCTTGTGTAGTTTTAAAATATGGGGCGATAGCACATTCACGTAGACATTGCCAAAATCAGCTGAAAAGCCATAGGCCCCAGTACTTTGTCACTTGAAAGGTCCATTATTGCCATGCATGTTTTGGACAAGATAAGCAGGACCTCAAGCTGTGTTACAGCCTCAATATCAAGTGGTTCTACATCTATTTCATCCAAGTAGGCATGCATCTCTGCATGTAGAAGAATATAGTTCCTTATAGAAATCTGAAAATACTTTCAATCAATGACTAATAACCTGTCTTTATTTGTAATTGTGTGTAAAGTCATATTATTCCTTTCTCTAGCAACCAACCAGGCAAACAAGTTAGTTGGCCTGTCTATTTCCCAAGATCTCCGAGCTGCATTGGGCCTACCTAAGAGCTAAACCTCGGACGCAGTGTCAGGAAATTGTGTTAAGTTTTCAAGCATCTGAAGTCAGCTTCCACAATCCTTAGGCAAATCATAGTCTCTCTGTAACTACCCTTTGTTTTTTTATTTGTATTTATTGATTTATGTAACAGTTTCACCAAAATGTGTTACAATATAAATGGTATAATTATAAGTAAAATTAATAACAATCTAAACCATTACAATAGAATAGAAGTAAGAGTTATGAAGATGGAGAAAAGACAAGATGTTCTCTAATTAAAAAACAGAAATTTGAGAGGCCACCAGGGGACGCAGATATGTTCTAATACATCTGCATATGTCCCCTCCTTAGTGGCTACAAAAGGGAGTTGACCCCCCCTGATATACCCCCAGATAGCTTGACCGACCCCCCCCCCCCGATCCCCTCGGCCAAGCTGGACCACGACACAGTGTGGAGATGAAGAAGTGGGGGCTGTAGCCCATGTAACGACCGAGATACGGTGTTGTGAAGAGGAGGCGAGGCTCAGTATATAGGCGAGCCGCCTGGCAGTTCCAGGCAAAAAACAAAAGGGAATCCGTGGAATCGGGCCAGTGCCATTGTGGTTGTGACACAGGAAGCCAGGCCACGCCCCTCCCCGCCCACCTGCAGGAAGGTGCGGGTCAGACCCCCCAGCACAGCGCGTTCCGGAGCTCTTTGTAGTAGTGAGGGAGACGGTCCTCCCCCACATTGGGAACTACAGAACAGTGTGTACGGCGTCCTCCCTGGTCCGGTCAGCAGCGCAGTTCCTACCAGTGTGGAACACAGCTTCACCGTTGCTTATCCCATGCCCACATGGAAGGTGAGGAGGCTGGCGCGGTACGGGGGACATCCGGGTGTGGTGCCCTGCATCCTACCCACTGGGCGCTTCCAGCCATCGGGGGTGCCCCTTCCCCCTACTTCTACTTACTGCACATACCAGAGTCCCTGACGTGAGCGGAACTGCTGACTCGACCTCTCAGTGGGGAGCAAGCTAGCCCCTGATGGAGCTGGCACCCCGGGGAGAGTGTGGGAGAGCCCCTCCTCCCCATACCACGCAGCCACAGCAGTGAGCCCAGAGAGCCCAGAGAAGAGAGTTGCCTTGGCCTCGGGTGCACAGGGAGACCCCAGGCCCCAGACAAGGCCTGCACACGGACTCTCCTCCCTTCAGTACCGCTGGTGTAAGCAGTTTCTCCTACTCGCAGGGCTCCGGCCACCAAGCCCTCCCGAGCACGGCCTGAGGCCCTCACGCCTTGCTCTTGACTTGGGGAAAGTCCAATACCGGCCGGACCTGTGCCCCGTTTCTGCACCTTCTTTTTTTTCTTTTCTTTGGATTTAATTGCATTGCAATTTTTACAAAAATTAAAACCTCCAGCAAATCCTTTTTCTTTGGTCCTGTTCAGCTAGACAGAGAAAGGCCGGGAAAGGCTTCTTTCGTCTCTTTTTCATATTTTCACTGTTAGGTCCACTGTTTAGATCCAAGTATTTCAGAAATAATGCCACTCCGATCACACCTCGTCTATCATTTCCACTAGTCAAGACAGACCAAAGATCATCTATAGCAAGAGTTCCAAAGTTTTTCATCGGATCAGCAAGGAAACAAATTCTTTCTGTTTTAAGTCCATCTCATTCTAATAATAGGTGCAGACTGGTTTCAACTTATGGGTTTTCCTCACAAAAGCGGCAGTTGTGCGATGGCGCCTGCTTTCTTATGGCTAAAATTTGATTAGTTTTCACCTGATTTAGTCGGAATCTTAGAAATGTTCTGCTTAACTTTTTGTCTGGAAATTGGTTTAAGTACCCTCTCACTTCATTAACTTTCATTGGGGTTGTTGGAAAATTCGAGGTCATGGGGTAGTTGGCCACTTCAAGGGTGTTGATCCAGTCGGCCTCAGAAAGGTTTTTGCGACTTTGTTTGGATTACATATCAGCATTTCTACAGACAAGTCCAGTTCTTTTAATTTGTTCAAATTAGACTGCTCCCATTTGTCTAACATCTGGTTCGTCCCCCCTTCCATCTCTTTTTTGATTAGATACAAGACGTTCGATCTAGGAACGGTGATCACTTTCCTGTATAACATTAAGGTGGCTCTCGTTTTTATGGCTAGCAACGACAACAGACATAATTCTCATCTGATAAGCGCCATTGGTGTTGATTTTGACAGCCCCAGTACACTTCTCCAAAAGAAGCTTTCAAATTTCATCCAGATCGAATTTGGAACTAGCAGCATTGTGTACACTCCATAGATTAAAGCAGTGGCAACCTTCATCTTGAAGAAATTTAGAATCGGAATGAGGGAGAATCGGCCGTGTTTTCTATCAACAGCCTTTGCTTGTGCCGTCAGATTTTTTAGTTTACTCCACATGGTATCTTGCATAGCTGCTTCCTGTCTGTCGTTACTTATCATTACTCCCAAATATTTAAACGTGATTACTTTTTCTAGGAGTAGAGCCTCGCAGTACCATGCCGCCTTTGCCATTTTTTTTGTGGTTCTTCCCATTATCATGATTTTAGTTTTTTCCTTGTTTAATTGAAGGTTGTTGTTTTTTATATATGTCGCCAGGTTGTCCAATTGCCATTTCAGACTTATGGGAGTTAGGTCCATCAGTATAATACCGTCAGCGTAAAGGAGTCTAGATATCTTCGTTCCTCCAATCATTGGTGAAAAATGCCTGACTTCAATTGCTGAATTCTCATAATCTGCTATATATGCATTGTACAACATGGGAGCAAGTGGACATCCCTGCTCCTCTAGCCGTCTGGATTTCTTCTGACAAGCAGCCCTCTCTACTGAGGCGTACCCTTATGGTTGAATCTTGATACAAAGCTTGGATCGGCTCAAGAATTGAGGCAGGGCATTTCTTTAATTCCAATTTAGTCCATAAGCGTTGTCTGTTGACCTGGTCGAAAGCTTGGACCAGGTCAATAAAGGCCATATACACTGGTGGTCCTCCCTGTATAACTTTAGCCTTCATAGTACTTATCAGTAAGATGTTAGTCGTGATTACTGAGTTCTTTACAAAACCATTCTGAAATGGATCTATATATTCAGAGGTGCGAAGCCAGCTTTGGAAGGCATCCAATGCCAAAGAGGCACACACCTTCCCCCATCACATCCAGGAGAACAATTGGTCGGTATTGATTAGGATCGTCCGTCGCTCCTCTTTTAAAAATCAGTACGATTATTGCTTTTCTCCATGATTGGGCGACCGCCTGAGTGATGTTGCAGTTTGAAAAAATATTGCTCGTTATGTTAGCCCACAACTCTGGATGTGTTTTCAATTCCAATTTACAGAGCCCGTCTGGTCCAGGTGCCCTCGAGTTGCTTAGTTTGGTGATTTTACTTAGAATCGTCCCTTCATTGCAAGGGATATTCCATCTTTTTTTTTCCCATTGCCCCAACTTTACTGATGTTCACCTTCTGATCTTTTTCGACCATTATCGGGGCATATAAATGTGAGAAGTGAGTTACCCAGCGGTCTTCCCCCACGTTGTTTTGTATATGGTCATTCACAGATCTCGATGAACCTTTAATCATACTCAAAGTCTTTGACTTTGTTTCGTCAAATTGCATGCAGCATTTGTTCGGCGTCTTGCTGGTATATTTTTTGCCGATGCTGAATTGGCCAGTCCCTGTGTTTGTGAAGTGCCCATTACCACCTCACCTTATTGTCGGCTGTCTGCGATTAAAAAAAATAAAAAAAATAGATTTTCTTGAGTCTACGAGGTAGTTGTCTTTTTTTTTTTTTTTTTTAACTAATTCCGGGTTAAAGTTGTGGGGATGTTTTGATCTTGGTTTTGTGATTTTGTTAGAGCTCGTAGTATATCTAGTTAGTAATGGAGTATAGTCCAGATCATCCCCTCTGTTTTCAAATGAATTCAAATTGTCCATACCTATTCTTTTATACTGCTTTGATATTTGCAGTAATGCTCTTTTTGTGATCTTGACACACGTACCTCCCGTCCCCAATGCTATTTCCGGCATTGTAGAGAAATGTTGGACCTGCTTTGATATTTGCAGTAATGCTCTTTCCGTGATCTTGACACGCGTACCTCCCATCCCCAATGCTATTTCCGGCATTGTAGAGAAATGTTGGACCTGCTTTGATATTTGCAGTAATGCTCTTTCCCTGATCTTGACACGCGTACCTCCCTTTCCCAATGCTATTTCCGGCATTGTAGAGAAATGTTGGACCATAGGCACGAAACATGTTGTAATGAGTATGTTATGATCACTGTTCCTTGTTCGCTCGACTTTAAAGTAGTTAATCTCCGACAGAAGGTCCTTTTTTTATACATATACATGATCAATCGTGCCTTGCTGGCTTCCTCTCTGCCAGGATGTGATCTTTAGATTGATTTTAGATCTCAGCCAGTGAAGTTTGTGCGTATCACGGGCTGTCATAAAATCTTCCAAGAGTTTGCCCCGCTTTCTCACCGGAATGTTGTGATCTTGATGTTTAGTCTGGGGTCCCACACCTTCACAAGAGGCGTTAAAATCACAGTTTATTATGGTGTAGTTCCCCAGATGTTTGGCAAACACTTCATGATATTTCCCATCAGATATGAAAATTCAGCGTTTTATGTAATTTCCGGGTTCCAGTACACATTTATTAATAAAATTGTCTCCAATGTCTGTTTCTGGAAACCTTCACTCATCCGCTTCCATTTTAATATGACGGCCTGAATCCAATGAGGTGAGTATAGTACTTCCTGAGTATGTAAACCAGACCCTGCTCTTATTGCGGTCAAAAGACCTGCTGTAGGGCGCCCGATTGCTCCCTTTTTTGCTGCGTTAAAGAATAGATCAAATCTGTCCAGTAGAGGTTTGGTGGTCAGCCACATCTCTCGAAGCCCCGAGTATTCCAGCATCCTAATGTTATATTTTTCCTATGTACAATTTTTTCTGCCTTATGTACATTCTCCAGTGTCTAGCCGTTTTGTCGTCCACACAGGTGGTGGCTAGTTTTTGCATTGTAATTCTATGGGGGCCTTTGACCATGTCCGGTGGTCCGGGTTTTTGACAGTGACTCCTTTGGGCCTCAGTGAAGTTGTGTCTTTTATATTGGCGGTTGGTGTTCTCGGGACTTGTGCCTTGTGGCCGTCTCCTCGGTCTTCGACCATACTCTCTCTTTGATTCCTGTTGTTCAATCTCTTCTTCTCTTCGTATTTCTAGTCTTTGTTCTTTATTAATAGTATGGTAACGTTCCGTCCTGCTTGTATAATGTTTATATAAACCTTCTGTTTCACTGGCTCTTGTTGCCTGATTGTAGTTTTTTCCTGGTGTGGGTGACCTTCTTAGTGATTTATCCTTTTCATTTTTTCTATTAGTTGTATTTTATTTAATCCCATGTACCCCTGTCTCATCAGATCTCTTCGATTCACCAATATTCTTCTGGGGGCTATGTCTTCTGTCATGTAGTAGCCCAAGACTGAGAAGCTTTCTCTCTCTTTTATGAATAGATGTTCAATGATTTTTAGAGGTTATATGCAGGTACGAGCAGTCTCTTTGCCCTGAATGGCATGGTTCCACTATCCATAAGTCCATGTTCTGTATATGTCTGAGCCTTGGTATTTGTCTGAATAGTTTCAGAATGGTAGCTCTGTTCAAGGTCAGACCGTCAGCTCGGTGGTGTATGCGTTTCAGTTTGAAGATACGCAAGCTTTCAATTCTTTTCAAGAGGATTTCTTACTCCCTATCCTCATTCTGAGTTAACAATTCCCTCCGTTTGCTGCTCCTTTTGATCTTCAATGGGGAATGCCTTTTCATCTTTTCTATGACAGGTACCTCTGCATATTCGTCTTTTTTGGCTCCCCCTTTGCAGTGATTGATCATGGGTCATTTTATCCATTCTGGTGAGTGTTCCACTTTTTCTGTTTCCTCTTTTTTCTTATTGTTTTTTCTCACTTTCTCCACTCCTGTATTCCTCTTACCTTTGTTTATTTGCAGTGTGATTGTCTATGGAGATACTGGAGCATATATTTGGACTTTCTTCGATGGCTCCCATCTTGAAATTCTATCGTCCGTAGTTTCAGCCAGCTTTCCTCTTATGACTCCCTGCTGTGTTTCTCTGAGTCACTCTTCGATCGTATGTATACTCCAGTCCAGTTGTTCCTCAGAAACACACACCTGGGCTTTCTGTGCTACATGCCCTATTTTACTAGCAATGACCTTCTGCTTAGTAGTCGTTTGTTTACGATCTGTTAAATCCATAATCTTTGCACCTGTCGGTTTATCCTTTGCTTGCATTGTTTCTTGGATGTGTTGAGTCCCATATTTGTTGGTACTTGACGGCTCCTCGTTTTGGCGAATAGTGGTTCGTGTGGCTTACGTTGTTTGAATATGCCATACGAAAATACATTTGTTTTTTGTCCAGTCGTAGCGGGCTTAGCTCTTCTACTATCTGTTGCTTTTTTGACGGAAAAGGATTGACTTGCTCTACTTCGAAGCCTGTATTTTTAAGGATACGCTGAGTATCCTGCTTCTTCGCTTCCTCTTTGTCAATTAGAGCAATAATTTCGGACATAGGATCTGATAAGTCCGCCTGTTCTGTGATCATATTTGCCGGAGCTTTTTGGTCTGCCTTCATGAGTGGTTCTTTCAACTCGTTCGTTTCTTTGTGGCTCATTTTGATTGCATTTGGTAAAATAGGATTTTGCTCTCCAGAGCCATCATTTGTATGATTTGTCTGACTCAAGAGTTCTTGTTTGGTCCTGCCTAAGCGACTGCTCAATCCGGAACACTATGCCCCCCTCATTACCTATGATGAAGCCCTCAAGATAATTCAGTTTCATATGCATCATGGCTATTACGGAGGTCTGATCACGCAAGGTGTCATTGAGAGCCTCGTATAGCTTGCAGAAGGGAGTGAGCGCGATCGTGACCGTGGACATGATGGTAAGTAAGTCGACTTTCTTTTTGCAGAGAGTCTTGAATCGGGGGGTTGTTGGAGTTCACTCAGTCTTCTCCTCGGAATCGAGGTACGGGGAGCATCTGGAAGATTGTTGAAAGCCGTTTCATTGACCCTTCCTGATTTTCTCGGGGTCCTGCCACTTACTTTCTCTTTCTCTTCCACCTGCGTTCCCACTGATGCCATTAATTTCTCTCGAAGGTAGGGGCACTTAGAGTCTTATTACCCCATGCCCCCCTTTCCAATGGTCACCGTTATTTCCATTGGCGGTCCAGAGGGCGGTCCTTGACTTAGTAATTGGTTGTTCTTCTTTGGCATGGACGTGTTTAATTTTTTGTTGAAAAGTCTTCTTTTTTTTCTTTTATTGTCTCGTTGATTTTAGGTAACATGAGATTATTTTGTATAGTGGTGTTTACATGCTTCTTGTTGGGTAATACTTTCAGGCATCTCTACGTTTGATATTTCTTTTGGTGTACTCTCCACCATCTCATTTCTCCTCTTAAGAAATGTATTTAAGGAATCCACATTAAAGGGTTTAGACGTTCTTTTCTTCGGGCCGACTTTTTTCGACGTCTTGTTTCGTGTAGAAAATGTTTTCGTAATTTTGCTTATGTTGAAACGATTGACTTTAGGCTGCTGACTGATTTTTATTCTGTGGTTTCCCGGGTTTTTTCCCCTACTTTTGGATCTTTATGGGAGTCATCCCACCCCTCATTACTCTCTTCTTCCTGCTCACATGCTGGATTTATCATCATATGTTCTGAGGTACCCTGCACTTTGGGAAGTTGTTTTCGTGTACCCTGCAGTAGTTGCTGTGAAGATTCAATCATAGTGGTGTTCTCCTGAATAAGGGGCAATGTAGCTTCTACATTCTTCTCTTCCCATTCAAAGAGGCCATGATTAGTCCGTATTGCCAGGGTCTTCGGCAGTACAGAAGGTAAATCGTCCTCTGGCTTCCTCAAATCTTCACGAACCGGTGCCTCGTGTATGTCTATTACACACAATATAAGTGCATTTTCTTTAACTCTAGTCAACGAGCTTGAACTCGTTGTACCGGCGTAATCTGGGGGTGATACCTTCTCAGGCTGTTCTCTGATTATATCAGGTTCATGGGTTCCACATGGGGCATACAGTGTTTTAATATTTCCCCCCCCCCCCGATTGTCCCAGTATTGCAGTTTCCAGATCTCGTTGTGGAGACCGGGCACAGTCGTCCTTAGTTTAGCAGGCGAGCATAAGCCCGCCAGGGTCGATGCAATGCTATTAGATGACGTCTTCCTCTAGGTGCTTTCCTCGCTCGCTCCCCCGACTCGGGGCCCCCCCCACCGATTTTCGCACTTGGGGAGCTCGTTAGAGTCTCCGTTGGATTCTCTGCGGTTTTCCCAGGAGGGCGCTTTATTGCGGCCAGCTTTTCGGACCGCTTCTTGAAGTTGGCCTTAAAAGTCGGCGATTCTTTCAGGGACCATAGGACGTGCCTGTTGGTTTCCAGTGTATTATGTACGGTGAGGCTACTGCAGCTAGGTGACTCCGGGGTTTGTGACACGTGTAAGGGGAAGGAAGCGGGGAAGGTGGAGGTGCAGGTGGACGGGGAAGGCAGGGTGGAGAGGGGGAGAAAGGAACCTTATCTGCAGTAGCATTTGTTGCCATCTCCGTTGCCTTCTCCATTGTTGGCTCTTGTAAGAAGATTTTCTCTGTTTGGTCCACAGTCACGAGGTGTCGGTCTGTTACCACTTTACCAGGATTCCTTGAAATCTTGTACGGTTACTGGGATTTTTTTTATGCCAGATGCACACAGCAGTCACAGCCCGCCACAGTCTGCCTATAGCTGCCAATGTCTGCCAATGTCTACCTTCACTCTGCAGCTCACTCCGTGGCTGCTCCGCGGCTGAGCCCAGTACTTGAAGGGGTGAGACAGGAAACTCCTCCACAATAGAGCCCATAGAAAGACTCTGCTCTGCCAGTGTCTGCCTTCACTCTGCACCTCACTCCGCTGCACCTTCTGGGAGTGCCTTGCCTAGGTGAAACCCACTCAACTCATCTCCAGCCCAGGGACAGAGCGGCATTGGACAGCCTGTCTTCTAGCCTTCTCACCCCCACGTGGTAAAGGACCAGTGAAGATCGTCCAGGAGCGGCAGCGGACTCTGGTTAAAATTAACAGTAACACAGCCTGCCCCCAAACTCCGAGTACCCAGTGGTGAATGACTGGCCCTTACCCCAGCCATAGGTGAATAGAGGCGGGCCCAGCCCTTGGTGCTGGGGCCCTGATTCTCTTGAGGACTGCTCTGCATGGTCATCTGGACGTTTAACACCCCAGCAATCGGAAAAGGCCGCCCCATCCCGGGCTTATCGAGTGTAGCCTGATGACCCAAGATGTCTTTTGGGCTCAGGGATCTGTGGTGAGCCTAGTGTGCCCGCTGCACGGCATCTTGTCTAAGTTGCCTGGTTATAGGGGAAGACGGCCGGCTAACTCGCTGTACCCTTAGACCCACCGCTTACCCGAGTGCACCCCTGAGGAGAGTTTGGGGAAAGTCTGCCGCTGTTTGTCATTCTGCCCTACTATGGTACTTGTAACTGGCCTGCAGAGATCTCCCACCGTAGTGCACCAGTTGGCAGTCGGGAATTTTGCTCGCCCTGCAATCACCTACGAGTTGGATAGACTCTCTCCAAAAATTCTGCCACGGCCAGAGCTCCACCCCACTGCAAGCAACCATGCCCACCACACCACCAACCGACGTGGAGGAGACCCAATCAGTGAATAAAAGCATGGTGGCCCTACTGGATGAAATAAGGGGCTTTCGGGCTGACCTTGGCAAGCAGCTGGATGGCCTGGACAAAAAAGTGGACAGTATGGACGATCAAATCCAAGATCTTGAAGCCAGCCGAACCACGGTAGACCTTTTGGAAACCCAAATCGACATGCAGCTTTCGGAGTTGGAGAGGGGAGAGGAAAGGTGCGTCCTGAAGATGGATGCTTTTGAAAATCGAGAGCGCCACAATAACCTGAGGTTCTTCGGATTCCCAGAGCGCGAGGGCGAAACTCAGTGACATCACGAAAGCCATCAATGCAGTGGGTCAGTAAGCTCTTCGACGAGGGAAACACCAATGAGCTGACCATCGACAGAGCCCACAGAGCGGGAGCGAGCTCTAGAGGGCCAAGGTCTGTTCTTGCAGGGTTCCACTACTTCTCAGAGAAGTCAAAGATCTTGGAGTTGGTGAGGGAAAAGGGCCCGATAGTGGGGAAATTCGCACATTATGATTTACCAGGATCTTTCAGCGTTTACCCTGACAAGAAGAAGGCTGTGCAGACTCCACAAAATGGCTAAATGCTAAAGGGGTTTGTTATAGGTGGGGATTCCCCTTTTCCCTTTCTTTCTAACATGAGGGATACAAATTCAACCTCGTTATAGAGGATGATATTCAGAGGGTGACCAAGGAATTGTTGGGCGAAATGACTCCGGTCAACGCCCGGAGCTCTGAGGGGGAGAGCCGACAGAATCCCAGAAGGCGAATGGGTTTGTGGACA
Source organism: Ambystoma mexicanum (assembly GCF_040938575.1). Lineage (NCBI taxonomy): Eukaryota > Metazoa > Chordata > Amphibia > Caudata > Ambystomatidae > Ambystoma > Ambystoma mexicanum. The sequence continues at coordinate 943,471,547 of NC_090928.1, read as the reverse complement.
GATGTCGAGTCCGGGGCCACAGGAAATTTAAGAAACTGAATCCGGCTTCCCCGCCAATGGTTGACACATGGTACACGCTGTCGTTGGGTTCACTAAATATAAGAGGTGTGAATTCCCCTCATAAAAGGTCCTTAGTGGCAAGGATATTCAATTGGTTAAAACTGCACTTCATGTTCGTACAGGAGACACACAGGCTAAGATAAAGGGAACCGGCTTTTAAAGCCATGTCAATCAGGGAGGTATAGCATGCGTCTGGCCCAACCAAAAAAAGCAGTCACCCTCCTCAAAAACCCAGAAGGCCGTTTTGTGATGGTTAAGGGGGGGCGGGGATAAAGGGCTGTATCTTCACAGTGGTCTCTATTTACTGTCCAAATGAAGCCCAAGCCCAGTACTGGGAATCAGTTAGGGGTAAAATGTAAACCTTTGTCGAGGGCTCCTTAATAATAGGAGGTGACTTTAATATGTTTCTGCACCCTGAGAGTGACAGAAAGAGAGAGGGTCCCTACTCCGTAACCATGGCACATCAGCGGTCCTACTCTCATTTCCGGAGAGTTAACACAGAGCTGGGATTATCAGACACCCACACGAGGGGACCCTTTATTTACATATTATTCAAATGTACATGATGATCTCTCAAGGATAGATCATATCTTGGTAGATTTCTCCTGTTGGAACCAGTGAGAAAATTTGCTGTTGAAATAATCCCGTGGTCAGATCATGATTTGGTGAGGGTCTTGGGAGGCATTCAAGGCAACAATAAGGGGAGTTCTAATAGGAATGGGGTCAGGGAGAAAAAGGGAAAGGGCTTGTGAGGAGAAGGTCCTTGGAGAGAAAATTGAGGCTGTTCAGCTTGTAGGTAAACTGAAAACCCAAATCTTCCCAGGGAAATGGTCCGAACTGCAAGAGGATAGAGCCAAGCTGAAAGCTCTGTTGGTCAGCCAAATGGAAAGAAAACTGTCCTTCCTGAAACAAAAATATATGGAGAAAGGAGAAAAGGCAGACAAAACATTGGCATGGAGGTTGAGGGAGCTGAGAAATAGCCGGAGGGTGGATACGATCCGTTCAAGCAAGGGTGGGAGGCTCCTCGATGATCCGCAGTTAGCAGATGAGTTACGAGTGTTTTACAAGACACTTTACACCTCAGAATATGATGCAGATGGGTCTGAGGTTGACCATTTTCTTGGCTCTCTCCCGATTCCGTGTCTCTCATCGGAAAAGGCTGAACCCCTGGAAGCGCTTATTACCACCCAGTAGGGGTGTGAAAGGGGGGACCACTCCTGGGGGAGGAGGTTTTACGGCGTCCTACAAGAAATTTTATTCCACCCTGGCGCGGTTCATGGCCAAACTGTTCAACGGCGCCCTGGAGGTGGGCTTCCTCCCACAGTTCATGCTAGCAGCCCTAATTATAGTGAAACCCAAGGAGGGGAAAATCCTGGCCTTGTGTCAGTCTTACAGAACTATTTCCCTGCTGAACATGGAAGTTAAAATACTGGCAAAACCATTGGCCAATAGATTGGCTCATCAGATGACCTCACTGGTGCATGGGGATCTAACCCGGGCCGGCATGGAGCAGATCGCATAAGGAAGACCATAAACTCAATGCACGAATCCGGACGTAGGGAGCTGGGAGCATACCCGATATCCATAGACTCGGAAAAGGCCTTTGACCGCGTTGAGTGGCAGTACATGGGTACAGTTTTGCAGAGAATGGTTTAGGCGGTGGATAGCAAGGCTATATAATGGTCCCGCGGCAAGTGCTGGTCAATGGCGTTGTCCCCTCCCCTGCATCTCACTAGAGGGACGAGGCAGGGCTGTCCCATTTCCCCATTGCTGTACGCGTTGGTTATGGAACTCCTAGCTATTGCCATTCGATTGAACCAGGGGATTACGGGAATTCAATGTGGGGAGGTAGACTTTAAGCTATTATTGATTGCCGATGATATTCTCTGCTATCTGACGAATCTCTCGACATCGCTTCCAGAACTCCTAAACCAGATACAGTTTTTTGGCAGGTTTTCGGGCCTGAAAAGAAATGTTCCCAAATGAATTGTTATGCCTATGGGGAAGATGATGGGGAGACCATAGGTAGGAAGGTAGTAGGTGGTATGAGAGTTGAGAACACGTCCTCCCCGTACTTGGGTATTCTCTCTAGAGATTTGAAAGAATTAGTAGAGGCCAATTATACTCCTATCCTACAGAGAATAAGATCAGATCAGATCTTTTGCGCTGGGGACCCCTCACCCTCTCCTGTTTTGGCCGAATGGTATCTGTGAAAATGAATGTCCTCCCCCCATCTTTTATATTTGTTCACGGCTCTCCCCTCACCACTTCCAAGGACATTCTTTGTGAAATTACAGACCATGGTGCAACAGTTCATATGGAACGGTAAGATGCCTAAAATTAAATACGCTACTCTGACTCTCCCTGCGAGATTTTGGGGGCTTTGGCCTCCCTGACTTCAGTCATTATTGCAAGGCAGCGAAACTAAGGCTAATGTTGGAGCACCTGAGGGACGACATGGGTGCTTACTGGACATTCATTGAAGACACGCATACCCATCCAAAAAAAGTCAGTCCTCATATGGACACATGTCAAGGAGATCCCACCCCACATTAGAACTCAACCCACTCTGACTGTGCTCTGGGACCTGTGGAAATGTAATAAAGCAAACTCTCGCCTCTTCACCTGGCCTTTGTCCCTGTGTTCGCTGTGGGTTCCCCCGCTGGACCTGGGTAGCAAGGGCTTCCGCAACATGCAGCAGTGGTCAGACATGGGTCTGGAGAGAGTTGCTCAATCGTTCAGGGGGAATAGCTTTATCGAGTATGAGGCATTATCAGAGGCCCTGGGGACAAATGCCTTGACTGTCTTCCTGACTGAAACGTATCTTGAAAGACCCCAAGTGGTATGTTGATGCTTCTCGAGCCCTTACGGCCTTCGAGAAAATTCTCTGTGAAGCTTCTACAAAGAAGAGAGCTCTGTCGAGGATTTATAGAGTATTCATTACGGCTGACCTAGAGGGGAGGCAGGATTTTAGATGATGCTGGGAGGCAAGGGCTGGGGCAGAAATAACGGACGAAACCTGGAGGACGGTTTATAAGTTAATTCTCCCTGGCTCCTTGTGCACGTCGGCGATGGAACACAAATGTGAAATCATTCACTCTTGGCACCTCCCCCCGGTGAGGCTCTCCAAAATGTTTGTGGGCTTCTCCCCGTTCTGCCCAAGGGAGTGTGGACACCGATGAACGTGGTACCATATGTGGTGGAAGTGCCCGTCCGTTGAGGTTTACTGGGCAGATGTCTTGAGCTGAATCAAGGACCTGGTCGGCGGGTCTCCTTCTTTATGCCCCCTTGAGATCTTGTTAGGTATTCCGTCCCCTGATTCCGAAACCTCCAGATTCCCAAAAATTGTGGAAGCCATGCTAAGGGCTGGAAAGGTTAGCATTGGCCCAAAAATAGAAAAGCAAATCCTCCCCATCCAATAAGGAATGGTTAACTAAACTGTAGGATATCTTTATGTATGAGAAGTTGAAAGCGTTTGCAAATGATAGCATGGGAGGTTTTCTGACCGAGTGGGGCGCTGTGTTGTTCAAAGAAGGATGTGAGGGTCTCAAGCTCTAAGCCGAATGGTGGGTTCAGGTTTTTGTATAGCCACTGGTCTCCTGGCCCAAAGGAGGCATGTTTAGTGCACAGGCATGATATATGGAACTTAAAGCGCCAGATAAAACTAATGGTTTGGACTCAATTACTAGTCTTAAGGACCCACTGGATAGCCGTTCATAGTAGCTCATGTGAGGGTGGGGGAGGGGGGAGGTTATTGTTGATGCCGTTGTTTGGAACTCATTGTATTGCCTAATGGAACATGTCCAATACAAATCGAAGTGAAGAAAAATAAAAAATTGCAAGGGAAGACACATAACTTATATTAAACGATAAACAATTCCAGGGTTTGGTAGCAAGAAGTGAAAAAGATTGGAATTTGAGATTGGCAGAAGCAGGCCTAGGGACTGACCTAAGAATCTGAGAAGTGGAACAAGGAGAGTGGGTAGGAGCACATAGAATTACTTAAAAGAGAGATGAGGAGGAGCCAGGCCATTGGCACACTTGAAGACACAGAGGATCGAGAAGATAAGTGAAAACAAAAGATGAATAGAAGAGTTAAGGATTGAGCAAAGAGGAGTGAGAGCACACTGAGGAGGGGCGAGCAAAGTTTGAGACATGAGAAGATGAGTTATTAAGACTTTGGTGGTATCAATTGTAAGAATAGGTTGAATATTTGAAATGTTGTCCAGTAATAAATTGGCAGTATGCAGTAAGCAAATAATCGAGTATGACACCAAGATTATGAGCAGTGGGGGATACTGGAAGGTAAGACGGGGGAAAGAAAACAAGAAGGAGAAAGTTAATGTGCCAATTCAGGAAAATAGAGAACTTTTGTTTTGGAAGGATTAAAGTAAAGCGAGTGACTGAGCATCCACGATTGGACAGCCGAAACCCAAGAAGATAGACTAGAGTGTATGTACTCATAAGAGTGACAGGATGGATTGAAAGAAGAAAAGAGGAAATTATACTAGAGAGAGAGGTGCAGTATGCAGTCCCCATATGGCACAGCTCTCCCTCAGCAAAGAATCCCTTGAAAAAAGGCTCCGTTTTTGTCGAGTAAGCATTTATTAACGTGATAAGAGAACCTTCCAATTGAACCCTCATCATTATATATCTTTTTGCTTTATCCACCTAACAATTTAGTGTACAATGGGTTTCCATCTTCTAAATTATAAGGAATGTGATGAGTAACTCACAAAAATCACCTCTTTCAATGCTGTTACCTACCCATAGCATCTAAATATGGAATTTCCTCCAATTCAAAGCTAATATTAGCTTAGCAGTGCATCTAGCATGTATGTTGGATGCCAATCTCCTGAGTGCAATCCTTTAAAATTCTCACTTCGAAGACCCAAAAGCCAAATCAATTGACAATCGGGGATCACAAAGCCCAGAACAGACTTGGTAGCTGCCAAGGCATCCTCCTAAAAAATATACGTTTTGAGCACAACTACCAAATATGTTCAATGTTCCCTGGTTTTCCACAATCCCGCCAGCACAATTCATAGTATTTTGGGAGATCTCTCCAGAGCCGAATTTAGGATTCTTCTTAGATCTGCACCCCTAAAATACATTCCATTTTGACAGAAAATGAAATATATTTTCTTTTCTGCCTATTTTAATGCTTTAGATAATGGAGAGAGGAACCCTTCCTGGGGATTTTGGGAAACGAGGATTTTTCTGAAGCTGTTGTATATCACCTGAGATATCTATGGAACTGTATATGGATCTGGAATTTGAAATATGGAGTGTGATAGGGGCTGTTGGAGATTTCTGAGTACAACAGTTGGCCAAGGATGGTGGAGATGGCTGGACTTGCTGGGGGCTGTAAGAACCTGTATTTATTCCAATAAAACAGGTTGGTTTATAAAGCTGTACAGTGCTGGGTAAGATTTATTTCAATGGCGACAAGCTGTACTCATGGAGACCGCCCCCAGCGGTTTCACAAGCATTACCTAGATTGATGTGCACTTGTTGGTCATGTCGGAGTCTGGAGGGAGGTGTCTGCCACAGACAAACTGCTCAAAAAGAAGCGTACCCTGCAGGAATAGGCGGTGAAGGAACTCCATTATGGGTGAGTGGAACTATAGGGACTCTGCTGTATCGTGAACGATGCTGTTTGGCCATTGAGCATGTCTGCACTAAGCAACTGGTTTGCTAAGGACGCTGCATCCTATGTGTGCGCTACTTCAACACTAATCAGTCCAAGCGGGTTGCTGGGGACACCGCGTCCATAGTGTCAGCATGTGCTACGTGCGCACACGCTTTGAGGTGCTTTTCTCACCGTGCTTGCACAGCTTCGATAAGGGAGAGGAGCATGAACGTGGGGCTGAGAAGGACGACAACAATTGGTCCTCAACCACGTGTAAGGTGCACATAAGGAAAGTGTCTGTTGGAGAACCATAAGCTGCTTCACTCTCTCCTGGGGATTAGAGAGGAGCATTGTGAAATATATCTTGAACAATACGCTGGGAGAGAGTTTAGACCCATAGCCGTCATGACTGTTGGCTAATAATAAAGATCCCTGGCCAAACCTGAATTGAGGACGAAGGTGTTTCAACGCAGCGATAGCGGTGGTGATACATGGACAAAGGACTATAGTTAATAGTTAAAAGGTTGTCATTTCATTTCAGTGGGAACTGTATAGCTGAATAAGTGGTGAGATGGCAATGCAAGGTGTACCTGGGCCACTCATTTGTATGGCTTCGCCTGGTCCCACCAATGTAAAGTGGTCACAATGGAAGAAAAGTTTCTTGCACTATATAAGGGCATATGATATGTATGATTACTTCCCTGTTTTTTGTTTTTGGGAGAGATGATTTAAGATGGGAAGTTTTTTACACAATATATAAAGAAGAAAACCGGTTACCCATCCCTTTAGCACTTGCTTATTTCACGGTAACACACAGTACTCAATGTTACATCAGTTATAGAGTTTTAGCAACAGAGCATCATTTTATCCAAAAATATATTTATTTTTCCATTCTGAAATTTTTTTACAGATATCCAATCATTATCAATGCTCTTTAACGGTGATTCACAAAAAAATCGCAACACACTTAAGTTTAAGGTTAAGGAGTAGGGAATAAGTGTTCAAGAGATTGGGTGATTTTGATGATCGAAACTGCGTAAGAGGAAGCAAAGAAACAGAAAGATGAGCTAGATTTTATGGAAAACAGAATCCAACTAGAGAACGTGATACCAGATATAAAAATCAAACTAGACAAGATTAATGACGGAATTGACAAATTTAAACAGTTCACGTTGGACAAGAAGATTTGGAAACTAAAAATAAATATTAATAGTTATAAAGAGGAACAGACGTATCCATATCTAGTTCCAGAATATTACAAAGATCAGAATAAGTCCTCTTACAATAAAAGTAGGCTGAATAACGTGAATTTTAATAAAAACGTTTGTCACCTTTTTAGATACTTCAAATAGTGGAAATAGAAGTGCTTCATATGCCAGTATTGCAGGAGCTTCCTCCTCGACTGTGACTCCGCAAAACCAACAGCCTCCGTTTTTTCAGGGGCACAGACAGGGCAGAAACGTATAACAGGTACGGTCCAGAGTGTGCATCAGACAGTGGGACACCAGACAACAACAAGAATGCTGATACCAATTTTCAACCTAACAGACCATGGGCATCATTACAAGGTAGGAGGTAGCCATGGTGCTATTAGCCGTGAATTTCTTCAAAGCTTTCCCTTTCTCTCAAGCTCAAAAAACAATTGCCCCTTATACATTCACTCGGATGCACGGGCATATTGAGCGTCCAACCAAAAAAGTAACTCATGCGACCTTCACTCAGAAGCCAAATACATTCTTACTTGGCAACAACATATTGAAATCCAATTATAAGAACCGCTACTCCCATACACCTCCAGAATCGCTGTTTCCAGCAAAGAGTGCCGATGGTGGCCTTAGTTTTCAAAACTTAGGACCCCAGTCTGACAGCAATATAATTTGAAAAACATTTCAACCCGCACGCACTAATTGGTAGTGGTACAGTGAGCACTAACTTCCATTTAAACGTATGACTTTGATGACAAGAAAACTCCACTTTTTCAGTTTGTGCTCCCACATCCCATCTTACCCCCCTCAAAGGTCACCTTCTGAAATAGTATTACAGAAGTGTGACACGTGCAATACTGTCAAGTTTTGTCTGTGTTTCTGATGATGGCCGCGTACACCAAAACATGAATAAACGATAGTCGGGGCACCGAAGAAAGCTAACGTACTTTGCGCTGTTCCACAACCATCCAGGGAAAGCGCCACATGTCCGTGGGCACAAACTTTTTCCCTCATTCAGTCTAAAGGGAAAAAGAGACGTTTTGAGAACCCCCCTTGTAATTCCCCACCCCCCACACCAAACATTACCAAACTTTCCAAAGAAATTCAGAGTGTCCGATATATTCTTTTTTTGCAAACTTTGGTGAGGATTCGTCCAAGCGGAGCGCAGTTATAAGGCACTCAAAACGTGCTCTTCCTCTGGAAACAGCAACTTCACCATAACAACACAGCCACTAATGTGCCTTTCTAATATGCTGCAGTGGGTGTTGCCAGGGCCTAGAGTTTTAGGAGTGTGGCTTACGGCCTACGGCCTGCAGCCATGCACCCAAAACTCTGCATCCTGGCCACAACCACCTGAGTGATGTCCGGAAGTACAGTTGTATCGATAGGTGTGGTATGCTTCTCTTGTTCTAGCCAGAGGCTAGACTCCTAGCTGTATGTCCATAGATATTACAATGTGTGGGTGTGCAGTCAGTGGCTTATATCTCCAGTGCTTTTAACTTTGTTCTTGGGTGCGTCTCCTTCGGCCATGCACCCAAGACTGTACACACTCCCCACAACCATCTAATCGATAATCAATACTACAGGTGTATCCATTGCTGTGAAATGCTGCGGTGGTTGTGGCCAGGGCCTACAGTCTTGGAAGTATGGCCTTCGGCTTACGGCCTACGGCCATACTTCCAAGACTCTAGGCCCTAGCCACAACCACTGCAGCATGTCACACCCATGGCGGCGTACTAATCAATAGCACACCCATAGGAAAAAATAATGTACTCAATTTTAATGGTCGCTAACACCACGCGTGTCCTTAGAACAGTTTCAAGGTGCCTGTTCACAGCATGGACTGAAATACTACCCTTATTAAACCCCTCATTTTCTGCACGTACAAACATCCCGAACAAGGTGGGCATAGAGAATACATCATTAACGCCTGCCGCCCAAACAAGTACAGTATTTCACCCATCTCTTACTCTCTGACCCTCCCCAAGCACTGTAGGAGATCAAAATAGTTTCCTAAACAGCATTTTGCATGCAGACAACATCATTAACACCTGCCGCCCAAACAAGTACATTATTTAACCCATCGCTTGCTCTATGAACCTTCCCAACGCACTGTAGGAGAGAAAACAGTTTCCGAAACAACATTTCGCCTCTGCTTGCGACCGTGCTGTCTTCGGATACTAGATGTCGGGCGCATCCACACATTCTGACACTCATCACGGCTCGCTGCAACCAATCGGCAGAGACGTTGCGTGTCCGCGGTCATGACGCCAGCCCCTTAGCCAATCGGTATCTTGTCCACGGAGCGAACAGGGAAGTGTGACCGCGGAGCAGATGTAGATATCACACATTTTTTGAGACCTACTACTTTTTGGTTGTGTTAAAGAAAACTACTGGACGGATTGGCACCAAAAGCACACTTTCGGGACCAAGCTCCTACTACTGCCGCAAATTTGGTGAAAATCTGTCCAGCGGTTTGGGCTGTAGGCATTCAGTCTATGGGGGAAAAAAAGACATTTTAGGCCCCCCCCCTATAACTTTCCTAACCAAACTTTACTCACCAAACTTTGCAAAAAATTCAGAGTGGCCCATATACTTTTTCTGAAAAGTTTGGTGAGGATTCGTCCAGGGGGAGCGAAGTTATAAGCTGCCCAAAAAGTGCTCTTCCTATGGAAACAGCAACTTAACCATAACTACACGGCCACTACCGTGGCCGCGTAATATATATTTCTGAGGCTTGTGGAATCTGCTTAGATTCACATGCTGTGCATAGGCAGACATCTAGTGGAAGCTGCAGAGTATTACAGTTTGTTTTTCGAAACACGAAAAGGGGCGTCGAACTTGGGCGTGCCAGAAATACTATCCCTAGTGTGAAGTCCACTTCACCCATGATCCCTCGCGTGTGTAGGACCCTCAGATTGTTTTTTTCTGCCATACCAGTCGGACGCATGTTGCGGAGTTCCCTTGGCATTAGCCAATTATACTAATATTATTGTTAAACATTCCCAATTCTTTCCACCCTACGCCAAAGATCGACGCCGGTGAAGATCGAGGACACCAGCCGTCGAAACTCCACAACGGACTTTGGGCCTCGGAAGGCTTCTGGCCTTGGCCCGGGCCTTGGAAGCCCTCTGGCCTCGGCCTTGAACAAGTAGGGAGAGTGGGGGGTGGTCATACAGGCTTCCACATGTATTCCTACATATACTCACCCGCTGCCAAATTAATACATATGGAGAATACTCCTTTCAAATTCTGCCCGAAGTGTAACACAAAGTTCCCCTGGGTAGATAAGCACAATACGTGCAATTTGTGTCTCCCACAAGACCATCCCGAGGCTACCTGTCGAGCTTGTAAGCTCTTCAATCCGAAGACATTTAAAGACCGCTCCACTAAACGCTTGGCCCCCTACGCCAGGCAACGAGAGGCCATGGACGCCGAGGGGGCCTTTAGCGATGGCAGCAACGCCGACGTATCAGACGGCAAGGGCAGAAGGGTGACTTCAGACACCCACGCACAAGCCCCCGACCTCGGAAGACTGGCCAGCGGTCCAGTTATAGGGACAACACCCGGCAGCAAAAGCACAACCTACACCACTCCCACTAAGCACATCAGCCCCAGCCGTGACTCGACTTGTGTGTCACGGCTGGGGCAACGGAAGGCACGAGAGGCCATGGACGCCGAGGGGGCCTTTAGCGATGGCAGCAACGCCGACGTATCAGACGGCAAGGGCAGAAGGGTGACTTCAGACACCCACGCACAAGCCCCCGACCTCGGAAGACTGGCCAGCGGTCCAGTTATAGGGACAACACCCGGCGGCAAAAGCACAACCTACACCACTCCCACTAAGCACATCAGCCCCAGCCGTGACTCGACTTGCGTGTCACGGCTGGGGCAACGGAAGGCACCGAAAGAGAGCGGTCTAATGATTCTGTGTCCTCTGGGCTTTCCCGTTCGCGATTGCCACATGACAAAGACCAACCATCCGTGGTTGGAAAAGGTGCTGCACTACCAATAGTTGTAGAGGCTCAGTCGTCGGAAGACTATCCCAACCTCTGTGCTCCCAAGTCTAAGCGTGTAGCGTCTACTCCCGAGATTCAACACCCTCCTTCTACCACCTCCGAATCTCGACGCGAAGCTTCAAAGACCACCTCCGAACCGCGACACGTCAAAACCCTTGGAAATCCCTAAAACCTCCGGAAAACATTCCTCTAGTCACGGAAAGGGGGATAAACAGCACAAGAGACCTTCAGAACACCATAAAGAAAAACAGAAGGCCCCTAAGGTGATTGAAAAGTCCAAGGTCCCTGACACTACTCCTAAGGGTAAAATTGTCCCTCCCACTCCTCACGATATGGGCATGGATGAGGAACCAGAGCAAGAGAGGTTTATTCCCAGTTCCAGGGAATGGAACTCAGCCGATATTGATAGGGTAATGAGAAGGATGTCTACGAGAAAGACCCTCATTATTTCCATAGCTATGCAAACACACCAGCTACCTCTGCCCCTTCGGGATCCAAGGACTCTCAACCCCCTACTAAAAGGCTCTGCTCTGAGGCTCCGGCACAGGGATTGGTTTCAGACCCTTTACTAATTGAACCTTACCATGCAGGGTCATATGGTGGGGAGACAGAGACACAGATGCTGGAAGATCAGACAGGGGTTGCTTATTATAGGGATGATGAGGACCAGGAAGAGGAAGATGAGGCGGAAGCCTACAATCTTGACTCCCCTATTCCTAAGGATCCCCTGGTGCATGACTCACCGATTGATAATCAGCCACTCCTCAATGAGGTACTAGCTAAAGCAGCAGCTCATTTTCAAATAGACACACAAGGTGTCCAAGAAGATGGGGATTTCGTGGAAAAAATTCTAGGGGACAAGAGAGCCATTACCCAAGCCATCCCAATATTAAAATCAATCCAGCGTAGAATCAATCCTTCACTGGTAACCCCAAATCTTACTTGTGCAGTGAATCCACGTGTGGAAAAAATTATTCCGGGCTGCATGCTCCGATCCCATGTACATAAGGGGTCAATTAAAACCTGACTCCCTGGTATTAACAACCACCAGAAAGAGGGCAGGCACACCACTAGCTTCTTCCTAAGCACCTCCCGATAAGGAGAGCAAAAGGATCTATCCTCTGGGTAGGAAAGTTGCATCCACGTCAGCCTATCAGGCACGTATTGCTAACAGTACCACTCTTTTAGCAAGCTATAACTGCCACCAGTGGAAACAAGTAGCTGCTCTAGTAGCCTCTGCATCTGAACCACTAAAAGGCCAGTTGGGCCAAATTGCAGCAGACGGAAGGTCTGTGTCTGGATGCATCCTTAAAACAAATTTTGATGCAGCAGATAATGCAGGAAGATTAATAGCAGAAGGCACAGTAATAAAGCGCTGAGCTTGGCTAAGGCAGTTTGGGTTTAAACCCGAGACCCAAGCCACGCTTATAGACATGCCAGTAGAGCCGAACGTTCTATTCGGCAAGGCAGTGGAAGAGGCACTAAAGACAGCTAAAGATGAGTATGAGACCCTAAAATATCTCGGCCAACTCACAAATAAACCCCCAGGTTAAAGGAGAAATAATAGTTTTCGTCGCTTTCACGGCCAAAGCTCACATAAGGGTTCCAATATCTACCAAAATCAAGGAACCTCATGGGGCAACAATCAGTTCCAAACATCACAGGGATTCACCAGAGGCCAGCGCAGGGGCCGCACTAGGGGTAGAAACAGCCCCGCTGGAGGTGGCACGCCACCTTGTAAACGATGACGTTCCGCTTCAGGTCCCCTCCCATGCATCCCCAGTAGGGGGGGCGCATTTCCACCTTCACACACGCATGGGAGGGGATCACTTCGGACAGGTGGGTGCTGTCCACAGTGTCCGCAGGATACTGCATAGAACTATTAGCGCGCCCCCACGACCATCCTCCAAGACAGAAGGTACACTCGTTGGAGCACCAGAAAATCCTTCTTGAAGAAATTGCCACTCTACTTGCAAAGGACGCCGTAGAACTTGTCCCGGGCAACCAGGTAAACAGGGGGATTTATTCAACCTACTTTCCTTGTGCCAAGGAAAGATCTAACAATGCGCCCAGTATTAGATTTGCGCCCCGCAAACAAGTATGTCAAGCCACAAAAATTCAGTATGACTACACTCCAAGAGGTAATTCCCCTACTAAAAAAGGGGATTACATGGCAACATTGGATATGAAAGATGCCTATTTTCATATTTCAATGTTCCCAGCGCACAGAAGATTTTTGCGTTTCAAAATAGACAACCAGCACTACCAGTTCAGGGTGCTGCCCTTCGGTATAGCCTCGGCTCCAAAGGTATTCACCAAGGTTCTGGCGGTGGTGGTGGCGCATCTACGCAGGGAGGCAATCCCAGTGTACCTTTACCTGGACAAGAGGGTCATCACAGGGGAAACCCCGGTAATTTACAGATTAAACAATCAAAGAACAATCGACCTCCTCTTCCAATTGGGCTTCACAATCAACGAGAGAAAATCAAGCCTGGTGCCAAGCACCTCAAAACAGTTCCTAGGAGCTGTACTAAACACTCAAAAAGGGTTGGCCTTTCCATCAGAGGAAAGAATTCAAAATCTGTTGCTGCAAATTCCTCTATCAGTCCGGTTGCCAAATAAGGGTGCGCAAAGCGATCCGTTTGCTAGGCATGATGGCATTTTGCATTTACCTGGTTCCCCACGCGCGTCTGCGCATGAGACCCATGCAGGAATGGTTGGCGAAACAGTGGTCTCAAGCAAGTGGTCAGTGGGACGATCTAGTGGTAGTTTCGCCAACACTAGTACAAAGTCTTTGCTGGTGGACAAGAGAGAATCTTACGAAGGGGAAACCCTTCTACGATCCAGAGATACAGGCTGTCGTCACAACAGACTCCTCCCTGGCAGGGTGGGGAGCTCACGATCTTCACCACACAGATCAAGGTCTCTGGTCTCACACAGTGGCTCAGAACCACATCAATCTGCTAGAGCTTCTGGCAGTCTTCAGAGCGCTTTGGGCATTCGAACCCCTCCTATCCAACCTGTCAGTGCAGATCCTAACAGTCAGCACAACGGCAATGTTTTACTTAAACAAACAAGGGGGCACTTGTTCGCCAAATCTTTCCAAGCATGCCCAGATAATTTGGAAATGGGCACTCAAACCGAAGATTTACCTGTCATCCCAACATGTTCCAGGGGATCTCAACTCGCTAGCAGATGCTTTCAGCAGGGATCCCCTTCCAGAAGAACACGAGTGGACACTACACGATGAAGTCGTAGAAGACCTCTTCTCTCAGTGGGGTTTCCGCACTATAGACCTATTCACCACAAGCAAAAACAGGCAATGCCCAGACTTCGCATCCAGGTTCCCCCAGCCAGGCTCCAAGGGGAACACCCTATGGATGAATTGGACAGGGATGTTTGCCTATGCTTTTCCACCAACCCCTCTGATGAGAAAGGTGGTGAACAAGATCCACAGGGAACCGATGACGCTCATCCTAGTTGCTCCTATGTGGGCGAGACAACCATGGTATCCACACCTACGCAAACTGGCGGTGTGCGACCCCATCAAACTCCCGTGCCGGTACAACCTACTCTCCCAGCACGAGGGGCTAATAGTGCATCCTCAGCCCAACTCAATGAACTTGGCAGCATGGCTCCTGAAGTCATAGAGTTCGGACATCTCCATTTACCCCAGAGATATATGGATATCTTGAAAGAGTCAAGAAAACCTAACACAAGGCACTGTTACTATGACAAATGGAATTAATTTATTTGGTGCCAGAATAAACAAATCAACCCAGTTGGTTGTACTCCTTCGAATGTTGTCACCAAATGCTCCACCTATTGGATGCAGGGTTAGTGTTTAACTCACTTAAAGTGCACGTGTCCGCTTTATCAGCCTACACCACTTCCTATAACAAGGTGTCGTGGTGGAAAGTGCCAGTTGTCAAAGCATTTATGGAAGGGGTAAAGAGACTCCACCCTCCAATTTCTAACCCACCACCTGGTTGGGACCTGAATGTGGTACTTGCTAAACTCATGAGACCCCCCTTTGAGCCCATGCACAAATCTAGTCTCAAACACTTGACTTATAAAACTGCCTTCTTAGTTGCCAGCACATCCATAAGAAGGGTCAGTGAAATTCAAGCTCCATCAGTGCAGGATCCTTTCTTTACTGTTCAGAAGGATAAACTGGTTTTACGCACTCACCCTCGGTTCTCACCTAAGTTAATTTCCAAATTCCATGTTAACCAGTCTATTGAGATACCTGCCTTCTTCCAGGAACCCAAAAGCTCTGCTGAGGTGAAAATCCACACACTAGATGTGAGGAGGGCGGTCCTCTACTATGTAGACAAGACCAAACCGCTAAGAAAGACAGATCAACTGATTGTCTCAATAGCTCCTGGCAGAGAGGGAGATCGCATCTCTAAAAAGGCCATCTGTAGGTGGATAGTCTGATGTATCCAACTGTGCTATTCCCTTTCAGATAAAACACTGCCTTTTACGCCGAGGGCCCATTCTACAAGAGGTACTGGAGCCACTTTGGCTTTCATTGCAAATGTACCCCTTGATACCATTTGCAAAGCAGCTACATGGAGCTCTATTCACACCTTTACTCAGCACTACTGCATTGACTCTCATTCCAAGACAGATACTCAAGTGGGACAAGTGGTTCTAAGACATTTGTTCGCTCATGACCCTTTTCGCATCCCACCTCCTTCTTCTAACACTGCTCGCTAATCTATGCACAGCATGTGATCTAAGCAGATTCTACAAAACTCAGAAGGGATACATTATTCACTGTAATCGTATTTCTGATGCTTGTATCTGCTTAGATTCACATGCGTCCACCCTTCCTCCCCTCTGAGAGAAGGCGCACGTATGCTTGCAGTCTTATCTATCTTATCTGCTTGGATACTCTGTACTCACGCTACTCCTCATGCTACCGCAGAAAAAATACAATCTGAGGGTCCTACACGCATGAGGTATCATGGGTACAGTGGATGTCACACTAGGGATAGTCACACTAGGGATAGTATTACTGGCGCGCCCTAGTTCGACGCCCCTTTTTGAGTTTCGAAAACAAACTGTAATGCTCTGCAGCTTCCACTAGATGTCGGCCTATGTACAGCATGTGAATCTAAGCAGATACAAGCATCAAAAATACGATTACGGTGAGTAATGTATCCCTTATGAATTTAGCAAACAAACATACACTTAGATATATAAAAAGATAGGTAAAAAGGGCATCCTTGTTAACAGGGCAGCAGAAGACACCTTCATCTTGGCCACTACGACACTGCTTAGTCCCTCAGCAGGTAGGCGAAGAGATCACTCGTGCTAATGGTGTCTGAGGTGGCTCGTCCTCCCTCTCAGTGAGACTTCACCAGGGGGTCCAAATTCTTTTTTTTTCAATGTTTATTTTAAACCAAGGCAGGAAAACAAGTACAGTTATACATCGACCCAGCATTTCAATCAAGTTCTTCCCTCTCTTCCCCCATGTGAATGCCGATCCGGAGCGGTGTCTCAGGATTTTGTGGTTTCTCCTCCTATTTTTATCTTTTATCCTCCTCCTCAGGTATAACCTCACTGTTCAGGATCCTCCTAGCTTGCTGAGGTTTGTAGGTGAGGGCTGGAAATTTTAGGTCATAGTCAAGAACTGGGCTCCAAATGTTCTGGAAGCGGTGAAGAAGCTCTGCCTTAGCAGCTATTACCTTCTCTGCGATAAGAATGTCCCATAATTTGGCCCACCAGAGGGGCAGGAGTGGGCCTTCCTTGGATTTCCAGGAGCGGGCAATCGTTATTCTTCCTGCTAGGAGGCATTGGGACAACAGCTTAACTTTGGCTCCCGATCTTGAGTAGATTCCGGGAACCGGGACGCCTAGCAGGATAGATTCAGGCTCTAGTGGAAGTGTTGTTTGAGTGATTCCTTCAATAGCAACCAGACATTGCTTCCAGAATTGTTGGGCTTTTGGGCATGTCCACCACATATGGAGAAAGGACCTCCGGTGTCCGCATTGTCTCCAGCATGCCGGGATCAAGCGTTTGGTTCATGAGTAGGAGCCTCAATGGGGAGTAGTACCATTGCAGCATGATTTTGTAGGCGCACTCCCTATTAGTGACGCAGGCCGATGATGAGTGGGCCCGAGTCCATATATCCACCCAGGTCTGATCCTCTATAGGGTGGCCTAGGTCTGCCTCCCATTGTGCCATACATCGCGTTTTGGAGGCAAGAAAATCCCCCTGGAAGCGTCTGTAAAAAGTGGAGATCTTACCTCGGGTCGGAAGATCCACGAGGGTTAGCTCCAGTGCTGTGGGGGGGCAGGTTGCTGGCTGGCGGGTTTGCGGGTGGGAGCACCAATGGAGAAGCTGGATGGAAGAGAACCTGTCTTTCTCTTGAAGCTGGAAGGCTTGCTTGCATTGTTCGAAAGTGCGAGGTTCCTCCCCCACAAACAATTGTCCCAGAGACTCCAGGCCCCCGGCGATCCAGTTTCTAAAGTTTTGGGGATTCATTTACAGGTGTGAAGGTTGGGTTAAGAAACACCGGCGACAAGGGGCTCAGTCCTCTGGGGATCCCCTTTTTCTTTAGGACTCTGTCCCAAATGTCTATGGTGTGCCTGGTAGCTATCAATAGTCTCTCCCTTGTTTATCGCCCTTGGGGGTGGGATATGTGGAAGAAAGTGCAGGGGGAGGGATAGGCGGGATTGTTCAAGCTCCACCCATCTTGGGCGACCAGAGGATAC
Organism: Ambystoma mexicanum; assembly: GCF_040938575.1. NCBI lineage: Eukaryota > Metazoa > Chordata > Amphibia > Caudata > Ambystomatidae > Ambystoma > Ambystoma mexicanum. Next base: position 943,453,906 of record NC_090928.1, on the reverse strand, counting down.
TTGCCATGCCTCAGTATATGCTAATTGTGCTTCCATCTGGTATCCCTGCAAGTCTGGTACCCCTAAACCACCTAGTCTTGCATTACCTAGCAGTGTTTTTTGGGGGATCCTAGGTTTTTTTCCCCCTCCATATAAATCATAGCATGTTCCTCTGGAGGTCCCGAAGGGCCGGCGGTGGAATAGGAACTGGAAGTGATGAGCAGGCATATAGAAACCTGGGAAGGAGATTCATCTTACAGACAGTGATGCGGCTCATTAATGAGATTTCCTGGGATTTCCAGCGCTTCAGGTCCTCTTCCAGTTCTTTAAAAAGAGGGGAAAATGTACACAGTAAATATATTTTGGGTTTGCCGGGATTTGGTCCCCCCAGGTATGGGATTGCCTTAGCCTTCCACTGAATAGGGCTTAGCGGGATCAAGGCTTCCTTCTCTGCCGGTGTCAGGCCTATCCCCAGGGCCGTGGACTTGTTAAGTTTTATGGCGAAGCCAGTGACTCTTCCGTAATTATCTATCTCAGCAAGGGCGTGTTTCAGTGAGGTACAGGGCTCTGAAATGGTAAGCAAGACGTTGTCTGCGTATATGGCAAGTTTGTGTTGTGAGGGGCCAACTTGGAGCCCCTTGATGAGCTTGTTGATTCTTTGGGCGAAAGGTTCCATGATCACGGCAAACAGGAGCAGGGATAGCGGGCATCCCTGCTTGGTCACGCTGGTCAAGGAGATCGGGGTGGAGAAGGTGCCGTTGATCCTCAGAAGAGTTTTTGGTGACTTATAGTTTGCTAGGACCATGGTTCGAAACTCTGTCCCAAACCCAAAGGCTTCTAGGGTGAGGCTCATAAAGGACCAATCCACCTTGTCGAATGACTTGGTGGCGTCGAGGGCCAAGAGTGCTAGGCCCTGAGAGTCCCGGGTGGCCAGGTCTACCAGGTCCAGTGTTCTGCGCATGTTGTCGCCTGTGGCTCTGTTTCTGATGAACCTGGTTTGATGAATTGATTATATTCGGCAGGATGTGGGAAAGGCGCGTCACAAGGACCTTGGAGTAGATGTTGGCATCAATGTTCAGCAGGGCAATTGGTCTGTATGAGGCCAGGTTCCTTGGGTCAACCCCAGGGTTTGGGTAGAAGGACGGTAATAGATTCTTGCATGGAGGGGGTTATCGTGCCCGTTTCCCTGAAAGAGTTAAATAGATTCACCAATGGCGTCAATAATTGGTGCCCGAAAATCTTGTAGAATTTTGTGGAGTATCTGTCGGGTCCGGGGGCTCGGGTTTTAAGAGATTTTATGGCCTCCTCTACCTCTTCGCCTGAGATCAGCGCGTCCAGGATATCTAGGGCGGAATCTTCCAGCCGGGATAGGGTGGCTTTCTGCAGGTATTTTGTTTGCTCCGTCACGTTTCGTGGCGGTGCGGACATCACTTGAGTCAGGTGATTCGTTGCCAGTTGTAGTTTCTCCAGTTCTGAATATAGTATCTTGCCCTGTGGGTCGCGTAGTCCAATAATTGTGTTCCTCCTTTGTATTTTAGCAAGTTTTGCCACTAGCAATTTGTTCGCTTTATTGTTCTTTACATAATAGAATTGTTTGGCCTTTGCCAGTAATTGCGCAGTGTGTTCAGCGTAGTGGGCCTCAATTTTTTTCTGTACAGTTCGGATGGCTCGTTGTGTTTTGGGGGACCAGCCCTTTTTTTTGTGAGTGTCTTCTGCTTTCTGGAGGTGGTCTTCGAGGGACAGGCGAGTTTGCCGCCTGTTCCTATGGTATGCCACTCCTTGAGCTATTAGTTTTCCCTGAATGACTGCTTTCATAGCATCCCAGGAAGGTGTCGTCGTTAGGGTTCTCTTTAAAGAAGTTCTTAATTGAAGTTGCTATGGCATCTCTTATCGGCATCTCATTAAGAATCTGGTCGTACGGTGACCATCTGCGTTGGGCGGTGGGGGCTGGGTCATGAATGCGGATCTCCAGGGTTACCAGGGCATGATCGGACAAAATCCTTGATCCAATGGATACCTCATTGATATAGGCGAGCACCTGCGGAGAGGTCAAGAGGATGTCGATTCTTGAAAACGTTCTGTGGACATCAGAATAAAAGGAATAATCTGTCTGTGAGGGAGAAGGAATAATCTGTCTGTGAGGGGTGCAGCACCCGCCACAAGTCTACCACCTCTAGGGTCCTGAATAGGCGTAGCAATCCGAGGGCCAGAGTGACGTCTCCAGAGGAAGGGTGGGTGCGATTTGTCCTTTGTGGGGTCCCAGAATCACCTCCCATTACTATTTGACCCTCTGCAAAGGGTGCCAGCGCGGGGGGCTTAAAGTTTCATAGAATGGGACTTGTCCCGTATTTGGGGCGTACACTGAAGCAAAGGTGTACAGTTAATAAATAAATAGGAGGCATTTCACTGCCACGAATCGCCCTTCTGGGCAGAGTTTCGTTTCCAGAATGTGGGGGTTTAACCCCTTCCTAAAGAGAACCGCTGTACCCCCTTTCTTGGTGCCGCCTGAGGCAATGAGTTGCTTTGGGAATTGTTGCAGGCGCCCAAAGTCCGTGGGTGGTAGGTGTTTCCTGAATTAGGGCCACCGCTGCATCTTCATCTTGGAGCCTTTGTAGGATTGATTTACGTTTGGGGGGAGTTTAACCCCCTGACATTAAGGGAGACGAACGTTAGGGTGCAGTGTTCCTGGCTGGGGGGCAAAGTTTCTGTTAGGTTCCGGAGGGGGGAGTGGGTTGGATATGGGTCAGCCATGGATTGAGAGAAGTTGAAGCTGTACACCATCCTGCTCTTGGGATTTTTGCCCATGCCTCCAACGGGGAGGCTGGGTATTAACCAACAGGGGGGCCAGCTTTGTGGGACTTGCACCCCCCATCCCCAAGGCCAACTGGGCCAAATTGTTACGCTCACCTGGCTCCCACAGAGGCGTCGATCTGGACTGGACTGCTGCGGTCTCCACCAATGTGACGCATAGGGCTGAGATGACGGACTGGACTGGCCCACCTAGCTTCGTTTGCTTGGCCCGTAGGAATATTCTTCTGCAAATGGAGAAAGGGAATTAACCACCCGTGGAGTTGAGCGTAAATCCCCCCACCCCGCTGTTCTCCCCACTGATCACCTTTGATGTCCCCTCTTATAGTCTCACCTGATGATTTTAAAAATGAGCTCTCCATCCTGCATTGAGCGCAGGGGCGCGTAGATAACCAGTTGCTTCACTGGCTCGAAGGAATTGGTGAGTTCCAGGACAATATTGACTCCGATATTCCAGGCAAGACGCCGCAAGTATGTAGTTCGTAAGAGTTCAAATGCCTGACTTTCACTCTTGTCCGATTCCTTGCAGGTTGCAGCTTGACCCTACTGAAGAGTTCCTCATGGCAACCGGTAATATTCTGGTAAGGATTTGCATTATCCAACACAGTTTGATAAAATAATGTCCATATGTAACCTGTTGCTTTCTCCCTTATTCAGGCGCTGAGAGAAAGTATGAAGTCTCGGGGGAATAATGCCTCGGCGGTAAGATCAGGTAAGTCTTTTGTGGTGAGGAGGGTTCCCCTTGTTAGTCCCTTTGTTTCACCTTGCTGTCCTTGTGTTTCCCCTTAGGGGCCGGGGTTCGGCTAGGATGCAGTGGAAGCTGTACCCCAGGTGGTAAAATCATGTAAGTCTATGGGGGGGTATTCCTCTGTGTATTCCCTTGGCTCACCTTGCTGTTCTTGTCTTCTCCTTAGGTGCCAGAGTGCGGTGGGAACATGCAGGAGGATGCGGTGAAATGTGAAGATGCTGCGAAGGCCGGTGAGTTCAGCGCGGCGCTGCAGCAGACGAGGCGACGTGCATAAAATAACTTCTTTCTTCCAGCTCGAAGGCGCGATGGATCGGGAATTCAGGTAAGGATCAAAGGTATTGCTCTTGTTCTAACCTTTTCTCCTTCTTTCTCCCTTTTTCTAGGAGCTCCAAACTCGAGGCGGGCGTGGCAGAAGACTGGATGCAGACTTGCAGGCACGGTGAGCGTTACGCTGCTGGATGCAGAATAACGCGAAGCGTGTGCTGCTTTTCGGGCTTGGTTTAAATAGCCTCCAAAGTAGTCCCAGGTAAGTATTCCTCCCCAGCCCCACCCAAGTAAAAAATAGTCCCTAGGTAAAATAGTCCCTTCCAAGCCTTGGAGCTCTTGCAGCATGGTCTGCATCAGGTAAGTTTGCAGCATGGTCTGCATCAGGTAAGTTTTAATCTATGAGCCTGGCGCCTATGGCGCCAGGACTGCACCCAAATAGCCCCTAGCAGGGGTTATTGGTCTTGCTTGGGGTAACTTGATGCCTGCTTCCGGGGTTGCTGGACTTGGTCTGGGTCCCCGGGGGTAGGCATCATGACACAAATAACCGTAGTCAGCCAACATGGCTGAAACTAAGATCAGATTGTGTGGTATTCCAAGGACTTGTGGGTGAATAGTACCTCGGAAATGGGCAGGAGTCGTGGGGGGGAAGGGGGCGCTGCCATAAGTATGGTGACGGTTCGTTTGTTTCTTTGTAGGTGGCGTTCTTTCAAGGCGAAAGAGGTGCAGGTCTCGAGGAGGAATAGAGCTGCGCTGAATAGAATTATAGGCGAGTAGGGGCTATAGGATCCATCGTTTAGGTTGTCAGCTTCCTGTCTCTTTGCCTGTATACCTTCCTTTCATGTTAAGTTATCTCTTCCTCCTGTCTCTTGGGACCTTCGTCCATGGAGTCTGCTTCTCTTTCGGAGGGGGCGTAGGGTCTTTGCCGGCGGTGGTTTCAGGAGCCATAGGGGAGCAGGAGCCGGGTGAAGTTGGGTGCATGATTTGTTCGGCGTCCTCGAGGTGGCTAATTCGCCTTAAAGTGCCTCTATAGGTGAATTGTAGCGCTGTCTGGAAGAGCCATCTATAATGGACCTGCTGGCTTTGAAGAAAGAGAGTAAGGGGTCGGAGGGACCTTCTTTTTCGCAGTTTGAGAAGGGAGAAATCCTGGTAAATTTGGAGGGGAAAGCCCTGGAAGGTCAGCTCCTCCCGGGTGCGACTGATTGTTTTGATGGTCTCATTCGTAGTGAAGAAATGTGCCCTGGTGATAACATCGGGGGGGAAATCTGAGTCCACTCCCCGAAGTGGGCGCAACATATGGTTGCGATCCAACAAGAGTTGAGACTTGTCCAGGTGTGGGAGCAAGTACTGGAAGAGGTCCCCCACGTATTCCGTTTTGATCTGGAATCGAGGCAGGAATACCCCGAATTCATAGGTTATTGCGTCGGGCTCGATTTTCCAAGTCTTCTTGTTTGAATTCTAAGATTTTGTATTTGTCCTTCAAGGCTCTAATGGAATGTTGGATTTCGCTTAGGGTTGTGGTGTGATCTTGGGTTTGATCCTCAACCTCCCCCAGTCTTTGCTCTGCTTCCGTCACCCTCTGGTCAGTGTGCTCTAATTTTGTGGAAAGTTCATTCATGCAAGACCTAAACTGTTATTTGATATCAGCCATAAAAGCCAGTAGGTAGTTTCTGGTTGCGAGGGTTTCCTTGTCTTCTGTGGTCATCTGAGGCGCAGAGTCGGAGGGATCCTGTTTCTTTCCCTTGTCCGCCGATAGCAGCATTGTGGCTATGTCCGTGTTCTTATAAGATTTAGATTGCTTGGCCAAGACATCTTCACTCCTGAAGTGGGAGGTGTGGAAACTCCTCAAGAAGGTAGTGTAGATAAGTGGAAATTCGTGTAGCCTCAGACAGCCACCAACACAGCACTGTGGTCGGGGGGGGTGGTAGAGTTGCAAGTGAGGGGGAAGGCTCAACGCCTACGATCGTTAATTAGGCTGGATAGCCCACCCGGGCCAGCTGGAAGGAGGGGGGGGCCTGAGAAGTGGGCCGGGCGCCCCAGGAGGTGTTCAAGTGAAGAGGAGCAGCGAAGAGCCCATATTTAGCTAAGGTTGTAGGGAGACCTGGGTTAGGATGAGGCTGCTAGTTTTCCCAGAGGCCGTGGTATGTAGTGGTTGTGTTCAGCCTGGTGAGGGGTTCGGCCGTAGTGGGAGCGTCCTGGTCAGATCAATAGCACTGCTGCGTGTTACGCTGGGCCTCAGGGTCACCTGGTTGAAGTCCAGATTGTGGTCCACCAGGACACTTGTTGCAAGTGGTTGTGGGCAGCTGTGGTAAGATTAGTTCCCCTCAGGCCTTGCTGCCTTCAGTTGAATGCACCCATGGTCCGAGCCGGGGGGTTTGGTTGGGTGGGGGTCCCCACCAAATATTAGGGGCAAACAAGAGGGGTCTAACCGGTGGACCCGGGGTCCAGAAGCTAGTGAGTCTCTTGGTGGTAGTGAGGAAGGGGGGGTAGATCATGCAGGCCTCCCTACCTCCAATAGTGCAGGCCTGTCAGGTCCCAGTGCTGCTCGTCCTTTCATCCGCTATGGAGCCCGTCTCCTCCAGGGAGGTTGCGGGTTGGGTGGGGGGGGGAACAGTCTGGGCGGGTCCAGCAGGGAGCAGATGTAATCATTTGAAGAGGGCTGCTAGAGGGGACCATCCATCGCTGACAAGGTGATTGTTGAAGCCAGAGTGTACCTTCTCCCCCTTCCAGGGGTCCTCCCAGAGCCTCCAGGTCTGAGGCTGACAGCTGCTATGGCAGTGAGGCCCGGGGAGCGCTGCAGCAGGCTTCCCTCTGGAATCGAAGGTCCTGTAGTTTCGCCCGCCGTTTGAGGTATCTGGCGGGGAGGTCGTGGGCGGATCCACGGGCTAGGCCAAACCGTGCCTGGCCCCCCGAGGGCTACAGTCTCCTGAGAGCACCTCGGTGGAGGAGACATGGGCGCAGGCGGAGGGTCACCATAAGGAGCCCCCTCAACCTCCTTCCTCCAGAAATAGTCAAGGCGGCGTTCTGAAGCCGTGTAGTGATGGAGGCCTCTGGATGGGGGGGGTCCGGTCCAGGACGTTGCACTGCCAATCGGAGGGGCCGGAGGCTCCCTCACTCCTCTCCTCCCAGGCGCAGGCTAGCAGGTCGCGCAGCTCCACCCGTCATTTTGAAGTCCAGATTGTGGTCCACCAGGACACTTGTCCGGGGGAGGCCTCAGGGCAACCAGGACTCAATCTCCTCTTCCCTCGGGACTACTGCCACCTTAGCTGCATCGGTCGAGGCCGCGTGTCCTCACGTCGCCACCAGTGATTAGCTCGTCCAAACGTTCATTGGAACCATATTATGGTGTAGAGTGCAGCGGGCATCCCACAGAGTCCATCACGGGGGCAACCGTACTATCGGCGCTTCAGGCACGCCCCGTCCCGGGGGTCCAAATTCTAGCTAACTCTGCCACGTATTGCCCTCTCCTTTATGGGGGCAAATCCCCGCCCTTCTCAGTTGTCTGCCCTCGGCCGAAGAGCAGATCACAAGTTGAAGGGACAGAGGGTGGAAAAAACCAGTAAGAAGTGGAAAAACCCAGCGTCCCTTTCCTCGCATTCATTCCCAGAACCCCTTATCATGCTCAGATTCCTCTCCGCATTTGTCCTTCAGTGGACAATACAATAACTATTCTCCACAGTGAGTCCACTCGGCAATAAGATTTGTGGCTATGTGACCTTGCTTTGCTTTTGCTACTGAAATGCTTGTTTATTATCTGAGGCCCACAGAGACGCAGACTTTTTGTTACGGTGATGGGAGATGAGTGTCCAAAATGGCTATTTGTATTTTGTTTATTTATATAGCGCACCGGGCCCTAGGGGGTCACACAGGTTTGTGTTCTCATGTTGCATAAAGTTCCATGTTATGTGCTTCCATGCTGCATTAGGGTCCATGGTGTATGTGTTTCATACTCACTGTAGCAGGATAATAGATTTAGGTAGAAGCCTATGCAGAGTCAGTGGTTAGTCTGTGGTTGGAGTAGGTCAGGATTGCTGATATGTGTGTTTGCTTTCCCTAAACTTCCCCCAAAACCTATCCAACTACGCTACCCTAATTCCTCTTTCCGGTTTTCCTTATCTCCCCTTACCTATCCACAACCTCTCCCTAATCCCTCACCGCCCCCCCCCATTGGCTGCTGCATGGCTACCTGTTTAATCCAAAATCCAGGTGACCGTGCCAACCACAGTGGGAGGGCCGATATATTCGGCTTCTGTGGTTCTGGGGAGAGTGCCGATACTCTCTCCTCCTTTGGTTCTTGACAGAATAATCTGCCTCCGATTTCGGGGTATATTAACCACCCAGGCCAAATGGAGTCGAATTCTCCCCCTTTAGCAGAAGTGCTAAAGGCTCTGCAAGACATTCAACTTGAATTAGCTCACGCAAGGCAGGAATCTACTGCTTTAAAAGCTCAAGTGCAGGGATTAGTGGTGCAAGGTACCCCATTAGAAATAGGTGCTGCCGGACCCTCGGGAGGGGTAGCGGCGGGCAGGTCCTCCACAGTTATTGTGCAACCGCCAAGCAGTGTGCCATTGGCGGGACCGGAAAGGTTTGTGGGAGATCCCTGGAAATATATGTTGTTTTTGACTCAATATAGATTACATTGTTTGTGTAAACCCGCTGCCTTTGAAACAATTTATGCTAGAACAGCGTTTGTTTTTGTCTTATTTGACGGGAGATGCCGCAGACAAGGCTATGCCCCTGGTGCAGAAGGATGAAACTTTACCATGTAACTTGGAGGAATTTTTTGACGGAGTTTGGGTGGTTGTTTGACATACGTGAGGTTTCTTTGGCAGAGGATAAAGAACTATTGGCATTAAGGCAGGGGACGCGTGATTTGGTGTCATATGTGACACAGTTCAATACATTGGTAATTGAGACACACTGGCCGGAGACCAAACAGACTGTGCTGTTTTATCAAGGTTTGAGGGAAGAATTGAAGGAGGAGATTGCACAAGTGGTGCCCCAACCTAGTACATGTACTGCCATGATTGGTTTGGCTTTAAGGTTAGATCACTGCATGAATGAACGCAAAGGGGACAAGAAGAGGCTGGAGGTGCTACCCTTTGTGAGGTTGGATAAGGGTAGGGGAGGAAGGAGTGGAGAAGGAGAACCTATGGAAATTGGGAGTGTAAGAGGGCCCTTGTCCGCAGCCGAAAAGGAACAGCGCAAGACTAATAATCTGTGTCTGTATTGTGGGCAATCTGGACAATATAATATTCAGACTTGTCCCAATACTCCTAAAACGAGATCAGGAGAGGATCAGAGTAAAGGGGAGTCGGGAAAATGATTGGGCCGGCCTTAGGGGTCCTCGGGTGACAGGCCCGTATGAATCTAGGTTCCCCGGTTGGGTAGCAAATATTCTAGGAAACAAGAACTCACATTTGTACTTTTTGGTGAACTGTTTTTGCATTATCTAAGCAGGCGGTGTCAGCGATGGTAGATTTTGGGGCCATAGGGAATTTTCTTGATATCAGTTTGGCAGAACAATTGGGATTGCCTTTGCAGGACAAACAAGTGGAGAGAGTGCAGGCAGTGGATGGATAACCATTAACTTCAGGTCCCATTCGACAGCAAACACAACCATAAAGAATGGTGTGTGGGTCAGGTCATGTTGAAGAGATTACGTTTGACTTAATAGCAGCTCCTCAGTTTAGTCTCATCTTACAGATATCATGGCTAGTACAGCATAACCCATGGATTGATTGGGCCACCCGAGAAGTGTTTTTTAGGCTCAAAAGTGTGGGAGGCATATGGAGGGCGAGATGGGCCCCGCAATGTTTTTGGCAGATAGGACACAGGTACCGCAGGTTGTGGGAGCAGTGGGGACTGGGATTCCGTCCCAGTATACATAGTTTGCTGGAGTCTTTCACAAAGGTGGGGTTGAGAGGTTGCCACCCCATCAACCTTATGACTGTGTGATTGAGTTGGAACCTGGGGCCAAGTTGCCCTGTAGTAGGATATACGCTCTCCCTGAAGCCGAGAATCAACATTTGAAGGAGTACTTGGGTGAGATGCTGCAAAAGGGGTTCATCAGGCATTCTACTTTGCCAGTGTCCTCGTCCCTATTTTTCGTGCCCAAAAAGGAAGGAACACGTAGAACTTGCATTGACTATCAGGCATTGAATAAGGTGACAATTAAGAACAGGTACCCATTGCCTTTGATTGCTGTGTTGTTGGATCAAGTCAAATCATCAGCAGTGTATACGAATCTGGATTTGAGGGGCGCCTATCACTTAATACGGGTGAAAGAAGGTGATGAGTGGAAAACTGCTTTCGAAACTAAGTTTGGGTTGTTTGAATACTTAGTTATGCCCTTCGGACTGTGTAATGCTCCAGCCGCTTTCCAATATTTCATGCAGGAGGTGTTGAGTGAATTCATTGATGTGTTTGTCATCATGTACATCAATGACATTTTGATTCATTCGTCCTTTAAGGAACAACATATAGAAGATGTGAGAGCGGTGTTGCAACGGTTGCAAGAATATCAATTGTATGTTAAACTGGAGAAATGTGTGTTTCATACGACACAGGCAGAGTTTTTGGGGTTCCTTTGAAGCCCTACAGGCATTGTAATGGACAAGAAAAAGGTGCAGGCGGTTACTGATTGGCCAGCTCCTCAATGAATAAAAGATATTCAGTCCTGTTTGGGGTTTGCCAATTTCTACCGGACGTTCATTTCTAATTGTTCTCAGATTGTTACCCCAATAACTAAGTTGTTTCCGGAAGGCGACAAGTTTCAGTGGGAATGAGGAAGAGGAGGGGGCCGTTCAAGAGTTGAAGGAAGCGTTTACATCGGTGCAGTCTTGAGACATCCAGCTCCTGGGAAGCCTTTTCAGGTTGAGACGGATGCATCTAATGTGGCAGTGGGGGCAATGTTGTCTCAGAAAGATGAGAAGATTACTTGGCAGCCAGTGGCCTTCTATTCTCGCAAGTTCACAAGTTGCGAGCAGAAGGATTCTATTAAAGATAAAGAGTTGTTAGCCATTTGGGCTGCCTTTATGGAATTGAGGCATATTTGTTGGGGGCCAGGCATCAGGTGGTGGTGGTGACAGACAATAGCAACTTGCAATACATCAAGACAGCCGAAACTCTTAGTCCAAGACAATTGCGATGGTCACAATACTTTAATGAGTTTGATTTTCTGGTGACTTTTCGGCCCGTAAAGAGAAATGGGAAGGCTGACGCTTTGAAGAGGCAGCAAAATCTAGAGAATGTAGTGACAGAGGTTAAGGCGATCATTCCCTCTGAGAAAGTTGTTGGGGCAGTTACTCAAATATTGCTAGGACACGTGAGGAAAGGTATGAGGCAACAGGAGGTGTTGAAGTGGGGTGTGGGGGACCTGTTAAAGACCATTCGAGAAGGACTTCCTCATTATGCGGGGAAGCTGTTTCTACCTACCCATGACTTGCCAGTGAAAGCTTTGTATTGGTGTCATAGCTCCCCGTTAGCAGGCCACACAGGGAGTAAAAAGACGCAAAGCATGTTAGAAATGTATTTTTAGTGGCGGACTTGAAAAAGGATACTATTGGGTACATTCATAGATGTGAGACATGTGTTTGCAACAAAGCGGATCGTTCTAGGAAGGTGGGGTTGCTCCAGCCTTTACCAATCCCCGAAAGGGCTTGGACACACATTTCTATCGACTTCATTACTGACACTTCCTCCCGATAATCAGTATGACACGATTTGGGTGGTGGTAGATTATCTATCCAAACATGCTCACTTTGTGCCGTGTTTCGGTATTTCAGTAGCAGGGCAGCTGGCAGAGTTATTTCTACATTATATTGTCCGGTTGCATGGACTTCCTCTGAGTATTGTTTCGGACCGGGGGCCCCAGTTTACGTCCAGATTTTGGTGTGCATATGTTGAGACTCGACTGTGCTCTGTCTACGAGCTATCATCCCCAAACGGATGGGCAGACCGAAAGGGTCAACCAGACACTGAGCAGTATTTACGCTGTTACTTGAGAGCTGGGATGGAGTCATGCGTACGAGCTTTGTGGTTGGCAGAATTCACGTACAACAATACTGAACATGTATCACTTGATATGGCACCAAATGAATGTCTGTGTGGACATGAACAAAATATGTTACCCGAGATAGAACAGATTCTGGTTTTACAAGAGAGGAAACAGTTGCTTCTGAACATCAGGCGGAGGGCACAATCTAATTTGGAACACGCCAAAGTGGCCTACAAAAGGCAGGCAGACAAAAGACAGGAAGCTCCCAAGTACAAAATGGGGGACAAGGTATGGTTGTCATCTTGTAACCTGTCACTGGTGGGACCTCGTAAATTTGTACCCCGATTTATTGGACCCTTTGAGATTATGCAGTGTGTGTCTTCAGTGGCTGTTAAAGTACGATTACCTACACATTTAAATCCAGTATTCCACGTGTCTTTGCTTAAACCGCAGCTCCTGGAATGCGTACACAGAGACCACCAGCAATTTTGAAGGACGGCCAAGTGGCATATGAGGTTAAACTCAAAGAGCAGGCAACAAGAATTGTGGTATTTGATTAAATTAATAGTCTGTTTATGGTCCTGAAGACTGTTCGTGGGAGCTGGAAATTGCCATACATGCGCAAAGATTGTTGTGACAGTTTCACTTGCCTCACCCTGAAAAGGCAGGTCCTGGGAAGAGCCCTGGGAGAGGAGGTACTGTCAGATATTGAGGCTGGGGCAGGTAAAGGGATGCAGTGCATGTAAAATGCTAAGATTGGTGGAGGAACTACATTTCCCAGCAGCCTTGGGGAAGGTCCGTAGTTCTGGGACTTTGTGTGCATCAACAGCTGATATTTGGTGAGGGACTATTCAACATGCCAGCTGCCTGTACTCCGGTGTGGATTATTAATGGTTTTCCAGCACGGGCGGTAATGGCGGCGTGTTCGAGGAAGTTTGAAGCGTGCAGGAACGCCGGAGGAATGCTGGAATCTCTCCAGCCCGGGCCACAGTGGTGATCGAGAACGGACCAGCAAATGTTTCACTTTAACTCGTGGGGCCCCGGACACTCAGATAAGTGTTGGCCCATTGTGTTCCTGCTGACATGGGTGGGGGTGTACTGAACGAGCGCTGCTTGCACAGTTATGAACTGTGATGGACGGTGAATGCCCGCATGCGCTATGGTTATTTTGATTAAAGAACAGTTTGAACACACACGTTGCAAGCATTGTTGTGTCATTTAAGGGAGAGATTACAACACACGGTGAAAGGCGGAAGGCACTCTAGGAATGGGGTGTTTGAATTCACAGCCATTACATAAGGAGGAAGCGGGTCACAGACCTGTATGTTACATAATAGCGAACCCTTGAATGTAATGTCCTGTCATGTTTGCTTTTGCTTGCCCAACGAGCTATGTGTTTGTTTTTTTCCATGAGAGGGGAAGACCCTTGTTGCTTGCTGCAGAGTTCATGTATGTTTTCCATGCTGCAATAAGGTCCATGCTTTGTGTTCTCATGTTGCATTACGTTCCATGTTATGTGCGTCCATGTTATGTTCTTTTATGATATGATAGGTTATTTATAATGCGCTTATTTCACAGGTTTCTAAGCGCAGACCCTGGGATTGAACCCATGTTGCTCTGTGTTGTCTTGCTTCCAAGGCGAGCACGTTGCCTCTGGGCTATCCTCCCGAGCACTCCATGCTGCATTAAGGTCCATGGTGTATGCGTTTCATGCTCACAGTAGCAGGATAATATGTTTAGGTAGGAGCCTTCAGTTTAGGGTTCTAGCTTGTGACAATATGCAGAGCCGGTGGTGAGAGTAGGTCAGGATTGCTGATGTGTGTTTGCTTTCCCAACACTTCCCCCAAACCTATCCAACTACACTACCCGTATTCCTCTTTCCGGTTTTCCTGATATCCCCTTACATATCCACAACCCCTCCCTATTCCCTCTTCCCCTCCAATTGGATCCCACGTGGCTGCTTGTTTAATCCAAAATCCAGGCGCCCGTGCCAACCACTGTGGGAGGGTCGCACAATTCGGCTTCTGTGGTTCAGGGGAGAGTGTCGATACTCTCTCCTCCTTTGATTCTTGACACACATGATCAGAAGAATATGGCGTTTCTGGACCTTCTAATCCAGAAACAACCGAGGGTGGCCTGGAAACTACTTTGTATGGGAAGCCAACAGACATAAGGAGTCTGAGGTACAACAGCTTCCATCCACAGAGTCTAAGAAATAACTTACTGGCAGGGCAGTTCCTTCGAGTACGAAGGAACTGTTCCACACTAGCCGAGTTTGACTGACATAGTAAGGATCTCACGACACATTTAAAAGAACGGGGGTACCTGCCAAAAATCATACATGGAGCATGGAAACGGTGCCAGAACACCCAAAGAGACATATGCCTGGCAAAACAAGAAAAAAACAAATTGGAGAAAATAACATGCATTACCACTTTCAGCCCCATTAGAGTCATTTTTAAACATTGGCATATTGTAAACGCTACAGACTTCGCCCCAGAGAAACCTAGGTTCGGGTTTAAAAGACAAACAAATTTAAAAGACAGCCTAGTATACACCTATGAACACTGAAAAAATCTCTGTGCAACAAACAACATTATAGACACTGCCACCAGTGGGGTATTTCAATTGTGGGTAATGTTTATTCTAACTAAGCAAAAGATAGTGAAAGATAGTGAGCTAAAGACTCTGGGTAAGTGTCTCGTAACCAGGACTAACGTCTGGCAGAGGGACTCCCAGGACCCCCCTTGTTAATTTGTTAGTCTAACTAAGGACATCAAACAAATAGACCTATATGGTCTTAATTGGTGGCTGGAAAAATTCACCAACTGTAGAACACAGTGGGCAATATATGGAATTAAATGTCCATGTGGGATGATCTATATTGGTAAAACAAAACATGAGGCAAGGCAGTGTATCTGTGAACACCAGTTCTTGCCTCAAGGACAAGTGACTAAAAAGCCCATGATAGCACATTTTGGAAAACGAAAGCATAAACCAACAGATATGTTTTGGTTTATAATCCAAGTGATTGAGAAACTCTCAAGAGGTGGAGATCGGGACCAACTTTTACAGAGAGCCGAGCAAAAGTGGATCTTCAAATTAGATACAGTATAGAACGGATTAAACACAAATATTGAATTGTGTCTGTTCATGCATGGGTAACTTTTGGGTGAAAATTACATCTACCTATCGGTAGTCCAGGTGGCAGTCCTATCCATCTATGTACACTAAGTGAGATTTTCAATATACACAATATCAGTACCAACAAATATCGATGGGGCACTAAACTAAGTATATGAAAAGAAATCTTGACAACAATCAGAGTCACTACAGGATGTTTAGTAGTAACCTAAAGAATAGACAATAGTTCTTCATTATTCAAGTGACTGATTGAGTGCCTGGATGGGTTTCCTAACAATCTAAATGCAGCACTTTCAGAACGCTGCATATGGATCCGCAAAACACCATTTGCAGGTGGGGGCGCAATTTCAGGCTGTGAAATACATAAAAAAATATAGACCTCCTCAATATAATTTACGGTTCAAATGTGATAACACTACTTCGATTTTAACGTGCCGCATTTCTTTTCGTTTTTCAAAAGATTTCTAAGAATCTTTTAAATGTTTTGGAAACGTCATCAGCAGGACCAACTGAATATAGAAGGATGGAAAGGTATCGTTGAGCCAATTTGAATATAATATCATGAATACAATCATTGAGAAGAACAGAGTACTATTCGAACGTGACCATACCAAGATGGCCGCCAGAAATAGACACAACGTCTTCATGACTTGTAGCGTCTGGTTTACTTTTTAACAGGTGCGTTCAACAACAAACAAGTGGAGGGACGACTGCACAGCAAAATGGTAAGAGAAAATGAATATAAAACCAAACTCTATATAACTGGAGAAATTAATGATTTCATCTAGAAACTGGGGGTGCCCATAAGCGCCACTCGAGCATAACTAATTTGAAAAGTTACTGATCCAAATGTTTCATCTCCCTTGGCCCCCTAGGATACTCTTTATTAGAGCAACCAAAGTAGAATAATTAACTGGAAATTAATAGAACGCACACCAAGTGGCTAATGGGAGTATCCCAGTTGAAAGGTTAAGGAAAACAAGGAATGCTTCTTAAAGAATGAATACTATTGAATATGTACCTGAACAAATGGTTCATGTCAAATACTTCAAAAATAAGAAGTCTTCCCGGCACGTGTCGTAGCAAAAATAAGGTCAGTAGGTGACCCATTTTTACTCTGAGAACCTTGAACTAGCACAGAGCAATTTTTAAATAATAGGTTATGTATTTTTGTCTTCTAGTTTAGCACAAAAGAATGGGGGTACACCGGATTGAATCTCAGATCTAATAAGTAAATTTGTCCTGATGAAGGCCTGATAGTAAATAATGTGAGGACGCAAGGGATAGGTGTTTCTGAAGAGGTGAGCCAAAACACATCGTGTCGACCAAGATCTGACTAGATATCATCTACTGACTAGTCTTCTTTTTTCCGTTAAGGACAATCATCTTTCCTTCCCACAACACCACACAGGAGTACATCATGGAATCATCAGTAGACAAAGAGGAGAGTTAAAGTGGAATGTAGTTCTGTTATACTCGCTATACTCCGTCTGATGTATTAGATGTGTCATGTGTGGCTTATGTTGGTTCAAGAAACACCTTAAAGAAAATCTTTGAACATCTGTTTTGTGTTTATGAAAACTTTTAGTATAGACAAAACACATTGCTGATACTAACCCCTGGGCACAATTGATGTTTATGTTTTTAGGAAGTGTTTTATTGAATCATTTTTTATTATGAATTTTGTTGTGATTTTGTTTTTTTGTGAATCGCTGTTAAAGAACATGGATAAATTATCTGATATCTGTAAAATATATTTTGGATAATGGGAAAATAAATATATTTTTGGATAAAATGATGCTCTGTTGGTAAACTCGATGATTGACGTAACATTGAGTAAGTACTATCTGTTACCGTGCAATATGCAAGTGCTAAAAGGAGGGGTAACCTGTTTTCTTCTTTATATACTATGTAAGGGCAGCATGCAGAAACGGATTGATATACTTCTTAATGCATTTTCTGGGGTATGAGGGGTAAAGGAGTTTTGAGACATTACTTGAGCTACCTCATTCATGGCCACAGATGGCTTGAATGAATTTAAGATTGCATTATTGAAGTTGGATAGGCACATCAATCCCAAAACGAGCACAATTTTAGAAAGATAGAACTTTGGTGTCCAATATAAGGAGTCTTGCTAGAGTGTAGAGGAGTACATCACAGCACTGCACCATCTTGCTCTGACATGCAGCTTTGGAAACTCCTTAGATGTGCTCAATTAGGGACCAATTTATAATTCATTGTACTAATAATTGGAAGCTTGAGGAGTTCTGGCTGAAAGACTATCCTAAGTTGTATGAGGTGTTAGAAATTGCAAAGAGAGTGGAACACTCCTTGCCCAATGTTGCAAGCAAAAATTACTAAAAAGGATGAGAGGGTGGAAGAGAAATCAGAGGTCTTTAAGGTTGGAGTGGAAGAAAAGTCTTAAAAGAAGTACAAGGGTGCTCTAAATAATGGGAAGGCCATGGTAGAAACGAGGAATGATCCCAAAGGAAACCAAGCAGGTGAGGAGCGAGCATGTTAGAGATATGGGAGCAAAAGTCATTTAGCGGGAGCTCCTATATGTCCAGGGTAAAAAGTAAATTGTAGGAAATGTAAAAGATGGGGACACTTTCCAACTGTTGTAAGAATTACCAAGTGATGTATACCAAGAAAAGTGTGATGCGCGTGAATGGTGAAGGGTATGGATCTTCAGAGGAAGACGCAGATGTGCATGTCAACGTGATAACAGTAAATGTTATAAATGATGGGAGTGTGGAGGAAAAATGTGAAAGTCCTGAGGCAGACATAATGGTGAATGGGAGGAAGGTAAAAATGATGCTGTATTCTGGCGCAAAGGTGTCGCTCATGTCACAAAATGAAACCAGATATAAAGAATGGTGGTTACAATATGGACAAAATAGAATTGTTGGGGTATTTTCTTGCAAGGTTAGAGTTCAAAGGGAGATATGCGGAAGGAAAAATATTCCTTGCTAAGAAGGGAGCTACTTTCTTAGGGTGGTGTGAACAAAAGAAGCTAAGTATACGATTGGATCCCAATACTGAGGATCAGGTATTACATGTAGGATTAGAGGGAGCTGATGTGGATAGATGCGACACTGTGTTCGTGAATGACGTTGGGAAGATTAAAAGGATGTAGCATCAAATAGTGTTGAAAGAGGGAAGTGGTCCAGTAACATCAAACTTCTGTCAAGTACCTTTGGTTTTACGTGATGGTATAAAAGAAGAGCTTGATAAATTGTGCTACTTAGAGATTGAGAGGACCCGGACAATGGAGTTGTTGTCTCCATTGGTTGTGGTTAAAAAAAAAGAAGTGGAGAGCTATGCCTATGTGAAGATCTCAGAAAGGTGAATGGGTGTGTAGTTGTGGAAAGACAGCCCCTCACCGATATGGCAGAGATGTTGTCCATGATTTAGAAAGGGTTTTACAAATTTGGATTTTTCATCTGCATACCACCAAGTGGAGTTGGATCAGGATTTACGCAAATGAACAGCTTTTGTGACCCATGAGGGGAGATTTCAATACAGGCAAATACCTTTTGGCTTAGTTTCTGTGTCGTTGGTTTTTCAAAAAATGATGGATACGCTTTTTGAACGTATAAGGTGTGTGCATTCCTTTCGACATCCTAATACGTGGTGAATCACAGGGAGATTGTGAAGAAATGCTCAAGGAAGTTCTGGATATTCAAGAAAAAGAGGGATGACGTTGACTAAGGAGAAACGTGTATTTAGGAAGGAGTGTGTTGAATACTTGGGTCATGAGATCAGTGCTAAGGGAGTGCGACCAAAAATAACAATTGTGGATATTATATGGAATATGGAAGTGCTACAAACCAATGGAGATCTAAGCTCATTTCTTGGAAAGATACATTTTATTAAACGTTTGTCATGAAGTTTGCAAACAAGGTTGGAGGAATGAGGAACCTGTTAAGAAAGGGGGAAGAGTATACCTGGAATGATGATTGTGACGGGGTGTTTCAGTCAATTAAAGAGGAGATTGATTTGGCTCAGGCATTGGGTCAGTTTGATACCAAGAGGAGGTCAATTATCTCTGTCGATGCAAGTGATATGGGCATTGTAGCTGTCCTGACTCAGAGAGATGACATGGCTGCAGAAGTAGTATGCCTTGAGGATATTGCGAAGTGCTTGGAGAAAATATCCATTAATAGAGAAGCAGGCATTGGTGTGCCATTGGGCAGTAGAAAAGTGTAAAGGTTGTGTGTGGGGAGCAAAATGTGTGCTAAGGATGGACCATATGCCCCTTAAGGAGATATTTGAGTCAAAAGGACTAGATAAGGTTTCAAGGAGAGTGGGAAGCTGGGTTTCAAGAATGCAAAGTCATGCGTTTAGTATGGACGTATTTATTTATGTATTTAAATAAAGTAATACCAGGGAAGGATAACTTAATGACTGACTGTTTATCACACCTTGGTGAGCGAGAGGAAAATGGAAAGGAGGAAGTGGAGGAATTCGTTTTTGTGACACATGAGGGGATCATAGAAAAATCAGACTGGGAAGACGGTATTGCTGCTGACACAGAAATATTGTGTGCCGTTCGAGGAGCAGAAAATGGATGGTCGCAAAAGTGGAGATTGAAAGGTGAAGAGAAAGTATATTGGGAAGTAAGGGACGAATTAAGCATTGAGGGAGGATTATTGTATAGGTGGGGAAGAGTGGTTATTCCCAAGGTGTTAAGGGAAAAGTTAATTGATATTGCCCATGAAGGGCATTTTAGAATTACAAGAACAAAGGCTGTGTTAAGAGATCGTTATTGGTGGCAAAATCTTGACAGGACAATAGAAAAAAGACTTGAGTACTGTATTGATTGCAAGAAAGCAGGAAAAAGGCGAGAGCTGTTTCCCAAACTATTTTGAAAGTAGATGCTCCCATAGGAGTTTGGGAAGAGATTGCCATGGATGTGTTGGGTCTAATGAATATTGGTGGTGGACAAGGAACATTTATTCTGTTTGTTGTTGGCATGTTGTCAGGCTGGTTTTAGTTTAGGATTGTGAGGGAAGATAGTGCAAATGTTGTGATGGATTTGTTAGGTGAGATATTTGAAAGGGAAGGATACCCGCATAGTGTAACTGATAATGGGACACAATTTGTAGAAAAAAGTATGCAGGAGTTTTTCAGAAGATTTGATGTTGAGCAGAAGAGGACTGCGTTGTACCATCCTGAGAGTAATGGGATGGTGGAAAGAGTCAATAGAAGCATTATGGAGGCAATTTGATTGGCAGGGGCATGTGGAAGAAGCAGGAATGAGTGTATCAGAGAAGGAGTGTATGCTTTAAGGATGTCTCCCATGCCTCAACAGGAGTGACTCGTATAATGATCTGCTATGTGTATGGAGGTGCCGTGAGAGTTCAAGTGGTCAAGTGTGGAATTTGGGAGGAGCTACCAAAATAGAAAGGAATGGGAAAAGGTAATTGAGAAATAGGAAAGAGGGGAGATGTTAACATTTCAGTTGAGATTGTCTATGGAACTGTACATGTATCTGGAATGTGGAATGTGGAGTGTGATGGGGGCTGCTGGAGATTCCTGAGAACAGTTGGCCAAGGATGGCAGAGATGGCTGGGCCTGCTGAGGGCTGTAAGAACCAGTCTTGATTCCACTAAAACAGGCTGATTTATAAAGCTGTACAGTGTAAGCTTTATTTCAGAAACACAGTTCAGTTCTCATACCTCCTTGGTGTGCACGCTTCCAGTGCTGGACTATCGGGCCCAATAGGTGCAAGGAAACACACTCGCGTCTGTTTTTAATGAATGGTTCACTTAGTTTCATAATCTTATATTATTCTCAATTTCCTTCTTGGTTTGTATTTTTAGTTGGCAAATGAAATGGTGGGAGATAGAAGCACGACTTGACTCCTCCTGGTTTTATCAAGGCGAGTATTGACTAAACGCAGACATTCAAATTCATGTACTGGTTGCATAGAGGGTACTTCCTTATAGGGGAATTATGCACTTAATGGCCGTAGTCAGGTATTAATGTTGATTATCAAGGATTATAATTACTCTTTCAAACAACAGAAGACCTGGAACAAAACTTATCAGAACTATTTTGTATTCAGGACACACATTTACTTTAAAAAATATCCAATTAGGTTTAAATAAAACTCCTGCTTATGCTCCAGACTTCTCAGAGAGTAAGACATGGTGTTGGAACGGCCTTTCATAAAATGTATTAAGACTCCTTATGTCAAGACCTCCTTTTTTTCCCCTTCCTCTCAGAGGCTTAGAGCCCTGAATCTATTTCTTACAAGATGCTTTGATGAAATGACTACTGGAGTACAGGGATGAGTAGTGATTTCTAAACTCCTACTCAGCCTTACAATACTACAAATCCAGCAGTGATCCCAATCATAACGGTGAAACGGGCCCAATTTGACAGGCATAGCTCCTTTGTCTCTTGTGGTAATGAGGGCTGATGCCAGGTTGCACTCTTCGTGGGCGAGTATGAGCTAGTAGAGAAGCATCCAAATAACAATAGTACTGTGATACCAAAATAAAGGGAATGTTAAATCAAAGTTCTATTTAAAGAAATTTGAGTAGTCCTCTAAACTAGAAATACTAAACCCACTAATAACCAAGAAAGACACAAAACATGCATACTTGTGGATGAAAGTGGCACAGTGGTTCTGAAACCATAGGTGGACAGGCAATAGTTTCTGCAGCAATATTCAATTACAAGGGTTGCTTCAAAAAATATGAAGTGGGGTCTTAAATTGTCACTCATGCCCTTAAAATCAGACCTGAGGGAAAAAGCTAGTTGGACGGTGTACAGAAATACAGTACTATACTATAGCAGCCATTGACTTGCATCAGCTAATGAACCGGCAGGAGATGTTTGAGTTGAAGGCTCAAGTGGTAAAGTTGGTTCGACGAGGTCCAGACAATGTGATGCGGTTCTGCTGCAGCGATCGGATCGACGATAGCACCTGTGCTGGCAGCAGTGGTCAAGTTAGTGGCTCAACAGCTCGAAATAGCATGTCAAAGGCAGCTACATGTGTCCTGTGGTGGATTAAAAATGACTTAAAAGTAGTTGTCTGCTTTAAATCATTTTAAGGCAGGATGGAGCTGCGAGCTGTTCTTTGGCTTCTTGTTTGTTGGTACACCCCCATCCAGGGTCCCCAGGGACAAGGTGAGTTATTCTTCTGCCCTTGCCAGTCATGAAGGTTGCCAGAGAACACTTGCAGGGGATGCCATCTCCCGTGAACAGGATCTTGGTTACTAATGTTCAGGACCCAGGCAGGCTTTATCCAATCAGCGTCCTTATCTTCACCTCAGTGGCTGAGGGCTTTGGACAGACTGATAACCCAAAAAGGCTAAAGTGTAGTTCTTCTTCTGAAGTACAAAGATGATTCAACCAAGGGAGGGGTGAATTTCAAGCCTTTTGTAAGGGTCCGGCCCTGGCAGCTAGGGCAAGTGTCTTTGTCTGGTGATTTCAGTCCCAGAATCCTTTGTCCGCAGGATGTAGGGAGGGGGCACAGGAAGTATGAGTGACTTAACAAATTCAAAGATGGTGGAGCTGCTTTCTTGTTTGTTTTCTCCTTGGCTTTTCAAACTCCTCCCTCTCCACTGTCGGCTTTTACTTAAGACACTCTGTTAATTGCCACCAGGGTGTCATTTCTCCATTGTCCGAACAGGGCTTGCCTTTGAAGCAATAGTTCCCAGTTAACCCCCTGGCGTTTAACTTTATCCTCCTGAGAAGCTGATAAGCCTTCCCAAAAAGATCAAAGGGGAGCTTCTAAGGCTGGGCCCAAATGGTTTGTTTTGGGTACAACCAAGCCCCAGACAAGGGTACACAAGCTGACAGTTGAATGAGTTACTAGATCCCAGTGTTGTAGATCAGACAGAGGAGATGGAAAGCTGGGCATTTTTCAAAGTAAAGGAAAATGCCTCACCTAGCTCTACGTCTGAGGTGTAGGTTCACTAATCTAGAAAATAACAAAAGGGTGCTCATCAATACATCTTACATAAATCAATCTTGGCCCCTGTCCAAACTTGTGCTAGCCTGCTGGCTGTCCCTACCACTAGCAAAGAAAAAAAAAACAGTATAGAGAAATGTTCTTAATCCCCTTTTTTGGTTTCTGCTGGGTGGTGCATGACCCGTTTCCCATACGTCTGTCTCAAATGTTGTTCTCTTGGATTTTCAGACCTGCTCATACAGTTAAAAAACAAAAGTTCAAATGTCTCTCAATTTCTCTCCTTATTTTCACGGCTATACCTATTGGTACAGTATACAGGCTCCTTGATTTTCTACACAAAAGGGGTCTCATGACCCCTCCCAGCTGTAAGTGATTTCAACCCGGCACTCCACCCAAGTCAATGCCTAGCGTGTGATGCACAGCTGGAACCCTTAATTATATATTTGTGTCTATAAGTTCTTTTATTTCTGAATGATGTACCATTATATCACGCCCCTCTCTTTGAATACCCCTGGTCTCACTGAACCAGCAAGCTGGCTGTTTTGCAAAGTTAAAAGATTTATTTTATGAATTTGAACAATGTATATATCACACGATTTAATATTTATACAAGGATCACCATTGGGGTGATGTCACAATCAACAATCTCTTTAATCAGAAGGAGTATGGATAGGAAAAAATAATGCAGCATAGAATAAAACTTTGTGTGGAGTCAGCCAAATGCAATGTCACTCTTTCCCCCTGCACGCTTCTCAAACCCCCCAATATGCAAGATAAAGAGATGGAAGGAGAGAACACAAGTTTCAGGAATAAACACTCAACAAATAGTTTCAATCCCAATTCCCCCCCAGCAAGCATAGTGAGCGAAACAGGAATTATTGCAAATGGGTCAAATGCTTTTGGATGTGGTTTTGAATGAATGGTTAAAAACACTGAAAAAGGGATTTAATTCACTTAATTGGGTTCAAAACTAGTGGGAGCCGCTTTGTATAGTTTCAGGTAAACACTAGCGATGATTATTGAATAACTAGCAGGCTGAAAACTGAATTCTGAGGTCGGATGCAAAGAACAGCTGTTTTACACGTGATGAAATTGAGCCAAACGAAAAACTGCGGGAAAACTATACTAACTATTTGGGTGTGTCGGAAAGCTGAGGATGTTAGCTTCAATTTGACACTTAAATTTTGTTTCTAGCATACACGGTACGGAAGTTATGAAGGTTTTAGTAGAGGCTGGTCTTTCTCAGAAAGAGTCAACATTTTCAAATGAAAGATGTGCTTTTGAATATTACAACCAGGATTTTCTTTACATAAAGGACACTAAGCCACAAGCTACACGACAGCACAGCCACCAATCCAGCGACGTCTCCGGATGGTTTCTACCTGCCGAGACGCTTGTCTTTCTTCAGCAACTATATTAGCGCAAAGATGATATTATCACTACTATTATCAAAGGACTATATGGATGAGGGAAAGATTCAGGAGAACAAGACATTTTCTACAATGCAGTTCTGGATATGATAGAATGGTTGGGATAGGATTACTTAAGGATAAGAGATTGGCTAGGGACAATTCTATGCTATAGATACTCACAATTACTGTTTGAAATTGGCCCGTCAAGGATCTGGTCAAAGATTTCCGGACTGGAATTCTGCTAGCCCATCGGACGTCATTCAGGGCGCTCAGGGTCTGCACTCAGCACAGCACTCTGGACACTGCACAGCACTCTAGACTAGATCTGATGGTTGGTTCTGGATTGCAGCTATCAGGTTACAGCTCTGCTCTACTGGTTTGGATCTCTGGATTCTAGCAAGAGTTCTTGGCGAGAAAGCAGAAACAGCACAGCAGGCTGTTCTTTTTGGTGTGCCCCTTGGAGGTCTGGGGGTAAAATCAGGTTTCAAGATTTTAAAGGCCAAGCTGAGAAGAGTTCAGCTTTGAAATTGGGCCTCTCTGCTTTCAAAGTTCTCGAATCTTGGATATGGGTTTCTCCTGCAAAGTGCTTCGCCAGTAATCAGTTGATAGGTGAATCTGTGTCTCCCTGTAGGTCGTAAGCTGTCTCTATTTATGTATTTCCGTAAGGGGTGGGTAGGCTGAATTATACTAGGCACACCCTCTAGGAATCCTATTGGTTAGGTTCTGTCCTCTCCTGATTTGAGAAGGCACTCTGGTGCCATGATGATGCTATATTTTACAATCCGGGGAGTACCTCCCCTTTGTTTCTGTACAGTAAATCTATTTTTCACATAAAGCATATTTACAATATAATCACCTTGCTAGCAATACATATTTACATCACAGATTTAGTAGATCAAGTATCCGTCCGAGTCCCATCTCGGTGAGAGCTTTAGTTCAGATTTGACGGTTTTTCGCATTTTTGGTTGGGTACCCAATGTCAGATCTGTCCACATTTTTCTACATATATGCGCATGACATCTGGGCATAATCCTGTGAAGTTTCATATTTCTAGCATCATCACAATTGCTACAAAATCACAATTTCTGTAGTCCTATCTCTGAACATAGCACAGAGTTCAGAGTAATTTCAAACTGGGAGCAGAATTTTCATGTTAACCTATATTTTACAGATTTTTACAAATTTTGTCCACTTCTCTGTGAGTCTTTTTCAAAAAGATATTTTCTTGTGGTTTACAGATACACATCTGTCTGGTCCCGCCCCAAAGGTTTTGCTGGGTAAAGAGCAATCCAGGCCTCTCTTCCTGCTGGCAGTAGTTTCTGTTGACACTTGAATTTGCATTCCCTTTCAGTCCAGGAAGCCTTTTGTCTCTCCCCAGAGAAGCAGAGCAAAATCTCCTCCTCCTTTCTTTAGCATCTAACTGAGAGTTCCTGGGCAGAGAGCAAAAGGAAGGCACCTTTGTTTGGGGCACACTCTGGAATTTGCCTTTGATGTTCTGTGGCTGGCATCAGAGGTTACTTTAACACACTTTGTTTAAAATTGTCTTTGATAAAATAAACTTACATTTCAAAATAGTCAAACAGATCTCTAATTCCAATCTTTTTAAAACATATAGATTAAATAGTGGCAACCTATATTGCTTTTGATGGCAAGTCACTTCTTTTCAACAGTTTGATTTTAATGCACAAGTTTTAAATTGCCAGTGTAATTAAATGACAGCTTTGATACAGGCAGGCGGCGGTACTGCGCCCATATCTGACAGATTTTCCCAGGCAAGCACCTTTTTTAATGTGGATATTCTTGTGATGAAATGTGCTTCTCCTGACATTGTGCTTATGGGGATTCCTTAAATAAGGTGATGGTTAACACCCAACAAGGATTTTGGATCTTTTCTGATGTTTGGGGACCATTATTTTGCAATTTCAACAGCCAAGGAAAAATGGATTTTAGAGCACTTCTGGGTTTTCCTTGCAATGAAGCACTGCCTTTTCAGGTAGTTCCATTTCACTCTGTGGCAGCCCAATGACAGGTTTTGGCAGTGTGATCTCCTGTTCTACCACTGACACAGGCAAAATAGATTGGCAGCCTATTTTTCCGGTTTCCCTGCGCACTTCTCAGAGGATTTTAGCGCGCGTAGGGCTTTCTGGCGGCCATTCTGTTGTTTCTAGTGAAAGCAGCACACAGTGATGTCGCAGGGCAGAGCCTAGTGGGTCAATGCATCCCACACAGCAAAGCCTTGTTCAAGACAAGGTGTTTGTTCCTCAAGTGTACAATTTGACTCTGCAAATCCTCAATTCAGGTTCATCCCCTCTGTGGCTTTCACGTACTCTCTGGTTTCTGTTGACCCTTTAAAGGTTATTATATTCTGGTTCACCTCCTCAGGATGTTTCTCTCGCTCTCTGGTATCTGGTAACACTTGGATTCACCACCTTATGCTGTTTCTCTTGATTTCTGGTCTCTGGTAACGCCTTGCGGGTAATTGGGCTTGGGCACATCCCCTCGGGTTGTTTCTCTTGTTTTCTAGTCTGTGTTAACCCCTGGTGGGTTTTGGTTTTGGGCACATCCCCTCAAGATGTTCCTCTTGCTCTCTGGTGTCTGGTAACCCCTCATGGCTTATTGGGTTCAGGCTCACCCTATCCGGATGTTTCTCTTGTTCTTTGTTATCTGTTAGCCCCACAAGGGCCCTCAGATACTTTATCCAGTTTCTCGATATTCTTATTCCTTTTTTAATTTTACATTCTTTTTTATTATGCGTTCTTGGTTTAAAATCAAACCTTACAAAATTAGCAACATTAAAATATAAACATAAAACAACATAGAACATGTGAAAGTGTATCCAAAAGTTAATATTTAAAATACTCCCCTCCCATTCTGAAAAACAATTTTTAAAAAGAAAACAATTCCACCTATGATTTATAAGCAGCTTAAATTGATTCTGTACAAAAATTGTGTTGGGGAGATCAGTGATGTAATAAAATGACAACTGAGTATCCTCTCCCACAGACATTCCCAGGGCTCACACCTGAGATTGCTAATTAAGCTTTCAAAGCACAGGCGCCTTAAGTTTGAAAGAACATCACAGAACAAAACCAAGTGTTTCAGGTTTTCAATATGTTGTGAGCAATATCGACATAAAGGGCAAGAAATATTGGAGAATATAAAGGTTGCTGGCCCAACTTTTTGTGGATAACTGCTAGGTTTTAAATGTGCCTATAGATCCCTAACTTCTCACAAGTCCTACCCTAAACCAGCATCTGAAGCTTTTTTTTGTGCATAAAGGGATTTGCTATGACATCATCCAAATTTAGCCCACGCATAGACAAGAAAACATGACATTTAGTTACATAAGGATAAATAGCGCCAACCTTGGTACAAGGAAAGTCCTCAATCAATGAAAAGCAAGGGTTTTAATAACATTTTTTAAATTTAAAAAGAAAAAAAACAGAAAAACAAAACGAAACAGTTGACAAAGTCAGCCTGGTCATTTCCTTCCCTCCCTCCCTCCACATATCATTTCCTACACAAAAGCAATCTTTGCAAAAAAGACGCCTATTCAAGGAAGTAATTCCTCATTCATAGTCAGTTGCTGGCCTTGGCGTTCGCTCTGGCAACACATTTCCCCTCCTCTTCCCCAAAACCAAAAAAACTCAAGCGCATTCAGATCAAAGTCAAATCATTGAGATCAAAGTCAATTAACTACATGATAAATCTCAAGACCATAGATTCCGTTTCGTGGAATTTACCTATCGGCAAGAGTAAAAATGTGCGGAATTATTTGTTAGTGTTTCAATTGTGATAACAGATTGGCACCTTTACTTTTCAATTTGTTCAGAAGAAACGTTTTGTTTGGAAATCCCAAATATTTTAAATCATTACCCATCTCCAATCTATGGCCCGACAACCACCAACTGTATCTACTCCGCTTTCGACCGGAGTAAAGTGCAAGACCACAGTCTCAACATTTATGACAAGGTTATTTGCCACTGTATATTGTTCGAAAGCAGAGAGAAAGCACTGCTAACCTATTTGGGTACAATCTAGAAGGACAACATCAACAGAAAAAGCAATCCTTGCTAATTTTGTATTATACATATTTGGAGAAATGAAAGCAGGGCTTGCTGCATAGAATTGACTTCAGGGTATCAGAACAGGCCTGGTCTTCTTTTTGCCATTTTAATTTCGGAGGTTCAGCATTCTTTAACTTATCAGTTAAACAGGAGGTGGTATTGGTATTGGTATTATTTATTTATAAAGCGCCTACACACAGGCAAGTGTTTCAAGGCGCTCGAGGAGGGTGGGAACACAGGGAAAAAACAACAGTCGCTCAGAGCCCTTGAATTTCTGAAGCGATAACGGTCTGCAGATTAAGTGAATATGGTACATTTAACAGTTAAGATAAAACAGATAGGCCTGGCGGAGATTCTGCTGTTTTTTCAAATGCAAATTAAGGGGTGAGACAAGGAAGGACAGAACGATCTACAGGCAGAGCTGTAGTGCAAGTGCAGGCAGGACAAGGGAGGGGCAGGGGACCAAGTGCACTCAGCAGGTCGAGACTGGGGAAGTGCAGAGAGAGAAACTCTCAGGATTTATTGCAAGTGCAGTGAGTGGGTGGGGTGCAGGGCCCTGAGGCAAGTGCAGAAGGACTGGCAAGGGTGCCTGGGACCTGTCAAACTCTGGAGTACACCAGGCAGCCAGTCAGTGAGCTGTATGGAAAGGAGGCGGAGAGGGAATAGCAGAGAGCTAGGTTAGTAGGGGGAGAGAGAAGGAAGAGGAGAAGAGGAAGGTCTTGAGGAGTTTCCGGAACTTAAGAATATCAGGCTCAAGACAGAGGGTGGCAGGGAGGCTGTTCCAGAGGGAGGTACCTGCTGAGGAAAGGGATCTCCCTCCAAATCTCTGCTTGGAGAACCTGCTTACTCGCAGAAACTTGAAGGTTGATGAGCGTAGGGCTCGGGAGGGACAGTATGTAGGAAAGCAACGTTGAAGGTAAGTAGGTCCCAGGCCCCAGAAAGCCTTGAGGACAATGCAGAGGGCCTTGAATTTGATCCTTGCAGCCACGGGGAGCCAGTGGAGGGATTTCAGTGCCTGAGAGATGCGGTCCCTGGACTTGAGGCCAAGGATAAGTCTTGCGGTTTTGTTCTGGATGAGTTGCAGAGGGTGCAGGGAGGTTGAGGAAGAGGCTGTTGCAGTAGTCCAGCCTAGAGAGAACAAGGGCTCTGGAGACAGTGAGCCGCTGGAGGAAATTGAGAAAAGGTAGAGTGCCTCTGAGGAGGTGTAGTTGATAGATAGACTTTTTGAGATGTCAGAAATGTTTGAGGAGAAGGAGAGAGTGGAGTCAAAGATGATCCCAAGGTTTTTGGCCTCACAGGTGGGGGTGGGCACAGGGCCAAGGGAGGCCGGCCAAAGTGAGAGGGGGAAAGCGGGAGCAGGGGTCCCCATGAGAACAATCTGTTTTACTGGCATTGGGACAGAGGTTGTTTGCAATACACCATGCCTGAATAGCGGACACACAGTCGGGTATGAGTGAGGAGGAGGAGGCGGCTGAGGGTAGCCTGAAGGATAGTTGCATGTCATCTACGTAACACTGGAAATTAGATGTGAAAGTAGCAATCACACGTGGCAGGGTGGCCATGTAGACGTTGCAGAACCAGGGGGATAGGTTAGAACCCTGGGGAACGCCACAGGTTGAGAGGTTGATAGTTGAGAGAAAGGCACGAAGTTCGTCCTTAGATGGGCATTTGGAGAGAAAAGAGGGTAACCAAGCAAGAGCCTGACCTGTGTTTCCCAGGCTGTCACAAAGCCGTGAGATCAGGATGTTGTGGTTAACCGTGTCAATGACGGAGGAGAGATCAAGGAAAATGAAGACAGAGGGTGTGTTAGTGTCAAGATTTGAGAGCAGGTCTTCACGGGTGTTCAGAAGAGAAGTTTCCAGCCAACGGAAAGGTGATGGCAGAGTAGTTAAGGGGTAGTTGGGGATGAATCACCTGTAGTTACCGTTAAGTCCTAAGAAGGCCCTCACATCCCTTTTTGTCTTGGGAATTGGTGTTTCTTGAACAGCCCAGACTTTTTCTAACTGCGGCTGAACTAGTCTGTTTCCCACAAAGAAGCATAAGTACTTAACTACCGACTGGGCTAAGTATCATTTCATGGGGCTAGCAGTTAAGCCAGTTCGTCTTAGGGCTCTAGTCATTTCATACATATATTCTTCTCATGTCTGACTATGAATGGCGATTTTGTCAAGATAAGCATGCAAAAACTGGAATAGGCATGCAGAATAGGGCCCATTAAGCTCTGGAAAGCAGCTGGAACGCCATGGAGCCCAAATGGAAGAACTTGAAGTTATATAGTCCGCTAGGGCTGGAGAATAACCCTTGGTAAGATCCATTGTGGTGCGGTAGACGAATGTCCCCAGTCGATCAATAAGGTTGTCAATTTGAGGCATCGGGTAATAGTTGAACTGGGACACAGAGTTTTCTAAAGTCTATACAAAACCTCCATGATTTATCAGGTTTTGCCACTAGGGCTATTGGCAAGGACCACAGGTTTTGGGATGGTTTGATAATATATGCATTCAGCATTTTCTCCACCTACTGGAGAACTATTTCCGTTCGGTAGGGCTTGAGATTGATGACTTTCCTGGGTGGAGTGCGCATATGATGGTAAATACCCATTCATTCTCCCAGGCGCACAACTAAAGACATCAGTGAATTGATCTAAAAGATCTTGGTTGTCTTGTTGTTGGAACGGCCTAGGGTCTGATGCAACTAAATTGGATCGGTCTGTCTCTTCTAAGAGACTGGCCATTACCATGGTGGAGTATTGGGCAATATGATAGTTACAAGGGCCAGTCTGTTCCAATACCTCATAATGTCCTTGCCAGCAAGGCAACATTTTATGTTCAGAGGTAGGCCAGAGTACTAAAACCATCTGTCCAACAGAAAATGACAGAGTTACTGTTCCCTTGTCATATTGGGCTTTCTGGTGTTCTTGGGCCTTAGCTAGGTGAGTGTGGACTAAATACCTCACTGTATATGGTTCAAATGCAGAGAGTAAGCACTGCTAAGCTGTTTGGGTACAATCTAGAAGGACAACATCAACAGGAAAATAAATCCTTGCTAATTTTGTATTATAAATAATTGGAGAAATGAAAGCAGGGCTCACTGCATAGAATTGACTTCAGGGTATCAAAACAGGCCCGATCTTCTTATTGCTATTTTATTTCCGGAGGTTCAGCATTCTATAACTTGTCAGTTAAACAGGAGGTGATGGCAGAGTAGGTAGGGATGAAACTCCTGTAGTAACCGGTAAGTAGTAAGCAGGCCCTTACATCCATTTTTGTCTTGAGAGTTGGTGTTTCTTGAACGGTCCAGACTTTTTCTAACTGCGGTTGAACTAGTCTACTTCCCACCAAGAAGCCCAAGTTCTTAACTACCGACTGGGCTAAGTGTCATTTGCTCCGTTGTGAGTAAGATCGCCTCCTCCCTCTCTTCCCAGGTCTCCCTTAACATGTCTAGGACATCTCTGGGACCACACCCTTACAGGAATTCAAAGGGAGAACACCTGAGGGAAGCTTGGGGAACCTTCCAGGTGGCAAATAGGGCCCAAGGGACCATCATATCCCATTTCTTTCCATAAGCTTCTACTAGCCTACTACCTTCGTAAGCATGCTTTTGAGTGTTTTATTAAGCACTCAACTAGGCCTTCTGTCTGAGGATGGTACACGGAAGTCCTCAAAGTTTTAATTTGAAGGATTTGTTTGACCTCTGCCATGATTCTACTCATAAAGTTGTTTCCTGGTCCATCAGTATCTCCCTTGTAAAATCTACCCGTGACAAAAAGGGAATAAGATATTTTAGGATTTGTTGTTGGGCGTTACTTTGCATAGGGAAGGCCTAAGGGTAACAGGTAGCATAGTCTAGTATAACTAGGATATACTTGTTCCTGAGTTTTGATGGTGTTAAAGGTTCCACAATATCCATCCTTATTCGGGTGAAGGGGATGTCTATGATTGGTTGGGGTTTTAAAGAGGCTGGAGAAGGGTTATATGAAGCTTTCTTTTTACACAAAAGACACGTCATGACAAAGTTCTTTATGTCCGCTTATATTTCTGGCCAATAGAACAGGCTCACCACCTGTTCCTGGGTTTTTATGGTTCCCAAATGTCCATAAGTGAAATGGGCATGGGTGATTTCTAATACAACCTTGCAGTGGCTTTTGACATATGACAGTGTACAACATTACAGGCGCAGTGTCAGAGTGCCAAGACGAAGCACGTCAGGTCCTAGTGCGGAGTGCAAGCAGCTGCATCTCCAGAAAAGTAGCTTTTCAGTTTGCCAAACGAAGCTCAGTTTTTAAATGTAAACTTTTGGGGACTACTATTTGGGATCAAAGGATTCCCTCATTAGTGGTGGCTCCTCTACATAGTAACCCCTATCTTAAGAAAAAGAATGGACCATCTTTCTTTCTGCCTTCCTCCTCGGAGATGACTCTGAGGAGGGCTTCATCCAGAACCTAGTCATTACATTGTGCGAACGCTATATCTGGGTTTATCTGTTTTCCCCCACCATGATACTCTATTTGGGTAACCCTAGGTTTGGGTCTGGTTCTTGGTCATCTTCCCCAAAGCCTTTAGCCCCTCTCTCAGGGCAATCTAACTCTGGTACTTCTAGGAGTTTTGGGAATAGTGCACTCTCTAAAATTCCCTGAGCAATCTTCTCCTTGGTATTTACGTGATGAGCATGTTTGCTGTTATTCTCGAGTAAGATCGTAATATCTCCTCTGTAGTCTAGGTCCACCACCCAGCCCATGCTTCCAAGTGAGCCCCAACTTGGAGACCAATCAGATGTACGTACCCTTGGGGGCTGCCAAGACTAGGTCAGTGGGTAAGAGTTGTCTCTCTCCATGTTCTATAGTTATATCACGACTGCTGAAGAGGTCAAACCCTATAGACTCTGCAGTGGCAACAGATGGTTTAGAGGCTCGGTCACTTAACTTTGTGAACTTTAGGGTTCCCCCTGAAGTGCCTGTTTGGTCTGGAGCCCTGCAGCAGTCATCCCTTTCATCTGTGTCTTTTTGTAAAATTATTTGGACTCCTTTTGCTATAAAGGTTGGGGAGGCTCCGGCCACCAGCCCACATGACCGTTCAAATTGGCACGTGTGCACGCAACAGCGCGCGCGTGCACCGAGAAGTGCCCCAAGAAGTGCCTGTTTGGCCCAGAGCCCTGCAGCGGTCATCCCTTGGATGGACTAATACGAGCATGCATACTACATCTATAGAATCATTGTAAGTGATAGCTAGTTGGTCTATTTCATACATAAATGTGTATATTTTCTTTAGGTTGGGGTGGTCCCGCCCATCAGCCCACACCACCTTTCAAATTGGTACGTGCGTGCACCGAGAAGTGCCCAGAAGTGCTTGTTTGGCTGTGATGGCTGGGGGGCATCCTCCCAGGCCGTCCATATCCATGTTTAAACCTGTAAAGCGACAACACGGGACTCGCGAGTGGTGCACGTTTGAAGGTCAACACTGCAATAACATACTGCGTTCCGTGAAGCGACAATCAATTGGTTGAATACAGACGGGAGAGCGCTGATATAGCTTGCACGGGGCATTGCTGGATGAGGCGGGGCATAACAATCTCATACTAGTGTTCTGCTGTTTGTCATAGCTTTAAAAACGTGGGGAAGTTTGCAAGCACACAATATATTTCGTAACGTGATGAGAAGTTAAAGAGTTCCGTTGTAAATGTAAACGCAAAATTTGAATGCTGAAAGAGGGAATTATTGGTCAATAAGGTGAAGTGAATGGGGTGGTGGGTAAAGAGCTATTGGTAATTCAGATTGGAACAGTATCAACAGCTTGTAAGGGGCTCTTGGTGGCAGGGTTGACCGATCAATCTATGCCGTGACTGTGAGGTGCTCCTATAAACGCACTTCAGGCGAATAGAGTTTTAAACTTGATGGATGCATAAAATGACTTTGGGCAATGATGTTGATGGAGTGGGGTTAAGAGTTGCGGGTAATTCCTAATTGTTGTACATTATTGGTAAGACATCAATCAGTTTGGAGGTAGGTGGGGTGCCACAGAGTGGCTTATCCACATTTATTGACTTTAGGGTGACTGAGTTTGCTTTCTGTGGGAATCTTTAAATTAGCTAAACTAGCGGTAAATCAACTGAACATAAAAATACTAACTTTAGATAGAGGAAATTGAAAGGTGTACATTTAGAGGGCGGATTGGTTAAGGGGAGGGAGAGAATTGAAAAAGGTATCCAGGTAACATCGTTATGAGTATGTCCTGGAGTTAATAAGGGGTGAGGGAAGGACGAAGGGTAATACTCTTAAGTATAGAAAGGAGTTTGAAAGGACTTAATAAGACAAGTGAGAACCAATTTAACAAGAAAAGTGAGAAAGAAAGTGGGAACCTTACCCGTAAGGTAAGCGGTATAAAGAAAAAAAAACATTATGTCTCGGAAGGATACCGCATGTGCGCCACTGGTTTTTACGACTAGGAGGAGCATGCTGGCAAGAGCATTAGGCCTGCCACTCCCCGAATCCCCAGGTTTGGAGCCGGAGCTTGATGAACTAGAAGGGGCGGGAGGGTGTGTGAAGAGTTCAGATGCACTGATGGTGGAAGCTATCCAGGAATCAGAAGAGGTGGGAGGGGTTTGTGAAGAGGGAATACTCCCAATCATTATACGAAGAGGAGGGGGAACAGATGGCCGAGGCTAGGGACGCAAAAGTTGAACAGAGAGAGGTTGGGGAGTTAAGGGGGAACCTGGACAACTCCATATTAGGAAAGTCTTTGTTGTCTTCCGGGCCGGTGAAAACACTGGCCCTCATTGGCTCAGCACACACACGCATCACGTCGCTCCTACGAGCCACGTAATGCGTGTGTGCTGCACCAATGGAGGGCCAGCACTACGGCTGGCGTGGTCCATAAGGCTTGATGCCGGAAGGCATTTCAGCCTTGGACCACGCCAGTCGTAGTGCGATTCCAGCGTTCCAGTTTACCTGCCGCTTACCTGCCTGCCTTCCAGCACGTCTCCGGTAAGTGGTCTGTTTGTGTTTGTGTGTCGGGTTTGTTTTGCTTTGTTTGTGTGTGTATGTTGCGGGGGGGGGTGTGTCGGATGTGTATGAATGTTTGTATTTGAATGTATTTTGTGTGTATGTTGAGATGCAGGGGGTGGGGGGGTGTCGGAGGTGTATGAATGTTTGTGTTTGAATGTATTTTGTGTGTATGTTGAAATGCGGGGGTGGGGGGGTGTCGGATGTGTATGAATGTTTGTATTTGAATGTATTTTGTGTGTAAGTTGAGATGCGGGGGTGGGGGGTGAGTCGGATGTGTATGAATGTTTGTGTTTGAATGTATTTTGTGTATGTTGAGATGCGGGGGTGGGGGGGGTGTGTCGGATGTGTATGAATGTTTGTGTTTGAATGTATTTTGTGTGTATGTTGAGATGCGGGGGTGGGGGGTGTGTCGGATGTGTGTCGGATGTGTACGAATGTTTTGATTTTAATGTTTTTTGTGTGCGGAGTTGGGGGTGGGGGTTCGGGTCTGTATGGGTGCTTGTTTGAGAGTTTGCTGATTTGGGGGGGTGGGGGGTTCGGGTCTGTATGGGTGCATGTTTGTGTGTGTGCTGAGTTGGGGGGTTTGGTTGGGGGTGAGGGGCCATGGGGCATAGTGTTTGGTTGGGGGTGAGGAGGCCATGGGGCATAGTGTTTGGTTGGGGGTGAGGGACATGGGGCATAGTGTTTGGGTGGGGGCGAGGGGGCCATGGGGCATAGTGTTTGGGTGGGGGTGAGGGGGCCATGGGGCATAGTGTTTGGTTGGGGGTGAGGGACATGGGGCATAGTGTTTGGTTGGGGGTGAGGGACATGGGGCATAGTGTTTGGTTGGGGGTGAGGGGGGCATGGGGCATAGTGTTTGGTTGGGGTGAAGGGGCCATGGGGCATAGTGTTTGGTTGGGGGTGAGGGACATGGGGCATAGTGTTTGGTTGGGAGTGAGGGGGACATGGGGCATAGTGTTTGGTTGGGGGTGAGGGGGACATGGGGCATAGTGTTTGGTTGGGGTGAGGGGGCCATGGGGCATAATGTTTGGTTGGGGGTGAGGAGGCCATGGGGCATAGTGTTTGGTTGGGGTGAAGGGACATGGGGCATAGTGTTTGGTTGGGGGTGAGGGACATGGGGCATAGTGTTTGATTGGGGTGAGGAGGCCATGGGGCATAGTGTTTGGTTGGGGGTGAGGGACATGGGGCATAGTGTTTGGTTGGGGTGAGGGGGCCATGGGGCATAGTGTATCTAGGGTCAATAAAATATATATAAGTTAATTAAACAGGCAAGATACAATAACTAAATAGAAATAAATTATAACAATGGAAAATGTGTAGTACAAAATGCAAGTTTGAAATGCAAATAAAAATCGTTACCCCTCAAAAACATTCTTTTTCCATGTGTTTAGTACAAATTGGGGGTTTAAAAAGTCTCCTGCCACGCCCCGCCTACCGCCCCGCCCACATTTACTTTTCAGCCCACTATAGCCTTCATGTAAGGTACTTTCGGCCCTCTGTCAAAATCAGTTGTGCACCCCTGGTGTAGGGTAATGAATATGTATTAAATGCTGTTAGATTGTTCAGGAAAAAGTAATGTAATGTCTGGTATAGAAAGAAATTATATTAGTATTTGTCTGTATTCTGTATTATATTATCTGATGTGATTTTAAATGAATTTTTGTAAAGGTTTATACAAACCAAATACAAATAAATTAATATTAAAAAATTAGGGTTCCCTGGTCAACTAGGTCAGATCTCACTCCTGACACCATATGTAAGGGTGAAGAAGGAGTAGACGGACACCCAAGTGGCATAGTGATTGCTATAGACTTTCAGTTGGTGTAAAAATAATGAAAAACCCTATCTTTTCCCATATCTATGGGGGTTTCCCTGCCTCAACTAAAGTGATGATGGGTCTTTCTAAGGGGTCCGAAATGTGAGATGGATACAAGTTGCCATTTTATTAAATAAAAAGGGGTGAGACAAACACTTAAACTGTTAGCTAATTTCCAAAAGTATCTGACCCTCACACTAATTTGCACAACAGAATTATACAGGAATTGTTTGGCTGTTTTAAACTTCACGAGGGACAAAGTTTAGTTTCAAGTCATTTCTGGTGAATAACAAAGTTCCCATCAATGTAAAATATAAAGGGCCTCATGAGGAGTGGGGCAGTATCCCAGTGGTAAATCTGCCGGCATACCGCCCAACCCAACTGTTACTGCAACTTGGTCCGGCGATATTATCGCTGGATAACAAGTGGCTGTGGCAGTGTAAGTCATCATTTACTTTGAGTCCATAGGACTCAATGGGGCATTTTTGGCGCAATCACCCCAGCGTTAATTGCACCAAAAATGACCTGGAAGTTGGCGCATTCATCTCCAGCTCAGAACTGGAGGTGAATCCCCCAACTTTCAACCAAACCTGTGATTGGGCAGTGCAGTAATGCAGCGTTAACGCTATTACCGCTGCATTTTTACTGCACTGCCCAACTTCTGATGAGGCCCTTAGTCTTTTCCATTAAATATATCCTTTCACTTAGTAAAGTGACTATCTTTCTTCCAAAGATTTGCTCATACTACAAAGCAATTGTTAACATTTCCACCACCTTCTGTTTGGTAAACTAAAAGATTTTTTCTCCAAACATAAATTCAGGAACCCGCTGCATTGTTCTTTTCTCAAAGGTCACTCACTTGTTAGCACATCATTCTTCTTCTTTATAAGTAATATTTTAGTTAGGATGTCTTATTCAAAAGAAATTCTTTTGAATGAGCCATCCTGACTAAAGTAACAATTTAGTCAGGATGGTTGAGCAATTACTTTTGGTTAAACAACAGTTCATCAAAACAAGATGACGGATTTAACACTTCTTTTCCACCACAACCTTTTATCACAACCACAGTACTTTAAATAATCTTCTTCCTGGTTTACTCACCTGCCAGGACTAACTAAAAGGTGTCCCTTTCCTGGTTTACTCGCCTGCCAAGATAACACTCCTACTACTACTACAATGTGTACTCTGTGGTAAGGTCTATCCAAAATCTCCACACTAGCATCATCAATGGGGAGATTTGAACCAGCAACTGCTTCTCTGGTTAGTCTTTTGACTTCTAACACAACTGGCTCGCATCTTCTTCCAAATGGATATTTCACAGCAGGTTAATGATTCTCTTGTTGGTCTGTGTGCCTTAGGCATTGCAGGTTACAGTTCCCTCCCCCTTGATCCCTTTTACAAGGAGGACTTTGCTCCTGCAGTCTTTCTATCTGTACAACATTTTGGGTTCTGGTAATGTGGATTACAACTTTCTCCCTCTGAACATCTCTGTGAGTATTATATCCAAATTGTCTTGGTATCACTCCCAGTCCTCTTTGGGATTGGCAATGCAAATTACATTGTTCACCTACTTGGAATCCCACCTTAGGAGAGTTGTGTCTACTTTGCTTTATTATCACTTTCTTTTGGCAATGCAGATTACAATGTTCCTCTATTTGGAATCCCTTAGTAGGAGAGATGCGCCCAGTTTGCCTTATTACTTTGGCTTTGGCAATGCAGGTGTGATGCTGTAAATGCTCTTTGGAGGGACAGGGCATCCTAGTCCTTGTCCTACCATTTCTGTGTGTATTTTCTTTGTTTTCTGCCACTGAGGTCCAGCCTGCACCTCTGGCAGTGCAGCCCTTCTGTTTTCCTTTTGGTGAACAACGCCCATGGGATACCCTTGTTGTACACATGGATGGGGTTACACCCTTGTACCCCTTATATGTGTTTTTGTGCACGTGTGGGTTGCCCACAGAGCCGGGTATGGGCTGATGGCAGCTACATGCTGACTTGGCAGTGACTCTGTGTTTCTCCAGCATTGGATCTTTCATGGATTCACATGCTTAGAATATTCCCCGTCGTCAGACTGGAAACCCTCGGTACACATATATAGTCGTTTCCTATAGGAAAAAACTTCCGACACTTGTGTGTCCTATCCACATCTACGTCCTCCCCGGGGACGTCCACGCATGCCCCATAGGACGTAATGGTATATAAGCCCCGCCCCCGCGGGTCCCGTCAGATTTCAACCGTCTCCAAAGATAGTGGGATCTCCTCGCGTAGTCTCTACTGCTAGATTTTCGAATTGTCGAACTCCTGTGAGTTTGTTAATTTTATCGGAATGTCGGGTAAACCTCTTTTTCGCCCGTGTGCCACGTGCGGTCTGAAGAAGGTTTATGAGGGGGACGGCCATTTAGACTATTTATTGCCTCCACCTTCACCACTCGGCAGACCAGTGTGAAATATGTAAAGGTTTTTCCCAGAAAACCCTGAAGGATCGAAACCGCCGGCTGGTATCCTGGTTAAATGACGGTGCGGGAGCGTACCCTCAGTCAGAGGTGGGCTCTGTGCGCAGTGTGTCCTCTGCGAAAACATCAGGAGCCCCTCGACGCTCAACCTCGTCGGAACCCCCGGCTAAGAAGTCACGACCTGTGGAAAAGGACGTTCCACGAAGTCACTCTTCTAAGGACTCTTCTAAAGACTCTGCAAGAAAGACATCTTCGTCCACTTCGTCGAAGAAAGGAAAGGAGAGGCCTAAATCCTCCTCGGGCGATCAACACAGATCAGCCACGAGTAGAGATTCGGATAAACGCAGGGAGAGCGCTGTGAAGGCGGGACCGCCTAAACCACCTGCAGGCCCAACGTCGACGACGACGATCCAGTCGGTGTCTTCACTGCCTCTGACGCAGTCGATTTCACCCGTCATCAACCCAGCGACTACCTCGGCGACGGAAATTCCTGGAGACCGGAGGTATTTGATATGGGGCTGCCTGACACATTGCTACAGGAACAGGCAGCGTCAATTTCCTCGAAAGAAGACGACGGCTTCAGAATTGTGAGCCCGGAGGACCTCGGTCTACGACCCAGGTTTGCATCAGGAGCAACCTGCTCTCAGGTGTTTACCCAACCTCCAAGCTCTCAGGCGACCCTGTCCATGGAGGTACTGTCCTCCTTACACTTGCTGCTGAAATCGTTGGACGAAAGGCTTCCACCTGTACTGTCGACACCCCCCCGTCGACGAGCCCGGCCCTTCACACCGCCTGACCAGATCGATCGGGGTTCCAACTACTCCAGCAGTCCAGGAGGAAGGCGAGCTTTCTGACTCCCTATCTGACCACGGGTCAGCGTCAGATATATCCCTCTCACCATCTAGGGATCCATCCTGGGTGTCGGATGTGGAAATGGAAACACCAAAGAGTCCCACTCACCCGTCACCACCGGACGATATATGTGCCTTTCATTCTATGATGGAAAAAGCGTGCAAGGAGTTTGGCCTGGTCCAACAGGAGGAGAAAAAGGACGGTTTTCTTTTTGACCATATGGGCAAGAGTAGACGCTCAATATTCTTAATACCCATTTTAGACCATGTCTGGAAAGAAGGTGTTCAAACCATGCGTCACCCATTTTCTGAGCCGGCTGTCAAAGGCCGCATTGAAAAGAAATTCAAAGTACCAGACTCTACACCAAAGTGTCTTTCGGCTCAACCTACACCGGACTCGGTGGTGTCGTCGTCGGCGGCGACGAGAAAAGCAAAGGCCCAACATAAATGCTCTACCCCTCCAGATAATGAGGCGAGGCGCCAAGACGTGTTTGGTAAGAAGGTTCTGTCTGTGGGGGCCTCAACGGTGAAAGCAGCTAACTCCCTGGCGATTGTGGCCAGATATGACAGGGAGATATGGCACAGACTGGCCCCTATCCTGGACCACCTCCCGGAAGAACATAGAAGAACAGCGATGTCCTTGGTTCGAGAAGGTGAAGAGGCATCGAATCATGCTATTAACATAGCGGTGGACCTGGCAGATTCGGGTTTTAAACAAATAAATAATGGAGTTGTTCTAAGACGCCAGGCTTGGCTTAAGTGCACCAACTTCAGACCCGAAGTACAGTATAAAGTTTTGGACATGCCCTTCGAAGGTGATCTTCTTTTTGGAGAAAAGGTGGACGAGGCCTTGAAGGGCATGAAGGAGGACTCGGATACAGCACGCTCGTTGGGTTCTCTCCAGAGTGGTAAGCCCTTTCGTTCTTTTCGTCCCTTTAGAGGAGCATCTGGAAACTCAAGATTTTCAGCAACCAGGGATAGATCTTTTGGTAGATCAGCATATCCTTCCCAAGGATATAGACGCGCCTCTCAGACCTCAAGCCGGCGCAGAAACTTCCAGTCTTCCAAGAGACGACCAACTTATTCGTCGTCGACGAGCAAACAGAAAGACCAGCAATGACGGGAAGCGTGCCGTTCTGGGAGGAAGAGTGTCAAGCTGCATCGAGGAATGGGAGACCATCACAACAGATCAGTGGGTTTTGGACACTGTGAGGTACGGACATTCCCTACTATTCAAATGCAAACCTCCAAAATGT
Source organism: Ambystoma mexicanum (assembly GCF_040938575.1). Classification (NCBI taxonomy): domain Eukaryota; kingdom Metazoa; phylum Chordata; class Amphibia; order Caudata; family Ambystomatidae; genus Ambystoma; species Ambystoma mexicanum. The sequence continues at coordinate 943,412,185 of NC_090928.1, read as the reverse complement.
CCACCAATACACCTATCCCAGCCACATCTAAACATCATGCGGCAGGAAGTAACACTCATGTTACAGAAAGGCGCCATCGAATTAGTCCCTGCATCGCAGAAAGGCCTAGGGGTATACTTACGGTGTTTTGTGGTAAAGAAGCCAAACGGAAAATGGCGCCCTATTCACGGCCTGCGAGACCTCAACAAGACCCTACAGAGTCAAAAATTCAAAATGCTTACACTGCAGGAGGTGATCAGATCCGTCCAAAGGGACGATTTTTTGGCGTCACTAGATCTACAGGACGCGTACTTCCACATTCCGGTGTGTCAAAAACACAGGAGTTTTCTGAGGTTCATGGTAGGTCAGATACACTACCAATTTGCAGTGCTCCCATTTGGTCTAAAGTCCTCCCCAAGAACGTTTACGAAATGTTTGGCACCGGTGGCAGCCTGGCTGCGAAAGGGAGGGCATCATGTATACCCGTACCTCGACGACTGGCTTGTGAGGGGATCCTCCCCAGCGTCGACCAACGACAGCGTACAAGCCACCTTACAACTTCTGCAACAACTGGGGTTCGCAGTGAACTTCGAGAAGTCTTCTCTAAAGCCCTCAAAGAGCTTGAAGTTCTTGGGAGCTCAATTCGAAACCCACTCGGGAATAGTGAAACCGTCCCTAGACAGAATATTGAAGATCGAACAACTGGCGAGTCAACTTCGCCTACAGAGCACATTTTCTGTTACAAAATATGTGGCAATCCTGGGTTCCATGGCTTCGTGCATCCACCTAGTGGCAAACTGCCGATTGTTCATGAGGCCTCTACAGGAGTTCCTGTCGGACAGATGGAAGCAGGCCACGGGCCGGTGGTCAGACAGGATAACCGTCGACGACGAGGGTGTCATCAGATCCCTCCAATGGTGGAAAATCTTTCACAACCTGGACAGAGGGGTTCCTCTACAAGAGCCGGAATTTCAGAACACCATCATCACGGATGCCTCCCTGACGGGCTGGGGAGCACACATGAACGATCATCAAACCCAGGGCAGATGGTCTTCGACCGAATCGCACCTACACATCAACGTGCTGGAACTGAGGGCAGTGAGATGGGCCTTGAAATCATTCCTTCCACATATCAAAGGATCAAAAGTAAGACTGCTGACAGACAACACGAAAGCCATGTTCAACTTGATAAAGCAAGGCGGCACCAGATCCAGGACCCTTTCGGCGGAAGCTCAAAAGATCTGGCACTGGGCGTTGAAACACAACATATCCTTAGTGGCTTACCATCTCCCGGGTGTGAAGAATTTGCAAGCGGATTCCCTGAGCAGGACAATGGCTCAAATACACGAGTGGGAGCTGGGCACCGGTCAGCTTCAAATAATCTTCGAAAGGTGGGGGACCCCCTCAATCGACCTCTTCGCAACGAAAGAAAACAGAAAATGCGAACAGTTCGCGAGCAGATGGCCGCAAAAAGGATCCCTGGGGGAAGCGTTCTCGTTTCCTTGGACGGACAAATTCCTGTACGCTTTCCCTCCGTTCCCCCTTATACGGAGGACAATCCAGGGGATTCGCAGGTACAAATGCCGGGTCATTCTAGTGGCACCGTATTGGCCGAGACAACCATGGTTTTCCGACCTCCTACATCTGTCGTTGGAACAGCCTATAACTCTCCAGAAAGTACCGAACCTACTGTCCAGGGACAAGGGAACGGTGTGGCACCACAATCCGGACAGCCTCAACTTAACAGCATGGCTCCTGACTTTTCAGAGTTTGGCAGCTTGAAAGTCTCGTCGGATTGCCGGAGAATTCTGCAGGCGGCTAGGGCCCCTTCGACTAACAAATCATACATATGCAAATGGCGAAGGTTCTGTACGTGGTGTCTAACACAGCACGAAATTCAGCCTTTAGAAGTAACCCCTGAACAAATTCTTCCGTATCTTCTTCACCTAGCTGAGAGTGGGCTGTCATCATCGTCCATCAAAGTGCACTTGGCGGCCATTTCAAGGTTTACCAGGAGGAGACAGTCTTCCCCATTATTCAGTGACAGACTGGTGAAACATTTCATGAGGGGTCTCTTTAGAACTTTCCCCCCTACGAAACGGTTCCCACCGTCGTGGAGTTTAAATGTGGTGTTGGCGGCCTTAATGAAGCCTCCTTTTGAGCCAATGTCCTCTTCATCCATGCAGTTCCTATCTTGGAAACTGGCTTTCTTAATTGCCATTACATCGGCTAGAAGAATGTCGGAATTACAGGCATTGGTCATAGATCCTCCATATATGAGATTCTTTAAGGACAAAGTAATTTTATCAACTAACCCTACTTTCATCCCGAAAGTACCAACGGTCTATCACAAGCACTCGACCATTGCTCTCCCTACTTTCTTTGCAACACCGTCGTCGACGGCGGAAAAGGCTCTTAATACGCTCGATGTCAAAAGGGCGTTAAAGTTTTATCTGCAAAGAACGCAAGAACTCAGAACTACCAGACAGCTGTTCATTGCATATGGTCCGTCGACGAGAGGAACGGCGATTTCCAAGCAAGGACTGGCCCGATGGGTCTCGTCGGCAATTGGTTTTTGTCACTCCAAGGCCGGGAGACCCCTACAAGGGCACCCTAGAGCCCATTCCACGAGATCGACAGCCTCCTCCGCGGCGCTATGGGCAGGAATTCCTCTGACAGACATCTGCCAGGCGGCGGCGTGGTCAGTTCCACACACGTTCACACGCCATTACTGCCTGGAAAGGCAGCACGCGGATGAAGTACAGATGGGGAGGGCAGTGCTGCGCCATCTTTTTCAATGAGGTAAGCCAATGGTGAAAATGTTGTCTTTTACCTTGTCGACGTTTGGTTTTTTCCATGATGTATCGCATATATATATACATTTTTACTGCTTACGTGCATATATATATATATATATATATATATATATTTGGACTGGGAATGGTTTATTTTTGCAATGTATGTTGCATTGCATTCTCACCTCCTTCTTCTAGGATACTGCTATACAATCTATTCTAAGCATGTGAATCCATGAAAGATCCAATGCTGGAGAAGGGAGTAGTTTCTTACCTGTAACTCCATTGTCGGAAGTTTTTTCCTATAGGAAACGACTATATATGTGTACTGAGGGTTCCCAGTCTGACGACGGGGAATATTCTAAGCATGTGAATCCATGAAAGATACCAACGCTGGAGAAATGGAGTTACAGGTAAGAAACTACTCCCTTCCTCCTTATTTGGGACACTCCTGCCCTGTCATAGGAATCAATAGATTCCTGAAGAAAGGCAAGATAGCCACTGTTTCTATTGCCTTTCAGCTTGTTTCCCAAAGTCATTAAAATCCCTGCCTATGTCTCTTTCCTCCTGACTGGCTGTTGGGTGGAAATACCATATATGGCTCTGGGGCTGCCTCCTGTCAGACTGACTGGAGCTTTCCCAGGGGCTGTGTGTTTTGGGTACACCCTTGCGGTGGGACCTGTGTGAATGGAGTCTGAAGTGAACTCACATTCTGTGTTGTGGGTGTCTGGTTTCTGTGTATGACACAATGCCTGAGACAGCCCTGACCGAAACTGACATGAATGCAGTGTAGTGTGCCGAAAGGCTGGGTGCGTACCCCAATTCACATTCTTTATTATGGATGTCTGGTTGGAGTGAATGCCATGAATGTCTGTAAGCCTGATTGGCTGCCTACCTGCGTGATTGGTTGTCTGAGCCTGGCCCAGCCTGAGTGAATGGGGAGCAAATGTGTATAACTAGGGTCCCTACACTCACCAATTTGTTCAGAAGCTGAAGTCTAAACCAAAGCTGATCCCTGGAGTCGAGCTGGAGGAAGATGATTGCGGCTGCTACCCTCCAACGAAATCCAAAAGCTGTTGTGCCGCTCCAAGGACTGATCCAAGAGAGGACCTGCATAGGAGACGTCTCCATAAGCTACAAGGGACCATCTTGCAACCTGCTGCTCTTCATCAGAATGACCCTGGAAGCCTGTCCTTTGTGCCTGCCACCCAGAGAAGGGATCTTTGTGAATCCAGAAGAGGAGTGCCTAGACATCTCAAGTCAAAGAAGTCCATTGGTGTCACCCAGGGTCCGAAGGAGCGGTTGTCGCTGCTGAAAGCCTGTTGCAGTGTAGCACCCAGAAGAGGGGGTATAATCTGGCATAGTTCTGCTTGACACCCGGAGCAGTGAAAGGTTCAAACTTCCAAAGAATACTTCAAGGGACATCTGTGTCATCTTCATTGACCACTTTTTCCCACCAGAGAAAGTACAGGGTCTCTGAGTGCAGAGGAAGGTCAGCCAGTGGGTTTCCTGCCACCAGAATCCAACAAAGATGTCCCGAGGTTCCAGACTTGGTGGGGGTCCGTGGGCCACTCCAGTGGTTGAGTCCAGGTCGGCAGAAGCCATCCAGAGGTCCGTGCTGCGGCTGCAGCACTGAAGAACCGAAAGGTGGAAAACTGCAATATTCTGAAACCCCAACACCAAAAGTGACCTCTGCACCGTTGCAGCCAGAAGTCAACGAAGGTTGCCAGGGGTCTTGCTCTCATCTGACCAGCCTTTTAGGAGCCTATAGCACGTTTCATCTCCCAGGACTCCTACAGTCGCAGGAATCGTCACCCAAAAGAGTAAACTTCAGTGACACTTTGTTCCATTTTTCATCTTGAACTCAGCATCCCACTGGCTCCTTCTTCCTAGAGGGGTCCATCCTCAAGGGGAATCCTCGAGTGAAACCGAGAAACTTTGCCACTTAGCCTGCCAAGACACCAAAGGTACTCTGACAAGGAAGAGCATCCCTAGCCTTAGGAGTCGTCCAGGAGTCCCGATTTGTCTTGGATCCTGTTCTTCTGTTGCCTCCCAGATACTTTGAAAGTAGAGGGTTATTAAACATTTTTGGTCTGGGCTTTAAAAGACAAGGGGCCTCATCACAAGTCTGGCGGTAACCCTTAAAAGAGTTGGTAAGGGAATTAGCGCCGCAAATACTGCTCCTCCGGATCATGTGCCGGCGCAAATACCGCCGACTGTAAAATCAGCCGGCGCTAATAAAGCCGGCCACACGAGACGCAAACACAGTTGCATCACAAGTCCATGTTCGGTGGTATTAGTGCCAAAAACCGGCACTAATACCGCCAAAATCACTGGAGGTAAATGAACCCAGGTGCCTGAAATGAAGCCACCTGTTATCCCAATCCACTTCACACTGCTACATAAGGCACACTCCTACCCCAAACACGGTTTCCAATACCATGCTGCCACTAGCCACTGTGAGCTCGAACAGGCAGTTGCTCATGCTGCGGCTGAAAGTAGAGAGGGAGGATAACTAGGCCAGGACACAAGGCACAGGGAGTGCAGGGGGGACGAGGAGGATGAGAGCCCAGGCAAGGTGTGCACCTATCTCCAGGTTTTGACCCTCACCGACAGCCAGTTGGTCACCCTGTACCGCTCAACAGGGAGACCATACAAGGGCTGCTCACCACAATACAGGATGACATAGGGAGCAGGATCAACATCTGTGCCCCCACTGCTGAAGCTAGTGTCTGTCCTACAATCCCTCAGAACTAGCACCTTCCAGCACTCAGTGGCCATGATGCACAACTAGGCACAGCCCAAATTCTGCGCAGTGTTGGGCCAGGTGCTTGAAGCCCACCTGCGGCAAGTGCAATGCCACATCTCACTGCCTACCACCCCAGCTCAGTTCAATGCCATGAAGGCACTGTTCCATGCCATTGCCCAAATGCCAAATGTGATTGCTGCCCTGGACTGTACCTGTTTTGTACTGGTGGCCCCCCAGTTCCACAAAGCAGTGTACCGTAACCACAAGCACTACCACTCCCTGAATGTGCAGGTCACCTGCAACTGCAACCTGTACATCACCCGCTGCTGTGCCCGCTACCCTGGTTCCACCAACAATGCCATGGTCCTACGGAACAGCACAGTGCCAGGATACATGGAGAGGCACAGAGGATAATGGACCTGGATAGTGGGTGAGTAGAAATGCCAGCACACATGGGAAAATAACTACACAAAAGATGGCATGACAAGCGAATGCGAATTCTGCACTTGACAACCTCCCGCACCAACGTCACAGTACAGGCCAGGGAGCATGCACATGTCAGACTTCCGGCATGGAGAAGCTGATGTACACGTACAGTAGCAACTATAAACACCCAGCATGACTACAGGTACCACAATGCAATATGCACTTGCCAAAGCAATGGTGATAAATGTCCACATCGCCTCACTCAAAAAGCAACCCTGCCAGTACCAAGCCTTTCGGACCCAGATGCTCAGGGAGGGCCCATGGGAAACCTAGCATGCCACATGCACAGTGGAAATACACTGCCACGTGACAGCCACCATGTCAGCTGCACATGTCACCGACATAAACCTCCAATAACATATGCTGCAAGGGAACAGAGTGTTTGTGGAGCAGAAACACAGCATGCACAGACATACCGACACATGACATGAAAAGAAGGCCCATTTGCATGCACAAGTTGTTCATTGCCCTGATATTGTGTAAGTCCACCCCCACGCCTCACACTGTGACTAATGCTTGTGCTTCCCCCCCCATGCAGGTAAGACTGGATACCAACGGCTGCCCTGGCTAATGACCCTTGTTTGTAATCTGCAAACACCGCAAGATGATGCCTGCAACCATGCTCACAGCAGCACTTGTGTGTGCATAGTGTGTACCTTTTGGCCTCCAGAGAAAGTGGGTAAAATTGTGTTTGTGTGTGCCATGCTGCACAATATCTGCCTGAAGAGAAATGTCTGCTACTCCCTGACATAGACATGCCACCCACAGAGGATGTGGATGCAGTGCCTGTGGCAGAAGCAAATACACACATTGCTGGAGATGTGAGGGATGGGAGATTGGTCCGCCAGGGACTGATAGACCATTTCTTCTGACACTTTAACATGACATGTTTCTTCTGACATTGTGTGACACTCGCCTCTATCAATAAAAACAACACCGTCACAATAAGGAATGCCCTTGCATTGATGAAGTTTAACGTTTTTAATGTAATGAAGTGTCCCAATTATACCCCCTTCCGCCTCCCCCACCAACTCCCCAGCACACTACCGCAGCTCCCGCCTCCCCCATTAGCTCCCCAGCACACTACCCCAGCTCCCCGCTCCCTCACCAGCTCCCCAGCACAATATCCCCTCTCCCGCCTCCTCCACCAACTCCCCAGTACACTACCCCCCTCCGACTTCTGTCCACCAACTCTACAGCTTACTATTCCCCATTCCACCTCCCAACACCAACTCGCCAGCACACTAACCCCCTCGGACCTCCCCCCACCAACTCCCCAGCATGGCCACTTATGGCAATCAGTGTCTCAGAGTCCATTACAACTATGGCCTCTTCTCCCCCGCACCCGCATTGCCAATCTGCAGTGGTCTTGGGCGCTGAAGGCGCTATGACTGATGCCTCGGTGTGCCCTACTGTGACTCATCTGTGGGAGTGCTAGAGGTGGAAGGGATGGAGCCTGACCCCTGCCTCTGTTGGCGTGTCAACTCGTTGCTTTCGCCGATGGCCTCTGGCAGTGCAGATACACCTTCAGTCATTTCCCTGACCCTCTGGGCATATAGTGTCAGGACGGCTGTACTGTTCTTTGCTATGGCCCACACAAACCACCGGGTGGCCCCTTGGATGCTGTCTCGTATGGCCTCAAAGTGTTCGGAGTACCTGTGCCCTACTGCCTCCATCTCCCTCTGTCTTCGCTTCATCCCCTCAAGCCTCTGCAGCACAGTACTGCTAGTTGATGGGTGCCATATGGGAGGGGGGCTGCGCAGTGTGCTAGGGCTGTTGTCAGGGGAGCCATAGGATGGGGGGGTCCACGTCCGCCTCAGCTGTGTGAGCAGGGTGCTGGCGATGAGGGCTCCCAGGTGTTGGGCTATGCTGCCGGTGGTGAAGGCACTCATGTGTTGGGCTACGCTGCCAGTGGTGAGGGCCCTCAGAAGTTCGGCTACACTGCCAGTCATGACCCTCTGGGCATATAGTGTCAGGACGGCTGTACTGTTCTTTGCGATGGCCCACACAAACCTGCGGGTGGCCCCTTGGATGCTGTCTCGTATGGCCTCAAACTGTTCGGAGTACCTGTGCCCTACTGCCTCCATCACTCATGTGTTGGGCTACGCTGCCAGTGGTGAGGGCCCTCAGAAGTTCGGCTACACTGCCAGTCATGAGGGCGCTCAGGGGTCTGTGGCCCTTCTGCATGTGGTGACACCGGGCTGGTGTCTGCCTGTGTTTCCATAGTCGCCCAGCCTGGAGCTGTGGCCTCCGTGTCAGACCCTCAACCTGTCGAAGTGGGTGCAGTGGGCCTTGCAATGGTTCTGGTGGACTGTGGGGTGGACGTCGGCCTGGCCTTGCCGCATTGTGGTGTCTCACGGCGGGACATCTGCCTTGGCGTGGGCTGACTGCACCTTTGCTGGGTGGCAGTGGTGGTGGTGCACCTTGAGGGTCTGGATGCGCCACCACGACCACCTCTCAGATGGCCCTGCCTCCTCGTCCTCCTCGGATGTCTCTGGCAATGCATGAGTACATGCAGGAGACATAGGAAATGTTGGCATGTATGGTTCCCCCACGTGTGTTAGCATGCAATTCACTTTTGCTGTCAGTCCAGAAAGAGTAGACACCCCCTCGAACGTAAGGCACTATACTTTGTTGGCCGAAGACCAACCGCCTTGTGTGTTTAGTAATAGAAAGATGTAGCAAAAGCTTAACCATGGTGCGGCCATTTTAAGGTGACTGAAATCGCCATTTTGTTTTCTTCTTGTTTTCTCTAACGTTGCCTTTTTGCTTCATGTAAAACTGCTTTGCTGAAACATTATTCTGCTTCACTGGTGCACAATGCAAGGCCGTGAGTGGCATGTTGAAACATAACGCAGTAACCCAGACAGAAATGCCTGGTCTCCTCCCTCGCATATCCTTGGAGAGTGAGCAGCAAGGCATTGTAATCAGTACAGCAGGTGCCAGCTAGTCTCGGTACCACAGTAGAAATGCCAGGAGCGAACATTAAATGACTTGAATTATGCTCTTTTTGCGGCCCCCCTTTCCTGAGCCCGGTAGAGCCCTGGAGAGCAAGTTGACCCCCAGCACACAAATAGAAACTAGGAGATAGCAAGGCCTGGAATGTGTCTCTCCCTACGCATAGCTTGCTTGCAGAAACAGAAGCATTGTGTTTTTTAAAACAAAGACTTATGTCTGTGGGCTTACAAAATTACAACCTGTTACTAAATGAATGTTTGAAGGTGTCATACTACTCACCATTGTCAATCATCGTGCCTAGTTCAAAGGAAATGCAATAGGGGTGGTATAAGTTGTGACACCACTGATTACTAGATGCTTGTTTTGTATATATGTAACTGTTGTACGATCTCCGGGGCTCTTGCGTCCCCCGAGGTCTGGTAGACGCACGTTGCGGGGCGTGGGACCAGTTAGCCAACTGAGACTATTTGCTTTGCAATAAACCCTAGATTTTGGGAATACAACCTTGTGCCTGGCGTAACAGTTCGTGTGTGGTGATTGTGCTTTGTTTTCACAAACGAGGGTCCCTCAGGGGCCCCTTCAAAATGGCGCCCGAATAGGGACCCTCCCCCACTTGTTCCATCGTGTACGTTGTAAAATAAGGAAGGCAGAGAGAATGCCAAGGACGGGACGATCGAGCCGGGGTCAAGAGGTGTTCGGGGCGCACCGGCGAAAGCGATGAGAGATTCCTTTGCAGATCTGCACACAACTGATCCCTGATCGACGTGCCTGCCAGAGAACAAGAAGGCGAGGGTCCCGAAACGAGGCAGAGTGAGCCAAGATACGCACACACGACGTCATTGGTTGCGTCAGTATATGGACGAATTATGTCTTGAAAATACAACTTGATTGATCAGGTGAGTCGTGCCCGATTCAAAAGTGATCCTGATATTGGTTGAGAGTTGATTTTGCAAAATCAAACACCCAGCGTAAGTTTGATTAGCCGAGGGTAAGGTTAAAACATGCCTGGGGTATTGTCCACCATAGCGGGATTTTTCTGCTGCGGCGGACAATCTTTGGAAACTAGCCAGGTCGCGCCACCAGTGGGAATGCCGGCGTATGCGATGTATGTGAAGTATGGTGTGGGAGCGATAATGTTTTGTGTGATTTGGCTTAAGCAAACCAGAAAGCAGGAAGATCTTCAATGGCCGAATCATGGGAGTTTTGAGGTGACGAGAATAGATCATTTGGCGAAGGTGTTGATGAAAAAGAAAACACGCCCTGCAGTATTTGATATCCTTAGGGACTGGATAAGGGAAGCAATGCTTTGTTGGAAAAGTAGAGAGAAACATGCGCACAGGCATAAGTCGAAAGCAGAGAGAGCGAAAGAAAAGGAAGAGGAGGAGTGGAATGATAGTTTGAGAAAGTCAAATAGACGCGAGCAATTGAGCATAGAAAAGATATACCCACAACATCAGACAAATTAATAGATAAAATATTGACAGACACAAAGCAAGGTCCAAGAAGAGAGACTAAAACAATTGTGTCAGTGGCTATTGCTCAACCGCCTCCTGTTGCTCAGCCACTCCCAACTGACCAAACACCAGCACAGCCACACACTGCACAAACAGCGCCTCCCATTAGCCAGTCAGCGACGCAACAGTCATCTGCCCTTCCTACTGTCCAATCCGCACCTCCCTCCCAAGAGATTGTTTCTGTCCCATCTGCCCCTCCCGTAATTTAATTTGAGCTCATTGAAACGAGAGAAGGGGCTGGACAAGGTGGATGTACGAGAGTAACTCGTAGTGCGATTAGCAAGGAGAGGAAGCGAGAGTTGCAAGAACAGGCCGAGATGTATATAAATGGGAATGATGAAACGTCAGCGATGGTTTCAATATTTGACTTCAGGAGGAGCAACGAAAGACAGGTAGTGTTGGAATGCATGGGGGAATATTTAGTGGCGAGATGGAAACAGTTAATTGGGAGGCTGCCTCCGCAACGACTGTTGGATTTGAATGCATTAGCACGTTGTAGAGGGAGGGATGAAGAGATGAGGGAACATGTAGACCGACTTTTTGAACTCAAGAATGAACTTGATAATTAATATGCTGAAATGTTTGCCACGCCTGGATATAGGAGTAGAGATATTAGGAGAGATAGAACTGAAGCGGTAGAGCCCTATATACCGCGGCGATATTTGTCGTCGTCAAGACACAGGCGACCGACTAAAAGTGTATATGAGAGGCGTTGAAATGGATTTCAGATCCTAGTATTCCCACAATGGAGATGCATGAGATATTTGATGAATACACCTTGCCCATGAAAAGAAAAGCACTGTAGATAATGGCTGAACACCTGATAGACAAAGATATAAATGAGAAGAAAGCCAGCCACCCCGAAATATAAGCAGTATATAAGAGGGCATTTGAACGTGGAACAGGAGAAACAGCCTTATCACTTGTCTTGGGAATATTACTACATATGAGAGAGGGGGGAGGAACAGTGAGTGTGTTATTTCCCATGAGAGAAGTCCCACCTACCTTTGTGCCAAAAGTAGAGATTCCTACAACCGGCACCGTAGCGGCGCAGGTAACGTCAGCCCATTATACCGCCCAATGTGTACATGTTCCCTTTTCCAGTCAGGAAGTGAACAACATAAAACAGACGATTCCCGATATAAAAAAGAATCCTGCAGGATTCTATAAAGAAATACAGTCCTGTTTGCAGTCATCCGTACTCACTATGGGTGACATAGATTTAATATTCCCAGTAATACTGCCAGCAGACATATGGAAGCAAATAAGAAAAGTGGATGATGCAACAGCCTATGGCGCCACACGGGCGGATTTAATACTAGAGGATAGGAATAAAGAGGTGGGAGGAAAACCAGGGCCAAATATGGCGGCATTACCAGAACGAATAATACAGTAATTGAAAGGAATTGTTCCAGAGAAAAGAATTCAAGGGGAAAAATTGACTGCATGTGTTCAGAACAAGGATGAACTAGCCACAGATTATTTTAATAGATTTCAGGAAGTATTTACAGATTTCAGTGGACAGGATGTAAGTACAGAATTGGGGGGAAAAAGGCTATTTGTTGATAAATATGTGAGAGGGTTAATGCATCCCATTCAAACCTTAATAATGACATCGGAAAGTGCATGGCAAGCAAAAACGTTGAGTGAAGTACTACATATGGCTCAATATTATGAGAACAGAGTGAACGCTGAGAAAGAGAAAGAGGCAAAGGATAGAACAAATTTAAAGACAAGGGTGCTACTCCAGCAGGTAGCGGGACACAATAGAGGCAGAGGTAATTCGAACATGCATGGAGGGCCCTTGGGACTGAATCAATGTGCGTATTGCAGAGAGAAAGGTCACTGGCGAGCGCAATGTCCACACTTGCAAAATAGAAATGGGTACGGCCAGAGAAGACTGCATAGCGGGCATCCAGGACCAAATGGGCATAATAGAAATAACATGCTACAGCACCAAAATAGTCAAGCAATGGTGCCCAAAATCAGAATCGAGCTCCGCATAAAACCTCTAATCAGAATCAGAGCCAGCAGAACAGAGGATGGGGCGGGAACATTTTTGATACTCATGTGAATGCATACTATAATAAAAGCAGCGATTACACATCAGATGATGTGTTGTTTCCCCAATAGGACAGCCCAAAGCAGGGGTTGGAACTGGTGTCTATTCCTGTGAATCAGAAAGGACCCTACGTAGAAATGGAAGTCGGGGATAATGAGCACAGATTCCTCGTGGAACGGGGGCACAAAAGTGTTCGATAGACCATAGACCATCACTTGGTTCCAGAAATACCACTGTCAGGGCAAAGAAATATTTCAGTAGGGTTCGTAGGTACCCCAGTGATTAATTCGAAGTCCCAACCAGTAGCAGTAACATTAGGCCCATTCACTGAATACTGACCATTCCTTTTAACAGAGAACTGTGGGGATAATCTTTTGGGATTACATTTATTGAAACAATTGAGTCCAGTGATTCAATGTACACCAGATGGAGTATTTCTGACCATTTCCCCGCAGACTGTACCAGTATCCGAATTTGTGTCTAAACCTTTGCCAGACGAATTGAGTGAGGTGCCAACTTGTATATGGGCTATAAATGACAATGATGTTGGATGTTTGAAGCTAGAACCAGTGAAAATTGCTTTGAAAGAAGGAGTAACGTTACCGCGTACTTCGCAATATAAAATCTCCGTTGAAGAAGAGAAAGGATTGAAAAGTATTGTTTCTGATTTGGTAAAATTGGGGGTGATTGAAGAGATTACAGGCAGTACATGTAACAGTCCCATTCTTCCTGTGTATAAGAAAGGAGGTAATGAGGTACCATACCGTCTTATAATTGATCTGCGTGCATTAAACACGGTGGTAGATCCCCAATTCCTGTTGGTCCCAGACGTTACCACGATTTTGACAATGATTCCTGCCTCAGCTGAGTATTTTAATGTTATTGACTTGAAGAATGCCTTCTTTAGCATTCCAGTGCACAAGGAAAGCAGATATCTGTTCGCCTTCACATTAGGAGGACGATCATTTACATTCACGCGTATTCCACAAGGCTACACAGAGAGTCCGAGTATTTACAGTAGAGCATTGAAAGAACAACTAGACATGCTAGAGTTACCAGCAGGTTGTGTATTGTTACAATATATAGATGATTTGTTGATCGCTGCAGATACAGAAGATATTTGTAAAGAGAGTACTGTTTTACTATTAACACACTAGGCAGAACATGGCCACAAAGCAAGTTTAAAGAAGTTCCAATATTCTCGAAAGAAGGTGACTTATTTGGGTTACCTACTTTCGAAAGAAGGGAGAAGACTGACGCCAGAGAGAATGGAAAGCATTTCTGGTATGCCTATTCCAAAAATGCAGAAAGGAGTCAGAGCTATAATAGGCATGGCTTCCTGTTGTCGGCAGTGGATTGCGAATTTTGCCCTAATTGTGAAGCCAATGGTGGAGTTGACAAAGAAGGATGTTGTGATGCCTTTGAAGTGGAATGAAGAATGTCAGGGAGCATTTGAGCTGCTCAAAACTGCGTTGTGTTCTGCTCCAGTTTTGGGCACACCAAATTATGAAAAAATGTTCAGATAGTTTATACACGCGTTGGCTGTTTTGACACAGGAACAAGGTAGGAGGAAATAGGACGTGCGGCTATTTTTCTTCTGCGCTGGACCTTGTAGAGCGCGCTTTACCACGATGTTTGCGAGCTGTTACAGCAGCTGCTGCGTCAGTGAAACAAACGGAAGGGATGGTATTGGGGCATACCTTAATTTTGATGGTGCCACATGCCATAGACATTCTACTCAATAGAACGCAGACGCAACACCTCACTCTGCTAGACTGACTAGATATGAAATTGTCCTCTTTGTGCCACACATCCAAATTATGAGGTGTAGCACTTTGAAACTTGCTGAATTAATTCCACTGCCCATGGAAAAACTTGATGGGAATGAATCACCTCCCCATGATTGCTGAATGGTTACTGAGGAAGAAACGAAGGGGGGAATTGATTTGACAGACACCCCACAAAAAGAGCCAGATAGAGTTATTTTGTGATGGTCCTGTTTTAAACTACCTGATGGCACATCAACTGCTGCCTACGCTATCACCACGTTAAAAGTATTGTGGCGAGTAAAAGAATCCCCTACAACTCTGCACAAGCGGCAGAGATAATAGCATTGACCAGAGCTTGTGAGATTTCTGAAAATCGGAGTGTAAACATCTATACTGACAGCCAATACGCCTTTGGCGTGGTTCATAACTTTGGCTGACTCTGGGCTGAGAGAGGTTTCCTAACATCACATGGGGCTAGAATACACATGGCCCTTTGATTGTACGATTGCTGTCTGCACTTACGTGTCCAAAGCACCTGGCAATAGTAAAATGCGAGGCGCATAAAAAAGTAACATGCAAAGTGGGAGAGGGAAACGCATTTGCAGACAGAATTGCGAAACAAACTGCCACTGACTTGAATACCAAAATGTTAACAGTACAGTCGGAGGAAGTGCCCTGCATGGTAGAGAATGGAATTGCCACTGTCAAAGAGATGCAAGCAGAAGCCACTGCAGATGAAATAAGAGGGTGGGCTGAGGGCTCTGCTGAATTAGATCTGGAGGGTTGCTGGGTAGACAAGAAGAGTAGAAATTGGATGCTGCCCAATTCCTATGTAACTGCAATGGTCACGATGGCCCACAGCCCTACTCATATTTGTGCCAAAAAGATAGTCCAACCTTTAGCCACAGTATGGGAGAATGCGCACATAAAGAAAAATGCCGAGAGGTTGGTCCAGAATTGTATCACGTGTCTACAACACAATGGGCCTCATTACACGGATACCGGTAAATCCTTACCGCCTTACTACGAGGTCCCTTTGCGGGTTGGGGAATTTAACGCCTGCTTTTTGCAGGCGGTAAAAACCAGCCCGCAAAGGGACCAGGGAGCTAATTACGGTACCGCAATTTGCGGTACCGTAATTAGTGCCTTCCCCATTCCCATAGAGCCCTATGGGGCAAAAATGGGAATGGGGAAGGGCAATGGTGGAAGGGGGAATTACCGCCGCGCCAACCTTGGAATAGGGCGGTAATTCCCCTTTCCACCAAGGCGGTGCCGGTATTTTACCGGCATGAACCATGGTGCTAATAGCGCCATGGTTCACCACCATCCGTGTAATGAGGCCCAATGTGGGGAGGGGAACGGTGACTCCAACAGCCAGTTTTGGCCCTACCTCTATGCCTTTTGAGGTAATCCATTTTGATTTCATAGAGATGGAGAGATGCCAAAACTTGAAGTATGTTCTAGTGGTCATATGTGCATTTAGCAAATGGGTGGAAGCCATATCCATTGAAAGACTGCACTGCTATGAGCACGCCAAAAGTAATGTTAATGGAATATTTCTCTCGTTTTGGCTTGCCCCGTGTCATATGGTCAGACAACGGTCCACATTTTGTGGGCGCAGTAATATTACAGATTTGTGTAGGTCTCCAGATCGTTGAGCGATTCCATTTTTCTAGATACCCCATGTCTGCCGGTCTTATTGAACGCCACAACGGTATCTTGACATCTAAGATAAGCAAGATATGCGCAGGAAACCAGTTAAACTGGGTAGATGCATTACCGCTAGCGTTACTGTGCATGCGCACATCTGTGCAGGCAAGAACTGGGCTCTCCCCGTACGAAATTGTTATGGGGAGACAGGCGAATGTTTGGTGTGCACCTCAGATGAAAAGGCTACAGGGAACTTGAATACCCTGTGCTCAGTATTTATTGTAATCTTTTAATACAAAAATTGCTTTTGATTCATCAGCTGGTGCTGGAGGCATTGCCAATAAGATGCACTGGCCCGGGACACGCACTGGAGCCAGGAAACTGGGTGCTAATCAAGAACTTTGAGCGAAAGACATCGTTGGCACCCAGATGGCGGATCCTCCTAACTATGCAAACGGCTGTTCGGGTAGATGGGAGGAAGGCGTGGATCCATGCGACACACGCAAAGAAGGTCCCATCACCGTCTGAAAAACTGACTGATATAGACGACCAGAAAGACACAGCGGTCCCAGAAACGAAAGAAACGATTGCCAGTTCTTTGCAACAAAATCTGCCTAATCCTGAAACAAAGCCTGATCCTGAAACAAAGCCTGCAAAGATTGCTGTAAAAGAGGAAGAGCAAGGAGTGCTCCAACGGTGTTCAGCAGAATCTGCATCGCTGCTGGCAGACGCAGAACGTGTACCACTTTGGTACCCACCCTCTTTCATTGCGCCGCAGCCTGAAACGAAAGCTGCATCATCACTGTGGCGCCCACCATCATCTGCTATTGCGCCACAGGCAGACTCCGAGCTTGAGTCTGGAAGTGCATCCGCACTATTCATTGATCACACGATACCAGGATCAGGGCGATACAATTTGCAGCCTAGGAAGGAGGAGTGATCAAACCTGCATTTCTGTTGATCTTTTTGTTGCCTCTGTTTCCTATTCTCGGATGAAGTAGGAACCGGAGGCCTACAGGAGAGCGCCGTGAGCGTTGTGCAAATTGGACAACCCAATAAACGAGGCTCCTCGGTGCTAACATAAAATCCATGTGTCCTGAACCCGTGCGAACGGGGCGCACATGGTACGAAGGCAATTGATAACTGCTCTGGAGTTTTTTGAGCAATGTGCAGACGCACAGAGATCTTGCCCAGCGTGTAGCAATCCCGGCTGCTAAGAACTGGCAGAACAGACTGTTGACATTTATCAAACTTATTGACATTCCAACGAGTGCAACGACGAGAAACATTCACGACGAACACTGCAGAAGAAGGACCGTGAGAGAAAAATGCCGGCAACAGCTTTTGCCCCCTCCTGCACCACTGCTGATAATGAATTGTATGCTTAGCTTAACGATAATAATGTGTATTATGAGTATATTGGCCCCCATAATGACAGTACTGGTATTATGGTATTTGGAAGAAATGCACCCGTTAGAAGTACTCTTGCCTGTGAGAAACATCTCCACTACTGAAAGCCCAATTCATGTGATTTCTTACACCTTGTCCCCAGTGGAAGAAAGACATAGGGAGGGTTATGGAAATAACACATTACTACTAATAATGAATATGATACACTCAATATTAAGAAAAAACAATTGTTGGGTTTGTGCCCACTTGCCACAACATGGTGGTAAGGCGATTGGTTGGTATGTGCAGCCTCTACCATTGAGTTCTGCATGTTACGCTTCTCTGAGTGCATTATACTATGGAAAATGGAACGAAAGTGAAACTGGACGACTAGGCAGAACAAATATGAATGAGTTCGAAGAGATCATTATGAAACCAGTAGGCTGTTCCATATTTCATAAAGCACGATTGATCACACCAATAATGATGCCGCAAGATAGATTATCGGTACCTTTATAAGTCATCTGTGATCACATTTCGTATGAACCCAGAAAGAAATAAAGATACAGTGCCCCCCTCCTATATAGTAAATTACAGTCCACATTCTGTCCCTTTTTGTTTGAAAAAGAAGGGTTCCTACTCGGTGGGAACATTTACCAGATGCATGAACATAGCATTCCTTGATAAAGAGGTAGAGCCAATTTATGTAGGAGATCCTGTTCATTTTATATGTGGAGAAAAAGCGTATCTCTGGTTACCTAGGAACTGGGGAGGTACTTGTTACTTGGGCTTCCTATTCCCTGGGGTAGTTCTTTCAAAAACAGCAGACATAGCCAAATTGGCCAGGTCACAACCTCGACGAAATGATGAAGGAGGTTTGATTGCAGAGGATATAGCTAAATCATTCATACCATTCTGGGGCCAAGCAATAAACTCTTACAATATAAGACGACTGTCCAGAATATTAGAGGAAACAATAAATGGAACAACAGATATATTATATAAAATGACCCGCGAGAAAAAAGGAATTAGGTTAATGTCACTTCAAAATAGAATGGCGCTAGATATAATTCTGGTCGATCTCGGCAGTGTTTGCAAAATCGTGGGATCAGCATGTTGCGTATTTGTAAGTGACTCCTCCCCCACGATTTTCAAAGCGATAAGAAAATTGCACGTTCTGAGCTCTGACCTTCACCCCCCCTAAAGGAGGCTGGGAATTAAACATAAGTTCCTGGTTCTGGGAAGTGTTACGATCATGGGGATGGAAATTATTTGCGATCCTAGTAGCAGTACTAGGAATATTCATGACATGTTGTTGTTGCATACATTGCCTACCCATAATATGCACTGAAATAAGTGTAGAGTGTGTACATATGATAGAATTAAAGAGCACTATTAAATCAAATATTCATGGTAATGATGAATCAAAGACAGTAAAAGAATTCATGTCAATTGATATTGATGACAATAATGATTAGACCAGTAGTGTGCAAGATTCAGAATCTGATTCAGATACTTGGTCAGAGGAGGATGCAATGTATGGATGAGGCATTTGGCATACGGCCAAAAGGAGGGTTTTGTCAGTCCAGAAAGAGTAGGCACCCCCTCGAACGTAAGGCACTATACTTTGTTGGCCGAAGACCAACCGCCTCATGTGTTTAGTAATAGAAAGGTGTATCAAAAGCTTAACCATGGTGCAGCCATTTTAAGTTGACTGAAATCTCCATTTTGTTTTCTTCTTGTTTTCTCTAACGTTGCCTTTTTGCTTCATGTAAAACTGCTTTGCTGAAATATTATTCTGCTTCACTGGTGCACAATTCAAGGCCGCGAGTGGCATGTTGAAACATAACACAGTAACCCAGACAGAAATACCCGGTCTCCTCCCTCGCATATCCTTGGGGAGTGAGCAGCAAGACATTGTAATCAGTACAGCAGGTGCCAGCTAGTCTCGGTAGCACAGTAGAAATGCTATGAGCGAACATTAAATGACTTGAATTATGCTCTTCTTTGCGGCCCACCTTTCCTGAGCCCGGTAGAGCCCTGGAGAGCAAGTTGACCCCCAGCACACGAATAGAAACTAGGAGATAGCAAGGCCTGGAATGTGTCTCTCCCTACGCACAGCTTGCTTGCAGAAACAGAAGCTTTGTGTTCTCTTAAAGCAAAGACTTATGTCTGTGGGCTTACAAAATTGCAACCTGTTACTAAATGAATGTTTGAATGTGTCATACTCGTCACCATCGTCAATCATTGTGCCTAGTTCAAAGGAAATGCAATAGGGGCGGTATAAATTGTGACACTACTGATTACTAGATGCTTGTTTTGTATATATGTGGCTGTTGTACGATCTCCGGGGCTCTTGCGTTCCCCGAGGTCTGGTAGACACACGTTGCGGGGCATGAGACCAGTTGGCCAACTGAGACTATTTATTTGCTTTTCAATAAACCTCGGTCTTTGGTCCCAGGTTGTGGAATTCTTTGCCGCTATCACTAAGAACTATGAGCTCACTTCTTCAATTTCGCCAGGCACTGAAGACCTTCCTTTTTAGGTAGATGGTCCTATTTCATCTGGGATCCTTTTTCTATTTTTGCATCTACCTTTAGTTGTGTCATCTGCGCCGATATACTGTTAATTTCGTTTGGTGCACTTTACAAATGTAAAAAATCAAAATCAAATCAAAATCAAAAATGAAACCCTAGATTTTGGGAATACAACCTTGTGTCTGGCAAATCAGTTCGTGTGTGGTGATTGTGCCTTGTTTCCACAAACGAGGGCCCCTTGGGGCCCCTTCATTGCTATGGTACAGAGTGGGAACCCACACATTTGGGCAGATGGGCATGGTTGGTCAGGGCAGATTGCATTTGGGTCCACCATCATGGCGATGGTAGCAACAATGAGTGTGTGACACATGGCCAGTTGGTCTGTGGCCTAGGGTGGAGGCAGAGTGTCCATGCTGGAGCAGCAGATGTTTGGCATGCATGCTTGTGGTCCTTCATGCCCCCACATACCCTCCCAACATGGGGCCGGCCAACTGGGCCCGCAACATGCTGGTGTGACTGCTGCACAGTGTTGTGGTTGCTCATGGACCACAGTCCAGCTGACACAGGGTGAACCAGCAGGGGTGAGGTGTACATTGCACTTGGATAGGTCAGTTGCCCACCTTCTCACTGCTGCAATGCGCAGGAGTGCCCTTGGTGCCCTGCGGCTGCTGTGGAGGATGGCCACCCGCTAAACTCCACCTGGTTGGCATGCCCAGCTACTGGGTCTGCTGCCATGTGTGCCTGTCCACTGGGGCATCTTATTCTAGACTGTCATTTGTGCATGCACTTGTGCTGGGGGGGGTTGACTTGCCTCCTGGCTGCTGGCACCCGCCTCTGCACCTCAGACTTCCTCAATTCCCTCCATGTCCAGCGCTGTGCTGCACTTCTCCTCCCAGGCAGTGAGGATCAGTGGCTCCACAGTTCCTCCTCCTGTGGCAAGGGACTCCCGGGGGTGTTGTGACAGCAGCCCACGCACCCTGACGTCATTCCAGCATTTGGGACAGTCCTTCCTGTCACGGGGGATGCCGGCCACAGCTTTCACTTTCTAGCTGATTGTATGCCAGATGACTGTCCTGCGCTGTGCTGATGTTTTCCTTTGGCGAAGGCCATATAACTTAGTGTGAGCAACAACCTCATTGTTCAGGACCACCAGCACCCCCTCACTGAACTTTGGTTTTTAGAGTCGATTTCCGGCCACCCTGCCTCTGATCCTCTCCGGAGACATTCTGGTTTGTTACCAGGTGCAGATGGATGGCTGCAGGAAGTGGAGATTTTTGATGCATTGTTTTTCAAAATGGCCATGGCAATGCTTTCCGTTCCGGCAATGACGTAATTTCCACTGGCGCTAATAGTGCCATAGTCGGCGACGGTAGCGCTATTAGCGCCAATGTTTCGGCAGTAGCCCTTATTTTGCCACAATTTTCACCGGGCGCTAATAGCGTTGCCACCGGATTCAGGCGTGCCTTCACGCCAGGTTGTGATGCAGCGCTAATTCCGCTGCATGACCTGGTTATAACGCTATTTCCGCTCGGTTGAAATTGCACCAGATTACCGCCAGACTTGCAATGAGGCTCAAGATAAGTTACTCCCTAACTTTTCCATTTCAGGTTGCCCAGGTTGGGGCATCCTCACATAGAAGTGTGTATCTGGTCTAAAGAAAGCATTCTGCTACTGTTCACAACTAACCTGTTTCTTACCTAATCTATGCTGTTACACCTCACTTAAGAATTCACATGCCCATTTGAAACTGTCTGCAGTTGGTGCATTTATTACTGAATTTAAGTATTGTGTAGTACCACATAGAGTGTATATATCTGTCATTCTTCTAAATAGAACTGCCTGAGTACAAAGTGTTATTATTTATATGTATATATATTACTGAACCTTATTTTATATAAAGAAGCTGTGTTATCACCTAACATAGTGTGTGGACATTACTTTGTGGAGGCTTGGAGACTCGCTGTACTTAAGAACTAACCTGCATCACCTCCTGAGTGTTTAAGCCTTGGTTGATCGTCCAAGCTACCACATAGAGCCTTGGCTGAGGTGCTCTGTCCCTTTGTCCCAACCATGTAGCAGGCAGAAGTATAGATACCCCCCTCCAGACTTTACAGCAGGTTACAATATTCCCCTATTTGGAATCCCTCAGTAGGAGAGTTGCACCCAGTTTGCTTCATTCAATTGTTCGGGATTCAAAATAATTATTATCTAGCAGTCTCCTTTGGGGAGCGCCCCCGGGTCACCTGCTTCAGGCCAACTCACTGGTAAACCATCATGGCAGAACCGCGTGACGTCAACGCGTCAATAAAAACAGATCTTCCGCGTGTCAGGATCATCGGCAATCGGACTGAGAATCTGACGCGATCAACACACTCTGAACTTAACTGTAAGCAAAAACTAGACGCTTAACGAGCAATTGCACCAATGGTTAATACATAGCAATAGGTGGCTATTAACTTCAATATAAGGATTTGAGTCCGAATTTGTTATTCTGCTAGCGAAATTACGAGACAATTGCATGCAACAATTGAGTACAAAAGGCTATTAAAGAAGTGTGGTGCAGTGTATTTACCTTTACACAGCCAATTACATAGATCTATTCAGTAATATATTAGGTGGCTATTGACCATATTATATTAATTTAAGTTACGACCTAAGCAGAATTGTAGACTATAATATGAGACACATGAGCGTAAATAATTTGAATACAAGCAAAAGTACTGTATTTCTACCCTCATACAGTCAAATTGACCAGCTAAAGAGTACCATCAAAATTAATACCAGCAGGAAAAGACAATGAGCCCTCTCAAACCATAAGTTATCAATGGAAAGGACAACCAACTGTGTCTAAGTAAGTATCTAATACAGAATTAGCAATATTTTCCTTTTAGCAAACACAATATGACCCTTATTGGTGTATTTACCTTTAATCACTTGTAGCAATGTAACTACCAACCAAAAATATACAAAAACATCATCATTGCAAAGAATTTGGAGAAAGGATCGATCCAGTAGGAGTAATAAAACAATTAGCCAATATATCCTCTGAAGAACCGCCAATACCAAGACGGGGAAACGCGTGTCAGGAAGGGCAATTAACAAATATTGGCAAAGGACATCAAAACCCACAATATACTGGGATAAAAGTCAATGATCAAAAGACATGGAGCCAAACTCAACAAACTACAGTCAATGAAAATAATGATTGTAAATAATGTACTGCATGATTGACAACAATTCAATGAATGAAGCTAATTCAGTGAACAAAGCATCAAACATGTCTGTAAAAAGTTGTACTATATGAATGAAATTAATTCAATGAGCAAAGAAATAAATATTTGCTGAGGAACAAATTAGAAGCAAATGAGTAGTTTTTACTACACATATTGGAACAGTGCAAGCGCAAGTACAATTGGTCCTTCATCTCTATAGCAACTCACCGCTATGTCCTGGCTTCGCCTTCTGACTCATCGGTATTGCTGCGTCGTTCTTCAGGACTTCCTTTGCGTCTGACAGCTCCTGTTGGTCTGTCAGCACTCATGCTGACCGTTAATGGAGCTTTCACAGCTGTGTGTACTCTCCAGTGAAAATCCAATTCCGGAGCAGTTCATGGAGTGAAGAGAGCTTCTTTCTCTCACAGGATGGCTGGCTTCAATACTGCTTCCTTCTGCATGTCCTCTGCATACCCAAGGAGTCCCGATTTATGCCATGTCTTCTACACGGCATGCCGCTGCTGACACAATGGCAACTTCAGCTTCTGCTTCTCTCTGCTGCTTCTTCTTCGCCTGTACCTGAAAGGGCTTTAAATGTTTAAAGGATCTGCTCAGTTGTGGCCCATTACAACAACTAGACCGCTCTCAAGAGTTTACTAACTCTGGCTCCTCTTCCTCGTCTCAGTTCTAAGTGACAAGTCCATGATGATCTTGTTTGTTCTTTCTTTAATCCAATCTGATTGGGTGATTGAGAGGATTTATAGTTAAGGGAGGTTTTTAAGGAGTGGATACTTTTACTTTGGATTTGAGATCTACACCTAAGACAGAATCGTAACCAAATGAATTTGTAACATTAACTTCCCGATCCCCCGTGTATCATTTTCATATTTGGCACTTTCGATAATTCTGGGAGAGGGAGTATTACAGTGACAACATGCCATGAGATCATTAGGCATTAGGGAAATATCCTCAGACAAATACTGCGCCTCTCCAAACTGATTCATCACTTTCCCTTGACAGCCGTCTCCTCCCATGAGATCCTCCCTCCTAATACCACTCCCAGGGTTAGGATCAGGTTGCGGCTGCCTTTCCCTGGCCACATGGGAGGAAACTGTAGGCTGGGATTTTCATGATGACTCTGTCCCCATCTCTGTCCCTTACACTTATAACTAAACTAACAAGTAGCACCAAAGTTCTTGGACCAGGAGAATCACTTCCTGCCCCTGCACTGAGTGGCACAGTTTTGGATGCAAGTTCCTTACCAAGGGAATAACTCCCTTCCCCTGGTTTAAGTACTTCACAAACCATCAAAAGGACTGCAGATCTCTCAAAACTCTGCGTCAGAAAATTCACTATTTTGTTATCGCAGGGGGAATGACTCCCTTCCCCATGATCACTGGTTTGAATCTTGTAGTGGGCTCAACTACCAGGAGAATAACTCCCTTCTCCTGGCTTTCTTTGGCTTTGTTCTCACAGTTCACAACACCAGGGGAAATGCCTCAGTTCCCCTGGGCTTCCTCACACTTTATTTCACAGTTCACAACACTTAGTTTCACACATCAGCTGTCTACTGATTTGTTCTGGCAGACTTGGTTCACTCCCCTGCCAGGTACTGACCGGTGAGTGGGTAAGATAGCATATACTGGTCTTTCATTGGGGGTTCAGGTTCCAGACCGTGGCTCCTTATTACATGGATTTGGCAACCCTCGGTTTCTTCCCTTCATGGTAGTGCCACGAAGATGACTTGCGTTTGTTTTCGTTTCTCGGGTGCTCGACCCTTTCCTGGTGGTCAGTGGCTCTGCTTGACCCCCACCACAAGGGAACCTCCCTTTAACTTTCTCTAGGTGTGTGTGTGCGGGTCCCAGACCCTTCTCTGGTGGCCAGTGGGATTTCCGTTCCCACTGGGACAAGGAATTCTATCCGTGAGGCTTTGCTTGGCCCTTGAAACCCTGCCAGGTCTCCTGCATTTCCCGTTACCCGTTTCCCAAACAGGATGTGTCATCGGCTCTTCTAGGGTTTGTGGTTCTTCTTGCCAGCCTCTCTGGTTCCTTCTGATCCAATGGGCTGCTTTCTCCAGCGGCTCCTAGAGCCCCGCTGTTTCAGCAACTTCTCGCCCTCTTGGTCCCCACTCGAGAAAGATACCTGTTTTACCCGGTGGTCCACCTAATAACAGGCGGGGGACTGCCACTCCTTCAGCTGTCCCAGTAGGAATCAGTCTCCTGCTGGCTCCTCTGCTGCTTCAGCGTCAGCGACCTCTCGCCTTTCTGCTCCCTTCGCCCGGTTTGATCTTCCCGGGTAGCTGACACAGACTCCTCGCTTCTGCGGTAGAAGATGCTGAGTCCTTCAGTTTCCTTATTATAGGCATTGTTCCGCCCTTGCATAACGTCACTTCTTGTTGTTAGTGCCTCTGCAGTTATCATTATGCCTCTTTTGAGCCACCTCGTTCAGTACTTTTAGTTGTGTCTGTTTTCCAGGCACTGTAGCAATACCTGGACTACTATTAGTAGATGGTGAATCTTCAGATTTGCAGAGGTACACAGAAGTATTGGGCATGGTTTTGGAGTCTAAATAGTAGGAAGGTGTGTTAGGTGTGGGTTGTAATACCCCGTTCTCCCTAGATGTTCATCATTGTCCCTAGAGGGGGAGTCTCACTCCATGAGATCCTCCCGCTGAATAACACCCCCAGGTGGACTATCATGTAGCGGCCTCCCCTCCCTCTTGATAAGGGGCTCCCCTCAGGGAAAAGTGACAACATCGAAGGGTTCATCTCAACCTCTTTTACAGGAATCATCAGTTGTGGCCAATATAATGTCACACACGATTCTGGAAGGAACGTCAGTGGCTACAACAACATTTCGGAAGGAATTTATAAAGTCAACAAGAGCAATATCAGATGAAAGGACAACGCAATGAAGGGACACTGTGAAAAAGTGTCAAAATATTCCTACGATTCTGAATTTCCTGTTTTTCTGAAAGTAGTAAGGATTCTAATTCAAATTGTGGGTTAACCATTGATAGCTCCTGTGATTCAAACTCATAGTGGAGACATTTATTTGCGGTAAACCCACCCTCCCCCGTGACGAAGTTGATGCCCATGGACAAATGGTTGGTAACAACTTGATTCCATAGAGAAATGTCTTGGGGGAGCATGATTTCACACCCCAACCAGCCGAAGCAACTTGGAGTCACAGGATGAGAGGAGGTGTGGAGCACCCTTGGTTGAATCACCCAACTTCGTCTGGGCAGAGGTGTCCACCAGGGTGTTTACAGACTCACTTTGAAACTTTGGGCAACCCCCATCCTCTGACCTTTATTTTGTTTCCTATTTTTAGGTGTCTTTTTTCCAAATATATTGGAACCAGTAGAAGTAGTTGCGAAGATAGGGGCAATCGATGGAAAAGCGACAGATTTCTGACTATCAGTAAGGGCCAAGTAGTCCTGTTCTTTCTTGCATACGGAAAGGGTGCAAATACATTTAATTGAAGGACTTTTGTAAATTTATTTAGATTTTAGTTTATTTCTTCCTTTGAGATCCCTTGTACAAGCCTTTTTCCGTCAGAGGATGTTTGTCCTACTACTCCCATACACAATATTGAAGGTGAAAGAACATTTCTGAGGCTATCATCACTCAGAAGATTGCTCAATCTTTCAAATTCCCTTGAGGGCTGGGTGTCTGGCGCAATCGCCGCTAGATCCCCATGTTGTGGGACGAGGCTATTGGGGCCTGCCCACCCATCATGTTCGGGATGGGAGTCATAATGTGTGCAGAATGCCTTTCGAAATGATTTAAGTAATCCTCCCAAAGTTTTGTTGAATTGAGGCCAATTGAGGGTTTGAGCCTTAACTTCTAGTTCTGAGCTCAAATACTTTAAACAAAGTTTAAAGTATTTGATCTCATTTTATGCCAATGATCTCTGCTTTAATGCCGGTAAGACTGATATCCTCCTCATCGGAACACCAGCTCCCTCCTTTCCTCTCACTCTCTGGCTTCCCTCCCTGGGCCCTCTTCCCTCTCCTACCTGTGAGGCTAAGAACCTCAGGGCCATCTTCAACCCCACACTCTCGTTCTTTTCTTACATCTCTGATGTCTCCAATAAGTCAAATTACCAGCGGCACCCGCTCTTCCATCTCCAACTCTCTGAGGGTCAGGCGTTTCTCCAAGCAAAGAGTTGGGGCCTCCCCCTGGAACAGCCTCCCTGCCTCTCTGAAACTTGAGCAGAACCATCTCCGGTTCCGGAAGCAACTCAAACCTTTCTCTTTGCTTCTGCCTTCTCTCTTTCTCTCTCCTGCTTATCACCTGCCTGTTGCATCCATGCACTGGTCAGCTGATCACCCTCTGAACTCGGGCTCAGGTCACTGCCTGTCCAGTTGCAATCCTGCACGCCGCCCTGGCTCCCATGCACTTGTGGTCTGTATCTGTAACCCTACAGTCCCCTTCCTTGCACTTATTGCCACCCGCTGACTGCACTTATGAATACTGGCACTTGCCACCCGCTGGCTGCACTCTTGTTTTTATCCATTGTCCCGCGCTTCTCCTTCCTCCCTCTGCCCCCCATTCCCCAGCACTTCTCCCCTCACCCCTTTCCCTGCTCTTGAGCGATCTGATTGACACAAGGCCTAATAAGATTGTTCGTTTTTCCTCCTTTTGTTTTCCCCTCCCTGTCTTGTTGCACCTAGAAACACGTGTGTACAAGCGTTTTATAAATGCCACATCATATCATATCATATCATATCATATAAAGAGTTTGACACAAAGTTTAAGGCTGCTAATGACTGGGCACTCCTATCTTTAACTGCGTCCGCAAGGATTGAAATGTAGGACAGGCGAGAAGAGTAAGATGATGTGGATTAATAGAGTAAAGAATCCAAATGCTTTGAATCCTGGGTGGTGTATCAGAAAGCGACCCCAAAGAGCACGTTTTTCTTGTCCTTATGGACTAATTAACCGGTTCTGGAGGCTTTAGTGGCCCAACAACATTATATGACCAAGTTATGCACTGAACTGGCTACAAGGTGCAGAGACATCAGAGGTAGTCGAGGGAAAATCCCCCAGACTGGCACCCTGAGTGTTAAAAAAATCAGTGATCTTTTTTATATTGGTCGAAATGAGGGGAAAGTCCTGGTTAAGAGGTGTTCGAAAACCCTCAGAAGCATTACGCTGCCTGCGTGTGGATAAAAGATGAGACTGCCGAAGCCTGCTGCTGGGGGAGGAGGAAGGGGAGGTAGTACGATGGGGGGTAGATTTAGGAGTTGAGGACCCCCCCATTCTCCAGTTGTTTGCTTCTCAGAAGGTACATGATTTAGTTGTTGAAAGGGGTTGCCTGATTGCACGCCCCACTAAACCCTCACAGCAGTAATCCTGTACCTCTTAAATGCCATGTAAATGTACACTGTGCCTCTGTTCCTCTGCTCACAACTGCACTTGACAGCATTCTGCGAGTGAGCTCGTTTAAGAGCTCCAACAAGCTGGATTAACTCGGCACCTTCCACATACTATGGAGCATTGGCAGAAGAAAACAGAAGTTGAAGGTCATGTTCCGCCATGCTCTGTCTCACCAGCACTGCGTCCTGCTCACAACTGCACTTTCAGACCTTTATGGAGTGTTTCGGAGCCCAGCCGCCCTCCTCTTTCTACCCGTTTGTCTGCAGTGCTCTTATGCGGGGGAGGCGGCAACTCTGGTAGCATGGGAACTGCTTGTCAGATCTTCAGTTCTCCGGTTTTGATTCTGCGTCTGCGAGCCATCATTCCATCATGCGGGTATGCTGCATCTCTGCCAATTCAGTCTCTCGGCATCAAAGACCTTGGTATCTGGGGCTCTCCTGGACTCTGCAGTGTTCTGCGGGTTCTCCACCCATCATGTATGTGAAGTGGTCCCACCTCCACGATGTGCTAGCTCCATGCTGCAGCGTAGTCTTCTGCTGAGCGTGGCGTTGCTCAGGCTTGTTCTTGCCCCATAGCTGGTTCGCTCTGATGTAGCTCATCCCCTCCAGGTAAGGGTCTGGTTTTTTTACATATCTCTCTACAACAAGAGACACAACACCATTGGTTCTAAATTATTTCGGCACGGAAGGGTTAGCAACCAGACCAAGCACATTTAAATGGCCATGCGAGTAGCCCCTATATATCCAATAAAGATTTGGGACTCTGGAGTTGTTATGGAATTGTCAACTGGTGATTCCTAATGCCTTAAATGGCGGGGGGTGTCCACTTTCCCTGTCCCCAAAGAAGTGTTTTACATAGCAGGCTCACCACTCTAGTCCCAAAGGGGAGAAGGGCTGAGCTCCCTGGAATTATTACACCAGGTTGACAATAAAATGACATCAAAACGGTTTGCCCAGTACAGTTGTATCTTCCCATAGGCCACCATATCAACCCTGATATGGTTTACATGTATTTATTAAACTGCCATCAGGCATTGGGGAAATACAATTAAATAATTGTGATCAGGGTTGCCTGGGATTCCAGCAGTCTGTTTTACAAAAATGCACATGTTACTTCACCTGCCATGTTGCCAAACTACAAGGCTGCTGCTCGGGTGCCAGTAGACCGTCCCAGCAGAGTTACATGTCTGCATTATACTTCTCAGCATGGAGCATTTTAATGTTAGTTTAAATACCAGAGCTCACTTCCTTAGGCAGAATTACCAGCATAGTTTGTCTTTCAAAAATGCAATGGACTGCCGACCTGCTCAGATGGCATTCTGTACAAATGCTTTGTTTTAGGGCCATATCAAACTTTGGTGGGTGTCGTGATCTGTTAGATTCTGTGAAGCACACCAAGAGACTCCTCTCCATTGGACACTTTACTCTCAAAAGCACCACCAAGCAGTAATGTAACTTGGGTGTCGAGGACTTGTGTAGAAAGGTAGGTGGAAGACCACTGGTTCTCGCTCTGCTGTAAAGAATATACAAATAGTAATCAAAGATATAGAACGCTGTCATTGGCCGAGACCCATTGCAACTGCCATCCGCTATTCGCTGTGACACCAGGATACGGGTGAGCGTAGGCGCACTGTTCCTGACCGTGGGTATGAAGAAACATGCACGAGGAAGGGGATTGCATTCAACTTGCATAGATACTCAGGGGTTTATCACTGATTTTAAGGGGTGATTGGCATAAGTATTGGGTTGTTAGGATGATTATTTTATTGTTTTGTAATTTGTTGGAAAATAATAAAAGAATTGGACAAAAACAATTACCTTTGTCTCGCACGCAAACACAAACCATAGATAACGGGCATTGTCCTGACCGGTAGCGCTGTAGTCCTTGGAGGCAGGTCGTCATCGGCAGAGTGTGCCTGGGGCTAGCGATCCCTAAACTGATTTGAGGATGAAAAAATTAAATCCGGTAATGCAGTGCAAGTGATGTTGCAAACTCACAAACCCATAAAGTATTTAGCACAATTGCATACAATGAGACGAATCCACAGACAATCAAATTCCAGCAGCATAGGTGTACAGAAGGTTCTCCTGGACATTAAAGAAAGACACAATAAAAAAATGGGTAGGGTTATCCATTTACACATTAGCTCATGTTGATGGTATCAATTTTTGGCAAACGTTTAAGCAGATGAATATGGGGGTAAGGGGTGTACAACAATGTCACAAGTACAATAATTGGTTTAAACAAGGGTGGAACGGAACACATCGGCTACGTATGGTTTCTGCATCTATTGCACTATTGAATTTTGTTTACTTATTAGTTGGTTGTGTGTCTATATATAGCTTCATACTCAGTGAAAATAAATGGTAAATTATGGTTTGTTTGGCATTTCCAAAGCCATAGAAATTTGGTGGAAGGTGAAAGGGAAATTATGGTTAAATTATGCTTTACTAAAAAACGTGGAAATTATGTGAACATACTTTGTTAAAGGTAGGTTATGATTTTGTTGGCATTTCAAAAACCATGGCAATTCAACTCTGTTTAATGGTTGTTATGTTTGAACTGCAAAACAAAAAAACTGTTGTTTCTTAATGTAACTTCCAACTATGTGCTGCACTGCTCATGACACAATCCATGCCACCACAGATAGCATAGCTAATGTTGCTGTCTTATGTCATGTGTGATGTCATCAAAGGTCCTGAACTGGTCAAAGTGGAGAGTCTGGTGAAGGAACCACCTAGTGAGCCCCTTTGGGACAGTCTGAGGCCAGGCCCGTTGTCTCCTTTGGCCCTACTCCAGACTCCCAACTTTTGTATGGTGGCAGGACCCTCCGGGACCCTCAAGCCACCTGATTGGCACACTAGGCATGGTTGTCTGCTTTTACTGTTGCATGGACTTTGGCCCTGTCCCAGGTACCCCACAGTGCGAAGGGCAGGGCCGTCATACTTTACTTGATTGATAAAGTACCCCAGGAACCACCCATATTCAATGCACCCGCTGATCATGGCGTATGACAATACCCAGTGGCTACTTTGACCTAGACTACCCCAGGAACTTTCAAGCCACCCAGCGCACCCACTGTGCGGGGCTGTAGCCATGCCTAGTGACTACTGTGACCAACAATTACCACCTGAACCTTTGAGCCACCTTGTGGGCCTAAGTGGCATGGCCTTTGCCCAGGCTCCCATGTCCACATTATCCTCATAGGTGGTCTATAATCCACAGTAGCTTAACAGTGTTTTTTAAAAAAACAAGTTGCACATTTTTCTCCTCTGCACCCTCCCCCCTTAGCCCTTCCTAGTATTGAGGAGAACGAACGAGGGCCAAAATGTATGTAGCATGGGGTCCTGCTGGATTCGACCAAAGTCTCTGGGCCTCAATGGTGACTCTCTAAATGTTTGTTATCTCCTACCTACCAACTAAATTGGTTTGATGTAAGAGCACTAATCTGGCTCCCCTTTACTTGGCCCGCAGACCCATAGTTTCGTGCCCCAGGACTGTGGATCTGAACTCAGAGTGAGGAATTGTGTGGCCAAATGGCTCTGTGTGTGTTTGTGAATTGTTTCAGTTGAGCAAATTGATTCTTGGCTACTTATGGGGATTTTTTAAATAAAAAGCTAGAGGTTTTTATAAAAAGCTGTAGGGGTTTGCACAAAACCACAAATGGGTCGTGTCGTAACAGGTGTTAATCGTTCTGGCGGTTCAGGCTGTAGAGGAGAGTAAAAATGTATCTATGGAGAATGAATGGGAAATTGTACATTTTATGTTCCTCTATAACTCTGCTCCCCTTCACAAAGCGTCATGAAACTTTCTAAAATAAATTCACATTTGAGTCTATTTTTTGGAAAGTTTTGGGAAGATTCATTGACGGTTCCAAAGCTAAAAGTTACCCAAAATGTGCTCTTCCAAATTAACCATAACTAAAGATTGCTATCTTTATGGAGAGCTCCACCTCACTGACGAGGCCCAACCAGGCCGGAACAGGTGTCACGAGTTGGGGGCAAATCTCTTTCTTTGGCTGGGGCCTCCGTCCGGAACAGCCTCTCCCCGCCTCCCTGAAACTTGAGGAGAACCATCTCTGGTTCCGGAAGCACCTCAAGACCTTCCGCTTTGCTTCTGCTTTCTTGCCTCCTCTCCCCTGCTGAACTCCTGACTGAAACTCCACTGATCAGCAGGCTACCCTCTGATCTCGGGCCCAGGTCCCCTCCCCTACCAGCTACACTCCTGCTTCCTGGGCAAACCCTTGCACTTGGAGGCTGCTTTTATCCCTACAGTCCCCACCAGCTCTTGACACTCGATATTTGCACTTACCCCTGCACTTGCCACTAGATGGCCACACTTTTACCTTCGAGGGGATTGGGTCCTCCGACGTATTCCATATCTATGACATGTAATCACCACAGCTGTGCTGCTTCGGAAACGTTTTTCGGCGTCTGCGTCCTGCGTCGATGACGTCGATGCGCCGTCGTCGAGGGCCTCCTCCGACGTCATCCGATGTGATAAGTAGGACGCACGACGCCCGTAGCCTCAGTTCCGTTTTTTCCGCGAACGTGTTGCTTCGTGAATCTCGGTTAACGCCTCAACTCTTTGGAGTTCTGTTCTTCTTCAACTGCCAGTCGCTCACGTCCAAAGCCTTACGCAAACGTAAGAAGAAGTTGTTGGTAGGTCGGGTGTCCAAGCCCCGGAAGTCGAAGTCTGCGGGGCTTTCGACGGATGATTCGAGGGGTGACTCTCCGCGTCATCGTCGGAAGTCTCGTGGGTCTCCTTCTAGGAGTCGGTCTCGCCACTCCTCAGCCTCTTCGAGGCATTCTCGGAAGCGCCGACACCAGTCGTCTTCCAGGTCCTCTTCGGAGGACTCTGCCCGGCACGTCGCTTACCCCACCAGCCGTGCGACGCCGGAGGAATGGGCTTCCTTCGGGAAGAAAATGCTGGCGATTCTTGAGTCGCAGGCTACTAAGCCGCCCGCGCCCCCGAGTGGTTTCGGCCGTGAGAGGTCGAGAGACACCGCTCGCAAGAGTGGTCGGCACGAGTCACGGGAGAGGTCCCGTTCGGACAAGGAGACTCGTTCTCGACGTACCCGTTCCAGGTCCCGGTCCTCGACGCGTTCGAGACCGTGTGCACCTGTGAGGTCTTCGAGGAAGACATCGACGTCTGAGGCGTCGACAGGCTTTCTTGAGGTTCCGGCTCCGAGGACGTCGTCGAAGCCGTCGACACTCAGGTCGTCGAGGGACACGCTCGGGGCTCCGGCTTCGAGGGCTGTGTCGACGCCGCCGATGCTGGCGGCGCTGCATCTGACGTTGACGCCGATTTCCTCGACGCCGATCCTCTCGGCGCCGATGCCGGTTCTCTCGACGCCAGCGCCGATTCGCTCGACGCCATCGACGCCTTTCGTGTTGGAGGTACCCCGTGGCACAGGAGTACCCCCTAGGAAGGCTCTGGTTAAGAGCAAGCACTCTCGGGTGCCTTCATTTCGCCACCTGGAATATATTTCAGAGGCGGATGAGGATTCTGATGGCCTGGTTCCTAGTCAGGTTCCTGATTAAATTGTCTCGGGCCATAGTCATTTTGACGATTTGAGGCAGTCACTGCATGATGCCAGTGGAGTGGACACCTCTCCGGAGGTGGAGTTTTGTAGGCCTGAGCCTGGCTCTCATGCCGATTCCTCATAACGGCGCCTTATGGCTAGGGTTTCTGAGTACTTGGGATGGTCTGCTCCCCCAGGGGAGTTTGTGCAAGATGATCTAACGGACATCCTTGATGTTGGTCCCCCAACTGACCCGGTACTGCCGTTCCATATGGCTTTACAGAGAAGGGTGGCGGCGGCTTGGACTGCTCCGGAGAGTCTCCCGGCGGTGGGCAGATCCTTGTCGCGAAAATACCGTCCAGCCAGTAGCGACCCCTGCTACTTGACCAGGCACCCCACTCCGGAGAGTTTGGTGGTGCAGGCGGCCACGGCCCCGGCGAAGCAGGCGTCGTACCCTACCATCCCTCCTGATAGGGACGACAAACGTTTTGATGGCTGGGCGAAGAAAGTGTTTTCTTCTGGTGGTATGGCGCTTCAGGCGGCCAACTCCATTTGTGCCTTATCTCGTTTCACACACACTCTGTGGAACTGTGTTGCGTTAGCGGCTGAACATATTCCCGAAGGGGACGAACGGGATGGTTTCCTTGCTATGGTCCAGGATGGTAAGGATGCCATGTGTGAGTCCGCTCAGTCGGGTTTGGACTTAGCTGAATGCGTCAGTAGGTCCATGGCGGCGAGCACCGTGATACGCAGGTTTGCGTGGTTGCAGAAGTCGGGGTTTGCTCCTGATGTGCAGTCCCGGCTCCTCAACATGCCCTTTGATGGTGAACACCTTTTTGGCAGCAAGGCTGACGAGAGCCTTGAGAGGTTGCAGACCTCTTGGGCGCTGCAGTCCGCCAACCTCCGCCTTTTCGTCCTAGGGGACAGCAGTGGAGAGGTGGTTCCTTTTGCTATTACTCGTCCTTCGGTAAAGCGAGAGGAGCTGGCAGTCAAAGAGGCCAACGCAGGGGTACCAGAGGTGGACGACAGGGTACCCGTGGTGCCAAGGACGCTCGGGCAGTTTCCTCTTTGCCCTCAGGTAACACCGCAGCCGCTCCCACTCAGTCATGAGGCCATGTCCCATGGTTCGCCGGTTGGAGGAAGGCTGGCGCAGCATCTTGTAGAGTGGCAAGCCATTACTTCAGATGTGTGGGTTCTGGAGATCATAACCGACGGCTACTGTCTTCCCTTTCGGCACAGGCCTCGCAACAATCCACCGGGGAACCTCTCTCTCTTTGCAGAGTCCGGATCCGCTCCTTGCGCAGGAAATTCAAGCCCTGCTGGAGAAAGACGCCATAGAACTGGTGGCTGTAGCGGAGAGGAACAAGGGATGGTATTCCCCTTATTTTTCGATTTCGAAGAAATACGGGGGATTGAGACCCATCATGGACTTGCGCGGTTTGAACAAACTCCTCAGGAAGGACAAGTTCAAGATGGTTACTCTCTCTCAAGTCCTCCAGGCCCTTCAGCTTCAGGACTGGTTGGTGCCACTCGACCTCAAGGATGCTTACTTCCATGTGCCGATCCATCCCAAGCACAAGAAGTACCTGAGGTTCGCGTTTGGTGACTCGCACTTTCAGTTTTGGGTCCTGCCGTTCGGATTGACCTCCGCCCCGAGGGTTTTCACCAAGCTCATGGTGGTGGTGGCCGCGCATCTGAGGCAAGGGGGGATTCACGTCTACCCCTACCTGGACGATTGGTTGATCAGGGGGAGCTCTCCCGAGCAAGTCCTGGATCATCTGTCCGTCACCTGCCACTCCCTTCACAGGCTGGGCTTCTCCCTCAATTTAAAGAAGTCCCATTTGACGCCAACACAGCGGCTCCAGTACATCGGAGCAGTGCTCGACACTTCCCTGGGGCAGTGTTTTCCTCCCCCGGTGAGGGCTCTTCACATTCAGCAGATGATGCACAAGTTTCAGCATGCCCAGACGCTCCCAGCGTTCGAGTTCTTGAGGTTGCTCGGCCTCATGGCATCCTGCATTCTTCTGGTGCCAGAGGCTCACCTGCGGATGAGATCTTTGCAGTGGGCACTCAAGACGCAATGGTCGCAGTCCTCCGGCAGGATGTCGGACCCGGTTCAGGTGCCGCCCTCGGTCGCCCAGGACCTTCTGTGGTGGGCCGTCGAAGGGAACTTGATGAAGGGGGCTCCATTTTGGCTTCCCTGGCCGGAGGTGACTATCGTGACGGATGCATCCCTCACGGGATGGGGAGCTCATGCCAACGGGCTGACAGTCAGCGGTCGTTGGTCTCCGTCGGAGTCCAGACTCCATATCAATCTGTTGGAGCTGAAGGCCGTCAGGCTAGACCTGAAGGCTTTTCTGCCGACTGTGCGAGGAAAGAGTGCCCTGATCCTGACGGACAACACAGTGGCCATGCACTACCTCAACAAAAAGGGGGGGGGCAGGGTCACTTCATCTGTGCAGGGAGGCGATGCAGCTCGAGTTCTGGGCCATCCAGCAGGAAGTTTCGATCTCGGCAGTTCATCTGGCCGGAGACGAAAACGTGAGGGCGGACGCTCTGAGCAGGCAGAGCACGATCTCTCACGAGTGGGAGTTGGCTCAGGAGATTCTCCTGGAGATCTTCGCCCTTTGGGGGACCCCTCAAGTGGATCTCTTCACCTCCAGTGTCAACCGGAAGTGCGAAAGGTTTTGCTCGCGGTAATTTCCTCCAAAAGGAGCCTTAGGAGACGCGTTCGTGGTGGAGTGGTCATTCCCGCTGCTGTACGCGTTTCCTCCAGTCCCCGTCCTCCCGCAAGTGCTGCGGAGGTTACGGAAGTTCGGTTCCCGGATGACCCTCATTGCTCCGGCGTGGGCTCGGAGGACGTGGTACCCGGACCTTCTCGACTTGTCCATCTGCCCTCCACGTCGTCTTCCCTACCGAGACGATCTGCTCTCACGGGAGGGGGGTCAGGTTCTCCATCCAGAGGTCAGATCCCTCAACCTTCACGCTTGGCTTCTGAAAGGTTGAGGTATAAGGATTGGGACCTCCCTGAAGACGTGATGGAGGTGTTGCTTTCGGCCTGAAGGCCAGCAACAAAGTCTCTGTACCGTTGGTGTAAGTTCTGCGACTGGTGCAGAGTTCAGAATGTGGATCATTTTGCATGTGACATCCCATGGTTCTGTCCTTTTTACTTTCTTTGGCCCACAGGGGCTTGCAAGTGGGTACCATTAAAGGTTACCTGGCGGCGCTGTCCATCTTTAAGCGCTCGTCTGAAGAGTGTTCTTACTTTAAAATCCCTTTAATTTCACAGTTTCTGAAAGGGCTCACTAATGTGTTCCCTCCGTCACCTTTCCTGGTGCCCGGTTGGGATTTAAACCTTGTTCTTAAGTTTCTTATGGGTGCTCCGTTTGAGCCTTTACATTCTTGCCCTTTGAGGCTGTTAACTCTGAAAACTGAGTTTTTAGTTGCGGTTACTTCCGCTCGCAGAGTGAGTGAGTTACAGGCACTTTCAGTTAAGCCACCCTTCACTGTATTTCACAAGGACAGGGTTGTCCTTAGAGTTCGTCCTTCTTTTCTTCCGAAGGTAGTGACGGAATTTCATTTGGCCCAGAAGGTTGTTCTTCCGGCATTCTATCCTCCTCCGCATCCTGGTAAGGAAGAGGAGAGGCTCCATAGGCTTGATCCTAGGAGAGCTTTAAGCTTTTATGTTTCACGCATGTCCCGGGTCAGAGTGGACGATCAACTCTTTATTGGTTACGCTGGTATGCGTTTGGGGCAAGCTGTGACGAAACAGACTTTGTCTCGCTGGATTATTTTGGCCATCTCGGAGTGCTACCGCTTGGCGGGTAAGGACCCACCGGCTGGCTTGCGGGTCCATTCTACCAGGGGTATGGCTGCATCTACTGCCCTGCAGAGGGGTGTTCCTATTCGCAACATCTGTGATGCAGCCACCTGGACTTCAGTTCATACATTTGTACGTCACTATTGCCTCGATTCCATCCGAGCACAGGATCTGGCCTTTGGCAAGACGGTCCTTTGCTCTGCTATTTGATTGGCTATTCTAAATTTTGATTCTAAATTATTTCCCTCCTCCTTGCTCTGGTACTGCTTTGGGAGTCTGTCATAGATATGGAATACGTCGGAGGACCCAATCCCCTCGAAGAACAAGTTACTTTCTTACCTGGTAACGTTCTTTCGATGGGATGGTCCGACGACGTATTCCATATCGCTCCCGCCCTGCCTTCCCCGCTGCAGAATTTCTTTTGCGATTGCAGCTTACGTTCCGCAAGGCTTTGTGTCTGACTGGCAGTTGACTAATGTCACACGTTCTGGGGGAAAAAACTACAACTGAGGCTACGGGAGTCGTGCGTCCTACTTATCACATCGGATGACGTCGGAGGAGGTCCTCGATGACGGCGCATCGACGTCATCGATGCAGGACGCAGACGCCGAAAAAAGTTTCCGAAGCAGCACAGCTGTGGTGATTACATGTCATAGATATGGAATACGTCGTCGGGCCATCCCATCGAAAGAACGTTACCAGGAAAGAAAGTAACTTGTTCTACTGTTTTATTTAGTTTATTTATTTTCACTGCTGATCCCATGTATTGCACTGCTCCCTACTCCTCCTCCCCCCAAACTTTCCATTTCCCCCTTCCCTGCACTTGCGCAATCTCAATGTCACCTGGCCTAGAAAGATCGTTGTCGGTCTTCCCTCTGTTCCCCCCTCCCTTGCCTTGTCGCTCTCTGAAACACTTGTGTATAGGCGCGTTATAAATGCCATATCATATCATATCTCTGTCCTGTAATGTGCATCTGTGTTTGTTTGTGTGTACATTATTTGAAAAACTTTTTTTTTTCAAAAGAGTGAAGGTTAAACCAACAAAAACTTAGTCTACTCATTAGAAATAACACATTAAAGTAATGACATAATGCACCATATCAATAAATTGACACATTTATTATATTAAATTCAAATATCATAATAACCTTTACTCCCCTTGCTTTTGTTTTATAATATTTTGTTTTTTAAATGTTTTATAGTGAAGGTGATGTAATGCATTGTCTGAATATTTGTTTGTGTTTAGTGATATTTGTATAATGTATATTTTAATATACAGTTTAAATGTGGATTGGATTAGCGGTTTTTGTTGCAGTTTGCATTATTTTCAAAGTGTTATGTGTGGCACGCATTAACATTTTTGCAGTTATTTTATGTATAATATGATTATTGTGCTTTAAATGTAACTTTCACTATAAATGTTCTGTGTATATTGACATTATTTGTTGAACTATATGTTAGTAAGTCACTTTTTATTGTCTATGATATTTTATTTGTTTTGTAGTTGTTGGGTGTTGCTTTTTTATAATAGAATGTTTGTTGTTTAAAGTATTTGCACTTATTTGTAGGATATTTTGATTATTATAATATGTAATTGATCATTTAAATATTTATACATATATATATTATATAAAATATGTTGTGTATTTTACTTTTTATTTGTTTTTTGCTGGACGTTTGTAAATGTGTTTTTGTATGTTTTAAACTAAATATTTCATATGTTGCAATTCTGTTATACAAATATTTTATAGTTTATAATTCATAGTTTAGAATTTATTTTATATGTACTTTTAATATACATTTTAACTGGTTTTGGCTTTAAATACTTATTTAGTTTGGCTGTAAATGTTATTGTTTCATAGTAATATTGTATACTTTTATGTATGTGGGTGAGTTAAGATTACCTTGATATGTTAATATAACATATTTGTACATTTATTGATAAAGTACATTTGCATGTATCTAGCCATACTCTCGTTCAATGATTACGAAGCTAAAGTTTTGCCTGCTCACATTTAAAAGATTTGTAAATATATACGTAAATGTTATTATTACATTAATGATGTATTTTTTATTTTAATTGGTTTATACTTTTTGTTTTATTATATAACTGGGACTTTTAGATTGCTGTTGCCCTTTTTGATTAAACATATGTATGCATCTTTTCAAATCCATGGTAATTTTTGTATTATGAGAATGTGTTCATCTTTACAGTCAGTAATCTTGCCTTACATATGTTATATTATGGTCACCTTTTGTGTTGATTTCATGGTGATAAATAATACTTTCAGTATCTTTCAGTATCATAATGAATTCTAGAAATAGCCACTTGAGAATGTGTCTAATTTGTAATTAAAATATTTAATTGTATACTATGTCTTCTATATCTTGGTAACCTAAGCACAAGGTCGCTTGAACGATGTCTCCCTTGAATACTTGTTTCATTCATCATGCACAAGTGTTGTTTATATCTTTCATTGGTATTTTGTTAATATTGGGAATATGTAAAAGCAGAGCATTTTCATTATTAATGTGTTGAAACTGGCAAAATTACAGGACATGCCCTAATTTCTGTATATATAGTTTATACCAATCGTTTCATAAACATTTAATCCATCTATATATAAGTAATATTTGAAATACTGCCAACAATAATTAATGAGGATCTTTTAGCTGTTTTTTAGTTTAAAAAAAAAAGTTGGCCATGTTTGTAACAATTTGTGTAAGTATTAACACTCCAGAATTTTTACTAATGTTATCATTTATTGATTGTGCTGATAAATTAAAGATTGTCACTTCTTTTTTTATTTTTGTGTAAAAGGTTGTACTTTTAAAAGCATATGCAAAGTTACAGTAGCACCTGGGGCACGGGAGCCAGCCAATCAGGTCGCTTCCCTGCCCTGCCATCTTCCCCCCATCATCCCCTCCCATCTGGTAATAATTTGATCCCCTCCTGGTGTCACTACTGCACTCGCCTTTTTCTCTTGGTAGTGGCGCAATGGCAGCCACCACTCCAGCTTCTATCCTGGGCCGCCGTGTAAATGGAAGCAGGGCTTTCTTTGAATGTCCTGTTCATTCAAAGAAAGTCCAATACTATCGGCACGCCAGGTTCCCGGATTGGAAACCCGGGGTGCTAATGGCAAGAACACCCGACCAGGCCTGCCACATTGGGTGTTATTGCCATATTAGCACCCTCGGTGCGTGCGCCAACCAATCAGGTTGCTCAAAACCCAGGCTGAATCGAATGATCCAAGCCCGGTTTTTCACTCGGGCCTATCACTTGGGACCCAGAGCTGTTACTATCCGGAAAAGCCCCCAGAACAGGTGCCTATTGCTATATTAGCATAGTATTTTACTCCAGTATCATTAATTAAAAAAGGAGAGCTATTTTCATCAGGGCTGGGCTTACTGAGAGTATTTGTTTTTGAAAGTTAATTACAGTTTTTAATGTTAGTTGTAATTTAGTAGTAATTTCTTGTACTTTTAAATGTTTGCTTTTACCTTTGTTGTAACTAGTCTAAGGTGTTTCTGTATATCAATTGCTGTTTAATGGTTTGCATACACTAAATGCAGTCTGTCATATTCTTTTACAAATGGAAAATAAACAATGATTTTCCTACATCCAGGTTTGGTAAAAATAAGCCTTAAAGTGTTCCCATCCTGGATAAAGCTACATAGGTTATTCCATCGGTAAACACTTTAGATCCTATTCTACTAATGCTTTATTTAAACTTAAGCCTTGGGATGTATGTGTTGTTAGTGCATATGCTGGAGTTATTGGAAGTTGTTTGAAAACGGACAGGAATTCTTTTCATTTCTTGAATGTGTTTAATGTAATGAAATGATATTGCAAGATATTCAATAAATAGGTTTCGGTCATTCAATAAATAGGTTTCTGTCATGTTTTATGAAAGCCTGCTTTGCCCATTGCTCCATTAATGAGCTTTCTTATACATTATCATTTATTTTTTAAATATTTCTTGCATACATACAAACATTTAAACAACTATCAAGGCCTGAAGTTTTGGAAACAGAATGTTGTAATTCTTTTACTAGAATGTTCTTTCATCTTTTTAGTCAACACCTGCTGTTCTATTTTGTCCACTGCTTGTAGTGAAATTATTTTTTGATTTCTTTACGTACAAATAATTTCAGAATTCCATTGATGCCTCCGGGCCTGATGGTTTGCGCGGTATAAATAAATAAATAAATAAACAAACATTTATCACATTCTGCTAAAGTTGACACAAGGCATACATTTTCCCCTTGTTTTACAAAAACACATATAATTCTTCTACAGTTACTTTATTTCCATATACACAGTGCATTAGTCGTTCTTGTAATTTACAGATGTTTCTTTCAGGATATTGCCATATTCTATATCTTTGCTATGTCTCATATTTTCTGTTCAAAGTAGTTAAAATGGGTCGATACGTTTATATTACCTATGCTTCTAATTGTTTTCACACTATCTTTTGTTTTGTTTTAAAAACAGGTTATCCATTAACTCTTGTTAACAGCAACATATCACCAAAAAGAATGTTTAACAACAAATCTATCATTATGATATTTTTAAATGTTTTCTTGCATTTAGAAATACAAATGCATGCATACTGTTGTACACAATGTGAATTTCATCATGTGTAAACACTTTGATCTTTTTTTAAATGTTGCCCACTTCTTGAGTAGATTCTGCATGTAGTTTTTCATGGTGCAATTTTTCATGTTTTGCCGGTAACATAAATAGTTTATGTAGTGCTATGTCACCAATATTATAATCAGCCAGACCAGTATGAGCTGTTACAACCCGCAAAAGGATTAATTCATGCATTTTGATATAACTCAACAAGGTTTTACATGCTTTATCAACCAGCCATCATTGTTTTTTACTCTTAAAGTATCCTTTTTCAACTCCTTTTACTCCTTCATGATGCATTTGATATGTGAAATGTCATATAAACACAAACCTTTTTTTCATATTTCTTTATTACATAGTAATAGAAGCAACCTATTGATACATAACCTTAAATCAACATATCGAAAATAGATGCAACAGCACCAAAAGAGAGAAAACAAACTGTTTACCATCTGCATTACATTTACATGGCCCTTAAGGCTTCCCCTCCTACCCCGTTACATTGTCTTCATCTAATTTCATTAAGCCATCCACTTCATACTGAACCCAGTGTAACCTTGACATTTCTATGCACACATATTTAGTGCATTGCTGAAATTCCTTCCTGTAGTCATTCCTTAGTTTGACGCGTCCCCTCCCAAACCAGACAGCCTGAAGTCATCGAGGCATTAAGTCAGGTGAATCGAACACTGCATCCAAGTACTCCTCCCACAAGGAGTATATATATTCCTGTTCAGTCAGATTCGCTCCACTCAGCCTATATCCCTCTCAGCCGCAGCACCGCTAATCATGTCCTTGGTCCATAGCTGTAAAGACTGAAGTCGGGGTATCCGTACTTCTGCCCACTATATAGTTTGGGTAGAGGCACAAAGCACCCTACCCAAGGTCCTCTAATGGTAGCTATGGATGAGCAATCAACGCTGAGACTCAAAGGAGGTGATGCAGACTGGTTCTTGGGTACAGTTAATCACCAGGCTCCCCACAATGGAATGTCCACACACTATGTTAGGTGATAACAGTCCTTTTATTAAAGGATAAAAAGTCAGGTAGATGTACACAAATAACACTCACTTTGTACTAGGACTCTAAACAGGTAATTTAACTTAATATATACAGTTCTGTGTGGTACCAC
This sequence comes from Ambystoma mexicanum, assembly GCF_040938575.1. NCBI lineage: Eukaryota > Metazoa > Chordata > Amphibia > Caudata > Ambystomatidae > Ambystoma > Ambystoma mexicanum. Next base: position 943,368,590 of record NC_090928.1, on the reverse strand, counting down.
GGTTACCTTTTAAATTCAACTGTAATTCACCAAATGATGACAGTTATTAAAAAGCATTTACATTATTGGGCAATGGTTAACGTCATAAAACATTACTGTAGATAGACAGGTAATAATTAGAACATATAGGCAGAATTTTTTCTTTAGTGTAAAAATGCAATACTGTGTGAGGATCCCCCCCACCTGGGCAACCTGTAAGGAAAAGTTAAGGTGTACTTTATTTTTATGTTGTATATTAATGCTGAGTCCAAATATGTTCAGTAATAGTCTGTATCTCTTTCTACAGATCCCACTACCTCAAAGTACCTGGGAAGCCACAGGAGAACAGGATCCAAGACAAATCTGGAACCCCTCTTCCTCGTCACAGTACCTTGAGTGCTTTGGAAGGCGAAGTGATGAGTTTCTTGGTTTCACCCAACGATGCCCCTCGAGAATGCACCCCCCCTTCAAAGACGAGCCACTGGGACATTGGGGTCGAGCAGGAGAAGGGAAACGAGCAGTGTTGGAAAGGCAGCAATGCAGGTCTGTCACTGAAGTCTCTGATGTTGGGTTGTTACGCCGGCTGAGGATGTCCCACAAAGATGAAACTTGCTGTGGACCTCGACAAGGCCTGGATGAAGAAGATATGTATTTTGGTGGTTGTCAATGACTTTCAGTGGCGACGGGTGCAGTGGCAGAAGTAGGTGTCAGGGTTTTGGATTTCACCGCCTTTCGGTTCTTCGTTGCTGCAGCTGCAGCACGGACCTCAGAGTGGCTTCTGGCGACTTGGACAAGATCACTGGACTGGGCTGCGGACCCTTGCCAAGTCTGGACCCTTTGGACATCTTCTTTGTTTTTTGGTGGTGGGAAACACACCGGCAAACACTCCTATGCAAACAGCGACCCTGTATCTACTCCGGCGTGGAGCAGTGGATAGATGTTGTGGCAGCAGTGCCCGAAGATGGTGTCGAGGCAGCACTATGCCAGGGTACCCCCTCTTCTCAGCGATACTCAGCTGCTTGGCTTCCAGCCGTCACAAACACTCCTCTGGACCCTGGGCGGCACAGATGGGCTTCGATGTCCAGGCATTCCTCTTCTATGTCCACGAAGAGCCCTTCTCTGGACGGCAAGCACACAGGACTGGCTTCTAGGACACTTCGGGTGAAGAGCAGCAGTTGCATGATGTTCACCCGTAGTTACGGGAAGAGGTCGCCTATCCAAGTCCTCTCCGAGTCCTTGAGTTGACACAGCAGCTTTTTGATTACTTGATTAGTTGCAGTTCCAGACATCTTCCTCCAGCTGGACCCAGGATACAAGCTTAAGATGACTTCGGCTTCTGCTTCAGGTTTCTTGTTTCAGCATATTGACGTCTCTCTATTCATTCAGGCTCCACCCCAAGGGTGTACCCACAACAAGCAGCCCCAGGGAAGGCTCCAGCCAGTCTGACATGAGGCAGCCCCACAGCCACATATGGTCCTACCATCCAACAGACAGCCAGGGGAAGGGAACAGAGCCAGCGCTTCTCAGGACTTTGAGAAAACAAGGGGGAAAGGCAAAGGAAACCAACAGGCCACCAGTGGCCATCTTGCCTTTGTGTAGGTATCAATTGATTCCTATGGCTGGGGCTCGGTATCCCACAAATGGAGGATATCCAGAGCCACTGTCAAGTGAGCATGTAGTTGCCACCAGCCCATACCCTGCTCTGTGGGCAACACACATGTGCCCAAAAACATACATTAGGGGGACAAGGGTGTATCCCCGTCTGTGTGCCCTAAGGGTATCCCATGGGTACTGTTCACTAAAAGGTAGGAATGAAGGGCTTCACTGCCAGGTGTCCAAACTGGACTCCTGTGCAGAATAACACACAGAAAACACTAACCGAGAAGTGGTAGGACAAGGACGCAGAGGCCTGGTCCCTCCAAAAGCATTCCCAGAATCACAATAAGCTAACAGACACATCCGTTGATTGTTTCCACTTCATGTGATCTGCCTCTTTGACAGCAATAGCCCCAACAGCACACATTTCATTTGTAATTTGGTATTTCTTTTGTTAGGAATGATGCCCTGTAGACACACCTTGATTGTTGTTGTGAGTGCCCAACCCACAAAGTTAACCAACACTCCTGTTATTTTACTCAAAAACCTTTTTACATGGGGACATTCCCACCACATGTATGTATGTATGAAAGTGGCCCCCGGACACGCACATTTGGGACAATTCGTACTGGCAATATACATTTTTTGCAACAGTATGGGTGATATTTAAGCAGGTTGTGAAGATTTCAATTTCAATCTCATTTCGCATTAACTGTTGGGGGACAGATGAATACATTGTGCATAGCTACAGCCCCTCCCCAATACTGCCCAGGTGAGAAATGTTACCTAGTCAACCGTACCGCCCATATCGCAGAAGAGGTACAGCAGAATATGGACACGATCTAAGCAGAAGATAGCTAGAGTAAACAAACTCGCAATGAAACACATGTGCACGCATTAGATACAAAGCAAATGTGCACAAAACATGACAATGCTAAACACTAGGTCAAATATTCATTTATATACTGTGAGGAAGGCATGGTATCGAGCAGTAGACACAGACACAATGGATACACGTTTTGAAAACCTTTTATTAATGAATTTGGTTGGGATGGTAGAACTCCTAACTTGCCCTAACTCTAAAGTTGGAGCAATCTCGACCATTAAACAATAACAAATACGTCCAAGTAAGTCTGATCCAAATAAAAAGGCCTAATCTAAGAAAACCTAATCTTGCCCTCCTTCTCAAGATAACAAATGTGTTAAGGGAATACAAAAAGGAAAATAGTGTGTCAAAAATAAATGTCAGAATGGCTTCAGCATCAACTGTACTCGATTGTAAACTACCATGCTTGCCTAAATGTACTTTGTAACTTACTACCTATGTTGTAACTAAGAAACCGCATGCCCCAAATTTGTATTCTTGCCTACGTACACTTTCTTGAAAAAGCGCCTCAATGCCCTTGGGCTGCAGTGCGCTATACAAATGTAAAAAATAAAATAAATAAACTCCCTTTCCCAGGTACAACCCTACGGGGCCCAGAGTGTCTCTTACTAAACAAAGAATAGGTGGATGCCACAGTTCTATCAGTCTTGCACACTTTGGCTTACTGGTACAGTTCAACAGTTCAACATTACAACACTAGGCTTTCATCTGGTAGTTGACTCACTTCCTTAGGCATCACCTGTCTGGTCAGCAATACTCAGCTCATATGTTCTCAATTTCTCACAGTTCTGCACAGGCTTCTCTCTGCCGGGCTTGAGCCTGTCTTGATGTTCGTGGGGGTTCCCTTCCCTACGTTTTGTTCTAGATTACTTTCATTGTCAAAAACTTTTGAAACTGCATGGAATTTGCATAGACTTCTGCATGACCACTTCGACTTGTCTTTCAATATTCACAATCCATACTCATCTTGTTATACTAGAATTTTTGATCTCCTTTGTCCACCCTCTTGGCCTGTTCAAAATGTTTGTGTGTGTAACACTAGTACCTCCTTGGCATTCCTTTTCCCCAATGCCTCTTTGCACCTGTAGTTCTTATTCTTCCAAAGTTCATATTCAACACCAATACGTCTTGGTATTTCTTTCCCACCAGTGCTTCTTCGTACTTGTAGTTATAATATTTCTCTTTTGCCCCTTCGGCATATTTCACAATTTACATCTTTTTGCAGCACCAATGCCTCTTGGTACTTGTAGTTCTTATTCTCTTTTAACTTGCTTTCTTGGCCTTTTAATTCTTATATTTTACTTTGGCTCTCGTGGCGTTTTTTACAATCCACATATGACATCTTCCTCTTCTTCAACTTTATTTCTTTTTATCTTCTCTTGTAATATCTTTCAAAAAGTTCATAACATTTCAGCGAAACTTTTGGCTGTGTCTTCCTTTCGCAGGGCCACTCTGCTATTTTGCATCCATTTCCTTTAATAATTGTCCACTTCATTCGCTTTTTAACGGCACACGTGCAACCTTCAACTTTCAAATCAGTCACTTTCTCTTTAACATCATCTCTTTTGTCCTCGATAACTCACTGGTTGTGCTAAATTATTTTTTTTCATCTTTTTCCCACACTGCAAGGCTGTTACCAGCCCCTCCTATGCTCCTCCCACCTGTGCTATTCATACGCGCTGCCTCCTGGACCTGGAAGCTTCTTTCCTCCGCTCACTCGGCTCTGCGTTACGAACACTTGCGACTTCTCAAAAGCTTGTAAATGTTGTCTGGCTTATTCTTGATCCTCTCAATGGTTGATCAGCTCATTGGCCTTCCAACTACCACAGCCTGGTTCCCCTCGGCCTCGGAAGAGCTATTCCTTCACTTAACTAGCCTCGCTCAAAGTGTGCTTGTGCACGCCACCTTTTGTTTTCACAAGGAGACTTAATAAGTGGCAGGTGTGCATCATTAGAGCTATGTGCCTGACTTTGCCTGGCCTCATTACAGGGACAGGGACAGTGCCAATGAAAGTCAGGGGAGGTAATCCTTCTGACCTAATTCCTCTTCTTCTTTGATGCAGTACTTTTGTCAAGACAAAGTGGGGAGGAATTATGGGAGTTGTACTTTCCCGATAAGTAAACCGGGATAGGTGTTAGATGGGTGGTGGAAAAGGGGGGATACCATGTCTCGCCATTGGGTGTTTCTCCTCCACTCCCCGAGGACCCCCTACCCAGTTGCTCATCCCTTGCTTGTCCACCCCCAGGATCGGGATCCACAAGCAATGTCCTTTCGCTGGCCACCTTAGTACGGGATTCCCAGTGACTAGGTTGTGAAACACCCTCTGGTTTGTCACAATACGAAGAATATTAACATGGCATCCATAAATATGAAGAATACTAACACAAGCAATATATAAGCTGAATGCAACATGAACGACACGCTTATATAGCTAACTAACATAGAAACACAACAGTAATAGGCAGCCATCATTTCCAAAATGGAAGCCCAACATGCTTCTAATTAAACAGAAAGGCCTCAAGGATTCCCGAGAACTCGAAATAATGAATTTACAGAAATACAGATCCTTGCAAAGCTCAGACATTAGCTACGCATACCAATCCAAGTTTACTGAGAAATTAACGAGGGTCCGAGTGTCTCGGAGAGAACACAAGATGGCAATTGCCAAGACACAAGCCATATAGTCTTAGAATAATCAGAAGAACAACCAGCCTTTGTGAGCCCGGTGCAGGATAATTATAAGCCCAAAGAATCCATGGGGAATGGATCAAGCGTGTGCCCAGTGGTAGAGAAAACTATAACACTTGCACTAAAATTTGCTAAAATCCCAATAAAAGCAGGGTTTCAAACTCCAAACTCAGTCTCATCACATTTGACCCATAATTGAAGAACACTGTCTATTCATTGGCAACAAACACAGATCAGACACCTGCCTCACACCTAACGCATGAGACGCCATACAAGACTAATTACAGAGGAATCACCCTGGCTCATGGCCTAGAAATGGGTGATGGTAACATTTTTTTTTTGTGTGCAAATTTTGTTTATTGCTGAAACAGCATCATCACAACTTATCAGTTCAGTATCTAGCGAATTAACGTACCAATTCACCGCAAAAGTTTTTTAATGTTTTTCACCCTACCCCCAACAAAGAATGATAATTCCCCCCAAACTCCCCACGCCCCAATCAGTCTCTTGTGGCTCCAGGACTGTAACATCGGTGGTTCCTTCAGGTCTAATGTTCCTATTTTGCTGGATACACCCCATGGGTCGCTATCTCTTTTTCTGGATCCCTCTCGGGGCAGACTTGCCCACTCGTTCCTTCTGTTTCCCATTATGCACGTGACCGCTCCTCCGCTTCCCAGCTATCTCTGTTCGCCTGGGGGGAGCACTGTTTATTCCATTCCCAATCTGCCCCCCTCTTCCCCTGTTTCTTCCCTTTCACCTTCCACTTGCGGTCTCTCCAGGTCATATTTTTCCAGGAATGCCGCCCACTCTATGGCCCCCGCTGGGGTCCAATTGTGCAGCCGTCTAGTTAGTTCCTCCATTCTGTATAGGTCTAGTGCTTTAAGAGCCCACTCTTTCTCGGATGGGAGCCTCTCTCTCTTCCATCCTCCTGGCAGACACGCTCTGGCTTCCAGGAGGAGATAGTGCGTCATATGTGGGAGTTTCATCCAGTCCCCATCAACTGTTTCCATTCCGAACAGTACCAATATGGGGTCCATATCCCTGTTTATTCCCTCTAATCCCTTTATCCATCACAGGACCTCCTTCCAGTATTACTGCACCTTTCCAAAGTCCCACTACATGTGGCAGTAGTTTGCTGCTTGTCTGCATTTCCTCCAGCAACAGGTGTCTCCACAAGGTATCATTTTGGCTATCCTCACAGGGTCCCACTGCCACCTATATAGAAGTTTCAGGCTATACAGTTTGTATTGGCATGCCACTAATGTACGGTGGGATTTTATGCATAGTTTCCTCCACTGTTCCATCTTCCATCTCCATTTCCAGCCCCAGGTCCCATTCCCATTTCTTTTTAAATACGCTATCTTCCCCTTTTGCTTCTAGCAACACCTGGTACATTCTAGGCATAACACCCCTAGTCCCCCTCTTTTCTTTTGTGTCAAGTCCCTCTGCAATTCCATCTTTCATTCATCCGACATTAGCACCCCTTTGAGTTGTAGGTATTTAAAGACCGATATGTTACCTATCCCCAGCTTCTCCTCAGATCAGCCAGCTCTACGAATCTGTCCTTCCTTAGAACCTGTCGTACTCTTTCCAGCCCCACATCGAACCATTCCTGAAACCTTCTGTGATCTGGTGTATGATCCCGTATCGGGGGGGTGGCTTAGCAGTGATGAGCAGGTAGTGACCCCCCACCATCTCCCTTTGGAGGGGGCCCAGGATTCTATGCGTGCGCACAGTGTTCTGTGCTGCGGCTGCCGGCGCCCAGAGCCATTCTCCCAGAGTTACTGGTCGGAAAAGGTGGTTTTCTATCCCCACCCATTGTTTGTCCCTTTCCATGCACAAGTGAGGTAAGAGGGCTCTGAATTTGGCCGCCCTTTAGTATGTTTGCATCTCGGGCAGTCCCACCACCCCCCTTTTTCTTTGGGCTGCACTAATTGCTTGTAGGCTACCCTTTATTTTCTCCCTTGCCAGAGGAATCTCAGTATTCATTTTTTAGTTCCGCAAAGTGAGACTCTGGAAGTTCTATCGGGAGTGCCTGGTATAGGTATGAAACTCTAGCATCATTTTAATCGCATTAACCCGTCCAAGCCAACCGACCGTAAGTTTCTACCATGCCTCCAGGTCACCGAATAGCCTATGCAGCAGTGGAGGAAGTTGCATTCATAGAGATTGTTCATGTCTCTTGGTATCCACACCCACCCGGTACCTTATATTACCCCTCTCCACTGGGACCCTTAGGCTAGTCCATTCCCAGAAATGATTCTCCGTATACTCCTGAAGTGGAAAGAGGGTGGACTTGCTAACATTGACCTTAAAGCCAGACACTTCCCCGTATTCCTCCAGGGTCCTAATCACTTTCTGTATGGATATCCTGTTGTATCTGAGAGATACAGTAGTATGTCATCAGCATACATGCTCAACTTGTGGATCTGTGTCCCTACTTGTATTCCCTGAATCTGATCGTCTTTCCGTATCTTCTCCCCTAATGGCTCCATTGTCAGTGCTGTCAGGTTTAAGGGCTGGGGCAGACAGAGAGTTGGGCTACTTGGAAAAATGCATGTGAAGCCAAGGAAGAGCCGTGGACTAAGAAAGTAGCACTGAACTACAATTCCCAGCAGCACTTGGTGCATTGTGTAGTTCAGCCCGTTTCTGCAAAACAGCTGCTGGTAATTGGAGAGGGCTTATTAGCCGTCAACCGCCCGTACCCGGTGCAGATTATTTTGTTTCCACGGGCTGTGATGGCGAAATGCAGCAGGAGGCTGGAACTGGTTAAGCAGTGGCACGCCGAAGGACTTGCAGACATGAGAGGATTCCGGGCTATGCGGCGGTGAATGGCTTGGTGCCCTGCTTTATCTGCTGAACTTCTATTGGCATGGACACCAAAGCTAAGTGCAACATGTCAATGTATTGTGTGATGTTAATAGTACAGTGGGCATTTTCTTGCTCAAGGAAGTATTGACCTCGCTCCGCTGCAACAGTGTGGAGAACGCTGGTTATATCGTTTTAAGCCTCCCATCCTCCGTAAATGTTACAAACATTTGGTGGTGTGTTGTAGAGGGGGTGGAGTAGGCGGGCTCACAGTGTATTTCAACTGATTACTGCTCCTACGACACTGACACTCAGATAGAGAGAGCCCAGGCTTTCTTGAGCATTCTGGTTAAGAATGGAAAAACAAAGTCAACAAAAATAAAAGTTTTTTAAAAAGAATGGAAAAACAGAGTAATTAGGACACGTAAGGTGTGCGGGTGCTGGCATTATGCACAGTTAGTGATAAAAAATAATCAGCACACCCATACTTGTTCATATTAGCATACTGAATCAAGTCTTGTTTGTTTCCTTATGCCAGCCCTTTGGGCCATCTGTGCGTATACTCATTGTGGGATTAATCCCCAGTTTGTCTCATTTTGCTTGCTCTATGTTGTGAAGTGTTTCATGTTTCATCATGTTTAATGTTGCCTGTTCACACTGCAAGGGTCTATGCCGAGTAACAAAGAAGTAGGGGTATGTAGAATAACCAATTAGGCTACAGGAGTTTAGGCAGGACAAGTCTGGATTACAGGAGTGTATAAGTTTATGGTGAAGTGCATATTGTTTGTTTTCTATGTTTCTTCAATTACCCTTTCCGGTTTTCCTAAAATTCCCCTTCCCACCACAACCTCTCCCTAATCCCTCCTTCCCCCATTGGCTGCAACATGGCTATCTGTGACTCTGATATTCAGGTGCACTTGCCAACCCAGGTGGAAGGGTTGAATCCATTCGGCTTCAGTGGTTCGAGGGAGAGTGTCGATACTCTTCCCTTGTGTAGTCTTGACATAATAATCCGCCCCCATAACGGGTTATTTTTCACCCTCAAGCCAAATGGAGCCGAAACCTCCACCGCTAGCAGATGTGCTCAAAGCACTCCAGGACGTTCAGTTGGAATAGGCCCATGCCAGGCAGGAGTCGACCACTCTGAAATCTCAAGTACAGAGTTTGGTGGCTCAGGGAACACCGTTGGAAGGCAACCGGGGAGTTACGCCTAGACCATCGTATGAACAAGCTAAATGGGGACAAGAAGAGGCCGGAAGGGTTACCTTTTGCTAGGTTGGAAAAGAGTAGAGGAGAACGGACGGGGGAAGGAGAACCCATGCAGATTGGGAGTGTAAGAGGGCCATTGACGTCAGTGGAAAAGGAACAGCATAAGGCCAACAAAGTATGCCTTTATTGTGGACAAGCAGGGCATTATATCTGTACCTGTCCCAACACCCCTAAGAGGAGTGGGGGGCGGGGGAGATCGAAACAAGCTAGAAGCGGGAAAAGAATTGGGCCAGCCTTATGGGGAATTAAGGTGTCGGGCCCAATGGAATCCAGGTTCGCCAGTTGGGTGGCAAATACTGTTGGGAGCAGGACCTCTCATTTGTACATATTAGTGACTTTGATTTTCACTCTGACTAAGCAAGTGGTACTGGCCATGGTAGATTCAAGGGCCACAGGAAACTTCATTGACATTGAATTAGCAGCACAGTTGGGGCTGCCCCTGCAGGATAAGAAACAGGTTGAGGGTGTACAATTAGTGGACAGGTCTCCCTAAATATAAGGGCCCATTTCGACAACAAACTCAATCATTAAGGATGATATGTGAATCAGGTCATGAGGAAGAAATTGCATTTGATCTGATAGCTGCCTCACAGTTCGGTCTGATTTTAGGAATGCCATGGTTGGTGCAGCATAATCGAAGGATTGATTGGGAGTGGCATGAAGTATGTTTTGAGAGTCACATGCAGCAAGATAGAGACCCTGCTATCTTTTTGGCAGACAAAGTTCAGGTTCCACAGGTGGTGGGGTCAGTAAATACAGGGATCCCTCAACAGTATATGGATTTTGCAAAAGTGTTTGACAAAGGTGGGGCAGAGAGCTTGCCACTCTATCGAGCATATGACTGTCATTGAGCTTGAACTAGGGGAGAAACTGCCCTGCAGTCTGATTTGTGTTCTCACGGAAACAGAAAATCGACACTTGAGAGAATATTTGGATAAAATGTTGGTGAAGGGGTCCATTAGACATTCCACCTCACCCGTTTCCTCTCCATTATTTTTTGTACCCAAGAAGGAAGGAACCCTAAGAACATGCATAGACTATTGTGCGTTAAACAAGGTTACCATTAATAATAGGTTTCCATTACCTTTGATTTCAGTCCTAGTGGATTAGGTGAAATCTGCAGTGGTTTATACAAAATTGGACTTAAGAGGTGCTTATCATCTAATAAGAGTAAAGGAGGGCAATGAATGGAAGACTGCCTTCAGAACTAAATTCAGTCTTTTTGAATATTGGGTCATGCCCTTGGGGTTATGCAATGCCCCTGCAGCTTTTCAGTTTTTTATGCAAGAGGTACTGAGGTAGTTCATTGATGTTTTCGTCATTGTATATTTCTAGAGAGCAACATGTAGTGCATGTAAAGGCAGTGCTGCAACGCCTACAGGATTATTAGCTTTTTGTAAAATTAGAAAAGTGCTCTTTGCACGCTAGTCAGGTTGAATTTCTGGGTTTCATTCTCACCCCAGCAGGCATAGTGATGGACAAGAGAAAGGTACAGGCAATGATGGATTGGCCCTCCACGCAGTGTGTAAAGGATGTACAGTCCTTTTTAGGGTTTGCCAATTTTTATCAATGGTTCATTGATAATTTTTCTAAGATTGTAACACCTATCACTCAGTTACTAAGAAAGGCAGCTCGGTTCAATTGGAGTGAGGAGGCAGAAAAGGCCTTTCAAGAATGAAAATTAGCTTTTACGAAGGCACCGGTGTTGAGATATCCTGATCTGAGTTGACTCTTTCAGGTGGAAACAAATGCAAGTAATGTGGCAGTGGGAGCAATACTATCACAGAAAGATGAGGAAGGGACATGGCACCCTGTCGCTTTCTACTCCCGCAAGCTTATTGGTTGCGAACAGACTTACTCGATCACTGATAGTTGTTGGCCATTCGTGCCGCCCTTCTGGAATGGAGACATTACTTGTGGGGGGCCCAGCATCAGGTAACGGTGGTGACTGACCATAAACATCTCCAGTACTTTAAGTCAGCACAGACCCTTGGCGCCAGGCAATTGCTTGGTCTCAATGTTTAAATGAATTCAATTTTGTAGTGACCTTTAGGCCTAAGAGAAAGAACGGAAAGGTAGATGCATTGATGAGGCAGCAAAACCTAGAGAATGTGGTGCCGGAACTAGAGCTATTATTCCCCCTGAGAAAGTAATCGGAGCAATTACAGAGGATTATTTGGTACAATTACATAAGGGGCTGAGTCTGGAGGATGTATGCACATGGGGGGAGTAGTCCTCCGTTAAAGAAGTTACGGGAGGGGTGGCCTTTCCATACAGGTCGGTTATTTCTGCCTATTAGAGAATGACAAGATAAAACATTATACTGGTGTCATAAATCTCCTTTAGCTGGGCATTCCGGTAAAAGAAAGACTCAAAGTATGTTAGAGAAATACTTCTGGTGGTCAAATTTGAAAAAAAGGCACGACACAGAGGCATTTATTTTAGGGTGTGGGAATTGTATATGCAACAAGGCTGACCACACTAAAAAGAGGGGGCTGCTCCAACCATTACCTACACCTGAGAAGTCATGGACACACATTTCCATGGACATTATTACAGATCTTCCTCCAGACAACCAACATGATACAGTTAGGGTGGTAGTGGACCAGTTGTCTAAGCAAGCGCACTTTATTCCATGTATAGGAATTCCGGGTGCAGGACGATAGGCAGAATTGTTTTTGCAGCACATTGTTACATTGCATGGTCTCCACACAAGTATTGTTTCAGATAGGGGACTGCAATTTACTTCGAGATTTTGGCGTGCCTTTTGCCAGATGTTGGGGGTCAACTGTGCTCTGTCCACTAGTTATCATCCAGAGCCGGACGGACAAACAGCGAGATTGAACCAGACTCTTGAATAATATTTACAGTGTTATTTAGGAGATTGCATGGATTCCTGGGTGAAGGCCTTATAGTTAGCTGAATTTACATATAATAACACTGAGCACACATCTTTAGGTATGGCTCCCAATTAATGTTTATATGGTAACCAACAGAACATGATTCCGGAAAAACTGCCGGAAGTGGAGCAGATTCCAGTTCTTCATGAGCGCAAGCAGTTGCTCTTCAACATCAGACAGAAGGCACGATAAAATTTAGAGCAAGCAAAAAGGGCCTATAAGGTGCAAGCTGATGAGAAACGTCGGGAGGCCCCAAGCTACCAAGTGGGAGATAAAGTTTGGCTCTCTACACAGAACCTAGCTCTGGTGGGACCCTGTAAATGTGCGCCTCAATTCATTGGGCCCTATGAGATCATTCAGTGTGTGTCACCTATGGCTATGAGGTTGAGGCTGTCAAAAACCTTAAAGATGCATTCAGTTTTCCATGTGTCTTTGCTTAAACCTGCAGCTCCAGGAATGACCACACAACGACCTCCAGCAATTTTGAAAGACGGCCAGGTGGAATATGAAGTAAGGAGGATTCTGGACTCAAAAAGGAGACAACACAAATTATGGTATCTTATTCAGTGGACTGGGTATGGTCCAGAGGACCGTTCATGGTGGGAACCAGCAGAAGCAGTACACGTGCCAAAATTGGTAAGACAATATCATGTTGCGGCATCCAGAGAAACCAGGTCCTGGGAAAGGGCTCTGGGAGAGGAGGTACTGTCAGGTTTAATGGCTGGGGCAGACAGAGTTGTGCTACAGGGAAAAATGCATGTGAGGCCAAGGAAGAACCGCTGACTAAGAAAGTAGCACTGAACTACAATTCCCAGCAGCACTTGGTGCATTGTGTAGTTCAGCGCGTTCACGCAAAACAGCTGCTGGTAATTAGAGAGGGCTTATTAGCCATCAACCGCCCGTGCCCGGTGCAAATTATTTTGTTTCCATGGGCTGTGATGGCGAAATGCAGCAGGAGGCTGGAATGGGTTTAGCAGTGGCATGCCGAATGGACTTGCAAACACGAGAGGATGCCGGGCTATGCAGCGGTGAACGGTTTGGTGCCCTGCTTTATCTGCTGATCTTCGACTTGTCCAGGCAGTCCTGTGGGGCTCCAGGACACCATAGCTAAGTGCAACATGTCAATGTATTGTGTGATGTTAACAGTACAGTGGGCATTTTATTGCTACAGGAAGTGTTGACCTTGCTACGCTGCAACAGTGTGGAGAACGCTGGTTATATCGTTTTAAGCCTCCCATCCTCTGTAACGTTACAAACATTTGGTGGTGTGTTGTAGAGGGGGTGGAGTAGGCGAGCTCACAGTGTATTTCAACTGATTACTGCTCCTGCGACACTAACGCTCAGATAAAGAGAACGCCCAGGCTTTCTTGAGCATTCTGGTTAAGAATGGAAAAACTGAGTAATTAGGACACGTAGGGTGTGCGGGTGCTAGTATTATGCACAGTTAGTGATGAAAAGCAATCAGCATGCCATATTAGCATACTGAATCAAGTCTTCTTTGTTTGCTTGTGCTAGCCCTTTGGGCCATCTGTGCGTATACTCATTGTGGGATTAAACCCCAGTTTATCTCATTTTGCTTAATCTATGTTGTGAAGTGTTTCACGTTTCATAATGTTTAATGTTGTCTGTTCACACTGCAAGGGCTTATGTGAGTACCATGAAGTAGGGATATGTATGATAACGAATTAGGCTACAGGAGTTTAGGCAGCACAAGTTAGGATTACAGGAGTGTTAACGTTTATGGTGAAATGCATATTGTTTGTTCTCTATGTTTCTCCAATTCCCCTTTCCAGTTTTCCTAAAATTCCCCTTCCCATCCAAAACCTCTCCTAATTCCTCCTTCCCCCATTGGCTGCCTGCCACGTGGCTGTCTGTGACTCTGATATTCAGGTGCCTGTGCCAACCACGGTGGAAGGGTTGAATCCATTCGGCTTCTGTGGTTCGGGGGAGAGTGTCGATACTCTTCCCTTGTGTAGTCTTGACAAGGGCAAATAGTAGGGGACAGAGGGCACCCCTGTCTGGTACCTCTACCAAGATTGAACTCCCTAGATCGTGTTCCATTCACAACAATGTTGCCGACGCTAGGAGACTGCCGAAAGACTTTATAGGTCGAATTCAACCTTTAACATTTGTGCAACTTACCTAGACTACTACAGATAAAAACTATCAGAAATACAACCATGATTGGCCCTGTTTGAAAAAGGCATAGCATTTGCCGAAACCTGTGTCTCACGAAGGGCTACTAAGATATACCAAATAAACATCGAGACCCACTGAGAAAAACTACAATCAGTTTTTTGTATTATTTACTGTGGTGCTGCCAAATAAGTGAAGGAGTTTTCCTTTCTATTCATCCATTCACAACAACCCTTACCGTTGGTCCCGAATATATTGCCCCTATCGCCCGACGCAGTCTGTCCCCCACACCTAGCTTATGTAATATTGCAAAGAGGAAACCCCATTCCACTCTGTCAGAGGCCTTCTCGGCATCCAGACAAAGTAATGCCTGGTCCCCTAGGTTTCCCACGTGTGCTCTGCGGTCTAGTGTCTTTCTTATACCATCTGGGCCTTTTCTGCCTGCTATAAATCCCATTTGATCTGGGTGCACTATTCGAGGTAGCTTCTTTTCTAGTTTTGTTGCAAGGATTCTTGTAAATATTTTTTCATCCATGTTCAGGAGTGAAATTGGGCGGTATAATGGGCATTGGGTCGGGTTCCTCTCCCCCTTCGGGATTACAGATATCAGTGCTCTGCTGAATTTTGCGGGTGCCTTTCCTGTGTCTAGTATATGATTATAAAGCTTAACCAAATGTTGTGTCAGGCACCCTGCGTATTCTTTATAGAATCCTATGGTATAGCCATCCTCGCCTGGGGCCCTACCATTTGGGAGACGTGCCATTGCGTCTTGGATTTCTTGGGCTGTGATTGGGCTCTCTAGGTGTTCTATCTCCGGGCATGTAAATTTAGTCATGCTCACCCCTCTTAAGTATGCCCCCACTGCGTTCTCCTTATCGGTAGCTTCAGACTCGTATAGTTTCTCATAAAACTGGGCACATTTCACAGCGATATCTGTCGGGAGGACCCTGTCACCCTCCTCAGGGTCTGCAGGTTTGGTTACCCATCCCTCTGCTCTCTGTGCCTGGAGTCTAGCTGCTATGAGCGCATCTGCCTTGTCCCCTTTTTCATATTATTTCTGTTTTAAGTACCTCATTTTCCATAGGGTTTCCCCCATTCCCAGTGTTTTTAACTCTGCTCCTTTCAACAACAACTCTTCCCTTATCTCGTCTTTGTTACCTTTCGTGGCATGCATCTTCTCCTCCCCCTCTTGTATCTCTCCTCTAAGTTTTTCTTCCCTCAGTCCTCTCTCTTTTCCTCCTTGCTCCTTCTCTTATTAGGAGACCTCTCCAAGTAGCCTTACCCACATGCCAGACCACCTCAGTGCTCCCCTCCCCTGTGTCGTTCTGTTCAAAATATTCCTTTATCCCTTCGGCTAACTGGTCCCCAAAAATAGGATCACCCCAGAGAGACTCATTGCAGCGCCACATACCCATGGGTCTGTATAGGCCTGTCACATCTAGGGTCATGGTGACCATGTCGTGGTCTGTCCATCCCACTAGCCGGATGCTGCTTTCCCTCACCCTTGCACCTTGTTCCTTGTTTACTAGTAAGTAATCAATCCTTGAAAATGTTTTATGGGGCACTGAGTAGAAGGTGTAGCCCTCCTCCCATGGGTGCTGACTCCTCCATACATCCACCAGACCTCTTCTCCCAATCGCCAATCCCAGGTGGCCCAGTCTCTCTGCCCTTTCATCTGCCTTCCCCTCATTCCCCTTCCTGTCCCAGGTTTCGTTTGCCCATGAGGTAAGGTCCCCCCGCCCCCAACTATGTACAGGTCTGCCTCGAGCCCTTGTATCTTGTCAAATGCCTCCCGGAGAAAACTTTCTTGACCCGGGTTGGGGGCGTATATCACCGCCACAATACTCTAGCTCCCTCCAGATTCCCCTGCAGGATCAGCATTCTTCCGTCTAACAGGTTTGTGGCCACACAGTCCTGCAGCCTACACTGTCTGTGGAGAATTATGCCGACCCCAACTCTTTTGGCATGCCCAATGCACCTGTCCTATTCCCGCACCCCCCACTGCCTCTCAGCACCCGTTCTTCCCCTGCACTAGGCGCGTTTCTTCTATGAAGGATATGTCCAGTGAGGCTTTGCGGAATTCCCTTACAGTTAGGGACCTTTTCGTCAGGGAGTTAAGACCTGGGCCTACGATCAGATCCGTCCTTGCATCACCTTTCCCCATTGCAGGTGTATCTGCATGCCCCTCTTTTGCCTTTGCTTTTTGTTTTTAAAGTTGAGTCTCATGTCCTCCCCGTTTGTCCTCTCCTTCTCCTTCGGTTTCTACTGGTAGATAGGCCCTGCGGGCTGTGTGGCTGAGCGTCTGCGTCAGCTGTAAGGTCTCTCAGGGCTTGTTCCGCCTCTTCTGCTGATGTTAGCCGATAGTCTACCCCTTCCATCTCGAACTGCAGCAAGAATGGGTAGCCCCATCTTTATCGAATTTCTTTTTCCTGCAGCCACGTTGTCAGGGGTCTGCAACTTTGAGGTCCTGATATATTGTAACTTTAGAGCCTTCAAATTCCACTTCCCGTTGCTGCTTTGCCCTATTTCGAACCTCTGTTCTATTTCTGTATCTCAAGAATTTGACCGAAATGGAGCGGGGCATCACCATAGGGCCTTCCTCCTCTTTGCGCCCTCTCGAGTTGAACTGTCTTGCCCCCATCTGCTTCAAAGAGCTGGTTTATCAGCGCAATTACATTCTCCTCCACTTGTCTCAGGTTTTCCTTGATTGGCTCTTTTAACCCCAGTATCCTCAGGTTATTATGCCTTTCCCTGTTCTCCAGGTCATTCATTTTGAGCGTTACCTCCTCCCTGAGCTCCAGCTCCATCAACCTTGCATCCAGCTTCATTTCGACCAAATCGGGGTTCAATTGATTGTGTTCGAGCCCTTATATTTTATTCTCCACTGTGGTCATTCTACTGAGGCCGGTATGCCTCCTCTAAGGGCCTTAATGTCCGCCATGATGTGTCCAATATCATCTTTTGTGGAAAACTTAGACATGTCAATTCCTGCCGCCATTTGTGCCCCTGGGGATTTCTTTGTCGTTGCCCCTTGCTTCTCTGAGCATCTGGCCGTAAGACTCTCTGTTCCCGTGTCAGGCGAAGCGGACACAGCTCCTTCAGCTTCAAGCCCCTTGTGGTCCTGCTCGCACCCTATTTATATGCCAGTTCTCTCCTCTTGCACTGTACTCTCTGTGCTGTTGGTCAGTGTCCTGTTTCGGTATTTTCGTTCCTCAATCTGTATCTATTTTTTTGGTATTTCTTTTCAGGTGAAGCATCCTGCCCTCAGGTTTTCTGCTTCGTCGGGTCCACCCCGTGGCGACAGTCCCTGCGCCCCAAGTGCGTCACCACTCCCTGTGCCAAGTGTGCGGCCCTTTTTTGTTTACCGTCCTTGACTTTGTGGTAATAGTTGGAGGCGACAGAATAGGGGCAACCTCAGTGTCCTTCGCAATACTGTTTGAGCGCTGTTTATGTCTCAGTTCCTGCACCTGATCTCTTTTCCGCTTCTTGTCCGGTGGTTGGCTTTCAGCCCTGGCCCTGTTGATTTTAGGCCCGGGCTTCTCCTGTCCCCTCGCCAACGCTCCAGTACCAGATGGTCTGGCCTTAGTACATGGAGTCTGGGTAGGTAGATGTCTGCACTCTCCCGCACCCAATTAGGGGGACTGTCACCACCCCTGATTCGGGCACTGTGTGCATCTGAGTTAGTGGATATTCCTGTTACATTGCTTCTAGCGCACTTCCCTCCTTAGCAGGTTATTCCCTGGGGCCACCATGGCCTGATTCGCCACACCGTGTGTGCACCTTTTGATCAGCTCTAGCCAAGCTTAGTGCGGGGCTTGTGGTGGTGGGCGTGAAAAGTTCACTGGCTATGGTCTGCCACGCTGGGGGAGACAGCCGATGGGAGATGTTTTTTGTCCTCCTCCTATCTCACTCCTATTGATTGCTGCGTGGGAGTCTGTTTTCAGGCGGTATACACGCTTTTATCTCTGCCCCCTGGCCTCGCTTCACCTTCCGGTCCCCTCTGGTGACCACACCCTGGCCTGCACTGCGTGGCACTCACAGGGGGCCCATCAGGCAGGGTGTTCCTCCTCTGGTGCCGGCTCCATTTTCATGGTCTCCCCTGCTCTGCTGTCTAGGGCACCACTCTCCCATCCACGGGGCCGACCGCCTCAGTAGTTGCGGCTGCTGGTGTCTGGTGGGTGGCAGCTGCCCCATTTTATCCTCAGCCTGGTCTGGATTAGCAGTGCGCTTCCTCAGCTCCCTGCTGGTCGCTTCTCTGGTGTACTCTGCATGTACCGTAGCCGCCGAGCAGTCCTTGGAAGGGGCTCGGTCGCTGATCAGTTCCAACCATCCGGATATCTTTCTAGCCTTCCCCAGTGCTCACACGTTTACTCCTCGCTCAGTGCTGGGCGTATCAGCTATGTTTAGTCTTCAGTCTCTTGCTGCAGCGGACCTCCCCAACACGTTTCGTCTCGCTGCGACACCCCGGTCTTCTGTCCTTCACTGTGTGCCTTGGACTCAGTTTTTACGCTCAGCAGATTCAGGAGCTCACTTCTCTGCACAAATGCGTATGG
Source organism: Ambystoma mexicanum (assembly GCF_040938575.1). Taxonomy (NCBI): domain Eukaryota; kingdom Metazoa; phylum Chordata; class Amphibia; order Caudata; family Ambystomatidae; genus Ambystoma; species Ambystoma mexicanum. Next base: position 943,349,775 of record NC_090928.1, on the reverse strand, counting down.
ATCCTGAAATGTCGGGCATTGATGCACGATATCCTCTCATTTTTGCTGAAGGGGGTGGGAGCTGTAAGTCTAGACGGCCATCTTCTCCCGTGCCCCCTACTGGTCCCTGATGGTATCTTTTTTTTTTATTGAAAGGAAAGCAGTCCATGGACCACTATGCCACTACTCCGGTCTGGCTCATGTCTCGATGACATGTTAGTTGTCCAAGGTTGATCAGTAGAACGCCAACTAATCAAACCCCCAGTGTTAGGCCGCCCAGTACTTATTAGGCCAACCAATATCTCATTGTAGAGATGATGTCCTTGTTATCAATTTAGAGCTGGTCTCAGGAGGAGCCATCAGATTGTTGTTACCCAATCAGAAGTTTAACCCCTGTAGGATGTGTATATAGCCAATACCCTTAACCAATCCCCTCATGTTTTGGTAACTGTGAGTATATGATGATGATGATGATGTTGTTGATGACCCATTCATAGTATAAAAATCGTTGTCTTTGATAATCCCGGTGAGAGCAATGACTTTTTTGCTTTTATGCTGTCCCTGCTTTATTTGGATGTTAATAAAGGTGGATTTTGCCTTTCACTTTGTCTATTTCCACTATTGTGTCCTGTTTTTCTGGCTCCTGAACCTCTGTGCAATTTTGGGGTTTCCCCAAGCCATCTCAACAATACATTCTTAGGGTTTCCACATGCCCTCCTCCATTCTGCTTCTGTCAGCCCCTGTCCAATAGCCTCTTACCATTTCTGCCGGATATCCCAGATGTGAGGTTCAATCCTTCTTCCACAAGCCCCGTATATTGTTGTTATACTCTTACATACTTCCCTCAGTGACAGATAAACCTGGTTGACTGCGTGTATTTGAGGCGTGCTAAGGAATTCATCCCAAGCCCATACCTTATGTATCACCCGCACATGCTGTTGTAATTCCTTAACCTGCTTGCCACCTAGCAGTTGAATAATCAATAGCTGCTGTGGCACAATTACTGCCTCTATTAATCTTGATACCTGATCCCTTTCATGCCCCTTAATCCATGGTACCATATAGCAGCAGCCTAATAGATCCTGAAGTCCTGGGAGCTGATGCCCCCTCCTCATATGTTTACCTTAATGCTGGCAACCCTATTCTCTGGCATTTATTGCCCCAATACAGTAGTACCATTAGTTTCTCAAATCTCTGGAACTCTTTTTTGGCTATCAACATGGGTACTCCTTGAAATATGTATAGGAGCCTCGGAAGCACTATTATCTTCTTTTTTGGTTGTTTGATCGTAACCAAAAAGATTGCGATTCATATGACCGTAGCTAACTTGACCATTGTGGTCAAACCACCTATACACTATAAATACACTCCCCCCTCCCCTCGCCCCTTACTTAAGTTTTGGCGGCACACCTCGTCGGGTGCCGCCAACTCACTTGACTCCCTGCAACACCGGTTCCCTTCACGTACATGCTTGGAAACCGGAGGGGCAGGGTCCTTTCCTTTTTTTTTTCTTTTTTTCTTTTACATTATTTCCATATGCGGTGGACATCCCTGCAACCCCTGTTCCCCTTTTTTGCTATAATGGATTTGTATGGCATATTTGTTTGAATGTTTAGGCTAAGCAAAATTGTCATACAGCCTAAATTTGGTCAAATATGCCATATGTTTTTTTTTTAAAATTTAATTTTTGATTCAATTGCGATGCAATTTTTACAAAATGTTTAAAATCCGCCAGGTTGTCCTTTTCATTAAACCAATTCCAAATTGGGTAGGTAAGTAGAGGTGTATAGGAGCAGTTGTTCGACCAAATTTTCCCCTTTCAAGGGTTCCGGTTTACTGAATGTCCAAGAACTTCAGGAAGGAGGTCACTCCAATTACACCTCGTCTGTTGTTTCCTCACGTCAGAAGTTTCCACAGATTGTCTGCGTCCAAAGTTCTAAAATGTTCCAATGGTTCAGCAAGAAATCTTGTTCTTTCTCTTTTGAGTTCATTACACTCCAACGGTAGGTGCCTACTGGTTTCCACTAAGGAATCTTCCTTAGAGAACCGGCAGGCGTTTGTGTCTGACTGCTTTCGTATGGCTAGTATTTCATTTGTTTTCATCTGGTTTAGCCGGAATCTTAAGAAAGATCTACTCAGCCTTTTGTCCGGGAATTGCTTTAGGTACCCTCTGACATCATTCAGCTTCATGGATGTTGACGGGAAATCTTTAGTCAGGGAGTACCTGTTGGCCACCTCCAGAGTGTTTAATATTCGGTCTTTTTTGGTATTTCCTAATCCTCTAGACTTACTCTACCCATCTAATATTCTACCTGCGTGCTTATTTTATTTTGGGTATGCATGACATTTGTTTCAGACACTTCCTCTGTGATCACACTTCCCATGAAGCCTAAGTATTGAAAGGGTGCCTGCGTGACTGGGATGGGTAGTTCTGCCAAGATCACAGTATCCATTCCTGGAAGGGAATAGGTGCAAGACTTTGCCCAGTTGATTTGAAATCCAGATACCATCCCAACTACTCAACCTGCTCCAACATTTGCAAGAAATTTACCACCAGCTCCTTTATCTAGAGCAATAATCGTCTGCCTATAACAATGTTTTATGGGCCTGCTCTGCAATTCTATAACCTACTTCCGCGAACAACATCTTCCACATAAAGCAAGCTAATGTTTCCATCATTATGGCAAATAGAAGCAGAGACCATGGGCAGCTTAACTGAGTACTTCTATTCACCCTCCATGTTCTCGAAATAGTCTAAAGACGTCTCTGTTGGACCACTTGTGTCTGCCTCCAGACACTGCCACTAGTATAGAAGGTTGAGGGACAGCACTCTCCTCTATATCTTTTTAGTAGGTGATACATCACGCGCTACCCAGGGATAGGCACCCCCGCCAGGGTTAGGGTGTTCTTCCTTAGGGTAAGGTACGCCGAGCCAGGTGGCCCTCCTTTTTTTCATGTATTTGAGTGTGAGCACTCTAACTTACTCATTTGTTTTGCATACCTCAGATGCACCTTGAATACGTTTCCTTAAATTCTCCACATACTTGTGAGTAGTGGAGGCATTTATTAACGTCTGCTCTTGGGTCCTGTAGAGCAAATGCTGGGGAAGCACCATCTTGCGTCCGGTCATCAACTCAAATGGTGACATTTGGGTTGCCGATGAAGGGGTAGATCTGATGGCCATTAAGACCAGAGGTAATCGATATCCCAACTTGGCCCAGAATTTGCCACAAACTTCTTTAAGATGCTCACTATGGTTCTGTTGTATCTCTCCACTGCACCAGAAGAGGCTGGCCGGTAAGCAATATGTAGCTTCCTTTTAACCCCCAGTATCTCCCACATCATTACTTCGCTGGTAAAATGGCTACCTCTGTCTGACTCAATCCTTTGGGGTAGACCAAAACGTGAAAAGATGTGGTTGATCATCAGGGCAGCTGCTGTTTCTGTCTTGCAGTTTGGGGCCGGGAGACATTCCACCCATTTAGTAAATAAGCATGTGACCGTCAACATGTACTTATTTCCCCTAGAGTAGCGAATCAAGGGGCCTATGAAGTCGATTTGCAAATCTGACCATGGCAGTGTCATCCCCCTCTTTTGGAGAGGCGCCCGGTGTGTGAGGGATGTTGGCTGAAATTGTGCACACACAAGACACCCCTTCAAGTATTGGTCGAGGTCCTGCCCCATGTGTGGCCAGTATGCAACCTCTCTTAAGATCTCAAGTGTTGTGTGACACTCCCTATGATCGGCGGTGGCTGCATCATGGGCGTGACTTAACATCAGGCTTCGGAATGAGGTAGGGACCACCCACTGATCATGGCCAGCTTGGGATTTCCTTACCAACAAACCGTCTTGGATTCTGAAAATTTTTGGACATTTCATCAACACTCTAAGGTCCTCTTTCCCAATGTAATCGGTATCCGACAGGGGAAAGTTCTCAGGGTCCTCAATGTGTTGGTAAAACTTACCAATTATTGGATCCCCCTTCTGAGCCGTGATCAAATCAGCATCTGGGCTCTACTTACTCCATTGTGCAGTTGAAAGATCATTGTGAGCATTTGTCTGGGACCTAGTGATAGCAGCGACCTGGATTTCCCCCAACAGGGACTCAGTCTCTATTAGATTCCCTTGGATGGCCCCGGTTTTGGCCAGCTGATCAGCTAAGTCATTTCCAGTTTTGTCTGGTCCCTCTACTTTGGAATGACCCTTGATCTTCTTCCAGTAGATGGTCATCCCATTCGAGGTGACCAGATCATCAATATTTTGGATTAACTTCCCATGTTTCAAGGGTTTGTTATAAGCACATAGCATGCCTCTGGTTTTCCAATTAACCAGGTGCTCCACGAACCCGTTCCGTACATAATCCGAATCGGTGATTATGACCAGTTTGTGGAGTTGATGTTGGACAGCAGTGAGGATGGCTTGATGCACAGCCATCAACTCTGCCACCTGACTACTTCGGGGACCAATTTTGTACCCAGCGGAGGGTTCTGGGGACTCATTCACCCATGCATTCCCTACGCCGGCCACACGTTCTTTTTCCCCGTTGTTGTCAACATGGTACGAGCATCCATCCACATAGACAGTGGGCATTCCCTCACACTTGTCCTCTTCAAAGACTTTGTGTGGGGAATTAAGGTATACCTCCATGTTGTCTTTGATTTTTAGACTTTCGTCCTCGAGACAGTTTTCTCTGGCACAATCATGCAAGTCAGCCAGAACTTGCGCGAGGGGACTCTTCTTGTTTTGGCCATATCTGACCTCCACAGGAAAGCCTTGCATTGACAGGATCCAGGAAGTGATTCGGGAATTACTCACATTTCCGGGCCGGATTCTGTCACTTTGGAGAAATTGCATAGGCTGGTGTGGAGTCTCCACTATGATGTGTTCCCCCTGGATGAACGGGCTGTAATTCTTCAATGCCCACACCGTTGCCAAGAGTGTCTTCTCACAATCGTTGAATTTTTCCTCCACAGAGGATAAAGGTTTGCTCGCATAGGAGATTACTTTATTGACCTTGTAATGCTTTTGGTATAATACTGCCATCAAGCACGTATTAGAGAACCCTGTCTCCAGGAAGAACTCCTTGTTTCTGACAGGGTAAGCTAGGCAAGGCGGTTGTGAGAGGCTTCTTTTGAGTTGTTTTACTGCCTCGGATTGTTCTGGACCGCATTCCCACTTGAACCCCCCCCTTCAAAAGATGAATCAGTGGTCTAGTGATCTCTGCGTAGCCCTCAATGAACTTTCTGCTGTAATTAGTCAGTCCAAGGAGACTCCTTAGTTCCCGCAGAGTTGTGGGGTCTTTCAGTTTCTTAAGTGCTTCCACTTTCTTTTTCTGGGGACAGAGACCCTGAGGAGTAATCTCGTGCCCCAAGAAATTAACACGGGTTCTATACCACTGTGCTTTCTGAAAGGAAAGTTTTTCTCCGGCGGCCCTCAACTGTGTCAGAACATAACAGATCCCCGCTATGTGTTCCTCCACAGATGAACTTTTGATGAGGATATCATCTACATAAGCCAGGTTACCCCTTGCACCCATGTCAGGCATGTCCTTATGTAGGAAAATGTTGAATTCATTGCCGGAGTTGAGGTATCCGAAGGGAGTCCGAGTCCATGTGTACTGCTGGCCCCCTAAGGTAAAAACCAGTTTGTATTGGTCCTCCCTACTGACAGGCACAGTCCAGTATCCATTGGTCAGGTCTATTGCAGTGAATACCTGTGACCCCTGGATCTGGGCCAGCCCTTGGTCAATGTAGGGAAGAGGCCATCGGGAAGTATGGACCCGTTTGTTGAGCTCCCTAAGGTTGGCGCAGAGTCTCCACTGGCCGTTGGGCTTCAATATTCCCAGCACCAGATTATTGAAGGTGCTGTCTACTGGACGGATTATTCCCCGGGACTCAAGGTTCTTAATTATTTCGGTAAGGGACTCCATTGATGCGAGAGGCAAGCGATATTGCTTCACAAACACTGGAGTCATGCCAGGGTCCGTGGGAATTGTTGTGGTGTGGATGTCGGTGCGACCACAGTCATATGAGTCTACCACAAAGAGATCTTGGAAATCCAAGAAAACTTGTTTCAACTTTTGCTTCTGTTCCAGAGTCACACAGGCATCAGCTAGGTTGACACTCTCTTCCACCATCTGCCTGAAGCCTGGAAAGACTTCTGGTTTTGCTATCTCAGCGGCCTCCTCCAGCTGGGTGCAGAAGTCCCTGGTCAGAGTGCTGATTTGGACTGGAGGCTTCAGGTGGGAAAGGCACCTCTCATGGACCTGGAAAATCACCTCATCCCTTCTGAAGTCACAAGTCACATCTTCCTTACCATAAGGGCAGGAAGTGTACACCAGGAAGTTCCCCCCATGCCGGTTAAAGATCCTGTCTGGTGTAGTATTGTCATCACTGTCACTATCAAAACAGTCCTTGGGGATTGGTCCTAACAGTTAATTTCCTAAATCAATGGAGAAATGTCGGTCATCAACCGCCATTTCAATAATGGTGCCTGCGGCTAGAGTGATACTCTTTAAGTCGCTGTTATCCACCTGTATTGGAATGGTGTCATGTTCTATGTTGACTAATGGTGTTGGGTTTACCCCCAACCCTTGCTGTTGGAGAGAAGCATTTAGATGAATATAAGCATCAGGGTTTTTCAAATTTTGTCCTCTTTTAACTTTCACTTCCAGGGAGAATTGTCGGGTCCTTTCTAGGATGGTGACTTCCTCTTTAATCTGAATTTCAACTGCATAAGGTAGCAATTGAGCTGACCTAAATGCTTTTTCTGGATCATCAAAGCCCATGGGATTATCCGCTAATCGGGACCAAGCTTTGAAGTTTATTAGGTCCAAACTAATGGCAAAGCGATTGAGAATGTCACTACCTAAGTAAAAGGCGGCAGTGACATCTCGTACGACCCAACAATTATGGACTATGCTCTTGTTGCCAATGGAGATTTTGAGCATGCCCCTGCTTGGCAGGAGATGTTTGGAATTGGGTGTTTCCAGAGCCATTTCCCATTTATCTATCAGTCTGAATGTGGGAATGGCTGGATCTTTTGGGAGTTGGCAGAGCATGGCTTCGCTGATGAAGCTCTTACCGTTGTTCACACACACTTGGGCGAGAACAGAGTCCTTCCCATCATTTAACTGAACAGGGATGAACAACTGCTCTCCGATTTGCTGAATATAAGCCAGGCTCTGAGCTGATTTCACATCTTTCTGGACTATCGGAGTGGGAATGACTGATTGTGGATTAGTAAAGAATTTCAGAGTGTTTCCTTCCAGTGTGGAATACCACCTTAAACTGGAAGGAAGGTTGATTTTCAGAAATAGAGAGGACCCCCCATCACCAGTCTGTTGTCCTACTGCTATTATTGTCACGTCTGGAATTTGGTTGTTCTGGAAGTGAAATTCTACTTGGTCAGATTTTTGTTCAACCATGTGGCACGTGCCGTTTAAACTAACATGGTTGACACTCTGCTTTAATTGTATTGGTCGGGTAGTCTGGGTCCAGAGGACCTTGTTTACGCAATCTATTAGGGGCGACAACCTTCTCAGGAGGTCATTCCCTAGTAAACAAGGGGTGCCCTCTGGAGTCACTACTATGACCGGGTGCTTCGCCTTGTGTCGCCCAATTTTGAAGTCCAAATCTGCAGTCCCCTCGACGGGAATTTCCTTCCCGTCAAAGTTCTGAAGTTGTCCAGGAAGAGAGGTGAGAGGAATACGGTAATTCTCCCCCCTTCCTGCATTTAGTTCATCAAAGGCCCTTTTGGACAGAAGAGTAGCTTGGGATCCAGTGTCCACCGTTGCCAAAATTGTACCCTGCCCCTGTACTTGTACCGGGCATAGTATCTTCCCTCCTTCTCCTCAAGTGGGCACAGATAATGCACATTTTTGGACAACTGGTGGGCTCATTTTCTGGTTTTGGACATTGAGAGAGAAGAGATCTGGGCAGAGTTTGGCAGGGAGTTTTGGGAATCTGAAAGAAAAAGTTGGCAATCGGATAAGGATGCAGTTCTGGGTTCCCCTGGTTCCGGTTCTGGGCCGCCCCACCCCTTTTTAGAGGCAGTCACCAGGATGGGTTTGAACCAGGGGTTTTCGGTATTGTTGTTTCTGGGATAGAATGATGGGCGGCGACAGCTCAATCCCCACATCTACCCAGTCTGGGTTGGAATCCCTTGGGACCCATTTCTCCTTGGGAGGAGTTCCCCCATCTCTGAAGGAGAAGATCCTTTTCCCAGGATCCTCTGAGGATCCCTCTCCCTCAAATTGGAAGAGCTGTACCTCCTCCACAAAATGGGTCTGTTTGGGTCCTTTGTCTCTCCTACCTCCTCTCTGCTCCTTGGGTGGCAGACTTTCAGGGGTAGGATATTTTGTTTCCGGTTCCTGGGTTTCCAGGGGTTGTTTACAAGTGGGGAAGGAAGCTTCCTCCAAGGCTTTACACCCCCCTTCCCCTTGTGTCTCCCCCCTGGGAACCGGTGGGTTATCGGGGTGCTGCCCCCGTCATTGTTCTGGAGCACCATGCCCAGAGTTTGGGGCATTCTGCGGTGTCATGCTCATCTGAGGGTTCTGTTGAGCCCTCAGTATGTGACCCAGATCCCGTGCCATATTTTGGACCTGGCGCTCTAACTGTGAAACCCGCTCAGGCTGATACGGGGTTCTATTTTCTCCCCTGGGCTGATCCCGGGAAGGCTAGCTATCCCTTCTGTGGTAGTACCCCGGGTTGGGAAGATTTGGGTACCCCTCCACCCTTGGCCTCCCATCTCCTGGATTAGGTTGTCTGGGCTCAAGGAATTGGGGAAAGAAGGATGGATGATTTTGGGGCTTGAAGTTGGGTGGATACCTGGGGAACAAGTTCTGACCAGGATTTGGGGAATTTCTGCTCTCCTGTGGGAAGTTAGGAGGGAAGTTTCCTGGGTCAGGTGCTTGGCTGGATCCCCCCCTTGGGCTGGAGGAGCCCACACATAACCCAGGATGGGTCGTTTTCCCTTGTAGCGGGGACTTACATAATCGGGGGAGTGAGGGACCCCATTTGTGGGACTACCTCCTTGACTCCCTGTCTGTGACTGGCCCGAGGGCCTTCTGGGCTTTGAATTTTTCGGTGCAGGCAGGTTTTTAGGCTCCCCCATCTCCAAATCTAAAATGGGGGCAACCTTTACCTCAGCCACCTTGGCAGCAGCAGGTGTGCTGGTTGATTTGGGGCTTTTCTGGGCGTTATTTTAATTTTCCACCGGTTTCTGCACCTCATAGATGCGGGTGGCTTGCTCAATGACCCAGTCTAAAGATCTTTTCTCGTGAAAATCTCTTACGAGCTGGGTCATTATGTATTTGGGTAAGGCATGGAAAAACGTATTAACAAATTCTTTACTGTCTGTGCGCACCCTTTTTGTAGTCTGCGCAAAAGCACGCTTCAATTCTTGCACAAATTCTTGTGGGGCCTGATCCTCCCCACATTGCAAATTGTAGGCTGCTTTGCGAGCCTCTTTTGGATTTCTGTGAACAGAAAAATGTTTCAAGATGGCCGCCCTATATGCGGACCATCTTGAATGGTTTTGGTCCTCCAGCCCTGCAAAGAAACTGGAGTATTCTGGGGAGAATGTCCATTTGACATACTAAATGCAGCTACTGCTGTCCTTCAAATTGAAAGTCTCCATCATTTGATCATAAAGCTCCAAGTGTTCCCAAACAGAATACTTGGTGTTCTTGTGATAAGGCGTGATGACACTCGGTATTGCCTTAATCTGTTTTAAGGGGCCCTTAATCAAGGCCCTTTTTTGCCTTATTGGCCTTTTTGGTTCAGGTAACCCTGGTCCATTCATCCTCTGACTCAGAAGCACTGCTCCCAGAGGTGCCCGTCTGATCTTCCAGGTTTTCCCGGATTCTGCGAGCCTGGGAATGGCTGTCAGAATGTGGGAACCTGGTCTCCTGTGTCCTGTGACGTTCAGAGGAGTCTTCAGATTCCTCCTTGCTGCCAGGATTTGATGGGTACCCCCACGCCCCCACTGACCTAACTGGGTAGAGGTTTTCAGGATGCCCTTAGTGGGCCTCCTCTCCTGGGGTTCCCCACTAAATTGCACTGTACTTAGGTGCCCATACCCGGATGCCCGCCCATCCATTCCTGGGTGGTACTGGCCTATGAGCCCCATGCTTTTGGCTGGATAGTAATCTGCCATCCCTGTGGCCCTATGCTCATGTGCGCCAGGGGACATGGGGGTGGCAGAGTCCAAGGAGTGGGAGAGCTGAAGGACTCTGGTACTAGGGCTCCTGAGGTTATGCTCAGGTGTTTCCCTTTCCCAGCGAACTTCATCTCTGTCAGCCTCTGCTCCCTGTTGCAGTGCAAGAGCCTGCGCTTTCAGTTCCTCAGTTAAGGCCTTACTAGACTCAATCAGTCTCTCCTGCATTGCTACCTGTTGCTGGAGCCTATCATTGTGCTAACAGAGAGCCTCATTTTCTCTCTGCGCTTCCTGGTTGGTCCTGGAATACTGGGACAGTCTTTGCTGCAGGAGGGTTACCTCCTGAGTCCCATCCCTACTGGCCTGTTCCTTTCTTGCCAGAGCATCTTCCACACTCCTGGTGTGCTTTAACAAGTTCTGATGCTCTTTTTGGAGGTCACCCAGTCCCTGGAGGGCCAAGTGATTTTCTTCAATTTTTTCTTTTAATTGGCAGAATTTCCTGGCCTAAGGTGTCCCTTTCCTGACTAAGAGCCTGCATCTGTGCCGCCAGGTCGTCCCTCTGCCTTTGAAAGGCACCAGCTTTCTGGTGTTCTTGATCAAACTCTGCCTGGGTATCCAGGTCTTTCAAAATCAGTTTATTGCTCTCTGCCTTTTCCCCATCTAGATGACTTTGCAGGGTGGCTACCTGCTCTGTGCATGCCCTGTTAAAGTCTAGATGTTGCTCCAGCTTTTTCTGGCTCTGCAGTAGGGAGTCCAAACCTTCTTGGTACTGCTTCTGCAAGGCCAGAAATCTGGTATCCTGGTCAGACTTTTCCTGTTGCAGGATACCCATATCCTCTTTTATTTTAATGATATACTGCCTACTATCATTTTCTGACTCCTGGCTCCTCTGCAGCCTCTGCTCGGAAGAGACCAGGTCAGTTTGCGCCTTCTCTAATGCCATCTGTTTCCTATTTGCCAGATCTTGGCCTTCAGCACATCTGTCCTGTAAAGCTTCCATATATAAATATAAATATGCCGCTACCCTGGCAATCTTGTTGTGCTCACATCCTTGGCCTTAGGGGCCATATATAGTTCACTCAGAGCCACATGTAATGGCCCCTGATCTCTCCATATGTCTGACCCTGTTTCAGTGATCTGGGGTGCGATTGCCTGCAACCAGACCACCTGGTCCTGATGAGCCCACTCACCTCTCACAAATAGCTTATGTAAGAGGCGTTCTCTGGCTATTTTGATATCTACCAAGGTCGTCATTCTGGAAATTGATTTCCTTCCTCACTTACAGAAGTTTGTATTTTATTTTGCAAAACAGACTGTTTCCTTAGAGCGTTCCTTTGAGGGGTGTTTTTACAGCGTAACACGGCGTGGTGATCCAACAGGATTTATGTATCCTGTCAGTAAGCACCCCGTATTAATCTGCACAAGTGATGGATCTAATCCAGAATCCCCGGCTCGAGCCCCCAATCTGTTAAGTGACTTCAATTCAGCAATCCCACTAAGTCAGTGCCTCGTCTGGGACGCCCAAGGGAAGCCCATATTTATATATTTTAATGACAAGTTATACTCTGGATGATAAACCCCTCTATAACACCCCTCTCTTTGAATCCCCCTGACCTCACTGATCCAAGAAGTAGGTTTGTTTTGCAATTTAAAAGATTTATTGGAAAAATTAAACAATATATATATATATCACACTTTTATAATAATTTAATATTTGATGTCACACTTAAGAATATGACAGTGATCAACAATGGATAATATTACAATTGTACGCTTATTTAATTACTTAGGAGTTGGCATAGGAAGGAAAAGGTAACTGAGAATGCTTTTATGGTTTCAAGGAAAAACAATGATTGAAAGAATGCAGTACAGAAATAACTGATAGGGTTTCACAAGAGATAATGTTCACTTTTCCCCAGGTGGCAATTCACTCCCCCCCCTATGCAATGTAAGGAGATGGAAGTAAAGCACACAGTTTTCAGGAATACAATCTCAATACAATACGAATTTCAGTTCCCCCCTAGAAAGTTTAGAGAAACAGGGATGGTTTTAAACACAGGCAAAAGTACTTTTAAATGTGTATGCAAAGAAGGGAAAATATGCTAAAAATGATTTTAATTCCCTGTAGGAGGTTCAGGGTAGGTGATAGCTATTTAAGATTAGTTCAAGTCACACTGGCAATACTCAATGAGGGATTAGTAGGTTGAAAACGAATTTTAGCAGTTCAAGCAAAAGCGACTATTTTGACAGGTGAAGAAATTTGAGCCAAATCGCAAACCGCTGCACTTTTTCCAAGTGCGTCGAGCACGATTACGGAAAAACTATAAGGAATAGAAAGGCTTGTTAGAACGCTTAGAATCTTAGCTTTCAAATGAAAGTTAAATCTCGTTCCTAACACACCCGGTTCCAAAGATACGGACGATTTTGTGAAGGTCTTTTTTCAGAAATTAAATAATGATTCAAAATGGCAAAATGACACTTTTACAGGTTTAAAATCGGAGAAGGGACACACGATTCTATGATGCAGTTCTGGACAGGTTAAAATGGTTTGAATCAGATTATTTTAGACTAAGAGATTGGTTCTGGCACAGTTCTAGCTGAGTACTCACACTATACATTTGAAATAGGCCGTCAAGATCTGGTCAGGTTTAGACTGGACTCCGGGCGGTTTCTGGTACTGGTTCTGCTCACAGCGATCTGGTCTGGGTCTGATAGCGGCACTTCACAGCGGTCTGGTCTCTCTGATTCTGGTCTCTCTGGATACAGCACTACTTTCTGGGTCTGCTACCTGTTCTGGCAAAAGTTCTGGGCAAATAATCCAACAGCTCGCCCGGCTGTTGAATAGTTTGGTTGCAAACGATTTGGCCCCTGCTTTAAGTTCTGGCTTGGTTCTGGATCTATCTGGAGTTGAGTTCTGGATTTTGAAGTCGTCCGTTAAAATGCTTCGCCAGAAAGTGGAAAGTGAGTCTGTTGCCTGTCCAAAGCAGTCTCTTTATGTGTTTTGAAAATGGGTGTGTGCGTGGGCATAACTAAGCCTGCCCCTCACAACTAATCATTGGCCAAGTCCTCCTCTCTCCCTTGATTGGGGAAGGAATGGAGTGTCATCGTGATGAGGTATGTTTTATGAGTCAGAGGATCCTCCCCTTTACATTTACTTAGAAAAATCAATTTTACCCAAAACACATATTTCCCAGATACAGTTTGTTGAAATTACATGTACACATTGCAGATGAATTAAGGTACATTCTTGCCCAACTCTGATCTTCCTAAGAGCTTGGGTTCAGAAATGACAACTTATTTTCATTTTTGATTGGTTTTCCAATATTGGACTTTTACCCAAATTTACACAGAGGTACATCCCCCTTCTGGGCACATTACAGTAATGTACTATGACTCTAGCATAAACCCTGTGTCTGCAATATTAATGAATAGCGGGGTTTGGTCCCAGAACACTGCACAAAGTGGAGTTCGGTCTCAAATCGTGAGGGTGTATTCCATTTTAAGGACCCCCAAATTGTACATTTCTGTGAGATTAATACAATATTTCAGAAGCATTTAACTTAAACATATAATTGCTGCAATATGAATCCACAATCCAGTCTGGCCCGCCCCCAGAAACTTGGTGAGTCAGAGATCATAGGCCTCTCCTTCCTCCAGAAGACTGTTTACAGTCCACATCCAAAATCAGCATACCCCATTCAATTGAAAGGGTCTATTGTCTCTCTCCCCCAGGCTGCAGGGGAAAACTCCTCCTTCTCATTCAACATTGCCATGTGATATCCTGCGCTGTTGTGTGGGTCTTTGAGGTGTTAAGGGTTCTCAGGAAAAGCAACCCCTTTGAGGTGGTTTCGGGCCCATGATCTTAGCAATGTTTGACATTAATAAAAACAGATTTTGATCAGAACCATCTTTCTTTGCACTGGTGGGTGGCAGGTCAGGTGACCATTTTGGTGTGCGCAAAACTGCGCGGTTCTCCTGGATTCTGGCGCAAATGTGGGCTTTTCTGCCATCTTGGATTTTCTAAGTCCACATCAACAAATGTTGTAGCATAATAGTTCAAACGTGGGTCAGGACACCCAACATATTACATCTGCTCTTTACTACTCCATTTATACCTTGAACATTCCAAGTAAGCACTTCCAAGTTGACAATTTGTCCCAATGTCAATTGCAGTCATGCATCAGTGCATCACTCCATCTCTTTTGATTCCTCACATCCCCACATTGGGCCATACTCTCCTTCATAAATAGTGCTTAAAGGAGCTAAGTGTACAAAACTTAACTGATAACCACCTTCCTGTGTATCCATTGTGCCGACAACTGTGTATGCCACATGTTAGGCAGAATCACATGCAGTACCCTTTGGGAACACTACATGCAATTAAGACTACAAGTGTCAGTACAATTTCACCTTTGGTACTGTAGAGGATGTCCCGAGTGAGGTCTCCACTCCAAATGCCCATTTTGAAATACCAGAAGCGTTCACACCGAGATATGTGACGTATGATGAGCAAATAAACCAGTAGAGAGCTGCAGTAGGGCTCTGACCACTGCATATCAGAAGAATAATGCCTATTGAAGTACCAATAACAAGACAACCATGGACAGTAAGGTATCCATTGAGGAATCCTACCAGCGATTGAAACAAAATGAAGATTGCTTAAATACTGTCCTGGAAGAAACTCAAAAGGCCTTAATTGAAGACGAATGGTGACGTCACGAGGGCCCGGACAGACTCACAGATGAAGGAAACGACAACCAAAAGATGACACACACAGACGAAACGCCATGAATAAGGATATCGTAAACTTGGAAGGAGAGACGATGTTGAAAAATAAAGAAACTTAAGCCATAAACAGGATGAAGATATTCAACCCTCTAACGCCTGTACCTATGCTTGGAACCGCATGAAGCTAAAAAAAAAACAGTACGGATTGCTATGCTTAGTAGAAGATAGACTGCGGCAAGCGCCACCTATACATATCTACCTCAACGAAGCACACTATACAAGTGCGAGTCCACTTTACACAAAAGCAGAATTAACTCAGGTTACTAGAGGTCAAACAGGACAGGATTCGTATTTCAGCTAAAACGAGAAGAGATGGCTGAATCGAAACTCAGCAAGAGCAACTCGTATCTGGGGAGCCATGGTCAGACCAATAGAAGGAGCCAACAGTAGCTTCGCGCGATCGGAACTTAAGTACAGAACAGCCTATCTCAGAAAGGCCGAGATAAGGAGGCCCAGGCATGTGGCAATCCGAACAAGAATTAAATGTGCAAATAGAAGGAAAACCAGGCAGATTCACGGTGTGAGCAGCACGTGACCATCCGAGCAAGAAGAGGCACGGATTCACACCTACGCCTGGCTGTCGCCCAGACAGAGATATAACTTTTTCTGACAAGAAGATACAGTTTTGAGGCTGACCACAGCCAACTAATTGACAAATAGCCACTAAAGTAATGATTGATGGAAGGGTGGCCGGGTGAATCTTGGGGCATCCTGCACCTGGCTGACCATTCTGAGTGCTGCTAAGGAAAGTGGAGATTTATGCATGGGGTTGAAGCCAACCCAATCACAATGGACCAAATAATCTAGGGTCCTATAAATAGTAGAACCAATTAGACCTCCTACTCCTAGTGACGTGTACAAGAGTAATGTTAGAAGGAAGGGCATAGACGCCCTCCTGATAGTGTTTATCCAATCCCCTCACTCCGTTACCATATTCATATATAGTACCTATGGTAA
Source organism: Ambystoma mexicanum (assembly GCF_040938575.1). Classification (NCBI taxonomy): domain Eukaryota; kingdom Metazoa; phylum Chordata; class Amphibia; order Caudata; family Ambystomatidae; genus Ambystoma; species Ambystoma mexicanum. The sequence continues at coordinate 943,333,893 of NC_090928.1, read as the reverse complement.
AGTTACCTTTTCCCAACCAATAGAATTGCATGTTAACTTTTGAGTATTACACGTCAATGATGATGAGTTTTGGGTATAAATATTACTGTTTGTGTGAAGTTTTTGGGAGTTGAAGCGAGACGGGCTATCGCATCACTGTTGATTTCCATGTTTTCCCGTTTTTTGTACTTGTCATTAAATGGACTCACCTTTGCCAAAACATTGAGTTGTCCTTATTGATTGGTGTTGGAGTAAGAAAACCTGCACCCCCATCCATCTCAAGGTGCAGCTATCTAGTCTTAAAGTACTGCTGAGGAAACCCCAACTCTATGGGCCAGCCGGGGGTCTCTCCAGTACACTTGGTAGCAGAGATTTGATGGTTTATCGACTAATGATTATTTGACTAAAGTAAGACACCTATTGGCCGTCGACATTAAGTAACTCTAAGTCTTCGGCAATATCACAAGTCCTTTGCCATTTGACTGAGTAGACCGTGAAGCTCCCCGTAGACAATGGTAGTGTAAAAAAGAAACTGCAGTCGGGGCCTGAAGGGACCCGTTTTCCCACACTTCCCTTCCCTTCCCATTCCTATGGGCAGCTGAGCGAGCAAAAAGCTGAAGAAGGCGGTAACAAAGGCGGTGATCCCAAGGGTCCAGAGAGGAACCATGCGAATGGTGAGTGAAGAAAAAATTGAGTGCTTTGGAAAACGGTGCATGCTTTAGAACAAGTAAAGGGAAAAGGTAACAGAGGGAGGAGGAAAAAGAAAATATAGTTAGGAGTAGAGAAGACTGTATATATATAAGGGGATAATGACTGGAGAGCAATAAAAGATAAATGAGAGATTACCGGGGTAAAAACACCCGAATAGAGAGTCGTTACCAGAGCGGACACCTGAGAAGTGAGAGGATTTGTCTTATTCCTGCACTTTAATATAGCGGCCAGAAGAAATGTGTACCCAAAGTTCCACATAATGGGGAATGCATAGGCTACCACAACGTTTAAAGACGTTGTGAAAGGGGTACGTTTACACTCCATGAAAGGGTAATGATTAGAGGCAGAGATAGTTGTGTCTAGCTGGTGTCTGTCTAGTCTGTTAAGTGTTTGTCTTATATGTTTTTGATGTCATATGTATTGAAAAATTTTGAGATGTTTTAAAATGTTTGCGATTTGATGACTGAGATAGAATTGCACATGAATTGATGTTTTGGAACAAATTGGAAGTGTAACATTCGTGAAGGATTTGGATTGGAGCTTGCAGTGTTTGGTGCTCACTCATATTATTGGAAGTGTTGAAGTTGCATGAACGCATTGACAAGTGTTATATAAGAGGAAAGGGAACAGACTTAAGCATGGAAGACATAACTCCATTACCCACTTATGCAAGCAATTGCCAAAACATGCACCCAAGCTAAAGAAACATAGTACCGAGTGAGTTAAGGGTACTGCCCACAAGATGTTTATGCCCTGGCCACAAAATGGATCTTTATCTAAAGCCGTCTTACAGCATATGACAACATATTTGCACGCCACATATACAGGCAAGAAGTTAGAAAAACACCTTGCTGTTCTCGAGTTGTGGAAAATGTGTGAACAGGTAAAGGAGGAAAAGCCGCCAACAGATTGGATACTTAATGTATGCACAGAGGGGGGTGTGCCACCTGCCCCACCCAAAACAAAAATCGAAGAAAGGAAGGACAAGGGATTATACCCGTAAAAGGAACTTAAAGCAGCCACGGGGTACAGCAACCCTGCATATGAGTCACCTACACATAGTAGTGACGAGAATCAAGGGAGAGAAAAGGACAAAAATATTGCCTCCGTAGCCCCAAGGGACAAGGGGAGACACGACGATGAAAGGAAAGAACAGGCACAGACAAGTGCATCTCTCGACAAAGAGCGAGAAGGGAAGAGATGGAAAGGGTAGCGAAGATAGAACTGATGAGATAGCATTCACAAAAGATGAATGGATAGGAGGACAAATTCTATTGAAATTCGATGGTAAAGGCATTGATGACGCAATGCAAAAGGAGAGGTTAGATGAAACACAGAGAAAGGGGAAAGAGAAAGAGTTAAGAGACGAAAGAATAAGAAGGAAAGACAGACAAAGGCGAGAACAGCTATAACGCGAAGAGCAAGAAAAACAGCTCGATCGCAACCCAAGAGCAGCCTATGGTCAAGACAGACAGAAACAGCAAAGGTTAGAAGAAGAGCAAAGGGTACGTGAGAAAAGAATAAGGAGACTAAGAGATGAGGAAATACGAAGGGCAGATGAACGTAAAAATGAAAAGAGAAAGGAAGAAGATAGGGTCAGAGAAGAGGCAAGGAAGTGCAAAAAATTTGATGACGACGTAGAACGTAAGCAAACAGAGAGCACGCGATCTCGAATATTTGGAGAGGGAAGTTAAAAAACCTGATCCAGTTGTAGACTGGGAAGACATTGAAGAATTCTTTCCTGCGTACGATTCAGTACCAGGCACGTCTAGGGCAAATATTGAAGATGACTTCGACACCAGAAGCATTGGAGAAACGATCGATAAAATATATGATGAAATGGGGCTAGAACAAATGCCCAAAGGAGGGGGAGAGGATGAGCGCTTGGAAAGCACTCCGCTGTATGTCACCCGAAGTAGTGGGAATAGGGAACTGTCCCTGGATAGATTAGAAATCAGTAGAAACACTGAAGACACAAGAAGTTGCGTGAATTGGAGACAAACAATGTCCGACTCTGAAAGGGAGGAGTGCGAGGAAAACGAAGAAGGGAGGAAGAGCGAAAGACAACTCCCAAGGGAAAGAGGGATATGATGGTCAGACACTAGCGAGTCTGCACCGAGGGCATCAGAGTCAGCCATGCAGTCTGACCGACATGAAGGAATATCTGTGTCAGAGGGGGGTGTCTTCACCACCCTATGTAGACCGACTAAGGATGTTGCCAGGCAGACGGTGATGCAGGAATATCACTCCTGCAATAGACAGGAGAACAATGAGAGAAGAGAAAGAGGGCTACGCATTCCAATTTCCGCTACTAGAGAAGGGGGGAGTAAGACCACAATATATTCCATTGCCACACATGGATCAAGAAAACTTGAAAAACAAGCTTCCAAGGCTGACATCGGGAGCCGGAAAGTGGATACATGAGTTAGAAAAAATGACAGGAGGAAACACGGTAGGTATAGAGGACAGTAAGGGCCTCCTAATCGCCATATTTGGTGAGAGAGCAGAAAATGTGTGGGCACAAGCAGGCTACACTGGCGCAACCACAATTAATACACCGCATGACAGAGCGCCATTTAACAATTGTAGAGCAGCAGTATGGAAAGCGCTACAAGTACTTTACTCAGATACTTCAGATATGGGAGCTATAATGACTCGAAAAATGAAGGATTCTGAAGATCCGTTAATTTATATACAGAATTTCCAAGATGCGTGGGTGCTCGAAAACGCATGAATCATGGACGAAATCAATACCTGTGTTTTACCATATATTGTGCCAAGGCTTGCCAGAACCAGTGCAGAAACAACTCAAGAAATTGGTAGGAGTTGAGGCTAAACCTTGGGCTGAAATACAGTTGACTATTGCACATTATTGTAGACTGCTGCAGGAAAAGAATTGCAAAAAGGAGGCAACTCGAAAGGGTGAGGAATCGAAATTGGTGCAGAAGAAACTTTCAAAGTATGCTCTTGAAGGAGCCATGCTAACTAGCGCAGCTGAACAAAGCATGCAGCAGGTGGCTAGTCCACAACAGAATAATCGGGGTAACGTAGGGTTTTACCAACGGGGGAAGAGGATTTAGAGGAAGAGGATGGCAGAGCAATCAGGGAGGTTTCCAAAATAATCAAGGAGGCTTTAAAAATATGCAAAATGGTAACCCGGATATGTCAAATGGGCAAATAATCCGACCACCGCCAGTATGTTGGCTGTGTGGAATGACAAGGCATCTGGCGCGCTCATGCAGAAACCAAGGCATGATGCAGAACGGCCAAGGAATGGGAGCAGGCATGGCTAATCCACCTGCAGTTTTACAACAGGGCGTTGCACAGAATCACACGGTGCAACAAGTGCTAGGAACGCAACAAGGAGTGCAACCTCAGAGCATGGGCAGTTTTCCACAAAGACAAACCCAATAGGCACCATTGCAAGTGTCACACACGAGGAGCACAGGGCAGACCCAGAACCCTGGAAGGGGAAGTAACAATGGGAATGGGGAAAATCCACAAGTGCACAATGGGCCAAACTTGTATATGAACTAGGACAGCTCACTGGGAACCCTTATGTGCGCTATCCTATCAGTGACACCAGACCCTCATAGGGAACCTAGGGTGGATGTCGTTATATGGGGTAAAGAATATTTCTTCCTAGTGGACATGGGTGCAACATGCTTGTGCATACCTGAAGGCAAGTTTTCCTTGTCTGGCGAGGCCATAGATATTCAGAGTTTGACAGGAGTTCAAAGTCGAGTTCCCTTTACAAATGCACTCCTTGTCTTCATAGGAGAGTGCAAAATGAATGTACCTTTATTGTATTCGCGTCAGACCCCAATAAACATGACAAAGTTGAACATGATAATTTCATTCACGGAGGAGGGCATAGTATGCTCCGCTCCAGGAATACACTACTGAAATGTATGTGAAATTATTAGAGCATACTCGGGACACACAGCCATGAGGGCCATACCATTGTAGCCAGAAATGTTCGCATATGGCATGCCTGTGCTTACGTGGGATTGCAAGGCCTTGCAGACAAAACCTTGAGAGCCCCTGATGAATTCCTATTCAGACCTAGGATACCAATCCATGAGGAGGAGGGACAGATATTTCCCTTGATGATACACACAGCTGCAGTGCGAGGGAAAGTGGTATTGGTTGACGGTTATGTTGATAAAGGCAGACAATGGTGCGTGATTATCGCCATCGAAGAAGGATATCGAGTGACTGACGTCACTGATGATGATATGTTTGAAGAAGAAGCAGAAATGGGAGAGACAATGGCAGAAGTAAGCCTCACCTTTCTGGTAAAGGCGATTAAGAGAGAAGTACCTCAGAGAATGATGTTGGCGCTAAAACGTCCTGAATATTTTGATGATGATATAGCTAAAGTGCCTGTCTCAGTGTGGACTACCGGACCCTATGACGTAGGCCTCTTGAAGGGGGTGGGAGAAGTGAAAATTAAACTGAAACCAGGAGCAATTTTACCAAGAGCCCGACAATATCCCATGCCCAGAGAGGCAGATGAAGGGATTTCTAAGACAATTTCTGCCATGATGGACCAGGGCATCTTCGTGACGTCAGAGTCACCATGTAATACGGCAGTTTAACCTGTCAAGAAATCAAAGGGGGGGGTCTTGGAGGCTAATTCAAGATCTTAGACTGATAAACGATATTGTTGAGGCAGAGTTCCCTTAAGTCCCAAACCTGGCTACAATATTCTGCAATATACCCGTCGAGGCAAATCATTTCACGGTGATTGACTTGAAAAATGCATTTTTCTCAATCCCGTTGCACTGTGACTCACAAGATCTGACGTCATTCACGTTCAGACAAATGCATCTGAAAAGCACGAGGCTACCACAGGGATACTGTGAGTCGCCGTCTATTTTCAACAGAGTCCTGCTGATGGATTAGAGCAATATTGCACTAGAAAGTGTCGTCTTACAATACGTGGATGACATCCTAATTTGCAGCACAACAGAAGAGCAAAGCAGGCACGATTCTATTCGGCTACTGACTATACTGGCTGAGAAAGGTTATAAGGTTGACAAGGAAAAATTACAATATTGTCAACAGGAAGTGTTGTACATAGGCCAGCTGATCTCACATGAAGGCAAGAAAGTGACCCCAGAAAGGGCTGAAGCCATATTGAACACGGCTAAGCCACACGCGATAAAGCAAATGCAGAGCTTTCTAGGCCTGTGCAACTATGTTAGGGCATGGGTTTTCGATTACAGCTCTTATCCTGAGCCTTTACTTCAGGCCCTAAAGAAGGCCCAAGTGACAAAAGAAAAGATTGAATGGTCTGAAACCATGGAGAAAGGGTTTGCTGAACTCAAGAGAGCGGTTTGCACAGCTCCAGTTCTCGGAATTCCCAATTATGCAGAGGATTTATTCCTGTTTTCACACACAGATGGCAATGTCATGACGGCAGTGCTCGCTCAAAGAACCTCCTTGGGGTACAAGCCCCAAGCATACTACATGGGAATCTGGACCCAGTAATGAGAGGCCACTTCCCATGCGAGCAAAGTTTAGCTGCCGCAGCGTTCGCCCTGGAGAAGGCAACAACCATTGTAATGGGATGCTCCATGACGTTGTACGTTGAGCGCTCATTATTTGCCATTCTAGAGAAACCAAAGGGAACATTGACATCTCAGAGAGCTTCTGCTTATGAAGTGATCATATCAAACCCATTCATTAAAATAGTCCGATGTAAGATAGTGAACCCAGCTATGTTTACAGCAGAGCCAGTCACTGAAGGAGAACCGATACATGAATGCACCAATTATGAAGAATGCTATGATGAAATGCCCAGGGTAAAAGAAAATGCCTTGCAAGGAGGAGAGATCGTCTTTATTGACGGGTCTTCGAGAATCGAACAAAGTGATGGGCAAAGATACACAGGCGTTGCTGTGATAAAGCACACTGCGAATGGAGAGTTTCAGGTGCTTCTTAGTGCAAGAATACCATCTTATTATTCAGCACAGGCTGCAGAATTATTGGCATTGATACTCGCCTTTGAGAATCACGCAGACCAGGAAGTAACAGTATACAGTGACTCCGCCTATGTGATGTCAACAGTGCACGCACGCTTAGTGCGCTGGAAAAGGAGGGGCTACCTCCGAGAGGACGGCACGCAGGCTTATTGGACAGGCTGATTAAGGCACTACAGCTCCCAGTGGGCGTAGTGGTCGTGAAATGCGCCGCCCACACGGAAGGGACAGATTTTGTCTCACGCGGAAACCAAGCAACAGACACGGAAGCCAAGTGTATGGCATCCAAAAGTGAGACGATTATGGAAGTGGAAGTGACGTGCACCAATGAAAGGATGATGGTTGCACGAACAACATCCGAAACCTATAACAATTTGGGGCAAACGCAGTTAATGGAGCTCCAAGGGGAGGCACCGCAGGAAGAGAAAAACCTGTGGAAACGTCGAGGGTGTTCTTTAAACCCCTCTGACGGCTTGTGGCGACAAGACAGCACTGGTAAACCAGGAATGCCTGTAGCCCTATTAAAAATAGCGCTGGAGCAACTACATTACCCAGCGCATATGACGAAAGAGAATCTAGCAGCAACGCTCACGGAAGACTGGTTCATACCGAATTTAGCCGAGCATGTTGCATTCTTTAATGTGAACTGCATAATCTGCCAGCAATTCACTGCTGGGCACACATTAAAAGTAATGAGAGGAGTCATCCCCTGGCCAAATGGGTCTTTTCAGCACTTGCATGTCGATATCGTCGACATGATTCAAGTATGTAACGGGTACAGATACTTAATTGTTGTGGTGTGTCCATTCTCTAGATGGATAGAGGCAGGTCCATGTACACACCCAAACTCTACCTGTGCGGCCACATTTTTAGTGAGGGAAGTGTTCCCCAGGTGGGGGGGTGTGTGAAGTCATGAAATCAGATAATGCGGCTCACTTTGTCAATGCAGTGTTCGAACAGATTAACTTGCTGCTTGGTGTAAAGCACTAGTTCTCATCGGTGTATCATCCACAAGGTAATGGGATCTGTGAGAAGCTCAACGGCTTATTAAAGGAGAGAATAGCCAAGTTGAAGCTTACTCTAAAGAGGGGATGGTTGCCCTGCCTTCCACTGGCACTGTATGCTCTTCAAAACCAACCTGGCTCCGACCATCATTTTACGCCACATGAGATAGCCACAGTAAGAAGAATGTGAACTCCCTTCACACCCCGAGATAGTTAGATGTGATGCCCAGTCTACAGGAGAGGTTTTAGGGTCTGAAATGCAAAACTATCTGAACTGCATGACATCTTGCCTTTCTGTAATTTCAGATCAGCTTCAGCGACGACGAAAAGGGTGCAGTGCAGCACAGAACACAGAAGGAGATACTACATCAGACTCATTTCAAGGTCTACTTGTTCCACTCATCTTCCCTGGAGACGCTGTCTTCGTGAGGAATCACACAAGGAAAACGTGGGACGAGCCAAGGTTCAACGGACCATTCACAGTTCAAGACGTTACTCCTTCCTGGGTGATATTAAGCCATACATCGGAGGAACCCCCCCCCTGCATGCACCCCACTGCAAAGCGACTACAGACAACGGGGAAGAACCACCGCACGTGCAGACGAGATCCATGACGAGAAGAAGGACGCATGAGAGCAAAGTAAAGACAAAGAACTTTTTGCAGTTGGGGCTTAACTTGGATTCTTCCTCTAAGCAAAAAAGGGTATAAGGACATAAAAACGGATACTATGTGCATCCTAGTTGCAGGATGAAGAAGAAAATTGCGCATATAAGCAACATGTTTTGTTGATTTGAACTTTCAACTGAGGCACACTTATGCCTTGATGGAAAAAAAAAAGACTGACAAATTTGACCGAGGATATTTACATTGGAAACAGATACAGTATCCTTATTCATTCAATACCGAGACTTTGTTTGGAAGCACTTATGGTGTCCCACAATAGAGACATCACAAAGGATGTGGTCACCTATTTCAACCTAGTGCTAAGATCGTACCTGTCACTGGTAGGGAGGCTCACCAATGTCACAGATTTCTCCAAGATCCTGAAAACGAAAATATAATAAGACAACTGCTTACTGTCATTGCCGAACAGTTTATTATACTCCCTGAGTACAGTGAGGAAGAATCCAATGCTCCCAACACAGGCAGAAATAGATGAGCTCATCAATACACTTTTCTTTCGCATAATTGAAGACTGTCCAACCATTGTCAGAAGAACGACAGATAAACTAACATTTCTTAGAGACCCAGCGAATACTGAAAATTTAAGCCATTTTTTAAATAAGGTCCTTATTTTGGTCGCACTCCACGCGACCGGACAGTGAAAACATTGTTTACATCAATGAAAAAACATATGATCCTGAATCGTAACAAATACAGAACAGATGTCCTTGTCACCAGAAGACAGCAGATTGGCATTCACAGTCTTCTTTCACCTTATTGAAGACTAGTGGGAAGACCAATCAACGTTGACGTACTTACATTTCTCGGAGATCTAGTAAAATGTACTTGTCTTAACATGCTCCTGCATGATATTATAGCTCAAATCAAAATTTCCAATCTCCCTCGAATCCTTAGGAGAAGATCGTGAAACTTTCCGCCGAGGGACAGATCGAGGGAGCAGAGAGTCAAGAACGTTATTTGTTATATTTGTTGTTATTTTTCCCTATTTCTTCATACTGATAGTGTCCAACATGTCCTCAGGACTGAAGCAGATTTGAGGGGTGGACTGGGAGCTCACATACTTTGAACATGCACAGTAAAAGTGACTCACCAAAGTATTATTTTAATCTATTTTTCCCATAGTCTAGCAAAGGACCTGTATCCTGCATTAAGAGACAATTGTCACTTGCAAGAGGGGGGGACACTTGTGAAGCACCTGACACTTTTGACACAGAACTCGAAGAACGATATTGGGTGGGGAAACAATAACATTGACATTTGGCGAATGATCGAGATGGGGGCCCAGAGCAGCAACCTGGTCCTCCCACAAGCAGAGAGGCACCCCCACTTCTCGAAGAAAATGCTGTCGCCTGACCTATAAGGGCATTTTTCTGTCATTAACGATCAGAACTGCTTTCTTTATTGGTGCACGAAGCGTTCCAATTTCAGTGCACCCACCTGATGATACACACATGAAACCCACAAGAGCACCCAGACCCTATATAGTTATTCCAGTCCCTAGAAAATCTGATGGTAGAGTAAATGAACTTGAAATGGACATAATTAATAGTGATATGCACACACTTATGGTAACGAATGAGCAGGAAAGCCGGAGACAGGGTCGGCATGAAATGAATGAAGAAAAACACTGATATGCACACTGCCTGCACACGAAGCAGGCCTAGTATCAATAATCGCAGAACCACAAACGAAAAGAGCAGAGGATATGAGACTGCCTGCCATAATAACTTTTCACAGAAGGTAGTGGGAGAAAAACAAGAAGAATTAAGAGAAAGACCAACAGAAGCAGTCATATCAGAAGCACTTAAGAAAACAGAAGCGGCCTCAGAAAAACTCTCTGCGAGGACACAAATGTTAGTAGACTTACTGTTCCCATACATAGCCAGAGCAAGGAAATGACGAGAGGAACTGAAGAACAAAACTACAGAGACTGTAATACCCAGCACACATATTCTAACACAAGGGGCAAATCCAAGATCTTCGTGGCTGTAGAAATCGATGTCCCGACAGCACACTGTTGCTCACACATAGCAATGTGCAACACCACAGGCCAGTTCATGGGAAGGAATGCCTCATTGATATGGGCATCTGAAACAGCTTATCCCGATGAAGATGATTATGTCTAGGACATTAACACGTGAAATCGAGCCCATACTAGGAAACACGTGATCAGGTACGAGAAACCTGAAGTTAAAGGAGCAGGAATAAGTTGGGAAATAAACCCGAGAATAATGTCCGAGGAAAAACTCCAGAAGAGGCTCAAATTTGGAAAGACAGAGGCCAAATGCAGATTTGGGGAACAGTGCTTTCACCAAACGGATGGGAAGAAAGAGTAGTGATCTACCGAGCATGGATGGTCCTTGGAGCCTGCAAGGAAGCAATAGAAAACCCAGAGACTGTGCAAACCACTATGGCCAAAACGTTATACAGTTCTTTTGCCGCAGGATTTTTCGTCACGGGACTTTTCATCGCTGTTTTTTTAATCAAAGAAAAAATCATCGTTTTTTGGGGGTGGGGGGGTTAAAAATTAAATAAACATTGGTGGGTGAAAGGGAACAATTAAAAAAAAAAAGGGGGGGATTGGGGGATTGGGCGGGGGGTAACCCCCCCCCAAAAAAAAAAAAAAACGATGCGTTTTTTTCGGGAAAAAAAACAGCGATGAAAAGTCCCGCGACGAAAAATCCTGCGGCGAAATAACGTAGAACCGGCCAAAACGTACAAAATTACTGGCATGGGTCGAAGACAGAGGAGGACCCTTGCAGATAGTACCACTAGAAAGCCCAAAATCGTGCTTCAGGAACAATGGCACAAGGAAGATGGTAGAGAATCAGAACTGCGGACGAATTTTTGAAGCTCCGGGGTTGACTCATGGGACTGCAGTAATTATAGATCATTATTGGGCATGCGGATCCAAAGCATACATCAGACTGCGGAAAAACTGTGGAGGCATATGCACAATAGTGAATGTCCACATTCCGGCATTAGTAATCCCGAAAAGCGACCTGAACATTGACAGTTTCCCGAAAGCAGATGCCCACCTGAGGAAGAGATCATCTGTGGAACTGATAACTCGAATGAAGAGAGAAAATTACTTTTCTGCCAAATCAGAAGAAGCATTTCATGCAATCCCATATGAACACAGGCTGTTCAGCCTCACCTCATCAGTGTTCGCAAAAATCTTCATGCCAAGATTCCAAGTTGGAGCAAATACTAAATGGTTGCAGATAACCAGATGGGAGTTACTGCAAACCAACATGACAATAGAAGGATTCAATGCGATCAAGGAAGAGTTAAGAGCCATCCGACTTTTGACTCTCCAGAACAGATATGTACTTGACATGATCACAGCTATGGATGGAGGAATTTGTGCAAAAATAGGAGAGTCATGTTGCACATTTATACCTTCTCACGACGAGGAAAATGGAACTTTAACAGAAGCTATAGGTGTGCTGACAAACCTGCAGAACCAGATGAGCAATTAAACCGACGAAGGTGATAATGACCGCTGGTTTGGAACACTGTTTTGATGGGTTCCACAATGGATGGCAATGCATTCAAATTCTTAGGAGCCTTGCTAGTGATATTACTAGGATTTTGCGTTATCAAGATAATAATCTTGCAATGCCAGAAAACTGTGAAGAAAGCCATAGGGATGAAGATCATGATTGCTGTCAAACCAGGATGGAAGCCCAGAGATCTGACTGATGAAGAAATAAGAGACTTCGTGAAGGCTAGCAAACACGCACCAGAAGGTACGAAGTTTCTTTATCCCAAGAAATGCAGAAATCATGTGGGAAGATGGATTTATTGCAGCCCAAATGGACAATGTCAGCTAATGACATGGAAAAAAGTTGAACATGTAAGGACAACAGGAAACCTGAAAGGAGTGATAAAAATATGGACCCCAAAGAGAAACTTCTTCAAACCATCATGTACAAACCCAGAAGATGAAGAAGAAATGAATACAGAAGAACCAAGTAAGGTGAATCTGAACGAGGAAGCAGAAGTGTTCGATGACTCGACTAGAGGGGCGAGTGTAGAGGAGGTCCCGAGTGAGGCCTGCACTCCAACCACCCATTTTGAAATACCAGAAACGTTCACACCGAGATATGCGACGTATGATGAGCAAATAAACCAGCAGAGAGCCGCAGTAGGGCTCTGCCCAGTGCCTATCAGAAGAATAATACCCATTCAAGTACCAATAACTAGACAACCATGGACAGTAAGGTATCCATTGAGAAAACCCTACCAGCAAATGAAACGAAATAAAGATTGCTTAAACATGTCCCGGAAGAAACTCAAAAGGCCTTAGTGGAAGATGAATGGTGACTTCACAGGGGCCCGGATAGACTTGCAGATGAAAGAAACGACAAACTAAAGATGACACATAGGGACGAAACACCATGAATAAGGATATTGTGAATGAAGGAGAGACGATGTTGAAAAATAAAGAAACTTAACCCATAAACAGGATGAAGATATTCAACCAGCTAACCCCTGTAGATATGCTTGGAACTGCAAGACGCTAAGAAAACAGTGCAGCTTGCTATGCTTAGTAGAAGATAGACCGCGGCAAGCGCCACCTATACATATCTACCTCAACGAAGCACACTCTACAAGTGTGAGTCCACTTTACACAAAAGCAGAATTAACTCCGGTTACTAGAGGTCAAACAGGACAGGATTTGTATTTCGGCTAAAACGAGAAGAGATGGCTGAATCAAAACTCAGCAAGAGCAACTCGTGCCTGGGGAGCCAAGGTCAGACCAATAGAAGGAGCGAACAGTAGCTTGGCGGAATCGAAACTGAAGAACAGAACAGCCTATCTCAGAAAGGCTGAGATAAGGAGGCCCAGGCAGGTGGCAAGCCGAACAAGAATTAAATGTGCAATTAGAAGGAAAACCAGGCAGATTCACATTGTGAGCAGCACGTGACAAGCTGAGCAAGAGGAGGCACGGATTCACACCTACGCCTGGCTGTCGCCCAGACAGAGATGATATAACTTTTTCTGACAAGATACAGTTTCGAGGCCGACCACAGCCAACTAATTGACACATAGCCACTAAAGTAATGATTGATGGAAGGGAGGCCGGGTGAATCTTGGGGCATCCTGCACCTGGGTGACCATTCTGCGTGCTGTTAAGTAAAGTGGAGAGTTATGCATGGGGTTCAAGCCAACCCAATCACAATGGACCAAATAATATAGGATCCTATAGATAGTAGAACCAATGAGACATCATACTCTTTAGTGACGTCTACAAGAGTAATGTTAGAAGGAAGGGCTTAGGCGCCCACCTGATAGTGTTTATCCAATCCCCTCACTCCGTTACCATATACAGATATAGTACCTATAGTAAAGTTACCTTTTCCCAATCAATAGAATTGCATGTTAACTTTTGAGTATTACACATCAATGATGATGAGTTTTGGGTATAAATGTCACTGTTTGTATGAAGTTCTTGGGAGTTGAAGCGAGACGGGCTATCGCATCACTGTTGATTTCCATGTTTCCCCGTTTTTTGTACTCGTCATTAAATGGACTCCCCTTTGCCAAACCATTGAGTTGTCCTTATTGATTGGTGTTGGAGTAAGAAGACCTGCACCCCCATCCATCTCAAGGTGCAGCTATCTCGTCTTAAAGTACTGCGGAGCAGACCCTGACTCTATTGGCTGGCCAGGGGTCTCTCCAGTACAGTACAAGCCTGTACTACACAGTTATGTGGTAGCAGTGGCTGAGCAGCCAGACTTAGAGTTTAGTGAGCAGTAGAACAAGCAGTAGAACAAGTTAAACAAAGAACACAAAAGTAAAACAAAATGCATGGAAGAGTGGGAAAAAAGGCTCTCACTTTTCCCAGGTAAAAAAATCAAATCCTAGAAATCCAGCAAAGTTGCTGGAGTCTCAAAAGGTAAGGGAAATTAGCACATATTGAGAATTCTCCCTAACACTCATTCCACCTCCCCCCCCCCAGACTAAGGGACAGGGGGATTTAATCCACTCCTGGATGAATCTCCTTACTCCAGTTTGTCAAACATCCTGGAGAGACCATCAGCATTTTGGTGGTGACACCCAGACCTGTGTTCAATGGTAAAATCAAACCCTTGCAGGCTGAACATCTCATTAGCTTAGGGTTTTCCCCTTTCATTTGCATCAACCATCTCAAGGGTTGATGGTCAGTCTGAATCACAAAAGTAGACCAATACAAGTATGGTCTAAACTTCTTCAGCGACCACACAATAGCAAAACATTCTCTTTCAATGGTTGCCCACCCTGTCTCAGGTTCCTTCAGCTTCCTGCTGATGAAGCAAATGGGTTGCTCCCGACCTTTCTCATCCAGCTGACTCAGAACTGCAACTATACCTGTATTTGAAGCATCTTTTTGCACATTGAAGGTTTGGTTATAGTCAGGAACTCTTAGGACTGGAGCTAGACATAGGGCTTTCTTTAGGCCTTCAAATGCTTAAGTGCACTCCTCATTCCACCTGACCTTTTTTAGGGAATTTGGGAGAGGAGATCACATTCAAGGGAGAAGCTATGGTCCCATAGTTCTCAATGAAGTTCCTATAGTACCCAGTGAGGCCTAGGTTTGAGTACTAGGGGTGGCCCAGTTTTGTACAGCTTGTACTTTGCTAGGCAATGGCCTGATTTCACCTCCTCCTACCTCATGTCCAAGGTAGACCACTTTACTCTGACCTATTTGACATTTACTAGCCTTTATGGTCAGGTGGGCCTGCTCAAGAGCCTGCAAAACATATCCTAAGTGGTCAACATGTTCTTTCCAGGTAGGGGTGAACACTTCAATGTCATCCAAGTATGCTATGCAGAAGTTCTCCAATCCCATTCAGAACTTGATTAACCATCCTTTTGAATGTTGTAGGTGCATTCTTTAGTCCAACAGGCATTACCTTAAACTGGTAGAGGCCTGCTGGGGTTGAGAATGTAGTTTTCTCCTTGGTATGGTCTGTTAGTGCTATTTGCCAAAAGCTTGAAGTGAGATCAAATGTACTGAGGTACTTGGCTGAACCTTGTTTATCCACCAGTTCATCTGTCCTTGGTAAAGGGTGGGCATCAGTCTTGGTGACTGCATTAAGAGCTCTATAGTCCACACAGAATCTCAACTCTTGGATCCTGCCTTTGGTACTAGAACAACTGGACTAGTCCATGGACTGGTAGATGGCTCTATTACCCGAGATCAAGCATCTTGTTGACCTCCTCCTTTATGTGGGATCTTACATGTTCTGACATCCTGTAACCTCTGCTTTTAACAGGTAAAAAGTCACCAATTTGAATTTCATGCTGGCCCCAAGGGGTCAAGCCTGGTGATAGTGAAAACAGGGAGGCAAACTGATTTAACAGAAACTTGCACTCCTCCTGTTGTTGAGGTGTCAAATTAGAAGAGAGATTAACTCCTTCTATTTTCTCATCTAAAGGCCGATCTCCGAGTAGGACAGGTAGAGGTTCACTCTCCTCTTGAGCTGGAGCTAGAAGCAAAGTTCCCACTTCTGGTCTTGAGATATAAGCTTTTAAACGGTTGGTGTGAAAGACTCTGGGAGCCTCCTTAGGATTGCCGAAGTCCACCAGATAGTTGACCTCTGCAAGTTTACCCACAACCTTGAAGGGTCCTATCCATTTGTCCTGTAAGGCCCCCTGTCTTAGGTACCATAACTAGAACTAGCTGGTCTTGAGAAAACTCAACCATGTTGGCCTTCTGGCCATGCCAATGCTTCACCAGAGCCTGACCTGCTTTCAAGTTATCTGATGCTTCTGCCATCATGTGTGACTTTCTCCTCCGGATACCTATCACATAGTTAGTGATTCTCACTGGCTTGGAGGAAGGAGCACTCTCCAACCCCTCCTTAATTAGGGCCAAGGGGCCTCTTAACTGGATGGCCATAAAGAAGTTCAAAGGGACTAAATCCAACTCCCTCCTGAGGGACTTCTCTATATGCAAATCAAAGGCATGGCAGCAGAAGGTCTCACTCTCTTCTAAGGGGTTCCTCTAAAGCACCTATCATGCTCTTCATTGTACGGTTGAACCTCTCTACCAATCCATTTGTCTGAGTATGGTAGCCAGTTGAGAACGTGTAAGTTACTCCACAGTTTTCCACATGGCCTGCATGTAGTGGGACATAAAATTGGATCCCCTGTCAGAGATAACTTCCTTAGGAAAACCTACCCTGGTAAAAATACCAAGTATGGCCTTAGCCACAGCCTGAGCCGTAACAGTCCTCCTAGGTATTGCTTCAGGATATCTAGTAGCATGGTCTACTACAACCAGGATAAACCTGTTTCCTGAAGAGGTTGGAGGGTATAAGGGACCAACAATGTTGATTCCTACCCTCTAAAAAGGGACTTCCACCACTGGGAGAGGCACCAAGGGTACCACATTCTTGGCTGCACTCTTGCCAGAGGTTTGGCAAGTGTGACAACTCCTACAGTACTTATCTACGTCAGACCCCAACTTAGACCAAAAGAAATACAAAGAGAGCCTTTGCCTGGTTGTTTTAAAACTTAAGTGTCCAGCCAAAGGTATCTCGTGGGCTAACTGTAGGAACTGGAGTCTGCTTTCAAGAGGCACTACAAGTCTTCTGTAGTCCCCTGGGATAGACTCAGTCGGTTCACTGTAGAAGAGGCCATCTTCCCAGTACAACCTATGCTTCCCTGGCTCTTGCCCATCCAGCTGGGAAGCTGCCTGTTGGTGAAGACCTTCAGGAGTAGGACACTCTTTGACCTCTGCTGAAGTCTGCCCTACAGGGTCCACCTTCTGCCAGTAAAGACTGCAGCTCAGGGTGGTCTGCAGGTTCCAGAACTCCAACAGGTGCAAGGTCCTCTTCCAGCTCTGATTCCTCAGCAGCTGATTCAACCACACAAGGTTGTTCCACACACTCAGCATCAGCTGGTGGAGGAGTCACAGGTGTGACTTTGGACAGTCCTCTCGGGGATATCCTTGTTGGGAGCCCAGGAGTGGTGCCTGGTTTCTTCCTGGAGGTTTTTGGTTTCCCTTTTTCCTCCTTCTGCTTATAAATTGCAGTCAGTAAGTCCTGTGGGCTGGGATTTATAGTTTCCTCTATAATCTCTTCTTGAGAGCCCCTTAAGGTACTCTCTCTGGCCTTCCTAGTCTGCTCCTGTTTCCTTTTGCTGGGAGGCCTGGGGTGCTTGATACAACTCCAAGAGTTTTTAAATCATTCTCCAACAGGACTCTCCCAGGTACTTCACTCTGCACACTTACAGGTATCTTGACAGTCATGTCATTGCACTGGATGAGAGATGGTAACTGTGGAAGCATTTGGACAGGTCCTCCAGCAAGCTTAGTTAGGAATGTGGGCGCCTTAGCAACATCCCCAACCTTGAAAAATGATTAATCAACTACAGTTATGCTGGCCCCAGTGTCTCTGATGGCAGGGGTATCCTGAACATTCACAAGACCACTGGCTTTGTAATACTCTTTAGTATTGTCTGGAATGGAATTATACACATCTAAGGTCTGTTGTTCCCACAGACCCAATGATACTAAAGAAAAACTGGCTGAGACTTTCATGGGTTCCTCAGCCAGTAAGTGAAAGTTTCCACTTGCCATTGGTACTTCATCCACTGGGGAGGAGAAGGCTAAGGAGACATTGTGGACCCCTGAAGGTTTACCCTTACATCTGTGCTCCCCTTTCACATAGTCAGTTGACCCACAAGCATAACATTTACCAAATATCTTTATGAATTGGGGGTTTGTTCCGACCTCCTGGTTTGTCACCAAGAGGTACACTAGCCGGATTTGGTTTTCCTTGTGGCTCACCCTTGTTATGTTGATGGCACTCTTTTGGAGTGGAAGTATTAGAATTCTCTTTGTTGTCTTTCTTGTGCTGCTTTCCCTCCTCCTCCTTCTGAGTTACCCCAGAATCCTTGTGAGTAGCCCTGTTGGCAACCCACAAGTCAGCAGCCCTTGCTAACTTCTTTGGACCAATTTCCTTAGAGTCAGCCAAGTGCTGTCTCAGCTCAGGAGAGCAGGCCTCATAAATATACTCCAAGATAAACAGATTTCTCATACCTTCATAAGTGTTAACTTTGTAACCCATCCATCTACGTTTTTCAAACATTCAGTCACCCAGGTAGCCCAAGGGGTACCATCATACTTTTTGAGGGTTCTAAACCTCTTAAGATACTGAAAAGGGGTCTTCCCAAATCTAGCTATTAAAGCTAGCTTCACAGTTTCATACTCCTTTCTGTCTATATCCCCCAACTCCATTACCACATCAGTTGCAACAGGGGATAGCCTAGAAAAAAGCCAAGGAATTAACTGATACCCGATAATGTCTTGAATCCCATGGTTATATTCAAAAGCAGCCAACCGATCCAAAATATCAAGCTTGACCTCATATATACTTACTGCATCTTTGGGCATGCAAGGCCTCTTAGGACTGGAAGACATAGAGGACTCTGGGAGAGAACCAGTTTCAAGAGACAACTTTTTCATTTCAAGTGCATGATTCAACTCCATTTCTCTGAGTTTAAGTTCTTGATGTTTGCTTTCAGTTTGAGCCTGGATTCTTTTAACTCAAGTCTCATCCTTTCAAGTGAGACAAATTCAGGACTTCGGTTTGGACCTGATGTTTGTGTTTATTGAATTTATATAGTGCTTTAAGCCAAAGCACTTTACAACATAACAACAGGTACAAAAGTGAGAGAAACCTATATAGAAGCATGAACAGGTAATTAGAACAATAAGTAGAACTATTTACAAGGGGGGGAGGGTGGGGATAGAGTAGAGGAGGGGGTAGGAGAAGGGAGTAACGGTGTAGGATATGAGGTGGGGGGAGGGGAAGGGGAAGCATATGTAGAAGCATGAACAGGTAATTAGAACAATAAGTAGAACTATTTACAAGGGGGGGAGTGAGGGTGGGGATAGGGTATAGGAGGGGGTAGGAGAAGGGAGTTACGATGTAGGATTTGAGGTGGGGGGGAGGGGAAGGGAGAGTGATCTGGTGTCCTCATTTCCTTTAAGTAGTATGTGTCAATAATTTAAGGTCAGAGGGGAAGGAGAGAGGATGGGGGAAAGGAGGGGGGGCAAGGGAAGGGGTATAGGGGTAGAGGAGGGAAGTCAGTGGGGGAGTGTAGAAGATGAGCTTTCAGGGAGTGGCGGAAGGATGAGTAGGTAGGGTTGGAGCGGATGGAGAGCGGGAGGGTGTTCCAGTGTAGGGGGGCCAAGAGTTGGAAGGAGCGGAAGCGTGAGGAGGCACATGGGGCTGTGGGTACAGTGAGGAGGTAGAGGTTTGCTGAGCGGAGAGAGCGGGAGGTGGAGTAAAATGAGAGGAGGGAGGAAAGGTAGGGGGGCGCTAGGTCATGGAGAGATTTGTAGACAAGACAGAGGAATTGAAATTTCAGTTGTGAGAGGAAGGGAAGCCAGCCAAGTTGAGTGAGAGAGGAAGAAATAGAGTCTTGAGGGCCAAGGAGGCATAGAGTACGGATAGAGGAGTGGTAGATGGATTTTAGGGGAGTTAGGTGAGAGGCAGGGAGTCCTAAGAGGAGAGAGGAGCAGTAGAAGAGGCGGGAGAAAATGAGGGAGGAGATTAGGAGTTTGGAAGCATGGAGTATGAGAGAGGTGCGGATCTTGCGGATGTTATCGAGGTGGTGCCGACAGGCTCGAGAGGTTAGAGAGATGTGGTTGGAGAAGGAGAGAGAGGAGTCGAGGTGGAGGCTGAGATTGCGGGCATGGGAAGATATGGGGGGTTGGAAGGTGGAAAGTGGATGAAGGGTGGGGGTGAATGGGAGAGAGTATTAGGAGGGAAGAAATAGGGTCCCTGCGGTCAAAGTTTGAGGTCTATGAGCAGGAAGAGGGAAGACGGGGCCTACATTCTGAGACTCTTCTACCTCATCTAACTCATCCACAATATTAGAGCTGGGCTCTGACATATTATCATCCTCATCAACATTTTCCACATTTGCTGCAGGTGTTGGGGTCGCAGACCTACTCCTCAGACTTTGGTATTCTAACAACTTTTATATCAATTCAACCTTGTTGCCTTTTACAGTAAGATTCCTAGCTTTACACATATCTCTCAATTGATCAACTGTTAAAGTGACTAGAGTCTCCTGTCTGTAGCTTTCCATATCAGTCGTGATAAAACAATTTCTTCTCTATTGTTGCTCAGCCTTGTGAGGGTTATTTGAACAAAGGTAAGAGCAGTACTCGAAATGTAACAAGGACACTTTATCCTCACCACTGTACACCAGTGTTAGGCAGAATCACTTGCAATACCCTTTGGGAACACGACATGCAATTAAGATAACAAGTGTCAGTACAATTTCACCTTTGGTACAAGCCTGTACTACACAGTTATGTGGTAGCAGTGGCTGAGCAGCCAGACTATCTCAAGAGTTTAGTGAGCAGTAGAACAAGTTGCATAAAGACCCAACCAATACAGTGATTCAAATATTCAAATATACACTTGCTCAAGGTTTCTTGTTAAAAGAAAATACATAATATTTACTTAGTCAGTTTGAAAACATTACACTAGCAAGAACAACTCAAAATCACACACTAATAAACCACAAATACACAACCGGTAAGTAAATGAATCAAAAAAGGTAGCAGGCGCTCCTCTCCAGAAAGAACATGGCATGATAACCTGTTCTGAGATGAGAGTTTGCAGCACACGCTTTTTGCTCACTGTACTTTTCACAGATGGGAAATATCCATTTGCATATCAGTCTTTGTCCTGCCCACATGGGCAGTCCAGCACCGAAATGCTATGGCAATTCCTCACTGAACAAGAGTACCAAAAGCAACCCCATACACGTGTTTCAGCCTTGTTGGGCCACATCAGTGAGGTGAAGCTATGTCTCTCTGAGCACAGTGAGCAGGGAGTCCACGTCTGGTTGCCCCCAGGTAACTCGGGGTGACCAACCCCCAGTTCCTTTCAAATATATCAAAAAAGGTAGCAGGCGCTCCTCTCCAGAAAGAACATGGCATGATAACCTGTTCTGAGATGAGAGTTTGCAGCACACGCTTTTTGCTCACTGTACTTTTCACAGATGGGAAATATACATTTGCATATCAGTCTTTGTCCCGCCCACATTGGCAGTCCAGCACCGAAATGCAATGGCAATTCCTCACTGAACAAGAGTACCAAAACAAACCCCATACACGTGTTTCAGCCATGTTGGGCCTCATCAGTGAGGTGAATCTATGTCTATCTGAGCACAGTGAGCAGGTAAGTAAATGAACAAGTTTAGCTCCCCTGAAGTGGGAGAAAAATGGCACTTCAGATACTTAATAAAGGGGTAAAAAGACAAGGTTATAAGAATAGACAGCCCAAATACATTCATAGGCAGGGCAAGGGGTTTCAGTTAACTACAACCAGCAATTCTCAATAGGCCTGGGCCAAAGGGAATGGTTCAGAGTCTTTCTATAGGATAGCACAGTTCTGGTAGATAACAGTTAAGTCTTTGCAACTGAGTTTAGAAGAATTTGGCTAGGCGAAAAGTTTGACGAATGTTTGGGGAAGGACAAGCTTTCTAAGTTGAGAAAGTTTCCACGAACCTTTGCGATGGCCGAAAAGATTTCCGGACCGCGTTTGCACAGTACCTTGTTAGTGAAGAAGAGCTGTAGCTGAGGCAGTTGTTCCTGGCAGTTCGAGCAGATCTGGCTGTTCCTGAGCTTCAGTCGTGGGGACAAGAAGGAGGACGTCGGGAGGTTCCTGCACTGCCCAGGGATGAGGCCAAAAGCTTTAGCAAGACGTCGGTTTAAGGTGTGAGTGCCTTAGAGTCCACGAGCTGGTTTCCTTCCCTCTGGCTAACCGGTTTTCAACAGCACTTGATGAAAATTCACCAGATGGGTATGGTGTCCAGTTGGCTTACGAGTTGGTTGTTCCCACCAAACTCAAGGGAAGAAGTTAACCTTGAAGGGCTTCTCTGTTGATGGAGTTTCCGGCAATTCGGACATGCAGCAGGGCTTCACCAGTCGTCCAGTAGTTGCAGCAGTCCTCTTCCTTCAGCTCGTCTTCGGTTCTTTCGTTCCAGTGGTCGACTCTGCTTTCCAAGTCCCAGAGACCTGCTTTCAAACATTTTTCCCCCATTTATTCCAGCCTGGCTGTCACTCACACAGCAGGGTGGCTGTCCTTGCTGGACAGCCAGACGGACGATCACGCCAGAGTACATTCAGGTCTCCTAGGAGACTAAGCACTGGGAGTTTCGGGCACCTCCCTCGCATCCTGTCCACCCCAGACACCCTGGCGCCAGTGGAGGGCTTCAGTACTGAAGCCCGCCAAAGGCCAACGAACAAAGGGACCCAACCTGGTTTGGCGCACAGAGACAAACACAAGAAGGACCTTTCCTAAAAGAAATGGCAAAAAAAGTCGACCGGAGTCTGTTTTTACAGATAGGTCTTGAGCGCCATATTGAGAAACATGGTTGACCCAATTTTTAGCTACCGTTGTTAGCGGTCGGGAAAAATCATGGTAGTTTGATCTAAACCACTGCCACCAGCCATTAGAAGTAGGAAAGGCTAACGTTTGACTGTTACATGAGTGTTTTGACTCAGGGGAAGCTAGGCAACCCCTCCAGCACTCTATAGTAAGATAGGGTGTGCTGGGTCAGTAGATTTAAAGAGACTAGTAAAGTCAATATGACTTTACATGCTCTGGGAGACAGTAGTTGGTCCCAGAGAAGGTATTTAAACCTTGGGAAGTCTGAAAGACATCTCTGTGCTACTGCACTGAAGGTGCTGTGTGACACACAGAAAAAGATGATGCCTACGGAGTTGTTTTAAAACTCCATAACCAAAGAACACAAAAGTAAAACACACATCAAAATACATGGAAGAGTGGGGAAAAAAAGGCTCTCGCTCTTCCCAGGTAAAAAAAATCAAATCCTAGAAATCCAGCAAAGTTGCTGGGGGTCTCAAAAGGTAACGGAAATATATTGAGAATTCTCCCTAACAGCACAATACGAACCCAGGTGCACCCGGGACCATACTCCTCTCCCTTCCCTGCCTTCCCTCAACATGAACATAACACCCATTGTGGATAAAACAATCACCAAATGGGAGTGTGATACTATAGCAACTCCCCAACCACGACAGATAATTGCCCCCTACCCTCCCATTCATAACACACTGCCGTTTAATTGTGCCTCACTTCAGCATAGTTTATATTATGCATGACACCTTTAGCATCCTCAAATAATTGCCATTTCCCCTCAATATCAATGCGAAGCTTTGCAGGTGGTAGCAACACATACAGTATCTTTTTCCCTCTCATCAGCCTCTTATTGTTCAAAAGTCCTCCTTCTTTTCTGTGTATCATAATCCGAATAGAACACCCTGCTTTCGTTAAACATAACATAACATCTCCCCGCGGCCTCGCCTGTGACAGGAACCTGACATTATCATGATATTTGAGGAACCTCATCATGATAGTGTGCAAGTATGACCCCGGCAGCTGCCTTTGCGCTGATATGCGGTGAGCTGCCTCCATGCGGTGAGCACTGCTCCATCTCCAAATAGCATGGGTAGCATGTTTTCAAAGAACTTTGCCATGTTGCCTTTCTCTTTTCCCTCCGGTAGTCCCAAAATCCTGACGTTCCTTCTTGACCTATCATCAAGGTCACAGAGCTTAAGTGTATGCACCTCGGGGGGCGCTTGAGAGCAGCACCAAGATGGCCGCTCCAATGTGAACTCCCGTGGATCTGCCGAAAAAACGGATCTTAATTTGTCTACCCTGAGGCTGTTTAGCCCCGAGAACCCTTGTGATCACAAGCTAGAGGTGCTGAGCAGCGGAATCCAGTCTGCCTTTGGAGCTTGTGGGCATGGCTGGTGGTGGTTGGCGGGCAGCACCGTTGGAGCCTGCTAGAGCTGAAGCAGAGGAGTCCGAGTGGTGGTCGGTGAGGGCTCACCTTGACTCTTGAGGACGGGCAGAGCAGAGCACTGCAGCGGAGTGCTGGTGAAGAGGATATCAGGACGCTGCTCCCCCGTTGGACTCCTTCATCAGGCGTCGGAGAGGCTGGTAGGCAGACTCCAGGGCCCACGCAGCGTGTGGTGGAGTGAGGCGATGCAAATGGGCACTGCCAGGCTTGCTCAAGCTGGTGTTGGTTCCCGGGCTCCCGATTGTTATAGCTGAAACAACGTGGCGGCACCGGCAGCAAGGCGTGGAGCTGGGGATGCGTGCACCATGCATGTGGATTCTGCAGACCCTGACAGGCAGAGTGCAGAGCTGCAGTCCGGCCGGCTGAAGTCTCCGCGGTGCATCTCCAGTGTAGAAGGGAGCACATGCGAAGACCAGCAGGCGCCAATAGACATCTGGTGCAGCGTTGACTCCCTGCACAGCGTGAGTGGGCCCTCACCCTCAGCATTGAGAGCACTAAGAAAGGGTTGTGTGCAGGAGAGCTTGGGGAACAACTGCAGAGAACTGGAAGCCTCGCTCAGACACCCACTTCTAATCCACATCCCATGTGAAAGGTGAGGACCTGCACTTTGGAAAGGCACGAGGTATGGCTGCAGGTGACCCGCAAGGCCATGGAGGCAGGGGCGAGACAAATATCTAGGGATTGTATACTGACGAATTGGCACAAGGAGCCATATCTGATTAGACCACTGAGTCATAGCACTGGGCTAGGTAGCCTGCAATTTGCTTAGGGAACACATAGACCATCACGGCAGAGGGATTGGATTCAGGTCTGGGGTCAGAGGACGGTCCTTGAGTGCAGGTGATTGTCCCCATAATGAGTATCAGATGCTGTGGTGGGGTTGCTGGTGGTTACCTGGCCCCGATACAACCCCGGTGTGATCTGTGTCTGCAGGCTATTGTGCCATCATGGGGAAACATGACAAAATACATTCTAAACTGCCTTCACAGTCAAAGGCAGTGAACCGGGAGGCACAGGAGGCAACTGAGCAATTGGCAGAGCCCTCGCCGGACACTCTCAGAGGCATATTGCATCCTGACTCAGTTGCAAAGTGGTATTTCTCCCCTGGACGATAAGATGGACACGCTCACCTGAAAGGTTGACCATATGCAGGTCGGCCTCAATAGGCATGGTGACAGGTTGGATGACGCAGAGCAGCGTTTATCAACAGTGTAGAACGAATTCTCCTTAAGGTCTAGGGAGGTGGCACAGCTGCATAAGGCTGTCAAGGAATTGCAGGAAAAACCGGATGACCTATAATCCACGTGCCCGCCAAAATAACCTTCAAATAATTGGAGTTCCGAAGGCGGCAGACAGAGCGCCTGTTAGGGAGAATTCTCATCTATGGCTAATTTCCCTCACCTAGTGAGTCCCCCAGCAGCTTTGCTGGACTTCTGGAGTCTATTTTTTTTCTCCACTTGGTAAGAGTGAGAGCTTTTCCCCACTCTTACCTCTGTTTTGCTATGTGTTTCTACCTGTTTTTGTGATTGTGGGCTCTGGAGTACACCATTTCAGTAGCCCTCTTCTTTTTGTGTGTCACACAGCACATTCAGTGCCGTGGCACAGGGTTGTCTTTGAGACTTCCCTCGACTCCATTTCTGAGGCGACTACCGTCCCCCAGTAAAGGGTAAAGTTACCATTAACTTAACTTAGTCAATCTACCACAGATCCAGTACACCCCATCTTCCATGGAGTACTGGAAAGGGTTAATTCATATCCCTTTTTATCTGTACCTCCTAGAGCATTGTTTCGCTCTTTTAACATTTAGACTTGGCTGGTGGCAGTGGTATCTACCCTAACTTTTGTACCGCGATTATATTAGATAAACGTGGTACTGTTCTTAGCTATTATATTAGCCTTGAACATAAACCCGCTTGACCAAATCATCTTTCTTTTGGCTCCGGTTGGGTTTATTTGCCATTTCTTTTTGTTAAAGTCCTTCTTGTGTTTTACTTTGCGCGGCAAACTAGGTTTGCCTTCTTTGTTCACTGTCTTTTGGCGGGCTTCTGCTCAGAAGCCCTCCTCAAGGCGCCTGGGTGTCTAGGTGGGCTGAATGTGAGGTGTAGTCACTCCCTGCACAGGGTATCCTAGGAAACCCAAGTCGCACTTTGTCAATTGGCCAGGGTAGTTGTCCGGGCTGGACAACCCCCCTGCTGGGTGATTGACAGCCAGGCTGTGTGAATGGGGGTTTTTCGCATAAAAGGCAGGTCTCTTGGGCTAGAAGTCAGAGAGTCGCCACTGGAACTACAAGGAACCGAAGATAAGCGGAGAGAACGACCGCTGCTGAAACTACCCCGTCCCGGTGAAGCCCTGCTGCAGTCCTGAGCTATCTTCCCTTCAACGACTTAGAGAAGATCCAGTCCGGAGTCTTCATCCCTTGAGCTTGGTGGGGATAACCAGCTCACGTTCTACAGCCAGAGGATCCTCTTCCTTGGTCAAAATCGCTGCACACTGCTGTAGTGGTCCGGATAGCCACCTGAAGAGCCTCTCCTGTTTTTAAAGAGCGCACCTTTTATTCCTCGTCGCTGCTGCCGGCTTCATCCCTGTGTGGTGCAGACCCCCTTCAGACGTCCTCCTTCACAACGAAGCTCCAGGAAAACCAACAGAACCAACTGCCAGGGCACCAGCTACACCATTGGAACAAGGTACTGTGTTCTACTTGAGGAAACTGGGTGAACCCCTTTTCTTCATTTTCCAAGGCTTGCCCTTGTCTTCCCTCCTTCTTATAACTTTTGCTTCCGAACATTGACAATATCGAATTACTTTTGGCTACGTTGAATCGTGAACTGTCTGACTGTGTGATCTTCGGCAACAGGCCCCGGTGTCTTTCGACCCTGGGTATGGCCCTTTGACTTTTGAACTCCTGTCTCTGAGTGTTTCTTGATTCTGCCTGCCTAACCAAAATATTGCCTGTGATTTTTGCCTCCAACTCCCTCTGGGTATCTCAGGGTATCTCAGGTGCGAAGTGTGTTTTTGCCCCGGTAGCATTTCCTGTCACGGATACGCGTTTATTTAGTAGACCGAACTGTCAAAAAGTGATTGCAATCGTATTCACGATAACATGTTTTGTTCGTAACACTGGTTCATTCAAACACAGGGTACTTACTTTGAGACATACGGTACAAAGTGAATTGGTTAGTTTTTAAAGAAAAAACAATTTTATTGATTTATTCAAACAAACAATACAAATAAAACACGCAGTGCAAATATCAACATCTCAATTGTACATTGCTTAATTTGGTCACTGCTCCCCTTTTCCCACCCTCCCTTACGAGCCTATTTATTCCACGCACTCTGTTTCTGCCTTTCGTGGTGGGGTCTCACATTCCGTGGATTCTGTCAGATCTTGTGTCGTTCCAAACAATTCCGCTATTAATGATTTCCATGCCATCAGGGTTCCCGCCTCCTCTTCTCCCCCTACATTGCTCGCCTCTTGCCATACCATGGTTTCTGCCTCCGCCCATTTCTGCAACTCCTTCCACCACACCTCCACACGCGGCCTGTGACATTTCTTCCATCCCATGGCAATCCTTCTTTTTGCGAGCACATATGCTAGATCTTTCAATTTACTAACATGCTTACATTTCTGCGCTCTGGGGTACCCCCCCCCCCCCAGCAAGCAGGCCCAGGCTGTATCAATAATAATCATGACCCCCCTTTTCCACTAGTTTCTGTGCTACTTCACCCCAGAAACGCTCAATTACTGGGCATGACCAAAACATGTGTACCATGCCAGCCTTTTCTTCGTCGCATTTGGGACATTCTTGTCTTCCAGCATTTTCAAACCTAGATATCCTCTGGGGTGTCATATATGCCCTGTGCGTAATATATAGTTGTATCTGTTTTAGTTTCGCATTTATTTACACCTTCTTGTGGTAGCCCAGGGCACGTTCCCACATCTCGTCCTCTATCGAGGCTCCTACTTCCGCTTCCCAGTCTAGTCTTAGTTGTGTAAAATTTCCTTCCCAAACTTGGACATCATCATCTCGTACAGTCTAGAGATCTCGTGTCCCCCCTCCGTTATATCATAAATTATATCTATGATAGGATCTGGTTCTTCTTCCAGTACCGTTTCGGGCCATGTTCTCCTAATTCTCTGCACCATTCTGTGATACGTGATATATTGGCCCATGTGTAACCCCGTTTCCTCCCCCAGCACTTCAAAATCTATGATGGTCCCCTCTAGCCAGATATCTCCCATCGTCACTAACCCCACCGACTCCCAGTGGTTCCTGATCATCATCCTCCGCTGCCTATCTCCCCCTGCCAGTGCAACTAGTGGTACCTGCGGGGAGCACGGGAAAGGGTTTTCTATCATCTGACATGTCCGGCGCCACATCTTCCACCCAAGCATCATCATCTTAGGTCGCGCTTCCATTTCTGTCTTGGGCAAACAGATCATCTCTCTTGAATAACATGGGGCACAATCCTGTCCAAACAACCTGGATTCTGGGGTCTGTTCATCTGAGAGCCATTTGGCAACATATTGCAGCTGGCTCGCTACATAATAAACCTCATAATTAGGCAGTTTTATCTCCACTCTTTCATAAAAGTTCTGCAGCTTCCATAGTGCCACCCTATTCCGGGTACCATGCCACAGGAAATCCCTACACATGCTGTTCAGTTTAGTGAAGAACTTCCTGGGTATCCGGTATGGAATATTCCCAAAACAATGTAAGAGCCTAGGTAGGACCACCATCTTAAGCATTGCCCTCGTCCCATCATTGCTAGGGCAACTTCACCCAGAATTGCATACACTTTTCGATTTTCTCAATGGCTACCTCGGTATTGTGCCTGTGCTTCTCTTCCACCGTGTGGTACACATCTATCCCAAGATACCGGAAAGTACTAACCCCCCATGGTGTTTAACACCGGCCGCCGTCCCACAGGGATTCTCTTATAACTGCCTAACGGGAAAATACTGGATTTTTGAGGATTCACCGCTATACCAGACAGCCCTGCATATCTCTCCATCACTTCCAGGATGTACTGGAGATTTTCCTTCGGGTGCCTCAAGTACAGCAGCAAGTCATCTGCATATAAGGAGATCAAGTGCCGTTCCCCTCCCACCTCGATACCTATAGTATCGTATTGTTGTCTAAGATATATTGCTAGGGGCACCAGGGCTAGTATAAAGAGCATTGGGGACCATGGGCACCCCTGTCTGGTGCCTCTACTAAGTTGCCATTTTTCGGATATCACTGATCCTGTTTTGACCCTGGCCAGCAGTTCACTATATAGCATCTTCGCCCACTTTAAGTATCCAGGCCCCATAGCATAGCCCGCCATGGCCGCCAGCAGCCATGGCCACTTGAGCGAATCGAAGGCTTTTACCGCGTCCAAGGACACAATTGCCATTTCGCCCTCGTTCTTACTCCCCCATTCGACAACCCGTTGGAGTCGTCCATGATTATGAGTTATATTTCTATTCGGGACATAGCCCGTCTGGTCGGGGTGTATTAGTTTGCCAATAACTCTCCGCAGTCTGTTTGCCAAGACATCCGTCAATATCTTGCTGTCTTGGTTCAACATCGACAAATGTCTGTAGGAGTCACAGCTCTGCCTGGGCTTGTTGGGTTTGGGAAGCGGTATTATGATCACTTCTCTAAGTGACTCCGGCAGCCGTCCCACCTCAAACGCTTCATTTAACATTTTAGGGAGCACTTCCTCCCTATATACTTTATAAAATTCACTTGGGAGCCCGTCCGCCCCTGGAGTCTTACTAGTAGGCAGCTGTCTCACCACTTCTCCCAACTCCTCCAAAGTAATCGGTGCATCTAGCTCCTCTTTCCTCAACACTTATCGTAGGCAGTCCTATGTCCTCCAGTGTTTCTATGATCTCCCCATGACTAATTCATTCCTCATCTCCATATAGTAAGTGAATTGGTTAGTTGTGGTATATTTAACGTGTGTTTTTTTTATTTGAGTTTAATAGAAGTGTGTTTATAACGAATGGTTTAAAAATAAATGTACTTATATTTTTCTACCTGAAACCTTGAGTCAGTGTTTGCTTGAGTCACAGTAATTGTGGTCCCTTTGTATAATCTCTGCTACTGCTCATATACTCTTGAGATAAGCCTGGCTGCTCCGCCACTGCTACCACTCTGACATAGTAGTACAGGCTTGTACCAAAGGTAAAACTTGTATTGCCACCTGCAGTCTTAATTGTGTGTAGTGGTCCCTAAGGGCACTGCACAGGATTCTACCTAACAGCGCCCATGGAACAAATAGTGGAGGTACTGCTGCGGGAAGCGCTTGGAGAGTCTGGATTCTCATTGGCCTTTGTGGTCGAGATGACCATCACATTCCTCGAGGTTGTGCCGCAGGCTCATCACCGCCAGGCTCCTTAATTACTGAGATAGAGTCAATCACAATGGTAAAGCCCTGTTCTTTCAGACCCCAGAGGAGGCAAGTGACTTCCTTGACATTCATGAAAATGGATCAAGTCCGGCGTGAGCCAAGACTGGTCGGGGAGGATGTTTCCAAGGGCCCCGGACTGACACTATGGTTTTGTGGTGACCTCTCAGCTCTAATGCTCTGTGCTGTTTTTTTGAAGGGTGATCAGCTATCAGAGGCGATGACAAGTTGGAGTGGCTCGGCCTTGAGAGGCTCCCATTCTTCGGCTCAATGTTTTACGAGGGAGTGGGTCAGTACTGGCAAATTGGGGTTGTCAGTGGGGGGTTGGGGAGTTCTTGTTCGATTTTTGGGGGGGTTCTTAGCCCCATTGTTGGGTATATCATTGCTTGGCATGTATAGGGTTGGGTTGCTTGACAGGGAAACACAGATGACATGCGGTCCTCAATCCATTATTCGCTAAACAGTGTCCAGGAGGTGGGTGGCTCCTGGTGTAAAGAAGGTTACGGTGGAGAGGTCCTGCTTGGTTGGAGGGAGGCATGCAGGTGACGTTACCGGGTTTCAGATGTGGTGGTCAGCTAGGAGAATCGACTACAGTAAACTCATGCATCTTAAGGCAGTGTGTTCAATTATGCACCATTGGGATAATGGCGGATAAAGGAGTTACGTGCATGACGTGGAGCGTTCATGGCCTGAACTGCCCCTCCAGGAGACACATCTATCCCAAATGGGGAAAGCTGCATTCGCTAAATCATGTGGTTGCCACAGGTATTTTTCATAGTACTCTAGGTACTTTAGAGTGGTGGGAATTGTCATTAGGAAGACAATTGGGTTCCGATGCACAAAGGTAGTGAGGGACACAGAGGGCAGAGCCCCAATCCTAACGGGTCAGGTACAGGGGCAGGGATTCACCTTTGCGAACTACAAAGTTCCTCATACTGACTCGCTGGATTATTTTGAATTTGGTGAAGGACAGATCAGGAATCTGTGGTGAGGCTGTGTGTGTGTGGGCCCCCTGTGGTGAGGTTGTATGCGTGTGGGGGTTGTCCCTGTGGTGAGGCTGCAAGCGCAGGGGGTTGTCCCTGTGGCGAGGATGCACGCGCAAGGGTGGGGGGGGTTGTACCAGTGGTGAGGCTGTGCATGAGGGGGTGTCCCTGTGATGAAGCTGTGTGCGTGAGGGGGGGTCCCTGTGACGAGGCTCTGTGCGTGAGGGGGGGGTCCCTGTGACGAGGCTCTGTGCGTGAGGCGTGGGTGGCCCTGTGGTGAGGCTGTGCGTGCGAGGGGTGGGTGGCCATGTGTCGAGGCTGCGTGTGGGGGGGTTGTCCCTGTGACGAGGCTGCATGCGCGAGCGGAGTGTGGCCCCTAGCAAGGCTGCATGCTCGTGCGAGGAGCATGGGGGCCCTGTGGTGAGGAGGAGGAGGTGCCGCCGTCGCTTTGTGGCGAGGCTGCGTGCTTGGAGGGGGGCCCTGTGGGGAGGGGAGGAGGAGGAGGCCGAGGCCATGTGATGAGTCTGGGCATGAGGAAGGAGGGGGCCCTGTGGCAAGGCTGCGCACAAGGAGGGGGGGGCACTGTGGCGAGCCTGCGCACGAGGAGGCTGCCCCCTGTGACGAGACTGCGCACGCAAGGGGTGGGTGGTCCTGTAGCGAGGCTGCATGCGCAAGCGGGAGGTGGCCCTGTGGGGAGGCTGCATGCTCGTGCAAGGAGGAGGAGGGTGGCCCTGTGGGGAGGAGGAGGTGCCTCCGTCACCCTGTGGCGAGACTGCGCATGGGGGGGGCATTGTGGCGAGCCTGCGCATGACAAGGCTGCCCCCAGTGCCGAGGCTGCACGTGAGGAGGCCCTGTGGCAAGGCTGCACACATGAGTGGGTGTGTGGCAAGCATGGGGGATGTGGGGAGGATGCACGCGCGAAGGGGACTGTGGGGAGGCTATGCACAAGGAGCGGGTAATGCAGCAGATTACTATTCTGGCTGTGACGGGGAAGAATAACGCAGGGTGTGGGAACAGGTTGCTAGTGGAGTACTGGGACGAGGGAAAAGGAAGTGGGGATAATGCTCAGATTACTATTGGTGTTTTATAATGAGGAAGTTGGAGGTGGTGATAGTGCAAAGGATAATTAATGGGGTATTGAGACGAGGAAGAGAGAGGCACGGTAATGAGGTGCTGGGTTGAGGAAGAGGTTGGTAGTCGATAATGCAATGGATTACCAATGGGCTACTGGAAATAAGAGGGAGGTGGGGCAGTGCAATGGATTACTAATTGGGGTACTGGGTCAAGGAAGAGGGGAAAGGGGTAATGCAATAGATTACTAATGGGGTACTGGGAGGAGGAAGAGGGAGGTGTGGCAATATAGCAGATTACTAAGGGGGTACTGGAACAAGTAAGTGGGAAGCAGATCAATGTAACTGATTACTAAGGGAATACTGGTACAAGGAAGGGTGAGTCAGAGTTAATGGGGTCCTGCGAAGGAGGAGAGAGTTGGGGCTGTGGTGTACTGGGACACGAAAGAGTGAGGTTTGAGTAATGGGCAGCTGGATGATGAAGAGGGAGGCGGGGGTAATGTGGTACTGGGATAAGGAAGAGGGAGGTAGGGATAATGGAGAACTTGGATGAGGGGTAATGCAA
Source organism: Ambystoma mexicanum (assembly GCF_040938575.1). NCBI lineage: Eukaryota > Metazoa > Chordata > Amphibia > Caudata > Ambystomatidae > Ambystoma > Ambystoma mexicanum. The sequence goes on along the minus strand of NC_090928.1, from coordinate 943,300,664 downwards.
CATAATACTAATGGGGTTCTTGTATGAGAAAGAGTAAGGAGGTGGTAATGGAATACTGGGACAAGTAAGAGTGAGGCGGGGTAATGGGGTACTCGGACACGGAAGAGAAAGGCAGGCTAATGGAGTACTTGATACTTGGACGAGAAAGAATGAGGTGGGGGTAATGGACTGCTGGGACAATAAAGAGAGAGGCAAGGGTTATGCCGGGCTGGGATGAGGAAGAGGTAATTAGCAGTAATGCTGCAGATTACTAATGGGGTACTGGGACGAGCAAGATGGAAGCAGGGTAATGCAACAGATTACTAATTGGATACTACAACAAGGAAGAGTGTTCGTGGGTAATGTAACACGTTACTAATGTAGTACTGGGATGAAGAAGAGGGCGGTGGGGATAATGCAATTGAGTACAGTTGGTGATTTGGGATGAGGAAGAGGGAGGTGAGGAAAATGCAATGTATTACTAATTGGGTACTGAGATCAGAATGAACGAGGTGTGGTAATTTGTACTGGGTCAAGGAAGAGGCAGGTGGCGGCAATGCAACCGATGGGCAGCACAATGGATTACTGATGGGGTACTGGAATGAGGAAGAGGGAGGGTGTTATGCAACAGATTATCAATGGGGTATTGGGATGAGGAAGATTTAGGAGGGTATTGGGTATGGGGACGAGGAAGAGGGAGGCAGGGTAATGCAATGGATTACTAATGGGATATTGGGAGGAGTAAGAGGGAGGCAGGGCAATGCAACAGATTACTAATGGGGTACTTGGACACATAAGAGGGAGGCGGGTGAAAACAGAGTATTAATGGAGTACTGGGATAAAGGAGAGTGAGTGAGTGAGGGGTAATGGGGTACTGGACCAAATAAGAGAGAGTTAGAGTTATGGCCTACTGGGACAAGGAAGAATGAGGTGGGCTTAATGGGCTACTGGAGGGTGAAGTGGGAGGCTGGGGTGATGGGGTCATGGAATGGAATGAGGAACAGTGAAGTGAGATAATGCAGCATACTGCTAATGGATTAGTGGGATGAGGAGGAGTGAGGCAGGCCTAATGGAGCACTGGCAAGGGGAAGAGAGCGACAAATTAATGGGGTACTTCAAGTGAGGAAGAGAGTTAGGTGATAGTTATGGGCTACTGGAGTGAGGAATAGGGAGGTTGGAATAATGGGGTACAAGGATGAGAAAGAGGGAGTCTGGGTGTGAAGGATTGCCATCTGGCTATGGTGGAGAAGCCCTCCCAAAAGCTTTTCCCCTGTGCCCTGAAAGTACTTGCCATATCCAAGAGCCTACAACGGGTTTCACAGCATCTGGAGAGCCAGAGCAGCCAGGATACCTGTTTTTGCCATCGAACTGCCTGGACTCAGTGAGATGAAATTACCAATTAATCTTCCCACTGCAGAAATGTACATACTTAAGAATTGTGGACTTTCAGAATGTAATTACATTTGGGTTACGTTTAAATCAGTTGTTACAAACAAACGGAGTGCATGATGCAGCAGGGGGGATGTTTTGGGATTGCTTGGGTGAATTTCAGTTATGTGGGCCCTAGTTCTGAAATGCATAAAGAAGGTACTGTCCTAAATTGTTGTAATAATAGTTTTGTGTTTCCGAGGCAGATTATGTCATCACTAAGTATACAATTAAAAATGCAAGCCTCAGAAAGAAATAACATGTTGTTCTATTGTAACTGTGTAATTACATTACTGAGCTTGTGGATCTGCTTAGAATCACATGCTTTGCATAAGCCGACATCGAGTGGTAGGTGCAGAGTATTACATGACTTGTTTTCGAAGTATGAAAAGGGACGTTGACTGGGCACGTTTGTAATACTATCCCTAGTGTGACGTGTACTGTACCCATGTTCCTTCTCGCGTCGAGGTTCTCAGATTGTTTTTTCCGCCATCATGCTCAGTCACTCTTATGCAGAGTCCTTAGCATCTTTCGATTTTTTTTTTTAGATTATTTAAACGTATATTCCTTGGGTCTTTTGACTGACACATTTTCAACACTGTATCTACAAACTGAGTTAATCGGCAGTTTACGACTTTCGATACCGTCTTTGACATTTTGCCACAAGCTTCGGCCTGCATCAGGCCTCGACCTTACAGTAGGGGGAGTTGGGATTAATACTGTTACAATTCACTAAGAGATTGTCTCTTCTCATCTTTCCCTTTCTCTACGACTGTCTATCTGCTTTTGCTCCTAAACATGGAAGGAACACCATTTAAATTCCTTCATTCAATAGAACATTTCTGTGGGTAGACACACACGTGTGTAACCACTGTCTTCCCAGTGACCATTTAAAAAAGGGCTGTGCAGAATGCTAGCTATTTCATCCAAAGACGCTTAAAGAGAGACACACTAAATGGTGGGTGGCCTATGCCATGCAGGCCGCATCCAGTTCGCCCACCGTTGCTTATGAGTCGGCAGAAGAAGACTGAGGCAGCTACGGCTCCCATTCAGATGCTGAAGACATTGAAGACGAGTCAGCAGACTCACGCGTGCCAGTCACCAACCCCATTGGGGTCCCAAACATCACCATAAGCACACAACCCTTTGCCGTGGTGGACTTCCGTGCTGACTATCTTGGAGGGCTCCTAGATGGTGCAGGGCCCGGTGTGGGATGCAGTCTCCGCTGGATTTTCGAGGCCAGCGTGTGCAGCGTTGTTGATATGTCCAAGGACATGTCCTTCGGGCAGATTATCCTCGCCCTCATCCGAGCTGCTAATAAATCTGCACCAGCTTCTCCCGGGCAACCTGCAGGTCCGTACCCTTCTTAGGTACAGTAGGAGCTTTACCCCTTCCCCTCTCCAGAGACGTCGTGACTGTCGACACCACCTTCGTGGCCATCCCCCCTTTCGACAAAGAGGTGATGGCCGTCGGCGAAGTGGTCGTAGTCTGTCGATGTGGTTGTGGACATCGATGACAAAGCTGTTCTGGCCGGTTGAGCTGCCGATGATTATGGCGTTGCCGAGGGAGGCAGCGAAGGGCCACCTTTCGATCTTTCCTTCGATGTCTTATCTGCCTATGGTAAGTGGAGTTTTGACAGAGTCAAGGACTTTCTTTTAGAGCACACCTGACCGGTAGGCTCACTGTAGAAGTAGTTCATGACGGCAACCTCGTCCTTCTCACGTTGCTATCGCAGCCGTGGCGAACCCAGTGGGATCAACGTTGTGCAGCCTGGCCTTCCTTTGGACCCCCGGAAATGAGGTGTTCCCAAAGGACCTTGATGTCTTTTCCGAGGGAATTTGTTTGTGGGACCAGCCAATCCTGGGGGAAGCATGACCATGTCCTGAAGCAGAGTCGGAGGCCTTACCCGATTTCAACTAAGCCGCCAGCCTACTGTAGCTGTCTTTTTTTTTTTTTTCCTTTTTTTTAAATCCCTGGCAAACCCTCAATCCCTCCTCATCATGGTCAGGATGCAGGCAATACAGACATTTAGGGTGTCAATCTTCGACATACACATTTGTCAATCCATGCTTCGTGCAGAGTTTGAAGAGGCATCTCTTTTCTTCTGCCATGTTGGAAAGGCGCGCAGTAGGCCCCAGGCCAGGCCTTCCTGAAACTCGATGAAAGATCTGCAATGTAGTAAAATCTTTGCCAACAGTGGGTCCCTGCTGTCTGTAATCGACCTGCAGTCGAACGATAAGACAAAAATGTATCAAAATCTACTCAAGAATTGTCAAAAAAACACTTGAAATATGAAAAATACCTTGGAGAGCAACAAGCGGACTCCCAACACTGAAGTGTGCGGTAAAAATCTATCTGAAGATGGCCACAAGGGGTGGATCTTAGCGAGAGGACTGTCATTGGATGGGGGCAGTATGACCCAAAGGGCAGTGATTGGTTTAGAGGAGAAACAACAAATATTCAGGATGACAACGCTAGTGGAAGTAATTCCACTTCTAAAAAGAGGGGATTGCATGGCAACGTTGAATGTGAAAGATGCATACTTTCAAATGTCAATGTTGCCAGCGCACAGGAAATACCTAAGATTCAAAGTAGGGTCTATTCACTACCAAGTACTTCCCTTCGGTGTAGCCTCAGCGCCATGGGTATTTGCAAAAGTGCTTGCATTGGTTGCATCCCACCTGCTCAGACAGTCTATTCCAGTGTACCCTTATCTAGACGACTGGCTAATAACAGGCAACACACCTCCACTGTGTCAACAGAACACTCAAACAATCAACCTGCTGTTTCAGTTTGGTTTCTCAATCAACGAGAAAAGATAGTCGCATTCCCAGTCAAGTAAAACAGTGTCTAAGAGCAATAATTTAATCAGAGGACGCATTTAGTCTTCCCCTCCAACAAGAGCATTCAGAATGCTATTTCAAGGTCCAAAGTATGTAGCCGCTCGTCAGATAACGGTATGAAAGGCCATGCAACTTCTCGGAATGATGGCTTCCTGCATCTATCTTGTACCACACGCACGATTGCGCATTCGTCCAATGCAAGAGTGGCTGGCGAAATAATGGTTGCAAGCAAGCGGTTTATGGTACTATCTGGTGGTTTCGCAACCTCTCATTCAATCACTACAGTGGTGGACAAAAGAGAACCTTTTAAAGGGCAAGTCCTTTATCACTCCAGCAGTAGAAGCCACTCTAATAACACACGCATCGCTATCGGGGGGGGGGCGCACTTTCTCCATCAAACACCGCACAGCGTGTGGACGCAAGCAATGTCCAACAAACATATTAACCTTCTGGAGCTACTAGCAATATTCAAAGTTTACAAGCATTTCAACACCAGATAGCAAGGAAGACAGTTCTAGCCCTGACAGACAGCACTACAGCCATGTATTATATAAACAAACAGGGCAGGAAACACTCCCCAGGTCTGTCCGAACTAGCCCAGAGCATCTGGAATTGGGCCCTCAAACACTGCATGTTTCTCCTATGACAACATGTTCCAGGGGAACACAACTGTCTAGCAGACATGCTAAGCAGAATCATACAACTTCCCTCAGAGCACCAATGGCAACTACATGCAGACATTCTACACAACGTCTTCAAAGATTTGGGCCATCCGGACATAGATCACTTTGCAACAAAAGAGAACACACAATGCCTAGACTACGCATCCAGGTATCCCCAGACAGTGTCAAAGGGGAAACGCACTCTGGATGAATTGGTCAGGGAAATGTGCGTTCGCTTTTTCCCAAACACCACATCTAAACATAAAAATCTACAAGTTGCTTCAGGCACATATCAAGATGATCCTAATAGCGCCAATGTGGGCACGTCTAACACGGTTCTCACACCTGCTGAAAATGTCACTTTGCCCACCAGTCTAACTACCCTGCCCTTACAACATACTATCCCAGCATCAGGGGACAATACTCCATCTGTGTCGACAAACACTGAACTTGGCAGTTTGGCTCCTGAAGCCATAGAGTTTGGACATTTTAAACTTGCCCCAAAGATATATGGACATCTAAAAGGAGGTGGTGGCGTCTCTTTCGAAGGCCGCCGAGACAGCTCTGCAGCGCGCAACCCCGAAGGCAAGGGTATCATTTCGAGGAGTGCGGCTGCATTCCGGCCCATAGAGAAGACCCTGGAGAAGAAGATGCCCGTCATCTCCCTGAGACCTTCCCCTCTGGAAGCAAAGGTGGTGGTGGGGGGCGTGGTGACCCTCCAGGGTACAGATATCTCCTATGAGGAGGAGCTTGTCTGCCTGCAAACCATCCAGGATGAGGAAAACGTTGGAAACAGGCCTTACGACGAGCATGCCAAGGAAGGCGATGATGAAGGCGACGACGGTGAGGGTACCGTCGAGGAAGAGGAGCAAGGCGACGAGGGCCTGGGCTCCCGGCCGGTGCCCTAGCTGCCTATTCCGTCTCCACCTCAGCTGCCACCCCCCCCGCCTCAACCCTAGAGACCTCTCGGTGGACACTGCACACTCTGGTCTTTGAGATACAGACAAGGATACCTATCGCGCCAGCGGACCCACCCGCGGCGCCAGCGACGGCTGACCCTCTGGCAACGGGGGAGCCTGCCGTCAAGAAGAGGAGAGTACACCCTCCACCTCCTTGCCTCCCTTCGCCCCCTCCCCCCAAGGTATGAGACGGATCCTGACACGGCGACGACGGGCACGGACGACGATGGTGGGAATGGGACCACCTGTCGCCACCTCCTAGATCTTCGCCGCCAGACGAGATAGGCTTGTTCCACGCGATGATCTCCATAGCTTTGGAACTCTTCCAGCTCGCTCCAGAGGAGAAGGAGGGCTTCTTATATCAGCACCGCGAGGCGAAGAGAAAGACCATCCTCTCGGTTCCACTCGTGGATGACATTTGGGGAAAAGGCTTGTCTCTCATGAAGAACCCTTCAATGGCTCCGGTGAAGACGGATCGCCTTGAGTAGAAATACAGGGTGCCGAACTCTGCGCCCAAGTGTTTGCGGGCCCAACCATCTCCGGTGTGGTGTCAGCTGCGGTCAAGAAGAAGTCCTCGGGTGCTTCTTCATCGGTAGCATCCACCCCTCTGTACAGCGAGGGCAAGAAGTTAGATGCCATGTGACGGCGGGTCTTCTGTTCTGAGGCAATGACCATCAAGGCCGCCTACACCCTCTACTTTGGAACTTTGGATAGAAATAAATATCAATCAATCAAAAACCCTCACCATCGTAGCACGCTACGACCGGGAACTGTGGTTCAAGATCGCTCCCGAACGACAAGAGGTACGAAACGCTGGAAATTCTGTAGGAAGGCGAGGTGGCCGCAGACATTACAGACACAGGGTTCTGCCAAATGTGAAACAGCGTTTGCCTTTGTCGTCGTGGCTGGCTCAAGGCCATCAACTTTCGTCTGGACGTTCAGTCGAAGGTGTTGCACATCCCCTTTGTTGTGGACAATTTCTTTGGGAAGGCTATGGATGAGTCTCTACAAGCCATAAAGACGGGCACGGAAATAGCGCTTGCCTTGGGCATGCTTCAACAACAGAGGCTGTCCTTTTGCCCCTCAAGCAGCAAGTTCCAAGCATCCTCCCAAGGATTTCAGCGGTGACTCTGCTTCTTACCGCCAACCCTCTGGCTCGTCGGCCCAGGAAAACCAACAGTGGCCGCTCCAAGACATTCGGAGGAGGACGTCGCCATCACCAGGGTCCCCAAGGCGACCCTTCGTCATCCAAGCAGGCTTGAACCGACCGTGGCGTCTGGCCCCCACCCGTGCACCCTGGTGGGAGGCCGACTGGTGAACTTCATCAGTGTGTGGAAGACCATCTCCACCGACCGTTGGGTGCTGGACGCTCTCACCCACGGACACACCCTGGAATTTCAATGGAAGTATCCCCGAATACCACTGGTGGCCCGGCGGAAAAACCATGCCCCTCAGCTGCTGCTGGAGCTGTGGGCCATGTGGAAAAAAGGCGCGATAGAGCTCGTCCCAATGTACTTCCTCGTGAGAAAGAAGACCGGAGGGTGGAGGCCCATCCTCGACCTACATCGACTGAACAAATACATCAAGTCCCAAAAGTTCGAGATGGTCACTCTTCAGCACATGCTCGGGCAGCTCGAAGAGGGAGACCTTGTCATCGCTGGACTTGGAGGATGCGTACTTCCACAGCCCCATTCCGCAAGTTTCTGTGATTCGTGGTTCAAGGGAAGCACTACCAATTCAAGGCCCCTGCCTTCGTATTGAAGTCGGTAGCCAAGGGTGTTTACCAAGTGCTTGGCGCTGGTGGTAGCGGAACTGCAACTGCCGGGGATCCACGTCTACCCTTACTTGGACGACTGGCTCATCCGGGCCAGTTCAAAGGACATCTCTGTCGACCACACAGCAAGGACCGTTCGCCTACTGATGGAGCTGGGGTTCTCGGTGAACTAAGCAAAGTCCTGCTTGACTCCATCGCAGGATGCGCTGTTTCTGGGATCCCGACTCAACACAGTGTTGTGCTTGGAGTCTCCATCGGAGGAAAGGATTGCGGCCATCTTGGGCAAGGTGCAAAGGCTGTTGGCACTGAAGGTCGCCACGGTGAGGACCATCACGTCTCTGCTCGACATGATGTTGTCATGCATCTACCTCATCCGACTATGTGGGCTACGGATGCGTCCACTACCTGAGTTCCTCGACGACCGTTTGATACAAGTGTCGGGAAGCTTCCAGGACAGGATCACGCTCAACGAGAGCTTCCGTCGAGCGAGAAGGTGGTGCGGAGTTCACGTTCATCTGTCAGGAGGCGCGTATTTCTGGACCCTACCTCCCAAGGAGACAGTCACGACGGACACCTCCCTGGAAGGATGGGGAGCTCACACCGGAAGTCTTCACGCAAGAGGCCTGTGGCCGCCGGAGGAGAAAACATTGCACATCAACGTGCTGGAGCTGCAGGCAGTGTTTTGGGCTTTCAAGTCCTTCCTCCTGTCCCTCAAGGGCAAGGTGGTGCAGGTCTTCATGGACAATACCACCACAATGTTTTACATCGGGAAGCAGGGGGTCACCAGATCCCTGGCGGTCTCCAAAGCAGCGCAGGACCTATGGCACTGGGCCGTCACTCAGGGGATGTTCCTCATTCCTTTTCATCTGGCAGGAGTAAAGAACACCGTCGCCGACTCTCTCCGCAGGGAGTTACGCTCTTGCCACGAGTCAGAACTTCGGCAGTACCAAGTGGATCACCTGTTCCGCAGATGGGGCAATCCCCAGACCAATCAGTTCGCGACAGCGATGAACTCCAAGTGCCAGAGGTTCCCCAGCAGGTTTCCCCTGCCGGGGAGCATGGGGGATGCATTCTCATTCTCCCAGACAGCCTGTTTCTGTATGCCTTCCCTCTGTTGCCGTTGCTTCTTCTACTCATCATTAAATTCAGACCCTACCGGTGCAGGATGATCCTTGTCGCACCAGCGTGGCCGAGGCAGTTCTGGTACACGGACCTTCTCAGCATGTCAGCGTCCCCTCCAGTCAAGCTTCTGGTGGTCGCAGATCTTCTCGCCAGGAAAGGAGGCACAATTCTGCACCACAACCCAGGATCGCTGAACCTGAAGGCCTGACTCCTGCAGTGTTGGAGTTCGGGGGCTACAATCTCCCAGCGGACTGCAAGGAGGTGCTTGCCAAGGCCAGAGCATTGTCTACTCTAAAATGCAACGGACATAAATGGAAGAGGTTTGTCATTTGGTGCTGTCCACAGAAGATCGATCCTCTACGAGTCACGACTCTGCAGGTACTACGATATTTGCTGTCATTGACCAAAGCAGGACTAGCTTATGCCTCTATCAAAGTTCATCTGGCGGCCATCTCCTGTTATGGTCACATCGTCTGGTTAAAGAGTTTGTTAAAGGACTGTTCCGTTCGTTCCCACCGGTGAAAGCTCCAGCCCCGGCATGGGAACTCAATGTGGTGCTGACTAGGCTCATGGGCCCTCGATTCGAACCTATGCAGACAGTCCACTATGCAGCGTTCCTCGTGTAAATCACCTCTGCACGACGAGTGGGTGAGATTCAGGCCCTGTCCTGTAAACCACCTTATTCGACTTTTCACGACATGAGGATGGTGCTGCGGACGCACCCTTCCTTCATGCCCAAGGTGTCGTCGGACTTTCATCTAAACAAGCCCTTGGTGTTGCCTGTGTTTTTTCCAACAGCTTTGTCGCCGGCTGAAAGGACTTTGCACTCGCTGGATGTGCCTAGAGCGCTGAAGTTCTACGTGGACCGCACAAAGAGTTTCCAGAAGACGTTGCAACTTTTTGTAAACCTTGGCACTGTGAACAATAGGAAGGCCCTCTCCAAGGCTTCCATTTCCAGGTGGCTCTCCGGCAGCATCACCCATTGTCACCGGTTGGCAAACCGACCGTTGCCTGGTCGTCTGAGAGCCCATTCGACCAGAGCGATCGCTGCAACTTCAGCGTTCCTGTCTGGTGTGCCCCTGTTAGGCATCTGCAGGGCTGCTACATGCAGGTCGATGCACACCTTCACGAGATTCTACTGCGTCGACAGGGATTCCAGGGAGGAGTCCAGAGTCGCCAGGCAGTGCTGCGCAACCTGTTTGCTTGAAGGTGAGCCTGGTGAGGAGGTAAGAGATGCTTATGTTGAGCTTTGCTGCCTCCCGTGGTTGTGCATGTATGTACTGCTATGTATTCTTTATTCATGAGCATGTGAATCCATGCCAGACCCCATGCTGGAGAAGGAACAAGTTACTTATCTGTAACTGTTGTTCTCCAGCATGGGTCTGGCATGGATTCACATGCAAACCATCCGGCCTGCCCCTCTGCGGCTCTTCTCTTGGTCCTACTGCCACTTTACGTGCTACCAAATCTGAAGATGGATGCCAGAGGAGGGGCTTAGGGAGAGGGCAGTCATTGGCTGTGGGCAGTATGACCCAGAGCTCAGTGATTGGCTGTTAGGAGAAAGACAGTTCAGAAATGACTTTACCGGGGATTTCCGGCCTGACGACAGGAAATATTCATGAGCATGTGAATCCATGCCAGACCCATGCTGGAGAACAACAGTTACAGGTAAGTAACTTGTTCCTTATAAGACTGATTTTCTTGTAGCAATAAGAAGAGTCAGCGAACTGCAAGGTCTCAGTTCAGGATCCATTTGTTGCTATTCACAAGGACAAAGTTGTGTTACGTATACATCCTTGTTTCTCTCCTAAATTAATTTCAAAGTTCCATGTCAATAAAAGACATAAAATTCAGCAGGAAGAAGCCTCGATACACTAGACGTCAGGAAGGCAGTAATGTATTACCTACACAAAACAAAACCATTAAGGAAAACCGATCAATTCTTTATTTCCCATATCACAGGAAGAGAAATGGATTGCCAAATGCATCTGTTATTCTTTGTCCAAAATAACATTACCATTCACGACCAAGGCACACTCTAATCGGGGCAACTCTACCTTTCATCACAAATGTGCTCTTAAATGCTATTTGCAAAGCAGCTACTTGGAGTTCTATTCACACCTTCTCACAGCATTACTGCTTAGATGCACATTTGAAAACTGATTCCTAGGTGGGCCAGGCGTTGTTGAGACATCTTTTTGCTGCTGTACCTTCTAGCAACACACCGCCTTCTCCAGGTACTGCTCATTAGTCTACACAAAGCATGTGATTCTAAGAAGAGCCAAAAGCCTCAGAAGACATACATTACATACCTGTAATCGTCTTTCTGAAACTTGTATCTGCTTAAATTCAGACCCTTCCTCCCCTCTTGGAGTTGAAGGTGCACAGATATCTTACACTTTCTTTCCTGTACTCAGGCATACACTTCATGCTACCTTGTGTCAGAAATAAAACAATCTGAGGACCTTGTTTGGATGAAGGACCATGGGTTCAGTACAAATCACACTATGGATATAGTATTACAAACCCACCCAGTCGACGTCACTTTTCAAACTTCAAAAACAAGTCATGCAACACTCTGCACCTACCACTAGATGTCAGTCTATGCAAAGCATGCAAATCTAAGCAGATACTAGCGTCAGAAAGACGATTACAGGTATGTAATGTATGTCATGCAGTTTTACTTTTACCCATTATAGTTGAAGGTTGTTGCATTACTCTATATGTCTTCTTTAACATTTCATCCTTTCTTTTGTTTGTATTAGTTGTCATGGATGATGACGATGACTGCCTTTTCGATCTAATAGGGTAAGTTGATTGTACAACTTCTTATGGCATATGTGGGAACTGGCTTGGAATTTCATATTAATTGCTACATCCGGAAGATCTGTACATTTCAGTTTTAAGGCTTGGATGTGAGCTGGTAAAATGTATGTATATTTGTGGCATATTAGTTATTGATTAATTAATTCGCTTTTATACTTTGCCAAATCACTACCATAGGGTCTCAAAGCGCTGTCACAGATAGCACAATAATCACTCCTAGTCTCAGAAGTGGTTAAAGGGTTTTTACTTGAAGATGTTGTGGCCAATAGGGCCGTCCTTCCCTCTCTTGTCTGGTGTAGCACCTCAACCCTAACCCAGACGTTCCTGACACCAGATTATTAGATCAAGGAGATTAACTCCTACTGTCTAGTTCTATTTTTGATAGTTAGTGTTAGTGTTCTACCAGGATATGGGGATTATACCTTACAAATCCCCTCTTAGTTTCATACTCCAGGTCTAAAACCCTCACTCTGACCTCTAATGTTCTACTCTTTTCTCTTTTCCCCATCTCCTTACTCCTCCCACCAATCACCTGTCCGTTCGATGTTCTCTCTCCACTTAGATCGTTTTTCCACCCTTTGATGTAACTCTTTCCTCCTCATTGCTACCACTCCCTCCTCCTACTCCTTTCTCCATTTTATTTATTTATGTTTACATTTGTAAAGCGCACTCAACCTGTAAACCTGTAGGCATCAAGGTGCTGGTTTCTTAAGGTTACAGTTACAGTACATGCATGTTACTTTTTATGCTCCAGGGTTCAATTTTCTAAAGGATATGGTTATAGAATATCACATTATGCAAGTTGTACAATGGCACAAACAGGGTAGGTGCATGGTCTGGTGAAGCCACACTTCATGGTACAGGGGACTACATCAGGTGACCAGATACATCATGACACAATCAGGGTAGGTACCCAGTCAGGTAAAGCCACTCCTCACGGTATGGGGGTGCTACCTCATGAGTACAGTTACATCAGGGCATGATCAAGGAAGGTGCATAATCTGGCAAAGCCACGCCTCATTGTGTGGGGGGCCACACCAGGTGCACAGAAACAACAGGACACAATAAGGGAAGGTGCAAAGCCCAGCAAAGCCACACCTTGTGGTATTGGGGACTACTTAGGTGTAGAGGTACATCATGTTACAATCAGGGTAGATCCACAGACTGGTAAAGTCACGCCGAATAGTACGAGGGGCTACATCCAGTGCATGGATACATAGGACACAATCAGGGTAGGCGCACTGCCTGGTAGAGCCACACCTAATGGTATAGGAGGCTACATTAGGTGTACAGGAGCAATCAAGTAAGTTACAGGAGCATATAACCAGCGCAAGGCTAGAGGAGTCAAATCAGATAGGTTACAGGCACATATCAAACACAATGCAAGACTAGAAGTCAGATGAAGTGGGTTACGGGCACATCATATACTCAGCGGAAGGCTCGGTGTGGCACAGAAGGTCTCCCAGGCAGATGAAGTGAGCCTGGGAACTCATTGTGCAGAGGAAGTCATGGGCATTACGGCAGACACTCGGTATGTCATACAAGGTCTCACAGGCAGATGGAGAGGTGCTGGAACCTCAGTTTGCAAATGAGATCACTGACATCACAGCAGGGACTCGGCGTAGCACACAAGGTCTCCCAGGCAGGTGGAGTGGGCCTGGTACCTCAGTGTGCGGACAAAGACATCACAGCATGCACTCGGTATGACACGCAAGGTCACCCAGGCAGATGGAGTGGGCCTGGGACCTCCATTCTACTACTCTTCCTCCATACTTCTGCTCCCTCATTCGCACTATTACTCCCTTATCTACACCACAGCTATCGTCGCCACACTACTACCCCCACCAACTACAACTGCCACTCCCACCAAATACTACTGCTAATCGCACCTACTACTACTGAAACACTCAGCTTTCACTCAGTAACATCCGCTTCTTAACCACTTCTTACACTTATCTTTCTAAACACACTTGCTGCACAAACACGCACACTAACACAAAAGTACTACTTCCACTCTCTAGCCAATCCCTCGCCAGCTCCAGAAATCACCTTCCCTGTCTGCTGTACCTTCCTTCCTCCTGCTGGTCTCTTGGTTGTCCTCCAGCCCCACTTCAGACCACACACAAATAAACCACACTTCCTGCTTATCTTCCTCTTTTTCAGCTGGCATTGGATTGCTCTCCCTGGTCAAGCTGTCAATGGCTTCCCCACCCAGGCGTGTGTGTGTAAATAACAAATTCATGAGAAGCGGGCTGTGCCCTAGCCACCTTTCCCACACAGGTCCGTTTCGTAATGGAGATGGCAGCCCAGGAAGGTGAGTGTTCATATTCGTGTTCCGGGATCCTGTTCCAGGTTCAGGTAAGTTATATGGGGGAAGGTGGGTACTGCTCCTCCTTCTGTCCCTCGTGGTCTTGGGGTCTTGTGGGTTGCTTGCTGTTGCTCAGCAGTTTTGCAAGGTCCTCTTCTCTGCCATGCATGGATTCAGCCTATCCATGTGGCATACTCTCTTCTCGTTGCAGCCTGTTTTCCTCTCTCTGCCGCTGTGCATGGTTGCAATCTAAAGGTTATTTAGTACTCTTCTCTGGGTGCACCCCTGATGGGTTTTCTTGCTTGCCTTCTTGCCTGGGTGCTGTATTTCTAAAAGCAACAGAAAGACACTGGCAAGTATGTGACATTGGAGCTAAGGCTTGAGATAACAGTAGTCTGCACAGAAACATGCAGGATTTGGGGCCATATCAACTGCAATAATCAACTTCAGGGCTAGGGGTGGTTGGTAGGCCTCTGATCACTGACTGAGAGGAGTTCCCACCCCACCCTCGACGAGGCCAGGTTACTGGATTTGTCACTCATCTTCATCCTGTTGCCTAAGTCCTCTTCTTCCTCTGTCTCTCTCGGTTGGCTGACTTACTGGGGATAGCGGGACAGAAAATCCACATTGGCTTGTTTTGATCCAACCCGATGTCCTACAGTGAACGAAAATGACTGTCGGGCCAGGAATCCTATCAAAAGACATGATGGTTGGTAACTTTGTCTCTGGCCATCCAGATTAGTGGAGCATGATCTGCCACCAGTTTCAATCTTTGACCAGTGAGATATTGTAGGCTGTATACTTCCCATTTGAATACAAGGGCTTCAAATGTAAAAATGGGATAGTTGATCCCTCTAGGCTGGAGCTTTTGGCTGCTGTATATTATTGGCTTTCCCATCTCCATATGCAGCTTGGGATAACACCGCTCCAGACTTGTAGTTGAGGTATCCGTCTGCAGAATGAATTCCTTAGAATAGTCTGGCATTATGAAAATCAGATTTGTACATAAAGCCTGCTTGAGTTGGTTGAAGACATTATGGCTTTGTTGTCTCACCTGACGATGGTGGGATGTTTTTTCTTTAGTTTATTAGTTAGGAGACCTGCAGTTTCTGAGAACTTTTTTTTTTTAATTTTCTTTATTGGCTGTTTTATGGTTATACAAAATAAACCTTTAGGCCAAAATAATTCCATACATAAAAATCATAACTCTCACATTGTACATAATGACCCATTTTAACATCAGGTTAGTTACTTCCTGTCACTTGCCATCCTGAAGTGCTGGTGTACATATTAATGTTCTAACATTTTGAAAACGGCCATTGCTAGTTTAACAAAAGCCAGGGTAATTGAGACGCGGTCTCCCGAGAGTAGAACTCTCCACCAATCATCTTCAGATTTGGGACCATATTTCTTTACTATTTCAGACATCAGACACATCCTTAAGTCTTTTGTTGCTGAACATGACATCACTAGATGGTTTAAAGTTTCGAGCTTTGCATTTTCTTTGCATAACCGACAGGTTGGGGGTCCCTCCACCTGGTTCCAAGATCTTAAAACTTCTCCAATTGAAAATAAATTGAGCCGAATTCTCAGGAACTGGAGTCTACAGAACCAGTTTGGAAATAGCTGCAAGTACTTTGATACACAATTCAATTTTGTTTGTTCTCCTTGTGGCTTTCCATATAGACCTGTCTTTCATCATAGGTGTTAATCCAATCTAGTCTGTATAGTTTTTGTTTCGCCTTGTCAGGATTTTGTGCCAATGATAGAGCTGATTCTCCCAGGTTTGTAAGTTCATTTACGCACAATAATTCCCATTCCCGTAGCAATGTTCTGATTTTTCTATCAGGGCTCGCTGAAGAGTCCGGAAGCAACCCCTCGGATTGGGATCAGTGCATTTACGAAACAGCTGAAGAGTTTTCTACCTTACAATAACTCTGAGGGAAGTCAGACCAAGTTCCATTCGTAAGGCCTGCATTAGAAGACTCTTTGGAAGATTTAACACCTTCAAAACAGACCATAGATAAGGTTCCAGTTGTTATCTTTGAACTTTAGCAAGGTCTCTGTCCCGTACGTTAAGATCGGTATGGCTTTCATCCTGTAGAATTTGATCAATGGGATCAAAGAAAAGCCACAGACCTTTTCAGAATAATTTTGCCTTGCGCCGCTAGATTGTTTGCTTTATTGCGCAATGTGGCAAGTCTATGAGCATCACAAGTACTTGTGTTTAGACGAACACCTAAGTACGTTAAAGACTTGACCATCAGATTTTTGTTCCCCTTGTAGGAACCATGTTTTGAGTCTTTTTGTTCTGCTCGTAGTTGGATCACCAAAGGCCATGATCTTTGATTTTGAGGGGTTTATCTGCAAACCATTTGCATCAATATACAGTTGTAAGGTGGCCCACCGGCGTCTAGTCAACCAATACTATATCATCGGCAAACAAGAGACGCCCCACTTCTTCATCTCCCAATTTGGGCGGGAAGCAGCGAATGCCCACAAATGCCTGATCAATATCAGATATGAACGTATTAAAGAGTCCTGGGGCCAACGGACATCCCTGTTTCAGCCCCTTTGTTGTATGTATTGGTTTTGTAGTGGTCCCTTTGCAGTTTAGTTTTACCCTCAGCATAGTGCCTGTGTAGAATTATTTAATAGGCGCCGTAATCGAACCTGGGCATCCCCACTTGTCCATTTTAGCCCACAACATAGGGCGCTTAACGGTGTCAAATGCTTGGGTTAAATCTATAAACGCCAAGTAGGTTTTCTTCCTTCCAGTTTGCTCAGATCTTACTTTGAGGATATTTATAATAAAAATGTTCAGGGATGTCCCGATGCCCTTCTTCTCTGTGGGCAGTTGTAGTTAACCATTCAACTAGATTTTTTAATAGTAGCGAGGCAAATAATTTTACGGCCACATCCAGTAACACTATTGGCCTGTAGTTCGCCGGATCCGTCCACAAGCCTTTTTTATAGATAGGCACTATTGTTGATACCTTCCAAGACAACAGGAGCTTCTTTACCTTGTTGATATGCAGAAACAAAGTAGAGAGGAATGTCGCCCATTGAATCGGATGTTGCTTTAGCATTATATTAGTTAGCCCATCGGGCCCCGGTGCTCTTGAGCTACTAAGTTTTTCAATGCTCATTACTAGAGACTCGGGCGACACATCAAGCCCGTCCCATTTTGGTTCTGTTGGAGAGACCCTTGAGCGATCCGTGGTCATGTTATCTATGAATTTCTTAAAATAGTTCACCCAGGTTTGGGCTGGAATGGAATTTGATAGGAGAGCTTCCTGTGGCTATTGAATAGTTGCATATAATCCAGGCATTCCTTTGCTCGGGTTAGGGTCATATGACTTGTTGCCTCTTTCAGGTTCCTTGACAGCTGTTTGATTTATTTTGTGGAATTCTTAGCCTATTACGACCAGGCATTATTTCCAGGGCGTTACAGTTGGTATCATCCTGCTCTTTATAGACTGCCAGGCATGCTAGGCTAAGAAGATTGTGCTCACTTGCTGTATTCCCAGTTACTGACAATTTTTGAATAACTGGAACCATGTTCCTTGAAGTACAAACATAGTCCAGAATTTGGCCCCAGTGTTGGTTATTTCTGTTCGCCTTTGTAGGAGTGTTGCCTGGAGTACAACCATTCATGATTAACAGATCTTTCGAGGCCACCATTTGTTGCCAGGCTAGACCCTGCATCCCCACAGCCGTAGTTTGTACTTGATCAATCTCACATAGGGTTCCATTTCTATAAAATCATACACAGTTCATGTCGCCACATAAAATGATCCAGGGGTCGTTCCATTGAGTCGCTGGTCATCTATCATCTCCGCCACTTGTTCGGGGAAGGCGGTACATTCCTGCCGCACAGGGTTCCAATATCAATTCATTAAAACTATGGTGGACGTATAGTTCTTTATAGACATCTTTAAATTGCCCACCATACTTAGATATAAGGGTGGGGGAGAATGAGTTTCCATGAATTCAAAACCCAGTTTATCTTTGACAGCTGTCAAAAGGCCTGATGATGGTCTGCCCTTGCGGCATTTGATCGCTGGATTTAGGTGTACTTCATACCCCTCAATTATAGGATCCCTCCTTAACCATGTCTCTTGTAGATATATAATGTCATGATCACCAAGCGATGTTCCTTCGTCAGAGAACAGATGGACAAATCCACTTGTGTTCCAACATGCCAAGCTCAATAGGGATTCTTCAGGCTGGCGGTGAAGTTAAGGCATACTGATCTTATCTAACAGTAGGCCAACCAACCACTTCCAGTTGTCATCTGAGCCTTTGGGGTTAGTTGAATTATTTTCGACAGATCGTTCTGTCCTCCTTAGGTTAGACTTGGTCGATTCTGTCCGCCTCACGGGTCGGCGGCTGGATTGTTTGTTGTTATCAGACCTAGTGGTATCTCTCTGACTGATTGAATTGCGATAAGAGCTTTTCTGTCTAGGGGATCTTGATCTCGAGATCCTTCACCTTTCTCTGGACCTTCTTCTAGTTGTTTCCCTGTCACGGTCCTTTTTTCGATTGTTTTCGTAAGCCAACTGAGATCTTTGTCTCCAGCTTTTTAGTCGAGGATGTCTCCGTGGAGGATAAAATTCCAGCAGATCAAACCCCAACAGCCTCAGCCTAGCTGCTTCCTCTAATATGCGCTGGCTTATCCTGGGTGTTGAGGGATGGAGCGCTATTCTGTCAGTTCGCTGTTCATCAAGGAATTGAACCATTACCAAGTCATCTGAAGTTAAGTCGTAGACTCGGCACAGAGTAGTGGAGTAGTCTTACTATGTTCGCACTATTCAACATCAACTCATCCTCGACCAGTTCCATCCTCTCAAGCAGCAGATCATCTTGACAGGATGAATTTAGCCTCTGCTTCCTTTCATAATGGGTTGCTCTTGACTGGGGAAGATTTATCTGTTTCACCTCGTCTAATAACATCCTCCTTTGTGGAAGCCTAAGTGGAGATGCAGGATGGGCCGCATTAATGGGCCTGGCGGTTTTGCCCACCGATTCGCTGACATTTCCCTCATTGCTTGTAGATGGCATGACATCATTTCCCCGGTTCTCTGAACCTTTATAATTTTTTGGCAATGGTTATTGCTCTTGGGGTAAAGCCGGGTTTCCATTCGATGGCCAGTTCAATTAGCACAAGCCTCCTTGCCTGCTAGACTCCTTTTATTAAACTGTTGCTTAAATAGACATTAGTAGATATTTTCATATTGTCTTCGACCAACTGGGCGCACGTCCTCTTATTATTGTTCTTACTCCCTGTCCCAGCAATTTGTTTGTCTGTTTGCCAGTTTATGCATGGATTGGATCTAGTTGGTCGAGTTGTATTTGCAGCCATTCGCCCTTCGGTTGGTATCCCCCTCTCAATTGTGAGCACCACAGGACCTTGTGGCGTCCCCTTCCAGGCTGGTATTACGCTCACCTGGTATCCACGGGGCGCCACACGATACTGGATGGAGGTCTAAGCGCTATCCCGGACCCTTCTCTGCTTGGTTATGTGCCAGATGTTGGGTAGCGCCTATAATAGGAGAATGGAGGGTTAAGATACTGATACTGTGATGGGTGGACTCCCACCTCCCTCTGCTCCAAATCCCCTCCCTTGGGGTTATTGCTCACCTTAGGTTTTTGTGCGTTGAACTCTCCGTCCTGCATCTCTGTGCATGGGCGTGTGGTTGGTGCGGGCGTTCCATGGATCTAGTTGCTTCACTGGGCCGTGTGCTTCTAGGTCGGGTCCAGACCGGCTGTGACTCTGACTCTGCTTGCCTTCTTCCAGGTGAGTTATAATGTCTTTTCCGTCTTTATTCTGTCTCTTTCTTTCCCTCTGTTTTCTCTGTCTTCTCGGCGTCTTGCTCCTCAAAGCTGTTCCCTAACAATGTCTCTTTTTGTTTTCACTGGGATGGTTGCGATCTCGGAGTTGCCGCGCCGATGGCGAAGACCACGGTGAGTTATTGATGCGTGGAGCGCTGCGCTGTTTATTGGTGTTAATTGCTAACCTGTGTCCTCTTCTCTTTGTACAGGTTGCAGTGATGTTTCGGAGTGATGAGCGATCGAAGCGCTGCTTGCCCAGGTAAGTGCTTTGTTAATGCTGACCTTGTTCCTTCTCCTTGCAGGTTGTGGTGAAACCCGGAGATGGGCGAGGTAAGAGAAGCGCAGGGTGCTGCCAGGACTCGCTGCTTGCCCAGGTAAGAAACGTTATTAATGCTGTCCTTGTTTCTTTACCTTTGCACATTGCAGCGAACTCCGGATATGGGTGAGGTAAGCGAAGCGCAGGATGGATTCAGGACCGGTTACTTCACAGGTAAGTGTTCTTGCTCGCTAATGCTCTTCTTGTCTTCCAGGTTATTATTCTAGGGCTTCAGGATCGTTCCGCCGGAGAAGTAGATGAGCAGGAGCTGGACACAGTAAGCGTTACGCTGCAGGAGTGCAGAATAACGCGAAGCATGTTCTTCTGTTTGGGTGTGGTTTAAATAGCCCAGGTAAAGTAGTTCCAGGCCAAGTAGTTCCAGGACCAGCCACACCCAAAACGCTAGACTGCATGGCTTGGTTCTAAAGAACTGAGCTTTGTAATAGGCCTCCTTGTTGGATTAAGGTCCAAAACTGGTATTGCTTTGTTCCTGATAATGAGCCTGGTGCCATAGTTGCCAGGACCGACTCCATGTATGTTTCTGATGGAGTTTTAAGGCGCTTGGGGCCAGTGTGAAGGGCTTTAGCCCCACTGCTGCCAGGGGGCTGTTGTACCTGAGGGGATCAGGGGCATGGATTGTGACAGCTGGTTTATCGGTCATCTGCTTGGACCCTACTGATTCAATCAAGGCAGGTGCATCAGTCCCCCCGCCTTCCACACTGGCCACCGTTTCTTCTTGGTCCGATATCGAGTACGTTGATAGGTCACACAAATCAATCGACTACTCGTCAGTGTCTTCTGGTTCCTGATGACTTACTTTGATGGTGATAGGTTATTATTCTGGATTGCTAGAATCAACCTTTTCAATGTTGAAGCAGGATTTTCAATTCTTTGGTGCACTCTACCTTTTTCCTTCTTCGTGAAGAGCCTTAGCACTTGCTGTACAGCATAGATCTTGGATCTTTGGGGTAATACTATGCAGCTTCCCACCTGGAAGCCCAAGTATTTTACTGAGGACTGCGCTAGATGACACTTAGCAGGGTTGAACATCAGATGGGCTTTTCTTATCTGATTGCAGACGGATGTGAGTTGCTGCAGATGTTCCTTTAAGCTAGAGCTATAGTCCACAATTTCATCTAAATACACCCTGTGAAAGGTATGGCAGGGGGTTAGGACATGGTCCATTAGCTGTTGGAATGTGGTGGGTAACCAATGTCGTGCGAAGGGTAGTACAGTGAATTGATACAGGCCCTATGGGGTTGAGAAGGCCATCTTGCTTTTAGCCTTCTCATCCAGGGGCACCTGCCTGTAACATTTTGTCAGATCGAGGGTTGAAATTAACCTTGCTGGTCCCAGTCTCTTGGCCAACTAGTCATTCCTTGGCATGGGGTAGACGTTGAATCAGTAAAACTTGTCCCGCTACCAAAAGTCTATGCAGAACCTCCACGTATGGTCTGGTTTAGGCACGAACACCACCAGGGATGACCATATGTGACTTTTCTATCACCCCCAGTTCGAACACCTTCTTCCTGATGGGGTGTGTATTTTGTGTACTATTCTGTGTACTGGCCAAAGGTTTGTTGTGAACACATCAGCATAGTCTTCAATCCACTGGGCGAGTTCTTTGTGAAATGTAATAAAGTTGTAATGAATACTCCTCGTACTTTCAGAAGTAAGCAGCTTTTACGGTTATTAATGGCATACAGCACGTGCAATTGTGAATTGCTATTTTCTCTCTATGTCTTGAGCTTATTTATGAGGTTGAGTTCAGATGGCTTCCGCTGACCAATTTTCTAAGGACAAGCTTCAGAGTATTGTTAAATCTTTAACCAAGCTGACCTTTTGAGGATGGTAATGTTACGCTAACCTGGTTTCAGCGGAGGCGTTGGGGCACGGTTGCAGCCCTCCCGGGTGTGGGTTCACTCAGGACTGACTTTGCCCTCTGCGCTTATGTGGTGACTGGTGGTAATAGGTGATGCTGCTCGGGACCGCTCCTATGTGGAGAATAAGGGGCGTGAGTATGCCAGCTTGTGCGCCTGATTCCCTTCCAGACCCCTTCTCCCAAATTGTTGTACCCATGGGATGCGCTGTCCCTGGAAAGTTCACCTGTTGATTAGTTTTGACAAGCACTCCGTCCTGCTGCTTCTCGCAGTGGCGCTTGTATGATCTGGGCCGAGTTCCTTCACTGGTCCCTTGCACATGGTAGTCCAGTCTTGCTGCGAATAAGTCACTATACTTCTGGTGTTTGCCTTTGTCTTTCCTCGTCTGTTTTTTGTTGTATTGTAAAGTTTGTTGTCTTGTATTGCTGTCCGTTCCACTTTTGATGTTTGCTCTTTTGCTTTCTTCCCTTGCAGGTGATGTTGCTGGCCCGGCAGAAGCTACGGGGCTCGAGGCGAGAGCCGGAGGGAATGAGGAACGAAGCTTGCGTGGTACAGTAGCTGGCAAATTGTTAACTAGGGGGCGCGCAGGGTTCAAATGTGGCGCAGCCCTAGGACGGATGTTCTAACCTTGTCTTTCTTCTTCTTCTTCTTCACAGAGTCTTGAGTTTGTGGATACGGAGTGCTGGCTTGTGGCGTCTGGATCAAGATCTCTGGATGTAAGGAGATGAGTCTGCAGATGAAACGATGAAGCACCGGTTTCCTGGGGTTGAGTATGCAGGAGAACGCCTGGTTTCAAAGGTAAGTAAACTGGTCCAAGCAGCGGTAAGCGTCACGTTGCACGTGAGTGCACAGTAACGCGAACCACCGGCCTTAAGGATAGAGCAGCTTATATAGCTGAGCTTCTGAAGCCGCGCCCACCAAGTTCAGCCTGTCTGCCACACCCGATGAGTCAGTGTTAAGCAGAATCCTTTGCAGTTCCCTTAGGGAGCACTACAAAAGATTAAGACTACAGGTATAAGCAATAAATCCCCTTTGGTATCAGCCTGTACCACAAAGATTTAGTTGGTAGCTGTGGCTAAGCAGTCAGACTTAACTCAAAAAGGAGATGAGCAGTATTCAGGGTTTACACAATAGGACTACCGTGCTATGGCACAAGGAAACACTGACCAAAGCTTTGTATTAAAAAGAATATATATTTATTTTACACACTTCTAATTAAACACATTAATCACAGTTAATAAAGCAAGTTAAAATCAGTCAAGAAATGTATGCACAACTCCTATGTTAAATTTTAGACAAGTTTGAGCAAGAGTAAAAACTGAGCAAAATGGCACAGTGAAAACCAAACACAAATGGCACTCTAGCAATTTCTCACAAGGGAGGGAAAGGACAAGTTATACAAGAATATCTTCTTAGGCACCTTAGCAACACTTCCCAATAGGTTTGTGAACAAGTTTAGGCAAGGCAGTACTTTAGCATAGAGAATACTTAAATGAAAACGAAGTAGGTGCACCAACACAGTTTGTTTTATTTTTTTTTAAAAGTTTTATTAATTGATTATTGAAACCAAACAACAATACAAACCAAACACGCTGTGCATTTTACACCAACACAGTTCTAGTTGAGACACAGTGGAGTGGTCATCTTGGCGGGAGACCCTCCAGCCTATTAGGTTAGAGTGTGACATGGGTTGCTGCGGCAACCCTGTCCAGGGGTCCTACTCCCCCCCCCCTCCCACACAATGGACCCACCCCAGACTCAGTGGCGCCGAAAGGAGGGCTTCTTGGCAGAAGCCCGCCAAAAGGACGAACAAAGGATCCCCGACCTGGGTTAGGAGTTTAGAGAAAGACACGAGAAAGCATTTATATTAAAGTTCTGGCAAATAAAACCTACCAGATTAAAGTTAATAATAAAATAAACCGGCGGTATGTTAGAGGCTGTCAGAAAAAGTGGTAGCCTTGAACAATGGGAAAATCCCCTAGGGAAATATTTGCGGTCGAATATTTTCGGTAGTAACCACTGCCACCAGCCAGAAACTTTTGACAGTACGGTACCCTCTCGAAAATGAACACTAGGTAAAAACTATTAAGCCTTCCCAGTACCTCCATAGTAAGATGGGTTGTACTGGTTTAGTTCATAAAAATTTACTAGTAAATTCAGTGGGGACTTTACATGCCCTAGGAGACAGTAGTCCGTCCATCCCAGGGTATGGAGTCTATGTTTGGGGGTTGCTACGACACCCCTGTGTCACTGCACTGAAGGTGCTGTGTAACACATGTGTATAAAGATGGTTCCTATGAGGGTGAGATAAACCCAATAGACATTAAACACAAAAAATAGCCTAGAACACACATAACAAATAGGCCTAAAAGTGGGAAAAAGGGTCACACTCTTAGCAGGAGAAATAAACCCTTCAAATCCGGCAAAGCTGCTGGGGGACTCTATAGGTAAGGGAAATTAGCCATAGAATGTGAATTCTCCCTAACAATCAGCACATGAAGACCAGGCATAGGGAGCCACACCCGATGAGTCAGCACATGTGGATGTTCTCTGGAATAAAGGCTTTCAGCTCCTGGAAAGTTCTTGTAAAATAAAAGCACTCCTGCACTAAAATAAAGTAAAAGCACTCCTGCACTGAAATAACGTGTTCCTTCTCACATCTCTATATGAGCCTGGCGGCGAAGGCGCCAGTACTGAGTCCAGCCAGGGCCCCTCTGTTTATAGGTCCAAAAGGGACATAAGTGTTAAGTGACCCATTGCCTCCATCACTAGATGGTGTGGTTTTTGTGTTCTGGGGCCTGTGGCCATGACAGGTAAATGGAGGTTTGCAAAATTAAGAATCTTTATCAGTTATTTCCTCTTACGCATCAATCTCGAGATGAAGCTACTTCCCTAGTTTGTCCGACTTTCTGAGGGAACCCCCTATTTTCACAAAGAATGGGATGAGCACCTTCAATAGTGCCTTGGCCGTGTTGCTTTGCATCTGGAAGGCTTCTGGATATCATGTTGTGTAGTCGACGATTACCAGGATATATCAGTAGGCTGATTCAGAAGGTTCTAGTGGTCTGACTATGTCATGGCAATTCGGTGAAAGAGCATCTAAATAAGTGTTAACAGTTGTAGAGGTGCCTGGGTTACATTATCCAGTGTCGTCTTCTGACGCATAGGGCAATAGGTGAAAACTGTATTTTTTTCTTATTTTAATTAGTGCGTTTGGCAAAAAAATCTAGCCTTTTGCAAACATATAAAACAGGTAAAAAACAAATAATAAAACAATTAAGACATACATAAAATTATGTAAAAGTTAAATACATTATTTTCCTCTGTGTTATGAAACGCTATCTAAGAAATACAATTCGAAAGAAAACTGAATGCCAATATTTAATATTGCCTTTACCTATCTTGTTGCTAATGGTTACACAGCAGTGTGTTTGAGGAGGATACTTTCCCATGCATCCATAGCCGCAGTTGCTATAACAAGTGACTTGGCTGAAAAGATGGTCACCCAGAACTGATCAGATCCTACTCTATCTATATTACAAACATTAGTGTATCCTTTTGAGCAAAGCTCGTTAAGACATTCACAACCGGTGAGTATATGTTGACACGTTTCATCTGAACATTTGCAGAAACGATAAAATAGCTGCTCATACGGAATGTGTTAGGGAGAATTCTCATTTATGGCTAATTTCCCTTACCTAGTGAGTCCCTCAGCAGCTTTGCTGGATTTCTGGGGTTTATTTTTTCCACCTGGTAAGAGTGTGAACCTTTTTCCCACTCTTACATGTGTTTTGCCATGTGTATTTCTACTTTTTGTGTGATCTTGGGCTCTGGAGCCACACCACTCCATGAGCCCAACTTTTTGTGTGTGTTACACAGTACCTTCAGTGCAGTGACACAGGGTTTTCTCTAAGACTTCCCAATGACTCAATTTTTCTGGGGCGGACAACTGTCCCCCAGAAACAGGTAAAGTTGCCATTTACTTTATGTAGTCATTTAACCTACAGACCCAGTACACCCCATCTTACATGGAGTATTGGAAAGGGTTAACTCTGATCCCTTTTTGTCTGTACCTCCTGGAGCCTTGTTTTCCTCCCTTAACACTAAGACTTGGCTGGTGGCAGTGGTACCTACCTTAACTTTCTTTTCTACTGCGATTATAGTATATAAACGTGGTACTGTTTTAGGCTATTGTGTTAGCCTCGAACATAAACCCGCTTTACCAAATTTATTTTATTTTGGCTCCGGTCGGGTTTAGTCGCCATTTCTTTGTGTTAACATCCTTCTTGTGTTTTACTTTGCGCAGCAAACCAGGTTTGCCTTCTTTGTTCGCCGTCCTTTGGTGGGCTTCTGCGAAGAAGCCCTCCTTTGGCATCTGGGTGTCTAGGTGGGCTGAATGTAAGGGAGGGGTTTAGTAACCCCCTGCACAGGGTCTCCTTGGAGACCCAAGTCGCACTTTGCGTCCATTGGCTGAGGTGGTTGTCCTGGCTGGACAGCCCCACTGCTGTGTGATTGACAGCCAGGCTGTGTGAAAGGGGGATTTTGGCATAAAAGGCATGACTCTTGGGCTGGAAGTCAGAGTTGCCACTGGAACTACAAGAACCGAAGAGAAGCAGAGAAGAAGACGGCTGCTGCAACTCCCGAGTCCCGGTGAAGCCCTGCTGTAGTCCAGAGCTATCTACCCTTCAACAACAGAGAAGATCCAGTCTGGAGTCTTCTTCCCTTGAGCCTGGTGGGATCAATCAGTTCACCTTTCTACAGCCAGAGAATCCTCTCCTGGGTCAAAATCGCTGCACAAAACTGTAGTGGTCCGGAAAGCCATCAGAAGAGCCCTGTCCTGTTTTAAAGGAGCGCACCTTTTATTCACTGTTGCTTTGCTGCTGCTGGCCTCATCCCTGGGTAGTGCCGATCGCTCCAGACGTCTTCCTTCTTGTCCCCACGACTGAAGCTTCAGGAACCGTGAGTCTGCAGGAACTACCAGGAACAGCTGCTGTGGCACCAGCTTTCTTCATTCGAATAAGGTAATATGTCCATTTGGTCGTTCTCTCCGTCCGACCTTGAGGAATCAGGGTGAACCCCTTTTCCTTGCTGAAGGCTTGTCCTTTCTTCCTTCCCTCTCCTAACTTTTGCCTCCCTTTGACAATATACAAGTACTCATGGCAACGTTAATCTCGAACTGTTCTACTCGTGTGATCCTCGACAACAGAGCCCAGCTCCATTTGACACTCGCGCAGGCCCATTGACTTTATCTGTCTCTTAGAACACATCCTCTGATTCGAGTGTCTTGATAAAAGTATTGCCTATGATTTTTATTCCCTATTCCTTGGTTTTTATTCAATGTGCTAAATGTGTCTTGACTACGGTTACAATTCTTCCCGCGGGTACGATTTTCTTTCGTAAGATCCAACTGTCATTACTGTCAAAAAGTGAGCGCTGCTTAACCCCTGGTAACGTCTTTTGTTCCACCACACCGGTCTGTCAAATCCCAATGCACTTACCTTGACTTGACCTGAACCAAAGGAATTGGTTGTGTGTGGTATATTTAGAGTGTGGTTTTGTTTAATAGAAGTGACGTGTTTTGTGAACAGACGGTTTAAAAATAAATGTACTTATAATTTTTAACCAGAAACCTTGAGTCAGTGTTTGTTTGAGTCACAGTAATTGTAGTCCTTTCTGTAATCCCTATTACTGCTCCTTTGCTCTTGAGAGAAGTCTGGCTGCTCCGCTACTGCTACCACTACCACTATAACTGTGTGGTACAGGCTTGTACCAAAGGTGAAATTGTGCTACCACTTGTAGATGTAATTGTCTGTAGTGTTCCCTAAGGGTACTGCAGAGGATTCTGCCTAACGGAATGTTAGACCTGGCTCCTGTAAATTCCAAAACTGGGAGAAAATTCGAGTGCAAATACATTATGAATCACCTTAGTTTGTTAAATATTTTAGTAGGGTAACTGCAAGGTTCCATATACTAGAAATCCTGCATTGTTTAATGGGTGTACCGTATCTTAGTTGGTAGATAATCTATTGAAGGTATACAATCCCATTCTAGCAATTTCTTTTTTTATTTGAGATGGAAATTACTGACTTCAAGAAAAACGCTGAATTGTATGCCAATAGCTTCTAAATGTTTTGTAACTGTATTTACCAAATCCGCCTGAGCAGAGTTTGCAATTCTACATCTAGAATGAGCTGCAAACGGTGCTAACATCGTACCATTAGTTACGTCTGCCAATAATATCTTACCCAGCAGCTTACAACAGGTCATCTTCCATTATGTAACTAGGGAAATTACGCTTAATTCCAGTTTCAAGGCTTCGACCTGTAGCGATGTAGGTAAGCCCAGTAGGGACATTAAAAGCTTGCCCTCAATGGTTTTGAGCCAATTGACTTGTCGACTTTGTAGCATTTCCAATCCGTATAATATGCATAGGACTGCAGCCTTCTTGTATACCTCCAGGTATCCCACAATCAATCACCCACCAACATTAGTAATACAACTTTTGTTAGCTAGCCAATTATGCGTGGCTTTTTTTGAAGTATTGTTGGACACTTGGGGCACAATAAAAAGGAAGTCCTGAATACAAATACTGATCAACTATTTGCAGCTTCTCGCCACCCATATTCCAACTATGTCTGTGGAGGCACCTTCTTTTCCCATGAATCTGAAGAACCTTCGTTTTATTTCGATTGATACTGAAGTAGGTCTCAGATGCATATGAATAAAGGCATCTATCGAGCGTTGTAACCCCAACGGGGTTCTGTCAAAAAGGACCATATCATCTGCAAAGGATATCCAACTCGGGGGCGCTGCACCCAGTTTAGGTGGGAAATTGCTACATTTGGACAAAGTGTTGTCCATGTTGGCTACAAAGTGTTGTCCATGTTGTTGTCCAAAGTGTTGTCCATTATGGCTCCTTCCTCTCTGCTGTCTTTTTCTCTACCTGTGGTGTCCCCCAGTGGTCTAACCTCTCTCCCTGGCTGTTCATACCTGGTGCTCCTTGCCCACCGCATTGCCGCTCTCTGCGCCAACTTTCAGTGCTATGCGGATGACATCCAGCTCATTTTCAGGCTACCTTCGGCCCCCTCTACTCCTTCCCTCATCTCTGACTGTCCGTCTGCTATCCAGGAATGGTGTTCCCCCAATGACCTCTACCTTAATGCCAGTAAGACTGAGATTCTCCTCATCAGCACACCCACTTCCTCCTTTCCTGTAGCTCTATGGCCGGCCTCTCTTGGCCCTCTTCCTGCTCCCACCTGCAAGGCTAAAAACCTCAGGGTCATCTTTGACTCCACACACTCCTTCTCTCCTCACATCTCTGACGTCTCTAAGAAGTCACACTACCAGCTGCACCTCCTCAGAGGTATTCTTCCTTTCCTCTCCTTCCCCCAGAAGCTCACTGTCTCCAGAGCTATGGCTCTCTCTAGGCTGGATTACTACAACAGCCTCTTTCTAAATCTGCGTGCCTCTACTCTCCGCCCTTTGCAACTCATCCAGAACATGACTGCAAGACTTTTCCTTGGCCTCAAGCTCGGGGATCGTATCTCCCCAGGACTGAAATCTCTACACTGGCTCCCAGTGGCTGCAAGGATTAAGTTAAAAATCCTATGCATTGTCCACAAGTCCTTCTGGGGCACGGGGCCTCAATACCTTCAGCTCTCTCTTCCTAAATATCTCCCTTCTCGAGCTCTTCGCTCATCCGCCTCCCACTCCCTCTGGTTCAGACGCTTCTCGAAGCAACGAGTTGGTGGTAGATCTTTCTTCGGCCGGATCCTTCCTCTGGAACAGCCTCCTTGCCTCCCTTAAACTTTGAGGAGAACCATCTCCGGTTCCGGAAGCACCTCAAAACCTTTCTCTTTGCTTCTGCTTTTTCTCCTCCTCTCCCCTACTGACCTCCTGGCTGTAACCGGAACTGCACGTGTTACCTGGACTTGGGGACTGTTTCTGTATCCCTACAGTCCCCCTACCAGCCCTTGACACCTGATTTCTTACCTTTATACTTGCCACTTGCTGGCCGTTACTTTTACTTAGTTATTATCTATTCCCCTGTACTGCACTGTCCCTTCCCCCTTCCCACGCACTTGCGCAATCTGTATGACACCTGGCCTAGTAGGATTGTTGTCTGTCCTCCCTTTGTCCCCCTCCATTGCCTCGTTGCGCCTTGAAACACTTGTGTACAGGCACGTTATGAATACCATACCATTTCATATCAAACAGGTTGAACAAGAGGGGTGCAAGAACGCACCCCTGCTTGAGTCCTTTGTTAGCAGCCACCGGAGCAGAGATGGATCCCTCTTGGGTGAGCTTGACAGTCACTTGCATGTTGGAGTAGAGCTTCTTTATGTAATATAGCAAACAGGGATTTATCCCCCAGCGCTCGAGTTTGTCCCACAATCGAAAGCGGGACGCACTATCAAATGCTGCAGAATAATCCACCAAACACAAGTAGAGCCCTCTGTCGTTCCCATGTGATACATCCGCAGACAGTAGCTGTGACGCCCACATGGCGTGTGTAGTACTTCGTTCCTTTCTCAACAACAACATTTCTGACCATTTACAGCCCTTATTAAGCAGCTCCAAACTATATTTATCTTTCATGTCCTCCCCAAGTTCCAGCAATAGTTAATCTTCTATGCCAATACAATGGGGGTTAAAGTCGCCTGTCAGAATAATGCTGTCTCCTGGTGTTAGTGAAAACAAACCATGTAAGGCTTCAAGTATCTTTGAAAACAGTAAAGAGGTCTAATTACCGTCCTGAGGATCATAAAGATCAAGAGTGAGAGTTGTAGTGCCAACAGAAGGAAAATTATTAACTGCAACGCCCAAGCAATGAGACAAAACAGATGCTATTTCATAATACTGGGCATTGTAGCAAACTTTCAGTCCGATGCACCAGACCCCCCCTTGGGGCGCCTTTTGCTCAATTTAGTCGCTGCTTGGATAAAAATCTGGTAGCCATCTAATACAAAGGATGAAGACAACCAAGTCTTCTGTAGAAGAAATATATCAACAGCACATATGGTCTACAACCCTTCAGGGTGCGCAGTGAATGATCTGTACCCTCTAGTGTTCCACGACAATAGGGTCTGTTGAGATGATACCCCACAGTGTCAATAGCTTGGTTCTTCCATGACCGTTCGCCAGCTGAACAATTGGCCTTCGTTGGTGTCAGGCTTGCCGTCTTGCGCAGAGGTAGCACGTACACCTACCTCCCCGTTGGGTTTTGGTGCCTGGCTTGGTAGAAAACACAGGCCACCGCAACCCACCGGGGAAAGAGGGTTAGGATCCGATGGATTGGATAGGTAAAGTGAAAGTGCTGGAAGGCGGCAGGTGCGTTGCAGAGGCCGAATGGCATGACCTGATATTCATAGAGCCCATACTTGGTTCTAAATGCAGTCTTCCACTCGTCCCCTTCGCGCACCCGCACCAGATGGTAGGCTCCTCGTAGGTCAAGTTTAGTATAGATTTTAGCATTTCGTACCTGGTCCAGCAAGGTGTGTATTGGGGGTAGTGGATATCATTTTTTTATGGTTATTCAGTTTATCTCTTTATATATATCGCCGTCTTGCGCAAAGGTAGCACGTACACCTACCTACCCGTTGGGTTTTGGTGTCTGGCTTGGTAGAAAACACAGGCCACCGCAACCCGCCGGGGAAGAGGGTTAGGATCCGATGGATTGGATAGGTAAGGGGAATTCGGGTAACCGGGAAAAGGGTTAGGGAATGGTTATGGATAGGGTAGGGGGGTTTTGGGAAGGTTTGCCTTTGCCCTTGCACACTCTCTCACACTCATGCACACTATAACCTCAATTCTAAGACACTGTATCAGAATGTACATGAACTCCTTGTGCTGAGCGTTTCTGTCACACCTTGATTCAAACCATTTCCTTGATTGTTATTTTCCCAATCACAACCAAAGCATTCTATGGCCCCCAGCGCTTATTTACAAGCTCAATAGTTTTAGAAAACCAAACAACACTTAGCTTCGAGTGCTGCTGCCGGGTTGCGTGCAAGGCGGGTGCCGGTTCTTGCCATTATACCACGGCTCTGAGCGAGGTAAGTTCAGTACAGCGGTGCACCGCTACAAGAGAACCAAAAACATATATGAGATTAGGTCAAAGACCATGTTGCTTCACACGGTTTTACGAACATTCACAATCTGCCCCTGAGTTAACAAGATGCCGTGTTACTGCACACGGCGCACTAAGGACGCCTGTAATTATCTGCAACTTAGTCTTGCCACACAACGTGGTATGCCGAGGCTTCTCCCAGCTGATCGGCGCGTACACAAAGCGCCGGATTCCAAGTGACGCCTTCCCCTCGAAGGGCCTAAACACACTAATGTCAGCAAACATATGACAAGCAATCCTCAATCGATTGCTTGTTCCTAATCATGCACAGTGAAGGAGAAAGCACTTATCTGTCTGAGTGCGCGGGGCCTGCAGTTCTCGCAGGCGGGGTGTGGCCCGCGGTTCGCAGCCTGCAGGAGCCCTTAGCCGAGACGTCTTCTCTGCTCCGTGTCCATTATCGCAAGCAGGGATCCTTGCACGCACCGCGCACATGCACAGAACGTCGGGCGTTGTCCCACGGGTAGTTCCTTGGCTCGCGAACATGCGAGCATGCTGGCCAATGGAGTTTTTCAATGATCTGAACGCCGGATAGTGTGTTCTGCTGCCCTCGCCCCATTTCCTGCAATAAATACACAACAGAGTCCTGAAGTATGATTCTTTATGTCCCAATAATCTTGTCCTGGGCCCGGGCTGCTGCCTCCCAAGCATCAGGTCCACACTGGTTGTTGCGATGGCCCTGACAGTTGGTATCTCCCGAATAACTGGGCCTAAAGAAGGTTTGATTGTTTATGGTAAAGAACTCCTTTTGAGCTTTACTGACTTTTTTCCCTTCAATGGAATATAGGGGGTCAAACCGACAGTCACAGCTTGCACGGTCTACTACCAAACAGGAAAAAATGACAGAATAGCCCAGATACTTGTGCTGTGAATACCATGTAATCCCAGAAACAATCCTCAAGGCCGGGACCCAGTGAAATAGTCTCATACGGTAAGCTTGATTAAGAAATGGGCTTTCATTTGTAGGTCTGATTTCCTCTACAAGCAAATGATAGCGCTGCACTGTCGATCGTTTGAACAATTGCTTGTCTGTGTCGATGACCTCTACAACTGGACAGTGTGTATATGAAGACTTTTGAGCTTCAGGTCTCATGTGTATGTCATAGAGATTTGGTGCGTATAGATGCTGCAGGGGTTCCTGTGCCCAGTCAACCTGTGTAGTATTGGAACGTGCCTTCGAAAGGATTGTGTCCTCCGACGTATTCCTTATCTTTGATAGATCATCTCCTAGCTTGCTGGCCTCGGAAAAAAAAATCAGTAGAGGGCGCTGCGCGTCGACGTCCCTCGAGCCGATGTCCCTCGACAGCCTCCATATCGGCGCTGACGTCATCACGCGTATAAATAGACTTGCGCAGCGTCTGTTGCTCAGTTCTGTTTTTCCACGCTTCGTGGTGCCTCGGAATATCGTTGCTCAGTTCTTCAGTCAAATATACTTCATTATTCCTCGTGAATATCGACTCGAACTCGATGGCTTCCTCACCCGAACCGACGACTCCACGGTCGGCTTCAAAAAATGTCGACACTGTGGAAAGAAATTGTCGTTGACGGATCCTCACAGGATCTGTTTGTGGTGCCTGGGAATCGAGCACCATTGTTCGGAGTGCGAGGACTGCATGTCCATGACGGCGAAAGCCTTGAAGGAGCGTAAGGGGAAACTCGAGAGAGGTAAGGCAGTTAAAACTTCTTCGAAAGCTTCCTCGGCGGAGTAGAGACATTCGTCTCCTCGCAATCACAAAAGACATTCTCGTTCTAGGTCTCGAAGAAGTTCCCATCACTCTTCGAGATCTAAGCATTCAAAAAAGAGACGTTGAAGATCCCCTTCCTCTTCTTTTTCCGCCTCCCCAAAAAGGATCTCCTGCCCCACAAAACATAGCTCTCAGGCTGAGTGGGAGGAATTCAGGAAAAAGATGGTGAGCGTCTTCGAGAAAGCGGCCTCGACGCCCTCGAAGACTGCTGAGGGGGATACCCTGGGTGAAAGACCCAAAAAATCAAAACGCCGTGAGTCGCAGCACCCGGCGAAAGAAGCCACTCGAGAGCGTCACGAACCCACGAGTAAAGGCAAAGACGCGTCTTCGACGCCGTCGTCGAAGATCCCTTCGACGCATAGATCGGTGTCTTTGACGCCGTTATCGAAGGGTTCTTCGACGCACAGGGCAGTCGAGTTGACGTCTTCGACGCCGACGTTGACGCCGACAAAGGACAAACCCACGGCCACCTCACAGCCAGTGGCCATACCCAGAGCCTCGATCACGAGAATGTTGTCGACAACCTCGAGTAGAATTCCGATACTCTCGAGTTCATCGAGGCATCTACCACCTTTCTCGATGCCTTTTTTGATGGCTTTGAAGCCTTCAACGTCCGCGTCAACGACGTCGACGTTTTCTCAGCCAATCATGACGAATTTGGCCCCTTCTGCTCTGGAAATGGGATTTATACCATTTTCCAGACCAGATCACTTTAGAGTCTTATCTATTTAGAAGAAGGGGAGGATTCGGATCAGGAAAGACCTTTTGAGTTGCAGGGATCTGCAACTCCTGTACCAGAGGAATTTACCTCTGAGGAAGGTAGGTTGAAAGACCTCCAAGAATCCTTACAGGAAGCAAGTGGGTTGGACACTTCCCCAGAAGTGGAATTTGCCAGACCAGACCCAGGGGAACATGCTGAAACCCCTCATAGAACTTTGATGGCAAGGATAATAGAGTTTATGGGGTGGTCCACACCCTCACCTGCTTTTCAGCAAGACGACCTCACAGACATCTTGGTCAAAGGTCCACAGGAGGATCCTGTGGTGCCATTTCATGCAGCATTACAAAGGAGAATATTGGCAAACTGAGAAACACCTGAGGTAATCCCGGCGGTTAACAAAAAATTATCAGCTAAATATAGGGTGTCTTCTGCTGACCCTGAATATTTATCCAAACACCCAACTCCGGAGAGTCTGGTTGTTCAGGCAGCTACTTCAAGGTAGTAAATCGGCTTACCCTACTGTTCCACAGGACAGGGATGATAAGAGATATGACTCTATGGCCAAAAAAGTTTTTTCTGCATGTAGCATGGCGCTGAAATCCATCAATGCTACTTGTACGCTTGCAAGGTTCAGCCACACACTTTGGGAGTGTGCTTCATCAGCGGCTGACTGCCTCCCGGAGGGAGACGAAAGGGAAGCTTTCCTAAACATCATCAAGGATGGTAAAGACGCTATGTGCGAATCCCTTCAAACTGGCATCGATTCTGCTGACAGCATCAGGAGGGCCATGGCGGCAAGTACAACAACCCAGAGATTTGTTTGGTTGCGAAGTCTGGTTTTGCTCCAGATGTGCAAACCAGATTTTTGAATATGCCCTTTTACGGCTCTTCTTTGTTTGGTAAGAAGGCGGATGACAGTTTAGAAAAACTACAAACATCAAAGGCAGCAGCAAAATCCCTGGGAGCTGCAATCCGTCAGACACCATATCCCCCATCAGGAACCTCTTGGAGAGGCAAGTCCTTTCGCTTCTATTCCGCTTTCGGAAGAGGCAGAGGACAGCCAGTTCAAAGGGATCAGAAAAAATTCACTCGAGGTGGACGGCGTACAAATACAAAAGCAGCAGCAGCAGCAGGTGCCTCTTTACCCTCGGCATCTGCATCAGCCGCCTCCAAACCACTCTGAGGACTCTCCTCACAAGACACCAGTAGGGGGCAGATTAACTCAACATTTGACGGAATGGCAGGCTATTACGTCAGATGCTTGGGCATTGGAGACAGTTTTCTACGCATCTCTCAGAGTCATCCACCAGGGAACAGCTCTCTGAAAGTTCCAGATCCGCTCCTCTTGCAGGAAATTGTAGACCTGCTACAGAAAGGTGCCATAGAACCGGTACCTGTAGCGGAGAGGAACAAAGGCTGGTACTCCCCCTACTTTCTCATACCGAAAAAAGATGGAGGACTGAGACCTATCTTGGACTTACGAGAATTGAACAAGTTCCTCAGGAAAGACAAGTTCAAGATGGTAACTCTTTCTCAGATCCTTCAGGCCCTCCAGCTCCAGGACTGGCTGGTATCTCTGGACCTCCAGGATGCTTATTTCCATCTGCCAATCCATCTCAAACACAGGAAATACCTGAGGTTGTAATAACTGTTGCATAAATTGGACTTTTCAGGAATAATACTCTCCCTCTAAACATGCACCCACTGACCTGTTCCAGTAGATGTGTGTGTTGAATATGAGTGGCCACCTGGAGAACCTCTTCCTCTCCCTAGATAAATGAATCAGGAGGGAATGAGCTCTCCAGGGAAACCCTCTGGGGAAAAAAAAACCCTGATCGCCTCAGTGGATGTAATCTTCTATGTTGCACTGGATGGGGTGAGTTTCCGTTGCGATTCCAGGTGACTGAATGCAAATACAACAAGGAAATAGGAAGGGTAAAGATTATAGAACAATAGGTTCAGGAGTAGAAATAGGGGTGAAATGATCTGGATATAGTATAAGGAAATAGTTACCCTATGGAGATAGGAAATGTGCAAGAATACGGATTCCTTCTGAATGATTGAAATATAGAAGAAAGAAGGTATTGAGTCTCCTGAATGTCGTAGTATTTTAAATCGATTGGAAAGGAATCTAAAATACCTGCGAAGCAGAATTTAGTCGTAAAGAAATTACGTGTGATCCTAGTTGTGAGAGTTCTGGAATCGGCTGTGAGCCGGAAGAGATAAGAAGAGACGTGATGAGAAAAAGGCAGTGCTAACTAAGGCGTCGGAGCTAAACTAAGCGTGCAAACGATACCTGGTAAGCAAGGTCCCTTTGTGAGATAAGTCGGAAATGGGTTCGGAGTGAATTGCCGCGTAATGTCCGGAGAGACTGGAGCGATAATGCCGGCTCAATGTGTCCCGACTGGAATGAAGGTAAGTGATCCCGGATGGCTAGCAAAGAATCAGGTCTGAGTCGACCGCTGGCTCGAAGAGAACGAGTGTTAAGCGGCGAAGTCTCAATTCCGGAGGAGCGGGTAGGAAGCTTTGAAAACACAGAGACAGAGAAGGGTAAGAATCGAACAATGAGAGCTGTAGCAAGTAGTAAAGCCTAGGGGCTAACTTACGGAGCGCTGACTGTAAGGAGTAGCAACGCACTCGAGCGTTGTGCATGTCGGCAGATAACCGGAACTTTGCTGAGGGGGCGGAGCCTTGGTTGCAGGCATTCACTGCAAGGCTGGAATGTTGCAACCTGCCGGAGCCGCCATCTTCGGAGAAACAATGGCTGCCATACATGCCTGTGACCATCGGTGCCACAAAGACCATCTCCTTCTGTGAGATATGACAGAGGTTCGCAATTGGCGGCTCTCATTATCAATTTCGAGTTCTGCCATTTGGGCTGACCTCCGCCCCGAGGGTCTTCACCAGGCTAATGTCGGTAGTGGCTGCAAGTCTAAGGAGGGAAGAGATTCACGTTTACCCCTACTTGGACAATTGGCTGATCAGAGCTGTATCTCCGGAACAAGCTCAGATTCAGCTAGATTATGTCTGCCACTTCCTTCAAAAAATGGGCTTCTCCCTCAATTTAAAGAAGTCACAGATGATACCATCACAGAGACTCCAGTTCATTGGAGCAGTCCTGGACACTTCCCTGGGAAAAGCCTCACCACCAGAGGTGAGGGCTCAAGATATTCTGCAGATGGTCACCAAGTTTCAAAATGCCTAACGTCTCCCAGCCTTCGACTTTTTGAGGTTGCTAGGCCTCATGGCATCCTGCATCTTCCTTGTGCCAGAGGCTCGCCTGAGAATGAGATCTCTTCAGTGGGCACTCAGAACTCAGTGGTCGCAATTCTCAGGGAGAATGACAGACCTCCTTCAGGTTCCGGACACGGTGGCTCGAGACCTTCAGTGGTGGGCCTACCAGAAAAACATCTTGAAGGGAGAACTGTTTTGGCAACCATGGCCAGAGATAACAGTAGTCACAGATGCCTCACTCACGGGGTGGGGAGCCCATACCAACGACTTGACCATCAGCAGTCGTTGGTCTCCATCGGAGTCCAGACTACATATCAACCTGTTAGAGCTGAGAGCAATCAGACTAGTGCTGAAAGCTTTTCTGCCATCTGTACAGGGTTAAAAATGTCCTGATAATGACGGACAACACAGTGGCCATGCACTACCTCAACAAAAGAGGAGGGGTAGGATCACTGCCACTGTGCAGAGAGGCGATGCAGCTCTGGTTTTGGGCAATTCACGAAGGAGTCTATCGGCAGTTCACCTAGCCGGAGAGAAGAACTTGACGGTGGACGCTCTGAGCAGGCAGAGCACAGTCTCCCAAGAGTGGGAACTAGCTCAGGAAGTCCTTCAGGAGATCTTCGCCCTTTGGGGAACCCCTCAAGAGGATCTGTTCGCCACCAGTACCAACAGGAAGTGCGATCTGTTTTGTTCAAGGGAATTTCCCCCGAGAGGAGCTCTAGGGGACGCATTTGTAGTGGACTGGGAGTTTCCATTCCTGTTCGCGATTCCACCAGTCCCTGTCATTCCTCAAATGATCAGGAGGTTGAGA
This sequence comes from Ambystoma mexicanum, assembly GCF_040938575.1. NCBI lineage: Eukaryota > Metazoa > Chordata > Amphibia > Caudata > Ambystomatidae > Ambystoma > Ambystoma mexicanum. The sequence continues at coordinate 943,262,095 of NC_090928.1, read as the reverse complement.
AGATTCCGGAGGACCATGATCCTAATTGTCCCAGACTGGGCCAGGAGAACGTGGTACCCGGACCTTCTGGACATGTCCATCTGCCCTCCAATTCGTCTTCCACTCAAGGAGAATCTTCTCTCACAGAAGGGAGGTCAGTTTCTCCATCCAGACATTAGAACCCTCAACCTTCACGCTGGCTTCTGAAAGGTTGAGATACAAGGATTGGGACCTCCCTGATGACGTCATGGAGGTGTTGCTTTTGGCCAGAAGGCCAGCAACAAAGTCTTTATACTGCCGTTGGAACAAATTTTGCAGCTGGTGTAGAGAAGAGAATATAAACCCCTTTTCATGTGGTACACCAACAGTGTTATCCTTTCTACTCTAGTTGGCAAATTGAGGCCTTCAAGGCGGCACTATCAAGGGGTATCTCGCAGCGCTATCGATCTTCAAGCCCACTGCAGAGGAGCCATCGTATTTCAAATTACCCTTAGTAATACAATTTCTAAAGGGATTAACTAATGTCTACCCTCCAAGACCGTTCCAGGTTCCTTTATGGGACTTAAATTTAGTCTTAAATTTCTTGATGGGTACTCCTTTCGAACCACTCCACTCTTGTTCGCTAAGATTTCTCACCCTTAAAACTGTCTTATTAGTGGCTTTAACATCTCCTAGAAGGGTGAGCGAATTACAGGCTCTATCTTGTAAACCCCCTCATACAATTTTTCATAAAGACAAAGTTGCCCTACAGGTGAAGCCTAATTTCCTCCCAAAGGTGGTTTCTGAATTCCACATCACTCAGAAAATTACCTTACCTTCATTCTGTCCGCCTCCCCATCCAGGGAAAGAGGAAGAAAGGCTACATAGGCTGGACCCAAGGCAGGCTTTAAGCTTTTACATCAGCAGACTTGCTAGGATTAGGCAAGCAGACCAACTGTTCGTAGGTTACTCAGGACACAAATTGGGACTACCGATAACAAAACAAACCATTTCCAGATGGATTATTTTGGCCATTCTGGAATGTTACAAACTAGCAGGGAAAGAGCCTCCTCAAAATCTTAGGGCTCATGGCTCATTCAACCAGGGGTATCGCAGCCTCCTCAGCTCTCCAAAGAGGGGCTCCGGTTCGAGACATATGTGCGGCTGCCACATGGTCGTCCGCACATACCTTCACAAGATTTTACAACCTGGATTCCTCCTCTAGTCAAGAGACTAGGTTTGGCAAAGCCGTATTACATTCTAATCATTCCTAAAAGGAAACATGGCGTTTTACTCCCACCTCCAATTACACACCACTGCTATGGGAGTCTATCAAAGATAAGGAATACGTCGGAGGACACAATCCCTTTGAAGGACAAGTTACTTCTTACCTGGTAACGTTCTTTCGATGGAATGTTCCTCCGACATATTCCTTATCGCCCCTCCCATCCATCCCCTCAGTAATACTTCCCTTGTGGTTGCAGCTTACGCTCCTTCAAGGTCAATAACCAATTCATGCAAAACAACTATTAACGTCAAAACGGAACTGAGCAACGGACGCTGCGCGTGTCTATTTATACGCGTGATGACGTCGGCGCCGATACGGAGGTAAGAAGTAACTTGTTCTTCTCTGTGATAGCTTCTAAAGTGCACGTTTTTCTCACAATTTGCACATTCATTCAACACTTTTATCTACTTGCTTGCTCGTAGTAGCCTTAGCTATACATAGATCGCTTGGCTAGGTGTACAAGGTCCCCTGATTAGAAATCACCACCAACCAGCTGCATTTGCCGGGGGTCTGGAAGGAATATCTTCACATGCCTTCTTCCTGTTTTTCTTTAGCTTTTTACTTGTAGGCCTTGATTGCATATGCTGACCGACTTGTGTGCGCTCCGTTAACATATGCAGCTGTGGGTCATTTTTTTTTCTTTTTAGCAACCCTGTTTTTTTATTTCATAAAACAAGACAGTTACAGTCAGACGGGGCCATTGTGTGTACATTACATCGTAATTGCGTAGGCAGTAAAATAAGACCATACATAGCAATTTACATTTCTTCAGCATGGGGTCTGGCATGCATTCACATGCTCATGAATATTCCCCGTCGTCAGGCTGGGAATCCTCGGTAAAGAAAAAAATCAGTTTCAGTTTCGTTTCTGAACTGTCTTTCTACTAATAACCAATCACTGGTCTCTGGGCTATACTGCCCCAGGCCAATGACTGCCCTTTACCTAAACCCCTCCTCTGGCAGCCATCTTTAGATTTCTACCGCACTTTCAAGTGTTGGGAGTCCTTGTGCTATTGCTCTTGAGCTTTTACTGAGTTTTGTTTTTTTCCTAAGAGTTTACTCTTAGTTTACTCTTATTTTTCAGTCAATTCGAGCCTCAAGCTCCACCGATTCTTCTTCCGATCAACAGGGACCCGTTTTGGAATTTTTCTACACCCCTCAAAGGCGGTATTTCGCTTGTCGCTTGTATGCGGCTCGCTTTAAGAGGCGCGTCTTTGATAAAAGGGGCCAATTCGGATCTAGAGGGTGGCGCTTTCGCCTTCCAATGAATTACCAGGAGTTTGCGTGCCATGAAGAGTAGGCTCATGAGTTTCCGGGTTAGTGCATCTGAGTGCCATTCTGCCTCATCCGCCCCCTGCAACAGTGCTCCGGTGGTAAATGTGATTCAGCCCCGTTTATACTTGAGTGTTGTCGATGTACTCTGCACCAGTAGTGGGTGGGGACGGGGGAGGCCAACATTAGGTGCCCCATGGTCCCTATGTTGTTACAGCCTCTCCAGCATTATGGCGTGGGAGCCAGTCCCATGTTGCGAGCTTCGGCGCGTTATGAATAAATAAATAAATAAAATAAATAAAAATAAATGTTATATAGCTTGGTTGGGGTATAATACAATCTTTGCAGGATTTTGCATTATATCACTCTGTTTTGTGTGCTCGGGGATACCGCTGGGATGGCCGCAAAGTAGTTAAGGATGTCTGATACCTTTTAATGGTTCTCCTAGGTCTTCAGTCCACGCGGTCGCCAGTGCGAAGTTTCTAGTCATGTTGGTGGGGGCTGACATAGAATAGAACGTGCAGAGGTGCAGGAAGACATTCAGGTGTTGTTCCATTTCTTTCTCGCCGGGTGCTCGGGTGAGGAGACGCAACCTTCGCGGTGTGTGACTATGAATCGTGGCTTGTATAGTGCGATAGTGGAGCCAATCCCCCTGGCCTAGTCCCAGTACGTGGCCTGCCGACTGAAATTGGATAAGGGTCCCCTCCTCCTTGATATCCATTATCCGTACATTTGCCCATCCACCTTCTTGCTTGTGGTATATTTTCTGTGAGTACCCATATGATAGCACCGCCTGTATACTAGCCCATGCAGGTGCTTCCCATATTGGGTTGGTCCAACTATCGGATGCATTTTAATTTGCGGCGGGAGTCTGTGCGGGGTATAGCCATGATCTCAATTGGAGACAGCAGGGCTTATTCCATGGCCCTCCAGCTGGTGTCATTGTTCTCGTCAAGCCAGCGTTTCACCCAGCAGAACTGGGCTGCCTGATGATAGTCCTTTAGTGAGGGGACTGCCAGGCTACGGTTTGTTTTTCAAGCCTGCAATACGTTTAAATAGATTTGTGCTTTTTTCCTCCTCCATGAGAACTTGGCGATAGCTTTGTCTAAATCCTTGAGCATTTTGGCTGTTGGGCCGGTGGGGAGCATCATGGTTAGATAAGTTAGCTTAGGGAGAGAGTTAATTTTTGGCGCATTTATCCTCCCTGTCAGAGAGAGGGAAAGAACATCCCATCTCCCTAGGTCTGTAAGGATGTTTTTTTAGGGTCTGTGGATAGTTAAGATCACGTAGTTCGCCTAGCTAAGCATTGATGGTGATCCCCTTGTTCTTAATATGCTGCGTTTGTAGAGTGAATGGGGCTATCCCCTTAACCCCCGGATCCCATGGGAGGTCCTGTCTTAATGGCATAACCTCGGATTTGCTCCAGTTTATTTTATATCCCTTCATCGGGCCAAATTTCTTAATTAGGGTCTTGATATATGGGAGGGACGCGGGACCCTTGCTCATATACAGGAGTAGGTCGTCCGTGTACAAAGAGACGCAGTGCTCTTCCGTGCCTTGGCGAACGCTCATCCATATGGGATCTATACGTAGTTTGATCGCCATCGGCTCGATGGACAGGGCGTATAAGAGGGGTGTCAATGGGAATCCTTGACGTGTTCCTGATTGTAGGGAACACTTGGGACAGGTTATACAATTTGTGACCACAGAGGCCGGTGGCCTGTATATAGCATCTTGATCATTTGTATTAGGCGGGGGAAGCCATATCTCGGTAAGACCCTAAACCATAAACTTCCACTGTACCTTGTTGAACGCCTTCTCTGCGTCGACAGCCACAATTACATCTTCAGAGTCTCTAGCCGTCTATAACATGGAGCAGCCTTTAGACATTGTCGCTTGAGTGACTATTTTTTATGAAGCCTGTTTGGTCTTTATGGATTAAGTGTGGGAGGCTTACCTCTATGCACTGTGCCAAACACTTTGCTAATATTTTGGCTTCCGAGTTTATTAATGAAATGGGCCTGTAGGAGGTGCATGCTTGCGGATCTCTCCGCCCCTTATGAAAGACTGATGTTTGCTGCCAGCATTGATTGCGGTAGTCATCCTCGAGTCTCTGCCTCATTGAATACCGCCTTGAGTGACGGTGCTATCCCTTTGATTAAGTGTTTATAGAGGTCAATGGGGATCCCGTCTGGGCCTGATGCCCTACTGGGTGTGAGTGAGGAAATTGCTCTTGTGATTTCTGATGCTGTCATTTGAGAGTTTAGGTGTTCTAGCTGGTCGGGGGGTATCTTGGGTATTGTTTTAGAATCGAGAAATGCCTCCATGTCTTGGTGTGTGGATGTGTCGGATACTGTGTATAGATCACGATAGAACTCCGCGAAGCGTGAGCTGACCTCGTCATTTCTCCTACCACCAGGTCACCAGCGGCGTCCCTGATAGAGGTGATCATTTGTGCAGCCTGTCTTTGTTTTAGTGCCAATGCTATCATGCGCATCGGTCTGTCGCTCTCGAGGTAGTATGTTTGAGGTCAGCTCGTAAAGGATGTCTGTGCCCTCTATGTAGTGATTTGTCTAATTTCTGCTCTCGGCTTTTTGAGTTCGGGTTGCAGCTGTGATCGCAGGTCATTTTATGGCGTTATTCTAATATTTTGAGTTCTTTTTTTAAGTGAGCCTCGTATTCGCCCAAGGTCCACCGTTTATACGACCACTGCGAAATACATTGTCCCCTCAGAAATGCTTTAAAGGCAACCCAGCATGCATTGGGGGGGGGGGGGGTCACCCGGTCCGAGGTTAGTTTCCCAGAAACCTTGCTTCTGATGTTTGTTAATCTGTTTAGAATCACATGCTGTGCATAGTCCGACATCCAGTGGTCACAGCGGAGTATTGCATTTTGTTTTTCGTAGTCGAAAAGGGGATGTCGACAAGGCGTGTCTGTAACACTATCCCTATAGTGACATGCAGTGTACCCACAACCCCTCACGCGTCGAGGTCCCTCAGATTGTTTTTCCGCCCAGTTACTGGTCGCCTTTATGCGGAGCTCCTCGAGAGACATTGCAAAATCATTTCCTCGACCCTTGGTTGTTTATTATTATTAACTAACACATAGATCTCTCCCTCGACGTAGCTGCCAAGCTGTTCTCCGACGAGCAAGATCTTCGACGGAGGGACGAGCGGAGGAGATCCTTCGGCGCTGCCGAACATGTGGCCTGGCCTCGCCGGCCCAACACAGTAAGGAGAGTGGGGTTGTTGGTTATTTCTTTGTTTCACTCTGAGAATGTCTTTCTCTTTCCCCTCCCTCTCTTTCGAGGTCGTAATCACACTTCATGCCCTCAGCTATGGAGAGGCACCCTTTAGGTTTTGCCCGCGTTGCAAGGGCAAGTTTACCTGGAAGGACAAGCACAAACGGTGTAACCGTTGCTTGCCCCTCGATCACAAAGAGGACGGCTGTGCGGCCTGTAAGTTACTTAAACCCAAAACTTTAAAGGACCGGAGGGTCAAAAGGTGGGCAGCCTATGCAATGTCTAGGTCTGACTCCTCGCCAGCTGCCGCCGCCGAATGTGATGAGGACAATGATTACACGGCCTCCACAACGGAGGTTGTAGAACTCTCGAAGGAGCGTTCCCGCTCCTCCTCGTCTGTCCCCGGCCCAGACAAGCCTGGCTCACGCCCCGCTTATGGGGATGAACACCCCGGCGACAAGGACGCACACAGAAAAACACATAAACACATACCCCATGGCACGCATTCGTCGAAGACGAAGGCAGCCATAGCGTCAACGGAGGTGTCGGGTCCACCGGCGTCTTCCGTCGACCGTAAGGGTCGCAAGCCCTCCACGCCACCGCTTCCGCGACCAGTGACTGGGCTTTCTGTAGACAAGGGCGCTAACCCCAAATCCTCAGGCGACGCGCCTCGCAAGAGTGTGTACGTTGCCAGTAAAGACTCACCACTGCCTAGCGCGACGGCGCCCGATCCCTCGACGGAGAAGCTGATCGCCGAAAGCCTCGCACGTATAGCTTCTAAAGACGGCCAGAAACGGACGGCAGGTGATACGTCGAAAACCGCTCACAAGGCCAAAAACGCTGAGGACGCCGGAGGGTAGGCTGGGACAGCTCTCACCGTCGACAGAAGACCCTAGCCAGCAAGGAGGTTTCTCAGAAGGCAAAGGGACTCTATCTTCGACGCTAAGGGACAGAAATAAGCAACTACAGGGAGAGGAAACTCCCTGTTCACTCCCAGACCGCTCTGGCCTACCTTACTGGACTGTAGAGAGGTTCCAGTCATGTATGGACAAGCTAGACAGGTTCATGGCCATTCCAGAAAATGGGACACCCAAGGGAGGTACTCCAGGAGGGGCCATGGGCTAAATACCCGAAGCTCTTTAACCCCCTACAGGAAGACATGAACTCTTGCGACCTCACCGAAGAGGACTCACTTTCAGGTAGAGGGTGAGTTTCTGAATAATGAAGACCAACAAGAAGAAGGTTTTCATGATGACACTAACATAGGTGAGGAAGGCTACGAGGAGGACCCAGGGGAAGGTGGCTCACAGCCCTGGCAGTCGCCATCAGGGTCTACAGACCCCGACATTATAGACATTTCTTCTCCTCAGACCACACTGGTCAGGAACCCATCTCCAGTAGACGATCAGCCCACCTTCAATGCGCTACTGAGGAAGGCAGCAGCGCATTTTGAAGTTGAAACTGGGGAGGTCACACCAGATACTGATTTCGTCGAAAGGATTATTAAAGAAAAACCTCCCACTAGTCAAACTGTTCCTATCCTCGCCTTGGTTAAGAGACGACTCACCCCATTGCTGTCCACACCCGCGCTGGTGAGAGGGGTCAATCCAAGAATCGAGAAATTATTCTCATCCTCTCAGTCAGACCCATTATATATCAGGGGTCATTCAGTCCCGGACTCCTTAGTGGTGACTAACACAAGGAAGAGGGCTGGGGTTCCACTGTCAACCAGCGAGGCACCCCCAGATAAAGAAGGGAAAAAGCTTTATGCCTTGGGCAAAAGAATTTCCGCCTCGGCAGCGTTTTCAATTAGGATTGCCAATAATAATACATTGTTGGCAAGCTATGCTGATGCTCAATGGGGAAAGCTTAAGCAGGACATCGAAGAAGCCCCTGAACCTCTAAGAACTCGCTTATTGGCTACAGTTACAGAAGGAGCTCTGGTCAACCAGAGCATCATTAAGAACACTCTTGATGCGGCAGAAACTCATTAATAAGCCAATAGAAGAGACAAATCTCTCTGGAAGGGCAGTGGACGATGTGCTGGAAAATGCAAAGAAAGAATTTGACACCATAAAGACCTTAGACCAAATCTCAAAGCCTCCAAACAGGCGGGGATTTCGGAACAAGCACTTTTTTCGTGGCCAACACAACCAACAGCAGCAGCAGCAACAGCATTACACTGCGGGCAACTGGCCCTCTAATCAGGGTACCAGTAATCAGTATAACCAAAGAGGACAACGCCGTGGCAAGGGCAGAGGTCGGGGCTCCAGCCCCAGAGGCACCCCGGCAAGTAACACCAAATGACCCGGAGGTTCGGGTCCCCTCCCATGCGTCTCCGGGTTGGGGGCCGGATAACATTGTTCCTATCAGCAGTGGAGGGAACAACATCAGACCGGTGGGTATTGTCAACCGTAGCCCACGGGTACTGTATAGAGTTCAATCGGTCCCCCACCTACAGACCTCCAAGGGGACGACGCCTGTCACCAGAACACCTCGTCATCCTCCTGCAAGAAGCAGAACAGCTGCTACAGAAATGAGCAATAGAGGTTGTGCCCCTATCACAGGTAATGGAAGGTATTTATTCAGTGTACTTCCTTGTACCCAAAAAGGACCTAACCATGCGCCCTGTACTAGATCTGCACCCAGCGAACAAATTTGTAAAACCACAAAAATTTCGTATGGTAACTTTACAGGAGGTAATTCCCCTGCTATCTCAGGGGGACTACATGACAACACTAGACATGAAAGATGCATACTTTCATATTTTGATGTTGCCAGCGCACAGAAAATACCTCAGGTTCATGATGGAGGGCAAACACTACCAGTTCAGAGTGCTACCCTTCGGCATAGCGTCTGCACCGAAGGTATTCACGAAGGTACTGGCAGTGGCAGCGGCCCACCTGTGCAGGTTGTCCATACCGGTATACCCTTACCTCGACGATTGGCTCATAACAGGGGAGTCCTACGAGACATGCTTCTCAAACACCCAGAAGACAGTAGACCTTTTGTTCCAACTGGGCTTCTCCATCAACGAGAAGAACTTCAGCTTAGACCCCAGCCAAATCAAACAATTCCTAGGGGCTCTAATTCGAACAAAGGACTGCCTCGTCTTCCCCTCCAACGAGAGGTTCCAAAATATGCTGTTTCAGATCCCTCAATATGTGGCCGGTCGAGAGGTGACAGTACGCAAAGCAATGCGCTTGCTAGGAATGATGGCATCATGTATTTATGTGTTACCTCGCGCGTGCCTGCGCATGCGCCCAATGCAAGAGTGGCTCAGCAGCCAGTGGTGTCAGGCCAGCGGACAATGGGACGATCTAGTGGTGGTCTCGCAGGCCTTGGTTCTCTCGCTACGGTGGTGGTCGAAGGAAAACCTGGTAATAGGGAAACCATTCGCCACCCCCACAGTGGAAGCCACTCTAACAACAGACGCATCCCTCACAGGATTGGGGGCTCACCTATCCCATCAGACTGCTCACAGAGTTTGGACTCCGAGCGTAGCTTCCAAGCACATAAACTTATTAGAGCCACTTGCGGTGTTCAAGGCACTAAAAGCCTTCCAGACACACCTACAAGGGAAGACAGTGATGGTCCTCACAGACAGCACCACAGCCATGTACTACCTCAACAAGCAAGGGGGCACTCACTCTCCAGGACTGACCAAGCTGTCCCAGAACATCTGGAAGTGGGCTCTCAGATACAACATGTTCCTATTGTCACAACATGTACCAGGGGAACTCAATCTGCTAGCAGACGAACTCAGCAGAGACTTCCCTCTGCCCTCAGAGTACGAATGGCGGTTACACGAAGACATCGTCTTCGACGTCTTCACACAATGGGGCTTCCCAGAAATAGACCTGTTCGCAACTCTGGAGAACTCGCAATGCCTAAATTACGCCTCCAGATACCCACAGAACCGCTCCAAGGGGAACGGTCTCTGGATACCATGGTCAGGGAAATATGTTTACGCTTTTCCTCCGACTCCTCTGCTGAACAAGATAGTGCACAAGATGCACCAGGAACCAGTCACCATGTTACTGATAGCCCCGATGTGGGCCCGCCAACCATGGTTTGCGCACCTGATGGAGATGTCCCTGTCCCCACCATTGAAACTGCCCTACCCGTACAACTTGCTGTCACAGGACAAGGGCAAGACACTACACCCATGCCCACAGAACATGAACTTAGCAGCCTGGATCCTGAGGTCATAGAATTTGGCCATTTACAACTCCCTCAGAGATGCATGGACATTCTCAGAGAAGCTAGAAAACCCAACACTCGCCACTGCTATTCTAGCAAGTGGAAGTGATTTGTCATCTGGTGTAGAGGTAAGAGCATCAACCCAGTCCACTGCTCTCCCACACAAATTGTCCTTTACCTGACCCATTTACTGGACTCGGGTTTAGCGTTCAATTCTACTAAAGTCCATCTAGCGGCACTTTCTACATGCACCACCTCTCACCTTAAGGTGTCATGGTGGAAAGTCCCAGTTATCAAAGCCTTCATGGAGGGGGTAAAGAGAATACACCCTCCGATAGCAAACCCAGCCCCCGGCTGGGACCTGAACGTGGTACTTAACAAGCTCATGGGCTCACCCTTTGAACCCATGCACAAAGCAACTCTTAAGGACCTCACTCTTAAGACTGCTTTCCTAATAGCTATCACCTCCATTAGGAGAGTAAGTGAACTACAGGCTCTTTCTATTCTAGACCCCTTCGTAACAGTTCACAAAGATAAGGTGGTTCTACGCACACCCAAGGTTTGCACCGAAATTCATATCGAAATTCCATGTCAACCAGTCAATAGAACTACCAACTTTCTTTCAAAACCCTTCCAATTTGGGAGAAAAGAGCCTGCATACACTCAATGTGCGCAGAGCTTATCATTTTTTATATGGAAAGGACTAGGCCACTGAGAAAGACTAATCAGTTCTTTGTCTCGGTGGCAGCAGGAAGAGAAGGAGATGCAGTCTCAAAGTCCACTATATCTAGATGGATTGTTCAATGCATCACTCTCTGTTACACTCTTGCTAAGAGAGAACTACCCTTCAAGCTAAGAGCACACTCTACTCGAGGCACTGGAGCATCCATAGCATTCATTGCAAACGTTCCCCTTGAGTCCATTTGCAAAGCGGCAACCTGGAGTTCTGTACACACCTTTACAAAACACTACTGTCTAGATGCTCACTCTAGATCTGATTCCCGGGTGGGACAAGCAGTATTAAGACATCTTTTCTCTACTGTTCCTTCTCACAACCCACCTCCAATTCCGGGTACTGCTCGCTAGTCTATGCACAGCATGTGATTCTAAGCAGATTAACAAACATCAGAAGACAATGCATTACTTACCGTAAAAGCATTTCTGATGGTTGTATCTGCTTAGATTCACATGCGCCCACCCTTCCTCCCCGCTCGGATGGAAGGAACATAGACATCCTTCTACATCTCTCTCACTTTTCTGTACTCACTCACGTATAGAAGGCTCCCTGCCCCCTTTTTTTTAGAGGTCACAAAAGAGACCCCAGAGGTCGCAAGGGAGACCTCAGAGGTCGCAGTTGCGACCTCTGGCGACCCCTAAATGACATCCGTGCTTTGAATCCGTGACCTGAGCTGTGGCATTGGTAGAAACTCAAATAATACTACTGCCCAATCTTGAGAGGAATTTTAAGGTGAAAAACATTTTAATAAACATGAAATATCCCTATTGGCAAAGCTAATTACTTTCTTACTCACTGAAAAATCATTTGATTTGGAGTAGGGCATAACATCATATCAGAGCCCTCCTTGTAATACTTGACACACAGTGATATGACAGGGTACATAATACAGCTTACAGTTTTGCCCACCCTTTCTCATCGCAGCCTAGACACAATTCCACTGGAGTCTTAATGAGGTTTGGTCTGGAGCACTGTTGAAGAAAATCACATATATTTGATTTTTAAGTCAATAGGAGCAATGTTCATAGGTACAGAAAAAGGACTGCTTTCTTCTTTAACTAGGGTCCCCTCTTATGAAATTCGCGGTTATCAGTTGGACAAGATACATGGGGATGCTATAGGCAATAAACGCAAACACATTATCATATTTAAAAGCCCTCCAGCAGGTGAGCAGAGAAAGAAACTGAAGGAACATTTTCCTAGACTGTTCCTAGAGTATCCTATCCTTCAGAAAACAAACACATTTCCTTCACTGTACTGTGCTAACAAAATGTCTGTTTTTGTTTTTGAACGTTGCTGATTCGTTTTTCACCCCAAAGAAGTGTTCTCATGTGCCCTTCCATCTGTACCCCACCCTTGTGCTAGCCTCCAATACCAGTTGAGAGGGCTCTGTAAAAAGTGAGAGATTGTAGCAGTAAAATGTGCAGTTTAAGAAAATGCCATGAACAAGTGCCCAATTACTATGAAGCGTATTCAAGATTGTTTGCAACATACCCCACATTTAAATTGTTGGGTAGGATTATAAAAATGCTCAGTGAAACTGTTTTTGTATAGCAGCGAGTTAGCATATAATTTGTAACGGTCTATGCCCCATGAAACTTGGAAAGGTGGCAGATTGTGTGAAAAGCATTCTATTAATCTGAATATCTGTTGCCCTTATACTATATACAAATAATGGCAGGCATAGTCCATGCCCATTATCCCTTGCAGGCCAGGTAAATGATATTGCAAGCTCTCCGCTTATAAAGTAGACTTGATATTTGCCTACTGAAAATCCTTGGAGGGAAAATTCATATTTGAGTTCTAGAATGCATTAACTTGCAATCGGGGCCGCTTCAAATTGCTTGTATGACATATGTACAAAGACTAGGAATCATGGGATGAGGTTGCACATTCAAGTAGCCTACTTACTTGCGCTCAGGATCTGATATTTGAGCTGACTGTTGGGCTACATAGTTTGGGTGACACTTTTTCTAAGGCGCCATGAGTAACAGAAATTCTTGTGCTTGAACGTCATTCATATTAGAAACTTAAAACAAGTGGATGTAAGTACAAGTCTGGTAACCATTTGCAGAGCTAAGGTAGGTAGAGTCAATGTCTGGTAATATATCTGAATGAGGCCTCGGGCATAAGTTCGAGTCCTAAGGTATAAGTGTGATAGTCAAGTATAGGAGTCATGGGTAGGGAGGGGAGATCATTTGGTTAATGTGTGCAGACAGCTCTTAATTATATCTTCTGTTCATGTAGTAACTTGTTCATATTAGTTTTTAACCTATTGTGGATGTATCCTGCTTTTAGGGTTTGGATTTTTTTAAGGTCAAGCTTGCATAGTAGGGCAATGTAAATAGGCTAGACCAGAATATCAATACTAGTTCATAAAATTTAGCTTCATTTTCAGAGAAAGCAAATATGTGCCTTTTCCATTTCAATTTTTTTTGAATAGGTGGGAACTGTCTGGGTGCACTGCTGAAATTCTTCTGAGCGGCACCCAGACGGAAGTTGGGCAAGCGCACATGCGCGAGGCAACATTGGTCCCAAGCCTGCAGCGCTATGCCTGCTTTCTGGCATTTCCCTTTCGCCCGTTGTCGTTCCTTGTGGCACAGGGGGAGAGGATAAGACCATGCGGCTTCCATCTCTGGTTTCTTGAAGTCTGTAGTCACCAGGTTACACTGCTGCAGCAAGTTCCATGCGAGTTCAGGGTCGTCCTATGAATGACACTGTCCACTTGGATACACCAAACCTGCCGGGAACTTGAGATAGTGCCTGTGATCGGAGGATTTGAGTGCCTCGAAGATTGGGTTGAAGCCCCACTGTCGTCTGGATACTTCCATCGAGTAGTCATTGGAGAGTCTAATTTCCGCATCCCCAATCCAAATGGGGGTTGCGGCTCTGTAGGCTTTCAGGAGCGCCATCTTGTGCTGAAAGTTAAGGAGTCGCATAGTTATGACCCTGGGGCGTTTGTTTGGTTCTGGTTTAGGGATAGGCGCTCAGTGTACCCTCTCTATTGTACACTGCATTATCTATATGTAGTGAGTTTCGGAAGAAGTCATATATAAATGCTTTGAGATCTGGACCTTCTGAGTTTTCCGGGAACCTAACCAGTCTGAGGTTATTTCTTCGAGATCCGTTTTGTTGATCCTCTCTACCAGCCCCTGAACTTCCCGGATTACCCCATCTAGGTCTCTCACCGTAGTTGTCTGGTTGTCCTCGATTTCACTAATGCGTTGCTCATTATCAGTCGTTCTCTCTGCTTGAGTGGCGAGTCGGTTCTGTATGTCCTGGGAGTTCAGCTTTATGTCTTGCATCGGTCTCGATGGTCTGGAGTTGTGTCTGGGCGTCCATTTCGTTCTTGTTCCTGGTGGATCATGTTGGTAGACTGCCAGACTGTGGTTTCAGGTATATCTTTCCATTCAGAGGCTGGATCTCCTTGTTGCATGCGCCCCCTTGTCCTATCGACGACGCATGCATTTTTTATGATGTGAGGGGGGAGTAGTATTTGGGTGGCTTTCCGGCAGTTATTATGAGCTTAGTCTGAGTGGGCGGCATGTCAGAGGCTTCCCGCTCTGTGCCTGCTACTTTGGGAGGTCGCTGTGTTCGGCCCCTCCCTGAAGCTGTGCGTCGTTTCTCCTGATAGCGTTGAGGCAGCTAAGCTTGTTTTGGGTTTTGTGCCCAGCCGATAGGCGCCGCCGTGGGCTTGGCGATCTGTTTGCGCTCCTATTTGCGCTTGATATTCTCTACTGCCCCTATTGTTTACGCCAGGGCCTATGTTTGGCTCTGGCATGCCTTGGGTGGGCCCACTGTATATGCTCTGTTGTGCTGATCCCTTTGGTATGCTCGTGCCTATCACCCGTCTCCCCGATCACTTGGATGGGCTCCCTGGTCATTCCCACGTTATTAGTTATTTTCTGGCTCTTGCGTGCTGTATCCCCACGAGGACTGGGAGGTGTTATAGCTCCTCACCCGTATAGATGTGGAATGGCATATCCAGCCGTTCCCCTCCCCTTCTCTGATTCACTGGCTGTGTTGTTACCCACCTGCTGGGCCTCCATAGGCACGCACTGCACCGTGTGGTTGCTTGGGGATAGTCCGGATGGGCGCTGGCCCTCAGTTGTGTATTGTCAGAGCTGGCGTTCGTTGCCACCTGTTGGCGGTTTTCCACCTTGTTGCGTGGGTCATGCTCTGCGGGCCTCTCCGCCTCGGTGCGTCCTCCGCATAGGATTGTAGGGGTTTCGGGGGTACACCTTACCGCTTGTTATGTTTCTGGAGCCGGTCTGTCTTGCACCCAGCCGGCTGTATACGGGTGTGTCTTGCGCTCTGTGCCCAGGGTTGTGCGTGGGAAGCGATGAGCACCGCAGCTCCTCTCAGTAGCGCTTCCACACAGATTATAAATTCCGGGGCTCTGCTCCCCGCCTTTGTCTTCTATTGTTGGAGATGCTATCTTCGCAATGGTGTGGGCGTGCTCTAATTTTTTCCCCCTGTCGAGCCGGGCCACCAGCTCATCTTGCGCGCCGGGTTCCTTCACTCGTCTGCAGCCGCAGTAATGTGGGGTCTAGTGGTGTCTTCCCCATAAGCATAGGCTGAGTATTGTGGGCTCGCTTTGCTCTTCTTACCAGATCCCTACCTAAATAATAAATCACAGACCAATTATGTTTATGGAAAGGTTGTAGGCCGTAGGCATTTTATTGTCTTACAGAAAATACAAAACAACAAAATCAATACACTGCCATATGCTTTTGTGCACCATGTGTCCAGTCTCGAAGTTGCCCAAGGCGCCTCCCGAGTCCTTGTTACCCTTGGGCCTTCGTTCCTGGGCACATGCCGCTTTCTTTTGGACCATGTACCGAAAGAGTACTCGGCGTTCCGGCTCCTGCCTGCTCCCTTCTTCTCTCGTTATTCTTGTCGGGTGGGTTGGGAGGCAAAAGTTTTTCCTTCCCCTTTATCCAGGCACTAAGAGCCTACCCGAGAGAGGTGAGCTCTTTACCTGGTTTGTGCTGTCTCTCCTTTTCCTGGCTTACTTATACACCCCAGACCTCTTGTTCCTTCTTGGGGGCCGGGTTTCCCCCCGGCCCCTTGCCGTTATATTTCGCACCTTCCCCAGGTGCTGTTTCCTGCCCTTTCCTGGGCTTTTGTTTCTTGTGGCGCCGTTCGGACACCCCTCCCTACTGCTTTCATGCCGTTTTCCCCCCCACCCTGCGCCTAAACTCCCAGGCCCTCCATTTCATGCGGCCCGGGTCCTGGGGCATAGGCTGAGTAGTGTGGGCTCGCTTTGCTCTTCTTACCAGATCTCTACCTAAATAATAAATCACAGACCAATCATGTTTATGGAAAAGTTGTAGGCCGTAGGCATTTTATTTTCTTACAGAAAATACAAAACAACAAAATCAATACACTGCCATATGCTTTTGGGCACCTTGTGTCCAGTCTCGAAGTTGCCCAAGGCTCCTCCCGAGTCCTTGTTACCCTTGGGCCTTCGTTCCAGGGCACATGCCGTCTCACCTGAGCGGGTGCTGTTCGCGCCCGTTCAGGTCCCCCCCAAAAGCACCCTACCTACAACCCCTTTCCTGGAGTGCCCTAAAAAGTGTTGTCGGAAAAAGCCCCCATCTCCTTGCTTGATAGGTGTACCCCATCCTGGTGAAACATGTCTGGATTGTTCCGGTGTAGTTCATGTTTTATGAAGTGTAACCCTGTGCTCTTGCAGTACTTTTCTACTGATTTATTTAGTTTCTTTCTAGCCATTTCAATTGCGTGCCTCCTCTGTGCCCCGTACCAGACCCTTCTTTGTATTATTTCTGACATGAAAATCTTGGTTTTCCACCAACTGTGGGCTATGTTATGTAGTTACTCGCAAATGTTCCTTTGCAACTTACCCCCGAGGTGTATAACCAGGTACTCGGGGGCGGGGGGGGTCCCTGATCCCTATCCGGTCCGCCAGCCTGTCGCGAATGTCCTCCCAGTGCATCCCCGGGAGGCCCTACCAGGATGCGATTGTGTTTTTGAAATGTGGTCCTTGCTTCACTTCCTCCAGCCCCCTGCCTGCCTGGGTCATGAAAGAGTGCCCCACTATCCATGCCGACTTGTGGGGTCCAGCCCCTATGGAAACGGGGGAGATGAGCGTTTATATCAGTTCCACCCTTATGTATTTTTTAAAACATTGCGACTTCCACCCCCCAATCCTTTTCACTCCCTTTGCTCCCAGGCCACCCCCCTATGCAGAGGTTGCCGCCCCTATCCTGAATGGGTGTGTTCCAAACTCGGTGGGATCCCATCCTGCTTTGGCCACCGCCTGTTTTAATACCGCCTGAAACTGGTACCTGCTGGGTGCGCTGCCGTCCCAATGTATTAGTAGCTGCCCGTCGACCTCTGGTCGGAGATCCAGGAATTCTTGGGTGATGCATCTGGGACAATGGTCCTTCCCTCTGATGCAATTGAGGTCTATTGCTCTCCCCTTCCCTGTTTGGTCTGTTTTAGATTCCTTTAACATTATAGACATCCCCTTGTTTCCCATATTAATATCCCTCCTTGCCAGGCCATCTCCTGCCACCGTATTACTGGCCACCAGCTCCCCTACCCTGAAAGCCCCGTAATATGCCAGCGCGAATGCTGCCCTGAACAGCGCGGTTTCGTACGTGCTGCTGCATGTATCTCGTAACACTTTTAACAGGATTATTAACTTCCCCAAGTTCCCCGGCCTTCTGCTATCTGGTTTCTACCCCTCTAATTTAGCCCATCCTCTCATAGCATATTTCATTCTAGCGCTGTCGGTTAGATCCGGTATGCCCACCACTTTTGTGGTATATGCCACCGCCGCTAGCTGTGCTGCTGCCCAGCTTTTCTTTCTCCCTTTGGCAAATGCCCCTTCCAGAAATTCACACATTTTTTCGGTTGAAATTTTTTCCACTTCTTGCACACCCGTTTCCACCAACACATCTTTTACATGCCTTTCGTACTGCTTACCCGTTTTGTACGTTAGGGCGTTCCTGGTCAGTTTGTCAATGACCCGTTCCGTTCTCCGTGTTTTCTCCCACTTCTTTTGAGTCGACCTTGTAGCCAACCGTTCTTTCCTTTCCAGTCGAACTTCCGATGCTTATTCTTGGAAACCCTGCCTTTCCTGGTATGGGTGTTCTTTACCTGCCATACACGTGGCCATATTTTTCTTTTTCTTTATTTCCGGTGCTTATTCGTGGAACCCATGCCTTTTCCGGTATGGGCGTTATTTTCCTGCCATACACGTGGGCATATTTTTCCTTTTCTATTCAGCCTTATGGCTAACCTTTTCATTATTTCCGTTGCTTATTCGTGGAACCCATGCCTTTTCCGGTATGGGCGTTATTTTCCTGCCATACACGTGGCCATATTTTTCCTTTTCTATTCCAGCCTTATGGCTAACCTTTTCATTATTTCCGTTGCTTATTCGCGGAACCCATGCCTTCCCTGGTGTGGCCGTTCTCTGCCCTACAGTTGCCAACTATTGCCCCCGAGCCATCTTTTCCTCGTGGTTGATATGCGACTGCCATATAACTGCTCTTATTGACCACTTTGGAATTCCACCTTTTCTGCCCTTCTGCTTTTGCTCCATGCTCCCAGCTATGTTTTCCCGATATCTCCCGTGCCATCCCCTTGTGCCGTTGGTGGTATGTTACTTTGCTACTCTGCCCTCCTCTCTGTGTCCCCTATTGACTGCCCCCAAAGGTTCTGTTCCCCTGACCTTAAGCGATTCCTTGTCGTTATTATCGTCTCCCCTGTTGTTGTACCTGTTCTTTCGTATTCCTTTCATGCATCCCCCCCAATGCTTTGTATACCTTCAAGACCCCTTGTTGCCAAGTTAACAATGCCACTCCATACTCTGGGTATTTTTGTAATACTGTCGGTGCCCCTTGTGGGCTGTGTCCCAGGTCCCCTGGGTCACCTAGTGGAAAAGGACCTGCCCCTGCACTCTTGCCTGCCCCCTTCTATGCCAGAGCCCTTCTCACTCTCCTTACCTATTACTCCTTACCATTTTACCCATGCTTCCAAGGAGTCCCACTGTTCCTCCTTCCTGCTCTCTACCTTGGTTTGTGGAATTGGACCTGCCCCTGCACTCTTGCCTGCCCCCTTCTATACCAGAGCCCTTCTCTCTCTCCTTACCTAGTAACCCTTCCCATTTTATCCATGCATCCAAGGGATCCCTCTCTTCCTCCTCGCTGCTCTCTCCCTCGATTGTGGAAGCCCCTTACTCCTTGTATTCATTCGGCTTTCTCCTCTTCCTGTCCTTGGTTCTGGGCGACTTACCCATACCAGTGATGCCTGAGCTTAACCTCTTTACAATTTACTTCCAATTTTTCTTCTGTCCTGTTGGTGTGCCCCCTCTCCTGCCGCCGGGCTCCTCAATCAGCAAAGGCGACATTTTCCTTTGCCCTGTCCTCCTTCCGTAGGACGCCCAGTTTCGGCTACTAGACACTTTTTCTGCTTTCTCGGCCCAACTGCTGCCTTCCTTTTGCCTTCTTTGTTCTTACCTCAGCCATTTTTTTTTCGCCTTGCCTCGCTTATTTCCACATCACCGCGCGCGGAGCGGCACCCCTGATACAACGTGCCAAGCAGCGTTACCGGGGGTTGGTCACCGTGGGCACCCTTGTTCACCCCGCTGGCCCACATGCTATCATTTAACAATACTGGTTCTAAAATCTCTCGTGAAGAGTTCAGTTTTCTTGACTGACAAAGAATGATTACACCCCCACGTACCCAAAATGCTCGGCAAAGAATCCCCCTAGTCCCCCCAGACTGACAATATGGGCCTACAGAGGGCCTTGGTGCCCACATACAACTCATCTCTAAACCCTGCAACTTAGAACAAAGGAAGCTTAGACTCCGGGCTCGACTACCTAAAATATTCGAACCTATTACTAAATATAACATTAACCTAGAACACCTCCGACCTAAAATATGCCGACCACTGGTAACCACCGCCCCTCTCAGACACCAACCACACCATAAAATCAATAAACTTATAGCCAAACCCCCGCTCACAGCACAGCTAGAACCTGAACTAAAAGCTGCTCTAATCAATGCCAGATCATTAGTCGCCCATGCCACTGACATAGCAGATATCATACGGGATAATAGCCTTGACTTCATTGCCATTACTGAATCTTGGCTCCACGATGCAGCAGGTCCGGCTCTCACTCTGGCAGTCCCAGAGAATTATACCATTCTCAGAGCTGACAGACCAGACTCGCGCGGTGGAGGAATTGCAATTATCGCCAAATCTAATCTCTCTATGAGAATCACACCCACACCCTCCCTCAAATCCTGCGAGCTTCTCTCTATCAAATTACCGACTGCAAACTCCCAAACACTAAATATCCACCTTATCTATAGACCCCCTGGCCCCGTCAGCACCTTCACTGAAGACATCACCACTGTTATCTCTGAGAAGCTAAAAGAATCCTCCCAAACACTAGTACTAGGAGATTTCAATCTAGGGCTCAACGATATCAACGACCATCATGCTACTGCCACAGGCAATACTCTGTCAGTGCTAGGCTTCACGCAGTTCGTGAATACTTCCACACATATCAAGGGAAGAACACTAGACTGGATTGCCAGTCACAACTGCTACCCCTCTATAACAGCCATCACCCCCCAAATATGGTCTGACCATTACCTTATCTCTTTCACCCTCAACACCAAAAGACCCATAGTCTTAACACCCACGCCAGCCACACCCACCTTAACGAGAAACAAGAAAAACATTACAGCCGACAATATTCTGCCCCACATCCTACCCAAACTAAATTCCCTACCTGACCACTCTGACCCAGGCATCCTAGTGGATGCATTCAACGCAGCCATGTGCTCTGCTCTTGACAGTATTGCTCCATTTAAACTTCGGATCAGTAAACCCAAAAAGCATTTGAACTCATGGTTTACACCCTACCTAAAAAACTTAAGACTACAGAAGAGAAAATGCGAAACAGCTTGGAACCGACTTCCGACCGCTGAAAATAAAACTAACTTAATTAACATCTCCTCGCAATACAAAAGAGACATCATCCTGGCCAAACAAGAAACCTATAATAATAGGATCTCCCAATCCAACTCCAGCATGAAGGAGCTATTCTCCATCCTAAAGGAACTGGAAACTCCTATCACAGTACAGGATGACTCCATCAAAGACAAAACTTGGTGCACAGACATACAACTGGCACTAACCAACAAAGTATCCAACCTCCAAACAAAAATTGCCCTAAAGAAAGCCTCTCTGCCAACTCAACCTCTGATAGTCAAAATTCCCACATCCAACAACCCAGAATCCACCCAATTCCGTTTCTCCAAGGTCTCAGTAATTGAGGTAGAGAAGACCATCTTGACTCTCAAACCTTCTAATTGCAAAGGCGACCAATGCCCCGCACAACTGATCAAGGATGCGGCTAGGGATTTAGCCCCCTTTATCACAAAACTTATCAATGCCTCCTTTACTACGGGCACCATCCCCCGCAACCTAAAGGAATCTTGGGTACTCCCCCTCCTAAAAAAGCAAACATTGGACCCCAACATTCCTACTAACTACAGGCCCATCACCACGGTTCCCTTCCTACTAAAAATATTAGACAAGGTAGCATACACCCAAATTCAGAACTTCCTTGAGATGAACCATCTCCTCGGCACCCGCCAATCCGGTTTCCGTCCGCAACACGGCACAGAGACTGCCCTTATCGACCTAAAAGCCCAAATAGATTCACTCAGAGACGAGGGAAAACTAGCTCTCCTCCTCCTTCTAGACCTCTCAGCCGCCTTTGATCTGGTGGATCATAAAGTCCTATGTAATCACCTGGACTCGGCTGCCCACTTCTCAGAGGAGGCTATAGTCTGGATTCAATCATTTCTTAGTGACAGGACTATGAGGGTGTTCTCCCCCGCAGCGGCAGCAGACCCTATCCCAATCACCTGCGGAGTGCCCCAGGGATCCTGCGTCTCGCCGACACTCTATAACATCTTCACCAAGCCACTCTTTGACGATCTTGATAATCTGGGTATCACCTACACTAACTATGCAGATGATACTCAGATTCTCTTACCACTTACTGGGGATTACGTCGAAGATCTGGCTCTGGTGAATAGAGTCTATAGCATCGTTCAGGCATGGATGGCCAACCATGGCCTATGCTTGAACGATGACAAAACAGAGCTCATCATCCTGGGCACGGCAGCCCGTATCTCCAAACTTAACCAAAACTACTCCGCCTTCATCATCGATGGCAACACTATCAAGGTCGCCAGAGAAGTAAAAACCCTAGGTTTTTACCTTGATGCGACACTATCTTTCACCAAACAGGTGAACTCACTGTCATCATCCACTGCCTATACATGCAAGTTAATACGAGCTGGGAAACCATTCCTTTCAGAGGACAGCTGTCTTATTCTAGCTAGAGCCCTCATTTTATCGAAATTAGATTATTGCAACACCCTCTACATAGGGACTACCAAACAAATCATCCACAGAATCCAAGTGCTCCAAAACAATGCACTTAGAGCGGCCCTAAATATCCCCAGAAGTGCACACATTTCAGAAATAAGACGAAAACACAAATGGCTTTCCACCCAAGAAAAAATCAACCTTAAATCTGCGTCCCTTATCCACAAATGCCTAAACAACAAAGCTCCCCGATACCTCTCAGAACGCTTCAACAGGAAAAATCCAACGAGACTCACAAGGACAGCCAGCCCCAACTGCCTCCTAGTGCCCAGATTCAAACTAGCCACCATTGGAGGTTCCAGCTTCCCAGTTAAGGCAGCACAGTTATGGAACTCCCTACCCCTTGCACTCAGATCTGACCAAACCTTCAATAACTTCAGAAAGAACACCATAAAATGGCTTATTGAGAATGCGACATAGCGTATGTCACTTTATACGTAACGTCTTCTTATAATGTTTGTACTAACCTGCTTTTACTGTTTGATCGCCATAGATTTGACTGTTTAGCTACGCCTTATCTGCACTTGCACTTGCCCTACCCTGCAGATCCGAAATGTCCACTATGCCTGTAACCTGTAACGTTAACTAATCTGTAACCTGTAAACGTTAACTAAGCTGTAAACCTCCTTGTTCTCTTGCGCCCTGCTACCCTAGGGTCTGGTGCGCACAATAAATAAATAAACAAACAAATATACGCACACGCTTTTCTGATCACCAGAGATTAGAGAAACTCCAGGCGCTCATAGTAAGAGCAGATTTACATTTTACTTCAACATTGAAAGCTACCAATGCCGTGTGCTTTTCTACTACGTCTGCCGCATAGCCGCCCATACAAGCATTGACTTCTTTGCTGCGCAGCCGCTAGAGAGCATATCTCCACACCCCCTTTGTAGTTCGTAGCTGCAACCCTACAGTGGTCCTTGCGCACCGACTATCAAATCCCCATGCCACCCCCCAGGCGAGGCAAGCAGAGGTAGGGTGGGTGTTATCCAGGGCCAGTGGCGTGAATTAAATCCCCAAAGTGCTCACCTACTGCTCGACATTTCCTTTTACACGAGGCTACCGCGGCCCCCAGCGCTGAAGCCCTGCTTTCCTCCCTCGTAGCTGTGACCCTACAGTGGTCCTTGCGCACGCGACTATGAAATCCCCCATGCAACACCCAGGCGAGGCAAGCAGAGGGAGGGAGGGAGGCTGGGTGTTACCCAGGGCTAGTGGCGTGAATTAAATCCCCAACGTGCTCCCCTACTCCGTTTACACGAGGCTACCGCGGCCCCCAGCGCTGAAGTCCCGCTTTCATCCCTCGCATTACTCTGCTCCTTTACCTGACTGGCTGCCACCATATTGCCTCTGCGCTGGAACCCCGAGACAACCGGAACCCTTCCTCTTCTGTTGTAGCACATCTTCTTGCTCGGGAACCGTCACCCAGAGAAGACCCGAACAAAGAAAACACACTTACTGCTTTCTGCTGTGTTGGGCGATGTCTATCCGGGTTATGCTTCCTTCCTCAGCTGGCGTTTCCAAACCGGTTCCTTTTCCCTTGTCCAGGTCCCAAAACACTTGCCCGAACGAGGTGAGTGTCTTGCCTGGTTGCCCGTTCACTTAAATCCTGGGCCCTTTCTGGCCATTTCTTCTGCCCTCCTCCTTGTCTGACTTCCTTCTTTCTGCAGGGCTGACCTCCTTGGAGACTTCCTTGACTTCCTTGAAAACATGATCTTCCTTTAACTTTTCTGCTTCCCGCCTCCTCATGGTACTTGCTGCGCCAGTGGTCTTCTTCTCGCGGACCCGCCAGGCTGGTCGGGCCCGCTCTCCGACACGGTAGGTAAAACGATGCCTGCATGTTCAAGCGAGGAACAAACAGTGAGCCCGCAAGAGCAAACGTTTTTTCCTGTATGTTAAGCGGGGACTTAAAACAGTGAGCCCGCAAGAGCAAACGTTTTCGTTCCCCCTTTACCCAAGCACTAAGAGCATACCCGAGAAAAGTGAGCTCTTTACCTGGTTTGTGCCGCCTATCCTTTTCCTGGCTTACTTACACACCCCAGACCTTTTGTTCCTTCTTGGGGGCCGTATTTCCCCCGGCTCCTTGCTGTTATATTTCGCACCTTCCCCAGGTGCTGTTTCCTGCCCTTTCCTGGGCTTTTGTTTCTTGTGGCGCCGTTCGGACGCCCCCGCCCTACTGCTTTCGCACAGTTTCCCCCCACCCTGCGCCTAAACTCCCAGGCCCTCCATCGGCCCGCATTTCATGCGGCCCGGGGCCTGGGGCATTTTCTGCAGTCGTTGCGGGCTTGGCTGTTCTTTGTTGGGCCCAGCGTGTCTTCCTCAGTCAGAGGCACCGCCCACGCCTGTGTATTGCAGCTTTTTACACTGCAGCGTGTGTGCCCTTTTCCTTGAAATTTCGCCCATTCACAGTCCAACTGTTCCGATTCGATATTCTCTCCATGTGTTCATGATTAAAACTTTTTGAAGGGCTGATTCTCAGTGTTAGGCAGAAACCTGTGCAGTTCCCTTAGGGACCACTGCAAAAGATTTAGGACTAGAGGTGTTTGGCAGTAAACCCACTTGGTAGTAGTCTGTACCACACAGATTCACTTGGTAGCTGTGACTGAGCAGTCAGACTTCCCTCAAGAAGAGTTAGGCAGTATACAGAGTATTCACAATAGGTCAAAAGAACACAGTAGAACAAGCAAACACTGCTTGGTGTAAAAGAGATATAATTATTTATTTAAAACCACATCTAATAAAACACACTGGCACTGATATCAAGCAGTTCAAAAACACGGTCCCTAAAAGATATACACTCCCTTCAATGATTAGTTAGACACGTCTTAAGTAAAGCAACACTTATTTTCAGACAGCGGTGAGCGCTTAACGAAGATGGCACTCTAATCAATCGGTTTAAAAGGGAGAGAAAGGCAGAGCAAAGATAAAAACAGATCCCAACACTTTCGGAAGAACACAGTAGGAGAAGAAGGCAGGTTAAAACAGTAAAGTCAAAGTTAACAAGGCCGGACCCACTTTAAGAGGCTCCGGTCGAAATGTGTCCAAGGTCACACGGTTCAAAGTGCCCAAAAGTCTC
The DNA here is from genome assembly GCF_040938575.1 of Ambystoma mexicanum. NCBI lineage: Eukaryota > Metazoa > Chordata > Amphibia > Caudata > Ambystomatidae > Ambystoma > Ambystoma mexicanum. The sequence goes on along the minus strand of NC_090928.1, from coordinate 943,236,873 downwards.
GCAATCAGTTCAGAAAGAGTTGGACCAAAAGAAAGGGACCAGTTAGATGGTCAAGGCGGCCAGCCCAGTCCAGAGGGTTAAGGGATTATTATTACCTTGTAGCAATCTTTAGAAAGGGAGGCCGGCGGACACGGTACCTTAAAGTGGTGAGAATACTCCAGCGGGGGCAGTGGTTCCTGGCAGCGGGTGCAAGTTGGTGCTTCATCCGGGGGAAGAGAGGATCTCGTCGGGCAGGAAGACAGGAGTCCGTTGCACTGCCAGGGAAGAAACCAGCCGCAGAGTTCTCAGTTAAAAGGAGCGGTCCTTTTATTCGCCGTCCAGTGGGAAGTGGCTATCCGGTTGCCGGGGTGCTTGACGTCTGGGGATGCGAGAAAAAGAAGGTAAACTGGTTGTGCCCGCCATTCAGGGGAAGAAGACTCTCCAGCCGGGAGATCTTCTCTGTCGTTGGGAAGTGGTGGGTCGGTTCAGCAGGGCTCCACCGGTGGTGTCGTCGTAGCAGGTCGGCTCAGCTTCTCCCTCGTTGGATTTTCAGGTCCTGTGGCGACTTCTAAAGTTCCAGTCCCAAAAGCCCTGCTTTTATGCAGCACACCCCCATTCACTCAGCCTTGGCTGTCAATCAAACATGCTAAGTGGTGAGCAGGCCGGCTCACCACTTGGGCCAGTCACACAAGAGTGCGACTTGAGTTACCAATGTAACTCAGTCCAGGGTGCCTAAACCCCCTCCCACACCCCCTGTGGTACCCAGACAGAGTGGCACCACTTTTCGAGGCTTCTGTGGAGAAGCCCGCCAAAAAGTGGAACAAAGGGCTCGACTTGGGTTGGAGTCACAGAAGAGAACACAAACGCCATTTTAGAATAGAGTTCTGGCAAAAAATACCAACCGGCGAATTAATATTAAATAAACAAACGGGCGGTATGTTCGAGGCTATGAGAATTAAATAATTAAAGTTGGTAGCCTCGAACAATGGGAAAATCCCATAGAGATATATTTGTGGTCGAATATAAAAAGTAGGATCCACTGCCACCAGCCAAAACTCAATCAGGGGGGACGGAGACGTGCCCCCTCGAATAACAGACCCCAGGGCAATCGAATTGTCCCGACCAGTACGTCCTCAATATGATGGTTTGTACTGGTTTCTGTTCATAATTTGGGACTAGTAAAGCCAATAGTGACTTTACATGCCCTGGGAGACCGTAGTCAGTCCCAGGGTATGGAGTCTATGGTGGGGTGTCACTATGACAACCCTGTGACACTGCACTGAGTGTGCTGTGTAACACACATAGTAAAAACATATGAGACCCTAAGGAGTAAAAGACCCCATAGCCCATAAAACAGATTAACAGTCAAAGGAACCCCACAAATCATGTCCAGGAGTGTGAGGAAAAGAGACTCACTCTTGGCAGGAGAAAAAAACAAACTCCAGAAATCCAGCAAAGCTGCCGGGAGACTCACTAGGTTAGGAAATTCAGCCTAAACAGAGAATTCTCCCTAACAACCACCCTCCGGTAACGCGGTTTGGCACGTTCGATCAGGGTGCCGCTCCGCGCGCAGTGATGTAGAAATAAGCGAGGCAAGGCGAAAAGAAAATGGCCGAGGTAAGAATAAAGAAGGCAAGAGGAAGGCAGCAGTTGGGCCGAGAAAGCAGAAAAAGTGTCTAGTAGCCGAAACTGGGCGTCCTACGGAAGGAGGACAGGGCAAAGGACAATGTCGCCTTTGCTGAGTGAGGAGCCCGGCGGCAGGAGAGGGGGCACTACCAACAGGACAGAAGAAAAATTGGAAGTAAATTGTAAAGAGGTTAAGCTCAGGCATCAGTGGTACGGGTAAGTCGCCCAGAACCAAGGACAGGAAGAGGAGAAAGCCGAATGAATACAAGGAGGAAAGGGCTTCCACAATCGAGGGAGAGAGCAGCGAGGAGGAAGAGAGGGACCCCTTGGAAGAATGGATAAAATGGGAAGGGTTACTAGGTAAGGAGAGAGAGAAGGGCTCTGGTAAAGAAGGGATAGACAAGAGTGCAGGGGCAGGTCCAATTCCACAAACCAAGGTAGAGAGCAGGAAGGAGGAACAGTGAGACTCCGTGGAAGCAGTGGTAAAATGGTAAGGAGTAATAGGTAAGGAGAGTGAGAAGGGCTCTGGCATAGAAGGGGGCAGGCAAGAGTGCAGGGGCATGTCCTTTTCCACTAGGTGACCCAGGGGACCTGGAACACAGCCCACAAGGGGCACCGACAGTATTACAAAAATACCCAGAGGATGGAGTGGCATTGTTAACGTGGCAACAAGGGGTCTTGAAGGTATACAAAGCATTGGGGGGGATGCATGAAAGAATATGAAAAAACAGGTACAACAACAGGGGAGAAGATAATAACGACAAGGAATCACTTAAGGTCAGGGGAACAGAACCTTTGGGGGCAGTCAATAGGGGACACACAGAGGACGGCAGAGTAGCAAAGTACCATACCACCAACGGCTCAAGGGGGTGGCACGGGAGATATCGGGAAAACATAGCTGGGAGCATGGAGCAAAAGCAGAAGGGCAGAAAAGGGGGAATTCCAAAGTGGTCAATAAGAGCAGTTATATGGCAGTCGCATATCAACCACGAGGAAAAGATGGCTCGGGGGCAATAGTTGGCAACCGTAGGGCAGAGATCGGCCACACCATGGAAGGCATGGGTTCCGCGAATAAGCATCAGGAATAATGGAAAGGCTAGCCATAAGGCTGGAATAGAAAAGGAAAAATATGGCCACGGGTAAGGTAGGAAAATAACGCCCATACCGGGAAAGGCATGGGTTCCACGAATAAGCAACGGAAATAATGAAAAGGTTAGCCATAAAGCTGAATAGAAAAGGAAAAATATGGCCACGTGTATGGCAGGTAAAGAACGCCCATACCGGGAAAGGCAGGGTTTCCAAGAATAAGCATTGGAAGTTCGACAGAAAGGAAAGAACGGTTGGCTACAAGGTCGACTCAAAAGAAGTGGGAGAAAACACGGAGAACGGAACGGGTCATTGACAAACTGACCAGGAACGCCCTAACGTACAAAACGGGTAAGCAGTACGAAAGGCATGTAAAAGATGTGTTGGTGGAAACGGGTGTGGAAAAAATTTCAACCGAAAAAATGTGTGCATTTCTGGAAGGGGCATTTGCCAAAGGGAGAAAGAAAAGCTGGGCGGCAGCACAGCTAGCGGCGGTGGCATATACCACAAAAGTGGCGAGCATACCGGATCCAACCGACATCGCTAGAATGAAATATGCTGTGAGAGGATGGGCTAAATTAGAGGGGTAGAAACCAGATGGCAGAAGGCCTGGGAACTTGGGGAAGTTAATAATCCTGTTAAAAGTGTTACGAGATCCATGCAGCAGCACGTAGGAAACCGCGCTGTTCAGGGCAGCATTCGCGCTGGCATATTACGGGGCTTTCAGGGTAGGGGAGCTGGTGGCCAGTTATACGGTGGCAGGAGACGGCCTGGCAAGGAGGGATATTAATATGGGAAACAAGAGGATGTCTATAATGTTAAAGGAATCTAAAACAGACCAAACGGGGAAGGGGAGAGCAATAGACCTCAATTGCATGAGAGGGAAGGACCATTGTCCCAGATGCATTACCCAAGAATTCCTGGATCTCCGACCAGAGGTCGACGGGCAGCTACTAATACATAGGGACGGCAGCGCACCCAGCAGGTATCAGTTTCAGGCGGTATTAAAACAGGCAGTGTCCAAAGCAGGATGGGATCCAGCTGAGTTTGGAACACACCCATTCAGGATAGGGGCGGCAACCTCTGCATGGGCGGGGGGCCTGGGAGCAAAGGGAGTGAAAAGGATTGGGGGGTGGAAGTCGCAATGTTTTAAAAAATACATAAGGGTGGAACTGATATAAACGCTCATCACCCCCGTTTCCAAAGGGGCTGGACCCCACAAGTCGTCATGGATAGTGGGGCACTCTTTCATGACCCAGGCAGGCAGGGGGCTGGAGGAAGTGAAGCAAGGACCACATTTCAAAAACACAATTGCATCCTGGTAGGGCCTCCCGGGGATGCACTGGGAGGACATTCGCAACAGGCTGGCGGACCTGATAGGGATCAGGCACCCCCCCCCCCCCCGAGTACCTGGTTATACACCTGGGGGGGAACGATCTGGTGAGCACAAATAGGGGTAAGTTGCAAAGGAACATTTGCGAGTAACTACATAACATAGCCCACAGTGGGTGGAAAACCAGGATTTTCATGTCAGAAATAATACAAAGAAGGGTCTGGTACGGGGCACAGAGGAGGCACGCAATCAAAATAGCCGGAAATAAACTAAATAAATCAGTAGAAAAGTATTGCAAGAGCACAGGGTTACACTTCATAAAACATGGACTACACCGGAACAATCCGGACATGTTTCACCAGGATGGGGTACACCTATCAAGCAAGGGGATAGAGACTTTTTCCGACAACATTTTTTAGGGCACTCCAGGAAAGGGGTTGTAGGTAGGGTGCTTTTGGGGGGGACCTGAACGGGCGTGAACAGCACCCGCTCAGGTGTGGCGGCATGTACCCAGGAACGAAGGCCCAAGGGTAACAAGGACTCGGGAGGAGCCTTGGGCAACTTCGAGACTGGACACAAGGTGCCCAAAAGCATATGGCAGTGTATTGATTTTGTTTTGTATTTTCTGTAAGAAAATAAAATGCCTACGGCCTACAACTTTTCCATAAACATAATTGGTCTGTGATTTATTATTTAGGTAGGGATCTGGTAAGAAGAGCAAAGCGAGCCCACACTACTCAGCCTATGTCCCAGGCCCCAGGCCGCATGAAATGCGGGCCGATGGAGGGCCTGGGAGTTTAGGCGCAGGGTGGGGGGAAACGGCGCGAAAGCAGTAGGGAGGGGCGCCCGAACGGCGCCACAAGAAACAAAAGCCCAGGAAAGGGCAGGAAACAGCACCTGGGGAAGGTGCGAAATATAACAGCAAGGGGCCGGGGGAAACCCAGCCCCCAAGAAGGAACAAAAGGTCTGGGGTGTATAAGTAAGCCAGGAAAAGGAGAGGCGGCACAAACCAGGTAAAGAGCTCACCTCTCTCGGGTAGGCTCTTAGTGCCTGGATAAAGGGGAAGGAAAAACGTTTGCCACCCAACCCACCCTACAAGAATAACGGAAGAAGAAGGGAGCAGGCAGGAGCCGGAACGCCAAGTACTCTTTCGGTACATGGTCCAAAAGAAGGAGCAGGCAGGAGTGGGAACGCTGAGTACTCTTTCGGTACACGGTCCAAAGCATGTTGTAGGTGGCATGTGCCCAGGAACGAAGGCCCAAGGGTAACAAGGACTCGGGAGGAGCCTTGGGCAACTTCGAGACTGGACACAAGGTGCCCAAAAGCATATGGCAGTGTATTGATTTTGTTGTTTTGTATTTTCTGTAAGAAAATAAAATGCCTAAGGCCGACAACTTTTCCATAAACATAATTGGTCTGTGATTTATTATTTAGGTAGGGATCTGGTAAGAAGAGCAAAGCGAGCCAACACTACTCAGCCTATTGCATTTGTGATTGTATGAACATAGAAGGAGGAGAATTCATCATGCTGGAATCACTAGTAAACTCTCTTCTTCCTGGGCAACTAGTTTGTATACAGGCTTAGATGGTGGCGCCTTCTGTACTAAACTTGTGCCTTTTGCCAAAATGATGTCTACTAACCTGGCAACTATGAGCCTCATTACACGGTATGGTTGCCGCCGGTATTTTACTATGTCCGCCTTTGTGGATGGCGGAATTACCGCCCTACTCCAAGGTGAGCGGGGGTGGTAATTCCCCATTCACCAAGGCACTTCCACATTCCCATTTTTGCCCCCATAGGGCTCAATGGGAATGGGGAAGGAGCTAATTACGGTACCGCGAATTGCTGTACTGTAATTTGCACCAAGGTCCCTTTGCGGGCCCGTTCCTTAACGGCTGGTAAAACCAGCCGTTGAGGTCGGGTCCTGCAAAGGGACCTCGTAGTAAGGTGGTAAGGGTTTACCGGTGCCCTTACCGGTACCGGTAATCCCTTACCGCATTCCGTGTAATGAGGCCCTATGTATTTAATGGCTTGTTGCTCATTGGCGGGGTGGAGCACAGACCAAATATTGCATCTACAGTATCAGCAACTTTATTGAAACTAGGATTAAAAGGAGTATCTTGATGAATTGAATTGTTTGTTAAAAAGGAGGCACTAGTGTCCATAATACTAGTGTCTAACTCCAAAGCTACTGCAATTTGTTCTAGATCAAGGCTGGCAGACAAGTTTGTGCTGGAGATAATGGGCCCCGTTATGAGTCTGGCAGTAACCCGCTGGTCCTACCGGCAGGTTGCCACAGGACGTGTAACACTTTTCTGGTGCCTGACATCCTGGTGCCACCGGGACATTATGAAAATTGTTAGTCCCCATTCCCATGGTGTCCACGAGGACTCCATCGGAATGGGGACACAGAATCACTGCACCGTTGCTAACGGTGGCAGTGCTTCCATGACAGCTCTGCCTACCTGGGCCGTTCACCTGGCAGATCAAACCTGCCGTGTGCAACGGCCCAAGAAGGCAGAGTTGTAGTGTGGCGGTCCGGACAGGGTGCCGGTTCGTTGCTACCGGCACCCTTATTTCCAGACCGCCATACTTGTATGAGTTGGTTCTTAAAGAGGAAGGTTTTGTATTGTTTTGTACAGTAGCAGATTGTGCCAATGCACATGGATTTGCTCATCTCACCGGAGCCACGTGGCGTTTAATCAGACTCTGTAGTGCATAAACTCTGGGCAATGGTGGTTGTTGTACTGTTTTCTGCTTGGATGAGGTGCTAGCAGTGAGTGTCATATTATCGCTGAGCTCTGTTTGTAGTACGAATAAATGCACTGTATGATATTAGTAATCGCATGTTGTGAAATAAATGTTTATCTTGTGGTGGCGTTGATATGTCAAAAGAAATGCAAAACCACTTACAGGTTGTCTTCTACAACTATTACGATATTGGATTAATTGAATACAGAGGACGGCAAGGTTGCAGTTAATCCGTAATTCGATAATGCAGCTCCCAGCATCTTCCTTTGGACCACTGCAGACCAAAACCACTCAGCATCACTCTGCGCGGCGCTCTGTGCTATTCGGTGGCTATTATAGTTTTGCTCCCAGGCCCCTTCCAAAAAGCACAGCCTCCACGGAATAGGCACTGACAAAATACTTGTCCACTGTAGACCACAACCACTCAGCAACACTCCGCACAAAACAGTTCAGTCTCTGCGTACACCCCTGGCCAATAGAACTGGCTGAACTGTGGACCTTTCTTGAACCAGGTGCCTGGCTGTTAGATTACAGTGGGCTATCTCTAATATGGTCTTCCTAAAGGGTCTTGGGACCTACAATTGATAGTAGTTGACACCATCTCCCTGAGGGCTCACACTGACTCCATACAGGAGCCCCGCTCCTCTCTATGAAATGTGTGGTCTTCAGCATTCAACTCTCATGCTAAGAGAGCAGGTTCTTCTGAGTTTGGGGTGAATCCTATCTTGGCACCTCTACGAAATCTGGTGAAGCATGATTTGGGAAGTATCATGGTGGGCCTTCTGCTTCTTGTGCTTCCGTCATCCCTCCTCAATTTCGGTGTTCTCCAACGTAGCAAATTTCCTCAATATCAGGGATGAGTATTGGTTCACATATTAATTGTGTGATGGGTTGTGCTGGTTTCAGAATAAAAAGAGTATTCCCCAGGTTCAGCAGGACCACTTTGACCACTCCCCGGTTATCCCAGTCAATCACTCCTACTCCCACTTCCAGCGAATACGTATGCGTCAACCCTGACTTTGGAGCTACTCTTCTATAGTTTTCCTTCATTATCTTCAATTGTGGTCCAGTCTTAACCATGGTTTGGCCTTTGGGAGAGATGGTGACTTCTGCATCTCCATATAGCTCACAGCCCGCTGCTTCCTCTGTGATTTGGGTGGGAAGCATTGCTATGTTCATCATTTGCACTGATTTACACATCTTGGATGCCAATGGGTGACCTCTGTATTAGGTCTAGGGATCCTACTTTTGGCACCATGTTTCACCGATGGCACAAGAACCACTCTGTCTCAGAGACATTTCAAGGTTTTTTCATTGAAGATATTTTGGGCCCTAGACCCTTCCCTCTCTCTCTCTCTCTCTCTTTTCTGTTGTAGCACCTCCACCCTAACCCAGGCATCCCAGACCCAAGGTCAGTAGATACAGAAGACTGACCCCTACCCTCTAGTCCTATCTGCTGCTAGTGGTGAGAACCTAAAGGCAGTACTCTTCTTCCATGATGGGGTTTCTTGCTTGGGTGTTTCTAAAAGCAAAAGGAAGACACTGGCAAGAATCTGACACTGCAGGTAAGGCTTGATAAAACAGTGGTCTAGAAACATGCAGGCACAAGTGGAGAGGTGTCAGGAATTGGGCCCGCTTAACTGCCACCGTCCATCTCAGGTGAAGGACTGGCTCTGGATTTCTCCCTAGTAGACCTACCACCCCCAGCTGATAGGGGATCCCACCCAATCCTTGTCCGAGATTTCAGAATGCATTTTTGCATTTTGTATCCCCACCCTGGGATCGCCAAACCTTAGTCTGCTGGAGGAAAACAAAAATGGGGGATTACAGATCGACGAGGTATAGAAAGGAGGATCGGAAGAATGGAAGGGAGCTTGCACTAAGGGAGAGAGTGAATGGAAAGATGTTATGTTAAAGGTATTTGTACCGCACAACGTCACCACCAGAAGTGGTCCCAGGTGTTTTGGCGGATCTGAAAGAGGAGGGGAGAGGGGTTAGTAGGGTGTAGTGGGAGCAGGAAAGTGAGAGTTGTGATGTCCTGTCGGCAGCTTCAGTTCGGTTTTCACCGTGCGCTGAGCTTAAGTGTGGTTATCGGATCAGTGAGCGTTTCCATGTGCTGTTGCAATGGGTTATGCGTTGTTAGTCTGTTGTTGTGGTGTGGTGAAGTACGTGCGGATTGTTGTGCAGAGAAGTGGTTGTGTGGGTTTCCGTGTGAGAAGTGTATGGGGAAAGTTGAGGTTTTTCTAGTTTAGGATTTGTTTTTCTATTTTTGTTTTTGTATTTTTTAAATTATTTATCATCCTGCGAGTTAGGTATTGTAGCCCGTCTGCTTCGTCGGAGGCATAACGGGGTGGCAGCTTTCCTCAGTACCTGGTCGTAGCAAGTGAGCTCCCCCACTCTAGTGTTGGGACACAAAGTCCACAGGATTCAGTGTCCCCCGCCCACCTCAGTGTCGGTGGTCCCCACCTGCCCACGATTCCTCTGTAGACCAGCGACACGTGGACATGCCATGCCCCCCACACTCTCAAGGTCCCTCCTTGCTTGATGCCAAGTGAGATCCTAGCCTAACTACATTCCTGCTTTGGCATAATGATATGCATTAGTGGCATCCTCCGCCCACCTTCCGTTTGCGCAAGATATGTTTGGGGATCAGGGGCGATGGGTTCCCTTTTTAGGGTTCTTGTTTCCCGTTGCGTAAGTGCTTACAAGTCATTTCCTTCTTGTTCCGGGGTGAAGAGCCAAGTTTTGAGTAGTTTTCTGAATTGAAGATGATCTCTTGTGTTACGTATGTTTTTTGATTCCAGGTTATTGGTGCCAGGTGAGAGAAAGACGATCCTCAAGTTTTCTATTGTTGTATGGTTTTGGTTCTAGACGGATGTTGGTGCTAGATCTGAGTGGTCTTGTTGGGTTGTAGATGTTTATTTTCTCTCTTAGGAACTCTGCTGCTTGGTGGGGGATTGCTCTATGCGTTATGCACATTGATTTGAACTTTATTTGTTGTTTTATTGGCAGCCAATGTAGCATTTTCAGTCCTGGTTTGATGTGTTCTCTTGGTGGTAGTTTGAGCAGGAGTCCGGCCGCAGCGTTTTGGATGCGTAGCAATTTTCTTAAGAGTTGTTCTGGCATTCCTAGGTATAGGCTGTTGGCGTAGTCTACTCTGGACATGATGAGCGTGATGATGGTGTAGTAGGATCCTTTTTACTGCGTGTAGAAGGAAGAAGCATTTCTTGATTATAGTGTTTACTTGTGGCTCTGGCGTTAGTTCGTTGTCCATCAAAACTCCCAGGTTCTTTACTATCGTTGACAGAGCTGGCTCTGTACCAAGTTCCATTGGGCATGGGATGTATTGATTGTTTTCTCTGTTTGTCGATATGATCATTATTTCTGTTTTTCGTGGGTTGAGTTTGATGTTGTTTGAGTTCATCCAGTCGTAGAGTTCTTTGAGGCAGCCATCCGGTGTTGTGATTTCTTCCTGTCTGTAGTCTATTTTGTAGACCATTTGTGTGTCGTCCACGTAGTTCTAGCATGTGACGCTGTGTCTTTTAATAAGTTTGATTAGTAGAGCCAGGTAGATGTTGAAAAGCAATGGCGGGAGAAGGATGATCCTTGTAGTCCTCAACATGTAGATTCTCTTGAGGTGGATTTGAAAGGTTCGATTCATATGGTTTCTATTCTGTTCTGTTTGTTAGGAAGGATTTTCAGGCCGATTCATGGAATTAATGTGTGCCGAAAATCTCTGTGCAAGTGCGAAAATCACAGTGCAAGCGTGCGAAAGCCGCGCACATCGATTCATGGAAGTCCGTGCGCGTGTTTATTCTGGGATGTGCGCTAAAATCCTGCATGGCGCACGTGGGCGCACACGTCATCAAACGGCGTGCGCTACACACACAGTCAAAAGCGCACATAGCGCGGTGCACATAAGTAGGCGGAACACGGGGCGTAACACGCGGAATGGGGAACAATGCATGAAAATGTGGGAGCGTTACAGGGGAAGTACAGGAGGCAAATGCGCGGAACACCCACACGCGCGCCTAAAACATGTATTCATGGAATCGAACAGGGCAAACGTGTGTTGCAAAAAAGACGCGCTAATCCGGAAACACATACGCCAGCAGGAAGCAGGCGTACGCAGACCTGTGCAGCATAAAAGTGCGTGCAAACAACAAACAAGCTCAGACGCTACGATGAATATACCGTTCCTCGCAGCAGCGGTCGTGGGACACCGGAGGAGGAGGAGGATAGTCAGGGCCCGAATTTTTACACCCAGGACCAGCCTTTTTGGGATGCCTGATGACCAGGCGTATGGGAGGTACAGGTTTCCACCGCACATAATACTCGACCTGGTGAGTGAGTGGGAGGAGGACCTCACATCACCCACCCTGTGCTCCCAAGCACTGAGCCCCTTGGAAAAGGTGCTCAATGTACTGCACTTCTTGGCCACTGGTTCATTTCATCGGACAAGTGCCATAGTGGGGGGGGGGCGTGTCACAGGCCACGCAGTCACGCTGCCTACACCAGGTGTTGGCCATCATGACTGCACGCCCATCACTCCGTAGGCACATATACCTGCCCCGAACACCTGCAGAAAGGTAGGCTGCCGTCCAGGATTTTTACTGGGTGGCACACTTCCCCAAAGTGCTAGGTGCCATTGATTGCACCCATATGGCTCTACGTCCTCCGAGGGCAACTGAGCACATCTATAGAAACCACAAGCACTGGCATTCCATCAACGTGCAGGTAGTATTTGATGCCAAGGGAATCATCACCTCAGTATATGCCAACTATCCAGGGTCCACCCATGACAGTTTCATTTTCAGAATGTCAACCCTAAACCGGGTCCTAGAAGCTGGGCGGCATGGCGATACATGGCTGCTTGGTGAGTATAAATGCCTCTGCACATGCATGCATGTCAGATACTGAGTAATGTCACAACCCCACTAATGATACCCATCATCACCTCCCCAGAGGACAGTGCCTACCCTCTGAGCACCCACATGATGACGCCAATTCGGAACCCCACCACACCACCGGAGGTAAGATACAACACAGCCCATATTGCAACCCGGGGCATAGTGGAGCGCACATTTGGAGTGCTCAAGTCACGCTTTCGCTCCCTTGTCCGCTCTGGTGGGCAGCTGCTGTACGTGCCCCCAGTAGTGTGCAGGATCATAGTGGCAGCATGTGTCCTGCACACCGTTGCAACACGCCGGGGTCTGCCGGTGGACATGGTGGTGCCCCCACATCCCCAACCACATGTACGGCCGCTGCGCATGGGAGGGGAAAGGGCAGTGGTAAGGCAGCCCGTATGCAGCTGGTGGCTAATTACTTCACCTAAAATCACACCCCTGTGGAGTGCACACAGCCCTGGCACATTCCAGCTGACAATCAATGATGATGACATAAGAGACAGTCAACTGTCACAATCATACTAGCCTGAGATTGGTCAGCTGGAAGTGTTACATTGTGTGTATCCCTACCTACCAAAAGACAACCAATGCTGTGTCACAAAAAGACACACATTTATGCTGCATGAATGACTACCCCCTTGCAAAATGCAACATGAAAATAGCGCCATGTCACCCAACCCCTCCCCATCTCCGCCACCCAACACACCATGGCATGTCGTGCAGTGTGAAAGCAAACAAAGGAATGCACAGCACATGACACAAGTGTCACAAAGTGCATTATCCCAAATGGAAACAGGCCACAGACAATTTGCTCCCAGTAATCAATAACAAACAGCACACGTGACCAAATACTTACCAGCAACACAATACAGTGAAACAGCATGACACATTGCCAATATGACAGTACAAACTCAAAGTAGTGCAAGTCTTACAACCTGAATAAGCCAGCACATCGACCCCTTCCAACTGCAGAGTGCTGCTGTCAGGCAAATGTCAGTGTACTGCATACAACATAAACTGCATCTGCAAAGGAGACGGTCTTGTGAAGACATGAAGAAGGTACCTGCGAATAAGGAGGAAGACATGGATGCACAAGCACATATCAATGCACCATGCAGTGTTCAATACAAAAACAATCCCCACTAGGGATGTCCACACAGTTATGACTACAGACTGCCCACACAGCTCATGGGAGCCCAATGTCACTGTGTAAGTCACTGCCACTTGGACACACCCTTTGCAAGCCCATGGAAACGGGAAGCAGGAGGGGTGGGTGTGTCCGGAACCCAAGCATCTAACCCAAACACAGGACAAGCCTGCATGTGCTCAGCCGGAATACACAGTGGATGCCCGCGGGAGCCACACAAGGCGATACACTGTAAATAAATAAATAAACAATCAAAAATGGCCATGTGGGGGACAGGGTGGGGGGGAGCCACCCAGGAGGTTCGAGGACAGGGTGCACACCAACACCCACCTGCGTGGATGTTGCGAAAAAAAAATACCTCCATGGGCTCATGGCCTGCACGGCTACGCTACTGTGGGAGAACTGCTGCTGTCGCTCTCTTCACCCTCTGCTGCTGCATCAGGAGGTGGTGGTGCTATGGGAGGCACCCCACGCAAAGCCCTGGTATGGTCCTCCATGGCAGCAAGCATGCGGGTGTGGAAGGTCTCGTTCTGGAGGATGATAGTACGGAGATCCCCATGCAGCACCTGACGGGTTGCCTGCATTTCTGCACGCATGGCCTTGCATGATGCCTGGATCTCCTCCCGAGTTGCCTGCAGCTCAGCTGAGAGCGAACGTGTGAGCTGCTCCAGCTGCTGTTCTGACCTAAAATTTCGGGAAGCCTCAAGTTCACCCAGAGTCTCCCTGAGGTTACGGAGTTCTACTCTCAGGGCTTCCCTGTGACTCTATAGATATGGCTTCGCGCAGAGTCTCCAGTGCTGCCCGTAGGTACCTGTTGGACGCCAACATGTCTTCCCTGTGTGATTGGCAAATGGAGTCTGTTGTCTGCTGTTGTTGCTCCATCTGCCCTTCAGGTGGGAGAATGGAAGCGGCCACCCTCTCCATTGCCTGAGCCATCATTTCAACCGATGCTCCCTGTTGGGCTGCTATACCGTACATGGAGTTTTCCCATACAGTATTGCCTGGTGGCGTACGGCCACCGCGTCGGCGGGCACCACACCTGTTCGGGGCAAGGCGATCTGCACCTTGCTGTGCTGGCACTGCCTGAGGCTGCAGGACTGCATTCCCCCTCTGATCTGCTGGCCCAGGAACAGGATCAGATGTTGTGGAGTGTGACCCTGCATCCGTAACCGCCAAAGGCAGACTTACCAACACTGACATCCCCATAGAGGGTTCTACCCCTGGTGCAGGTGGGTTGGACAGAACAGAATCCCTGCCAGAAACACTCACTTGCGACAGCACATAAGTCTCATCATCTGATTTAGCACCTGAATAGAGGTCTGGGGAGGTGCACCCAGAGACACCCCTGGACAGTATGGTCTGCAGTAAGATTGGGTTTTCACCCAGCACCACACCACGTCCTCCACTGGTGCCCGGTCGTGCCTGAGATTCCTCCTGGGTCTGCACCATCTCCTCAACAGTATCAAGTGTGTCATCACCTTAAAAAACACAAAAGACAACAAATGGAAACAGGCATGAGCACCATAGCACACATATAGGCCTGACAAGCCAGAGATCCAGTACATGAATTACATATGTCCCACATGACAATAACCCTGGCATGCATGCACTGTCAATGAGTTGGAAGGGGAGGCAAAAAGGAGACACTGAGGACAACAAGATGGAAAAGCAACACATTTGCTGCATGCTGGGTAGCACTGGCATCACACATTAGCCTGTGAGTGGCATGTCCAATACACATACATGACACATGCAAGCACACAGATGGCATGTAGCCTAGCCATGGTACATTTGACAAGTACAGCCATATTTCAGTGAATGAGTACTGTCACCCATCCATGTGAGATGGGCATGATGAGATGAAAAATGCTAAATAGTGTGACAAAATACGCATGTGCCACACACTGCAACACATCCAGTGTACAATAATACAGTGATCGCAGGCAGATGTACACATCAATGGTTGGTCACTTCAACATGACAGGAAACAACTATCATATTCCACATTCAAACAGGCCCCCAAAATTAATGTGAGCAGGCCAATACTCAATCAGCCTGAATGGACTAATCATTCACATAACAAGGTAACAAATGTGGGCCAATGTGGGGTGTAATCAATGACAGAAGCACGTCACATATGTGGCATTAGGGCTGAAAATGCATTGCAAAAATGGGAGAATTGAAACAATCAGCCTGAATGAACTCTGAAAAATTCAGAACAATGTTGTTGCAAGATGACAGTTCAAGGGCAACTGCAGTAATGTGGCGCTAATTGGCTACTGTGGGCAGAAGGGATACTGTCATACCCAAATCCAAGGCCGGTGAATGTTTTGGAGGAAGCACATGGGTGACCCATACCACTTAGGAGTACACACCCTCACCTGGCACTCAATCAGAACCCGTCACTCAAACAACATACACATGGATTACACACACATGCATGGGCACTCACCGGACAATGCGTCCTAATCTGGTAGGTCTCCCACGCCTTGGATCTGTTCCTCTGTGACAAAGGTTCCAGGAACAGACTCATGTTCAGTGAGTTGGTTGTCCTCTGGTGGAGACCCACCGCCAGTCACCAGAGTAGAGGCATGATTTGAGGCCAGCTTGTTCTTTGCTCTGCCTTTCAGGTCATTCCACCGCTTGTAGCAATCATCAGCTGTGTGCCTCACAAATCCAAGGGCACTAATGTGGTCAGCGATGGTCTGCCAGTGTGCCCTACGTTGACCAGGTGTGGTCTTGCACCCTGCAGTCACCACCATTTTGCGGCTATGTGCCGTCACATAGGCCACAAGTGCATCAAGTTCGGCATCATTAAAGCTAGGCTTCCTTGGCGTGCCGGAGTGTGTAGCCGTGTCTGGGGTCTCAGCCTGTAGTGCCGGAACACCCTTCTTCTTTTTCAAAGGTGGTGCGGATCCTGAGCAGCTTTTGCCGCTGTGGTCAGTAGGGGCAGAAGCACAGGTGGACTGGGTACTAGAAGTGTGCGAATGCACAATGGCCATAGGTCTTGGTGTAGGCATTGGCTGCAGGGTGATGTTGGCAGGGCCAACATCGGTTTGATGGACCTGGACCGACACTGTCCCGGCTGGGAGACTCAGAGCTGGGGTGGATAGAGCTGCAGCTGCCCCTGCAGCCTCCCCACCCTGCCTACTTGGGGCAGCAGATGACATTGCTGCCCCAGATCCATGTGGCCTGGTGACAGCAACACGTGGCTTAGACTTGCTGACCCTTGCTGACCTGGAAGTCAGCCTGGGAGTCATCCTGTGTCGGTTCAGGTGCCAAAATGGGCCGGTCCAACAAGGGCTGAGCTGGGATGGTGTCAGCTACGTTTCCCACAACTATGGGCGGAGGGGCATGGGTGTCCCTGATTGGTCCACCACACACGGGGGTCTAGGGGCACCCTGCAAATCCTGGCCACATCCCCTACTGCGCCCACCATGCCCACCTTTTGGAGGTCAGCCACCTTTGTCTCCCTTACTGCTTGGTCACCTCCCAACCATGGCACTGATGTTGTTGTGCGTATGGGAGTTGCAGTAAACAATTGTCCTGGGCAATTGGGATGAAAGGGGTAGGGTACTAGATGGAATTTGTACCCTAGTGCTCTAGCAAGGCTGTATGTGACCCCTGGGGGAAGATGATGGGTCACGCAACGCACAGGCACCCCAAAAACAAAAGCACATGTGCACGCAACCCCTGGTAGACCATGTGCGTGGAAAAATAAACCTGCACTATGCTGTGGCACCCAGAAACACAAAAATAAGCGTACGCATGTTACACGCAGCCTACAATGACCTCTGAAGAGGTATGCGACACACGGGGGCAACCACAGTTGGAAAATACGTGCGCGAATCACCGTCTGCCCTGAAAAAGAACGTGAAAAAGACGCGCGCCAAAAGAAGGAAATAACGCAGTCTGAGGAAACAGAGAGTACGAACTGGAAACGTTGTGAAGTAATCGCGTGTGGACTGACAAGAAGTACAAGATACACCCGCTCGCTCTCCACAAAAAGCACGTACAAGGAAATAGCGTGATACTCGTGCCTTTTAAGCCAGCCCACACGTGAAACGTCACTTACGCGCTAAGGCCCTTTCCTCCAATAGCACGGTGACGTGCAGTTTTCTCACGTGATCATTCACTATGCACCCGTGTTGTGGGCAATGCCTGTGCACCTAACGTCACTTACGCGCTAAGGGTCTTTCCTCGAATTACACGCTGATGTGCAATTTTTTCACGTGCCAAATCACTCCGTATCAAGCTGGCCACGCAAATACACACGGAAGACCACGCTCCTGCCCAAAAGGCCATTTTCCTGCCCCCCAGAGCCCCGAGCACGCTCCCACCTGCCATCTGCTGCTGCCTGACTGCCTGCTGCCCACGTGCCCTGCTATTTGCTGCCTGCACGTCAGTCAGGGGTGCAGTTGCTGTAACCACCCTTGCTGGAACTGAAGAGTCCCGACTGGGATACCATTGCTCCACAGCCCAGCCCCAGGACCCAGTTGCCCACCCACACCTGCCTCTGGGGTTGCCATGCCGGGAACAACACCATCTGACACCACTGGCAACCCCCAGCCAGAGAGGCAGAGGGCCACCAGCTTCAGTGCCAGGGAAGTGTGTGTCCTGGTGGTGCAAGTCCTGGGGCAGTATGATGCCCTCTTTGGAAGTTTGCATCGACAATGAAGGACGGACCAGGATCTGGATGGACATCGTGACTGCTATCAACGAGGAGGGGGTGGCAGTCCGCGACATCAAACATGTCCGGAAGCGCTGGGAGGACTTCAGGTTCAGGACCCTCGACAAGGCCCAGCGCCTCTTGATGGCAGCGGATGCCAAGGGGCGCCAGGGCCACCTGTCGGACCACCAAATGAGGGTCCTGGAATGCACACACCCAGCGCTCCATGTCCAGGTCCTTGAGAGGCAGACCCGTCTGGAGTCGAGCGTTAAGTGTACATGCATACTGATTGGACGCTGTGCGTGTTGTGGTGTGCCAGTAGTGTGCAGGTTGCACATGTGTTTTTGTAGGGCCATGTATGGATGTGTATGTACAGGGGCGTGAGGCTGACACATGTGAGTCCTCTCATGTGTGAGACACATGGATGGTGTATGTGTTGGTAAGCATGCAGGCCAAATGCAGGTGTGGGAGCACACATGTTTGAATTACTGTGTATGTACGTTGGCATGGTTGTGGTGTCACACATGGATGGTGGTTCCAGCTGCATGTATCTGCACTGTGTGCATGTGTGTATATTTGACAAGTGTGCAACTGTGATGCAACATGGATGCATGTGACACTGACATGTAGAAGGCTGAATGGCAGATGTGACATGGATGGCGATGTCATCACTGCGACAGTTGGTGGAGATGTACACATGCATGTAAGTGTGGTGGCCTGTGTGCATGTGTTGTGCACTCCCCGTGTTTCATGTGACATCAGGCTCACCTTTGGTTGCTTGTGCTGTTGTTTGTGTATGGATGGTGCTGCCTGGTGCAATAATGCTGTTGAATTGCTCGTGTGTGAGATGAAATGACATGTGTGCTGGGGAGTGTGATGCCATGCCTGAAGTTTGACACTGACACTCATGTACAACTGTCATGTGTGTATCAGTCCATTGCCCTGATGCCTGTGTTCTATCTCTCCCTGTCTGCAGCGTCAACTGATGAAGAGGGCGGAGAGGGTGCTGTGGAGCAGAGCGGTAGGGATCGCACCACCAGCCGGAGACGCAAGGCCCGGCTCCCCTCCCAGGTTGCCATCTTGTCAGGGAGTGAGGAGTCTGGTGCCGCATCCCAGGCCGCAGCTGCCGAGGGTAGGTCCAAGAGGCGGAGGTTGGAGGTGGAGTCCTCGGCAGCAGAAGGAGCAGCTGAGACCCCACAGGGTCCGACGGAGGAAGATGGCACGATGGTGGAGGAGGAGGCCGTGGAAGGGACACACACGGGGTCTGTAGGTGGGGATTTCACTGGTGCTAGTGGTGCAGTGCAGGGGCAGGGACGGGAGGCAGCACAGGGCGCCGCGGAGGTGCCTGTGTGTAATCCTGTCCCCGATTCTGTGACTGCGTCTTCCCGCACCAGCAGCGATGCCTACGTCCAGACCCATTTTCAGGGAGGGGATCCGCTTACAACAACTGGCCTTCCTCTCCCTGCAGACGTGACTATGCGGGACCGGGTTGAGCCTGTCCTGAGTGGGATGATGTTGCGTCAACGGGGCATGCGAGGTGACCTGCAGTGTTTTCGTGAAGACACTGCATGTCATCTCGAATGCCTCATTGACCGCGTTGACCTACTGGGACTGGTCACCAGGGCTGGATTCCTCCCTTTACTGGACCTTGTTTCGACCCCCTCCTCACCTAAACACCCTACGCGCCAGTCGTCCTCCATGCCATCTTCCCACCCATGTATCACCTGGGTACCCTGTGGAGCTGCCTCTGACCCAGCGGCCAGGCTGGTGGGCGACACATCCCTGTTACAGTCGGGAGTCGACGTCCAGCAGGGGTGGCCACCACGACAACTGCACCCCAGCCAGAGGAGGACATGCAGGCAGCAAGAGCAGGGGCACAGGCAAAGCAGCAGCAGCAACAAGTTGGGAGCCATGATGGCTTGGGGCTATCAACATCGGAGGTGCAGGCATCAGCCAGAAGGCAGGAGGACCCAGGATTACAAGTGTCTTCTGTGTGGCAGCGGTTGGGCCACACCATAGATGCGGAGCGGCGGCGGGCGGAAGAGGCACGGCTCACAATGGTCAGGGCGGAGAACTCCATGCGGAGGGCACTGAGGCGGGCCGAGTGTCTCGAGGCAATTCGCAGGGAGTTGGAGGTCAACATGTCATTGTCCCTGCGAACCCTCTGGGCCATGGAAGAGGACTGCCTCCAGGACATCGAGCAGGAGTTTGATGATGCCCTGGCCCGGGAAATCGGGAAGTGAGCCGTTGGACTAGCCCGCCGCCATTGTATATAGTTTGTAGTTTTAGGTTTCCTTTATCTTTTTCATTCATTCGGGGCGCCTGGACTATGCCCCGCCTTTTTGTATATAGTTCTTTATTAGGTAGTTTTTTGGTTAGGTTTCATTTCATTTGTTGGGCTCATGGACCCTGGATTACTTCTTTGTACATAGTTGAACAGTGGATTTATCTATTATTATTTTTCTCACAATGGATTAATGGATTTTACTGTTTCAGTTTCCTTTGGATTTGATTTGTTGGGCGGAGACTTTGGACACATTTTCATTTCGATTGGTTTGGATTCAGACTTCGTGATTTTCTCCTTGTGTTTTGGACATGCTGCATTTCATCTTTTTTGATGCATTTTTTTCATGTTTTCATTGGATTTCATTATTTTTCTGTACAATACATTTTGTTTTATTACTTTGATGTGTGGTATTCTCTCATTGGTTTCATGCATGTCACGGTGTAGGTTTTCACAATCACCAGCACCCATTGTGGGTTTGTGACAGACATGTGTTGATGTACATGCTTGCCATTTGGGTTGTATCATGTAATGGGCATTTCAATGTGGGGTGGATCCGATACTTGGTTGGGTCTTTGCACAGGGGTGGCGTGCTGTGGGATTTTGGAGGCCATGAGGCACATGATTGTGGATCATGATGTCGTGTTGGGGGGACATGAGTCCGGGCCTGCTGGCAGGTGCCCGTCAATGCTGGGTGGGTGGGGGTGCTGGGGGACATGAGTCGGGGACTGCTGGCAGGTTCCCGTCACTGCTGGGTGGGTGGGGGCCCTGGGGGACATGAGTTGGTTACTAATGCAGGGTGTTATGTGGGCTGGCTGGGGGGCCTGCCCATGGTGGATGGGCTGCGTGTGGAACATGACCAGGGGTGCAGGGTAGTCCCCTGTGGTATGGGCTGCCTGCAGGGACCGTGGAGGGGGTAGAGGGCACACCTGGGAGGACCCACACTGCCAATTCATGTGTGGGACTCCCCGCGCACCCCACTGGATACACGTACCCGCTCTGACAGCGAAATCGCGTGTGAAATTCCCTCGAACCCCAGTGATACACGTACCCCGCTCGCACAGGGCCAATCGCGTGTGAAACTCCCCGCGAACCCCAGTGATACACGTACCCCGCTCGCACAGGGCCAATCGCGTGTGAAACTCCCCGCGAACCCCAGTGATACACGTACCCCGCTCGCACGGGGCCAATCGCGTGTGAAACTCCCTGCGCAGGGTTGTACATGTATTCGGAGGGGTGCGCGGGGAGTTTTACAGGTGTTTTCGTGGTTGGGGGGCTGTATGCTGGTCCACTGGCCTGTGCGCCATGTACAGGATTTGTGCGCTGTGCATGGCGCACGGGGAGGGGTTGGGGGCATAACTGGCGCGGCTGCAGGGTCGCTGCGCCACGGCTGGTAATGGATGTTGAAATCCATGAATACGCTGTGCGCGGAAATGGATTTTGGCGTACGCGGCTG
This sequence comes from Ambystoma mexicanum, assembly GCF_040938575.1. NCBI lineage: Eukaryota > Metazoa > Chordata > Amphibia > Caudata > Ambystomatidae > Ambystoma > Ambystoma mexicanum. The sequence goes on along the minus strand of NC_090928.1, from coordinate 943,215,634 downwards.
GCGCAGACTGTCGCACGTGCACACTGTGCGCCAGCCGCATGCGCCATTTGTGCGCTGAATTCTATGAATTACCCCATTTATCCATAGTAGTGCTAGCTCAGTGATTCCTATTTCTTCCAATCCCCCGATGAGGATGTGGTTGTCGTGGTTGACTCTGTCAAAAGCTGCGTAGAGATCCATAAGTATCAGAGCTGTGCTTTTGTCTGAGTCGCATTCGCCTTTAGATTGTCCCAAATTGAAAGCAGTCCCGTTTCTGTTCCTCTCATTGGTCTGAAGCCTACTTGTGCCTGATCTAGCAGTAGGTGTTCTTCTATGAATTGTTGTATTATTCTCTAGATGTATTTTTCGAGTAGTTTTGCTGGGTATGGGATGTTGGAGATGGGTCTGTAGTTGGAGAGGTCCTCCACGTTGCAGGATGTTCCCTTGAGGAGCGACTTGATGTATGCTGATTTGAAAGCTTGTGGTACTTTCCCTGTTGTGATTGATTGGTTGAGAAGGTTTCTGTAATATTCCATGGGAGGTCCTTGTGTGAGGATTGATTTGTGCATGTCTGGGGTGCAGGGATACATGGGGGATCCTGCTTTGTTGCTATTGTTTACCAGCTTGAAGGATGTCTCTGCTGATTTTTGGGGGATGTTTCAGAGTTCGTTTTGACGGTCCTCGGATGGGTGGGTGGGTTGCATGTTGAGGTTGCTTGGTCTGCTTTGTATGATTTGTTGGATGATGCTGATTTTTTTTTTCAAGTGGTTTGCAAGGTCATTACATAGTTTCAGCGAGGGTATCGGTGTGTTGTTGCAGCCGGGGGTTTTCTCATTTCGTTTATTATTTTAAACCGTTCTTTTTGGGTGTTTGGTGCTTTGGTGATTCTGTTGTCGAAGTATTTCTTTTTGGCCTTTTGGATTTCCTTTTTGTATGAGCGGATTTGTTTTTGGAATTGAAATTAATTGGCATGGTCATTTTTGTTCATGCATTCCATTTCCAGTTTCCTGCTTTTTCTTTTCATGGCGGGGTAAACCATTTTGCTGTTGCTCTTTTGCCTGATGCAGTGAAAGGTTTTTCCTTATAGATCTCGTCTATTGTTGTGGTTATCCAACAGTGAAGTAGTTCTGTTTTTCTGTCAAGGTCGGCTTCGCCTATAGTTGTTGCAGATGGTTTGTTGATTTCCAATAGTTCAATTAAGTTACTATTTGTGATGGTCCTTCAGTTTCTTTTCATGATAGTTGGCAGATTGTTCGGTTGCTTGGTTGTTGGTGTAGCCAGCGTGATCACGAATGGGATGATGAGGTGGTCGCTCCTGAATTGGTGCTGCTGTGTCTAATGAGGTTTTTGTTGGCGAAGATTGCGTCTAGTCTATGTCCCGCCGCGTGAGTTGCTCCTTTCTAGTTGGTGTAGTTTCGTTGTCTTCAGTTGTTTGGCTAGTGATTTTTGTGTGATTGTGGTTTCTTCATCAAACCAGATGTTGAAGTTGCCAAGAATTATCAGATGTTCCTCGTCGATGGCTAGGTTGGTGATTGCTTCTGTGAAGGCATCCACAAAGGTTGCATCGTAAGTTGGTGATCTGTATATCAAAATTAATTTGAGATTTGTTTTGGGGTTTGTTGATAGGAGGAGGATTAGAGATTCACAGTTTTCTATGCTTAACGGGTCTTCTATTTCGATTTTTAGGTGTTCTTTGTAAGCTATTGCCAGTCCTCCTCCTCTTTTGTTTTTTCCTGTTTGCTTGAGTGCATTTGTTTTTTCCTGTTTGCTTGAGTGCATTTGAAGTTCTCAGGGAGGCAGTTATGGAGTGTGATTTTGTAATTGTAGTCTAGCCATGGTTCGGTTATGAATAGGATATCGATGCCTCCGTCGGACAGGAGGTGGTAGATTTTGGTGGCATGTTTGGACATTGCCCTAGCATTGATTAGATTGCAGTGGATCTTTTTGGTAAGGGTAGGTGTGTTTACTGATTCCAGTTTTGACTTGCAGATGTTAAATTGGATTGCTTCTGTGTTTTCACTGGTCAGTTGGGATTCTGTGGAGGCTGCTTCGTGGTCGAGTCGGTCTGTGAGAGTGATAGTTGGGTCGATTAATTCTACAGCTTCATCATCTTTCGTGTTTTGATGTGCTTGTCGGCAGTGTCTTTGTGTTCTTGTGCTGTACAGAGCAAGGGGGTTGGTATCGTAGCTTTCTCTTCTTGGGTCCTCTCTTCATTTTTTTCGGGGTTCCAGAGGTTTCTCAGCATGTAAGGAAATGACGGTGGTCTTAAAGTCTTGAGGTTCTGCGGTTGTAGCGAGGTACGATGTAAGGTATAGGGATTTTTTTATTATTTTGTTTGTTCTGTTAGTTGTATTATTTGCTCGGGTGCTTTCTATATTCGTGATGGCATCTAATGGGGGTGGGAGAAGGTGGTGATCCGTTGGGGTTGGTCCTTTTTCCAATTCTCTTTGGCGGTGTCTATTTCTGTGTTGGGGCATTTTGCATCCTTGGTAGTAGGGTTGGTATGGGTGTTGATTTCACCCGGCCAGGAGTCCACCTGTCGGGCCTTGCATTTGGTTGCTAGTGAGGTCTATCCTTTTATGTTGTAATGGGTGCCCTCTGGGGGGTGTCTGTTCACTTAATGATTTGGGTTTTTTTTGTGTGTTCCTTTATCTTGTTGGTTGGAGGGGGGTAGCGCAGTTTGGTATGGGAGGACTACTGGTTCTTGGTCTACTTGAGTGGTTATTTGCTTGTAGTTGCTAGCTTTCGGTGACTGCTGGGTGTTTTTGGGTACCATGAGGGGCCTAGGATTCATTGATGGCAGGCAGTGATGGAATACACCTAGATTTGAGATACCTAGATAATCGGAGGAATGCCCAGGTTTCACAGAGTGGTTTACAGCGAGATAGTGCCCTTAGATTTTGGGATCCTAGTCAATAGGAGAAATGCCTGGGATATCACAGAATATCAGGCATTTATCAATAATTTTTCTTTAAAAAAATATAAAAGACAAGACCTAGATTTGAGTTTCCTAGATAGTGGGAGAAAGGCCTAGGTTTCACAGAATGGCATGTAATAAAAAAGCACCTAGATTTCAGATTCCTAGAGAGTGGGATTAAGGCCTAGATTTCACAGAATGGCAGGCAATAATAAAACACCTGGGTTTTAAGCTCCAAGACAGCGGGAAAAGGCTTAGCTTTCAACATACCATAGGTATTTCAGTGTATGCAAGTATGAGGTGTTCACATTGGATTCCCAGAGGATGTCCTAGGTGTGTCTGTGTAGTGGTTAGATTACTTATTGTATGGGGTGATGGTAGTTACTACCCATAGTTCTTCCTACCGTGTCTGTTGACGCAGGTTGACAGCTGTCTGTTCCTCTTTCAGCATGTGTGGGTACTGTCTGATGGTGCTTATGTTGTTTGTGGGCATCTCGAGGTGTGGGTGGTGGACTAGAGGGTAGCGGCTTTGGCAAGCAGTGGTGCTTGCTGCTGCAGTTGGGTGCTGCATGCTCAGCACTTCTTTACCTGTCACTTGGTCTCTGCGTTGTTTGGTGTTCAAGCGGATGGGTTGGAGTTCAAGAAGTGGGTTCGCTCGTACACAATAGGTGGGTGGTGTTTGGGGTTAGGGTTTGGTATGCGTTGAATGGCAAACAAACCTAAATTGGCTGATATCCTGCTTCCCCGCTTCCCGGCAGACACCTCTTGGGGGCTGCCCTTTGCCTTAGAGCCTTTAGCCAATGGGACTGCAACAGGCAGAGGGCTGCCCTAGCACTATTTATACTTAACGGACCCGTTAGCCAATCAGGGTGGGTGGGAGGGACGGGATGTGGGCAGATGAGAGGAAATGAGGGGAATGGACTGGGAGCGAGCCGGTGCTCGCGTGGGGCTAGGGGAATCAAGTTACTATTTTTAAAGGCCCAAAATGGGTCACAACAGTGGGGGCAGCACACTCACCTGTACCAGCAGATTACAATGGTGCCGTGAGCGTCGGGTGCACACAGATGCCCTCGATGTGACTGGGCTGCACCATTAGCCAATCAGGGTGTTTGGGAGGGACGGGAGATGGGCAGAGGGGAGGAAATGGACCGGGAGTGAGTCGGTGCTCGCGCTGGGCTGGGGCTTGATATATGCTATAGAGCAACGTTTGGGTTAATTGATCTGATATGCACCAGGTTAAATGCGGCAGACAGTGGCTTTTTTCCATAATCATGCAATTAGGGTCACAGGGTTTTATGATAGATTGGGCTGCTGGGGTCTTACCCTTTAGGAGACCGTTATCAATACATTGTTTCACTTTATCGTGAATGGGAAACAGGACTGTTCTGAATGGGTTTATGGTCATTCGAGAAATGTCATTCTTATATTATACATTTAAATTCCTGCCTATATGAAAATTTTAAATTCTGTTGCACAATTGTCCAGTGGGATTGCATTGCTCTAAGACTAACATGAGCAGTTTGTTTCTAATGTTTTGGCTCGCACAAATATGTCCTATTATAGAGATCACCATCTCAAGTTTGATAATAAGCATGCTTTGCATAAGGCGCAGGGGCGCCTGTATTTTGAAAGTTCGAACTCTGGGCGAGTCGACTCCACTAAAACCCTCCAACCTTCCTAGAAAGGATTAAACTGGGTAATAACAAAAGGTGATATTCCGCAGTTACGCTCTCAGCTTGCTTCAGGACACTATATTGATGAGGAAACCCTGCAATCCACGGGCAGAAGTGCATTGATGACAATGTTTGCAGGCATCACTTTTGGTTATAAAAACTGCAGTTCTCAAACGACAGAAACATGTTGGAGCCTGCATATCCCACAAATCACAATGGTTTCTACTCCAGCTCAAGAGCAAACTTGCAAACGTGACAGATCTACTATGCTTGTGGGCCATGAATTACAGGTTTAGTCAGTCATTTTTTTCTTGTTGGGTAAAAAGGGCCTCCTATACCCAACAACGAAAACATTTATTTTGTATTCGTTTTTTTAAAATGTGTATCACACTCTGATGCTGCAAGGTTTGCATATTGTAAAATATATAAACGAACAAAACACATTTAACAAGACTACTATTCGGAAATGTCCCCGTTTACAATAAAAACAATGTTCGTTCATGGAACCTGTGTCTTAAAAGGTGCAGGTCATCCTGTAGTAGTGCGTTAAAAAGAAATGATTTGCAGCGCATAAGCAGGACACAGGAGCCCATTAAACAAAGCGTATGGGGGCGAACAAAGTTTAATATAAGTTTTTTGAAAATGTTAATTTTGTTCTTATCTGAGTTAGTACCGAGCATGTTAGTCCGTATCAGACCACCAATTTTTGGTTTAACCGGGCTTTTTTGTGAATCGGTTGCAACATGCAAAGATTTTCTCACAATACTGTGCCCCTTGATTCCTTTGTGAATACCATTCTAAGGTGTGAATTACGAAATATTAAATACTAATCAAGACTGTATTGTGTAGCAACCTTTGAGAACGTTTGCCTACAGAACCAATTTGGGCGTTTCTTAAGGTTAGTACAGAGGACTGTTATAATACAATGTATTCGAATTTAGTTCCTAGTAGCAGCAAAATGAGTTTATGATTCGTTAGATGTTTGTTTTCTTTCTTTGTTTTGTCAGTGTACATGTCCAAATGCAAAATACATCTTCAGTTGAAGAGTAACAATTGTATTTCATTTTGTTTATAGAGATCCACAATCCCTGAACTATTTTCTACAAGGACCTGGCGGTAAATCTGTGAGTAATGAACTAATGGCAAATATTGATGTTACAGACTTTAAACATTGTTTGTTTATTTACTGAAAATGTGTAATGTTTCATGTCAAGAGTAATCAGAGCTCAAGGTAAGAATTTGATGAAAAGTATTTTACTCCTATTTTGCGAAGTTGAATGTGGAAGAATTTTTACTCCCTAAAAATCCTAGTTCTCATTGCCGACTGGCATATTTTTTGGCAATTAAAAATGTATTATTATGAGCTTAGAAAATAGAGATTTTTCCTGTGAGCAGTACTAGGGGCCCCCTTTTTCGCAATGTTACATTTTTGTCAGGTGGTAACGCCCCATGGCTGTCCTTAGTCCCACCCCCTTTTGATAGTGCTTTGATATAAACTTAATATAAATTGAATATAAAAAAGATATGATCTTTGAGATAAATTGTATATCAAATGTATATTTTTATATAAAGTGTTTTCTAATTTTATATCAAAAAGGATATAATTTATATCAGTTTGATATAAAGTGACTATAAAATGTATATAAAGATGGGAGCATGTGTGCGCTGCTGCCTGGCTGAGGTTGAAGTGAGTTGTGAAGACAGAGACTGTGAATGTTAGGGCTTGTCATGGTGACGCGGCTATGGCGCAGGAGTGGGTTTGGCCTTTTAAATATATAGCTGACGCTATCATTTTATATAGATTTAATATAAATCTAGGCACCATAGCGGACACCATGATTTTATAACAGATTTAATATAACTCTATGCACAGTAGTTGACGTCATAACTTCATAACTGTTTTTATTAAGAGTTAACATAATTAGAGGTTATAGTTTTTAAGGCATGACATTATTTTTTTATAATGTGAAGGAGGGGATTGGACTATAAATAGGTTTGGGAGGGGATTGGGATTTTAAAGTGAATAAAATCTGAATACATTTTTTTTAAATGTGAATAAAAATTTTTTTATAAAAAATAGCTGGTTGTGTTTTTATGTTGATCCAGGGCAGCCATGCCTGGGTATGAGGCCGATGGCTATGGGTGAGCATGCCCGGTCATGAAGTTGCTGCAAATATATTATGAAAAGGAGGTGTCGCGAGCTATGTGCATAAATTAAAACCTTTTAAGTTATATAGCGTGATTAAAAATATAGAAATTGTCTGGCTTTAGCTTCAACTGCTAGTAACATTATACTTATTATAATGCAGATAGAGGCTGGCACACTGGCCCTCTGTAAATAGGCAAAGCACGCTTTACTGGGCTGAGACAAATGTTTTCAAACTATGGCTTCTGGCAGTGTAAAGTGTGGTTTTACAGCGCCAATGGGAAAGATCAATGCATGGGGGAAGAGCGGGTGCTTCCGTGCCGGATAAAGTTGTCAGTGACAGAATGTTGTGCATGCTAGCCAGTAAGAAATGTCGGGGTTTTTAAAAAAAATGAAGATTGAAACTTTGAGATAAAAAATGAGTGACGTTAGCAATACCTGTTTGCAACTTTTTAAAATAAAGAGTGAAGCTTTGTCTCTCTGACAATGCCTGCTGCAGTTAAATTAAAAGAATGCAAATGGTCATAGGACTGTACAATGCTTGTGGCCTTTAAATGAAACTCACGTTCACTTTGCTGCAGGGTTACACACAGCAGCTGAGACAGGCTTTTGTCTATGAAGTTGCTATCAGCTGTGAAATGCTAAGAATGTGCTGACTCACTCAGCCAGTCAGCTGTAGCCCAGGCCCCCGGGTGATGTAATGTAGGCACACACGTTATGTTTGAAACTCCTGACTCTGCAAAAAGGACTTCTGGCTAAAACACAGTGGCCTGCTTGCGTGCACACGATATGTTATCTACAAATAACACAGTGTAATGTAAGAGTGAGGCTTGTGAGATCGATTTTATACAGTGCATTTATTCTGCATAGTAAGCATGAATATAGGTATGTGGTTCTTGGAAAATGATTCTGCAGAGGGCTGAGTCCATCTTTTTGCAAAATATGGAGGGTGAAGGGTTCCTGATGAGGATACACTACGGGTATGGGGCCTAATGGATGTGTTTAAAAGCAGACATTGGATGCCAACCAAAATATCACTCGGGAGCCTCTGAAGATTTGCAGGGCCCTGCTGCATTTCTGAGCTGTGGAGTGAAAGCCCTGGGAGAGAAGAGGCCCCCCTTTTTCAGAAAGAAAGAAAGAAAGAAAGAAAGAAAGAAAGAAAGAAAGAAAGAAAGAAAGAAAGAAAGAAAGAAAGAAAGAAAGAAAGAAAGAAAGAAAGAAAGAAAGAAAGAAAGAAAGAAAAGTAAGGTGAGCTGTACTTACTTTCATATTTCAAATGAGTGGCATACTGTTTTGTGTGCTAGGTAAAACCTTTTTGTTAATTGTGAGATAAATGATAAGACTGTTATGCCATGTTTAAACTATAACAACTGTATGTGCATGGGAAATGTTAGCCGTCCATGTTACAACTTTATTGGGGCCATGACGCTTTAGCCAGTGTGTAAAGTTCTCTTTGGAATGGGCCTGGTGAGATAAGGCCGTCTTGTAATCTATACTCATATTTTTATTGGCTGCAGAGTGCCTTTGGCGTGTATTTCTTCTTATCAAACTTTGTAGATAAGATGATCAGAAAAGGCTTTCTGCAGGCGGCCACGGGAAGGGCATTTTTTTCTGCAATGAAAACTCAGTGTTAGGCAGTATTTTTACACTTGGAAAGCAGACAGCAAAGTTTTTGTATTAACACATTTTCAAATTGCACAATTTTGTAAATATTAATTTTTAAAACAATGTGAAAACTGTATCGGTGTTATGGCACGCAACATTAGATATCCAGTGTGTTTAAACAGCTTTAAATTGCAAGTTTCTATAAAAATGTGCCAAGGCTTTATGCAATTATTTAAGCCTGCAGTGATTTTTAATGCTCAGGCATGACTAAAACTGTGCACTTTGGATAGAGATGCGTTTTTTGGCCTGTGGAACTAGATGTTGTACAAGCTATAGGGGCATTTTTATGGAGAAAAAAAGTGCAGCCGCTTTTCTTTTACACATGCTCCTGTAAATATTGATATAACCAATGTTACAAGTGTTGGTACGAGTTGGGCCTTGTTTTGACACATTTTATTTGAAACAGGCAATGTCAAAATTGATAGCTTTGGCTTTTATATAGGCATAGTGAAGATAGAGGTTGAGGGTTGATTAAATCAAGCACAAATGAATCACCGGGGCTTTATTTTATTGCAAATGTATTTTGAAGAAATGTTTGAATAATGTACTGTTTTTGTACTGTTTTTGGGGAATAGCTTGTGACTTGAATATAGGGTGTGCAGAAAATGTTTTATGCAAGCTGTGCAAATTTGATGTATTAATTATATTATATTAATTCAGACTCTGGGCCTGAACAAAAAGTGCTGCATTTCACATGTGTGCGGAGGAAGCTCAGAGCACCAGCCTGCATCTTTATATGTGAAAGCTGCAGTGTGCTTCTAAAACACAATTATGAGGTAGAAGATAGCATTGTTATGGTAGGGTTAAAAAATATGACAAAATATAACATGAAGAAAATGTTAGCGAGCCACTGCTAAATATTTGCTGTAAAGTGTGGTATTTGTGCTAATATGTAAACCTACAGCAATTGTAAATTGCAAGCCTTGTGTAAATATTTATTTTTAAAATAATGTGAAAACTGTATTGGTGTTATAGCGCACAGCAATAGTTGGCCACAGTGCGTTTATAGGGCTGCACACAATATTGCCACAGCTTTTAAATTTCAAGCCCATGGAAATATTCATTTTTAAAACAATTTTGCAGGTGCTAGTACAAGTTGGGCCTTGTATTAACACAGTTTATATGAAACGGGCAATGACAAAGTTGGTCGCCCTGGCTTTTATATAGGCTTATTTAAGTTGGAGGATTCATTAAACCAAGCACTGATTAATGGAGAATATCACACCTGGGGTTTTATTTTATAGCAAATGTATTTTGAAGTAATGTTTGATCAATTTAGTGTTTTTGGGGAATAGTCTGCCACATGCTAGCGACTTGAATATAGGGTGCGCAGAAAATATATTTCGAAGGGATTGTGTCCTCCGACGTATTCCTTATCTTTGATAATTTGTCTCCAGCTTACTGGCCTCGGAAATTTTTTCTCTGTAGAGGGCGCTGCGCGTCGACGTCCGCCAAGTCAATGTCCCTCGACAGCCACCGTATCGGCGCCGACGTCACCATGCCCATAAATAGCCACGCGTGGCGTCCGTTGCTCAGTTCCGTTTTTCCGCGAAAATACCAACTCGTTCTCGATGGCTTATTCATCGGAACCGACGACGCCGCGGTCCGGCTTAAAAAAATGTCGGGAATGCGGTAAGAAAATGTCGATAAATGATCCACACAGGATCTGCTTGTGGTGCTTGGAAGTCGAGCACCATTGTTCGGAGTGTGAGGACTGCATGTCCATGACAGCGAAAGCCTTGAAGGAGCGCAAGGGGAAGCTCGAGAGAGGTAAGTCAGTCAAAACCTCCTCGAAAGTTTCTTCGGTCGAGGCATTTGTCTCCTCGCCGTCGAAAGCATTCCCATTCTAGGTCTCGAAGTAGCTCCCACCATTCGTCGAGATCGAGACACTCAAAGAAGAGACGTCGAAGATCCCCTTCCTCGTCATCTTCTGTTTCCCCAGAAAGGGTCTCCTGCCCCACAAAACACAGCTCTCAGGCTGAGTGGGAGGAATTCAGGAAGAAAATGCTAAGCGTCTTCGAGAAAGCGGCCTCGACCCCCTCGAAGACAGCTGAGGGTGATACCCCGGGTGAAAAACCCAAAATATCAAAAAGCCGTGAGTCGCAGTGCCCGGCGAAAGAGTCCACCCGAGAGTGCCACGGGCCATCGGGTAAGAAGGCAACGTCTTCGAAGATCCCTTCGACGCATGGATCGGCGCCATCGACGCCGTTGTAGAATGGTTCTTCGACGCATCGGTCGATCGACTCGACGCCATCGTCGACGCCGACGCCGATGAAAGAGAAAACCACGGCTACTTCACAGCCAACGGTGATACCAAGAGCCTCCAGCACGACACCGAGTCTGTCATCGACATCCTCGAGTAGGATCCCGACCCTCTCGACTTCTTCGAGGCCTCTTCCAGTTTTCTCGACGCCTTTCTCGGCGCCTTCGAAGCCTGTCACATCGGCGTCGACAACATCGACGTTTTCTCACCCAATAATGATAAGTTTGGCTCCTTCTGCCTTAGAAATGGGTTTTACACCATTTCCGAGGTCAGAGTACCCCGGAGTATCTTCAATCTATGAAGAAGGGGAGGATTCTGACCAGGAAACCTTCGGGTTGCAGAGGACCACACTACCTGTTTCAGGGGATTTTACCTCTGAGGAAAGAAGGTTGAAAGACCTACAGGAATCATTACATGAGGCAAGTGGGCTGGACACTTCCCCAGAAGTGGAATTTGTCAAACCAGACCCAGGGGAACATGCCGAAACACCCTATAGAACCCTGATGGCAAGGATTATTGAATTTATGGGTTGGTCTGCTCCTTCACCTGTTTTTCAACAGGATGACCTGACAGACATACTAGACAAAGGTCCACAGGAGGATCCTGTGGTCCCCTTCCATGCAGCCTTGCAAAGGAAGATTTCATCTAATTGGGAAACTCCTGAGGTTATCCCTGCAGTCAATAAAAGATTGTCAGCCAAGTATAGGGTAGCTGCGGTTGACCCTGAATACTTATCAAAACACCCGACTCCAGAGAGCCTGGTGGTTCAAGCGGCAACTTCATCAAGCAGCAGATCCGCTTACCCTACTGTCCCACAGGATAGAGATGACAAAAGGTACGATTCTATGGCAAAAAAATATTTTCTGCTTGTAGTATGGCGTTGAAGTCCATCAATGCCACCTGTACGCTCGCCAGGTTCAGTCACACACTGTGGGAGTGTGCTTAATCAGCGGCTGACTGCATACCGGAAGGAGAGGAAAGGGAAGCCTTCCTTAACATCATTAAAGATGGCAAAGATGCCATGTGCGAATCACTTCAAACTGGCATCGATTCCGCTGACAGTATCAGCAGGGCCATGCCGGCAAGTACGACAATCCGCAGGCATGCGTGGTTGCGAAAGTCTGGCTTTGCTCCAGATGTACAGGCCAGACTTTTGAATATGCCCTTTGACGGCTCTTCTTTATTTGGTAAAAAGGCTGATGACAGTCTGGAAAAGTTGCAAACATCTAAAGGAGCAGCAAAATCTTTAGGAGCTGCAATCCGCCAAACTCCTTTTCGCCCCTCAGGAACCTCTGGGAGAGGAAAGTCCTTTAGCTATTATTCCGCATTTGGGAAAGGCAGAGGACAGCCAGCTCAAAGAGGCCAAAGGAGATCCATCCGAGGTGGACGGGTCAAAAGTACTAAAGCCGCAGCAGCAGGTGCCTCTTTACCCTCGGCATCTGCATCAGCCGCCCCCAAACCACTCTGAGGTCTTTCCACACAAAACACCTGTAGGGGGCAGGTTAACTCACCATCTGACGGAATGGCAGGCTATTACATCAGATGCTTGGGCATTGGAGACAGTTGCCCAGGGTTACTGCCTACCCTTTCTACACATCCCTCAGAGTCATCCACCGGGGCACAGCTCTCTAAAAGTTCAAGATCCGCTCCTCTTGCAGGAAATTGTAGACCTGCTAGAGAAAGGTGCCATAGAAACGGTACCTGTAGCGGAGAGGAACAAGGGCTGGTACTCCCCCCTACTTTCTCATACCAAAGAAGGATGGAGGACTGAGACCCATCTTGGACTTAAGAGAATTGAACAAGTTCCTCAGGAAGGACAAGTTCAAGATGGTAACTCTCTCTCAGATCCTTCAGGCCCTCCAGCTCCTCGACTGGCTGGTATCTCTGGACCTTCAGGATGCTTATTTCCATGTGCCAATCCATCTCAAACACAGGAAATACCTGAGGTTCGCAATTGGCGACTCTCATTATCAATTTTGAGTTCTGCCATTTGGGCTGACCTCCGCCCCAAGGGTCTTCACCAAGCTAATGTCGGTAGTGGCTACGAGTCTAAGGAGGGAAGGGATCCACGTCTACCCCTACCTAGACGATTGGCTGATCAGAGGTGTATCTTCGGAACAAGCTCAGATCCAGCTAGATTATGTCTGCCACTTCCTTCACAAACTGGGCTTCTCCCTCAATTTAAAGAAGTCACAGATGGTACCATCACAGAGACTCCAGTTCATTGGAGCGGTCCTGGACACTTCCCTGGGAAAAGCCTTGCCACCAAAGGTGAGGGCTCAAGATATTCTGCAGATGGTCACCAAGTTTCAAAATGCCCAACGTCTCCCAGCCTTCGACTTTTTGAGGTTGCTGGGCCTCATGGCATCCTGCATCTTCCTTGTGCCAGAGGCTCGCCTGAGAATGAGATCTCTTCAGTGGGCACTGAGAATTCAGTGGTCGCAATTCTCAGGGAGAATGACAGATCTCCTCCGGATTCCGGACAAGGTAGCCCACGACCTTCAATGGTGGGCTTATCCAGAGAACATCTTGAAAGGAGAACTGTTTTGGCAACCATGGCCGGAGATAACAGTAGTCACAGACGCCTCACTCACGGGGTGGGGAGCCCATGCCAACGACTTGACCATCAGCAGTCGTTGGTCTCCATCGGAGTCCAGACTACACATCAACCTATTAGAGCTGAGAGCGATCAGACTAGCGCTGAAAGCTTTCCTGCCATCAGTACAGGGGAGAAAGAAATGTCCTGATAATGAAAACACTGTGGCGTTGCACTACCTCAACAAAAGAGGAGGCGTAGAGTCACTGCCACTGTGCAGAGAGGCAATGCAGCTCTGGTTTTGGGCAATTCAGGAAGGAATCTCTCTATCGGCAGTCCACCTATCCGGAGAGAAGAACTTGACAGCGGACGCTCTGAGCAGGCAGAGCACAGTCTCCCACGAGTGGGAGCTAGCTCAGGAAGTCCTTCAAGAGATCTTCGCCCTTTGGGGAACCCCTCAGGTTGATCTGATCGCCACCAGCACCAACAGGAAGTGCGATCTGTTCTGTTCAAGGTAATTTCCCCCGAGAGCAGCACTAGGGGACACGTTCGTAGTGGACTGGGAGTTCCCACTCCTTTATGCGTTTCCACCAGTCCCTGTTATTCCTCAAATGATCAGGAGGTTGAGAAGATTCCGGAAAACCATGATCCTAATTGCCCCGGACTGGGCCAGGAGAACATGGTACCCGGACCTTCTAGATATGTCCATCTGTCCTCCAATCCGTCTTCCACTCAAAGAGAATCTTCTCTCACAGAAGGGAGGTCAGGTTCTCCATCCGGACATCAGAACCCTCAACCTTCTCGCTTGGCTTCTGAAAGGGTGAGGTACAAGGATTGGGACCTCCCTGATGATGTCATGGAGGTGTTTCTTTCGGCCAGAAGTCCAGCAACAAAGTCTTTATACCGCTGCCGTTGGAACAAATTTTGCAGCTGGTATAGAGAAGAGAATATCGACCCTTTTTCATGTGGTACACCAACAGTGTTATCGTTTCTACTCTACTTGGCAAACTCAGGCCTTCAAGTCGGCACTGTAAAAGGCTATCTCGCAACGCTTTCAATCTTCAAGCGCACTGCGGAGGAACCATCGTATTTCAAACTACCCCTAGTAATAACATTTCTCAAGGGATTAACTAATGTTTATCCTCCAAGACCATTCCAAGTTCCCTTATGGGACTTAAATTTAGTCTTAAATTTCCTAATGGGTACTCCATTCGAACCACTCCACTCTTGTTCGCTGAGATTTCTCACTCTTAAAACTGTCCTATTGGTAGCACTAACATCTGCTAGTAGGGTGAGCGAATTACAAGCTCTATCTTGTAAACCCCCTCATACAATTTTTCATAAAGACAAAGTTGTCCTACAGGTGAAGCCTAATTTCCTCGCAAAGGTGGTTTCTGAATTTCACATCACTCAGAAAATTACCTTATCTTCATTCTATCCTCCTCCCCATCCGGGGAAAGAGGAAGAAAGGCTACATAGGCTGGACCCAAGGCGAGCTCTAAGCTTTTACATCAGCAGACTGGCTAGGATTAGGCAAGCAGACCAACTGTTTGTAGGATACTCAGGTCACAAGTTGGGACTACCCATAACAAAACAGACCATTTCCAGGTGGATTATTTTGGCCATTCTGGAATGTTACAAACTGGCAGGGAAAGAGCCACCCCATAATCTTAGGGCTCATTCAACCAGGGGGTATCGCAGCCTCTTCGGCCCACATGGTCGTCCGCACATACATTCACAAAATTTTACAATCTGGATTCCTCCACTAGTCAAGAGACCAGATTTGGCAAAGCCGTATTACATTCAGTCCATTCCTAAAAGGGATACATGACATTATTACTCCCACCTCCAATTACATGCCACTGCTATGTGAGTCTATCAAAGATGAGGAATACGTCGGAGGACACAATCCCTTCGAAGAACAAGTTACTTCTTACCTTGTAACGTTCTTTCGATGGGATGTTCCTCCGACGTATTCCTTATCGCCCCTCCCATCCATCCCCGCAGTAATACTTCCCTTGGTCAAGGTCGATAATCAATTCAGGCATGACTTATCTTATGCTACTAAAATGGAACTGAGCAATGGACGCCGTGCGTGGCTATTTATGGGCATGGTGACGTCGGCGCCGATACAGTGGCTGTCGAGGGACATCGACTCGGCGGATGTCGACGCGCAGCACCCTCTACAGAGAAAAAATTTCCGAGGCCAGCAAGCTGGAGACAAATTATCAAAGATAAGGAATATGTCGGAGGAACATCCCATCGAAAGAACGTTACAAGGTAAGAAGTTGCTTGTTCTTTTACAAGTTTTGAGAAGTGTTTTTTACAGACAAAACCTAAATTGATGTATTAAGCAGCACACACAATATAAATGATATATTTATAAATTAGCCTCGGGGCCTGACGGAAAAGTGTGATTTACAACAGTGCCTTAGATGTTTTTGGCCCTGTTGCATCATCTGTTGATGCATTAAAAAGGCAACATTTCTATTTCAGAAAAAAGCACTACATTTATAGCACTCTTTTTCACAATATGAAAAGCGCTGACAGTGTGAATTCATAGTTTGGCAGGCTCGGCCTGCGCAACTATAAATTCACACATTTGATGACGTTTTTGACATCTTTCTGATTGGTTGTTATAAGGGTTTAAGATGTTGACATTGAAATATGCTGATGCTCATTGTGTAAAAGGTGCTCTATTCTGATTCTATATGTTTGTTTTTTATAGAAATGGCTTCCAACATCCATGGATGTTACAGCACTATGCCCCTGAAAAAACACCCTGCAGAGCTCATATTAGATGCTTAATGGATTTATGGAATTTTGGACACCTAATTCAACAAATCCTGGCTGTTTTGAAGGCCCGAGGTTGGGGAAGCCTGTTTTTGTACAATCATCAAGGGCCACGGAATGCCTGGGGGCTCTGACGCATTTGATTTGTTTTGTAGATTCACCCGCAGGCCCCTGTGCCTCAGGAGTCTTTGCAGGTGCCGCTGGAGTATCTGTGGGCCTAATGAGTGATAAAGAGGTTTCTGTATCCGTGGAGGGCTATTATGGTTTATTGGTGGTTCCTGCATTAGACCGTAACAATGAGTATCTTGGAAATGGTCTGCCAAATGATCGTCTAACGGCCTGGTGATGCAAGCTGCCCCCCTGTGTTCTACCGGCTCAAGGCCCGGAGTAATGGGGTAGCCCACTTAACGCAGCGTTGGCCGTCAAGCAAAATAGGTTATGCTCCGGTTTTAAACTTTGGTTATGGAGTTATTCCCCCATCGCCGGTGCGCTCAGGGCTCTGACAGATATTACAGGGCATTTAAATATCCAAACTTTTCTTGTCAGTGCTGGGGTGAGAGCCCCTATATAATCAACGTTTTTAGACACACCTTCTGCTGGCTTTTGGGTTGGAATCCTCCTTTAAAAGTGTACAGCCACAAGCCAGCATGAGCTAAAGCAGGTCGGGGGTGCGGGGGGGTGTGCTGATGTAAATTTAGAATGCTCCAAGCAGCAAAATGTGCTGCACAATGTTGAGAATGATTTCAACGTAGTAAGAAAATCACATGGCCGTGAATCCCAACTGTGGCTAAAGAAAAATGTTCCCAGGAACAAGCCACAGTGTGGAATCTGTGCAGAAAGTGGTGGGCACTACAAGCAGTTGTGTGTAGCAAAGGTTCAGCATGAGCGACGTGGTTATTAGCGACAACGACACTGATGTATCAATAACTAAATATAACAAGGTCCTTGTATGCTGATGACATGCTCATTTACTTACAAAACCCGGAGACCAACTTGCAATACATGTTGGACATACTGCGGTGCTACGCGGCACTCTCAGGCATCACAACTGGTGAAAAGAAATCGTGCCTGTTCCCTTTAGCGGGTTACAAGGGGAACCCGTGAGCACATTACCGGTGCTGCCGGTGCAACGGGAGGTAGAAACATTTAAATATTTGGGAGCTAATATCTACCACGACCCCAGGACAGAACACTTACAAAACACGCAGAATCTCGGTCCTCTATTGAGTCCCACAGGGGGCCAGCACATCGCCATGCATTTATAATCTTTTCATGGCTCCCTTTTTCTTCATGTTTGAGCACGAGGCTGTTGTTTTTTCAAACTATGCCACCCAATGCGTAGTTCCACTGACAGGCAATCATGGAAGGGATGAGCTAGAAGTAGAGTTTTCAGCCTGATTGAAAAGTGGATGTTGGATAACTACCTTGCACTCAATAGCAGTAAAACCGAACTAATGATTGTAGGTAACCCGCATGCTCTGAAGGCTTTAAAACCCTCCTACAGCCCCTTTAGGCTGGGGGACGACATCATTAATCCACTTCCCAAAACCAAAATACTGGGAGTCACTTTGGATCAATCCCTTAACATGAAAGCGCATGTGTCCTCTGTTGTATCTTCAGCAGTTTACTATGTAAAACTGCTGTCACACCTGAGGCCTCATCTCCCAAAAAAGTGCTGAAACCATTGCGAGGGCGATAATAGGGGCCAAGTTGGACTACTGTTGTAGCCTTTTGCTGGGATCTAGTAGGCGGGTCATACAGAGACTCCAGGTGGTCCAGAACTGGGCAGTGAGAGTGGTAGTTGGCCTCTCAAGGTGTGAGCATGTAACAGAGGCCAGGTGAGGGCTCCATTGGCTGCCCGTGCAATCTAGAATTAAATTCATAACGTTGGTGATAACCTTTAAGTGTAGAATGTTGATGATGCCTCTGTATCTTCAATGTTATATCACTGACAAAGTATACACAAGATCCTTAAGGTCGAACTCAAAAAATCTTTTGGAGCAACCTAGATCTAGGACATCTGAGGCAGAAAATGGTGCCTTTGTATTTAAGGCGCTCAGTCTGTGGAACAACCTGTCAGACTATTTGCGCAACCTCTGGTGCCTCGTAAAGTTCAAGGAGGCTCTTAAAACCTTCCTCTTTGTCTGAGATTATTAGGCATATTTCTTCTATAAAACGCTGCACTGATGTCTAGGGCCTAGTGAATTACGAGGAGTCTCTATCTTCTTGGCCTAGGCTTCTCACCTGTTGAGTAGGCCTTTGTCGCCTTTCTTTTTTCCGTCGTCCTTCATGCCTGCGGGTCTATAGTGCGCTATATAAATATCTTGTAATGTAAGAAAGAAGCAGATAAAGCAAGGACGTCTATGGACATCTGGGCTAAATTACCCCCATCACTGATGGGCAGAGAGGCACTATTGAAGATGGTGGTGCTCCCTAGAATACCACACTACTTTGCGAATGTCCTGTATGACATCCCTAGAAGCTTCTTCAAGAAGCTGGAACCAGTATGTTGGGGATTCTTGTGGCGTAAGGGTCGAAACAGACCGGCCCTTGCAAGACTGCAGAGACCATATGATCAAGGAGGCATAAAGGTACCTCATTTTGAGGCATATTTCGTGGCAAGCCAATTACAGTTTGTCACAAAGTGGCTAGCAGACGAGCCGTCGCAAGACACTGACCTACTTCAATCTACAGGTGCCCCGTTTCTTCTGAAAGAAATAGTCTGGATTTCAGCGAACCACTGGCCAAAGCCTCCGCTCCTTCTGAGGCTAGGGAAGGCAATATGGAAGAAAGCTTGTCGCCTACTGGGTGATCAGGCGCCTTATTTGCCCCAAATCTCACTAGTCGAACTCAAAGTAGAATACCAGCCAACTAGATTACAGGTGAGGAAACACTGGGACCCCCTAAGAATAGCGACAATTGGCGACCTATTACTTGAAGGGGAACCAATAGACTTTAGTACACTTGTAACAGAAACGGGTCTACACATAGGACAGCACATACTACACGCATCCCTCCTAGCAAAACTGAAGCAGACATGGCCTGTACAGCCAAGGGAGCTAAAACTAGTAGCGTCAGTAGAAACACTGTATGACATTTCAGAGGGAGGCCACGGGGTATCTGGAATATACAAACTGCTCATGTCCCAAGATAGAAACGGGCTGGCAAACTCTAGACGGAGCTGGGAAGAGAACCTACAGGAAACAATAACAGATAAACAGTTGGGGAGAGCTGTTATATACCATAAACAAGTGTCCAGAAACGTGAAACTGCAGCTCATAGAGTTATATATAACCCACAGAGCATATCTAACACCTAGGATAATGGCGAGCTTCAGCTAAACCACAGAGCAAAGCTACACGAAATGCTGGTTGCCTAATGCGGACATGGAGCATATGTTCTGGGCCTGCAGGGAAGTACAACAGTAGTGGGTGGAGATAGCTCACAGGTTAGCTAAATCAGACATAATATTGGATGTGGGGTCCCCCATGGCCTGCCTGCTGGGTATATTTGTACGCCCGATGACGAAGAAACGTAGCAAATTAAAAGACTTGGCATACATTCTGGCTAAACGCAGGATAGCAATGAGCTGGAAGGCGCACAGAGGACCAGATGCAAGGTTGTGGTGGAGAGATCTCCAGAAATGGACGCTCGCTGAGAGTGCGGTTTGGCAGGAGGCAGCACGGCATGGCCAAGGAGAGCAAAACATAGACTTAAACTCTTGGAGACTATTCCTGCAAGACCTGCAGGCCTCAGTATGCACCACTACTGAAACATTAGCTGGAAGACCAATTGTACTTGTTGGTTAGCGAATAACACTCTTATAGCAGGTACAATCCACACGCATAAGGACAAGAAGTAAAGCAGGTGGCATAGGCGGTTAAAGGGGCGCGGGTGTTGGGGGTTGGCAAATCAAGTGACAGACCGACAATAGTTGTAATGTGTTGTTACATACATGTAATGTCTACAATTCTTTGTGAAAACCAATACAAAAAAAAATTATATAACAAGGTAGCTGTTGCTAGTTTTAAAGATGATAATAGCAATGTCAGCTCTGCCATTGTCAAAATTCGAGATAACCTAGCTAATGCACCAATGGACCCTGTCGAGAACTCATCTGTGCAGCCGGGCGAGCTCGTAACGCCTTTGCAAGAAGACACTTGGGCAGTGGCTAAAGAGGGAGGTGTGGATTGTGTACAACCGGTTGGTACTGTCGTTATTCATAATGACACTATAAATGAGTTAGATGCGCTAGTGAGCGCGCTGCAGGGGAACGAGTTAAAATTTACTAACAACTCATCACATTCAAAGTATTGAGACAGAGTGGGCCTCATCGCAAGTTGGGCAGTAATCCGGCGCAATTTCCACCGAGCGGAAATATTGTTACCGCTGCATCACAACCTGGCGTGAACAGTCCCCCGACTCTGGCGGTAACGCTATTAGCCCTCGGTGGAAACTGCGTCAAAGTAAGGGTTACAACTGATAAAAATAGCGCTAGCGCCGCTGATCCTGGCACTACTAGCGCCGATGGAGATTGTATAATCCCCAGAACAGGAAACATTACAGTGGCCATTTTGAAAAACACAATCCATTAAATATCTCCACTTCCTGCAGCCATCCGATCCTGTAAAGAAGCCAGAATGTCCCAGGAGAGGATCAAAGACAAGGTGAGAGAACATCATCTGCGCAAACCAAAATTTAGTGAGGGGGGAGCTGGTGGTCCGTACAGGTGAGGTCATTGTCCACTGTGACAAAAACTATATGGCAGTCGGCAGCGGAAGATCACTGGACAGCGCAGGAAAGCCATCTGGTATGCAATCAGCCAGAAGGTGACATCAGTGGCAAGTGTACTCCGGCATGGAGAGGACTGCTGTAAGCAGTGGAACGACTTGAGGGTCAGGGTGCGGGGACCGGCGTCCCAATACTGGAGGAGGCACTGTGGAGCCACTGGTCCTCACTGCCTGGGAGCAAAAGTGCAGTACGGTGCTGGACATAGAAGGAATTGAGAGAGTTGGCAGTGCGGAGAAAGGTGCCAGGAGACAGGTGGCGACTCAACCCCCTGCCTCCCAATACAAGTGCATGCACAAATGAGATGCCCCAGTGGACAGGGACACATGTCAGCAGACCCATTAGCTGGGTATGCCAACAGGGCAGTGTGACGGGGTTGCACATCAGCCACCCTCCACAGCAGCCATTGGGCAGGGCACCAAGGACACCCCTGAGCATCACAGCAACGGGAAGGGGTGGCAAGTTACCTTACCAAATGCCATGCACACCACAACCCTACTGGTTGTTATGCTCACCTTGTCTCCGCGGGGGCGTCGAATGCGAGCGGGGTCAGGAGGTCCGTTCCAGCATGGTTGAGCTCCACTCCCTAGCTGGTTTCCTCAGGTGCCCTTGTCTCTGCTTGAACTGACCTCGAGTCACCTCCTGATGGGAAAACTGAATAAATATGAGGGACTGGCGCCTTCCCCGATGGACCCTTCCCTTATGTCCCCAGATTAGAGTTCTTGTTGTTCTGGTTACCCAACACAGTGTTTGCTCACCTTGGAGATTGTAACGATGTGCTCTCCTTCCTGCTCATCTCGGCAGGGGTGCAATGGTGCTCCTCTGAATCGAGTTGATGCACTGATTTTGGTACAATGTTCTTATGGATCGAGTCACTCCACTGATCCGGTACGAGGGCACTTGGACCGAGTTGCTCCACTGATCTGGTGCAAATGGTGAGTCTTCCTTTGTTTAAGTATGGAATAGAACCACCGTTCGTTATTCACTGTTCACTTGCCAATGTTCTCTAATTCCTATGTCTCTTCTCCCAACAGATTCTGGACTTCGGACAATGTGTGAACAGCAGAAGCACAGATGGAGCTGCCACGTGAAGCGTTGGACGCTGTTGAGGGTATGTAAACTGCAGTCGCGAGAGTGAACTGTACTCGTGAGCTTTTCTTCTGAACTAACCTTGTTTTCTTTTCTCTTCTTTCTCTGTAGATGCCGCGGCTATGCAGAAGATTGAGCGGAGCGTCGTAGATGTGCCGGAGGCTGAATCAGCTTTTGTGCGGAAGGAAGAAGGTTGCGGGACCGCTGCGGATGCCAAAGATCACCGGCTAAGTGTCAGGTAAGCTGGAATCCTCACGTGCTTGCAGAGTTCTAGAAGGATGCGGGACCGCTGCAGATGCCAAAGATCACCAGGTAAGTGTCAGGTAAGCTGGAATCCTTGCGTGCTCGCAGAATTCTGGAATTTCTTTCCGTGGATCAGATGTCAGAGGAGAACGTTCTGCTGCCATGGGCAGTTCAACGCGAAGCGTCTGACAAGGCCTGGGCAGGGTTTATAGTCAGGCCAGGCCCGGCCACGCCTAAGATCTTGGAGCATGTTCTGCTGGCCATGCCCATACTTGCCACACCCATTCCAGAAGAATGTTCAGGCCTGCAGACAGCCAGTGTTAGTTGTTGAACAGGCTTCATACTATGAGCCTGGTGCCAAAGGCGCCAGGACAAGGTCCAGGTGGCCCTTCCTTGATCTCTCCATCCGGTTTTTAATCCGGACTGGGTATCTTTTAAGCCCCAAAGTCCCGAGGGTAGGGTTGCATTGTCTCTCGGAGGTACTGGTCATGACACTGGTGCACCCTGTGCCAGTGGGATTAAGGCACGACCACAGCACCGGGCAGCAGTCACACCAGCATGTTGCGGGCCCAGTTGGCCTGCCCCATGTTGGCAGGGCAGACAAGCCACAGGGAAGTCCACGTCCCCAACACTGACATGTGCTGAGCCTGCCAATCACTGTGCACCACAGTGCAGCCTTGCCCCAAAGTGCCATGCCAGTGCTTTGGACTAGGCCACTACCGCACCATCTGAGTGCCACCCGGGGAGGGGACATTGGGGCATGAAGGACCACAAGCATGCATGCCAGACGTCAGCTGCCCAGGCATGGACACCCTGCCCCACCCACACACATGCCAAAAACCAACTGGCCATGTGTCACGCACTCACCGCTACAAGCAACCCCATGATGCTACGCCTACATGCAATCCCCCCTGACCACCTATGCCCATTTGCCCTTATGTGTGGGGTTCTTCCCTGTACCATAGCAAATGTGTCTTGCATGCCAACACACGTGGGGGACCATACCTGACAACATTGCCTATGCCCCCTACAGGCATCCACGCATCATCAGAGGCATCGGAGGAGGAGGAGGAGGTTGCAGGCCAATCTGGGAGCAGCGTATCCAGGCCCTGTTATTCTATATCTGTGCATGCAGTGTCTCTTGTGCCATGCATTGTTTGTACTTCACATGCACCCTGTTCCCTTGCTGCATATGTTATGTAAGGTGTATGTCAGTGACATGTGCAGCAGACATGGTGGCTGCCATGTGGCAGTGTGTTTACACTGTGCATGAAGCATGCTGGGTTCCCCATGGGCCATCCCTGGGCATCTGGTGTCAACAGGTAGGCATTGTGGGCTGGCCGCACATGGGTGTATGGCTGTGGTACTGGTAGTGTTGCTCTTGTGTGAGGCGATGTGGCCATTTGTGAACATTGCTTTGGTAAGTGCATGTTGCATTGTGATACCTGTAGTCATGTTGGTGTTTATAGTTGCTACCGATTGGGTACATCAGCTTCTACATGCAGCTAAGGCTGACAAGTATGGAATTTGCATTTGCTTGTCATGCCATCCTTTGTGTAGTTATTTGCATCCCCCCCTCATTGGGGCATGTGCTTCACTGCACATGTGTGCTGGCTTTTCGCCCACTATCCAGGTCCATTGTTCTCTGTGCCTCTACATGTATCATGGTAGTGTGCTGTTCCATAAGACCATGGCATCCTGGGTGGAACCAGGGTAGCGGGCACAGCAGTGGGTGATGTACAGGTTGGGTCACAGGTCACCTGCACATTCAGGGAGTGGTAGTGCTTGCAGTTACGGTACACTGCTTTGTGTGCCTGGGGGGCCACAAGTGCAACACAGGTACAGTCCAGGGCAGAAATCACATTTGGCATTTGGGCAACACCATAGAACTGTGCCTTCATGACATTGACCTGGGCGGGGGTGGTAGGCAGAGAGATGTGGCATTGCACTTGCTGCAGCAGCGCTTCAAGCACCTGGCCCAACATTGCGCAGAATGTGGGCTGTGCCACACCATACTGAGTGCTGGAAGGTGCCCGTTCAGAGGAATTGTAGCACATACACTAACTTCAGCAGTGGGGGCACAGCTGTCTGGAAGTTGATCCTGCTCTCTATGTTGTCCTGTATTGTGGTGAGCAGCTCTGTTATGGTCTACCTGTTGAGGCGGTACAGGGTGACCAACTGGCTGTCGGTGAGGGTCCAGGATGAGGCCTAATCCTGGGGATCAGTGCACGCCTTTCCTGGGCTCGCCTCCTCCTCCTCCACCCCCAACCCCTCCCTGTGTTCCCTGTGCCCTGGCCTGGGTGTCCTGCCTCTCTACTTCAGCCGCTGCATGAGCAGCTGCCTGTCCCAGCTCACAGTGGCTAGTTGCAGTATGGTGTTGGAAAACATGTTTGAGGTTGGGGTGTGCCTTATGCAGCACTCTGGGGTGGATTGGGGTCACCTGTGGCTTCATTTCAGGCACCTGTATTCATTTACCTCCAGCTAAAAGCTGGAGGTAACTGAGCTGTGTTGTTAGCGGTATTAGCGAAGACCGCTAAACATGGACTTGTGGTGCGGCTGGGTTTGCGCCTAGTGTGTCCGACAGTAATGGCGCCAGCTGTAATAGCACCGGATGTAAGTGCTGGCTGATTTTACAGTCATCAATATTTGCACCATCTCATGATCCGGCGTAGCGGTATTGACGCAGCTAATATCATTACTGCCGCTTTTAAGGGTTACACCAGATGTTTGATGAGGCCTACATGTCTACTAACAGCCATTTACTCCTTGAGGTGATTGTCAAGAATGCTGCCATTGTTAATAGTATCTTTGAAACGGCTGCATGTATCGATGCTGTTGACAGTCAAGATGGTGATGCCCCTAATACTGTGGCTGTCGATGTCCAAGAGCAGGGTGGGCGCAACAATAGGGAGGCATACAATGCAGGTGGTATTAATACTGTTCCTGTTGCTATTCGAGAGGAGGTTGTAGATAACAATGGGGTGGCATAGAATGCCGGTGTTCCTAATACTGCTTCAGCTGATGTTCAAGAGGGGGGTGGGCACAACAATGGGGAGGCATACAGTGCCGGTATCTATAGCATTTCAAATCCTCAGATGGAAAATGTTAAACCATGGCCAATGTTCACCCTGAGCATGCATCAACATTGCACACTAACAACTATACACCTGTTGAAACACCTCCCCAAAACCCCATACTAATTTTGGATAGTGCTAGTGACACTCAGAATGGAGGTGGTCATAATGTGGGTTAAGGGCCTGATGTTAGCATCATTAACAGTTCAAGCAATGTCAGCTCCAATAATAATATTCCGGTTACAGGTACGTGTCTATCGGTTATATAAAAAAACAAGAAGAGAAAAGACCCCAACAGATTAGGAAAGTCATAAAAATCAGTTGGGTAAGCCCACTCTAAAACAAAATTATAAGAATTTGCTATGTATTTGCAAAAGTTTAAAGCCATCCTGTAAAAACATCTATGGATCAATGCGCTTTTGAACACGTGGGAGGGGCTGTTTTGATTCTTAATTAAACATTTGAGGGGTGATACAGCCTTATCGATGGGGCCTTGAGAGCCAGCCATAGGGATGCAGTCCGATAATACGCTAGCCAGTGGTCCGTTTGTTCAACATAACCCAACAGAGGGGTCTTGTGATGCATCTTATGAACCATTCACAGAGGCGCAGCCCGCTACAGCTTTAGACAAAGTTCCAGCTGTTGAAGACGGCGCACTAGACCTCAAGGTTTTCTCAGCCGATTGTTTAGCCGATATTCCACAAACATTTGCCGGTTCTGGTCAACAATCACTCAGGAAATATCCCAAATATCAGACACTCACAAAAAGTTATAACTACCAACAAGCGACTCCCTGCAAACCGCCCCTATTAGAACACAAAAAAACACTCAAGAACAAGCCCACATTCTCCAGTGTTTCTGGAGTAGCACTGTCACAGACATTGGGCCTCATGAGTTGGGCGGTATAACAGCGGTAACACTGCTGGGATACCACCCAATGGTAATAGGGCTATCGCAACTCAGTCCAGCGTATTTTGCGCCGGATCACGAGTTGCGTGGGGGCAGTAAATCCCTATCCCCATTGGGTCCATGAGACCCAATGGGGTTGGGGAGTGCTATTACCACCGGTGGTAATTGCGCCGGCAGTAATAGCACCGAAAACTGCCTGGAATTTGTCATTTTTGCTGGAGGTAAAAATGTCATTTTCCATCCAACTCGTGATTTTGCCAGCCCTTAAATGTGGCAGTAATACCATTACTGCCACATTTAAGGGTTCAGGCCTAACTCGTGATGAGGCCCATTGTTACATACCGGCTAATCGTTCAAAGCGGGGGTGGATATTTCTTTCGACAGAGCCCTAAAAACAGGAGGCAAAACTTAAAATGGACCAGATCTCGATCTCAGAGTCGTCGCCTACTTAAAATCTTATAAAATACCTGATTGGTTATATCCAGACGTAATCGTCCTAGCACACCGCAGGCACCAACCCCCCAGACACCGGATGCACCACTTTTTTTGGAAAAGGTGCAAACTTATCAAAGTTTAGAAAACATTATCAGCTGTGGAGCATTATTAGGAATTTAGATTCGTAAACTTGGACCGCTTGTGCTCTCTGGGGCACGGGCTGTCATAATGGATGCTGTGGAAATACTGAACTGGACTGTCAGATATTAGAGACTGTCCGCCCCAGTTATTTTGTTCAAATAAGAATGGAGGCGGAGGGTTTAAACAGACCCTTGTTTACAAGGCGATCACCTAGTGATACTTTCTGCGTCTTGCAGTTTTTGGAGAATTTGCGGATGCTACTGCAGAGTAAGACTGAGATTTTGTGTTTTGCGCCGCTAAGAATCGTGGCGCTAGTTGTCAGGTCATGCTACGGCGGTGCTTATAAACCTGTAACCAAAAATTCTGCACAGCCACATCATAAAATCCAAAGGCAGATGGTTATTACATTTTGATCGCTGGCCCTTAAATCTCTGGCTAGCGTCTAGTCTCATAGGTTTAATCGAACCACAGAGCATAACAGACGCCAATATATGTGCAACAGCTTTGCAAGTACATGAGAAGTTTGGGTCCCCAATGGACACCCCTGTAGGATTTGGTCAGCTGAATCTCATTGAAAAGTATTTTGATAGACCTATCAAGATACTCCACTTTAACAATGGTGTGTGGCAGTATTTCCCGCTAATGGCTAAAACAGCCAGAAACACTTTGTATGTTGTTCCAGCACCCCCACAGCAAGGGTAGAGGGCAGGAGCCCTCTTCCCCCTCCGCAGAAGCCACATTTCAGCCTTCACTTTGCCCACGGGCTAAGGATGCACAAGGTGCAGGACTTGCCTGACCTTGTCTTTGCACCGTGCCTGACCCGGGCATGCCGGGCGCATCGCGGCGCCACAACGAGGCTGAGCCTCGCTAACCGCGGCAACATCTGAAATCTCACATCCGCCGGCAGGCGGATACGCCGGCTCATCCGAAGGCCATAAAAAGGCCCTGTTTTGTGCCCTGTTCGGCACATGGGAGGCGCGGCGTAGCCTACTCCTTTGTCCCTCCTTCCTAAAGATATCTTGCAAGGAACCTTGCCTTCTGCAATGACAGACCCACACAACCACAGTAAGCCCTAGGGCTTTTTCTTGCACCTTTAGCAGGGACACCAGGAAACTGTACATTTGAGACTTATTTGGCACTCACTAACAAAAGGCCACTAAACAACCCTTGCTGCACTTCGGTAGATGTGCTGTTTAGCCCCTTCCCACTACCTTGCAGCTTACACAGCCCTATTGCACAAGGTTAGCCTTGCCATAATGACTGCTCTGCCTCATTAGGCTGAGCCTCGCTAACCGCGGCAACATCTGAAATCTCACATCCGCCGGCAGGCGGATACGCCGGCTCATCCGAAGGCCATAAAAAGGCCCTGTTTTGTGCCCTGTTCGGCACATGGGAGGCGCGGCGTAGCCTACTCCTTTGTCCCTCCTTCCTAAAGATATCTTGCAAGGAACCTTGCCTTCTGCAATGACAGACCCACACAACCACAGTAAGCCCTAGGGCTTTTTCTTGCACCTTTAGCAGGGACACCAGGAAACTGTACATTTGAGACTTATTTGGCACTCACTAACAAAAGGCCACTAAACAACCCTTGCTGCACTTCGGTAGATGTGCTGTTTAGCCCCTTCCCACTACCTTGCAGCTTACACAGCCCTATTGCACAAGGTTAGCCTTGCCATAATGACTGCTCTGCCTCATTAAGACCCTCCACACCTGCGCAGAAATTAGCCTCCACACAAGCTATCTATCAGGTACAATTGGGAGCCACACCGTGCCCCTTGCCTAGCCAATGTCTTGGGTAACCTGCAAGCTCATGCTGAACATTTCCTACTACTCCTTTGTATATTGTAGTCACTGCCTAAGCTGATCTATGCCCACTGTGCCCTGTGTATATTAGTCACTGCAGCCCACTGGGTCTCTGTGCAACTCAGTCACTGCCTATGCTGATCTATGCCCACTGTGCCTTGTGTATATTAGTCACTGCAGCCCACTGGGCCTCTGTGTCTCTGACCTAGTGCTAACGCTGAATCCAGATGTGATATTACCTATGCACTGTAACTGCTGTGTCCCTGACCTCAGTACTAACTCTGAATTTAAGTGCGTTATTACCTATGCATTGGAACTGCTGTGTCTCTGACCTTAGTGCTAACTCTGAATCTAGGTGTGCATTACCTATGCACTGTAACTGCTGTGTCTCTGACCCTAGTGCACTTCAACAGTTGTGTCTTAGACCCTAGTGTTAATCTCAAATCTAGGCGCCACACCGTATATAGTAGTACCCGAGTGAAGCATTTAACCTACTCTGTCCTATACTACTGTATGGTCACTGTATTCTGCCACTGGTCCAATACTTGATCACTGTGCACTTTAGCCCACTCTGCCCAGTATCCAGTACTCGACTGCGGCATTCAGTCTTCTCTCCCTAACCTAGCCCACTTTGACAAATACCTAGCTGAATGCTGGCCAATATTTGTTCGATGTAGGACACAACAAGCCCCAGATTGACTAGTAACTACATTATTTACTCTTACCTGCCAAACCTAGCCCTTCAAGCATTACTCACCAATCTGATAGCTATACTTAGTACTATTGTATACATCACCATGTCAACAACCCTGCCCCTAGAGGACCCAGATGCCCATACACAACTTATCTCCAAATCCCATTGCAATATAGCTCAGAGAAACTACAGACTCAGGGCACGCCTACCCAAAATATTTGAACCTATCAATAAATATAACATTAATCTGGGTCACCTTCGACCCAAACTACTCCCTCCCCTAGAAACTACTGCTCCTCCCAGCCACAAACACTACCCTAAAAGAAATAAGCCCACCGCCAACCCGCCTCTCACGGTACAGCCGGATCCTGACCTAAAAGCTGCCTTAATCAATGCCAGATCATTAGTCGCCCATGCTACAGAGATAGCAGACGCGATCCTAGAAAATGACCTTGACTTCCTCGTCGTTACTGAATCATGGCTCCATGAAGCAGCAGGCCCCGCACCAACCTTAGCAGTCCCTGACAACTACACCATCCTTAGAGCTGACAGACCAGACGCTCGAGGTGGAGGAATAGTGATTATCGCCAAAACCAATCTCTCCATGAGAATTATCTCCACACCTAACCTTAATTCCTGCGAGTCCCTCTCGATCAAACTACCTACTGCCAACTCTCAAACATTAAATATTCACCTCCTCTACAGACCCCAGGCCCTATCAGCACCTATAATGAAGATATTACCACTATTATCTCATAGAAATTAAAAAGTTCCTCACAAACCCTTGTGCTAGGAGATTTTAACCTAGGGTATAATGATATCAATGATCATCAGGCCACTGCCATAGCCAACACCCTAACAGAACTAGGCTTCTCGCAGAAGGTGAATGCATCCACCCATACCAGAGGGAGAACTTTGGACTGGATTGCCAGCCACAGTTGCAACCTATCCATCACAACTATTGCCCCCCAAATTTGGACAGACCACCACCTAATCTCCTTTATAATTAATACCAAAAGACCTACAGGTCCAACACCCCTCGCCACAGCCACATTAACCAGAAACAAGAAAAATATCATGGCGGATAAAATTCTGCCACATATCCTTCCCAAACTTAACCGTCTACCTGACTATGCTGATCCAGGCCTTCTAGTGGAGGAATTCAATAATGCTATGACCCTCGCTCTCGATAGCATTGCCCCGCTCAAACTTAGGAACAGTAAACCTAAAAAGCACCTGAACTCCTGGTTTACACCCCACCTAAAATACTTAAGACTTCAGAAAAGAAAATGCGAAACAGCATGGAACTTGCATCCCACTGCGGAAAATAAAACTAACCTAATAAACATCTCAACGCAATACAAAAAGTACATCATCCTGGCCAAACAAGAAACCTATAATAACAGGATTAACCAAGCCAATTCCAGCATGAAGGAGCTATTCTCTATCCTAAAAGAACTGGAAACACCCATCGTAGCACAGGATGACTCCATCAAAGATAAAACCTGGTGCACAGACATACAGTTGGCATTAACCAACAAAGTGTCCAAACTCCAAACTAAAATTGCTCTAAAGAAAGCCTCACTACCAGCCCAAAACTCCACTCCCATGAACAAAACTACCATACCTATACCTAAAGAAACTTCCCAATTCAATTTCTCTAAGGTCTCAGTGGTCGAGGTAGAGAAAACTATTCTGAGCCTTAAACCTTCCAATTGCAAAGGCGACCAATGCCCAGCACACATGATCAAGGACGCTGCTAGAGATCTAGCTCCCTTCATCACAAAACATATCAATGCCTCCTTTACTACAGGCACCATTCCACGTAACTTAAAGGAATCTTGGGTACTCCCCCTTCTGAAAAAACAAACGCTGGACCCCAATATTCCTACAAACTACAGGCCCATCACCACGGTGCCTTTCTTACTAACAATACTAGATAAGGTAGCCTATACCCAAATTCAGAACTTCCTTTAGGCGAACCAGCTCCTTGGCGTCCGCCAATCTGGTTTCCGACCTCAACATGGCACAGAGACGGTCCTTATCGACTTAAAGGCTCAAATTGACTCACTCAGAGACGAGGACAAACTAGCCCTCCTCCTCCTACTAGACCTCTCAGCCGCCTTTGACCTGGTGGACCATAGAGTCCTGTGTAACCACTTGGACTCTGCGGCCCACTTCTCAGGGGAGGCCATAGCCTGGATACAGTCATTCCACAGTGACAGGACTATGAGGGTGTTCTCCCCCTCAGCGGCAGCAGACCCAATACCCATCACCTGTGGAGTGCCCCAGGGATCCTGTGTCTCGCCAACACTTTACAATATTTTCACAAAGCCACTCTTTGACGATCTTGACAATCTGGGTGTCACCTACACCAACTACGCAGACGATACCCAGATTCTCCTACCACTTACTGGGGACTACGGTGAAGATCTGGCTTTGATGAATAGAATCTATAGCATTGTGCAGGCATGGATGGCCAACCACGGCCTATGTTTAAACGATGACAAAACAGAGCTCATCATCATGGGCACGGCAGCTCGCATCTCTAAACGTAACCAAAATTACAAAGCATTTATCATCGATGGGAACACTATTAAGGTTGCCAAAGAAGTAAAAACCTTAGGTTTTTACCTTGACTCGACCCTCTCCCTTACCAAACAGGTGAATTCACTGGCCTCATCCACGGCCTATACATGTAAATTAATACGAGCCGGGAAACCATTCTTATCAGTTGACACCTGTCTTATCCTAGCCAGAGCCCTCATCCTTTCAAAGTTAGATTATTGTAATTCCCTCTACTTGGGGTCTACCAAACAAATAATCAACAGAATACAAGTGCTCCAAAATAATGCACTTAGAGCGGCCCTAAGCATTCCCAGAAGAGCACATATCTCCGAAATAAGACGGAAATACAAATGGCTATCTACCCAAGAAAAAATCAACCTCAAAGCTGCATCCCTCATCCATAAATGCTTAAATAATAAAGCGCCCCGCTACCTTGCAGAACGATTCCATAGAAAAAACCCTACTAGACCTACTAGAACAGTTAGCCCCAATGGCCTCCTAGTGCCCAAATTCAAATTTACCACCATTGGAGGATCCAGCTTCCCAGTCAAGGCAGCTCAATTATGGAACACCCTACCCCATGCACTTAGATCTGACCAAACGTTCAACAAATTTAGACAGAATACAATAAAATGGCTCACTGAGAATACTATGTAACCTGCACTTTCCCATGTACTCACCACTTGTGCCTCACCTGGGCTAAAGATGGTGACTGACCTGCTACTTTGTAAATTTAGTTTTATGATGACTGTTGGGCTATACATCGTCTGTACTTGGTATTGTCTCACCCTTTGGTGCCATGTTCTATGAATGTGTAACTTCTGTAAATGTGTAACCTCTGTAACTAAGCTGTAAACCTACTTGTTCTCATGCGCTATGCTACCTCAGGGTCTGGTGCGCTCAACAAATAAAACAAACAAACCATGACAACCATTTCTATGGTATAATCAATCTAAAAGGTTTCCTGGGGGCTAAACATCTCTGTCAGCACTGCCATCACATTTTCAAAAACAAACATAGACACAGTTATCAATATCACTGTCGTTTGTGTTTAAGAGAATAGTGTCAAACTCTAAAGGAACAACCTGAAAAATGTCCTCAATACTACGCGTTCGCGAGAACACGGAGCTGTCTAGATAGGCACGCTCAGAAAAAGGCATTGGGGGCAGCCATGTGTGAACGTGGGTATCACCGATCAGGCTATGGCCTGGCTGACTTCTTTCCTCTCTGATCGACCCTCCCAGGTCCAACTTGGGTCCTTCCTTTCCTCTCTCTCCCTCTCTACCTGTGGTGTTCCCCAAGGGTCTAACCTCTCACCCTGGCTTTTCAACCAAAACCTGTCCACTCTCGCCCATCGCATTGCCATTTTCTGCTACAGTTTTCAGTGCTATCCAGAACAGGACTGCAAGACGTGTCCTTGGCCTCAAGCCATGGGATCATATCCCTCCAGCCCTGAAATCTCTGAATTCGCTCCCAGTGGCTGCAAGGATTGAATTCAAGACCCTTTGCGTTGTCCACAAGGCTTTCTGGGGCCTGGGCCCAAAATACCTTCAACTCTCCCTCCGTAAATACCTTCCCTCTCGAGCTCTTTGCTCCTTCACCTCCAACTCCCTCCGGGTCAGTCGTTTCTCAAAGAAACGAGCTGGGGGTAGATCTGTCTTCGGCTGGGGCCGCCCTCTGCAACAGCCTCCCTGCCACTCTGAAACTTGAGGAGAACCATCTCCAGTTCCAGAAGCACATCAAGACCTTTCTCTTTGCTTCTGCCTTAACTCCTCCTCTCCCCTGCTGATCTGTTCTGCTTCGGCATCGTGCACCTGATTACCCTCTGATCTCGGGCCCAGGTACTTGCTCACCTTGCCATTCACCCGCACTGCCACCTGGCAACCCTTGCACTTGGGTCTGTATCTGTAATCCCACAGTCCCCCCCCTTTTTCTGCACTTATCAGACACCCCCTGTCTACCTTAAACCTAGCACTTGCCACTTGCTGGGTGCACTACCACTGTTGTTGTTTTTTTTTATACCTTTGCTCAGCACTTTCCACTTCTTCCCCTCCCCCCTGCACTTTCCCCCTTCCCTCTCCCCTGCACTAGCACATTCTCAATGTCAGTGGGCCTAGTAAGATCGTTGTTTTTGTTCTCCCTTGTTCCCCTCCCTTGCCTCGTCACGCTCTGAAACACTTGTGAAATAAAATATCAATATAAATATCAGTAACCATGCACTGACTACGCTACGTGCGAAAACGTTCTTCCCGAGAGTCATAACTAATGAAATTATCTGTGGGGTATGCAAAGTTTCTCTTGTCAACACGAATGAACACTTGTTATGTTATCTTATGTTATTGAAATGTGTACAGCGCACAGTCACCCGAAGGTATCTTGGTGCTAGAGAGGGAGGAAACAACCACCATCCAGCAGCCGCTATCTACTAGAACAGAAATGTTTTTAGAGCCTTTCTGAACGCCAAATGATTTGGCAGAGTTTTTACTATGAGTGGCAGGTCATTCCAGAGTTGAGCAGCGGCAACTGAAAAAGCCTGACCACCGGTGGAAAGTAGACACACAGCAAGCCAGCCAAAGCCGAACACAGAGAGCTGGTAGAAAGGTACTTGGTGAATTTGGTCTGGAGGTTTTCTGCCCCCAGTATGCGCAGTGCCAGATGAACAATGCAAAGTACCTTAAACTTAATATGTTGCGACACCAGAAGTCAGTGCAGGGTGCGCAGCACTGAGGAGATGTGAGCCCCATAAGGTGTCCCCGTTGCTACCGGGGCGGCCAGATTTTGAAGACACTGAAGCCGTTGGACTATAACCTTGGGCTGAGAAGTTAATCTAATCGACTCAGCACCATGGCCGCAACCACCGGAAGACAAAGGGCGGCCAGAATAATGGGAAGCACCTTTTTAGTGTTTTAAGATGGAAGTGACCTGCTTTGCACACTGCAGATATTCGATCACTCATAGAGAAGCCAAAAGGATCACTCCAAAGTTCTTCACTTTAGTAACCGGAACAGGTAGAGAGCCAAGAGAGCGAGGCCAGAAAGAAGACACGCAAAGTGCAGGATTGGGGGGAGGGGGGTGCCTGCCACCATCACCACTGTCTTGTCTCCTTTCAACTTCAGCCAGTTGTGGCTCATCCACTCACCCAGGGCCTTCAGGATCTGAGACTCGTCGGCATAAGAATAGCACCTGAAGCCTAATGAGCGGTGGAGACCAACTAAAGGCCAGATGCAAATGTTAATGAGAATGGGAGACAAGGCAGAGTGCTGCGGAACCCCACAGGTGAGGTGTCAGGAGCCCGAGAAGAAAGGAGGGAGAGAGAGCACATGAGTGCGATCAACCCTGAACAACGAGAACCAGAGTAACACCTGACCAAAGATGCCAATCTGGGTCAGGCGAGTCAGCAAGGTGGGATGGTCCACGGTGTCAAAAGACGCTGACGGATTTAAAAGAATCAGGGCGCCCACCCCACCTGCATCATTCAGCCTGGCCATGTTGTCCTGGACTGAGACCAAAACACTTTCAGTGCCTAAAGCCTGATTGGCAGGATCCAGAAGTTTGGAAGATTCCATAAATGAAGATAGAAGAGATGAAACCAAAGACTCCAAAAGCTTCATAGAAAAAGTAAAAGAGAGATAGGATGGAAGTTAGTATGAAGGGGAATCACTGTAGCGATCTTAAATTCCAGCGGGATAACCCCAGACTGGCAGGAGATATTTATAGCCGTCGTAAATTCCATTAGTAGATCTGGGCAGATCTCTTTCATGACTGCCAATGGAACCACATCTGAAGGAGAGCCTGACTTAATGTTATATGGCGGTAGATACCATTACCTCAGTGAAAAGAGGAAAAGAAGACCATCCTTTCACTTCAGTCAAGCCACTCTGACCTGCTAGTTCACTCTCCCGAACAAGTACCGAGGCGAACGCTGAGATGTATTTATCTGAGGATGACAGTGATTTGACCACCGCAAAAAGAGATTTAGGCTGACATAAGGCAGCCTCAATTTTCTGGGCTAAAAAGGATTTCTTAGCTGCTGTAATAGCTGAAAAATATAATATGCTTCAGGGCATACTTTATACTGGGCTCTAAGATTAAGGTCGTACGCAAAATGCCATTTGTGCTCAGTCTGTCTAGGTTTGAGACAAGCTGTTTTTAGCTGTTCTGAAAACCATGGTTTCGAAGGAAGCCTACTTGGTTGGATATGCCGCAGAGGAGCCATTATATCAGCTGCCTCTTGCATAGAGAAAGTCAGCGCAGAGAGAGATGCGGCAGGGACCGCCAGCAGACACTTTGTTTTAACTAGTGAGACAAAACCCAACAAGTCATCAGAGCGCCAGCAGCGCTGCCACACATGAGGCAGGGAGGTCTTAGACTGAGCCCGGCCTACTTTAAATATGTAGGTTACTAAAT
Source organism: Ambystoma mexicanum (assembly GCF_040938575.1). Classification (NCBI taxonomy): domain Eukaryota; kingdom Metazoa; phylum Chordata; class Amphibia; order Caudata; family Ambystomatidae; genus Ambystoma; species Ambystoma mexicanum. The sequence goes on along the minus strand of NC_090928.1, from coordinate 943,179,511 downwards.
AGTGGTCGGACCAATGTACTGGCTCAACAGATTGGAAGGCTAGCAGGGCTTCATTAGCCAATAACAGATCCAGAGTATTACCCATCCTGTGAGTGGGTCCCAATACAATTTGTTGGAGATCAAGGTCAGTCAGACTAGCAAAAAACAGATCCAGCACAGGGGCCCTAAAACAGTTGAATTTCAAGTTAAAAATCACCCAACACAACAGGGTGAGTATATTTCAGATGAAGATCAGCCACCAGATCAACTAGAGGTTCAAGGAAGCCAACATCGGAGCCTGGGGGACGTTAAATAATCAGAAAGTGACAGGAGTGGGGAGATGACACAGGTCAACAGCAAAGCCTCCATAGCTAAAGAGTGAGGGCAGCTGAGCTGCGTGACTATAAGATCAGATTTAATAATCACCGCCCTAGTTGAGGTGAGGGCCAGTCAAGGTTAATAATTCTATAGTCCTCTGGGATTGCCTGCCCCAAAACCGGAGCCGAGCCCTCCTGGAGCCATATCTCGGTGAGGCAGAGCAAAGCAAGACGACGGTCTGACAAAAGATGGTAGATATCAGCCGCATGTGCAGCCGCATGTGCAGGCAAGGATCTGGTGTTAATCAGCATTAGGTCAGTAGAACTTTGAGCCTGTAGAACCGGCTGCTCTAGACAAACTGGCATACCAGGCTTAAACACACCCCTCCAACCGGCAGGAAACACAGTATTAGGAGAAGCCAGGGACAAGAGTGCAACTCTTGGATATAATATCCTCCAATCCTGTAAATCCGTTGCACAGACGGGCTGGCCTTTAGCGCGCCCACTGCACGGGCGAGTGAGACCCGGCACATATGATGCCGTGCTCAGCTGCGAGCGAGGCGAGGAACGCACGCTTGAAAAACAAAAAGAGGACTAGCCACAACCGTGGTCTCCTGCAGTAAGAATATAACAATGTAATGGAACAATGCGGCAACAGTCAGTTAAACTGCAGTATGTAGTAGTAAAAAGCACACTAAAGATGCAAGACAACAATTAAAATAGCCTAATAGTAGCAGGCTGAGGGGCTTTATAATGGTAGTCCTTAGAAGGACAACCTCACCTCACCAATCCATGCGGGCGAGTGAGCCAGCACATATGATGCCATGCCCAGCAGCGAGCAAGGTGAGGAACGCCCGCTCGAGAAACAAAAAGAGGAATAGCCGCAACCTCAGTGTCCTGCAGGAAGAATGTAACAATGTAATAGAACAAAGTTGCAACAGTCAGTTAAACTGTAGTAAGTAGCAGTAAAAAGCACACTAAAGATGCAAGGCAACAATTAAAATGCTCTTAACACTCAGCCAACCTCAAAATAAAACCGAGAACTACATAGTATATGACACGGAGGCTCGCCAAGAGAAAGCAACCCACCAACCAAACTATATCTATGCCAGACATCTAACAGGGGACAGCTGTTGGGAATGTACAGAAGTCTCATGTGTGGCTGTCTTTGTAAGCACTTTTATAACAAGCAAAGTCACGGGCTACACCTTTTTAGCTCATAACTCCAAAGGATATGATGGATACTTCATATTGTGCCAGTTGGTTCGGGAGAAAATTAAAGTGAAACTTATCACCCATGGTGTTAAGCTGATGGCCATATTTGGGTATGCAGTAATACAATTGTGGCAAAAATATTGCCTTTACAAAAAATTGCAGAAAAAATGCTGTGGTTTGGCCTGGTAAAGGTGTCACCATTATACCATTTAAGAGGGTTGCGGGGGTATCCCCCGCTCCCCTTAAATGGTATAATGGGTCTGGGGGTTACGGGGGTGGTCCCTCCATCCTTTACATGGATTGCGGCGGCAAACCCACAACCTTTTTGCCGTGATTTTTTATGTAAACGGCCATTTTTGTCACGATTTTAACACATGGAACCCATATTTGTGGTACCTCTATAGGTATGCTTTATCGACTCCTTGAACTTTTTGCCCATGAAACTTGGCAAGCTTCCAAAAGCTTTTAGTTTACCCGGTTCAAAGAGTTTCTTTCCCCATCTTTTCAAACAGCTGCTAACCAAAACTATATAGGTCAGATTCCAACCCCGGACCAGTATGGCGTTCAATACATGATGCCTAGCGAGAAAGACCCGTTTATAGCATGGTACAAGGCAAACAAACATGGTGTGTTTGCCTTTTGCCAAGAGTTAATGGCCTACTGTCAAGAAGATGTGAACATTTTAAGAGAAGCTGGTAATTTGTTCAGGGACGGGATCATTCAAATGACTTACCTTGAAACACCTATTAAGGTTGGGCCTCACATGTCAACGCTTTTCAAAATACCAAACTGGCGAGTTGTTGTATGCAGATCTACAGACAGATATATCTAAAACCAGAGCAATCGCTTTGCTGCCCCATGATTCATATCTCGGACGGCAAAAACGTTATTCTAAGCCTTATATTCAGTGGCTCTTATACATCTCAGAAACAGACAGCATCTTTATACAACATGCCCCAACTGGCGGCGGTGAAAAATGCTACGGACAATATTGGTTGGACGGCTATGCAGTGGTTGAGGAAGTGGAAACAGCCTATGAATTTAACGGTTGCTTTTATCACAGATGTCCCGATTGCTATCTCGCCGAGGGTTTCAACACTTTGACAGGCACTACTTATGAACAGTTGTATAGGCGCATTCTGTTCAAACATAGTTTTCTAGCCGTCGGGGTGTTCGCGCCGTCGCTATCTGGGAACACGAATGGCACGCAATGGTGCAGAACAATCCTGATGTGTGCCGTTTTCTTAAAAAGATGAATCTACCCGACCCTCTAAACCCTGAGACGCGCTATATGTTAGCCGTCGAGGCACGTTGCAAGCACACAGATGAGGAGCGACGCCTGACCGGTACTTGGTGTAAAATCGAGCTAGTGGCAGCTCTGAAACAGGGATATCCTCTAGGGCGCTTGCACAAAATATGTCATTTTAAAACAGTCACCCTTTAACTCTTTTATGGTTATGTTTCCATGTTCCTACAACAGAAACAGAAAGTCTAGGGCCTTCCTGTCGGTTGTGTGGACGATGCCGCTAAACAGGTTTACATTGATGATTATTATAAACATCAGGGCATATGCTTGCATATGGAACACATTGAGGACAACCCCTGTTGTTGGCTGTTGGCAAAATTATGCCTTAATTCATTAAGGGGTAAGTTTGCACAAAGAGTTAATTTGGCCAACACATCTATCATCACAGACCCTGATGTGCTTCATGCCTATCTATTTGATCATTCTTATGATGTGAGCAGCTGCATGTTCATAGATGATGAAAAGGCTCGTTTGTGCTGCCACTATGCCATGCTATATCCAACAACTTCAGACAACACAAACCTATTCATAGCAGCTTTCACAACCACTCATGCACGCTTAAATCTGTTTGCTGTGATGGAGCAATTACAAGATCGAGTTCTGTATCACGATAGTGATAGCATTATTTTTGTCAGCCGCCACAGGTATGTCAACCCGCCCATTGGCAATTATCTATGGGATCTAACTTCTGAGCTAGCTCCTGGAGAATACATTGTGGAGTTTGTATCCACTGGCCCTAAAACATACACCTATTGCACGTCTCTAGGAACCCTCAGCATGAAAGTAAAAGGTATAACATTAAATGTTAACAGGGCGGCCAAAATAAATGTATACAGGAAGATGTGTGTTACACCCCACAGTCTATTGTCGTTACACATCCAGGTATAGTGTGCAATAAAAGACGGTGGGATATTAGCAAAGTCAATCTACAAAAGACGCTCAGTGTTGTGTTTGATAAAGGAACACTGGCACCAGACGGATTGACACACGCCTATGGCTATTAAATATTTTAGTTTTATACTTTACCAGCCCCTTCATTATTCCACAGTGTCTCTGCAATCTCTCTATCTCGAAATCATCTAGGCCACACTTGTCCCTTCTAGCTGTTTGTCTGAGGGTTGGGTATTTAAATCTGTATGTTTATTTTTTCTTTTGCATTAAATGTTTGCCTTTTTTGCATTTAACTGTTTGTGCATAACATTTTTTTTATATAAACAAGTATTTTTACAATTCATAAAATTGTCTGACACTTTATTATGTGGTACTATTTATTATGTATAATAACACACACCACTTGTTGATTTTTAAAGTTAATTTCATTCATACGCATAATGGTAGACTGTAATGGAGTCAATCATTTTTAGAGAAACTATTTTTAATCCCATGGTGTAAGTTAAGACAGAAGATAAAACTCTGGTGGTGTTTTCAAATGTTGGCTTTTTTATTTTCACAGATGATGCTACAAGCTCTTAACACCCGTTTGTCATAGTATATGTCTGACACATGTATACAGGGCCTGTTCACCCCAGCTCAACATAAAGACAGAACCAGGTTTTATAAAAACACATTTTTTTTAATTGCCATTTAAAACATGTATTTGTATTCAGATTTTATTCACATTAAATAGCTCGGGATGTCAAATGTTGCACAATAATCTTCTTGGATACAAATTTAGATGTATTAACAGTTACTTCATACACAGATTGTCTTTTGCCACGTCGATAAGAAAACATACATAATAGAGACATTGTTCACACAAATTCAGAAGGCGCCCTGTCAAACAACCAGTGCCCTTTAAAGCAATGAACTCTCAGTTACAGGTTGGCTGCCTTCACTTGCAGTGATGATGCCACTGGCGACCTTAAATCACAAAAACCCCAGTTGTGATGCTTTTCCCAATAGTTGTCCATTAGCCAATGGCTGTGAGATGTACAAAAGATTGCTACATTCCCTTTTGTATAACTGTGATGGTGCTTCCAGATAACATAACAGCCTTGGGCATTTAGTACCCAGATGCTCTTTAAGTAAATAAAGCAATAATCGTTGTGCACATCCAATGGCAGGTTTCACCTTAAATTGATCGCTTTCCATTACATTTTCATGTTTTATTTCCTGCATATAAGTGCAAATACATATGAAAACATTTACAGTCTCAATCCTCGTACGGGGTTCCATGCACATTGCTCTACCATACTATCTTTGATATACTTTCTCTCCACTCATTCTCAGTAATGCTTTTAATACACATTGGCCACCCCTGTCTTAATTGCTTCATTTTCAAAATGGGGTTATTGGCCATTTGTATACCCCACAATGTTTTAGATGCGCATTGTTCCGTCCCAACACCAAGCCATAGCTGTGTCCACCAACCCTTAGCTGTCTCATCGACTGTATCAAGCGCATCATTTCTACAAGGCATTTAGGGCTCAGCATGTGACATATTTTACGCAGTCAATTATCTGTGTAAGCGTTTTCCAAACATTTATGAGCATCCAGTCGGCGGTCATCAATTTTGTGCCCTGAGCACCATCTGTGAACACGTTTTCACCAGTGGCCGTAAAACCTTTGATTGCCAGAATATCGACACAGGTCACAGTGTAATCGTATCATTTTTAAGGCGATTAGTTTCCATTAGCAAAACACAGGCCTTACACAGGATATTTTCAGAATCCCCTGAGTTTTCAATTTGGTTTGAACAGCAAACTCAGTAAATATTGATAGTCTCTGTTACAGCCTGGTTCTCGTCACTGCCATCCTATCAGTTAGAGGTTGTAAACAAAACATATATGCATAGTTTTAACTATGGCTAGTTCTTATGCCCTACAAAATACAAATGCTTGCATCCAAATATACTGACCGGATAATTATTTTGATGTGGTTATGAACCGTTTTGTGAGAGATAGGCAATTTTGGCCATTTTTGTCAATTGGACATGCGTGGACGGAATGGAAGAAAAGGGTAGGCAAGCTGAATTGAAGGACAGAAAGGCATACATTTCTGAAAAGTATACAAAATTCCAAGTTTAGGACGGGGTGATTTGCACAGATCGGGCAACAACTAGGTAGGGGAAAATGCCATAGTTTGGGGGAAAAAGCGGGAAAATGACTGAAAAAAAAGGTATGTGGTGGACATGGTTGGCTTGGTACAGCAATGGCTTCTATGAATTTTGAGAAAAACAATGCTCCGCTACATTCCCCCGACTCTTGCAGTTAGGAAAGCACACATATTTTGTAGTATTTCACAAAACAAGCAATACCACAAGCCAAACACTGAGCCATGGTACACAGGAGTTTTATGCTTACGGCCTGAACAGACGTACTTAGCATGTGTAAATCAGGAAAACCAATGTGGTGAGGAATGGCAAGCATACATTTTTTGAAAGGGCACAGGCAGACCTTTTCAAGGGTAGGTGACTTGTGCAGGTTACGAAAGTGTATGGTGCCTAAAGCAGCGACTAAATGTAGGGCACATTTGGGAAATGAAAGGGTTGTGTGACAAAGGGCACCAGCAAATGGGTCGAAACGTTATGAAAACCACACAAACACAACAAATGTCATACCTTCCCGTGTTCCCACATGTGTCCCCATGAAAACGATACCTCACATGTGTGGGTGTGGGCCAAGGGGAAAGCCTAAAACACTCCTAACCCTAAGTCTTTTCCGACAGCTGAATTTCACGATTTTTCCAAACGGGCACACCATACAGATATGGGCCTCGGGTGTCCAAGCCACCAAAGAAAATGGGGAACCCCATGCATTTCTGAAAAGAGGACATCAGTGGGAATCTGCAGAGGTCTGACTTGCGCAAATCGGCACAGCACATTTTGTGTGTGTGGGCAACCTACAGATTTGGGCCTGGGGTGTCGAAGCCAGCAAGGAAAACAGGGAACCCCATGCATTTCCCAAAAGAGGACACCCGTCGGAATGCACAGAGGTCTGACTTGGGTGAGCAGCCCAGAATGTATTACCCAGAACCCCAGACAAAGTGAACATTGTGTTTTTTTCCCACCAAATATCACACTTTGTCGGGGATCATGGCTAATAAAAACTGGGCCAATTTGCGCAAGGCAGACCTCTGTGGATTCCCACGGTTGTCCTCTTTTCGGAAATGCATGGGGTTCCCTGTTTTCCTTGCTGGCTTCAACATGCTGGGCCCAAATCTGTAGGTTGCCCACACAAACAGAATGTGCTGTGCCGAAAGGCTTGGGGTTACCAGTGCGTTACCCTTTTCCTTTTGCGGCCCAGGTAGGTGCACCCACTCATGTGTGGTACCGTTTTCATTGGGACACATGTGGGGATGCGGGAAGGTAGTCCATGTGTTGTTGGCGGTGTGTTTCGGTGGGTGGCCAGAGCAAAATGTCTGAGAATTGTATTTATTTCCAACCAATTTGAGAGACATTTCCCTCTATCCACTCGATCGACCCATAGCCCTGCTAGATGTGGTTGGGAAAATCTTTGCCACCCAGCTACAAATCCAACTACTAAAATGGATCCAAGATTCCAAAAGATATGATCCTCGTCAAACAGGATTTGTGAAAGGGGTTGGATGTGGGCTTAACTTGACAATTCTGAACTTCATAAAGATGGAATCTATTCGCCAAAATCGAAACATCTATGTAGCGTTTGTTGATCTGTCCAGTGCTTTTGATACCATTGACCGAGAGATGCTATGGAACAAGTTGAAGAAATGGAAATGCCCGGAAAACTTACTTCAGCCCATAAAAGAACTGCATACGGACACAGACATTAAAATCAGACTAGATTCTGGCGGAACCCTGAGCAAGCCAATTAAAACAAATCAAGGTGTGAAACAAGGCTGCCCGGTTGCAGCCACGTTGTTTGGCCTATTTTTGTCTGACATTGGTGACAGTCTAGAAGCTGTAAATTATTTCCCACCAAAAATTAATGGGTTGACTATAAATTGGATACTATATGCAGACGATATTGTATTATTGGATCTAACACCGATTGGGCCAACACAAAAGCTAGCGGCTTTGGAGGGATACGTGGAAAAAAACAAACTAAAAATTAATCCAGCGAAGTCCGAAATAATAGTCTTTCAAGATCTTACTCGAATCAATAAACGGAACATAAAATGTGCGCCGAAATGGAGATTGTGTAATGATAATCTGAGATGTGTGAAAAAGGCAAAGTACTTAGGTGTGTGGATTAACAGTAACATAAATGACACACCTTGGACAGAGAATGCTAAACAAAAATGCAGACAATTAGCATGTCAAGGTGTAATCATAAATAGAAAGTTTGGAAAATTCTCATTGTTACCTGCATTAGCTCACTACAAACAAAAAGCCATACCAACACTGATCTATGGTGCGGAAAACGCCTTAGGAGTGTCTGCTACTCTATGGCCAGAACTGGAAAATCAATATTGGAGGCGAGTTCTGCACCTACAAAAAGGAATCTCAAGTGCATGTGTGCGATATGAACTCAATCTGATATCTATGCAGGCCCGAGTGTTAAGGAACATGCTATCCATATACCGGAAAATAATCATAGTTGATTGCACTCCTCAATTTAAGATCTTACAAGATGCGCTAAAGGGTAATCCGGAAACCCTTTTGTGCAAATGGGCAAATGGTTGCAGAAACCATTTAGAGCAATTGGGCACTGATCAAGACACACTGAAAAATAATCCAAACCATGTTAAGAAAAAGCTATGGGAACAGGACTGGTGCTCGACAGTAGATGATCGAAACCGTCACAAGCTCATGGAGGATGCAGCGATTGAAGCTAAAGACCAGAAGAAAATGCCACAATATCTGATGAGGACAGCCAATGCAACACTTCGAGCAATTTATATGAAATTTCGACTGAACTTAATTAACACTAGAGTAAGTCAAGCCATAAGAGCTCGGAAAATGACAGTGTCACTCAGTTGCCGCTTCTGCAATAAACTGCAAGACACTCTTAAACATCTCACACTGTACTGTGAAACCCTGAAAGACCTGAGATCCTTGCACTTTGGAAACTTAGTTTGACAATACTCCAACTTATGCGGAGAAGACCTATGGTGCAAATTCTATAACCCTTGTGAAAAAGACAATTTTGGGCTAACAAACTTTTTACAAAATCTTGAAAGTTTGCTAAAGGTCAGATAAATAGGATGGAGCTTGTCTAGAAGTAAGATGTTGGTGTGTTAAGGAAGCTGAGATGCGAACATTTGAGTAATCCCGAAAACCTTGGTACGATAGAAATTAATCCTCTTAACACTCTGTAAGAGGGGGATGGGAATACTTTTCAAAAAGTTTTGTATAAACTAAATGAAAATAAGAAAAAAAAATATTATTTATTTACCACACACTTTAGAAAATACACTAGCACTATTAATCAAAGCAAGTTCAAAACACAATCAAAAAAGTATACACACCTCCCTTAAGAATTATTAGACAAGTCTAAGTCAAAACACCACTTTTGGTCAAAACAGAGGTGAGCGCGTAACTTAGATGGCACACCAATAATTAAATAAAAGGGAGAGGAAAAGGCAGGTCATAAAGATAAAACAGTTCCCAAAACTTTTAAGAGACAAAAACAAGTTAGTGAAGGCAGAGTCTACTGTAAAGCCAAAGTTCATAAGCCAGGCCCACTTTAAATGGAGCAAGGTGAAATGTGCCCAAGATCACACAGTTGCGAAATGCATTCAAGTCTTTGTAGAAATGTTCAAAAGAGGTTGGGGTGGTTCAAAAGATAAAGTTAGAAGGTCTGGGGGCCAACCCAGTTGGAAAGCCAAGGATTTAAGGGTCACCTTGAGCAAACTGAAGAAAGGGAGGCCAGGTGTAACACAGTACCCTTGAAGTTGAGGAAGCTCCAGCGGTTGAAGTTGTTCCTGGTAGCGGGTGCAGTTTGTGGTTTCGACCAGGGGAAGAGATGATCCCGTCAAGGAGGAAACTTGGAGTCGTTGCACTGCCCATGGAAGGAACCAGCCACGGAGTTCGTCGGTTAAAAGTTGCGTTCCTGGTATTCGCGGTCACAGTGCTGCAGCTTGGCTATCCGGCCGCCGGGGTGCTTGGCACAGGCGATTCGACCAAGAGACGTCCTGAAAGGCGAAATGGCGAACTGGTTGATCCCACCAGCTCAGAGGAAGAAGACTCTTTCAGCAGAAGATCTTCTCTTGTCATCGGGAAAGTGATGAGGTCGTTGCAGCAGGGGTCCGCCAGTGGTGTCGTCATTGCAGATGGCTCAGCTGCCTCCCTCTTTGGATTTCTTAGATGCTGTGGCGACTTCTGAAGTTCCAGTCCCAAAAGCCCTGCTTTTAGGCAGAAAAACCCCCATTCAACAGCCAAGCTGTCACTCAAACATGCTAAGTGGTGAGCCAGGCGGCTCACCACTGGCCCAATCAGAACAGATTGCGACTTGGGTTGCTAAGGAAATGCAGTCCAGGGTGCCAATTCCCCCACCCACACATCCTGTGGAACCCAGACAGAGTGGCACCAGTTGGAGGGCTTCTTTGGAGAAGCCCGCCAAAAAGTGGAACAAAGGGCCCGACCTTGGTTGGAGTTACAGAGACGGACATGAACGCCATTTTAGAAAAGAGTTCTGGCAAAAAGACCCAACCGGTGATTTAATATTAAATAAATAAACCGGCGGTATCTTTAACATTGCACCAAAAAGTGGTGCGTTTAAAATCAATGGGAAAATCCCATAGGAAATATTCCGGTGGAATATTTTGCGTGGTAACCACTGCCACCAGCCAGAAACTCGACAAGGGGGACTGGACAGTGCCCTCTTGGAAGCAGACCCAGGGGCAATCGAATTAACCCCTTTCAGTACTTCCACAATATGATGGTTTGTACTGGTTCTGTTCACAATTTTGGACTAGTAAAGTCAATGGTGACTTTACATGCCCTGGGGGACAGTAGTCAGTCTCCGGGTATGGAGTCTATGTTTGGGGGTCACTATGACACCCCTGTGTTACTGCTGTGTAACACATACACAAAAACAGATGATACCCTATGGAGTAAAAAAAAACATAGCCCATAAGCACACAAAAAGTCAAAGACATACCTCAAATCATGCCTAAGAGTGGGAGGAAAAGAGTCTCACTCTTAGCAGGAGAAAAAAACAAACCCCAAAAATCCAGCAAAGCTGCTGCGGGTCTCACTAGGTTTGGGAAATTAGCCTTATAAGAGAATTCTACCTAACACTCGCCCCCTCCACACCCCCCAGACTAAGGGACAGGAGGATTGAATCCACTCCTGGATGAATCTCATACCTCTAGTCGGTTACAAACATCCTAGAGAGACCATCAGCATTTTGGTGATGACACCTTGACCTGTGTTCAATGGAAACATCAAAGGTTTTCCTTTGTAAGCTATATGACCTACAAACCCTTTGATGAACATCTTCTTTGTTAAATCTATAGAGGATCTGGTTGGCCAGTCCCTCAGAAGTTGGTACAACTTCTGAACCTGTTAGGCTTTTTCAAGTGGTCCTTGTAAAGGATTGCCTTAGATCTAGAGGGGCCTCCGAGGTTCCTCACCACCTCTCTGTTGGGAGCAGGTTGGATCTCGGGCCTCTCAGTTGGAGGGGTTGGGGTTAGGCAATGTACCTGGTTCCCATTCCTCTTAGATCTTACCTCACCTACTTTAGGAGCTTCAGTCTCAATGCTAGGATTTGGGTTGGAGTCTTCAGTAGAAGGTCCAACAGTCTGAAGGTTTTTGGCCTTAGACTTTTCTTTTCTGGTTTTCCACCAGCACTGAGAATTACCAGTTCTCTTAGGCCTAGGTAGGGGTCTAGTTGGTCTATCCACCTCTTCCTCAGAAGCAGGGGGAGTCAGAGACTCTAAAACTGGGGGAACAATGATGGAGCTTGGTTCGGGCTCCTATTTCCCTAACATATTAGCCTGAAATGTGCATGGGTTAGAGGTCAACTTACTAACACCAGGGCTTGTAGTGGGGTTCTCTGTAGAGGTTGCCACAGGCTTATAGTGGTCCCTTAAGGTGGCCTCTCTAGCCAATTTGCTTAGGTTCTGCTGTTCCATACTGGGAGGCCTGGGGGTACTGGACACTACTCCTAAAGTTCTTGGGTCATTCCCCAAAAGGACTCTCCCAGGCACCTCAGTCTGAACACTGACAGGAATCCTCACTGTCATGTTATTACACTGAATGAGGGCTGGTAGAATAGGAACCACCTGGACAGGGCCTCCAGAATTTCTAGTGGGACCTTTGGGTGCCTTAGCCACATCCTCAGGTTTGAAAAAGCTTTCATCCACTACTGTTCTGCTAGCCCCAGTGTCTCTCCTGGCAGGAGTATCCTGGCCATTGACAAGAACACTGTCCATGTGATAGATTTTAGAGTTTGCTGGTAGGGAGTCATAGATTTCCCTATTCTGGCTGCTAACCAGACCCATAGGCTTTAAGGATACAGTTGCTTGAAGACTCAAGGGTTCTTCAGCAAAGACTTCAAAGTGAGCACTAGCCACTTTTACGTCCTCCTCAGGAGTGAAGGCTAAGGAGAATGTGCTTATCCCTGTAGGTCTACCCTTACATTTGGGATCTCCTTTGACATGGTCATTTGCCTTAAAGACATAGCATATTCCAAATGCTCTCTGGAATGGTGGCTTGTTCTGACCTCCTTCTGGTTGGAGACCAGAAGGTACATTAGCCTGATGGGGGTTCCCTGGTGGCTTACCCTGGTTATTTTGTTGTTTGTGGCCCTCTTTGGTATGGGAGGTATTGGAATTCTCTGGATTTACTTTTGGTGGCTGCTTTCCCTCATCCTTTTTCTGAGTGACCCCTAAATCCTTGTGAGTAGCCCTGTTGGCAACCCACAAGTCAGCAGCCTTAGCTAGCTTCCTAGGATCTATTTCCTTTGAATCAGCTAAGTGCTGTCTGTGCTCAGGAGAGCAGGCATCATAAATTGACTCCAACATAACAAGATTTCTCATTCCCTCATAAGTGTTCACTCTGTAACCCTTAATCCATCCCTCTAAGTTCTTCAAACTTTAATTCACCCAGGTAGCCCAAGGGGTACCATCTTTAGGTACTGGGAAGGGGTCTTCCCAAATCTAGCTATTAAAGCTAGCTTCACACATTCATAGTCCATCCTATCCACCTCCCCCAATTCCATTACCACATCAGATGCAACACGGGGGAGCCTAGAGAACCACCAAGGAAGCAACTGATTCCCTGTGATGTCCTGGAGCCCATGATTATACTCAAACATAGCCAACCAATCTAACACATCCAACTTAGGTTCATACATACCCACAATCTCTTTAGGCATCCAGGGTCTTTTGGGACTGGAACTCCTAGAGGATCTGGGGAGAGAAACATTTTCCACAGACAATTTCTTTATCTCTAGCTCATGTTTGAGCTCCATTTCTCTGAGCCTTAGTTCTTGGTGCTTTTGTTCAGATTGGGCACTAATTCTTTTGAACTCTAATTCAAGTCTCATTTTTTCTAGTTCAATGAATGCAGGACTTAATGTGGGACCTGACAAAGGTCCAGTAGACATAGCTTGAGGTGCTAGAGCAGGCAGAGGGACAGTGGGGGCAGTTATATTGGCCTCACTGTCCTCATCTGACTCTACAACAATATTATCAACACTTTGATCCATATTAACTTCATAACTGTTGTCTACATTTGCTGGGGAGGTAGGCTCTTCTGAACCACTACCCAGACTTTGGTTTTCTAACAATCTTTCTATCAATTCCATTTTCTTGCCTTTTACAGGAAGATCCTTATGTCTACAAAGGACTCAGCAGTTTTTGCAGAAAGGGACTCCTGACTGTAACTTTCCATAGTTGACTTGTTAGAAAATAAACTTTTTTCTAGTGCTAAGCTTTGTGGTTCGTTGCACTAAAGTATTAGAAGCCCTCTACAAGGTATCCTCAATACAAATCCCACCGCTGTACACCAGTGCTAGGCAGAATCCTGTGCAGTTCCCTTGGGGAACACTGCAAAAAGATTAAGACTACAGGAGTAAGCAGTAAACCCAATTGGTAGCAGCCTGTACCGCCCAGATTTACCTGGTAGCTGTGGCTGAGCAGTCAGACTTTTCTCAAGAAGAGTTAGGCAGTATACAGAGGATACACAATAGGGCTAAAACACAGTAGAGCAAGCAAACACTGACCAGAGCTTTGTATCAAAAGTATATAATTATTTATTTACCACACACTTTCAAAGCAAGTTCAAAACACAATCAGAAAAGTATACACACCTCCCTTAAGAATTATTAGACAAGTCTAAGTCAAAATACCACTTTTCGTCAAAACAGAGGTGAGCGTGTAACTTAGATGGCACTCCAATAATTAAATAAAAGGGAGAGAAAAAGGCAGGTCATAAAGATAAAACAGTTCCCAACACTTTTAAGAGACAAAAACAAGTTAGTGAAGGCAGAGTCTACTGTAAAGCCAAAGTTCATAGGCCAGGCCCACTTTAAATGGAACAAGGTGAAATGTGCCCAAGATCACACAGTTGTGAAATGCATTCAAGTCTTTGTAGAAATGTTCAAAAGAGGTTTGGGTGGTTCAAAAGATAAAGTTAGAAGGTCTGGGGGCCAACCCAGTTGGAAAGCCAAAGATTTAAGGGTCAAACCGAAGAAAGGGAGGTCAGGTGGAACACAGTACCTTTAAAGTTGAGGAAGCTCCAGCGGTGGCAGTTGTTCCTGGCAGCGGGTGCAGTTTGTGGTTTCGACCAGGGGAAGAGATTATCTCGTCGAGGAGGAAACTTGGAGTCGTTGCACTGCCCAGGGAAGAAACCAGCCGCGGAGTTCGTCGGTTAAAAGGTGCGTTCCTGGTATTCGCGGTCACAGTGGTGAAGCTTGGCTATCCGGCCGCCAGACTGCTTGGCACGGGCGATTCGACCAAGAGACGTCCTGGAAGGCGAAATGGCAAACTGGTTGATCCCACCAGCTCAGAGGAAGAAGACTCTTTCAGCAGAAGATCTTCTCTTGTCGTCGGGAAAGTGGTGAGGTCGTTGCAGCAGGGCTCCACCGGTGGTGTCGTCGTTGCAGATGGCTCAGCTTCTCCCCTCTTCAGATTTCTTAGGTCCTGTGGCGACTTCTGAAGTTCCAGTCCCAAAAGCCCTGCTTTTATGTCACTCAAACATGCTAAGTGGTGAGCCGGGGGGCTCACCACTGGCCCAATCAGAACAGAGTGCGACTTGGGTTGCTAAGGCTACGCAGTCCAGGGTGCCAATTCCCCCACCCACACATCCTGTGGAACCCAGACAGAGTGGCACCAGTTGGAGGGCTTCTGTGGAGAAGCCCGCCAAAAAGTGGAACAAAGGGCCCGACCTTGGTTGGAGTTACAGAGACGGACACGAACGCCATTTTAGAAAAGAGTTCTGGCGAGACTGCGCATGCACGAGCTGTGCATGTGGACCTAGTTACATCGGCTCCTGGCGACCGCAGCAAAATATCCTGTAAAGACTCCGTTTTATATATCCACCCGACCTCTAATGGCATCGGAGCAGTGGCGGACCCATCCGGGCAACAACTGCTGTAACCTGGGGCACAATCGGACCCGGGAACACAAGGAACGTCCCTGTGCCCGTCAGCGCGAGAAGCGCCGCCATTGCTGGGTGGTTGAGAGCGGCTGCTCTGCCCCTCCCCTCCGGGCTGCCGTGGTCTTGTGGCCCAGAGGAGTGGGCGTACCTGGGACATCTGGCGACGGCACCGCACCGATACCTCCAGTCAGCCGCCCGGGGCCCCCCCCCCCCTGTTGTACTCCTTGCACAGGGGCCGAATCGCGAGTGCGGTCGAAGCCCCATGCCTGAAGCTGCTGTGACCCGATCCCCTGGGGAGGGACCACTTTGTTCACGCGGCGTCCGGACGCCGACAACGAGGGACATCTACGCCGCGCAGCACAGATGGGGGCGAGACGCGCATTGCGGAGCCGGAACCGCTCCACCCCCTTGCCCCACCAGCGAGACTGCAGCATCTGGGGTTGTGCCGTGATACGAAAACAGACACACGGTGCCGCGATCCCCCAATGGCACCAGCAAGGTACGTGCGACTCCCCTCCACAAGCCTGTGAGCGGTGGGATAGCGACCCGCATTAAGGAGGTGGCACACACTCTCATAAAATACGGTAAGAGATCCATCTGAGGGGGCACGGAGTGGCAGGGACCGGGGGTGCTCTCCTCTCCCAACAACACAAGCATCCTGACCCGATGACAACGCCTGCAGCTCCCCCCCCCACACTCTACAATTGAGTAGGGGCCCAGAGAACTGACAACAAAGCGGCATCTGTGGGGCACAGCCGTTGGGGGGACAGAGACCCACTGATGCAGGGACCACAGCCCCACATGCACGAAATGCTGGACAAATATTCTGCTGGGGGGAGATAACTGACCACGCATTGGGGTAAACTCCAAACTGCACCGAACCAACCCAGATCGGGCATCCTGGGAACCACCAACGACAGGAGAACTCGATACTACCCCACAATCAACGGTATCCAGGGGAAAGTACAATTCATCAGGTAGCGAGCACAGCTGGGGGCCAGTGGCTGCTACCCTCTACACACCACTCAGGAAAAGAATACAGCCATGGCTGTGCGCACGGCCCTTGTGTGGGCGTACCTGCGGATACCCCCCTGTGGGTCCACGACCCTTCAATAAACACAGCGGGCCAACTACAGCAGGGATTGTTCCCAGTTGTCAAAGTATTCCTGCAGGCACTCCGCAACAGGGGACAGAATCGGGAAAGAGATGTCCGACAAGCCCACCCCTATCCGGATTTCATGATAACCCCCAAGGGGGCACCAACACAAGTCCACCCAGACTTGTCGCCTCACACACACACCACTAACTAAGCCATGGGTAAGGACAAGGCTAAGAGGCAAACCTTACAAAGCAAGATGGACCTCTACACAGTAGAGGCCCCCCCTCGCCTAGGGATACAAAACCCAGTGAAAGCGGAAATTAGGAAAGAGGCTGAAGACCCCCAACTCTCCCTGAATGACTTAATGAAGGCAATTGGGGACTCGAGAACATCTCTGGAACTCAAAATTGGCAGAGTCTCCACGGAAGTATCTCTCCTGCGCCTAGATCTTCGCAACTTATCGTCCAGAGTCGGCGAAGCAGAACAAAGAGTGTTGGATACAGAAGACAACATTCGTCAGTTGGAACAACAACTTGCCACAATTGCTCAAAAATTCAACCAACTTGAATACCGCGCCGAAGACAGCGAGGGTAGGGCATGTCGCAATAACCTCAGGATTCTCAGAATCCCGGAAAAAGAGGAAGGCCCCAGTGTCAAACTCTTTCTAGAAGACTGGCTGACTCATATCTTCGCCCCCAAGAAACTGTCGAAGTTCTTCTCTATCGAAAGAGCACACAGAGTACTCACCGGACGGCCCACCCCAGGAGCTTCGCCCAGAATAATAATTGCACGTCTCCTCAATTATCGGGACTGAGATGCTATCCTACAAATGGCACGGGCCTCGGGCCCAATCACATACAACGGATACAGAGTGGGGTTCCACCCGGATTATACTAAGGAGGTACAAAAAGCCTGCCAGTCGTTTGACTCAGTCAAGAAAAAGCTTAAATTCCTGTCGAACAAGTATGCTCTCTTCTTCCCTGCGATTATCAAGGTCCATCACGAGGGCACGACCCACCTATTTCACAACCCGAGAGAAGCATGGGAATGGCTCGAAACACAGATCCTTAGCGGGCCTGAGGCCCGTCGCCCGCCCGCCAGACCGTCCGCACGGAGACCCGGTTCAGGACAATGCTCGCCACCCTTAACCCCGTTGGAACCGGAAACCGAGTTGCCACTGCGTCCTGTCAAAAACACTACAGAGAATGGATGAGGACTGGGCATCATAGGACCGGTTCCGTTATGTAGTCTTGGAGTGTGAACGACAAATCCTTGAACACATCAACCAAGAAGCAAAAGAGGCTCTGCTCACGGCAAAAGATGCCCTTAGCAATCTGACTCTCGATAACGCACGAGCAGCCCATCAACTAGTCCGGAGCCAAATTTATGAACGAGGCAACAAAGCAAATAAGACCCTGGCCTGGCTGGAGAGACGCGAACAAAGCAGGGGACATGTACGGGCCATTAAATCTCTGGATGGAACGTTGTTGACCGATGACTCTGACATTGTTGAGGCATTCGCTGCCTACTACAGGAATCTTTATACTTCGCCCACCGAGAGCTCGCCATACAAACCTTCACGCTACCTCGACCGGATTGAGATCCCGAAACTCTCACAGCGACAATCAGATCTCCTGAACGCCGAAATTACTGACACCGAAGTGCAAGAGGCGCTTTCACAGCTCCAACGCGGGAAAACTCCGGGTCCCAATGGGTTCCCTACAGAGACATGGAAATACCTTAGTGGTACACTATCTACCCATATTCACCATATGTTCCTACGCAGCAAAGAACTGGGAGCTCTCCCCCCCGGACCTCAGAAAGGCATGCATAGTTGTCATACATAAACCTGGGAAACCCCCGGAGGAATGTGCCTCCTATCGACCCATATCCCTGATTAATGACGAAGCCAAGGTCCTCGCCAAAACACTTGCTAACAGATTATTGCAGGTAATAGAAACTCTTGTCCACCCAGACCAATGTGGATTTATGCCCAGCAAATCCACTCGCATGAACCTACGCAGAGTCCAACTGGCGCTGAGCAGAGCTAAAGAGATACCAGCCCCACTAGCCCTCCTACTGGTGGACTTTGAAAAGGCATTCGACTCCGTGGGGTGGGATGCACTGTGGGCGATCATGGCCTGGATGAACCTGGGGCGAACATTTATATCATGGGTCACATTTAGCATCCCCAGAGGCCACGGCGGGAAGGGTGAACGGCAGGTCCTCTAAACCATTTCCCTTGGGTCGAGGTACAAGGAAGGGATGCCCATTGTCCCCACTTCTTTTCCTCCTGGCCATTGAACCACTCGCAATTGAACTTAGAGCTAACACCAACTGGACCGGTTTTGCTTAGCCGGGAGGGGGGGGGGGACCGCATATCACTCTATGCGGACGACCTCCTCATATACCTCAGTAACCCGAGCACTTCATGCCCAGCTGTCTCCCTCATCCTTAGGGAATATCAGCGATTTTCAGTCCTGAAGGTGAATGAAGCCAAAACTATTTACTTCCTGATCCAGGGGGGTGAGGCTGCGATCCCGGAGACCTGCCCATACCATGTCTCTATTAAGGAATTCAAATACCTGGGCATACGACTCGATCCGACTCTCGAAGGGTTCCTCCAACTTAATCTACAACTAGTAATTGAGCGATTCAATAGAGATAACTTCCACTGGCAATCACTCCCCCTCTCGCTAATGGGCAGAGCCGCTCTATTCAAGATGATGACCCTCCGCAGACTGCTGTACGTCCTCCAAAATGTCCCATTTATTATCCCCCGAGAAACCTTCGCACTTATTGACAGAAATCTTCGCATATTGTTGTGGGGTGGGAAACAATCCAGAATTGCCCTCGATACGCTCCAGAGATCAGTATGGGAGGGAGGCATTGGTGTACCCTGCATTCGCACATATTACCTTGCGACGCAGATCGGGGTAGTAAACGACTGGATGCACGCAGACCCCACACTACCACACATTCGTATTGAACTAGAAAGCATTGCCCCGTTAACCCCTCTGCAGATCCTGTACACCACCCATAGCCAACTCCCGACGTTGCCCAAAATGACGCATCACATCCGCCGGGCCTGGCGGGATGCACACAACCTAATTGGCTGGAAAGGAAAGCCGACACTATCCCAACCCATATGGCACAACACGCTCCTCCCGGAAATAGTGAAAATGGGCTCTTTTGGTCACTGGCTCGCAAAAGGAATACACACACTAGCACATGTGATACAAAAGGGTCACCTCCTAGACTTTGAGACCATGCAAGAGCAATTTGACCTGGCACCCATGGACCAGTTTCGACATGCGCAGCTTGCCCACGTCATCCGCACCCAGTTCCCCGACACGGCAAGCATACCCTCCTACTCTCCCATTGAGACCAATATCCTCCCGCAGCGCATCTCCTCTAAGGTTACCTCCACTCTCAGGCCCTTAACTCCTTTGGGGCAAAGGAGCTTGATAGGCTCAAAGCAAAGTGGGAAAGAGAGGTAAGCCAACTGGAACCAGAAGACTGGGTGGATGCATTAATGTCCCCCAGAGAAATCGGTATAGAGTCGAAATTGAGGCTAATACAGTTGAGAATCCTTCACCGCTCATATCACTCACGTACCGCAATGGCCAAATGGGGGGGGGGGGAGTGGAGGACGGGACCTGCATTAGATGCAACACTGAACCTGCTACCTTCTACCATATGATATGGGACTGCCGGGTGTTACAGGCCTTCTGGGAGAACTGTATTAACATGATCTCTGCTGCCCTGGCGACGCCAATCCCTAGGGATCCCAAAATGGTACTCTTGGGCATCTGGGGGGAAGTAGACCTGTCTAAATATGAGAAAATGTTTCTGACAATTGCGTTGGGGGCAGGCAAAAGACTTATTGTGCCTAAATGGGGCTCTGCCGATCCACTCTACCTGAACCGCTGGAGTAACGAATTAGACAGATGCGCAGCCTCAGAACGCTGGATCTATAACGTGCGGGGCTGTCCCCACAAATTCGAAAAAATATGGGGCAAATGGCAGGACGCTCATTGAAATCCGCTGGGGGAAGTCGATCAGTACTACCATTGACATTAGTTACCTGCCTTGTTTCAACTGTCTCACGGTCCACTTTTGATATTGCCATATTGCCTGCACTTTCCATATGCCTATGATTCATGTTTGTTTTTTATGATTGTTTTGTATGAAACTTAATAAACAGAGTTTTAAAAAAAAAATAAAAAAAATAAGAGTTCTGGCAAAAAGACCCAACCAGTGATTTCATATTAAATAAATAAACCGGCGGTATCTATAACATTGCACCAAAAAGTGGTGCGTTTAAAATCAATCAGAAAATCCCATAGGAAATATTCCGGTGGAATATTTTGCCTGGTAACCACTGCCACCAGCCAGAAACTCGACAAGGGGGGACTGGACAGTGCCCCCTTGGAAGCAGACCCAGGGGCAATCAAATTAACCCCTTCCAGTTCAATGGTGACTTTACATGCCCTGGGAGACAGTAGTCAGTCCCAGGGTATGGAGTCTATGTTTGGGGGTCACTATGACATCCCTGTGTTACTGCACTGAGGGTGCTGTGTAACACATACACAAAAACAGATGATACCCTATGGAGGAAAAGAGTCTCACTCTTAGCAGGAGAAAAAAACAAACCCCAAAAATCCACCAAAGCTGCTGGGGGACTCAGTAGGTTTGGGAAATTAGCCTTATAAGAGAATTCTCCCTAACAATGTGGCTAATAAAAACTGGGGCAATTTGCGCAAGGCAGACCTCTGTGGATTCCCACGGGTGTCCTCTTTTCGGAAAAGCATGGGTTTCCCTGTTTTCCTTGCTGGCTTCGACACCCTAGGCCCAAATCTGTAGGTTTCCCACATGAACAAAGGGTTACCCTTTTCCTTTTGCGCCCCAGGTAGGTGCACACACACGTGTGGTACCGTTTTCATCGGGACACGTGAAGCTAGGCCATGTGTTGTTGGCAGTGTTTTTTTTCTTTGGCTGGCGGGGGCACCTCATGCAGGCCTCCCTGGGCCTCCTACAAACGGCTGCGTGAGGTACACCTCCCTCTATTTGGGGGGGGGGAGGGCCACCCGAAATTTTTTGACAGGCCCCCTAGTGGGTGGGGCAGTAAGGTTTTGGCACCCTGGGGCCAGATTGACACACCATTGTGCCCCTCTGCGCCAAGGCAAGTTTGGTAAACAAAGAAAAAATGAAAATGGCAGGCTGCATTTTAGGGGGGGCTGAGGGGCAGCCTAAACCGCCAGGTAATTTTCTAATGTAATGGGGGATGACCCTCTCCTCTCACATCAAATGCAGGGGGGAATCTCATTCAGCCCTCCCTGGGGGCAGGTGCCCCTAACTAGGAGCAGATATCTGCCCCCAGAGCGGGCTACAAGGGGTGCCCCCATTTACCCTTGGGGTGAGGGGGAGAGGGCCAACCCCTTTTCCGTAAAATAAATCCCTAGTGGCTAGTGCCCCCACTCCCACCCAAATCTCCCTTTTTGTTTTTTTTTTTGTTTTTTCATTTTGCCCCCTTCCCTGGGGGAAGATGATCAGCCCTCTGCCCCCCGGGGGGCCCTAACCTGCAGGCCCCATCCTTTGTGGGTCATGCACACCTATTCCCGGTAGCCTTCCCCCCCCTTCAATTGGATGTGGGGGCCACCACATGTACTCCTGCTTGGGGGCTGAAATCTGCCCCCAGGGAGGGCTACAAGGGGTGGCCCCCCTTTCCACTTGGTGTGGGAGAGGGAGAGCCACCACCATTTCAGAGGCAAAATAAATCCCTGGCGTCTAGTGGACCCACCACCCCTGTTGCATTTCCATTTTTTTAATTTGTTTTTATTTTGCCCCCTTCTCCAGGGGGGCAGATGATCAGCCATCTGCCCCCAGGGTTCAGCACATATGTGCCCCCATGCTTTGGGGGCCGGGGTGGGGGGGAAGAGGGCTGCTTAATGTAAGCAGCCCCCACCTCTCCCCGCTTCTCAGACAGATCCCTGGTGTCTAGTGGGCATTACTGGGCGCGGGTCGAGCGCTCTGCTCCCGATCCGTGCGCAGCAATACTTTCACAAAAGGTGTTGTTGGAAAGGGGAGAATCTCCCCTTTCCAACGACACCTCCCTCGATCTCCGGCTTCAAATACAGCCGGAGATTGAGGGGGAGAAAGGTGGAGACTCACTTTTCATTTTCACGCAGCAGCCCAAAATGGCTGCCGCAGTGAAAATTACTTTCACTTTCCAAGTCAGCATGCTTTATTAAACTGAAGGTAATCCAGCCCCCGGGCAGTGAGGGGGGACCTCCCCCTCACATAGCCCGGGGGTTGGATTACTGTTTTTATTACAAAGTAAATGACTGGCCATTGATGGCGAATAACTGCAACTCTAAGAAGAAACAATAGAGTAAGCAGGGACGTCAATTGGGGGTCGCAGGAGGTCACAAGAGCGACCTCTGCCGTTTCCCCAGCGACCTCTGGCATAATTCTGCGACCTCTGGCCTGGACGGGAGCCTGGAGCTTGCTCGTTTTTTTAAAAATAGTTTGCAAACTATTTATAAAAACTATTTATAAAAAACAAACAAGCTTCAGGCCAGTGGAAGCAGCAGCGTGGCACGCTGGTGCCTTCGTGTCTGTAACTTGAACTATGGTTGCTTAGAAACCATAGCTCGAGTTCGTCCAGGGCTGCGCTGAGCTAGGAAGAAGAGCAGAAGAGCAAAGCGGGACACAAGGGCCTCCTCAATGGGACAACTATCCTGTGGGGAGTGTGGAAAGGTTATCTTTTCTGCCATATGTGCCAGCAGCACCACTGTGATTTTCCATAGGGCTAACGGCTTTGCAGATTAACAATTTGGGTATGTGAACCTCGTGCATAATGGCATAAGATTGTGAGCAGTTTAATCTCTGAAGGCAGTGAAATTAGGATGTATTTTGTTTAATTCCATCCTCTCTTCTTGTGCAACGTGTTTTATACAATTTACCTTTTTTAGCTGGCATTTCTGAATCCATTAACATCAGGTGCCCTCTGTCTACATTGTGGCACTGCCTTGTTATTCATAAAGTTAGAATAGTGATGTACTCTACACAGGACAGCAATTGTGTCTATTTACATATCATATGATATTTATAACATGCTTAATACCCAGAGGTTTCTAAGCGCGGACCCGGGGGTTCGAACCTGGGATGCTTGCTCCATGTCATCTTGCTTCCCAGGCGTGCTTGCCCAATTACGTCTGACGAAATTACAACCAAACTTACCACTGAACTTGTAATGCAGGCCATTATATAATGGAGTGCCTCGCACTAATGTGCTCCAGGTACAGCGCTTTAACGCTCTTTTGGCACTGCTAAACTCGGGCGCCCTGTAAGCGATACAAGCCGAGATGAATAAGCACAATGTGGCCAGTGTTTACACAGGGCATACATAAGAATATTCAGCATTTTGTTGCCTCTGAGCTATCCTCCTGAGACTATTGTGATGAAGGTTTGTGTGTGTGGCTATTGCTACATGTGCAGGGACGCTCCTTCTGTCTGCTGTTTCATTGTGAACTCAGGTGTGCATATTTCTGATGGACAAGGACAAAGTTATTGCTTCATGGCCCTCAAGTATACCTATTTATATCAATGCTTTACTATGCTTTCTCTCATTTTTTTGGTTCAATTTGAAATGTGCATTTCATGTACTATTGCATTGATGTTGGCATATTCCTTTGGAAATATAGCATTTGAACTGTTCTTTTGCTGTGGTGTATTCATCGACAGATGTATGTATGTGCCTTTTCATGATGGATTTCATGATGGCGGTTTGTTGCTGTTCGTGTTCATTTAGTAAACAAACTCAGGGCATGAGCAATGTGTGGGCCTTGGGATAGTACGCCCATGCAACTTTATCACATGATAATAGCGAGAGTGGTATTTACGGAGGAGATGAACATTTTGGAATTAAGAGATGTGCACGGAAACAGGAAGTCTGTTGTGGAAAGAGAGAAAGTGAATTAACAGATGACTTAAACAGAAAGGTAGAATGCAAGTGAGGATAAGGGATGACAGTCTAAGAGTTGTACTACAAGAGAACAAGATGGACTGTAGCTGATACACTGAATGATGCAGAGACGCACGCCAAGGACAAGTCGAGGCGGCAGTTTCGAGCCCACCGGTATGCCCCTGTCCCCCTCTCCTCCACGCTCCTGCCCTCGGCTGGGCCTGTCCATATTTGGAGTTAGACTGTGGAGTTGGACTGTGTGTCATAATACATTGATATTGTAACCATATTTTTCTTAGTGTACTGAGGGATACAGCCTTAGGATGCCACTTCCGGTGATGTCACTCAAGGGTGGGGCCAAATTACATCACTTCTGTCACCCCCTGGCATTTTGTGAAATGACGTCCCAGAGAGTAAGGAGGACCAATATAGACCGGTCCACTGTGCCTCATGGAATACCAGAGGATTTCCACATCTGTTCTCGAAGGACAGCGGTTTATTGGCCAAATATGATCTTATTTCCATCCAGGAATCTTGGTTGCGCGAACCCCCAGTGTGTGAGGGTTGCGAAGTCTACTTTAATCTGGCCAAAAAGGGCCCGAAAGGTAGGCGATTTGCAGGATTTATGGTGCTAAAGAAATTGGACAGCCCACTGCAAGTGCTTGACCATGAGATCCCAAGTCCCTATGTGCAAATTTAGAAAATAGCTTTTAAAGCAGAGAAACAGGAGAAGACGAAAGAAATGATACTGATTAACACCTATTGGAGTGAAAACATGTCGAGTCAGGGGACCTATTTAAAATCCATCATGAACGCCATCGACAAATCCATGACTGAGGAAAAAGATCAGCTGATATTATTGAAGGGGGATCTAAATAACAAGCTTCTAGATAAAGATGGTAAAATTAAGGAAATGGAAAATCTCTTAGGGAAAGAAAGACAATGGATGAAAGAAATGTCTATCCGTGATATGAGGATGTTAAACAGCCAGACTAGAGGTGATCTAACAGGTGCTAACACATGGCACAGTGGAAAAACAGGAGCATGCCTAGACTACTGTTTTGTAGGAGGAAATACGCTTGCTTGGATAAAATCATTTACAATAACCAAGCAAGCGAATAGTGACCACTGTTTTCTGGGAACCGAACTCGATTGGGACATACAATCAACCACAAGGTGTAAAAGAATGATGGAAACGGAGGTGTCATGGGGAGGAAATCGACTGACACTAAAGAAACCAAGCCATACCGAAGTTGGTGCAGGACTATAAAGAAGCCACAGAGAAAGGTGAATAGTCGGTTGAGTATAAATGGCTGCTGGAAGCCTTTGTGGTCAAGTATGATTCAACTAACGTGAAGCAAATCGAAAAAAAACATGGCTATGATGAACTTGTCGTTTCTAGACGAAAGCATTATAGAGCGGACCTCAAGCATATAAAAAAGGCCTAGAGAAAGATGAGCTCTTGAGGAAATGCCGGAAACGTATAAAAACTGGCTGCGCTCAACTTGTTATTTAAGAACACAAAGAGATGCGGAAAAAATGTTGGCGGCAGTATCGACAAACAATACAAGAAGTACTTGGGATTTAATCAACAATAGAGACCTGAACCAATCGGCAATAGGCGTTAACCAAGTCTCAGAGGAAAACTGGTTTCAGCACTATACTGCGCTGTTTAAAGGGAAAACCAAAGAAGAAAGCCCCAGGAAAAAGGACGGAGGTCACCGCATGGACCCTGGAATTCAATAGAGAAGATATACTAATGCTTATTAAAAAACATAGCACTTCCAGGGCAGCTGGCCCAGATGGCATCTCCAACAAAATGCTGAAAGAGAACTGTGAAGGATGGTCCGACCTGATATATGCCCTCTTTCAACAAATAACAAAAGCCAGACAAATTCCAACCACGTAGACAGAGGCCTACATTGTGCCAATTTTCAAAAAGGGGGATCGTAGTAATCCAAGGAACTACAGGCCGATTGCGCTATTAGATTCCATCGGCAAGCTTTTCGCGGTTATCCTGCTAAGAAACCTAAAAAAATGGGCCTCCCAAATTAATATCTTGGACGAGAGACAAACAGCCTTCGTAGGTGGCGTTGGTACCTCCCTTAATGTTTTTGATCAACATATTAAAGGCAAAGGCCTTGGAAGGGAAAACAACAACCTACTTGGCCTTTATTGACCTCGAACAGGCGTTCGATGGGATAAACAGAGAGCGCCTGTGGTCAAAACTGAGAAATTGGGGATGTCCTGCTGGAAGCTATTCAAGCCCTGTATTCTGATACGTCGATTCAGCTGCAAATTACTGCAAATGGAGGGCTATCTAGGAAGATCAAAACTGCCCGGCGAATCAAACAGGGATGTGCATTGCCCCCTTTCTCTTTGTCCTTTATATGGCCGACATGAAAATATCACAAGATCAAATTCGTGCCTTCCCTCCGAAGGTGAATGGAAGTGAAGTACCGTGGATGCTATATGCAGATGACGCAGTATTTGCAGACCAGACGCCAATAGGACTGCAGCGAAGAACGAGGCCTTTAATAAATATCTAAAAGATAACGACATGCAAATAAACATAAAAAAATCTATGATCTTAACCATGAAGTCATGCCGTGGAAGGAGAAGAGCAGGGAAAATTCAGACGTGGTTGCTGGAAAAGGAAAAACTGGTGGAAGTGGACATACCTTGGTATAAGAATAAATAAAAACTGTAACGAACAGGTACATTACACACTGATTCGTGAAAAATGAACAGCTCTGACCAACCAAGGAATACTATTACATCGCAGGTATGGAAAATTCTCGCTGCTGCCGATTACAACTTTCTACAAGCAAAAGGTGGTAGCCGTAATCACGTTTGGAGCGGAGGCACTTCTAGCCCTAAGATGGGAAGTTTAGAATTTATGTGAATCCTATTTCTGGCGAAAGATCTTACGCCTCCCAAATTCGCTACCTTTAGACCTTATAAGATCAGAATTGAGACTCCAATCCATGGTTTCAATCACGATATGGAAATCCTTATCCCTGTATACAAAATGTATTCTCGATAATCCATCCCAGCCGTTCAGAATTCTAGCAAGGACTGGTGTGCCAAATGGAGATACAATTCTACAGGATTGGAAAAGGAGATGTGAGGTAACCCTGGAACAGTTGGATATCTCGGAAGACACTTTGAAGTGTAACCCGGATAAGGCTAAAAGAACCATCTGGGAAAAAGACTGGGAGGAAACACAGGAGAATAAATTGTCACGAAACCTGTGCCATAATATCATCTGGGAACGCAAAGTATTAAATATGTTCCCACCGTATCTGCAGAAATTTCCATCAAAACACTATAGAGACTTGTTGTTGCGCTGCAGACTTAACATCTGGAATTCCCGCGAGGTAAAATGGAGAAGAAGGCTCATTGAGAAATCGACAGCATACTGCAGGTTCTGTAGAAACAAGGACCAACTATAATCTGTCTGGCATGTGATGCTTGCCTTCTCGAACCTGGTATTGAAACGTCAGTCATACATGGGAAGCTACACGAGTAATATCTCTGAGGAGACTGAAGAGGAATATTGGGAGCGGCTTATAACAGCTGATAAAGTTGGTCGAACATTAGATGCATTAAAGTTTGTGGAATCCCTAAACCTGGATCAGGAGGAAGAGGATCCTGAAGGGATAGCCACTTAAAACAGACTGGATAGACCAAGTGACCTGGTGTGGGGGAGACCCTCCGATTTCCCACAAATTTGGACATGAATTTAATTCAAGGATAATGTATTTGTTATTGGAGGAATGTTAAAGGTTTAATTTTGATTAACCAATAAAACAAACAAAAAAACAAAAAATAAATTACTGTTTTGAGCCATCCCTGCTTTGCAGGGTGAAAAGGACAAGCTATCTGGTCCTTGGACTCTGAAGGGAATTCCAAGGACGAGATACCTCGTCCTTGGCACTTAAGGAGTTAAAGGTCTTATCAATGATAATTAAAAGGCCAAACCCACTCCTGCAACATAGCCGCGTCAGCACGGCTAACCCTAACATTCCCAGTCTCTGTCTTCACAACTTACTTCAACCTCACCCAGGCTGCAGCACACACGCATGCTCCCATCTTTATATACATTTTATATTCACTTTATATCAAACTGATATAAATGATATCCTTTTTGATATAAAATTAGAAAACACGTATAAAAATATACATTTGATATACATTTGATATACAATTGATATCAAAGATGATATCTTTTTTATATTAAATGTATATAACGTTTATATCCAAGATCAAAAAGGGGGCGGGACTAAGGCCAGCCACGGGACGTTCGCACCTTTACAAAAGTTAACATTGAGATAAAAGGCACCACTAGTACTACTCTTGTGATTCAAATATTCTTTATAGCTAGCAATTTCAATTAAAATAATAATGCATATCCTGAATACAGTCCATCTTTCCATCATTCAGCCATATATCATTGATCATCTTTGTCAATGGTGCTGGTCATACTTGAGCAGTACATGTGGCTTCTCAAATATGTATGTAATCAGAGCTTAGTAATGACAGTGAGGATAAATAAATCAGTTGTCAGCAGAACCGTAACATTATCACAAGGGATATGCAACAGAGGATTTGTGACTCAGCTATGTCTGGAACCACACTTATGTTGATTTTCACAAAGTATTGTACATGCAGCAACAAACACAGTGCACCCTAGTCAAGAAATGCCAGGTTACATGGAGGGTGGGATAAAGGGGCCTAACTGGGTCTCTAGGGGTTGCCTTTTTCTTTGTTTCCCTCAATTGCTCTCCTTGAAATCCTTTCCAATTTACCAGTAGCTCTCTTCAGCCTTGCCTACCGTGCGTCTTATGGGGGGCTAAGGAAAATTCGTCTGGGCTGTCGGGCAGTGGTCTTTAACCTGGAGGCCTGAAGGATGTCTAACCGTTGGGGGCTCAGACTTTTTAAAAAGGGCACTGACTCTGCCTGTGATTAGAGCTAGCACCAATCTCAATTTATTTTGATGTAACAACATCGACACAAGCCACTTTAAGTTGAACTTTAAGCTGAATTTTAAGAATTCTAAGACCGTGTTTGTTTGATCGACAATACCCTTCAATTTTGTAAAAAAATCTATTTTTGATTAAATCCAAATGTTTAAATAAAAGGGTTTAAATTGACTTTTAATTTAAAATATCTGCAGTTTTTCTATTACTTATATTTTCTATTAAAAGCAATAACCCTAATCCTTTTATAAAGAGCCTGGGCCACGTGGGCATCCTTTGGGCCCCCTGGGGGGGTCAGGGGGGGAAAACGCCTAGGTGGGAGTGCTCAGTATGGAAATGTTTGAATACCACTGCTCAAGGCTAAAACACAAAATGGAAAATTCTATACATGCGTTGTCAGGATGAAGGAGAAAACCAAATCTAGTGAAAGGACTTAAGCTACAAAGACATAGGGGCTCATTACAAGTTTTCGGTATCCCTTACAAGTGCCAGTAATACTGTGTACTGGCACTTTTACAGGAACTGCATAGTATGGGCTACACAGAACCCACATGCCGGAATTACCAGTGCCTGTAACACCTCTCACAGAATTACCACCACCGGTAACGGAGGCAATTTAAATACTAGCAATGCCAGAAACATGTTCTGGTAATACTGGCACAATGGTACTACTGGCCCCTTATGAGCACAAACCTGCTTGTAATAGAGGCAGATATTTGCCAGTACTACCGGCAAATCCATGCCGGAGGCACCCCCCCCTTCAGAGTTGCCGATAAATGGACCAAGGTGGAGGATATAAGGCCACAGGTGCACCCAACCCACCCAGGTGCACCCAATACACACAGGTACAGTACTAAAGAGCCACCCCCACCCCAAGAACACTTCCCAACACAAACATGATGCCCCTCATTGTTGATTCTATGGACCCGAAGGCGCTGCATGCTCATATGTAGCTGATGGTGCTAGAGCAGCAGCAGTGGCGATAGAAGGCCAGGGAAAGGAGGAAGAGGAGGAGGAGGAGGAGGAGGGGGAGGATGCGGATACAGGGGATGCTGGTGGCAAGGCAGAGGCATGCTGTGATCCCTCACACATGGACCACATCCTGGGCCCTCACAGATAGCCATATACACACCCTGTACCTAGACAGGGAGATCATTCAGGACCTCCTGACCCTCATCCACGATGACATTGGGAGCAGGATCGACATCAAGACAGCCATACCACCGCTGTTGAAGCTGGTGTCGGTCCTGCATTTCCTGGGTACTAGCACGTTCCTGCACTCTGTGAGCAAGCTGCATGGCATTTCGCAGCCCGGATTCTCCACAGTGCTAGTGCAGGTACTGGAGGCCCTTCTGCGCCATGTGGCCAGCACATCACCCTCTCAACCACCCAGGCTCAGGTAAACGCCACCATGGCCCGCTTCTATGTGATTGTTGGTATGCCCAATGTGTTGGCAGCATTGGACTGCACGCAGGTAGAGCTGGTGCCCCCCACCCACGCCTCAGAGGAGGTCTACAGGAACCGGAAGCAATCCCATTCCCTCATTATCCAAGTGACCTGTAACGCTGACCTGACCACCATGCAGTGCATGCCTGGTTCCCAGGATCAACCCATGAATCCATGGTCCTGCGGAACAGCACCCTGCCGTCTTACATGGCGCGTCACGGAGGACAAAGGACCTGGATATCGGGTGAGTACATGTACATTTACACCTATATTGCAGCCTTCGTCATAGGTAGAGGATGGGGAAGCTCACAAATGCATGCCCGGCAAGCACCCTGCACATGCTGGACCTACCAGCGCACACCTCAATTGACAGGCCACAACACACAGGAGTAGCATATGACTGGAGATGTAACAGTCACTGACCAGGCCATTGCAAACCTAAAAGGACATCTACGTGCATTGCACTATAGGTACCAAAATGCAACACTCCCTCTCCTCCAGAGCATGTGAATCAATAGACTGAACCACCTAGGGCCATGAGATGTATGTCCTGTTGAGAGATGGGACTTGCATGCACAGACTGACCGTTGAGATTCCTGCCACGGGCAACAATTACTCACACATTTAATTGTCAGTGTCAATGAGTTATTGTACACTGTTGCCACTTGTGTATTTTCCTGGCGCTCTGGCGGGTCTGCAATGGAAGTAGTGTTGGGGCAGATTGTTAGTGGGGTTGAGAGGGAGAAGAGCAAGAGAGCTTTATTGTGCTGTTGGCAGTTTCAGTTTCGATCAACCGGTCAATGAGCGTTGGGGCCTTGTGTGCTTGGTAGCCGTTATGTGGTGTTGATGCATGATTGTGTATGGTTTGTTCTCATTGCGGGTGTCATAAAGTGCGTGCAGGTGTGGTGCGCTAGATGGATGGTTGTGTTTAGTTCAGACTTTGACTGTGCGTATGCAGACTGGTGTGTTTCGCACTATGGTCAGTTAGTGGCACTACATTTCCTACCCCCAGCAATCCATCCAAGAGTGACACACTTCCCACCCCTGAACAATCCATCTGGTTGTGATACATTTCCTGCCCCCAACAATATGTCTCGGAGCAGAACCCAGCACATTACAGATGTAACAGTTCCTGTCCCGGGGGGCAGCAGGAAGCATAAGGCTCAGCTATACCGTTGGACTAGATCCATGATGTGGCTAGTCGACACATACAGGCTAAGTGTAATATATCGCTAATTTTCACAGTTCTGCTGCATGCAAGATAAGACTAACCTTATGTCCTTACGCTTTGCAGATGACTCTGGATACAATCTACTTCCATGGCTGATGACCCCTCCGAGGGATCCGCAGATGGAGGAGGGAATGTCATTCGACAGGGCGCATGTGAGGATCAGGGTGACCATCGAGCGGACCTTGGGTTCTTGAAGACTCGTTCCACTTGCCTACACCAGTCTGGGGGTGCACGTATGTACAGGCCAGAGAAGGTGGGGCAGATAGTCCTGGCCTTTGCAATGTTGCATAACATCTGCGTCAGATGCAACGTACCCCTGACCCCCAGATCTGGACATTCCTCCGCCAGAGGATGATGATGACGACGCAGCGCCAACCAGGTCCAGGCACGTGTGCACAGAAGTACCTCTTTCACTCTGCACTTCCCTTGCACCTTACATCATATGATGTGCACACACAATAAATACTTAAACCAAAATAAGGAATGTCCACTCATTGCTTCAAGTGTTAACTATTATATTATATTGAAATTACAATGCCCTTTGCACCCCTCCGCCTCCCCACTGATCCTGCCCCCACACACACCCCTCCACCACCCACACACCCTGTCCCCACACACCCTCCCGCTCCCTACCTCCCCCTCAACACACACCCTGTCCACACACACACTACACCCCCTCCCCACACACCCCAAACGCCCAAATGTCACAGTGTCAAACACGAACGTGTCACCCCACGAATCATTTTTGAGGCCTCTTGGCCACAGTGCCCATGGATGGCCAGGTGTGGTTGCTATCCGCTGTGAGCTGCGCCTCTGTCTGCTCTGCTGCAAGGTCCCTGGGATGGTCACGGTTGAGGGCGGGTCATACCCCTGGGCCCCCAAGTGCTTCAGGGTGACCTGCAGGGTGTAGGATAGGGACTCTGCCATTGCCATGACCCCCTTCATTCCTCTCCCGGACCCTGTAGACGAGCATGACTATGGCAGCAGAGGTGCGTCGCTGGGCCTGTGTGCCTCTGCTGGCCTGAATGCACTCCCGCAGGAGCCGCAGCTCATTCAGCTGCAGCTGGACCATATCAGCCATTAGCCCATGCCAGTCCTCCATTACACAGATCCGCACATCCATGTCCCAGATATCGGGCATGGGTGGTGGAGGTGGGGCTGTGCAGAGCGGCAGGGCTCATGCTCATCCTCATCCTCATTCGTGCCATACATGCCACGATAGAGTGGTGGCTGATGTGGCATTGGTGGTGTGTAGGGCACGGGAGGGATGGTGTGGCCAATGCCGATTGGTGTGGCTGGCAGTTATGGCAGTGGCTGTACAGCCATCACGACCGGTGGCGATGGTTGGGCCGGCTCTGCAGCACTCACGACAGGCGGTGTTGGTTGGACCAGCTGTGCAGCACTCACGACAGATGGTGGTGGTTGGACCAGCTGTGCAGCACTCACCAATGGTGGTGGTGGTTGGGCCAGCTGTGCAGTACTCGCGTGAGGTGGCAGTTGTTGGGCTGGCTGTGCAGCACTCACGACAGGTGGTGGTGGTTGAGCTGCAGGAGGTAGTTGTGCGGCCTTCCCGCCTGCACGTGCCAGGCCAGATGTCCAGCCGTGTTGCTGTTGGAGGGTGTGCCTGTTAGGGTGAGATGAGCATACAGTTGTATTTGTATTTATTTTATTTGTATAGTGCGAACCAGGCCCGGAGGCTACCGGGCGCAAATCTTTAAACAGTTGTTACACAACAGTGTGACATTACAAAGAACATTTACATTAAGCAGTGGAATACGATATCACTGATCACAATACAGGTTAGGCAAGCAATATTAAGTAATAATGTTTTCAGAGAGTCAATTGGTCATCTGAGGTGACTAGCCAAAGTTTGGCTTTGTGTTTGAATAAGTTCAGGGAGGGCAGGTTTCTGATGGTGAGAGGCACAGAGTTCCACAGTTTGGCTGCCAGGACTGGGAAGCTAACCCCTCCGGCTGTTTGTAGCTTATATCTGGGGATCAATAGACTCTGGCTAAGGGAGGACCTTAGTGTCCGGGGTGGGATATATTGAGTGAACCCTGAAGATAGATAGGGGCCTGGTTATTCATGCATTTGTAAGTCTGGGCAAGGGATTTCAGAGAAATCCTTTGGGAGACTGACATCCAGTGAAGGTTCTTCCTAGTTTCAGAGATGCGAGCTGATCTGGGGATGTTGAGGGCTGCTATGATGGCGCTATTTTGTATGATCTGGAGTTTGTCAAGGTTACATTGGTTAGTGCCTAGGTACAGCGCGTTACAGTAGTCAAGTTTGGACATGACCAAAGTCCTAGCAAGGGTTATGCAGTTTTGAGTAGAGAGGAAAGGGCGACATGCTGTGATCAACTTGCATGTGTAGGCAGAGGCGACTGCATTCGTTTGTCTGTGGAGGGAGAGAGTGGAATCAAGGTAGATTCCGAGGGTTTTAGTATCTTTGGAGACTATTATGGAGTTTCCATCGTTATTGAAGGAGTTGAACATGGGGTTCAACTTGTTGAGTCTTTGCTGTGTACCTAGGATGAGGAGCTCTGTCTTGTCGTCATTGAGACAGAGCTCGTGTTGTGCCATCCAGGCTTGAATGACATGGTAGATGTCATTTAAAGATTTTGAGTCTACCGTGTAATCACCCGTATGAGTATCTGGGTGTCATCGGCATAATTAGTGTAGGTGACACCCAGATAGTCAAGCACATCAAACAGAGGTTTAGTGAAAACATTGTAGAGGGTAGGGGATACGCACGATCCTTGAGGGACCCTGCAGGGGACTGGCGCAGGGTTGGCTGAGGAAGTTGGGGAGAATACTCTCATATGTCTTTTGTCCAGGAATGATTTAATCCAATTAGTGGCATTGTCAGAGAAGTGGTCTGCAGTTTTCAGATGATGACATAGGATTTGGTGGTTGACCAAGTCGAAGGCAGCGGATAAGTCTAATAGTAGTAGCAAGGCTAGTTTGCCTTTGCCTTTTAGGGCCTCAATTTGGGTTTTGAGGTCTAAAAGGGCTGTCGCCGTACCATGCTTAGGTCTGAATCCGGATTGTCTAGTGCCTAGAAGATTGTTAGTTTCCAGATAGTTCTGTATCTGAAGGTACGCTGCTGTCTAAGATTTGTAGGAGAAACGGGACAGTGGTGATGGGCCTATAGTTGGTTGGGACCTCAGGATCTAGGGTTGGTTTTTTTAGAAGAAGGATGACCCAAGCATCCTTCAAATTGTTAGGGACCACTCCCGATTGAAATGAGGAGTTGATAAAGGTTGTTACGAAAGGAGCAAGGTCATGGGCCGATTCCTTAATGATCGGAGCTGGACAGGAGTCCCCTTTAAGTTACAGATGATTTTTTCAACCTCAAGGGTGGTGAGCGGCGTGAAGCTGAAAGGTGGAGGAGAGTCTAAGGTGGTTGTTTTGGGTGGCAAGGTTTTGCTTAATAGGGGAGTGTGCAGAGAGTTTTGTTTAGCGTTAATTTTAGATTGCAGAGTAGATATTTTGTTGAGAAGTGCATTTTGTATATTGTTGCACCAGGTGCTATCTTTAATGCATGAGTCGGGGGCATGTGAAGGGGATTCTAATTCTTTGAGAATTTTGAATAATTCTTTTGTATTGGATTCTGCTTGTGTTATGCTTTGGTTATATGTCTCTTTTTTGGCTTGAAGTATAGCTTCCTTGTAATTAAGTGAGGTGATCAGGAGGAAAGCTTTGTTAGTCGTACAAGGATGACTTTTCCAAAGAACTTCAGCCTTACGCTTTTCTTTGCGCAGGGCGTTAAGCTGCAGGGTGAACCAAGAGTTCAGGTGGGAAAATTGTTTGGCTTTGCAAATTTTTAACGGAGCTATGATCTCAATGGCTTTGAGCAGACTGCTGTTGAAGGTGTCTACTAAGACGGTGGGGTCCTTATGCTGCGCGGCACAAGTGTTTAAGATGGGGAGGATGAGAGGAAGCAATTTCTCCCTGGTAATGTCCTTTTTATTTCTGGTGGGTATAGCAGGGGCTATGGTAGGTATGGGCTGAGGGTTGGTGGCTGGCACGAGGAAGGAAATTACGTGATGGTCAGACCAGGCACAAGCAGTGTTGGAGCTGACAGTGGTGTTGCAGTTGAAGTCTGCTAACCAGTCGAGCGTTCTACCGTTGTTATGGGTAGGATCGCGAATGCGCTGCTGGAAACCTAGGTTGGTGAGTGTGGTTGCCACTTTGGTGGCCATGTGGTCCTTGGGATCGGAGAGGCCAAGGTTGAGGTCGCCTAATAGCAGTACCCAGGAGTTAGGCTTCTTGTTGGCGGACAATGTAGCTGTAACATCATCAGTGAATGACCCAAGTGGACCTGGAGGTCTATATATAAGGTGGATAGTTGCTGTGTTAGTGGGTGAGAGGGATAGTTTCACTGATAGGGATTCTGCAGAGCTGAATTGGGCATTGGCCATAGTTCTCATGGTGATCTTGTCACTGTGTATGAAAGCGACTCCTCCTCCTTTAGACAAGTTGGATTGTCGATCATTTCTAATGATGGCGTAGCCCTTAGGTATGGATAAGGCGAGAAGTGGGCCAGAGGAATCATGTAACCAAGTTTCCGTAATGGCTAGGAAGTCAAGGTTTTGGACAGTGATTAGGCCTGAGATGTCAAGGGCGTGAGCAGTGAGTGATCTGGCATTGATGAGGGCTCCCTTGAGTGATGAGCTAGGTGTGGTGGAGGGGGAGTTGTTAGGTAGCGATGGTGGGATGGGCTGTGAAAGGGCAATGTGGCTGCGCTGAATGCAGGGTGGTCGGGGCAGCAAAGATCGGAGTCTGGTGTTCCTAGATTGTATTGTGCATGGAAGATTTGGTGTAGGTTTTGTGTCAAAGTGCTTAAGCCATAGAGCTGGGTCATTGAGGTACGGATTAGTGGGAAGGTCAGTGCAATGGAGCATTGCAGCGGGATGGGTGGAGTGGAAGGAGTGGATGTAAGTGTGGTGTGGCTTAGAAATGCTGGTGGGGGAGTGCCTACAGTAAAGGATAGGAATCCTAAGACGGCTATGGGGTAGAAGCTGGCAAAGGGCAGCGATCGCATGTTGTGGCCTGATAGTTCACGTGATAAGTATGGTGTGGTGCCCAGGTGCGGGATTACAATTAAGGCGAACAGTGACAGGTTTAGTAAGTCTAACAGGAATGGAGCTATATGTGCAGGATTGCAAACACGTTCGTATCGAAATTTAGCGGAGGCTGAATGCAACTAATCAAGGCAGGCTAAATGCAACATGAGAAAGCAGTGTAGTGGCAGGCTAAATGCAACTAGCAAGGCAGGCTAAATGCAACTCACAAGGCAGGTTAAATGCAACTATAAAAGTAGGCTAAATGCAACTATCAAGGCAGGCTAAATGTAACATGAGAAAGCAGTTTCGTGGCAGGCTACATGCAACTAGCAAGGCAGGCTAAATGCAACTCACAAGGCAGGCTAAATGCAACTATAAAAGCAGGCTAAATGCAACTATCAAGGCAGGCTAAATGCAACATGAGAATACAGTGTAGTGGCAGGCTAAATGCAACTATCAAGGCAGGCTAAATGCAACATGAGAATACAGTGTAGTGGCAGGCTAAATGCAACTATCAAGGCAGGCTAAATGCAACATGAGAATACAGTGTAGTGGCAGGCTAAATGCAACTCACAAGGCAGGTTAAATGCAACTCACAAGGCAGGCTAAATGCAACTCACAAGGCAGGCTAAATGCAAATCACAAGGCAGGCTAAATGCAACTATCAAGACAGGCTAAATGCAACTATCAGAGCTGGCTAAGTGCAGCTTTCAAAAAATGCAGTGTACATTTAAATAGCTAAATATAACTATCAAGGCAGACTAAATGCAATACAACTTTCAAAAGTACAGTGTACATTTAAATAACTAGATGCCGCTGACCAGTGTGAATAGTAACACATTAATGCATATACTTGTGCAGTTGTAGGGCCGTATAGTAGGTGTCTCTGACAGAGGGTAATGTAGCAAGTAGCTTGACTAGGGAACAGTTATCAAATGTTATTATCAGCGGGCAACTGGTATCACAGTTAGGAGTAACAGGTAAGCAGTGTTCACATGAAAGTTACCTCTGTGTGATGAAGTATGGTGCCGGAGCATCAATGTAGTATGGTATGCTGCGCCAGACAGGTACAAAGGGCAGTCTGGGTAGGTTCAGCGCTAAGCGGTGAGCAGAGCTGATGGTGGTGGGGTAAAAGCCTTGGTGCAGCCTGCAGCTCGGTCAGCTCAGTCAGCACCTGAGCCTTTACACAATGCCTTCAGACGGACGCCGGCTCACGTCTACCTGGTTCCCTGATTGGCTTTTTAGCAGCAGCTGGAATCAATGAGGGCTGGTAGGTGCGGGCTAAGAGGAGTAGAGGAAGTGCGGGCACTCGAGGCGGCCATCTTGGAATGGCAGACAGCCTTGTGTATCAAACAAAAGCCAGAGTCATTCAATGTTTGAAAAATAAATGCAGCAACCTTCTGTAGTTTAAGAGCTACGTGTTTCACATCGTGGAAGGTGTAGAGTGGATTCTGCAAATTTCGCTGAATTTCCAGCACGCTCACGCTGGGCTGGGAGCGGGTGGGGGAGAGGGTCCTGACTTACCTGATTGTGTCGGCCGGTGGGGGTGCAGGGGATGATCCAGGTGAGTGGCCCAGAGCTCCTGCTGAAGTTGGTCTTCAGTGAGTCACGTCTATGAGCTTGCATTACACTCATGCTTCATTGTGTGTGTCCTGCTCTTGTCAAGCTGTTTGGTTGGCCGGTTAGCTCTGATGCGTGCTTCTATATGAGGTATGTGGGAGTGCACATTGACTGTCGGTCTGCCACAGTGACTTGCTGTGTGGGCGTTGGGCCTATGGTTCCTGTCCTGTTCTCCCTTGGCGCATATGGGTGCTTATTATGTGTCCGTATGTGGGGCAGTGAATTTTATCTACGGTGCATGTGCATGGCTAAGTCTGCCCGCTACTTCTGGCATGTGTGTGTGAGATTGACCCATTTGCTGTGACTGACATGTGTTGGACCTGTTGCCTTGCCTACTTAGTGTTTCTCTGCCTGGGGATTCATTTATTTGAACCCAATAGTGGCATTTAAACAGGGTTTGTTGTACTTATCACCATTGCCTTGGGTCCCAGCTAAGGCCTCTGCTGTCCCGACTCCCTCAATGTCCTCCATGTGCAGGATGGAGCTGCACGTCTCCTCCCAGGGCATGAGATTCAGGTGTTGCCACAGTCCCTCCTATTGT
Source organism: Ambystoma mexicanum (assembly GCF_040938575.1). Classification (NCBI taxonomy): domain Eukaryota; kingdom Metazoa; phylum Chordata; class Amphibia; order Caudata; family Ambystomatidae; genus Ambystoma; species Ambystoma mexicanum. Next base: position 943,140,272 of record NC_090928.1, on the reverse strand, counting down.
GACAGCAGATCCCCTCGATGGGTGGCCAGGATGTTCCTGACTCGCTGCCGCATGATGTTCCACTGCTTGTGGCAGTCACGTGAGTGCGTTGGACGAGCCCCACTGCAGTCAGCTTATCCTCCTGCCAGACGGCCGACATCCTCCTCTGGCTTGTCCTGGCTTTGCAACTATCCCCAGGGTCTGGGTTAAAGGCCCTATTAGGCTACTCTTATTCTCTCTCTTCAGTATCCTCTGGCTCTTACCAGCTTGTGGGTCAAGGTCCCCAATCCACCGGTTGCTCTCTTCTCCCATCCACTGTGTAGTGTATTCGACTTAGCAGGTGTCTGCTATCTTGGGTCAGGCAGCCAAGTGGACCCGCATTCTGGCTGGTGGTGCTTTCAGTAGTTGGACTCCTCTGTTCAAACCAAGCATGCACTGTACACATGTTCTGTTTTTCTTTTGTTGCGGTCGCCCACTTTGTCTCAGGCTCCAGTCCATAATACAATCTGAGGTTTGTGTTAGTAAGATGCACTTGACAAGGACTCTGGTGGCGCACAAGGACTCATAGAGTGAGCCCAGGGTGATATGTCACCTTTCATAGTATGTTATTCTGTACAAACCTTTCCTATGAACGATATTCTGAGTTTCTTCCTCCCATAACCTCTCCCCTCTAAATGTGGCACAATGGGCATTTTGTCTAATTTCTCATGCAATACATTTACTGGTGGGGTACGCTTGGGCCTTATCCCTCCTATCGCTCTCATGGGACCGCAGGGACTCAGTACCAACCCGCCCACGGCCCAGATCCTGCACGTGACCCTCAGCGTGGCGCAGCATCTGGTCTACCAGGCCCGAGCCGTGCCTCGTATCCCTCTTGCACTCAGTGTGTGACCTTGTATGGCCCCCAGCTCACCTGCAGCAGCCGTACCTCACCTCGGATTCCTTTGCCTTCCCCTGGCCATTACACTTGCCCGACTGGAACCGCCACCTTGAACCGGTGCCGAGGCAGAGCGTACCTTGTCCGCACAGTGATCCGGGCATCACTTCCTTGAACCCAGCAGCTCATGGGACTCACAGGACCCCCTGGGGCCGGTGCCTCGCTTTGCCGACCTTCACCTACTCTCCAGCTAGAAGGAGGGAGACTGAGGGCCCAGGCGACCAGGCCACTGCAGAGTGAGCCAAGGATCCGTCCTACAAATTGCTCAGCCTGGCCACGCCCCCTGAGTTGAGTTTTTTTATGGCACTTAGTTTGCTTTTACTACAATGGCTAGCATGCCAAATATCTTCTGTTCAATAACAGCATGCATTAGATGTTTTTCAGTGCCCTAGTTATTAACCTTTCATCTGCTCTTTTTATAGCCAACTCTTTTGGATTGTTTAATGGTTGTTAGTGTACGCCTCTCAACAGTGCTTTTCTTAGAATTCTCCTCACTAATTAGTTTTGGCTATTAGGTGGCACTCAAGCACCACCCATAAGCCAAAACGATTGCTTTAGAGCACAGCTAGGGAGAAATGGCATATGAGGAGGGATACAAAGCTTGTAGGTGTTGTTAGATTAGTTACCCACCCTGCCCATGGCCATACTATTCTCTATGGCCATTCCAACCCACTCCTGCCCCTCTCTGCCTAAAACACATTCTCCTAGGAACTCTTTCAGCTAGCTTTCTCAACCCTTACCATCAAACGTTGTGCTTAAAGGGCCTCCCAGTGTTTTTTCAAAGCAATCTTTCAGAGTTAATTACTTAATTGGAACTATAAACATGCTGTAATAAAAATGCCTTAACCAGGTCTGCCTTCAGCTTCTCGATTTATAAGCATTATGCGTGTCCTTCACTGAAGTCCTGTTAAAAACTAGCATTGGCAAAGCCAACTGTTTTTTTTAAATATATCTTTTTATTATTTTATAAACACAAAAACCATACAAGCATTCACTTCCCTTCAGTTGTTTGTTCTGTCTAAGAACAGCAGTAAATCAGCAGTGTATTTACATGAGATCAAGTCACATCACGTTGCACACAACCTCATTATGACATCCCAAGTTACCCTTATCAGTTCCCCTTGCCCCAGATTTTCGTAGCTTTTGCTGGGAAACCCTTTGCGGTTTAGATTCGATATTCCACTGCCACACACGTCAACATCAGCAACCCATTAGGTGTCATGGCCACAGGCCCCAGAACACAAAAACCACACCATCTTATGATGGGGGCAATGGGTCACTTGACTCATTTATGTCCCTTGGGAACCTATAAACACAGGGGCCCTGGCTGGACTCAGTCCTGGCGCCGTTGGCGCCAGGCTCATATAGAGATGTGAGCAGGAACACTTTATTTCAGTGCAGGAATGCTTTTATTTTACAAGAACTTTCCAGGAGCTGAAAGCCTTTATTCAAGAGAACATCCTCATGTACTGACTCATCGGGAGTAGCTCTCTAGGCCTGGTCTTAATGTGCTGACTCATCGTGTGTGGCATGGTGTGGCAGGCAGGCGGAACCTGGTGGGCGTGGCTTCAGAAGCTCAGCTATATAAGCTGCTCCATCCTTAAGGCCGGTGCTTCGCGTTACTGTGCACTCGCGTGCAATGTGACGCTCACCGCTGATTGGACCAGTTTATTTACCTTTGAAACCAGCCGTTCTCCTGCATACTCACCTCCAGGAAAATGGTGCTTCACCGCTTCATCTGCAGACTCATCTCCTGGCATCCAGAGATCTTGATGCCGCAGCACTGCACTCTGCATCCACGAACTCGGACCCTGTGAAGAAGAAAGACAAGGTTAGAACATCCGTCCTAGGGCTGCGCTGCATTTGAACTCTGTGCGCACCCCGGTTAACAACATACCAGCTACTGTACCGATGCAGCTTCGTTCCTCATTCCCTCCGGCTGACGCCTCGAGCTCCGCAGCTTCTTCCGGTCCGGCAACATCAACTGCAAGGGAAGAAAGGAAAAGAGCAAACATCAAAAGTGGAACGGACAGCAGTACAAGACAACAAACTTTACAATACAACAAAAACAGACAGGGAAAGACAAAGACAAACAGGAACACTTACCTGAAGTATAGTGGCTTAGTTGCAGCAGGACTGAACTACCACGTGCAAGGGACCAGTGAAGGAACTCGGTCCAGATCATACAAGCGCCCCTGCCAGAAGCAGCAGGACGGAGTGCTCGCCAAAACAAATCAACCTGTGAGCTTTCCAGGGACAGCGCATCCCAAGGGTGCCACAGTTTGGGAGAAGGGGATCAGGCGCACAAACTGGCATACTCAGGCCCCCTATTCTCCATGCAGGAGCAGTCCCACATAACCACCACTATTACCACCAATCACCACATAAGCGTAGACCGAGCAACCTCACCCCCGGGAGGGCTGCAACCGTGCCCCAATGCCTCCACAGAGACCAGGTGAGCGTAACAGATGACCAGGGCCAGACTCTCGGGCATTGAGTTTTATCAGTCCAATCGCTGTGAATATAACATGTTTTTCCCAGCGGCTGGTAGTGTCCTTGTCAGGGACACCGAGTAACAGTAATTTAGGGTCCATTGGTACAACTCTTCCCAGAGTATCGGACATTTTTTTACAGCATTGTCGCCAGAAAGTCTGAATCCGAGGACATTCCTACAAGATGTGTATAAAGGCGCCCACTTCTGGTCGGGGGTTCAGTTCCCCTTGTGCAACGCAACCCTGGGGTAATACACTCTATGCAGAATCTCTAATTGTATCAAACACAGCCTAGAGCTGATTGCTATCCCTCGTGGGTGCATTAAGGCCAGAATCCAATATTCCGGATCAATGATGCCTGCATCTGTTTGCCATTTCAATTTAAGATTGGTTAGTTCCGGGTTGGCAAAGGCTAATATAGCAGTGTATAAAGTGGAAGTGACTTTAGTGGGTATATATTCTACCAAGAGGTTACTTTCCAGAGGAGTGCATTGGGCCATGTCTGTGAGTGAGGGTAGGCATCTGCGCAATGCATGAGCAATTTGCATGTAGTGGTATTGCTTTGTATCTGGAAGTCCAAATTTCTGCTGCAGTGTCTTGAATGAAGTGACTTTTCCCTCGTAAGAATATCCCCAACTACTGTGATTCAGGCTTCAACCCATCTCGACCATGTCAGTAATTTACCCATTTCAGCAAGGTTACTGTTATTCCAGAGGGGTTGCATCTGGGTTACCTTGTCTTCCCACCCAATGTATCTATGGGCTTTCCTCCATATTATGACGGTGTGTGTTGCCATTGTCTGTGGTGGGTGGGGGTGGGATTTAGTAAGGGATTGGTGAAGCATTGCCAGTGGTGTCATATGTTGGCGTCTCAACCTCTCGGCTTTGATGTGTGGTAGCCCTTGGTCACTGTGAAACACTTCGTTAATTACCATCATTTGACTCTCCCAGTAGTATGACTGAAGGCATGGCAACCCTATTCCGCCCTCGCATATTGACTTCTGTAATGTGCTGAGGGAGATGCAGAGGTGACCCCGTCCCCATAAAAGCTTCCTAAGGAGACCATCTATCCATTGGAATTCTGAATCGGGTATCAAGAGTGGGGCGTTTTGCAAAATGTATAAGAAGTGTGGTAGCACCAACATTTTGAAGAGTGCTGCTCTTCCCAGTAGCGTCAAGGGGAGAAGCGTCCAATGTCGGACATCATTTGAGAACCGGTCAGTGATCGGGTGTAGATTACTGACATACCCAGTAATCTACACCCGATCACTGGCTGATCAATGACTTGATATCTGTATTCCCATGTAGCGGATGCTGTCGCGTTCAATACAGTATGGACAATCTGACGTTATCGCGTATTACCTACCCTTCACTTTTCCCCAATTGACCCGCAGTCCACTAAAAGCACTAAAACGTGCCAGCATCTGTGTGACCACTGGACAAGAGCGGGCTGGGTCGCCTAAATATATTAAGAGGTCATAGGCGTATAAGGAGATTTTGTCCTACCCACCATCTGCCCAACGGAAACCCAGCCATGTATTGACCTGGCGTAGCCACAAGGCCAGGGGCTCGATAGCTAGCGCAAACAGTAGTGGGGACCGGGGACACCCCTGTCGTGTTCCCCTGCCCAGTGGGAAGGGTCTAGGAGGCCATGGGTTGACCCTCCCTTCTGCCTGTGGGGGCTTCATAGAGTAGCTTCACCCATCCCAGGATGGTCTCCCCGAAACCCATCCTATGCATAGTTTCCCAGAGGCTCTCCCATATTACAGAGTCAAACGCCTTTTCAAAATCAATGGCTAAGAGGGCGAATGGGGGGTATCAATAATCGGAGCCCGCTCCAAGAGTAAGTGAAGCCATCGTATGTTCATGTGTGTGGATTTATTTGGCATGAAGCCGCATTGGTCTGGGTGGACTAAAGAGGACATGACTGCCTGTAGTCTGGTAGCAAGAATTTTTGCGAGGATCTTGGATTCCCCATTAATCAAAGAGATTGGCCTAAATGAGGCACATAGCTTCAGAGGTTTCCCAGACTTGGGAATGACCACAACACTGGTCCTTCGCAGATCCGTGGGGAGGACACCCTGATCTCTACTATGAAGAAACATCTTGCGGCAGGGGGGTGCCATTTTTTCTCCACCCAATTTCTTCCAGGTCTCCACCGGTAGACCATTAAGGCCCTTTGTTTTCCCGGAGTGCAGCTGGGCGATGGCCTCTGCTATCTCTGAATCGAGAGATCCACCGGGTCAGTCGGGCCCCGGTAGAGTGTAGCATAGTAGTTTGCGAATACATCCGCTATGTCAGAGTCCTGCAGAACCTGTTCATCTTGTGTAGTTTTGATTTCCCTGACATGACTGTTTCTCTCTTCCCCAGCCAGGACAACATTCTACCCGCCTTGTCACCCTGTTTGTATATGCATGCACGCGCCTCCCTGTGCCGTGTCTAGCGTTATCTAGCACGACATTCCGAAGGCACTCTCTGGCCTTCAGGAGGGACCGGAGCATGTCAGGAGTAGCATTTAATACGTATTTGGCCTCCCATTCGTCTGCCTCACTTTTGGCTTCTCTCACTTTCCGTAGTTGTTCTTTTTCCTTTGCCGATGTCCAGGAGATTATTTCTCCCCAGAACACCCTTTTGTAGGCCTCCCATACAACTGTGGGGCTATCGACCGTGGTGGAATTGATGTTGAAGTATTTAGTGTTTTTTTCGTGAATGTGGTCTACAAACTCTGGGAAACCGAGGTGGTAGCTGTTTAGTCTCCGTGTTTTGTGGGGGGGGAGGCAGGTTTATTCGTGTCTATTTCTATCATCAGAGATGAGTGGTACGAGATGCCGCGGGGTAGTAAAGTTGCACTGGATACCCTATGTGCCTCTGGAGCTAGATAGTGAAGCATGGGCCCCAGAGTGGAACGAGTAGCTGCAGTCTTGTGGGTGGAGTTCTCTCCACACATCGCAGAGGCCCAAGGTGGATGCGAACGCTGCCAGCCTGGTGGAGATGTTGGTACTCCGTCCACGAACGTTGGTGTCATCAGTTGCAGTGTCCATTACATCATGAAAGTCCATAGGTCCTGTTGGTGTTTTGCAATAATAGCCACTATATCCTCCATGAGCTCTCCCCAAGTGCCGGTGGGGCATATATGGCCAATATGCCTAACTTTTTCCCCCCACACCATACCTTGTATCAGCACAAACCTACCTCTGGGGTCATGTTTCACCAAGGTCAGCGTGAATGGAAGATGTTTATGCAGTAGGATCAGAACCCCTCGGGAACCCATAGTGAATCTGGCATGCAGCGCAGTCCGGTAGTTTGTCCTACGGAAAAGGGTGCAGGTTATACCAGCCAAGTGTGTCTTGGTAAGGACGGCAACGTCAGGGGAATGTCTGTTCAGAAATTGAGTGACCAGGCGTCGCTTGTTCCAGGATTCTCGATTCACATTTCAAGTGAGGAGTTTAAGGGATTTTGAGGCAGTGGTGGTCTTTAAGAGGCTATGGGTGGATGCCATGGGTGTTTATGGGTGTTCAGCCTTATGTGAGTAGTGTCTTCTAGAAGTGCAGCTTGATCTGGGCAAGAGAATGCCTGGGATTTCACATTTAGTCCTACAACCAACAACAACAATAAACGTGAGTAAACAGCCCTTCCTGCCCCCCACCCCATACTCCGCCCCAACCAAAGCATCTGTCGCCTGAACATCAGCTGCCAATCAAAAGAAACGCTGGCAGCACAAACCAAAAACATAGTCATCTCAGGGACTGCTCACAACCAGCTCTGATATAACAATCAGTCTAAGGCAGAGCCAAGAAACAAGAAAGAGGGAGAAGGGGTGAAAGAAAGATTCACTAGAGTCTGCGGTATGAGCTGCTGCCATGGCAATTCCGTGGTGCATTCAGTGTTGAGTTTCTGGGGATATGTTGAATGATCCACAGTTGTGCATCTTTGCAATTCTCATCCCTTCCTCTGTGTCATTTTCCTCTTGGTCTTAGTGATCTTCTCCTTGTTCAGGGCCGTTCTGCTCTGGCGGCCCTGGATGCCTTTCCAGGAGGGCATGATCGGGCCAGGGACGGGATCTCCCATTTAGACCTTGTTAGGGAGAATTCTCATAAATGGTTGATTTCCCTTATCTAATGAGTCCCTCAGCAGCTTTGCTGGATTTCTAAGATTTATTTTTTTCACCTGGTAAGAGTGCGAGCCTTTTTTCCCACTATTGCATGTGTTTTGCTATGTGTGTTTCTACTTTTTGTGTGATCTTGGGCACTGGAGCCTCACCTATTCCAGGGCACCATATTTTCCATGTGTGTTACACAGCACCTTCAGTGCAGTGACACAGGGTTGTCTTTTAGACTTTCCACCAACTCCATTTTTTGGGGCTGACTACAGTCCCCCAGAAAAGGGTAAAGTTGCCATTAACTTTACCTTAGTCTATTTAAACCACAGACCCAGTACACCCCATCTTCCATGGAGTATTGGAAAGGGTGAATTCTTATCCCTTTTTGTCTGTGCCTCTTGGGGCATTGTTTCGCTCCCTTTACATTAAGATTTGGCTGGTGGCAGTGGTATCTACCCTAACTTTTCTACCGCGATTATCTTATATAAACGTGATAATGTTTTAGGCTATTATATTAGCCTCAAACATAAACCCGCTTGACCAAAAACATTTTATTTTGGCTCCAGCCGGGTTTATTTGCCATTTCTTTTTGTTAAAGTCTTTCTCACGTTTTACTCTGCGTGCCAAACCAGATTTGGTCCTTTTGTTCATCGCTTTTTCGTGGGCTTCCACACAGAAGCCCTCCTTTAGGCTCCTGAGAGTCTCGGTAGGCAGGAGGTGAGGGAGGGGTTTTAGGACCCCTGCCATGGGTTCCCTTGGTAACCCAAGACGCACTCCTATCTGATTGGCTAAGGGGACTGGCCTTGCCAGGCCAGCCACCCTACTGTGTGATTGACAGCCAGGCTGTATGAATGGGGGAAAACTGCATTAAAATAGCCAGTTCTGGGACTGGAAGAGCAGAGTCGCCACTGGAACGAAAGAACCAACGAGGAACTGGAAGAAGAGGACCCCTACAATGACTGAACCGCCCGGTGAAGCCCTGCTGCAGGTCCGAATCTCCAGAATCTGACGTCAGAGAAGATCCTCCAGGAAACATCTTCTCTTGAGCTGGTGGGACCAACCAGTTCACTCAAACTGCAAGCCAGGATCCTCTTCTGGTCGAATTCGCTGTACAGAGCTACGGTGGGCCGGATAGCCAGGAAGGTCGGACCCTGCTTGGGTTTTAAGGAGCGGACCTTTTATTCGTTGTTTGGCGCTGCTGCTGGTTTCTTCCCTGTGTAGTGCAGGACCCTCCAGTCTTCCTACTTCTGATCAGTCCCGAACTACCAGGAACGTCTGCCTCAGCTACAGCTTCCTTTCTGTTTTAAGGTACTGTGCAAATCCGGTTGTGCGTTTCGTTCAGCCGCGGTGAAAGTGTTTGAAATCTTTCTCCAATCCGAGGGCTTGTCCTTCTCTTATCTTTGAATGAACTTTTCTACCAACCAACTTCGTCCGGAAACCGTGCCACAAACTTTACTGCAAACTACCCTGAACTGTACTATCTTGAGCAAAAGACTTTTGAACCATTGACTTTGGCCCCTAGCCTTTTCTATCTGATTTTATCATTGTAGTCTCTCTTGTTTGCTTGCTCTGAGTACTTACCTGTTGGTGTGGACCCATTTCTGTTAACTTTTGTCTTTCCCTCCGTTTTAAATTGCTGGAGTGCCATTTTGCTCGCACTTCATTTTGTGAGCTTAACTTGTCTGGAATTTAAGGGAAGTGGTGTGGTGTATCAACAGTGTGATTTTTTTTTTTAGACTGCTTATAATAGTGTAATGTTATACAACTGAAAAGTGAAATAAATGTATATTCTTTTACTTGAAAACCTTGAGTCAGTGTTTGCCTGAATCACAGTAATTGCTGTCCTTTGTGTAACTATTTGATACTGCTCTCTTACTCTTGAGATAGGTCTGGCTGCTCTGCTGCTGCTTAAATAATGAGTATTCTCAAAAAATCTTCTGGGTAGTTTTCATGAAAGAAATGTTTATTCACATCCCTTAATGAGACTGTTTATCGAATATTTCAACTTCATATTCAGTGAGGCCAGGCAAAAAATACTGGCTAGAATTTCTTGTACAATTGCCAATGCATTTCGGTTATCAAAACCTTCATCAGGGCCGTACATTCATATTCATGTGCCCACCAATTTACTGTATTTAACAATCAAAGCAACAAATAATTCAACAATAATTCAAGGATTGCCATGCATAGAGAACACATACCGGTTCTGTGTATCATCAAGGTGTTTCCACAATAACGATGTAGGGGTGAATAAAAGAAAAAAAGGAAAACAGATTTTCTTAAATCAATAATTTTGCTATCATCTACATTGTCGAGTGTGAAAAGTTAAACTAATAGGATGTACCTTGTACTCAATACGAATCTTCAACTGGCGAAAGTAGCATCCAGTCCAAGAGAATGCACCTGTCAACATTATGTAAAAAGCTTGTCAATATTTCAAAATCTCTAAGCGCACGGTAGATGGCAAGTAGAAAACGGTGCTTGATTCAAGCTGTTCAACACGAGTATTGATGCTTTTCTCCACTAAGCACTCCGGACAGGACTCCTATCAATGTCCAGTTACACACTTACATTTTGTTAGCACATTTAGGAAATCCTTTGATGCAGCGATATGGTTGGTTTCACTTTAATATGTTACCTCGTTGCCATGGCAACATTCCCACCTTCCGTGCTTCCACGGAGGTGGGACCCAAGGCGTACGTGCTTCAGCGCGACGTCTTTGGGTCTCCATGGCAACATTGAAATACTGCCACTGACATTCACGCTTGTGCCCCCGCGAAAGCATTTGTCATGCAGGCAGCGTTCTCTGCTGAGCAATGGTAAGGATTTTTTCTACTTGCCATCTACCGTGCGCTTAGAGATTTTGAAATATTGACAAGCTTTTTACATAATGTTGACAGGTGCATTCTCTTGGACTGGATGCTACTTTCACCAGTTGAAGATTCGTATTGAGTACAAGGTACATCCTATTAGCTTAACTTTTCGCACTCGACAATGTAGATGCTAGCAAAATTATTGACTTAAGAAAATCTGTTTTCCTTGTTTTCTTTTATTCACCCCTACATCGTTATTGTGGAAACAACTTGGTGATACACGAAACCGGTATGTGTTCTCTGTGCATGGCAATCCTTGAATCATTGTTGAATTATTTGCTTTGATTGTTAAATACAGCAAATTGTTGGGCACATGAATATGAATGTACGGCCTTGATGAAGGTTTTGATAACCGAAATTCATTGGCAATTGTACAACAAATTCTATGCAGTATTATTTGCCTGGCCTCACTGAATATGAAGTTGAAATATTCGATAAACCGTCTAATTAAGGGATAAAAATAAACATTTCTTTCATGAAAACTACCCAGAAGGTTTTTTGAGAATACTCATTATTTAAACTTCTATGTATGCTCAGAATAAATTGAATTCAAGAGTGCAGCCCTGTTTTGGGTCAACTGAGAGCACCAGTTTTAAATAGGGTGGACCTACTCTATTTTGTCTTTGCTTATAGATTGATTGGTCCTTATGCCACAGGACCTTTTGTAACTGGTAGCACCAGGCTATAATTTCGATTAATCAGTATAATTCTACACAGATCAGCAAACGAACTGAGAAACCACGTGGTGCCCACCTTTATCCTTCTGTTCTTGCTCTGCTACTGCTACCACTTTAACTGTGTAGTACAGGCTTGTACCAAAGGTGACATTTTACTGTCACTTGTAGTCTTAATTATGTGTGGTGTTCCCAAAGGGTACTGCATATAATTCTGCCTAACACTGGTGTACAGCGGTGAGAATCAAAGTATAGTAATTACACTTAGAGTGCTGCTATTACCTTTGATCAACTAACCACAAGGCTAACATCACTAAAAAGCAATATTAATCCTGTTGGATATGGAAAGCCACAGTCAGGAGACCCTCATGAGTTACACTGCAGATTATTTAAGAAACATGTGTAAAGAAAGGAAACTCTCTGCCAAAGGCAAAAAGTCTGAATTGATTGAAAAATTGTTAAAGAGTCCAAGTCTAAGGGGTGGGTCTGAAATGCCTGACTCCTTAGCAAATGTGGAAAGTATTGAGGATGATAATGTATCTGTTACTGATGAATTGGAAGAAGTAGATGTGTCTCCTAATGAAGGTCTCTTTGCTTCCTTGCCTGCTCAGCAACCTCAACCCTTGTCCACTGGGACCCCCACAGGTCCTACACTCAGTCCTGAATTCATTGCTCTAGAGAAAATGAGGCTTGATTTGGAATTCAAACGTTTAAATGCTCAAACTGAACACAAAAATCAAGAACTGAAACTCAGAGAAATGGAGTTGAATCATGAACTAGAAATGAAAATATTGTCTCTTGAAAATGCTTCTCTCCCAGAGTCCTCTAGGTCTTGCAGTCCTAAGAGACCCGGTATGCCTAAAGAAATTGTGGGTATGTATGATATTTTGGATTGGTTGACAATGTTTGAGTATAACCATGGTATTCAAGGTCTCACAGGGAATCAATTGTTTCCCTGGCTCTTCTTTAGGCTATCCACTGTTGCATCTGATGTTGTGATGGAGTTGGGGGAGGTGGATAGGATGGATTATGAGTGTGTGAAGCTAGCTTTAATTGCTAGATTTGGGAAGACCCTTTCCCAGTACCTTAAGAGGTTTAAGACCCTCAAAAAGCATGATGGTACCCCTTGGGCTACCTGGGTATGTGAATGTTTGCAAAACTTAGATGGTTGGATTAAGGGAGTAAACACTTATGAAGGAATGAGAAATCTTGTAATGTTGGAGTCTATTTTTGATGTCTGCTCTCCTAAGCTCAGACAAAACTTGGCTGATTCTAAGAAGATAGATCCGAAGAAGCTAGCTAAGGCTGTTGACTTGTGGGTTGCCAACAGGGCTACTCACAAGGATTCTGGGGCTACTCAGAAAAAGGATGAGGCGAAACCAAAGAAAGACAACAAAGAGAATTCTAATTCCTCCAATCCAAAAGAGGGCCACAAACAACAACATGGGGTAAACCCCAAGGGAAAACAAATCAGGCTAGGGCACCATCTGGACCCAAACCAGATGGAGGTCAGAACAAACCACCATTCATTAAGACATTTGGGAAATGTAATGTTTGTGGGTCAACTGACCATGTGAAAGGGGATCCCAGATGCAAGGGTAAACCTTCAGGGGTCCACACTGTCTCCTTAACCTTCTCCCCAGAGGAAGAAGTCTGTATGGCAAGTGTAAACTTTCACCTATTGGCTGAATAACCCATGAGAGTCTCAGCTAGTGTTTTAGTGTCCCTGGGCTTTTGGGAACAACAGAATTTAGATGTCTATAATTCCATCCCAGATAATGAGTATTATAAAGATAGTGTTCTTGTGAATGGTCAGGAAACCCCTGCAATCAGAGACACTGGAGCCAGCATAACTGTGGTGGATGAATCATTTCTCAAGGTAGAGGATGTTGCTAAGGCACCCAAACACCTCACCAAGTTAGCTGGCGGCCCTGTGCAAATGCTTCCCCAGTTACCAGCTCTCATCCAGTGTAATGATATGATTGTCAAAATACCTATTAGTGTGCAGAGTGAAGTACCTGGGAGAGTCCTGTTGGGTAATGACGTGAAAACTCTGGAATTATGTCAAGCACCCCCAGACCTCCCAGTAAGAGGAGACAGGAGCTCACTAGGTCTTCAAGGGAGAGAACATTGATAGGGTCTCCAGAGATTATAGAGGAAACTATCACTCCCACTCCACAGGAGTTGCTCACTGCTATTTTTAGGAAGAATGAGACAAAGGGGAAACCCAAGACCTCCAGGAAAAAGACAGACAGCACCCCTGTGCTATCAACAAAGACATCACCAAACTTGTCCAAGATCACACCTGTCATCCCTCCACCTGCTGAGGCAGAGTGTGAGGTACAACCTTGTGTGGTTGAGCCAGTATCTGAAGAGTCAGATCTAGAAGAAGACACTGTCTTAGTTGGAGATCTTGACCCTGTTGACCATCCTGAGCTACAGTCTTTACTGGCAGAAGGTGGACCCAACAGGGCAGACTTTAGCAAAGGACAGAGAGAGTGTCCTACTCTTGAAAGTCTTCGACAACAGGCTGCTAACCAACTTGATGGGCAAGACGTTGGGAAGCACAGGTTAAGCTGGGAAGATGGCCTCTTCTACAGTGAGCCAACTGAGTCTACCCCTGGGGACTGCAAAAGACTTATAGTGCCCCTTGCCAACAGACGCCAGTTCCTACAGTTAGCCCACGAGATACCTTTGGCTGGTGACTTGAGTTTCACGAAGACCAAGGAAAGGCTCTCTCTCTACTTCTACTGGCCTAAAATGGGTTCAGAAGTTGACAAATTCTGTAGGAGCCGTCACACTTGCCAAACCTCTGGCAAGAGTGGAGCCAAGAATGTGGCACCCCTGGTGCCTCTGCTTTGTTTGTTTGTTTGTTTGTTTGTTTGTTTATTTGATATAGCGCAAAACCAAACCCGCAGGTATCCGGGCGCAAGCATATACAAGGTGACTTGAGAACTTAGTTACAATGACAAGCAAAAAAATATGCAGTGACACAAAACACAAAACAATGCGGTGGTGGGAGTTCCTTTTGAGAGGGTGGGCATTGACATTGTCGGTCCCCTTGACCCTCCTACATCTTCAGGGAACAGGTTTATCCTAGTTGTAGAAGACCATGCTACAAGATACCCAGAAGCCATACGTATGAGAACTGTTACGGCTCAGGCTGTGGCTAAGGCTCTACTTGGTATTTTTACCAGAGTAGGGTTTCCTAAGGAAGTGATATCGGACAGGGGATCCCATTTTATGTCCCACTACATGCAAGCCATGTGGAAAAACTGTAGTGTCACTTACAAGTTCTCTACAGCCTACCATCCACAGACAAATGGACCGGTAGAGAGGTTTAATCGTACTATGAAGAGCATGATAGGTGCTTTAGAGGAACCCCTTAATAAAAAGTTTGACCTTCTACTGCTATGCCTTCTCTTTGCATATAGAGAAGTCCCTCAGGAGGGAGTTGGTTACAGTCCCTTTGAACTTCTCTATGGCCATCCAGTCAGAGGTCCATTGGCCCTGATCAAGGAGGGGTTGGAGAGTGCTCCTTCCCCCAAGTAAGTCAGAGTGACTAATTACATGATAGGTCCCCGGAGGAGAATGTCGCACATGATGGCGGAAGCAAGTGATAACTTAAAAGCAGGTCAGGCTCTGGTCAGGTCAGGCTAAGGAGGCTCCCAGAGTCTTTCACAGCAACCGTTTAAAGGCTTATGTCTCGAGACCAGAAGTAGGAGCCCTGCTTCTAGCTTCAGCTCAAGAGGAAGAAGAGAGTGAACCTCTACCTGACCTCCTCAGAGGCCAACCTTTAGATGAGCAGATAGGAGTTAATCTCTCTTCTCAGCTGACTTCTGAACAGCAGGAGGAGTGCAAAGTTCTGTTGAATCAGTTAGCCTCCCTGTTTTCACTATCACCAGGCTTGACCCCTTGGGGCCAGCATGATATTCTCAGTGGTGACTGTTTACCTGTAAAAAGCAGAGGTTACAGAATGTCAGAACATGTGAAATCCCACATCAAAGGAGTGGTTAACAAGATGCTTGATCTCAGGGTTATAGAGCCATCTACAAGTCCATGGTCTAATCCAGTTGTTCTAGTACCAAAGCCAGGATCCAAGGAGTTGAGCTTCTGTGTGGACTATAGTGCTCTTAATGCAGTCACTAAGACTGATGCCCATCCTTTGCCAAGGACCGATTTACTGGTGGATAGACTTGGTTCAGCCAAGTACCTCAGTACATTTGACCTAACCTCAGGCTATTGGCAAATAGCACTGACAGACCATGCCAAGGAGAAAACTGCATTTTCTACCCCAGCAGGTCTCTACAAGTTTAAGGTTATGCCTTTTCGACTGAAGAATGCACCTGCTACATTTCAAGGATGGTTAATCAAGTTCTGAATAGGATGGAGGACTTCTGCATGGCATACTTGGATGACGTTGCAGTGTTCAGCCCTACATGGAAAGAACATATTGACCACCTAGGATATGTTTTGCAGGCTCTTCAGCAGGCCCATCTGACCATAAAGGCAAGCAAATGTCAAATTGGTCAGAGTAAAGTGGTCTACCTTGACCATGAGGTAGGATGAGGTGAAATAAGGCCATTGCCTAGCAAAGTACAAGCTGTACAAAACTGGGCCACCCCTACTACCCAAACCCAAATGAGAGCTTTTCTAGGTCTCACTGGGTACTACAGGAATTTCATAGAGAACTATGGGACCATAGCTTCTCCCTTGCATGTAGTCTCCTCTCCAAAATTCCCTAAAAAAGTTAGATGGCATGAGGAGTGCACTCAAGCCTCTGAAAGCCCTTTGTCAAGCTCCAGTCCTAAGAGCTCCTGATTACCACCAACCCTTCATTTTGCAGACCGATGCCTCCAATATAGGTATAGGTGCAGTCTTTAGTCAACTGGATGAGAAAGGTAGGGAACACCCCATTTGCTTCATCAGTAGGAAACTGAAGGAACCAGAAACAAGGTGGGCAACATAGAGCGTGAATAATTTGCCATTGTGTGGAGTTTGAAGAAGTTTAGACCATACTTGTATGGATCTACTTTTGTGATTCAAACTGACCACCAACCCTTGAGATGGTTAATGCAAAGGAAATGGGAAAACCCAAAACTTCTAAGATGGTCAATCTGCCTGCAAGGGTTTGATTTTACCATTGAGCACAGAGCAGGATGTCACCACCAAAATGCTGATGGTCTCTCTAGGATGTTTTTAACTGACTATAGGTAGAGATTCATCCAGGAGTTGTCACAGGTTTCCCCCCTTCTCACCTGTCTGTGTTGTTTGTTCGAGTTCTTCAATGAAGTCTTTTTTCACACAGTTCGGGTCTTGTATAACCCTGTATGTGGGTCCTCGGGTTCCAGCGTGCGGTATGTGTCCCATCTCCAGGGAGCATTCAGATGTCCAGGAAAAAAGTCTGGGAAATGGCGAGGAGCGCACTCGGAAGGCGAGTGCGAAGGAGATCCAGGAATGCAAGGTGAGGACAAAAAGGGGAGGATGAAGGAGGAGGAAAATTAGGGGACCAGGAGTCAGTGGAAATCGCTGTACGAACTACAGCAGCACACGTTTGACTACTGCAAGCGGTAGCGTTGAGACGCACAGGGCAGTGGGGGCGTGTCTGCTTTGTAGAACGCAGAGCGTACAACGCGGAGACTGGCAAACAGCGTTTCACATTCAGCAGCCATGTTGGGAGTACTGCGGATTTCAGTCACCTATGGGTCATGGACCATGAAGTCCAGTAGGGATGCATCCGGTGGTTCATGACAGCACGCCTCCTCCGAAACCCAGTTCCTCTGGGTTTGCCCAGGTGTATAAGGTGGCACCTTTGGTGTAGTCTGGGGGCATTTATGTTTGAGACTGGTTCCCAGGTGCGTTCACTGGGAGGGTACCCCTTCCACTCGACCAGATACTGTAGCTGACCACGTCTGTACCTGGAGTCACATGTTCTGGACACTTCGTATTCTAACTGATCATTGACAACCACAGGGGTAGATCTTGGAGCAGTCCGGGAGGACTGGACGTATGGTTTCAACAGACAAGTGTGAAAAACTGGGTGGATCCTCTTCCAGGATTCTGGTAGTTTGAGTCGGAAGGCCACTGAGTTAATGATTTCCTTTATGGAAAAAGGGCCATAGTATCGGGGAGCCAACTTATTTGGTCGTAAGTGTCAGGGCAGTAGTTTCAAGGATAGCCAGACCTTATCACCCACTGCGTATGAAGGCCCTGGTCTTCTTTTGGAATCCGCATAATGGTTGGTGTTTGTTTGGGCCTTTTCGAGGTGTTCTTTGGCTTCTCTGTGTACGTTAATGAGGGTTTCAATCCAGGAGTCAACTGTAGGAACTGGGGTAGGATGTGGGAGTATGGATAGTAGAACAGAAGGGTGGAATTCTTGGCTACAGAAAAGGGGCTGGTTTTGACAGCCGAGTGGTCCGAATTATTGTATGCGAATTCAGCCTCGGATATTAGAAGTGACCAATCGTCCTGGACCTTGGTGGCAAAACAGCAAAGATATTGCTCCAGGGTTTGGTTCACGCGTTCAGTAGCTCCATTGGTCTGTGGATGATAACATGAGGAGAGGGCACGTTGGATTCCTAGTATACGACATAAGTGTTTCCAGAACTGAGATATGTATTGAGGTCCTCTGTCAGATATGAACTTGGAGGGTAGTCCATGAAGTCGGAATATGTGTTCCAGGAAAATTCCAGCGAGTTCAGAGGCGGATGGTATTTTATATAATGGTGTGAAATGAGCCATGTGAGTAAATAAATCAATGGTAACCATGATAGTTGTGTATCCCCTGGAAGGTGGTAGTTCCACAATGAAGTCCGTAGTGAGGAATTCCCAAGGTTGTGTTGGCAGCGCTGGTTGGAGCAGGAGACCCGCCGGTTTCTTGTTATCATGCTTATTTTGAGTGCAGACTGCACATGTTTGGATGTAATGCTGGACGCCATCTTTCATTTTCGGCCACCAAAACTGTCTTTGTATTAAACGGAGAGTGTTGATGATGCCACGGTGTCCTGAATGAAGGGTGACATGACATAGGCTTGTGATCCTTTGTCGCAGTCTCTGTGTGGGGATGACCAGACCATTATCCTTGAACAAATATCCGTCCATCGATTCTTCCCAGTAAACTCCTTCCAGATCCCAGAGGACTGGGTTTGAATCCGAATGTCTTCCAGGAGACTGATTGCTTGGGCCACAAATATTGTGTGGGGAAACATCTTTGGGAAGGATCGGTCTTCAAGAATTTTGTAGTCAGGACGTCGGGATAAGGCGTCAACAATTATATTGTGTGTTCCAGGAACATGATGGATTTGAAACTGGTACTGGGCAAAGAAGGAGGCCCAACAGGCTTGACGACTGTTCCTACATTCCAGGGATTGCAGAACTTGAAGATTCAGATGGTATGTGCAGACCTGAACAGGATGTTTCGCTCCCAGGAGTAGATGACGCCAATCTGTGAAGGCTTGACGGATGGCTAATAGTTCCTTTTCCAGAACAGAATAGTGTGTTTCGCTAGGAGTCGGGGTGCGCGAAAGATAGGCGAAGGGGTGTTCTAATTTGTCATCAAATTCCTGTTATAGGACTGCCCCGATGGCATAGTTAGAGGCATCCGTTTCCACTAGGAAGGGTCGATCAATGTCAGGTTGAGCCAAGATGGGGGCTTGTGTAAACTCCGACTTCAATTGTTGAAACGCCTCATCTTGGACTGCTGTCCAGTGAAAGGGAGTATCCTTCTTCAACAATGTAATAATCGGTTGTACTATCTCCGAAAAGGAAGGTATGAATTTTCGGTAGAAGTTGGCAAGCCCCAGGAAGGATTGAATTTGTTTCACAGTAGTTGGAACAAGCCAGGATAGAATGGAGTCTACTTTCGAGCGGTCCATTCCAATTCCTTCTGGGCTAAGGACAAATCCGAGCTAGTGAACAGTAGACACATGGAAAAGGTATTTCTTGGGTTTAGCCCGGAGCTTATGTTCACGTAGATGCTGTAAGACTGCTTTAACATGTTCTTCATGCTTTAGAATGTCCTTGGAGTATATCAGTTTCTGATGTTTGTTAATCTGCTTAGAATCACATGCTGTGCATAGGTCCGACATCCAGTGGTCACTGCGGAGTATTGCATTTTGTTTTTCGTAGTTGAAAAGGGACGTCGACAAGGTGTGTCTGAAATACTATCTCGTCCAGGTAAACTATGATGAAGAGGAACAGCATATCGGAGAACACCCAATCCATAAAATGTTGGAAGACCGCTGGGGCATTGGCGAGTCCGAAGGGCATAACCAAGTATTAAAAACGACCAAAGGGTGTTCTAAAGGCTGCTTTCCATTTGTCACCCTCCTTTATACGGATCAGATGGTAGGCACCTTTGCGATCTAATTTCGTGAACACTACAGCTCCTCTCACCGCTTCCAGGATATCCAAGATCAAGGGCAATGGGTAGCGGTCCCTGAGGGCGCATTGATTAAGACCACGATAATCAAGACAAGGCCTAAGCTCCTTGGTATCTTTCTTGGGAACAAAAAACAACAAAGCTCCTGGTGGGTATTTGGATGGTTGTATAGTGCCATTTTCCAGGTTGGCATCCAAGTATTCTCTGAGGGCTCTTTTCTCTGGTTCTGAAAGAATGAACATCCTTCCAAAGGGAATCACTGCTGAGGGTTCAGTATCAATAGCGCAGTCTTCAGGTCTGTGAGGGGGTAGGGCCTGAACTATGGCAGTCGAGAACACATCAGTGTAATCCTGATAGGCCCTGATAACCTGGATGATATTTGAGACCGTGAATGGATCTTGCTGGTCTGTTCGCATATCTTCAGAGGATCTCGACGAGGAATCCAGGGATAGACAGTGGGACATACAGTATTCTGAACCAAGAAACAAGGATCCTGCCGCCCAGTTGATGTAGGGGTTGTGCTTCTGTAACCAGGGCATACCCAGTACCATTGGATAATGGGCAGATCTTATGATGTCAAATTTGATCCTCTCTTGATGGTGGTTTATAGAAAGCAAGATCTCTTTGGTTTGCAGGGTTATGGGTCCTGAAGAAAGAGGTCTTCCATCGATAGCCTCTGCAGGTTGCATGATGTCTCGTGTTTCATATGGAATGTGGTGGGTAGTGACCCAATCATGATCTATGAATATCTCCATGGCCCCACAATCCACTAATGCCAGAATCGGATAAGCTTCTTTCCTGGAAGGCGATAGAAAGGCTTGTAGAATCACAAGATTGTTTTGTCCAGGAGAGCTCAAGTATGGAATAGATGTGGAGCAAACATCTCTCTCCCGAAGCTGTGCTCCATCTCAGATCGGGAGCTGGCGTTTCCCGAACGCCGTGGAAGGGCTAAAGGACATTCTCTCAAAAGATGTTTGTCAGAGGCACAGTACATGCACAGCCCGGTGTGTATCCGCCGCATCCTTTCTTGCAGAGTTATGGGTCCGCGGAAGGCTCCTAGTTGCATGGGTTCTGGGTCTGTGGTCGGGGAAGGAACGGGCTCAGGTCTAGAGGAAGGTTCTGTAGAGGTCTTTTGGTAGGGCATTATTTTAGTCTTCTTTTCTGCCTTCCTTTTCTGGATACGAAAGTCTATTTGTAAAGAGCGGCCCATGGGAGCCTGGAAGGAACCTGGGCGAGCTACCCTGGCTAGCTCGTCTTTTATCTCTTCATTCAGCCCTCTTCGAAAGAGGGTAAAACAGGCTTCAGAGGACCAGTCTGCTTCCTTGGCCAGTTGCTTAAAGCGTGTTACATAGGTAAGCATATCCTGGGATCCTTGTTGGAAGTCCAATAAGCATTCTTGGGCACTGTAAACCTGTTCTGGGCAGTCAAACATGGTCTTTAGCGCCTGTACGAAACCATCATAGTCATCCAGGAGGGCATCACCGAATTAACTAAGGGTGTTGCCCAAGTTAATGCATTCTCGGAAAGATGTGAAATCATAAAGCCCACCTTTGCCCTGGGGGTGGAGAAGTACTAGGGCTTAAAGGTAAAGTGCATTAAACACAAATCGAGGAAGCCACGAAGGTTCTTTGATGAGCCATCATATTTATCCACCACTCCGCCCAGCTACACACTTTCCTTGGTCGCGGAATCACGTGACAGGACTAGTTGTTTCAATGCAGCATTCTCGGCCTTAAGATTCTGAACTTCTGTTGTTAACTCCTGCATGCCGCGCATGAGGTCTTGAACTGCAGCCTCCATGTCCGTAACTGTATCAGTTTGTTGGCATCTCAATCTGTTACAGGTTTCCCCCCTTCTCACCTGTCTGTGTTGTTTGTTCGAGTTCTTCTTCGCACAGTTCGGGTCTTGTATAACCCTGTGCGTGGGTCCTTGGGTTCCAGCGTGCGGTTTGTGTCCCGTCTCCAGGGAGCGTTCAGATGTCTGGGAAAAAAAGTCCAGGAAATGGCGAGGAGCGCACTTAGAAGGTGAGTGCGAAGGAGATCCAGGAATGCAAGGTGAGGACAAAAAGGGGAGGATGAAGGAGGAGGAAAATTAGGGGACCGGGAACCAGGAATCAGTGGAAATCGCTGTACGAACTATGGCAGCGGACGTCTGACTAATGCAAGGGGTAGTGTTGAGATGCGCGGGGCTGTTTCTGCTTTGTAGAACGTAGAGCGTACAACGCGGAAACTGGTAAACAGCGTTCACGTTCAGCGGCCATGTTGGGAGTACTGCTGAGTTCAGTCCCCTATGGGTCAGGGACCACGAAGTCCAGAAGGGACGCGTTCGGTGGTTCCTGACAGGAGTGGATTAAATCCTACTGTCCCTTAGTCTGGGAGAAGGGGGGGGTGCGAGTGTTAGGGAAAATTGTCATAAATGGTTGATTTCCCTTACCTACTGAGTCCCTCAGCAGCTTTGCCGGATTTCTAGGATTTTTTTTTTCACCTGGTAAGAGTGTGAGCATTTTTTCCCACTATTACATGTGTTTTGTTATACAACTGAAGAGTGAAATAAATGTATATTCTTTTACTTGAAAACCTTGAGGCAGTGTTTGCCTGAATCATATTAGTTGCTGTCCTTTGTATAACTATTTGATACTGCTCACTTACTCTTAAGATAAGTCTGGCTGCTCTGCTACCACTTTAACTGTGTAGTACAGGCTTGTACCAAAGGTGTAATTGTACTGTCACTTGTAGTCTTAATTGTGTGTGGTGTTCCCAAAGGGTATGGCATATAATTCTGCCCAACAGACCTTTTGGTGCTGCTGCCCAGTCGCTCTCAATGCGACTTTCAGCCCATCTCCAGGCTTCATGTGGATCAGTAAAGTGCACCGTGGTGCTATTGTGGTAGATCTTGAGTTGAGCCGGAAATAGTAGTCCATATTTCACACTCATGGAATATAATCCCTCTTTAGCTGTTTAAAATGATTGTCTAGTGCATTGTACCTCGCGGGTTTAATCAGGGAAGAAGGCAATCCGGGAGCCATTATATGTGATTGATCCTTTCGTGCAGGCCATCTGAAGGAGAGCATCCCTGTCCATAGAGTTTAGCAGTTTGGCTCACTGTTCTTGACGGTGCATCCGGGTTGGGTCTTCCGGATGGCATCCGGTGAGCTCTTTCCACAGAAAACATTTTTTTTAAAGGATTTGGGTGCGAAGATATCTACCAGCCATTGTTCTCAGAAAAGTTTGAGAATGCACACATTGTTGCAACGCGATCTGCCCTCTCCCTCATCGACTCGAGCTTCCAAGGTCTTCAGTCTGGTTAGTGCCTGTGAGAGTTGTTGGTTCACTCCTTTGAGGCCATCCTCTGCTCCTGTTCCGCCTCCCCCGTACGGGAGGAAAGCTTTTGCAGGTTGTAGCAGAGAAAGGAGACCTCTGCCGTAATGTCCATTTTCTTCTCCGCTGAGGAGCGGGAGTTGGCTCTGGCGGCCATACATACAAGGAGAGGGATTCTTTTGGGGTTGGGGTTTCTGGTTACAGTGTATGTTCCACCGGTGCAGCTGCAGTGTTTGTTGCGTATTGGTCCATCTTGCTCTGTGTGGATGTCGTTTTGAGTTTATCTTTAACCATGTTGCGAGTCAAGAGGTTGCGGTTCCAATCCCCTTGTGGAAGGTGCTGCTGCTGGTATCTGCAGGTCCGATTGTTGATATTAGCGTGCGGCCAGGGCAATAAGGCAAGGCGTGTCTCGGCAGGCATACGCCTTGTGGGTTAGTATCGTGGGGGTGGTTCCTGCCTCCGCCTACCTATGTTTGCCGAGGCTTGACTTCCGCCCTGACAACCTGCGTGTCCTTGGTGTTAGAGAGTCTCCGGAGACCAGCTCCGACGCAGCGCGTATAGTGTAATATAGTCCTGGTTTTCGATTTACCAAGGTGCATCGGGATTATTGCTGTGACCAGGGTGGCCTGGTCCGGAGAATTTGGCCTCTTGTAAGGCTTCTCGTTACTCTTAGCCAACCAGGGATTCTGGAATGGGGGAGTCCAGTCCCATTAGGTGTCTCGGGTGGCACCTCAGCGAAGGGTGTGCCACCTTTGCCTGTTCAGCCCTGCGCCGCTTGGTCCGGTTCTCGTCTGAGCAGTCCCTGGAGTTTCTTGAGCCAAGGGGGTACATGCCAGGGCAGATGGGCAATGTCCTAGTTTCTGACTGTCCAGGTTATATATCCTGTGTAGCCTGTGCACTAATTTCGGAGATATCAGTGTCCATTCTGCAGCCGTATTGCTGTCAGTAGTGCTGGTGTGATTCTGTTGAAGCAGCCCTTTATCAACCATTGGCCTCAGGGCAGGGCCCCCCGGGGACCCAGGTCATCTGTTGTTTTTTAGCTCTGCACAGCTTTTGCCGGGAGTTGGCGAGTGGACCTCGCTAGCACTATTATTAGGTCGCTGTGTGGTCCCCCCGTTGCGTAGAGCACCCTAACGAGGGATATCTATCCCGATGCCCACTGCACCTCTGTCGTTGCCTTTGTTGCTTCAGGATGGCGGGACGGTTCTAGGTTAGACCAGTCTGTATTGGGCAGTACTCAGCAGCAGGACAGTATTGGGGGCTCACACGACTATTGTTGATCTCTAGATATAGTGGCTGTATGCGTTAAAGTTCAGCGTTATCACTGCGCTCACCTGTGGCCTTCAGATGGCATTGAGGCGGGTTGACTCCATGGGCAGGAGTAGGGCGCAGGGTCACACTGCGCAGATTCTGTTTTACAGTGCAGCAGTCTGATATAGGGGATCCTCCAGTATGATAGTGGTAGATGGATTCCTCTCTGCACTTCCTTGCGGATTACTGCAGCTCCAACAGTCCAAGTCTCGGTTCAGCGTCCAGGCGGGCTGCATGCGTCTCGGGCGCCTGCCTCGCGTGGTTCAGTGGTGGATGTCTTCCGTGCCTCCACCATTCCGTATCTCACCTCGCTTCTCCAGCCGTGGCTCCTCATACAACGCACAGTCCGCCTTCACCTAGGGTCTCCTCATACAACGCACAGTCCGCCTTCACCTAGGGTCCCCGCAGGGGTTCAGGGGCAGTGGGGAGCGTTGAGGGATGCCGCCACCCGCAACGTATTGGGGGCTCAGGCGCCCGTCTCTTCCATGCACCACCAGGGCGTGCAGATTTGCTGTTTTCGGCCCCGACCTTCTGGTCTGCAGGCCAGGTAGGGGGTGAGGGGTCCGCTTCTGCCCTCCCTCACTGTTGTGGCCGTGGCGCTGCTTTCAGCAACAATCTCTGGGCTCTTCCACGTGGGTGCACACGGTACTGTGCCTCTAGCAAGGTGCGATCACGCAAGCAGGTCTGGTCATCTTAACAGGGATATTGCAGGATCTGTGTGCGGGCTGTAATGCTTCCGCACCTGGCACGTAATATGATGGGCTCCGGCCGCGGTCCCGGCCCCAGTCAACATTTCGCCAGAGTCCAAGCCTGTCCTGAGCCCGGGCAATTGACGGCAGCCATTTTGGGGAGGATTCCTCGCCGAGGAGGTGCTTCGGTCCATCTCCGTTTCCTCGGCCACGAGTGGGAGATCACGATTCCTCTTTCACCCAGTTGTTCTGTGAGCATTCCCCCTCCGGTTCATGTGCATTATCCTCCACAGAATCAGGATATTATGCCAGATGTCGTTGGCGGTTACGGGAGCTCCAACGGACTCCCGTCCTCACAGCTCGCATGCTAGCCATGCCCCATCAAGCCAACTGTTTTGACTTGTGCATACGTGTTAGGCATTTGCCAGACACTGCTATTCTATGCCCAGGTACTTGCACCATTTTGCAGATGCTACCATCAATGGCAAATTAATATCACTACTGCAGTGCCTTGACAGTGCCTTTCACATGCCATACAAAAGGCAAAACTGTTGGCATTGCCAATGCTCGTTTTTCCAGTGGTGTCATAAACAAAGGTTTAAAACACGATGGCATTCTAAGTTGCAGCAGTTTTCTCGTAGGGGTTTTCTCTTTGACCCTTTCTCAAGCTGTTTCACAACGCACGTTAGGGTTCCTAATCATAACGTGGCATTTTAAATTACAACAGTGTCTCCCTATGTCTTAACGCTCGTTTTCCAACTGTTCTTACATGCTCAACTTTGATACCATGTCATTGCAACTTTCAACAGTTTATCCTTTTGCCTCACTGTACCGATTCCTCTCTTCTGGTTGGAATGTTCTGACATTTTTTCTGTCCTCTTCCTGCTCCCTACTTCACTCCTTCTCTCACTCTCAGATACGAGGGTTCTGTTAGTTTGTCTCTCTTGTGGTCAGAATGTGTCCCCAATGTGTTCTTCAGCTTTCTCTTCTCCAAGGCGGTTTTGCAGCTGCATTCTTGCCTGTTGGCTCATAGTACCCAGTGCCCAAGCTGCTCATATTCTGCAACTCTTTTTATTATTGCAGCCGGAGGGTCACAGTAGGTTCTCCACTCATCCTCACTACTCCAGAGGACCTCCTTGTTAGACATCAGCTACCTTACCCGCCAGCAAGATGCGTATCTCCGCATCCTTGCTCGTTTCTCTCCTGAATGATTTGGCAATGTCAACAAAACTGCATGACCCATTCCCTCTCCTTCCTCTTCTGGTATCTTTTATGTTTTTTTTATTTCTATAGTGCCTTTATCCAAGGCGCTTCACAAACATTACAGAGTAAAACAAAGTATTAAGTGTGACAATGTATGCATAAAAGGTATAACAACTCATAGCGCAGCAAAAAAGACATACATAGGGGAAACTGGATTGTGAAAGGCAGACTGTACAAGCTGAGTTTTAAGACATTTCCTAAATAGAACACGATCCAAACAAGAATGAATGTCAGGAGGAACAGAATTACATAGATTAGGAGCAAGTAATTGAAAAGAACAAAAGCATGTAGAGGCACACCGGCGCCAAGGAACAGAAAGAAGAAATTGTGAAGAACGAAGAACCCTAGGAAGATGGCATAAGGAGACTCAAGAGGCTAAATAGCCTGGATCCAAGGCATGAACACATTTAAACACTTTAATCTGCTCTTTTTATAGCCAACTCTTTTAGATTGCAACACTGTTGTTACAGAACTCCTCTTAACAGTGCTTTTCTTACCATTCTCGTCACTAGTTCGGTTTGGCTATTAGGTGGCGCTCACGCACCACCTATAAGCGAAAACGGTGGCATTAGAGCACAGCTAGGGAGAAATGGCATATGAGAAGGGATACATCGTGTGGAGGTGTTGTTTGATTATTCATCTACCCATTGATTGCCCATGGCCATATTAATCCGTGCATCATCACTGTATTTGTAAACAACCCACACGCCTCCTCTCACAGATCAGAAATTGGTCAAGCATGCTTAAAGAACCTCTTTGATTAAGCTGCTGACTCTGGTCATATCCATTTGGACCTCTTGATTATGGTTTTCTCCTGACTCTGATTTCCCCATCCCATTTCTGGGGATAAGCTTGGTGTACTATTCAATGTTTACGAATATCAACAAAGATCCCATGATGAAGAAGGGAAAGTTACTTCAATATAATCCAGGTTTTCCATGATGCTTATAGTCAGGGGCGTTGCTAGGGGGGGGCTAAGGGGGCTATAGCCCCTGATCTTTTGGCTGTAGCCCCGGATAGAATCTCAGGAGCTACAGCCAAAAGACTTGCTAGCCCCCAGTTCCAACAGTTGTGACATCAGCTTAGCCCCGGGTCTTTTCCAGACCTAGCAACTCCCCTGCTTATAGTCACCGAATTCGTAAACAATCCACTGCCTCCCCTCAGACATCGGAGGAAACAATGTTGATCGAGGGAATCAGGTAGGTCCTTAGAGCGACAGATCATGCAAAAACGAACTGGTTGAAAGTGCCTAGGGATGCACTATGAGAGTCGAGCACGCCAGAGCCTTAAAAGGACCGTCGTTTTTATTTGACGTCTTCATTGTTTACAAATTAATTGTGCTCTCGCTTTGAGTAGAGCACTCGCTTTGACATCTGTGCAGAGCCTGCTGACGCAGGTTCGAATCCCGCAGGGCCAAACTCAGCCTTTCATCCTTTCGGGGTCAATAAATGAGCACCATACACACACCATGGGTAATAATAAGTAGTGCTCAGATACCTGAGCATTCGCGCTATATAAATGCTAAATTAGTATTAGTATTGAAGAGACATATGATGAAGAACTTGTATAAAACATAAGTAACTTTGTCTTATCCCCCTTTTTGTAGTTCTATTGGACTCCATTGGGATCATGCAGTAACGCCACATGGGGCAGTACCACTATTTTTTGTGGAGGTAATAGCTCCAACAAAAAACTGTTTTTAAAATCACATATGTATTTTAAAACCTGTAAAGGTTTGGAGTGGTAAAACAAGAGGTATTACAAAATACTGACTGCTTTAATCTAAAAGCCCATAATGCTGAGTGTGTCTGCAAACAGACTCTTCCAGATATTTCATATAACTTTATGTCAATCCAGCTGATCATAAAAGTTGCATACTAAATTCAACAATTGAAAGGATCGAATATTAGGTAACATGAACAATATAACAGATAAAAAGGAGACAACATACGAGAGATACACGGATAAAATTCAGTCGATTAATCATCCAAAACTGGTGTATTCTTCATCAGGCAAATTACATGGTTAGATCTCTTCCTCTAAGGCTTATACACATACAGTAGGTTTCTACTTCATTTGCCCCCGCCATGCATAGATGTAAAGCCTCATTTACACTCCTTATACATGATTGTTTAAAAAGCAGCATCTAATATTTTCTTGTAATGTAAAAATACTCAGGGCAAAAAAGAATAAAGTGCTCTTTGCTTTCGACTACTTTTGGACAAAATGGATAATCTGCTAGATTGCTCAAGTTCCACTTGTGCTTCAAACTGGCCAGAGGCAAGATGCCAGTGCGCAGCTTCATATAAAGGGCTCTCATCATTTTCGGCTGCATCCTATCCAGATACTGCTCAAAGCAAGGGTTACCTTTCTTAACACATATGGGACCAAGCTGGCTGAGTTTATTACTTTCGCACAGGTTTCTCTCTCCCACCTTCTTGCATACCCCTTTTTCAAATGTATCTTAACATTTCTTGGGATTAATTCAGGGTCGTGCCAATAACCTTCCCACCCCATCATAGTCAGCTCGATTCTTATAGCAGCCAACCAGGGTAAATCTGAGCCTCTGGACTGGGATAAGATGTCTTTTACCACCTTCCTATAATTGCCTATATTACAATTGGTCCAAAGGCGGGCCCAGAGAAACACTGGCCTTGCACCACAAATAAATACCAATACTCTGCAGATCAAGATCCCAGAATACCCAGATGTTAGGGGCATTTGCAGGGAGGCCCAGAATAGATTTTGGCAATTTTTGTTTCACTGCCCGGAGCATGCTTGTATTGCACATGCGCCACAACTCTGCCCCGTAAAAGGCTGCTTGTCTGGCTTGACTCTTGTAAATCTGTAATATGAAGTTCACCGGGCCTGCCCCATGGTCCTGGGTTAATCTAGACACAGCCCCACAATACCTGGTCAATTTAAGTCACTCCATGGGCAAATGGCCTTCATTATGACCCCCAGGTAGTCGTATTGAGTGGCTTGCTTGATCAAAGCATCCCTCCGTCTGGTTACAAGACATGGTTTCTCATTGCCCAGCTTCTGCTAAACACCATTGATTGTATTTTCTGCATGTTAATTGTGAGCCCATCTCCATCACAACATTTTTACAAAATAGCCAATTGTCTCTGAAGGCCCTTTTGGGTATGGGAAAGCAGGACCGCATCATCAGCGAACAAGAGAATATGGATTCTCTCACTCGTCCTTGATGGTGCGTCAGTGGGTTCAGCCAGTAAAAGATCAATGACTCAGTTGATGAACAAGCAAAACAGACTGGGTGCAAGGACACAGCCTTGCCCGACTCCATCGTCACTTTTTACTTTAGATGTTATTTGGGCACGGAGCCTGATTATTGCCCCATTTTTAGTATATAGGGACTGAATTGTTCTCAGGATTACCGATGGCATGCCCAAATTCACCAGCGTCTGCCACAGTCTTATTCTTACCCTGGGTACACTATCAAAGGCAGTTTTGAGGTCGATAAAAACTGCATAGATATTCATATTCCTCAATGTGACATGCTTTTCCAGAATTAGATGAAGCCTCATGACTTGATCTATGGTGCTGACAGTACGCTGGAAACGGGCCTGGAGATGATTCAGTACCCCACCTCCAGATACCAAGTATCCAAATGGCCCAGTACCGCCTTTGCAGATACCTTGCCTCCCACATCAAGAAGGGAGATGGGTCTATAGTTGGCAGGAGATCCCCTATCCCCTTGTTGAATATGGGGACAAGTACATCTTGGGTCCACGAGTCTGGGACCCTATTTTCTACTAGCAAGGCATTCAATAATTTAAACAAATAAGGGTCCAGACTGCTGCTTCCTTCCTATACCAGTCGATAGGGACCATATCAGGTCCGGGCACCTTCCCCAATTTCTGCCACAAGTGCTGCTGTAATGTCACTAAAGGACGGCACTAATGGAACGTGGTCCTCATCCAGTACCCTATCCGGGAGGATGCCTCACACTCAAGGCCGGGTTCTCGTCCCTATACAAGTTACCAAAGTGGACGATCCAGGCGGCCTCTGAGATGCCATTCTGGATTAAGTTTTTGTCACTACGCTTCCTTGCCCCCACATTTTGCCAGAATCCCCTACAGTTACCAGATACGCGATTGGTATCTGGTCAGACAATGCCTGAGAATCTTAATTGTTCCCCAGTTAAAAAAATCAACCATATTGTTGTTTTAAAGTCTTTTGTTGAGGAATTTTGAGGTTTTCTTAGTCTGGGGGTGGGGTGCGTTTTTCTTGTACTTTTCTTTCGCATGTTTCAAATGTTCAGTTGCTTCCTTAAAGGCTTGTGTAATAGTAGCGTGCAGATGGTTCACTGCTGGCATTTGTAAGTGTTGAGGCGAGTCAAGTTCAGAGGTTCGAGGGTGGTGCCCGTATATGGTATAAAAGGGGCTTTGTCCAGTTCCAGAATGTACCTAGTTATTGTATGCATATTCGGAGATCCATTAAATGTCCTTCCAATTACTTTCAGTCTGGTGTAACATACAACGCAGGTACTATTCAAGAGTCTGGTTGGTCCTCTCCGTTTGACCATCGGTCTGGGGATGGTGACTAGTCGATAACCTCACGTCGATTTGCGCCAATCGACAACATTTCTTCCAAAAATGTGAAATGAATTGACTACCTGGGCCAGAGACCAATACGGAGGGAAATCCGTGTATTCGAGCAATGTTTTCGAGAAACTCCTTGGCCAGAATTGAAGCAGAAGGTAATCCCTTTAAAGGAATAAAGTGGGCCATTTTGGAAAAAAGATCCACAATAACGAGAATGGCGTTAAATCCATTACATGGAGGTAGGTCTGTAATAAAGTCTAACAATAAGGTGTGCCATGGTGTAGGTGGAATATCCAAGGGTTGTAAAAGGCCAGCTGTTTTTTTCTTCTGACTTTTGTTTTGGGCGCAAATGCCACAGGACATTTCAAATGACTTTACGTCTTTTCGCCAGGTGGGCCACCAGAATTGTCTCTTAATTTTAGCTTCAGTTTTTGCGATACCTGTGTGCCCTTCCATCAGGGTGTCATGATAATTGGAGATGACTAGTTCTTGTAGTATCTTATGTGGTAGAAATAGACGCCCTTGATAATAAGGTAGGTCATTGATGACAGAGTAGTCTGAGCCTTTCTTTACCCAGTCCTGCAGGGCTGTTAGATCAAAGAGTTGTTGGATCTTTACCTGAATATCTTCTAGGGTTTGTAAAGTAGTTATGCCAAGAATTCTTTGTTCTGAAATTATAGGCACCAGCTCCGGGTTCGCATATGCTTCTTCCATTTCTGTTCGGGATAAGGCATCTGCCTTGCCATTTTTACAGCCTGGTCGATAAGTGATCACGAAATCAAACTCGGCAAAGAACAATGCCCATCGAAGTTGGCGTGATGATTGGGCTTTGGCTGTCTTTAAATACTGCAAGTTCCGGTGATCAGTGATTACAGTAATGGTATGCCTGGCACCGAGAAGACGGATTTGATAGCTAATGGCTCCTTATCGGTAACCGCATAGTTTAACTCGAGTGCCGAGAACTTTCTTGACCAAAATGCTACTGGGTGAAGTTGACCGGTTTCAGGATCCTTCTGGGACAGGACAGCTCCCATGGCTAACC
The DNA here is from genome assembly GCF_040938575.1 of Ambystoma mexicanum. Taxonomy (NCBI): domain Eukaryota; kingdom Metazoa; phylum Chordata; class Amphibia; order Caudata; family Ambystomatidae; genus Ambystoma; species Ambystoma mexicanum. The sequence goes on along the minus strand of NC_090928.1, from coordinate 943,108,649 downwards.
TGGATGCGTCGGTTTCAACTATGTATGGGAGTTCAGGACGAGGATGCTTTAATACAGGTGCAGGCGTGAATTTCGCTTTCAGTTCTTGGAAGGCATTCTCAGCTTCTTCAGTCCACAGGAAGCGTTTGTTTTTTTTGCAAGAGCGCTGTGATAGGGTGTACAACGTGCGAGAAATCCAGAATGAATCTGCGATAGAAATTAGCAAATCCGAGCATGCTTTGTACTCCTTTAACTGAACTGGGTGATGGCCATTTGAGAATTGCGTCCACCTTTCGAGAGTCCATTCGAACTTCTTTTGGAGTCAGGATAAATCCAAGAAATTCAACTTCTGTAGTATGGAAAACGCATTTTATCCAATTTTGCATATAACTTATGCTGGCGTAGTTTCTCAAGGACTCCACGAACGTGCTTCACATGGTCAGATTCTGAAGAGGAGTACACTAGAATATCGTCTATGTATACGACAACACAGACGTCAATGAGTTCACGCAGGACATTGTTCATAAAATACTGGAAGGCTGCTGGTGCATTGCACAACCCGAAGGGCATCACCTGGTATTCGAATAACCCGTACTTAGTGCGAAAAGCAGTCTTCCATTCGTCGCCTTTCTTTACACGTACCAGATGGTATGCCCCTCGGAGGTATAATTTAGTGTAGATGCAAGCGTCCTTTACTTGGTCTAGTAATTCTGGGATCAGAGGCAATGGGTATCGGTTCTTAACCGTGATCTGATTTAAGGCGCGGTAGTCTATGCACGTTCTGAGTTCACCTTCCTTTTTTGGCACGAAGAACAAAGCTGAAGATGCAGGGGACTTGGATGGACGAATTAAGCCATCGGCAAGGTATTGGCCCAAGTATTGTCGTAGGTGAAGGTTCTCGGGTTCCGTAAGTGCGTAGATCCTACTACATGGAGGTTGTGCACCAGGTATGAGATCAATTTGACAATCGTATGATCTGTGAGGTGGTAAGGTGTTTGCCTGTTCTTTTTGGAAAACATCCTGGAATTCTTGATATTCGTGCGGTAACTGCACAACTGGAGTAGCGACTGTGGCCAGGTCCTTGTTCAAGGTTTTTATTGGGTAACAACTATGTGCACAATCCGGGAAGGTTATTCTCTTCTCTCGCCAATCAATACAAGGATTATGTGTTTCCAACCAAGGTATCCCCAGTATTATTTGGAACTGCGGGGCTTTGATTAAATCAAACACAATAGTCTCTCGATGCCCATCCTGACCCAATAATGTCATCTCTGCAGTGGAATGAGTTACAGGCCCAGAGGCAATTTCAGTTCCATCGACTGTGGTGATGACATCTGAAGTGGTCTTTCTGCAGAGAGGTAGATTCATCCTAGAAGCCAATTCGTGGACCACATAGTTTCCTATGGCCCCGTTATCAATGTATGCCCTAACTGCGTGCAAACGTGATGGCTGCCTTGGATCTATAAGGACCATTTGTATGATGAAATGTGAGGTATGAGTATCCTTCTTCAAGCTCGGCAAGCGGACCTCTATGCTTGTCGGGTGTGGTCGTTTCCCGAGTCAGGCTCCATATGGCTTTTATCAGCAGCTCCTACCACCTTCTTGGGTGGTTTTACAGGGCACTCCCGTAGAAAATGTCCTGAAGTTCCACAGTATAGACATAATTGCATTTGGTGCCTTTTTTCTCTTTCCTTCTGTGTCAAGGGTCCTTTAACTCCTCCGATTTGCATGGGTTCTGAGGCATCTGTTCCTTTGGGGGTAGCATTGGGTTTAACCAGCACCCGGTTCTCGAACTTGGCTCAATCAGCCTTTCGATTCTGAAGTCTGTGATTTAACTGGACCACTAAGTCTATAAATTCAGCACAGTCTTGAGGTGGGTTCACAACTTGAGCCAAAACATCTTTGAGTTCTCCTCGAAGTCCTCGATGAAGCAACGTAATCCGTTTTTCCTCGGGCCATCCAGTTTCCACCACCAACCTATTAAAGGTTGCTATGTAGGTTAGAAGGTCTTGGTTACCCTGTCGTAGGGACATAAGTTCGTTATCCAGGGCCTGTCCTTGAGAGTGCCGGGCAAATAGTCTTTTCATGCTCATTTGAAAACTCTGAAAATCCCGAAGAATAGGGTCATCCTGATTGACTAGTGGGATTGACCAATCCGCTGCACTGCCGCTGAGATATGATGATACAAAGGCTACTTTGGCTTCATCGTTTGGAAAGGCTCCAGGTCTGCGTAAAAAGTGCAAACGGCATTGGTTCATGAACACAGCAAATCTTTTCGGGTCCCCCGCAAAGCATTCTGGCGGGGCTAAAGGGATATTGCCTGGTAAAATCACTTGCACAGGGTTGCTTGGTGAAACAGGGTTTGGAATCCCCCCGAGTCCCGGTAGGGGTGTTTGCCCCGCTTGGTTTTGCAGTAATTGTCTAGCAAGATCATCAGTGCGTTCCTTCGAAACAATCAACTCTCTCCTGAATATATTAGTTTCTTGGCGAGCGGCATGTGCTTCCGCCCTAAATTCCCCTAATAGTTGGGCCAGTTGGTCAGTTTCTGAGGTCTCCATGACACCCGGGTGAGAATTTGTAGGAAGGCTTTGCGTTCTGTTACGCTCACCTGGCTCCCACAGGGGTGTCGAGCGGAACTGGACAGCCACGTTCTCCACCAACGTGATGCGTAGTGCAGAGATGACTGACTGGACTGGCCCACCTAGCTTCGTCTGCTTGACCCGTAGAAGTAGTCTCCTAAAGACTGAGTATTAACACCTCACTGCGTCCCCACTTATCACTTCTGACATTCCCTTTCACAAAGCTCACCTTATAGTTTTGTATGATGAGCTCTCCATCCTGCGAAGAATACAGGTGTGCGTTGATGGCCAGTTACTTCACTGGCTTGAGGATATTGGAAGAGTTCTGGACAAATCTTGGCTCCAAACCTCCGGGCGAAAGGCCGTAAGTATATAGTTCTAATGAGTTCAAAATGTCTGATTAATCACTCTTGTACAATTCCTTGATTCTTTTGCAGCTTAGACCCAAAAGATGATCGTCTTGTGGCAGCTGAAAGCGTTCAGGTAAGAGTCTGTGTTTTGTAACACTGTCCGGTAAATGATGCCAAGGTTTAACTTGCTGCTTTCTCTTTTCTTGCAGGTGCAGCGTAGGAAGATTTGGCGTGCTGGTGGATAATACCTCCTGCGGTAAAATCAGGTAAGCATATGGTGGCAAGAGATTGTCCTCGTTTGTTCCCTTGGCTCACCTTGTTGTTTTCTTGTCCCCCTTAGGTGCTGGAATGTGGCAACCAGGTGACGGAGACAGCACCGGATCGTAGAGATGCTGCGAGGAACGGTGAGTATGGTGCGGCGCTGCTGCTGGCGATGTGACGCGTTTAAAATGAAGTCTGTTTCTGGTTCGAAGATGCGCTGAATCCGAAATCAGGTAAGAAATCCAGTAAAGTTCTTGTTCTAACCTTTCTTCTTCTTTCCCTTCTTTCTAGGCGCTCTGCACTTGAGCCGGGCGTGGTAGGATGCTGGATGCTGACTGCAGACACAGTGAGCGTTACGCTGCTGGATGCAGAATAACGCGAAGCATGTGCTGCTCTTCGGGCGTGGTTTAAATAGCCTTCAAAGTAGTCCCAGGTAAGTATTCCTCCACAGCCACTCCCGAGTAACAAAATAGTCCCTAAGATAAAATAGTCCCTTCAAGCCTCACATGGGCTTGGATGCTTGGATCCTTTGCAGTATGGTCTGCATCAGGTAAGTTTTAACATATGAGCCTGGCGCCAGGACTGATGTCCCATATGAGCCTGGCGCCGAAGGGCTTTAACAAAAAGAAATGGCGAATAAACCCAACCGGAGCCAAAAGAAAAAGCATTTGGTCAAGCGGGTTTACGTTCGAGGCTAATATAATAGCCTAAAACAATACCACGTTTATATAGTATAATCGCGGTAGAAAAGTTAGGGTAGATACCACTGCCACCAGCCAAGTCTAAATGTTAAAAGAGCGAAACAATGCTCTAGGAGGTACAGATAACAAGGGCTAACAATTAACCCTTTCCAGTACTCCATGTAAAATGGGGTGCACTGGATCTGTGGTTAAATGACTAAGTAAAGTTAATGGCAACTTTACCCTTTTCTGGGGGACAGTAGTCAGCCTCAGGAATGGAGTCGGTGGGAAGTCTAAAAGACAACCCTGTGTCACTGCACTGAAGGTGCTGTGTAACACACAAAAGAAGGGGGCTACCCAAGTGGTGTACTCCAGATTCCACAATCACAAAAACAGATGAAATACACATGGCAAAATACAGGTAAGAGTGGAAAGAAAGGGGTTCACTCTTACCAAGTGGAAAAATAAACTCCAGAGATCCAGCAAAGCTGCTGGGGGACTCACTGGGTAAGGGAAATTGGCCATTGAATGAGAATTCTCCCTAACATTCAGCAACAGAGTTTAATAATGATATTGGCCTATAGGAGCCACACACTTCTGGGTCCCTCCCGTCCTTATGGAATACTATGATGTTGGCCCCTAGCATTGACTGTTGTAGTTGTTTTTGAGTGACCGCCTCTTTAAAAACTGCCTCCAGTTTTGATGCTACCATGTTTTTGTAAAGGTCTATGGGGATCCCGTCAGGGCCAGCTGCCTTCTCCTGGGAGAGTCCGAATATCACCCAGGTGATTTCTGCGGCCGTGATGTAGGCGTCTAGGTCGTCTAGCTGTTCTGCTGATACTCGGGGGATGGGTACCGAGTCTAGAAAGGCTTCTATGGCCTGGAGTGTGCATGTGTCAGTTGCTGTATATAGTTCTCAGTAGTATTCCGCAAATCTCGCATTTATTTATTGATCTCCTACCAGCAGATTGTAACGCTCACCTGGCTCCCACGGAGGCGCTGGTCTGGGTTGCTGTGGCCTCTTCAAGCGTGATGCGCAGAATTTGGACCACCGATTGAACACGACCCCCAAATCTTGCCTGTCGGGCCCGTAGGATTATCCTTCTGCAGATGAGAAAGGGGATTAACTGTCTGCCGAATAGTGTGCTTGCTCCCCCCTACACCCCTTCGTTCTTCTCTGATTCCTCCAATACCCCCGGTTTAAGCTCACCTTATGGTTTCTCCATCCTGCTTCTGGTGCAGGGGTGCGCGTTCGTCCAGTTACTTCACTGGTTTTCAGAATGGCGCTGGCACATCCACTTGACTTTTCTGAGTAATATGCCGTAAGTATGAAGATGTAAAAGTTCAAGTGAGAGCCTCCTTTTATGTTTTCTTTCATGACCTTTATTACAGGTGCAGAACAAATGCGATGCGTTGAGGGGTTAAATTGCCGGTGGTAAAATCAGGTGAGTTAGTGATGCGGGAGACCCCTCTAAATGTCTTTATAATTCCCCAGTAATGTCTTTTGTCCTTTCCCCATAGGGGCCGGGGTGCGGTACCTGCCAAAGATGCAGCGCCGACCCGAGATGTGGAATGATTCCCAAGAAAAGCCGGTAAGTAATATGGCTGAAAATGTCCTTTCCCCTTAGGGGCCGGGGTGCGGTACCCGCCAAAGATGCGGCGCCGACCTGAGATGTGGAATGGTTCACCAAGAAAAGCCGGTAAGTAATATGGCTGAAAATTCGGCTTTCCTCTTGTGTTCCCTTGCTCACCTTTTGTCTCCTTCTCTCCCCTAGGTGCAGAGATGTGGCGACCGGTGCTGAGAGCCGCGATGGAGCCAGGCGGCGTCTCGGGAACAGGTGAGTGAAGCACAGCGTTGCAGCGAGCAACGCGGTGCTTTTAAATGGAAGTCTTCCTTCAGGAATGCTGGCGTGAAGATTCTGGATGCAGGTAAGAAGGTTGAATAAGTTCTTGGTTTTCACCTTTCTCTTCTCTTATTCCCTTACAGGCGTTCCAGGTTCGAGGCAGGCGTGGCTGGAGTCCAGGTGCAGGAGCAGACACAGTGAGCGTTCAGCTGCTGGGATGCAGAACAACGTGAAGCACGTGTGGCTGTCTGGGCGTGGCTTAAATAGCTTTGGAAGAAGTTCCAGGTGAGTATTCTTCCACAGCCCCACCCAAGTAACAAAATAGTTCCATCAGAAAAATAGTTCCTCCTAAGCCTCATTTGGCTTGGTTCTTCATGCAGTATGGTCTGCATCAGGTGAGTGTGCAGCATGGTCTGCTTCAGGTAAGTGCATGTAACGCTCACCTGATTCCCGCAGAGGCGCCGGTCTTGACTGGGTGAATGCCGTATCTTCAAAGGTGATGTGTAACACACGGTTGGCTCTTTGGGCTGGACCTCTGTGCACTGTATGTCTGACTCGAAGAGTAAGATGTCTGCAGATAGAAAATATGGGATTAATGAACTGGGGTTATTGGGTGCCTCTCTCCACTTCCCTTTCTGTTCTCCTGTAGAACCCCAAAGGTTAACACCCTCACCTTAGGTAAGTGAACGCCGAGCTCTCCATCTGCCTTGGGGCAGGGTGCCGTAACCAGTTTCTTCACTGGATAAGGGTGCAGGCCTCTTGACCTCAGAGGACTGCTGTCCGTCGTTAACTGCACGAACGGTAAGTTCTGGGCACTTCAAATGTCTTAAAAGTCTTTTGTAATGATATCTCTTGTTTTGCAGGGTTCCGGCGATGGCGGATGGCGGGCTGATGAGAGTTGAGGATCGAACCCTCATGAGGAATAGAAGCGCCTGGAAGCACGTAAGTAAGCGCTTGTAGCCTGCTTCACGATGCGCACTAACTGTCCCTTTTATCTTGCAGGTACAAGTTCGGAGCTTTAGAGAAGCTGAAGGGTGCTGGAATACCCACTGGATTTGGCGTGGGAAGGAGTAATGGCACGTGAGTAATAAAGTTGCCCAATGTCTTTAAACGCACCTTATTTTGTCTTTCAGATGCGGGATGCAGCGCCGAAGGCCTCCGGAGCGTGCAAAGAGCTGGTAAGCTTTTGTCTTTCAGATGCCGGAATGCAGCGCGAGGTGTTGGTGACAGCCGATGGACCAGGTAAGAGATGCGCTGCCACTGAAGACCGTAGTGCTAACCTGTTCTTTCTTTGTCTTTACAGGTGCTGCTGAAGACTGGATTCCAGGATGGTAAGCCTTTGTTCCCTTACGCCCAGGATCAGAAGCAGAAGACACGATGAGCGTTCTGCTGCAGAGAATGCAGAATAACGCAAAGCAAGATTCATCCATCGGGTGTGGTTTAAATAGCCTCCTGTAGTGCTTAGGTGTCTCCTTCCACAGCCACGCCTAAGAAAAGAGTTCCTGCTTTCCAGAAGAGTTCCAGTGTTCTGAACCTAGGGAGTGGCTCCTGCCCCACCCAACAGGAAAAGTAGTCCCAAACAGAAGAGGATCAGGGGTTCAACTGGCAGGTAAGTAAGCAGCATGGTCTGCTGCAGGTAAGTCCACCCAAGCATTATGAGCCCTTCGCTTCCAGCGCTGGGACTGGGCATCTTTATGAGCCTGGTGCCACTGGCGCCAGGACAGGGTCCAAAAGGTCCCAATTGGGACTGGCTGGCACTCGGAACCGGGGTTTTGGGTCTGCTTCCAAGGGAGTCGGGCAAGTCCTGATCTTTTGGAAGCAGAGATCATGACAGCACCCCCCCCTCAAGGCCCCTCCCAAACCGGGCTTCTCCGGGGGTTTGGGCTTGTTAGGAAATGTTCGATGAAATCTTTTGATTAGACGAGGCGCGTGGACATATTCTGCAGGTTCCCAGGATCTTTCTTGGGGACCGTAGCCTTTCCAGTCAATCAGGTAAAATAGTTTAGATTTGGAGATCTTGGAATCCAGGATGCTTTTCACTTCAAACTCGAGTTCTCCATCAACTAGAATAGGTTTTGGAGATGTAGTTAGTCGGGTTTGAGGTTGCACGGGTTTTAATAGAGAGACGTGGAAGACCGGATGTATCTTCATGTGAGGGGGCAAGTCCAACTTGACCGCTACTGGATTTACTATGGTAGTGATGGAATAGGGACCAAGGTATCTTGGGTTGAATGTGCGTGGTCCTTTTTAGAGGTAGATATTTGGTGGATAACCAGACTTGATCTCCTACTTGATATTGGGGGGCTTCCTTCCGATGTTGGTCTGCTCCTTTCTTGTATTGTTCTTTAGCCCTTTGAAGGTGAGAAACGGCTTCCTTAAAGGCTTGGGTGATTGTAGAATGCAGGTGGTCTACTGCTAGTGTTCCAAGATCTTGGAGTGGATCCAACTCCGAGGTTCGAGGGTGACTACCGTATAAAAGAAAAAACGGGGTCTTCTCAGTTCCCGTGTGGACAGAGTTATTGTAGGCATATTCGGCTATCCAAAGGATATCTTTTTTTCAGTTTTGTTCAGTTTCAGGCATATTCGGCTATCCAAAGGATATCTTTTTTTCAGTTTTTTCAGTTTGTTGTAGCATGCAGCGCAAATACTGTTCCAGAGTTTGATTGGTCCTCTCGGTTTGTCCGTCGGTTTGAGGGTGGTGGCTGGTCGAAAGTCTCACATCAATTTGAGCCGACCGACAGCAACTTCGCCAAAAATGAGAAATAAATTGACTACCTCGATCCGAAATTAGAACTGAAGGAAAACCGTGCAGTCGGACGATGTTTTCGAGAAATTCTCGGGCCAGAGTTGCTGCTGTTGGTAAGCCTTTGAGTGGAATGAAATGCGCCATCTTGGAGAATAGGTCCACGATTACTAGGATCGTATTGTATCCGGAGCATGGAGGTAGATCGGTGATGAAGTCCATAGAAAGCGTATGCCAAGGGCGAGGCGGGATGTCAATAGGGCGTAAGAGGCCGGCTGGTTTTTCCTTTTGACTCTTGTTTTGGGCGTATACTCCACAGGACATTATAAAGTCTCTGATATCTTTTTTCCAAGACGGCCACCAGAAGTAGCGCTTGATCTTTTCCGAGGTCTTGGTCATACCGGGATGTCCTTCCATTAAAGAATCGTGATAACAAGAGATTACCTTTTTCTGTAAATCTGTGCTGGGCAGGTATAACCGTTCTTGGAAATATAATAGGTTGTCCTTCACCGTAAAGTCCTTTCCCTGCAGATGCCAATTCTGTATGTCTGCTGGAGTTACCAGTAGCCTGGCTTTATCCTTAACTTCCTCTATGGATTGTGTGGCGATTACACCTAGAATTCTTTGTTCGGGAATGATAGGTACAGGTTTAGGATTGATCAAATGTTCTTCCACTCCCATCCGAGAAAGGGCATCAGCTTTACCGTTTTTTGTACCAGGTCGAAAGGTAATTATGAAGTCAAACTCGGCAAAGAATAGTGCCCAACGGAGTTGCCTAGAGGATTGAGCTTTTGCGGTTTTCAAATATTGCAGGTTTCAGTGATCTGTAATCACAGTAACGGTGTGTCGGGCCCCCAGAAGATAATGCCGCCAAGCCTTAAAGGCGGACTTGATAGCTAGAAGTTCCTTATCAGTAATAGTGTAATTGATTTCAGGAGGCGAGAATTTGCGGGACCAAAATGCCATGGGATGCAACTGATTGGTTACTGGGTCCTTTTGTGATAGAACTGCCCCCATGGCAAGGCTCGAAGCATCAGTTTCAACGATGTAGGGGAGTTCTGGGCGAGGATGTTTTAAGATCGGTGCAGAGATAAATCTAGTCTTCAAATTCTGGAAAGCTTGTTCCGCCTCGGTAGACCATTCAAAACGTTTGTTTTTCTTTAACAAGGCGGTGATGGGCTGGACTATTCGAGAGAATTCGGGGATAAACCTGCGGTAAAAGTTAGCGAAGCCTAACATGCTTTGAACACCTTTTACGGAGGATGGCGATGGCCATTTGAGAATTGCATCGACCTTCTTTGAATCCATACGCACTCCGCTAGGTGATAATATGAATCCCAAGAATTCAACTTCAGTCACGTTGAAAACACATTTTTCCAACTTAGCGAAAAGTTTGTGTTGACGCAATCTCTCGAGGACCATTTTCACGTGTTTCCGATGTTCAGTTTCCGATGAAGAATAAACGAGGATGTCGTCAATGTAAACAACAACACACACATCTATGAGCTCTCTGAGGACATCGTTCATAAAATATTGAAAGGCGGCCAGGGCATTGCAAAGTCCGAAGGGCATGACCTGATATTCAAATAGCCCATACTTGGTGCGGAAGGCCGTCTTCCATTCATCGCCCTCTTTTACTCATCGCCCTCTTTTACTCGTACCAAGTGGTAGGCTCCTCTAAGATCCAGCTTTGTATATATGCATGCTTTTCTGACTTGGTCCAGGAGTTCAGGGATCAAAGGTAACGGATATCTATTCTTAACGGTGATCTGGTTCAGGGCGCGATAATCTATACAAGTTCTAAGGTCCCCTTCTTTTTTTGGAACGAAGAACAAAGCTGAGGAAGCAGGGGACTTGGAAGGACGAATAAACCCATTCGCTAGGTATTGATCCAGGTATTGTCAGAGGTGAAGATTCTCAGGCTCGGTGAGGGCATAAATTCTACTACAAGGAGGAGTAGATCCAGGTATCAGGTCTATCTGGCAGTCATAAGACCTATGAGGAGGTAGAGAGTTAGCCTGATCCTTCCGGAAAACATCTTGGAATTCTAGGTATTCAGGAGGTAACTGAGGAGCCTCCGAGGAAATTGCTGCCAGTGCAACACCAGGTCGAGGGTGACAAGTAGAGACACATTCTGGAAACTGAACCGTTCTTGCTCGCCAATCGATCTGAGGATTGTGCTTCTCTAACCAAGGAATTCCTAGAATAATCTGGAACTGGGGGGCCTTGATCACATCGAACAAGACCTTCTCATGGTGTCTATCTTGACTTACTAGCGTCACTTCTTGGGTGGTATGCGTTACTGGTCCGGAGGCTATCTCCGTACCATCCACCGTAGTAATGACGTCCTTTACAGCCTTTGGACAAAGAGTCAGATACATCCTCAAAACCATTTCGTGATCCACATAATTGCCGATGGCACCGCTGTCGACGTAAGCTTCAATCGCATGTAATCGATCCGGATGTTCAGGGCTAATGAGGACCATAGGTATCACGAAATGCGAGGTCACGGAACTGGTTTTAACGCTCGGCAAGAGGACCTCTATTCTTGTCGGGCGAGGTCGTTTCCCTGCTCAGAGTTTGTGACCCTGGTAACTGCAGCTCCTACTGCCTTCTTGGCTGGTTTCACCGGACAGTCTCGAAGAAAGTGCCCCGAGTTTCCGCAATAGAGGTATAATTGCAGCTGTTTTCTCCTTTCCCGCTCCTTTTGTGTTAGTGGTCCTTTCAGGCCCCCTATTTGCATGGGTTCCCCGGAGTCTACTCCTTTGGTAGGAGTTGGTGGTTTGTAAAATACTCGAGCATCAAACTTGGAACGATCGGCCTTCCTGTTCTGCAGTCTGTGGTCAATTTGAACGACTAAGTCAATATAGTCCGAACAGTCTTGCGGGGGATTCACTACTTGGGCTAACACATCTTTGAGCTCTCCACATAGACCTCTATAAAACAGCGTAATCCTTTTGTCCTCAGGCCATCGACTTTCCACTATCAGTCTGTTGAAAGACGCAATATAAGCCAAAAGGTCTTGATTACCCGGTCGCAATGAAAGGAGCTCATTGTCCAAGGCCTGCCCCTGTGAATGTCTTGCAAACAGTTTTTCCATACTGAGCTGAAAAGCTCGAAAATCATGGAGAACCGGATCATCTTGATTAACTAGAGGGATCGACCAGTCTGCCGCATTGCCACTAAGGTACGAAAGCACGAAAGCTACCTTAGCTTGATCAGTTGGAAAGGCTGCTGGCCGGCATAAGAAGTGCAACCGGCACTGATTAATAAATACTGCAAACCTCTTTGGGTCACCAGAAAATCGTTCGGGCGGAGCCAGAGGTACATTCCCAGGTAGGTTGATCTGCACTGGGTTCGTAGAGGATGTTGAAGGAAGATTTGCCCCTGATGCGGGTAACAGAGTTTGTCCGGCTTGTGACTGTAGCAATTGTCTAGCGAGATCGTCTTTTCGCTCCTTGGAAATAATCAGTTCCCTTCTTAGAGCATTCGTTTCCTGACGGGCTGCATGCACTTCTGCTCTTAGTTCCCCAAGTAACTGGGCTAGCTGGTCGGTATCCGAGGTTTCCATAGCGCCTGGGTGGGAGTTTTGCGATAGGCTTTGCGTTCTGTAACGCTCACCTGATTCCCGCAGAGGCGCCGGTCTTGACTGGGTGAATGCCGTATCTTCAAAGGTGATGTGTAACACACGGTTGGCTCTTTGGGCTGGACCTCTGTGCACTGTATGTCTGACTCGAAGAGTAAGATGTCTGCAGATAGAAAATATGGGATTAATGAACTGGGGTTATTGGGTGCCTCTCTCCTCTTCCCTTTCTCTTCTCCTGTAGAACCCCAAAGGTTAACACCCTCTCCTTAGGTAAGTGAACGCCGAGCTCTCCATCTGCCTCGGGGCAGGGTGCCGTAACCAGTTTCTTCACTGGATAAGGGTGCAGGCCTCTTGACCTCAGAGGACTGCTGTCCGTCGTTAACTGCACGAACGGTAAGTTCTGGGCACTTCAAATGTCTTAAAAGTCTTTTGTAATGATATCTCTTGTTTTGCAGGGTTCCGGCGATGGCGGATGGCGGGCTGATGAGAGTTGAGGATCGAACCCGCGTGAGGAATAGAAGCGCCTGGAAGCACGTAAGTAAGAGCTTGTAGCCTGCTTCACGATGCGCACTAACTGTCCCTTTTATCTTGCAGGTACAAGTTCGGAGCTTTAGAGAAGCTGAAGGGTGCTGGAATACCCACTGGATTCGGCGTGGGAAGGAGTAATGGCAGGTGAGTAATAAAGTTGCCCAATGTCTTTAAACGCACCTTATTTTGTCTTTCAGATGCAGAATGCAGCGCCGAAGGCCTCCGGAGCGCGCGAAGAGCTGGTAAGCTTTTGTCTTTCAGATGCCGGAATGCAGTGCGAAGACCTCCGGAGCATGCGAAGAGTAGGTAAGCCTTTGTCTTTCAGATGCCGAAATGCAGCGCGAGGCGTTGGTGACAGCCGATGGACCAGGTAAGAGATGCGCTGCCACTGAAGACCGTAGTGCTAACCTGTTCTTTCTTTGTCTTTACAGGTGCTGCTGAAGACTGGATTCCAGGATGGTAAGCCTTTGTTCCCTTAGGCCCAGGATCAGAAGCAGAAGACACGATGAGCGTTCTGCTGCAGAGAATGCAGAATAACGCAAAGCAAGATTCATCCATCGGGTGTGGTGTAAATAGCCTCCTGTAGTGCTTAGGTGTCTCCTTCCACAGCCACGCCTAAGAAAAGAGTTCCTGCTTTCCAGAAGAGTTCCAGTGTTCTGAACCTAGGGAGTGGCTCCTGCCCCACCCAACAGGAAAAGTAGTCCCAAACAGAAGAGGATCAGGGGTTCAACTGGCAGGTAAGTAAGCAGCATGGTCTGCTGCAGGTAAGTCCACCCAAGCATTATGAGCCCTTCGCTTCCAGCGCTGGGACTGGGCATCTTTATGAGCCTGGTGCCACTGGCGCCAGGACAGGGTCCAAAAGGTCCCAATTGGGACTGGCTGGCACTCGGAACCGGGGTCATGGGTCCGCTTCCAAGGGAGTCGGGCAAGTCCTGATCTTTTGGAAGCAGAGATCATGACAGTGCACCAAACACTTCCCCTTATGACCCTGGCGCCAACGGCGCCAGGACAGAGTCCAAAGAGCCCCTATAAAGGGCCGCTGGGCTTTTACCCGGGGGCGTGATGCCTGCGCCCGGGGGTGCTGGGCCTGGCCTGGTGCTCCGGGGGTAGGCATCATGACACAGATTGTGTGTGGTGTCCCTTATGGCTGTAATCATTTGTGCGGCCTGTCGTTGTTTGAGTGCCATCATATGTAGAGGTCTATCGCTCTCCAAATAGTACATTTGTGACCAGCTTGTATGTTTTTGTGCCCTATCTGAGGTGAGCTGCCTGATCCCGTTCTCAGTTTGGGGCTGTAGCTGTCTTTCACGGGTCGTTTTATGCCGCTTTTCCAGTATCTTAAGCTCTTCCGTCAGGGGGCCCTCAGTATCTCCCCATGTTTTACGCTTATACGACCATTATGATATGCACTTCCCTCTCAGGAAGGCATTAAAGGCGTCCCAGCACTTATATGGAGAGTAGCCCAGTCTTTCGTTGGTTTTCCAGAATCCGTCAATGTCGTCTTGTAGGCGCGCTATTATGTTGGGATGTCGGCAGCATATTGCATTCGATTACCATGTGCACTATGTTGGCTGGCATCAACCAGTAATCTAATCAGGAGTAGCTATTATGTCGGTGGGAGTAAAATGTAAAGTGTTGGCGGTTCCCATGGGGGTTTCTCCAGATGTCTTTTAGTTGCAGATCTGTCATTAGTGCTTGGAGGGTCACCCTTTTCTTTAGGTTGGGTGGGTTGTTAGACATTGTCCCCTGGCGATCTAGGTCTGGGTCTAGATCTGTGTTAAGGTCTCTGCCTATTATAGTGATATTCCCCATATATTGAGCACATTGAGAACGTGTGTGTGAAGTAGGATGGTGTGTCTGTTATGGGGGCATATATGTTCAGTAGAGTAATTGGGTGCTGATGGATCCGGCCCGGTACCAATATGTATCGGCCCTCTTTGTCACTGCACATGTGCTGTACGTGGAAGGTGACCCACTTCTGGATCAGGATGGATACTCCCAGTTTCCCTTGGTTTGGTGTGTGTGCAGCTGTACCCACCCAACCTCTCGCTAGTTTGTCTGATTCTGTTTTATTGGGATGGGTCTCTTGCAAAAATAGATGGCCGCCGGACTGTGAGGACAAACACCTCAGGTCCTCCGTGCAGACAGCAACAAAAAGCAGTAATTCACAGCCACAAAAACCGAAAACGAAGTTAACCCAGGCGTTTGAAGAGGTCCATAGCACCTAGAACAAAAGAAGCCGTCAATCGCGGACCTTTGAAACACACAAATGCACCTGTAGAGCCAAGAAACACGGAGAACAGAAAATCCCGCCATGGTCCGAAAGCTCCCCCGTCAGAGGGAGGGGGCTGGACCGAGTCGGCCGGGAGCCTGCAGGACAAGCTGAGCAGACAGCACGTAGCGAACCGAAGCCCACGCGAGCAACAACGCAAAGGTGGGGTGCCCCGGATGATGTCCGCCCACCCCCGGCCTAGGGGAGTGCCATAGACGGAAGCCTGGCCCCCTACCGGGACGTCCGCTGGGGATCCCGGAGCAGACACTGATAATAGTATCTGTGTGGAAGATATACTGCGGGCACCTGTAAGCCGCGGTCACCGCCTTGTGAGTGCGGGGACCACACTACGGAGGTCGCCAACCCAGTACAATGGTGCCACGTACGTGGGGCACTCTCTGCCTGAAACTGCGCAGGCAACAGGGGTGCTATAAACGAGGGCCTGACCCTCCCTGTGAAGAGCACCATGGAACAACGAACCCTGTGTGATGGCAGATACGAAACGGTCTGATCCAGCCTGAGGCCCAGCGGAGCCTATGAGAACAGGCAAGTATCAAAAGTCGGCAAGCCCAGAACACCGGGCTAGGATACCTCCCAAATGGGGTGCCTCAAGGCGCGGGTGTACATAGCGACCGGCCCCAGTGGAGATAACAGCAACACGCATTGTAGACCTCGCTGTGCGCACTACGTGAGTCAGCGCAGTTCGGCAGAGAATCGGCCTCGACGCAAGACACAGTGAGAGAAAGGTTAGGCCGAGAGATAATTAAGCAGAGCAAGAAGCTTGAGAGGAGGGAGGAAGAAACGGCACCAACACCCAGACCGCAGTCTAAAAACAACGGCTGATGGCATACGAATAACCCAAGACCCGTAAGTGAAAGGATGGGTAGCCCGGGGTGGACAAGGTCGGACCGCGCACCCACCATCCCCATAGAAGATCTACAATTGGGTTCAGTCGGGGCCTTTCAGCAGCATGCAATAACGGACTTCGGGAGAGAGCGGCGGTCCGTCAGATGGGGCCGGGACGGGTGCTTTGAGAGCCACTGCAACGCCCCTCCTCCTGCCAAGACTGTACAAGGCGGTCCTGCAGGACAACCGGAGAAGGCAGAGAGGGGGTCCGGGAGTAAACCTAGCCCACGAAAATGAAGAACAGAGGGCATAATCTGCCGACGGGCGCTCCCTGCACGGCCCGCAGACAACACTGACAGAATGAGAGGAATAGAGGAAGCTGGCTCAGGTGGCGCAGATGATCGATAGACATTGCCGGCGAGAGAGGGAGGCCACCAGTAATACCGGAGGCTACAGCAAGCACATCCCAGCACTGGTGTACCACTGGCACAGCTCCCCGTACCTGGTCCGCTCTCACCACCCTCGGTTAGGGCAACCCAGATGCCAGGAACCAAAACAAAGTGAGGCCCATCAAGAGCAAAAACACTGGTTAGAACCCAGGAAGGCCAATTGGAGAAGTGCTGAGACAAAGGCGCCAGACACACACCGCATCACCTTCCCCCTCCACCAGGAGGAGCTTTTAAACTGTCTGAAGGGAATGGAAGCCAGACTAACGAGCGTGTTCCAAAACCAGTTAGAACAAATGAAGGAAGAACTGAAATCCTCCTTGCAGGAGGTCAGTAAGGAAATGGTGGAATTGGGGGAAAGAGTGGACGTAATGGAAAGCGGACTCTCGTGTATGGTGGAGGAAACAAAACCGAATAGTGTCCTGCTGGATCAGCTGGCTGATGCAACAAACAATCCAGAGCTCCAGGCGGAGGACCTGGAAAACCGCTCAAGAAGATCTAACATCCGGGTCAAGGGCCTAGCGGAGTCGGTGCTGGATGAAGACCTAAGACACCATGCAGCAATACATCAGCAGCCTGATCAATGATACCCAACCCGAGAAGATCGGGTTTGACAGAATACACTGTGTAGGCCCCAAGAGGAACGAACCGGGAGCGAGGCCAAGGGATGTGTTGATAGCCCTGACATCCTACTGCCTGAAAGACGACATCCTGAGAGCTGCAAGAACCCACACTGACCTCACGATCAATGGCAGCCGCATACAATTATATCAAGATTTAGCGTTGGTCACCCTTCACACAAGAAGGCTAATGCAGCCGGTTACAAAAGCTCTTAAGGCACAGCATATACCATAAAGATGGACTCACCCATTCAGCCTATCATTCACATGGGAGGGGAAACGGGAGAATCAACACCTGTGAAGAAGGCCTCTCACTACTACAACTGGAAGACAACCAAAACCGAACCGACACCAGGCCACAGCAAAACTCCCTAGGCACAGCAGATAAGACACGGGAATGCTCGACAGAGAAAAGAAGATCATCGAGAAAGGAAGAGACATCTAAGGACCTTCAGCAAAGTCAAGAATGACCAGACCGACAGGGGTACACACCAAGCGGCGACCCATAAAACAGATATTTGTAATGAAACAGACCACAAAGCACAAGCCGTACAGATTATAATAGAGGCGTCTGCATGGAGGTAGGAGGACATCACATCTTGGAATCTGAGTCAGGATAAGGGTAGATCATGGCAGTCCAAAAACTGGGAAAGGTTTATGGACCAACGCCCGTATGAGACCGGCGGGTGGATTCTCAGGAACCCAGGCCACAAGAAAAACCAGGTGCAGAGGGGTGGGGGGACGGAGGGTAAGGAAGGGGAGGAGGGAAGGAGGGGGAGGGAAGATGCAAGATACACAAAAGAAATATATGCCTAAAGTCCATGGGTTGAACGGAGATGCTGAACTGGAGGGTAAGGGAAACATAGACCGGACGCAGGGAGTTAGACAAAAGGGCCGACCTAGACCACAGTACGATGGAGGGAGCGACAATAGTATCACTTAATGTGCAGGGGCTGAATTCCCCCACTAAATTTAGAGCATTTCTGGGTAGACTGGAAGCGATGCACGTAGCGATAGCAATTCTTCAGGAGGCACACCTCCTCCAGAAAGATGAAAAGAGGATGCGATGCAAGACATACCCTCTCCACTACTTTGCCTCAAGTGGCAAAAAAATCAAAAGGAGTGGCAATCGTGACCTAGGATTCCAATACGATTATTTGAATAATGAAGTATATACTTGGGCAGATACATACATGCAGCAAAATATAAGAACACAGAGACCAACCAGTGACAATAGCAGCTCAGAATCAGACACCACTGAACAGAGACCACAACAAAGCACTGAGAACGAGACAGCAAGTGGGTCAGGAAGAGATAGAAGACCATCACAACCCACAAACCAAACCCCTGGGGTTTTTTTAGACCAAAGAGGAAGAGGACAAGGCGAGGGAAGAGGAAAAAGATACCAAGGAGTGCAGACCAGGCAACAAATGAGTCGAAACTAGTGGTCAATCTGTCCGGACGGATCTTATCCAATCAAGAAGTTCGAACATTAGAGAAAGGCTTGAAATTTGTACCTACTCATAGCACCACAAAATTTCAGACAAAAGTGGAATTGTATAAACTTATACGTAAATTGAAATTAAAATCCTTTTTTTCCGAAACGGCTAATGCACCGATTCCTGAACCAGAAAGTGAGTACTTAGAGTTCAAACCTAAGAGTACATTTTGTGCGCCGGTCCATATACCGGCCATAGATATTTTTGAAAAAATGGTGTTGAAAGACCTATCCCAGATCCAATTCAAAAATCCCAACAGATACAACTTGAGTCGAGGAGAGTTATCCCAAATTAAAAGTTTGTTTACCGACGACTCTATTACAATTAGGCCAGCGGACAAGGGTGGCGCTATAATAATACAAAACACTGGAGACTACCATAATGAATGCCTCAGACAACTAGCGGATGTAAATACGTATGAAGTATTGTTACACGATCCTACTTTGGAAATAAGAAATGGACTCAAATTACTCTTAGATGAGGCTTTGGAGAACCAATGGATCACTGAAAAAACTAAATCATATTTATTCACAGCTCACCCCAAAATGCTGCATCTATACACCTTGTCAAAGATACATAAAGGAATGGAAAAACCCCCGGGAAGACCAATCGTGGCAGCAACAGAGTATCTTACAGCCCCTTGGCACGTATATAGACTATTTCTTGCAACCCATCATACAAAATACTCCTACTTATGTTGAAGACACCACTCATTTCTTAAAGATACTTAACCAGATACAATTGGAAGAAAAGGATATTCTTTTTACGATCGATGTGGTCAGTTTGTATACCAGTATACCTCATGATCAAGGCCAAGAAGCAGTCCAGAATCTTCTACATCAAACAGGAGATATCGGAGCAAACAAGGAGTTCCTGATGATCTTACTACAGTTTATTGCCACACATTCTTGTTTTCAGTATGATCACAAATACTATAGACAGATATCCGGAACAGCTATGGGGGCAACCATGGCACCAGCTTATGCCAACAGTTTCATGTATGCATTTGAAAGCCAGAATATTCTTGAAAACGAAAGATGGAAACCGTACTTGAAAACTTGGATTCGATATATCGATGACATTTCTGGAATATGGTCAGGCAAAAGAAAAGATTTGGATATTTTCTTAGGATACCTTAACAGCATAGATACACGTTTACAACTCACACTTGAAATTGGTGATCCTAATATACACTATCTAGACGTACAAACAGTGATCAACGGGAACAGGATCGATACCACGCTTTACACAAAAAAGACTGATCGCAACAATCTCCTTCACCGTATGAGTTTCCACCCTCCGAACATGTTACGCAATTTACCTTTTGGCCAAATGCTAAGAATAAAAAGGATTGTTAGCAATCCAGAAGATTACGAAAGACAATTGGAACATCTTAAAGAAAGATTAAAAGAAAGAGATTACCCTGAAGTAGATCTGCAAGTAGCAACTGTTAAGACAGGAACAATGACTAGAGAAGAATTGCTCACCAAAAGAAAAGAAAAGACTAAATCGGAACTTGTCTTTGTTACGACATATGCTATACAAAGTAACAAAATAAAGGACATAATTCGGAACAGGTGGAATGTCTTGACGAGTGACTCCCGAATTAAGGATCTGTTCCCACAACCACCCATTTTTGCCTACAAAAGAAGCAACAATTTACGGAATATGCTGGTGAACACTAGAGGCAAAGACTCGAACAGAAAACCAGATAAGCACCCCGGTACTTATCCCTGTATGAGTTGCAGCAATTGTAACAATGTGATCAAGGGAAATACAATAATGCACCCTAAAACTGGCGCAAAAATTAAGTTGAGGTACCATGCAACTCGTTTGTCAGAGAATGTTGTCTATGCCATTAGATGCCCTTGTGGCATCTATTATGTAGGAGAAACAGCACGTAAAATAAGAATAAGAATAAATGAACATAAATCATGCATCCGCAATAATAACATGACTTCGGCTGTGGCTAGACATTTTAAAGCAAATGGACATTCTCTTACACAATTGAGATATGCAGTACTGGAGGTGTTATCCACGAAAAGACATAACAAAGATATGAAGAAATGGAGGGCACAACAAGATGCCTTTTGGATAGACAAATTGGATGCTCTTGCTCCTGATGGAATTAACGAGGAGTTGGATTTGAGTTGCTTTCTATGAGAATGTTTTCTTTTTGAGATGTTATAACTATGTGTTAGAATTCATTGAAGGTCCATGCTAGCACACAGGATGACAGACTCTCCACATTAATGTATTATCCAACCAGGATCAGGGTTTTTGAGAGATGAGACTCAATTTTGTAGTATGAATGGATTTGGTCTCTAAAGTTGCTCCAGAGTTACCACTGCTATTTTTGTTTACATTCACAGGGGTTTACTATGTGATTTTATTGATTGACATTCTATTATTCTGGATGATTGCAATGTTTTCCAAAACATGCTACCTGGATGTACTAACCTTTACACTAAGTAAAAGGGCTGTGCTGTGGGGTGAAATTTGGCACTCGGTAACGTAATATGAATTACTGCAGATAACAAGAAGGGAGTTTTTTTCTGAGTTTTAGCTACTGAGCAGCTCTCATAGTTATCCTACCCACTTTCTTTGAATATAGAGGTGCACTCGCCGCCATTCATGAGGATCCCAGACAGCAGTTTATTATACTTTATTCTTTATTTTTCATTCCTTATTTTACCACTCTTTTCTCTATTACACTACACGTACGTGACAAGCGAGTAGTCATTCTTCTTTTTCTTTTCCTTTTCTTTTTTCGCTCGTACACGTGTCCACGTAAGATATACTTTTGAAGTATATTAGCTCACAGTAACATGTGTGTCTTCGCTATTTACTTTTGTTTATAATACACTTTCTCTGATACATTCTTTAATAATTAGGCACTAGCACTGCCACACTTGAGGATTTCAGACAGCAGTGATTCCAGATACCGTTGTTTAGCAACGTCTTTTCCATCGTACCACACGGACGTGACACGTTGATACATCAGTTTCCTTTTCCTTATCCCGTTTTACCTCCGCTCCTTCCCGTGTCCACGATAGACAGACACAACATAAGCATTAGGTTTTGTACACTGAAGACTCTTTATTATATCAGTCTGGTTAAGTATAGTTCTTCTTCTATGTAATAGGATTTTTCTTAATTCTCCAGCATGGGGTCTGGCATGGATTCACATGCTCATGAATATTCCCCGTCGTCAGGCTGGGAATCCTCGGTAAAGAAAAAACCAGTATCAGTTTTGTTTCTGATCTGTCTTTCGTAGTAGTAACCAATCACTCGTCTCTGCGTCATACTGACCACAGCCAATGACTGCCCTCTACCTAAACACCGCCTCTGGCAGCCATCTTCAGATTTTTACCGCACGTTCATGTGTTGGGATCCTCGTGCTATTGCTCTCCAGCGTTAGTGCTATTTTTTCACGTTTTTTTGCTCAAAAACTTCATTTTTTCGGTCAAAAGAGCCTCAAGCTCCACCGACTCTCCATCCGATCAACGGGGACCCGTGTCGGATTCGTCTGCGCCCCTCAAGGGTGAAGATTTCGTCGAGCTACGCTTTGGAGGACTCCAGAAGCTTCTCAGGCCCGGACATGGCCCAGGAGAAGGGAAGCTCGACGCCCGGAAAGCTGTTCAGGGTCTGCCCTGGATGCCAGCTGCAGAACGTCTTTAAGGAGGACGAACACTCCTTTTGTCTCTACTGCTTACATGAGGACAAGACGCACGTGGACATCATGTACTGTCATCGGTTGGCAAACCGACCTCTGCCTGGCCGTCCGAGAGCCCATTCCACCAGAGCGATCGCAGCTACCACGGCGTTCCTTTCTGGTGTGCCCCTGCTGGACATATGTAGGGCTGCTACGTGGAGGTCGACGCACACCTTCACGAAATTCTACTGCGTCGATCGGGATTCCAGGGAGGAGTCCAGGGTCGGCCAAGCAGTGCTGCGCAACCTGTTCGCCTGAGGTGAGCCTGGTGAGGAGGTAAGATGCTTAATGTTGAGTTTGATGTAATGCTTAATGTTGAGCCTTTGCCACCTCCCGTGGTTGTGCATGTGTGTACTGCTATGTATTCTTTATTCATGAGCATGTGAATCCATGCCAGACCCCATGCTGGAGAAGGAACAAGTTACTTACCTGTAACTGTTGTTCTCCAGCATGGGTCTGGCATGGATTCACATGCGAACCCTCCCGCCTACCCCTCTGCGGCTCTTCACTTGGTCATACTGCCACTTCACGTGCTTCCAAATCTGAAGATGGCTGCCAGAGGCGGTGCTTAGGTAGAGGGCAGTCATTGGCTGGGTCAGTATGACGCAGAGACCAGTGATTGGTTACTACTACGAAAGACAGATCAGAAACGAAACTGATACTGGTTTTTTCTTTACCGAGGATTCCCAGCCTGACGACGGGGAATATTCATGAGCATGTGAATCCATGCCAGACCCATGCTGGAGAACAACAGTTACAGGTAAGTAACTTGTTCCTTTTTATTTTTTCATCTATATTCCAGAATTAGGATGCACAGGCTTAGGTGTCAATCCTAAATTAGAGGATTTATGTATTGTTGTGATGTACACTCGAATTTCCACTAAGATTCATTTGAGATAGGCAGCGAATACACCACTCCAATATGCCCGCCATTTTTGGTTGGCCTAGCAAAGGCATTAGCACCATGGGGGTTCCATGGTAATCTTTAATCAACAGTAGACATTCAGTGAAACGCGAGTTTCTGCGGCTTCACCGTGTATTGAGACGAGTGTATACACAGCATCAGGTAAGCTCGTGTCTCCAGCAGTATGGATGATAAGAAGAGTAGACCCTATATGAGTAATACCTAATGGATATATATATTTATAGATTGTTGTTTTGAAAATCGTTCGTGCCAGAGGAAATACTGCGATCTCTGCTAGTGAACGCACAGCCATTTTTGAAGGCTTCATTTATTTACAGGGAGACCAGGTTAGTGTAAATATCAGTTCCCTAGCATTATGCCTAAGTGATGTGACTGCGGGTAATGACTAAATGACATTTCTGTCTTCTCTCCTTTGGTATGGTTATACGCTCAATATCTCAACATTCCTCTTTTCCGTACGTATATTTAATATTTCTTCTGGTTTGTGCACTGATGGGTTTGAAATGGTGGCACTTTTATTTCATGTTATTGGTGATACATATTTACTTATTTATATGTGGGATAATCGCTCTGGTAATGTTGTATTCATTGACTGCTATGTTTTGCACCTGTGTGCATACTTGACAACTTTGACTATGGACTTGATATTGCTTGTTTTAATTATTTTTTTTGGTATTACTGTGACTTTAATTTGTGCAACTTATGACTATATACAGGCCCTGATGAAGGATTTAGTCCGAAATGCATTGGCCTATCCCAGAAAGCATTTGCATTAAGAGGAGATATTAATTGACAACAATTGCTTTTTTGTTCGAATAAATCGTATATATATAACACAAGCATTCTGCATCAGATTGTGTGTACCAGTGAGATTGATTTTCTGACTCACTTGAAATAAGCCACTTCTAAGTGGATATAGGAGTGCAGCCCGCACCGCTGGCCTCACGGCCAAGGTCTTTGAACACTAGAAGTCCAAAAACACATGATAAGGGATAGTGAGGGTAGATACGTGAGAATCAAAGGCACATTCAAGGGCCAAACATACACAATTTTCGCGGTATATGTCCCCAACGAAAGACAAGACTTCTATATGACCAAACTGCTCCAGAAAGTGGGACGGTGGTGCGAAGGCCAGCTGATCATAGGTGGGGACTTTAACTGCGTGATGGACCCGAAGTTAGACAAAACGCTCCCCCCTACGGCTGCAGACCAGAAGAACAGACCAGGACTGGGTCAGCTCTTTAGAGAATTGGGGGTGATTGAAACATGGTGGTTCATCCAGGGGAAAAACAGAGAATACACACACTACTCGGCTGTACATGGGGGTTACTCTAGAATAGATATAATCTTAGTTACGGCTTCTTTAATCCCCCAAGTTACAAAAATAGAAATCGGAGTACAGTACCTCTCGGACCACGCCCCAGTGTTGGTCTATATAGAACTGAACAGGGATGGAAACAGACCCCGACCGCAGTGGAGGCTAAACGAGATGCTCCTGAGGGATATCGCACTCAGAGCACACATGGAAAGTACTATAAGTAATTACTTTAAGGAGAATGATAATGGGGAGACAGATTGGAGGGTAGTATGGGACGCAGGGAAAGCGGTAGTGCGGGGGGAATTTATTGCACAAGCAGCGTTATACTACAGGGAGAAAGCCCTCATAACACAGAACCTAGAGGAAGAACTGAGGGAGGCAGAAAAGAAACACAAGGCCCGACAGACACCCAAAACACTGCAGGAACTACGGAAGGTTAGAGCCAAACTGGAGAATCATACTGCAGATAGAATGGTGCAGACATTGCTGAGAACTAAGCAATCCTATTAATGACACAGAGGGAAGGCAAACAAATTCTTTGCGGCTAAGCTACGAAAGCAAAAAGCTTGCAATAATATTGCTATGCTGACAAACGGAAAAATGAGCACTGTAGATGAGGCGAAATTAGAAATAATGTTACAATTCCATGAGGTGCTACTGGGTCGCGAAAACGTGGATAAAGCTAACTAAATCCACTGGCTCAAGGCTCACGATTCATAACGACCTCTTGCTGCTTTGATGCTCCTCACCATATCGATTGTAAATATGTACACTTAGGTTGTCTATTGTCCATCGTAGATGCCCCTCATGTGACAACCGGCATTTTGCATATAGTATTGCTTATTTTGTTTATTTTTGTTGTCTCATCGGCGTGACTTGTTTCTGTTGACACTTCAAGCACTGTAACCACAGCTGGACTTCATTCCTCTGTATGTAACCAAGCTTTGCAATCCTCTTGATGTCTCTGCGCCTGGTTACCCCTGGGTTAGGTGCGCATTATAAATAAATACAAATACAAAAAAAAAAAATACAAAAATAAATAACCTACATGTCCGCAATCCCTATGCCACAACTTGCAGAACAAGACAGAAACATGCTAGGAGAACAGATAACAGCTCAGGGGGTCAGTGATGCGATAGCATCCCTGCCGGGAGAGACGACACCTGGCCCAGATAGCCTGGGAAATGGCTATTACAAAATATTTCATACACAACTAGTAGCCCCCCTCACCTGCCTTTTTAACCTGATTAGAGACATAGGGTCGGTCTCGGTAGACATGGGGAAGTCAGCCACGATATTAACCCTAAAACCAGGGAAGAACCTGGTAGAATGTGCTAGCTACCACCCTATTGCTCTCCTAAACACAGACGCAAAACTTTACGCAAAATTTCTGGCAAATAGGTTGATGAAAGTTCTACCAGAAGTCATACACGACTAAGCCGGTTTTATAAGAGGGAGGCACACACAGGATAATGTGAGGCGGGTTATAGATGTCATCGACTGGGGTACAAGAACAAACCAAATATTTTCGGTAGCAGCTCTTGATGCCAGGCGAGCTTTTGACAGTGTAAATTGGCAATATTTAAGGTTGGTTCTGGAGTGATTCGGGTGCGGGGCTTCATTCATCAAGATGGTGTTGGCAAACTACCAGCTCCCATCCACGTACATCCTGGTAAATGGCCATAGCTCGAAACAGATCAACATTAGGAGAGGCACACGCCAGGGCTGTCCCCTCTGCCCGCTGATCTTTTCAATGGCAATGGAACCATTTGCAATCCGGATAAGAAGAGACCCCAGATATCAAGGGAGTGGGAGGCGGGAGGACTACACATAAGATTGCCCTTTATGCAGACGATATAATGCTCTACATGGCAGACACTAGAAACACGTTACCCAGGGTTGTAACGGAACTACAGAAGTTTGCGGATGTATCAGGATTGCCAATAAATTATTCAAAATCCAAAGCATTAAATATCACAGAAAAGAGGGAAGATCTAGCACCCCTGGAGAAAGCATACCCCTAATATGGGAAAAGCAAGCTCTGGAGTACTTCGGGGTCCACATAACTAGAGAAACAGGGAACCTATTCAAAGCAAACATTGTGCCCCTCCGGAAGCGACTTCAAGAGGACTTGTAAAGATGGGATGTCCAGGAACTGTCATTGTTCGCAAGAATAGCGGCAATAAAAATGATGTTATTTCCCTGCTTACTGTACATAGTGAGCTCGATCCCTGTCGATATACCCTCACGGCTAACCAAGGAACTCCAGAATGCTATATTTAACTTTGTTTGGCAGAACAAAAAGCAGAGGATCCAAAGACGGATCTTGACACGCCCAGTGCTCCTCGGGGCGGAAGGGGGTTGGGATTCCCGGACATTGGGAGGTGTATATTGGCAGCTCATATCACAACAATGCTGAAGTGGGCGGGTCAGGACCCTTAGTCTTAAACACTGTCGCCCGCGAGGGAGGGGGAAAACTGCTGGAGGCCACCAAAGCCGCACTGCGCAGCTGGGATCAAGCAATCCGGGGGAAGAAAATGCAGCAGGGACTAGGCCCACTGTGCCCCCTAACACATATTGCAGACTTCTCACCCGGACTCCATAGACAATTCTGGGATGGATGGAGGGGAGCTGAAAAACTGTCTTTAAGGGATGTGTACCACAAAGGAGTCCCCATCTCATTTGAAGATTGCAAAAAGAAATTCGGAATAGGAGAAAATCAAAGATATAAACATATGCAACTCCGTCACTGGATCTCCCACCCAGCAGTAAAAAAGGCTGGAGTAAGAACTCTGTTGGGCCTGGAACTAACAATGCAGGAAGGGGCAACTATGAAGGGGATAACTAGATTATATACACTACTTGACAAGGCATAAGCAGCAGACAACCTACCATATAAGAAGAACTGGGAGAAGGACATGGGGGAAATGATCACGGAGGAAGAGTGGGGCCAGATATGGTTGAGAGCGCACAAGTTGTCTAAATCCACGACAATCAAGGAATCGGCGTACAACCTCTGCTATGGGTGGTATATGTCCCCCTACTGCTTACACAAAATAAATGCCAAATACCCCTCGGAATGCTGGAGACAATGTGGGGAGAGAGGTGACCTGTACCACATGTGGTGGCCGTGCCCAAGGGTGATAACATACTGGAAAGAAATTCTAGGGCTCATCACGGACATAACACGAACAGAGCTGCCATGATCACCCGAAATCATCTTACTGGGAGCAGTGTCAGAGGGAAGATATGCTGCATCTGGAAACAAGGCAGTCTTAATAACACATCTATTGGCGGCAGTAGCCCAACGATGGAAGACGAAAGAAGGTCCTACGACGACCTGGTTGGGGAGTCATGGCAATGGAAAACATATGTGCCATAAAAACGGGGAAATATCTGAAATTCCTGTCTATCTGGGACGCCTTCCAGGACTATGTAGAGGAAAGGGAAGCCCACTATTTTAAACCTTGAATATTCAGAAACATCCATATTCGTTGGGAAACTTGGGGAGGTCATAACTCACATGCCAGTCCAGGGAGAAGACACGGAAAGAGACCAAAGACATTTTGGCTAAAAGGGGAAAAGGGGTGGGGGGGAAGAGGGAAGTGGGGTGAAAGGGGAGCCGGGGGGGGGGGGGTTGAAGTTCGACTTTATGGAAAATTGGAGACATTTCCTTCGCTCTCGACAATGTTAAATTCTGAACGCAGACTCTAATACTGTATTATAGAACAAAGCATAACTGTTGTTTGATGTATTCCTCCTTGGAAAATAAAACTGGTTTAAAAAAAATATCTACTTATAGTTCTCTCATATAGTTTAGCATTCGCC
Organism: Ambystoma mexicanum; assembly: GCF_040938575.1. NCBI lineage: Eukaryota > Metazoa > Chordata > Amphibia > Caudata > Ambystomatidae > Ambystoma > Ambystoma mexicanum. The sequence continues at coordinate 943,080,630 of NC_090928.1, read as the reverse complement.
TACGTCTTATAGGGTGTCCCAGTGGTTCCATGTCATTTCATCGCGGGATGTTTTTTCGCGGAGTTTTTTACCGCGATTTTTTTTAGCGAAAAAACCATCACATTTTTTTTATCCTTTTTGGGGGGGTTCCCTCCTAATCCCTCCATTTTCCAAAAATTCGATGAAAGGACGTCGTACCGTCTCAGTCCCTGGATGTTCAGAGTTGCCACGGTGAACTTGGACATTGTATAGTTAGGTGGGTTTTTCTAGCGTGGGGTCTTCCTTGCTGGGGTCTGTCTGTGGATCTGCATATCTCGAACACGTCCCATGTCTTATTCCCAAAACCTTCAACCTGTGGGTCAACTCCCACATCATAACGAAACTCGGGACTAACCGTAGGCCTGCAAAGAACCGTAAACAGTAACATTGGGTGAGCCAACCAGCCGGCCCTGGCCCAATACTTGGCAAAAAAGCCCATATATGGATTTTGTGGGTTCAAGCCCGAGGTTTGCCTCCCATTCCCATATATTGTGTTCTGGTGGCACCAGTCGGGGTGGTAGATGGCCGATTGTGGTGAAGATTGCTCTTAGATGTGTCTTTCTTGTCACCTTCCCCGTGGTTGTATGGAGATATGTCTCTTAGGATTTTAAGCACTTATTTGCATATTGTGGGGCGTTGTTTTTTCTTCCGGAGTTTCGAGGAGTATCAGGTGGTTTCACCTTCGGGATCTCTGTGCTGGGTCACTGTCAGGATCTTCCATTGCGTTTCCTTTGATCCGGGTTCCATCCCCGGGGTCCTCTGCCTGTTATTTGCCACTTCCCCTTTGCCTGTATACGCTCTTGATGGGGCAGAGGGGGGATAGTCTGTTCTTGTTGCGTCTGTCTATTTGGATGCACCATATCGCTGGGAATTTAAGATAGTGTCTGTGTTCTGATGACTTGAGTGCCTTAAATATTGGGTTGAAGCCTTTCCGCCATCTAGATACTTCCATCGAATAGTCATTGAATATTCTTATTCCTGTTCTGCTGATACGAACTGGGGTCGCTGTTCTGTAGGCCTTTAGTATGGCCACTTTGTGTTGAAAATGTAGTATTCGCATGGTTATGACCCTTGGGTGTTTATTTAGCACCGGCTTGGGTATCAGCGCTCCATGTACTCTTTCTATGACAAGCTCTCTGGCATGGGCCAGGTGTAGGGAGTTTTGCAGGAGGTCATATACATCGTTTTCTAGGTCTGGTCCTTTTGCGTTTTCCAGAATGCCGACAATCGTGAGGTTATTTCTACGGGATCTTCGATCTTGTCTCCTAGTTTTTGCACTTCCTGTATGACCCTGTCTAGGTCTGTTTCCATGGTTGTTTGGTTGTCTTCTATTTCGCTGATACCTTGTTTATTATCTGTTGTGCTTTCTGCTTGGGCCGCAAGGCGGCTTTGCACGTCCTGGAAGTCCCGCTTTATGTCTTGGACATTTGTGTTTGTTTCCTGTGTCCTCTGGCCAATTAGTTTCATTTCTGCCAATAGGGCATGCAGCTGCGATTGGACATCCATTTCGGTTTTGTTTCTAGCTGATTGTCTAGGCAGGCCACCTGGTTGTGCAGCGTCCGTGGTGTCTTTTAGGTCTGGGGTCTGAGCGACCCGTTGCATGCCCCCCTTATTCAGTCTTGCTATGCATGGCATTGTGAGGGGTCGTGGGTTGTCGTGCTGTTATTCCCCTGCGTTGTGCGCAGCGCGTGTCACATGTGGGATAAATGTCAGGGCCACCGCCTTACTCGCGCCAAGATGCGGGCTGTTTTTGCCTAGTCTTGCTGGCGGGTGATATTTCCACTCTCCCCAATCGCATTTGGGTCTAGGTGTGTTCTTAGGTAGATATGGGGAGGGGAGCCCTTCGGGGAATTCTGGGGGTGATGTGTTTTGTGTTTTTACGCGGAGTTCGGGCGCTGCTGTGCACTCTGGTTGCATCTTGAGTGGGTCTCCTCTGCTTCCCTGTGCCCTTCTGGTCGCTCTGATGGTTTCTCTCACTGGCCCTTCTATCTCTGGGGGTGGTGGCACCCCCTTTTTTATGTCGTTGCCCCAGCCACTGCCTGAGGGCAAATGTTGGACCCCCCCCCGTCGTGCCTCACTTCTTGTTTATCTGTGGTGCAGTCGACTGGTTCCTGAGTCTTGGCCTCCGATGTGCAATGCGTTACCTTGTGGGCTCCGGAGGTGGAAGCTCTCTATCTGGGCCTGTGCCTGGGGAGGTGCCTTTCAAGGTGGCAGTCTTCCTGTGTGCCGGTTTCCTCGCCAGTTGTTTCCCCACGGTTAGTCCGCTGTTGGTGCGTGGGATTTCCCTGCGTTCAGGGATCTGTTGTCCCTATCGCGGGGTCCCTATGGTGTTCACCGCAGCTCCATTATGTGCTGGCAGTATGCTCAGCATCGAGGTGGCAGTATTGTGCAGTACTACGTACTGCTGTATGCGGTCCGTGTGCTGAGATTATTTTATGCTGTCTGAGATTGACTGTTGAGACCCTGGTTGCGTCCCTTATTTACGGTCAGTGCAGTCGCTTGGTTGCTGGGTCTGCAGGGGCCCCCGCTGCGTAATGCAATGCACTGTGCCGGAGGAGATGGTTCTCCTTCAGGGTCTGGGCCTGGGGGCGGTCTGTGAAAGTTGGCAGGCCTCTGTTGCTCTGTTGGCCTCTCATGTTGTTTCTCCCCGCACTGCTGTTACAGCTGCCCCATGGGTCTAGGGGCAGATTTATCTTGCGTGAGGTGCGCAGGATCGCTCTGCCTTCGGTGCTCTGTTGACACTGTCGCGGGAGTGATGTAATATCCCTCACAGGTCTCGCTACGTTCTGAGATGGCAGCTTTGTTGTCCTCTGTTCCCCTGCATGTGGTTATGCCGGTTGTGACAGGCGGCCATGGGGCTCTTTCTCGTCCCACAGTGTTGGGGGGCGGTCCTGAGCCCCCCGTTGCGTTCCCGTAAGCCCCCCCACCTGAAAGGACACACGCACACAGCCTTTCGGTTCGGGCTTCCCGGTCGCTCTGTTCGCGGCCGGGAACGCCCCTTTATTTATACCTTCGGCAGCGGCATGCTACGTCACGCCGCCGTGTAAGCCCGTCACTGCGGGCAGCACCACACTCCTCCTTTTTCGGGAGGAACCACAACAACGGCACGTTTAATGATCATATCTTTTAACACACAGCTATACTATAAACCAACACTGCACACCCAACACCCCTTTATTGTCAACCACCCGGATCCCTTCATCACAGTTTACTTGCTAAGTGTCCAAGAACATACTCGCTGAGGTAAGCAGGTTTCCCTCGCCCAGCCCTCTGGGGGTACCTCCTGCCTACCTCCGGCCCGTGGTGTCCTTCAGCTGCGGCTCCCCGGATTGGGGAGTCCGGGATCTCGTCCCGGAAATCTCCAGCGTCAGGGTCCTCTGGTGGGTCAGGTTCAGGCAGAGTTTCAGTCTGGGGATCACCCAGTTTCTTGAAGAAACTCACATTCCGGGTGACGGCAGATCGCCCATCCGAGGCCGTCACCATGGATCCCTTGACCGCCACGACATCCAAAGGCTCGGGTTCATAGGGGAGTGAGAGTTTCCCATGGGGGTGTTGTTGCGGACTAGAACTTCGTCTCCCGGCTCAAGCCGTTGAGGCCGGAGACCCCGTCGCAGGTTTTCTTGGTCAATTCTCACTCGCCTTTCCGTTGTAACCCGCTGCTTGTCAATCACTCCCGGTTCCTTCTCCCCAACCTCAGGGAGCAGACCTCGGGGACATCTCTTGAACAGCGCTTCTGCGTGAGCCACTCCAGTCGAGGCATGCGGGGTGGTCCGATACACCTGCAGGAATTGGTACAGGGCCCGTTGTAGGGGTTGACCCTGTCCCTGGGCGATCCGGAATGTCTTATTAAGAGTCTGCATGAGTCTCTCTGCATCGCCATTGGCTCGGGGCCACAGCGGTGACACCTTTCTGTGCTGCACCCCGCAGCTCTCCATTAGCTCGGAGAACCGCTCACTTTGGAAAGGAGTCCCATTGTCTGAGCACAGGGTGTAGGGAAAACCGTGGGCTGCAAAGATCTTCTCCACCGCCACCACCACATGCTCAAATGCCACGGATTCGACGAACTCCACCTCTGGATATCTAGAGTACTCGTCAACAATCACCAGGAAGTGGGTGCCCACCGACGTCGATCCAAAATCCGCGTGAACGACCTCCCAGGGCCGGGTGCCTCGGGGCATCACTTCTATTGCTGGCTCCCGTTGCAGAGGAGAGGCTGCCTGACACCACACGCATGCCGCTACAAAGTCATCAACCTTCTTTTCTAGTTCGGGAAACCAGACCTTCAACCGGAGTCGCGCCTTGGTCTTGGCCGCGCCTTGGTGTCCATGGTGTGCCAGCGTGATGACCTCCCTCACTTTTGACAGGGGGACGACGAGCAGCAGGCCGGACTCCGAAAACGACAACTCGTCCTTCACTTTCCACAGCTGCTCCAGTGTCGTTTTGGCCTCGTGTCCGCCCGGCCACAGCCTCGAGGACGGACTTCCAGGAGCCGTGTTGCATGAGTGCCTCAGTACTTGAAAGCATTCATCCTGGGCCGCCGCGGCCTCCAGCTCCGCCAGCGGCATCGCGTTTGGTGTGGCCGCCTCCACCACCATCTGTACATGGCTGTCAGCCTCTTCTTCACAGACGTCGTGCCCCTCTCCCCCGCACACCCCCAGGTGGCGGGACAGGTAGTCCGCCGCATTGTTGGCCCCAGGCCGGTACACCAGGGTGACAGAATACTCAAGGAGGGCGAGCATCCACCTCTCAATCCTTGCCGGTGGCTTTGACGATGACCCCACCAGGATTGGAAGCAACGGCTTGTGATCGGTTACCACCGTCACCGGACGACCCAAGGCATAGAGTCGAAAATGTCTGCAGCCCCACAGCACCGCCAGGGCCTCCCGCTCGATCTGGGAGTACCTCTGCTCAGTCTCTGATAGTGCCTTGCTGGCATATGCCACTGGCCGAACTCCCCCGTTGCGGTCCACCTGAGTCAGCACAGCGCCCAGGCCAAAAGGACTGGCATCAACAACGATCTCTGACTCCAGGGCTGGGTCGAAGAATGCCATGGTGTCTTCCGTCGTGGCACCGGCCGAGCTCCAGTATGCGGGGCAGAGTGATGCCTGGCTCTCTGAGGACCTGCCTCCTGAGTTTGCCGGAGGAGCATGCCTGGATTAACATCGTGCGCATCATGTCTTCTGCGTCCGTCCACGCACATCCTAGGGAGAGGCGGCGCAAACGACCATAGAAGGTGTCCAGTGTCTCGTCATCCTTCTGTTTGGCGGACAGCATGACAAATCTCTCATAGTCCACATTAGCCAGGGGGAGGAAATGAGCAAGGAGTGCCGCCTTGGCCGCATCGTAGGAGGCATTAGCAGGTGTGAGGGATTCAAATATCTCCTGGACCGCAGGCCCTGCGGAATTCAGCATGGTGGCCACTCTGCTGTCATCGTCCGTCACCTGAGAGGCCCTGAAATACATGTCAAGGCGACTCACTCATCTCCTCCACCGGGGGCCCATGCTCGAAGGTGGCCCCGATGCATCACACTCCGGAATGGGCTGCAGAGCAGCGTGGGCCGCAGGTGCTCTCGCCTGAGCCATGATGGGGATTCCAGGTTGGGCCGCTGGCAACACTGCGGGAGGTCCTTGCAGGGGCAACTGTGGAGCCGGTACTGGCCGTTGCATTGGAATTAATGGAGGCTGCACATGCTGTTGAGGAATTGGCGCAGCCCCTGCCCCGTCATCCGAGTCTTCAGAATCAAGCATAGGTCTGAGCGCACAGGCACCCCCACTAGATGTACTGGAGGCCGCAACTCAGCCAGTGCGTTTAACAGTCAAATCCGATACCAGGTACACAACACGAGCCTGACAGCTCACCTGGGACGGGTACCAGCTCCAAGGACCAAGAACACAGCATGCAGGCGTGAATAGCTCTCAATCACAGCCTTCTCCGATGATGAAAAGGATGAAGAAGATGCCACAGCGACTTGATGATGAAGGGGATGAAGAAAAACTGCTGTCTCCATCCGCTGGCATCCACCAATGTATAGGTGTCCCAAAAATGAAGCCATGAGCATGGAGTAGGCTAAGCAGGTCCAGCCATATTAACCCTTCTCCTGGCTTTCACACAACGTAGTTGCACCAAAACTACATAAAAATCCACAATCCAAACATGGGTGTGCAGATCAAGCTGCCTGCAAGCAGAATTGCCAAAAATTAGGCCCGGATTCACTTCCCCCTCCAAACCGGAGCTCGGAGAACATCCGCGACCTGTTAGACAAAATGGCCGTCGGCCGCGTGTACGAGCCGCAGCCACGGCGTAAGACGGAGCATCCAGGCGCTCCGTGTATGCAGAAAAATTCGGAAGCCTGCACCGCCGGGCCCGGGCATCCGCACTCGCTCGTCGCCACTGTTGGGGGGCGGTCCTGAGCCCCCCGTTGCGTTCCCGTAAGCCCCCCCACCTGAAAGGACACACGCACACAGCCTTTCGGTTCGGGCTTCCCGGTCGCTCTGTTCGCGGCCGGGAACACCCCTTTATTTATACCTTTGGCGGAGGCGTGCTACGTCACTACGGGCAGCGCCACACTCAGCGTGCAACTTCTCCTTTCACTTTCGCCTCCTTGTCTGGCTTTTTATTCGCTTTCCCCGCATAAATGCTGTGCCGGATGGCAGTGTTCAGCCATAGCTGTCAACCATTTATGTCGCAAAGGCGGGTGAAAACACCCGATTTTATTTTTGGCGGGTGAGAGGCCCATTGAAACGAATGGGCGTGCATGAGGCTTGGCGGGTGAGTCAGCTGTTTACAAGGCGGGTGACACCCGCCAAAAGCGTGTGAGTTGAGAGCTACATTAATAGACATATTCCCAGTTGTACATTGTCTAAAAAGCACACCAAAACATTAATTTGTTATTAGTCCACTCTAAGAACATACTAAAACATGGATTACCTTATGTGCATCTTGTTAGACCTATATTTGTCACACTTGTACGTCGTAATAAACAATGCATTTGAACAGGGGTTTCCTTTGTTTCACAGGTGAGGCACTCACACTGCCCCGGAACATCAATGCATTCCTCACACAAGGCACCTTCCCAGATGCACTGAAAATGTGACAGATTCTTCCGCCGCTGAAGAAACCCACACTCGACCCGGATGACTTGGCCATATGCCCATCCATGTTAAAGAGATTTCAGAAGACAGCCACCATCCAGTTGCATGAAAGAATCACTCAGCACAATTTCTATAGGACTACCAATCTGGTTTCTCCTATGATCCTGCACAGAAAAACCACCATCCACGTTATTAAAGATGCTTTACAATTCCAGGACAAAGGAGAACCCTATTTTCTCATCTTATTCGAACTTGCTGCTGCCTTCGATACCTTTGACCGTGAAGCTATCCAATACATCCTTGGTTTCAAAAGAACACTCTTGCTTTGGTTTGTCTCCTACCTCCCCAACAGAGACCAAATCATCCAGATGAGCCCAACTCATTGTAGCATCGAATAGTAACCTGCAGAATTTCACATGGCTCCAACGTGTGCCTTGTCATCTTCAACTTCTACATAGGCCCTTTGGCGGAACTCCTTAAACCAATACACAGATGACACGCAACTTTACCTAAAGATAATTTGCATCAGTGTCATACATCAGCTCACGCACTCTGTGTTCATCCATGCCTGGAAGTGAAGCACACACCCAAAGCTCAACCTGACGCGGACTAAATTAGTTCTCCTAGGAAATCCCACCAAGCATGCACAGGTCCAGAGTTGGCTGACAGACATGAAGCTTGATGGATTCACTCTTTGACTCTCCTTCATTGCAAAATCTCTCAGCTTTACCATTAAAACGCACATTGTCAAGAAGCCATAAGCAGCAAGTTCTCAGCTTGCACTCAGCTATACAAGTCAAGCATTTCATCCCTGATGGAAGTTTTAGAGTGGTTGCCCAATCGCTGATCATCTCCCACCTAGATGGTGACAGTGCTCTACTTTCAAGTCCACCGTGCCACCTGGCCCCTCTGAAAGTTGCCCAGCATACTGCAGCAAACATCATCACAGGACATAGAAAATTCAACCCCATTGCCCTAAGTTTCAAGGAGCTGCATGGCTACCCCTTCAAGTATGCCTCATGTTCAAGACCACATGCTAGTCACAACCAAAACACCACTCTACATGGCTGAGAAACTCAACATCTCCAGAAGCCACAACATCGCCAGGCTGGAAACAAAGAAATGCAAGAGGAAAAATGGAAAGCATACTGTTTCCTGCTGCACACCATATCCCTGGAACAAGTTGCTAACCAGATAACACTGCCCCCTCATCCTACACTTAAGGAAGAACCTAAACACACTACTCTACAAATTACATCCCACCAATCGCTGAACGCTCCACTCAACCTAATCCCCAGCCTCTTGAGACCCCTGTCACCTGCTTATTCCCTCCATCCCAGCTCCTCTCCTACTCTCACACACTTATAACCCTCTTGGTGCACCAACTTTGTATAGTGCTACATTTCTTCCAGCCGGTTTGTGCTTTATAAATCCCATGCATACACGAATATGTGAAAATTGTAAGACATAAGTCACACTTGTGCATTGTATGAAACATCACACTTAAACACCTGTGATGTGTGCCTATTAATGTTGCACATTAGCAAATGCAATCTTGAGATGATGTTTTTGGCCAGGGTGTGAGTGAGTGTTGAATTTAAGGATTCCCGGCTCTTCGTTATCTGTGTTTTGCTGTGCTTTTCAATTTAGTTTACAGGAGAGGACTGGCAACTTTTGGCATGGGGGCAAGGGCAATTTTCTGGCCTGTGGTGCAGTGGCCGAAGCGCACAATGCAGTAGCCCCAACGTGCAGAACAACTTAACTCAACACCAAACTCTACCCCACCCACACATTCTCAAGTGTATACAGTAGACCTTATTGCCATTACTTTCCTTTTATCAACATATCTTTTGATTATGTTTGTGGCTACTTACAGTCCCGGGCCCCAGGGAACCTCTCCCATATATATGCCAAATGTAGTAAAGTGATTTCACAGGGATATTATAATTTGGGAAATGTGAAAGCTGGGATTTGAACTCAGGTTTCCTTATGCCCCAGTTTGTAATTTAACAGCCGGCTATATTTCCTCCTATCCGATCCCATCTTTAGTTTAAGAACAATGTAAAGAGGTGGTGATGCAGAGAATTCATTGTAGAGCATTGCCATAGCTGAGCCAGGGTGCCTGGCTTTGTGTTAAGATCCAAACATAAGCTGACATGGCAAAAGGCCCTGTAGGGAAGGCACGGTATTACAAGTATTACACTGACACAATGGATACAATTTGTAAAACCTTTATTGAAAATGTTGAGGTTGGAGAAACACCTATTCTCCAGCATGGGGTCTGGCATGGATTCACATGCTCATGAATATTCCCCGTCGTCCGGCTGGGAATCCTCGGTAAAGAAAAATCAGTATCAGTTTCGTTTCTGATCTGTCTTTCGTAGTAGTAACCAATCACTGATCTCTGCGTCATACTGACCACAGCCAATGACTGCCCTCTCCCTAAGCCCCGCCTCTGGCAGCCATCTTCAGATTTTTACCGCACGTTCAAGTGTTGGGATCCTCGTGCTGTTGCTCTCGAGCGTTAGTGCTTTTTTCGCGCTTTTTCTTAGGAACATTTTCTCTTTTTCGGTCAAAAGAGCCTCAAGCTCCACCGTTTCTTTATCTGATCAACGGGGACCCGTGTCGGATTCTTCTACACCCCTCAAGGGTGAAGATTTGGTCGAGCCACGCTTTTGGAGGCCTCCAGAAGTTTCTCAGGCCCTTCTCGAGCATGGCCCAGGAGAAGGGAAGCTCGACGCCCGGAAAGCTGTTCAGGGTCTGCCCTGGATGCCAGCTTCAGAATGTCTTTAAGGAGGACGAACACTCCCTTTGCATTTACTGCCTGCATGGAGACAAGACGCACGTGGAGAAGGACTGTGCGTTTTGCGGCAATATGTCGGAGTGGACCATGAAGGACCGCCATCAGCGTCTCGCCAACTGGCTGGAAGCAAAGAGCCCGTCAGGCGAGAAGAAGAAGAAGAAGTCCGAGCGGTCTTCTAAGACCTTTGAGGGCGCCCTGGCGACGGGGGTCCAACAGAAGGCCAAGCACCGCGAGTCCGCTGGCACCGGGAGCGCCGAACGGTCAGGCTCTACGGGCGCCAGGCAGGGCTCATCCTCCCCGGCGCCATCAACCACGATCCAATGCTCTGGCTCGGGTAAGAGGAAGGCCGAGCACCCGGCGAAGCTCCTGGAGAGACCCCGGTCGTGCTCGAAGGCCCCATCGGAGGGGGAGCGAGGTGGTGACCCTCCCCCCAAGGAGAAGGCGGTGAGCGCACCTAAGGTGGTGAAAGCCTTGATCCATCTGGCCAAGGCCTCTATCGAGACAGTCGCGGCGGCCCTGGCTCAGCCTGTGGAGGCTACACCAGTGGTGGCGACCCCGGGGCCCAGAATCTCCCTGCCACGGCGGAGGGAGAACTCTTTCATGACCATTGACAGGACCCCCGTGAAACCTCCGACGGAGAAGAAAAAGGGGGGGCAGGAGGTCGTCGTGGATTCGGCTTCAACCTCGGAGGAGGAGCTGATCGAAGTCCTAGGCCACGGCGCTGGCATGGAGGAAGACCATCCTGTTGGGAGGGACCCTGACGTGGGAGACAATGAGAACATCGTGGGTGCCGACGGGGCTCCTGATCGCCCGTCGGAAAACCCTCAACCAGTGCCACAAGACAACTCGGCGGCCATTTTGTTGGCTTTACAGTCCTTATGCTCGGAGATAAGGACAAGACTGCCGTTACCACCAACGGAGGAACCGCTCCCGACGGGGGACCCGGAGCCAGGCCCTTCTGGGAGCCCTCCTCTTAAGAGAAGAAGGATTCATCCTCCACCTCCTTTTCAACCTTTGCGCCCTGCTCAGCCCTCCTCCCCGTCCACGACACGTGGGGATGATACAGGGACTGACACGGCCGCGACGGGTACTGACGACGAGGTTTACGACAAGGATCTCCCGTCGTCACCTCCCACCCGGGCTTCCCCGCCCGACGAGATTGGATCGTTTCACGCCATGATCGCCAGGGCATCCGAGCTTTTCCAGCTCTGCCCGGAAGAGAAGAAGAAGGAAGGTTTCCTTTATCAACGGCGCGAGACCAAGAGGAAGACGGTCCGCGCTGTACCTCTACTGGACGATATCTGGGATGAGGGTCTCGCCCTCCTCAAGAACCCATCCACAACGCCGGCTAGAAGGGATCGGTACGAGAAGAAGTACCGGGACCCGGACGCGGCCCCCTTGTGCCTTCGGGCACAGCCGAACCCGGACTCGGTCGTCTCCGCGGCGGCCAGGAAGAAAGCGGGGGGGGGGCGCGGCCTCTACGTCAACCTCCCCGCCGGACGGCGAGGGAAAGAAATCGGACAAGATGGGACGCAGAGTCATCTCATCGGCAGCGACGACGATTAAGGCTGCCAACGCCTTGGCTATCGTAGCCCGCTACGACAGGGAGTTGTGGTACAAACTCGCCCCACTGCTGGACTTCCTACCAGATGACAAGAGGGCGGAGGCCCTAGAGATCTTGCAGGAAGGAGAAGTGGCGTCAGACCACGCCATTACGATAGCGACGGACATCGCGGACACTGGATTTCGCCAGTTGGGCAACGGCGTGTGCCTTAGGGGGCGTGGATGGCTCAAGGCTACTGACTTCTGTCAGGACGTGCAGACCAGAGTCTTGGACATGCCGTTCGACGGGAGCAACCTGTTTGGGAAAACAGTGGACGATTCCCTACAGGCCATCAAGGCCGACACGGAGACGGCCCGGGCTCTTGGTGTTCTCCAGCAACGACAGCCGCCCTTTCGGAGCGGCAGAGGTAAACAGGGTGCCTCCAAAGGTTCCAGCAGTGGATTTTCCACCTATCGTCAAGCGGCCCGTTCGTCGTCACAGGAAGCCTACAGAGGACGAGGCAAGTCGGGCGGACCCCGCCGTGGTCGCCAAGGAGGACAAGGCGGCAAAGCCTCGCCGAAGCAGGACTGAACCGGCCGTGGGGTCGGGCCCCCACCGAAGCACCCCGGTGGGAGGCCGGCTGGCGAGCTTCGTCAACGTGTGGGAGTCCATCTCCACTGACCGTTGGGTGCTGGACGCCCTGGCTCAGGGTCACGCGCTCGAGTTTCTAAAGAGGTGCCCGCGCATCCCCCCTGTGGCCAGGAAGGAACATCACGTCCCTCAACTTCTCTTGGAGGTAAGGGCGATGCTCAGGAAGGGCGCCATCGAGCTCGTCCCAAAGAGGCTTCGGGGCTCCGGAGTTTACTCAAGATACTTCCTCGTGAAGAAGAAGACGGGAGGATGGCGTCCCATCCTGGACCTACGACGACTGAACAAATTCATCAAGGTACAGAAGTTCAGGATGGTCACCCTCCAACACGTCCTGGGTCAACTGGAGGAGGGCGATTTCCTGTCGTTGTTGGATTTGGAGGATGCCTACTTCCATATCCCCATCCTAAAGGGACACCGAAAGTTTCTCAGATTCGTGGTCCAAGGGCGTCACTACCAGTTCAGAGCCCCTTCCCTTTGGATTGAGGTCGGCACCCAGGGTGTTCACCAAGTGCCTCGCACCGGTGGCGGCGCGGCTGCGCCTAGATGGGATCCACGTCTACCCCTACCTGGACGACTGGCTCATCCGAGCGAAGACGAAGGAGCTCGCCGTGGAGCACACGGCAAGGACTGTCCAACTACTCACGGACCTGGGATTCTCCATAAACTACGCCAGGTCCCACCTGGTGCCCGCGCAAGACGCACTGTTTCTGGGAGCGAAGCTCGACACAGTGTCGCTTCTGGCCTCTCCGTCGGAGGAAAGGACGAGGGCCATCTTGGGCAAGGTGCAGCGGATGCTGGTTGCGGACGCGGCCAGGGTGAAGTCCATCAAGTCCCTCCTCGGAATGATGTCTTCTTGCATTTATCTCATCCGCCTGTGCAGGCTCCGGATGCGCCCGTTGCAGGAGTTCCTGGACGCGCGCTGGATCCAGACGACGGGCAGCTTCGAGGAGAGGATCACACTCGACGAGAGTTTCCGACGAGCGATCCGGTGGTGGGGCACCCGCGCGCATCTGACGGCGGGCATGGACTTCCAGACCCCCAGCCACCAGGAGACAGTGACCACGGATGCCTCCCTGTAAGGGTGTGGAGCGCTCACCGAAAATCTGCACGCAAGAGGCCTTTGGCTTCCGACGGAGAAGTCCCTCCATATCAACGTCCTGGAGCTCCGTGCAGTGTTTTGGGCCCTCAGGTCCTTTTTTTTTTTCCGTCCCTCAAGGGCAAGGTGGTGAGGATCTTCACCGACAACACCACCACCATGTTCTACATCAGGAAGCAGGGCGGTACCAGATCCCCAGCCCTGTCCAAGGAGGCGCAGGATCTGTGGCATTGGGCCGTCACCCAAGGGATGTTTCTGGTGCCGTTTCATCTGGCAGGAATAAAAAACACCATCGCCGACTCGCTCAGCAGAGAGCTGCGCTCGTGCCACGAGTGGGAACTACGACAGGATCTAGTGGACCGCCTCTTCCGACGGTGGGGCACACCCCAGATTGCTCTGTTTGCGACGGCGACGAACTCCAAGTGCCGGAGGTTCGCCAGCAGGTTTCCCCAGCCGAGGAGCATGGGCGATGCTTTCTCATTCCCCTGGGAGGGCCTGTTTCTATACGCGTTCCCTCCATTGCCAGGGAAGGAGGCGCCATCCTCCATCACGACCCGAAGTCGCTGAACTTGCAGGCCTGGCTCCTGCAGCGTTAGAGTTTGGAGGCTACGATATACCGGCCGACTGCAGAGAGGTTCTTGCAAAGGCCAGGGCGTCCTCAACTCTTAAATGCTATGGACACAAATGGAAGAGGTTCTCTGTCTGGTGCCACGCACAGAAGATTAACCCTCTACGGATTACGGCTCCTCAGGTACTGCCGTACCTACTGACGCTGGCCAAGGCTGGACTGGCGCACGCGTCCATCAAGATTCATCTTGCTGCGATCTCCCGATATACCAGAACCACGGGGCGGACGTCTTTGTGGTCTCATCGTCTGGTGAAAGAATTCATGAAGGGACTGCTCAGATCGTTCCCGCCGGTGAAGGCTCCGGCCCCGGCGTGGGAGCTCAACGTGGTGCTGACCAAGCTCATGGGACCTCCGTTCGAGCCTCTGCACTCGGCTCCGTTGAAGTTCTTGTCGTGGAAAACAGCGTTTCTTGTGGCCATCACCTCCGCACGACGGGTGGGAGAGATCCAGGCCCTTTCCTGCAAGCCCCCGTACTTGACTTTTCACGACACGAGGGTAGTGCTCAGGACGCACCCCTCCTTCATGCCCAAGGTGCCGTCGGACTTCCACCTCAACGAACCCTTGGTGTTGCCTGTTTTCTTCCCTTCGCCTTCGTCGCCGGCTGAAAGGACTTTGCACTCGCTGGATGTGGCTAGAGCGCTGAAGTTCTACGTGGACCGCACGAAGTGTTTTCGGAAGACGTCACAACTTATTGTGAACTTTGGACCTGTCAATCAGGGGAAGGCTCTCTCGAAGGCCTCCATTTCCAGATGGCTCTCCAGCTGTATCACGTACTGTCATCGGTTGGCAAACCGACAGCTGCCCGGCCGTCCGAGAGCCCATTCCACCAGAGCGATCGCAGCTACCACGGCGTTCCTATCTGGTGTGCCCTTGCTGGACATCTGCAGGGCTACTACGTGGAGGTCGACGCACACCTTCACGAAATTCTACTGCGTCGATCGGGATTACAGGGAGGAGTCCAGGGTCGGCCAAGCAGTGCTGCGCAACCTGTTCGCCTAAGGTGAGCCTGGTGAGGAGGTAAGAATTGCTTAATGTTGAGTTTTGGATATAATGCTTAATGTTGAGCCTTTGCCACCTCCCGTGGTTGTGCATGTGTGTACTGCTATGTATTCTTTTATTCATGAGCATGAGAATCCATGCCAGACCCCATGCTGGAGAAGGAACAAGTTACTTACCCGTAACTGTTGTTCTCCAGCATGGGTCTGGCATGGATTCACATGCGAACCCTCCCGCCTACCCCTCTGCGGCTCTTCACTTGGTCATACTGCCACTTCACATGCTACCAAATCTGAAGATGGCTGCCAGAGGCGGGGCTTAGGGAGAGGGCAGTCATTGGCTGTGGTCAGTATGACGCAGAGATCAGTGATTGGTTACTACTACGAAAGACAGATCAGAAACGAAACTGATACTGATTTTTCTTTACCGAGGATTCCCAGCCGGACGACAGGGAATATTCATGAGCATGTGAATCCATGCCAGACCCATGCTGGAGAACAACAGTTACAGGTAAGTAACTTGTTCCTTCTGCCATATAACTAAGATGGGAGTAGTCTTGTCCATCAAACGGTAAACAAAACAGTTATAGTGGAGTCTGTCAAATCAAAATGGCCTATGCTAACAAAAACCTAATACCTGCCCTATTTCTTTTACAGAAAGTTTAGAAAAGAGAAAAGTCAGTGTTCAAATGATAATGTGGCTGAACCGGCTCTCCTCTCCACGTTAGGCCTCACGGGTTAAGGCGATTCATGTAGGCAGGATGGCACACTCTGGCCCGGCATCCAACACAGTACACCGTTCAAAACCGTGGATTGAGGTCCGCCTGGCCTTCCACATTAAAATTTGCTTTCTCTGACTCCCAAAATAATGTTTCAACCAAAACGTTCACAAAGGCCCCCTTCTGCCGGGCTCAGATCTATCACGAAACAGTCCACACAAAATTTCAAGGGGGCTCCCTTACCCAAGCTTAATATACTTTGGGTTTCCTTCTGCCGGGCTCGGACCACTTTCGGATGTCAAAGTCTTTCGAATGTGCGTGGCTTTTCGTTACAGACCACCGCTGGGTTACTTCGACTCAACGTTCATTATGTACTTTCACTCTTGCCTTTTGTGCGGCCTTTAGCTTCAACCAATGCACCTTTTCACAGAGACTTTCGAATGGGCTACTTCCTTTCACCGGACCACTCCGTTACTTAGTATCACTGATCTTGCAGCTGTATATAAAGTTCATTCACAGGTCTGCCTTTCTTTGCATCTCAACCACATGCGTGCAGCCTTCACTTGTGATATGATGTTGCTCCTTCATTCACTTTACCAGACACCGGTCTCTCAGGTCGATTGCCAACTCACTGGCTGTGTGTGCTTCTTTCTTGTTTTGCGTTTTCCAATTTTTGAATCAAGGCTAGTACCACAGGATTGACCCTGCATCCCCAACTCTGCCGTTCACCAGGGAGGGTCGCTGGCATCCTTAAAACACAATGCAATCTTCACTTGTGGGATCTGGGCTTCTCCACGTGTCTTTCGTGGTCTGTTGGAGGCAACAACCTCCAAAAGGGAAGCTTTGAGGTTTTTGGCCCACTGCTCTCGTCCCTAAGTCCGTTGCTCTGCTCCAGTAAGTGTGCCTTCATCCCGGAAGTTCTGCTTGTTCTCGCGTTCTGGCTTGCTTAGATTGTGTCTTTAGGTGTTGCCTTTTACCCGTGTGAAGAGAGCTAATTGGTATCAGGTGAATGCACTTAGGATAAAGTGCCTGACTTTGCCTGACTCGATTAACCGGACATGTCCCGTACGATGTGAGAGAGTTAGTCTGGTTACTAGGTCACTCTCTTCCTCTGCCCAGTGTTTGTGTAAAAAGGGGGGGAGTTGGGTCTTTGGAAAATCCTAAAAAATCGGATGGGGTAGATGAACAAAAAAGGGTGGAATACCTCGTCTCACCATCAGCTTTCTGAACCCCTCACCCAGGTGATCCTCCCACACTGGTCCACCCTCAGGACCTGGATCCAAAGGCGATGGCCCTGCCCTGGTTACCTGAGCTGAGAGATTGATTCCTGGGGACTAGCGGGTGAGGCACCCTGTAGTTACTCACAGCCCTCACTTGGCACCCTGCCTCTCCACCAGTATGCCTTATGTATATGGTTATCATTATAATTACGACTCTACTAGTAGCACTATAGATTATAAACCCATATGACGGAGAGGGTCACTACAGGTAATTAAGGAAAATAAGGCACAGTGATGAAAACTGATTTGCTCATGATCTCTTTATGTGTGAAGTGTGGACGGAGGGGATGGTGTTGAGCCCTGGCTTCCTGGTTCCACCTTTTCCAATGTAAATAGCAGGGGATTCTTCATCTTCTCCTATTTCATTTTTGATATACAAAACAAAACACTTTCCTCAAAGTTGTTCCAAAAGGGCTAAACTAGTACACTATTCAATACATCTGTCTTTCAAAGCACTGAGTCATATGATAAATCAACCTGGCAAAATATAAGAGAAGTCTTAATTGAACACGTGTTAATAAAGCAAGCATGCATCACTTCATCAGAAAAAAAGCAGTTGATACAGTCCCACAATTGGATGCAATTGAATGTTGGTCCAAACCTTTCCAGATTTGTCCCTCTGTCTCATTCACCCTATTTTCCTTACAAGTGACCCTTCATTGTCCTTCCCTTGCACCACATCCTTGATACCCCTTCACCCGCTTCCTTAC
Organism: Ambystoma mexicanum; assembly: GCF_040938575.1. Classification (NCBI taxonomy): domain Eukaryota; kingdom Metazoa; phylum Chordata; class Amphibia; order Caudata; family Ambystomatidae; genus Ambystoma; species Ambystoma mexicanum. The sequence goes on along the minus strand of NC_090928.1, from coordinate 943,063,095 downwards.
AATTTACTTGCAGACATCTGTTCTCCTTTTGTGCCATCCAGCCATCCATTAACTCGTAACTCGTTCCCCTTCCCTTACCTCGCATGCACCTCCTTGTCTTTCTCAGATTGCTCAGCCGCCAATTGCTTGTCATTCACCCCCTTACAATGCCCTAGCTCACATGTAGACTGTGGACCACCTTGATTTGCCAGTCAGTCTCTGCCAGACACAAGAAGAAGCTGTGGCCGAAGTCTTGCTAGTAATTGTAGCTATAGGGTCTGCATTTGGACAAAACTGAGCGAAAGTCATTGAGCAGGTTTCGTTTTTATTGTGCTTCCAAGCTGCCCTTGCTTGGAATATCAACTGCATATTTCAATTCATGGAAGTAAAGGGAACTGTGAGGAGTTCGCTTGGGATCTAATGATGAAGAGTGAGTATAAGTGACCTATTACAGTTATTCATATTTTCAAGAAAGGTGGCTTTCGTGTATATGTGTTTGAGTGTGTCTGTAACTCTGTAAACAGCCCTACAGATAAGCGATGTATCGGCCACTTTTACTCCCTAAAAATTGGCAAATACTTCCAAAAAATAAAAATAGCCAGTAAAAATACTCCTGACAATAAATAGGAAAAAGAATTATAGAATCTTGTGCCCCCTTGTTCACCCTCACAGCTCCATGGATATGTTAGGACCAGTTGTGCACGTAGTACCACAGGAAGAATCCACTATTTTAACTGCCTGATTGGAAGAAGTAAACATGTACAAAGAAATAAATATTATGAAACGTTTTTCAGTTAAACATATTTTTACTCGCTTATAAAATACTCTCATTGGGAATTGGACTTATGTTTTAGTCCCTAAAATCATTTTACTCCAAGCTTTAAAAAATAGGGAGTAACATACTCCCACTTACAAATCTTATCTGGGGCACTGTGTGTAAAGTATACGTGGAAGGATGTATTGGTGTTCATGTGACTATTGTGATGAAGCTGATGATATCTCCTTTCCTGGAGGTAGCTACTCCTCATGTGGCTAGGGGACAGCAGCCGATACCTGATCCTGACCCTGAGGGTGGCTATTTGAGGGAGGATCACATGAAGGGAGGTGCAACACGGGGGGAGTCCCCAGCATCATCAGATGACGCATGGTATCCCCCATTCCCTTTTAGGGATCCTAAGACTCGTCACCCATCCTGATACATTCCCCCCTTTCCCCTCAATGTAACTAGCGCCTAGATACCCAAGGGTTTTGTGCGCTGCAATAAATGTAAAAAATAAATAAAATAAAAAATATAAAAGGGATATCCCGTAAATTCCTCATGCCTTGATGGCATATTGTGATCATCCCCTTCAACAATCCGTATAGCCTGTTTGCAGTATCCCTCAATGTTCTGGAACCAACAGAAGGATAAAGACTGAGATGAGGAAGAGGAGCTGAGTAATATAGAATACTGAGCAGAACCAGAAGGAGCAGCCTAGTGCGTGGAGGAAGCTGAGTGGCCCCAAGCAACTCCCTTCCTTAAAGCAGGAGTTTAAAGATGGAACAGCTGAAAGTAAAGAAGAGATTCAACTGGAACTGGCTAGTCACTGCCGAGGAAATTGAGCGGTCAGGACGACAGGCAAACAAGGAGACGTGAAAGGACCCTAGCGAGACTTTCCAGCTCGGGCTGGGAATCCAGGAGATGATGTCTGAGGAGGCATTGTTGTCTCAGTGATGACCAAGATGCCACAGAACCACAGCGAAGACTGTGGGGCAAGGAGTCTCTGGCAGACGGCAATAGAGGAAGGACTGCAAGAGTTGGTTTGCTGTGCTGGGATCGCAGCAGGAAGAGAAGAGGACCCTTCCTGGCGACGGCAGGAACCGAGAAGCAGTACCAATACTGCCCGAATGTGGAGAAGGGCTCCAGAGCGAAGCAGGATCCACGACAGACATGGAAGCCGGCAGACGAATCTGGTATGTCTATGAAGTGGAGGCGGTATGCCACCTGGTGCTTCTGTATGTTTGACAAGGGAGGTCCGGAGAATGTCAAAGAAAGCCGGTGAGCCCTGAGAAGGGAAACTGGGTCACTGTGGCGCTTCGATAGCTCCATCAAGTACCGATAAGTGCCAGTTTCATGAGTCGGGTGACCCCGAGCAAGGAAGTTTGGTCTCTGGGACATTTGTTAATGAAAGTTAATGAAAGTGGGTTTGTGACTCGGTACTTTGATCAGAATACAGAATGTTGGAAGTGCGTGAATACAAGAACAAAGAGAGAACCTGGCAGGGGAGTATACCAGGTGTCTGAACATTTGATAAAGGAAGTAAATGAAAGTGGGTTTGAGACTCATTGTTTTGATAAGTGATACAGAATATTGGAACTGTGTGAATACAAGAAATACCGGAATAAAGAGAGAACCCTGCAGGAGGGTATACCAGGTGTTTTGTGAGTCTGGGAACCGCACCCAAATTGTGTAAAGGAACTACATGAGAGAACCTGGCAGGAGAGTCATACCAGGCGTCTTGCCAGTGTGGGAACCACACCCACATTGTGTGAAGTAACTACATGAGAGAATGCGGCTGGAGAGTATACCGAGTGTTTTGCAAGTCTGGGACCTGCACCCAAGTTGTGGTACTTGGAAAAAGAGAATCCCAAGGAAGAGCCATGTCCTTAGGATTCTGAATTACATTTATTGTGGAAAACACTTGGTGAAGGTGGTTATTTCCCTTGGGTCATATTGTAACACCAAGAGGAGGGGGGGGTCATCCTCTTGGCTTTAGAGAACTTGCTTATTCTTTGGAACTTTTGTTTTGGTGGAGAGAAACCTGGGGAAGGGAGCCATTCCTAGGAACTATGAACATTATCCATTTGGAACTTTTATTGGATTATAACTTTTTGTTGAGCTTGAACATTTGTGCACTTTTCAAGCCAGAGACAATACCCTTAACGCCTTAAAGTTTGTTTTAGAATGCGAGGGCTAGGATAGTATTTCAGACATGGGATAGTTTTGCTTTGGACATCTTGACACAGGACAGACACTTCGTTTTGGTTGAGGTAGGAAATTACCTAATAGATTAGGGACAGTGAGGCATTTTCCATCCTCGTTATTGTTTAATCAAAGTCTATAACGAATACCATGAGTCCTCTGTGTCTCATTCCTGGTTCCTAACACTATGTACCTATATCTATGAATATGTTGTTGATTTGTATGTCTGTCTTTTATTGTGACATAGGGCCTCATTACGACCCAGGCGGTAAGTTACCGCCTGGGTCGTACCTTTACCACCATGGTGTAAACTACGTTTACGCCATGGTGGTTGGCGGACTTACCGCCCCATTCCGAGGTTGGCGGGGCGGTAAGTCCCCAATCCCCATTTACCCTTCCCCATTCCCATTTTTGCCCCATAGGGCATAATGGGAGTGGGGAAGGCGTTAATTACGCCACTGTAAATTACGGTGGCGTAATTAACATCAAGGTCCCTTAGCGCCATGGATTTTAACACCTTCTAAAAGCAGGTGTTAAAACCTCCATGGCGCTAAGGGACCTCGGAATCAGGCAGTAAGGGTCGGCGCTGTTTACGCCGCCGTAAACCCCTTACCGCCTTAGTCGTAATGAGGCCCATAGTATGTTTCCGGCAAGAACATGAAAAAACATTCACAATCGGGTCATTCAGAGTTGGGTGGTAACAGTAAAATAAACAGTATTGGACAAATATCGCCAATTGAACCAGCCGCCCAATTCAGCGATGGATTATCTCCACCTAAGAGATGTATCTAAAAAATCCAAATTGGCCCTAATTTTTTAAACATTTATTGTTTTATGTACAGAAGTGCAGGGGCTTCCCTTCAATACAGTGAAACAAGCTTTTACCAGGAGCCTTGGTAAAGTGGTGAAAAGGTGGGCATTTCTCATGCAACCCTCACCACCTTACACATATTATGCATTAAATGGTCAGAACTGAGCCTTTATGCATACATAATTTACAGTAGTATTGTGAGACATGATTGTACATAGTCAATTTCCACCTTCACAGTGAAGTTGGAAATGGCTGAAAAAAAGTTTAATAAAACTCCTTTTTATGTTACCATTGTCTGGAGGTATTCCAGAAATACAACCTGGGTGGATTTTCTGAAATGCCACCGTCAGTGGTGGTAACTTTAGCAAGCCGTATTTCGTTTAAAAAATCTGCCCAACTCTGAATTATCCCCTTAGTTTGCAGTTAACTTATAATTAATACCTGAATGCTACATCTTCCTGTGCTTTTTGTTGAACTGTGCCCAAAAGTGAATACCACAAACCGTCTAACAGCCTTTTCTATAACAATCATATAGTAATATCCACTGGTGCTATTCAGGGTGCTATTAAACTCTTTTTGTAATTAACTCACCATTGATCAAGACATTCAGCAGAACTTAGGGGAAGGATTCTTACAGAATGAAACCAAGGACAAACTCTAATAAGATAAGAACACTTAATTCCTTGGCTAGAAGGAGTCCTGATAAGCTGTTGAGGATTGCACAAGACTAATGGTGTATGGGCCACAATGGTGCCAACATTGCCATCCAGGAGCACAGAATCTGTCATTTAAATGCTTACATAGCCGCTTGGTGTTATGAACATGCACCTGCAGCTTAGATTCTTCTCCCTGGAGGCCAACAGGGAACATCTGCAAAATGTCTGAAATCACAACAGCTGCCTCATTCCATCTACACAGAAGCTGAACAGGCTTTTCAGCACTCGGGTTCTTTGAGCTAGGCTAGTTTGTGGAAGGTTTACTCTTTTTCAATTATTGTTTTACATGCTGCAGTTCTGACCCAAGGAACAACAGCCCAGCCAGCCTGCGGTCAATTGCCCCACGCTCCCCTTCCCAGCCCGTCCCTGGTTTAGAATGGGTTAGGATTTGATGCTAAAGTGGCTTATGGAGGTGTGGCACTTATGATTCCCTACAGTAGGGTCTACAGTGTCGGGAGGTTTTAGTGGGGTGTCTGCCTGGCATTTGTATTTTGTGTTTTATTGAATTTGTATATAGCGCTTTTTCGCCAAATCGATGCACTTGTTAGCCTACGTATAGTGGCGATGTTCATGCAGCAGTACGATCAATTTTCAAATTAGAGGTATGTGCATGATGAGATTGATTCAACCTCCCACAGTATTAGCCCCCCACACTCCAGTATGCACATTGCCCCTCTGGATCGAATTCTCTCCTCCAGACCTCGTAAAAATAATTGCTGTGCTCAAACCTTCTTCCTACTCTGACAATATCATCCCGGCCTCCATCATTAAACAATTGATGGGCCCAGCAATCCACAAACGCATCCACATCATTAATGCCTCCCTCACAGAAAGCTCATTCCTGGACACCTTCAATACTGGTGTCATACAGCTGCTTTTGAAAAAGAAAACCTGAGACTGACACGACCTGGCCAACTACTGGCACAAACCACCCGATTATTGGCAAAATCTTGCAAAAATGATAGATTATTGGAGGGTTGTCAGAACTTGTTGGCTGCGCCACTCCTGAGTTGGTTTATAATACAATAAATAGTATGGGGCGGCTTTGCTGCAGAGAAACTAGGACACAACCAAGTGCTAGGACAAAATGTATAAGCAATCAAGAAAATCCACAACGAAGTGCTCTTACTATGAATAAACTAAAACAATTATTAAGTGATCACAGCGAGTTGTTTACTTCAGTAGAAAGATCTCAACAAGTAAACTGAAATAAGCAACTCACTGTGATCACTTTACAATTGTTTTAGTTTATTCATCAAAAGAGCGTTTGCTTTGGGGATTTTCTTGCAAAAAGTCATCACTGCACAATCGCTTGCCAGAATCGAACAACTCCACCTCCTAAATGACAGTCAGAGTTCTGCCCCAAGTGTAGCATTGAGACATCCACCGTCCAGGTGATGAATGATGCCCTCCAAATCATGCGTAAGGGCGACTCGTGCCTCCTCATCGTCCTTCACCTCTCTGCTGCACTGGCCACCGTCAAGCACCGCATCCTCCTCTCCTTCCTCGCCGACAGAATGGGATTCTCTGGCACTGTCCTAAATTGGTTTACTTTCTACCTCTCGGGCAGACACCAAGCCATCAAGATGAAAATGTCACATTCTAACTGACTCTCAGAATGCTGCATGCGGATGATACTCAGTTGTACGTGAGACTAAAAAGCCCACAGGACATGAGTCGTCTATGCGATTACCTAGCCATTATCCAATCCTGGATGTCTACAGCCTACTTCAAACTTAACCCATTCAAGACATGATTCATCTTCATCGATACCTCTGCTAAACAAGTTGTCCAACAATGGCTTAGTGATATGCTCCTAGAAGGATTTGAACCACAACTCTTGGATGCAGCAAAATCCTTAGGCTTCAATATTGACAGTAGACGTCCTTCCAAGAACACATACCAAAGAAGACCCGAACAGCCTTGCTTCAAATCTAAAAAATCAAACATTATCTTGCCATAGGATTTTCAGACCGTAGTGCAGACCCAAATGCTCTTGACAGATCTCCCCTAAAAGTAGTCCCCCACGCTGCAGCAAGTCTTATCACAGGTGTGTGTAAAATTGACCGATCCACTCATGTCCTACGCAAAGTCCATTGCTTCCTCTCCAGGAACCTCAGAGTACCTGCAAGCTAAGCGCTGCATATCTGGTGGCACACGCTCCTCGCGCAGCAAATCAACCAACCATCTCGAATCGCAACTTGTCCCCGAAGAGAGATCAGCAAACAATCCTTCTCTTGTCACACACCCACCCTATGGCTCTTGTCACACACCCACCCTATGGAACCTAATCCCGGTATAGGCTTTAAATGCCCCCACTATTCTCTAATTTCACAAATCTCTCAAAACATGCCTTTTTCTGACCAAGGACTAATCCCACTGGACTCACAGATTGACACACAGACCGCAGATCACAGTACTGCTCTACTGATAAAAGATGTAAGCCCAAACGCTGGCTCCCTAAACGCTATACACCGCTCTGCTGCTCTCCAACTAGATCTGCTTTGTAAACAATGAAATAAATAAATACACGTTTGCATGTTATTTTGTCAATTGATTTGTATGCCTGGTCTAGCACATGAGTTCCACAAGCTTCAGCGTCCCTGTGGTATAGACTAACTGAGAAGACTATGTTTTAAAGTTTGTCTCTGAGTTTTATCCATGAATGGAGAAGTATTTTATCCTATTTATTTTTAAAGTATTTTATTGGCATTTATCTTTTGTTAACATTTGCACAGTAATCAATTAAAACTTTGTTTCTATGAAGTGAAGGGGGAGGGAAATGGGAAAAATAAACAAACTAACTAAACAACTAGTCTTCTTGCCACATAAGTGTGCTGGGGGTTTTGCCCCAGTTTGATTGATCTTTTCGGCATCAGAGTTCTCCCGGTGATGGGCTGGCGGAGAAGTGCCAAATTTGATAGTTATGTGGGTGTTTCCGCTGGGTATTTGGCTTTAAGTCTGATTCAATGGTGTCTCAGTGGTCAGAGGGTAGTTCAGCGGGGTTTGTCGTCCGACGGGTGAAACATATCTCGTATTAGTGCTTTCCAATCCTCGTATGTTGGGCTTGCTTCTCCTCCCGCTCTGTCTACTCCCTCTCCCCATACCTTTGTTTCGGCCCCAGACCAGTGCTCTAGTTCTCTGTACCATCTCTCAAAGTGGGGGCTCTTGGGGGACTTCCATGCCATTGCTATGACTCTCTTGGCCAGCACACACACCATGTGCATAAGTTTCACTATGGGTCGCAACTTGCTTATTCTAGGGTATGTGCCGAGTAGGCATTCCTTCTGGGACCAATTATATCTTGTCACTCCTGCTCTTCTGCAGGCCTGCTCCACTTTGGACCAGACATTTTGGGTGTTCAGGCATCCCCAGAACATGTGCGTCATTCCCGCTCCCTCTGAGTTGCATCGGGGACATAGTGTGGTGCTGGACTGGTTGGTTGATTCTAGCTATCTTCTCTGGTGTCATGTACGTTCTGTATAGGACCTGTAGTTGGATTAGCCTGAACCGGGCGTTTCTCGACACCTCTCTAGGGTATGTTAGGATTCTTTCCCATTCCTTTTCAGTGATTTCTTCTCCCAGGTCCGCCTCCCACTTTCATTTCAAAGCCTCACTTTTAGGGTTGGGTCTGTCCGACAGTTGGGCATAAAGCCTAGACACTGGTTTCCAGCCGTCCCCTAGGTTGTATTGCAGTGTGATCAGTGGGTTTAGCTCTGGTTCATCTGGCCACTCTTTCCATTGTGACTTGGTGCCCTCTCTGACTCTTCTATACCATAGGAATTGGCCGATGGGTAGGCCCTCATTGGTCACCCTAGTCTCGAATTCCCTAAAAGTACCATCTTCATATGTGTCTCCCCAGGTGTAGATGCCATGCCTCTCCCATTGTCTCATTCGGGCTAGATCTGCCTTCCCCTTGCATACCCCCGCTGCAATCGGTATGTCTGCGGAATAGGGGTGTGCCCCTCTTGTATGTCTCTGGGTTCTAGTCCAAACTTTCCTGCCCAGCTCTACTAGCATAGGGATTTCCCCCAGGCACTCCGCCGGGACCCATAGTATTTCCTTCAAGTTCGCTGGGGCTACAGGTTGTCTAAGTAACCTGGTTTCAGGGGTATGTTCATCAGCCATCCATTTGGCCTCGTGACTTAGTTGTGCAGCCAGGAAGTATTTTCCTAGGTCTGGGAGTTGGATTCCGCCTGCTGTGTATGGTAGCATCAATATGTCCAGTGATATTTTGTGTCTGGTGTTGTTCCACAGTAGCTCCCTTAATAGTTTTTCTAATACCCGGAAAAAGGAGATCGGGATGAGGTAGTGTATGTTGTGAAAAAAGTATAGGAATCTTGGAAGTACTATCATTTTAACCACTGCAGCTCTGCCCATCATTGATAATGGTAGTTTTGACCAGAATTTCATTGATTTTCTAAGCCCATGTACCGCAACCTGAGTGTTGCCCCGGTGTGTTTGTTTGGGGGGTGCCAGATGTTAACTCCCAGGTATCTGAAAGTGTGGATTTTCCATTGGATTCCCACCGTTGGGAGGTCAGCTTTGGTTCGTGTAGCTAGGCCAGCCAGGGGGAATATGCTGGATATCTCTTTGTTGAAGGAGATCCCTGACACCCGGGCAAAGTTCTCTAAGACCTCTAGGATTGTTGGTAGGTTAAGGTGGGGGTCCCTCAGATATAATAGGACATTGTCTGCATATAGTGAAAAGATGTGCTATTCGCCCCCTATTCTAATGCCAGCATCGAAAAATTGCTTCCTCATATATATAGCTAGCGGTTCCAGTCCCAGAATGTATACCATGGGTGATAGTGGGCAACCCTGCCTGGTGCCCCTCTGGATGTCCCATAGTCCTGACACTGTCTTCCCAGTCTTGACTCTTGCTACGGGTGATTGGTATAGTATTTTTATCCATCTAATGAAGGATGCCCACAACCCGAACTGTCTCAGGACCTCCAGCAACCACTGCCAGTATATGCAGTCAAAGGCGTTTGTGGCATCTAAGGAGACCACCTCGTATGGTTCGCGTAGGTCTTTAGTTTGCGCCACTATATGTTGTAGTCGACGCAGGTTCACTGCTGTGTTCCGGCCTGGTATGAACTTGTTCTGGTCTTCATGTATTAATGTGCCTATCACCTTTGAGAGTCTTCGGGCTAGGATAGTGGTTAGTATTGTTATGTTGTAATTGAGCATGGCTAGTTGCCTGTATGATACACATTCTTCTCTGGGATTCCCAGGTTTGGGGATCGGTACTATCAGGGTCTCCCTCATGCTTTTGGGTTATGTCCCTTTCTCGTAGGATTCTTTAGAGACTTCCAAGAGGATGGGGCACAGGGTTGTTTCGTACGTTTTATAAAACTCAGGGGGCAGTCCATCACTGCCCAGGGTCTTGCTCGTGGACAGCGATTTTACTGCCTCGGTTATGTCCTCTATTGATAGTTCCTCATTCAGGGTAGCTACCTGTCATGATCTCTGCTTCCAAAAGGTCAGGGTTTTCCCAACTCCCTTGGAAGCAGATCCATAACCCAGGTTCCGAGTGCCAACCAGTCCCAATTGGGACCTTTTGGACCCAGTCCTGGCGCCAGTGGCACCAGGCTCATAAATATGCCCAGTCCCAGCGCTGGAAGCGCCGGGCTCATAATGCTTGGGTGGACTTACCTTCAGCAGACCATGCTGCTTACTTGCCTGCCAGTTGAGCCTCAGATCCTCTTCTGTTTGGAACTACTTTTCCTGTTGGGTGGGGCTGGAGCCACTCCCTAGATTCAGAACACTGGAACTCTTCTGGAAGGCAGGAACTCTTTTCTTACCAGGAACTCTTTTCTTACTTAGGCGTGGCTGTGGAAGGAGACACCTAAGCACTACAGGAGGCTATTTAAACCACACCCGGTGGATGAATCTTGCTTTGCGTTATTCTGCAACCTCTGCAGCAGAACGCTCATCGTGTCTTCTGCATCCGGTCCTGGGCCTAAGGAAAAAGGCTTACCATCCTGAATCCAGTCTTCAGCAACACCTATAAAGACAAGAAAGAACAGGTTAGCATTCCGGCATCTGAAAGGCAAAGGCTTACCATCCTGAATCCAGTCTTCAGCAACACCTATAAAGACAAGAAAGAACAGGTTAGCATTCCGGCATCTGAAAGGCAAAATCTTACCTACTCTTCGTGCGCTCCGGAGGTCTTCACACTGCATTCCGGCATCTGAAAGACAAAAGCTTACAAACTCTTCGCACGCTCCGGAGGCCTTCGGCGCTGCATCCCGCATCTGAAAGACAAAACAAGGTGCGTTTAAAGACATTGGAGAACTTTAATACTCACGTGCCATTACTCCTTTCCACATCTAATCCAGTGGGTATTCCGGCACCCTGCAGCCGCTCCGAACTCGTACCTGCAAAATAAAAAGACAGTTAGAGCGCATCGTGAAGCAGGCAACAAGCGCTTACTTACGTGCTTCCAGGCGCTTCTATTCATCACACGGGCTCTATCTTCAACTCACTTCAGCCTGTCATCCGCCATCGCCGGAACCCTGCAAAACAAGAGACATCATTACTAAAGACTTTAAAGACATTTGAATGACTCGAAACTTACCGTTCGTGCAGTAAACGACGGACAGCAGTCCTCTGAAGTCAAGAGGCCTGCGCTACCTATCCAGTGAAGAAACTGGTTACAGCACCCTGCACCGAGGCAGATGGAGAGCTTGGCATTCACTTACCTAAGGTGAGAGCGTTAACCTTTGGGGGTCTACAGGAGAGGAGAAGAGGAAAGAGATAGGGACACCCCAATAACCCCAGTTCATTAACCCCATATTTTCTATCTGCAGACATCTTACTCCACACGTCAGGCATACAGTGCACAGAGGTCCAGCCCAAAGAGCCAACCGGGTGCTACACATCACCTTTGAAGATACGGTAGTCGCCCAGTCAAGACCGGCGCCTCTGCGAGAATCAGGTGAGCGTTACAGAACGCAAAGCCTACCGCAAAACTCTCACCCAGGCGCTATGGAAACCTCGGATACTGACCCCCTAGCCCGGTTACTTGGGGAATTAAGGGCAGAAGTGCATGCAGCTCGTCAGGAAGCGAATGCTCTAAGAAGGGAACTAATTATTTCCAAGGAGAGAACAGACAATCTTGCTAGACAAGTGCTACAGTCACAAGCCGGACAGACCCCGTTACCCGCATCAGGGGCAAATCTTCCTTCAACATCCTCTATGAATCCAGTGCAGATCAACCAACCTGGGAATGTACCTTTGGCTCCGCCCGAACGATTTTCTGGTGACCCAAAGAGGTTTGCAGTATTTATCAATCAGTGCCGGTTGCACTTCTTATGCCGGCCGGCCAGCAGCCTTTCCAACTGATCAAGCAAAAGTAGCTTTTGTACTTTCGTACCTTAGTGGCAATGCGGCAGACTGGTCGATCCCTCTAGTTAATCAAGATGATCCGGTTCTCCATGATTTTCAAGCCTTTCAGCTTAGTATGGAAAAACTGTTCGCAAGACATTCACAGGGGCAGACCTTGGACAATGAGCTTCTTTCGTTGCGACAGGGTAATCAAGACCTTTTGGCTTATATTGCATCTTTCAATAGACTAATAGTGGAAACTCAATGGCCTGAGGACAAAAGGATTACGCTGTTTTATAGAGGTCTACGTGGAGAGCTCAAAGATGTTTTAGCCCAAGTAGTGAATCCCCCACAAGACTGTTCGGATTATATAGACTTGGTCGTTCAAATAGATCACAGGCTGCAGAACAGGAAGGCCGATCGTTCCAAGTTTGATGCTCGAGTATTTTCCAAACCGCCAACTCCTTCCAAAGGAGTAGACTCCGGGGAACCCATGCAAATAGGGGGTCTGAAAGGTCCTCTAACACAAAGGGAGCAGGAAAGGAGGAAACAGTTGCAATTATGCCTATATTGCGGAAACTCAGGGCACTTTCTTCGAGACTGTCCGGTGAAACCTGCCAAGAAGGCAGTAGGAGCTGCAGTTACCAAAGTTACAAACTCTGAGCAGGGAAACGACCTCGCCCGACAAGAATAGAGGTCCTCTTGCCGAGCGTGAAAACCAGTTCCGTGACCTCGCATTTCGTGATACCTATGGTCCTCATTAGCCCTGATAATCTGGATCGATTACATGCAATTGAAGCTTACGTCGACAGCGGTGCCATCGGCAATTATGTGGATCATGAAATGGTTTTGAGGATGAATCTAACTCTTTGTCCCAAGGCTGTAAAGGACGTCATTACTACGGTGGATGGTACGGAGATAGCCTCCGGGCCAGTAACGCATACCACTCAAGAGGTGACGCTAGTAAGTCAAGATGGACACCATGAGAAGATCGTGTTCGATGTGATCAAGGCCCCTCAGTTTCAGATTATTCTAGGAATACCTTGGTTAGAGAAACACAATCCTCTGATCGATTGGCGAGCAAGAACGGTCCAGTTTCCAGAATGTGTCTCTACTTGTCACCCTCCACCTGGTGTTGCACTGGCCGCAATTTCTTCAGAGACTCCCCAGTTACCTCCCGAATACCTAGAATACCAAGATGTTTTCCGGAAGGATCAGGCTAACTCTCTACCTCCTCATAGGTCTTATGACTGCCAGATAGACCTGATACCTGGATCTACTCCTCCTTGTAGTAGAATTTATGCCCTCACCGAGCCTGAGAACCTTCACCTTCGACAATACCTGGATCAATACCTGGCAAATGGGTTTATTCGTCCTTCCAAGTCCCCTGCTTCTTCAGCTTTGTTCTTCGTTCCAAAAAAGGAAGGAGACCTTAGAACTTGTATCGATTATCGCTCCCTGAACCAGATCACCGTTAAGAATAGATATCCGTTACCTTTGATCCCTGAACTCCTGGACCAAGTCAGAAAAGCATGCATATATACAAAGCTGGATCTTAGAGGAGCTTACCACTTGGTACGAGTAAAAGAGGGCGATGAATGGAAGACGGCCTTCCGCACCAAGTATGGGCTATTTGAATATCAGGTCATGCCCTTCGGACTTTGCAATGCCCCGGCCGCCTTTCAATATTTTATGAACGATGTCCTCAGAGAGCTCATAGATGTATGTGTTGTTGTTTACATCGACGACATCCTCGTTTATTCTTCATCGGAATCTGAACATCGGAAACACGTGAAAATGGTCCTTGAAAGATTGCGTCAACACAAACTTTTCGCTAAGTTGGAAAAATGTGTTTTCAACGTGACTGAAGTTGAATTCTTGGGATTCATATTATCACCTGGCGGAGTGCGTATGGATTCAAAGAAGGTCGATGCAGTTCTCAAATGGCCATCACCATCCTCCGTAAAAGGTGTGCAAAGCATGTTAGGCTTTGCTAACTTTTACCGCAGGTTTATCCCCGAATTCTCTCGAATAGTCCAGCCCATCACTGCCTTGTTAAAGAAAAACAAACGTTTTGAATGGTCTACCGAGGCGGAACAAGCTTTCCAGGATTTGAAGACTAAATTTATCTCTGCACCAATCTTAAAACACCCTCGCCCCGAACTCCCCTACATCGTGGAAACTGATGCTTCAAGCCTTGCCATGGGGGCAGTTCTATCACAAAAGGACCCGGTAACCAATCAGTTGCATCCCGTGGCATTTTGGTCCCGCAAATTCTCGCCTCCTGAAATCAATTACACGATTACTGACAAGGAACTTCTGGCTATCAAGTCTGCCTTTAAGGCTTGGCGGCATAATCTGCTGGGGGCCCGACACACCGTTACTGTGATTACGGATCACCGAAACCTGCAATATTTGAAGACCGCAAAAGCCCAATCCTCTAGACAACTCCGTTGGGCATTATTCTTTGCCGAGTTTGACTTCATAATTACCTATCGACCTGGTACAAAGAACGGTAAAGCCGATGCCCTTTCTCGGATGGGAGTGGAAGAACACTTGGTTAACCCTAAACCTGTACCAATCATTCCCGAACAAAGAATTCTGGGTGTAATCGCCACAGAATCCATAAAGGAAGTTAAGGATAAAGCCAGGCAACTTGTAACTCCAGCAGACATACAGAATTGGCATCTGCAGGGAAAGGACTTTGCAGTAAAGGACAACTTATTGTATTTCCAAGAACGATTATACCTACCCAGCACAGATTTACAGAAAAAAGTAATCTCTTGTTATCACGACTCTTTAATGGAAGGTCATCCCGGTATAGCCAAGACCTCAGAAAAGATCAAGCGCTACTTCTGGTGGCCGTCTTGGAAAAAAGATATCAGAGACTTTATAATGTCCTGTGGAGTATGCGCCCAAAACAAGAGTCAAAAGGAAAGACCAGCAGGCCTCTTATGCCCTATTGACATCCCACCTCGCCCTTGGCATACGCTTTCTATGGACTTCATCACCGATCTACCTCCATGCTCCGGATACAATACGATTCTAGTAATCGTGGACTTATTCTCCAAGATGGCGCATTTCATTCCGCTCAAAGGCTTGCCAACAGCAGCAACTCTGGCCCGAGAATTTCTCGAAAACATCGTCCGACTGCACCGTTTTCCTTCCGTTCTAATTTCGGATCGAGGTAGTCAATTTATTTCTCATTTTTGGCGAAGTTGCTGTCGGTCGGCTCAAATTGATGTGAGACTATCGACCAGTCACCACCCTCAGACCGACGGACAAACCGAGAGGACCAATCAAACTCTGGAACAGTATTTACGCTGCATGCTGCAACAAACTGAAAAAACTTGGAAAGATATCCTTTGGATAGCCGAGTATGCCTACAATAACTCTGTCCATTCGGGAACTGGGAAAACCCCGTTTTTTCTTTTGTACGGCAGTCACCCTCGAACCTCGGAGTTGGATCCCCTCCAAGATCTTGAAACACCAGCAGTAGACTACCTGCATTCTACAATCACCCAAGCCTTTAAGGAAGCTGTTTTTCACCTTCAAAGGGCTAAAGAACAATACAAGAAAGGAGCAGATCAACATCGGAAGGAAGCCCCTCACTATCAAGTAGGGGATCAAGTCTGGTTATCCACCAAATATCTATCTCTAAAAGGGCCACGCACATTCAACCCAAGATACCTTGGTCCCTATTCCATCACTACCATAGTAAACCCAGTAGCGGTCAAGTTGGACTTGCCCCCGCACATGAAGATACATCCGGTCTTCCACGTCTCTCTATTAAAACCCGTGCAACCTCAAACCCGACTAACCAAATCTCCAAAACCTATCCTAGTGGATGGAGAACTCGAGTTTGAAGTCAAAAGCATTCTGGACTCCAAGATCTCCAAATCTAAACTATTCTACCTAATTGACTGGAAAGGCTACGGCCCCCAAGAGAGATCCTGGGAACCTGCTGAATATGTCCACGCTCCTCGCCTAATCAAAAGATTTCACCGAACATTTCCTGACAAGCCAAAACCCCCGGAGAAGCCCGGTTTGGGAGGGGCCTTGAGGGGGGGTACTGTCATGATCTCTGCTTCCAAAAGGTCAGGGTTTTCCCAACTCCCTTGGAAGCAGATCCATAACCCAGGTTCCGAGTGCCAACCAGTCCCAATTGGGACCTTTTGGACCCAGTCCTGGCGCCAGTGGCACCAGGCTCATAAATATGCCCAGTCCCAGCGCTGGAAGCGCCGGGCTCATAATTCTTGGGTGGACTTACCTTCAGCAGACCATGCTGCTTACTTGCCTGCCAGTTGAGCCTCAGATCCTCTTCTGTTTGGAACTACTTTTCCTGTTGGGTGGGGCTGGAGCCACTCCCTAGATTCAGACACTGGAACTCTTCTGGAAGGCAGGAACTCTTTTCTTACCAGGAACTCTTTTCTTACTTAGGCGTGGCTGTGGAAGGAGACACCTAAGCACTACAGGAGGCTATTTAAACCACACCCGGTGGATGAATCTTGCTTTGCGTTATTCTGCAACCTCTGCAGCAGAACGCTCATCGTGTCTTCTGCATCCGGTCCTGGGCCTAAGGAAAAAGGCTTACCATCCTGAATCCAGTCTTCAGCAACACCTATAAAGACAAGAAAGAACAGGTTAGCATTCCGGCATCTGAAAGGCAAAGGCTTACCATCCTGAATCCAGTCTTCAGCAACACCTATAAAGACAAGAAAGAACAGGTTAGCATTCCGGCATCTGAAAGGCAAAATCTTACCTACTCTTCGTGCGCTCCGGAGGTCTTCACACTGCATTCCGGCATCTGAAAGACAAAAGCTTACCAACTCTTCGCACGCTCCGGAGGCCTTCGGCGCTGCATCCCGCATCTGAAAGACAAAACAAGGTGCGTTTAAAGACATTGGGGAACTTTAATACTCACGTGCCATTACTCCTTTCCACATCTAATCCAGTGGGTATTCCGGCACCCTGCAGCCGCTCCGAACTCGTACCTGCAAAATAAAAAGACAGTTAGAGCGCATCGTGAAGCAGGCAACAAGCGCTTACTTACGTGCTTCCAGGCGCTTCTATTCATCACACGGGCTCTATCTTCAACTCACTTCAGCCTGTCATCCGCCATCGCCGGAACCCTGCAAAACAAGAGACATCATTACTAAAGACTTTAAAGACATTTGAATGACTCGAAACTTACCGTTCGTGCAGTAAACGACGGACAGCAGTCCTCTGAAGTCAAGAGGCCTGCGCTACCTATCCAGTGAAGAAACTGGTTACAGCACCCTGCCCCGAGGCAGATGGAGAGCTCGGCATTCACTTACCTAAGGTGAGAGCGTTAACCTTTGGGGGTCTACAGGAGAGGAGAAGAGGAAAGAGATAGGGACACCCCAATAACCCCAGTTCATTAACCCCATATTTTCTATCTGCAGACATCTTACTCCACACGTCAGGCATACAGTGCACAGAGGTCCAGCCCAAAGAGCCAACCGGGTGCTACACATCACCTTTGAAGATACGGTAGTCGCCCAGTCAAGACCGGCGCCTCTGCGAGAATCAGGTGAGCGTTACACTACCTGGGCTTTGTTTAGTGTTGAGAGGCCTATTTCTTCGAGGGTGTCTAAGATGTCCCTTTGCGGTACCATTGTTGTGTGGCTATACAGCTGGGAGTAGAATTGGCTAAATGCCTCATTGATTTCCGGCTGAGATTAGTAAATCTCACTTGTGGAGGTTTTAATTTCAATGATCGGGTGTTTCGGGTGTTCCTTTTTGCATAGCCATGACAAGAGTCTGCTTGGTTTATCACCTTCCACGTGTGCCTGGTTATGTAATCAAATTTGGCTGGTCTTGCCCACGCATTTTGGCAGTCATTTCTGACTGTGGGAAGTTCATCCTCTGCTTCCCTTGTTTTAGGCGCAGCGGTTTCACGCTGGGTGATTCTCTCTTCACCGGCTTCTAATTCTTTCCGTAGGGTTTTCCTTATACCCCCAGTGCTG
Organism: Ambystoma mexicanum; assembly: GCF_040938575.1. Taxonomy (NCBI): domain Eukaryota; kingdom Metazoa; phylum Chordata; class Amphibia; order Caudata; family Ambystomatidae; genus Ambystoma; species Ambystoma mexicanum. Next base: position 943,045,306 of record NC_090928.1, on the reverse strand, counting down.
GCGATGACCTCTCCCCTGATCACCACTTTCAACACTTCCCATAATGTGTCCCATCTTTTTACAGAGCCTATATTGATGTCTAGATATTCCTGTATTTTGTCTCTGAGGTCTTCTTTGAAGGCCCCATCGGTGAGGGCTTCTGCTGGCATTCGCCACATTGGCGTGGGTGGTCTGGGCCCTTGTGTTTTCCATTCCATAAGGAGTGGGGAGTGGTCTGATATTGATCTTCCCAGGTAGGACGCTGACTCCGCTTGGGGAAGGTGCTGTTTGTCTACAAGCAGGTAGTCAATCCTAGTGTTCCACATATGGGGAGACGAAAAGTATGAATATGCCCTATGGTTCGGGTGAAGTTCCCTCCATACCTTAGGTAGGTCCAGGTTCTCTAGTACTTTGTCCAACGGTGATTGGGAATTCCGTTGTTGGGGAGGTAAGTGTTGACGATGCATATTTCCTGCTGTTCAATGCAATATCAAGTACTGCAAATATCATGTACCTCCCTTCAGTGCCTACTTCTTTTGACTGTAGCTTGAAGGGCACTCTGTTGTCGATCCAGGTGTAAACTCCACGTGCATGTTTAGAGTAGGGAGCTCCAAAGCCCTGACCTTCCCCACCATTCGGACATTTTGGCAGTGTCTTCAGCTGTTAGGTGTGTTTCTTGTAATAGTGCGATGGAAACATGTTTCCTTTTCAAGTATGATTTGATCCTGTTCCTACGCATATAGGAGCCCATCCCTCTGACATTCCATGTCATCACCTTGATGTTATCCGCCATCATCGTATTGCATTGTCCTAACAATGTCCATTTTTTCCGCGTGTGTATTGTGGCGAAGAATAAAACAAGTTTTAAACAGTAACTTGGTGAACTCAACCAACTGCACCCAGCAGTTGCGCCCCGCGGACAGTGCTCAGGTGCCCCCGCTACCTCTTAGCCTCTCCAAGCCATCCTTGGCGGGTTGTGATGCAACTGCAACAGGCCTGCATCAGTCCTTTCATGGGGTTGTGTCGTTTTGCACGGGTCAGTCAATGTGGCGGACCTCCCGTCACGTTGGCAAAGGCTTTGGCGAAGGTAATTACTTGCCGTGGGTGCAACACTCCAGTAGGGCCCTTTTAGGTCAGTGTTGTGGTCGTGCCGCCATCTCACCATCGTCAGCCATGTTGTTGTGTTCAAGCCACATGTTTGCCGCTGCTGAAGACGCTAGGAAGATGGCTCGTCCTTTGTGTATGATCCTGAGCCTGGAAGGGTAGAGTAGCATGTATTTAAGGTTCAGCTGCCGCAGCCTGGCTTTAACTGGAACGTAAGAATTTCTCGCCCTTTGGACAGCTGGGGTGTAGTCTGGGTATATTGTGATCTTTGCATTGTCCCTGCATATCGCACCCTCTTCGCGTGAGTGTCGTAGTATAACCTCCCTGTCTTGGAAGTTTAGGATCCTGGCTATAATCGGACGAGGGTGCGAGCCAAGTGGTGGCCTTTTCTGGAGTGCTCTGTGTGCTCTTTCGATAGAAACCCTTGGGAGAGTCTGCCGGCACCTACTTCCTGTTGTAGCAGAGTCTCTACAAAGTTTGTGGGGTGGCGTCCCACAAGTCCCTCCACAACACCTATTAGGCGAACGTTGTTGCGCCTGGATCTTCCTTCAGTGTCCTCTGCCCTTTCGTCCAGTATTCTGTTGCATTTCTGCAGCTCCTCCACTTAGATCCGGACCTCCTTGAACGTTGTGGACATCTCTTGCTGTTGCGATTCCGTGTTTGTCACACGTTCTGCAAGATTGCGCATGTCTTGGCGCATTAGTTGTATGTCCGATTTCACTTCCTCTATTTTGGTGTTGATGAATGTCCAGAGTCCTGATATTGCCTCTAGTATCTGCTCCTCTTTGGTGTGCGCCTCAGGGGCCCCCTGGGTTGGTTCGGTCACTTTGGTTTCCTGTCTTTGTTCCTTTGGGCGGGCTGCTGCAAAGGATTCCATGATGTTAGTTTTGAATTTTCCTTTGGGAAGGGGCATTGCTTTGCCTTGCAGTTTGGGACTGCCAGGGGTCACCAGGCTGTGTCAGTCCTCTTGTGTTTCAGGCTTGCGTTTGCGTGTGCTTCTGTGATTTCCGCCCAGTATGTCTCTGGTTTGAGTTCTTCTTATTCCCTCTGGTTGTTGTGAGCTGTTCAGTTGGGCGGTGTCCACCAGGCAATGTATTGGCGAGAGCGGGCAGTTGCTGTTGTCTGATGCGGTGGTCAGTATCTGTTCCAGGGGTCTGCAGCGTTTGGGCTTTGTGTGCTTATGCGCTTAAGCAGCAGTTCCCCACTTGTGTTACTGTGGCTCCTGATTTGGCTGACCCCTCAGTTAGCCTCGCCAAGTGTTGGGTTGCTCTGGTGGGTCTGCGTTATCCCCAGTTGCTGGTGCAGTCTGCGCCGCCATGGGGGTGGGCAGCGCGAGCGTGTCCCAGGTCGAGTAATGCCGGCGTGCTCCTGTTCAGAGCTAGCAGGTCGCCAGTTCCCACTAGTATTTGGGGCTACAGTGTGGTGTGGAGTGGTCTGGCACCCACGCTTCGCTGTAGGGGTTGTGTTTGGTCTTGTTAGCACCCCCGTTTACAGTATTGCTTCACGGCTTGTGTTTCCTCATAGGTCTAATAAGATGCATCTAGTGTTCACTGTTTGTTGTACAGGGCAGCAGCTTGCGCTTGTCCAAAGTTGTCTCAGCTTCCCTTGTAGAAGTCCCTTCTGGTGCGTCACCGTTGCCGAATGCCCCCCCCCCCCGTTGAGTGTTGCGTGTGTGGGGGCGGCAGGTCTAGTACATAGATGGTTTGGCTGCTCTCAGCTTCATCCGGGAGGGCTTCGGTTTGTCCCCAGGAGCTGCGCGTTGAAGTTCTGTCCGGGTATGCCCCCTGCACTCCCCGGCTCACCTTGTGTTGGTGGTGGTTCTCCTCTAGGGCCGGGCAGCCTGCTCCCGGTGCGGTATGCTTCCGCTCCATCTGGTCTCAGACCTGGGTTGTTGGCTGAGCGGTTGCTTCCGGGCGCCTCTGCATCGGTGCCCGAGTCGGGCTCGGCCGCGCGTCGCCTCTTTCTTGCTTCTTCCCCGCCTCTTCCCGCTTTGCCCTGTCTTCAACGACCGGCCTCTGTCTCCGAAGCCACACTTAGCCTCCAATGATGTGCGCTTCCACGGCGATTGCCGCCGTCACTCCGCCCAGCCTTCGGTTGGTGCGTGCTGATCTCACGTCGCTGATGGTTTCAGTCCTCAGCGCCGTCCGCCATTTTGGGCGATCCTGGAGGCACAACTTCTGGCACTTGCTAAGGGGGTTTGTAGGCAGCGGTTCCGCTCGTACTTGCCACTGAGTATGCAGAGTCGGTTCCCCCACAGGAACGTTCAGTCGCTACCTTTGTGCATTAATTTCGCCGTGTTTTAAAAGGATCAGGACGGGAGCTCGGACCTAACACGTCCTCAAATCATGTGCGCAGGCCACGCCCCCCTCGTATTTTATCCTATAAACAGCAAACTTACCTTTGCATTCCTTGCTTGCACATTGCTATGCTCACTGGATTTTCTTCTGGCAGGCATTCATTTGCTTGTGCAAACAGTATGGGTTTGTGTGTTGTGTTTGTAGTTCTGCTATATATATAGTGTTCATTTTCTTCCATGTTTGTCGAGTAATGCAGATGATTTGTGTTTCACAGTTTAGTCATATATTACTTTGGTCCATCCCCCTTACTGTACAGGTGTTCCAGGTTGGGTGTGCTGGGTATTTATTTTTATTTATTTATTTGCATTTTTAAAGCACTCACACAGCCCGGGGGCATGGAGGTGCTGTTACAGGGATATGTCTCTTAGTTGCGTATTTATAACACGCTTAATACCCAGAGGTTTCTAAGCACGGACCTAGGGATCGAACCTGTGTTGCTTTGTTTCCAAGGCAAGCACGTTGCCACTGAGCTATCCTCCCTGTATGGATGTTTGTGTGTTGGCCGGTAGACAGTTTATTTTGTCTGGCCCTAGTTTCTTCCTCCACAAACTACTTTCATGTTCTGAATTATTGATAATTTTTAAGCACTTAAAAAATCTATATCTCAGGTTTGGCTGATGCAATTTGAAAGATTTTTGCAGTGAGCACTACTTCAGCGTCAGGCTGTGGTGTGTTCCATACATTTTGAAAATCGAAGCACAAATTGTTACATATCATGAGATAAATAGTGCCCTTTTCACCCTTTGTGGAAAACCCCACATAACACAATGTTTTCCGGCATGGAAACTTGATGAAACTTCACCATGTGCAGAATGATTGTTCAGATATGACCAGATCATTGGTGTATCAAGAGAAAAGCATGTTTGCATTTTCCTGTGCCAAGTCTGTTGTAACCATAACTATACTTCCAATATATATTACGTGGTCGGCGATACTGATTGTTTTGTGCACTCCCCATAGGAAGAGCAGCAACACCCAAAGCAAGAGCGCTGTTTGGGTGATTTACAACTTGGGCACCATTCAATACATTATCATGAAACAGTTTCCAAAAATTATAGACCTGACTGAACTATTTTGGAAAGCTGGGTGGTTTGGTCAAGTTGGGAGCAAATTCATAGGGTGGTCCCAAAATGTTATTTTTTCAGTAATTCATCATAGAAAACATTTCTGTCCCATATATAGCCCAACACGCTGAATGGCTATGGGTCAAACCTTCACAAGGAGGTCCGACTGGTCCAAAAAGGGTGTTTCTATCCAGCAGTTTCTTTTAGAAGTGCTGGAAAGTAGGCAAAATTAATTTGTGATTATGGTTTTTGGTCTACAGACTTACTTCTTCTATGCGTCCGTGTTCGCAGATTTTTTATACCATGCAGATGGGTGGTGGGAAAACGTCTGATCTGATTTATTGGTGACATGAACAGCATACAGTCCTTTCGCCAGCATTTTTTTTTTTTAGAGCAGTTTTTTTCCTGAAAAATAAAAAATATGAATTGAACAAACTTCTCAGAAAATAAAGGGGAGATTGCAAGGAAAACAAAGTTTATATAATATTAATACGCCAGCAAAGAATTCTGCTGCCCGAGAGCGCTCTGCCAAAAATTACACGGGCAGCACATTAAAAAGGGCAAAAGCATCATCAGTGATGATAAAGTATAAGGCAAAAGTCATGTTGCTGGTTGGTGGGGGACATATAGATGGCCTGCTCCATATGGGATGCCAGGCCCTAATTGGCTGCTGCTTCCCAGTTGATCTTGGTGCATGTGGGTCTGCTGGGCTCATCTCCGCGGTGAGGTCGGGGTCGTGAGGGTGATATATTCTAACTATCTAAGCTAAACAACAGGAGCTGATCATTCATGAACGATGGTAGATACCTGAGCATCATATGAAAGGGGGTCTTGTGAGGAAAGAGAATCCTATATAGACATGCCGACCTCCACATTCAGGGCTTCGTTAATACCGCAGTTCCCACACCCAAGTGTCTCCCCTGGGGGTTTGTTCTACTGCCTGCCTTCCCTGGTGCCTCATGATACGAACAGACGTGTGTTGCTATTGGGAAAATATATTGCTGCACAGGATTAGATCTGTGATGGGTAATCTGAAATGGGCAAGACCAGGGAGTTAGATGGTTATCGACATGAAAGGAATTGGGGAGTCGAGACAGAGAGGCCTGGTGGGAACTGGCCTGGCGGGGTGGGAGTCGAGGGGGCGCAGGCAGTTCAGTGGAGATGGATGAGCATTTGTGCTGTGGCCTGTTTCTGTCCCACACTCTCTGCAGAGCGCATTCTTTGAAAAACGATACTAGGTATTTGCAACATTGAGAGGACAGGGAACGGATGGACATCCGTGGGAACAATGCTCATGCAGAGCTGGCCTGATGTGTTGATGGCTTGGTTCCTCTGTGTGAGAGGCCGGGGATGTGAGTGCTGCAGCCTCACTGAGTGGTGTTTTTTGGGCCTAGTAAAAAATGGCGTCTAGGCTGGATACAAAATGGAGTGTTAGTGCGCAGACAGGGGCAATGTTATTCATCTAATTCTCTGTGTTATAAGGCTCTTTACACGTGCCATATGGGTGGGGGTTTTTCTCCTCTTGACTTCGATGGGGTTTACTCATGTATCTTGTGTCTAGGGGGGTGGGATAGGACCATTTCCTTCACAACATTCCTCCCTTTCGTTACTCCGACAGTAACGAATACCCATTCCCAGTATTTATACGTTCTTTAGCCCTTCTTTCTGCCTCGTCCAAAGCAGGGCTACCTTTTATGGGCATCCATGCTCGGCACACACTTCTCTAGCTTTCCTTGCGTTGTGCATATTCTTCAGGGGTGCAGGTCATATATATATATATATATATATATATATATATATATATATATATATATATATCCCCCATCACCTGCCAAGTCTACCCATACTTCTTTGTAATTTTCAAGGTCTGTTGGCTGTGCAATAGTTATGTGGTAATAAGTGTCTACTGGCTTTTTTTTTCTCTTCCCCACCCTACCCCTTGCAATTGGCTGAAATAGTCAAGTGTCTCTTTGCCCATTTGATTCTCATTGGTCCGTGCCACACCTGTGACTGCAACAGCTGTATTTCAGAGGCCCTTCCAGGGCAGCACCTGAAGATGCAGCTCCAGGCCATGTTTGATAGTGAAGCTGGCAGTCGTCAACCAGCAGCGACTGATAAGGGCACTGTTCCGAGGCAAATACTGATTGCAACCGAAAAAAACGGCTAGAAACAAGCAAATTGAACTACGAGGTACTCATCGGAGAAAAAACTGAGAATTGAAAAGAAAATAGTTGGTGCCGAGTCTTCTCGTGGAAAGAGACTCTGGCACTTGCTCAACTTTCTCTCACCTTGTCAGCACCCGTGGAGTCTGTCATTCAGCTCTATTGCAGGAGGGGGTATCTAATCCTTTACGAATCTCAGCGACCCACGGAGCGGAGTCGGTGCTGAGTCTTCCCGAGGCTGACTCGGGCTGACTCAGGGAGCTCTTCCCCCCCGCTCACGCTAACATTTGCTCTGCAACCTGCTTTCAACTGAAAGAGCCAACCGGAGCCGTCACTGCTCTCCGTCCCCCAATGGTGACTTTTACAGGGCCGACAACAAGGCTGAGAAACAAGACCTCCTCTGTCTCTCGCCCTTCAGCATCAGTGATTCAATCACTGCTGGATCTACAATGCAATGAAAATGGCGCCTGTTCACTCCCCACGTTGCAATTTGAGAAAATTAAGTCTACAGGATCGATGTGCAAGGTGAGTGAAACTACGGCAGTGCCTATACCTTTATCGCCTCACATGAACAAACATAGGACGATGGGAGGGGGGGGGGGCGGAGCAGCTGAGGCAGAGTTAGCAGGTGTTCAATCCTAAACGATTGACATAGGAAAATCTTTGGGAAATTGTGTTCTGCAACAAGACGATAGCGCGACCCAAGCGTTTCTTGCGGGGAACCACACACCGTCTTGGAATGGGCCGCACCTATGTTATGACAACCAACTACCCAAAGAGCAGAGCAAAATCACTAACGTACAATATCGGCGGAGGGATTCTACCGACGTACAGTTATTATTGACACAAAAGGAGTAACCGGCAATAGCGATGGGGAAAAAAGTATGCGCACGACACTAAGATGAATAGATCCTCCCCTATTCGGTGGAATGCAATGGAGTTGCGTAAGGCACGCCTATCCCTGGACATCACAGAAATTGAAGATCTGATGAACAACCAGGAAAAAAGGAATGAAGTCTTTCATAACTCTAACAAATTAAACCAAGACTCCTGACGGAATACTTCAACCCTGAGGACAAAAACTGCAAATGTCCAGGCACATACTCGTATAGGAAACCAACACAAGAATTGGGATCGTTGGAAGGAACCCATGAGGTTGAAAAAGGAGCCTATGTTATCAAAATGCCAATGCCAGACCAGCCCCCAATTGAGACAACAGGAAACCATACCAGCAACAATGGTTGGTTTACAAAACTGGTTATTGGCAGTAACATCACAAGCCATGACACTCTTTATGAAATTACAAGAGGCGAGCGGGGAGGCGACAAAAGATCAAGCCACGTTGCTCGCACTCATACATTCAAAACAGGTTCACCTAGAAGCTTTCGTGAACACAATACACAACCGCCTCAACCTAGAAGCAGAGGCAAGTGCCCAATGGCAATCCCGATTATTTGGGATTGCCAGAAAAGATGGTGAGGCCAAAGACTCGATAACATCAGCAATCTTGGACATGTTCTCGAAGGATCGGTTTACAGTAAGCACAAGAAATCAATTAATAATGGAACAAAGCCAATCCAACAATAAAACCATACCCCGATGCCTTCTACAATTAGATGGAGTATGAGTACAGAAAAGCAGTGAACAATCTGATCCCGACGACCATCGTCATTAAAACAGACAGAATACCCATAGCATCAGAAGAACCAGAAACATTTGCGATCTTCAATACCAACAAGTGAATTAAGAAGGCCAGACAGCCTCAAGAAGTCACAAACAGAACAAGAAAAAAAGAACAAATGGCTCACAAGCTTTTCTAAGAAATCTCACTATGCCAAAAACATACAAAAAAAGAGACTGATCCAAAAAAAACACATAGTTGATAAACCAACTGAAAATATAGATAAACCTTGTTTACAAAACCAACCAAACATACTCTTGATTGACATTGATCAGCCAACAACAATGGAACGACAACAACAAGATCTACTGTTAAATCTTTCCACCTACACAGACGATGAACAACATATGAGTAATGACCAGATACACTCAGAAAATGATCAGTCATTAATGATAATTGATCTGTGTGAAGAAGGGCATACAATACAGACTCAATTTACCGACTTGTCGTGTGTAGACATATCGGATGCTGAGCTAGAAGTATCAGCACGGGAAAACCCGATAATCATTGATCTCACTCTGGAACATGACGGTCTGACAACCCTAAGCCTAGATTGCACACCCAGGAGACATAACGACAAAACTGTCAGTACCAGATTCAAAGATGGCTGCCAGCACTGAGTAGACGTGCTGACGGCACTCTCTCCGTTCCGACATAGTAAGGTGCCCACCACCCTGCAATCGGGACCAGAGGATCAGCATTAAGGCTCAATTGAGTCTCCAGAACACTCCGCAGAGCAGCCTGCACCCCTGCGGGCGCGCTGACATTCAAGCGGCCTGTAGCGGGTTCTTGGTCGGCATCGTTCCGGGGCTGCACACCAGGAAAGAGTCGCTCAAGGAAAGGGAGAAGGAGGCCCCTCGCAAACCTGAAGTGGGCTGACTCGTGGGCCCCCCATCGCCTGCTGCAAGTATTTGTGGGGCAGACCAAGGAGGCGCAAGGGAAATCCCCAGCAGAAGGACCTGACAAGGTGGGCCGCGGCGGCGCCAGCCCGGGCTTCGGTCCCCAGAGGAGGGCGCGCCCTTGGGAGGAGTGAAGGAGAGGGCTAACAGGAGCGCCGGGAGGTGATGTGATCTGGCGGCCTCATGGCCCATTGGAAGGGCTCTCCTAACAGCGAGCGGTGGCAGTGAGGAGGCGGGCCGCGAGTCGGGAGGAACGAACAGCGGCCACAACGAGCGACCATCAGGCCTCCCCTCCCAACTGGAGGGAGATAGGCCCAACGCAGAACAAAGAAAGGTACGATGGAAGAGAGCCGGTGAGTGAGAGGGCTTCCGGCCCGACCTGGGAGACAAAGTGCAGGACCTACCCAGGGGAGACCCCACTAACTCACCAGGGAATTGAGCAGCAGCTACGAGGAGTGAAGGGGATCACACAGGGACCCCAGCCCCCTGGACTACAATGAACAAGGAGGGAATGAGAGTAACGAGAGGCACCTGCAGGACCACGGCCCAGAGAGGGTGCAGACGAAAGGAGCGGGGGGGGAGACAGGAGTCCCAACCCCAATTGGAGATGGACTTGCCCAGGGGTTTCAAGGGAGAATCGCTCTGGTCTAGCCCGCCCCAGCCCAAACAAGGCTTGGTCAGCCCCTAGTGGGACACCCCAAGGGGGAGAAAGCCAACAAGAAAAGATATGGAGGGGAACCAATATCGACCCCCAAAGGATAAGGAAGCGCCCACATAAGGTTTCGCAAGTTTAATGGCCTTTGCAGTGGCGTCCCCGTACTGCACAACTGATACCAAAGCGGCCCTGAAGAGTGGGGGATATCCCTGGCATTGCATCCCTCAACAATAGCACCCCGACTGGGACACTGTTATGCTCACCTGGTTCCACGGGGACGCCACCCAGCAGTTGGGACTCAGGTATCCTTCTCTGCGGTTCCCAGGTGTGGCCAGCGGGAGGGTTCTGCCTGGAATACAGGTGGGCAATGTTCAAGACTGGGCAACTGGGGTAAACAGCCCCCCACCACCCCATATACCCACGGCCTCTCTGGACCTCTCCTCAACTTGTTTTTAATGCAGGTGTGTTCTCCGTCCTGCCTTCTTGGCAGGGGCGCATTGTGCTTGGTGGGCGATTGCGATCAAGTTACTTCACTGATGCAGGCCCGCTTTGAGTCTTTCAGGTAGGTCTTATTGCTGTGGTATATTGTTGTCCTTGCATGCCTTTTTGGTTTAACTAATGTCTTTTCTCTTCATTAGGTGTACGGAAGTCCAATATGTGGCATAGACTGAATTGGGTCTTGCCGGTAAGTAATGGCGTTTTTAGAGCGACTTGATGCGGTGAGTAGGCGCTAAGCGCAGCACTATGATGCCTTGCCTTTTGCTAACCTGTTGTCTTGTCTTCCCCACAGGTCGCAGTGCTCACCCGGTGCATGGAATTCCTGAGGCGATGCTGTTCAAGGAGCGTCTTCCGAGGTAAGCTTTTCGGCACGGTTCGTTAAATTGTAAAAATGTCCAATGCCTTGTTTTCTTCCTTTTTTGCAGATCTGTCGGTTCGGGAGAAGCGCTGGTCCCGGGATGCTGATCGCAAGAGCCGTGGACAGCTAACGATGAAATTACAGGTAAGCTGCTGCTGCTAACGATGTCCTTTTCCTCCTTAACAGATGCTGTTCTTCCGAGGTTCGCGGGTGCAGCTGAACACGGTGAGCGTCACGTTGCAGAATTGCAAAGTAACCCGAAGCGTGTTATCCCAGTCGGGTGTGGTTTAAATAGCTTCAAGAAAATAGTCCAGGTAAAGTAGGTCCTATGGTACCGCACCCAAAAATACTATACCGCATAGCTTGGTTCCAAGGAGCCAAGCTATGTGGATGCCTCCATGTTGATTGGCACTGAAGTAAAGTAGTTCCAAATACAAGTCCTTTATCAAGTATGAGCCTGGCCCCAAGAAGGCCTAGGCCAATGATGCCTTGTTTTAGTGGAGACCCGAGTCAAGACGCTTCCAGGCTCATGGGCTTGCCACGGGGTCTTCTGGATGGGGGTCGTGACAGCCACGGCCCAAGGGGGTAAATTTGGAAGAGACGGAGCTGCCAATTGGAGAAGGTGGAAGGGGAGGAGAGTAAACGGGGGAGAGCACTTACACAGTTGAGAGGCCCTACCGGGAACGGCGGAAAAGGGGAAAAACCCCCAGAAGCATATCGAGAGCCCTGTTGGTCCCTCGAGGGCCTGGTGAGGAGAGCAAAACATCCACCCCAGAGGTCCCCACGGGGAGAAATGATCCAGCAGGATCAAGAGGTGTAACAATGTCCGTGAAACAAAAGGGGAAGGGCGGAAAGGTCCCACAAAACAGGGGGGACTCACCAGGAACACGCCCCAATATCTGGCCCTCACAGGATAGCAGGGAAATGGTCAAAGCCACGCCCGAGGGCGCGAATGGTCGAGCCACATCGGGAGAGGGGGACGCGTACCCTCCAATGTCAAGGAAGGAATTTCGGGGAGAAATGCTGGCCCTGCAGAACAGCTTGTCTAAAACATTTCAAGAGCAGTTTCAGCTGATGAGATCAGATCTCAATTCGGCCCTGGGGGAGATCAGACAAGATATGAAACAACTGGGGGAGAGGACAGACCTTCTGGAAAGAGCAATGCAGCAAATAGACAAAGAAACAACGTCCAACAGCGAAACTATCGAAAGACTCGACACAGCAACACGGAATCTCGAAATCCAGATGGAGGGCATGGAAAACGGGTCCCGTAGGATCAACATTAGGGTGAAAATGGTAGGGAGAATAGTGAAGGGGCCGGCGCAAGACCATGGGACATACTGGCAGCATTTACCAGATACGCTCAAAAAGAGGCGGTCCTCCAGGCAGCAAGGAAACAGGAACCGATCATGTACAAAGATCACCAAATAGCGTTATTCCAAGACCTGGCAAGCAGCACGCTGGTGAAAAGGAGATTGATGGGCCCAGTGCTGAAGGCACTCAATGAGAAAGGGATTCGCTACAAATGGACCTTCCCTTTTGGTTTGATCTTCGATTGATATGGGACTCAGAAGCGCATCACATCAGCACGAGAAGGAGCGAGCATCCTACAACTTGACCTGGATGAGGGTGCTATGAGGTAAGGAGGTCGGCTCATGGATAATGGGCCAAGGCCGAGGCTGTGGGAATGGACAACAGTGGGAGAGAGAAGGAGGAGGGGGACAAGGTTGACCAAACTCCCTCCTAAAGACAGGAGCAGGGCACCAACTGGAGAAATGGATCTGGCAGAACGGGTGGAGCCATAAACGAAATCAGCATTTTAGGGGTGGTGGGCGTGTAAAGGTGGTAATGGAGCACAGGGGGTAGAGCAACCATCTGGGAATCGATAAGGGCGGGGAGCCCGAGACAGGTGAGGTGAGGAATCAGGGAGGGCAAGCCCCTCCAGTGAGGGCGAGGGTGTTGAGGGAGAGGGGGAGCCAGAGGGGAGGAGGCGGATCTCATACGGTACAGGTGGTACGGAAGGCAGGGGCCCGGGGCCTACTAGGGGACAAAAGGGGAGACCAAGGGGGTGAGAATGGGCGGAGGGAGCCCAGGGGTACTCATGTGTGAGAGGGATTGAGGGCCATAACAAACTGGGAGTAAACCCATGCTGATACCCGTTCAAGTGGCTAACACATAACGTAAGGGGGCTTAATTCCCCCCTCAAAAGGAAGAAATTGGAACAATTTACGAGGAAAGAAGGACCAGATTTTCTGGGGCTGCAGGAAACACACCTTAGGCTAAAAGACCAGGGACGCCTGAAGCTGCAAGGGTTCAATCAGATCTTGCATGCCTCCGGGAGGAGCAGATCCGGGGGAATAGCCTTAGCCATCAGAAATTTGGTTGACTTTAGGGTTGCTGAAACAATAAGGGATAAGGAGGGTTGGCACATTGTAGTTAAAGGGACATATCAAGACAACCAATATACCCTGGCGGTAGTGTACGCACCGAACACGGGCCAGGAGCAATTTTTGAGGCAGGTCTTGGGAGTGCTGGAAGATACGGCATGGGGCAAATAGTGTTACTGGGGGACCTCAACAAGGCTTGGGACAGGGCGCAGGACAGGTCCGGGGACTCGGGGAGGGGAGGGGAAGCAGTGATGTCTGCAGGACTCAAAGGATTGGGAGGGTAGGGCTAAGAGATGTCTGGCAGGAATTGAAGAACGGTGAAGAGGGTTACACCTTCCTGTCTGGGGTCCATGGATCGCAGTCCAGAATAGACTATATCTGGGTGTCAACGGGTCTGATGGGCCGGATTGGAGAGGTGAAGACGGGCCCCATTGGCATAGCTGACCAATAGGTGGTATCCATGCTCATGGACTTGGGGCGCAGGGAAAGAGGTATGTGAGGATGGAAATACCCCAAGTTTCTTCTTAGAGACCCTGTGATCAAAAAACAGACTGAAGGGAAGATTAGGGACTTCTTTGCGCAAAATAAGAGGGGGGGACACGAGTGAAGAGATAAGATGGGATGCCTTCAAGGCCACACTTAGGGGAGAGCTGATAGCAGCAAGGGCACAGAGGGAAAAACAGCTGAAGGTATTGGAGGAGCAGTTAGAGGCGGAGGTGGAGACAGCAAGGCAAAGGATGGGAGTAACCCCGACTAGGGCCTCCATGAGGGAGTACAGGAGAGCAGTGGGGCAGTTGGAGATCCTCCAGAAGAAAAAAGCCGAAGGGGCGCTCCTTAAAGTTAGTCAAAAGTATCACGCTAAAGCCAACCAGGTCGATGCACTACTCGCCCGCCTCCTAAGCGATGCGAATTCTAGCAACATGATCACGGCTCTTAAGACAGGTACAGGGGAACGGGTCACACGTGCGAGAGAGATACAGGAAACATTGGTAAAATTTTACGAGGAGAGGACGTCGTATAGACCCATTGCACTGATAAATATGGATGCCAAGATCTATGCGAAGATCCTGGCAAAGAGGCTCGAGCTCTTCCTCCCGGAGCTGATCCACCCGGATCAGGGGGGATTTATAAAAGGTCGTCAGACAGCGGATATCAGGAGGGTGGCCCACATGGTGGAAAATGTTCAGCAGACGGACACCCCCACGGTCCTTTTAGCGTTAGACGCAGAAAAGGCATTCGACTGTGTGGAGTGGTCCTTCCTGTTCAGGGTTATGCAGAATATGGGCCTGGGGGGGGTTGTTTTTGAAAATGGTACAGGCTAACTATCAAACACCTTCCATGAGGATAGCAGTGAATGGGGTGATGTCGGGATCCTTTAAGTTGAGTAGGGGCACAAAACAGGGCTGCCCGCTGTCCCCAATGTTATACGCAATTTATTTGGAACCACTCCTGCAAGCAATAAGAGAAACGGGAGCGATACAGGGCATTCCATTTGGGGGGACCACTCAGAAGGTGGAAGCATTCGCAGATGATATGTTGCTCACCCTGACTGAGCCGATAGAATCCATTCAGGCGAGTAGAACCCTGTTAGAGGAGTTTGGGAAGGTCTTGGGCCTAAAGATCAACGTGGGCAGCTGCGGGTAATTAGAGAATGGCTCCAGGAAGGGGAAATTTAGCAAAATAAACAATGGGTGAATATGAACAGAGCAGTTGTACATTATAACTTGGCAGAGGTCTTGTGGCTCCCGAAGCAACATAGGCCCAAGCATCTTTATGAGAGCACCAGATCTAAATTAGTGGCAGACAATTGGAATAAACTGGTAATAACCAAAGGAATCATGACCTTCCCCTCCCCGTCACACCTATATTCAATCATGGGGACTTTACACCTGGGCTAGAACAAGGGGCCTTTAAGCAATGGCAGGAAGGGGGCTGTAAAAAGCTGGGGGATATGTCCCGGGACGAAGAGGTTCTCTCATTCCAAGACTGCAAGAGGGAATTTGGGGTGAAGGAGGGGAAAAGGCTTAGATATGCACAGATACACGACTGGCTCCTGAACCCCCGAAACAAACATGCAGCGACCAGGAACTTGACACAGTTAGAAAAATTCCTCTTATTTAATGACGGGTCAAAGGGGTTAATTTAAAACCCCTACAGAATCCTAGATAACGCACTACCCAGACAACATTGGCCAAATATGCGGGGATGGGAACGAGTCCTGGGGAAAGAGATCGGGAGAGAGGAATGGGAGAGGCTATGGTGGAAGATCCCCAAACTAGCAAAAGCATCCCAACTACAAGAGGGGTGGTATAAAATACTGTTTGATTGGCACTACACACCGGCCCGTCTCCATAAGATATACCCAGAGATCGCGGGAGCCTGTTGGAGGGGGTGCGGGATGGAAGGCACGGCTGAGCATATTTGGTGGAGATGCTCAAAAATAGAACCTTTCTGGTATGAGGTGCATAAGGCACATGAACAGGCCTATGGACCAGGGGGTAATAGACCACCAGAGCAAATCATATTAGGAGTCGGGGGAGAAACTGGGGAGGGGGAACCCAGAGCCCGGGGAAAAGCAAATGTGTTCCTCCCGCTTGCAGCTATGACAGTAATAGCGCAAAGGTGGAACAGTGCAGAGGTACCCATGGTACAAGACTGGTTATGGAAAATATGGGAGATTGTAGCTCTCGAGTGGGCAACCTATGCTATACATGATAAGCTTCAAACCTTCGCAAGTGATTGGGGAGAAACTTTGGCCTTCCTCGGAGACGACTTCCAGATTGGGTGGTTTCCCCAGCGCCTGAGACTACTGGACTTGCAGTGAAATTCAGAGATCGGCCCATGATAATTAATGGATCGAGGACTGTTAGGGAGAATTCTCATAAATGGCCGATTTCCCTTACCTAATGAGTCCCTCAGCAGCTTTGCTGGATTTCTAGTTTTTTTTTTTCACCTGGTAAGTGTGAGCCTTTTTTCCCACTCTTACATGTGTTTTGCTGTGTGTGTTTTTACCATGTGTGTGATCTTGGGCTCTGGAGCCTCACCTACTTCATGAGCATCATTTTTATGTGTGTTACACAGCACCTTCAGTGCAGTGACACAGGGTTGTCTTTTAGACTTCCCACTGACCCAATTTTTCTGGGACTGACTACTGTCTCCCAGAAACATGTAAAGTTGCCATTAACTTTATGTAGTCTATTTAAATCACAGCCCCAGTACACCCGATCTTACATGGAGTATTGGAAAGGGTTAATTCTTATCCCTTTTTGTCTTTCTCTTGGAGCACTGTTTCGCTCCCTTTTCATCAAGACTTGGCTGGTGGCAGTGGTAACTACCCTATTTTTCGTACCGCGGTTATCTTCTATAACCATGGTATTGTTTTAGGCTATTATATTAGCCTCGAACATAAACCTGCATGACCAAATATATTTTATTTCGGCTCTGGCTGGGTTAATTTGCCATTTCTTTTTGTTAAAGTCTTTCTTGTGTTTTACTCCGCGCGCCAAACCAGGTTTGGTCCCTTTGTTCACCGTCTTTTCTCAGGCTTCTGCACAGAAGCTCTCCTTAAGGCGCCTGAAAGTCTGGGTAGGCAGGATGTGAGGGAGGGTTCTTAGGACCCCTGGCATGTGTTCCCTTGGTAACCCAAGTCGCACTCCTATTTGATTGCCTGGGTGACTGTCCTTGCCAGGACAGCCACCCTGCTGTGTGATTGACAGCCAGGCTGTGTGAATGGGAGAAAACTGCATAAAAAGCAGGTCTTTGGGACTGGAAAGGCAGAGTTGCCACTGGAACGAAAGAACCAATGAGGAGCTGATGGAAGAGGACCCCTACAACGACTGAACCGCCCGATGAAGCCCTGCTGCAGGTCTGAATCTTCAGAATCCGACGACAGAGAAGATCCTTCAGGAAACCTTTTGCCTTGAGCTGGTGGGACCAACCAGTTCGCCCAAACTGCAAGCCAGGACCCCTCCTCTGGTCGAATTCGCTGTACAGAGCTACAGCGGGCCAGATAGCCAGGAAGGTCGGACCCTGCTTGGGTTTTAAGGAGAGCACCTTTTATTTGTTGTTTCGCTCTGCTGCTGGTTTCTTCCCTGGGTAGTGCAGGACCCTCCAGTCTTCCTACTTCTTGTCAGTCCAAGAGTCGCTTCAGGAACCGTGAGCCTGCAGGAACTACCAGGAACGTCCGCCTCAGCTACAGCTTCTTCTCCATTTTAAGGTACTGTGCAAATCCGGTTGTTCATTTCGTTCAACCGCAGTGAAAGTGTTTGAAATCTTTCTCCAATCCGAGGGCTTGTCCTTCTCTTCTCTTTGAACTAACATTTCTGCCAACCAACCTCGTCCGGAATCCGTGGCACGAACTTTACCACAAACTACCCTGAGCCGTGTGATCTTGAGCAAAAGACTTTTGACCCATTGACTTTGGCCCTAAGCCTTTTCTACCTGATTCTATCACTGTAGTTCCTCTTGCTCAATTGCCCTGAGTACTTACCTGTTGGTGTGGTTCAATTTCTATTAACTTTTGTCTTTCCCTCCCTTTTAAATTGCCGGAGTGCCATTTTGCTCCCACTTCATTTTGTGAGTTTAACTTGTCTGGAACTTATTGGGAGTGGTGTGGTGTATTAAGATTGTGATTTTTAAACTGCTTTATGATAGTGAAATGTTATATAACTAAAGAGTAAATAAATATATATTCTTTTACTTGGAATCCTTGAGTCAGTGTTTGTTTGAATCATATTAATTGCTGCCCTTTGTGTAACTATTTGATACTGCTCACTTGCTCTTGCGATAAATCTGGCTGCTCAGCCATCGCTACCACTTTACTGTGTAGTACAGGCTTGTACCAAAGGTGAATTTGTACTGTCACTTGTAGTCTTAATTGTGTGTGGTGTCCCCAACCGGTACTGCATATAATTCTGCCTGACAAGGACAATGTGGAATCCGCCTCCGGGAGTGGGAGAGAGTTTGGGGAAGTTGGGGGGAATAAGGTTATAGGTTGTAAAACCAATAAAAATATTTTTTTTAAAACATCTGTCAGTACCACATATACTGTCTATGCCAACGAGCTTAAACTATCAACTTTTGTCGATCCAATGGGCCAGATAGAAAATATAAAAGTGAGAATTGAGCGACTTGAAGCTGGGAAAGACCAAGTCATTCTAAATAGAACTAACATCTTGCGGCTGTTCCAGGCAGTACCTTCACTAAAATGGATAAATTCAGGACATATAAAATTGGTTGAATTCATCAATGAAAACATAATGGACAAAATTATGATTGAATTCAAATCTATGGACATTACAGATAGAATCCTAGATGCGACTCCTCATCTCCACAAACTAGGATTCATCTGCATGCTGGTAACAGCATCTGAGGAACGGAAAAGTGGAAGATCCCTTTAGATCAAACAAGAAAATGCCTCTGTACGAACCAAAGAAACACATATGTGCCAATACATCTCCAGCACTAAGAAACACAACCTAAGCGACCCAGAACCTTATATAGAGAAACTGGAAATTATACACATACAAATTAAACAAAACATTTCATTTGGAGAGATTTACAAACGGACGAAGCTCTCATTGAATTCAACTGTGAACTTGCAAAGATAACTACTAATAATACAACAGGAACATGCTTTGTCATTGTGCTCCTGGAATACAAGAGGTTTCAGCCACCTATTTCAATACAACAGCGATGACCTCTATAAACATCAATTCATATGTCTCCAGAAAACGTGGCTATCAGTACTACCAGGATGTGATGGGTACATCACACTTATGAATCCTGCTATATAATGATAAAAAGGGCGATCTTCATCAGGCCAATTAACATTGATAAAGAATGAAGCAAAAATGCATCTGTTAGAAACTAAAAACTTAAATCCTTGGGCCCAATTCACGATATGTGAATATACTGTGGACTTGCAATATCCACAAGAAGAACAGAATCTAACACAGTACAAAGTGACCTTGGGGATACTAAACCTGTATTGGAACCCCTTTGCAGTAACTACTGAAAACTTCATTGATACCATCTTCACTGCTTTTAACCAAGCAACAAACGATCATCGAGACATTCAACTAATAATATGCAGAGACCTGAATATTCACCTGTTTGACAACACAGGTAGTCCGATTCCGAAAGCAAAATTATCACTAGGGGCCCAAAATTGGAATAATGAATTGAAGATCAGAAATTTGGCGTATTTCAATCTCCCCATTATAATGGAACAAGGACCTAAACCTACCTAGTAACGAAGGAATTCGCCCGCAACACTCTACTACATATATACTTCTCAATCAATAAAAAATAAAATAATTGACATCGGAAATATCCAAACAAAGAATAATGATCACCATATCATCAGTGTGAAATGGGCATCCTCATGCCCTTGCAGAGAAAAAACACTGCCGATTCATATGGAACTCAATAGTGCTGCAAATAGGCTCTGCATTAATGAAAGACAAGTGGGACTTTAAGTCAAATCATATTTGTCCTTGACTCGGACCGGTTTGAATAAAATAAATTATGAATGGATGTTACAGCCCTTTCTACAAAATATAAACGTCCCGGGAGGGTAGCTCAGCAGCAACGTGCTCGCCTTGGAAGCAAGACGACACGAAGCAACACAGGTACGATCTCCGGGTCTGCGCTTAGAAACCTCTGGGTATTTAAGCGTGTTATATACGCAAGTAAGACAAAACAATAATGCAACAAAAACAATTCCTGTACCAGCGCCTCGATGCCCGCGGGCTGTGTGAGCGCTTTAAAAATGCAAAAATAAATAAAAAAGCAAGAACCTCAAAAAAATACTTAGACATATATTTAATCCACAACTGATGGGAAAAAAAGGTGAACTGCGGAGAGAATTGAATCAGATAAAAAAATTGAATCACCAGAACTGAAAGCTATTAAAGAAAAGGGCAAAGCAAAAATATAGAAATTGGGCAAAAAACGCAAAAATGCAAATGCTACAAAATGACACAGAGAACATCTTAAAAATACTAAAAGCAAACAACACAAGAGAGTTATGGAATCTCTTAAATCCCCAGATTACCCGTCAAGAACAATTGATACATGATGTACCAGAAGCCTTGTGGATAACTCATTTATCAACCTTATACAAGAAAAAGTTCTTCACAGATAAGATGAATATATCAAAGCAAGACGAAATAAAATTGCCAGTCACATGGGAACAAGAACACATTTTGCTGGTGATAGAATGGGCTACTCTATGTGCACATCTTTTCACAAACATCGAAGAGTGTAAACAAATTCCGAGATCATGGAGGTTGGCCACGCTGATTCCAATTTTTAAACATGGAGACAGAAACGCACTGACCAATTACTGACCGATTGCCCTACTGGACCCAATTGGCAAAATATTTGCACCTAGGAGCAAAGATTAGGTGAAGACCCAACCATACAGCCGCTCTCTGGAGTCCCAAATTGGGTTCTATAGTAATTGTAGTTCTGCTCAATGTGAATCCTTTAGTTCCAATTCTTAATGAAATATGAAAGTCAAATGGTGGTTTTCCATCAAGTGAAAAGTATTTATTTTATACAAAGAGGTGGCAATTAGCCACCAGAATATTCTTCATGAGGAAGAAATTGCCATTAATCATTCTATCCGTAGACTTCTATTGTGCCAATGCATTTCGGAATATAACATCCTTCATCAGGGCAAGTCTAAAAGGTGATTTTCACATGCAATTATATCAACCATTTCGTAGTTATTACACAATTAAACAAATTTCCATATTTCAACAACACAAATATATCAACGTTAACAGTCATCATCCACATAATTGAAAAAGTAAAACAACACATACCGGGCCATGTAATGAGCCGGAACAGAAGGTAGATCCAAAAAAATAAACAAGAAAAACAAATCAATATGCAGGTAAATCAAAACATCTTGTAACTAAAAATGGAGGTAATCGGGTCTTTACCTGATTTCGGTGAGTAATGGCGGAAACTATTTTCCGGAGTGCAAGCTGCTTCCACCAAGTGCGGAAAGCAGGTGCTGTAAACGGTAAGAGAAAAACTCTATGAAAGACTTATATTAGGTGTGCCTAATCACTAATAGTAAACTCGGGTGGTAGCTTACCCTATGTGGAGAACGAAGCGGAGGAGTTCTCCCTGTGCTTACTGAAAGCAGACTGTCTTCGTTGCTTCGGCGCGTTGCCGAGCAACCTGAATTTTGTAGGACACGTGATTGAGGGCTGAGTGCCTTCCTAGTTTAGACCCGTTGCCGAGCAACACGGCATGTGATCACGGCTCCATGACAAATGTCAGGAACCTGTTCGATGAATAGCCTATACTCAATATTGCTTACTTAGTGGCCCTCCTGGGGTAGAGGCGAAAAAAGTCAACACCTTAAAAACGTGATATGTGGATAGTAGTCCATAGACATAGAGAAAATACTAAGAAAGATTACTGAAAACTATAATAATGGGCGTTCCTAACTAGGATGGATGGAACCTTGGGGTCAGCTCAAGGACTGTACCATATATGGAAACAAATGTTTACATGCCGCTAGTGGTGTCGTCTAGACAGACGGCACCTTGGGTCCTGGAAGAGCTCCAGGATGCGCAGCATGGAGAACATTTAATTCATGTAAATCATTACTTTTTCAAATACATACAAGTATTGGTGTCAATTTAAACCAAACGATGTTAGATATCAAAAACAATCAGGTAAAACACAATTAAAGTGAACGCAATTAGAGAAAACAGTGGTAGTTGATCTCCTCGTTTAACCCATTGGGTGCCAGACTTCCCAGTTTGTCAATCCAATAAGTCTCTCTGCGATTCAAGCGTTGGCCTAAATCTTCGTGAGGGCTATTTTTGGTGAGTGCTTCCAAGATCACAAATCTTATTTGTGACACATTATGTCCACTGGAGATCCAATGCCGAGCTACGGCTGAGTTAATGTTTGCATTACGTATGCATGACCGATGCTCTCCCCATCTCAACTTGGCTGTTCGTGTCGACTGTCCAACATAGAATTTCCCACAAGGGCATTTAATACCATAAATGATATTGCTACTGTTACATGTGGCAAAAGTCTTGAGCAAAATCTTCTGCCCCGTCCTTGGATGGTTAATGGAGTTTCCTTTTATAACAAAATCACAGTTAACACACTGTAAACATGGAAAAGTCCCAGTTCGCTGTGTCGTTGGTTTTCTCGCTGTTGGTTTTGTTTGTACCAGTTCATCTCTTAAATTCCTACTTCGTTGGTATGCAAAAATTGGTTTTTCACTAAAGATATCTTGAACTCGGGTATCATTTTTGAAAATCTCCCAATGTTTCATAATAGTTCTCTTAATCTTTATGCTTTGTGTAGAGAACTTAGATACGAATACCGGTGACTTCAATTCTCTTTTTCTTTTAGAATTCTGTTCTAATAAAAGGGTCTCCCGAGATAAAGCATCAACTCTGTTTGATGCCTGATCAAGTTCATCCTGCTTGTATCCTCGAGCCAGAAATTTCTCTTTCATTTCCATCTGTTGTGTCCTGTAGTCTTCAGGATCACTGACTATTTTCTTGACTCTCAGTAGTTGGCTATATGGCAGGTTCTTCAATAAACTCGGCTGGTGGAAGCTGAGGCGATGCAAGAGATTGTTTCGATCTGTCGTTTTCCGAAATAGTGAAGTGCTGTAGCATGCAGATTTCTTGTGAACTTGTACATCAAGGAATGTTATAATTTCGTATGAGAACTCTCTGGTAAACTGTATCCTCTGGTCGATATTGTTCAGATACATGAAGAAAGTTTCAAAAGACTCTTTTGTACCTTTCCAAATCCCAAAAATATCATCTATGTATCTCGTCCATAGACGAATGTCATTCTTCCATTCTTGTTTGTTTAACACATGGTCAGTTTCAAATTTGTGCATGAAGCTGTTAGCATATGAGGGTGCCATAGTAGCTCCCATCGAGGTCCCTGCTACCTGTAGAAAAAATTGATTTCCATACTGAAAATAGGAGTTCTCAGCAATAAATTGTAATAATGCCAGTATAAATTCCTTTTGGGCACGTATCTCAGGTGCTTTCAGTAGCAACCATTCTACTGCTTCCATCCCCAGATCATGGGGTATGGAGGTGTATAAACTTTTCACGTCTATAGTGAACATCAGATCTTCAGGCGCAGGTGTCAATAAGTTCAGTTTCTGCAGGAAATGGGTGGTATCCCTTGTGTAAGTGCTAGTTTTTTGTATCAAGGGCTGTAGGAAAAAATCTATATAAACTCCTAAGGGTTGGTTAATACTCTCTATCCCTGCAACAATTGGTCTACCAGGTGGTTTCATGGCGTCTTTATGGATCTTCGGTAATGTATAAAAGTTGGGGATCCTTGGGTGTTCATTCAAGAGAAATTTCTGTGTATGCTTGTTAATCCAATCCAATTCAAATGCCTTCGTTAGGAGGCTCTTCAGATTCTGCTTGATCGAGAGGGTGGGGTCATGATCCAAACTTGCATATGTGGTCTGGTCTTGAAGCTGTCTTCTACATTCAGCGTCGTAGTCACAAAAATTCTGAATAACCAGGGCTCCTCCCTTATCTGCAGGGCGAAAGGTAATGCTCTTATCACTAAATAGATCTCTAATCAATCTCATCTCGTGTGGTTTCAAATTCCTATATCTAGGATTTCTGTAGCTTATACGTTCGAGGTCCCGGGTAACTAATCTCTGAAATATTTCTATGGATGGTACTGTAATCGGTGGAACGAATCCGCTTTTAACTCTAAATTCTTGAAAATCTGGAATCTCGGTCGGATTCTCATGGGTCTCTAGTTCATTGAAGAAGACTTTCAGTTTGAGTTTGCGAACAAACTTATAAAGTTCTATCTTTGTGTCAAACAAGGTGGTACCGTAAGTCGGTACGAAGCTTAAACCTTTCTGTAGAGTCTCCTCTTCTGCCTTGTTAAGTCTCCTATCTGAAATGTTAACCACTAACTTTTCTTGTGTTGTAATCTCGTTAAGGGTTTGTTTCTTGCGTTGTCTCCTCCCCCTGTGGGTTCTTTTCGACGAGCGCCTAAAAAAGATACAGCGGGTGGGGCTCGCGTGGAAGGGCTTGTTGTCTGTGCGAGGTTCTCTATGTTTTGTTCTGCTGGAATATCGAATTCTCTTTGGGCTTCTGAGTCGGAACTGGAGGTGTTGTCTGATGTGTATTTAAATGATTTCTTCGGTGCAGCTTGGCTGTATTTGTCCATCCAGGTATATACCTCGTCATTAATGTAATCATAGGTATCTCTTCTAAATTTCTTGATCTTCTTTTGCTCTAATTCAGACTTGTAGTCCTCAAGTTTAGTATTGACCTCTAGTAGTATGTTATCATAATCTTCTCTTCCAAGTGTATCAACTAATTCTTTCTCTATTTCCTCAATTTCCGTCCTCAGGGTTGTTAGATTCTTTGATAACTCTTGGATAGTTAGCAAGATCAGATCCAATGAACATTTATTGAGTATAGATTCCCACCTTCGGACAAATTCTCTGCTCTCTTTGCACAAAGTCGGTCGGAGCTGTATGCGAAGCCCCCTTGGGATGCGTTGGTTTTTGAAATATCTTCCAAGGGTTATTGCGTGTAATTTTCTGTTTATCTCTTTACGTATAAGATACTCCAATTGTTTGATCCGTTTGGCCGGATCTTTTGGTGTAGAACCATGTGCACCAATTGACGTTTCGCTAATGAGTTCAAGAATGGCTGATGCTTCCTCAGTCGAGAAACCTAAAGTTTCTGCACATTTACTAGATAGACCTTCGATGTCCTCGAATGACATATTCAATGTATAAGGTAATCTCCTTTGTAATTGTGTGCCGCCACTGCTGTGTGTCTCCCAATGGAGGGAAGGGAAAGAAGCAGGAAGCAAAATTGAGTGGGCACCTCTCTTATTGACAAACTTGACCATGTAGATAAAAACCAATAAGAGATATGACATTAGACAAACCGGTTTTATTAAAAACATGGGAACAAAAGTTAATCTGATAATATTAAACATGCTAAAACCTGAGTCACTCATCTATAAATACCCCATATATGCGGCATTCATTGATCTTCATTTGGCATTCGATCTGGTGAATAGGGAGAAATTATGGAATAAACTGAGAACCTGGAGTTGTCCATCAGAAATTTTAGAGCCAATCAAACAACTATACAGCAACGCAACCATTAAGATCAGATTATGACAAGATGGAGTCCTTTTAGCCCCTATTGCCACCAAAAATGGACTGAAACAAGGCTGTCTACTTGCAGCTACACTCTTTAACTTGTATACCTCGGACATCTCAGATGATCAACGGTTCCAAACAGCAAATCCACCTAAACTAAATGCGACGCCGATCCCTTACATCTCATACGCCGATGACATCGTGATACTAGACAAAACCCCTGTAGGACTACAAAGAAGTCTAAACCAACTGGAATGTTACATGAAGTCGAACAACTTACAAATCAACACAAATAAAACAAAAATCATGACCGACTAACGTCCAAAAAAACAAAATGAAACGTATAACCATCACCATGGATGGGAAAAAATTGGCATATCAAAACACGATCAAATATCTGAGAATGCAGTTGAACCACTCTGAAGTAGAGAAAGAATGGGCGCAACAGCTTAAATCAAAAATATCCTCCTTAGCTCACCAAGGTTTAGTGATACACTACAAATTTGGGAAATACTGTATGAAACTCATCATAACCTTCTACAGGCAGAAGGTTGCTTCTATAATTACGTATGGGAGCGAAACGATGATCAACTTAAACCAAGCAATATGGGATTCACTAGAAGGAGCCTTCTGGCGAAAAATCTTAGCGCTTCCCACGACGTTTCCGGCACCAAGAATCCGGTACAACATAGCAACATAATCATTGAAATGCATAGTTATATGGAAACAGATTGATCTATACAGAAAAATGTCTAATGAAAACGACATACCACCTGTTGACCTTCTCCGCTATAGACAGAATTCGATCGCTGATACAGTGCTAAAAACATGGAAACACGCGGTAGAGCAAAAACTTCAAGGGAACGATATTACTTTGGAAATGCTCATAAACCATCCTCAAGTAGGAAAAAAGCGTCTTCAACAAAATGATTGGATTAACACAATTACAAAAAACAGATATCGATTGAACTTTAATTGCGAGTTAGACAATAGACCAATCAACTGCTTGCCACAATACTTAACTCTCTTTCCAGATCGCCACATCAGAGATCAATTTCATAGATTTAGATTAAACCAGTTACCCACACGAGAATTACTCACAATAACAAGACTGATCCCAAGAACTATATTTTACTGTCGGTTCTGTGAACAACTGGATACAGTCGAGACACTACATCATGTAATACTGGAATGCCTAACTGAAAAAAGAAACTTATTTAGAGAAATGGTTGTGAATCCAGGAGCACCCTTCAATCCAAATCATCGATGGGCCCAAATCCTTGAAGGAAAAAATAAAAACCTGACCATTACCATCATCCAATTTTGGAATAATATTACAGAACTGTGGAATAAAGAGAAAAAATAAACTGATGCACCAAGACAGAGTCAACATATATTGTGGAGACAGAAGGTCTCCTTTGCTGTTTCTTCGTTTGTTCTTTCTAGATTACATTATCGCAAATAGTTGTAGAGGAATGAAAAGTTTTGTAAAGAAACAATATCATTTTAATAAAAAAAAAAAATGTGTCTACTTCATCCCCATTGTGGTATATGGCTGCTATGCAGTATTTTGGACCGTCACTCTCTGCTGTCTGTAGTTGTGCCTCCTGTGTAGCACGAGGCACCTTTTTACTATTTCTATTCCCAATTGTCACCATCATCATTGCACTATTAGGTACTGCTTTTGCACAGCATCAGAGACCCAACTGGCACACACAAAGGATTAGCAAGATGAACTTGATGATAGGGATCAGCATCTTCATAGTCGTCCCAAGCCATAAGGGTACGCAGTGCAACGCCATGTTGATCCAGTGATCTTCCTACACTCCGGCTTCATTTTTCATTTTGGCCCCCAGCTTGTGTACTGCTGCTAGCACGTGTGATAGTGTCCCATTGTCTCTGTCTGCAGAAGTTACGAACGTGCAACATGAACTCCTGAACTTTTTGCAAACCCCGCTCTCCATAACTTTGAGGAGGTTGACGACATACCGATTCTGCATTGTCTTGAATCGGAGTGCTCTTAGTTCCACCTTGATGACAGTAAACCCTTCTTCCGTGTCATTCGCCAACTGGATTAGCTCCCACCTGACGATCTGGAGCCATTTGGCATTCGCTCTTGTTTGAATGCTGGGCACGAGGGAAGCGAAAAATGTCTCTGCTGAGTTGAAAAGTTTGTATTCATTTACAATCTGTGTGAGTAGATCAGATGATTCTTGGGACAGGTAGTTTGAGGAGCGTTTTCTCCTGAACAGGCGATCATGCCGCTCTTCTTAATACTCAAAAGATGGGGGTGGCGCTGTGGGTAGTGTCTCTGTGGGTCTTGGTACTGTTTGTCCGTCTGCAGTCACAGCTCCCCCCTATAGGTGCTTCTCCGGTACGACCAGCAGCGCTGAATGTAGTGTTGTGGGTGCGCTATAGCCCCTCCAGAATGGTGGGAGATGCAGGTACGCCTTCTTGCTGCAAACCCATTAATAGTCCATTAGTGCTGCAGTTCCTTTTCAGAGGTATGGAATGATTATTGTCCTATTGCAGCATTTGTTGGAGCCCATTGATACTTTTCCTTCGCCATAGAAACAGTTCATAATTTTCTTCTTGCTGCACCTTGACTGGTTTTTCGAGAGTGGTGACCCAAGTTAACTTTGTGATATGCACTGTCCATACGTGTGCACATGTTTTTTTCTACAAAGTCCAGTCTTTCATCAGAAAGGCCATAGAGCCCCTCTGCTTTGCACATAAAGGTCGATTCTTGCCACTTATTTTCCTTGAAACCTGTGCCGTTGATAGCCAGAAACGGTTCTTTGAAACATTTGGTGTCTTTTGATCCCATTTTGCATTTCTTTTCATCTGGTGGGAGAAGTTTCTTTTTAAGTCTGCGTGCCTGAAAGGTGCTCTTTATCCTACATAGTGCAAGGGGGATGAGACATTGTGACTCTCCTAGTGGTACCTCTTGAGGTACTAAAACCTTGAGTGCCCCAGATGCATGCGGTATTAAAGAACACACGTAGCAACTCCCATTGGTTGTTTGCCTTCCCATGGTACTCATATCCGAGTACCAACTGTTAGATTGCCCGGGATGGCGAAGGTCCTCCACTTTATCTAATCCTAAGCCATGGTAGGCATCATATTTTTACTGGCGTGTCTGCCTTCTCCTTCTACTATTATGTAAAGAGATTGTCGTTTCCCTGCCAAGCTTCTACATAATCTGTTGTTGTTGCATAGTGACTGTTGTACGTTTAATGGCAATAGCTGGGCCATTAGGCTACTGCACATTGTGGATTGGGAGCCACTACACGCAGTATTGGTGGTGGCAGGCATTATAGGTTGCTCACTATGCAGTGGGGAAACATCGGTATTTATATTCAGTTGTTGATATACCATAGTGAGGACAAAGGAACTCGGTTTTGCATTGGAAATAGGGGTGAGTAACACATCAAGAATTTAATCAAACTTTAAGGTAGACATCATATTAGGTTGCAAGATAGTTTGCTGAACTGTAAACATGGTAGGGTGTGACAGCGTAACATTTGTTTCATCTGATATACTCTCAGTCACATTATTTGGAAGTAAGAAAACTTTTGGGATTACATTGGGTGCATTTTTATGCAAGCTTGTTAAATCCAATGCCATATTGCTGTTCTACATCCATTTTACCCCCCCCTTCTTTTATATGGACCCCCCTGATAAAAGACGCACACCAATAAATCCCCAAATAAAACATAAGGATTGTAAACAGTATAGAACTAAAGTGCACCCCAGTATTATAGCTATATGCGTGGGATGAACTTATTTTATTCCTACTGCTATCTATCTGAATGGTGTCATTGAGCGGGGTCAGCTCCAGCATCGTTGCACCTATAGAGAGGGACAAAATGGGTTGGTATTAATAGAAATTTAGATAGGATCTGAGAAAGAGGGAGATAGAGATATTCCCTCAACATTTGCTTTTTTCTTTCAAGACAGTTTTTTCTGGCAATAGTGAGCACATCACTCGTCATTTTCAAAGGATCATGGCAGTTGTCTGATTTTCATTCTGAGTATTTGGGGTGGCGTTTAGGGCTTTTCTAATATCTGAGAGATGAATCCAATACCACAGGACCTTTACTTTTACAGCAAGTGGAGTGCAGTATATGACCTCATACGGACCATGGCATCTCAGGGAGTTACATTTCCGAATGAAGCTTTGCACATGTACCAACTCTGCTGGCATTAGAGGTTGTACAAACCCGGTTCCCGCTGGGGTCCCAGTGACTATCTTACATTCTGCAGTGAATGGGGGTGCAATCTGTTTCGATATGCATTTTATGGCCCAGATGAGCTGTGTCAGATATTCTTTGAACTCTTCCCCGAGCATTGTAGCTGCCCCACGGGCGTTGGATGTCGTCCTTACTGGTGACAGTGGCATTTGCATGCGTCTAAGAGTCACTTTTTCATGGGGGACAGGTGGTGGCCCTTGCTGGGTTGTGTGTGCAGCTGAAACAGTACCAGGGGCAGACAAAGCACCCATTATTTCTTTACGGAGGTACAGGCAGGATAATCTGCAAGGAAGCCGTTTATTTCTGTAGCACTCCATTTGTTTGTGGGTGGTAAATTGAGCACATTTTTTGTTTTATTCCCAGCAGTAATGTTATTTCTTTGAAAAGCTAATCGGAAAAATGTGTCCCATTATCTGATCATATAACTTCACATACTCCCCACGATGGGAATACCTCTCTCACTAAAACCTTTGCTGCGCAATTTGCATGTGGGTGGGCATCGAGAGGAGGGGCACACCACCACAATGAGATGTCTAGCACTGTTACATCTTTCTCCCATTTCTGCGTAATCTATATGCAGCTCACAGAAGGGCGTGACAGGGCTGGGCAATGTGCCGTGCAGCGTCCTTAAGGTCATCCCTGTACTGAACACTTGACATGTGGTGCACTGGACCACCATCATGTTGAAGTACTGGAATGAACAAATCTTCCTGGAGATCGGCAGCTATGTGCCGTTTTGAACTGTGTGCAGGAAAATGGAGTTGTTCAAACGCTACGTATTACAGTTCTATTGGCATGACAACCTTCCCTGTTTTGTTCTGTCTCCATAACAGATCCATGGAGGATTCGGTGCACCCTCATTTGAACCATAATTCTTGTTCTGCTGTTGGTGCTCTGCTCTGTAATTCTATCACCTGTGCACTGGGTAGTGCATTGTATCCGTTTGCTTTGGGAATTTCTGCTTTGCTCATTATAATACAGTCTATGCTCATGGGTATTGGGAGATACGCTGCTTCATTAGCTGCCACGGCTGCATTTCCCAAAGATATGTCATCTCTGTTTTGTGTGTGTGCTTGGCATTTCACTATTGCTACTACATAGGGTTCTGCAAGGGCTTCAATCAATTTATTTAGTTGTTCTGCATGTTGGACCGGGGGCCCATCAGCTCTCCCAAATCCCCTCCATCTCCAGCTCGCTAAACCTGCGTGTAACATTGTGGTTACATACGCTGAATCAGAATATATTGTCACAGAGCACGTTCTTGCTGCATGGAGTGCTTCAATCGATGCTATGAACTCTGCTGCTTGCGCGGAATAATGCATAGGTAAGCGTTTTGTAATCAATATTTCATAATCTCCTTCGTCCATCCTCACTACTGCAGCCCCTATGTGTTTTGCACCTGCTTCTTGATCAATGGATGCTGCCCAATCAACAAAGAACCCTTCTCCCTCCTCTAAGGCATATTCTCTTGCCTTTGGAATGTCACCCCCTCTCCCTCGTATGCTGCACCGTCATGTTCTTGCATGTCTTGGACGGTGCATGGCTCTGTAAGGAACGTGGCAGGGTTTACTGTCTTACACCTTACCACATGGATGTTCGGGTTGGACAGTATCACTTCATATACTGATGATCTTTGTGTAGAGAGGTTGGACTTTGATCTTTCTAGTATCGGAAACGTAGAGTGTTCAACGTACAGGGTACCAGAGCACCACATGACAATTGTGGAGCTTTTCTCCATTGCAAAGGGGGCTCCTGCAAGAACCTATTTGTACGCAAATTGACCTTGCATTACTGAATCGGGTGTGCCACTATAATGGTGAGTGGTTTGTGACCCATTGAACTTTTCTATATCAATACCACTGTCTGGGAGGTGCCATTGGAGTGCGAGAAAAGATAAAATTCCTGATCATAGTCAGGTGTGGCTAGTACTGGGGCTGTTGAAATTAACTGTTTGAAGTAATGTAATTAAATGTTGTTTGCATTTCTGCTGTCCAGGTGATGTGTTGTTTCCTTCTGTGCTTCTTTTGGTCCTTGCAGGAGGGGCCTTGTGTATACTGCATAATCTAGAATCCATGCTCTACAATAATTGCATAATTCTAGAAACTTCAGCATTTCCTTCACTGTGTTTGGTTTGGCGGTGGCGCACACTGTTGCCGCTCTGTCAGGATTATTCTTTTGCCATCTTTTGAAAACTGTTGGCTAAGTACAGGACCTCTGCCAAACAGTACTGCAGTTTTGTCTTGTCTACCTTGTACCCTTTTTGTGCAAGGAGTTGGAGAAGGGCAATGGAATCTCTCCTGCAACTTTCTTCGCTCTCACTGCAGACTAATAGGTCATCTACATATTGAATGATGGTGCTTGGAACTTGAATATTGCTGAGATCTTCGTGCAATATTCTGTTGAATATGCTCGGACTTTGATAATACCCCTGAGGCAAACAACAGTGTTCATACCGTCTCCCCCACCTCCCCCCAGGGTGAATGCTGTGAGATACTTTGATTCAGGGTCAAGGGTCACAGAGAAAAAGGTGTTTTTCAAATCTACCACAGTGAAGTGGGTGGCCTGTTTTGGGATGCTGCACAAAATGGAGGCAGGATTTGGGACAAGAGGGAACTCTTTTTGGACAATATCGTTGAGGGGTTAAGGTCCTGGATCATACGCCCATTCCCCCCTTTTGCTTTCTTAATGGAGTACACAGCCGTGTTGATTGGGGAGGTTGAGTAGACACATATTCTTTGCTCTAAGAGCGCTCGCAGTGTCTCTTGAATCCCTTCCTCAGCCTCTCTAGACAGGGGTTATTATTATCACTCTGGGTAATATTGCTCTGAGCTTGAGTGTTCTCTTTACAGGGGTCGCTTCTCTTAGTAGTCCTACATCATGGGGGTTGGTGGGGTGGCGCCTCCTGTATGTGTGTCTCACAAAAGGGTGATGGTCCGCTGACAATAGTCATGAGGGGGCTTGGTATTTTTCTGTGCTGTACCATAATATCACAAGGAATGTTGATTTCTAATACTATCTCCCTGTCATTGTTGTCGTGCGCGAACAATTCTTCGTCAGTTAATTCACGCAATGGTATATTGGGGCCCATGCACAGCACTGTGCGCCACTCGCACCCATGAATGCCACTTCCAATTGCAACAATTCTTTTGGCAGACACTTGCACCCATTCTAAATCTAAGGACAGGATGGTACCAGCTACAATTTCTGGGCTTGCCACGGGGCGAAAGACAAAATCAGAGGGCACTCTCCATTCCTTCCTAGTTATTTCAGGCACTGTTCTTGCTAGCACTCGAATTCGATATATGAACATGTCAGGGTTCACTGGTATTGCCCTCACCTTTATTTCGTTAGCCCAGGTATGTATTAACAACTTTGCCCTGGGGGAGCACATACCAGGGGTGGAGCAAACAATCCCTCTTTCGGTGAATGATATGCTCATATTTAATTTGCTGAGCAAATCTCTTCCTAGTAAATTGACTGGGGAGCTTTCGTGATACAATAAGGGTGCTCGCACCACCTAACGTCCAAATCTTCTGTGTAAGGCACCGTGACCACAGCCCCAGAGAATCCCTGCGTATCGAGAGTTTGGCCAGATAACGGAAAATCACTTTCACAAATGCATGACTTCTCCGCCCCCGAGTCCACCATAAAGATGAACTGTCTGTTTCCTATCTCTGCCCCCACCAGTGGTTCCTCTTCTGGATGCAAGGTAGTAGATAGTACTGGACACGCAAGTGCTCTCTGTGGGCTGTCCTAGTCGGGACAGGTGTCTGTCCTCTAGCAAGAGAAGGTGTCTCCACCGAGCACGCATGCAGGAACACTTACCTGAAGTATAGTGGCTTAGTCGCAGCAGTACTGGACTACCACGTGCAAGCGACCAGTGAAGGAACTCGGTCCAGATCACACAAGCGCCCCTGCAAGAAGCAGCAGGACGGAGTGCTCACCAAAACTAATCAACAGGTGAGCTTTCCAGGGACAGCGCATCCCACGGGTACCACGGTTTGGGAAAAGGGATCTGGAAGGGGATCAGGTGCACAAGCTGGCATACTCATGCCCCCTATTTTCCACGCAGGAGCAGTCCCGAGCAGCATCATCTATTGCCACCAGTCACCACATAAGCACAGAGGGCGAAGTAGGACCTGAGCGACCTCACCCCCGGGAGGGCTGCAACCATGCCCCAACGCCTTCGCAGAGACCAGGTGAGCGTAACACCAGAGGACATAATGGGGCCGCCCAGCTCCCTTGTGGATGAGGGGCATCTGTAGTTTCGATTTCATCTTTCCACCCTTCACTCATGTTCCTTTCTTTTTCACTAGGGCCAACCTCCGAAGCCTATTTCTGAGACTTCCCTCCCATGTATCTTCCACTCTGGGGGTGGCCCACTGTACTCGCTGTATCCCTCCCGTTGCACGCTCCTCCACTTTGTCAAAGTCGCTCCAATACTCTTCGTCCCTTACCGATCCCATGTTCTCATACCCCAAACTATCACCCCCAAACATAACCCTCTGGCCCGACTCACTCTGGATGTTCTGATCTCTTCAGACCTTCCTATTTCTTTCCCTCTCACCACTCATCTCTCCTGGAGTGATCACTTTCTCCTTTCCTCCCAGCTCACCCTCTCTACCCCTCAGGCCAAGCCACCTCCAGCACTACCACCCACCTTCTCGGTTATCCGACCTATGAAGCGTGTCAGTTGAGGCTTTCGCCGCCACTTTCTCACCCCTCCTCCCCCTTTGGCTGACTCGCACCCTAACACAGCCCTTTCCACAGTCCACTCTGCTATATCTTATACTCTTGATGTTCTTACCCCTGTCATGAGGATCCGCTTGAAGCCCAAAGCCAAGTGCAACTCCTGGTACGGCTCAGACATCATTACCCTCAAATGCAAGTGCAGGGTGGCTGAGAGGAAATGGCGTGCTTTCGGTACATCCTCTGACAAACTGGCCTGCTGCCTGCTCCAAAGGCAATACCGGCTCTCTGTCCACACCAATGAGAGAGCTCACATCCAAGCCTGCGTCTCTGCGGCATCTAACAACTCGTCCGAACTCTTTAAAATCTGCAAGGAACTTTCCTATCCTGCTGCAGTCTCTACCTCTCCTGTCCCCTCCCAGGCCCTCTGCACGGCTCTGGCTTCTCATTTCCTCTCTAAAACTCAGGACATCCTGTCCTCTCTTTTTTCCTCTCCCCCTCCTTCCTCTACTCCCTGCTCTTCCTCTGGCCTTTCTTCGGCCACCTCTCCTCCCTCCTTCTCTGTCTTTCCCATGTTCTCCCCAGATGAGGTGTCTAGACAAGTCCGATCTATGAAAGTCTTGTCAAAACAAGTTCACCTCTGCTCCTCCAAAACCATTAAGGACCACATTGACACCCGGCTCCTACTCTGGCTGACTTCTGCAAGCACTTCTTTGCCACTGGAGTCTTCCCTTCCCCCCTGAAGCACTCCCTTGTGCACCCTCTTCTTAAGAAACCCTCTGCTGACCTGTCCGGCCCGGCTAACTATCGCCCAATCTCCATCACTCATTTCCTGGGCAAACTCCTGGAAAATCTGGTCATCTCCAAGCTTAATCTTCACACTGAATCTGTTAGTTGTCTCTGTGACCATCAGTCTGACTTCAGAGCTGCCAGAAGCACGGAAACTGCTCCCCTGAACATCCGTGAAGACCTGCTCTTCAACCTCGATTCCAACACTCCCCTGTGTCCTCATCTTACTTGATCTTTATTTTGCCTTTCACACGGTCAACCATGCCATCCTGCTCAACCGTTTCCGTGATAATCTGGGTATCACCTATCAGGCCCTGGCTTGGCTGACTTCTTTCCTCTCCTGTCAACCCTCCCAGGTCCAACTTGGGTCCTTCCTCTCCTCTATCTCTATCTCTACCTGTTGTGTGCCTCAGGGGTCTAACCTTTCTCCCTGGCTGTTCAACCAATACCTGGCACTTCTTGCCCACCGCATTGCCGCTCTCTGCTCCAACTTTCAGTGCTATGCGGATGACACTCGGTTCTTTTTCAGGCTCCCTTCAGCCACCTCTTCTCCTTCTCTCATCTCTGACTGTCTGTCTGCTATCCAAGAGTGGTGTGCTGCCAATTATCTCTGCCTAAATGCCAGTAAGACTGAGATTCTCCTCGTCGCTGGACTGGACTACTGCAACAGCCTCTTTATAAATCTGCCTGCCTCTACCCTCCGCTGTCTGCAACTCATCCAGAACAGGACTGCAAGACTTGTCCTTGGCCTCAAGCCCAGGGATCGTATCTCTCCAGGACTGAAATCTCTGCACTGGCTCCCAGTGGCTGTGAGGATCAAGTTCAAAACCCTCTGCATTGTCCACAAGGCCTTCTGGTGCCTGGGCCCTCAATAACTTCTACTCTCTCTTCCTAAATATCTTCCTTCTCGAGCTCTTCGCTCATCCGCATCCAACTTCTTCAGGGTCAGTCGCTTCTCCAAGCAACGAGTTGGTGGTAGATTTCTTTCTTCGGCTGGGGCCACCCTCTGGAACAGCTTCCCTGCCTCTCTGAAAATGTTCTCTCCTCCTCTCCCCTGATAAACTCCTGGCTGAAACTGAAACAGCATTGGTCACATGGCTACCCTCTGTTCTCGGGCCAAGGTCCCCTCCCCGCCAGTTGCACACCTGCACTCCCTCCCTGGCAACCCTTGCACTCTGGGGCTGTTTCTGTATTCCTACAGCCCCCTACCAGCACTTGACACCTGTTGTCTGCACCTACCCTTGCACCTGCCACCAGCTGGCCATATATCTTATTTATTGTTCCTATTTTTTGTTTCTATTTATTTACTGTTTATCCTATACTGCACTTCCCCTCCCTTTCCCCCTCGCACTTTCCCCTTCCCCACCTCGCCTGCACTTGCGCAATCTCAATGTCACCTGGCCTAGTAAAATCGCTGTCTCTGTCTTCCCTCTGTTCCCCTCCCTTGCCTCGTCGCGCCTTGAAACACTTTTGCATAGGCGCGTCATAAATGCCATATCATATCATATCAGTTTCCCCTTCTCTTTCTACTTGCACAGCCCATATGGGCGCACTATCAATCCTGAAGAGTAAGTCTCCTGATTCCATTCATCTTCCGGTAGGGGAGGAGTTGCACTTGGGGGTCGGGGCCCACTCTCTGGTCCTCGTGCTACTTCGCACGCTGCTCACACTCGAGCCAACTCTGTGTGGGTGGACTTCAGTGCCGACTCAATATCCCTCGCACTTACTGCAGTATGGGTGGCGGTGGTGGTCACTGGGTCATAGGGTGGCGGCGGGGATGTACTTGGTGTTGCTTGTGCACTCCCCACTGACACATAAGTTGGATTTGAGTACCCTTCTGCTAGCCGCGTGAGCAATGGATACATTCTCTTGGGCTTCTCTTTTTCTCCCACCTCACCTCCCGTCACTGTTAATGTTTCCGGTCCCCTCTCAATTTTATCTGTGGCGGTTGCTTCTTCAAACATCCGCCACATATCTAATATCTCCCTTCTGTTTTTTTAAATGTTTCCCCTTATACTTAGCTGTCAGATAAGTGGACAGGTGGCCTAACGTTCCATTATCAAAGGACCCGTCTTTGGGCCAAGCATGGTATAGTCCCTTCCCCTTGTCTCTGTTATCCATTGGCCGTGGTATTTTTTTATTCGGTCACTAGGTGGGAGGTGTTTACAAATTTGGGATAGTGGGGTATCTGTCCCCATGGCTGGTCACTTTTGTCTCGGGTATACTTCCCAACGAGGAATTGTATGGACCTTTTCCCTTTTCTGCCCCTTAATTTTCTTCCCCGCTACAATCTGTGGCCGTATGTTTGTCAGTCAATGATTGACTGTCACATATATCACACTCCTGTTTATCAAAAGGTCAAACATACATGGACACGAACCAATATTTTACCAAAAAACATAGTTAAAATAATAACTGCTGCTTATTTCCGAGCCCTCTAATTATATGTGGCTCCTACTTTATTCTCTGCACTGATCGAGATAGGGCAATGGGGCTGCCACCTTCTACCCCCTTTCGGGTAGGTTCCTGTATCTCCTATTAATAGTCTCTTCATTACTCTTAACTAAAAAACATTTTTTTTTTAAAAGGAATAAATGGCCATGGAAAAATTCTTTTTACTTCACTTATCCACTTTGTTCATTCACATTCAACCACTCAAAAGCCTACTGTTTCCCCTTTCAAATTATACTCGCATGTCTGTGTTCTTCCAAAAATCATCTTTTAATCCACAACGCCTGGGCCTCTCCCTCGTCCGCAGCCTGGTATTTGCAAAGCAGGAACCCACAAGAACCGCTTCTTCTGCGTATGTGTTTTTGAAGGACTGGTCAGATGTAGGCAGGCACAGCCTTTCCGGAGAGTCCCTGGATCTCGCCGCAGGTACGCAGGGCTGAGGAAATCACTCTAAGGGGTCACCAAATGAAGGCACCAACCTCAAACACGTGTCTCAATAATTACACACCCTGCCTCAAACACGTGTCTCAATAATTACACACCCTGTCAGGGAATAAGACCAAGAGAGAGATTGCAAGGAAAACAAAGTTTATATAATATTAATGCGCCAGCAAAGAACTCTGCTACCTGAGAGCGCTGTACCAAAAATTACACGGGCAGCACATTAAAAAGGGCAAACGCATCATCAGTGACGATTTAGTACAAGGCAAAGACATGTTGCTGGTTGGTGGGGGACATATAAATGGGCCTGCTCCATATGAGATACCATGTCCTAATTGGCTGCTGCTTCCCAGTCGATTTTGGTACACGTGGGTCAGCTGGGCTGATCTGCGCAGTGAAGGCTGGATCGTGAGGGTGATACATTCTAACTATCTAGGCTAAACAACAGGAACCGATAATTCATGAACAATGGTAGATACCTGAGCATCACATGAAAGGGGGGGTCTTGTGAGTAAAGAGAATAATATATAGACATGCCAACCTCCACATTCAGGGCTTCGTTGATACTGCAGTTCCCGCACCCAAGTGTCTCCCCTGGGGGTTTGATCTACTGCCTGCCTTCCCTGATGCCCCATGATATGAACAGACGTGTGTTGCTTTTGGGAAAATATATTGCTGCACAGGATTAGATCTGTGGTGGGTAATCTGAAATGGGCAAGACCAGGGAGTTAGATGGTTATCAGCATGAAAGGATATGGGGGATTGAGACAGAGAGGCCAGGTGGGCTCTGGCCTGGCGGGGTGGGGGTCAAGGGGGTGCTGTTTAGTGGAGTTCGGTGGGCCTTCATGCTGTGGCCTGTTTCTGTCCCACGCTCTCCGCGGAGCGCATTCTTTGAAAAACGATGCATGGTATTAGCAACATCGAGAGGACAGGGAACGGATGGACTTCTGTGGGAAGAAGGCTTGTGCGGAGCTGGTCTGATGTGTTGATGGCTTCCGCTCTGTGTGAGAGGCCGGGGATATGAGTGCTGCAGCCTGACTGAGTGGTGGATTTTTGCGGCAATGTTATTCATCTAATTCTCAGTTATAAGGCTCTTTACACGTGCCATATGGGTGAAGATTTTTCTCCTCTCGGCTTTGATGGGTTTACTCACGTATCTTGTGGCTAGGGGGGTGCGATAGGACCATTTCCTTCCCAACACCCCAAATAAAAAAAGAATTCTGTGTTTTTTCGATTAAAACCTGGCGGCAAAAGAACATAGAACCGAAACAAACAAATTGCTCATTGACAGCTTTTGTTTTTTGCAGACCATTTGCTACACAATATTTGAAAAGGGACATGTTGCAGCTGTCTGGGCTTCCCCGACCCAAAGCATGGGTTAGGGGGAGGGGCCACAGATTGGCCCCAAAACTTTAAAGAAAATGGGTGATTTTACCAAAGGCTCTGCAGACATGGAGCCGGGTCTCAGAGCTGGCCCACCAATCCAGGCATCAAACTTGCATTTGCTTCGCCCAGGTCATAGCCTATGGCTATGCCTCAGGAAAAGTGGTCCTTGGGCCATGGCCGAAGTGGTCACTGGTAGAGGCCAACAGACAAGTGGCAAAACCCAGTGGCTATTTCAGATGGTTTGTTGGGACAGTGCTGGGGGCATGGCTGATGTCCATGCCCAACCAAAGTGCAGGAACGTTCATGCCCAAGAGCAAGAATGCGGTAACGTTGCGGCTGGGTCTGCCCACAGGACTGGCACAGTGTCTTCTTCGAGAGATTTGGGGGACCCTGGGCCACGTTCGGGGTATTGCGGCCACTGACTTACCCCAATTTACCTCTAGGGTATCCTTTTTTTTTAACAGGAATTCAAGTGCATTTGTTGAAAGGGAACTTTTAATGCAGTCACACGCCCAAAATGAAGGAGATCCACAGATGCAAAGGGGGAAAACATTGTTTTTTATTATAAAGGAGCGAAACACTATAGAGCACATTTTCGAGTAGCAGTAAACAAAGACATTAAAGACAAGTTTAACTGTGTTGCGCTTGTCTTGATGCTTCCATTGACGCCCCAGGGAATTTTAATTGTTTTTGAAGGCAGAGGGCGGGATTGGAACATGAGTTGTTTGTGGCTCCCTTTTACACTCTGCCTTAAAAAACAACTTGGTATTACACCATCATGATATTTTGGTGTATATTTTTAAACATATATGTTATTGTTTGTTACAGTGAGCATAAACATCTCAGACTATACAATTCTTTTCTGACTTAATGGTATATTCTTTTCATTGCACAACATAGATGAATTTTCAATATACGATCTCACTACTGCACCTTATAATATCATTTCCTTTTATGATATGTACATTTCATGTAATGGTATATGCAATTTACTATATAATATATGTGCTTCATTTTGTAACATATACTTTACAATTACCATTGAATACACATTCACATCCACCAGCAAACACTATTATACTCCCCTCTCATTAACCATCTTTTACTCAGCCATGTATTTGTGTGTTTCGTCTATTCCCACTCCTTCCCTCTCAACTACTCCTTTTTTCATTTCTCCCCACAGCCCACCCTCTGGTTTCCCCCTTTTTGGGCACAATACTCCACCATCTAGACAAGACTTATCACTATAAAACCATTATGATGGTGATGTGTGCAGTATAAAAGACTCCTGACATAACATATATGATCTGTATGAAAAATATGCATTGGGAATGCTGAATAATGTCCCCAAGGGACTGTCATAAGGAGATTTGTTTTTCAAATATTTTGTTTTACATGTGAAAGACTACATTTCTAATACTCTGTTTCATTTACAAAATATATATATATATATATATATCTCCCCTAAGTGTATACTACATTTTAAAATGTTATTTAAACTACAGTTGTTTTGATACAGGATGGAGAGTGACTGAATGTTGTTTGTGTTGATGGGGAGTAAATCAGATGTGTGTAAAACTGTGACTTTGATTATCCGCAAACAAATAGAGTCAAGAAGAAAAAAGAACTCAGAAGGAATACTAGATTTGCTGTATTTATGAAATGAGTTACATATCCTAGAACATTTTTGCAATATTGACTATAAGAATTTGCCTTTTGACAAATGTTTCTAATTTCAGGACACTGATTCCAAATCGTCTGTTAAAGGGGTAGTTACACAGCTTGGGGAAGGATCCAGCGATGGACTACAGCTGTCTTCCAGCCTTCAGTTTCTTGACGAAGACCTTGAAACTTCTTCTTTACCCGACATCAGTGACGATCAACATTTTGATATTCTTCAAAAGTCCCTTCAAGAAGCTAACATTACAGAGCAAACTTTGGCCGAAGAGGCCTACTTGGATGCAGATATAGGTTCTAGCCAAACATTTGCACAACAACAACTTCATCCTCCTTCAGCAACATCTTTTACTCCGACTTCTGATAGCACAAATTACTCAAGTCAGACTTTGCA
This sequence comes from Ambystoma mexicanum, assembly GCF_040938575.1. NCBI lineage: Eukaryota > Metazoa > Chordata > Amphibia > Caudata > Ambystomatidae > Ambystoma > Ambystoma mexicanum. The sequence continues at coordinate 943,003,916 of NC_090928.1, read as the reverse complement.
TCCCTTGGGAGTTACTCATCTGCCAGTTGGGGCATCATTTGCAAGCAGTACAGTTGGTGTACAAGACTTTATGCAGCATGTGGGAATTAGTGTTCCCAGACAGCAAATGCCTAACTGTAATCAGTTAAGCGGATCTGGGCAGATTCAACTAATAAGTCCATTCAACAATCAGCCTTCCATGATGACTATTAATAGCATTGATGGATCTCCACTTATTTTTAAACGCACTGGGCAGCCACGATCCACAAGCATGGGTGGTGGTGTATTGGTTAACAGAGAGACAACAAATGGCAATTCAATGTATGGGAGCTCCGATTTAAGCCCAGGTGGACAGACTATGAGTGTGCCACTAAGCAGTGCAAGTTTTCAGACATCCCTGCCATTGCACAACATAATTATACAGAGAGGACTTGAACCAAATGCAAATAAAATTCCAATTAATATCCAAACAAAATCCCTTCAAATAGATCAGCATACAGCTTACAATATGAATAACACTGGAATAAAGCAACATCATATACAACAAGGGATTCCTTTTGCTTCGGGAAACATGCCTCAGAGTTTGACAGTCTGTAACCAGCAAAGTTCTGGCAAAATAGTTCCTTCAGAATCTATGAGTAATACAGGAAGTAGTATTGTTATTCATTCACCAATGGTACAACATCAAGCACATCAAAATCAATTCCTTATTCCTACAGGCATGTCGGCAACTTCAAGCTCACCTCATCACATCCAGACCATCAATGGGCAGCTTATGCAGACTCACCCAACTCATCTTGTTCCTACCCATGTGTCGACTGAGCATGTAATGCTGAATAGAAACTCTTCCAGCATGATCCAAGCCAACCATCCCTATTCTGGACAGATGTTCAGCAGTCAGAATGCTTCTGTTCAGGTGATCTCTGATCAGACATATTCAGGTCCAGGAAGTCAAGCTGTCGTAAACCATGGGACTTCTCAAATTGGTGGTGGACACGTGACCCTACACCAGGCATCACCGACATTAATACATGCATCTCCCAACCATGGTAATGTTCCTCAAGGTAGTTCAGATTTTATTACAATGTCAATAGGACAGCCTTCAGTCACTGGTATTCAGGTGTCTAACCGATTCTCTGTTGTGTGTACTGCCACAGAACATTCCAGTGGTGGGAACTCAGTTCAGACAGTTGCCTCAGGAGTACATTTGTTTGGAGATCAACCTGCACACCAAGACAGAACCCAAACTTCAGTCAGTACGTCTCATTGTCTTCCATTACCTTCCTCCAAGTCTACCAACTCCTTCACTGACTCCACAGTAGCACACCAGACTTATTCCTGTTGTCAGGTATGAATACTTTTTAGTATATATTAGTAACCCATTAAGATTAAGTAGTAGAGTAACATCTAGGAAAACTATGGAGTTTACTTTTTCTTCATATTGAATTGTATATGTTTACTTTGTATTTGTTATTTCATTGTCATCTATGAGAAAAAGCAGACATTTTATGTTTTGTTTCACAGTTGGCACTAATTCTCCACAAAGCGGAACCAAAACTAATGGTACGAAGTACTGCAAGAGGAAAAGATCATTGGTGGATATAAAGAGTGCTTTTGCACTAAGCAGTTTTTTTATCTGTTGTTTTTAAAGAGTTTTTGCATGAACATCCATTTAAGTTATACAAATATAAGCATAATGTGTAACTGTGAGACAAAGTAAAACATCAAACAGATTACAGAAATCAGGCACCACGACAAAAGAAAGAGGATCATAGTCAATGTTCCCTCTAATTATTGTTCCCTTGCTTTGCTTTTGTGCGCACCTTATTATCAATGTGCGCAACTAAATTACGAGGTAAGCTACTTTGTGAGCATGCGTAGTTGGTGAGCTACCATCTCCAAAGAGGTTGGAACAGAATGTATCCTGCCCAACCACTGCAATTCTTTACGAGTCTGTGTAAAAGGTGCATCTTGAAACACTTTTTCCCAACATATAGGCTTAAAAAAAAATATATATATATATATATATATTGTGTGGCTATAAGGAGAGCTCATGAACCAGTCCAAAACTTTAAGATATGCCATAGCTCCTTACCAGAATTACTCATGTGCAGAGAAACCAAATGTGTATGCACAAAAAAGCTTTGTATGGTCGGGATGAACAATAGGTGTAGTTGTGAAGTTAGGGATAGTAAGGATCCTTTAAACTTCAAAATAAAAGTCTATAACCAAAACCATGCCACCTTTGGGTCAGAGTCCTTCTTCAACACATTTTGATGTGGTGTCAGGAGTGGGATCTGACCCAATTGATACAAATTGGGGAACTTGAAAAGGGGGGAAAACCGGTAGTTGTGGCAATTAATTTGTCGACACTGCTTAGAGACAACTCAGAAAGTGTGTAAAACCATTTGTAAAAAATACTCATGTTTATTACAAAAAAGCAAATATCACTTATCACTGACGTGGCTGTCAAACATTCTGACACTAGCATTTTTGCAAATAAAATAATGGCAACTAAGAGGAATGTGTCAGAAAACATGCAAAAAGGAATTCATGTGCCACTTTAATAAAGTAAATCGAGGTCCAGGAGTACATGCCTCAAAATGTGTGTAAGGACGATAATTGCATTTGAATCAGAATATGATGATCAGAATTCCTGGGCCTCTGCTTGTTATCCACATTACGTGGTCCTGTGAGTTGCGACATTTGCTCAAACAGCCTTACAACTAAGAGGCATGTACACGATCCATTGTTACCCCCTAAAAACAGGAAAATGTGCACAACCAAAAACCGGAAACCTTGAACATATAGAAACCTACCCCCCTGTTTCTATCCACAAAATTCCATTGATATTTTTTTTAATCAGTGACCTGCAGAGCAATGGCATTGGAAGAAACTCAAACAATACTACTGCCCAATCGCAAGAGGAATTTCAAGGGGAAAGAACATTTTAATAAACATGAAATATCCCTACTGGCAAAGCTAATTACTTTCTTACTCACTAATTTGGAGTAGAGAGTAACATCATATCAGAGCCCTCCTTGTAACACTGACACAGGAAGTGATATGACAGGATGCATAATACAGCTTACAGTTTTGCCCACCCTTTCTCACCACAGCCTAGACACAATTCCACTGGAGTCTTACTGAGGTTTCGTCTGGAGCATCGTTGAAGAAAATGACATATATTTGCCTTTTAAGTCAATGGCAGCAATGTTCATAGGTACAACATATTGACTCCTTTCTTCTTTAACTAGGGACCCCTCTTATGAAATTCGCTGTTATCAGTTGGACAAGATACATGGGGATGGTAGAGGCAATAAACGCAAACACAATATCATATTGAAAAGCCCTCAGCAGGTGAGCGAGAAAGAAACCAAAGGCACAGTTTCCTAGACTGTTCCTAGAGTATCCTATCCTTCAGAAAACAAACACATTTCCTTCACTGTACTGTACTGCCAAAAACGTCTGATTTGGTTTTCACCCCAAAGGAGTGTTCTCCTGTGCCCTTCCATCTATACCCCACCCCGGCTCCTGTGCTTGCCTACAATACCAGTTGAGAGGGCTCTGTTAAAAGAGAGGGATTGTAGCAGTAAAATGTGCAGTTTAAGAAAATGCCATGAATCTGTAAGTGCCCAATTACTATGAAGTGTATACAAGATTGTTTGCCGCATACCCCACATTTAAATTGTTGGGTAGGATTATAAAAATGCTCAGTGAAACTGTTTTTGTATAGCAGCGAGTTAGCATATAATTTGAAACGGTCTATGCCCCATGGAACTTTGAAAACTTGGAAAGGTGGCAGATTCTGTGAAAAGCATCCTAGTAATCTGAATATCCGTTGCCCTTATACTATATACGAATAATGGCAGGCATAGTCCATGCCCATTATCCCTTGCAGGCCAAGTAAATGATATTGCAAGCTCTCCGCTTATAAAGTAGACATGACATTTGCCTACTCAAAATCCTTAGAGGGCAAATTCATATTTGAGTTCTAGAATGCATTAACTTGCAAGGGGGGCCGCTTCAAAGTGCTTGTGTGACATATGTACAAAGAATGGGAATCATCGGATGAGATTACACATTCAAGTAGCCTACTTGCACTCAGGATCTGATATTTGAGCTGACAGTTGGGCTACATAGTTTGGGTAACGCTTTTTCTAAGGCGCCATGAGTAACAGAAATTCTTGTGCTTAAACGTCAATCATATTAGAAACTTAAAACAAGTGGCTGTAAGTACAAATCTGGTAACCATTTGCAGAACCAAGGTAGGTAGAGTCAATGTTGTCTGGTAATATATCTGAATGAGGTCTGGGGCGGAAGTTCGAGTCATAAGGTATAAGTGTGATAATCCAGTATAGGAGTCGTGGGTAGGGAGGGGAGATAATTTGGTTAATGTGTGCAGATAGCTCTTAATTATATCTTCTGTTCATGTAGTAACTTGTTCATATTAGTTTGTAACCTATTGTGGATGTATTCTGCTTTTAGATTTCGGGGTTTTTTAAGGTCAAGCTTGCATAGTAGGGCAATGTAAATAGGCTAGACCAGAATATCAATACTAGATCATAACATTTAGCTTCATTTTGAGAGAAAGCAAATATGTGCCTTGTGCATTATTAAATCTTTGTGAATAGGTGGGAATTGTCTGTGTGTGCTGCTGAAATTCTTCTGAGTGGCACCCAGAAGGAAGTTGGGCAAGCTGAAATGCGCACAGCTTAGAGGGAACATTGATCATAGTACATATATCTCATACAAAGGCCTTATTTTGTAAATACTAAAGAAAATGAGAATTCATGGCACTAAACAGCATGTAAATTAATGGGCAATGAATACCATAAAAACCTTGAGCTCAAATCAGATTAGCGCTATCTGATAAGGTTTTGAAGAGGCATAGACCAGAAAGGGGCTCCATATTGCTAGAAACGTCTGAAGCTTGTGTTTAGTTACAGCAGTGCTTTTTTCCATTGTGGTAATACTCCACATTTTGCTTCACCACAAGTCAATAGTTGGGGGCGTCCTAGATTTCCATTTGTGGGCTTTTGCTAACTCTGCTACAGGAAGACAATTGGCCTCATTATAACTTTGGTGGTATCTCTGCAGTAAATCCGCTGAGATACTACCAGATGGAATTACTGTTACCGCTGCTTCGTCAGACCCTCGAAAATACCAAGACGAGGAAGAACATAGAAAACACGAAGAATGCTCCCAATACAGGCACTAAGACAAGGTGGTCCAGAGGAGGCATAGAGATCAACCTGTTAAAAGTAACAAGGGACTTTGGCAGCCCACCCTTCAAGAAGGGGCTACACTGTATAAAAACTGACAATGGACTGGTAAAGTCGTCAACCCCAGCGCAGAGCTCAGCTGCAGTGCCTTCTGGGTCAAAGCAACAGAATCCCAAATCTGGTTGCAGACCCGAGGAGAAGAGGAACCGAGGACTCGTGCACAATGCCAAGCAGAAGAGCCAGGGCGGGCCAGCAGCTGGAGACGCTGCAGAAGCAGACGGGGAAAGCCGAGCCAGCCAAAAAGACGGAATACCATCCTTGGAAGCCCTGGTGACGTACCGAAACCTGAAAGCAGGTAAAGGGTTCTAGGGGCCGTAGACAAGAGGCATGCAGGAAAACCATGCCCGGCTTTGTCCAAGGCATACATAGTCCTCAGGGGTTGAGAGTGCATCCAACCTCCTCCTCCTTGTATCAGTGGGGAAGAGGATCCCACTGGCCAGAAGGGAAGGGTTTGGGACCCTGTCCACCATAACAGTGGGAAAAAGGAGACCACTGGTTTACAGGAAGGGTCTGGGACTTCCAGAGGTAAACCAAAGCATAGAGGAAGTCTTCCTCATTTTAATGGTAGAGATAGGTCCACTAGTTACAAGAGAAAGGTCTGGGATCCCAACGTGAATGGACAAAACTCTAGAGGAACTCTTCCTCGTCACAGTGGTCAAGAGGAGGCCACTGGAACACGGAGAAGGGCCTGGGATCCTAACAAGATTTGAGACATTGTTGAAAACAAGTCACATAGGCAAAGTGAATATCAAGTCAGAAGCAGTAAGAAGGAACTATATTGAGCTATACCAGAAGAAGGGAGTCATTCTCCTAGTACCAAAGCATAAGTTGTGATAGAGACGCCAGTTCCCAAACTGAGAGTTGAGGTAAAGAAGCAAGGGGAAGGTAGTCCTTCCCCCTGGCCTTGTTGTAAATGGGGTCGGGCCATACCAGGGGAAGAGAGTCATTCCCCCTGGTTCTATTGAAAATTGTAGAGCGCCACACCAGAAGAAGAGAGCCATTCTCCTGGAGGGAACATTGTGTAAAAACTGTCTGAATCCTACAAGCCCGAGGAAGGTGGTAATTCCCCCTGGAATGTTTGTTTTGAAGGAACATTTTGTTGTACTCCATCCAAGAAGCAGGAGAAGGGAGCCATTCTCCATAAAGAAGGAACTTTCTGTTAGCTACCATTTTAGTTGTAGTGTGAGGGACAGAAGTGAGTTTTGACACAGGACGGTGGAATTTACTTTGACAGACATTCTGACAGACCCTTTTAGTATTAGTTTTAGTTTTGAGGCAGGGAACCCCTTTTAGAAGTTAGGGATAGTAAGGATCCTTTAAACTTCAAAATAAAAGTCTATAACCAAAACCATGCCACCTTTGGGTCAGAGTCCTTCTTCGACACCCTTTGCTGTGGTGTCAGGAGTGGAATCTGACCTAATTGATACGAATTGGAGAACTTGAAAATGCTTAAGAAAAGGGGTGAAAACCGGTACACACCTGTGTGCTAATCAAGACGTGGGGCCTGTACCTCTTCCCGGAGTAGAACCATAACATTAAACAAGGAGGTAGAGACAGTCCACAATGTTGTGCAATGAATTGTGATTCAAAATTAACAAAAATAATCTTTATTATGAACTAATTAAAATACATAAAAATATTGGGGGGGGTGTGTTGTGCCAAAACGAGATGGCCGCCTGCTAGTGGAGCTCCGGACGGGAAGAGCACTACAAACCTATTAAACACCAGCTAACGGCATCTACTCTGCTCCATATCGGCGGGGCCCACCTATAAACCTCTCCGCTGCAACCCTGAGAGGTTTCATCTTCCACCGCCCTTAGAGGACTGCGCGGCGGCCCTGCGACTGAAGCGGGACTGCGGGGGCTCGCCTCGGGCCATATCGCGGCTCCGGCGCCTGCGGTTTTCCCTTTCCCTTCACCCGAGTGCGTGGTTCTGCGGCACGCTGTGGGGGGGCGCTGCAGCCCTCCTAAGCAGCCCGGCTCTCCCAGCCGGGGGGCCGCCCTACACCGCTTCTACGGGCATCTGTGCCCCTCCAAGAGGACCCTGCTGCACCCTGCGGGTGCCCCTTTCTGCGTGCTCCGGTGGCACTGAGCCTGGATCCCTCCCGCTGCCCGTCTCACGCCACAGAGGGCAGAGACGCTCCCGGGGACCTGGGCGATGCCGCACCACATCCTGCCGCCCTCCGCTACCTCCTCCTACGGACCACTGGGCATAGCCACAACAAGGTAGGGGGGCACGCGGGGGTGGAGGACGGCCCGACTTGCTTGGCTCCTGGGCTCTGTGCGCTCACTGCCCTTCGCCTCCTCGCATCCTGAATCAGCATCCGGTCTGGGCTGTCGGTTCCGCGCCGCCGGCGCCACTTGTTGACTTGAGGCCCCCCCCACGGCGGGCCTGGAGGTGGCCACGGGCCATTCTCTGCGCTGTCGGATCCCCGCGGATTGGGTCTGCCTTCCCGCTTCCACTGCCACCTGCAACTGATGGGGCCCTCGGCTACACGCAGTTGCCTCACGCCTGACAGTACACCACGGATGGTGTACTAAACGCTGCCACTTATCCTCATAGCTACAGACAACAAGCCTGCTCGCCTACTCTGGCCTCCATCCACTCCTCCGCTGACTGCACCATCTGTGTACCGAGGTACGGCCTGCCAACCTCCTTCCCGCTACTGCTGCGATCAATCTACTGCTTTGGAGTGCGCGGGCCGGCATGGCTGAGGAGCTGGCGCCGGTGCTGCTCCCCCACCAGAGGCCCTTGGCACCTCTCCGGATCCTCTTGCCCACACTGTGTCATTGATCCCTCCTGCAGGCGCCCGTTTCTCCTGGATCCCTGGCTGCGGGTCCCTAACTTGAAAAACTGCTGAACCCGTGCTCCGGCTGGGCGGCCCACCGCAGGACACCCTGCCCCCGGCCCCACTCCTTCGCCGTGGATGATTGGTTTTCCCCACCCCTCTTATCTACGCTGCGACGCTCCTGGGCTGGTGTGGGGACCTCACCAACCACGGTGACATTTGCACCCTCTGTGTGCTTCCCGGTGCACTCGGACCCGCACCTGCTGCCTACCAGTAATCACTGCTGAACGCCTTCCCGCTTGACATGGGAACATTGTCTCCTCGCCTTCTCGCAGCGAAACAGCTACACTAAACCTCCTACGGTTGTGCCCCCATTGTTCTCAAATAAGGAACACTTTGACTTTCAGCTCTGCATCCAGGGGCCTCCTGTCACCTCAACTATACTGGCCTACACCCATGTGCCCACTCGCCACCCCACTTCTGTGCTAACTGCACATACGCTCCACGCCTCATGACCTTAGGGTAGGTACCCGCGTTGGCACCTAGCTTACCTCCCTCAGCCTCCCCGCAGAGGCTGGAGTGCCTCACCCTGGACGGCCCACCCTCGAGCCAGTAACCTGCGCCGCGTCCTCTTACGTCACATCACCGATCCAACGATCCAGTGGCAACATCACGTCTGGTTTACCCCTCCGGTCCCCGTGGCATTGCCGTCTGGCTCGGTGTGCTCTGGTGGGGACCCCTGGAGTTCCCCCCAGCCTCGTCAACAGCTTTCCACACCTTGCTGCCCTCCCCCATGGGCACTCGGCGGGGCTGCGATCGGAGGGCCTCCCGCTACAACTATACTGAGCCCCGGTCCCCAGACGCGGCCTATCACCATGACTAAGGGAGCCGGGTATAGCAAGAAGCAAAGTTCACTAAATATGTTCGCTAAGACTCCCTCCAAGCCGCTAATGGACTCTCCGGAGGAGTCACCGTCCACCATGGCGCCCTCAACCTTTGATGACTCGCAGAAAATGCTGGAGTACATGCGAGAGGGCTTCACTATGCTACACACTAAGTTAGACTATATGAACGGGACCATCTCGTCCATAAAGGCCCATATCGAAGGAACAGACAGTAGGGTTGCCGAGATCGAGACAAGGGTTGGCACCACGGAGGACGACCTGGTTTCCTTACGTGCCGCTGTGACCACCCTGACCAGCCGGGTCTCTATGGTTGAAAAGAAAAATGATGACCTCGAATCCTGCTACAGGCGGAATAACCTCTGCATTTTTGGTATACCGGAGGACAACATTAAAGAGCCCATGGAGGATTACGTGGAACGTACCCTTTTAACACTCCTGGATAACCCCAAGCTTTCGGCACAATTTGCAGTGGAGAGAGCTCACTGTTCCTTGACCGCGAAGCCCAGGCCGGGTGCCCCACCCCGCCCCATCATAGCCAGAATCCTCAATTTCCGTGACCGTGATGCCCTGCTCCGGGCGGCCAGGGCCAAAGGGGAGCTGCACCTTGGGGCGGCAAGGGTACACTTGTACCCGGATTACTCTGTGGCTGTGCAACAAGAGCGTAAAACCTTCCTTGCGGTGAAAAGAGACTTCGAGACTTAGGAGTCAAGTACTCCATGCTCTTCCCCGCCAAGCTGAGGATCGAACACTCCAATCAAACATACTTCTTCACCATCCCGGAAGAGGCTTCAAAATTTATAGACGAACACATTCCTGGTTGATTTAAATAGTGTTAATATAATTTCATGCTTTTCAATATTCGTTATACCTGGGCCACGGGGCCGGACCGCCACGGCACCTCCTCCCCCACGATGCCCACTATTCATTGTAGTTTATTATTGTACTTGTTTCCAATGTTACTCCATTACCTCTCTGTGTAGGTGATGTTTCGCGCCATGCTGTTGCATCGTAGACTGTAATATCCGTTTTTTGTTGGGTTCCCGGCTTAGAGCTACCCGGTATTTCAACCCAGCCACTTCTGTGATTATGCCCCGGGACCCTGCCCCCCCCGGTCTAGGACCACACCCAATTCTTTTGATGCTGTGTCATGGCACACGGCTGCACCCCACTCTCCCATGGGTCCTTGCTTATAGATCTGGTCCTGATGTAACCCGCACCCACTCTAAACGCCCCGCTTTATCCTACTAAGTAGCATAACTCTCCTTATGCTCTTCCCAGCCCGGGCCGCCATCGCCGGCTGCTAACAGACCCCCGGGCGTTGATGCCTAAAAGTTTGTTTGTTTTGGTTTTATTCAGGTTTCGTACCTCTGATTGGGGGAGGGATGTGGGTGGGGGGTTGGAAGGGAACATTATGGTTTAAAAATGTCTTGACAGCCTACAGATGCTCCGCAGGCACCGCGTCCAATCAATTCATATATGTAGTCAGGCGACCGCAAACACCTAGGGTACACGCCGTTCGTTTCACTGAAATCCACCTTTACTTATTCCACCATCACCCCCTCAAATATGGCTGACACTACTCTGACCTTTATGAGCTGGAACGTCAGGGGATTAGGCAATTATAAAAAGATGCAACAGATTCAGCTCCACGCTGAACGCCACGGAGTAAAGATCCTATGTTTGCAGAAAACCCACGCTCGCTCGGAGCAATGTGAACGATTTGCCAAGCAATGGGGCCCCCAGAGGTATTACACTAATTATTCCACTCATAGCCAAGGCACCCTCACCCTAATACATAGAAGTCTGAAATGTACGTGTCACCACTCCCACATAGATCCACTTCTTAGGTTTGTGCTCATCACTGGTATATTACAGCATCAGGAGATAGCCATCCTGAACATATATGGTCCCAACGTCGACGACCCTGACTTCTATCTTCACCTGGTCACTCTACTTGAGAGCTACCCCTGATTCCTATTTTGTGGGGCGGGGACTTCAATACGATACTAGATGTCAACCTGGATAGATCGGGTTCTCGTCCTCGCTAACTGTCTAAGGCAGCATATTCTATCCTGACCCCGCTCCCCCGCCTGACACTGGTGGACGCTTGGCGCCTGATGTATCCTGAGGACCGTACTTACTCCTTTTACTCCTCAGTCCATGATTCCCACTCTAGAATAGATAGATGGCTTGTCACAGACATACTGATTAGATGCGTAACTCACTTGGCCATTCTCCCCAGGATGCTGTCAGACCACTCACCGGTACTTATCTCCTTAAACTGGGGATCAGACCCCAACAAGACAAGACAGTGGAGGATGTGTCCTCACGTGCTTCTTGACCAGGTTTTTGCCTCTGAGCTTGAATCCTCCATTGAGGAATATTTTGAGATTAACACAAACTCTGTTTCAACACAAGCTGTGCTCTGGGAAGCCTTCAAAGCACACACGAGAGGGGTTGCCATCTGCAAGAGTAGTGGCATCCTGAAGGGCATCCATGCCGACATCGCTACCAGCGAATCAGCCCTATCCGTCTATGAATCCCGATACGCTGTGGATCATTCCCCGGCTACTTTAGCGATGCTGGGTTCTGAACTGGACAGGTTCCGTGGCCTTGCCGAGCGCGAGGTTAAGTTCCTGGACTCCCCCCGATCGGCGAGGAAATACGGCGAGGGTGAGTGCCCCGGCAGAATGCTAGCTAGGCAGCTTGGTCGCGAATTCAGTGCCCCCAACATACCGGCCATTGCTAGACCGGATGGCACACACGCCACCTCCCCCCAAGACATCAATTCTGAGTTCCTCGCGTTCTACACCTCCCTGTACTCGGAGGTTGATAGTTCCCAGATTTCTGAAATGGATTCCTATTTAGAGAACCTCCCTTTGTCAGTCCTGTCAACTGACGATAGCACCTCCCTCGAGAGGCCCTTCACCCTAGAGGAAATTGTGGAGGCCATTGAGTCACTGGCATCGGGGAAGGACCCTGGCCCAGATGGGCTCCCGATGGACTTCTACAAACTATACAATGCCCAACTAGTGCCGCACATACTGACCCTGTGGGAAGAATCGTGCGACAGGGGCATACTTCCACCGTCCCTCCGGGAGGCATGGATTACAGTGCTCCTTAAACCTGGTAAGACCCCCACGCAGTGTAGCTCATACCGACCCCTCTCACTGATTAATAGTGATATTAAAATATTTGCCAAACTACTTGCCAACCGCTTAGCCCCATACATGTCCCACATTATTCATCCTGACCAGGCCGGCTTCGTCCCTGGTAGGTCCACCTACTTAAATTTAAGGAGACTCTTCAATGTAATCAGCAGAATCGACCCGGCCACACAAGCAGTGGCAGCTACATTGGACATTCAGTTTCCTGGAAATACCTGTGGTGTGTTCTTGAGAAATGCAAATTCGGCCCTAACTTTCGCACCTGGATAAAGCTCCTTTAGACTGCCCCGTCAGCCAAGGTCCGCACGGAAGACAGGTGCTCTTCCCCCTTCCAGATATTTAGAGGTACACGCCAGGGATGCCCCTTCTCCCCACTCATTTTTGCTATAGCCATGGAGGCCTTCGCTGACATGATTCGGCAATCACACTCGCACAGGGGGTTGCACACATCAGGCCAGACTGTTATAGTCTCTCTCTACGCTGACGATACCCTGCTGTATGTTCGAACCCCTGAAATCAATCTTTCACCTATACTGACAGATGTGGCTCGATTTGGTGACATATCCGGTTTGAAGGTTAATTGCTCCCAGTCTACATTATTTCCACTCACAGATTTGACACAACACCCCCCCGATCTACATGGGTTCAACTGGTCACCTTCGAGCTTCACCTACCTGGGGGTGGTGGTCTCTCGGCACACGTCACAGCTGCGTGACGACAACTATCAAACTTATCTAACTAACCTGGAGACTAAAACCTCCAGCTGGACTAAACTTCCCCTCTCGCTAGCAGGCAGAATTGGAATTCTCAATATGATTGTATTACCTCAATTACTGTACCGATTTACCAATCTGCCTCTGTGGCCCGGGGATACCTTTTTCCAAACACTGCGCAGCATATGTAACACCTTCCTTTGGCACTCTGGGGCCGTCTGCCTCAAATTATCCACACTAACTGCTCCTAGGGCATTGGGTGATTTTGGCGCACCCGATTTTATCAGATACTGGGTGGTGGCCCAATCACAGTTTGCTGCATACTGGTTCAGTACCATTGATCCCCCCCCACATGTTCGCCTCGAGAAGCTAACTGCCTGTGACTGAGTGATCGGATCCCTGGTCCTCCAACCAATCTCCCCTGACTTAAACTCTGCGAATCCTGTAGCCAGTACATCCTTGGCTCTTACCAAATTCTGGTCCATGGTCGACACACCCCACCCGTTCCACAGGGATTTGCCACTGTGGAACTTCCTTCCCGATGTTCCACACATTCCACTTTCAGTGGTCACTCGCTGGGCCGCTGCTGGCTTCCTGACGCTGCACGATGCCTTTGAACAGGGAAACTTTATAGAATGGTCTGACCTTCCTCCCTCACTCAGGCGCCGAACCTCGGTGTGACTACAGTACTCTTCACCCCGCGCACATCTCAAGTCCAGATATTCAGACTTTCCCGCATTGCCCACTGGTGAACCTATAGTGGAGGAGCTCTGCTCCTATCTCTCTTTCAGAGGCAAGGTGTCGAGGCGCTACTCCTTACTACAGACTAGAGCGGCCCCCCACTTCACCGAGCTGAGACGCAGATGGGAGGAGGACATTGGTTCTGAGATCACCAACGAGAGGTGGTCTCGGATGTGCACTCGTACCCACGAGGTTTCCTAAAACACTAAATTTAAACTCATCCAGTTTAACATCTTACACAGGTATCATCATACACCTATGAGACTCCACCTTATGTTTAACGCCAACTCCCCCTCCTGTCCTAGGTGCGGCGCAGATCAAGCCTCCTATATACACATGTTGTTGCTCTGTCCCCGACTGTCCCAATTTTGGTTAGACATTTGCTCTACACTGTCTGATATTCTGGAACACTCAATCACCCCTACCCCACTGCACTGCTTATTCCATGACTTCCCGCAGTTACCCCGTGATTCTAAGAAACTGGCAGGTCTTTGCATGCTACTGGCAGATCGCTGTATATTACTCTGTTGGCTCCGCCCTAGAGTGCCTACCGATCGGTCACATGGGCTCACGACACGGAGCAGTCCTGGAGTGCGATGCAGTGCCCACACTCCAGGCCGAGGGACATCTGGTCGAGATTCCGAGATTATATCTCTGCCATGGCCTCACCGTCAACTTCTCCCTCTACTTCCCCAGGTGGTTCCCCTTAGATAGTGATCTGTTATGGTGTATGTATCAATACTATGTATATTGCCTTTTATCTATCTGCTACATTTTACGCATGATGTATTGTTTATCATTCGCATTGCTTGCTCTCAGCGCTGGTGCCATGTGGCTCCCTCTGTTTCTTTGTTGTGCTGTCAAGTCAATAAAAAGAGTTTAAAAAAAAATACATAAAAATATTCCAAAACTCAAATGACAATTTAAATGTTAAAACCTCCCCTAGAGAAACAATGCACTACAAACTTAAAGTACTCTTATCTAGTGTTAGTTGCAATATAGTGACTAATTACTGTTCAGTAGGGAGTATATTATTTACAAGCTCCAGGAGTATGTAGTAACTTTGTGGAAATAACATATAATACACAATTGCCTCCACTCTTCAGCTTAGATTTTTCTCAACATGTTTCTGTTCAAGATACAATTAATATCGACATTCATCAGGAGCTATTTAGTTTTTCACTAATAGTGTTTTTGCTCTCTGGATTAGAACCCTTCTTATCAGCTTCCAAATTAGTGTTTCTTCCATACACTTTATTGCCTCCACATTATAGACTGTCAACAAAAAGCAAAAATAAATATTAGTTCTATTGGATGAAGGATTAAAAAATAAATTCTTAGACCATCTACGGGTGTATAATTATGTAACGCTCACCTGATTCCCACGGAGGCGCAGGTCTGGCTTCGAGTGCTGATGCTTCTTCAATGGTGAAGCGCAGGACTCTGAAGATGGACAGGAAGGGCCCTCTACTCTGGCTTCTCCGGCTCGCAGGAATATTCCCCTGTGCGTGAAAAGGGAGTATTACCTACTGACTGAGTTATGCTCTAGCCTCCCACTCTCTTCCAACCCTCCACGATACCCTTCCACGATTCCCCGTGAAGTCTCACCTTAGGGTCTGAAAGGACGAGCTCTCCATCCTGCTTCTGACACAGGGGCGCGTTGAAACCAGTTACTTCACTGGATTGAGGTTGGATGGGAGATCAGGTAAGCTTGATTATACTGGTAAGGCGCTGTAAAAGTTCTGTTGCATTTTCAAAAGTTCAAGCTTTAAATAATAATGTTCATTGTCTTTTTTCAGGTGATGAATGAAGATTCCTTTGGAGACTTCTTGCAACAAAGCGCTGATGTTGATGTCTTTTCCCCATAGGGGCCGGGGTTCGGAATGCCGGAGATATGGCGCTGACCCGAAGTGAAACGTGCAGTTCCAGTAAAGATCTGGTAAGTCCTAGATGAGCGCTCAGGTAATGTTTTTGCATTCGCTCATCTAATGTCTTTGTCTTTTTTCCCCATAGGGGCCGGGGTCCTGCTTGGAAGCAGCAAGACCCGAAATGAAATGGGAATGACCCAACAGGTAAGTCTTAGAAGAAAACTGAGCTTTTCCTATTCCCTTCCTTCTCTCACCTCTTATTCTTGTCTTTTTCTCTAGGCTCTGGGAAGTGGCTGTGTATCCGGATGATCGCTGCTGAAGATGGAGAAACCCAGGAAAGGTGAGTGAAATGCAGCGCTGCAGCGATCGTAACGAAATGCTTTTAAAAATGATGTCTTCCCTTTCACAATCGTCGGTGATGTCTCTGTGGTGCAGATTAGCTGGTAGATCTCTTGTCTCCCTTTGCAGGTGACCCAGGATGCTGACGGGCGTGGCTGAAGTCCAGATGCAGGAGCTGACACGGTGAGCGTCCAGCTGCGAGGAGCAGAACAACGCGAAGTGTGAGTTGCTGATCGGGTGTGGTTTAAATAGCTTTGGAAGAAGTTCCAAGTGTGTATCCTTCCTCCGATCAGGTATGTATCCTTCCCCGACCACACCCGGGTGGAAAGTAGTCCCACAGGTAAAGTAGTTCCTATTCAGGCCTCAAGAGGGCCTGGATGTGGCAGCATGGTCTGCATCAGGTAAGTGCACATTAAAACACTTGAACACATGTCTAGCTTTATGAGCCTGGCGTCTAAGGCGCCAGGACAGAGGTCCAACATGAGCCTGGCGCCTAAGGCGCCAGGACTGCGTCCAAAGGGCCCCAGCTTGGGCCCGCTGGCACTCCCCTGGGGGAAATGATGCCTGCCTCTGAGGTTGCTGGGTCGGACCTGGCTCCTTGGAGGTAGGCATCATGACAAATTACCTCAGGTGGTTAGTAGGGGTAGCCGGATCTCACAGAGGTTGCCTTATAGTTAGGACTGTGTCTGTGTGTGTTCTGTGGGAAGATAGCAGAAGGAACTCAGAAAGGGAAACTCCTGACCCTGTTTGAATCTGCTGTTGACATAGATCTGTGTGCAGAGTACTCCGCTTGGTCTTTATCTTTAGTAGGAAAAACTGGAACCCAAAGTAATAAATAAGGGGTAAGTCTCTCGATATATATATATCCCACTATAGTGGTGTAGTCAATAAACTCTTGCATTGCAGTTAGAGACTAACCTTGTGTGGTGTATCTCTCTGTACACTGGTGTCATTGAATGGCAGTTATTCTGCTTCAAAATCTTGTTCTTCGGAAAAGGCTACTTTGTGTAACGTCCTACAAATGATCCAAATGAAGGTAAATTAGTATTCCTCTAGGTAGCTGTCTCTCCAGACTGGTATTATGCCAGCTCAATGTTGTTACAGTTTCATCCATAGAAGCTACTGAGTGCTCTCAATATATAGTGAGCAGCGGTAGATGGACTAGAAGAATCTGCTGAAAGTGGATTTATCCGTTGGTCTCCGTGTGCATCGTTTGGTCTAACTAGCACTGCATTAGAAGTTCCTTGAGAATGAATACAGTTCAAAGCTATTTGTTTACCTTCTTAGCTGGCACAACATTTCCGTGTTCGGGATGTTCCGTTCGTCTCTGTTTGCCGGGCGGCTTAGTGGAACGTTTTAATAAAACACTGAAAACGTTTTGAAAAAGTTATTGAAAGCACATGGTCGCAACTGGGACACAATGATCCCATGGGCCCTTTTTTCCATCAAAAAAGCTCACCAGACTACGGTAGGGTTTTCTCCTTTTGAGCTCCTGTATGGACGCAATCTCAGAGATGTTCTAGACATGCTCTGGGAAATCTGTGAAGAAAGGGAAGAGGCAGGCTTACCCATGTCCCAAACCGCCCAGAGGTTTAAAGAGCACATGACTATCATGCATGGCCTGATCCAAAAACATCTGGGACAGGCCCAAGAAAGCCAAAAGGGTTATTATAAGAAAGCAGTGTCGGAGTCCTTTTCCATCAGACAGGAAGTCTTGGTCCTCTTACCCACCTCAGAGCACGGAATGCTTTTGTGATGGTATGGACCATATGAAGTCTTACAGAATACAGGTCCTTATAATTATAAGGTTGCTCAACCATACAGAAGGTTTACATCTCAGACCTTATTATCTGTAGAGAAGGCTGAGTATAGTTTTGTTCCCTCTGATCTCCTTGAGCGAAAACCACAAGACATCCAGGACTTACTGGAGCAGTTACCAGATGTATTCAGTAGTGAACCCGGGCGAGTGAAAGGTGTTAAACTACATTTGCATTCCCCCAGAAAACTAATACATCTGACTCCTTATCGAATTCCAGAGGCGCGAAAGGAGACAGTCCTACAGGAGGTGGAGAAGATGTTAGAAGCTGACTGTCCCACAGTATGTGGTAATCTCCAATAGTTTTTGTGGCCAAACCTGATGAGTCGTGAAGGTTTTGCATAGACTTCCGGAAGTTGAATGCTGTGTTTCAGTTCAACTATTCGATGCCTCAATTGACAACCTCACTGATCAACTGGGTTCAGCTGTCTACATCTCCACGATTGATCTAACCAAGGGTTATTGGCAGGTGTCACTGACCCCTCAGATAAAGAAAAGAAGGCCTTCTCCACCCCCAGAGGAATATTTCATTTCAAAGTCCTTCCCTTTGGACTTCATGGGGCCCCAGCAACATTTCAGCTGGTGGTGGACCAGATACTGCATACCTTTTCCCACTTGTGTGGCACATATCTGGTCGATATCGTGATCCACAGCAAAACCTGGGAGGAACACCTGCTTCACTTTTATGAGATTGTCCGTGTTTTGAGGCAAGCTATCCTTATCGCCATTTCCAAAAAGTACCATTTAGCCCATTCAGCGTAAAAGTATTTAGGCTTTTCCTTGGATAATGGGCTGGCCAACCCAAATTGGAAAAAGTCAGGGCTGTACAGAAAACACCTCCCACAAAGGCCAACAGAGGACAAAGGGCCTTTTTGGGTCTTACCAGATATTACCGTAGGTTTATTTGCAACTATTCAGCCATAACATCTTGTCTCACGGATAAGCTGCAAAATGCTGAGCCACAAAAACTTTCGTGGCAGAAAGAAGATTGGGCTAGCTTTAATACATTGAAACACATCTTGTGTAGTGAGCTTTTCCTGAAAGTTCCCAATTTCAATAAGGAGTTAATCTTTCAGTCAAATGGATCCAAAGTAGGAATAGGGACTGTTTCATCCCAAAAATACGAAGGGATAGAGTATCCAGTGTTATACATCAGTAGGAAGCTCTTCCCAAGAGGAAAAAATTATGCCGTCATCAAACTTGAGGCCTAAGCAATCAAGCGGGTGGTAGGTTATTTAAAATATTATCTGACAGGGAGAAAATTCACACTGATAACTGACCACTCGCGACTCTTGGCTCAGTCTGCAGAAAAAAACAAACCCTAGGATTATGCGCTGGTTCTTTGATCTCCAGCCTTTCTACTTTCATGTAGAACACAGAAAGGGCAAAGAGCAGGGACATGTCGATTTCCTTACCGGATTTCCCTTATAGGGAGATGGGGAAGCCAGCAGCATTAGGGGAAGGGTATGTGATGATTCACAAGGTGTTGCCATTCTGCCCAAGGGGGAGCCCCTTCTCATGAGGCTAGGGAGGGGAGGCTGCTACCCAATACTGCCCCTAGATGTGGTCTAATACTGGAGGGCTTCATGAGGATGGACAATCATCTTGGGGTTAGCCCAGAGAATAAGATGACATCTCCACATTCTCTAGCCCATCCTTCCATCCCCAACCTTCTTGTTGAAAGCAGAGCCATATTGTTATGATGACAATTCTCAATGCACAAATTACACAAAGAAAATAATGTACCCTTACCTGTGCGTAGTGCAGACCACCCAAGGGAGACTATAGGGGAGCCTTTCATGTCCCTCATCTGGTCCCTGCAATAGGGAAACAGGACCCAGGTGGGGGGACTCAGAAACCCTCCTGGGGGAGAAAACCCAGTAGAATTCTGAGGATAGCTTCTTGAAGGAATCCTCTATGATTATACTCTGTGTTGTAGGTGAGTATCCCAGTGAGCTGGAAAAGCTGGGAGGAAGTAGTCAAAAATCAAATATACAACAACACAGCCCTGCAGAGTGCTGTGCTACATATTGCATGAATGATAGCTAAACATCGAGAGAAATACAACGGAGGCTTGTTATGTTGGCTTGGAAATGCAATGTTCATGGGGACTCGTAGATAAACGAGATGCCGTTGATCTCTGTAGTTTGGCACACAGTGCTGAGGCAAGCTAATCACAAATGCGGACAAATAGGAGGCGGCTTTACTGTGGAGCGCCCTGAAGCAAGTCCCTGCGGCAAGGTAAGCAGGGAGGCAGCTCCATGGTGGAGCAAACGAGCACTGTCCAAGTAGCAAGCGCTTCCGATATACGGGAAAGCCACTACCAAGTTTGTGAATGCTGGACGGCAAGTGTGAACGCTGCAATCCCATTTAAGTACAAAGAGAGATCAGAGCAAGTCATTTCTAGCACTCGACTGATGAATGTGTTGCACATCGGGGGGCACATGAAGGGCTCATGAAAAAATGGTGCACATGTTCCGCTAGGATTCCATGACGGGGGATGAGTCCAGAGGTCACTCATAGCGATGGAAGAAATAAAGAGAAATGCTAGGCAAGAAGGAGGGAGAAGTCAATTAGATGGGAAAGGAGAAAGGGAAGATAAAAAGAAAAGACCAGGAAAGCCAGGGAGGCATAACTACTCACAGGTGCGTTATCGTCAAGAGTGAAGCAACGTACAGCATTGACTGCTGAGGGGCTATTTAAGCTCTGAGCTGGGTGACAATTTGATGGCGACCATCTTGGATTAAGCTGGTCTGCTGCAGAAAGTTCTCCACTGAGGCACAACCTACCACCATCTTGTAAGAGGGACCGAAATTTCTTATACCTCTTTTCTTCCATCTGCTCCATAAAGACCATTTAGGATAGTAACCCATGACACATATACTATTGTGATGTAAAAGAAACAAATGGCCTCAAAAACACCTAGATGAGGAAGAACATAGAAAACACAAAGACTGCTCCCAATACAGGCACTAAGACGAGGTGGCCCAGAGGAGGTATAGAAATCAACCTATCAAAATTAAGCGAGGGACTTTGACAGCCCGGCTGTCAAGAAAGGGCTACATTGGGTCTCATTACGACCCAGGCGGTAAGTTACCGCCTGGGTCGTACCTTTACCACCATGTTTACGCCATGGTGGTTGGCGGACTTACCGCCCCATTCCGAGGTTGGCGGGGCGGTAAGTCCCCAATCCCCATTTACCCTTCCCCATTCCCATTTTTGCCCCATAGGGCATAATGGGAGTGGGGAAGGCGTTAATTACGCCACCGTAAATTACGGTGGCATAATTAACAACAAGGTCCCTTAGCGCCATGGATTTTAACACCTGCTAAAAGCAGGTGTTAAATCCTCCATGGCGCTAAGGGACCTCGGAATCAGGCAGTAAGGGTCGGCGCTGTTTACGCCGCCGTAAACCCCTTACCGCCTGGGTCCTAATGAGGCCCATTGTATACAAACTGACAACGGACTAGTCAATTCATCAACCCCAGCGCGGAGCTCAGCTGCTGGGAGAAGCAACAGACGCAGAGAACATTTAGTGCAGGAAATCCAAAATCTGGTTGCAGACCCGAGAAGAAGAGGAACTGAGGACACTTGCAGTCAGCCACATGAGCCCTCCAAAGTTTCTGCCGAAGCTGACCCGTGCATGATGCAAAGCAGGAGTGTCGGGCGCCCCAGCAGCTGGAGAGGCTGCAAAGCTGCAGAAGCAGATGGGGAAAGCCCAGCAAGCTGATAATAAGACGGACTGCCTTCCCTGGAAGCCGGGTGACAAACCGAGCCCCGAAAGCAGGTAAAGGGTAGTGCAGGAGACCCAGAGGGAACGCAGGAACACAGACAAAAGGTACTCAGGGAAACCATACCTGGCTTTGTACAAGGCATGCTACTGGCAGAGTACTGAAGGGTTGGAGTGAAGTGGGGAAGAGAAGCCCACTGGCCACCAGGGAAGGGTATGGGACCCTATCCATTGTAATAGTGGGAAAGAGGAGGCCACTGGCCATACAAGATTGGTCTGGGACCCCGACAGAAGTAAACCAAAGCAGAGAGGAAGTCTTCCTCATTTTAGTGGCGGAAATACGTCCACTAGTCACAAGAGAAGGATCTGGGACCCCAACGTTAATGAGCAAAACTCTCAAGGAACACTTCATCGCCACAGTTGTCAAGAGGAGATCACTAGAACCCAGAAAAGGGCCTGGGATACTAAAGAGATTTGAGACATTGTGGAAAACAAGTCACAGAGGCAAAGTGAATATTGAATTAGAAGCAGTAAGAATGAACTGTATTGAGCTATACCAGGACAAGGGAATAATTCCCCTGGTACCAAAGCAGAAGTTGTGATAGAGACACCAGGGGAAGAGAGTAATTACCCCTGGATTTGTGTTGCACTGTGCCAAAACAGACCAAGAGAAGGGAGACATTCTCTTGGTCCTGGATCAAGCTTTGAGCTGGAGATGTCAAGGGAAGGGAGTCATTCCCCCTGGCCTTGTGCTGAACTGTGACAAAGCAGATCAAGAGAAGGGAGGCATTCTCTTGGTCCTAAACTGAGAGTTGAGGTGAGGAAGCCAGGGGTAGAGAGTCAATCCCTCTGCCCTTGTAAATTGCCCTTGTAAATTGTGGGAGTCATTCCCCCTGGTTCTACTGAAAATTGTACAGAGCTACATTGGGAGAAGGGAGCCATTCTCTTGAAGAGAACATTGTGTAAAGACTGTCTAAATCCTGCAAGCCGGGAAATATTTGTTTTGAAGGAACATTTTGAACTCCATCCAAGAAGCAGGAGAAGGGAGCCATTCTCCATAAAGAAGGAACTCTCTGTTAGTTATCTTTTTAGTTGTAGTGTGTGGGTGCGAGGGACAGAAGTAAGTTTTAAGACTAGATGGTGGAATGTACTTTGACAGACAGTCGGACAGACCCTTTTAGTATTCGTTTTGAGGCAGGGAACCCCTCTTTAAGTTAAGGTTAGAAAGTATACATTTCTTTTTTTTTTTTAACAACATTTTTTTTGAGACAGACAGGTGACAGCGTAATATTCACATAGACAGACAACGTAAAATCAATATCAATAATTAGCAGAAAATCCACGCATAGAGGTCATGAGCAAAGTAATGTACCATGTTATTTACCTGGACTTTTTGCTATCTCCTCATCACAGCAAAGGCAAATGTTTGTACAATTGTGGTTTGTAAGCCCTGAAATACGTATTCTGTACTTATTTGAGGAAGGGGGGCCCATTCGCCACATAAGATGTATATTTTCTCCCAACAAGTACTGTAATTTCCTCAAATGCTAGGATTTCCCATGTTTTCCACTGCCACATTGCTGCCATCGGGCCTTCTGAGAGATTCCAGTTACGTGCCAGGGAGACCTTCACTGCAAGCAGGAGGTGAGTGATCAGGTTGGCCTGACTACCCGTGAGAGGGTATATCCAATCTCCCCGATCTCCCATCAAGACCACTGGTGGATCCATTGGCAGCGTAACGTCTAACATGACTTTGATATGCAAAAGAATTTCCTTCCAATAGGACAGTGCTTTAGGCCATGCCACCACATATGGTTGTAGGTGCCCCTCCTCCAGCATGGGGTCTGGCATGGATTCACATGCTCATGAATATTCCCCGTCGTCAGGCTGGGAATACTCTGTAAAAGAAAGAATCAGTTTCAGTTTCGTTTCTGAACTGAACTTTCTCCTAATAACCAATCACTGGTCTCTGGGTCATACTGCCCCCAGCCAATGACTGCCCGCTACCAAAGCCCCTCTTCTGGCAGCCATCTTCAGATTTTTACTGCACGTTCAAGTGTTGGGAGTCCTTGTGTTTAGCTCTCAAGCTTTTACTGCGTATTGCGTTTTTTCAAAGAGTTTACTCTTATTTTTTCAGTCAAATTGAGCTTCAAGCTCCACCGATTCATCTTCCGATTAACAGGGTCCCGTTTCGGAAATCTCTACGCCTCTCAAGGGTGAATTTCACTTCTTGGAGGATTTCAGAAGATCTTTGAGGCCTACCCCGCGTGGACATGGCCGAAGACAAAGGAGACTCGACGCCTCTGTTTAGGTTCTGCCCAGGATGTGGACTACAGAACGTCTTCAAGGAGGATGGGCACCCCTGGTGCCTCTACTGCCTGCACTCAGACAAATC
Organism: Ambystoma mexicanum; assembly: GCF_040938575.1. Taxonomy (NCBI): domain Eukaryota; kingdom Metazoa; phylum Chordata; class Amphibia; order Caudata; family Ambystomatidae; genus Ambystoma; species Ambystoma mexicanum. Next base: position 942,980,190 of record NC_090928.1, on the reverse strand, counting down.
ACACGTGGTGGAGGCCTGTGCGTTCTGAAAGGACATGAACTTCCGTACCATGAAGGACCGTCACAAGCAACTCGCTGACTGGCTGGAGACAAAGAGCCCGGCGGCAGGTGAGCCCCGGCAACGTACTTCTTCGCCCAAGAGGAAATCTGAGCTGTCTTCTAAGACCTTTGAGGGCGCTCTGGCGATGGGGACCCAACATAAGGCAAAGCACTGCGACTCCGCGGGCACCGGGAGTGCCGTTGGTACGGGCTCTGCGGCTGCCAGGCCGGATGCAGCATTGCAGACACCGTCAACCACGAGCCAACGCTCCGGCTCGACGAAAAGGAAGTCAGACAACCTGGGTAAGCTTCTGGAGAAGGCCTGGTCGGCTCTGACGGAGAAAGCCAAAGGGTAGTGAGGCATTGACCCTCCCCCCACGTTGAAGGCCCCAGATGCGCCTAAGGTTGTGAAGGCCCATATTCACCAGACTAAGGCCTCGATTGAGGGAATGGTAGCATCCCTGGTGAAAACCGCAGAGGCGGACCCAGTGGAGACAGCCCCGAAGCAAAGAGTTTCCCTGCCCACCCGGAGGTAAAGACCCGGGCCAAGAAGGGGGGGGGGGGCACAATAGTCCTACCACACTCAGATATCTCCTCCGAGGATGAGCTTTCGGGCCTCAAGGCAGTTCTTGACAAAAGGTTTGTCGAGGTCAGGGCCTATGGGAAGGACCCAGACGAGACGGACGTGGAGAGTGACGAGGGAGCCGACGAGGAACAGCAGGTCGACAAGGATCCGGAGGACACCACACCGCTGCCGATGCTCCCGTCGCAACCGCTGCCACCACCGACGGACAGATCGGAGGACATCTTACTAGCCCTGCACGCCACGTGCTCAGAAATAAGGACATGGATGCCCTTGCCTCCGGTGGGCGATCCAGCGGCGCCTGGACCGTCAGGGAGCCCTCCATCCAAACGGAGGCGAGTCCACCCACCCTTCCATCCTTCACTTCCTTCCCCTTTACCGAGGAACGAGACAGAGACTGCGACGACGGGGTCGGACGACGACGGCGGCGACAACGGTACAGATCTCCCATCGCCCACACCCCGGGTTTCACCTCCCGACGAAATTGGCTCGTTTCACGCCCTGATCGCTAGGGCCTCTGAGCTTTTTCAGCTATGCCCCGAAGAGCAGAAGAAGGAGAGATTCCTTTATCAGCGACGAGAGTCCAAGAGGAAGACCGTGCTTTCGGTCCCGCTGTTGGATGACATCTGGGATGAAGGGCTGTCCCTCCTGAAGAACCCATCCTCTGCCCCTACGAAGAGAGACTGGTACGAGAAGAAGTACCGGGTTCCAGACTCTGTACCGATGTGCCTCAGAGCGCAGCCGTCCCCGGACTCAGTGGTCTCCGCGGCGGCCAAGAAGAAATCTGCAGGGGCGATAGCATCGACTTCCACTTACCCGGCGGATGGTGAGGGGAAGAAGCCGGACGCCATGGGACGTCAGGTCATCTCGTCGGCAGCGACGACCATTAAGGCGGCCAACGCTTTCGCTATCGAGGCCCACTACGATAGGGAGCTGTGGTTTAAAATTGCCCCCCTCTTGGACTTCCACCCAGACGACAAGAGGGCGGAGGCCCTTGAAATCTTGCTAGAAGGCGAGGTGGCTTCAGACTACGCCATCAACGGCGTTTGCCTTCGCCGGCGTGGTTGGCTCAGGGCCACCGACTTCCGTCAAGACGTACAGGCGAGGGTACTGGACATGCCCTTCAATGGGGATAACCTGTTCGGCAAGGCAGTGGACGAGTCACTGCAGGCCATCAAGGCAGACACCGAGACAGCCCGTGCCTTGGGCACGCTCCATCAACAATGGCCATCCTTTCGGTCCTCCGGAGGCAAGTCACAGGGTACCTCCAAGGGATTTGGTGGCAACTCTTCTTTATACCTTCAAGCAGCCCGGTCTTCGTCCCAGGAAGCCTACAGAGGCCACAGCAAGGCCGGAGGACATCGTCGTCGTTGTCGCCAAAGGGGCCCAAGGTGGTAAGGCCTTGGCAAAGCAGGACTGAACCGGCCGTGATGTCGGGCCCCCACCTGAGCACCCCAGTGGGAGGCCGGCTGGTGAACTTCGTCGGCGCGTGGAAATCCATCACCACCGACCGTTGGGTGCTGGATGCCCTGGCCCACGGCACACTCTGGCGTTCCAAAGGAAGTGTCCCCGTTTCCCTCCTGTAGCCAGGAAAGAAAACCACATTCCACAGCTGCTGCTGGAGGTGCGAGCAATGCTAAAAAAGGGCGCAATAGAACTCGCCCCAAAGAGGCTGAGGGGCTCCAGAGTATACTTGCGGTACTTCCTCGTCTGAAAGTAGACCGGCGGTTGGCAACCCATTCTAGATCTTCGTCGCTTCAACAAATACAAAAAATCCCAGAAGTTCCAGATGGTCACCCTTCAGCACGTGCTGGGACAGCTGGAGAAGGGTGACTTCCTGTCGTTGCTGAATTTGGAGGTTGCCTATTTCCACATCCCCATTCTCAAGGGGCATCGAAGGTTTCTGCGCTTCGTGGTCCAAGGGTGGCACTACCAATTCAAGGCCCTTCCCTTCAGTTTGAAGTCAGGCCCAAGGGTCTTCACCAAGTGCCTGACACCAGTGGCTGTGCGACTGCGCCTGCACGGGATCCACGTCTACCCCTATCTGGACGAATGGCTCATCCGAGCGAAGTCAAAGGAACTCGCCGTCGAACACACAGCGAGGACCGTCCACCTGCTCATGGAACTGGCGTTCTCAATAAACTATGCGAAGTCCTGCTTGGAGCCATCACAGGACGCTCAGTTCCTGGGAGCCAGACTCAACACGGTGGCGCGCCTAGCTTCGCCGTCAGAGGACAGGATAAAGGCCATCCTGGGCAAGGTACAACAGCTGTTGAACATGAAGGTAGCTAGGGTGAGGTCCATCAAGTCCCTGCTCGGCATGATGTTGTCATGCATCTACCTCGTTCGGCTCTGCAGGCTGCGGATGCGCCCGCTGTAGGAGATCCTCGACGCCCGTTGGATGCAAGCGGTGGGAAGCTTCGAGGACAAGATCGCCCTCAAAAAGACCGTCCATCGAGCGATTCGGTGGTAGGGTGCCTGCGTGCATCTCACGGCAGGCATGGACTTCCAAACCCCAGCACATCAGGAAACGGTGACGACGGATGCCTCCCTGGGGGAATGGGGCGCACATACCGGAAATCTCCACGCAAGAGGCATGTGTCTCCCAGAGGAGAGAACGTTACACACCAACATTCTGAAGCTTCGAGCCGTGTTTTGGGCCCTCAAGTCATTCCTTTTGTCCCTCAAGGGCAAGATGGTGCAGTTCTTCGCTGACAACACCACCACAATGTTCTACATTTGGAAGCAGGGGGCACCAGGTTTCCAGCTCTCTCCAAGGAAGCGCAGGACCTATGGCACTGGGCCGTCGGCCAGAGGATGTTCCTGGTACCCTTTCATCTGGCAGGAGTGAAGAACACTGTCGCCGACTCACTCAGCAGGGAGCTCTTGCCACGAGTGGGAACTTCGGCAGGATCAGGTGGATCTGCTGTTTCGACGATGGGGCAATCCTCAGATCGTCCTGTTTGCGATGACGACAAACACCAAGTGCCGGAGGTACGCCAGCAGGTTTCCCCAGCCGGGGAGCATGGGGGTATGCGTTCTCATTCCCCTGGGATGGCCTGTTTCTCTATGCGTTCCCACCATTGCCGTTGCCCCTACGACTCATCAGTCAACTCAGACGGTCCCGGTGCAGGATGATCCTCATCGCACTGGCGTGGTCGAGGCAGATATGGTACCCGGACCTTCTGGACATGTCAGCGTCCCCTCCAGTCAAGCTTCCGGTCGGCAGACGCAGATCTTCTCGCCAGGGAAGGTGGCGCGATTCTGCACCACGACCCGTCTTCGCTGAACCTGCAGGCCTGGCTCCTGCAGCGCTAGAGTTTGGAGGGTACGAGATCCCGGCGGACTGCAAGGAGGTACTTGCCAATGCCAGGGCGTCTTTGACTCTTAAGTTCTACGGATATAAATGGAAGAGGTTCACTGTCTGGTGCTGTGCACAGAAGATAAACCCTCTACGGATTATGGCCCCTCAAGTGCTGCCGTACTTGCTGTCGCTGGCAAAGGCAGGGCTGGCGCACACCTCTATCAAGATCCATCTGGCGGCTATCTCCTGCTACACCAGAACTCCGGGCCGATCGTCGCTGTTGTCGCATCGCCTGGTTAAGGAGTTCATGAAAGGACTTTTCCGCTCGTTCCCGCCGGTGAAGGCTCTGACCCCGTCGTGGGAGCTCAATGTGGTGCTGACTAGGCTCATGGGTTCCCCGTTCGAGCCTCTGCATTCGGCACCTCTTAAATTCCTATTGTGGAAGACAGTGTTCCTGGTGGCCATCACCTCTGCACGACGAGTGGGAGAGATCCAGGCCCTCTCCTGTAAGCCTCTGTACTTGACTTTCCACGCAACGAGGGTCGTGCTGAGGACACACCCCTCCTTCATGCCTAAGTTGCTGTCAGACTTCCATCTCAACGAGCCCTTGGTGTTACCTGTTTTCTTCCCGTCGCCTTTGTCGCTGGCTGAGAGGACTTTGCACTCGCTGGATGTGGCTGGAGCGCTGAAGTTCTACGTGGACCGCACGAAGAGTTTTCAGAAGACGTCACAGCTGTTTGCGAACTTTGGCCCTGTGAACCAAGGGAAGGCCCTCTCCAAGGCCTCCATTTCCAGGTGGCTCTCCGGCTGCATCACACACTGTCACCGGTTGGCAAACCGACCGTTGCTTGGCCGTCTGAGAGCCCATTTGACCAGCGGGATTGCTGCAACTACGGCGTTCCTGTCTGGTGTGCCCCTGCTGGACATCTGCAGGGCTGCTACGTGGAGGACGACGCACACCTTCACGAAATTCTACTGCGTCGACCGGGATTTCAGGGAGGAGTCCAGAGTCGGCCAAGCAGTGCTGTGTAACCTGTTCGCTTGAAGGTGACCCTGGTGAGGAGGTAAGAGATGCTTAATGTTGAGTTGTTCAAATGCGTAATGTTGAGCCTTGCCACCTCCCGTGGTTGTGCATGCGTGTACTGCTATGTATTTTTGTATTTATGAGCATGTGAATCCATGCCAGACCCCATGCTGGAGAAGGAACAAGTTGCTTACCTGCAACTGTTGTTCTCCAGCAGGGGTCTGGCATGGATTCACATGCGAACCCTGCCGCCTACCCCTCTGCGGCTCTTCTCTTGGTCGTACTGCCACTTTACGTCCTACCAAATCTGAAGATGGCTGCCAGAGGAGGGACTTAGGTAGAGGTCAGTCATTGGCTGGGGGCAGTATGACCCAGAGACCAGTGATTGGTTATTAGGAGAAAGACAGTTCAGAAAAGAACCTGAAACTGATTTTTTCTTTTACCGAGGATTCCCAGCCTGACGACTGGAATATTCATGAGCATGTGAATCCATGCCAGGCTCATCATGGAGAACAACAGTTACAGGTAAGTAACTTGTTCCTTTCTGAGCATCCCCTCCAGCAGTTTACGGGTTATGGATGGGCCATGTGATGCATTTTATCAGGGGAGAAATACCACCTGTAGTTTTAGTTGGCACTCTTTATCTGTTGGGCATTCGTCTGCTTTATGATTACGCTCCCAAATGCAACGCCAGGCCTCTTAACTAATCTGGATCTGCAGGTCCCGCTCCCAACTGACCATAAATGGTAAATGTTCTTGGAGGTAATAACGGTCAAAAAAATTATAGAGAATTGAGATTATCCTCCTTGTTAGCCCAGCCAGGTATGTGAGTTGCAGAGCATTGGTTCTCTAGTGCCTCTTTGTTTAATCATAGGGTGACTAACCCAGTGGTGCGACTGAGAGTACCTGAACCTCTATTTTTCTTCCTGAGAAAAGAGTCTCTTACAGTCTTCAAAGTGAGTCTTGTGAGTGGGGACCCTCACTAAAGAGTTGCCTCAGCTCTTTAAGACCTGCTGTAAAGTCTGGAGGGGGGTATCTGTACTTCCGCCCCCTATATGGTAGGGTAAAGGCACAGAACACCCTCAGCAAGGCTCTCAATTTGGTAAACGTGGCAAGCAGCCAGGCTTAAGCTTTCAGGAGGTGATGCAGGCGGGTTCTTAAGCACAGTGTTTCCCCAAGGCCTCCACAAAGGAATGTCCACACACTATGTTAGGTGATAACACAGCTTATTTATATAAAATAATGTTTAGAAATATATACACATATAAATAATAACACTTTGTACTTGGAAAGACTTCAAAGAATGGTAAATATATACACTCTGTGGTACCACACAATACTTAAATTCAGTAATAACTGCACAAACTGCAGACAGTTTTAAATGGCAGGTGAATTCTTAAATTAAATAAGTTGTAACCAGCATAGAATAGGAAAGAAAGGCAGGTTGTCATGGACAGTGGCAGAATGCTTTTCTTTAGACTAGACAAGTAATTCTGAGTGAGGATCCCCCCACCTGGGCAACTTGTAATAGAAAGTTAGGGAGTAACTTATGTTGTCTTTTACAGCCCAGTCCAATATTGTTCAATGACGTTGCGCTTTCTTTTAAAAGGTTCTACCACCCCCAAAGTACCTGAGAGGCCACAGGAGAACAGGATCCAAGACAAATCTGGGACCACTGGACATCTCCTGAGGCTAAAAGATGTTCTTCCTCGTCACAGTGCCATTGGTGCCTTGGCTGGCAAAGTGACAGAGTTTCTCAGCTTTACTCGATGATTCCCTGCAAGGATGGACCCCCTTTGGAAGAAGGAGCCATTGGGATGCTGAGTACAAGAATAAAAAGGAACCAAAGTCTTTCGGAATGGCAGCAGTTTGGCTCTTCCCGGTGCTCTCCTTTGGTCAACGATTTCTCTGACTGTAGAAGTCCTATGAAGAAGAAACTTGTTGTGGTCTCCTTAATGGCTTGGTGGATAAAGATAAGACCCCTCTTCGATGACTTCTGGAGGCAACGTGTGCATAGGTCACTTTTGGTGTCAAGTTTCGGAATATCGCAGTTTTCCGACTTTCGGTTCTTTGGTGCTGCAGCCGCAGCACGGACGTCTGGACTGCTTCTGGCAACCTGGACTCGACCACTGGAGTGGACCTCGGACCCTCACCAAGCCTGGACCCTCGGGACGACTTTGATAGCTTCTGGTTGTGGGAAACCCACTGGCGGAAGGTCCACGGCAACCAACACCTCTGGACTCTCTCCGGTTGGATAAAGTGGTCAATGGTGACTGCAAGGATGTCCTTTCAAATGTTCTTAGGCTGTTTGGAACTTTCGCAGCTCTGGATGTGCAGCAGCACTATGCCAGAGTAGCCCCTCTTCTGGGCTCTAGACAGCAACGGCTTCCTGCGGTCACGAAACTGACCTCTGGACCCTGGGTGACACCATTGGACTTCTCTGGCTCGAGATGTCCGGCACTCCTCCTCTGGACTTCGAAGACACCTTCTCCAGACGGCAGGCACACAGGACTGGCTTCCAGGATACTTCGATGAACACTAGAAGTTTTGCACGATGGTCCCTTGTAGCTCGGGGAGAAGTCTCCTTTGCTGCTCCTTTCTGTATCAGTCCTTGGGAGACACAACAGCTTTCGGATTGTTGAAGAAATGCAGCAGCAGACTTCTCTTCCAGCTGGGCTACAAGGAGCAGCTTCTTCTTGCTAATCTTCAACTTCAGCTACTGAACAAATTGGTGAGAGGTCCCCAGATATACACATCTGTCCCTCATTCACCCTGACTGAGCAAGGGTACGTCAGCCAATCACACAGTAGGGCATTCATGCAGGCAGGCAGCCAATCAGGCACACTACACCCATAACAAAAGATGAGGATTGGGGCAAGTACCCAGCCTTTCAGCACACTACACTGCATTCATGTCAGTTTTAGGCAGGGCTGTCACATTCATTTTGTCACACACATCGAAACCAGACTCCCACAACAGAGAATGCAAGTTCACTTCAGACTACATTCACACAGGTCCCACCCCTAGGGCGTACCCACAACACACAGCACCGGGGAAGGCTCCAGTCAGTCTGACATGAGGCAGCCCCAGAGCAATATATGGTTTTAACACCCAACAGCCAGTCAGGGGAAAGGGGACAACAGAGACATATATGGTGTTTCCACCCAACAGCCATTCAGGAGGAAGGAACAGAGTCAGGGCTTCCCAGGATTTTGGTAAACAAGGTAAAAGGCAATAGAAACCAAGAGGCCACAGGGGCCATCTTGCCTTCTGTCAGGAATCCACTGATTACTATGGCAGGGCATGGGTATCCCAAAATGGAGGATAATCAGAGCCACTGTCAAGTCAGCATGTAGTTGCCACCAGCCCATACCCTGCTCCCTGGGCAAAACACAGGTGCCCAAAACCACACATAAGGGGCCCAAGGGTGTACCTCCACCTGTGGGTGCCATGAGAGTATGGTTTCCACAAAAGTTTGAACCTGGGTTGGGAATCGAAGCCTCAAATCTTCCCTAACGTTGTATCACACTCGGGTTTGAGCTATATTTATTCTGTTATTGCTTCTCTTTTGGGGTTACTCCATTATTACAGGTTCCTGAGTTTTGCCTTTTAGGGTTTCACACAATTCTGGGGTTTATTTTCAACGTTGTTTTCCAAATAAACAATAACTTTTTATTTGCGTTTTCTGGATTTCACAACTGGTTAAAATTGTAGAGTGTTGAACCTTGACTATGGCTAGTCAGAGATGGCTAGTAGTCAAAGGTAACTCCTATTTGTTTTTAAGGGGGATTTTTTGGAGGTCTGCTTTTTTTATATGTCCATGAGTCCATTCCCCTCTCCGTAAAAGTCAGAGATCCCTTCTAGTGTCAGGATCAAATCGAAAAAAGGAACTGATGTAGGGATCTTCCTGATCCATGTTAGTCTACTCAGATCACATGGGAAGCCGACCGGTTTCAGTGTTATAGCGATATGTGTCACCACTTTCTTCAGGGCTGGAGACTCGCACTATTTGTGTGTGGTCAGATTTCTTCTGATTGTAAATTGCTGAAACTGGAGTTTTCAGAAATAGGAGGACGCCCCAATAGAGCCATTGCAACTCCCATCTATCAGGGTTATGGAGTCGAGCTGGAATTTTCCTGTCCCGAAACCAAACATATATCTTGTGTACATAATGAAGGCTGGTGGTTTAAAGAGTTGCCAGAGTCTGCCAGCACATAGACTAATTTAGGCCTTCCACATCTGTTCTTAGTCTGTGTATCCATAACTGTTCACGTCTAAACAACAGATTCTGGATATTTCCTCCTCTTGTTGGTATCTTGACCTTTTCCAAAATAGGAAAATAAACCCCAGAATTGTATGAAACCCTGAAGGCAAAACTCAGCAACCTGTAATAATGGAGTAAACCCAAAAGAGATGCCAAAAGAGTATACCATGGGTAATGTACACCAGAAGATAAGAATGAAGAGCTGTGGGGCGTGGCTTGGAGCCACCACGAGTGGCATGGTTTCTTAGAAGCTCCTGGCTGGCTCTAGACAACGAGCGTAAATACTCTGGTGCATTGCTCCGTTACGCCGTAAAAAGTATATTGCCGGAATAAGGAAGGAAAGGAGCTGGAATCGCCCGTGAGCCAATGCTGTATAACGCTGGTGTTGCAGAATTCAAGCAAATGCAAGCTTTCGGCTCTGGCGCAAAAGCATAAAGAAAATGGCGGCTGTGACTTTCTGGATTTCCATGGAGACCGTATGGAGGGGGAGCCACCACACTCAAGCAGGCATCTGGATCTAACGTGAATGCAGCGTGGACACGAAGCAACCCGACCTCAAGAGCAGCGGCGGGGGACTCCTGAAGTGTTGCCTTTAACACTGCAGCACCAAAATCCAGTTGTGGGCATGTCTGGATTCTGTCTGGTGGATCTGGCATCTACAGTTTAGGAGCCGCAGCGTTCCCTCGGCCCCCATCCGGCATATCTCTGGGTGCCCTAGAGGGATCCGTAGCTCCCGCCGGGAGGACGTTGGGGCTGAACAAGTAAGCAATACTGCCCCAGCTACCAGACAGATTCAGCTCGACTCCCGCACCTTCACATTGCCCCCCCCCAACTGGGACCTCCCGCCCTGGGTCCCAAGTGGCTCGGGCGTCCCTCAGAAGTGTCTGGCCATATAAACACTTATCTAGCCCAGTGGAGGCACAGTGCTGCAGCGCCTTACTTAGAAAATTAACACCATCTACGGGTGGGAAATACCTGGTCCAGCTGAATGCTGAGGGCCCCCAGAAAAGTGCAATCCCGGAGCCCGCTAGCACGTGGCAAAGACACAGCGGGGCCATGGGGGTAGTATCCAGCAGACATGACCACGCATGGCCACCTCCCACAACAACAATGCTGGGGGGGGCGAAAGATCTAGGCAAGCGGCTGAGGGAGAAGCAGCTGTCCCCATATACCCACTGAGAACACTGGTGTCCATGAACCCGGCATGAACTGGGGTGAAATAGGCATGCAAGGTGAACAAACCGCCTGGGAATATTTGTAGCTGCAGCCTGCTTGCACCCTCCTAGAAGCCGCCAGCCCACACAGGGCCATCAGCAGGACTATCAGCCTAACCCTAGCGGAAGGGAAGCCCCGACAGTAGAACTCCATTGAGAGACTTTGCCAGCACTACCTGGAATCATCTCTAGGGTTCGCCCTGGGCCCAGCTCAAACACCTGACAACGTAGTGGCATAGGGCGTACTGATAGCCTAGCCGCGTATCCCTCCACCCCTTGCACCATAGACAGAGACCTAGCAGGTGAAGACGCTCCCTCCAACAAAGCTCCCCTGAGCTGTAATAGGGGGCACAAGCCATCCCGAGCAACCTGGTCCAAGGCCTACAACCACGGTGTGTCCCCGGAAGAACCAGCGGGGTAAGGAGCTCACTGTGCTTGGAACAAAAGGCAATCCTGTTAAAAGTGGGTTCCACAACCCTTGTGACTCGGGGGAGAAGGCGGAGGCGACGAAAGCCTTACAGGGGTAACAAAGCAGACACTCTGCATCTTCCCCCCCAACCCCCAAGCAACAAGGCTCAATGGCGAAGAGTAGCAAAGCCACTAAACAAATGGACATTGCCATGCTGATGGGGAATAGCGTCCCCGGATGGGGGAACCCCCAGGGGAGCATGCATCCGGCTCCAACTCCATCCAAGAAACCCCAGAGTCAGAACGCCTGGTTACGAAGTCAGACGTAAGGGACCTACTTGCAGCCCTGACAAAAGAAATCAAAAAGGGGACTGACTACATAATGAAGAAGATCAACTACTTTGATCAAAGGATCGAAGCAGTGGAGAGCCGAACAGCAGAGGTGGAAAGTGCTTTATGTGAGCAATCCTTTGAATGGGAGAAAGGCCAGGATAAACTGTTGGCCCTTGAAGCGAGGTGTGAAGTGCTTGAGGCAAAGCAGGAGGATGTGGAGAACAGGTCGAGAAGGAATAATATTCGCCTCAGGGGGATTCCATCATTCATTTCAGACCTAGATCTGGAAGGTTACATAGTGGTCTTATTCAGATTTATAATAACTATCCCAGATGGATCCCCGCTGGAGATAGACCGGGTGCATAGCACGATCCCGAGACAACCTGCCACAGCACCTCCAGGCATCCTAGCCAGGACTCACTTCTTTAGAGTAAAAGAAGAAATAATGCGAGAAGCCAGATCAATGCAGCAAATCTCCTTCAGAGGCCCCAATATTCTCCTATACCAAGAACTGGCCAACACCACTCTTCAGAAAATGAAAACCCTTAAACCGCTTAATGAATGGCTACGCAACAGAAAGGTTCCATACCGTTGGGGTTTCCCAACCTCTGTAAAATTTGTCTGTTAGGGTGCACAGCACCAGGTCCAATCCCTTAAAGAAGCCGAGAAGCTCATGGGCGTCGGGGGAGCAGGCGAGGAATCCGACTCGGAGGCGCATTCTCGAGATCCCGCCAAGAAGCAGGCTACTGCGACATGGACGAGAGTCAGTAGAAGGCGTAGAATCAGTAGCCCTCCCCACAAAAAGCATGACCCAGACTGACAGACTGTAATGAATCCTATCCCAGGCTGAAAATACCAAACAACTCGATGTGTAGATATGCCTGTTGTTGGTCCCTGGTGGCCCCTGACCGGTGTTGGGATAAGATTATTGGGCGTACAGCCCTATCCGGGGTAAAGTGAGGCTCTTGGGGGGGATAGAGGCTGGAGTGGGAGAATTTGGGAAAGTCCCTGGGTCCTGGGCTGGAATAAAACGAAGATAACCCGCTTAACTCCATATCACGTGACGATTTCAGGATGACTGTCACGACCCTCGCCCAAAACCCCCTCTGGAAAACCCATTGGCCAGGTGGAGTCAGGACTCGGGCCTCTAGAGCCTGGCATCCTCTTCAAAAGCCCTCATGGGGCCAGTCCTGTCGCCTATGGCGCCAGGCTCATACACCATGAGAAACAATGTGCTTGGGAACTACATTATTGTATTGTCAGCCAACATGGAGGCATCCACATAGCTTGGTTCCTAAGAGTGTGATAGCCTAGGGACTACTTTACCTGGACTATTTTGTTGGGGCTATTTAAACCACACCCGAGCAAGACAACAGGCTTCGCGTTACTTTGCAGCTTACAACGTGACGCTCACCGTGTCCAGCTATGCCCTCGAACCTCAGAGAAGCGGAACCTGCAAGGAGACAAAAGGAACATCATTAGCAGCAGCATCTTACCTGCAGTCTTAAACACTTGCAGCTACTGAGAACAGCTTCCTCGAATCTGCATGCCCCCCGGACAGAATGACCTGAAAGAGGAAGATAGAGGCAACATTAAAGAAAGCAGTAGAGACATTTACAAATTACGAACTGCTCAAAAATCTTATCTGGCTGGTCGCCTCTCGGCTGGCACTACGCCGGACATTCCACTTGCGCTGAAAAACACTGCGACCTACAAGGAAGGAAAACACAGGTTAGCAAAGGCAAGACTTCGCAGCGCTGCGCATAGCGCTTACTTACCGCATCATAGCACTCTTAATGCATCATCATTTACCAGCGGGGCTCAACCAAGCCAGTTCGCCGCGCTGAAGCTCTGCATACCTAAGGGATAAAAAAGAGACATTTGAAACAAAGAAAGGTATGCAGAATAGCAACAAAACTAAAGAAAAGCAATAAGACCTACCTGAACAATATTAAACGGGCCGGCGTCAGTGAAGTAACTGGACCGCACTCCCCATGAAAGACAACGCGCCCCTGCAAAGAAGGCAGGATGGAGAGCACGCCTATTTCTACCACAAGGTGAGGAGAGGGCGCCAGAGGGACTGAAATCATACAGGGGGTGGAGGGAGGATACTTACCCCAGTCGGTCAGTCTTGAACACAGTTTTCAGGCAGAACCTTCCCCGCAGACCACATCAGGGCAAAGCTGAGAAGCATACCAGTGAGTAACCCGGCTGGGTGGCGTCCCTGTGGATACCAGGTGAGCGTAACAATGACACTGTGTCCTGCTGTTGACACGTTGAGCCCAGCTGGCCATTTGTGCTCGTTGTTGGAGCTCTATCAGTTGCCCCGTTGGGGAAGTTGGATTACAGGATGGGGGGGGGGAGATGGTAGGGTGAGGGCAAGGGGGAGAGGTGGGTATAGACCTATGATGGTGGGAACTGTTCCGCCTCTCCTCTCTCACATAACAGAAAAACGTAAAACATTGACATCATTAGCCATCCTAGAACCACGTTGCCAGGGCATTCACCCTGCAGCATCATATGACATGGCCAGTAAGGCATCATCCAAAGCCAAACTCACTCCTGAACCTCATGGGGCAGGATGACGTAAGTGAACTCAAACTCCTCTCGTGGAATGTCCAAGGTCTCAACTACCCTCGGAAGCGCAGGTCCGTGGAGCTTAAGCTTTGGCTGGTATTGGGAGATATAGTACTCCTTCAAAAAGGCATTATTTGCCACATCTGGGAGAAGAAAAGGGGAGTTGCAATCTTACTGAGTGAGAGGGTCCCCCTAACAAGAATCGCAGTCAGGAGAGATCCCGGCGGCAGATATCTCTTAGTGAAGGGACTGTTTGTAGGATGACCTATTACCATAGTCGCTGTTTATTGCCCTAACTCCGCCCAGGACAAGTTCATATCTGAACTTATCCCGACTATCATTGCTTTCGCGGAGGGTGTTATCATCATAGGTGGGGATTTTAACCTGGTCCCGGATCCCTTATTGAACAAAACTCTCCCCCTGACCAGAACAGACTACACCCAAACTCTGTCCTTCTCTAGGTTTCTTAGGGAAACGGAAACGGTAGATGCATGGAGACTGTCCAACGTCGGGTCTAGGAACTACACCCATTACTCCCATGCACACAGGGGCTTCTCGCAAATAGACCTCTTACTAGTCTTGAGCGCTATCTACCGTGCCTGGACAAGGTGGAGATTGTCACCTGAATGATCTCAGACCACGCCCCAATGTCTGCAATCCTTAGCATAAAAGGCTCTACTCACCCCCCTCCCAAAGGTTTTGGAAACTGTATGACCCCATCCTACTGGATGAAAGTGTCAAAAAAGAAACCAGTGAGACACTCGCTAACCACTTCACTGAAAACACTACATCTGACATAGCTATAGATGTTTTCTGGGACGCCATGAAGGCGGTAGTGAGGGTCACACTCATTAGCGCAGGAGCGGACCGGGGCGGATTTCGAGAATGGCTGCGGAGAAATTAGAGGAGGTGGTTTCGGTCTGGGAAAAAGAGTTACAGTCCCGTAGTTCACGGAAAACAGAGATGGCCTTAAAGAAAGCCAAGATTGCACTTGAAATGCACTGGGCTGGCCGCTCTGCCGAATCATTAGCTTTTACAAAGCAGTTTTACTATAGTAAAGGCAACAAAGCGAACCGAATACTTGCTTACAAACTTAAAAAGGTACATAGCAGGAATAACATCTCACGCCGTATAGGTGCCGATGGTAGAGCCCGATATACGGAGGCGGACAAGATGGCAGAATCACCATAAAGCAGTATGGCCAGACCACCCACATCCCCCTAGAAACGGCCCCCGAACTGAATCCCATCTGTCGGCCTTAGAAAATCCGATCACAGCAGAGGAAATAGTTGAGGCCATTAAGTCCTTAAAGAATACGGCGCCGGGGCCTGACTTGCTTACTGCCAAATTTTATAAAACCTACGCGCAGATCCTGGCCCCCCAATTATCTACCCTGTTTAATTCCTTCCTGTCAACTGGCTCAATCACCAAATCAATGGTGGAATCTTTAACAATTCTTGTCCACAAACCGGGGAAAGACCCCGAGCAGGCCTCCTCCTACAGACCAATAACCCTTATGAACAATGACGGGAAAATATATTCGAAAGTCCTGGCGAATAGACTAAAAGCGCACCTCCCATATATAATAGCCTGCGATCAGACAGGTTTCATCCCAGGGAGGGGGACTCAAGATAATATCAGGCGTACCATAGATATTATAGGACGTGCACACAGAATGGGGGAGGGCATGGTTGTGCTATCTTTGGATGCACATAAAGCTTTCGATCTGGTGGACTGGGGTTACATTGGCGAGGTGTTGTCACATTTTGGGTTCGGGACAAACTTCACCAAGTGAATAATGGCTAACTATCAGGACCCCACCACGCAACTCTGGGTTAATGACGTCCGATCCGAAATGATAAGAATAACTAGGGAAACCAGGCAGGGCTGCCCCGTATCACCATTGGTTTTTGCCCTATCTATGGAGCCCTTTTCGAACAAGATCCGACACAACACGAATATAAATGGGCTCACGGTGGGGAAGCACGAATACAAGATCGCACTATATGCGGACAATGTATTAATAACCGTTGCTAAATTGGACACATCTCTGGGGTCCCTATGGGCGCAGATTGAGGAATTTGGGTAGGTCTCCGGGTTTAAGGTAAATTTGGGCAAATCATCAGCGCTGGCGAGTAATCTCACCTAAAGCAAAAAACAGAGCTTGACCCCACATTACCATTTCCCTGGGCAGAATCTGAGATCGAATACCTCGGGGTGCAGATTCCTAAAGACACCTCCTGCTTGTATCTATGCAGCTTCCCTCAGCTATGGCATGAATTCTGGCGAGATCTAAAGCATTGGGAGAACCAAGAAATCTCCTGGTTCGGGCGAATAGCCGCTCTAAAAACGAACCTAATCCCTAGATTGTTATAGCAATGCATGGCACTCCCGGTAAACATTCCAGCAAGCGAATTGCGCACACTACAGAGAAATAGAAAAATATTTGTTTGGGGGTGAAGGGGAGAAACCCAAAACAGCAAAGAAGGTTATGCTCCGAGGGGGGGTCATGGGAGGTCTAGGGGTCCCAGAAGTGGCTAGATACGCTAGATAGCTCGCAATGCAACTATCCCACGCTTATACATGGTCTCACTCAGCCGACCAGCCACTATGGAAACAGCTGGAAGAAGTCTGACGCCCGACTCCCCCATCGGGGCTCCCTCACCTACCAAGTCCATGCAAATCAGGGCCCCCTCACAGCAACCAATGTAAGCTTTCACAGCTGGAAGACTGCAGTGCAGAAATAGGGTTGTAGAGGCTCCAGGGGACTGCTCACACCTATTTGGAATAACCCTGAATTTACCCCAGGCGATCCCCCACGTAGTTTTGCAGAGTCGAAGGAGGGAGGGCTGGAAAAGCTGTCAGATTTCTTTGAAGGGGGCTCGCCCATAACATTTGAAAGATGCAAGGAGAAATTCGGGGTAGGGGAGAATGAACGTTTCACTATGCCCGACTCTGACACTGTGTCATGCCTGTGCATCCTCCGCTTGAGGTACACAACACTCCTGTACCCTAATGCAAGGTATGCATTATGCATACAGAACGGCTAGACCGTTCTACACAAGTTGGAGGTTTTTTGGCACACTTCCTGGAAAGCGGCGCTAGCAGCTGATATGCCGTTAAAGTCACATGTTTTCTTGGCACGTACTTAGCAGCACGTCAAGCGTACGTTCGCTGCTTCTGATTGTTTGCTACAGTCCTGGTTGGAAGCTCCGACTCTTCCAGTCAATTATTTTCAACCGATCTACAGCGTTTCCGGACTTCAACACTTCTGTTTGAGTGTATTCACAGAGCGTACGTGGGTGATTCCTTTCCTAGCGATTCATTCGAGTCAGGCATTTGTTATTCTTGGACTATTTCCTCATAGCAAATCTCTGCTTCCACGAACACTTGTATCTCGCAGTCCGAGCAGGACATTCAAGTGTTCTTCCTGCAAATTCTTTTTGCTTCATTTGCTGCATTCTACGGACACTTTCCCCTCACAGTCCCGAGCTAGGCGTTCTTACAGAAATTCTGTGGTGATAATCTAAGCGCAATAATTCGCTGACGGCTGCAATTCCGTTAATTTTTGAATCAATGGTAGCTGACATTCTGTTGCACCCAATTGCACTTCAATTCCTGGTCTGCTCTAGGCGGTTGTCATGTGGGCTGATACCTAAGTTGATTACTACCAAGGGAATAGGAACTATTGCTACCTACATTTGTAACAATGAACTGTGAGTGGATTTTCTGTTGAGTTATTACCCTGAACTATTATTGGATAATTATACGTGCACAGAACTATTGGGACGCTATCCAGGGGTGCACCAAACCGGCACTAGTGCGGCCCTCGTGCCATTCAGGCTTAGTTTCCATACTAACCTTCCCCTTCCTAGACGTTGTTTCCTAATAGAGTTCCTGGATTTCTGTATGGACAAACATTTGATTTCTGCCTTCACCAACAGGTTAGTGTGTGTTTAGAGGGGTTGTAATGTAGTTGTGATTGCTTTGGAAGCATACTGATAATTTCCTTATTTTACAGATTGGCGTCTGTTGTGTACTCCTTGCCCTTTCCATTGATTATTCATTCTGGCTGCGTTTACGTATCAGAGAGTTTCATCAATTGGAAGGTCTATTGTTTGATCCTATTATCATCTCACCGCGTTGTCCACCAGTGATCAGATCTCAGACTCCAAGCTGGTCGACTTTTCTCAAACAATCTGTATCCTTTACCAAGGTCTGACCTTACAACCTGTATCCTTTGCTTTATCAAGAGGCATACTTAAACAAGCATTCATTTCATGACTCACTGGGTCTCCAATGGTCAGGGAGAGTTGGGCCAGAGACTTGACTGTGCTGTAACTATTCTTAACATCGGCAGCTCCGAGGGCCAGAATCTCGACTCTTTATCGCCTCCTGGACAGAACAGACCCGGGAAAAAAAGAAAAGTATATGCTCAGTTGGGAGAGGGACCTAGGCCGAGAGATAGAGGTGGAGGAATGGGGAAAGATTTGGGGGAGGCTGTACAAGAGCACACAATGTATCTCAAACAGGGAAGGAGGATATACGCTCTGTTACAGGTACTATGTCACCCCTGCCCAACTGAATAAATCCAATCCTGAAATTCCCCCAAACTGTTGAAGAGGGTGTACATCCAGTGGCACTCTATTCCATCTGGTGTGGTCTTGTCCAAAAGCAGAGGTATACTGGAGGGAGGTGACAAACAACGTAAAGGTCATCACCGGACTGGCATTCCCATGGGATCCCGGAATTATACTCCTGGGGGAAACAAGGGGAGGGGAATTCCCACTAACGGGGCCGATCTTACAGCTTTGCACACATCTCCTGTTATCGGCAAAAGTAGCAATGGCTCAGCTCTGGAAACACGCTGACGGCCCCTCGTCCCACTATGGTGGTCAAAGTGCTGGGAAATTGCGGTGACTGAAAAGGTAACAGCCATCACCACAGGAAACCTGAACTACTTCCTAAATACATGGGCGCCCTTCATGGCTTATTCAGAAAAATTACCAGGCCTCACCAGAAGACCTCCATTAATGCGCTGGCTCCAAGGCAGAGTGGACTAAAGGGTGGGTGGAACGGGGAAGGCTAGTTGAGTTCTGGCTGGGAGGCCCCTGAGGAAAACCACATGGTCCAATAGCGCGAACAATGATTCTACTCTCCCTCGGCACCATGCACCTGGCCACCCTCTGTCCTCCGGGCACAGGTACCTGCTCATCTTGACACCCTCACGCACTGTCTCCGGGCCACCCCTTGCACTGGGGTCTGTATGTGTACCCATACAGCCCTCCCCTTTTCTTCCTGCACTTTCTGACCTACCCGGCCTGCTGCCATAAACCCAGCACTTGCCACTTGCTGGCTGCACTCCCATTGTTTGTTGCCTTTTTATTCATTAATTTATTATTGTTGTTTTTTCCTCCTCGCTCCGCACTCTCGCTTTGTTGCCCCTTCCATGCACTTCACCCCCTCCCCCTCTAACCTGCACTTGCCCATTCTCAATGTCACTGGGCCTAGTAAGATCGTTGTTTTTGTTCTTCCCTGTTCCCCCTCCCTTGCCTTGTCGCGCTCTGAAACACTGTGTATGAGCGCGATAGAAATAAAATATCAATATCAATGACTTGTGCTGCATGATCCTGTTGCTGTCTAGTTTTAATGGATCGTATTGTTGTAGGATGCTGTGCTAATGTCAATGTGTACTTATCTAAGAATAATTCAATAAAATGTTTAATTGAAAAAGAATGAAGAGCTGCACTGCCAGAGGTCCAGACAGGAACTCAGTGGCAGAAAACATAGAAAAAACACATACAGAGAAGTGGTAGGACAAGGACAGGATGCCCTGCCCCTCCAAAGGGCATTTCCAGCATCACACCTCCCCTGGTCCATAGAGCAAAAACGGACTTCTGCATGTCTGGGGTGAATTTCGGATTGGGAACGATTGGTGATAGTGAACCTAAGTCGCGAGGAGAACCCCATCTCTGTGTTGCTATGTTCCAGCATGTGAGTGTGAGGCTTGTGGAGGACAGAAGAGCAATTTTTTCTGGCCCTTGGACCGCTTTAGTTAACGGGAGCTGTCGTAGAAGCGTTTTAGTTGTAGCGTGTTCTAATTGCGATCACGACCTCTAAGTCTCCTAGGTTCTCTTTTCTTAGCAATACCCCATTCTTCCCTCTGTCCGGTTCTGCTCTTCCAGCCACCTGCTCCAATCCCTCTATCCGCCCTGGTATCTTGCCTTTAGTTTCGTACCCCCACAAATTCTTGTCCATTGATTGGGTGTACATTTCTTGATCTTCAGGTTCACCGTCTCTGGCTTAACAATTATCTGCTCCCTGCTTTGCTCCAATATCCCCTGTCTCGATCCGTTAACAGCCCTCTCCTGCACCTCCTCAGTTTATCCTGCTACCTCCTCTTCCACCTCCGAGAGGATACCCAGCTTTTCTCATTGACTGCTTTCTTTCACCCCCATTTCTACTTTCCCTAAGTTTCTCCTCTCCTTTGCTTCCTTCAATACATCTGCCACCCCTCTCCTTCCTTTCCCCTATCTCCTGTACTTTCCTTATCCAGCTCTCATAGTTTCTTTCAATAGCTGTTTATTCAAATGGATTGTGTGTGACCACGTATTCCTCATCTTTGATATTCAATTCTGCGTGCAGCTTTCTTTTGAATTTATTTTTCAATTATCGGGCATCGTGCAGCATCGAGTCTTGCCCCTCGACGTCTGCCATCCTGTCCTCGGCCATGACGTTGAAGCTGGCATAAGTAGCATGCGTGGCAACCGTTGCCTCAGTTCTGTTTTTCTACATGCTAGCATGCTTCGTGCTTCGAACAGTTTGCCTCCGCTAAATTTGACAACGTTTCTTCGAGAAATTCAAACATGATGTCAACACTCAAGATGGGATTTAAGCAGTGTTCGGATTGTGGGGCAAAAATGTCCACAACAGTCCTGCATCAAGTCTCTCTGTGGTCCCTGGGAACGGACCACAGGGTAGATGACTGCGGTTCCTGCCAGTCAATGACAGTAAATGCCTTGTGAGAGAGGAAGGGGAAACTCGAGGCAGGTAGACACCATCTAAATCCCCTACTGTTATCCCATCAAAGAGGAGGTCCTCGAATGACTCGAGGGATGTTTCCCCGTCTAAAATACACACTAAACACCAGAAGCACATGAGTTCGAGGTCTTGACATTTATCATTCTCCTCTCATAAAAAGTCGAAGAAGCAATGCCACAGGTCTCCGTCGTCGTCTTCTTCTTCAGCATGGGGTCTGGCATGGATTCACATGCTTATGAATATTCCCCGTTGACAGGCTGGGAATCCTTGGTAAAAGAAAAAAGTTTCACTTTCACTTTAAAACTGTATTCCTTCTCTAAAACAATCAATGTCCTCTGGGTCATACTGCCTCCATCCAATGACAGTCCTCTCCTTATGCCCCGCATCTGGCAGTCATCTTCAGATTTTTACTGCACGCTTCAGTGTTGGGTGTCCACAATTTATTTGACGAGACAAGTTAGATCTTTGTTCCAAAGAGCCTATGTGCTCTTTTCCTCATCTGCCGGCAACTGGGATCCGTTGCTGGTGAAGTTCTGCGCCCCTCAAGGGCGAAGACTCATCTAACTTTCTAGACGGCCATCTTGGGCCTTCTTCGCACCTTCTTCGTGCCCTCCGACCATGACGGAGTGTGACACATGCCCTCTTCAGGCCCTGTACCAAGTGCGGGCTACAGAATGCAAAGACTGTACTGTCTACACTCGGAACACAAAGAGGTGGAGTGCAAGATATGCTTATGTTTCTCGAAGAAGACGATGAAAGACAGGCTTAGTAGACTGGTGGCATGGCTTATCTCTAACAAGGCCTCTGCCCCGTGCTCCGAGCAGAGTCATGCCTCGTCCAGCACCGGCCAGTCTGAGGAGCGGTCTCCCTCTAGATAGAGGTCTAAGTCCTTTGAGGTCGCCGCATACATGGGGGTCCAAATAAGGCCAAGAGCTGCAAGTCCGAGTCCACCGGGTTTGCCGCTGCTGTGGGTCTCATAGTTGAATAGGCTGCGATCACCATTGCCTTCCGTCTCCATAGCCATCCTACCATGGAGCCTCTCTTGAAAGAAGAAGTCATCCACCCCGGCTAAGCTACGGGAGAAATCGGATAAGCCCCGGGCGGAAGAGTGAAGGAAGGCCGCAGATCTCAAGCAGGCTCAACCGGCACTGACAAAGTTCTTGTTGGCTACTTTGTCAACATCTGCTATGACTACGGCAGCTATGGGCACCAATCCTACGAGGGTGGGCGCCGATCCTACGAGGGTGGCTCCCGCAGCACTGAGAGTGTACCTGCCTCCATGGCACGACACTGCTGCAGAGGCATCGGCTAAGAATGTAAGCACTCCTGAGGGGATTAATACACCGGCCCAGGTCCCGGCTCGGAGCCCTGAGGGAGGAAAAAAGGGGGGAGAGGAGGCCCCGAAACAGTCCTCCAAGGTTGACGTTCAACCAATGGATATTTCATCCACAGACGATGACGACCAAGAGTCCATTCTTATGGTCCATGAGGACCATGAAGACGATGATAGTGGTGTAGAGCCTAGCGCTCCTTCGTTACCTCCTCAACCAAGGGACATTTCTGTGGACATTTTGTCAACTCTCCACGCCTTGGTGTCAGAAATTCAGCAGAGGATTCCCCCGGCACTGGCACCCGGAGTGCCTCAGGCTCCGAACCAGCCTCCGCCTAAAAAGAGGAAGCGCTATCCGAAGCCCCCACATCAACCTCCTCCTCCAGGTCGGGCCCCAACTCCTCCAGCAGACCCGGAGATGGGTACTGGGACAGATAGGGCCATGAGTACCGATGAAGACAAGGGGTCTCATTACGACCCTGGCGGTATGGGGTTAACGGCACCGGTAGAGCTGCCAGTTCTGTTAACCCCATACCGCCTCATTACGAGGTCCGCTCGCGGGACCCACTCAGGACGCCTGGTTTTACCAGACATCTTTAGCGGGTCCCACGAGCGGCCCAGCATGCTAACAACGGGCCCTTCATTAACGGGCCCATTGTTAGCATGCTCCCCATTCCCATTGAGCCCTATGGGGGCTCAAATGGGAATGGAGATGTACCGGGTCTGGGTTCCTTGAATGGGGAAATACCGGGCCCTCCTAGGTCAGAATGGCCCAGTATTTCCCCATTCAGGGAACCTGGACCCGAGTTTGGGGATAGCCATGCCCTTCTGAAGGGCATGGCTACCTCCAAACTTGTAATGAGGCCCAAGGACTTGATTCGCTGCATTTGGATGCTCCTCATAGAGTCTCCCCACCAGCCGAGGTGGGATCATTACACTCCATGATCGCCAGGGCCTCCGAGCTATTCCAGGTGGGGCTTGAGGAAACCAAGAAGGAGGGCTTCTTGTATCAGAGGCGAGAGGCCAAGAGGAAGATGATCATGGAGGGGCCTTTTCTGGACCACATTTGGTATGAGGGCCTAGCCCTCATGAAGAATCCATGCATGGCTCCTGCCAAGCGAGACAGGCTGGAGAAGTAGTACTCTGCACCCAAGTGCCTGAGATTGTAACCATAGCCAAACTCGGTAGTGTCGGCTTCCGCGAGGAAACGTTCGGCTAACCCGACCTCATCGTCGTCAGTTCCCCAGACAGCGAGGGAAAGAGGATGGATGCCATGGGGGAAGAAAGTGATTTACACGGCAGTGTCCACAATCAAGGCGGCCAGCACCCTGGCGATCCTGGCCAGGTACGACAGGGAGTTGTGGTACAAGCTGGGAGCAATCCTGGAGTTCCTCCACGTTACAAGAAGGGGAAGTGGCATCGGACCATGCCATCACAGTGGCAGTGGACGTCGCCGACACAGGTTTTCGGCAGATGGGAAACAGTGTCTGCCTTCGTCGGCAGGGAAGAAGGCCACTAACTTCCATCAGGACGAAAGTGCTGAACATGCCCTTCGACGGCAAAAATCTGTTTGTGAAGGTGGTGGGTGAGTACCTCCAGGCCTTCAAAGCAGATACAGAGATGGCACGTTCCCATGGCACTCTTCAGCAGCACTGCTCATCTGATAAAGACCAAGATGTATCCTTTGGGTACGAGTATGGTACATCTGAGGAATTAATCTTGGAAGAGTAAAAAATGAAAAAATCTTGAAGAGACATCGAGAGGAGGTACCAGCCTGGAAACGTCTCTAGAGACTGATTTTGCAAACCCAGAAGTATCTGGTTACTCAGATCCTTCTTATAGGTAATTTATGAATAAGGGAACTAAATATCTTGGCTGTGGTAGACCGGCTGCGTTTATAGAAAAGGATGATCTCACAGACATCCTAGACAGTGGACGAAGAAAAGCGGTACTGCCCTTTCATGCTGCTTTAAGGGCCAGGATTTTGGAGAACTGGCTTAAGGCCGATTCCACGCCAGCAGTAAACAAAAATCTAGCAAAAAAAGATACCGCTGCTTCCATAGACCCTCTATTTTTATCCAGGCACCCGACTCCAGAAAGCCTGCTAGTGCAGGTAGCAACAACTTCTTCCAGAGCTTCAGCTTACCCTTCTGTTCCACCGGATACGGACGATAAGAAGGTTGATGTCCTAGGGAATAGAGTTTTTAGCGCTGGAAGTATGGCATCAAAATCAATTAATGCAACTTGTGCATTGGTCAAATACTCCCATACCTTATGGGACGTCACTGCTTTGGCAGCGGAGCACCCCCCAGAAGTTGAGAAGAGGGATGGCTTTTTAATCTTGGTTTAAGAAGGCAAGGAGGCAATGCACCAATCACTTCAATCTGGTCTGGATTCTCCGGATTCAGTTAGTAGAGCAATGGTAGCCAGCACAGTGGCGAGACGTTTCGCATGCCTCAGGAAGTTTGGTTTTGCTTCTGATGTACAGGCATGTGTAATGGAAATGCCTTTTGATGCGTGCCAGGTGTTTGGTGAAAAGGCTGATGATAACTTGAAGAAGCTGCAAGATTCAAAAGCAGCAGCAAAATCTCTAGTAGCGGAAATTAGTCAGCCTGCACAACCTCAAGGTTCTGTACATGCTTGGAGAGGACGTTCCTTTCATTTATATTGGTCTGTGTCAAGGGGAAGAGACCATTTCTTACAAAGGGGTCAGAGAAGGGCTCCACGAGGACCCAGAGATAGAGGAGGAGAAACCTCCCTTTCAGCCTCAGCTGCCTTCCAATCAGCTGTAGCAGGGGCACCTTCAAAACCTCTTTGATTCCTTAGCACACAAGACTGTGGCGGGCGGAAGGCTGTCTCAGCATCTCAAGAGTTGGCAGAGCATAACCTTGGATGTTTGGGCACTTCAAACTGTGATCCATGGCTATTGCCTCCCATTTCTGACAAAACCTCCAGACTGCCCTCCAAGAGGCCACTTAAGTCCATCCCAGATCCGCTCCTTCAACAGGAAATTCTTACCCTGTTGACAAAAAGTTCGATCAAATTAGTACCTGCAGCGGAGAGGGGATGGTACTCTCCTTATTTCTTAATCCCAAGAAGGATAGAGGAGTATGACCCATCTTGGACGTGAGACGCTTGAATAAGTTCCTCAGGGAAGACAAGTTCAAGATGGTGACTCTTTCGCAAATCCTTCGGGCCCTTCGACTCCAGGATTGGTGTCATTGGACCTTCAGGATGCTTACTTTCATGTGCCCATTCATCTAAAGCACAGGGACAGTACCTGATGTTCGCAGTTGGTGTTTCTCATTATCAGTTTCGGGTCCTGCCATTCGGGCTCACCTCTGCTCCAAGGGTCTTCACCAAGCTTATGGCAGTGGTGGCAGCAAATCTAAGGAGGGAGGGGATTCACATCTACCCCTGCCTGGAAAATTGGTTGGTCAGAGCTTGTTCTCCGGAACAGGCTCAGTAATGTCAGTCGCACTTGCCACTTCCTCCACGAGCTGGGGTTCTCCCTGAAAGTCAAGATGTCCCACTTGACACCTTCTCAAAAGCTTCAATTTATTGGAGCAGGCCTGGATTCAGTCTTGAGGAAAGCCTCGCCACCCGAGTTGAGGGCTCAACATCTCTTGCAAATGGTCCGAAAATGTCAGAGTGTCCAACATCTCCTGGCCTTTGACTTCCTAAGGTTACTTGGCCTCATGGCATCCTGCATTTTTCTGGTGCCAGAAGACCATCTGAGATTGAGATCCCTTCAGTGGGCTCTCAGATCCCAGTGCTCTCAATTCTCCGGCTGAATGATGGACCTTATTCAGGTACCGAGAAAGGTCGCACAGGATCTTCTGTGATGGGCCTGCCAAGAGAATATAATGAGGAGAACCCTTTTGGTAACCATGGCCGGAGATGGCAATTTGCGACGGACGCTTCCCTTTCAGGATGGGGGTCCCACATGAAGGATCTTTCAGTCAGTGGACACTGATCTCCGTCGGAGTCCAGACTTCACATCAACCTTTTAGAGCTGAGGCCAATCAGACTAGCGCTGATGTTCCTCCTGCCCTCGATACGGGGGAGAAATGTCCTGATAATGACAGACAAGACAGTGGCCATGCATTACCTCAACAAGAGAGGGTGTGTGGGGTCACTGCCCCTGGGCAGAAAGGCAATGCAGCTCTGGTTCTGGGCAATAAAAGAAGGAATCTCTTCTGGCAGTTCATCTAGCCGGAGAAGAAAACATATCAGGGGATGCTCTGAGCAGGCAGAGCACAGTCTCCCACTAGTGGGAGTTGGCTCAGGAAGTCCTTCTGTAGATCATTGCCCTTTGGGGAACCCCTCTAGTGGATCTATGGATCTTCCCCCTTTGGGGAACCTCTCAAGTGGAACTGTTTGCAATCAGCGTCAACAGTAAGTGCGATCTGTTCTGCCCCAGGGAATTTTCTCAAAGAGGAGCTCTAGGGGACACGTTTTTGGTGGACTGGGAATTTCCACTTTTGTACGCCTTTCTGCCAATCAGCGTCATTCCTCATGTCATCAGGAGTTTGAGGAAGTAGGGGAAATCCATGATCCTCAATGCTCCAGACTGGGCCAGGAGAACATGGTACCCAGACCTTCTCGAGATGGCCATCTGCCCTCCGATTCTTCTTCCCCCAAAGATAGAACTTGCTCTCTCAAGAGGGGGTGTCTCCTTCTTCAACCAGAAATCAGTACTCTGAATCATCACACCTGGTTTATGAACGGGTAAGATACAAAGATTGGGACCCTCCTGAAGACGTGGTAGAGGTGTTGATTTCAGCCAGAAGGCCAGCAGCAAAATCCCTGTACCGTTGGAACAGATTTTGAGGCTGGTGTAGGGAAAAGGATTGTGATCCTTTCACTTGTAACACTCCTACTGTTTTGTCATTCCTGCTCCATTTAGACCAACTTGGGCTCCAAGTAACCACGGTAAAGGGATATTTGGCTGCACTTTCTATTTTCAAGCGTTTGTTATGATATGATATGATATGATATGGCATTTGTAACGCGCCCTCTTGGACCTTTCTGTTAGGGAGAATTCTCTCTTTAGGCTGAATTTCCTAACCTAGTGAGTGCCAAAGCAGCTTTGCTGGATTTCTGGAGTTTGTTTTTTCCTCCTGCCAAGAGTGAGACTCTTTTTCTCCCACTCTTGGACATGATTTATGGTATTCCTTTGACTAGTAATGTGTTTTATGGGCTATGGGGTCCTTTACTCCATAGGGTCTCATGTGTTTTTCCTATGTGTGTTACACAGCACCCTCCGTGCAGTAACACAGGGATGTCATAGTAACACCCCACCATAGACTCCATACCCTGGGACTGACTACTGTCTCCCAGGGCATGTAAAGTCACCATTGGCTTTACTAGTCCCAAATTATGAACAGAAACCAGTACAAACCATCATATTGTGGATGTACTGGTCGGGGCTATTCGATTGCCCCGGGGTCTGTTAGTCGAGGGGGCACGTCTCCGTCCCCCCTGAACGAGTTTTGGCTGGTGGCAGTGGATACTACTTTTTATATTCGACCGCAAATATATCTCTATGGGATTTTCCCATTGTTCGAGGCTACCAACTTTAATTATTTAATTCTCATAGCCTCAAACATACCGCCGGTTTATTTATTTAATATTAATTCGCCGGTTGGTATTTTTTGCCAGAACTCTATTCTAAAATGGCGTTTGTGTTCTCTTCTGTGACTCCAACCCAAGTCAAGCCCTTTGTTCCACTTTTTGGCGGGCTTCTCCGCAGAAGCCTCCAAAAGTGGTGCCACTCTGTCTGGGTACCACAGGGGGTGTGGGAGGGGGTTTAGGCACCCTGGACTGAGTTACCTTGGTAACTCAAGTCGCACTCTTGTGTGATTGGCCCAAGTGGTGAGCCGGCCGGCTCACCACTTAGCATGTTTGATTGACAGCTAGGCTGAGTGAATGGGGGTGTGGTGCATAAAAGCAGGGCTTTTGGGACTGGAACTTCAGAAGTCGCCACAGGACCTGAGAATCCGACGAGGGAGAAGCTGAGCCGACCTGCTACGACGACACCACCGGTGGAGCCCTGCGGAACCGACTCACCACTTCCCGACGACAGAGAAGATCTCCCGGCTGGAGAGTCTTCTTCCCCTGACTGGTGGGCACAACCAGTTTACCTTCTTTTCCTCGCATCCCAGGACGTCTTGTGGTCGAATTGCCCGTGCCAAGCACCCCGGCAATCGGATAGCCACTTACCACTGGACCGCGAATAAAAGGACCGCTCCTTTTAACTGAGAACTCTGCGGCTGGTTTCTTCCCTGGCAGTGCAACGGACTCCTGTCTTCCTCCCCGACGAGACCCTCTCTTCCCCCGAACGAAGCATCGACTTGCACCCGCTGCCAGGAACAACTGCCCCCGCTGGAGTATTCTCACCACTTTAAGGTACCGCGTCCGCCAGGCCTCCCTTTCTAAAGATTGCTACAAGGTAATAATAATCCCTTAACCTTCTGGACTGGGCTGGCCGCCTTGACCATCTAACTGCTCCCTTTCTTTTGGTCCAACTCTTTCTGAACCTTTTCGAGACTTTTGTGCACTTTTCAACCGTGTTACCTTGGACACATTTCGTTCTGATCCTCTTAAAGTGGATCCGGCTTTCTGAACTCTAACTTCACGGTTTGATTCTGCCTTCCTCTCTTGCTGTGTTCTTGTGAAAGTGTTGGGATCTGTTTCAATTTATACTCTGCCTTCCTCTCCCTTTTAAACCAAATTATTAGAGTGCCATCTGCGTTAAGCGCTCACCGCTGTCTGAAAATAAGTGGGGCTTTACTTAAGACTTGTCTAATATTATTTTAAGGGAGTGTATATCTTTTAGTGACCGTGTGTTTTGAACTGCTTAATATTAGTGCCTGTGTGTTTTATTAGATGTGGTTTTAAATAAATAATTATATCTCTTTTACACCAAGCTCTGGTCAGTGTTTGCTTGTTCTACTGTGTTCTTTTGACCTATTGTGAATACTCTGTATACTGCCTAACTCTTCTTGAGGGAAGTCTGACTGCTCAGCCACAGCTACCAAGTGAATCTGTGTGGTACAGACTGCTACCAAGTGGGTTTACTGCCAAACACCTGTAGTCTTAAATCTTTTGCAGTGGTCCCAGAGGGAACTGCACATGTTTCTGCCTAACAGTGCATAGGTTTGCCAATTACCCTTTTGAGTCTGTTTACCAGCACTGCCGTTAGAATTTTGCGATCTTGGTTCAACATGGATAGGGGTCTGTATGACGCACAATCTGTGCTTGGCTTGCCTGTTTTTAATAGCGGCATAATCAATGCCTCCCTCAGAGACTCCAGCAGCCTTCCCTTATCGCACGCTTCGTTGAGCATGGCTAGCAGCGGGGGGAGTACTTCCAGCTTATATGTTTTATAGAATTCACCAGGGAGCCCGTCCGACCCCGGGGCTTGCATGTAGGTAGGTGCAGAACCACCGTCTCTAATTCCTCTATTGTAATTGGGGCGTCCAGGTTCTCCCGTTCTTCATCATTTAATTTCAGACCTTCCAGGATTTCGCGGCATGAAATGGCAAATTTTGCGGCATGAAATGGCAAATTTTGCGGCACAAACCTTTATTGCAGCATTATTGCGGGACATTTTGTATTAACTGGAGGGTGTAAGATTGACACATTGCAGGAAATAGGCAGAGTGCAAGGCTACAAGAGAGCCAGGGTATCATTATTATGTATCTGTTGTATTAATTTTCTTTTGTTTTTTCACAAAAATATTTTATTGGGTTTTATATTTCAGTACAACATACACAGCAATGCATTATATTATACATTACAACACTGTCAGGGGTCTGCTACGCTATCACAGTCTTTATGGACGAGATGACTGACTGTACTCTTGCGTCCATGTCTATATTCTGTTCCGTTGGTGAGTGGAGACAAGATCTGTTCCTGAGGAGCTGTGCCTGGGGTTGAATGTTTAATAAAGTGGGGAGCATTGAAGCCATCTGGTGAGTGGAGATCTCATGGTGAGTGCTGGGAATTTAGCTGTGTAGTCCATGAATGGGTCCCATGTGTTTATGGTTCCACACAAGGAGTCCGAACTTATTGCGGTGATTTTTTCGGCAACTGCTATGTCCCAGCATTTAGACCACCATAAAGCTGTGGAGGGGCCATTTTCGTGTTTCCATAGTCGGGCCATCGCGATTTTTGCTGCAAGGAGAAGATGCGTGCATAGACGGGGGATTTGACCAGAGACTGGAAATGCGCTGTTTCCTGTTACGCCCAACAAGACGATTCCTGGGTCCCAAGGTATTGCGAGACCGGAGATTTCTTTAATATGTTTTAATATTTCTTTCCAATATATCTCCACTTTAGGGCATATCCAGACCATATGGAACAGTGTGCCAGGGACCGGGCACCCTCGCCAGCAGGTTCCGGGGATCTTCGGGTTGGCTCTGTGGAGTTGAGCTGGTGTGATATAGTACTTATAACAAAGTTTATATCCCCCTTCCCTATTCGAAATGCACTGAGAGCTTTTGTGTAGCCTTGCCTATATTTTCCCCCACTCTTCCACCTCGATCTCTCGTCCCAGATCCTTTTCCCACTTTAGCATATATCTTTCTTTTTTCCCCGGGTCAGCCCTGTCCAGTAGACGATAGATGGTTGAGATCCTATCTCTATTGGTTGGAGTCGTTAATGAGAGCTCTAATGCTTTTACCTCTCTGGAACATTTTTCTCGGGTTCCCCTGTGGGATATCCAGTGCCTGATTTGAGTATAGCGAAATCTCTCACGCTCCCCCCACCCCGAATTTAGTTTTACATCTCTCAAACGAGATTGGGCCCCATCTTAGAAATTCGCTAGTTGTACTCAGCCCACCCTCTATCCAGGCCTGAAAACAGGATGGGGGATTCCCTGGCGAGAAGTCGGGATTATTCCAAATGGGAGTTAGGGGACCAAGCGTGCCACGGAGGTCCCATTTACGGGCTGCCATTTTCCTGCATTGAACTGTTGTTAATGTGGATAGGAGGGGACCATTGTGTGCATGTGGCTTAATGTTTGGTAAGTGTGGTAAGCTAGAGGGTGTAACTGGGGACCAGGCTTCTTTGATTTGTGTCCACTTCGGGGGGTCTACCACTTGCATCCAGGAGAATGTGTGCCATAATTGGGCGGCTAACGTGTATCTGGCCAGATCGGGTACTCCCAACCCTCCATGTGCTTTCCCCCTCAGCATAATGCGTTTGTCAATACGAGGCCTCCCCCCCCCAGACGAATTCTTGTATTTTCTTCTGAAGGGCTTTTGGAGCAGGACCTGGGATCTGGATTGGTAGCGGTATACAGTGGTACAGCCATTTGGGGATTAAGTTCATTTTAATCGCGGTTATTCTCCCGAACCATGAGATTTCATGTTGTTTCCACCTTTTAAGATCGTTTTGAGGGTCACTGATTAGTTGAGGGATGTTACTTGTATACAGGCGTAGTGGGTCTTTTGTGATGTGTACCCCGAGGTATTCGATTAGTCCTGACGCCCATGGGATTAGAGGGGCTAAAGAATCTTTTTCTTGTGAGGAGATGTTAATGGCTAAGGCCGCAGACTTGGCTAGATTTTCCTTGAACCCTGACAGGACGCCAAAAGCTTTAATTTCTGCCCAGAGTGCTTCTAGTGATGTTGCTAAATTTGATGCTGTAATTAAGACATCGTCTGCACATAATGCGATTTTATATTCTTGACCACCCACTATAAGCCCTGTTATGCTATTGTTTTGCCTAATCTTAGCCGAAAAGGGTTCCATAGATAGGGCGAAAATGAGAGGTGAGAGTGGGCATCCTTGTCTAGTACCCCTGGATATGCGTATACTTTCTGACCTGATGCCGTTAACCTGCAGTTGTGTTTTGGGAGCTTGATAATTGGCCATTACCCATGTAATAAAATTAGGACCAAAGCCGAAATGCTCGAGAACTGCTCGAATGTATCCCCAGTCCACCCGATCAAAGGCTTTGTGGGCATCTAATGAGATAACAGCCATTCCATCCTTCAGTTTGTGGGCGCTTTCGATTATGTTTATTGTCCTCCTGATGTTGTCGTGAGTGACTCTTCCCGGGATAAAGCCAGTTTGATCTTGGTTGATTAGAGTTGGGAGAACCAGACCTAGTCTCCTGGCTAGAACGTTGGAGAAGATTTTTCCATCATTGTTCATAAGTGAGATCGGGCGGTAAGAGTCAGATGACCCAGGGTCCTTCCCGGGCTTATGAAGCAAGATTGTAAGTGACTCGGCCATAGATTCAGTGACTGATTTTGCAGCTAAGAAGGAGTTGAACAAGGCTGCCATCTGAGGTGCTAAGATTCTGGCATATTTTTTGTAGAAGTTTGTGGAGAAGCCATCTGGCCCATGCACAGTCGATTTAAGAGATTTGATGGCTTTGGTGACTTCTTTGGCATCGATGGGGTCTTCCAGGGCTTCTAGCTGCGTTGAACTTTGGGGGATCATAGCCTTCAGGTATTCAGGCAAAGTATCTAGAACTGTGGGGTCGCCAGACATTACAGACTTATTGTGTCTAACCAATTCCTTAATTTTCTCTGCCTCAGAGTAGTGTAGTTTCCCCTTCACCCCGCAGATTGAGAATGTTGTTTCGGCTGTGAATCTTCTTTAGTTTCTGTGCTAAGACTTTGTTCACTTTATTTCCTTTACTGTAGTAGAATTGTCTTGTAAATGCTAGCGATTTGGCTATTCGGTCGGCGCAGTGCATTTCTAGAGCTATTTTAGCTTTCCTCAGGGATCTTTCCATCTTTCTGGAATGTCGCACCTTTAGTTCATTTTCTAGTCGATTTACTTCTGATTCCAATTTGGTTGTTGCAATGGTCGATATTCTCCTCTGTTCCGCACCTGCACTGATCAAGGCGCCTCTGACTACAGTTTTCATTGCGTCCCAAATGATGCTGATAGGGGAATTTTCTGTGGTGTTTTCTTTGAAGTAGTTGGATATTGTGATTTCCACTTCGGATCTGATACCTTCATCTAGAAGTAGGGAGTCATTTAATTTCCAATACCTCTGTATTGGGGTTTTTTGGCCCGATATGGCTAGGTTAACTGAAACTGGGGCGTGGTCCGAAATCATGCAGGTATGGATATCAGCAGTGTTTAAGCATGGGTACAGTACTCCGGATATGAAGACCAGGTCTATTCGTGAGTATCCTTTATGCACATTGGAATAATGAATGTAGTCTTGCGAAGTGCCATTGAATAGTCTCCATGCTTCGACAGTCTCAGTTTCTCTGAGCAGTTTGGCCACAGATAGGGCTTGTGTATAGTCTGCATTCGTGGGGGGAAGAGTTTTGTCCAATTGTGGGTTTGGCATGGAGTTAAAATCACTGATGATAAGGTGCCCAACTTGAAAATCCAAGATTGTCGGGATTAAATCCGCAATGAAACTGGATTGGGACGTGTTCGGCCCGTAGACAGTAACGATCGTAATGGGGAGTTCGTCGAACAGGCCTTTGAGTAGGAGAAAGCGACCCTTGGGATCTCTTTTTATCGTGATCCTTGACAAAGGGACTGTCGCTTAGTAAAATAGCAACCCCTCTTTTCTTCTTCCCTGCTGTAGCGAAAAAGGCTTTTTTATATCTGCAAAATTTTATTCGATGTTCATCTTCTTGTAGTAGGTGGGTCTCTTGGAGAAGTACAATGTCCCCGGATAGTTGCCCCAGTCTGTGTTCCACGGATCAACGCTTTCTAGGTGAGTTGATGCCTTGGACGTTCCAAGAGAGGATACGTATCTCGCTTGTGTCAGCCATCATCTGATATGTTTGCGTTTGATGTGTGTTGCCTTTTGACCCATAGCTGAGGTCTTGAGCTTGTTAGGCGTGTAGCGCAGCAGTGTTGGTATTGAATATGTCTCGTTGTTGCTGTTGCATGTTGTAGAGTTTTCAGAACCCTTACCCCCCCCCCTCTGCTCCCACCCCCCTCCCCATAAAGAACTGGTAGGAGAAATGACATCCTACTGCCACTGGGAAAAGTGGTGTCGCCAATGCGCCTGGTGTTGGCCAACTGGGCCGCCGAAGTGAAGTATACTGCTGCTTAAGCAGCGCTCTCGCGTTGGTAGAATAAATTAGCGTAATTTTTCCTGAAGACTTGCCACGATATAATTCAGGAGGAGCAATTGCCTGCGGCCTGAGGGACTGTAGTTACTTGTGGTACTAAGATCTCCTCATCTTGTGCTGACATCTTTCTTAGGGGGACCTCAGAGTCTACGTCGTCTGATGGCTTTTGACCATTCATCCCCCGGGGGATTGTTTGGGGGGGTGGGTTAGATCTTCGGGTTCAGAGTTCTCCTCTGACCTCCTACGCCCCATAAATTTGTTTGCCTCTTTCATTCATTGAATTTGTTTTTGGGACCCCTCCCATGTGAATTTTACTGATGTTGGGAATCCCCAATGGTACGGGATCTTCCTTTCGTGTAGCCATTCTGTTAGTGGACGCATGGTTTTTTGTTTTTGCAGTGTTGAGTTTGACAGGTCCTGGTACAGTGATATTGTTGCTCCTTGGAAGGTGATTTGGTGCATATGCCTTGCTTCGCGCATAATTTCCTCCTTTATTTGGAAAAAGTGTACCCTTGCTAGGACATCAGGGGGGAACTTTGATGTTTTCCTTAGGATTGTACTATGCACCAGGTCCAGCTCAAAGGGTGCGTCATCTGGGAGAGTGATTATGAATCGGAGTAGGTCCGAAACATAGGATTTCAGGTCCGCGTCTGGGATAGAGGATGGGATACCACGTATGCAAATGTTGTTCCTTCGCGAGCGATTTTCTGCGTCTTCTTGCTTTGCTTCGAGGATGGAGCATCTCGCCTCTAGGGCTGATATTCTATTCCTGTCATGTTCAGTCTCAAATCTTTGATCGCAGACCTCAGATTCCAGTTCGGAAGTTCAGCGCTCCCCTTCCCCTACTCTTTTGTCCAGCAAGTTGATTTTTTTTGTTACTTCCTCTGTGCTTTTTTGAATCTCCCTGGTTAATGCTGATAAAAGATCTTGCAGGTCAGCTTTCGTGGCAACCTGCGGTAGATTCTGGTCAAGCGCAGCTGAGGAGGACATATTGGATTTTGCGGGCTCCTCTGGCGGGTCCAACTTTCTAGCTTTATCGGTGGAGGAGTTAGCCATAAGAGTGGCAATACTTGCTTGCTTGGCCGCTTTCCCGCTTCTTGACATAGCGCTACTGGGGTGCCTATCTCGACGGCGTACTCGCATGGTGGATCTGCTTCGCCTTAAATGACCGGGGTCCCGTGCTGGCTCCCAAGGCCCCCGGACACCACCAGGGTGACACCAACGGGTGGGGTGGGGGACCTCAGCGAGGAGGGGAGCCCGCACCCGGAGTTCTGTTATTGCCAGGTATTCTGGAGGATAGGTTGCTGTTGGACCCGCCTCGTTCGGTCATAGGGAGACTGGTTAGGAGAAGGCGCTTCCAGTGGGGTTCTGGGCCAGATGGGACCCAGCGTCCGGTGTAGATGTCTCTAGTTGCCGGGGGGAGGGGTTGCTTGTGGACGGCGATATTATGGCCCACTCTGGCCAATGAAGAACCCCACTCCCCCCCCCAACTCCTCACCTTACACCGGGGGGGCAGGAGCGGACCCCCGTGGAAGCTGAGCCCGCTCACAGCTCCAATAGGCCTCCGTCCACCAGGATCGGACTTAACAGGATGGGCCCCGCCGGCACCCGCCCCGCAGGCAGTCAGTTGTGAGGGAGGGTTCTGCAGCGCCCCGCCGGCCCAGTGGTGTTGTAGCCTGTATCAAACTGCGCACCGCGCGGTAAATCCCACTGGACTCGGCGGCCTTTGGGTGCCGATCCTGCGCTAGGCCCACGGGAGGACTCCAGGTGGATGGATGGGACCCTCCGCCGTTGGAGGTGAGGGACCGCCGCTAGGCACGAGAGGAAAGGTGCCAAACGGGGCACTCGTGAGCAACTCCTGTGGCGGGTGTCTCGTGTTAGGGAGAATTCTCTGTTTAGGCTGAATTTCCTAACCTAGTGAGTCCCCCAGCAGCTTTGCTGGATTTTTGTGGTTTAATTTTTTCTCCTGCCAAGAGTGAGACTCTTTTACCCTCACTCTTGGACATGATTTGAGTGTGTTCCTTTGACTCTAGATGTGTTTAATGGGGTATTTTACTCCATAGGGCTTCATGTGTTTTTGTGATGTGTGTTACACAGCACCCTCAGTGCAGTAACACAGGGGTGTTATAGTGACCCCCCAGTATAGACTCCATACCCTGGGACTGACTACTGTCTCCCAGGGCATGTAAAGTCACCATTGACTTTACTAGTCTTGAATTCTGAACAGAACCAGTACAAACCATCATATTGTGGACGTACTGGCTGGGGCAATTCGATTGCCCCGGGGTCTGTTAGTCGAGGGGGCAAGTCTCCGTCCCCCCTGATCGAGTTTTGGCTGGTGGCAGTGGATACTACTTTTTATATTCGACCTTGAATATTTATCTATGGGATTTTCCCATTGTTCGAGGCTACTATCTTTATTTATTTAATTACGATAGCCTCGAACATACCGCCGGTTTATTTAATTATTATTAATTCTCCAGTTGGTATTTTTTGCCAAAACTCGGTTCTAAAATGGCGTTTGTGTTCTCTTCTGTGACTCCAACCCAAGTCGAGCCTTTTGTTCCACTTTTTGGCGGGCTTCTCCACAGAAGCCCTCCAAAGTGGTGCCACTCTGTCTGGGGTACTTAGGAGGGGTGGAGAGGGATTTAGGCACCCTGGACTGAGTTGCCTAGGCAACTCAAGTCGCACTCCGTCCTGATTGGCCCAAGTGGTGAGCCGGCCGGCTCCCCACTTAGCATGTTTGAGTGACAGCTAGGCTGAGTGAATGGGGGTTTTCTGCATAAAGCAGGGCTTTGGGGACTGGAACTTCAGAAGTCGCCACAGGACCTAAGAATCCGACGAGGGAGAGGCTGGGCCGACCTGCAATGACACCACCACCGGTGGAGCCCTGCTGGACTGTCTCACCACTTTTCCCAACGACAGAGGAGATCTCCCGCCGGAGAGTCTTCTTTCTTTGACTGGTGGGGATAACCAGTTTCACCGTCTTTTCGCCTTCCCGACATATCTCGTGGCCGCCTTGCCTGTGCCAAGCACCCCGGCAACCGGAATACCACGTTTTACCACGACCGCGAAATAAAGGGTAGTACATTTAATCCAGAAAACTCTGCGGCTGGTTTCTTCCCTGGCAGTGCAACGACCTTCATCTTTCCTCCAAGTCGAGATCTTCTCTTCCCCTGGACGACGACGAAACTTGCACCCGCTGCCAGGAACAACTGCCACCGCTGGAGGATCCTTCCCACTTAAGGGACTGTGTCCCGCCTGGCTTCCCTTGCCACCGACTGTATGGGGTAGATTTAGCCCCCGGCTTTCGAACCTGGGTTAGCCTGGGACACCCTGGCTAAACTTTTCTGAGCCTCTCTAAACTCTTTTCGAACTCTCTGCAAGACTTTCTAAGCCTAGTGTAACTGTGTGATCTTGGGCGCATTTGTGCTCTGCTCTCTCTAAGAGTGGGCCCAGCCTATGGACTTTGGCTCACAAGTGACTTTTGCTCTTCTGCCTTGCTTATAGTGTTCCTAAATCTTAGAGTGGTGTACATTTCCATATTCTGTCTTTTTCCCTCCCTTCTTCATAAACTTATTGGAGTGCCATCTATAGTTGAGCGCTCATCTCTGTATGGAAATAAGTGGTGTTAACTAACACTTATCTGATAAGGAATAAGGGTTGTATATATTATAATAGTAACTGTGTTTAGAGTGTTTTACAATAAGAGTGCTGGAGTGTTTCAAACAGTGTATTTTAAATAAATAATTATATACTTTGATACCAAAGCTCTGGTCAGTGTTTGCTTGTATTATTGTGTCTGAGTGCCTATTGTGTATACTTCGCATACTGCCTAACTCTTCTTGAGGGAAGTCTGACTGCTCAGCCACAGCTACCAGGTAAATCTGGGTGGTACAGACTGCTACCAAGTGGGTTTACTGCTAACACCTGTAGTCCTAAATCTTTTGCAGTGTTCCCAAAGGGAACTGCACAGGTTTCTGCCTAACACCTCGCCAAGCTCGGATCGGAGCGCAGGACAGCAGCGAGCGGAGGTAAGGCACTCGGGGGCGGCGGACAGGGAGACTCCGTAGGTCCGCGCTGGATAGTCTATACCCCGCTGCACCTCATGGGGACAAACCGCCGATCCGATGATACCGGAAGGTATGGCGTTGTCTTGTTGCTGGGCATGATTTTACTTGCACATGCCTACTTTTCTTTGGGCATTCGCGGCTGTAGCATATGCAGCTGAGTAGAGGAGTGTGCTGAGGACTTTCGGCGGCCAGAGACGTGCTTAATTCATTCGCCCTTCACCCTTGATGCGGATGCCTCGCGAAGCGGCGTGTGGTGGCCATTTTGCCTCGATCGGGTCCCGGTCAGAAAAAGAGGTCAAAACCATGCTAAATCAGGCAAGGCTAGCGGATTCATTCAAACGACACCCTTAGGGAGGCTTCCGACAGGATCTGTTCAGTTTGTGAGTCTGAATGGGATCTTGGAGCGAAGATAATCGGAATGGCGCATTGGGCCAGGCAGGAGCTCTTAGGAAGCCATGCCGTACGCGGCAGCTCCAGGCCACGCCCCCTTTTTTTGTATTAATTTAATAGGAAGAGTCCCATATGTCTCTGGCTTGGCAGAACAGTGTTCGATTTGGCTTCATTTTTGGTTTAATGTGCATGCCTGTTTAATAGTATTAACTAAATTGATCATTATCAGTTGTAATGCTGAAAATATTCCCCTTCTATGTTCTCCAATCCCCCAAACACCCACACACCTCTCTCACCAACACACATCTCAACATCTCCCGATCACAACTTGCATTCCTTAACCTCTCACTCTGTCATACAAATACTCACGTGCTACTTCACACTGTCAAGTCACAATTTGCACAGTCCAGCCCCTGCCACACTCTAAATCATACTCCCAACTCACACCTTACACTATAAAATTCCTCTGCAATATACAGTCCTTCATTCTTTTGTGCTGCGTCTGCATCTTGCATCCTTTCTCCCATTCTATCGCACTCTTCCCTCATCCTTTT
The DNA here is from genome assembly GCF_040938575.1 of Ambystoma mexicanum. Lineage (NCBI taxonomy): Eukaryota > Metazoa > Chordata > Amphibia > Caudata > Ambystomatidae > Ambystoma > Ambystoma mexicanum. The sequence continues at coordinate 942,940,989 of NC_090928.1, read as the reverse complement.
TCCAAATCTGCAGCTCACTGCCTCTTTCTGGCCAACCGCTTCCTCTCTGCTTTCTGGCTCGCTGACCACACGCTCCCTCTACTTTCTGTACCTCTGCTCGCTCTCAGATTTCTGGCCCACCGTATCACTGCTTCCTCTGCTCACTTGTGCAGCGCTTCCTCCTCTGACCGACTGCTCTCCCTCTGCTTTCTTGCCTATCACGTCACATCCCACCCATCACTCTCCCTCTCTCTCATAGTGTAATCATTTTTTTTTAAATGTAGATTTTGACCCAGATCCTCAAAAATGGGGCATTTAAAAAAAGAACGGCAGATATGCTATTTTTAGACAACCCATTTTTGTAAATGAGCAGGTCACCTTATTCTCAAAGGTGACCGGTGCATTTCCACAGGCTTGAGTTGTAACGGAAATTGTTTGCTGGCCAGCTGCCTTGAATGGTGTTCTGGGTTGTTTGACCGAAGTGTAATTATTTGCGCTACAAATTGATTTGCACTGCAGCCAAACAACCCAAAATGTAACTTTCACCACCACCCCACCCCTCCCCTACTTAACTGCTTGGTCGCTGCTGCTTCCCCTGCAACCCTGCATTGCCAGATCTGTCCCTCTAACGTGAATCGGATCTGACTCTGCAGGGTCCCTTTTTCGTTATTTTCTTTTTTTTTCTGTCCCCACCTCCAATTTTGAGGAAAAAGGGGAAAACACTTCTGCAACCACCCTAGACCAAAAATACTGAAAATGGGGAGCAGGAGACACCCCCGCAACACATGTTCGGTATTTATAAAAATCGATCGAATAGTACTGGACGAAATAGGTCAAATTGTACCATTCGATCGATTTTTGTCATCAAAATGGGTAGTACCTTGAATAGAATCGCTCTCCCGACAGGGTTCTGCAAGCTCCCAGCACCTTTCACAGGGACAGGCCCTCCAGGGGCCTGCCACTGTAAAATGCGACCCAAAAAATGCATTTTTATCTTGTTTGAGGAACAGAAATGCAAGCGACACAGCAGCGGTTCATATCTTAAAAGAAATGCATGACATGGTCAGGAAAGACCGTCATGCAGTGGCAGCCTCACATCCCGTTCGCGTAGGGTTGCTTACAATTTCTGCACATTTAAAAGTGCACCTTGCTTGGAAATGAGGGATGCGCTTTTAAATTGGTAGAAACGCCACTTTATTTGATCAAGGAGGTGAAAAAGGCCATCTGAATGGGCGCGCATATAAAATGTGCCCATTCATGTGTCCCTTGTGGATTGGGCTGCACTTTTTTGGGGCGCAAGTGATGAGATGTGTTAGCGCATTTCATTTCTTGTGTAAAAAAAAAGTAGAGAACCTGGCACCCTGAGTATTATTTTTTTTTAAACAGTAATTTTTAAAGATTACTTTATAAATTTTTTTTTTTTTAAAGATGCTATTTTTGCACAAAACACCCATTTTCGCGGCATTTTGGGGGTTCGCAAAATCGCTATAAGCTGGAGGGTCTGTAATTTGGGTAATCCTATATCTTCCAGTGTTTCCTGAATTTCCCGACCCGTCTCCTCCCCCGGGTCCTCATAGAGGCGTTTATAGAAACTAAGGAACCCCTCGTTTACTCCCTCTTGGGTGTCCCAGATCTGGCCATCCTCTCCCTTTATCTCTCTGACAACTGATCTCGGTGTCTCATTTTTATATAGCCATGCTAGCAACCTTCCCGGTTTATCTCCCCTTGCGTGTTGCCTTTCAATATGCGTGTTGCCTTTCAATATATGTTTTATAATTCAATTTACATAGTCTCTCCCAGTGCTCCCTACTAGCTTGATGTAGTAAGTCCACCTGTTTGACGTCCTCCTGTGAGGTGCCCTCCTTCTGCATCATTTCTTCCAGTTTCTTTTCTGTGTCTTGTAGCTCTCGCTCTATGTCCCCTTGGAGCCCGCTGGATTTGGAGATGGCCGCGCCTCTTACTTCCACTTTAAATGCCTACCATAAGGTTCCCTCTCACTGCACGCTCCCTGTGTTAATGTCAAAGTACTCGATAATCTCCTCCCTTAAATCCTCTCAGAATACCGAGTCCTGCAGGGACTCGGCTCTGAGCCTCCATGTCGGGATTCTCGCTCTGGGGAGCTGGTGTCTCCACTCCAAGACCAAGGGGGAGTGGTCCGATAATACTCTCACCTTGTATTCTGAGCCTATCATTTCCCCTACGAGTTCCGAAGCAACAAATATATAATCCAATCTCGTATACAGGCCATGCGGGGCAGCGTAGTGTGAGTAATGTCTATCCTCCGGGTGTTGCTGTCTCCAGATATCCTCTAGTCCAAAATCTCTCAACAGGTCCTGTAGTTCTTTCGCGGCAGGGGTGAGCTTATTTAGTTTGTCTGACCTATACATTTTGGGGTATAACGTGTAGTTAAAGTCCCCTCCCAATATAATCGCTCCACCCAGATGGGGGCTGATTTTACCGTATAGAGCCCTGAAATAGGCCACTGTGTCTTGATTGGTGGCATAGGTATTTATAATGCTTACTTCTCTATTTTCCAGCAACCCGCGCATCAGTATCATCCTCCCATCTGGTTCCACAGTGGCCTGCAGCATCTGGAATGGCACATGAGGTGCTACCCAGGTAACCACCCCCTAATATAAGCAGAATACGTTGCTCCTATGGTGGTCCTTTTCCACTTTTTTCTAACCACCTCTAGTTTCTCTCTAGTAAGGTGGGTTTCCTGTAGCAGCGCCATGTCAGAATGCCGAGATCAGGTTCCCAGCAGGGTGTCACCGGTCTACCGGTCAACTAACTAATCTATTTATGGGGGTGTGAGAGCAGATTCCGTTAGGCTCCTATATGTAGCACTATGTTCCTGTGCTCCAAGGATCATGTTCATACATCCCTTATTGCGCCTATCCCAGCAGTCTTAGCCCTGTCTTATATTCAAGTCCCAGTGTCTGAGTCTGCTGCACCGTTAGCGCCGCAGACTTCCTTCTACTTATCTGCGCTGTCTTCCTTCTGGATACCCGATTCCGGTGGGCAGCTCTGTGTGTCAAGCCACTCCGACGCCTCCTCCGGGGTGTCAAAGAACACTGCTCTGTTTTTGTGGTACACCTTCAGTTTCACCGGGTATATTAACATGTACTTGTAGCCCGCTTCCCGCAATCTTCTTTTCACTGTGCCATAGTTCATACGTCGTCTTTGTACTAGCAGAGTGTAATCCGGGTATGCTGTTATGTTTGCCGATGTCCTCTGTATCGTTCCTCCCTTCCGGAAATACTCTAGGATTTTCTCCCTGTCTCGATAGTTCAGGATCTTGGCTATTATCAGCCTCGGGGGGGTGGAGGGGGTCTCCTGGTGGTGGCTTCCTTGTCAGGGCCCCGTGCGCCCGTTCCACAGCAAATCCTTGGGTGAGCACCCCCCCGTTATTTCTTGCAGCAGCATTGTTTCAATATATTCCGAGGGGTTTGGTCCCGCTGCTCCTTCTGGCAAACCCACAATGCATACGTTATCCTCCAGGCACGTCCCTCCACTTCATCCGCTCTGTTTTCTAAGTTCTTCAGCGTTGTTTAAGGATGTGGATCTCTGCTTTCTGCTAGCGTTCTGACATCTTGTCTGAGGAGGTTCACCTCTTCCTGCACCGCTCGTACTTTAAGTTCTAGTGCCTCCTTCAATTAGACCATAGCCGATTCCAGTTTGGTTTCCCACGCCGTTTTCAGGTCTGCTATTGCTTCCAGGATTTGCTAGTCTTTGCTTGTGGCGTCAGAGCGTGTGGTGGGGGTCCTCTCCTTACTCCTGGCTCCTTCTGCCGTTAGCAGCGTTTTGGCATATTCTTCCAGCGTGGGTTGTTTGCCCTTCATTTTACCCTGCTTGGTGACCATCTTGATGTTGTGCGTTTCTCCGCTGGCACCCCTGGTTTGTGGCCTTCAGCTCCTCAAGGTCACCTCGTAGTCAGCAGTGGCCCATGGGGGAGGCCGCAGTGGGGGTCTCCATGCTCTGTTAGTTCGTGTCCGGAATGGGTTGTGTCCTCCCACGTACTTGAGCACTATCCCTTCTTATTGTCCTTATGCCCGACTCCAGGTATTTCAGGTTGCTGTCTGCGCCACTGGGGCCTGTGGTCCTATTTGGATGTTGTTGCGGGCCTGGCTGTCCCCAGCAGAGGGTGTTGCTTGCTAAGATTAAGCTCCAGCGGGTCCCCCACTCCAAGTTATGCCCCAGGATGTGCCCTCAACGCCTCTCGTGTGCACCAGGCGGATTTGCTGGCTGCCACCGGCTACCCTATATTGCAGCCCTCACGATCTCCGCCGGGGCATCCAACCTCGGGAGCCTGTGTGACTGTCCCTCATATGGCATCCAGTGATATTCGTTTGGCCCATGTCTTTCAGTCCGCTCGGAACTGCCCAGCAGGGCAGCTTAGCCAGGGCCCACCGAGCCTCCCCTGTGGAAGCCTCTCGCTTGTGTTTTCCTTGTTTGTTCATTTACTTATTAGTGATCCGTGCTCACTGCGAAGTGTGCAGCGTAACAATGTATCCTCTATAGATCACCTTAGTGCAGGTCCGCGTGTGTTCATGGGCCCAGTGGGACGCACCCACTGTCCAGCTCAGCACGGTCACCCCCAGCATATGCCCGAGGTCTGGTTGTGAGCCGTAGTCCAGACGTGCCCCGCTCCTGGCAGCTAGTGCCGTGCCTCGCTCTCCAGCTGCTGTCCACCCCAATACCCCAATGCACCCCAATAGCTGGGTCCACCGTGGCTCTCCCCGGCAGGGCTTGTATGGAACGCTACACCACTCCGCGGGCATCCCAATGTTCACTTCACGGGCTCCTGTGTCCCCTTCACGTATCCGCCTTTCTGTGCGCTGGACCGCAGCCGGCCGCATTGTTCCGCATTATTGCCCAATGCGGGCGCTGGAGAGCGGGTCCTTCCTCGCTGCGCATGTGTTCTAGCGCAGCCTCTCAGCCCTCCTTGGGCAGCCGTCCCCCGCTGCAGTCGAGTCCTGAGGGCGGTCCGTTTAGGGGTCCCCCCACCATATTCCAGGATCAACTCCGCTCTTTCGTGTCTATAAGCGCTGGCTCATCAGCGCCCGTACCAGCAATGCGGGGGCCCCCACACGCAACAGCTTGCAGCCGTGTCTGTCCATCGCTGTTTCCTCACTGTCCTGGTGCGGCCGGATGGGTCCTTTGTCCTCTCGTCTCGTCTGCCATTTTGTGTCGCCCTTCGTGGGTGCGCGACCATAGCAATGTTCATATGGCCCCATGCTTCTTACGGGCTCCAGAAGTTCGCCGAACATGTGCGCCATCTTCATAAGCGGGCATATGGTTTTTCAAGGCTTCTGTGCATCTGCATTTGCACTATCGGCGAGGATCATTTACAGGATCACAGGACCTCCACCGGAACGCGACTCCTCACATGGCTCTCGTAGCCACGCCCCTTGGAAAGACAAAATTATTAGAAATTAAATCAAACCAACAGGGAAGTACTCAGGGCAATTGAACAAGAGGAAAGGTCGTGGCAAGGTTCCCAGACGAGGTTGGTTGATAGAAAAGTTAGTTCAAAGAGAAGAGAAGGACAAGCCCTCGGATTGGAGAAAGATTTCAAACACTTTCACCGCGGTTGAACGAAACGAGCAACCGGATTTGCACAGTACCTTGAAATGGAGAGGAAGCTGTAGCTGAGGCGCACGTTCCTAGTAGTTCCTGCAGGCTCACGGTTCCTGAAGCGACTGTCGGACTGACACGAAGTAGGAAGACTGGAGGGTCCTGCATTACCCATGGAAGAAACCATCAGCAGAGCAAAACAATGAACAAAAGGTACACTCCTTAAAACCCAAGCAGGGTCCAACCTTCCTGGCTATCCGGCCCACTGTAGCTCTGTACAACTAATTCGACCAAAAGAGGGGTCCTGGCTTGCAGTTTGGGCAAATTGGTTGGTCCCACCAGCTCAAGGGAAGAAGTTTCCTGGAGGATTTTCTCTGTTGTCGGATTCTGAGGATTCGGACCTGCAGCAGGGCTTCACCAGGCGGTTCAGTCTTTGTAGGGGTCCTCTTCCATCAGCTCCTAGTAGGTTCTTTCACTCCAGTGGCGACTCTGCATTTCCAGTCCCAGAGACCTGCTTTTTATGCAGTTTTTCCCCATTCATACAGCCTGGCTGTCAATCACACAGAAGGGTGGCTGTCCTGGCAAGGACAGTCCCCTTAGCCAATCAAACAGGAGTGTGACTTGGGTTACCAAGGGAACCCATGGCAGGGGTCTGAAGATCCCTCCCTCACATCCTGCCTACACAGACTTTCATGTGCCTTAAGGAGGGCTTCTGTACAGAAGCCCATGAAAAGACGGCGAACAAAGGAATCATCCCCGGTTTGGCGTATAGAGAGAAACACGGGAAAGACTTTAACAAAAAGAAATGGCGAATAAACCCAGCCGGAGCAAAAATAAAATGTATTTGGTCAAGCGGGTTTATGTTTGAGGCTAATATAATAGCCTAAAACAATACCACGTTTATATAAGATAACCGCGGTAGAAATGTTAGGGTAGTTACCACTGCCACCAGCCAAGTCTTGATGTAAAGGGAGCAAAACAATGCTCCAAGAGACACAGACAAAAAGGGATAAGAATTAACCCTTTCCAATACTCCATGTAAGATGGGGTGCACTGGGTCTGTGGTTTAAAGTGACTAAAATAAAGTTAATGGCAACTTTACCTTTTCTGGGGAACAGTAGTCATCCCCAGAAAATGGAGTCAGTGGGAAGTCTCAAAGACAGCGCTGTGTCACTGCACTGAAGGTGCTGTGTAACACATATGAAAAATATGAGGCCATGGAGTAGGTGAGGCTCCAGTGCTCAAGATCACACAAAAAGTGAAAACACACAAAGCAAAACACATGTAAGAGTGGGAAAAAAGGCTCACACTCTTGCCAGGTGAAAAGAATACATCCTAGAAATCCAGCAAAGCTTCTGAGGGACTCATTAGGTAAGGGAAATCAGCCTTTTATGAGAATTCTCCCTAACCGCCCCAGTGGAGACGGCCCCCAAGTCAAGAGTTTCCCTGCCCGCCCGGAGGGAATCGTCTTTCACGCCCATCGATAAGACCCCCGTGAAGCCCCCGGGCGAGAAGAAAGGGGAGGCACGATAGTTCTACCAGGCTCAGATATCTCCTCCGAGGATGAGCTTTCGGGCCTCAAGTCAGTTCTTGACAAGCGGTTTGCCGAGGTCAGAGACTACGGGAAGGACCCTAAGATGGCTGACATGGAGAGAGCGACAGGGGAGTCGACGAGGAGCCGGAGGACACAACGCGGACGCTCCCGCCGCAACCGCTGCCTCCACCGACAGACAGGTGGAGGACATCTTGCTAGCCTTGCACACCCTGTGCACAGAGATAAGGACAAGGATGCCTTTGCCTCCGGCGGACGATCCAGTGGCATCTGGACTGTCGGGGAGCCCTCCATACAAGCAAAGGCGGGTCCATCCACCCCCGCCCTTCCATCCTTCACCTCATTCCCTCCACCGAGGGACGCGACGGAGATGGCGATGATGGAGACGGATGACGGCAGCGACGACGGGATGGATCTCCCGTCGCCCCCACCCCGAGCTTCTCCTCCCGACGAAATTGGCTCCTTTCCCGCCATGATCGCTAGAGCCTCAGAGCTCTTTCAGCTATGCCCCGAAGAGCAGAAGAAGGAGGGATTCCTTTATCAGTGACGGAAGGCCAAGAGGAAGACCGTTCTCTCAGGACCACTGTTGGACGACATCTGGGACGATGGGCTGGCCCTCCTGAAGAACCCATCCTCGGCCCCGGCGAAGAGAAGCCGGTACGAGAAGAAGTACAGGGTCCCAGACTCTGCACCTATGTGCCTCAGAGCGCAGCCGTCCCCGTATTCAGTGGTCTCCGCAGCGGCCAAGAAGAAATCTGCTGGGGGGACGGCATAGACTTCCACTTCCCTGCCGGACAGCGAGGGTAAGAAGCTGGACACCACGGGACGTCAGGTCATCTCGTCTGCGGAGACGACCATTAAGGCGGCCAATGCTCTCGCTATCGTGGCCTGCTACGATAGGGAGCTGTCACCCCCCTCCTGGACTTCCTCCCAGACGACAAGAGGGCGGAAGCCGTTGAGATCTTGCAAGAAGGCGATGTGGCTTCGGACCACGCCATCACGGTGGCCACGGACATCGCCGACACTGGTTTCCGCCAGATGGGCAACAGCGTTTGCCTTCGCCGGCGTGGCTGGCTCATGCCACCGATTTCCGTCAGGACGTACAGACGAGGGTACTGGACATGCCCTTCGACGGGAACAACTTGTTCGGCAAGGCAGTGGACGAGTCACTGCAGGCCATCAAGGCAGACACCGAGACGGCCCGTGCCTTGGGCACGCTCCATCAACGACGGCCATCCTTTCGGCACTCCGGAGGCAAGTCACAAGGTGCCTCGAAAGGATTCGACGGCAGCTCTTCTTCATACCGTCAGGCGGGATGTTCTTCATCCCAGGAAGCCTACAGAGGCCGCAACAAGGCAGAGGACATCGTCGTCGTCGCCAAGGGGCCCAAGGTGGTAAGGCCACGGCAAAGCATGACTGAACTGGCTGTGACGTGGGTCCCCCACCTTGACACCCCGGTGGGAGGCCGGCTGGCGAACTTCGTCAGCGTGTGGAAGTCCATCTCCACCGAACGTTGGGAACTGGATGCCCTGGCCCACAGACACACTCTGGAGTTGCAAGGGAAGTATCCCTGTTTTCCACTGGTGGCCAGGAAAGAAAACCACATTCCGCAGCTTCTGCTGGAAGTGCGTGCAATATTGAAAAAGGGCGCAATAGAACTCGTCCCAAAGAGTCTCGGGGGCTCCCGAGTTTACTCGCGGTACTTCCTCGTCCGAAAGAAGACCGGCGGTTGGCGGCTGTTAGGCAGAATCCTGTGCAGTGCCCTTAGGGACCACTACACACAATTAAGACTACAAGTGGTAATACAAGTTCACCTGTGGTACAAGCCTGTACTACACTGTTAAAGTGGTAGCAGTAGCGGAGCAGCCAGACTTATCTGAAGAGTAAATGAGCAGTAGCAGAGATTACACAAAGGACCACAATTACTGTGACTCAAGCGAACACTGACTCAAGGTTTCAGGTAAAAAATATAAGTACATTTATTTTAAACCATCTGTTATAAAACACCTTACTTCTATAAATTTGAAACCACACGTAAAATACACTACACACAACCAATTCCACTTGTTCAAGCACGTTCAAGGTAAGTACATTAGGATTTGACAGACCGGTGTTGCGATACTAACGCGTACCCTTGAATAGAAATGCTCACAAAGTTAAAACACACTTTGTACTTTAGAATTTTAAACAAGGGAAAAGTGAATAAAAATCATAGGCAATACTTTTTCAAGGCAAGGAGACTCGAGGATTTATTCAAAGATACAGATTAAAGTCAATAGGCCTGCACAAGTGTCGATGGAGCAGATGCTCCGTTGCCGAGGATCACACGTTGAACAGTTCGAGATTCGAGATGCCAAAAGTTCGTAAAGATTGTCAAATGGAAGGAAAATTATAAGAGGGAGGTAAGAAAGAGCAAATCTTCATGGAGGAAAAGGGTTCACCCCGATTCCGGCTGGTCAGACGGATATAATGACCAAGTGTGCACAGTACCTTATTCCGTTGGAGAAAAGCTGGTGCCACGGCAGTTGTTCCTGGTAGTTCCTGCAGACTCACAGTTCCTACGGCTTCAGTCGTGGGGACAAGAAGAAGGACGTCTGGAGCGATCTGCACTACCCAGGGATGAGGCCAGCAGCAGCGAGAAAGACAACGATGAATAAAAGGTGCGCTCCTTTAAATCAGGAGAGGGCTCTTCTGATGGCTAACCGGACCACTACAGCACAGCAGTGATTTCGACCCAGGAGAGGATTCTCTGACTGAAAAAAAGGCAAGCTGGTTGATCCCACCAGGCTCAAGGGAAGAAGACTCCATACTGGATCTTCTCTTGTCGTTGAAGGGGTAGATAGCTCAGGACTGCAGCAGGGCTTCACTGGGACTCAGGGTTGCAGCAGCCGTCTTCTTCTCTGCTTCTCTTCGGTTCCTTGCAGTTCCAGTGGCGACTTTGACTTCTAGCCCAAGAGTCTTGCCTTTTATGCCAAAATCCCCCATTCACTCAGCCTGGCTGTCAATCGCTCAGCAGGGGGGTTGTCCAGCCCTGCCAACCACCTGAGCCAATCAACACAAAGTGCAACTTGGGTCTCCAAGGAGACCCTGTGCAGGGGGTGACTACACCCCTCCCTCACATTCAGTCCACCTAGACATCCAGACGCCAAAGGAGGGCTTCTGGTCAGAAGCTCGCCAAAGGTCGGCGAACAAAGGAGGCAAACCTGGTTTGCCACGCAAAAAAAGACCCAAGAAGGATGTTAACAAAAAGAAATGGCGATTAAACCCAACCAGAGCCGAAATAAAAAGTATTTGGGCTAGCGGGTTTAAAGTTCGAGGCTACTAAAATAGCCTAAAACACTACCACGTTATGTAATATAATTGCGGTAGGAAACTTAGGGTAGGTACCACTGCCACCAGCCAAGTCTAAATGTTAAGGGAGCGAAACAAGGCTCCCAGAGGTACAGATGAAAAGGGCTAATAATTAACCCTTTCCAATACTCTATGTAAGATGGGGTGTACTGGATCTGTGGTTAAATGATTATGTAAAGTTAATGGCAACTTTACCCTTTTCTGGGGGACAGTAGTCAGCACCAGAAATGGAGTCAGTGGGAAGTCTAAAAGACAACCCTGTGTCACTGCACTGAAGGTGCTGTGTAACACACAAAAGAGTTGGGCTACTGAAATGGTGTACTCCAGAGTCCACAATCACAAAAACAGATGAAATACACATGGCAAAACACAGGTAAGAGTGGGGGAAAAGCTCTCTCTCATACCAAGTGGAAAAAAATAAACTCCAGAAATCCAGCAAAGCTGCTGAGGGACTCACTAGGTAAGGGAAATCAGCCATGGAATGAGAATTCTCCCTAACACTCGTCCCCCCCCCAGACTAAGGGACAGGAGGATGTAATCTACTCCTGGATGGATCTCATACCTCTAGTCGGTTATAAACATCCTAGAGAGACCATCAGCATTTTGGTGGTGACTTCCTGCTCTGTGCTCAATGGAAAAATCAAATCCTCGTAGGCAAATTGACCATCTGAGTAACTTCGGGTTTTCCCCTTTCATTTGCATCAGCCATCTCAAGGGTTGGTGGTCAGTCTGAATAAAGAAGGTAGAACCATATAAGTACGGCCTAAACCTCTTCAGTGACCACACAATAGCAAAACATTCACATTCTGTTGTTGCCCACCTTGTCTCAGGATCCTTTAACTTCCTGCTGATGAAACAAATGGGGTGTTCCCTACCTTTCTCATCCAGTTGACTAAGGACTGCACCTATACCTACATTAGAAGCATCAGTTTGTACAATGAAGGGTTGGTGATAGTCAGGAGCTCTTAGGACTGGAGCTTGACAAAGGGCTTTCTTCAGACCTTCAAAGGCTTGATTGGACTCCTCATTCCACCTGACCTTTTTAGGAAATTTGGGAGAGAAGATGACATTCAAGGGAGAAGCTATGGTCCCATTGTTCTCAATGAAGTTTCTGTAATACCCAGTGAGACCTGGGAAGGCTCCCACTTGGGTTTGAGTAGTAGGGGTGGCCCAGTGTTACGCTCACTTGGCTCCCACAGGGGCGTCGGTCGGACCCGGATTGATGCGGCCTCCACCCACGTGATGCGTAGTGCAGCGATGACTGACTGGATCTGCCCTCCTAATCTTGTCTGCTTGACCCGTAGAAATATTCTCCTACAAGTGGAGAGATGGATGTAGCCACTTGTGGATTCAAGTGATAGCACGCCCACTGTCCTCCCCACTTATCACCTCTGTGCCCTCTCAGCAATCTCACCTTATATTCTTGAAGGATGAGCCCTCCATCCTGCGAAGCACGCAGGGGCGCGTTGATGACCAGTTACTTCACTGGCCTGAAGATATTGGAAGAGTTGTAAACGAATCCTGACTCCAAAAGGCCTTGGCGAAGAGCCGTAAGTATATAGTTCGTAAGAGTTCAAAATGTCTGGAATTCACTCCTGCCCAATTCCTCTTTTTATCTTGCAGCTTTGACCCAATAAGAAGATTGACAGCTGAAAGCGCTCCGGTAAATGTCTGTGTTACCCAACACTGTCCGGTAAATAATGCCAAGGGTTAAACTTGCTGCTTTCTCCTTTTCTTACAGGTGCGGCATAAGAAATGTGGCGTGCTGATGAATAATACCTCCGGCGGTAAAATCAGGTAAGCATATGGCGGCTAAAGAGATTGTCTCTGTCTGTTCTCTCTGCTCACCTTGTTTCTTGTCCCCCTTAGGTGCCGGGATTCGGCGATGTAAAGATGGAGACAGCGCCGGATCAAAGAGATGCTGCGTGGAATGGTGAGTATGGCGCAGCGCTGCTGCTGCGATGTGACACGTTTAAAACAAAGTCTTTCCTCTGGTTTGAAGATGCAATGAATCCAGAATCAGGTAAGAAATCAGGTTATACTCTTGTTCTAACCTTTGCTTCTTTCCTTCTTTCTAGGTGATCCAGGTTCGAGGCGGGTGTGGCAGAATGCTGGATGCTGCTGCTAGCACGGTGAACGTTACGCTGCTGGATGCAGAATAACACGAAGAGTGTGCTGCTCTTCGGGCGTGGTTTAAATAGCCTCCAAAGTAGTCCCAGGTAGGTATTCCTCCCCGACCACACCCGAGTAACAAAATAGTCCCTAAGGTAAAGTAGTCCCTTCCAGGCCTCACATGGGTTTGGATCTTCTTGCAGCATGGTCTGCATCAGGTAAGTGTGCACCTATGAGCCTGGCGCCTATGGCGCCAGGACTGATGTCCCATATGAGCCTGGCGCAATAGGCGCCAGGACTGAACCCAGACAGCCCCTAACAGAGGTTGCTGGGTTTTCTCAAGGCAACATGATGCCTGCTCCCGGGCCTGATGGACGTGGTCTGGATGCCCGGGGGTATGCATCATGACACCTAGTTTTGTGCAGCTTGTACTTTGCTAGGCAATGGCCTTATTTCACCTCCTCCTACCTCATGTCCAAGGTAGACCGCTGTACTCTGACCAATTTGACATTTACTTGCCTTTATGGTCAGATGGGCCTGTTCCAGAGCCTGCAATAGATATCCTAGGTGATCAATATGTTCTTTCCATGTAGGGCTGAACACTGCAATGTCATCCAAGTATGCCATGCAGAAGTCCCCCATCCCATTCAGAACTTGATTGACCATCCTCTGAAATGTAGCAGGTGCATTCTTTAATCCAAAAGGCATTACCTTGAATTGGTAGAGGCCACCTGGGGTGGAGAATGCCATTTTCTCCTTGGCATGGTCTGTCAGGGCTATTTGCCAATAGCCTGACGTTAGGTCAAATGTGCTGAGGTGCTTGGCTGCACCAAGTTTGTCCACCAGCTCATCTGTCCTATGCAAAGGATGGGCATCAGTCTTTGTGACTGTATTTAGGGCTCTATAGTCCATGCAGAATCTCAACTCCTTGGATGCTGCCTTTGGTACAAGCCCAACTGGGCTAGACCATGGGTGAGTAGAGGGATCTATAACCCCGAGATCAAGCATCTTGTTGACTCATTCCTTATATGTGTTCTTACATTGTCTGACATTCTGTACCCCCTGCTTTTGACAGGCAAACAGTCACCAGTGCGTATATCATGCTGGCCCCAAGGGGACAAGCCTGGTGAAAGTGAGAACAGGGAGGCAAACTGATTTAACAGTAACTTGCACTCATCCTGCTGGTCAGATGTGAGACTGGAAGAGAGATTAACTCCTTCCACTTGTTCATCAAGGTAAGCCTCTGAGGAGGTCAGGCAGAGGTTCACTCTCCTCCGCCTCCTGAGCTGAAGCTAAGAGCAATGCCCCTATGTCAGGTCTAGAGACATAAACCTTTAAACGGTTGGTGTGAAAGACTCTGTGAGCCACCTTAGGATTGCCTAAATCCACCAGATAGTTCACCTCTCCAAGTTTACCCACAACTTTGAAGGGTCCTATCCATTTGTCCTGCAAGGCCCTCTGTCTTGTGGGGACCATAACAAGAACAAGCTGGTCTTGAGTAAACTCAACCATGTTAGCCTTCTGGTCATGCCAATGTTTGACCAGAGCTTGACCAGCCTTCAAGTTATCACTTGCCTCTGCCATCATGTGTGACATTCTCTCCGGAGACCTATCACATAGTCAGTCACTCTGACTGGCTTGGGGGAAGGAGTACTCTCCAACCCCTTATTAATCAGGGCCAATGGACCTCCGACTGGATGGCCAAAGAGAAGTTTGAAGGGAGTGTAACCTACTCCCTCCTGAGGGACTTCTCTATATGCAAAGAGAAGGCATGGCAGTAGAAGGTCCCACTTTCTTTTAAGGGGTTCTTCTAAAGCACCTATCATAGTTCTGTTAAGCCTCTCTACCAGCCCATTGGTTTGGAGGTGGTAGGCAGTAGAGAACTTGTAGGTGACTCCACAGGTTTTCCACATGGCTTGCATGTAGTGGGACATAAAATGTGATCCCCTGTCAGATATCACCTCGTTAGGAAAACCTACTCTGTTAAAAATACCAAGTAGGGCCTTAGCCACAGCCAGAGCCGTAACAGTCCTCATAGGTATTGCATCAGGATACCTAGTGGCATGATCTACTACAACCAGGATAAACCTGTTGCCTGAAGATGTGGGAGGGTCTAGAGGACCAACAATGTCAATCCCGACCCTCTCAAAAGGAACTCCCACCACTGGGAGAGGCAAGTGGGGTGCCACATTCGTAGCTCCACTCTTGCCAGAGGTTTGGCAAGTGTGGCAGCCCCTGAAGAATTTGTCTACTTCTGAACCCATTTTAGGCCAGTAGAAGTAAAGAGAGAGCCTTTCCTTGGTCTTCTTAAAACTTAAGTGACCAACCAAAGGTATCTCGTGGGCTAACTGCAGAAACTGGACTCGGTTCACTAGAGGCACTACATGTCTTTTGCAGTCTCCAGGGGTTGACTCACTTGCTTCACTGTAGAAGAGACCATCTTCCCGGTGCAACCTATACTTTCCAGATTCAGTCCCATTGAGCTGAGAAGCTGCCTGTAGGCGAAGACCTTCAAGAGTAGGACACTCTCTTTGTCCTCTGCTGAAATCTGCCCTGTTGGGTACACCTTCTGCCAGTAAAGACTGCAGCTCAGGATGGTCAACAGGGTCAAAATCTCCAACCAGAGTAAGATCTTCTTCTAGATTTGATTCCTCAGTATCTAGTTGAACCATACAGGGTTGAACCTCACACTCAGCCTCAGCTGGTAGAGGAGTCACCGATGTGACTTTGGCCAGTCTTGGAGATGTCCTTCTGGGCACAGGAGTTCTTGCTGGTTTCTTGCTGGCAGACTTGGGTTTCCCCTTGGTCTCTTTCTGTCCTGCAATAGCAGTAATTTCGTCCTGTGGACTTGGGGTGATAGTTTCCTCTATCATGTCCCCAGGAGAGCTCCTGCTTCCTTCTGCCGGGGTGACTGGGGGTACTGGACACAACTCCAAGAGTTTTAAGGTCATTACCCAGCAGGACCCTCCCAGGTACATTCATTTGCACACTTACAGGTATTCTGACAGTCATGTCATTACACTGGATAAGAGCTGGTAACTGGGGAACCATTTGCACAGGGCCTCCAGCTAACTTGGTTAGGTGTTTGGGTGCCTTAGCAACATCCTCCACCTTGAAAAAACATTCATCAACCACAGTTATGCTGGCTCCAGTGTCTCTGATGGCAGGGGTTTCCTGACCATTCACAAGAACACTTTCTTTGTAATACTCTTTAGTATTATCTGGGATTGAGTTATAGACATCTAAGTTCTGTTGTTCCCAAAGACCCAAGGACACTAAAGAAACACTAGCGGAGGCTCTCATGGGCTCATCAGCTAGTAACTGAAAGTTTCCACTGGCTATAGGTACTTCATCCACCTGGGAGAAGGCTAAGGAGACTGTGTGGACCCCTGAAGGTTTACCTTTACATCTGGGATCTCCTTTCACATGGTCAGTTGAAGCACAAACATAGCATTTACCAAATGCTTTTTTGAATGGGGGTTTGTTCTGACCTCCATCTGGTTTGGGACCAGATGGTACACTAGCCTGATTCGGTTTCCCTTGTGGCTTACCCTGGTTATGTATGGGGCCCCCTTTTGGATTGGAATTATTGGAATTCTCCTTGTTGTCTTTCTTTGGCTGCTTTCCCTCATCGTTCTTCTGAGTTGCCCCAGAATCCTTGTGAGTGGCCCTGTTGGCAACCCACAAGTCATCAGCCTTAGCTAACTTTTTAGGATCTATCTCCTTTGAATCAGCCAAGTGCTGTCTAAACTCAGCGGAGCAGACATCAAAAATAGACTCCAACATTACAAGATTCCTCAAACCTTCATAGGAGTTCACTTTGTAACCCTTAATCCAACCATCTAATTGTTTCAAACATTCACACACCCACATAGCCCAAGGGGTACCATCATGCTTTTTGAGGGTCCTAAACCTCATAAGGTACTGGGAAGGAGTCTTCCCAATTCTAGATATTAATGCTACCTTCACATAATCATAATCCTGTTTATCCTCCTCCCCCAACTCCATTACAGCATCACTTGCAACAGGGGGAAGCCTAGAGAAAAGCCAAGGAATCAACTGATTCCCTGAAATACCTTGAATCCCATGATTGTACTCAAACATTGCTAACCAATCCAAAACATCAAGTTTAGTCTCATACATACCAATCATTTCCTTTGGCATACAGGGTCACTTAGGGCTGGAAGACGTAGAAAACTCTGGAAGAGAAGCATTTTCTAAAGACAATTTCTTCATTTCTAGTTCATGGTTCAGCTCCATTTCTCTGAGCCTTAACTCTTGATGTTTCATGGCAGTTTGTACATCAGTATGTTTCACTTCTAACTCAAGTCTCATTTTCTCTAGTGCAATAAACTCAGGAGTAAGTGTAGGGCCTGTGGGGGTCCCTGTGGACAGAGGTTGTGGTTGCTGAGCAGGCAAGGGGTTGGTCGGAACTCCTAACAAAGGGTTATCTACTTCTTGTTTGTTTGTTTTTATTATTTGTAATGCGCACCTAACCCGGAGGTAGCAGGGCGCAGGAGCAACAAGAGGAGTGTATAGCTTAGGTTACATATCACTGTAGATGAGTCCAGCTAAGGGTTACAGTACTGGACACATCACAACATTGAAGACATTGTGCAGTAAGTCATATTTACATAAAATATACACAGGATTACAGGTTTATATTATAACTGATCACAATAGATACATTAATTGTCATGTTCCTTAATCCAAGAGATAAGATTAGATCTAAAATTTAAGTAGGGAAGGTCCTCCCTTAGGGAGGGCGGTAGGGAGTTCCAATGTTGTGCTGCCTTGACGGGAAAGCTGCTCCCTCTAGTCATAAAACTTTTGAATCTTGGCACCAGTAATAGGTTGGAGTTGGCCGTTCTAGAAGGGCGGACGGAAGCTTGTCTAGTGAATCTCGTTATAAGGTATTGAGGGGCAGACTGGTGGAGACATTTGTGGGTCAGGGAGAGGGCTTTAAGGAGGATCTTGTGTTTCGTAGAGAGCCAGTTAACAGATCTTCTGGTGTCTGAAATATGGGCTTTTTTTCGGGAGACTTAAGGCTGCTCTTAAGGCATTATTTTGCAGAATTTGGATCTTGTTTGTAATGTATTTGTTACTGCCTACATAGAGAGCATTACAATAGTCCAGTTTGGATAGGATCAGGGCTCTAGCTAGGGTGATACGTTTATTGGAAGAGAGGAAGGGTTTGGCTGCTCTGATAAGTTTGCATGTTTAGGAGGTAGCGGAGGCCATGGCGTTTACTTGTTTTTTGAAAGTTAGTGTAGAGTCTAGGTGGAAGTCAAGGGTTTTAACCTCCTTTGCCACAGCAATAATGTTATTATCGATTTTGAATGAGGAATACTTCTGGCCTAGTTTATTGAGGCTGGATGTCGTGCTTAGGATGAGTAGTTCCGTTTTGTCATCATTCAGGCATAGCCCGTGTGAGGCCATCCATGCCTGGATGATGAGATACACTCTAATTACAAAGGTCAAATCCTTGTCATAATCCCCCGTCAGTGGGATGAGGATCTGAGTATCATCAGCGTAGTTCGTGTAGGTGATACCCAGACCATCGAGATCATCAAAAAGGGGCTTTGTGAAAATGTTGTACAAAGTGGGAGAGACACAAGAGCCCTGTGGCACACCACAGGTAATAGGCATTGGGTCAGCAGCTGCTAGCGGGGAGAAGACTTACATTCTTCTGTTATTAAGAAAGGATTGAATCCAATCAATGGCCTCTTGGGAGAAATGTGCTGCCGACTCTAAGTGGTTGCAGAGGATCTTATGGTCAACCAGATCAAATGCTGCTGAGAGATCAAGGAGCAACAGTAGCGCGTCTTACCCTCGTCTCTCAAATCGTTTATTTGTGCCTTAAGGTCTATAAGCGCAGTCTCAGTTCCATGTTGGGGTCTGAAGCCAGACTGTCTTACTCCTAGAAGGTGGTTATGTTCAAGGTAATGTTTAATTTGTAAATATGCTATTTTGTCGAGGATTTAAAGTAGGAATGGCACTGTAGTGATAGGGCGGTAATTAGTAGGGATGGAAGGATCTAAATTTTGTTTTTTGAGGAGTGGGAGAACCCAATAATGTTTCAAGTTATTAGGTATAGTGCCTGAGGTGAAGGAGGCGTTTAATAATTTGGTGATAAAAGGTGAGAGTTCGCGCGCAGCATCTTTTATAAGTTGAGCTGGGCATAAGTCTCCATGGCTATTCAAAGGTTTGAGGGTAAAGATGACTTTTTCGACCTCTTTGGTAGATACCTTATGGAAATTAAAATGGGGAGTGAGCACGTGAGGTGGAGGCAAGATAGATTGTGGTCCTAGCACATTAGTATTACTAGGTTTGGAGGTAGTGAGGTGCATGCCTTTTTTGTTATTGATCTTGGTCTGAAGGGTTATTATTTTCTTGGCCAGAGCATTTTGTATGCCCGTACACCAATTTTTGTTTTTAAGGCAGGAGTCAGGGGCTCGGATTGGGGATACTACCTCTTTCAGAATTGCAAAAATCTCTTTGGTATTGGACTTAGCTTGTGCGATTCGGAGGTTGTATGAGGCTTGCTTGGCTAGAAAAAATTATTTTTTGTAGAGGGTGGCTAACTTGCTCAAGTTGTTCTTATATTAGTCTCTGAAGGATCTAGCCTCCAGGTTTTTTTGCATCGACGTTTCTCTTGTCTCATAGCTTTTAGGTGAGGGGAGAACCAAGTATTCACATGTTTGCAAGTTTGCTCTTTCTCAGGGGCTAAGCTAATGTTGGGACTGGCAGCATTCGGGGCAAGCTATATCTGTTTGATTGTAGTCCCTGAGGTTCTATCCGGGGCTACAACCAAAAGATCCGGGGCTATAGCCCCCTCAGCGCCCCCCTAGCAACGCCTCTGACTGTCAGTATGCAAGGGAGGTGAAGCCTCTAAAGAGAATGTGATCAGATGGTGGTCAGACCAGAGCTGAGGCATTATAGACAGAACCGTGTTTGGGCAGTTATGCTCAGCGATCTAGTCAAGGGTTCTGCCTTTAACGTGGGTAGGTCCTGTGATCTTTTGGGTGAATCCTAATTCCTCTAAGGAATTGCTGATTTGAGTGGCATTAGAGTTGGAGGGGTCGCTGAAGCCAAGGTTAAAGTCTCCTAGTATGAGACTCTGAGAATAATTCTTAAGATTGCTGGACAAGATGTTCAATAGGTCCTCTTCAAATGATCCTAGGGGGATTGGGGGTCAGTATATGAGGTGGATGGATATAGACTGTGAATTGGAAATAGTTAATTTGGCAGTTAGTGATTCACATGAGTCTGTGTTGTGGGGTGGAGAGAGACGCAGAGTAAGGTTGGTTTTAGCAATTATGTCAAGACCTCCACCACGGGAGGTGGTACGATCAAGTCTAAGGAGGGTATAATCATCTGGGATGGCTAGCATAATTGCAGGTCCAGCTGCAGGGTGGAGCCAAGTTTCCGTGATAGCTAGGAAGTCTATGTTTTCACTTAGTAAAAGGTC
Organism: Ambystoma mexicanum; assembly: GCF_040938575.1. Classification (NCBI taxonomy): domain Eukaryota; kingdom Metazoa; phylum Chordata; class Amphibia; order Caudata; family Ambystomatidae; genus Ambystoma; species Ambystoma mexicanum. The sequence continues at coordinate 942,920,947 of NC_090928.1, read as the reverse complement.
TGCTATATCTGATGCGTGGGCCACCATAGAGCGGGCGTTTATACGTGCACCCTTTGTTCCAGACTGTGCTAGTTGGGCCAGTGCTGGCTGTACTTTGTGGTTGCTTTCAGTGAAGTGATGGGCTCTCGGAAGAGTCTGCTGTTAAGTTGGAGAGGGTGCTGGGAGTGACTGGATTTGTTGGGGCCGGTAGTGGCATTACTGGCCGTTATTTTGGTTAGCGGGTCATATAGTCTAGAGAGTCTTGCACGTAATTTGAGGTTCCTCTATAGTAGAGTACAGGGTCTAGTAATCATATCAACCTGCAAAGTGGGGTTATGCACAAGCACTAGTGGAGGTGGGGAGTGTGACATATTAAGATCTTGTAAGGTGATTATATAAAGGAGAGTCCTTAGTAGGACGGTGTAGAGCGGTGGAAGATGCATATCGTGTGCTGCTATCAAGAACAAAGTTCATAGGGATATATACGAGAGTACGCTAAAGCAAGAGGACACCTTACATTTCATGTGGTTGGTAAGGGTAAGCTGGGTCAGTATGTGGTGACCGGCTAGGAGCAGCTCTGTAATGGCAAGCTAAAGGTAGATATACCAAAAACAGCTTTCCTGCTGTGGGATCTCTGGGCCGGAGCAAAGTAGCAATGGCAGTGAGGTAGGGCAGTTTCAAGCAAGCTAGGAGCAACTTGCTACTATAGGCTAGAATATAATTGCACTTATAGTGAGCTAAACAATTTAAGACAGACTAGGATCAACTTTCTGCTGTGGGCTAGAGTGGGTTTGCCGAAGCAGTGAAATACAGCAATTTGGGACAAGCTAGGAGCAACTTTCCTATTGTGGGCTGGAACGTATTTACACTGGAAGTGAAATATACCAATTTTGACAGGCTACGGGCGTCTTTCTGGTCCTAGCCGGTCCTAGCATGGACACAGTTCACCAATGAGGCATGGGCACTAGGCACAATTTAACAATTCAGCATGGACACAGCACTACAGGCTAGATGCGGAATGGACGCAGATCAGCAATTTAGCATGGACACAGTTCACCAAAGCAGCATGGGCACTAGGCACAATTTAACAATTCAGCATGGACACAGGACTAGAGGCTAGATGCGGTATGGGCGCAGATCAGCAATTTAGCATGGACACAGTTCACCAATGCGGCATAGGCGCTAGGCACAATTTAAAAATTCAGCATGGACACAGGACTGCAGGCTAGGTGCGGTATGGGCGCAGATCAGCAATTTAGCATGGACACAGATCACCAATGCGGCAAATGCACTAGGCACAATTTATAATTCAGCATGGACACAGGACTACAGGCTAGATGCGGTATGGGCGCAGATCAGCAATTTAGCATGGACACAGTTCACCAATGCGGCATAGGCACTGGGCACAGTTTAACAAATCAGCATGGACAGTTCTACAATTCAACGTAGGCACAAGGCTGTACGCTAACATCTGGAAGGCATGAATGCCAGCATCGGAGGACAGAACATGAATATGTTGAAATCTGGTACAGATTGACAAAGAAAGCACCGTGGGAAGGGTGCAGGGGGTGATATCTTTGGCATGTAAATGTAGTATGCAATAGGACAATTAATACGCAATTTAGAATGCATACAGCGCAGGGTAGGCTCGGGTAAGTGGGCAGAGTGCATGAGGCTTACAGTCTTGCCAAGTCTTTAGCTGAGCGAGGAGGGAGACGGAGTGTAGATGCTGGTTGATGAACGTCAGGCAGGATGGGTGGCCCTTGGCTCTGTTAGGCTCATGACAGGCTCAGGACAAGCAGTAAGCCTATGAGTCATGCCTTGGAGGCGGGCCGACTTCTCGCCTGCCGGCGAATCGGGACGGGGTAAAGAGGATGGCTCCAGCCAACACTCTCGGAATCAGAAACATCAGTATCCACATTTGCTGGACGGGTAGGCCCTTCTGACCCACTCTCCAGACTTCGTTTTCCCAATAATTTAGTAACCAGTTCAGATTTTTTTACTTTAGCAGAGAGGCTCCTCTCCCTACACATGGTTCTCAAAACCTCAGCAGCGTAGTTTGAGAGACCCTTTTCAGTGTATCTTTCCATATTTTACATGCTTTCTTTGTTAATAGGATTAGTGGTCTTTAGCCTTGTGGTTAGTTGACCCAAAGCAATAGCAGCACTCTAAGTGTAAACACTATACTTCCAAATCCTCATTGCTGTACACCAGGCAGAATCCTGTGCAGTGCCCTTAGGGACCACTACACACAATTAAGACTACAAGTGGTAATACAAGTTCACCTTTGGTACAAGCCTGTACTACACTGTTAAAGTGGTAGAAGTAGCAGAGCAGCTAGACTTATCTCAAGAGTAAATGAGCAGTAGCAGAGATTACACAAAGGACCACAATTACTGTGACTCAAGCAAAACATATAAGTACATTTATTTTAAACCATCTGTTATAAAACACTTCAGTTAAACCTCATGTTAGGGAGAATTCTCTGTTTAGTCTGAATTTCCTAACCCAGTGAGTCCCCCAGCAGCTTTGCTGGATTTCTGGAGTTTGTTTTTTTTCTCCTGCCAAGAGTGAGACTCTTTTTCTCCCACTCTTGGACATGATTTATGGTGTTCCTTTGACTGTTAATGTGTTTTACGGGCTATGGGGTCCTTTACTCCATAGGGTCTCATGTGTTTTTACTATGTGTGTTACACAGCACCCTCCGTGCAGTGACACAGGGGTGTCATAGTGACACCCCACCATAGACTCCATACCCTGGGACTGACTACTGTCTCCCAGGGCATGTAAAGTCACTATTGGCTTTACTAGTCCCAAATTATGAACAGAAACCAGTACGAACCATCATATTGTGGACATACTGGCCGGGGCAATTCGATTGCCCCGGGGTCTGTTAGTCGAGGGGGCACGTCTCCGTCCCCCCTGATCGAGTTTTGGCTGGTGGCAGTGGATACTACTTTTTATATTCAACCGCGAATATATCCCTAAGGGATTTTCCCATTGTTCCAGGCTACCAACTTTAATTATTTAATTCTCATAGCCTCGAACATACCGCCAGTTTATTTATTTAATATTTTTCGCCGGTTGGTATTTTTTGCCAGGACTCGATTCTACAATGCCGTTTATGTTCGCTTCTGTGACTCCAACCCAAGTCGAGCCCTTTGTTCCACTTTTGGCGGGCTTCTCCACAGAAGCCTCCAAAAGTGATGCCACTCTGTCTGGGTACCACAGGGGTTGTGGGAGGGGTTTTAGGCACCCTGGACTGAGTTACCTTGGTAACTCAAGTCGCACTCTTGTGTGATTGGCCCAAGTGGTGAGCCGGCCGGCTCACCACTTAGCATGTTTGATTGACAGCTAGGCTGAGTGAATGGGGGTGTGCTGCATAAAAGCAGGGCTTTGGGGACTGGAACTTCAGAAGTCGCCACAGGACCTGAGAATCCGACGAGGGAGAAGCTGAGCCGACCTGCTATGACGACACCACCGGTGGAGCCCTGCGGAACCGACTCACCACTTCCCGACGACAGAGAAGATCTCCCGGCTGGAGAGTCTTCTTCCCCTGACTGGTGGGCACAACCAGTTTACCTTCTTTTCCTCGCATCCCAGGATGTCTTGTGGTCGAATTGCCCATGCCAAGCACCCCGGCAACCGGATAGCCACTTACCACTGGACCGCGAATAAAAGGACCGCTCCTTTTAACTGAGAACTCCGCGGCTGGTTTCTTCCCTGGCAGTGCAACGGACTCCTGTCTTCCTCCCCGACGAGATCCTCTCTTCCCCCGGACGAAGCACCGACTTGCATCCGCTGCCAGGAACAACTGCCCCCGCTGGAGTATTCCCACCACTTTAAGGTACCGTGTCCGCCAGGCCTCCCTTTCTAAAGATTGCTACAATGTAATTCTTCTTGAGGGAAGTCTGACTGCTCAGCCACAGCTACCAAGTGAATCTGTGTGGTACAGACTGCTACCAAGTGGGTTTACTGCCAAACACCTGTAGTCTTAAATCTTTTGCAGTGGTCCCAGAGGGAACTGCACAGGTTTCTGCCTAACACCTCACTCTTGGACCTCCGCGACTTAATGTAAAGTAACAGCTTTTCTGTGTCGCAATGATGCGTGCAGGGAACAAAGACACAGAGTTCCCCCACTCCGTTTGTCAGAAATGAGGCCCATAAAGATGACAAGTGTTTCGGCACTCTTAGTGTGCCTTTTTCAAATCTGGGCAATATGGATTGTACGAAATACTATGAACAAGAAAGTAAATCAACGAATCAGTAAAAAAATCAAAAAAGTGGTTCCATAATTTGCAATGTTCTTGCTGTTGTTCTCCATGCTGGAGAACAACAGTTACAGGTAAGTAACTTGTTCCTTATCCACACTGTTCTTATTTTTATCAATCCCCCTTTTATAGGGTATTTGCCCACTCAAGTTTCTTAGGCTCCCGTAACCTGCATGGCTTTCCCCATGGCTACCTATCTCCGTAACTGCGGTCTGATGTGTGCAGAGCTCGGGTATTCGGGCTCCTCTAATGATCTAGTCTCGGCATCCGTTACGGGCCTACTGGGCCCCACCTCAGCTCGTTCGTGGTCACGCCACCAGATGAGACGTGGGTATCCCCATTTCTGCTCTCTCTCTCTGACCTCGGTTCCTCGATCGGATAGAACGGCAATCCTCGGGCTTTCGGCTCACCACTTGATCATCCTACTTGCTGCCACTGGCTCTGCGGCCCAGTGTGGCTCAGCCCCTCCAGAATGTCCTCAATGCAGAGGATCGCCTCTGCGTAGCGGTTCTCTTTACTCCATAGGAGTTTCGTCTATTATACATGCCACAGGAATAAAAAGAACTGTGTCCTTTTTCACTGACTATGGCATTCAGGCTGGGTTTAGCATTGCCTTTAGCCAATACAGGAGAAGAAGGATCTCTGTGGAACTTAGTAATTGCAGGAGATATTAAAGTCTTTTCCACATCCATATATGCAGACAAGGTGGTATGGACTGGGAGTTCTGCTCTGGAATGGGAGTCCTTGTCCGCAAGAGGGGAGTCACTCCCAGTAAAGGCCCACTTGCCCAGACCTCTGAGTCGGATCTTGCGTAGCGGGCTCATCTCCCTAGCCTCAATGGGTTGGCTCCCCTCTGTGACAATGGAACGAATATTCCAGATGCCTCACAAAGCAACACATAAAAACATTTAAAATGCACAATCAAACCCTCCAGGTCATCCATCATTTTCTGCATAAAGTCCATGCCCTTGGTCCTTCCCAAGGTCATTCCTACTGATGTGTTCGAGGGGCACATCAGGAACACCATCAGGTTTGGGATTGCAAGACTGAAAATAGGCTGTTTCTAATGGATTGTGTCCTCCCGTGGATGCCTCATCTTTGATCGATTGTTATCCTGCTGTGCTGCATTGGTGTCGATGTCCCTCAACGAATAGCATTTCTATGTCCGGACCTGATGTCGGTGATAGTATAAACAGCACGTACTGCACACGTTGCCTCAGTTCCATTTGTCCGCATGCACAACACACTATTGGCACAGTTCGACTTGCCTTAGCGATTCTCTTCGACTAACTTCATAATACTTTCTGTGATTTATCACAATGTCTATGACGGAAACAGGCTTTAAGAGATGTGCAGACTGTTACTCGAAGATGTTGATCACTGATCCACACAGCATTTTTCTCTGGTGCCTCGGCGAAAAACAGGAAGTCATTTAATGCAGCTCCTGCCAATCGATGCACAATAAGGCCTTGAAGGAGAGAAGATCGAAGCTCACCATAGATTGGTAAATTTCTAAATCTCCGGCTTTCACACCTTCGAAAAGAAAATCAACTGATGGTTGGAGTTCCACCGTAGACAAGTCTCCAGAAAGGCCCAGGAAACGCTCCAAACATTTGTAGTGAGTGAGATCCGGGAGTGATTTCCATCACTCATCTTTGCAATCACGGAAGAAGACTAAGAAACAATGCCACCGTCTTCAGATTCCTCGCCCAACAAACGTCAGGTACGTTTTCCTCAAAAGACCGCCTCTTTGGCTGAATGGGAACATATCAACGAGAAAATTATGGAAGTGATTCCAAGGGCGCCTCCTCCTGTTCCTTCGAAAGTGCCACAAAAGGCTATTGATCACACTGCATCTTCCAAGACCAGCAGGGAATCAAGTAAGGCGTTGACCATCACCCAAAAGCCTGAGTCTGAAGACCTCAGAGATGTCATCTCGAGTGGTTTCAAACGTTAAGGTAATATCGAAGCCAAAAGCTTTTGTGACTTCCTCCTCGAAGGAATTGAAGTCGAAGGGATCTTCGACGTTGACCTCAGAGGCTGCTCTGAGTTTCAAACCCTTAACTAAGATGGATTTTTTCAAATGCTTTGGGTCCATCTTCGAGGAAGATGAGGAGGTGTTAGGCAGAAACCTGTGCAGTTCCCTTTGGGAACACTGCAAAAGATTTAGGACCACAGGTGTTAGCAGTAAACCCACTTGGTAGCAGTCTGTACGACCCAGATTTACCTGGTAGCTGTGGCTGAGCAGTCAGACTTCCCTCAAGAAGAGTTAGGCAGTATGCAAAGTATACACAATAGGCACTCAGACACAATAATATAAGCAAACACTGACCAGAGCTTTGGTATCAAAGTATATAATTATTTATTTAAAAACACACTGTTTGAAACACTCCAGCACTCTTATTGTAAAACACTCTAAACACAGTTAATATTATAATATTATACAACCCTTATTCCTTAACAGATAAGTCTTAGTTAACACCACTTATTTCCATACAGAGGTGAGCACTTAACTATAGATGGCACTCCAATAAGTTTATGAAGAGGGGAGGGAAAAAGACAGAATATGGAAAGGTACACCACTCTAAGATTTAGGAACACTATTAGCAAGGCAGAAGAGCAAAAGTCACTTGTGAGACAAAGTCCATAGGATGGGCCCACTCTTAGAGAGAGCAGAGCACAAATGCTACCAAGATCACACAGTTACACTAGGCTTAGAAAGTCTTGCAGAGAGTTCGAAAAGAGTTTAGAGAGGCTCAGAAAAGTTTAGCCAGGGTGTGCCCCAGGCTAAACCAGGTTCGAAAGACGGGGGCTAAATCTACCCCGTACAGTCGGTGGCAAGGGAAGCCAGGCGGGACACAGTACCTTAAGTGGGAAGGATCCTCCAGCGGTGGCAGTTGTTCCTGGCAGTGGGTGCAAGTCTCGTCGTCCAGGGGAAGAGAAGATCTCGAATTGGAGAAAAGATGAAGGTCGTTGCACTGCCAGGGAAGAAACCAGCCGCAGAGTTTTCCGGTTAAAGGTATTACCCTTTATTTCGCGGTCGTGGTAAAACGTGGTATTCCAGATGCCGGGGTGCTTGGCACAGGCAAGGCGGCCACGAGATGCGTCGGGAAGGCGAAAAGACGGTGAAACTAGTTATCCCCACCAGTCAAAGGAAGAAGACTCTCCGGCTGGAGATCTCCTCTGTCGTTGGGAAAAGTAGTGAGACGGTCCAGCAGGGCTCCACCGGTGGTGTCGTCGTGGCAGGTCGGCTCAGCTTCTCCCTCATCGGATTCTTAGGTCCTGTGGCGACTTCTGAAGTTCCAGTCCCCAAAGCCCTGCTTTTATGCAGAAAACTCCCATTCACTTAGCCTAGCTGTCACTCAAACATGCTAAGTGGTGGGCCGGCCGGCTCACCACTTGGGCCAATCAGGACGGAGTGCGACTTGAGTTGCCTAGGCAACTCAATCCAGGATGCCTAAATCCCCCTAAGAACCCCAGACAGAGTGGCACCACTATGGAGGGCTTCTGTGGAGAAGCCCGCCAAAAAAGTTGAACAAAGGGCTCGACTTGGGTTGGAGTCACAGAAGAGAACACAAACGCCATTTTAGAACTGAGTTTTGGCAAAAAATACCAACCGGAGAATTAATAATAATCAAATAAACCGGCGGTATGTTCGAGGCTATCGTAATTAAATAAATAAAGATAGTAGCCTCGAACAATGGGAAAATCCCATAGAGAAATATTCGCGGTTGAATATAAAAAGTAGTAACCACTGCCACCAGCCAAAACTCGATCAGGGGGGACGGAGACATGCACCCTCGACTAACAAACCCCGGGGCAATCGAATTGCCCCAGCCAGTACGTCCACAATATGATGGTTTGTACTGGTTCTGTTCAGAATTCAAGACTAGTAAAGTCAATGGTGACTTTACATGCCCTAGGAGACAGTAGTCAGTCCCAGGGTATGGAGTCTATACTGGGGGGTCACTGTGACACCCCTGTGTTACTGCACTAAGGGTGCTGTGTAATACACATCACAAAAACACATGATGCCCTATGGAGTAAAAGACCCCATAGCCCATTAAACACATCTAGATTCAAAGAAACACACTCAAATCATGTCCAAGAGTGAGGGTAAAAGAGTCTCACTCTTGGCAGGAGAAAAAAATAAACCCCAAAAATCCAGAAAAGCTGCTGGGGGACTCACTAGGTTAGGAAATTCAGCCTAAACAGAGAATTCTCCCTAACAGGAGGAAGACAACGTCATACCCTTTGGATATGAATGTGTTTGAACCGCTAATGTTCCAGAACAATTGTTTTCGGATTAATCTTGTTTAGAAGGCTTAGCTTCATGTTTAAAGGAAGCCAGTGGTCTGTATACCCCCACTGAGGTTGAATTTGACACACCAGATCTCCACTCTCATCCCAATGCGGCCTATAGGATGCGCATGAACAGGGTGATGGAATATTTGGGATGGGGCTTCCTGCAAAGGACTTTACACTAGATGAGCTGACAGACATCTTAAATAGCGGCCCTTCTAAGGAGCCTGTGCTGCCCTTCCATACAGCACTAAAAAAAATTTGGAAACATGGCAAAACCCAGACACCACCTTGGCTGTTAACAAAGATTTGATGAAGAAGTATAAGCCTTTTTTCTGTGGATCCTGATTTGCTTTCTAGGCATCCAACACCAGACAGCTTGGTTGTACAATGTAAGGAACTCATGGTGGCAACAGTAAAGACAGACACAAGTGATCACAGCTCATGGGTGTTTATTAAACTGTATAGGTAGGTTGGAAAAACGCCTAATCGTAACTAAATCTAAGATGGGAGTAAGGTAAAAGCTATTGCCAGTCCTTACAACTAAATACAAAAAGAGTGTGGGATAGGGTTCACAAGAAAGAAAGAAGTGTTCACAAATGATAAGTCGGGATGTTGTAGCCAGGGGTCTCGCTTCCCCAAGTTTTGAGCACGGGACACAGCGGGACTCCTGAGCACAGAACGCTCTCGGTCTTTCCCAGCACGTGGTTACAGATCTATTCGAATGGATTGTGTCCTCCCACGTATTCCTCATCTTTGATATTCGATATCCAGATTTAGGTGCTACAGCAATTTTTTTCGGCATAGGCTGCTGTGTATCGATGTAGCCGACTCGATGTGCTCGAGGGCCTCCGTCTCGAGTATGATGTCATCAAAGGCATATATAATACGCGCAGTGGTCGTTGGCTTCAGTTCTGTTTTTTCAGCGAATGCTATCGCTTCGAGAAATATGCCGCACTTAATTTACTTCATACGCCAGTTTGTCTTATTCATCAACACTTACTATCCCGAAGACCTGGTTCAAGAAGTGTCGCGATTGTGAATCGAAAATGTTGTTGACCGTTCCACACTGTATATGTCTATGGTGTCTCGGGGTGGATAATAAGACCTCAGCCTTCTCCAAGTGCCAGTCGATGACCGAAAAGACCCTGAAGGAGCGAAAGGGGAAAGTGGCGGTAATTTTAGAGTCTCTAGGCCTTCGATTTATTTGAGGTTGCTCAGTCTCCTGGCATCCTGCATTTGTCTGGCGCCAGAGGCCCGCCTGAGAATGAGATCACTTCAATGGGCTCTCAGAACTCAACTCCCAGTTCTCAGGTAAGATGTCAGGACCTACTTCAGGTTCCAAGCAGAGTTGCACAGGATCTTCTGTGGTGGGCCTGCGAGGACAATATTCTGAAGGGATAACCTTTTTGGCAACCATGACCGGAGCTAACAGTAGTGACGGACACCTCAATCACAGGGTGGGGAGCCCCCCAGACCAACGATCTGACAGTCAGCGGTCATTGGTCTCCATCGGAGTCCAAACTACATATCAATCTTTTGGAGCTGAGGGCAATTAGACTAGCGCTGAAGGCCTTCCTGCCCTCTGTGCGGGGGAAGAATGTTCTGATAATGATGGACAACAAATTGGCCATGTACTACCTCTACCACTGTGCAGAGAGGCAATGCAGCTTTGGTACTGGGCAATTCAAGAAGGAATCTCTCTATTGGCAGTTCACCTAGCGGGACAAAAGAACACGGCGGCGGACGCTCTGAGCAGGCAGAGAATAGTCTCTGACGAGTGGGAACTAGCTCAGGAAGTCCTTCAAGAGATCTTCACCCTTTGGGGAACCCCTCTAGTCGACCTGTTTGCGACCAGTGTCAGCCGGAAGTGCGAACTGTACTGCTCCAGGGAATTTCCCCCAAGAGGAGTTCTAGGGGACCCGTTCATATTGGACTGGGAGTTTCCACTCCTGTACGCGTTTCCTCCAGTCCCTGTCATTCCTCACGTGAACAGTAGGTTGAGAAAGTTTGGGAAATGAATTGGGCCAGGAGGACGTCGTACACGGACCTTCTGGACATATCCATCTGCTCTTCAATAAGTCTTCCACTAAGAGAGGACCTTGTCTCGCGAAGGGAGGGTCAGGTTCTCCATTCAGAGGTCAAGACACTCCGCCTATACGCATGGTTTCTGAAAGACTGAGTTACAAGGGTTGGGACCTCCCGGATGATGTAATGGAGATTTTGCTTTCGGCCAGAAGGCCAGCAACAAAATATTTGTACCGTTTCCGTTGGAACAAATTCTGCAACTGGTGCAGAGACAAGAATGTAGACCCTTTTCTGTGCTTAAAACCTGAGGTGTTATCATTTCTACTATCCTTAGCCAGTCTGGGGCTCCAGGTTTGAACTATTAAGGGCTATTTGACGGCGCTATCCATCTTTAAGCGCTCGTCTGAAGAATGTTCATATTTCAAGATTCTACTGGTGAAACCATTTCTAAAGGGGCTCAACAATGTGCTCCCCCATCTCCTTTCCAGGTTCCATTTAGGGACCTTAATCTGGTAATAACATTTCTAATGTGTGCACCATTTGAACCTTTGCACTCATGTTCACTAAGGTTGTTAACTTAAAAAAAACATTCTATTGGTATCTCTAACTTCAGCACGTAGAGTGAGTGAATCAAGGCACTTTAATCCAAGTCACCCTTTAATATCTTCCATAAGGATAGGGTTTCTCTGATGGTTAAGCTTTCATTCTTCTTACCAAAATAATTTCTTATTTTGACATAGGGCAGAACATTGTTTTACCTTCTTTCTATCTCCCACCTCATCATGGTAAGGAGGAGGAGAGATTACACAGGCTGGACCCTCGTAGAGCTCTGAGCTTTTATATATCTAGCTTGTCAAAACTTCACACAAACTGGGTTAGGCTGTTATGAAAAAGACTTTATCCAGGTGGATCATTCTGGCAATTTCAGAATGCTACAGACTAGACTGGCAGGAAACCCCAGAAGCTCACTGTCTCCAGAGCTCTGGTTCTCTCTAGGCTAGATTATTGTAACAGCCTCTTTCTAAATCTGCCTGCTTCTACTCTCCGCCCTCTGCAACTTATCCAGAACAGGACTGCGAGACTTGTCCTTGGCCTCAAGCCCAGGGATCATATCTCTCCAGGACTGAAATGTCTGCACTGGCTCTGATTGGCTGCAAGGATTAAGTTCAAAACCCTCTGCATCGTTCACAATGCCTTCTGGAGCCTGGGGCCTCAATACTTTCAACTCTCTCTTCCTAAATATCTTCCTTCTTGAGCTCTTCGCTCATTCGCCTCGAACTCCCTCAGGGATAGTCGCTTCTCCAAGCAACGAGTTGGTGGTAGATCTCTTTCTTCGGCTGGTGCCTTCTTTCTGGAACAGCCTCCCTGCCTCCCTTAAACTTGAGGAGAACCATCTCCGGTTCCGGAAGCACCTCAAAACCTTTCTCTTTGCTTCTGCTTTTTTTCCTCCTCTCCTCTGCTGACCTCCTGGCTGTAACCGAAACTGCACTGGCTACCTGGACACCCTCTGGCTCGGGCCCAGGTCCCTCCCCAGTCAGCGTCACACACCTGCACTGCCCACCTGGCAACCCCCGCACTTGGGAACTGTTTCTGTATCCCTACAGTCCCCCTACCAGTCCTTGACACCTGATGCTTGCACTTACCCATGCGCTGGCCACATGCTGGCCGTTTATTTACTTATTGTTATCATATTTCCCATGTACTGCAGTGTCCCAGCCCCCTTCCCACGCACTTACGCGATCTGAGTGACACCTGGCCTAGTAGGATCATTGTCCGTCCTCTTTTTGTTCCCCTCCCTTTCCTCGTCGTGCCTTGATACACTTATGTATAGACGCTTTATAAATACCATATCATATCATATCAATGATCCTCCTGAAGGATTAAGAGCCCATTCCACCAGGGGCATGGCTACCTCTACAGCCCTACAAATGGGTGTACCTATAAAAAGTATTTGTGAGGCAGCAACGTGGTCTACTATTCATATGTTCACAAACCATTACTGCCTGGAGTCTTTCCTTGGTCAGGGTGGGAGCTTTGGAAAAGCAGTCCTGCATTTGGTTCATGGAAACCTTTAAAAAAACAAAAATTCATACTCCCTCCACCAAATCTAATACTGCTTTCGGAGTCTATCAAGGATGAGGAATACGTGGGAAGACACAATCCATTCGAAGAACTAGTTACTTACCCCATGTAACATTGTTCGACTGGATGTTCCTCCCACGTATTACTCATCGCCCTCCCAACCTACCCCACAGGAGAATTGGCCATGCTATTACAGCTTTCGCTCCTTCAAAGTTGAGCATGGTCATTCCCATGGTTATGCGGGTATTTCTACAGTAAGAAAAAACAGAACTCAAGCCAACGGGCACTGTGCATGCTACATATGCCTTTGATGAATCATCCTCGAGACAGAGGCCCTCGAGGGACATCGAGTTGACTGCATCGACACACAGCACACTCTGTCAAAATGATTTCTGAAGCAGCTGAAGCTGGATATCGAATACAAAAGATGAGGAATACCTGGGAGGAACATCCAGTCGAAAGAATGTTATCAGGGGTAAGTAACTTGTTCTTCCAAGGTATCATGATCTTTCGTGGCTAAGTCTCTTTTCTACAAAAAAGTCTCTTGCCTCTGAGGCTCTGATGTGTTCAAAATAACAAAACAAAAGTTCCTCTTATGTGTGTACGTTGGGTGGTGGCTTTCACCCCTGGGTCTGCCCCTTCCGGGCTCAGACCCCTCTCGAATGGCAGCCTCTCTCCATCAGGTTCACTACGGCTTTCATTCAAAAGAAATCATCTATTGCGTTACGTTGGGTGATGGCTTTCCCCCTGGGTCCCCGTCTTCCGGACTCCTACCCTTCTCGGATGTTAGCCTCCCTCTGTCGGGTTCACTACGGCTTGTCTTTAAAAGATTTCACTTGTTGCATTCACAAGTCTCAATGTCTTATTAAACAATGCTCTGTGGACATCCCTCCGTCGGGTTCACTCTTTTCAACACAATGTTCATTGGGGCATCATGCTGCACCCCGTTGTTCAGGCATCCCTCAGCCGGGTTCACATTTGTCAGTCACACAGTTCCTTTTACTTTATCATAATGCAGGATTTTCCCTTAGCTTTCCAATTACTTGCCGGTTAAAGACTTTCGACTGTACAGGGGATTTTAGTGGGCCCCTATATGACCACTATGACCTTTTCCTTGCTGCTCTCCTAAGGCCTTCTGGTATCAGCAGTTTCAACAATAAGGGGGATCAGACAGAGTCTATCGAGTGAGCACCCACCTGGCGACTGTTCCCTCTGCAGCTGGTTTTCCCCTGCAGTGTTAACATTTCTTTGATTTTCCCTTAATTTGTCATTTGCAACTTTCGCTCAACACAGTTTGGTTTCTTATCGGTTCTCCCGGCTGTGATAAACCGCTTGGCTTTTCTTGTCTCTGGAGTCAAGGACGGTACCACGGTAGCAAGCGTCTCTCCCTGCCTTGGTTATCAGCAGAGGAGGGCTCTGTGCACCGTTGACATCTGCGACAGCACGCGTCGGCTATTGTTCGTAGTGTTATGATTCCTTCTACGGAGACTTTGCGGGTCTGGGTCAAAAAGGGCAAGGCCGCTTCTCTCCTTGTCGTCCCTTCGGTTCTCACCGCTTTTCTTCTCCTTTTGAACTGCCGTCCTGGAATAGCTGTCTAGTGTTACGCTCACCTCACCTGAGATCCATGGGGACGCCTGTATGCCCTGGTTGCTGGATTTCCCCCAGATGTACTCAATTCGGGATAATGTCTTCTATGGCAGGTGGGCCTTGTTATGATGTCTGGCATGCTCTACGTCCTGCTTTCTGCGCAGGGGCGCGTAGTTTCTGTGGGTTGAAGCGACCAAGTTAACTTCACTGATGCCAACCCATTCAAGTGTCTTTAAAGAGGTAAGTTCGATTATAGTAGTCTTTGAGGGCCTTGGCTTTCTTGTGGGCTATTAATGTCTTTCCCTGATTGTTTCCCCGTTAGGTATGCAGAGGTTTGCTGGGTGCACTGCTTGGGTTCGGCTCCTGCCGGGATTTATGAACGCGGGACGTATGAAGAAAGGTAGGTTCAGCGCGAAGTGCGGCGCGCTAATGTCTTTTTGGGCTAACCTGTATTCTTTATTCCTTTTCAGGTTACGAAGGTCTTTCTGGGTGTGCAGTGTTTTACGGTGTGGAACCGGCCAAGATATGCCCAGCCAGGTAAGGAGATTTTGGTTACTGCTGAGCTTGCCGTGAGTAACCTGTTTAACGTTGTCCCTTTTTCTCTTATCCCCAGGTGCTTCGTTCCGGAGCAAGTGCGATGTCCTGAAGATGCTGGAAGACCGCGAACAGCTGGGATCGAAGGATGGAAGACTGCAAATAAGCTGGAACTGCTAATAATGTTCTTTTGTCTCCTCTGCAGGTCCGCGATTCCAGGAACGCTGGGTGCTGGTCTCTGAACACGGTGAGCGTTACACTGCTGGTTGCAGAATAACGCGAAGCACGTTCTTTAGCTTGGGTGTGGTTTATATAGCCTACCCTGTAAAGTAGTCCAGGTAAAGTAGTCCGGGCTACCACACCCTAAAACACTGCACTGCACAGCCTGGTTCTTAGAGACTAGACTGTGTGGGTGCCTCCATGTTGGCTGCAGGCTTCCATATGAAAAGTAGTCCCTTCAAGTCCCATTCCAAATATGAGCCTGGCGCCAAAGGCGCCAGTACTTACTCCAGGAGAGTCTCCGGTGACAATGCAAGGCCCTTGGGGCCCCAAATGAACCCAGAGCCCTAACCCTACCTGGCATATGACCATGCCAGTGGGGTTCTGGGTCACGGGTCGTGACAGCACTCCCCCCCAAGGCCCCTCCTAAGGTGATTCTCCTGCCTGGTCCAGGCTTGTCTGGAAAATTTCAGATGAAATGTTCTAATTAGACATGGTGCATGAATGTTCTCGCTAGGTTCCCATGATCTGTCTTGAGGGCTAAAACCCTTCCAATCAACTAGATAGTATAGTTTGGATCTGGTATATTTGGAGTCTAGGATTTCTTTCACTTCGTATTCGGGTTCTCCATTGATCATGATGGGTTCAGGTGGTGGTTTAACTTGTGTACCGGGTTGTACTGGTTTTAGGAGTGAGACGTGGAACACTGGATGAATTTGCATGTTATCTGGCAATGTTAGTTTAACTGCTGCCGGGTTGATGATGGCTTGAACAGGATATGGCCCCAAATAGCGAGGACAAAATGTTTGGTTTCCCTTTAGTGGTATGTACTTTGTTACTAGCCAAACTTTGTCTCCTATCTGATAGTCAGCAGCCTTTTTTCGATGTAGGTCTGCAAACCTTTGTTGCTTACTTTGGCTCGGATTAATTGTTCTGTTGCCCTTTTAAAGGCCTGAGTGATGTTTGCATGAAGCGTCTTTACAGCCGGCATTTCGAGGCTGGGAGGGCCGTCAAGTTCGGAAGTATGTGGATGTCTGCCGTAGAGGGTGAAAAAGGGTGTTTGCCCAGTACTGGAATGTACAGAATTGTTATAAGCATATTCGGCTATCCATAATAGATCTCTCCAGGTTCCCTCAACTTGATGCAGCATGCATCGCAGGTATTGTTCGAGAGTCTGGTTGGTCCTCTCTGTTTGACCATCTGTTTGGGGATGATGGCTTGTGGATAGCCGTATGTCGATGTGAGCTATAGCGCAGCACTTTTTCCAGAAGTTTGATACAAATTGGCACCCTCGATCAGAGACCAGGACTGAAGGCAATTAATGCAGTTTGATAATGTTTTCTAAAAACACCTTTGCTAGCTGGGAAGCATCTGGAAGGCCTTTGAAAGGGATAAAGTGTGCCATTTTAGAAAATAGGTCCGCTACAACTAAAATGGTATTGAACCCTTAGCTGGGAGGTAAATCAGTAATGGAATCGAGAGAGAGTGTGCGCAATGCTGCCAGAGGTATTTCTAATGGTTGCAGGAGTCCAGCTGGTCTTTGCTTCAATTACTTGTTTTGTGCACACACTCCACATGACTGAACATATCGGATGACGTCTTGATGCCAAGTGGGCCACCAATAATTGCATTTTACTTTGGCTAAGGTTTTGGCGATTCCGGGATGACCTTCCATCAAAGAGTCGTGATATTCTGAAATGATTTGTTGTTGTAGCTCGGTCTTAGGCACGTACAGGCGTTCGCCAAAATATGGCAGTTTATTTTTGACAACGTATTGTTTTCCTTTGGTATGCCATTCCGGTAACTCACTTGGGGTTATTTCCTGTTGGATCCCAATTCTAAGTTCAGTTTGTGTTAAAGCTGTGGTGAGGCCTAAAAGCTTGTCCTCAGGTATAATGGCCACTGGATCTGGAGTTGCATATTCTTTTTCATCGATGCCCATGCGAGATAGTGCGTCACCTTTCCCATTTCTTACGCCTGGCCGATAAGTGATTATATAGTCATATTTGGCGAAGAAAAGGGCCCATCGTAATTGGCGCCAGGATTGCGCCTTTGCTGTTTTTAAATATTGTATGTTCCGATGGTCCGTAATTACAGTGACCGTATGCCTGGCCCCTAAGAGATAAGGCCGCCATGCCTTAAAGGCGGATTTTATAGCAAGCAGTTCCTTATCGGTAATGGCATAATTGAATTCAGGAGGTGTACATTTTCGTGACCAGAAGGCCACAGGGTGCAATTGGCCAGTTTCAGGGTCTTTTTGAGAAAGAACCGCCCCCATCGCCATACTGGAAGCATCTGTTTCCACGATGTAAGGTAAATCTGGACGAGGATGTCGTAGGATCGGGGCTGGGGTAAATTTTTACTTTAGTTTTTGGAAGGCCTTTTCAGCATCTTCTGACCATATGAATTTTTTATTGTTTTTTCACGTAGAAGTAACGTGATTGGATGCACAATCTGAGAAAAGTCTGGGATGAATTGACGGTAGAAATGTGCAAAACCCAGCATTCTCTGGATCCCTTTTACTGAGGTCGGGGAGGGCCATTTTAGAATGGCATTCACCTTTTGTGCATCCATTTGAATGCCCTTCGGAGTAAGAACGAAACCAAGAAATTCAACTTCGGTTACATGGAAAGAACATTTTTCAAGTTTTGCGTATAGTCGATGTTGGCGTAGTTTAGCAATGACAGCACAGACATGCTTAACATGGTCTTGTTCTGAGGTTGAATACACTAGGATGTCATCTATGTAGACCAGGGGGCAAACATTGATCAGCTCCCTTAGGATGTCGTTCATAAAATATTGGAACGCCGCGGGGGCATTGCACAGTCCGAAAGGCATTACATGGTACTCAAATAACTCATATTTAGTACGAACAGCCGTTTTCCATTCATCTCCCTTTTTGACTCGGACAAGGTGGTACGCTCCTCTGAGGTCTAACTTTGTATAAATCTGGGCATCTTTGACTTGATCTAGCATCTCAGGAGTAAGGGGCAGTGGGTAACGGTTTTTAACAGTGATCTGGTTCAGGGCGCGATAGTCAATACAGGTTCTTAGGTCCCCTTCCTTTTTTGGTACAAAGAACAGGGGTCTGGCTGCCGGAGATTTGGATGGGCGAATGAACCCATTTGCCAAGTACTACTCCAGATAGGACTTTAGATGCTGGTTTTCTGTTTCGGTGAGCGCGTAGATTCTACTGCAAGGGATCTGTGCACTAGGTATGAGGTCAATTTGACAGTCGTAGGACCTGTGCGGTGGTAGCGTATTAGCTTGTTCCTTCTGGAACACATCCTGGAAATCTTGATATTCTTCAGGGAGAGTACTGGTTGCGTCAAGTGTAACTATAGCGACTCTTGGACTCATAGAAACCTTGAAACCGGACTTGTTTTCTTGGAGATAGCAGGTGGAGGCGCAATCATGAGGAAAAGTCAGTTTTCTTGCACGCCAATCTATCCGAGGGTTATGATATGATATGGCATTTGTAAGGCGCCTATACACAAGTGTTTCAAGGCGCGACGAGGCAGGGAGGGGGGAACAAGGGGAAGACAGACAACGATCCTACTAGGCCAGGTGTCATTTAGATCGCGCAAGTGCAGGGGTAACGGGAAGGGAAAAAGTGCAAGGGGAGGGGGGGAAGTGCAGTACAAGGTAAGTAGTATAAAATGAATAAAATAGGGCCAGCTGGTGGCAAGTGCAAGGTAAGTGCAGACAAGTGCTGGGAGGGGGGGCTGTAGGGATACAGAGACAGTCCCGCAGTGCAGGGGTTGCCAGGGAGGCAGTGCAAGTGGAGAGTGGCTGGGCCCAGTACCGAGGTCGGTGAGAGTCGCCCAGTTGCAGATTCAGTGCAGTTTAGTGAAGAATTTAGCAGGGGAGAGGGAGAGAGAAAGCAGAAGCAAAGAGGAAGGTTTTGAGCTGCTTCCGGAACCGGAGATGGTTCTCCTCAAGTTTCAGGGAGGCAGGAAGGCTGGTCCAGAGGGAGGCCCCTGCCGCAGAGAGAGATCTTCCCCCAGCTTGTTGCTTCGAGAAGCGGCTGACCCTGAGGGAGTTGGAGACGGATGAGCGAAGGGCTCGGGAAGGAAGATATTTAGGAAGAGAGAGTTGAAGGTATTCAGGCCCCAGGCCCCAGCAGGCCTTGTGGACAATGCAGAGGGTTTTGAACTTAATCCTCGCAGCCACTGGGAGCCAGTGTAGATATTTCAGTCCTGGAGAGATACGGTCCCTGGGCTAAGGAATCACAGGACCAGCGGAGAAAGAGCCCGGGAGCTCATGACAAGACAACCATCAGTGCATGACCAAACGAGCCGGAGCGCAAGGTGAGGTGCTAGCTGAGCCCCTGACCCGGCTTTACAATAAGAGTGGGGCTTAGAGGAAGAGCGACAGAGCGGATCTGCAATCGGCAACGGTGCACTGTGTGGATCCCCGGCAGTTGCCCCATGGTGAGGTGGCCTGAAGACTGCGCCCGTCGCATTGTTCTGGCTGTTGAAGTCCAGCAGGGGGACTTTGGGCGAGGGGTCAGCGCCGCATGTTAGGCAGAAACCTGTGCAGTTCCCTTAGGGACCACTGCAAAACAGGAGTAAGCAGTAAACCCGATTGGTAGCAGTCTGCACCACCCAGATTAACCTGGTTGCTGTGGATGAGCAGTCAGACTTCTCTCAAGAAGAGTTAGGCAGTATATAGGGTATACACAATAGGGCTAAAAATACAGTAGCACAAGCAAACACTGACCAGAGCTTTGGTATAAAAGTATATAATTATTTATTTAAAACACACTTGTAAAAATATACTGGCACTAATATGTCAAGCAAGTTCAAACACAGTCACTATAAATATATACACCTCCCTAGTAAATTATTCAACAAGTCTAGGTTAAGACACCACTTATTTAGCAAAACAGAGGTGCGCGCGTAACCGTAGATGGCACTCCAATAATTTGTTTAAAAAGGGAGAGAAAAGGCAGAATAGGAAAAACACACAGTACCAACACTTTTAAGAAACCACAGCAAGTCAAGAAAGGCAGGGTCTACTGTAGAGAAAAAAGTTCATAGGCTAGGCCCACTCTTGGAGAGAGCAAGGCAGAATGTGCCCAAGATCACACAGTGGAAATGCACTCAAAGTCTTTGCAGAAAAGTCAAAAGAGGTTGGATCAAGTCAGAAGGGTAATGTTAGCAGGTCCGAGGTCACCCCAGGATAGAGAGTCAAGGATTTACGGGACACCTTGGACAGTCTGTTGCAAGGGAGACCTGGCGGGACACAGTACCTGAAATGGTAAGAAAGCTCCAGCGGGGGCAGTTGTTCCTGGCAGCGGGTGCAAGTCGGAGCTTCGTCCAGGGGAAGAGATGATCTCGACGTGGAGGAAAGCTGAAGGTCGTTGCACTGCCAGGGAAGAAACCAGCCGCAGAGTTTCCCGGATAAAAGGTACGACCCTTTTATTTGCAGTAGTGGAGAAGCGTGGCTATCCGGCCGCCGGGGTGCTTGTCACAGGCGATTCGAACACGAGACGATCCAGGAAGGCGAAAAAGGCGAACTGGTTGGTCCCACCAGCTCAAGGGGAAGAAGACTCTCATGGAAGAAGATCTCCTCTGTCGTCGGGGAAGTGGTGAGTTCGTACAGCAGGGCTCCACCGGTGGTGATGTCGTTGTAGATGGCTCAGCTTCTCCCCTCTTTGGATTCTTTCGGTCCTGTGGCGAATTCTGAAGTTTCAGTCCGCAAAGCCCTGCTTTTATGCAGCAAAACCCCCATTCATTAGCCTAGCTGTCACTCAAACATACTAAGTGGTGAGCCAGGCGGCTCACCACTGGGCCAATCACACAAGAGTGCGACTTGAGTTGCCAAGGCAACTCAGTCCAGGGTACCTAATCCCCCTCCCACACATCCTGTTAACCCCAGACAGAGTGGCACCATTTGGAGGGCTTCTGTGGAGAAGCCCGCCAAAAAGTGGAACAAAGGGCTCGACTTGGGTTAGAGTTTCAGAGGCGAACACAAACGCCATTTTAAAACCGAGTCCTGGCAAAAAGACCCAACCGGGGAATAAATATTAAATAAATAACCCAGCGGTATCTTTAACATTGCACCAAAAAGTGGTGTGTTTAAAATGAATGGAAAAATCCCATAGGAAATATTCCGAGGGGATATTTCGAGTGGTATCCACTGCCACCAGCCAGAAACTCAACAAGGGGGGACTGGACAGTGCCCCCTTGGAAAACAGACCCAGGGGCAATCGAATTACCCCTACCAGTACTTCCACAATA
The DNA here is from genome assembly GCF_040938575.1 of Ambystoma mexicanum. Classification (NCBI taxonomy): domain Eukaryota; kingdom Metazoa; phylum Chordata; class Amphibia; order Caudata; family Ambystomatidae; genus Ambystoma; species Ambystoma mexicanum. The sequence goes on along the minus strand of NC_090928.1, from coordinate 942,899,700 downwards.
TGATGGTTTGTACTGGTTCTGTTCACAATTTGAGACTAGTATAGTCAATGGTGACTTTATATGCCCTGGGAGACAGTAGTCAGTCCCAGGGTATAGAGTCTATGTTTGGGGGTCACTATGACACCCCTGTGTTACTGCACTTAAGGTGTTGTATAACACATATACCAAAAACACATGAAGTCTTATGGAGTAAAAGTCCCCATAGCCCATAAAACACATTACATAGTCAAAGGACATTCTCAAATCATGCCTAAGAATATGAGAAAAAGAGTCTCACTCTTAGCAGGAGAAAAAAATAAACCCCAAAAGTCCAGCAAAGCTGCTGGGGGACTCACTAGGTTTGGGAAATTAGCCTTAACAGAGAATTCTCCCTAACACCGCACCTGCCCTACATTGAGTGAGGGACTGGAGAGTGTGGGGACCAGCCTGAAAAGAGACAGCAACACCCTACCAGCCTAACACGCCTGCAAGATATAATCCTGATAGGCTATTAAGGCTTAGTAACAGAAGCCTGCTGATAGCCAGACAACAGTGCGCACAACTCGTCTCTCACAGGGCATTCAAATCAACAACGATAAGAGGAACTGAAGCAGAACCTTGTATACTGCTAGCCTGGAGGGGCTACCCAACCCAAGTGCGAGGCGACAAATCCAAAGGGTATAAGCAGACAGAAGAGCTTTTGAAAAGAAGAGGTCGAAAGGAGGAGCGAAGCCAGGAGCAGGAGATATCAAAGCACTACTGGGCATACAAGATAAGAAGAATGAGAAATAGAGGGAGAGGGATGCCAAAGAAACACAGGCAGAGGTCCACCCACCACCTCTCGTGACAAATACGCCATCCTCATTTACCAAAGAGGACCTCATGGAAATGCTCTGCATGCTGAAGCAGGATCTCACTAAGGAGATTAAAGACACCAAAGAAGCAATGGTCAAAACTGTCGGATAGCTCAACTCCCACATGATGGGATTAGAAACAAGGGTGAACAAATTCAAAAACACATTATGTGATCAGGCTCATGATCAGACGGAGCTGAGCAACAAAGTGCTGGGCATAGAGGAACAACTTGAAATGATATGGATGAAACAGGAAGACCTTGAAAATAGAGCCTGTAGAAACAATATTAGAATTCGAGGAATACCACAAGATATTCTGGCCCAAGATGTATCTGACTACTTGCATGAGCTGTTTCGATTGCTCCTGGGACTCCACAAGGATGGAATTGGATCGGACACACTGAATCTGTACAGAGATGCAGCAGCGCCATAACCTTTTGCCAGATGTACTGTCCAGGGTTCACTTTTTTTCACTAGCAGGAACAGATCTTGGCAGCAGCCTGGAAGAAAGAACCAGTGTAATTCCGAGGCACATACATACATCTGTACCAAGACTTAGCGCCTCACACTTTAGCGAACAGATGGAAACTACATGTAGTAACAGCTTGTTTGCAATTGCAAAAGATAAGATATCGATGGGCGCTCCCTTGCAAACTGCTATTCGAGACTCAGAATCAAACAACGCAATTGTCTCTGTAGAGGAAGCGGCAGAGCTGATGAGCGGAACCCCAGGGGACCCAAGCACAGAGGGACCACAACACACTCTGGACTGGAGCGACTGGAGCAATACAAGGAAACCGAGAAGGAGAATCCCAGAGACATAATCTGCTAGAGAAGGGGAGTGACTAGGGCAAGGCCAATATACAACCCAACTTGCCTGGCCTACTATCCCATTGTGAGGGAACTGAGACCGTCTGGAAAGGCGAGAACTTACACACACGTTACTACAGAGGACACACATCAATGAGGGTGGGGGTTCGCCATGAGGGAATGGCGCCCACCCGAAATTCATCTCGAATGACAAACAATTGGTCATTTTCGATTCAAGAAGTTAAGACTGACAGAAGTTTGTTAGAGTTTTTGAGGGTTTTATTTTTGTTTTCATTTTTTGCTCTTGGTTCCATGTGCTGCATGTATAAAAGGCTTCCCAATCACCATGTCCTTCAACTGTTTCTGCGAGAAGTTTTCCCCGTCTCCCAATTTGGCTGGATAAAGGAACCGCAACTTAATATATCTCATGGCGGTGGCCAAGGATGTAAAATGCCTGACCCTAAACATGCAGGGTCTAAATTCGCCAGTGAAACAGAAAGCCCCATTACAGAGGATCTCCTCCTTGGAGGTGGACTTTGCATTCCTACAAGAGACCCATTTATTAAAGGAGGATGAAATGCGTCTCATAAGTAAAGGGTACCCCTGAACGTATTTCGCGACTAGTGCCCTAAAAAAATGGGGCGTAGCCATCATGGTTCGCAAAGGTATGCCATTACAAAAAACGGAAGTTCTGCAAGATATCTGCTAATTGAAAGGAGACCAGCGGGGGGCTCGCAAAATCACACATGGGAGTAATGTATGGCCCTAACGAGAAACAGGCAGAATTCTTGGGGAGACTCCCAGAGATACTTGCAAACTTCATAGAAGATAACACAATACTAGGGGGGACTTCAATTGTATGGTTGACCCAACTGTGGATAAAACATTGACCCCCACTACAAATGACAAAAACAATTATACCATGACAACACTGCTGAGGGAATTATCACTGATAGAGACATGGCGCTTTATCCATCTGGTGGTGAAAAGGGATACACCTTTTTCTCGGCGGTACATGGGGGTTTCTCAAGGCTAGATCTGTTTTTGGTGGTCTCTACCCTTATCCCGTTGATTAAGGAAATAGATATTCTACCAAAAGCATTCACAGATCACTCCCCTGTAAAACTAGAGCCAGACCTAGGACAGAGCACTCTACGGCAGAAACCCCCTTGGAGATTCAAGGAGGCGATCTTAACAGACAGGGCAGCTAGGGCTTCTATAGAATGGGCTAAAACCAACTACTTTCAAGAAAATATGATGGCGGGCATGGATATATGCAATGTATGGTGCGCGAAGAAGGCAATCTTCAGAGGAGTTATCATAGGGCAAACAATAGCCTGTGGTAGGAATCAACATTTATGCCGGAGAGGGTTAGAGGCAGGTAGTACAAGAGAAAAAGAAGGGATGTAGGTGTACACTGTGAGAACTCAGGATAGCTAAACAAGCTATAGAAACTCACATGATGGGGAAGGCGGCTCATTCATTACTTAAGACAAAACAATATTATTACTCCAGGGTCAACAAGGCGAATAAACTGTTGGTGGCGCAATTTAGGAAGGTGCCAACCCGTAATTACATTTGGAGTTTGAGGTCTGAAGATGAGAAGAGGGAGGTCACGCAGGCATGAAAATAGAAGATTATGGACGTTTTATTTTATAATCCTCCAGCTCACATCAAGGGAACATTATCCAAATCCAGAATTTCATAGACCAGACACGTCTTCCCTAAACCTCAGAGGCAATGAGGGAAACATTGGAGAATCCTATAACGACCCAGGAAGTTGCCCAAGCCATGATATATGATATGATATGGCATTTATAACGCGCCTATTCACACGTGTTTCAAGGCGCAATGAGGCAAGGGAGGGGGAACAGAGGGAAGACGGAGACAACGATCTTACTCGGCCAGGTGACATTGAGATAGCGCAAGTGCAGGGGAGGGAGAAGGGGAAAAGTGCAGGAGCAGTACATAGGATAAACAGTATATAAATAGACAATAAATAAAAAGTGTGGCTAGCTGGTGGCAAGTGCAAGGGTAAATGCAGCCATCAGATGTCAAGTGCAGGTAGGGGGCTGTAGGGATACAGAAACAGTCCCCGAGTGCAGGGGTTACCAGGGGGGCAGTGCAGGTGTGCCACTGGCGGGGAGGGGACCTGGGTCTGAGATCAGAGGGTAGCCAGGTAACCAGTGCAGTTTCACTTTGAGCCAGGAGATCAGCAGTGGAGAGGAGGATAGAAAGCAGAAGCAAAGAGGAAGGTCTTGAGCTGCTTTCGGAACCGGAGATGGTTCTCCTCAAGTTTCAGAGAGGCAGGGAGGCTGTTCCAGAGGGAGGCCCCAGCAGAAGAAAGAGATCTACCACCAACTAGTTGCTTGGAGAAGCAACTGACCCTGAGGGAGTTGGAGGTGGATGAGCGAAGAGCTCGAGAAGGATGATATTTAGGAAGAGAGAGTTGAAGGTATTGATGCCCCAGAAGGCATTGAGAGGAAAGGAAGAACACCTCTGAGGAGGTGCAGCTGGTAGTGTGACTTCTTAGAGACGTCAGATATGTGAGGAGAGAAGGAGAGTGTGGAGTGGAACATGACCCCAAGGTTTTTAGCCTCACATGAGGGAGCAGGAAGAGGCCAAGAGAGGCCGGCTAGAGAGTGACAGGAAAGGAGGGAGCAGGTGTGCCGATGAGGAGAATCTCAGTCTTACTGGCATTAAGGCAGATATCATTAGCGACACACCATTCCTGGATAGGAGACAAACAGTCGGAGATGAGAGAAGGAGAAGAGGTGTCTGAAGTGAGCCTAAAAAAAAACTGAGTGTCATCCGCATAGCACTGAAAGTTGGGGCAGAGAGCGGCAGTGCAGTGGGCAAGGAGTGCCAGGTATTGGTTGAACAGCCAGGGAGAGAGGTTAGACCCCTGAGGAACACCACAGGTAGAGGTAGAGATAGAGGAGAGGAAGGACCCAAGTTGGACCTGGGAGGGTCGATCGGAGAGGATCTGATGTGTTCCCTTCCAGTTGGAGAGGTTCCCGGTCCATATGGGTTCACCAATAGATTCTACAAAGCTTTTGTGGGGGCCTTACTCCCACAACTCACCACTCTATTCAACTCCTTCTCCAAATCAGGGGAAATAACCAAATCAATGGCAGAATCCACTACCACACTGCTTTTGAAACCCAAGAGCGATGCTGAGAACTGCACCTCCTATCGCCCCATAGCCTTTTTTTAAAATGTATTTTTATTAGCATTTTCAATTTAACAACCCACAACCCGTCCCCCCTCTGTCCCTTGATCCGAGTCCTACGTACAAGTTTTTCGGTGATACAAGTCTTGCTCCTTCTGGGTGGGCAACTGAGTTTACATTATGTCCAATATTTTTAAGTTCTGGCACACCATTGTATCATGTAGTCTCCCATGAGGTATTCTAGTATCAATCCCCAGTCCTGTCAGAATTTTTCCATCACCTTGTATTCCGTAGATGATCCATTCCATGGTCACTATGTCCCAGACTTTACGGAGCCATTTGACTTTCGTAGGGGCTATTTCCTGCTTCCATTTCCTCGCTATTACCACCCCGGCCGCGATCAGTAAGGTTGCAAAGGCTTTACATTGGGGTTTAGTCAGTATCTGGAATTCCGGGTCAAATAGGCCGCACATCTATTCTTTCTGAGAGCAGTTTGTTGGGCCTTGCACTAGTTTCTGGATCTGTGTTTTAACTTCTTCCCAATAACATTGCAGTACTGGTCAATCCCACCATATGTGCCTCCAGTCTCCTCTCCCCGAGCATCCCCTCCAACATTCTTGAGATATCCCTTGGTACATTGTGTGTAGTCTCTCCAGGGTTAAGTGCCTCTTTACAATAGTTTTATACCATGCCTTCCTGATTTGGATAGATCTGGTACATTTTGGAATTTGGCCCCAGAGTGTTTCCCAATGGTTTACTGGTATTTCCCGCAATTGTGTTTTGCCATTTCAGCATGTATGGCCACGTGCGGTCAGGGACTTCACCTGGTAGAATCCCGTATAAATCTGATACTAGCCATTTGGCTACAATATGAGTTGTTATACATTTGTCAAAGGCTGTCAAGCCTCTTTGCCCTGCCTTCTTTATCTCAGGATGGTTCAACCAGTGTCTCATTTGGTAATATTCCCTCCTCTCTTTTTCAGATAGTCCTAATTGCTGTTTGCAGTTCTCAGAGGATCTAATCTCTCCCCTCTCTAACATGTCTCCCACCTTTTTGCACCCTACTATCTGCCATTTTACAAAGGAGCCTTGGGGTATTCATGGGGAGAACTGTGGGTTCCCCAGTATTGTAGTGAATGGGGAAGTGATTGTGGATAACTGCTCTTGTTTAATCAGTTGGTCCCATATTTCACAAACCAACGAGAGAATGTGGCCCAGGCCTATGTTCCTAGGTCTATCTTGTTTGCTCAACCACAACACCCCTTCTACGAGAGTCCCTGCTACCGCCTGATGGTTTTGATTTGTTGCTGGAGAGCCCTTCCCCCAGTACTCTCAGCTGAGCTGCAGCATATAATTTGATAAGGTTCGGGAGGTCAAAACCCCCTTTCATCTTGGGACCATGGAAGTCTCTGCTGCTATTCTGGGGTGTTTGTTTTGCCATATAAATTGGGTTATAAGCCTGTTCAGTGATTTAAAAAATGATAGAGGTACTTTGACTTGGAGCACCTGGAAGAGGTAAAGTAACCTAGGGAGCACCACCATTTATATTGATACTATCCTTCCTAGCCAGGATTTCCGCAGTGAATTCCATCTGTTTAAGCCCACCTTCATTTTTTAGAGGATTTCTGGGTAATTGGCCCCATATATAGTTGAAATAGAGTTTGTTAATTTCACCGCGAGGTCAATTATTGTTTCTGTGGCTATTTTGAATGGGGACCTTTCCTGTAGGAGTTTCAAGTGATTTCCCATGATCCCCAGAATCAGCAATTCTGATTTGGCCATGTTGATTTCTAGTTCCGCTATTTTCCCCATCTTTGAGAGTTCTTGTAGTAGTGCTGGGATTGAGGTGTCTGGGTGTGTCAGGGTCACTAGCATGTCATCTGCGAAAGCTATTATTATATGCTCTTGACTGGTAGCACCTGGAACCTTATCCCTTGGATACCCGTATTCTGTCTAATGGATATTAATAGTGGTTCTAAATATATTGCATACAGGAGTGGGAATAATGGGCATCCCTGTCTCATCCCCCTAGAGATCTGTACCATTTCCGATAGGCGTGAGTTGATTGAGATTCTTATGTTGCGCCTAATGTATGCAGCCTTAACCATTTGTACAGATTTCGGACCCACTCTCATTTGTTCCAATGCTTCAAATAGGAATGGCCATTCAACTCGATCGAACACCTTTTCAGCATCAAGCGCTATTAGTGCCACGGGGACTCTACAACTTTCTACTTTTTCTATTAGGTGGGAGACCCTTCTAGTGTTGTCCCACGTATGTCTGCCCTGAATGAACCCTGATTGGTCCGTGCCTATCAGGTCCGGCATGAGAGGTGGTAGTCGGGACGCTAGTATCCCTGTGTATAGCTTAACATCTAAGTTTAATAGAGATATGGGGCGGTAAGACCCACATAGCTTCGGGTCCTTGTTAGGCTTTGGGAGTAGTACTACTTTGGCCTCTGCCATTGAGGTCGTCACTGTACCTCTGTGGCGGAATGAGTTAAAAAGGCTTACTAGTTTCGGGCTCAATTGGGTGCAAAACCTTTGGTGGAAGAAAGCTGGGTGCCCATCTGGCCCAGGGGTTATGTTCCACGGCAGACTCACTGCCTCCGCTTCCTCCTGGTGATATCTTCCTCCAGGCGCTCTCTGTCTGCCTCTACCAGTTTGCTTATTGAGGCCTGTCTGAAATATTGTTGAACTGACTGTTTATCAGGGTTAAGGAAAATGGGCAAGAAAGGCCACAGAGAGTACCAGCGCTTTCGCCAATACTTAGGAGACTGATGATCGGCAGCGGCCAACTATTAGGTTGTGAATGCTTAGCCCTGCATCCACATTTAGTACTTAGAGAATGAGCTGAAAATAGTTGAGCAGCGCCACATCAGACAGATCACAGTTAGTACAGTTGTACAGATTTTTAATGGATGTTCCGAACAGCCTGACACGTGTTTCGAGCATAGCTCTTCATCTGAGGCTGTTACATTGAAATTTATATACAGTTTGTCGCATGTGCACAATTATGTCCTTAATCATTTCAAATGGTGAGACCAAATAACGGGGCAAGATAGGGGTTGCAACACATGGGGCAGTGGACCATAAATGTAATCATTGGTCAATGTGTTAACAAACAATACCAATTGGTAACCAGATCCATATGAAATAAAAATGATGCAACATTACCAATTCAGGTAGTGACATCATGATAATTCCACATAAAGTGCGAATAAGGAGAGAAAAGAGAGAAATAAGAAAAACCAGCGGTTAGCCAAAGCGGTAGATAAACAACCATGAGCAGTATCTGAGGCATCTGTGAAATCATTAGTCATTAATACGTTTCCAAATTTAGTGAGCAATGAAAATGTATATTTACCCGAAAAAATTTCCGTCAATCTGAAAACACCACATAATAGACAAAAAATATAGAAGTAATTGCTAAGAAAAAAACCTGTAAATTGTCACACAAACTAATGGCGCTAATGTAAACTCACCAATTATATATAATCTGCCATGAAAAGACTCCGTGTCCAATTGTGAATCTAAAATACAACAAAAAAGGAAAATTCAAAATCCACCCAATTGTGTTAGCTAACATAAGAAAAAAATATATGAAAAAAAATTGAAAAAATACATAAACCTCATGCGTACAGAAGTACAAATAAAATCTGTATTACCTTAATTAATGCTGCAATTGCAGGTTCGCAATGATTTAAGAGATCTACAGCGTTTCCAAACCATCATCGTTGGAATATAGATATGCAACGCATTCGAGTGAGCCAAACCAAACTAATCCAATTAAGGAAAGAAGGAAAGATAAAAAAGACCCTAATTAATTGAGGGCTCATTATTACTAACCCGCATTCAATCCGTCCAGTAAGGGACTGTATGCATGTGAAGAAGCATCTTGCTTACCTGCCTTTCGGCACTGCAATGATTCAAAGGGAGGACGCATTGCTACGCTTGTCTGTAACTATAATTCGCCACTGAAAAATAACCTGGACCGTGCACCGCAGTCTGAAATGGCCGCCATCTTGAGTGAGGCACATACTATATCAGGTTCACTACTAGGTGGAGAGACAGAGTGATAACTCTAAGTCGAAGTCACAGAGTGATAACTCTAAGTCGAAGTCAAATAAGAAAATACTGCTAACATATCCAATGACCCACTTGTCATGCACAGACCCTACGATGCACTCAAAATTAACCATATGAAAAAGGGGGGGGGGCGATTAAGGCACAGAAATTTGAGAAAGAATGATGTGAACCTACAGATGGTTCGGAAAAAACCCTGCGCTGCGGACTTGAGAACCGAAATCATTAGATGACTTGAAATACCAGTAAATTAGTCCAGAACGCTGCAGAGGCAGCCCTGATTGTTTATCCACCCTTTACATATATGCACCATTAAGCAAAGTCTAAATTTATGAATATACATTGCAATACTTTTAAGTCACCGGCAATACAAAAATACAGTTAAAAAACACCAGCTATTATAGCCGCTAAGGCAAAGTACGAAATAGACCTGCATAAATAACAGACAATTCACAAAACAAAATTGCTGGCGATAACAACATTATATTCAAAAAGGTTAAGTCCGATCTGCAGAATGACCTAACAAAGAATCTAGCTAGCATGTCTGGATCCTATGGTCATATTCATAGGAAAACATTAAATTCATGATCTGAGTTTAGCCCCCTGGTAACAATTCTATGTTTACATATAAGGCGTGCTTCTGACTGTCTAAGTTTGAGTTCAGTGTTTCCGCCTCTTTTCACTGGGCAGACCTGGGTTAGTCCTGTAAATCGAATGTCCTTTACATTGTCCAGTTGATGACAGGTCTGCCAGTGTAATGCCAAAGGGTATTTTGATTCCTGTTTCGACAATGTAGATAGATGCTCACGTATCCGAATCTTCAGGGTTCTGATTGTACTGCCAATGTACATAAAACCACAGACACAGACAATGCAGTAGACAACAAATTTAGTATTGCAGTTAATAAAAGTATTAATTTTGTGTTTGCCAGTTATTCCAAAGTCGACCAAGTCGGTCTACAAAGCATGGGTACATATATTACAACTCCCAAATTTGTGAAAGCCTTTGACCTTCCCCTGTGCAAGCCATGTCCCCCCACTAGCTGGTTGAGACATGAAGTATGGACATAAAATATTTTTTAATGTAGGTGCTCTACTGAAGGTAATAGCAGGGTTGGGTTCCAGCCATTTGGCTAAATCAACCTCTAGGTGAAATAAATGCCAGTGACTTTTGAGGATTGCATAGATATTGTTACTGTCATTATTGTAACGAGCGATAAATCTAATTTTGTTAATTTGTTCATTGGTACCCTTGAGTCGGGTTTTGGGTGTCAGCAAATCAGTTCTCTTCATGCTAGCCACTCTGCATTCAGCTTTGCTGAGGATAAAAGGTTTATATCCTCGTGTTGTGAATTGATCATATATAAATTCTTTTTCCACCAAAGAATCAACATCAAGTGATCAATTTCTCTTGGCTCGAATTTACTCACCTAATGGAATATTGTTGATCACAGAGTTTTTATGAGAATTGGAAGCGTGTAGCACAGCATTAACTGATGTTGGTTTAAGAAATGTTTTAGTTTTGAAACCATCATTTGACATTTAGATATTTAAGTCCAGAAAATCAATCGAATGGGTGCTAAATTGATGGGTGAATTGTAGACTCCAATTGTTGTCATTGAGGAAATTAACAAATTGAGATGGGCATTCCTCAGTGCTAGACCAAATCATAAGCACATCATCTATATACCTTTTCCGAAGGTATATTGAGGAAGATAAAGCAGTGTTCTTGAATACATATTGCTCAAATTGGTGCATAAAAATATTAGCTACAGAGGCAGCGAAGCTCGCCCCATAGCAATTCCAATTAGTTGCCGATAATATGTGTTGTTAAAAAGAAAAACATTATTTTGCAATGCGCACAGTAATAAATCCTTAATAATTTCAATATGTAAGTGATATGATGCTGATTGTTGGCGGAAAATATAATCTATTCTGGCTATTGCTTTCTGATGATCAATAGATGTATATAGTGCCTTAACATCGAGTGTGACCAATAAAACATCAGATAATGGAGATAGATTCTCAAGAATATGTAAGATGTGCATGGTATCACGTACATGGGTCGGGGTGGTGCATACTAATGGTGAAATGCATTAATTCACATATATTGAAATTGGTTCTAGAATACCATCCTGCCCACTGATAATAGGTCTACCTTCAGGTATTTGTGCGTACGGCTTATGAATCTTTGGTAAAAAATAAGCTGTTGGCATAGTAGTTTTATCAGGAGTAAGGAATGTTTTCTCAACATCTGTTATGATAACTACTTTGTACCATTTATCAATAATTGAGTGAACTAAACTGTGTTTCTCAAAATTAGATTACTTTTCAGAATTTCATAACAACCTTGCAAGTTTAAATGAGATAGTGCCATATTAATATAATCCTCTTTGTCCATTATTACTACATTGCCGCCCTTGTTGGCTTCTTTAATCACCCGGGAGTCATTTGAAGCCAACTTTTGTAGAGCTATTGTTTGAGCATTAGTAAGATTAGATGAATCAGGATATGTTTGTTTAAACCCCCGATCACTAAGTGAGTGGATGTCATTAGTCACAGCTTGGTGGAAGGTATCAATAATGTTGTCTTCAGGAAAGACAGGCGTGAACTTAGATTGTTTAGAGAATTCTTTAATTTTCAAATTGCGTTGCTGAATATCCAGTTCTTTCAGTGTATCCAATACATTGGTCTCTCTGTCAGACAATGCATCATCAATAGACATCAAGATATGTGTACTCATCATTACTTGCAAAGAAAGATCAGATGGCTCAACTACCGGCGGTGTGGGTGAGAATTTTTTAACTTGTGTGACAAAGTACTTTTTAAGTTTCAATTTTCTAATAAATTTGAACAGATCTATCTGAATCTGGACAAAATCATTGACACTGGATGGTGCGAAAGAAAGACCCTTGTTAAGTAAGGAGTGTTCTTCTGTAGAGAACTGGTATTTGCTTAAATTATTAACTAGATCTATCTGAACTGATTCGGAGCGTTCTGATTCTGAAGTGATTTCTGATAAGAGGCTCTTGTTAGACGTTGGCCGAGAGGAGCAGCGTTTCCTGCGTCCATGTTGGCCACCGCTTGTGCCCCCTGGTTTGGTCCTTGTATTGAAGTATTGACGGCGGGTGGTAGTCGAAACCTGACCTGTTTTCTTATAGCTTCCTGTCTGTTTTCCTTTTTGGAATGCCTGATTTGTTCTAAAAAAGGTGCAGGGCTCAGAGGTACAGTAGTTTCTTCAGATTCTACATCTTCATTGGGTGTCTCATCTCCTAGAGTGCAGTTTCTTCTGCAGTCTTCTTACTCGGTCTGAATCACTTTGATATCAGAGCTGACAGTTGATGAAGCTGCACTACTATTGCGAGATCTTGAGACATCATCAAATTTTGTTTGATAGGTGTACACCCGATTATCTCTGCAATCCCTATCATCTCTTGAAAACTTCCTAGATTTGCGCATCTTAACCTCATCTTGATGCTTTCTCAATATATTATGCATAGTTTTGAAATTTTTATCAATGGTGGCGCTCAATTTCTTGTATAAGTTCATCTATTAGCTTGACTATACGGGCGTGTTCCCTTTCAGCATGTTCAATAAGTAGTTGCTTCATTTTATTAGAGCTGGAGGTCAGGTTTGTTTCCCACTCAACTGCCAAATCACTATCCTGAGGATCCTCAAAGTCAGGTAAAATGAGTATACAAAGACCTCTCTGTATTTTCTGTTCTTGTAAATAGTGTTTGAGCATTGTCATCTCCCAAAATTTGTTTATCTCCCTGATGCTCAACCTCCCTAATTTTTCTTAGCTTTGACATTGGCCTAAGACACCAGCAGCTACGCAAATCGTGCTATTTAATTGTGATGGCAGAAGCTGCCGAATATATCCTCATCTGTAGGTGTCACAAGTCTCTCCCCTTGTCACCTGTCTTTCCTGTTTGCTTGCAACCTTCTTTTGTGACTTCCTCCGCACGGTCCGGGATTTATATGAGCCTGCGCGCGGGTCTTCGGATTCCAGCGTGCTTCGTTCAGATTGTCCAGGACGGAACCAGGAAGGAACAATGTCTACGCGTGGAGGCACAGAACCCGTGGCTCGAGCGTGGGCAAAAATCCAGGAAGTTTGGTAAGTTTGAGGGATGAAACAAAAGGAAGGAGGAATCAAGGAACCGGGAATAGGGAGATCAGGAAAATAGCCCCGAGCGAACTCCGGCAGCACACGTCCAGCTACGGCAAGCAGTAATGTTGAGACACGCAGAGCCGCGGGGACGTGTCTGTTTTGTAGAACATAGAGCGTGTAACGCAGAGACTGGCAAGCAGCGTTCCGCATCAAGCGGTCATGTTGGAAGGATTACTGAGTTCAATCCCCTATGTGTCAGGGACCACGAAGTCCAGAAGGGACGCAGACGGCGGTTCATGACAGTATGCCTCCTCTGAAGTCCAGCTCCTCCGGGTTTGCCTGGATGTATAAGATGGTATCTTCGAATCAGCCTGGGAGCATTCATGTTTGACACGGGTTCCCAGGTGCGCTCGCTGGGAGGGTACCCTTTCCATTCGACCAAATATTGTAGTTGACCACGTCGGTATCTAGAGTCACAGATTCTGGAAACCTCATATTCGAGTTGGTCATTGATAATCACTGGGGTAGATCTTGGAGCAGTTCTAGAGGGCTGAACATATGGTTTCAATAGAGAGGTGTGGAAGACAGGATGGATCCTTTTCCATGATTCTGGTAGCCGAAGTTGAAAGGCCACTGGATTGACGATTTCTTTTATAGAAAAGGGCCCGTAATACCTGTGAGCCAGTTTATTTGGTCGCAGATGTCGAGGAAGGAGTTTCGAGGATAACCAGACTTTATCGCCTACTGAGTAAGAAGGCCCAGGTCTTCTTTTGGAGTCGGCATGATGTTTAACGTCTTTTCTGGCCTTTTCTAAGTGTTCGATTGCTTCTTTGTGTACATTAACAAGGGTTTCAATCCACGAATCAACCGTAGGAACTGGGGTAGGGTGTGGGAGAATGGAATGAAGAACTGAAGGATGAAATCCTTGACTACAGAAGAAAGGACTGGTGTTGATAGCTGAATGATCCGAATTGTTGTAAGCAAATTCGGCCACAGGTATTAAGAGTAACCAATCATCCTGGACCTTGGTGGCGAAGCAACGAAGATACTGTTCCAGAGTTTGGTTGACACGTTGAGTGGCTCCATTGGTCTGTGTGTGATAACCTGAGGATAAGGCACGTTGGATTCCCAGTATTCAACATAACTGTTTCCAGAACTGGGATATGTATTGGGGTCCTCGGTCAGAAATGATCTTGGAGGGTAGCCCATGAAGCCGGAATATGTGTTCCAGGAAGATTCCGGCGAGTTCAGCGAGTTCAGATGAGGATGGCAGTTTGTATAAAGGTGTAAAATGAGACAAATGAGTGAACATATCAATGGTAACCATGATTGTTGTGTATGCCCTGGAAGATGGTAGTTCCACGATAAAATCCGTGGCAATGAATTCCCAGGGTCTTGTTGGTATTGCTTGTTGAAGCAGTAGACCTGCCGGTTTCTTATTATCATGTTTGTTCTGATTGCAGACTGCACATGCCTGGATATGGATCCGGACATCTTCTTTCATCCTCGGCCACAAAAATTGTCTTTGTATTGAACGGAGGGTGTTGGTGATGCCACAGTGTCCTGAATGAAAATGATCATGACATAGGCTTGTGATCTTTTGCCATAGTCCTGGAGTGGGGATGACCAAGCGATTGTCCTTGAACAGATATCCGTCCCTTGTCTTGAGTTTCCATTGATTGTTTCTCTTAAACTCCTTCCAGGTTTCAGAGGGCTGAGTTTGAAGTCGAATATCCTCCAGGAGGGTGATCGCTTGAGCAACAAATATTGTGTGGGGAAACATCTTAGGAAAAGTCCGATCTTCAAGGGTTTCGTAATCAGGACGTCTGGAAAAGGCATCCGCTATTATGATGTGTGTTCCAGGGACATGATGGATTTGAAACGGATATTGAGCAAAAAAGAAGGCCCAACAGGCTTGATGACTGTTTCTACATTCTAGGGATTGCAGGACTTGAAGATTCCGATGGTCTGTGCGAACCTGTACCGGGTGTTTGGCTCCCAGGAGAAGATGACGCCAATCAGTGAAGGCTTGGCGGATGGCTAGCAGTTCCTTTTCCAGGACAGAATAATGAGTTTAACTGGAATCAAGGTGCGAGACAGATAGGCGATGGGGTGTTCTATCTTGTCATCAAGTTCCTGTTTTAGGACTGCCCCGATGGCACAGTTGAAGGCATCAGTTTCCACAAGAAAAGGGCGATCAATGTCGGGTTGAGCTAGGATGGGAGCTTGTGTAAACACCAACTTCAAGCGTTGGAAAGCCGTATCTTGGGCTGAGGTCCACTGAAAGGGGGTGTTCTTCTTTAGCAATGTAACAATAGGATGTACAATCTCCGAAAAGGTTGGTATAAATTTCCGATAGAAGTTAGCAAGCCCTAGGAAGGATTGAATTTGTTTTACAGTAGTTGGAACGGGCCAGGATAGGATGGAATCTACCTTTGAGGGTTCCATTCCAATCCCCTTAGGGCTAAGAACGAATCTGAGAAAGTGAACAGTTGATACATGGAAAAGACACTTCTCTGGTTTGGCCAGGAGCTTATGTTCACGTAGACGTTGTAAAACTGCCTTTACATGTTCTACATGTTTCAGATGGTCCTTGGAGTATATCAGTATGTCGTTCAGATATACAATGACTAAGAGGAACAGCATGTCTGAAAACACCCGGTCCATAAAACGTTGGAAGACCGCTGGGGCATTAGCAAGTCTGAAGGGCATAACCAGGTATTCAAAATGGCCAAAAGGTGTTCTAAAGGCTGTTTTCCATTCGTCAACTTCCTTTATACGAATTAGATGGTAGGCACCCCTGAGATCTAAATTTGTGAATACTACTGCACCTCTTACTGCTTCCAGGATATCCGAGATGAGAGGCAATGGGTAGCGGTCCTTGAGAGTAAACTGGTTAAGGCCACGGTAATCTAGACATGGTCTAAGCTCCTTAGTATCTTTTTTGGGAATTAAAAATAAGGAAGCGCCCGCCGGGCACTTGGATGGTCGTATGGTGTCATTTTCCAAGTTAGTATCCAGGTATTCCCGGAGGGCCCTTTTTTCAGGTTCAGATAAAATAAACATTCTCCCGAAAGAGATCACTGCTGAAGGCTCAGTATCGATGGCACAATCCTCGGGTCTGTGGGGAGGAAGAGCTTGAACTACGGCAGTCGAGAATACATCTGTGTAAGCCTGATAGGCCCTGGGAATTCGGATGATGTTAGAGACAGTGACTGGACTCTGCTGGATTTCCTGCAAGTTTTCAGAGGACTTTGGTAAGGAATCTAGGAATAAGCAGTGGGACACACAGTGTTCAGAACCAAGAAACAAGGAGCCTGCTGCCCAATTGATGTAGGGGTTATGCTTCTGTAACCAGGGCATGCCTAGAACCATTGGATAGTGGACAGATCTTATGATGTCAAATTTGATCCTCTCTTGATGGTGATTTATAGAGAGTAGGACTTCTTTAGTTTGAAGGGTTATGGGTCCTGAAGATAGGGGTCTTCCATCAATTGCCTCTACTGGTTGCATCATCTCTCGAGTTTCATGTGGAATGTTGAAAGTAGTGACCCAATCATGATCTATGAATATACCCATGGCTCTGCAATCCACTAATGCCAGAATGGGGTAAGATTCTTTCTTGGAAGGCGATAGAAAGGCCTGAAGAATCACAAGCTTGTTTGGTCCAGGAGAGTTCAAGGAAGGAATTGATGTGGAGCAGACATCATTCTCCTGAAACTGTGCCCCATCTAGGATCGGGAGCTGGCGTTTCCCGAACGCCGTGGAGGAGCAATAGGGCACTTTCTGACAAGATGTTTATCGGAGGCGAAATACATGCAGAGACCAGTGTGAATACGGCGCATCCTTTCTTGTGGGGAAATGGGTCCACGGAAAGGCCCCCAGTTGCATGGGTTCTGGATCTGAGGTCAGAGAAACTGCAGGTTCTGGGCTAGAAGGGTGGTCTCCGACAGCTTTTTGGAATGATGATTTTAACTTCTTTTTCTCCGCCTTTCTTTCCTGGATTCGGAAATCAATTTGTAAGGAAAGTGTTAGGCAGAAACCTGTGCAGTTCCCTCTGGGACCACTGCAAAAGATTTAGGACTACAGGTGTTTGGCAGTAAACCCACTTGGTAGCAGTCTGTACCACACAGATTCACTTGGTAGCTGTGGCTGAGCAGTCAGACTTCCCTCAAGAAGAATTAGGCAGTATACAGAGTATTCACAATAGGTCAAGAGCACACAATAGAATAAGTAAACACTGACCAGGGCTTGGTGTAAAAGAGATATTATTTATTTAAAACCACATCTAGAAAAACACACAGTCACTAATAGTAAGCAATTCAAAAACACGGTCACTAAAAGATATACACTCCCTTAAAAGAATATTAGACCAGTCTTAAGTAAAGCCCCACTTATTTCCAGACAGCGGTGAGCGCTTAACGAAGATGGCACTCTAATAATTCGTTTTTTTAAAGGGACAGAAAAGCAGAGAACAACTTGAAACAGATCCCAACACTTTTACAAGAACAGAACAAGAGGGGAAGGCAAAGTAAAACCGTGAGTTCAGAGTCAGTAGGCCGGATCCGCATTAAGAGGATCGAAACGAAATGTGTCCAAGGTCATACGGTTGCAGTGCACAAAAGTCTTGTAATGGTTCAAAAAGGAGTTGGATCAAAGAAAGGGACCAGTTAGAGGGTCAAGGCGGCCAGCCCAGTCCAGAAGGTTAAGGAGTTATTATTACCTTGTTGCAATCTGTAGAAAGGGAGGCCTGGCGGACACAGTACCTTAAAGTGGTGAGAATGCTCCAGCGGGGGCAGTTGTTCCTGGCAGCGGATGCAAGTCGGTGCTTCGTCCGGTGGGAAGAGAGGATCTCGTCGTGGAGGAAGACAGGAGTCTGTTGCACTGCCAGGGAAGAAACCAGCCGCAGAGTTTCTCAGGTACAAGGAGCGGTCCGTTGATTCGCGGTTCAGTGGTGAGTGGCTATCCGGCTGCCGGGGTGCTTGGCACGGGCAGTTCGACCAGAAACCGGGCTGGGGTGCGAAGAAAGAAAGGTAAACTGGTTGTGCCCACCAGTCAGGGGAAGAAGCCTCTCCAGCCGGGAGATCTTCTCTGTCGTCGGGAAGTGTGAAGTTCTGCAGGGCTCCACCGGTGGTGTCGTCGTGGTAGGCCGGCTCAGCTTCTCCCTCGTCGGATTCTCAGGTCCTGTGGCGACTTCTGAAGTTCCAGTCCCCAAAGCCCTGCTTTTATGCAGAAAACCCCCATTCACTCAGCCTAGCTGTCACTCAAACATGCTAAGTGGTGAGCCGGCCGGCTCACCACTTGGGCCAATCACACAAGAGTGCGACTTGAGATACCAAGGTAACTCAGTCCAGGGTGCCTAAACCCCCTCCCACCCCCTCTGTGGTACCCAGACAGAGTGGCACCACTTTTGGAGGCTTCTGTGGAGAAGCCCGCCAAAAAGTGGAACAAAGGGCTCAACTTGGGTTGGAGTCACAGAAGAGAAAACAAATGCCATTTTTGAATCGAGTCTTGGCAAAAAATACCAACCGGAGAATTAATATTAATTAAATAAACCGGCGGTATGTTCGAAGCTATGAGAATTAAATAATTAAAGTTGGTAGCCTCGAACAATGGGAAAATCCCATAGGGAAATATTTGCGGTCGAATATAAAAAGTAGTTTCCACTGCCACCAGCCAAAACTCAATCAGGGGGGACGGAGACGTGCCCCCTTGACTAACAGACCCCGGGGCAATCGAATAGCCCCGACCAGTACGTCCACAATATGATGCTTTGTACTGGTTTCTGTTAATAATTTGGGACTAGTAAAGCCAATGGTGACTTTACATGCCCTGAAGGTCCAAGAGGGCCTGGAAGGAATTAGGACGAGCTACCCTGGCTAGCTCGTCCTTTTTTTCTTCATTCAAGCCTCTGCGAAAGAGAGTGAAGCTAGCCTCTTGGGACCAATCAGCTTCCTTCATAAGTTGTTTGAAACGGGTGACATAGGTAAGCATATCCTGGGATCCTTGTTGAAAATCAAGTAGAGGTTCCTGAGCACTGTAAACCTGCTCAGGTGATCAAACATGGCCTTTAGGACTTCCACAAATCCATTGTAATCATCCAGGAGGGCGTCGCCCGAATTGACTGGGGGAGTTGCCCAGGTTAATGCGTTGCCAGTGAGGTGTGATATCATAAACCCCACCTTTGCTCTAGGGGTGGAAAAGTAGTAGGGCTTGAAGGTGAAATGCACCAAGCATGAATCAAGGATGGCACGAGGGGTCTTTGGAGAGCCATCATATTTGTCCACCACTCCTCCCAATAACACACTTTCCTTGGTAGCAGAATCATGAGACAATACCAGTTGCTTTAAGGCAGCGTTCTCAGCCTTAAGGTTTTGAACTTCTGTGGTGAGTTCCTGCATGCCTCGCATGAGGTCTTGAACCGCGGCTTCCATCCCTGTATCCGTATCAATTTTTTGGTGTCTCAATCTGTCACAAGTCTCTCCCCTTTTCACCTGTCTTTCCTGTTTGCTTGCGACCTTCTTTTGTGACTTCCTCCGCACGGTCTGGGATTTCTATAAGCCCGCGCGCCGGTCTTCGGATTCCATCGTGCTTCGTTCAGATTGTCCAGGACGGAACCAGGAAGGAAAAATGTCCGCACGCGGAGGCACGGAACCCGTGGCTCGAGCGCAGGCGAAAATCCAGGAAGTTTGGTAAGTTTGAGGGATGAAAGAAAAAGGAGGAGGAATCAAGGAACCGGGAATAGGGAGATCAGGAAAATAGCCCTGAGCGAACTCCGGCAGCACACATCCAGCTATGGCGAGCAGTAGCGTTGAGACGCACAGAGCCGCGGGGGCGTGCCTGTTTTGTAGAACGTAGAGCGTGTAACGCAGAGACAGGCAAGCAGCGTTCCGCATAAAGCGCCCATGTTGGAAGGATTACTGAGTTCAATCCCCTATGTGTCAGGGACCACGAAGTCCAGAAGGGACGCAGACGGCGGTTCATGACAGTAGGTTCACATCATTCTTTCGCAAATTTCTGTGCCTTAATCGGGCCCCCCCCTTTTTTCATGCGGTTAATTTTGAATGCATCGTAGGGTCTGTGCATGACAAGTGGGTCATTGGATATGTTAGCAGTATTTTCTTTTTTGACTTCGAGTTAGAGTTTTCACTCTGTCTCTCCACCTAGTATTGAACCTGATATAGTATGTGCCTCACTCAAGATGGCGGCCATTTCAGACCGCGGTGCACAGTCCAGGTTATTTTTCAGTGACGAATTATAGTTACAGACAAGCATACAACGCGTCCTCCCTTTGAATCATTGCGGTGCCGAAAGGCAGGTAAGCTAGATGCTCCTTCACATGCATACGGTCCCTCACCGGACGGATTGAATGCGGGTTAGTAATTACGAGCCCTCAATTAATTATGGTCTTTTTTATCTTTCCTTCTTTCCTTAATTGGATTACTTTGGTTTGGCTCACTCGAATGCACGGCTTATCTACATTCCAACGATGATGGTTTGGAAACGCTGTAGATCTCTTAAATCATTGCGAACCTGCAATTACAGCATTAATTAAGGTAATACAGATTTTATTTGTACTTCTGTACGCATGAGGTTTATGTATTTTTCTAATTTTTTTCTTATGTCAGCTAGCACAATTGGGTGGATTTGGAATTTTCCTTTTTTGTTGTATTTTAGATTCACAATTGGACACAGAGTCTTTTCATGGCAGATTATAATTGGTGAGTTTACATTAGCGCCATTAGTTCGCGTGACAATGAATTTACAGGTTTTTTGCTTAGCAATTACTTATATATTTTTTGTCTATTGCGTGGGGCTTTCAGATTGACGGAAACATTTTCGGGTAAATATACATTTTCATTGCTCACTAAATTTGGAAACGTATTAATGACTAATGATTTCACAGATGCCTCAGATACTGCTCATGGTTGTTTATCTACCGCTTTGGCTAACCGCTGGTTTTTCTTATTTCTATTATTTTTTTCTTCCCACTCCTTATTCGCTCTTTATGTGGAATTATTGTGATGTCACTACCTGAATTGGTAATGTTGCATCATTTTTATTTCATATGGATCTGGTTACCAATTGGTATTGTTTGTTAACACATTGACCAATGATTACACTTCTGGTCCACTGCCCCATGTGTTGCAACCCCTATCTTGCCCCGCAATTTGGTCTCACCATTTGAAATGATTATGGACATAATTGTGCACATGCGACAAACTGTATATAAATTTCAATGTAACAGCCTCAGATGAAGAGCTACGCTCGAAACACGTGTCAGGCTGTTCGGAACATCCATTAAAAATCTGTACAACTGTACTAACTGTGATCTGTCTGATGTGACGCTGCTCAACTATTTTCAGCTCATTCTCTAAGTGCTTATCAGGGTTTTCAGAACTATATCGAGAAAAATAAAATTCCTCGAAGGAGATCAGTATCTTCTCTGTCTCTGTTGTTGTCCCCCGTCCCCCTGTTTCAAGGCTGTGATAGTTTGGTTTGCCTCTTACCATCTCAGTTGTCTGGCCAAAGGTTTATGGGCTCTGTTTGCGTTAATATAGTAACGCTGTCTAGTGTACAATAGGGATTTTTCCGCTCTGCGTGAGTGTAGTAGTTCTAGCTAACACCTGAGGTCTTACAGCTTGTTGTGGGAAGCCCGACTTTTCTTCTCTGCCAGCTTTTGTAGGATTACTCTTATCTAGGATTCTAGGTCAAATTCCAAAGCCTCCCTCATTTTCTTCTTTTGTGACTGTATCGCTATAATTTCTCCCCGCAGTACCACTTTGAAGGCTTCCCAGATCGGCTCCTGTGACTCCTCTCCTCCCTCATTTTTATTGAAAAACTCATGTATTCTGTCTCCGAGCTCTCTTATCGCCGCTTCGTCGGCCATAATCTCTTTTGGAAATGTCCAGGCCCACAGCCATCTGCCTTGTACCCACCTATGTACGGTAAGTGTTAGTGGTGCATGGTCAGACAATAGGATCACTTCCAAGTCTATATCCTCTACTTCTCCTAGGAGAGCCGCTGATACCAATATATAGTCAATCCTAGACAATGACTGGTATATGTGAGAAAAACAAGTGTGCCCCCCCTGCCTATCCCTTCACTGCCCACCACACATCTTTGAGCACCAGGTTGTCAAAGGTATCTCTTAAGCTCTTTGCCAGAGGTTTATTCTCTTGGGCGCTCCCTGAAGTTCTATCTCTTATGGGGTCCCACGCCAAATTGAAATCTCCTGTGAGGATGATCTCTCCTACCGCATATTTTTCCAGCTTCAGTATTACCCCTCTAAGGAAATTGACCTGATTTTGATTTGAGCATTTATACTGTGCTCCAGACAGATTTCACTGTATTCAAGCGCAGATGGAACCCACAAAAAAAAGCCTCAATGAGGTAACAATATCTCATGTACATAGATTCAAACCAAGCATACCAAACTTCTATTTAAACAGGAAAGTTTTAAGTAGTTTTCAGAACCGGGAAAGTGATTGGCAGGACCTATACTCCAGAGGTAGCTCATTCCACAGTTTGGGTCAATAAACTCCAAACCTCCTATCACCTCTGGATACACACACTGCGCTGAATGCTCAGCAGCAGCTGGTCCCCTGAGCGTAGTGCCCTTGCGGGGGTATATCGGCAGACTCTCGCACTAAGATACTCCGGGGCCAGCCCATTTATACACTTGAAAATCAGACAGGCCACTTTGAATTTAATCCGGTCCTTGACTGCCAACCAGTGCAAGGTTCTGTGCAGGGGAGAGACCTGTTCCCTTTTGCCCAGCTGGCCTACCAGCCTGACCACGGCAGTCTGAGCTTTCTGTAGCCTATTACTTGTTTGGCCTGGGTGCCCACCATCAAGCTGTTGCAATAGTCCAGGTATTTGTCATGGCCCCCACAATGATGGTCTTCAACCCAGGTAAGAAAGGTAGCACATTCCTGAGCAACCGCGGGGACTAGTAAATTGCCTTAACCTTAGTCCCCTCCTGTGCTTCACTTCCTAGGTTCTCCTGCCACATGCCTTAATTTTTGAGGCACATTGTAGCTTCTCACCAAGGATTCTTTGGTTAAAGGATTCCTTGACATTTACGACTCGTTTGGGGAGAGCAGAATAATCTCAGTTTTTGCAGCATTGAGCTGCAGTTGATTATTGGGCATCCATTTGTCAATGTCTACCAGGTATTGATTAACCTTAGTAAAGGCGTCCTCCATGTTGTCAATCTTAATATAAATTTGAGTGTCATCGGCATATGAGTGGTATCTCAACCCGTGACACTTCACAATATTTAGGACCGGACGCATGTACAGGTTAAAAACCAATGGAGATAGAGACTTGGTTTACGTTTGGTGCGTAAATGGTCCCCAGGGTCATTTTCTTGAGCCCTGTTTGTACTTGTAGAAACAGGAATCTCCCAGTCTTATCTTCCAGTGTATGCAGGACTTGTGCTTGGGTAGTGCCCCTAATCCCAATCAGTACTCCAGCTGTTTTCCCTTGTGCGTTTGGTTGATAGATCAGTGGGAAGTGTTGGAATCAAGGGGTTGATTTATCCACTTTTTATGTGGGTTTCCTGGAGCATAATCATGTCCTCACGGTATCGTCTGATCATCCCCTCGGCTGTTTTATGCTTGATAGGTGAATTTAAGCCCCTTACATTCCAAGATGTAATCTTAAGTGGCATTACAGCCATACAGGTCCTTCATTTTGTTTGTCAGTATTATAGTTGTATCCCCTTCTGAAATTGCTTTACAGGCTCGAATCCCCTTCCTGGCTTTCTTTCCACCCAGCCCTTTCCCTTCCTCTTAAACTGATGTACCCCCCTCCCGTCCCATCCCCCTAGACCCAATACACCCCCACCCCCTCCGTCTCGTTACCCCCACCTTTCCACCCTACCTGTTCCGGTCAGGGCCTGAGTTCCCAAGAACCTCCCCAGATGCTATCCTGGGGTCTTGGACCTGTTTTTTTTTCTTCAATGAAACTTTTTATTGATGTTTTATCAGTATATATGAGCATTGTTATACATCATTCAAAACATATTGAAATAGAGTGAACAAAATCAGAATCAAACAATAAAAAGTTCGGCAGGGTATGGGGGTAAACGGTGGGGGGGATATCTTTGGTTCCTAGAGAATCAAGTTAGGGGCCGCTGTGAAGATCAAGGCTCCAGGCATTGTGGTTATGGGGGTTATTGGGTCGAAATGGGTGAATGGGGCAATATTCAGCAGTTATCCAGGGGCTCTGGTTCAGTGGATGGTCTGTGGGTGCTCCTTGCAGGGGTCTGGACCTCGCTAGTCGTGTTTAGCCAACCAACAAAGGGACGGTGGTTGTTTCCGGCACTCCTGGGAATTGTTGTGCATAGTCCAAAAAGTGTGCCCAGGTACTGTAGAACTTGCTCCTGTTTCCAAAGTGGAAGGCTTATTTTTTCGGCCACTGCTATGTCCTAACACTTTGTCTACCACATGGGGACTGCTGGGCCCTCGGGATGTTTCCATAGTCTTGCTATGGAAATTGCTGCTGTAAGTAAGTGAGAACATAACTCCGCTAGTTGACCAGTCCTCGGGAATTGGCTGTCGCCTGTGCCACCTACCTGGGTCCCACTGGATCAATAGGCCTGTGATTAGCTTGATTTGCTCTAGTATTTCTTTCCAAAACAGTGTAGCTTTCGGGCAGGACCATAGCAAATGAAACAATGTGCCAGTAGCTGAGCAGCGCTGCCAGCATTGCAATGGGATTGCTGGGTTGCTTTTGTTTAGGGTCTCCAGCGTCAAATACCATCTGCAACATACTTTGATCGCTCCCTCTTTGTTGTTGACACATTTCGAGCTCTCGTGGATTCGTGTCCAGATGCCGTTCGATTCCTCCATCCCTAATTCTTTGCCTATGTCCCTCTCCCATCTCTGCATGTAGGGTTCCTTCTTGTTGGGGTCCACTCTGTCTAGTAACCTGTATATGGTAGATATTTTGACTGTGGGAGCGAGCTCTGTCAGGGTTCGTTCTAACACTGTTAACTCCCTGCTTCCATGTGTTTTTATCAAGTCGTGGGGTATCTCAGGCCTTCTGCCTTCCATCTATCGAAGCCTTTCAGTGTAACCCCCGGGGTGAAGTCAGGGTTTTCCCAGATTGAGGACAGAGGGCCCTCTGTGCTCCTACAGTTCCATCGTCGAGCTGCCTTTTTCCAGTTCTCCACCGTGTTTCTGGTTGCTGTCGGGGGTCCAGCGTCAGGAGAGTCTCTGGGCCTAACGATGTGTGGGAGTGATTCTAGTGGGTATCGGCTCCAGTCTTCCTCTAGTTTTATGCAGCCTGGTCGGTTGGTGCTTACTTTCCATGTGAAGGCCGATGAGAGCTGCGCAGCAAGACAGTATCTGGCAACTTCCTTGACCCCCCAGACCTCCCATCCCCGGGCTTCGGAGCATTACTCTCTTAGCTATTCGTGGCTCCCCCCACCCCTCAGACGAATTTCAGGATGTTCGTTTGTAGTTTATGCAGGTCCTTTTTGGGGACGGGTATCGGGAGGGCCAGAAAGTAGTTGAACAGTCTTGGCACCAAGTTCATTTTTAATGCTGTGATTCTTCCCATCCAAGAGACCTCTTGTGTTTGCCAGCGTGCAAGGTCCGTCTGTAGCTCTTTGAGCAGTGGTGGGAAGCTTATTTTGTACGTTCTCTCTGTTTTACTTGGGATCTGGACACCCAGGTAGCTAATGTGGGATTGTGCCCATGGGATGGGGTATCTGGCTGCTAGGGTTTCCACAAGGTCTCATGGAGTATTAATTCCTAGAGCTATTGATTTTGCAAAGTTGACCCTGAACCCTGATGCCACTCCAAATATTTCTAGTTCTCGCCAGAGGGCTCTCAGGGAGGCTTCAGGCTGGGCTAGGGTCAGAAGAACGTCGTCCACATAAGAGCGGTTTTATAGACTTCCCCTTTTACTTCCAACCCATGTAACAGTGAGTTCTGGCAGATTCTGCAGGCAAATGGCTCCATGGAGAGTGCAGATATGAGCGGTGACAAGGGGCGTCCCTGTCGAGTGCCCCAGGCTATCGTGATTCTGGACGATCTGCTGCCGTTTATTCTAAGTGACGTGGTGGTAGTTAGCAAAAGTCCATTTAATAAATGTCCAGCTGAAGCCAAAGTGTTTTAAGGTTCCACAGTGCAGCATGTCGAACTCTTTGTGCGCGTCGAGCAAGAGGACTGCCATTTGCACTCCAGTCTTGTTTGCAGACTCAATTATGTTTAGGGTGCGCCTGATGTTGTCCAGTGTATTACGGCATGAGATGAATCCTGTTTGGTCTGTATGGATCAACTCTGGGAGAATTTTCACTAATCTGTGTGCTAGAATCTTGGAGAATATCTTGGCATCATTATTCATTAGTGTGATGGGTCTGTATGATGAACAGTGTTCTGGGTTTTTCCGGGCTTCACGATCAATACCGTTAGGGATTCTTCCATTGAAGGGGTAGTGCTACCTGTAGAGGGGAAAGTGTTGTATAGAGATGCCAGATGGGGAGCTAAGATGTGGGCACATTTTTTATAGAATGGGACCGTCGGGGCATGGGGCAGTGTTTTTCAGGGAACACATTTTATCGGCCACTTCTGTAGAAATTGGGAGCTCTAGGGTTTCCAGTTGGGGGTGCGGGAAGCCCAGTTGGGTGTTGCGTAAGTATTGGATGTGCGCCGCCTTGTCTGTTGGGGCGCCCGACATGATGTCCCTGTGATATTCTGTGATGATCCCCAGTTTCTCTGCTTCTGTGTGGCAGGGCTTGCCGCTCAGGTCTTGAAGGGCATCTATATTGTTCCAGGTGTGCAGCTTTTTGAGTTTGGGCGCGGGCTGACCGGTCTGCCAGGTGCATTTCGAGGGCTGCCTTTGCCTTTTTAAGCTCCCTTCCTGCTTTCGTAGTCTGTTTTTTTTTAAGTTTGCCTCTAGCTTCGCAACCTCCTTTTCCAGCTTGAAGAGCTGTAGTTTGGTGCCGTTGTTTGTGTGCCGCATGCAGTTGATTGCTATCCCTCTGATCACTGGCTTCATTGCATCCCAGACCATAGCTTCGGAGGTGCCTTTTACTGTGTTTTCCATAAAGTCATTTGTAAGGGAGTCCGATAGCTAGTGGCTGGATACTATATCCAACAAGATATAATCTTGTAGTTTCCAGGACCTTTGTGGGGGTGTAGGCAGGCCCTCAACTCGCAAACGGGCTATCACTGGGGTGTGGTCTGATATTACTCTATGGCCAACTTGTGTGTCTTCTATGCATGGGAAGAGAACACTGGATGTCAGCAGTAGATCTATTCTCGAAAATCCTTTGTGGAACCACAAGTAAAACATGTAGTCTCTGACCCCTTTGTTAGTTAGCCTCCATGTGTCTATGATTCCAGTTTCCCTTAGAAATTCCTCCACCCCCAGCCCTCGGGCAAAGTCCTCCCTGGTGTTTTGTCATTGTTGGGGTCCAGCGCAAGGTTAAAGTCTCCTCCAATCAGCAGGCGGCCCTCTGTGAATGTGGTTATCGTAGGGAGGATATTGCGGAGGAAACGATCTTGAACTTTGTTTGGGCAGTATATAGCTGCTATGGTGATCAGGAGTTCAACCAAGAGCCCCTTGAGCAGGAAATATCTCCCCTCCGCATCTCGCTTGATTGTGATTTGTGTTAGGGGGATCTCGTGGCTGATTAGTATGGCTACACCCCATTTTTTCCCGGCCTGATGAAGCAAAGTACCTTCTGGGGTATAGTTGGAAGTTGATCCGCCTCTCATCCGGTATCAGTAGAGGTGTTCCTTGCAGGCATACAATGTCTGCTGTGAGTTGGGCCAGCCTGTGTACGACCAACCTTCGCTTTCTTGGTGAGTTCAGACCCTGTTCGTTCCATGTTATAATGATGAGTTCTTTAGTGTTGTCCGTCAGCTGGGTGGCGCCTTGCGAGTCTGCGTATTTGTTCCCCCATTCTTTGTGAAGTTTGAAGTTGCCGCTTGTGGGTTCCTTTGGGCGACTTTTCTCGATCTCCCCTGATGATCCAGCACCACTGTTGATTGTCTTGCACCCTGTTGGATCTCCCCTCATTCTCTCCACTCCCTCCCCCCACTCACCACCACTCAAAACAAAAACAGGTTGTCAGGACCAGCCTTCGACCAACGGGGTATCTGGCCAGGCCCATCGCAACCGACGAACTTGGAGGCAACTGAGCCTCTTCTAATTTTCGGTGAAACTCTGCATTCTTGCGGTTGGCAAATCAGAAGCTATGACGTTTGCGCTTAATGTCTCGTGGGACAACACTTTTTTACTGGAGATCCATGTCAAATGTAGGTAGTTTAGGGTGTCTGGGCCCTCTTTCTTTCAGTATTTGCTGTTCCGTTTGCTTTTTGATGTGGGGCCCTTAATCCTGTGTTGTCTTTCTACTCGGGTCTGGGATTGTTTGAGGTGCCTTGATGAGCCCTGTCTGGAGGGCGATTATTTGTCCGGGGTATCCTCCTCTGCCTCAGGGTTCAAAAGGTCCTGCGCCTCCTTGGGGTGCGGATGAAGCAGGGTTTGCCTTCCCAGGTAAAGGTCAGGGCTGTGGGGAAACCCCAGCGGTATGAAATATTTCTCTCTCTGAGACGGTCTGTGACAGGTCTCAGGGTCTTTCTTTTCAGTAGTGTGGTGGCTGCCAGGTCCTGATTTAGAGAGATAGAGGCATCCCTGAAGTGTACGCGAGATGAGCATCTAGCTTCCTGCATTATTTCCTCTTTTACTCTATACAAGTATATTCTTGCTAGTACGTCGGGTGGAATGGATGAGCCTGGTTATGTTCACGTTCTGTGCACTCTATCAAGCTCAAGAGGGGATTCATCCTGTAGGGTCAGAATGAAGCGGAATAGGTCATTGACATAGAGCTCCAGGTCTGCGTTCGTTATTGTTGTTGGGATCCCTCTTAGGGATCGTTAATGTTGTTGCGCCAGGAACCGTTTTTGCTGTCTTCCTGCTTGAGTTTGAGTGCCTCGCATTTGACTTCTAGTGCCACGATTCTGTCCGTGCCCTCACCAATCTCAAAGTTTTGTTCATACAGATTAGTTTCAATCTCTGCTGCCTGGACTCCATTTCCCCCACCCGCTTGTCCAGGGTCGTGATCTTGCTCATAACCTCTTCTATGCCCTTGTGGTATTCCCTGGTGATGGCCGATAGCAGTTCTTGCAGGTCGGATTTTGTGACCGACTGTGCCGAGAGGCCGGGATCCACTTCTGCGTGTGTCCCTGTTGCCATAGCTTCGTTACAGTCCCCCCTCTTTGCTTTTTCTGTTGCTGGGGTTGACAGCAGCGCAGAGAGTCCGTCTGTTTTGTTGCTTTGGGGTTCTTGGCCATTGTGAGCTTATTCCCTGTGCACTGGCGGGGCGAGATCGTATCCTCTTATGCTCCCCACTGTTCTGTCAGGCGTCCAGTTATATCCGAAGGGAAGAGCTCCCCCTCCTTTGAGTGTGCAGGCTGGGGTCAAAACTGTCTTAGTTAACAATCAATGCACCAACTGGGTGACACCTGGGACCTGGGCTCTACCCTCTGTTTACTCTCTGAGGTTTGAGTTCAGGAGGTTTGTGTGTTGATAGGCCGCCTTTCCCTCAGGGGACCCCAGCATCACGATTTTTGAGTCTTGGGGACTTGTTTGCCGGTTTGTGCCGAGAGGGGCAGTCTCGGGCAGACTGGCCGCTTTATAGACTGGGGCAGGCCTCCCAATAGTGCTGCCAGTGGCTGGGGAGTCAGTCCGTCGGGCTTATGTTCAGAGCCGTGGGCCGTGCGGGTGCAGCATACCGGTGTTGCTGGGTGTTGGGCAGAGGGGGCGCTGCTATGCCCTCCACAGTCACAACAGGGGCGGGTGCTTCAGAGGGTAGGGGCCCCGATGGGTCGAACCCCTAGTTCACATGCGGCGACGAGAGGGCTGTCGCTGCTGGCTTGTGCAGCAAGTGCCGCCCTACCTTCCAGCTGGGTGTGGAGTGGCTTGCTTGGCGACACCGGATGGCGGGGTGCGGAGTGGAGGTGTCCGTTTACTTGAGATGGAGGCATACGGAAAGGTGCGGACGGCTTCCTTAGTCCTGGAGCTCCTGGGGTTTGTCAGGCGGGATGAGCGTCACTCTGTGGGTGCGACGCCATTGGAATCCGGCGGGCTGTATCTCTGTCAGGGTGCCGTCTGTGCAAAAAGCTCATTCAGCCTATTGATTGCTTGCGGCGTCAAGGTCGCCGGACCGTGGCTGGTTCTTGTCTTCCATCCTCGTATTGCCTCCTCTGGTTTGGAATCAGATTGGTGCAGGACGAATTTTCGGATTTTGGCTCCTCCACGTTTAGTCATCACCCAAGGCTTCAGGGATCTCCGGGGCTCCAGGAGCACACTGGGAGGTCCCGCTCTCCCTCCGCTGGAGGGGGGTGCCGTTGGCTGGGTACAGGATCCCGCTGCTCATCTTGTTGGGGTTCTCTGCCCGTGCCGCTGCAGAGAGGTTTTCTCTGCTATTGTATGGAGGACGGCCTTGGCTCCGGCTTCCAGACTGCTGCAGTCAGAGGCACCGTTCTCACCCGCGGCGGCAATAACTCTCTCATGAGTAGCAGGGAGCTGATGGTCTGTGTTCGGGAAGCCACTCATGTTCTGGGGTGAACTTAGTTCATGGAGGTATCCGCCATTTTAGCTTCCCTCGCAACAGGTGCGTGGAGCGTTCATCATTCGTGAGAATAATCTCCCGAGCCAGGTGATGTTAGTGGCTGAAAACCTCCTCACATTTGCCGGACCTCATGGGGATCAGATTGCTTCCATTTATAGCCTTAAGACGGCGGTTTCACTGGTGCATCATCGTCGGCTGCGTGGCTCAAGCCGGGAGCTCCTACAGAGCCTCTGCAGCCGTCATGGCTCAAAGCAACGCCCCCCTTGGACCTGGTTTAACCCCGGGAAACTCTCCCGGTCTGAGTGCACTACACCCCATAACCGATTCCCAGAGTACGTCCCACCTCCCCCTCCCTCCGGGTCGATCGTTACATAACTGGCTTCCTCCTACTCACTATCCTTTCATTGTTCACTCTGGGGACCTTGAATGGTTGTTACTGATTAGTGGTCCCATTCATTTCCCATTAGGTCACCTGAGCTGGGAACCTTTCAGAGTTACTTCCCTGCCTCCCCTCTTTCCCTTTCGCCCAGACCATTCCCAGGGTTTATTGGCTTCTCCCAGATGGTGGGCTTCCTCCTCTTCCATGCCCATTAACGACAGCCCCTCCTCGTACGATATGTAACTCTTTTTTGCTTCTCTTCCCAAGTGAACAGGAGCCCAAACGGGAATGTCCATTTGTAAGTTATATTTTAAGCTATTAGTGTTTTTGTCAGCGGGTGCATTGCCCTCCTCTTTTGCAGAGTGCTTAACGCCAGGCCTTGAAATAGCGAAATCTTGGATCGTTATTCCAGGGTGGGTTCTAGCCGCTCCGAGTATGTCCTCCTTTATAGTATATGAGGCTAGTGCAACTAGGACATTGCATGCCATTGTTCCTGGTTCCATCCTTTTTGGTCCGACACTGTGCACCCTGTCAATCTTAACGTCCTCCGGTTAGATCCCTGTCTGAAGGCTACCAAAGCATTGTTTTATGGTCTCTCTCAGGTCTGCTTCAGGAATCTCTTCGCTCAGCCTCTTCACCCGAACATTTGACCTGCCGGTATGGTTTTCTATGTTTTACGCCTGTAGTTTTAGGTTGTTAGTGGCCGTGTCCACTTGTTCCAACAGCTCTCCATATTGCTTCATATCTTCTGATATTTCTGACAGGCCCCTTTTCAGTAATGTCCACTCTGGTTCCATTTCTGACAGGCCCCTTTCAGTAATGTCCACTCTGGTTCAGAGGTCGGTGATCTCCTTCTGGACTTCTTGTAGTAGAGAGCTTTTCAGGTCTTCTTTCATTTGCACAATTTGGCCTGGAATGAGCTCATCATTCTGTCCTCTATTCCCTTGGGGCATTCTTGTAGATCTTCCTTGTTCGGGGTCATAGTGTTGTAATTTGCTTGTTTGGTTCCCCCTGCTGTGGTTTTTGCTGTGACTGGTTCCGGTCCCTCTTCCTGCTGCTGATAACAGAAACGTTCCAGTTGACCCCCTTGTGGGCCTTGCTGGCCCTTTGGACTTGGGCGGGACAACCTTCGCTTTAGCTCCTGGCATCTGTGGTGTTCTGTCCTGTGCACTCTCTTCCTGGATTACAGACTGTATTTGAGGAGTATTGGGACTTCGGGCTTTTTTCAGTTTCCCACTTCTTTTCCCTCCCCTTCAGATGGCTAATGTCTTTCCTTTTTCTGGCGCTACAGGCCACAGGCCGGGGAGGGGCGGTTCCTTCATGGCTCAGTTCTCCTTACTCACAATCCTAGGCTCTCCCCCACGCTCTCTGTTCCAGTTCGAGGCAGTTAATGCGGTAATCCTGGGACCCCTTGCAACCCAGTGTTGGTCAACTCTGCCATCCATTTTGTGAGGGGCCGTTTGTGGAAAGATTGCCCTCCACCGCCAGAGGACCAATGTCTGTTCTCCTGGGCCTTTACTCCTCTTCCCCAGTCCTACGTGGCTCTCTGCCTTTCCTCATATTCTGGGGGGGTTTGATACATAGCAGTTAGGGAGTGTCGTTACCACGTACCGGTTTATTGTGGTTCTGCCTGGCCCGTCACCCTCTGTCAACAGCTCCCTGTCCTTGCCCTGTTGCAGGCTCCTGCTCCAGTGGCGAGCTGCTCTTCCTACTCTTTCCCCACTCTTTTTCCTGTTGTAGGCTGGTCCCACTCTTCGCCCCCTGTATGGATGGGTGACTCCTCCTCAGGCCCCTCAGCCGAGTTCAACAGGTGCGCCGGGTGGCGGGAGGGTCTTAACCGGGGAGAAGGCTTCCCCGGGTCTTGATCACTTACTCCCCCCCGCCCCTTTCCACTGTGGGCCGTTTGTACCCTTCTCCCTCGTGTGTGTCCATGTGCTAGTCTCCGGGTGCTCCTATCTCCCCTTTGGATTCGCTTGGGCCCTGAGATGTTCCCGGTCTCACTTTGTTGTGCCCGGTGCCTGGGTTACAGTGCCTTCCCTCTTCCGTTCGAGGGCGTGAATATCGCTTCTCCCGAGGGGGGGATTCCCTCTGGGAGCTCTCCTCAATCAGCGATTCCTCACTGCTCCTGGTCGCGAAGAGTTTCTTGCGTGGGGGCTAGGGACCTCCAGCGCTGGTTAATTTGAGAATTTACCAGTTTTCGCTAAAATGACAGCCCCGAGGGCCTGCTGTTGTAGGCCCGGACGGAGGAGTGAGAAACACATCCTCACACGTTGGCGGCCATCTTGGAATGCCCTATAGGCCTTTTGAACACTGACGCCAAACTCTATATTAAGATCCTAGCTACTAGATTGATCGAGGTCCTCCCTCATATAATCAATGAAGACCAAGCATGGTTCATTAAAAATAGAGGGGCCCTTGACAACATTACAAGAGTAGTAGATCTGATAGCATTACCACCAAAACTGCTGGGGGGGGGGGGGGGTCTATTGCTTCTTTCCCTAGATGTCCATCGGGCGTTTGATAGCATGCAGCAGGACTTTCTCCAAGCTATTTTACCTGCATATGGCTTTGGCCCGGTCATTCACAAACTAATACTGGCCTACTACCAAATAGCGTCCACAATAATCAAGGTTAATGACAATAAGACTGCACTGATCCCACTGGGCAGGAGGGCAAGTCAGGGCTGCTCGCTTTCTCCCCTCATTTTTGTATTGGCCAAGGAACCCTTTGCACAAATGATCCGGAATAGCCCTCATACTAGGCCTGACATATGAAGGCAGCACACTTAAAGTGGCGCTCTACGAAGACAATGTCATTTGCTTTCTTCAAAAACCCATGCAGTCAGTCCTACCTCTGCTGGATCTCCTTGACAGATTCTATACGGTCTCAGGATTTTGCATTAATCGCCAGAAATCAGTGGGAATGGCAATTGCAATATATCACCTGAAATCCAATTAGCGATGCAATCAACCTTCTCTTTTAAGTGGGTGAATGGCGAGTTCACATATGTGGGGAGTGCACATCAGCAAATCATACAAAACCCTTGAGACAAAAGCGACCCTGAACAGATGGGAAACACAATAAATGTCATGGCTGGGAAGAGTCACTGCAGTAAAAATGACAGCCCTACCTAGACTCTTACTCATCTTTCAGGCTCTACTGATTATTATCCCGGAAAATGAGTTAGTAGGCTTACAGAAAGCAGTGAGCCAATACATCTGGAAAAAGAAACCACCCTGAATTTCGCGTCTCACGCTTCTCAGATCGAAAGGGATGGGAGGACTGGGGTC
This sequence comes from Ambystoma mexicanum, assembly GCF_040938575.1. Taxonomy (NCBI): domain Eukaryota; kingdom Metazoa; phylum Chordata; class Amphibia; order Caudata; family Ambystomatidae; genus Ambystoma; species Ambystoma mexicanum. Next base: position 942,865,428 of record NC_090928.1, on the reverse strand, counting down.
CCGTCGATACAGAGTTATTATCGCGCAGCCCAGATTGCACCAATGTGAGAGTGGGTGCTGGTGTGCAGGGGGGCAAAATGGAAAAGGATAGAGCAAGATTATAGTTGTGTTCCCTTGGCCCACCTGCTGTTCACATAGAAAACTGCCAGGGTTGGCTTGTTAGAATCCATTCGAGCTACCCTCTGTGTTTGGGATAAGGCTTGTGCACAGCTAGTGATTAATGGGGCACAGGGACCAATTTCACAGGTATTGTAAAACCCAGAATTCTCCCCAGGCATGATGAAGGAGATATTTACACAATGGGAATCGCTAGGGACGCTAAGACTTAGGCATCTTTACAAGGCTGGCCTTCCCCTCACATTTATAGAATGCAAAGAAAAATGAACTCTACCTGAAACAGAATGCTTTTGGTAAGGCCCATATTGACGACAAACTCCCTTGTATGACGCAATGGGAGAAAGATATAGGGGCAGAGATACCAACAGACTCATGGCAGACTCATGGCAGAAAATATGGACCCGAACCTCCGAAAGCTCTAGATGCACAGCGTTTAAGGAATGTGCGATCAAACTGTGCTACATGATGGTACATGACCCTGCAGAGATTACACGCAATATCAGCAGATTATTCAGACCGCTGTTGGCATGGATGTGGTCAGCTGGGGGACCTTATATATATATGATGGCAATGTCCTATGATGCAGACTTATTGGCAAGAAATCAAGTCAAAGATAAAAGATATCACTGGAGCCTCACTCCATATTTGTCCTCGTATTTTATTGCTAGGAGAGGTGCCTAACGATGGTGCATTCCCACCAGGTCCCAGGGCGGAACTAATAACACAGCTATTACTAGCGGCCAAATTGAATCGAGCACGCTTCTGGAAAAGGAAAGAGAGGCCGATCTTATCATATTGGTAAGTTAAGATTTGGGAAATCGTGGCTATGGAAAAACTGACCGCACATATAACTGCAAACATGCTGCAATTTCCCCGAATCTGGGCCCCATTTTTAGAGTTCGTAATGGACAAAGAACACTTGTTGTTTAGACCACAGACTCTGAAACATCTATTAGAAAACTAATGTACTGGACAAATTGGAAACCTAGAAATGAGAGGGGTAGTTTGGAAGAAATGTATGCTGAATAGAGACAGAGTGGGATACATAATAGCAATTTGGGAAACTGAAAGGAACCAACCATTATAATTTCAATACATCTCATATTATTTGTTAAACTTAATATTTAACACTTTTGTTGAGGGGAAAATTCGGTTTAAAGGAAAATGTAAACTGAAGTTTCTATGCCTCTACGAAGAAAGGCATGTTGATGCTTATACAATGATATGTTCATCGAGATTTCAATAAAAAGATTTATTTGAAAGAAAAAAAACTCAGACATCTCACAATAAATAGTAATCATCAGAATGGTGTTCTGCAAATGATTGTCTCTCTCACTGGATGCAGGTTTCCAAGCCTTCAAGAATCTGGAGCAAATGTACCTCACCTCCCCATCTTTAGTGTTGCGGGGTCATGGAGTTCCAGAAAGCACTTCCTTTGATCTAGATGCAGACTTTCCAGTGTTCCATACATCTCTACTAACTCTGACACCAGTGCTTCTGAGCACATGGGTCATAGGGAATAGTCAGCAGAGAGAGGTAGATAGTAGTGTCTAGGGTGGGCTGAGCATGCCTTTGATTGCTTCTGGTTTCCCCTTCCACCAATCCTGCTTATCTCTGACTTGACCACTGGACCATTCCTATTCTGCAAGACTTGGCCCTTGTCTTCCTCACATTCTTCTTCAATCCCGGATCTACTCTGTTTTTCTTTCACATCCTCCGTACAACTGTTTTCCTCTGTTATGACCACTTCTGTGTCACTACCTGGTCCTGATATCGGTACTCCTCAAAATGCATTGCCACAGCAAAAGCTAAGTTGTTACTCCTCTTATGTGCTCCAGGATTCTGGTTTTGGAAAGGTCTTATAGTAATCCTACATATTGTCTATGGTACAGACAAGAAATAACATACACCACATATGTCACAATATTTGTTATGTGCTGCTTAACTTTACATTTATTATTCAACATATTGTGCCCAAACATTTAATGTGTGGCACATAATTGTGCACTTTACATTCCCCTTTGGTATGTTTGGGGGTATAGTATCTAGAACGTAGCTGTTTACCCAAATTGGGAAGTCTCCTAAATCTAATGAGGGGTTCACTGAGACCAGAATCTTAGAATAAACACCCCGATTCTTTTGAACATTATATATTTCAAGATGATCTGAGGAACACAAGGTGATGAATCTAACTTGTTCTTGGTCAGAACATTTACAAGCTGTATTTGTGGCCAGATTTCTTCTTCCCCTCTGTCTTTAGCTTTCCCTCTGTCATAAACTGCATCATTTTGCTGTCTACGATTACCTTGAAATTGAGACTTCATAGCCAGTGATTCAAGTTGATATTCCTGGATAGTGCTAGTTAGCACATGCAGCACAACCATTTGCCCATAGGAACTCCACAAATTGTGGATTTAGGATGTGCTGAGCTAGCTTGCAGAATTGAATTCACTTAGCTGGATGCCCCATACATGAGGTTTTCAGGCCTTCCTCATGTTTTTAATTAGAAGATCCAATAGGGAATCTCTGTGAATGATGATTCCTTAGTAAATCTTATGTTCATGTTATGTTCATGTTGTTGTCTTTAAGAGCATTCACATATTCACAGAGTACTCTCATGCCCTCTCAGAAATAACAAAACACGGTATATATGTAAATGCCAACTGGATATATATCTGCACAAACAAACAAAATGCTGCCTTGCTGTTTCCCCCGCCCCCTCAAAACATTACATGAAGATAGATATTGTTGTGGAGGATAAAATTGGCGATACGAATAAGGAATTTCACATTTAGCAGAAAGTTGGCTACAGTAATATCTCATGGATGTAAGGCCATCCTCATGACAGAAAAATTTATGTAGGGCTCTGTTGTCTAGGCTAAGCAACAGATCTGCATCCTTAACTGGACAGTCCTGACAATTGTTACAAAGATTCTTTAGTGCCTATGTCATAATAAGGTTCTTTAGTGGCCAGGACAAAAAAATCTACATATCCGGAAGACTGTCGCCTTTGTGTTCTTTAAGATACATGTAAAAAAATATTATAACAGGATGGGGATACCAGAGGTAATCATATTTCTTCTCGTTAACATGTAAACCCTACATTTGTCTGAAACTTCACAGATGGGATCAAATGCCAATTGCAGATAATTACTCTTGCCCAAGTTGGCACTCCACCTGCTTTTCATTGACAAACGTTTTGAGAGTACCGGCCTACCTTCCTTGTCAGCCTGCTTGATTAGCATTGTGATGTCCTATCATTTCTATTTTTATTTTTTAAATGTTTACGGCCCTCTTCCAAACCTCTGTGAAAGGCATCTCCAAGGGTAAAAAAATACCTAATCTAGAGGGTTCCATGGCTTAAAATCTCGGCAAAAATGGCTGTGGATACAAAATATTGTGGCAAAAATGCTGTGGTTTTGCCACCACAATCGTGTAAAGGATATGGGCGACACCCCTCCAACCTCCGCTCCCCTTAAATGGTATAATGGAGTACACCTTTTCCGGGTCAAACCACTGCATTTTTGCAGTGATTTCTTTACCGACATTTTTGCCGCAATTTTATTACCTGATACCATCTAGAGGTAAATCTTGATGTCTTGTTAAAGATGGTAGGCATGGAGACACTTTTATCAAACTTGATGGACTGAAAAATGCCCAAAGACTCGACACTCTGTCTTGACTGAATCTATACATGAGATAGCATCTGTCTCGCTTATGGTTCGGTCACTCACTGGGTGAGCTTGTGGAAGTAGCTCCTGTTCTTCAGTATGCCTCGATAAACAACAGCGACCTCGCATTTCCAAAAGCAACTTCTGATTGTGGCTATCCCTCCCATTCCCCCCTGAATCCAAAGCCATCTGTGCTCTCTTGCCCCCTCTCCCTCCGTTCCTCCCTCCAAACTTCTCCCCGCACCACTTCCACCCATCTGCCCTCTGATTGGGTCCCTCCACCGGGAAGCGGCAGTATGTTGGCAGGGCAGCCAGTGAAGTGCTCTTTTACGTGGTGCGCCCGTGATCTCGCATTTCCTAAAGCAGCCTCTGTTTGTGGCAATCCCTCCCTTTCCCCCCTGAATCCAGCGCCATCCACGCTCTCCTTGCACCCACTCTCCCCACCCCACTCCCACCCATCTGCCCTCTGATTGGCTCCCTCCACCAGGAAGCACCTTTAACAGGGAGATCCAGGGCAGCCTTGTCCGGGCTGCCAGCTAAGGGCCCCAGCAAAGGACACCTTCCTAAGGCACCTTCATCACCTGTTTGCCCTGCAAAGCCATTCTACTGCAACATTCAGCCAAGGTGGCAGGATCTTGGAGAACAGGCAGTGCTGTATTTCTGAAATCGTGCCACACTACGTTATTATGACCTTTTAACTTTCCTGTGCTGACATTTTGTTGAATACAGTTGCCCTCTGAAGCTAGCCACTGTCTGAAATCTTGCTGCACTCTGAAGTTAGCCATTGTGTTGGATCCAGTTGCCCACTGAAGCTAGCCACTACCCTAAATCTTGCTGAGGTCTGAAGTCTGCCATTCTGTTAGCCACTGCTTTAAAAGCTGCTGCGCTCTGAAGTTTGCCATTGTGTCTGCCTCTGATTTAAAAGCTGCTGCACTCTGAAGTTAGCCACTTTGTTGAATCCACTTGATCTCTGAAGTTTGTCACTGCTTTAAAACTTGCTGCGCTCCAAAGTTAGCCACTTTGCTGAATCCAGATGATCTCTGAAGTTTGCCACGACTTTAAAACTTACTGCGCTCTGAAGTTAGCCATCTTGTTGAATACAAGTGAGCTCTGAGGTTTGCCACTACCTTAGATCTTGCTGTGCTCTAAAGCTACCCATTGTGTTCAATCCAGGTGCCCCCGCAATGTTTTAAATTTAGCTGTCCTCTAGAATATAGATTTTATTGTCGTATGCTGTGTATGTGAGTTAGCCACTGCTTTTTAATTTAGTGAGACATTTGAGTTAGCCCCTGTTTTTAAATTTCGCTTTACATTATAATGTAGCTTTAGCTTTGAATTTAGCTGGATATTTAAGTAAGCCACTTGTGGTAGGTCAGAAGAAGGAGACAGAGTCACTCGCGGCAATTTAGCAGTCTGCTTTATTTAAATAATAAAGGGAAAAGGCCTATCTGACCCTAATAATATAGTGTATGCCCTTCCTAATGCAAATCTAACTAGGGTTCATGTCATCAGTGAGAGTGTCCAAAGTATAAACTGTACTCTGTCCCACACTACCCTGTTCTGCCCTACCACTGTTCAAAAAGACTCAAAGAAAAAGAGGGTTCCAGGAATATGAATCCCCTTTCCTGGACAAGCTTTTATAGCCTCATCAAGTCTTTCTTGGGATGGCTTTTGGTGATTATGTGCGCAAGTTCATTTAATTCTTCTAAGGGGCTCTTGTCCTTCCAGGGATTCTCCTTTTTACTACTAGCACAGTTCTTGATTCAAGTCCAAGATTTCATGGCCACTGATCCTGGCTATTGTCCAAACCAATAAATGACTCTTTGTTCCTTGTTAACTCCTGAACTTCTTGGGATCTTCCACTGTACTGTGGGTTTAGTTTCACATACAATTCTTCCACTATCTGTGGACAATTGATCCCCATCCACTACTCTCTCTCTCTCTCTCTCCCTCTCTCTCTCTCTCTCTCAGTGTATTTATACCTTGCAACACTGTCCTCTTGATAGTTTCGTTTCGCTTTCTTTTTTTTAATCAAAATATTTTTATTGAAGCTTCGATCAACATGAAATTCATTGCATAATTCACAACAGTAATAAAGCATTAACCGCCTCTGTAAAAATCAACGCTTCGAAATTTAATTTTAACTGAATTACAGTACATATAATATTCATGAACTCATCATCACGCTCGAGCAGGTCTGATAAAATAGGTTAACACAATGTAATGCTTCAAAAGGAGGAGACCGAACAAAAATGGGGGAGAAGAGAAAAAAAAAACACCATTTACAATTAACATCATTAACATCTAAGAAGGCATATTCTGCGTTATTCCAAACCCACCATGCCCGGGTCACTTATATCCAAGCCTTGTCATGGATTAAGGAGGAATTTAACCAGTCTTGGCTGAAAAAACATATGTTATTTTTCAGCTACGTATTCCAAAAATGGCCCCCAGATGCGGGCGAACTTGGATGTCTTTTGCTCAATTCTGGGTGTTAGTTTTTCCATTCCAAGCAGTTCCCAAACCTTCACCCACCAATAGGCTATGTGAGGGCCCTCTACCTCTTTCCAGAAGGGGCTCGTGTGAGGCGAGCTGCCATAAGTAGTTGAGTAATCAATTCAGCTTTAGGGCCCGACAGCAGATAGGACCCGTCTTCTGGTGTATCGCCCAGTAGCATTATTTGTGGATCCATGGGTAATAGAGCCCCACATATTTCTCTGATCCTTGATCTAATTTCCAACCAAAAGGATTGTATGATAGGGCAATACCACCACAGAGGCTCAGGTCCCCTCTCTCTCTTCCCACAGCGATGCCACCACGTGTCTGGATAGTCTGGTTTCATTGTGTACAGCTTTTGCGAGTAGAAGTACCAACGAAAACAGTGTCTAAGAGCTCCTTCCCTTACTGCAGTACACCTTGAAGATCTGTGGGCCCTACCCCATATCCTGTGCCAGGATTCTTGAGAAATAGTGATCCCCAAACTCCCTCTCCCATGCCAGCATATAAGGGAGTTTCTCGTCCTCCGGATCATTCTCCAGGAGACAGTAGCAAGTAGATATTCTGCGAGAGTGTTGGCCTTCCAAAACTGTTAGTTCTAGTCCTGTGGGAGATCTTGTGGCTACCTGTCTCGTATTCGGATTAGTTATCCAATGACGGAGTTGTATATACCTGAATCTTTCAGTTTCTGGGAGTTTAAATTTCTCTTTGCATTGGTCAAAGGTCAGGGGCAGGTTATCAGCATAAAAATCTTGTAGTCTCATTGGTTTCTCAGTTGACCAGAGATGGTATGAGTTGGGTTTGAGCCCTGGGTTGAAGGTTGGATTCTGCGTGATAGGGGAAAGTGGGCCAAGGCCTGATGTAAAACCTCTCTGTGTGCAGACCCTATCCCAGCATTGGAGCGTAGCTGCCATGGTGGACACGAGGGATCCCTGATAGTTGCGTTCCTCTCGTGGGAGAAACGGCAAGTGACTCAGGGGGCCCAAATAATTAGTTGTTCAATGTCATGCCATTTAGGGGGCTCTATTGGATTACTTCAGCTCAAGATGGCTGCTATTTGGGCTGCTCGAAAATACTGTGGAATGGAGGGAAGCCCCAGCCCACCTAGCATCCTTTCGCGAGTTAGAAGCTTACTGTAACGCCCACCTGGTTCCCACGGGGGCGCTGATCTAGTCTGGATTACTGCTGCCTCTTCTAGCGTGATGCGCAGGACCCGGAACACCGATTGGACAGGACCTCCAAATCGTGCTTCCTTGGCCCGTAGGAATATCCTTCTGCAGATGAGAAAGGGGATTAACAGTCTGCAGAATGGTGTGCTAGCTCCCCTCTTCCCCCTCCGTTCCTCTCTATTCCTCCAAACCCGGTTTAAGCTCACCTTATGGTTTGGAAGGTTGAACTCTCCATCCTGCTTCTGGTGCAGGGGCGCTTGTTCGTCCAGTTACTTCACTGGTTTTCAGAATGGCGCTGGCAAAATCCACTTGACTTTCCTGAGCGATGCGCCGTAAGTATGAAAGTTCAAGTGAGGCCCCCTTTATGCTGTCTTTCTCACCTGTGATCTGTCCTTTATTTCAGGTGCAGAATGAAGGCGATGCGTCGAGGGGTTAACCTGCCGAGGTGAGTAGTAATGAGGGCGATCCCTCTAGATGTCCTTATCATTCCTCTGAAATGTCTCTAGTCCTTTCCCCATAGGGGCCGGGGTACGGTACCTGCCAACGGGGCGGCGCCGACCCGAAATGTGGAAGAAAAGCCGGTAAGTATTATGGCTGTTAAAAGGTGAGCAGAAGGACACACAGAAGGAAAGCCTGATTGTTTCTTCCTCTCTCCCCTAGGTGCAGAGATGTGGCGTCCGATGCTGACAGCCGTGATGGAGCCGGGAGATGTCTCAAGGACAGGACAGGTGAGTGAAGCGTGGCGCTGCAGCGAGCAACGCGATGCTTTTAAATTGAAGTCTTCCTTCAGGGATGCTGGTGAGAAGATTCTGGATGCAGGTAAGAAGCTTGAAATAAATCCTTGGTTTTCACCTTTCTCTTCTCTTCCTTCCTTGCAGGTCTTCCAGGTTCAAGACGGGCGTGGCTGTAGCCCAGGAGCAGGAGCAGACACGGTGAGCGTTAAGCTGCAGGAAGCAGAACAACGCGAAGCATGAGCTGCTGTCTGGGCGTGGCTTAAATAGCCTCCAAAGAAGTCCCAGGTATATATCCTTCACCAACTAGGAATGTATCCTTCCCTCGCCACGCCCGAGTGAAAAAATAGTCCCTATGAAAAAATAGTCCCTTTAAGGTCTCAGGGAGGCCTGAAGCGTGCAGCATGGTCTGCATCAGGTAAGTGCACAAAACACCTCCCTTTATGAGCCTGGCGCCTATGGCGCCAGGACTGATGTCCAACATGAGCCTGGCGCCAAAGTCGCCAGGACTGAGTCCAAAGAGTCCCTATAAGGGGCCGCTGGGCTTTTACCCGAGGGCATGATGCCTGTTTCCGGGGGTGCTGGGCCTGGCCTGATGCTCCGGGGGTAGGCATCATGACACTTACGCTGGATTGTTGGCATTTATTGCTGCCATATAAAACGGCCTATTTTGAGGGGATTGGGTCCTCCGACGTATTCCAAATCTATGACGGGTAATGTCCACAGCTGTGCTGCTTTGGAAAATATTTGGCGTCTGTGTCCTACGTCGATGACGTTGATGCGCCGTCCCCGAGGACCTCCTCCGACGGCCGACATCACCCGATGTGATAAATAGGACGCACGACGCCCATAGCATCAGTTCAGTTTTTTCCGCGAACATGTTCGCTTCGTGAATCTTGGTACGCCTCGACTCTTTGGAGTTTGCTGTATTCTTCTCGGTTCATGGCGATGTCTACTTTGTCTTCAACCCTGCGTCCGGGCTTCAAGAAATGAGGGGACTGTGCGTCCAAGATGTCGGTCACGGACTTGCACGACGCCTGCCTCTGGTGCCTCGGGGAGGCCCACGATATGGACGACTGTGTCGACTGCCAGTCGCTCACGGCCAAGGCCTTGCGGGAACGCAAGAAGAAGCTGTCGGTAGGTCGGGTGTCTAAGCCCCGGAAGTCGAGGTCTACGGGGCTTTCGACGGATGACTCGAGAGGCGACTCTCCGCGTCATCGTCGGAAGTCCAGTGGGTCTCCTTCCAGGAGTCGGTCTCGCCACTCCTCCGCCTCTTCGAGGCATTCCAGGAAGCGCCGGCATCGGTCACCTTCCCCGTCCTCTTCCGAGGACTCTGCCCGTCGGTGGGTCGCTTCTCCCACCATGCAAGCGACACCGGAGGAATGGGCTTCCTTCGGGAAGCAGATGTTAGCGATTCTTGAATCGCAGGGCACCGGTCCGTCCGTGCCTCCGAGTGGGGTCGGTCGGCACTGGTCGAGAGACACCGCTCGTACGCCTTCGGGCTTGGGTGGTCGGCACGGCTCGCGGGAAAGGTCCCGCTCGGACAAGGGTAGCCGTTCTCGCAATGCCCGTTCCAGGTCCCGGTCCTCGACGCGCTCGAGACCGCGTAATCTTGTGCCGTCTTCGAAGAAGACGTCGACGCCTGTGGTGCTGAGGTCGTCGACAATTTCTCTCGAGGCTCTGCCTCCAAGGGGGTCGTCGATGCTGTCGGCACCTAGGTCGTCGAGAGACACGCTCGGAGCTCCGGCTTTCTGGCCTGTGTCGACGCCGTCGATGCTGGCGGCGCTGCAGCTGACGGCGACGCCGATTCGCTCGACATCGACGCTGTTTCTGTCGATGCCTGCGCCGACTCGTTTGGCGCCCTTGACGCCTTTCGAGGCGGTGGTGTCGGGGGGCCCCGTGGCACGGGGTTAGCCCCTAGAAAGGCTCTGGCTAAGGTCAGGCATAGCTTTGGTCCCCAGGTGTCTTCCTCTCACAGCCTGGAGTACATTTCAGAGGGTGATGAAGGCTCTGATGAAGGCTTGGTTCCGGTTACAGTACCTGATGAGCTTCTCTCGGGCCTTAGCCAGTTTGATGACCTGAGGCAGTCACTGCATGATGCCAGTGGACTGGACACCTCTCCGGAGGTGGAGTTTTGCAGGCCGGAGCCTGGCACTCATGCCGAATCTTCATACCGGCGCCTTATGTCTCGGGTCACCGAGTACTAGGGATGGTCGGCTCCCCCAGGGGAGTTCGTTCAGGATGATCTCACGGACATCCTTGATCTTAGTCCCCCCACTGACCCGGTACTGCCGTTTCATATGGCTCTGCAGAGAAGGGTGGCGGCGGCTTGGACTGCTCCGGAGAGTCTTCCGGCAGGGGGCAAGTCTTTGTCGCGAAAATACCGTCCAGCCAGTAGCGACCCCTGCTACTTGTCCAGGCACCCCACTCCGGAGAGTTTGGTGGTGCAGGCGGCTACGGCCCCGGCAAAGCAGGCATCGTATCCTACCATCCCTCCGGATAGGGACGACAAACGTTCTGACGGCTGGGCGAAGAAAGTGTTTTCTTCAGGGGGGTATGGCGCTTCAGGCGGCCAACTCCATATGTGCCTTGTCTCGTTTCACACACACCCTGTGGAACATATTCACGAAGGGGACGAAAGGGATGGTTTCCTTGCTATGGTTCAGGATGGCAAGGATGCCATGTGTGAGGCCGTTCAGTCGGGTTTGGACATGGCAGATTGTGTAAGCCGGTCCATGGCGGCGAGCACCGTAATACGCAGGTTTGCGTGGTTGCAGAAGTGGTTGGGTTCGCTCCTGATGTGCAGTCCTAGCTCCTCAACATGCCCTTTGACGGTGAACATCTTTTTGGCAGCAAGGCGAGAGCCTTGAGAGGTTGCAGACCTCCAAATCTTCAGCAAAGTCGTTGGGCGCTGCAGTTCGACAACCTCCGCCTTTTCGTCCTAGGGGACAACAATGGAGGGGAGGTTCCTTTCGCTATTACTCATCCTTCAGTAAAGCGAGAGGAGCTAGCAGTCAAAGAGGCCACCGTAAGAGTGCCAGAGGTGGAAAACAGGGTACTCGAGGTGCTAAGGCCGCTCGGGCAGTTGCCTCTTTGCCCTCAGGCAACGCCGCAGCCGCTACCACTCAGTCATGAGGCCAGGTCCCATGGTTCGCCGGTTGGGGGAAGGCTGGCGCAGCATCTTGCAGAGTGGTGCGCCATTACTTCAGATGTGTGGGTTCTGGAGATCATAACCCACGGCTACTGTCTTCCCTTTCGGCAGAGGCCTCACGACAATCCACCTGGGAATCTCTTTTTGAAGAGTCCGGATCCGCTCCTTGCGCAGGAAAGGCGCCATAGAACTGGTGCCTGTAGCGGAGAGGAACAAGGGATGGTATTCCCCTTATTTTTTGATTTCGAAAAAAGATTGGGGGATTGAGACCCATCATGGACTTGCGCGGTTTGAACAAATTCCTCAGGAAGGACAAGTTCAAGATGGTTACTCTCTCTCAAGTCCTCCAGGCCCTTCAACTTCAGGATTGGTTTGTGTCTCTCGACCTCAAGGACGCTTACTTCCATGTGCAGATCCATCCAAAGCACAAGAAGTACCTGAGGTTCGCGGTTGGTGACTCGCACTTTCAGTTTCGGGTCCTGCCGTTTGGATTGACCTCCGCCCCAAAGGTTTTCACCAAGCTCATGGTGGTGGTGGCAGCGCATCTCAGGAAAGGGGGGATTCAAGTCTACCCCTACCTGGACAATTGGTTGATCAGGGGGAGCTCTCCCGAGCAAGTCCTGGATCATCTGTCCGTCACCTGCCACTCCCTTAACAAGCTGGGCTTCTCCCTCAATTTAAAGAAGTCCCATTTGACACCAACACAGCGTCTCCAATACATCGGAGCTGTGCTCGACACATCCCTGGGGCAGTGTTTTCCTCCCCAGGTGAGGGCTCTTCACATTCAGCAGATGGTGCACAAGTTTCAACTTGCCCAGAATCTCCCAGCGTCCGAGTTCTTGAGACTGCTCGGCCTCATGGCATCCTGCATTCTTCTGGTGCCAGAGGCTCGTCTGCGGATGAGATATTTGCAGTGGGCACTCAAGCTCCAGTGGTCTCAGTCTTCCGGCAGGCTGTTGGACCCTGTTCAGGTGCCACCCTCGGTCGCCCAGGACCTTCTGTGGTGGGCCGTCGAAGGCAATCTGATGAAGGGGCCCCATTTTGGCTGCCCTGGCCGCAGGTGACGATCGTGACGGACGTATCCCTCACGGGATGGGGAGCTCATGCCAACGAGTTGACAGTCAGCGGTCGTTGGTCTCCATCGGAGTCCAGACTCCATATCAATCTGTTGGAGCTGAGGGCCGTCAGGCTTACCCTGAAGGCTTTTCTGCCGACTGTGCGAGGAAAGAGTGTCCTGATTCTAACGGACAACACGGTGGCCATGCACTACCTCAACAAAAAGGGGGGGGGGGCAGGGCCACTTCCTCTGTGCAGGGAGGCGATGCAGCTCAAGTTCTGGGCCATCCAGCAGGAAGTTTCGATCTCAGCTGTTCATCTGGCCGGAGACGACAACGAGACGGTGGACGCACTGAGCAGGCAGAGCACGATCTCTCACGAGTGGGAGCTGGCTCAGGAGATTCTCCTGGAGATCTTCGCCCTTTGGGGGACCCCTCAAGTGGATCTCTTCGCCTCCAGTGTCAACCGGAAGTGCGAAAGGTTCTGCTTGCGGGAATTTCCTCCAAAAGGAGCCTTAGGAGACGCGTTCGTGGTGCAATGGTCATTCCCACTGCTGTACGTGTTTCCTCCAGTCCCCGTCATCCCGCAAGTACTGCGGAGGTTACCGAGGTTCGGTTCCCGGATGATCCTCATTGCTCCGGCGTGGGTCCGGAGGACATGGTACCCGGACCTTCTCGACTTGTCCATCTGCCCTCCACGTCGTCTTCCCTACCGAGACGATCTGCTCTCACGGGAGGGGGGTCAGGTTCTCCATCCAGAGGTCAGATCCCTCAACCTTCACGCTTGGCTTCTGAAAGGTTGAGGTATAAGGATTGGGACCTCCCTGAAGACATGATGGAGGTGTTCCTCTCGGCCTGGCGGCCGGCAACAAAGTCTCTGTACCATTGCCGTTGGAGAAAGCTCCGTTTGAGCCTTTGCATTCTTGCCCTTTGAAACTGTTAACTCTGAAAACTGTGTTTTTGGTTGCGGTTACTTCCGCTCGCAGAGTGAGTGAGTGAGTTACAGGCACTTTCAGTTAAGCCACCCTTCACTGACTGTGTTTCATAAGGACAGGGTTGTCCTTAGAGTTCGTCCTTCCTTTCTTCCGAAGGTGGTTTCGGAATTTCATTTGAGCCAGAAGGTTGTTCTTCGGGCGTTCTATCCTCCTCCACATCCTGGTAAGGAAGAGGAGAGGCTCTATAGGCTTGATCCTAGGAGAGTGTTGAGCTTTTATATTTCGCGCATGTCCCGGGTCAGAGTGGACGATCAACTTTTCATTGGTTACGCTGGAAAGCGTTTGGAACAAGCTGTGACGAAACAGTCTCGGATTATTTTAGCTATCTCCGAGTGTTACCGCTTGGCTGGTAAGGACCCTCTTGCTGGCTTGCGGGCCCATTCTACCAGGGTTATAGAAAACTCAAATGAGCGGACTGAATTAACAGTGGTCCTCTTTTTTGATAGGGGCTCGTGGGGGAGGACTGAATATCAGGAAGGAGACCAGGAGGGGTCCCACCGAGCTACCTCAAGATGTAGGCACTGGAGGTGACAGAACTATGTACCAACTTCAATGTGCTTATAGTCACATCTTAATCAACAAATGTAAAAAGATGGGGAGAAAAATGGTTCAAAAAATATAATCTTATTTTATTTACTAATTACTCATACATTAAAACAAGACCGACAGGTCACATTTGCAAATTTAGACAACATAAAACAAAATTAATGGGAAGACAATTCATTTAACACTTTTTTGTCCTAATGTTCACTCCTTGAATACATTCAATTTCAAAGTGATGTTAGTAACACATGGGTGACGATTCGTATCCGACTATTTGCAGGTCCCCATATACATTGTGTCGACATGAGGGAATCTGTTTCCAGCCTTCTTCGTAGTCACACAAATAGACTGTTAATTATTCTTGAATATTTTAGCCGATTGTGCAAGGCTTTCTTCAGGACACATCAACCCCGTATCTTACGGAGTGTACCAGTGTTATTGCAAAATTATCTCCACATATCTATAAAAAACCAGAGACAAACATATAAATATTTAACCGCACCATTTTCTCTCACATTTATCTTAGGCCATGGGTGAAACAATGCTGTCAGCCTCTCATTTTATTTTCGTGCACATCATGTACATTCGTTACTCAGATTGTACTGTGCCTCTTAACAGTCAGATCGATACATAATTAGTTGCAATTGATTAAAGTAAATGCTATCTTTCAAAGCTCTTGTTAGTTTAGCCCCATTTGTGGACTTCTATTCATGCTGAGTTAGTGCCAGAGGAAACGAACCAGGACAGGGGAGATGAAGGAGGGGGAGAGGAATGGAAGGGGGCGGGGGTTGGGGAAGGGACAGACAACAAGGGAGACATAGAAGTAACTTTTGTTTAACTCCATCAAACCATGTTGTAGAATGTCGAGTGAAAAAAGCCTACCTATGTGGCTCTTTATCATTTACAGAGGAACGACACGGTCAATCGTAAAGTGAAGTGCTTGTCGAAGACGGGCTGCTTATCGTGTTTGTACACAATTGTGAAGAAACACCAGGAACAAGGGACTCAGTAACTTGTTTATTAATAGTTACTAATTGGCAAATCAAAAGAACGCATATAACTGTGCCTACCTTTCGCGGCTCCGCACAGTAATTTAAATGGGTTAGTCTCTAACATCCAGTGGCTGAATATGTAGCGGTGGATCATTATGCGCGAACGCCTGCTGAGGGAAACACATATGTCATGCCAGATCGAACTCAAAACGCTGGTTGACAAAAACAGAGAAGCATGTGTCTACTTACACATAGCTTACTTTCTCTAGTGAGCTTGGCAACACTCAACGTCTCACAGCGAGGACAGAATTCGGCACAGGCTGCGGTGGTTTCTTTACTTTTTACACTCGCAAAGTCGTAGGTCGAGTTACGATGACTGGCTGGAATGTATCATACACCTACATAGACGACATCGCATAGTGTTGGACACCATTAGTGTTATTCTCAAGTGCAAGACGAAAACAGTGAAACGTGCCGGCAAGATACTTACTTTTTGGGGCAAAATGCCCAGATGAATACAGTGGAGCTGACGAGCACAGAAGCCGATAGAGTTCCGACCGAGAATCCACCCTGATTTTTTCACGTGATCACGCTGCACGCTATATAGCTAGGTCACGTGATGCATCTAGATACAGGGCTAGTCCGTGACAGAAACAATGACCATCCTTTCATGTCGGCCATGTTGGAGGTCAATTCCATACGCATTAAAGGCCATGATGTAGCCGAAGAGCAGCCGGCTTGACTCTATCAAATTGACAAAGTGCGTGGCCTCAACAGGTCGCAGTATCAGATCAGTGGTTAAATTAGATATAGTGGCAGGATAATCAAGTCATAAATTATTTGCGTATAAACACCTCCTTGCTTGGTACTTCTTTGGGAGTCTGTCATAGATATGGAATACGTCGGAGGACCCAATCCCCTCGAAGAACAAGTTACTTTCTTACCTGGTAACGTTCTTTCGATGGGATGGTCCGACGATGTATTCCATATCACTCCCTCCCTACCTTCCCTGCTGCAGAATTTCTTTCGCGTTTGCAGCTTGCGTCCCGCAAGGCCTTGTGTGTCGGACTGGCAGAAAACTGATGGCACACGTTTCGGGGAAAAAACTACAACTGAGGCTACAGGCGTCGTGCGTCCTACTTATCACATCGGGTGACGTCGGCCGTCGGAGGAGGTCCTCGGGGACGGCGCATCGATGTCATCAACGCAGGACGCAGATGCCGAAGATTTTCCGAAGCAGCACAGCTGTGGACATTACCTGTCATAGATATGGAATACGTCGTCGGACCATCCCATCGAAAGAACGTTACCAGGTAAGAAAGTAACTTGTTCTTCTTTTTGTAGCTTAAGAAGATCTCGCTCTGGGATCGGTATAGGGAGGGCGTGTAATGTGTATAAAAGCCTCGAGAGCAGAACCATTTTAACTGCGCTGATGCGTCCGAGCCAAAATATCTCTTGTGAGAGCCATCTCTGCAAGGATTGCTTAGAGTCTTTTAAGAGATTGGGGATATTGGCCTTCAACAGCCCCACATAAATTGGGGTCAAGTGCACACCCAGGTACGTGATGCATGTGCTCTTCCAGTGAAAAGGGTATGTATTCTGCAGAGTGGCAAAGGTGTCAGTGGTTTCTGACAGGTTCAAGCCCATTGATTTAGCTGTGTTTATTGTAAACCCTGAGACGGATGCGAATTGAGCAAGTAAGACCATGAGGGCAGGAAGGGTAGTTCTAGCCTCTCTCAGAAAACAAAGCACATTGTCCGCGTATAATGCAACTTTGTGACTTTGCCCTCCGACTTCGAACCCCTGAATCTTTGGGTGAAGATGAATCTGCTGGGGCATGGGTTCCATCGCTAACGCGAATACCAATGGAGATAGCGGACATCCCTGTCTGGTTCCCTTACCCAAGGCTATCTGGGTCGACCACTGTGAGTTAACTCGTACTCGGGTTGAAGGGATCTGAAAGTTTGACAGGATTAGTCTAGAACATTTTGGGCCAAAGCCCTTTAACACCAAATTCAAATAGTCCCAGGACATGCTATCAAATGCCCAATGGGCGTCTAGAGATAATATTGAGAGGGGGCCCGGGGTTGTGGGGGCCAAGGCTGTCAGATCTATTCCTTGGCGGATGTTGTCGTGTGCAGACCGACCCTGAATAAACCCAGTCTGGTCCTGATCTATTATAACTGGCAACACATCCCCCAACCGCCGGGCTATGATTTTGCTGTAGAGCTTTGCATCAGTATTGAGCAAGGCCGTAGGGCGGTAGGATGTGCACTCTGTTGGGTCTTTCCCAGGTTTCAGAATTAGGGTCGTGGCAGACTCAGCCATTGTCTGCATAATGGTACCTGTTTCCCATAAAGTTAAATAGCTTCGTGAGGTGGGGTGTGAGTTCTGCATTGAAGGTCTTATAAAATGTATTTGAAAACCCGTTTGGGCCCGTGGCTTTACCGAGGGGAAGAGATTTGATTGCAATTTCCACTTCCTGTGTGGTTATTGGGCCTTCCAGAGGATCCCCTAGAGCCTGTGGAACTTGCGGGAGGTTCGCATTTGTTATGAAGTCTTTGTAAATCTCCTACGTGCGGAGTTGCCTGTTCCCTAAAAAGGTTTTCAATAATCTGAAGTTTGCCATCCTCCGAGGAGACATATCTGCCTTCAACATCTTGTAGGGTGTCTATCCTGTTTCGCTTTGTCTGTTTTTTTCAATTTAGCTGCCAGTAATTTGTTGGCTTTGTTCCCCCTCGTATAAAAGTATTGCTTAGTGAGCATCATATGGTTAGATGTCTTCACCGTGTGGTGTGCCTCCAGCGCCTTCCGAGCTATCCGCAGATCTCTCAAAGAGCGTTGCCAGCCCTTCTCTTTATGTATCTCTTCAAGCCTGTGAGCGTCTCCCTCTAATTGAACTTGCAGTAGCCTCCTGGCCCCCTCCTTTGTGCCTCTGTTCAATCAGGTGCCCCCTAATCACTGCCTTGCTAGCCTCCCATATCGTGTCCTAACTCATGTTGCCAGTATCGTTCTCATTAAAGTATAGTTAAATAGCCTCCCTTATACGAGTTTGAATTAATGGATCTTCCAATAGGAAATCATTTAGTCGCCAGGGGGGCTTTTGGGGTGGGGTTGCCTCAAGTGGGGACATTGTTAGCCTCACTGGTGCATGGTCTGAAAGGGCTTCTGGAAGTATTTCTGCATCTATCACAGAAGGGATTAGTGAGTCTGAGATAAAAAACATATCTAGCCTGGCGAACCTATTGTGAACCGCAGAAAAATAGGTATAGTCCCGCTCTTCCTGTTGGCAATAACGCCACATCTGAATGAGTGAGTGTTCCCGCAGCAGTGTCGTAAGTGCTCTAAAGTTACTCTTGTCATTGGCTGTTGGGGGCAATGTTTTATCCATTAAGGGGTTGATTACTGCATTAAAATCACCACCCAAAATTATTTCCCCCTCTGCATGATCAGACAGAGCTTTAGATAATTTTGCAAAAAACACATCTTTCTTAGCATTCAGTGCATCTATGGAGACCAGGGTAATTATGCGCCCATCTAACATGGCCACTACCATTAGGAACCTCCCCTCTTCATCTCGCACCACCTCCAGTGTCCTGAGAGGAATGCCCTTGCGCAGCAGAATGGCAACCACCCGTTTCTTCAAGCCGCTGGAAGCGAAAACTTTGTAGGGTAAAGCCTGTTGTTAAGGCGAAATTCATCAGTGGGCTGAAGGTGGGTTTCTTGAAGAAATAGGAATGCTGCATCTAGGGTTGCTAATCTATGAAAAAAGGCGTTACGTTTTAGGGGTGAGTTTAAGCCTTGCACATTAAGGGTAATACATTTAACATCCGGGGTTGCCATTCTGGATTCGCTCAGGCTTTTGTGACCGTTTAGTGGCAGTGTTTCATGCCCCTGGGAGAACTCTCTAGTTCGCCGTCCATCTCGCAACCCTCCTGGTTGTGCCCTATAAATATCATGCCTTATATGATGACCAGCAGAGAAGTCAGCGAGGGAGGGGTCATGAAAGAGGCTCCCTCAGAAACACTGCGTTGTGGTGCAGTTTACAAGTATTATGAGGTGTGTGGGGCCATAAACCAGGCCCATTGACATTGTGATAAAAAAACAAAGGACATAAAGAAAACATTCAAAACAGGATAAATGAAACACCATAGTTTAAGCTCGTATCAGCCTCAATTTTCCAACTAACATGAACCATAACAGACGCCATCCACTCAGGTGCCCAAATCCACTATTCTACGAGAACTTCAATCACCATTAGTTCACCTAGTATTTAGCATTCAGGAAGCGTGTCTCCCCATGTTGCGCGTGTCTCCGCAGGTTGTTCTCGAGATCTGCAGGCAAGTCCAAAGTGAAGCTTTGCCATGGTCCCCTTGTCCAATGAAGCTTAAGTAAGCAGTGTAAAGGGCCATTGGAGAAAAGAGCGGGCATATGTCTCTGGGCCCACTTGGCCAGCAGCTGAAAGTCCCGCTTGTCAGATTGGCTTTATTCCACAACACTCCCAGAATCCTCAGACTAGAGAGGATACCATTAGTTGGGCATGAACAAATGAGAAGCCTAATCTTCCACCTTGTTGATTATTGTCAGGCCAGGTGTTTCCCTGGTTCAGCTCGCACTGAGATTGTCCCCTTCTGACATCAAGGGGGACTCTGGCTCTCGCCGCTTAATCACGTCTTACGTGGCTTCCGTTTCCTGGTGCGGGGTGCCCCTAGTCGACGCCAGCCCCGGGGCTTTCTCTGCCTGTCCTTTGGTTTGGGGCTGAAGGCTGAGTCCATCGAGTCCTGGGTGTGAGGCCTAGAGGCATCTTCGTTGTTTGACTCAGACAATAGCCTGCTTGCCTCGTCCTCTGAAGAGATTATGTAGTGCTGATTGTAAAGGTCAAAAGTTTACTTGCATGTGAACCCCCAGCGGTATCGAATCTTTTTAGCTTGCAGCTAGGCCTTCACCCTCTGTAGCCGTCTTCGAGTTGCAAGTGTGTATGGGGAGAGGTCTTGGGAGAGCTGGAGCGTTGACCCCCGGAATCGTACTGAGTCCGACTTCCTGGCTGCTAACATGATCTCTTCCTTCTGGCGGAAGAAGTGCACACGGGTAAGGACATCCGGCAGTAGATTTGTTCTTAGCTGGGCCGAGGAATATACCCGATGGGTCCTGTCCAGCGTCAGCTCTTCAGAGGGTGGAAGATCCAGGAGGGATTTAAAAAGTCTTTCCACGTATTCAAAAACATCTTGATCCGAGATTTGCAGAGGGATACCACGAAGGCGCATGTTATTCCTCTTTGACCTGTTTTCAAGGTCCGCCTGTTTTGCCCAGATGTCCTCCAGCTGCTCCTCAATGACCCTCACCCTTTCCATGAGGACCTCGCTGTCGTGCGTTTGCTCACAGGTTATGTTCTCCAACTCAAGGCCCCCAAGGTGCGCCGTCAGATACGCAAGTGATTGGGCTAGGGAGTCTTTTGAGGTTTTAATTTCTGCTTTGATTTTCTCGTTAATGTCTTGCTTAAAGGTCTTTAACATCTCCTCAAAGTCACTTCTGGAGAAGGCCATGTCTGAATGTTGCATCACAGACGGTGCTGGGTGGATGTCAGCTGTGTGAGCAAGAAGAAATTGCCGGCTCCGGTGTTAGGAATGCCTGTATGCCATGCACTTTCCGCTTTCCTGCAGCTTTAGGCATTGCCAGTGGCTCTAATGTAATTGTGTTAGTGCGCATGCAGCGCAGGGGCTTATAATTGGTTAGAAAGCTCCAAAAGAGAACGGAAAATCCCACCAGGAGCTCAGCGGGTATTGATCACGTTCCCCTGGCTCGGATCACATGGGGCAGTGGGGGGTTTCTTTTCCCCAAGGTTCCCTTGCCTGCCGCAAGACCGTTATTGGGGCCCATGCCTCCACCGACACTCAGCTGAAGAACCCAAAAGTGCTAGCGGGTGAGCCTGCATCCCCCTGCTGGGCGGCCTTCCCAATGGTCTCCCCAGGGGCGTGCAGGCACCCACCTTCTGTCTGCAGCTCTTGTACGCCAGTATCACTCAGGGCTGCTTGTGAACCAAGATAACCGGAGGAATGGACCTGCACTTGCTGTCTCCGAGGGCCTCCAATGGTGTCTGGGTTCAAGGCGGTCGACCTGATGCAGTATGAGGAGGGGTGCCCACTGAGCCTGCCACGGGCCCAGCAACAGGGAGGCAATCCGCAATGAGACGCGCGACGAGCACCGAGCGGCCGGTGATGAAGGGGCCGTGGTGTGGAGCGTGTCATCCACAAGCGCTCCAGTCCTCCAGTGTTCTCCTTGCAGTGCTTACCGCCCGATCCTGCTCAGGGTTCCGCCTCTTCCAGCCAGCAAGGAAGATCGGTGAGATCGAGCCGGTCCAGCGGGAATTCCACTCTCAGGTGCGTGGATCCAGGGGGAACAGTCCGCTCTCACCGGAGGCCCTCAGCCCAGCCTGCCCGCCCACCGCTCGCCCCGTCCGGCTCACCAGCTGGAAGGTCCATGCCATACGCCTCCGCAAAGAGCCACGCCGCGAGATGTCAGTTTATTCTTCGCTGTTCATTTCGGCTGGAGGGCTGTTGCGGTGGGCGCATACTGTGTTGGTCAGCCTGCTTAGGCATCAGCGCAGCTCGCCAGCCGAGTCAGGGCTCCAGCTCACCCGTTTTGGCGCATGCCGCCATTTTCTCCCAGGAGCTGCGCCGTTAAACTTTAGGAAAAACCTCCGAACCAGGGGCAATCAACTCTGCATACTTCATTCGGCAGACGCTGTACATCTCTGGCATCCATGTGATAAATATAGGGTGAAAAGTCTCGTCTCAGTGCTGAAGCATCTCATAGTTTGGGCACCTTATAGCAGAGCTCACGGCAAACACGACTGCATGGTGTGCCGCCTAGCCACGCCCCCTTCCTTTCTCTTTCTAACCTTGACTGGCACTGGGATGTGTTTAGTTACTCCCTTGGTAGCTTTTGTTATCTTTACACCATTCACTTGTACTGGGACGAGTACGTGTGGCTCCTTGGTAAACTCTGTTACTCTTCCAACATTCACTTGTACTGGGACGAGGGTGCTTGGTCCCTTGGTAATCTTTATTAACTTCACCCCCTTCTCGGGTACTGGGACGAGTATGATTCGTCCCTTGGTAATGTTTGTTAACTTCACCCCCTTCTCGGGTACTGGGATGAGTATGATTGATCCCTTGGTAATCTTTGTTAATCCTCCAACATTCACTGATACTGGGACGAGTAGGATTGGTCTTTTGGTAATCTTCTTTCAATTCTTTCAATTCGTGCCACTTCCCCCACCCATGTCTCCTGCGATTCCTGTCATACAGGATAGGCATCACAAGTTCTTCCGGCAGGGTCAGGTTTACACGTTTGATAGAACTTACATGGACTTCCTCTTCTTCCTAATGCCTTACGCAGCTCTGCAGAGCCGTTTCTGGTACAGTCTCAGCATTGTCCACAGACCGCTCGTTCTACCCCATCTGGGTCACACCACTGCCTCCGGGCCTTCTTTGGATTTTGGGTTAGGTCGTCTGTTTCCGACCGCCTCTCTCTTTTCTCGGTCTGCGCCCCTTGCTCCATAAGAGGCAGCTCCTTATTTTCAGACTGTTTCCTCAGATTGGATTCAAATCTCCCAGATTCTGGGAATGAGATATCTTTCCATTGGTCCTTCATTGCTTTTTATGAGAAAGTGTTGGACCCTCAGCAGCATAGTCTCACAGTCCTTTGTCTCTTTCCATGGCGTGTTCATCATGCTTTGCCCTATCTCCTTCGTCTTTGGCTGCCAACCACTAATTAATCTTCATGGTTCGCCTTCTTCTTCTTCTTCTTTTCTTCTTCTTCTTCTTGTTTTTCTTCTTCTTCTTCTTCTTCTTCTTCTTCTTCTTCTTGGTTGATTACCGATAACATTACAGTAGCAAATAGTGACTGGTTTTGAGGGGAGTTTTTGATTCTTTAATGTTATAGTTACCTCCTCAGGAGAGGTTATAGGGAGTTCCTGGATGGAAGGGGAGTCTCTCCCTGTGAAGACCTGCTGACCATCACCCCTAGGGGTATTGTTACGTAGCGGGCTCACCTCCATAGCCTCTGAGAGAAGGGCTCCTCTCTGGGGAGAAGTGACGAGATCCTGTCAACCGTCACACACTGCTTTTTAATTTAGCTAGACATTTGAATTAGCCACTGTATTAAATGTAGCAGTTCATAAGAATATGGCTTTTGTTTTGAATTTAGCTGGATATTCGTGTCTGCTACTACTATACATTTTAGCAGTACACTAGACCATAGCCTATAGCTGGTCATTACGAGTTGGGCGGTGTGTGTTAAATGCAGCGGTATTAACATATACCACTGCATTGCCGCAACTATGAGTTGGGTGGAAAGTTGGAGGATTCACCTCCAGCTATGAGCTGGAGGTAAATCCGCTGACTTTCCGCTCATTTGCAGTGGAATTACCGCAGTGGAATTCTGCCGAGAAAGCCCCATAGTCCAATGGAATCTGAAAAAAATGGGAATTTACTCTTCCACCTCCGCTTATAATCGGGCAGTAATTCTGCTGGACCAAGTGGCGGTAGCGATAATTCCATTGGGCAGCATTCCGGCGGATTTACCACCAGAATACCGCCCAACTCAAAATGACCCCCTATGTCTTGAATTCTGCTGGATATCTGAGCTAGAGACTGCTTTTAAAGTTAGCAAGATATTTCAGTTAGCCACTGCTCTAAATTTTAGCTGGACATTTGAGGTAGCCACTGCTATTAATTTAGCAAGACATTTGAGTGAGCCACTGTTTTTAATTTTAAACTGTGCTTGTGTTTTGAATTTTTGCTGGAAATTTGTGTCCGCAGGATATCCGAGCTAGCCACTGCTTTAAATTTCAGCTGGACATTCGGGCTAGCCACTGGATTAATTTAAGCTGTACATTAGAATATAGCTTATGTTCTTAATTTAGCTGTCTACTTGAGTCAGCCACTGCCTTGTTTCTGGCTGAATTAACTATATGTTGAATATATCCACTGTTTGACTATAGCCTGATGTTACCTGCCTCTGTGCTACAATGAACCTAGCTGCATCCCAAGCATAATCCCTATCACCACTCATCCCCTGATAGTCACCAGAACAGACGCAGCAATCTTTACATCATGCCGACCAACTAGACAGACTAGAGGGGCACTTTGGTGTACGAGAAGACGTCCATTCTCCCTGCCCGCCAGGTTCCCCCGCACTCACTACACATCCTGCCATCTGGGGGAACACTACCCACCACACCACACCCCACCATCAACCCCCTAACCCTCCCTCACTTCCCTGACCCACCCCTCTGCCCACAGACCCCCGACTACCTCAGCCTTCCCATACTTAAGTGCTGCTTGGGAATCCCTTGCCAGCACCCACTCATCGGCAGACCCGCCAACCCTAACACACACACACTACAGGCACCCAGGAAGTCCCTCATACACAGAATCTGCAACACCCAGACCATCTCATTTCTGCACACCTCGCCTTATCTGCCCCCTATATTGTTACCCACACCATACCATCCCCATCTCTCCCAACCCAGTGAAGTCCCTCTTCAACAATTCCTTCAACACCCCCAGCACGTAACACCTCCCAGCCACCTCAACACTCCCAGGGAAATCAGCAACTCGGCCTCCTCCCCAACCTCACACCCCTCATCTCGCCCTTACTCCACTCACCAACACCATCTCTCGTTGACCCCAGTCACTACCCTGTACCCTCCCCGGCACCACCACCCTCATCTGGGTCCTCACCTTCAGCTCCTTCGCACTCTCTCCCTTCTCTCCCCGCCAGACCTGACGTCCCCCCAAAACCCCACACATAATGAACACTCTTTCCACAGACTGTAAGACTGCTCAGACTCTCCACCCTCAATCACAACAGCAGAGACAATCGGCCTCCTGTGAACAAATACTCACTTTCTTCCTACATTGGCTCCACGTTCCCTACCTTTGCCCTTACTGACATCACAGCCCTCTCCACCTCCCACACCCTCCACATATACACGTCACCCTCGCCACTGTGAGGCCTCAACTAGACGATCCCCTCTACTACCACTCCCATCCACCCTTCCCGACCCTCCTCCGCTTGTATCTCCAGTGGCCAACAATCCCCCCTTCCTTCTTACTCTCAGCAACGCCAGATCTATCACCAAAAACAGATATGACATATATGTCTTAATCTCCTCTGAAAGCCCAGACATCGTGTTCATCACAGAAACATGGTTCTTTGATGACTTCCGACCCATCTCACACAAGGCATTCCCCCTGACTACACACTCATCACTCACAACAGAACTAGCAGAGCAGGTGAGATTGTAATCCTCCATAAACCTCACCTATCTTTCTCAAACACTGAGGCACAGGCATGCAACGCAGATTGAGAATCGCTCCCAGTGAAATTCATCATCAACCCCTCGGTCACCCATAGCTTCTTACTCATCTATAGACCCCCGCTACAACAGGCACATCGCTAATGCCCTAAGCGACACCCTAGCGACCATCCTGGTCTCCCACCTCTCCCTCACCCTGCTTGGAGACCTCAACATATGGTTCAATGCCCCAGACAACCCCATGACACGATTACTCCCTGGACAACCTAGAAGCCCTAAACATGACTTAGCAGGTAACCGGTGCCACTCACATGGCAGCATTTACAGCTTTCCCAACCTTATCTTCACAGTCCCCTCACAAATGCTCATATGATAGGATCATGCACCCATTACATTCTCGCTCCTGTCACCCATTCCCTCGCCACACATGGCTAACACTGGACCTTCCAACCACGTCCCGCTATGGAACAAGGTCATAGTAACCCCGGACCTGGCCGACTCCCTTCTCTCCTCCCTCCCCAACCTACCAGTCTAGGGAGGACTATCTTCTATCAGTCACTTTGACCTATGGCTCTCCAATGCCGTTCTACCTCTCACACCCCTCAAGTTCAAACTCCAATAGAGAACGCCCATTACCCAGATGGTTTCCCCCTCTCCTCAAATACCTCGAAGCACTCAACCACTACTTTGCACGCAGATGGCGTGCCGACCCATCTCCCCATAACAGAACAGCCTACGCCCATCAGACCCATGTCTACAAAGCCGAAATCCAGAAGACCAAAACATCCTTTTACGGGAACAGAATCTCCAATGCCAGTAACAGCAGCAAGGAACTCCACAACATTATCACAGAATTCATGGCTCCTCCTTGTATTTCCCCATCACACATCTCCCAATCTCTCTGTATTGCCCTCTCGGACCATTTCTACAACATAGAGGTAGAAAGAACCCTCACCATTGGCATTAAACTAGCAGTATTCCCACCCCATCTACCTACAGCCCTGCATGAACCCTCTAACTGTACCCCCTCCCTATCTTCTCTTTCTCTCCCATATCTAGACACAAATCCTTAAACTGCTTTCCAGCAGCCATCTGTCCGGATCCCAGAGTGACCCATGCCCTCCTACATGCATCAGAGAAATCTTTACCTCAACCTTTGCAGAGGCATTGCAAGATCCATCCTTAATTCTTCCCTCACCTGAGGCATATTCCCAGCATCATTTAAAACAACACACGCCAAACCACCCCTCAAAAAAACCCTCACTTGACCCCCTCCTTCCAGTCAATTACAGACCGATTTCTAACACCCGTTTCTTAGCCAAACTCCCTGACCGAACAGCCTACTCTCAGCTCTGTACTTTCACTGAATACAACCACCTTCTCGGACACGCCCAAGCCGACTTCAGACCCAGCCATGGAACTGAATCATCCCTAATCTCCATATGGGATGACCTCAAATGCACCGCAGACACAGAGGGCTGTGCCGCACTCATACTCCTCGTCCTCTTGAGGCCTTCAACACCATCGACCACAGCATCCTCATTGACACACTCCACTCCCTCGACATTAGGAACACAGCACTAAGGTGGATCTCTTCATTTCTCTCCAACAGATACCAAATCACCCATCTCCCTTATTCCCTTCACCTCAACCGCCACCCGGCAACAACAGAGTCCCACAAGGCGCTTGCTTATCACCTCTTCTCTTCAGCTTCTACATGCTACGACTACGCTGATGACACCCTCATCATTTCCAAGATACCCAAGTCCGTCTCCATCCCCCACCCTGACCTCTCATCCTGCCTCACAGACATCCAAAAGTGGATGACGGCCAACCATCTCCTCTTCAATCCCACAAAAACAGAAATAATACTCTGCGGGAAGACAGCACTCTTCCCCCGACCCACCCCCTGACCTTCTTCCTTACTCCCCCCCTCACCCGCTGCATCCACTGTAGTAAAAGACCTGGGATGTACCATGGACACTAACCTGACACTCTCCCACCACATTAACACTGTGTCTAAATCTTGCTACCTACACCTCTGCACTCGGACACATCTACCCTTACCTCTCCTAACGCCACAGAGTCAGTGCAATCTTGTCCATTGTCCTCTCCAACCTAGACTATGCCAACTCGCTCTACCTGGGTGTCCCTGCTTATCAACTCAAAAGGTTTGAAGGGTTCAGAACTCTGCCGCTAGGCTTCTCCTTGCCCTCAGCCCCAGAGAGCACACACCCCCACCCTCTGTATCCTACACTGCCTCCTGGTCAGACGATGGGCTGCTTTCAAAGCTATGTGCATCACTCACTGCGCCCTCCACAAGACAGGCCCTGAATACCTTCAACAGAAAATCACCCGCTACCAACCCAACAGAAACCTGCATTCAGGCACTGCACTCCTCCTTGTGATCCCCACCTTCAAATAGACTACAATAGGAGGAGCGTCCTTCTCCGTCCGGCCCCCACTATTTGGAATTCAAAGCTGCTTAACATCCGACGCATAAAGGACCACCTGGCCTTCCGGAGGGCCCTCAAGACATGGCTATTCCCCCTACCACTATGACAAACTGCCCTCTTGAGCTAGTCAACCACTTCAGGTAGGCCGGAGGAGCAAAGAACTTCCATGAAATCACTGAATGACAGTAAGAATAATCTAACAATCTTCAGCAGAACACAGGAGAGAGTACATGCCACATCTACAAAGCCAAGAAGCCAGCCAGAGAACACAGGTACGTTTCACACTCCATGCTTATGGAAGATAGCCGAAGGCAAGACAACCCACCCACACACATCTGCAGCCATACACCTTCCTGGCCACGGGTGGGATGCGGGGGCACTTCTTCAGAAACTCGAGGGTGTGCCCGTGGGCCTGGGCATCCAGCACCCATCGGTCGGTGGAGATGGACTCCCACACGCTGATGAACTTCGCCAGCCTGCCTCCCACCGGGGTGCTCAGGTGGGGGCCCGACGCTACGGCCGGTTCAGTCCTGCTTGGCAGCGGCCTTGCCGCTTTGGCCTCGTTGGCGATGACGACGAGATCCTCCCGACGTGCCGCGTCCTCTGTAGGCCTCCTGCGACGAGGAGTGGGCCGCCTGGCGGTACATCGAGAAGCTGCCGCCGAATCCTTTGGAGGCACCTTGTTTGCCTCCAGAGTTCCGAAAGGGCGGCTGTCGTTGCTGCAAGTTCCGGGCCGTCTCCGTGTCAGTCTTGATGGCCTGCAGCAATTCGTCCACTGTCTTGTCAAATACGTTATTCCCGTCGAAGGGCATGTGCAAAAATCTAGTTTGCACATCCTGATGGAAATCGGTCGCCTTGAGCCGTTAGCATCACACAGCACCTCTGCCATTAGAATTCAGCTTTCCCTCACAACATAAATTCGGTCTAGATGGACACATAATGGGTTCTAATTGTGACAAATCCTCAGATGTCGTCGCTTCTCCCCTAGGGTGAGCCCCTTCCCCTGGGGCCAGGGTGGTGCAGACACTACCCAATTGTTCCCCTGTGGGTGTACACATGGGAAGGGAACCCCTACGGGACGTTGGACGACCTTCCCCGGAGAATGTGGTATGGCCTTGATATACTCCAATCACCTCATCTTCCTTCCCTCTACAGGGACCACTAACTACCCAAGTCCATATATGTATCTGCCTACCCGACATGACTGAGATGATGGAGAGTAGTGGGAGTCTGTATGTCCCATGACTCTGACGAAGAAGAGGTGCAGAGCCATGCAGATCAGTGCTCCCATCCACTCAGAGCAGACTAGACAATATGATCGACACAGTGACATAAAAATGGAAGAAGGACTCACCAATAGGAGAGACCCACCCTGGAGGAACTGAGAGTTTTCGAATCCCATGGGAAGAAGGAAGACGCAGCAGAGGATGCGAAGAGTACCCGTCTGCCGAGACATCCCGAAGGTCTGCTGTGGTCAGGCTGGACCAGGTCACCAGAAGCGGTGCAGCCAGCTGGTTGAGAAGGCTGGAGTGAAAGAGCCACCTCGATCGTGCAACCCAGCAGCAGGAAGCCACTGCAGAGACGCTGCAGTCCCTAGGAGGATCGGAAGGCACCCAGAAGAGGGTGGGAAGACTGGTACGGTTGCAGGGGCCCCCGAAAGGCAAAGAAACAATATAATGCAGGTCTGGGACCCGCACCCCATGCAAAGTTGCATCCAGAGTCATTTTCTTTGTGGCGCTACCTGGGAGGATAGTGCGCCGGGGCTGCCACGTTTCCAAGGAGGGGAAACGCAGGGGTGGGAACCACATTTAGTAAAAGCAATACAGAGGAATTGTTGTATACAGAAAAAGACCTTGCAGGATAGTGAACCAGGTTGGCCAAAGCCAAGAAGAAACCATGTATGGATCTGGGGACCCCATCCAGTATGGCAACCCCTGAAGAGTTGTTACATTTAAAGCAACACCTGGCAGGATAGTGAGCCAGGTTTGCCGAAGCCAAGAGGAAGCCAAACCCGGGTCAAGGACCCATACAGAAAAGTCTAAAGGTGGCCAGGGGAAGGGAGTCATTATCCTGGTGTTGGCAAACCTGAGAGAGAAAGGAGGCCATGGGAATGGTGGTATCCCCCGTAGCCTTAAGAACTGTGACAACTAATAGTAGCCAGGGTAACGGAGACATTCCCGCTGGTGTTGCAAAGTCTAAGGAAGACCAGGGGAATAGCAGCATACACCCTGGTGTTGAGAAACTGACACATTAGGAATCCTTGAGAAGGCAGTCATTCTCCGGGGAACCCAATAGTGACACTAACTATGGGCAATAAGGAATGGTGTTTCAAGTCAGACATTTCATAATTTCCAGACTTTTTTTCATCTAAGGACATTTTAACTAGGAACTCTGATCCATAGTCCAGAAGAAGGGAGACGTTCTTCTGAACCAAGAAGAGACATTATTTCCTTAGATTAAGTGTAAGTGACGGAAATAGGTTTTTGACATGATGATGGACATTCTTTAGTTGCTTGGACATTCTGACACAACCCTTAGTATTTTCGTTGAGGCAAGGAAACCCCTCTTAGAGTTAGGGATAGTTAGGTTTGTCCTTTCTTTTTATTCCAATAAAGGTTTATAGCAATCACCATGCCACCTTTGTGTCAGTCTTGTACTTCTGCACCCTTACAGATGGTGTCAGGTGTGGGATGTGATCTAGTTGACACAAACTGGGGGATCGTGCAATTCACTAGGTTAAGTGACTGAACTTCCAATCCTTCAATAGCCACTAAAGAATCAATAGGATTTGATCTATCCAGTACCTGTGACATCATTATAGAACCAGGAGAAAGAGAGTTGATACCTACCGACCCCATCGTTGCCCTCCCAAAATGTACATACATAAGACTGGTTTCAAAATCAGGCCTT
The DNA here is from genome assembly GCF_040938575.1 of Ambystoma mexicanum. Classification (NCBI taxonomy): domain Eukaryota; kingdom Metazoa; phylum Chordata; class Amphibia; order Caudata; family Ambystomatidae; genus Ambystoma; species Ambystoma mexicanum. The sequence goes on along the minus strand of NC_090928.1, from coordinate 942,834,818 downwards.
GCATGGAAACATGGATTAGATGTAATGGCTGGGGTATTAGACCCAGACTATAGAGGAGTTGTTAAAGTGCTATTACAAAACAATGGCAAACACCCCTATGAAATAAAAACTGAAAAAAAGATTGCTCAAGGTATTCTTGAAAATGCCCTTTTTCAGAAGTTTCAGGTAGTAGCTGAGACAGATACCACCGAGAGAGGAACCAAAGGTTTTGGGGAGGCTGATCAAGACCCTGAACCCATACCTGATATAACCAGAAGTGAGAGTGTAGTTGGGGACACTGAAATAATCCCTGATTTGGCATTTGCTCAAAGAATTGATCTTGTCCTGACTGAGGCTTTCCTTATAGCTATTCCAGAACTGGAAAGTAGAGGGAAGGAAGGCCAGTTTTCTTCACCTGACAGGCTTTATTGTATAGAGGGGATACTAGCAGTGAGGGTCATCCTAGATCATAAATAGTTGTCCAGAGAAGTCATCGTAGAGTGGTGCTGGAAATAGCTCATGCCCACCTCATATCTGGACATTGCTAAAACACAGGGACCGTTGGTGAGTCGATTTTATTGGCTGGGGGTATATGCTGATGTTAAAAACCTCGTATCAACTTTTACATTATGTCAAAAGACTGCACCACATAATCCCCTATTAGCCCCATCAGACCCCGTACCCGTTATGGATGTCCCATTCTCCTGCATAGGGGTGGATATTGTAGGTCCCTTGGAACAGTCCAATATGGCAAATAAGTATATTCTAGTCATACTGGACTACGCCACCCACTACCCTGGGGTGTTCTCTATGTGTAGTAACACCTCTCAACAGATCCTCAAACTGCCTATACCTTTCCTATCACAGGTGGCGTTCCCGAAGGAAATTTTAACTGACCAGGAAAGAATTTAATTAGCAAAATCATGACCAAAGTCAAAAAGATATTGCAAATGAAGACCATGAGAACCTCAATATATCATGCTCAAACGCACAGTCTGGTCAAACGTTTTAACCAGACCCTTAAGAGCATGCTAAAAACGAATGTAAACTGATGGAAGAAACTGGGATATGATGGTTCATTGGGCCCTGTTCGCCATCAGAAAAGCCCCCAATCTTCCATAGGATTTTCACCATTTGAACTCTTGTATAGTCGGGACCCCAGATATGTGCTAGACATGTTAGGAGAAACATGGGAATAGAGGTAAGAAGCCATTTTACTGCTGTCCCAAACCGCACAGCGTATTAAAGAACAGTAAACCTAGTAAGGGTATAGTCCATGAACATCTGATTAAAGCCCAAAAATATGAGAAAACCCATCACGATAAGAAAGCTGTGACCTGGTCTTTTTCTATCGGGCAGAAAGTGCTGGTATTGCTACCCACCTCTGAGCATAAAATTCTGCCCCGGTGGTATGGCCCATAGGGGAGACATAAGATTTCCAGTTTATGGTCCTAAACTCTGGAACAGGCTCCCTCATGAGATCAGAGCACTCAAGTGTGTTTATCAGTATTGTAAAGCCCGTAAAACTCATCTCTTTAAATAAAGAGCCCACACGGTCCTAGGGTCTTGTTTTCTGCCTGCTTCTTCTGAGTTGGTTAACCTTTCTTCCTACATTTTTTTAACCATCTGCACCTTTATACAGTTAAATCCGTTCAATGCACGTTACAAATGAACAAATCAAATCAAATGGAAAATTTGGAACAGACTGGCTGATGTAATTATAAAGTATCACAACCCGATAGAAGATCAATAACCCTGATCTCCCATGTCAATTTACTTAAATAGTGAAGACAAGATCCGGCAGAGACCTCTTTGGTAGTAATGGCTAGTCTCCTATCAGAAGAGATAGAGGAGTTCAATCTTGTACCATCTGATTTTCCTCAGTCCCAACAACAAGACACCCAAACCCTTTTGAGTCTTTAAAGATGAACCTGGAAGAGTAAAGGGGGTATACCACCATATACGTACGCCCCCGGGGAAAAGAAATAATCTCAGACCGTATAGATTCCCAAAAGTGCATAAAGAAATTGCTCAGGGAGTAGAGAAAATGCTAAAGAGTGACATTGAAGAGAGGGACCTAAACATAACCTGGTTACACCCATCTCGCTCTAAGCCCGTCGAGACAAACGCAAGATGTACTTCGCTTGTAGGCCCCTCCTTTCCTTCATCGTTGATGTATCGTAGGTGTGAGAGATGTTATTCACTCAGACAGCCATTCAGCCCATACCCAGATGATGTTACAGAACAGACTAGCCTGCAATCAATAGAGCAAGTCGACTGACCGCCACTACAAGGAGCACATGACGTTACGACTGACCTCATGACATAGATGCATTAGACATGAAGTACATATGCATCCATGCACAAAGTTACGCAGACATTTCACTTCATTGCAGATAGACACGAAGGATATGCTTATGCCTCCCATAGTTAGAAGACTGACACACACACACATATACTCTTTTGCTGAGCACAAAACTGCAAGACACACAAGAATACATATGAACAGCTTGCTGACGCTTAACGCAACCAACATGGACAGCTATGCAAATTAAGATGGAACCACAGGTACATTGGAATGAATGGGAGAAGCTTTGAGAGTTTGAGACGCGGAGAAAGCCACCAGGCTGATCCAGTTGAGTCTGGCAGGACAGGCTTCCAGTGCAATCACCATGCACAGATCGCCAAGGACACAGAGGAGAATAATGTTTCCAGATAAGCAGAGGGACTTAGCACTTACAGGGAGACCACTTGAAAGCCAGTCTTATGGGCTGTTGATGCTCAGTGAGTAGTTCTACATTGATTTCAACCTGTTTTTGGCCTGTTTTAGGTGACCTTGTGGAGGGATTTTTGTGTATTTTGCAATCGTCTGCTTCTAGGGTATGCAGGCTCATCGTGTAGACCTTTGGTTTTTTTTTTTTTATTACTCTGCCCACCCTGCCCCTTGCAATTGGCTGAAACAGTCAGTTGTTTCTGTTCCTGGAAGCCATTTACCCTTGACTGTTATCCAGATGCTTCCTACAGGGAGACCACTTGAAAAGCAGTCTTAGGGGCTGATTGATGCTCATTGAGTAGTTTTACATTAATTTCAGTCTGTTTTCTGGCCTGTTTTAGGTATCTTTGGGATGGGATTGGTGTGTATTTTGCAATTGTTTTCTGCCTAGTGTGTGGTTTCCTGTGGGGTTTATTTATTGTTTTTGTACATACTAGCCTGCGTCGCATCTAGACAGGATTATGAATATTATCCTGTGCCACTCGCGTATAGAACTGTACATACTAGCCTGAGTCCCATCCAGACGGGATTAGGAATTTTAGCCTGTGCCACATTCAGATAGAACTGTTCCTACTAGCCTGTGTCGCATCTAGACAGGATTGTAGATATTAGCCTGTGCCAATCGCGTATAGAACTGTACATACTAACCTGCGTTGCAACTATATAGGATTATGAATATTAGCCTGTGCCACATTCAGAAAGAATTATTCATAATAGCCTGTGTCACATCTAGACAGGATTGTGAATATTAGCCAGTATGAGATCCAGAAAAAAGTGTACATGTTAGCTTGCGTTGCATCCGGAAAAGACTGTGAATGCCGGCCTGTGCCACATTTAGATAGAAATATGGAGATATTCACACGCCACATCTAGATTAGCATGCCTCACATCTAGATAGTGATGCCACCAACCAACCCACTAAATATCTCACCCTTCTGCATACACCTCTCAAACTCTAACCAAACACAACCACACCTCTAAACTGCAGCAAACCGCATGAACTTCATTACACTGCAACAACAAAACAAATCACACATAGCCTCGCACAACAGAACACGACGGCTACCACTCGAAAAGCACACCTAAACTCAGCGAATGGTGCACAACAGAACACGACGGCTACCACTCGAAAAGCACACCTAAACTCAGCGAATGGTGCAAACAGAACTGAAGCTGTCAACAGCACATCACTGCTCTCCTACACTTTTACGGCTCGCTCCTACTAATGCCCCCCGGCCAAATCACCTCTTTTCTCTCTGAGTGGGCCGACCTCTCCTCCTCCCTCCTGGCCTCAACCACTCAACTCCTCCTCCTTGGTGACCTCAACATTCACCTCGATTCTCACTGTCCCTCATCGCTGCTCTTTCGCAACCTCTGCGATACCCTCTCCCTCTCTATCCTCCCCTCTGGCCCGACGCACTCTGCAGGACACACACTTGATGTCTTGATCTCCCCTGGCCTCCCCCTCTCTATTCCTCTGACCACTCCTCTCTCCTGGAGTGACCACTGCCTCCTCTCCTTCCATCTCTCACTCTCTTCTCCCCAAGCCAACCACGCCCCAACACTTCCACTTACCTTCTCGGACATCCGACCTATGAAGCGTGTGTCAGCTGAGGCTTTCGCTGCCACCTTCTCTCCCCCTTCTCCTCCCCTGGCTGACTCACACCCCAACACAACCCTGTCTCTTCTCTACTCTTCCATCTCTGATGCTCTTGATGCTCTTGCCCCTGTCATGAGGATCCGCCTGAAGTCCAAAGCCAAGTGCAATTCCTGGTATGATTCCGACCTAGCTACACTTAAACGTAAGTGTAGGGCGGCTGAGAGGAAATGGAGGTCTTCTTGCTCATCCTCTGACAAACTGGCCTGTCGCCTGCTCCAAAGGCAATACCGACTCTCTGTCCGCACTAAGAAGAGAGCCCACATTCAAGCCTGTGTCTCTGCGGCATCCAACAACCCTGCCGAACTCTTTAAAATCTGCAAGGAGCCTGCCAACCCTGCAGCAGTCTCCTCCCCTCCTCTTGCCTCCCAGGCTCTCTGCAATGTCCTTGCCTCGCACTTTATCTCTAAAACCCAGGAAATCTTTTCCACCCTCGCCTCCCCTCCCCCTTCTATTCCCTCTCAGTCTGTGCTTGGAGACCCCCCTTTAAGCACCCCCCACCATCCTTCTCTTCCTTTCCTATTTTCTCCCCTGACGAGGTCGCTAGACAAGACCGATCTATAAAAGCCTCCTCAAAACGGGTTCATCCCTGTTCCTCCAAAACCATCAAGGACCACATTGACGCCCTCGCTCCTGCCCTTGCTGATTTTTGCAACGACTCGTTTGCCTCAGGATCCTTCACCTCCCCTCTAAAGCACTCCCTTTTGCATCCTCTTCCCAAGAAACCCACAGCTGATCCTTCCTGTCCGGCAAACTATGGGCCAATTTCCATTACCCCCTTTCTGGGCAAACTCCTGGAAAAGCTAGCCATCTCTCAGCTTAACCTTCATTCAGATTCTGTTGGTTGTCTCCATGGCCACCAGTCTGGCTTCAGAGCGGCCAGAAGCACGGAAACTGCTCTCCTCAATATCCGTGAAGATCTGCTCTCCAACCTTGATTCTAACATTCCCTCTGTTCTCATCATTCTTGATCTCTCCTCTGCCTTCGACACGGTCAACCACACCATCCTGCTCAACCGTCTCTGTGATAATCTGGGTATCATTGATCAGGCTCTGGCCTGGCTGACCTCTTTCCTCTCTGATCGACCCTCCCAGGTCCAACTGGGGTCTTTCCTATCATCTATCTTCCTCTCCACCTGTGGGGTTCCCCAGGGGTCTAACCTCTCACCCTGGCTTTTCAACCAATACCTGGCAACTCTCACTCACTGCATTGCCATTTTCTGCTCAAATTTCCAGTGCTACGCTGATGACACTCAACTCATTTTCCGGCTGCCCTCGGCCACCTCCTCTCCCTCTCTCATCTCTGACTGCCTAACTGCCATTCAAAATTGGTGTGCCGCCAATGATCTTTGTCTGAATGCCAGCAAGACGGAGATCCTCCTCATCGGCACATCATCTCCATCCTTTTCCCTCACTCTCTGGCCCGCCTCCCTTGGCCCTCCTCCTACCCCTACCTGCGAGGCTAAGAACCTTGGCGTCATCTTTGACTCCACACTTTCCTTCTCGGCCCATATCTCTGATGTCTCTAAAAAGTCAAACTTCTGACTGTACCTCCTCAGAGGTATTCTGCCTTTCCTCTCCTTCCCCCAGAAGCTCATGGTATCCCAAGCTCTGGTTCTCTCTAGCTTGGACTATTGTAACAGCCTCTTTCTAAACCTACCTGCCTCTACTCTCCGCCCCTCTACAACTTATCCAGAACAGGACTGCGAGACTTGTCCTTGGCCTCAAGCCCTGGGATCGTATCTCTCCAGCTTTGAAATCTCTCCATTGGCTCCCAGTGGATGCAAGGATTAAATTCAAAACCCTCTGCATTGTCCACAAGGCTTTCTGGGGCCTGGGTCCAAAATACCTTCAGCTATCCCTCCGCAAATACCTCCCTCTCGAGCTCTTTGCTCCTCTACCTCTAACTCCCTCAGGGTCGGTCGTTTTTCAAAGAAACGAGCTGGGGTAGATCTCTATCTTTGGCTGGGGCCTCCCTCTGGAACAGCCTCCCTGCCACTCTAAAACTTGAGGAGAACCATCTCTGGTTCCGGAAGCACCTCAAAACCTTCCTCTTTGCTTCTGCATTCGCTCCCCTTCTCCCCTGCTGATATGCTCTCTTGGCACTGTGCACCTGGCCACCCTCTGTCCCCTGGGCCCAGGTACTTTCTCACCCTGCCACCTTCCTGCACTGCCTCCTGGCCACCCCTTGCACTGGGGACTGTATCTGTACCCATACAGCCCCCCACCCCATTTTTCTTCTTTTTCTGCACTTATTCAGACTTACCCAGTCTGCTGCCTTAAACACAGCACTTGCCACTTGCTGGCTGCACTACCACTGTTTGCCTCAATTTTCTATTTATTTTATTTATCTGCACTCCTCAGCTTCTGCACTTTCCACTCTCCCCCTTCCATGCACTTTTTCCCTTTTCCCTTTCCCATGCACTTGCGCATTCTCAATGTCACTGGGCCTAGTAAGATCGTTTTTATGTTGTGCTGTGTTCTCCCTTGTTCCCCTCCCTTGCCTAGTCGCGCTCTGAAACACCTGTGTACTAGCGCGATACAAATAAAATATATCATATCATATCACCCCACCCCCTCTCCTTTTCAGATCTGCCAGAGCGCCAGGGAACCACTCCGGTGGTGATAGTGCACGGAACAAATGCCCTTTAACATTTAACATTAATAGAATTACAGGCAGTGAGGCTCCCTTTTCGTGGTCTCTACACACGTGACTTGCACCTGCCAGACAGTGCCTATTCATTTGGGTTAGATAGGGATGCCTGTTCCCATAGAGCTGAAGGCAGTAGGATCCAAATGTAACACAGGTTCAAAGGCACATGTTCTGTCTCATGGCTTAGGAGATCGGATAAGGTAACTCGACCTGGTGTCTGTCCAAAGCTCCAAGGCTGAGAAGATCCTCTTTGTCCAATACCTTTTCACCATTCACACCAAGCTTACACTATGTTGCATTGGCTAACCACCTTTCTTTACTTTGTAACTCTACTTTTGATATTTTTGATATTTTCGAAGGTGGCCTCAGGAGAAGCCACCAGATATGGTTCATCCAATAAGCTTACTAATCAAGTATAGAACCAATATGTAGTTCGGCTCATTAACTGTTAGGCAGAATTATATGCAGTACGCTTTGGGAACAGCACAGACAATTAAGACTACAAGTGACAGTACAATTTCACCTTTGGTACAAGCCTGTACTTCACAGTTAAAGTGATAGCAGTAGCAGAGCAGCCAGACTTATCTCAAGAGTAAGTGAGCAGTACAAGATAGTTACACAAAGGACAGCAATTACTATGATTCAGGCAAACACTGACTGAAGGTTTCTAAGTAAAAGAATATTTATTTATTTACTCAACAGTTGTATAATATTTCACCATTATAAGCAATCATTAATAAACCACACCACTTCCCTTAAATTCCAGATAAGTTAAGCTCACAAAATGAAGTGGGAGCAAAATGGCACTCCAGCAATTTAAAATAGAGGGAAAGACAACGTTATTAGAAATTAGGCAAACCAACAGGTAAGTACTCAGGGCAATTGAACAAGAGGAACTTCAGTGAGGAGATCCGATAGAAAAGGCTTAGGGCCAAAGTCAATGGGTCAAAAAGTCTTTTGCTCAAGATCACACAGTTCAGGGTAGTTTGCGGTAAAGTTCGTGGCACAGATTCCGGACAAGGTTGGTCGGTAGAAAAATTAGTTCAAAGAGAAGAGAAGGACAAGCCCTCGGATTGGCAAAAGATTTAAAACACTTTTACCGCGGTTGAACGAAACGAGCAACCGGATTTGCACAGTACCTTGAAACAGAGAGGGAGCTGTAGCTGAGGCGGACGTTCCTGGTGGTTCCTGCAGGCTCACGGTTCCTGAAGCGACTGTCGGACTGACATGAAGTAGGAAGACTGGAGGGTCCTGCGCCACCCAGGGGAGAAACCAGCAGCAGAGCAAAACAACAAATAAAAGGTGCGCTCCTTAAAACCCAAGCAGGGTCCGACCTTCCTAGCTATCCGGCCTACTGTAGCTCTGTACAGTGAATTCGACCAGAGGAGGGGTCCTGGCTTGCAGTTTGGGCGAACTGGTTGGTCCCACCACCTGTCATGATTCCTGCCCCTCATGTCCCCAGCCCAAGATGTCAGGCTGGAGCCAGGCCACAATCGCCTACATGGCCCTTAAGGGCCTCTCCATCCCTCCAAAGACCCACTTGGAGTCAGAATTGGCGCTTGTGGCACCAGACTCACTCACTCCGATAGGATAACATTGGGGATTGGACTTGTAGTGCATTGATGGGGACAAGATGGATGCCCCCACATATTTTGGTTCCCAGAACTGCATGTGCGGTCTAGTCTTTTGGGTGTGGTTCAGCCCAGAGGCACCTGGGATAGCCAGAGACTATTTAAGCCACACCCAGGCTGAGAAATATGCTTTGCATTTTCTGCACCTGCAGCGTGACACTCACCGTGTTCGGACCGGTCTCCAGTAGGCCTGCATCTTTCTTCTGCGCTCAGCTCCTGCAAGAACACCGTTAGGAACAGCCTTACCTTGCAGCGCTTGTGCCCATCAATCATCGCTCCTTCTGTTCTGCGGGCATCTTCAGCGGTGTCACTCCCATCCCGGCACACCGCTTCCTAAGGAAAAGGGAAAAGAACAGAAAAAAAGCATTAGTAAGCATTCTGCAAATATTCGCTTATTTTTAAATACTGTACGAGCTTCAAACGTTTACCTGAATCCCAGTCGCTCTGGGGGAACTCTGTCTCCGGAACTTCTCATCCATTTGCAAGAGGGAAAAGACACTCCAGGTTAGCGTGGAAACATCTAGAGGTGCTGCATACCGCGCTTACCGACCGCATTTGTTCTTCATAACCGGCATCCATGCTGAAAACGTTGCGGCACCTAAAAGACACAGAAAAAGAACTCAGTTTAATGCAAATACGAAAGGGGTGCATCGCGCCTCACGCTCTCGCTCACCTTCAGCGCTGCTCATTTCAGCAGCATGCCGCCATCCCCGGACGCCGGCCATCATCTAAGGAAGGAAATGAACGAAGTTAGAGAACTGTTCAAAAGACTCATTATACTTACCTGTCGGACTCTTGCCAGTGAAATAACTAGGCAGCCACGAGCCTGCATCAATCAACGAGCCCCTGCGCTGAAGGCAGGACGGAGAGCACACTATCCAAGAAAACAAGGTGAGCTGTGGATCAAAGGGAAGGGTTGGACCCCGGGGAAGAAGGGGTTCAAGCACACAGAGACAATAGGGAGTTAAACTCTACCAATCCTGTGTTTCAGGCCCAGTCTCCAGTCGAATAGCCTCCCGGGAAGGGTTTGAGGTCGTAAGAGGTCAGAACAGACTGAGTGACGTCCCTGTGGATACCAGGTGAGCGTTACACCAGCTCAAGGGAATAAGTTTCCTGGAGGATCTTCGCTGTCGTCAGATTCAGAGATTCGGACCTGCAGCAGGGCTTCACTGGGCGGTTCAGTCATGGTAGGGGTCACCTTCTTCCAGTTCCTCATTGGTTCTTTCTTTCCAGTGGCGACTCTGCTCTTCCAGTCCCAGAGACCTGCTTTTTATGCAGTTTTCCCCCATTCATACAGCCTGGCTGTCAATCACACAGCAGGGTATCTGGCCTGGCAAGGCCAGTCCCCTTAGCCAATCAAACAGGAGTGTGACTTGGGTTCTCCAGCATGGGGTCTGGCATGGATTCACATGCTCATGAATATTCCCCATCGTCAATCTGGGAATCCTCGGTAAAGAAAAAAATCAGTTGCAGTTTCGTTTCTGAACTGTCTTTCTTAGTAGTAACCAATCATTGGTCTCTGGGTCATACTGCCATCAGCCAATGACTGCCCTCTCCCTAAGCCCCCCCCCCTGGCAGCCATCCTCTGATTTTTACCGCACGTTCAAGTGTTGGGAGTCCTTGTGCTATAGCTCTCGTGCTTTTACTGTGTTTTGCGATTTTTCAGAGTTCAATCTAATTTTTTCGGTCAATCAAGCCTCAAGCTCCACCGTTTCTACTTCCGATCAACGGAGACCCGTTTCGGAATTTTCTACGCCCCTCAAGGGCGAAGTTCTCGTCGAGTTATGCTTTTGGAGGATTGCCGAAGACCTTGAGGCCTACCCCGTGGACATGGCCGAGGACAAAGGAAACTCGATGCCCGTTCGAAGCTGTTCAGGAACTGCACTGGATGCGGATTATAGAATTTCTTCAAGGAGGACGAGCATTCTAGATGCCTCTATTGCCTGCACGAAGACAAAACACACGTGGAGAAGCCTGTGCGTTTTGCAAGAACTTGTTGGAACGGACCATGAGGGATCGGTGTACCCGCCTCACCAACTGGCTGGAAGGAGGTGAGAAGAAGAAGAGGTCTGCGCGGTCTTCTAAGTCCTTTTAGGGCGCTCCGGTGACAGGGGCCCAACAAAAGGCTAAGCACTGCGAGTCTGCGGGCCCTGGGAGCGCCGAAAGGTTGGGATCCTCGGCTGCCAGACAAGGCGCACTTTCACCGATGCCATCAACCGCGAGCCAACGCACTGGCTCGGGAAAGAGGAAGTCGGATGAAGCCCCGGTCGAACCTGACGGAAACAGCCGAGGGGGAGCAAGGCGGTGATCCTCCCCCTAAGGTGAAGGCCTCAAACGTGCCTTGATTTATGCACCCGGCTAAGGCCTCTTTTGAGGGAGTCGTGGCGGCCCTGGCAAAGCCTGTGGAGGCAACCCCAGTGGAGGCGACCTCAGGGCCCAGAGTTTCCCTGCCACTGCGGAGGGAATCCTCTTTTCAGCCCATCGATAAGACCCCCGCCAGAACCCCAGTGGAAAAAGAGGGGGGGCGGTGGCTATCACGGACACGTATTCAGCCTCTGAGGAAGAGCTGGCTGGGGTCATGAAGGTCCTCGACAAGAAGTTCGAGGAGGTCCGGTGCCACGGGAGGGATCCCGACGAGGCAGACGAAGAGAGCGACGGTGGTGCCGACGAGGTTCGTTTGGAGACAGAGGATTCCACTCCCCAACCGTCGCGTCCATCGCAGCCGGTACCCGAGCCTCAGGACAACTTGGGAGCCATCTTGATGGTGATCCAGGCCTTATGTACGGAGATAAGGACCAGGTTGCCCTTACCCCCAACGGACGATCCAGTGAAACCTGGCCCGTCTGGGAGCCCTCCAAGCAAGTGGAGAAGAGTTCATCCCCCCCGCCCTTCCAGCCTGCGCAGCCCTCATCCCCTTTCCATTCCCCTAGGGAGAACACAGGAACGGAGAGGGATGACGATGGTAGTGACGACAGGATTGACCTTCCATCACCACCACCTCCTCGTGCCTCCCCGCCCGTCGAAATTGTCTCCTTCCACGCCATGATTGCCAGGGTATCCGAGCTCTTCTCGCCCTGCCCAGAAGAACAGAAGAAGGAAGGTTTCCTCTAGCAACGGCATGAGGCCAAAAGGAAGGCAGTCCTCTCGGTCCTGTTGCTGGATGACATCTGGGAGGAGGGGCTTTTGCTCCTGAAGAACCCGCCCACGACTCCTGCCAAGAGAGACCGGTACGAGAAGAAGTACCGGGTCCCCGATGCCGCCCCTCTGTGCCTTAGGGCTCAGCCTACCCCAGATTCGGTTCTCTCGCCAGCGGCCAAGAAGAAGGCAGCAGAGGCTATGGCTTCATCTTCCACCTACCCCTGGACAGCGAGGGGAAGAAACTGGACACCATGGGGCGACGGGTCATCTCGTCGGCGGTGATGACGATTAAAGTGGCCAATACCTTAGCGATTGTGGCCCATTACGACAGGGAGCTTTGGTTTAAGATGGCTCCTCTGCTCCCGGACGACAAGAAGGGAGAGGCCCTAGAGATCCTGCAGGAGGGCGAGGTGGCGTCGGACCACGCCATAACGGTGGCCACGGACATTGCTGACACCGGCTTCCGCCAGTTGGGCAACAGTGTTTGTCTTCGACGGCGTGGTTGGCTCAAGGGGACCGATTTCCGTCAGGATGTGCAAACTAGATTTTTGGACATGCCCTTTGACGGGAATAACGTATTTGACAAGACAGTGGACGAATCGCTGCAGGCCATCAAGACCGACACGGAGACGGCCCGGACCTTGGGGGTTTTGCAGCAACGACGGCCGCCCTTTAGGAACTCTGGAGGCAAACAAGGTGCCTCCAAAGGATTCGGCGGCAGCTTCTCGATGTACCGCCAGGCGGCCCACTCCTCGTAGCAGGAGGCCTACAGAGGACGCGGCACATCGGGAGGATCTCGTCGTCATCGCCAACGAGGCCAAAGCGGCAAGGCCGCTGCCAAGCAGGACTGAACCGGCTGTAGCGTCGGGCCCCCACCTGAGCACCCCGGTGGGAGGCCGGCTGGCGAAGTTCATCAGCGTGTGGGAGTCCATCTTCACCGACCGATGGGTGCTGGATGCCCAGGCCCGCGGGCACACCCTCGAGTTTCTGAAGAAGTGCCCCCGCATCCCACTCGTGGCCAGGAAGGAAAACCACGTCCCCCAACTGCTGCTGGAAGTAAGAGCGATGCTGAAGAAAGGAGCCATCAAGCTTGTCCCAAAGAAGCTCCGGGGCTCCAGATCGTACTTACGGTACTTCCTCATAAGAAAGAAGACCGGCGGTTGGCGACCCATCCTGGACCTTCTTCGTTTAAACAAGTACATCAAGGCCCAGAAGTTCCAGATGGTTAGCCTCCAGCACGTGCTGGGGCAGCTGGAGGAGGGCGACTTCCTATCGTCGCTGGACTTGGAGGATGCCTACTTTCACATATCCATTCTAAAAGGACATCGAAAGTTTCTCAGATTCGTAGTCCAGGGACAGCACTACCAATTCAAGGCCCTTCCCTTCGGATTGAGGTCGGCGCCCAGGGTATTCGTCAAGTGCCTAGCACAGGAGGCAGCACGGCTGCGCCTACAGGGGATCCACGTCTACCCCTACCTGGACGATTAGCTCATCCGAGCAAAGACAAGAGACCTCGCCGTCCGGCACACAGCATACACCGTCAAACTGCTCACGCCCCTGGGTTTCTCCATCAACTTCACCAAATCCCATCTGGTTCTGTCGGAGGTCGCACTGTTTCTGGGAGCCAAGCTGGACACAGTGGCGCGACTGGCCTCCCCGTCGGAGGAAAGGACGAAGGCCATCATGGGCAAGGTGCAGTGGCTGTTGGCCATGGATGTGGCCATGGTGAGGTCCATCGAGTCCCTTCTCGGCATGATGTCCTCGTGCATCTACCTAGTGCGCCTGTGCAGACTGCGGATGCGACCACTGCAAGAGTTCCTCGACGCCCGGTGGATGCAAGCGGTGGGCAGCTTTAAAGACAGGATCCCACTCAACGAGGCCTGCCGCAAGGCAATCCGTTGGTGGGGCGCCCGCGCGCATCTGATGGGGGGTGCAGACTTCCAGACCCCGGCGCATCAAGAGACGGTGACAACGGATGCCTCCCTGGAGGGGTGGGGAGCGCACACCAGAGATCTCCACGCAAGAGGCCTTTGGCTCCCGGAGGAGCGGTCACTGCATATCAACATCCTGGAACTCCGAGCCATGTTCTGGGCTCTCAGATCGTTCCTCCCGTCCCTCAAGGGCAAGGTGGTGAGGATCTTCACCGACAACACCACCACGAAGTTCTACATCCGGAAGCAGGTAGGCACCAGATCCCCAGCCCTATCCAAGGAGGCCCAGGATCCGCAGCACTGGGCTGTCGCCCAGGGGATGTTTCTGGTACCCTTCCACCTGGCAGGAATAAAGAACACTATCGCTGACTCACTCAGCAGGGAGCTGCGCTCGTGCTACGAGTGGGAACTGCGTCAGGATCAAGTAGATCTACTCTTCCAACGATGGGGCAATCCCCAGATTGACCTATTCGCGACGGCGACAAACACCAAGTGCCAGAGGTTCGCCAGCAGGTTTCCCCAGCCGGGGAGCATGGACGATGCCTTCTCATTCCCCTGGGACGGCCTGTTCCTGTACGCGTTCCCGCCGTTGCTGCTGCGACTCATCAACCAACTCAAGAGGACCCAGTGCAGGATGATCCTCGTTGCACCGGCGTGGCCGTGACAGATCTGGTTCCCGGACCTTCTGGACTTGTCAGCGTCCCCCCAGTCAAGCGGTCGACGGACGCGATCTCCTCGCCATAGAAGGAGGCGCCATCCTCCATCACGACCCAGGGTCGCTGAATTTGCAGGCCTGGCTCCTGCAGCACTAGAGTTTGGAGGGTACGATACTTCCCGGCGGACTGCAAGGAGGTGCTTGCCAAGGCCAGGGCGTCCTCAACTCTTAAGTGCTATGGAAATAATTGGAAGAGGTTCTCTGTCTGGTGCGGCGCCCAGAAGATTAACCCTCTGCGGATTACGGCCCCTCAAGTGCTACCGTACTTATTGTCGTTGGCCGAGGCGGGGCTGGCCCATGCCTCCATCAAAATCCATCTGGCAGCTATCTCCTGCTACACCAGAACTCTGGGGCGCTTATCTCTGTGGTGACATCACCTGGTGAAGGAGTTCATGAAGGGACTGTTCCGATCGTTCCCGCCAGTGAAGGCTCCGGCCGCGGCGTGGGAGCTCAACATGGTGTTGACCAAGCTCATGGGGCCGCCATTCGAGCCTTTGCATTCTGCACCGTTGAAGTTCTTGTTGTGGAAAACAGCGTTTCTTGTGGCCATCACCTCCGCACGACGAGTGGGAGAGATCCAGGCCCTCTCTTGTAAACCTCCATACCTGACTTTCCACGAGACGAGGGTGGTGCTGAGGATGCACCCCTCCTTCATGCCAAAGGTGCCGTCGGACTTCCATCTCAACGAGCCCTTGGTGTTACCTGTTTTCTTCACGTCGCCTTTGTCGCCGGCCAAGAGGACATTGCACTCGCTGGATGTAGCTAGAGCGCTGAAGTTCTACGTGGACCGCACAAAGAGCTTTCGGAAGACATCACAGCTGTTTGTGAACTTTGGACCTGTGAACCAAGGGAAGGCCCCCTTGAAGGCTTCCATTTCCAGATGGCTCTCCGGCTGCATCATGCACTGCCACCGGTTGGCAAACCGACCGCTGGCCGGCTGTCCGAGGGCCCATTCGACCAGAGCTATCAGTGCTAACACGGCGTTCCTATCTGGTGAGCCCCTGCTGGACATCTGCAGGGCTGCTACGTGGAGGTCGACGCACACCTTCATGAGATTCTACTGCGTCGACCGTGATTCCAAGGAGGAGTCCAGAGTCGGCCAAGTAGTGCTGCGCAACCTGTTCGCCTGAAGGTGGGCCTGGTGAGGGGGTAAGAGATGCTTAATGTTGAGTTGATGAAATGCTTAATGTTGAGCCTTGCCACCTCCCGTGGTTGTGCATGTGTGTACTGCTATGTATTCTTGTATTCATGAGCATGTGAATCCATGCCAGACCCCATGATGGAGAAGGAACAAGTTACTTACCTGTAACTGTTGTTCTCCAGCATGGGTCTGGCATGGATTCACATGCAAACCCTCCCTCCTACCCCTCTGCGGCTCTTCACTTGGTCCTACTGTCACTTTACGTGCTACCAAATCTGAGGATGGCTGCCAGGGGAGGGGCTTAGGGAGAGGGCAGTCATTGGCTGGGGCAGTATGACCCAGAGACCAGTGACTGGTTACTACTAAGAAAGACAGTTCAGAAACAAAACTGCAACTGATTTTTTTCTTTACCGAGGATTCCCAGCCTGACGACGGGGAATATTCATGAGCATGTGAATCCATGCTGGAGAACAGTTACAGGTAAGTAACTTGTTCCTTACCAAGTGAACCCATGGCAGGGGTCTGAAGATTTTTCCCTCACATCCTGCCTATCTAGACTTTCAGGCGCCTAAAGGAAGGCTTCTGTGTAGAAGCCTGTAAAAAGACAGCGGTTAAAGGAATCATCCCTGGTTTGGCGCGCAGAGAAAAACACAAGAAAGACTTTAACAAAAAGAAATGGCGAATAATCCCAGCTGGAACTAAAATAAAATGTATTTGGTCAAGCGTGTTTATGTTCGAGGCTGATATAATAGCCTAAAACATTACCACGTTTATATAAGATAATCGCGGTAGAAAAGTTAGGGTAAATACCACTGCCACCAGCCAAGTCTTAATATTAAGGGAGCAAAACAAGGCTCCAAGAGGCACAGACAAAAAGGGGTAAGAGTTAACCCTTTCCAATACTCCATGTAAGATGGGGTGTACTGGGTCTGTGGTTTAAAGTGACTACATAAAGTTAATGGCAACTTTACATGTTTCTGGGGGACAGTAGTCAGCCCCAGAAAAATTGAGTCAGTGGGAAGTCTCAAAGACAACCCTGTGTCACTGCACTGAAGGTGCTGTGTAACACAAAAAAGTAGGTGAGGCTCCAGAGCCCAAGAACACACAAATGGTAAAAACACACATGGCAAAACACATGTAAGACTGGGAAAAAGGCTCACACTCTAACCAGGTGAAAAAAATAAATCCTAGATATCCATCAAAGCTGCTGAGGGACTCATTAGGTAAGGGAAATCAGCCATTTATGAGAATTCTTCCCAACACTCGCCCTCCTCCCCCCCAGACTAAGGGACAGGAGGATTTAATCCACTCCTGGATGAATCTCTACCTCTAGTCGGTTATAAACATCGTAGAGCAACGGTATTCAAACTGTGGGGCGTGACACCCCAGGGGTCCGCGGGTGCATCCCTGGGGGCCCTGAGAGCTCAGCATGAAATATTGAAAAAATATATATATATATATTTCTGAGGCTTGTGGAATCTGCTTAGATCACATGCTGTGCATAGGCCGACATCTAGTGGAAGCTGCGGAGTATTACAGTTTGTTTTTCGAAACTCGGAAATGGGCGTCGACACAGGGCGTGCCAGTAATACTATCCCTAGTGTGACGTCCACTGTACCCAAGATCCCTCACGCGTCTAGGATCCTCAGATTGTTTTTTTCCGCCATACTGGTCGGAAGCATTTTGCGGAGTCCCCTGGCCTTAGCCATACTTTTGCTAAAATATTAATTTATTTACATCCTTCCCCATCCCAATGTCGAACTTCGACACTCGACGCCGGCTGGAGAAGAAATCGACCGTCAGCTGCTGCACAACGGATTTGGGCCTCGGAAGGCCTCTGGCCTCGGCCCAGGCCTTGGAAGGCCTCTGGCCTCGGCCCTGCAAGTAGGGAGAGTTGGGGGTTGTACATACTCTACACTCTTGGTATATAGGTACACCTTATACATTTCCTACACTTAACAGCCCGCTGCCTCAAGGTGCGTATGGAGGGTACCCCTTTTCAATTCTGCCCCAAGTGCAATCGCAAATACCCTTGGATCGACAGGCATGCCACGTGCAATCTCTGCTTGCCGAGGGACCACCCCGAGGCGAACTGCAGAGTGTGTAGTAGGTTTAAACCTAAGACACTTAAGGACCGTTCGACGAAGCGTTGGGCCCACCACGCCAGGCAGGCGGCCATGGCAGCGGAGGGCGCCTTCAGCGCAAGTCCCTGACCTCGGAAGGTCGTCCGTCAGGGCAGCTATGGGGAAGACCCCCGGCGACACAAGCGCTTCACACACCACACACACTGAACACACGAAGTCCAACCGAGACTCGACGACGTCGAGTTCTCGGAAAGAGGCACAAACAGAACGGTCCGATTCGGTGTCCCCTGGGCGTTCTCGATCGAGATCGCCGCATGACTCCAGGCAATCATCCACTCTTGCCAAGAGTGCCTCGCTCCCTAGGCTAACAGAAGTTCGATTGTCGGAGGACGAAGACGACTTCCCCCGCCAGGCCGTGCTCCAGGAGTCGGAGCCCGCAGACAAAATCAGCGAGGTCCCACGCTCGAAGGACAGGGATCCTACCCCCGATCCTCGACGCCAGGCGGCGAAAACCTCCGGAGCCACAAAAGGACAGGGAAAACATTTTTCCACTCACGGGGAGGGGGGAAAACAGCAGAAGAAGCAGCCTTTGCACTCTTCCACACCTGTGAAACACGCCACTCCCCCTAAACACACAGACAAGTCCAGGTCTGCTGATATGTCTAAAACTAGCAAATCTACTCAAGATAAATCCCTTAGACTTGCTGAGAGAGTCATTCCCAGTTCCAAAAAATGGTCCAGTGAAGACATAGATAGGGTCATGTCAAGGATGGCTTCTTTGGCTGATTTTTACGATAAAAATCCAGACCATTTCCTTTCGTATGATCCACAAGGGGCGACACCCTCAGGCTCTAATGATCCTATCCCCCCGAGTAAGAAGCCCCGGTTTGAAACACTGATGAGGTCTACAGCCCCCTTCGAGGTACTACCATACTCAAGACCATACTCACTGTATCAAGGAGAGGCTTCCTTTGGTGAGCACCAAGAACTTGGCATGGTAGATGACGGGCGGGCTACTATGGGGATGATGAGGACCAGGAAGAGGAAGAGGAAGACCCTGAAACCTACAGAGTAGATTCCCCAGTAGAAAACGAAGCCCCGGTTACCGACTCCCCTGTCGATAGCCAACCCCTACTAAACGAGGTTCTCGCACGTGCAGTAGAACATTTCCATATTGACACCCACGGGGTACAGGAGGAGAGGGACTTCGCAGAGGAGTTAGTGGGAGAAAGGAGGCCTGTGGCCCAGACCATCCCTATCCTTAAGTCCATTCAGCGAAGAAAAGACCCGTCCCTGGTGAACCCGAACCTCACCAGAGCAGTCAATCCCAGGGTTGAAAAACTTTTCAGGGAAGCCCAGTCTGGCCCTCTCTATATAAGAGGACATCTGAAACCAGACTCCCTAGTTGTCACTAACACTCGTAAGAGGGCTGGAACACCCTTGTCATCGTCCGAAGCTCCTCCCGACAAGGAGAGCAAAAAACTATATGGTTTCGGCAGGAAAGTAGCCTCAACGACCACCTATCAAGCAAGGATTGCAAACTCCACCACCCTGTTGGCCAGCTACAACTGCCATCAGTGGGAAGAAGTTGCGGCACTCATAGCCTCTGCTCCTGAACCTTTAAAGGGCGAGTTAGCTCGGATTTCCGCAGAGGGTAGAGCCGTGTCTGGTTGCATTTTGAAAGCAACCTTTGACGCCGCGGACAACGCAGGCAGATTGATAGCAGAAGGCACTGTTATCAAGAGACATGCGTGGTTACGGCAGTCTGGTTTTAAGGCAGAAAACCAGGCATCATTGTTGGACAAACCGGTGGAAGCAGATCTGTTGTTTGGTAAGGCGGTCGAAGACGCACTGAAGAATGCCAAGGACGAATACGAGACACTCAAGTCCCTTGGCCAGTTAACCAATAAACCCCCTAACCATAGAGGGAATAGTAATTTTCGTCGCATACGTGGCCAGAATTCCCAGAGAGGATCTAACTATTCCCAGGGGCAGGGTACACAGTGGAACAACAGCCAACAGTCTACCCAGGGTTACGGCAGGGGTAATAGGAGAGGTCGTGGTAAAGGCAGAGGCAGCCCCAGCAAGAGAGGCGGCACGCCTCCACCAAAGCAGTGACGCTCAGTTCAGGGTCCCTTCTCACGCAACCCCAGTAGGGGGACGCATTTCCAACTTCACCCAGGCTTGGGAAGGGATGACATCAGACAGATGGGTGCTGTCAACAGTATCCACAGGGTACTGTATAGAACTACTGCAGCGTCCCTGGAGCCATCCTCCACGACAAAGAGTACACTCTTTAGAACATCAGAAGATTCTCCTCGAGGAGATCGCCATTCTGCTAGAAAAGGACGCGATAGAATTCGTCCCGGGACACCAGGTAAACAAGGGTATTTATTCAACTTACTTCCTTGTGCCAAAGAACGATTTGACAATGCGCCCAGTATTGGATTTACGGCCTGCCAACAAGTATGTCAAGCCCCAAAAGTTTCATATGACTACGCTACAAGTGGTAATCCCCCTCCTAAAAAAGGGGGATTACATGGCAACCTTGGATATGAAAGATGCTTATTTTCATATTTCATGTTCCCAGCGCACAGAAGGTACTTGCGCTTCAAGGTGGACAGTCGACACTACCAATTCAAGGTACTGCCCTTCGGGATAGCTTCTGCACCAAGGGTATTCACCAAGGTACTGGCGGTGGCGGCTGCACACCTACGCAGGGAGGCAATCCCGGTGTACCCTTATCTGGACGACTGGCTCATAACGGGGGAAACCCCAGTAATTTGCAGGACAAACATTCAAAGGACTATCGACCTCCTCCACGAGTTAGTCTTCTCAATCAATGAGAAAAAGTCCAGCCTGGTGCCAAGCACCTCCAAACAGTTCCTAGGAGCAATCCTAGATACTCAAGAGGGGTTGACCTTTCCTTCAGAGGAAAGAATTCGGAATATACTACTGCAAATTCCGCATTATCAGTCCCGTCGCCAAATAACGGTACGCAAAGCAATGCGTTTACTGGGCATGATGGCGTCATGTATTTACCTGGTCCACCACGCGCGCGTGCGCATGCGTCCCATGCAGGAATGGTTGGCGAAACAGTGGTCTCAGGCAAGTGGTCAGTGGGACGATCTAGTGGTCGTTTCGCCAACACTAGTACAAAGCCTTCACTGGTGGACAAGAGAGAATCTCGCACAGGGGAAACCCTTTTACGATCCCAAAGTACAGGCAGTAGTCACTACCGATTCATGTCTGACGGGGTGGGGAGCTCACCATCTCCACCACACATCTCAGGGTCTCTGGTCTCCCTCAGTGGCCAAGAACCACATCAACCTGCTGGAGCTTCTGGCAGTATTCAGAGCGCTTCAAGCGTTCGAGCCCCACCTACTAAACCTGTCAGTGCAAATCCGGACAGACAGCACAAGAGCCATGTTCTACCTGAACAAGCAAGGAGGGACTTGTTCGCCAAATCTGTCCAAGCTTGCCCAGAAAATCTGGATATGGGCACTCAGACGGAACATCTTCCTGTCATCACAACATGTTCCAGGGGAGCTCAATTCCCTAGCGGATGCTCTGAGCAGAGACTCCCTCCCAGAGGAACACGAATGGGTTCTACACAGAGAGGTCGCAGAAGATATCTTCTCTCAGTGGGGTTTCCCCACTATAGACTTATTCGCCACAAGCGAAAACAGACAATGCCCAGGATTTGCATCCAGGTTCCCCCAACCAGACTCCCAGGGGAACGCCCTGTGGATGAATGGTCAGGGATGTTTGCGTACGCTTTTTCACCAACTCCTCTCATCAGGAAAGTGGTGAACAAGATGAACAGAGAGTCGATGACGCTCGTCCTAGTTGCTGCCATGTGGGCAAGACAACCGTTGTTCCCACACCTATGCAGGATGGCGGTGTGCGAGCCCATCAAACTTCCAGCCTGGTACAACCTACTGTCCCAGCACCAAGGTCAAACAGTGCACCAGCAACCCAGCTCAATGAACCTGGCAGCATGGCTCCTGAGGTCATAGAGTTTGGACATCTCAATTTACCACAGAGGTGTATGGACACCCTAAAGGAATCTAGGAAACCAAACACAAGGCACTGTTACTTTGACAAGTGGAAGAGGTTCGTTATCTGGTGCCAGAGTAGACAAATCAACCCTGTTGATTGTACTCCTTCCACTATTGTTACATACATGCTCCACCTGCTAGATGCAGGATTGGTTTTTAACTCACTGAAAGTACACCTGGCAGCCCTGTCGGCATATACCACTTCACATAGCAAGGTCTCGTGGTGGAAAGTACCAGTAGTTAAAGCCTTCATGGAAGGAGTAAAGAGACTTCACCCTCCTATTTCAAACCCACCACCAGGGTGGGACTTTATTGTGGTGCTAGCCAAGCTCATGGGACCCCCTTTCGAGCCCATGCATAAAAGCAGTCTCAAACACCTGACTTATAAAACAGCCTTCTTAGTAGCCATTACTTCTATAAGAAGGGTCAGTGAAATTCAGGCTCTGTCAGTGCAGGATCCCTTCTTTACTGTCCATAAAGACAAACTGGTTTTACGCACACACCCTAGGTTCTCACCTAAGTTTATATCAAAATTCCATGTAAACCAGTCCATCGAGCTTCCAGCTTTGTTCCAGGACCCTCAAAGCTCGGCTGAGGTGAAACTACACACCCTAGATGTGCGTAGGGCGGTCCGCTACTATGTAAATGAAACCAGACCGCTAAGAAAAACAGATCAACTGTTTTGTCTCCGTAGCTACAGGCAGAGAGGGGGATCGCGTCTCTAAAGGTGCCATCTCAAAGTGGATTATTAACTGTATCAAGCTGTGTTACTCACTCTCTGAAAGAACTCTGCCTTTCACGCCAAGAGCCCACTCTACTAGAGGCATTGGGGCCACTCTGGCTTTCATTGCAAATGTACCCCTTGACACCATTTGCAAAGCAGCTACTTGGAGCTGTATTCACACTTTTACTCAGCATTACTGCATTGACACCCATTCCAAGGCAGATACACAAGTGGGACAAGCGGTTCTAAGACACTTATTTGCTCATGACCCTTCTCACATCCCACCTCCTTCTTCAGGTACTGCTCGCTAATCTATGCACAGCATGTGATCTAAGCAGATTCCACAAGCCTCAGAAGGGATACATTACTCACCGTAATCGTATTTCTGATGCTTGTATCTGCTTAGATTCACATGCGACCCATCCTTCCTCCCCTCTGAGAGAAGGCGCATGGTTGCTTGTAGTCTTACCTTTCTATCTATCTGCTTGGATTATCTGTACTCACGCTACTCCTCATGCTACCTCATGTCAGAAAAAATACAATCTGAGGATCCTAGACGCGTGAGGGATCTTGGGTACAGTGGACGTCACACTAGGGATAGTATTACTGGCACGCCCTGTGTCGACGCCCATTTTCGAGTTTCGAAAAACAAACTGTAATACTCCACAGCTTCCACTAGATGTCGGCCTATGCACAGCATGTGAATCTAAGCAGATACAAGCATCAGAAATACGATTACGGTGAGTAATGTATCCCATATATTTTACATTGGAAGAAATGGGCAGGAGTGGCTCACATGGTCGGGCTGAAGCATGAAACTGTCTCAGGCAACAATGAAAAAGTGGCCCGTAACTGTAAATGGATATTCATTCCTTTAGTCACAGACTAGTTCCTCATTACAACTATGGCGGTACAGTAACAACGGTGCCGGTAGCTTACCGGCAGGTTGTTACCGTACCGCCATAGTATGAGTTGTGCTTGCGGGTGCCTGACAGCCCGCCAGGTCTGACCTGGCAGGCCATGCGGCACCCGCGATCACAGCTCATCGGATACACCGGGGCTCAAATGGGAATGGGGATCTACCGGCACCGGCACCCGCGAAAGGGCAATTATCATGTCCGCCTAACTCGGCATGACCCGGTAATTGCCAATTTGTGGGTGCCGGACCGGGATGCAACTCTGGCGGCCGGCACAGCTACCGCCAGCGTTGTAATGAGGCCCACTGTTTCAATAGTACCCAGGGGGGTGCTTTGTGTTAAAATGTAAGTACATTGTGATATATTCAGCAACAATGGTCAAAATTACTATCTGCATAGTAAAGTAACTCATCAAACTGGTCAACATTGGCCAAAATGGTGTCCCATTTTGACTGGCCCACACTAGCATTTTACATTTTTGGTACAGGCATTGCCCAATAGGCCAGTCCGAGCCTGGCGGCTCATCCATAATGGCGAGGGGGCGCCCACCCAGTGGCTCCTCAGCCTCAGCGGAGGAGCTAAGCAGCCAGCCCAGTTAAACAGTGAGCATTCCCTCAGCTGCTTTTTCCAGCTGATGGAGTGCTCCTGGGCTGGCTGAACTGTGAAAGGGAAACACTGTTTCCCTTTGACAGTTCAGTTTAGTTCCCCAGCCGCACATGCTCACTGAGCCATGCAAGTGCTGGGGCGTTTTGCTTCGCCAGCATTGCATAGCTCATTGGAAATGCTGCCTGGGGATCTACATGTCTGTATTTCCGAGGGGGGCTCCTTCGCCTCCTCGCACATGCAGCGAGAGCAGCCTGGAGCAGGGCGTTTCAGCACCCACACGCAGGCCAATGCAGAAGGTACGTTTATGTTCATTGTTTTTATTTAAACATGTGTATGGATGCGTGTATGCTTATGTTATGAGTGAGTGAATGGTGATGGATGCTCGTGTGAATGATAAGAGTGATTGCTCTATGAATGTGCAGCGCCTTGCATACACACATAATCATTTTGTGTTGGGCCCAGGTGACAGGGATGGTATCTTTTTACTGGACATCTATCATAGATGTCCAGTAAAAAATGTTATGCCTGCCCACTGGGCCCCCCAGCACCAATTGCAAACTGTTTGGCTATTTACTCATTTTTATGTTAAAAGTATGCTCTACAATGCAACATTTTAACCCATTATTGAAAAAGAAAACAGGGGGAACCCCCCCCCCCCGAACCCCCCTTTATTTGTTCGGGCTCCCTCACTATGCTCGGTCGCTATGGCATGTTTGGTGGAAGTAGTTATGCCCCTCCACTTAAAAAAATCACCAGCCACCACTGGCCCTCAGACTGTGTTGGGAACGGGATGGGGGAACCCAGGGACTATGGTGGGAGCACAATGGGTGGGATCCATGGGATAGTGGTGGGTGCAGAGTGGGGAGAGCCCAGGGTGTGTGATGGGCTGGGGAGAGACCAGGGACTGGGTAGGAGTGGGATGAGGGAGCCCAGCGACTGTGATGGGAGCAGGTGACGGCGCGCAATACATACTGTCCATTTGGCATTTCTGGGGGGTCCCGACCTGCCCAGATTTTGCTCAGGGGGGCCCCAGCCAAAATAGTATGAAGACCGCTGTCCTAGAGAGACCATCAGCATTTTGGTGGTGACATCCTGCTCTGTGCTCAATGGTAAAATCAAACCCTTGCAGGCAGATTGACCATCTGAGTAGTTTTGGGTTTTCCCCTTTCATTTGTATTAACCATC
Source organism: Ambystoma mexicanum (assembly GCF_040938575.1). NCBI lineage: Eukaryota > Metazoa > Chordata > Amphibia > Caudata > Ambystomatidae > Ambystoma > Ambystoma mexicanum. Next base: position 942,809,624 of record NC_090928.1, on the reverse strand, counting down.
TCAAGGGTTGGAGGTCAGTTTGGATTATAAAAGTAGATCCATACAAGTATGGTCTAAACTTCTTCAAAGACCACACAATTGCAAAGCATTCACGCTCTATGGTTGCCCACCTTGTTTCTGGTTCCTTCAGTTTCCTACTGATGAAGCACATGGGGTGCTCCCTACCTTTCTCATCCAGTTGACTAAGGACTGCACCTATGCCTATATTGGAGGCATCTGTCTGCACAATGAAGGGTTGGTGGTAATCAGGAGCTCTTAGGACTGGAGCTTGACAAAGGGCTTTCTTCAGGCTTTCAAAGGCTTAAATGCACTCCTCATTCCATCTGACCTTCTTAGGGAATTTTGGAGAGGAGATCACATTCAAAGGAGAAGCTATGGTCCTATAGTTCTCAATGAATTTCCTGTAGTACCCAGTGAGACTGTCGTGACCCTTGCCCCTGGCCCTCACTGGCAAGTCAGCCTTCCAGTTAGGGCCAGGTCAAAGGCCTTAAAACCTCATCCAAGAGGCTCATAACCATCATGAAGACCAACATTAGAATGGGACTATTTACTTGGGACTATTTAACTTGGAGGGGTTCAGCTAACATGGAGGCACCCACATAGCTCAGTTACAAGGAACTGAGCTATGCGGTCTAGTCTTTTGGGTGTGACAGGCCTGGGACTACTTTACCTGGACTACTTTACCTATTTAAACCGTACTCAAACAGCAGAACATGCTCACCGTGTCCAGTTCTTTGATGCCCGCTTACCTGAAACCAAGGACCTGCAGAGAGAGAAAGAGCACTACGAAACTTACCTGGAACAAAACTTAACTGGAACAGTATCCTGTCTTCAATCCATCGCCGACTTCAGTTCCACTCACCTGAAGGTACGAACTCCATCATCCGGCACCGCATGCATCCTGGAATACTATAACCTGGACAGAGGAGAAAGAAAGACAGCATTAGTAAGCGTTTACTCACGTTTCCTCCCGAATGAAGAAAGCCACACAATTCTTACCTGCGTAGTCATCTCCTGGTCAGTATCATTGCTGGAACATTATGGCGCTCGGCGAGGAACATTGGAACCTGCAAGGAGAGAAAAGACACAATTTAGCAATATAAAAGGCGAAACAGCGCCGCGCATCATGCATTATTCACCGGACAGCATCGCGCACACCGTGCTTTCGCCTACCAGCCCATGCTCATCTTCAAACTGCATGACAACACCAAAATACCTTTCCATACCTAAAAGGAAAGACGCAAGACATTATTATTCAAACTAAGAGGAACATAAGAACTGCATATAAAGACTGTAAAGCAGCAAACCTATGGAGTCGCAGCAGGCCTGGATTCCCCACAGGGGGCTTGCACCAGTGAAGTAACTTGGTCGCTGCTCGCCCCACACATCTACGCGCCCTTGCCACGAGGAGCAGGACGGAGAATCCACCTTTTACAATATTAAGGTGAGGAGAGGGCCCAAGGGGGAGGAAGGAGTTGAGGCCAAGGGAGGTGGGAAAACATAACGACAATCTGGTATTGAATCCAGCTCTCCAATATTGCAGACCCATCTTTAACCAGAGGCCTTACTAAGAGACCAGGAGAGGGTTCGAGAGTGCAAATCATCCAACCAGGGCTGGTTGGCGTCCCCGTGGATACCAGGTGAGCGTAACGGAGACCTAGGAAAGCTCTCACTTGGGTTTGAGTAGTAGGGGTGGCCCAGTTTTGCACAGCTTGTACTTTGCTGGGCAATGGCCTTATCTCACCTCTTCCGACCTCATGACCAAGGTAGACCACTTTACTCTTACCAGTTTGACATTTGCTTGCCTTTATGGTCAGATGGGCCTGCTCAAGAGCCTGCAAAACATATCCCAGTTGGTCAATATGTTCTTTCCATGTAGGGCTCAACACTGTAATGTCATGCAAGTATGCCATGCAGAAGTCCTCCATCCCATTCAGAACTTGATTAACCATCCTTTGAAATGTAGCAGGTGCATTCTTTAGTCCAAGAGGCATTACCTTAAACTGGTGGAGGCCTGCTGGGGTCGAAAATGCAGTTTTCTCCTTGGCATGGTCTGTCAGTGCTATTTGCCAATAGCCTGAGGTTAGGTCAAATGTACTGAGGTACTTGGCTGAACCAACTCTATCCACCAGTTCATCTGTCCTTGGCAAAGGATGGGCACCAGTCTTAGTGACTGCATTTAGTGCTCTATAGTCCACACACAATCTCAACTCCTTGCATCCTGCCTTTGCTACTAGAGCAACTGGACTAGACCATGGACTTGTAGAGGGCTCTATAACCCCGAGATCAGCATCTTCTTGACCTCTCCTTTGATGTGGGTTCTCACATGTTCTCTGGGTTGGCCTCTGAGAAGGTCAGGTAGAGGTACACTCTCCTCTTCCTCTTGAGCTGAAGCTAGAAGCAAAGCTCCCACTTCTAATCTCAAGACATAAGCCTTTAAACGGTTGGTGTGAAAGACCCTGGGAGCCTCCTTAGGTCTGCCTAAGTCCACCAAATAGTTCACCTCTCCAAGTTTGCCCACAACCTTGAATTGTCCTATCCACTTGTCCTGCCAGGCCCTCTGCCTTGTTGGCACCATAACTGGCACAAGCTGGTCTTGAGTAAACTCAACCATGTTGGCCTTCTGGTCATGCCAATGTTTGACCAGAGCCTGACCTGCTTTTAAGTTATCACTTGCTTCTGCCATCATGTGTGACATTCTCCTCCAGAGACCTATCACATAGTCGGTCACTCTGACTTGCTTGGGGGAAGGAGCACTCTCCAACCCCTCCTTGATCAGGGCCAATGGACCTCTGACTGGATGGCCATAGAGAAGTTCAAAGGGACTGTAACCAACTCCCTCCTGAGGGACTTCTTGTCATGATGCCTACCCCCGAGGAACCAGACCAGGTCCAGCAACCCCGGAAGCAGGCATCACGTTATTTTGAGCAAGCCCAAAAACCCCTGCTAGGGGCTGTTTGGGTGCGGTCCTGGCGCCTATGGCGCCAGGCTCATATGGAGAGTCAGTCCTGGCGCCACAGGCGCCAGGCTCATAGAGTGGAACTTACCTGATGCAGACCATGCTGCAAGCTTACCTGATGCAGACCATGCTGCAGAGCTCCAAGCCAAATGAGGCTTGGAAGGGACTATTTTACCTAGGGACTATTTTTTACTCGGGTGGGGCTGGGGAGGAATACTTACCTGGGACTACTTTGGAGGCTATTTAAACCACGCCCGAAGAGCAGCACACGCTTCGCGTTATTCTGCATCCAGCAGCGTAACACTCACTGTGTCTGCAAGCCTGCATCCAGTCTTCTGCCACACCCGCCTCAAGTCTGCAGCTCCTAGAAAAAGGAAGGAACAGAAGGAGAAAAGGTTAGAATAAGAGCAAAACCTTCAATCCTTACCTGAATTCCGGATCCACCGCGCCATCGAGCTGGAAGAAAGAAGCATTTTACGCGCGCCGCCACGCCTGCTGCAGCGCCATGCTGAACTCACCGGCCTTCGCAGCATCCTCAGGTTCTCCAGCATGGGGTCTGGCATGGATTCACATGCTCATGAATATTCCCCGTCGTCAGGCTGGGAATCCTCGGTAAATAAAAAATCAGCATCAGTTTCGTTTCTGATCTGTCTTTCGTAGTACTAACCAATCACTGATCTCTGCGTCATACTGACCACAGCCAATGACTGCCATCTCCCTAAGCCCCGCCTCTGGCAGCCATCTTCAGATTTTTACAGCACGTTCAAGTGTTGGGAGTCCTTGTGCTTAGCTCTCGAGCTTTTACTGCGTTTTTTTTGCGCTTTTTCAGGTGAATTTTCACATTTTTTCGGTTAATCGAGCCTCAAGCTCCACCGTTTCTACTCCCGTTAACGGGTACCCGTTGCGGGATTTTCCTACGCCCCTCAAGGGTGAAGATTTCGTCAAATCAACCTCTTGGAGGATTCCAGAAGATTCGCGGCCTACTTCGAGATGGCCCAGGAAGCGAGTTCGTCACCCGGACCCAAGCTGTTTCGCAGCTGCCCTGGATGCGGGCTGCAGAATGTGTTTAAGGAGGACGAACATTCGCGATTCCTCTACTAACTTCATGGGGACAAGACTCATGTAGAGAAGGACTGCCAGTTCTGCAAGAACTTGTCGGAGCGTACCATGAGGGACCGTCAATCTCGTCTCGCCAGCTGGTTGGAGAAGGGCTCGACGGGTGAGAAGAAGAAGAAAGGGTCCGAGCAGGCTTCTAAGTCCTGTGCGGGTGCGACTGGGGCCCAACACCAGGCCAAGCGTTGCGAGTCCGCTGGCTCCGGGAGCGCCGAAAGGTCGGGCTCTTCGGTCGCCAGGCAGGACGCACCTTCCCCGGCACTGCCAACCATGAGCCAGCGCTCCGGTACGGGGAAGAGGAAGTCCGAGACCCCGGGTAAGCTTCGGGAGAAGCCCCGTCCGATCTCGGGAGAGGGGGAGCGAGGCATCACCCCTCCCCCTAAGGAGAAGGCCCAGGACGCACCTAAGGTGGTGAAGGCCCCTACCCAGCAGGCAAAGGCCTCTATCGAGGTGATCGCGGCGACTCTGGCCAAGCCGGCAGAAACCCCGCCAGCGGAGACTGCCTCCGGGACTAGAGTTTTCCCTGCCGCCAAGGAGGGAATCCTCTTTTCAGCCCATCGTCATGGCCCCCATGATGGAACAAGGGGGGGGGGGCACGGTAGCCTCCTCGAGCTCGGAGTCAGCCACGGAGGGGGAACTGACCGAGGTCGCGAGGAATCTCGAAGTACATTTCGAGAAGGTTCTGTCCCGCAAGGAAGATCCTCGGGAGATAACCGAGGAAGTCGACGATGGCGAGGAAGAGAAGCCTTCCCTTCCGGCGCAGAACCTAGGCCTCAGGATAGCTCGGTGGCCATTTTGTTTGCGATCCAGTCCTTATGCTCTGAGATAAGGACGAGATTACCACGGCCCAGGCCGGAGGACCCGCAACCTGGCCCGTCGGGAAGTCCTCAGAACAAACGAAGGAGGACCCAACCCTCTCCTCCGCTCGCCCCCGTAAGGCCTGCAGTTCCCTCCTCATCCTCCCACGAGTCGGGAGATGACGGTGCGGTGGGCTCGACGACGGGTTCTGAGGGCGACGGCGACGACGCCGGAACGGGTCTCCCGTCGCACGGGCATCTCCGCCCAACGAGATTGCCTCATTCCATGCCATGATCGCCAGGGCGTCCGAATTGTTCCAGCCCTGCGCGGAGGAGCAGAAAAAGGAAGGTTTCCTCTATCACCGCCGGGAGGCCAAGAGGAAGACTGTCATCGCGATGCCTCTAATCGATGACATCTGGGAGGAGGGCCTGTCGGTACTCAAGAACCCCTCCACGGCACCAGCCAAACGGGACCGGTACGAGAAGAAGTACCGGGTCCCCGAGACCGCTCCCCTGTGCCTCAGGGCCCAGCCAACGCCAGACTCGGTTGTCTCGGCGGCGGCGAAGAAGAAAGCGGCGGGGTCAGGAGCCTCAACGTCGAATTCCCCTCCGGACGGCGAGGGAAAGAAGTTGGACGTCATGGGGCGACGGGTCATTTCATCGGCGGCGACGACGATCAAAGCGGCCAACGCCCTGGCGATCGTGACCCGTTACGACAGGGAGCTCTGGTTTAAACTGGCCCCCATATTGGACTTCCTACCGGACGACAAGAGGTCCGAGGCCCTGGAAATACTTCAAGAAGGCGAGGTGGCGTCGGACCACGCCATAACGGTGGCAACCGATATTGCCGATATCGGGTTCCGCCAGCTGGGCAACGGAGTTTGCCTACGACGACGGGGTTGGCTCTGGGCGACCGACTTCCATCAGGACGTCCAGACCAGGTGCAGACCTAGGAGCCCTTCAGCAACGACGGCCCTTTCGGAGCTCCGGAGGCAGACAGGGGGCCTCCAAGGGATCCAGCGGTGGCTTGTCGTCCTACCGCCAGGCGGCACGCTCCTCGTCTCAGGAGGCCTACAGAGGTCGCGGCAAGCAGGGAGCGCCTCGCCGCCATCGGCAAGGTGGCCAGGGCGGCAAGGCCACCACCTCCAAGCAGGACTGAACCGGCTGTGGCCTCGGGCCCCCACCGAAGCACCCCGGTGGGAGGCCGGTTGACGAAGTTCGTCGGCGTGTGGAAGTCCATCTCCACCGATCGTTGGGTGCTGGATACCCTGGCAAGAGGACACTCTCGAATTCCTGAAGAAGTGCCCTCACATTCCACCTGTGGCCAGGAAGGAAAATCACGTCCCGCAACTGCTGTTGGAAGTACGGGCGATGCTCAGGAAAGGCACCATCGAGCCCGTCCCGAAGAGGCTCCGGGGCTCTAGGGTGTACTCAAGGTACTTCCTTGTCAGGAAGAAGACGGGCGGCTGGCGCCCCATCCTGGACCTTCGTCGTTTGAACAAATACATCAGGTCACAAAAGTTCAGGATGGTCACCCTCCAGCACGTGCTGGGACAGCTGGAGGAAGGCGACTTTCTATCGTCGCTGGACCTGGAGGATGCATACTTCCACGTTCCCATCCTCAGAAGTCACCGAAAGTTCCTCAGGTTCGTCGTCCAGGGACGCCACTACCAATTCAGAGCACTGCCGTTCGGATTGAAGTCGGCCCCCAGGGTCTTTACCAAGTGCCTAGCACCTGTGGTGGCGCGGCTGCGCCTGCAGGGGATTCATGTCTACCCCTACCTGGACGACTGGCTCATCCGCTCAAGGACGAGGGAACTCGCCGTCGAACACACTGCAAGGACCGTCCAGCTAATCACAGACCTGGGATTCGCCATAAATTACCCAAAGTCCCACCTGGTGCCGTCGCAGGTGGCCATGTTTCTGGGAGCGAAGCTCGATACAGTGAGGCGCCTGGCGGCACCGTCGGAAGAACGTGGCCAGGATGAGGTCCATCAAGTCCCTCCTGGGGATGATGTCCTCTTGCTTCTACCTGGTGCGCCTCTGCAGACTACGGATGCGCCTTCTTCAAGAATTTCTCGACGCCCGTTGGACGCAGGCGACGGGCACCTTCGAAGACAGGGTCCCCCGCAACGAGGTTTTCTGGCGGGCGATTCAGTGGTGGGGCGTTCGAGCGCACTTCACAGCGAGCAAGGACTTTCAGACGCCAGTGTACCAGGAGACAGTGACGACGGACGCTTCCCTGGAAGGTTGGGACGCCCACACCGGAGATCTCCACGCAAGAGGCCTCTGGCTCCCGGAGGAGAAGCTCCTGCACATCAACATCCTGGAACTCCGAGCCATGTTTTGGGCTCTCAAATCGTTCCTCCTGTCGCTCAAGGGCAAGGTGGTGCAGATCTTCACGGACAACACCACGACAATGTTTTACATACGGAAGCAGGGAGGTACCAGATCCCCAGCCCTATCCAAGGAGGCACAGGATCTGTGGCACTGGGCGGTCGCCCAGGGGATGTTCCTGCTTCCCTTCCAGCTGGCAGGAGAAAGAAACACCATCGCCGACTCGCTCAGCAGGGAGCTGCGCGCGTGTCACGAGTGGGAGCTGCGCCAGGATCAGGTGGATCAACTCTTCCGACGATGGGGCAAACCCCAAATCGACCTGTTCGCAACAGCGACGAACTCGAAGTGCCAGAGGCATGGGCGATGCTTTCTCGTTCCCCTGGGACGGCCTATACCTGTATGCGTTCCCTCCATTGCCGTTGCTGCTTCGACTCATCAACCAGCTCAAGAGGTCCCGGTGATGGATGATCCTCGTCGCACCTGCGTGGCCGAGGCAGATCTGGTTCCCAGACCTGCTGGACTTGTCAACGTCTCCATCCATCAAGCTGTCGGCGGACGCGGATCTTCTCTCCAGAGATGGAGGTGCCATCTTCCACCACGACCCGGCGTCGCTGAACCTGCAGGCTTGGCTCCTGCAACGCTAGAGTTTGGAGGGTACGATATACCGGCCGACTGCAGAGAGGTTCTTGCAAAGGCCAGGGCGTCCTCGACTCTCAAATGCTACGGTCACAAGTGGGAGAGGTTCTCTATCTGGTGCCGAGCACAGAAGATCAACCCCCTACGGATTACGGCCCCTCAGGTGCTGCCGTACCTGCTATCGCTGGCAAAGGCTGGGCTAGCCCATCCCTCCATTAAGATTCATCTGGCGGCGATCTCCAGATATACCAGAACCACAGGACGGACGTCCCTGTGGTCCCATCGACTGGTGAAAGAGTTTATGAAAGGACTGTTCCGGTCGTTCCCGCCGGTGAAGGCCCCGGCGTGGGAACTTAACGTGGTGCTGACTAGGCTCATGGGGCCCCCATTCGAGCCGATGCACTCCGCACCGATGAAGATTGTGTCATGGAAGACTGCATTCCTGGTGGCCATTACCACCGCACGACGAGTGGGAGAGATCCAGGCCCTATCCTGCAAAGCACCGTACTTGACTTTACATGCCTCGAGGGTGGTGCTTAGGACGCACCCCTCCTTTATGCCCAAGGTGCCGTCGGACTACCATCTTAACGAGCCCCTGATGTTACCTGTTTTCTTCCCGTCTCCTTCGTCGCCGGCCGAGAGAACTTTGCACTCGCTGGATGTGGCTAGAACGCTGAAGTTCTACGTGGACCGCACAAATAGTTTTCGGAGGACATCACAGCTTTTTGTGAACTTTGGACCTGTGAATCAAGCCAAGGCTCTCTCGAAGTCTTCTATTTCCAGATGGCTCTCCGGCTGCATCATGCACTGCCACCGGTTGGCTAACCGACCGCTGCCAGGCCATCCGAGAGCCCATTCGACCAAAGCGATCGCTGCTACTACGGCGTTCCTATCTGGTGTGCCCCTGCTGGACATCTGCAGGGCTGCTACGTGGAGGTCGACGCACACCTTCACGAGATTCTACTGCGTCGATCGGGATTCCAGGGAGGAGTCCAGGGTCGGCCAAGCAGTGCTGCGCAACCTGTTCGCTTAAGGTGAGCCTGGTGAGGAGGTAAGAGATGCTTAATGTTGAGTTGTTGTATTGCTTAATGTTGAGCCTTTGCCACCTCCCGTGGTTGTGCATGTGTGTACTGCTATGTATTCTTATATTCATGACCATGTGAATCCATGCCAGACCCCATGCTGGAGAAGGAACAAGGTACTTACCTGTAACTGTTGTTCTCCAGCATGGGTCTGGCATGGATTCACATGCGAACCCTCCCGCCTACCCCTCTGCGGCTCTTCACTTGGTCATACTGCCACTTCACGTGCTACCAAATCTGAAGATGGCTGCCAGAGGCGGGGCTTAGGGAGATGGAAATCATTGGCTGTGGTCAGTATGACGCAGAGATCAGTGATTGGTTACTACTACGAAAGACAGATCAGAAACTAAACTGATACTGATTTTTTCTTTACCGAGGATTCCCAGCCTGACGACGGGGAATATTCATGAGCATGTGAATCCATGCCAGACCCATGCTGGAGAACAACAGTTACAGGTAAGTAACTTGTTCCATCCACTGCATCCTTCTGCACGTTCCCGCCGCACTCTGGCACCTAAGGGGAACACAAGAACAGCAAAGGTGAGCCAAGGGAATAAACAGAGGCAATAGTAACTACCCCCATAGACTTACCTGATTACCGCCGGGGGTACTATTCCTCTTCACGGGTCGGCGCAGTCTCCATTGCATCCTCGCCGTACACCGGCCCATAAGGGGAACAAAAGGACAACAAGGTGAGACAAAGGGACAAACAAGGGGAACTCTTCTCACCGCAATAGACTTACCTAATTTTACCGCCCGAGGCATTATTCCCCGAACTTCATATTTTCTCTCCACACCTGAATAAAGGAGCAAGCAACAGGTTACATTCTGGCCTTATTTTATTGAACTGTGTAGGATAAGCCAAATCCTTACCCGAACTTCGTCAGCTACCAACAGGAACTCTTCGCTGGGGTCAAGCTGCAAACTGCAAGGGATCAGACAAGAGTGAAAGTCAGACATGTGAACTCTTACGAACTACATACTTTTCGGAGTCAATATTGTTCTGGAACTCACCAATTCCTTCGAGCCAGTGAAGCAACTGGTTATCAACGTGCCCCTGCGCTCAATGCAGGATGGAGAGCTCATCTTTTTAAACCATCAGGTGAGACTATAAGAGGGGACATCAAAGGTGATCTGTGGGGAGAACAGCGGGGGTGGGGGGATTTACGCTCAACTGTACGGGTGGTTAATTCCCTCTCTCCATTTGCAGAAGAATATTCCTAAGGGCCAAGCAAACGAAGCTAGGTAGGCCAGTCCAGTCCGTCATCTCGGCCCTACGCGTCACATTGGTGGAGACCGCAGCTGTCCAGTTCAGATCGACGCCTCTGTGCGAGCCAGGTGAGCGTAACAGAACGCGAAGCCTACCCACAAATTCCCACCCAGGCGTTATGGATACCTCAGAGACTGACCACTTGGCCCAGTTACTAGGGGAACTAAGGGCTGAAGTGCATTCCACCCGTCAAGAAACCAATGCTCTTTGGAGAGAACTGATTTTGTCAAAGGAGCGAACTGATGACCTTGCTAGGCAACTATTGCAAAGCCAGGCTGGACAAGCACCCCTACCTGGTTCCGGGGGAAATCCAGCTCCTGTGTTATCGAGTAACCCTGTGCAAATAAACCTACCAGGAAATATTCCATTAGCTCCACCCGAACGCTTTGCCGGAGATCCCAAAAGGTTTGCCGTGTTTATGAACCAATGCTGCTATGCCGCTTGCACTTTTTATGCAGACCTGGACCCTTCCCAAACGATCAAGCCAAGGTTGCCTTTGTATTGTCATATCTCAGCGGCAGTGCAGCTGATTGGTCAATTCCAATAGTTACTCCGGATGACCCAATTCTTCGGGATTTTCAGGGCTTTCAAACTAGCCTGGAAAGACTATTTGCCAATCACTCCCAAGGACAGGCCCTGGATAACGAACCATTGTCCCTACGACAGGGTAACCAGGACCTTGAAACACTTGTGTATAGGCGCGTTACAAATGCCATATCATATCATATCATATCCTACATCGCGACCTTTAATAGGTTGATAGTGGAAACTGGATGGCCTGAGGTAAAACGAATCACATTATTTCATTGAGGGCTTCGAGGAGAACTCAAGGATGTCTTGGCTCAAGTCGTGAACCCACCTCAAGACTGCGCTGAATATATAGACTTAGTGGTCCAGTTAGATCACAGACTTCAGAACAGAAAGGCTGATCGAGCCAAGTTTGAGAATCGGGTGTTGGTCAAAACCCACGCTAACCCCAAAGGAGCAGATGCTTCAGAACCCATGCAAATCGGAGGGGTTAAAGGACCCTTAAGCCAGAAGGAAAGAGAAAGGAGACAGCAAATGCAATTGTGTCTGTATCGTGAAACCTCTGGGCATTTTCTACGGAATTGCCCTCTAAAACCACCCACGAAGGTGGTAGGAGCTGCTGATAAAAGCCATATGGAGTCAGACTCGGGAAACGACCACGCCCGACAAGCGTAGAGGTCCGCTTGCCGAGCTTGAAGAAGGATACTCAGACCTCGCATTTCATCATACCACTGGTCCTCGTAGATCCAGGGCAGCCATCGCGTATGCACGCAGTAAGGGCATACGTTGATAGCGGGGCCATGGGAAACTATGTGGACTATGAATTGGCTTCCAGGATGAATCTACCTCTCTGCCGAAAAACCACCCCAGATGTCATCACCACAGTCGATGGAACTGAAATTGTCTCTGGGCCTGTAACTCATTCCACCGCAGAGATGACACTATTGGGTCAGGATGGCCATCGAGAGACTATTGTGTTTGATCTAATCAAAGCCCCACAGTTCCAAATAATACTGGGGATACCTTGGTTGGAAACAAATAATCCTTGTATTGATTGGCGAGAGAAGAGAATAACCTTCCCGGATTGTGCACAAACCTGTTACCCAAAGAAAAATCAGAACGCAGGCCTGGCCACAGTAACCACAGCAGTCATGCAACTACCTCCAGAATACCAAGAATTCCAGGATGTCTTCCAAAAGGAATAGGTAAACACCTTACCTCCTCACAGATCGTACGATTGTCAAATCGATCACATACCCGGTGCACAACCCCCTTGTAGCAGGATCTATGCCCTTACGGAACTTGAGAACCTTCACCTACGACAATACTTAGACCAGTACCTTGCCAATGGCTTTATTCGCCCATCCAAGTCCCCTGCATCTTCAGCTTTGTTCTTCGTGCCCAAAAAGGAAGGTGACCTCAGAACGTGCATAGAGTACCGCGCATTGAACCAGATAACTGTTAAGAACCGATACCCATTGCCTCTGATCCCTGAACTACTAGACCAAGTGAAGGAAGCTTGTATATACACTAAATTAGATCTCCTGGGGGCATACCATCTGGTACGTGTAAAAGAGGGTGACGAATGGAAGACTGCTTTCCGCACTAAGTATGGGTTATTCGAATACCAGGTGATGCGTTTCGGGGTTGTGCAATGCACCAGCAGCCTTCCAATACTTCATGAAAGATGTCCTTCGTGAACTCATTGACGTTTGTGTTGTCGTGTATATTGATGATATTCTAGTATTCTCCTCTTCAGAATCTGACCATGTGAAGCACGTCCGAGCAGTCCTTGAGAAATTGCGCCAGCACAAACTATATGCAAAACTAGAAAAATGCGTTTTTCATGCCACAGAAGTTGAATTCCTTGGGTTTATCCTGACCCCAAAAGGAGTCCAAATGGACTCACGAAAGGTGGATGCAATCCTTAAATGGCCATCACCAAGTTCAGTTAAAGGAGTACAAAGCATGCTCGGCTTTACCAATTTCTACCGCAGATTCATCCCAGATTTTTCACATGTCGTACATCCCATCACAGCACTCTTGCAAAAAAATAAACGCTTTATGTGGACTGAAGCTGAAAAAGCCTTCCAAGAGCTGAAAGCAAAATTCACGTCTGCACCTGTGTTAAAGAGCCCGCGCCCTGAACTTCCATGCATAGTGGAAACTGATGCATCCAGTCTAGCCATGGGAGCTGTCCTGTCTCAAAAGGACCCTGAAACTGGCCAGGAACACCAAGTAGCATTTTGGCCCAGAAAGTTCTCAGCACCCGAGTTAAACTATGCGGTTACCGACAAGGAGTTATTAGCCATTAAATCCGCCTTCAAGGCTTGGCGGCACTATCTTCTCGGTGCCAGGCATACCATTTCTGTGATCACCGATCACCGGAACTTACAGTATTTAAAAACAGCCAAGGCCCAATCGTCACGTCAACTCCAATGGGCATTGTTCTTTGCCGAGTTCGATTTTGTGATAACCTATCGACCAGGTTGTAAGAATGGTAAAGCAGACGCCTTATCCGGAATAGGGATGCGAGAGGCAGAAGTGAACCCAGAACCAGTACCTATAATTTCCGAACAAAGGATTCTTGGCATGACAACTCTACAGACACTAGAGGACATTCAGGTAAAGATCCAGCAACTCTTTGATCCTACAGCCCTGCAGGACTGGGTAAAGAAAGGCCCGGACTACTCTGTCGCCAATGATCTGCCTTATTACCAAGGGCGACTATTTCTGCCACACAAGGAACTACAAGAGCTAGTCATTTCCCGTTATCATGATACCCTAATGGAGGTTCACCCAGGTATTGCAAAAACTGAAGCTAAAATTAAAAGACAATTCTGGTAGCCCACCTGGCGAAAGGATATTAAATCATTTGTGATATCTTGTGGTATTTGCGCCCAAAACAAAAGTCAAAAGAAAAAACCGCCTGGACTCTTACAACCTTTAGACATTCCGCCTACACCATGGCACACCTTATCGTTAGACTTTATTACCGATCTACCTCCTTGTAATGGGTTTAACACCATTCTAGTTATTGTGGATCTTTTTTCCAAGATGGCCCACTTTATTCCTTTAAAAGGACTACCTTCAGCCTCAATCCTGGCCAAAGAATTCCTCGAAAACATTGTTCGCTTACATGGATTTCCGTCCGTGTTGGTCTCTGACCGGGGCAGTCAATTCATTTCACATTTTTGGAAGAAATGTTGTCAATTTGGCGCAAATCGACATGGGATTATTGACCAGTCACCACCCCCAGACCGATGGTCAAACGGAGAGGACCAACCAAACTCTTGAACAATACCTGCGTTGTATGTTACATCAAACTGAGAGTAATTGGAAGGACATTCTTTGGATCGCAGAATATGCATACAATAATTCACTACATTCTGGAACTGGACAAAGTCCCTTTTATTCCTTGTATGGGCACCACCCTCGAACATCAGACCTTGACTCACCCCAACACTTTGAAATGCCTGCAGTGGACCATCTACACGCTATGATTATACAAGTCTTTAAGGAGGCAACTGCACATTTAAAACAGGCGAAGGTGAAATATAAGAAAGATGCTGATCGGCATAGAAGTGATACTCCACAGTACCAGATAGGGGACCAAGTATGGCCACATACCTCTCAAGGGAACGCAGACCTTTAACCCTAGATATTTGGGACCTTACTCTATTAAGGCCATTATCAACCCGGTGGCCGTCAAGTTCGACTTACCTGCTAATATGCAAATTCATCCTGTCTTTCATGTGTCACTTTTGAAGCCAGTGCAACCAGGGACAAGACTAACCAAGCCACCAGAGCCCGTCCTTATAGACGGGGAACCGAATTTGAAGTTAAGAACATCCTGGACTCCAAGATGGTGAAGTCAAAACTTTTTTATTTAATCGACTGGAAAGGCTACGGACCACAGGAAAGGTCTTGGGAACCTAGTGACCACGTGCATGCACCTCGATTGGTGAAAAGATTCCACCGAAATTTCCCAGACAAACCAAAACCACGGGGAAGAACGACTTTAGGAGGGGCCTTGTGGGGGGGAGTGCTGTCATGATGCCTACCCCGGGGAACCAGACCAGGTCCAGCAGCCCCGGAAGCAGGCATCACATTATTTTGAGCAAGCCCAAAAACCCCTGCTAGGGGCTGTTTGGGTGTGGTCCTGGTGCCTATGGCGCCAGGCTCATATGGAGAGTCTGTCCTGGTGCCAGGCTCATAGAGTGGAACTTACCTGATGCAGACCATGCTGCAAGCTTACCTGATGCAGACCATGCTGCAGAGCTCCAAGCCAAATGAGGCTTGGAAGGGACTATTTTACCTAGGGACTATTTTTTACTCGGGTGGGGCTGGGGAGGAATACTTACCTGGGACTACTTTGGAGGCTATTTAAACCACGCCCGAAGAGCAGCACACGCTTCGCGTTATTCTGTATCCAGCAGCGTAACGCTCACCGTGTCTGCAAGCCTGCATCCAGTCTTCTGCCACGCCCACCTCGAGTCTGCAGCTCCTAGAAAAAGGAAGGAACAGAAGGAGAAAAGGTTAGAATAAGAGTAAAACCTTCAATCCTTACCTGAATTCTGGATCCACTGCGCCTTCGAGCTGGAAGAAAGAAGCATTTTACGCGCACCGCCTTGCCTGCTGCAGCACCGCACTGAACTCACCGGCCTTCGCAGCATCCTCACGATCCACCGCATCCTTCTGCACGTTCCCGCCGCACTCTGGCACCTAAGAGGAACACAAGAACAGCAAAGGTGAGCCAAGGGAATAAACAGAGGCAATAGTAACTACCCCCATAGACTTACCTGATTACCGCCGGGGTACTATTCCTCTTCACGGGTCGGCGCAGTCTCCATTGCATCCTCGCACTACCCCGGCCCCTAAAGGGAACAAAAGGACAACAAGGTGAGACAAAGGGACAAACAAGGGGAACTCTTCTCACCGCAATAGTCCTACCTAATTTTACCGCCGGAGGCATTATTCTCCGAATTTCATATTTTCTCTCCACACCTGAATAAGGGAGCAAGCAACAGGTTACATTCTGGCCTTATTTTATTGAACTGTGTAGGATAAGCCAAATCCTTACCTGAACTTCGTCAGCTACCATGAGGAACTCTTTGCTGGCGTCAAGCTGCAAACTGCAAGGAATCGGACAAGAGTGAAAGTCAGACATGTGAACTCTTACGAACTACATACTTTTCGGAGTCAATATTGTTCTGGAACTCACCAATTCCTTCGAGCCAGTGAAGCAACTGGTTATCAACGCGCCCCTGCGCTCAATGCAGGATGGGCTGCTCATCTTTTCAAACCATCAGGTGAGACTATAAGAGGGGACATCAAAGGTGATCTGTGGGGAGAACAGCGGGGGTGGGGGGATTTACGCTCAACTCCACGGGTGGTTAATTCCCTCTATCCATTTGCAGAAGAATATTCCTAAGGGCCAAGCAAACGAAGCTAGGTGGGCCAGTCCAGTCCGTCATCTCGGCCCTACGCGTCACATTGGTGGATACCGCAGCTGTGCAGTTCAGATCGACCACTCTGTGGGAGCCAGGTGAGCTTAACACTTCTCTATATGCAAAGAGAAGGCATGGCAGTAAAAGGTCCCACTTTTTCTTGAGGGGGTCTTCTAAAGCACCTATCATGCTCTTCATAGTACGGTTAATCCTCTCTACCAGTCCATTTGTCTGTGGATGGTAGGCTGCAGAGAACTTGTAAGTGACACCACAGTTTTTCCACATGGCTTGCATGTAGTGGGACATAAAACTGAATCCCCAGTCGGATATCACTTCCTTAGGAAACCCTACTCTGGTAAAAATACAAAGTAGAGCCTTAGCCACAGCCTGAGCCATAACAGTTCTCATAGGTATGGCTTCTGGGTATATTGTAGCATGGCCTACTACAACCAGGATAAACCTGTTCCCTGAAGATGTGGGAGGGTCAAGGGGACCGACAATGTCAATGCCCACCCTCTCAAAAGGCACTCCCACCATTGGGAGAGGCACCAGGGGTGCCACATTCATGGCCCCACTCCTGCCAGAGGTTTGGCAAGTGTGACAGCTCCTACAGAATTTGTCAACTTCTGAACCCATCTTATGCCAGTAGAAGTAGAGAGAGAGTCTTTCCCTGGTCTTTTTGAAACTCAAGTGACCAGCCAAAGGTATCTTGTGAGCTAACTGTAGGAACTGGAGTCTGTTAGCAAGGGGCACTACAATTCTTTTGCAGTACTCAGGGATAGACTCAGTCGGTTCACTGTAGAAGAGGCCATCTTCCCAGCTCAACCTGTGCTTCCCAACTTCTTTCCCATCAAGTTAGTTAGCAGCCTGTTGTCGAAGACCTTCAAGAGTAGGACACTCTCTCTGTGTCCTTTGCTAAAGTCTGCCCTGTTGGATCCACCTTCTGCCAGTACAGACTGCAGCTCAGGATGGTCAACAGGGTCAAGATCTCCAACTAAGACAGTGTCTTCTTCCAGATCTGTCATGATCTCTGCTTCCAAAAGATCAGGACTTGCCCGACTCCCTTGGAAGCAGACCCATAACCCCGGTTCCGAGTGCCAGCCAGTCCCAATTGGGACCTTTTGGACCCTGTCCTGGCGCCAGTGGCACCAGGCTCATAAATATGCCCAGTCCCAGCGCTGGAAGCGCCGGGCTCATAATGCTTGGGTGGATTTACCTGCAGCAGACCATGCTGCTTACTTACCTGCCAGTTGAACCCCTGATCCTCTTCAGTTTGGGACTACTTTTCCTGTTGGGTGGGGCAGGAGCCACTCCCTAGGTTCAGAACACTGGAACTCTTCTTGGAAGCAGGAACTCTTTTCTTACCTAGGCGTGGCTGTGGAAGGAGACACCTAAGCACTACAGGAGGCTATTTAAACCACACCCGATGGATGAATCTTGCTTTGCGTTATTCTGCATTCTCTGCAGCAGAGCGCTCATCGTGTCTTCTGCTTCTGATCCTGGGCCTAAGGGAACAAAGGCTTACCATCCTGGAATCCAGTCTTCAGCAGCACCTGTAAAGACAAAGAAAGAACAGGTTAGCACTAAGGTCTTCAGTGGCAGCGCATTTCTTACCTGGTCCATCGGCTGTCACCAACGCCTCGCGCTGCATTCCGGCATCTGAAAGACAAAGGCTTACCTACTCTTCGCATGCTCCGGAGGCCTTCGGCGCTGCATCCCGCATCTGAAAGACAAAAGAAGGTGCGTTTAAAGACATTGGGCAACTTTACTACTCACGTGCCATTACTCCTTCCCACGCCGAATCCAGGGGGTATTCCAGCACCCTTCAGCTTCTCTAAAGCTCCGAACTTGTACCTGCAAGATAAAAGGGACAGTTAGTGCGCATCGTGAAGCAGGCTACAAGCGCTTACTTACGTGCTTCCAGGCGCTTCTATTCCTCACGCGGGTTCGATCCTCAACTCTCATCAGCCCGCCATCCGCCATCGCCGGAACCCTGCAAAACAAGAGATATCATTACAAAAGACTTTTAAGACATTTGAAGTGCCCAGAACTTACAGTTCGTGCAGTTAACGACGGACAGCAGTCCTCTGAGGTCAAGAGGCCTGCACCCTTATCCAGTGAAGAAACTGGTTACGGCACCCTGCCCCGAGGCAGATGGAGAGCTCGGCGTTCACTTACCTAAGGTGAGGGCGTTAACCTTTGGGGTTCTACAGGAGAAGAGAAAGGGAGGAGGAGAGAGGCACCCAATAACCCCAGTTCATTAATCCCATATTTTCTATCTGCAGACATCTTACTCTTCGAGTCAGACATACAGTGCACAGAGGTCCAGCCCAAAGAGCCAACCGTGTGTTACACATCACCTTTGAAGATACGGCATTCACCCAGTCAAGACCGGCGCCTCTGCGGGAATCAGGTGAGCGTTACAAGATCTGACTCTTCAGAAACTGGCTCAACCACACAAGGTTGCACCTCACACTCTGCCTCAGCAGGTGGAGGGATCACATGGGTGATCTTGGACAATCTCAGTGATGTCCTTGTTGGTAGCACAGGGGTACTGTCTGTCTTTTTCCTGGAGGTCTTGGGTTTCCCCTTTGCCTCTGTTTTCTTAGAAATGGCAGTGAGCAACTCCTGTAGAGTGGGAGTGATAGTTTCCTCTATCAACTCCTCTGGAGAGCCTCTCAAGGTTCTCTCCCCTGCAGACCTAGTGAGCTCCTGTCCTGTCTCCTCTTACTGAGATGCTTGGGGGTGCTTGACACAACTCCAAGAGTTTGTAGGTCATTACCCAACAGGATTCTCCCAGGCACTTCATTCTGCACACTAACAGGTATTTTGACAATCATATCATTACACTGGATGAGAGCTGGTAACTGGGGAAACATTTGCACAGGTCCTCCAGCTAACTTGGTGAGGTGTTTGGGTGCCTTAGCAACATCCCCCACCTTGAAAAATGATTTGTCCACCACAGTATGCTGGCTCCAGTGTCTCTGATGGCAGGGGTTTCCTGACCATTCACAAGAACACTATCTTTGTAATACTCTTTAGTTTTATCTGGGATGGAATTATAGGCATTTAGATTCTGTTGTTCCCACAAGCCCAGGGACACTAAAGAAACACTAGCTGAGACTCTCATGGGTTCATCAGCCAGTAGGTGAAAGTTTCCACTTGCCATAGGGACTTCTTCCTCTGGGGAGAAGGCTAAGGAGACAGTGTTGACCCCTGAACGTTTACCCTTACATCTGGGTTCCCCTTTCACATGGTCAGTTGACACATAAACATAACATTTCCCAAATGTTTTGATGAATGGGGGTTTGTTCTGACCTACATCCGGTTTGGGTCCAGATGGTGCACTAGCCTGATTCGGTTTCCCTTGGGGTTTACCCTTATGTTGTTGTTTGTGGCCCTCTTTTGGATTGGAGGTATTAGAATCTCTCTTTGTACTCTTTCTTTGGTTGTTTCCCCTCATCCTTTTTCTGAGTAGCCCCGGAATCCTTGTGAGTAGCCCTGTTGGCAACCCACAAGTCAGCAGCCTTAGCTAGCTTCTTTGGATCTATCTCCTTAGAATCAGCCAAGTGCTGTCTGAGCTCAGGAGAGCAGACATCAAAAATAGACTCCAACATTACAAGATGTCTCATTCCTTCATAAGTGTTTACTCTGTAACCCTTAATCCAACCATCTAAGTTTTTCAAACAGTCACATACCCAGGTAGCCCAAGGGTACCACCATGCTTTTTGAGGGTCCTAAACCTCTTAAGGTACTGGGAAGGGGGTCTTCACAAATCTAGCAAATAAAGCTAGCTTCACACACTCATAATCCATTCTATCCACCACCCCCAACTCCATTACAACATCAGATGCAACAGTGGGTAGCCTAGAGAAGAGCCAGGGAAGCAACTGATTCCCTGTAAGACCTTGAATACTATGGTTATATTCAAACATTGCCAACCAATCCAAAATATCAAGCTTAACCTCATACATACCCACAGTTTCTTTAGGCATACAGGGTCTCTTAGGACCTGGGAGAGAAGCATTTTCAAGAGACAATCTTTTTATTTCTAGCTGATGATTCAACTCCATTTCTCTGAGTTTCAGTTCTTGATGTTTTTGTTCAGTTTGAGAATTTAAACGTTTGAATTCTAGTTCAAGCCTAATTTTCTCTAGAGCAATGAATTCAGGACTGAGTGTAGGACCTGTGGTGGTCCCAGTGGACAAGTGTTGAGTTTGCTGAGCAGGCAAGGGAGCAGAGAGACCTACATTAGGAGACACATCTACTTCTTCCAATTCATCAGTAACAGATACATTATCATCCTCAATACTTTCCACATTTGCTAAGGAGTCAGGTATTTCAGACCCACTCCATAGACTTGGACTCTTTAACAATTTTTCAATCAATTCAGACTTTTTGCATTTGGCAGAGAGTTTCCTTTCTTTACACATGTTTCTTAAATAATCAGCAGTGTAACTCAGGAGGGTCTCCTGACTGTGGCTTTCCATATCAGACATGATTAATATCACTTTTTAGTGATGTTAGCCTTATGGTTAGTTGATCCAAGGTAATAGCAGCACTCTAAGTGTAATCACTATACTTGATCCTCACCACTGTACACCAGTGTTAGACAGAATTATATGCAGTACCCTTTGGGAACACCACTCACAATTAAGACTACAAGTGACG
Organism: Ambystoma mexicanum; assembly: GCF_040938575.1. Taxonomy (NCBI): domain Eukaryota; kingdom Metazoa; phylum Chordata; class Amphibia; order Caudata; family Ambystomatidae; genus Ambystoma; species Ambystoma mexicanum. The sequence continues at coordinate 942,788,781 of NC_090928.1, read as the reverse complement.
GTACAATTTCACCTTTGGTACAAGCCTGTACTACACAGTTAAAGTGGTAGCAGTGGCTGAGCACCCAGACCTATCTCAAGAGTAAGTGAGCAGTTTCAAATAGTTACCAAAGGACAGCAATTGCTATAATTCAGGCAAACCCTGACTCAAGGCTTTCAAGTAAAAGAATGTACATTTATTTCACTCTTCAGTTATATAACATTACACTATTATAAGCAGTCTAAAAATCACACTCTTAATACACCACACCACTTCCCTTAAATTCCAAACAAGTTAAGCTCACAAAATGAAGTGGGAGCAAAATGGCACTCCAGCAATTTAAAAGGGAGGGAAGGACAGAAGTTAACAGAAATTGAATCACACCAACAAGTACTCAGCGCAATCGAACAAGAGAGACTACAATGATAAAATCAGATAGAAAAGGCTTAGGGCCAAAGTCAATGGGTCAAAAGTCTTTTGCTCAAGATAATACAGTTCAGTGTAGTTTGCGGTAAGGTTTGTGGCACGGTTTCCGGACAAGGTTGGTTGGTAGAAAAGGTAGTTCAAAGAGAAGAGCAGGACAAGCCTTCGGATTGGAGAAAGATTTCAAACAATTTCACCGCGGCTGAATGAAAAGAACAACCGGATTTGCACAGTACCTTAAAACGGAGAGGGAGCTGTAGCTGAGGCAGAAGTTCCTGGTAGTTCCTGCAGGCTCACGGTTTCTGAAGCGACTGTCGGACTGATCAGAAGTAGGAAGACTGCAGGGTCCTGCACTACCCAGGTAAGAAACCAGCAGCAGAGCCAAGCAACGAATAAAAGGTGCGCTCCTTAAAACCCAAGCAGGGTCCGACCTTCCTGGCTATCTGACCCACTGTACTGTAGCTCTGTACAGCGAATTCGACCAGAGGAGGGGTCCTGGCTTGCAGTTTGGGTGAACTGGTTGGTCCCACCAGCTCAAGGAAGGAGTTTCCTGGAGGATCTTCTCTGTCGTCGGATTCTGAAGATTCGGACCTGCAGCAGGGCTTCACCGGGCGGTTCAGTCTTTGTAGGGGTCCTCTTCTGTCAGTTCCTCATAGGTTCTTTCGTTCCAGTGGCGACTGTGCTCTTCCAATCCCAGAGACCTGCTTTTTATGCAGTTTTCCCCCATTTATACAGCCTGGCTGTCAATCACACAGCAGGGTGGCTGTCCTGGCAAGGCCAGTCGCCCAGCCAATCAAACAGGAGTGCGACTTGGGTTACCAAGGGAATCCATGGTAGGGGTCCTAAAACCCCTCCCTCACACCCTGCCTACCCAGACTCTAGGGTGCCTAAAGGAGGGCTTCTGTGTGGAAGCCCGCAAAAAGGCGATGAACAAACGGACCAAACCTGGTTTGGTGTGCAGAGTAAAACATGAGAAAGACATTTACAAAAAGAAATGGCGACTAAACCGAGCCGGAACCGTAATAAAATGTATATGGTCAAGCGGGTTTATGTTTGAGGCTAATATAATAGCCTAAAACAATACCATGGTTATTTAAAATGACTGCAGTATAAAAAATAGGGTAGATACCACTGCCACCAGCCAAGTCTTAGTGTAAAGGGAGTGAATCAAGGCTCCAAGAGACACAGACAAAAAGGGATAAGAATTAACCCTTTCCAATACTCCATGGAAGATGAGGTGTACTGGGTCTGTGGTAAAGGTGACCAAATAAAATTAATGACAACTTTATCTTTTCTGGGGGACAGTAGTCAGCCCCAGAAAATGGAGTCGGTGGGAAGTCCAAAAGACAACCCTGTGGTCTGCACTGAAGGTGCTGTGTAACACACATAGAAGAATATGGTGCCATGGAGTAGGTGAAGCTCCAGTGCCCAAGATTACACAAAAAGTAGAAATACACATAGCAAAACACATGTAAGAGTCGGAAAAAAGGCTCACACTCTTACCAGGTGAAAAAAAAAAAATCCTAGAAATCCAGCAAAGCTGCTGAGGGACTCAATAGGTAAGGGCAATCAACCATTTATGAGAAGTCTCCCTAACAGCTCTCACTTTGGGACCCAACCAATTCTACATTGTCTTCTGCCTATGTCAACCTGAATAAATGGAACTTGATTGACCTTACCTGCATCCTCCAGGTATCCTTAGATGCAACAGAAGGCCTCTAATTGTTAGATATGTGCCTGTCCTTATTGACCATTCAAACTTCTGCTTCTAGGAGAGGGTAGCTTCTAGGTAAATAAATGATATTCAAGCCAATATGTTCATAGCTTCCAAAGAAAGATAACTTCTGAGAAATCAATGGCATTGGAGCCCATTAGTTGATGATCAGTCAAGGGACGCATTCACAAATGGGTCCCTTGACTGATCATCAACTAATGGAAGCTATGAACATATGGGCCTATGCACCTAACAAATAGCAGATATATTGTCGAACTTCCTACAAAAATTAAAAATCCTCCCTGACTGATAAGTCTCTTAAATCTCACATACAATTATGTTCCCTTCTTCCCTTAATTGTCTTGCTAAATCTGAAGATTCTTATCATTTTCTTGAAGAAGTCGTCACTCTCCTAGTGAACATGCAGAGATTCTTTTTCCATGAATTCCATAAATTCCAATCTATCAAAACATGGTGCGATGAATCCAGGGATTTCGTCCCTTCTCCCCAAGGGGAACCACCCCCTTTGGGACTAGGGAGGTGACCCCAAGTATGCATTGGCTACATATGGGTGGAACAAATCAATCATGTATATATCCCTTTAAGATTCAATTTCTTGGTTTCAGACCCCTTTTGCTCACAGGGGAAATATAAGGAAGCATTAACTGCAGTAAAGGGAGACATCGTGAGCAAGAAATGCTCAGAGGAAGAGTCAGTCGGAGGCGCAGCAACAACAGCGGGCTGGCCATGCAACCGAGGAAGCCCGCAGAACACTACCACTAGCTGGGAGACGAGGAACCTAGAAACCCTGGTCCTGCTGAATCAAAGCAGAGGCGACCTGCCAATGCGACGACAGGATGCATGCAGAACGGGAAGAACTGCCAAGAAGAGTGATACAGCGTAAAACCGAATTCAGGTCATCATTACAGAACCACATCAGTCCAAGACACCAAAGCCCCAGAGGAGCCTCGACGCTGGAGGAAAGTTATGCAAATCCGTATCCTGCATGCGTGGAGGCGCTGAAGGCACAACAGAGCCTCAGTCAGGTTAAAGAGTCCAATATCCCATGAGGGGGGGAAGCAGTCGGCATAAGAGGGACTGTGAGAGACATAAGCCCACAAGCAGCTGCAAATCCATATACCCCACCCGGGCCAAAGTACTTGATGTCAGACGGGCTGTGAGAGCCATAAGTCTACGAAGGGCTGAGAATACAATTACACAATCTGGGGTTGAAACACTTGATACAAGACGAACTGTTAGAGTCATAAGCCCACTAGGGGGTAACACTCCAAACACATCACCTGGGGGCAAAGCACTTGATAGCATAGGGGCTGTGAGAGCCATAAGGCTATGAGGGGCTGAGAATACAAATACCCCATTCACGGTTGAAACACTTGATACAAGAAGGACATTGAGAGTCATATGCCCACGAGGGGCTGAAAATCCAAATTCCCCACCCAGGGGAGAAGCACTTGATGCCAGAGGAGCTGTGAGATCCATACGCCTATGAGGGGCTGAGAATACAAATACCCCATCCAGGGTTAAAACACTTGATACAAGAAGGACAATGAGAGTCATAAGCCCACGAGTTGCTGATAATCGAAACACCCCACCCGAAGGTGCCTCACTTGGTATAAGAAGAACTGTGGGAGCCATAAGCTCAAAAGGGGCTGAGATTACAAATACCCCACCCGGGGGTGAAGCATTTAACACACGAAGGGCTGTCAGAGCCACAAACCCACAAGGGACTGAGAATCACAATACCCTAGCAAGGGGTGAAAAACAGACAGAGAAAACTTCCTTAGAGACACATGCCCAGAGAGGGCTGAGACGCCATGTACCCCACATGCGGGTGTAGATAGGGATATCCAGAAGGCTGGGAAAGCCACAGACCGGGACGGAAATCCGAACACCCACCGCCTGAACTGACGCCTCTAAAACCTAGCATTCAGGTTACGCCACCCCTCAAAGATCCACTAACTAGTTCAGTAAGGGGTGTGGTCTGGGCCCATGTAGCTCGGATGTGTCTCGTTACAGCTCCTGTACAGATCCCGAAGTCTGATCCTGTGACTGCGGAATAAGATCTTATTACACAACTCGACGCTTATGCCTGTCACCCGGTGAAGTTTGGAGGCTCACCGTAGCGTGCAGAGCCCATACTGCCGTGTGCGAGCTTCAGCGGAGGAGGTACCAAGATGGCAGAGATTGTGCGCCTTGGCGGAGACTGGTAGAGGCATCAGTTTGAAGCGCGGCGGCAGTGAGGACTGGTGCGAACCCAAGGGACAGCTGGAGGTGGTGGTGTGAGACAGAGGTGGTGGTAGCGGTATCTCCCCCCCCCCCTTTGCAGGACATGTGCTGCAGACAGCAGGAGCCGAGGACCGCACTGAAGACGGCGGAGGTACCAGCAAAGGCGGACTGCGGGCAGAGACAGCAGGGGAGAGATACTTGGCAGCGGAGAGGAAGCCGACAAGGAAGTAGGCCGGGGTGAGCAGAGTGGAAGAGCGGCAGCTCTAGAAGCAGGTGGGGGAGCAACAATGGCGCGGAGTGGGATGTCTGCATGAATAGGGAAACGTGCACTGGGTGAGTTCATAATAGGAGCAAGCAATAACAGGCGACCCCACCATGCAGATACGTGTACACGCTGAAACAAAGACTGAGGGACAGAGCATTGAAGCACTGCATTACACCAGAGGGTGCTCACAACAGTGAAGGGATACTGCTGCTCAGTGGAACCCACAGAACCACGGTGCATGGGACGCTTAGCAATGGCCCCGCATTGTTGTCAGTTTTGATAAGGAGTGTTTACACCCTATGAAAGCGAGGCATTGAAGTAGATCCGGGACAGAGTATAAAGAGCATCACCAATAGAGGGACCCCCCCCACTATATTTCAGGGGCTTGTTGGTCTTGTGCGCTGACAGTTGCGAGACGCAGTGTGAGCCCTGGCTGCCCCTGAACTACACTACAGGGAACAGGAACAGGTGGGGGTACCCGGAAGAAGAAAAGGGCGGCACCTAGGCAAGTGGTGGAGAGGCACTGAGGGGCAAACAGTTAAGAACTTGGTACCATTGGCAGCGATGCACCACCGCTCCAAAAACAAGCAGAAGGGGTTGATTATGGATTATTTCGTGACGCAAGCCAAAGCTAAAGGGGCTGTGCTTGAGATTGCGGCGACACGAGAGGAGGCTGATGGACAGCAGGACAACCCGTAGGAATCTTGAATATTGGCAGCAATCCTAGACTTGAAAATATCACTAGAGGGTAAAATTGAGGCAGTAGGCATAGATGTGCAGCTCCTTCGCCAAGATGTCCACTCACTGGCGGAAAGGGTAACCACTGCAGAGACAATATTGAAAGAACTGGTTCCCACGGTGAACGATCACACTGCGAGGCTGTGAAAATTGGAAACCAGAAATGCTGCACTGGAAGCTAGGATTGAGGAGGCGGAAGGCCAGACCCACAGAAATAATGTACGGCTACTCGGTTTGCTGGAGGGAATCGAGGGCAGAGATGCGACAAAATATGTGGAAACGCTGCTGTTACAAGAAATTGGTCCCGAAAAGCTGTCTCAGGGAGTGAGTGCATAGGTCCCTGCAACGGAAACCCCCGCCAGGCTCCCACCTGAGGCTGGTAATCGCGAGAATCCTGAATTTCCGAGATCAAGAGGTGATGCTCTGCTTCTCTAGGGAAGGTGGAGCCATAAGAAGGGGGGATTGCAGTGGTTGCCATATACCTGGACTATATTCCCTTGGTGCAGCAGAGATGGAACTAGGCGCAGCTTAGACGCCTAGGCATCAAATACATGCTGAAGATCCTGCATGGGGGGAAGACGTACTTCCTGGAAACTCCAGCAGAAGTCAATATGCGGCTGGATCATAATAATCTGGGTGATAAAGAGGATGAAGTCCCGCTGGGCGAAGTAGGCAACCCCTGAAGAGGGTAGACTGGTGCTGGCGGAGCAACCTCTGGCACTATACGGAACTGTATTGGGAAGCCGACTATGGAAAGTGATTAGAGGATGACGTGAAAGTGCTGCAAATGCCAGAACACTGAAAATGTATTGTACAGTGGTTGCAAGGTTGCAGTTACAAATCTGCTACTTGTGTACAGGGGCGGGCAATGACCCAGACAGATGGTGTTAGGACAGCTCCGAACCAGGTGTGTACCTGTGTCTGCTGGTTGCTGGCATAGCACCTGATGTCTGATGGCTAGGATTGGTCCGAGAGGCATGGGCTTGCCCGAGCAGGACTTCACTGTTGGGCACTGTTTACCCTCAAAGTTTGCATGGTTGTTTTGGTTTGGTTTATTTGTTTGTTGTTTGGAGCGCAGATACAATATGCACCAGGATATGAATGGGACAACTAGGCTTGTGGAAAGTGGGCACTATAGTGAATGTGGAGCATGCGACTGGGAAGTGGCGGGTGGACTTTATCGAATAATAATGAGCCAGGACATCTGGATGTATAAACAAATGACAGGTGGAAAGGAGCAGTTGGGTTGAGGAGTTGAGTCAGTTACACATCAACATGTCCAGATTGAATATTTTTTCATGGAATGTTCAGGGGCTGGGGACCTATATGAAAAGGAATCGGGTGAGGTCCTATCTTAGGAGGAAGCGGGTATCAGTGGCGCTACTGTGGGAGACTCATTTGTGAAGAACCTTAGCAGAAAATTGGTTAATAGGTGAGACCTGCTGTTCTTTTGGGGGGAGGGGTAATTATGTGCATGATACCATATTGGATAGATCGATGCCCCCTAGAGGAGGCCATTCCGGTGCTACAGTGGGCTTGAAAGCGGTCCCGTCAGAATTGGCACTGGTGGATGTCTGGCGGGAGCTGCATATGGGAGTTAAGTGATACTCTTTCTATTCGCCCCCACATGACTTACATAAACGGATTGATTATGTATGTGTAGGCTTGGAAAATCTAGGCGACTGTATTGGGGAAGGATATGCCGGCTGCATGGTGTTGGATCATTCACTGCTTATGGTAATATGGGAAACTGGAGACCTTAGATCCCTGGTCCCGACTTGGCATTTTCCTGAGACGGCGTTGGAAGATAGGGTTTTTGCAAAGAAACTGGGGCGGCAGGGAAATTGAGCAATGCCTCGAAATAAATGTGGGATGTGTGAGAAGTTGGGGCACAGTGTGGGAGGCGTTGAAGGTCGTGGTGAGGGGCGAGACAATTTTTGGAGTGGGTGGGATCCGCAGGCAATTGAAGAAGGAACTTGAAACGCTAGAGGAGGAGATCGCTGGATTAGATTCTCGAGTCCCAAAAGGGGTTAAGGTAGAGCATGCCCTTGTTGAAATGCGCATGAAGTGTGATAGGGCCTGGGACAGGCTATCGAAATTCAACTATGAGTCAAAAGTCGAACAGACACACAGAGAGGGGGATAAAGCTGGGAGGATGTTTGCCTGGCTATGGGCTATGTGAGCGTGCACAACCTAGGCTTATGACAATGATGCTGTGGGATGAGAGCAGGGCCCAATGGAGGTCCCAGATGGTTATAAACAATATTTTAAAGATTTTCATACGCACAGCTATATAGCCGCAACCTACCTATGCTGCACGAAGAGATTGAGGCAGCACTTGAACAGGTCATCCTAGCGCATCTGTCCAAAGAGCAGGCAGTGGAATTGGACAAGCCTATTACTATAGAGTAGGTAAAAGATACGACTGCAGCGCTAGCATCGGGCAAGACCCCGGGTGGGGACGGATTGCCATCAGAATTCTACAGAGTATAGCTCCTTGCTGTCAAAGCCGCTACTGCAGGTGTATGAGGAGGCATATGAAAAGGGCATTTTACAGCTAGGCATGAGGGAGACTTGGGTGACGCTGATATCGAAGCCAGGGAATCCCCCGGAGTGCTGCGTTTCGTATCGCCCATTGGCCTTACTAAATTATGACGCCAATATTCTCACAACTATATTAGCAGGCCGGCTACGCAAAGAAATAGCAGCCATAATACACTCGGATCAGACAGGGTTTATCCCGGGTAGCAATACGTCTGAGGCTGCAGCATGTGATAGATCGCACTAATGGACGCCCTGAACAGCTACTTGTGGCCTCATTAGATGCAATAAAACCCTTCGATTTGGTGTATTGGGAATGGATCTATGCGGTCTTAAAGAGGTTTGGGTTTGGGGACTCATTTCTACATTGGGTTAAATTGCTTTATACGAGGGGGCGTGGCCAGCCGAGGACACCGAAGGATGTCTCCTTGGTGAGCTCTGGGACTCCTTCCCCGTCCTAATGCCCTAAAACTCCCTAAAATACGCTAAATACCCAGGAAGAAGGCTCTACTGGTCCCCGTGAGTGTCGGGAGTACCTGGCATAGCAGGTGGTCCTGGGGAACCACTTATTGAGGAGGAAACCGCCGATGACTCGAGGATCCAGGGGCTTTGAAGATGGCGGGCGCGTTATGTGGAGCAGCTCGGGGGCTCGTCAGCCCGCCCCTGGAGTAATGGAGCACTGATTGGGGGCCTCACTGGGGTGCCCTTGTAGGTAGATGACAAGGAGCCTTGCCGGGGGGCACTGGGACTCGGATGCGAGTGCCGGCGAACTGGATATTTCTGCCCCCCTTGACTGGGACCGCCGCGTTGGAGGAGCGAGGCGGGACGGGAGCCCTTCAAGTGGAGTGCCCCGAGGAGGTGAGCGCGTACGCAGCGCTCCGGTGTTTACCTTCCGAAGGAGGAGGCGAGCTGTCTGCGGTGCCGGGCTGCCTGTCCCCCCCCCTGTTCCCGATGGAGACCTGCACCAGTATGTGACAGAGTTGTTCCGTCATATCCTGGGCCCAGATACTGAGAGGGACACTGTCCTGGATCAGACTCATAGGGTCTACTCTTCGCTCCAGCTAAAGAAAAATGTAATCCCGGATGTCTTAACCAGAGTGCATATGTTTCAGCTGAAAGAACTCATCTTGCAAGCCGCACGGGAGAAAGAACCTATAAGTTTCCGCTCTATGTCCATTCATCTGTTTCAAGATCTTTTCCAAGCCACCTTGAACAAGCGAAAACTGCTGCGGGTCGTCACGGATTGGCTATGGACAAGGAAGGTTCGCTACCGTTGGGTGTTTCCGACAGGTCTGCGCTTTGATTGGAAGGGACAAAGATTTACGATCACAAAAGAGGAGGAGATGGACGAGCTTATGGGAGAGACGGAAGGCAGCGAGGGCAAGGACCAAGCAAGTTCCCTGCAAAGGAGTGAGGGTAGAGAAGATACTTTGGCAAAGGAACAATGGAAATCAGTGCGCTCTCGCCAAAGAGGTCACAGGAAAGATCCTAGGGCTGTGGACCCGGTCTGAGTGGGGCGGGCGATGCTTCCCCGTAAACTGGCCAGAGCATTTTATATTAAGCACTGGAAGAGCCGTGTTTTGGTTTTGATTCTACACGCTTTGAGGGTATTAGAGATGAGAGCAATGGTTGTACTGGCTTGTGAAAAAGGTGGGGGGTGGCGGGACGGGGGAGGAGACCAGACCCTACATTTTCCAGGGGGTGATACACCTGGGGATATTCAGAGGTACAATTATGGGGACTGGGTTTGTTGAAGTTCAAGGAGTTAAATTATGTTGGGGTGTTGAAGGGGGAATGGTTGAGTATCTTTTTGTGGTGGAATTTCTATATGGGAGGATTGCGACGCCTAGGAGAATGACCCAGTTGGAGAATATTGCATAGGGCGTGTTGTTATTGTACATGAATGGCTGAACTAAGCTTCGTCACATTAAATGTCCACGAGCTTAATTCCCCAGTTAAAAGAAAATCGATTTTGACTAGACCCAGGGACATGCAGGCCTCGGTTGTTTGGCTACAGGAGACACATTTGCTTCCGAAGGATGAACACAGGTTGCGGAGTAGGGCCTTCCCGGCGCAATTCTTTGCCTCCAGTGGTACAAAAAGAAGGGGTGTGGGCATCCTCTTGGCTAAAGGGCTCCAATTTGAGAAACAGTTTGTAAAGAGGGATCCAGAGGGCCGTTATCTGATGCTAGGGGGATTATTGATGGGCCAACAAGTCATGCTGGTGGCGGTTTACGCCCCCAATGAGAGGCAAGATCGCTTTCTATTAGAGTTGTTACCTAAAATTGCAAAGGTGGGAGTGGGACAGATCATGATTGGGGGCGATTTTAATGGGGTAATGGATGCGACTTTGGACAAGACTCTTCCTGCCACCTCCAGTGACTCGGTGTTTAGACAGGCCTTAGCCAAATTCCTTAGGGACTTGCACTTAATAGAAACCTGGCGATTCTTTAACCCCATAGAAAGAACGTACACCCACTACTCAGCAGTACACAGAGGGCATTTCTAGAATTGACATGGTTTTGATTTCGGATTCTCTGGTTCCGCAGGTCACGGGCCTGGAGATTGGGGTGCGGTGCCTCTCAGATCATGCCCCGGTTTCCCTAGGAAATGGAGCCCCTTACCCTGCAGCCGCCAACTCGTAGGTCTTGGCGTCTAAATGAGGTGATTTTAAAAGATCTAGCCCTGAGAACAGACATAGAGAGAGTCCTGAGGGACTATTTTCAAAACAATGTCACACGGGAAGTGGACTGGGCCACAATTTGTGACGCAAGTAAAGCTGTGTTAAGGGGTGAGTTTATAGCGCATACAGTGGGGTATGTTAAGAGAAAAGAGGATGCGAGGCGGGAGTTGGAGGCCAAGATTAAGGAAGCAGAGGCGGAGTATAAGAACAAAGGCTCACAGAGAACCTGAAGGGATTTGAAAAAGGCCAGAGCCGCCCTAGAAACTTTACTTGCTGAAGAATCTGCACAACTCCTCTTACGAAGTAAGCAATCTTATTATATACATGGGGACAAATCCAACCGCTTTCTAGCGGCTAAATTAAGGCAGCAGAAAGCCCGGAATCATATTTTACAGCTCAGAGACCGGGATGGGAACTTGGTTAGCGGGAGAGGGAACTGGAAGGGGTCATGCTTTCCTACTACACCAGTATCCTAAAGGGGGAGAAGCTAGAAAAGGAAGCACAGGTCGCCTTCTTGGATCTGTGACTCTGCCACAACTTAGTGAGGCAGACAGACTAATGCTGGAAGAATCCATATCAGTGGACGAAGTTGGGGAGGCAATAGGGGAATTAAAGGGTCATAAATCACCAGGCCCGGACGGGTTAAGTAACGCGTACTATAAAACCTTCAGATCGATCTTGGTAGGCCCTCTAGCGAATTTGTTCAATTCTATCAGGGACTCGGGCGAATCTCAGGGGATATGGGCCCGGCCACCACGGTCCTCCTACTAAAACCAGATAAGGACCCCTTGGATTGCTCCAGTTATCGCCCCATCTCACTATTGAACGGGGATGCAAAAATCTACTGCACTGTATTAGCCCGTAGGTTAGCAAGAATCCTCCCCAAAATAATACACCCGGGCCAGGCGGGCTTTGTAAAAGGGCTGCATACATATGACAATATACGCAGGGCCGTGGATACGATAGAGCGGGGGCGGAGGACTGGGCAGAGATTCTCAGTGTTAGCATTAGATGCCTCCAAGGCTTTTGACAGCTTGCACTGGGGATATCTGCAACTTGCCCTTGAGAGGTTTGGGTGCGGACCGCCATTTATACGTATGGTGATGGCCAATTTTGTGAACCCGTCAACAGGGCTGATGTTCAACGGACGGCTCACAGATAGCATTCCTATCCGCAGGGGCACGAGACAGGGTTGCCCATTGTCCCCATTGATTTTTGCCATGGCCATGGAGCCGCTGGCGCAACGAATCCGGGCTGACCAGGATATCCTAGGGGTGGAGGTTGGGACGGATGATCCCCAGAAGGTGGCCCTATACGCAGATGATGTCCTGTTGTTCATGAAAGACACGACAAGTTCCCTCCCGAGTTCCATAGAGTTGCTGGATAAATTTGGAGATGTTTCGGGGTTCCACATTAACTACTCTAAATCTAAGGCACTTAATATTACAGAGGGTGCCGAACAGGTGTTAGCGTGGGAGATCTGTTATCCCTTGAAATTGGAACAAAAAGCTATAAAATACTTGGGTGTCCATTTAACCCCCACTTACAATAGGCTGTATGGGGCTAATATCCCGGGCCTTTTGACCTCCTTGTCGCAAGACCTCAAACGATGGGACTTGCAGGGACTGTCATGGCTGGCACGTATAACGGCGGTCAAGATAAACCTGCTTCCCAGGTTTTTATACGTGACTGGTGCCCTGCCGATACGTATACCAAACCCAGCAATTAAAAAGCTGCAGGCAGAGGTGATGTCCTTCATCTGGAAGGGGAAGAAACTGAGGGTTCCCAAGAAAGTTCTATTTAGACCGCACGTTCTGGGGGGTTCCCAAATTCCGCAGGTATTTATGGGCAGCACAAGTGGCCCCCATGCTGCAATGGCCACCTAGGGACAGTCAAAATAGGTGGGTAATCCTAGAGAAAGCAGCTTCAAAGATGCCTCTGGAACACTTGGGCTTCCTCGCAAGTTGACATAGAGAGAAAGGGGGCACGTTGTTGGAGTCTTCCAAGGCCACCTTGTGGTATTGGGATAAAGCACTACGGGGGAATAAGGTGGGGGTGGGGGGAGGCCCGCTTACCCCGGTAGCTCTTAACCCAGATTTTACTCAAGGTTTGCAGAAAGGTTTTTGTAAGCATTGGGGAGGGAAGGAACAGGCTCTGGTATTAGGGGATCTGTATTCGGAGGGTGAGCCGTTGACCTTTGAAAGTTGTAAAGCTAAATTCCAGATACCGGAGACGGAACGTTTCCATTACGTCCAACTCCAACACAGGATCACAAATGGGAAGGTACGAGAGAGAGCTGTAAGGGCTCCCACAGGGCTGGAGCTTACAGTACAAGAGGGAAAGGACGAGAAAGGGGTGTCAAGACTGTATCGGCTGATGGGGGGAGCGGACCCGGAGGTGATTCTTCCATATATGCAAAAATGGGCTGAAGCCGTGGGTAGACCAATTTCAGGGGAATCATGGGGCCGCATATGGCACCACACTGCCAAGGGTTCCAAATGTACCTCAATTAAACAAGGTGCGTACAAGCTTTGCCTTTGTTGGTACATGACACCACAACAAATGCATTCCATCAATGTGGACTATTCCATCCTTTGTTGGAGGGGCTGTGGGCAACCCGGGGATTTAATCCATATGTGGTGGAGGTGCCCGGTGGTGGAGACCTATTGGAAGGAGGTCCTAAGCCATATAAAGGATATAACCGAGACCCATTTGCCATTTGACCCGGTGGTCATCCTGTTGGGCGATGCAGTGGAGGGGAGCTACGCTAACTCTGGAAGCAGGGCTGGCCTCATCACTCACATGCTGAGTGCAGCGAGAATCACCTTAGTGCAGGCGTGGAAGAATAAACAAGGGCCTGTGGTGGCTGCGTGGTGGGTAAGACTCTGGTGGGTGATGGCCATGGAGAAAGTGACAGCTATTGCCGAAGGCTCCTACTTGAAATACATCAATACCTGGGCACCGCTACATGAATTCGGTGGTTCTTCTAGGTGGTTGACTGTAGACGCTATATTCCACACAAATGTTAAAGTGTTATTGAAGCGGAGTGGGGGAAGTTTGGGGAGGGGGTGAGGGAGTTGTATTGTTGTATTAGTTAAATCTTAGCAGCAAACTGCACCCCTGATGGGGTATTTGGCGAGAGGGATGCTAGTGACATCAATATTTGATATTCCTTTGTTATATGACTGCTTGTAATTCGCTGTGCTGAAAATAAACATAGTTGATAAAAAAAATAATTGCTTTATACGAACACAGTGGCTAGGTTGAAATCTAGGAGGTGCATATCGGGGCTGTGGGATATACAGAGAGATACTTGGCAGTGATGCCTGTTGTCACCAATGATCTATATTTTGGCACTAGAACCGATAACTGGGTACTTGAGGCAGGAATACTTAACCATAGGTGTACTGATTGACGATAGGAGACACCTTATTTCATTATGCGTGGATGATGTACTGTTGTACATTTGCGAACCAGTGCATAATCTCCCCATCATTATGGAAGTCCTAGATGACTTTGCAAGACTGACTGGGATCAAGTTTAGCACAGAAAAATCCAGTTGATTTCCACTAGTGGGACTTAAAGGGGAGGATGAGCGGGATCTCTTAGAGCTGGGGATGAAGTGGCAAGTACATACGTTTAATAGTAGATAGTGCATGACCCACACGACATGCACAAATGTAACACTGTAAGAGCTTTAGATAGGATGCAGGGTTTTATGAAGTTCTGGGCACATCTGCCACTCTCATTCGTGGGCAGAGTGTCCATAACAAAGATGATAATTCTTCCAAGACTACTATATGCTTTTTCAAATGTATGCTATTATATAGAACAGAGCTTCTTTCGATATCTGGAGGGGATACTTAGAGATTTGATTTTCTGTGGGGTACGGTCACGGTAGGATTGCTTTGAGTACACTATACTTGCCATATAGTGAGGGGGGAGTCCAACTCCCATAATTCGAATGGTATTACTTAGCAGCACAGCTGAGATATGTGGTGATGTGGTTGGCAGGTGGGGTGACTGCGGAAACTGGATTGCTACAGAAGGTAGTGATGCAGAGCAGGTTCAAGGAATGCTTATGGGGGATAGGGGCTTGCATGAGCACCCAGTGTGAGCTGGTGCAGCTGGGCAGGCAGATATGGGTCAGGGCTTTAAAATGGTGAGCTCGTTGTGCCTGTATGCTAGAAGTACTCCACTGGTGGAGTATGCCTGTTATGATCGTAGGGAGATTGGTGAAGCGAGGATATGGGAACGACATCGAGTATATTTGTGGGTGGACATGTTAGAGAATGGGCAGTTCAAGGAATTGGATGACCTTGTGAAAGTGGATGGCTTACCTAGAGGGCAATTTTTACGTTATATGGGGTCCGCAAGGTGGACAAGCAGAATTGGGGAGGTCTAGCTGAGAAACCAGCGGGGGATGCGCTATTGTCCATATTATATCAGTTGGAGGATGGCATCAAGCCGACCACTAGAACATATGATTGCATCAAAGGGATGCGTAAAAAAGTGCATGATAAATTGAGGGGTAAATGGGAAAGGGTTGTTGGGACACAGATTACCAAGGTACAGTGGGAACAGGCTTTGTTTTTTATTAAAAATGTTTCACGCAATGTGCGGTTCCACTTAATACAACTTAATACACTACATAGGACATTTATGGACCCTGGTAGAATGGCCATGTTTGGCAGTGGGGGGCTAAGGGATGCCCGAGATGCGACCTGGAGGGTGCTAACCTGATGCATATGCTATGAAGCTGTGCCACGTACAGACTTTTTGGGGCTGAATAGAACAGACTTGCAGAGAGGTGGGTATTGTTCGGTTTGAGTGGACCCTGCTGAAGTGCCTTCTATGTGTATACCCCAGGCCATCTAACTACAAGCACGCGGTGAAGTTCATGGACTTAGCCACACATCTCTTTGCCAATATGCATGCTATGTCCTGGAAGAGAAAACAGGGCCCTGTTTACAAGTAATGGCGGGGGGACTTTGAACGCTGGAGCCTGGCAGAAACAAGAGTGTGGGCGTGTGCCAGACGAGGGAAGGAGGATGAGCAGTCAGATCAATTGGTTGCATGGGAGATCCTGTTACTGGCAATGTTTCCGCCATCAGATGACAGACCACCCTGAGGTGTAAGTGGAGTAAAAGGGTTGGGCACTGTACTGTAAGATAAGCAATAAAATTGTGAAGGGTTGTGGCTCACCCTCGACACGGACATGACCCCCAGAGTAATGGCCGAATTATGAGTTCTGCAAGTAATGCCTGGCCCACAAACAACAAAAGCAGTTGCCTGAGCTCTTGTGTGCAGTAGCTTTTAGTTTTCGTTTAAAATTAAACAGAGTGGTATGCTACAGGAAAGTGATGTTACTGGAACTAAGGTACTGATTGTAACAGACAAGATTGTAATTGCTGATTGCATATCATTTCTTGTGTTGTATTTGTATTGTTTCTGTACCACAAACATTTAGAAAGAAAAGCAATAAACAGATTTAAAAAAAAGAAACTAGGTGTCCAGTTCAATCCACAGAAGACAACTTAGTCCTAAAGTTCCACCCAATGAGACCGGAGCCATCCTGCCAGTGCGGGAAAACATAGAGGGGAAGAGCAGGTATCTAATTATTAGTCCCCGGGATTACTGGATTCCAGCCAAAGGTAAAAAAGAAAACTATATATATATATATTAATATAAATCACAGGGTTAGCAATGCATTTTTGCCACAAAAATGCTTATAGTAATTACCATTGATAACAGAGGGGCAGACATGACCTTTTAGAACGCGACTTGAAGACCAGCTGGTACAGGGGAAGGTGGAAACATAAACCAGGGACCAGAACAGGACAGAATGGCATAAGAACGGATGGTGGAGAAAGTGCTGAATTAAGGATGAGGGGTGACGGAAAAGTGCTGCATGGTTGTCCATGAAGGGTGGGGAGAGAGAGGAAAAGAGGGTGATGCAGTAGCGTAGAGTGCTAGGAAACAAGTTGTTCAGAAAGGAGAGCTTTGAGGTTGGATGTAAATGATGGTAGAGTTGGAGTAGTATGGAGAGGGAGAGCAAGATCATTCCAAAGTAGGGGAGCGAGAGAGAGAGCGGAAACAAGAGGGAGCACAGGAGGCTCGAGTGGTGGCAAAGAGGTGAGCTGAGGATCTTAATGAGCGAGGAGGAGAGTAGGGAGTGAAATGAGCAGATAGCTAGGGTGGAGTGAGTCCCTGTAAAGCTTTGAAGATGATGCTTAGCCCTTTTTTTCCAAAGATAGTCAGCCAATCTGGTGACAGGCAGAGGAGGTAGAGGTAAAGCAAGAAAGGTTCAAAGTGTGCAGACCGTGAAGTTGACGACTTTGTCCAGAGGGGAAAAGCATAGTTGGGAAGGCCATTATGAAACTCACACAGTAGTCAGATGTAGAAAGGGCTAAGGAGGAAATTAGCTGACTAGCACTATTCAAAGGAAGATGATGATGGATTATTCTGATATTGAGACAATTGAGTCTGGCTGCAGTGGCAGATATGCAGATGATTAGCTGGATGTTGTGTGATGGGTCGAAGATGACACAGAGGCTACGAGCGGAAGCAGGGTAAGGAAGGTAATCAGGAGGGAAGAGGAGGAGAGGAAGAGGTAGCCTGTTTGGCTGGGAAGTAGTGAACTTCAGTCTTCGAGGAATTGAGCCTGAGCGAGTGAGACGTCATCCAATATTTGATGGCAGAGAGACAGATTGACATTTTTGACAACAGCATGTCGGATTAGGAGGGAAAGGAGAAGAACATCTGAGTATCATCAGTGAAGAGATAATGGGGCAAGCTGTAAGAGGAGATCAGTGCACCAAGATCTGAAGTATAGAGATTGAAGAGAAGTGGACCAAGGACAGACCTGTGGGGAACTCTTAACAGTAAGGGGGTGAGTGGGGAGGTACCTGAAGGTTTCTGGGGGAAGGGTATGAAACAAAACAACTAAGGGCTTTGTCTCTGATGACAGGGAGAAATAATATAGCGAGAAGGTCAGAATGATCGACAGTATCGAAAGCACCAGAGAGGTCGAGAAGAATAAGAATAGATGAAAGGTTTGCATGCCAAGAGGAAGAGATGAAGTTTCTGACATTGAGAGCTGTCTTGCTAGAATGCAGAGGTCAGAAGCCAGATTGAAGAGGGTCCCAGAGGTTGTGAGTAAGAAGGAACTCAGTGAGTCAATTGAATACTACTCACTCTAGGATAATAATTCTTAATCCACATTCAGTCCTATAGGTCTCAATAGGAATGAGGATTAACGATTTTCCAACACCTGACTTCCAGGAACACTGGGGTTGTAATCCCTTGGTATTTCTGTGAAGCCAGGCGCTGGAATAATTCACAAGTCCGGCAGAAGCCTTACGGTTTTACGGGCACGGCTACCGCCGGACTTGTAATGAGGCCATATGTTTCTTAAGAGGAGGGATGACAGTAGCTGTTTTATAGGGTGAGGGAAAAGTAGCATTTTCAAGAGAGAATTGAAGTAAGATGTGGAGCAACACTGGGAGCCATGTGCTTCTCAATTTGCGGGGAAAGTGGGAGCTTAGCCTCGAGGAGTACGGCAATAATCTCATCAGGGATGGTGGAGGCAAAGGAAGATAGAGTAGTGGGAGAGGAGGGTAATGATGGTGGAGAAAAGTGAGCAGGAGGAGGGGATAGAAGGTCATTAGCAAGGGTATTGTAAATGGTTGAAATTTTAGATGCAAAGCAGAGAGTAAGATCATTTGCAGAAAGCATAGAGGAGATGGAGGTGGTTTTAGGTGGTAAGAGAATTGAGTTGAGGGATTTTTGGAGGAGCATAGTTTGGGAGGATTGAAATGATATGAGAGAGAGATTGAAGTCACATTTGGCCGAGTCAAGAGTAGAGGAATCGTTTTGAAGAACAGTTAGATAGAGTTGGAGATCAGAGGAGCAAAGCTTTTTGTGCATTGTTGTTTTCAGGGTGCGGATGAGATGTGCAATCCAGGCCTGTGGAGGGGAGGATTTAGGAGTACATGTAGTAAGAGGGTAGTAAGAGGAATAGGGAGCATAAAGAGCAGTGTTACATTTACTGAAGGCTTCTTCAGTGAATGGAAAGATGAATTCTGCGTAGGAGGAGAGAGAGTGATGAAGCTTCAAGAGGTAAAACTAAACAGGCGAGTATCAAGCTACCCCTCCCTCTTGTTTGGAGACCTTTGTCCACCTGTGGAGTATATGCAAACGTTTAATAAATGCTGCAATATGCCTCAACTCTAGTTTCTCATTTGAAGGGTTTTTGCTTTATTTCTTATAAAAAAAACACATTAAATACGCCAACATAGAATGGACAGAATTTAAAGACGTCAAACTAAATACCACAAAATGTACGATGCACAAAAATCACAGAATTGTACATACATATGACATTCAGCAAAACAATGTGTAGCGAGCAGGTTACCACAAAGGTCCCTTATACCTACTCGTTAAAGTGCATAAGTGCAGCGGGGGTTAGTACTGAAAGTGCTTTATATACAATAACTATATTTCAGATAGTTCTTTTTTTTTTTAATACATTTTTTTATTATTTTGAAAACAAATAAACAATACAAACCAAACTTGCAGCATTATTTACAACAGACTCGTGAACATCAATTAACACACATTACTGCTCCCCAAATCCCTCCCCCCTCAAGAGCTTATTTGCATTTCTCGTTCTCTATCTGCTGCGTGTGGCCGGGTATCGCTTCCTTCCGAAGTTGCCGAATCCATTATTGTGCCAAACAGTCCTGTTATTAACACTCTCCAAGCCATCAGGTTACCCACTTCTTCTTCCCCGCACTTGCTACATGCCTCCTGCCACACTACCGTTTCAGGCTCCGCCCATTTTTACAAATCCCGCCACCATATCTCAACCCGTGGCTTGCGGCACTGCTTCCAGCCCATGGCAATCCTTCTTTTAGCAAGCACATATGCCAGGTCCCTCAGTTTACCAACATGTTTAGTATTCCGTGGTCTGGGAAACCCTCCCAACAGGCAGGCCCAGGCCGTATCTATGTTGAGCGTGATCCCTTTATCCGCTAGTTTTCGTGCCACTTCCCCCCAAAAAGCTTCAATCACTGGGCAAGACCAGAACATGTGTGTCATATCAGCATCTTCTTCATCGCATTTTGGGCATGCTTGTCTTCCTGCGTTTACAAACTTAGATATTCTCTTCGGAGTCATATAGGCTCTATGCGTTATGTATAACTGTATCTGCTGCAATCTGGCGTTTCTGGACACCTTCTTGTGGTATCCCATAGAACGTTCACACATCCCATCGGTCATCTGTGCCCCCACCTCCGCTTCCCAGTCCAGCCTCAAATTAGGCAAATCCTTCCCCACCCGGGTCATCACCATCTCGTACAGTCTAGAGATCTCATGCCCTCCTTCTGATATGTCATATATTGTTCCCATTAGGACGTCTGGCTACTCCGCCAGTACAGTCTCTGGCCAGGTTTTACGAATAATCTGCACTAGCCTAAGATACATGACATATTGGCCTCTGTGCAAACCTGCCTCTTCTCCCAGTTCTTCGAAATCTTTAATAATCCCTTCTTGCCATACATCTCCCAATGTGACCAGCCCGACCGATTCCCAATAGGTCCTAATTATCATTCTGAGTAGGTTGTCTCCCCCAGCTAAGGCGACTGGCGGCACCTGTGGGGAACACGGGTACGGGTTCTCCATCAGTCGGCATACTCTGCGCCACATCTTCCACCCAAGCAACATCATACCCGGGCGTTCTTTCATTTCAATTTAGGCACCCAAATAATCTCCTTTAGGTAAAACGGGGTGCAGTCCTGCCCAAACAGCCTAAATTCAGGAGTTCCCTCATCAGAAAGCCATTTGGTTACATATTGCAACTGACTAGCTACATAATAGGCCTCAAAATTTGGCAGCTTAATGCCCCCTCTATCATGGAAGTTCTGCAGCTTCCATAGCGCCACTCTATTGCGAGTGCCATGCCATAGGAAGTCCCTGCACATGCTATTCAGTTTGACAAAAAAACTTTTTGGGTATCAAGTATGGTATATTACTGAAGAAATGTAACAGCCTGGGCAGGACCACCATTTTGAGCATCGCCCCCCGTCCCATCACCACCAGCGGCAACTTCTCCCAAAACTTCATACTTGTTTGGATTTTTTTCACAGCCACCTCGGTATTATGAAAGTGTTCCCCCTCCACCGTATGATACACATCTATTCCGAGGTAGCGGAAGGAATCAGCCGCCCAAGGTACGGACACACTGGCAACCGTTCCAGAGGGGCTCCTATGTAGCTCCCCAGTGGGAACATGCTCGATTTTTGGGGGTTCACCGCTATGCCGGACAGTTCTGCATACGTTTCCATAACCTCTAGAATATACTGAAGATTTTCCTCCGGATATTTCAAGTATAGTAGTAAATCGTCAGCATACAAGGATATTAGGTGTTTCTCTCCCCCTACCTCAATACCAACCATGTCATATTGTTGTCTGAGGTACACTGCCAGGGGCTCCAGGGCTAGAATGTATAACATCGGGGACCAGGGGCACCCTTGTCTGGTGCCTCTACTGAGTTGCCATCTCTCAGATATCACCGATCTTGTACGTACCCTGGCCAGTGGTTCACTGTATAGTAATTTTGCCCACCTAACATAACCCGGCTCCATCCCGTATTCTTCCAGGGCCTCCAGCAACCATGGCCACCTCACTGAATCAAAAGCTTTGACTGCATCTAGGGACACCACCGCCATTTCCCCCTCGCTCCTGTTTCCCTCTTCAATCACCCGGTGGAGTCGCCTATGATTGTGGGTTATATTTCTGTTGGGGGCATAACCTGTCTGGTCCGGGTGTATCAGTTTGCTAATAACTCTACGCAGCCTATTGGCCAGGACCGCCGTCAATATCTTGCTATCCTGGTTCAACATTGACAACGGCCTATAGGAGCCGCAGCTATGCCCAGGCTTGTTGGGTTTAGGGAGCGGCACAATTAACGCTTCTCTAAGCGATTCCGGCAGCCGACCCATCTCAAAAGACTCATTGAGCATCTCTAGCATAGGGGGGAGTACTTCCTTTCTATATGTTTTATAAAACTAAAACTCGCCAGGGAATCCGTCCGCGCCCGGGGTTTTACAGGTGGGCAGCTGCTTCACCACCTCCTCCAATTCCTCTAAGGTAATCGGTGCATCCAGCTCCTCCCTTTCTTCAGCACTAATCTTAGGTAATTCCATGTCTTTTAGAGTTTCTCTAATCTCCTCTCGATTGTCCCCTCCTCTGTCCTCATATAATGTCCTATAATAGTCGAAGAATGCCTCGTTGACTCCCTCCTTGGTGTCAACCACCTCCTCGTCTTCTCTAGTTATTGTCCTAATCGGGGGCCTGGGGGTTTCGCTCTTATATAACCACGCCAACAAGCGGCCAGTTTTATCCCCTCCTGCATGTTGCCTCTCGACATACTTCTTATAGTTAAGGTTGCAGAGCCTTTCCCAAAGCTCTGCGCACCTCTGCTGTAACTCGAGTACAAGTTCCGCATCCCCTCCCGCCCTGTTGCTTTCCCGCTCCAGTTTCTCTTCCGCTTCCTCTAGTTCCATTAGGACCCCACCCTGTAGGCCCTCTGATTTAGCAATAGCAGCACCCCGCAATACTACCTTAAAGGCCTCCCAGAGCGTGCACGCTGAGTCTACGCTGCCTGTGTTTACCTCAAAGTAATGTGTGATCACATCCCTGATATCTTCCCTGAAGACCGGGTCCCGGAGTGCCTCCGCCCGGAGGCGCCATGTCGGTATCTGCGCCCTGGGGCGGCAGCACTGCCAACTCAGCACCAGAGGCGAGTGGTCTGACAGGACCCTCGCTCTATAGACTATTTGGGTGGTCTCTATCACCACATCTGGCGTGGCAAAAAAGTAATCCAGTCTCGTGTGCAGTTGCTGCGGAGCTGAGTAATGCGAGTAATGTGTTTCATTAGGGTGTTTCAGCCTCCAAACATCTGCCAGCCCAAAGTCGTCTAGTAATGTCTGCAATACCCTGGCCGCTGGGGTGGGCCTATCAATCTTCCCATCAGATCTGTCTGCCTTTGGGTTGAGCACGCAGTTGAAATCCCCTCCCCAGATAACAGCTCCTCCCATACACGCGCCCAGATGAGTACACTGGGTTCTAAAATATGTCGCAGTGTTTTGGTTGGGGGCATACGTATTTATAATGCACACCTCTCTAGTCTCTACCAAAGCCTTCAATATGACCAACCTCCCCTCCGTATCCACCACTTCTAGTGTAAGTTGGAGCGGGACGTGCGGTGCCACCCAGACCAGCACTCCCCTTGCGTAGGCAGAATACCGAGAACCTACTACAGTACCTCTCCACTTCTTCCCCACCAGTTCCAATTTTTGCTGGGTCAAATGTGTTTCCTGCAACAACGCAATATCAATCTTCTGCCTTTTCAAGTACATCATGGGCGTCATTCCGAGTATGGCGATAACCAATGGCGCTATTAATGCCTTGGTTGACGCCGTACCCGGACTGGCAGCGCCTTGGTGGATGGCGGAATTACCGCCCCATTCCAAGGTTGGCGGGGCGGTAATTCCCCATTCACCAAGGCTCTTCCCCATTCCCAAATGAGCCCCCATAGGGCTCAATGGGAATGGGGAAGATGCAAAAACGGTGACCGTTCATTAGGGTCACCGTTATTGGCTTGGAGGCCCTTTTGCGCCCTCGACTTTAACACCTGCTCAAAGCAGGCGTTAAGGGCGAGGGCGCAAAGGGAACTCGGAGTATGGCGGTAAGGGATCACCGCCACCGGTCTCGTTACCGGTGGCCGCTATCCCTTACCGCCATACTCGGAATGAGGCCCCATGACTTTGTTTCTCTTTAAGTAACTGTTAAGTCCCCTGACATTCCATGTTACGATTTTAAGGTCCCCCATGGCTCATGAGTGTCTTCTTGCCTTCCGTGTAGCGACTCCCCTTTGCCCACGTGATACAGCTCTCCATCTTTACTTGTAGCTTCTTGTACCAGCTCAAACTCTCCATAACTATGACACAGCAAATTCCCAACTTCCCTCCCTCCTCCCGTCCCTTCCCCAACATCACACACCCCAACTGCTGCCCAGCTCCATTATCGGAACTCAGGCACCCCCACATCTAGCCCTGCAAGCACCAAACAATGTACAGAGCTCAGTAGGGTGAAGTCGCCCTAATGGCCACTTAACTAAAATTGTTGTGGGGTAAAGAGACCCGCTCTGTAAGGCTCCCATTATTTCAATAATAGCTGCAGTGCTTATAACATCTAGTGCAATAGTCTGACCTTCTCTACTGAAGGCTGCGCAAATGACTATATTCAAGTCCCACGTGCCGCGCCATCTTGTGGCACCGTCCTCGTGCATTACATATCTCTTCCGTGCTCTCTCTCCGTCCGAACTTCTGACTCCTGGGGACATCCCTGCACATCGAGCCATCCCATGGCATCCTCAGGGGTCTCAAAAACAAAGTTTTGTGTTTATGAATGACTTTCAATTTTGCCGGATACAGTAACATATATTTGTGGCCCGCCTCTCTCAATCTCCGCTTTACCGTCCCAAAGTTCATGCGGCTACGCTGCACAGACATGGTATAGTCCGGGTAGGCCGTGATGTTTGCTGCTCCTCGTGTAATCGTTCCTCCCTTGCGAAAGTGTTCCAATATCCTCTCCCGATCTCGGTAATTAAGAATTTTGGCAATCACCGGCCTAGGCGGGTTTCCCGGCGGCGGCCTCCTTGTTAGAGCTCTATGTGCCCTTTCCACCACAAATCCTTGAGATAGGGCTCCTCCGGGTATCTCTTGCAGTAGCATGGACTCAATAAATTCCGTGGGATCGTGGCCCTCCAATCCCTCCGGCAGGCCCACGATGCGGATGTTGTTTCGTCGGGCGCGTCCTTCCGCCTCCTCCGCTCTGCTCTCCAACTTGCCCACTCTTTGTATCAGGGCATGCAATTCGGCCTTATGGGAGGCACAATTCGCGGTATTCGGGCTAACTTCCTTCTCAAGGGACTCCGTGCGCTCCGCCAAGGCCCTGACGTCCTGTCGGAGTAGATTAACATCCTCCTGCACCTCTCCGACCTTGAGGTCCAGTGCCGTTTTCAGTTCAGTGACGGCTAGTGCGAGTTTAGATTCCCAGGCGGCCTTTAGGTCCGCAATCGCAGCTAGGACTTCTTGGTTAGCGCCCAATGTCGTCATGCCGCTTGCAGGCGGCTTATCCCTGCTCTTGGTATTGTCTTGACCCGGGGACGTCTTAGCAAAGTCGTCTAAGGTGGGCTGTTTCGCCTTCGGCCTCACCGTTCTATTCGACATGACCCAGAGGACCTGTATTTTGCACAGATGACAAATGCGCACCCAGTACGCCCCTTTCGCTCGGTCACCGTGCGGCCTGCTCCTTCCTTTGTTCCGGACATTGGTCGGCCATTTTGTGTCGTCTTTCGTCACCGGCGCTCCTTATCCTTTCCGCACAGATCTCTGCCGCCGTTCTTCCTACACCTTCCAGAAGTTCACCAAGCTTGGCCCAATCATTCACACACCGACATGTGTATTTTCAGCAGTCGTCGGCCCATCGTTACGCACTTTTTCGCCCGGATCATTACAGGATCTCGTGAGCTCCTCCAGATCACGTCCTCTTACATGGCCCTCGTAGCCACCCCCCCTATTTCAGATAGTTCTTCATGTTTGTCTCTGTGGATAAGGGAGCACTACCAAAAACATTTGTTTAGCAACATCAGTTTCTTTTCATTGATATATGTTAATGATATCTGTGCCTCTCATGTATGCCAAAGCAAAGTTACATAGGGTATCATTTCATCGTCATTTTTCACAATGGTTTGTGTGTTCACACATTGCCCAGAGGATAAGTTCTAATTCTTTTTCTTTTCGCTTTTTTACCACAGAATATTTTTATGGTAATGGTCTGTCGACACAGGGTGTTTCGGCCCTATATTGAAGATCCACCCATCCTTGCGATCTTCTTATTTATGGTGTTGTTGGGCCTTCATCAGGACTTACATTTATTTCATATAAACGACAATCAAATCGCTCAACCACCCCTCAGTCTTTTGAATTCTTAATCTTATTTTACACACAGGGAAGATGAGTATTTATTTTTCTTTCATATTTTTTCAAGGGTTTTGTTCATGGTGTTTTCGTGATCTGTATTTATTCGGGGTCTGGACCCTAAATTTCTGGCCAGCCTGTTTACACCTGTATCATTATTCCTTTTCTTCTTCTTAGTGCCCTCTGTCAATTGATTGGACTTGGTCTACTTCTCAGGGTTGCCTTCCAGGCGGTTTCTCAGTATGTGTTCACCTTCTCCGTAGGTAGGTTAGAGAGGTAGTCCGGGAGTTTAGAGGAGGGAAACTTGCACTTAGTAGTAGTTGTAGTAGATGGAGAGAGTGAGGAAGAAGCAGGAGTGGAGACTGAGACAAAGACGATAGAGCAATTGGAAGGAGAACAAAGGTGATATTGGAGGTGGAGAGTTGAGCAGATGAGAATAAGGTCACAGGAGTTTCCAGTTGAATGGGTAGGCAGAGAGTGGACAGAAGAGAGTGGGTGATTAAGTAGAAAAGAGTTGAAGTTAGTGGTTAGAACAGTACAGAGAGAGAGGGGAGGTTGAAATTCCCAATGACAATCAGCTGCTGATTGGGAGGCAGAGAATAAATTAGTTGGGAGGGGCGGTCGAAAGATTGACCTACCGGACCAGGTGGTCGGTAGAGAGAGATACTATGTAAGCTATAGGAAGCAGTGATTGTGGAGCTAGTGTATTGAAATGAGGCAAAATTAGCAGGGGAAAGGAGAGAAGGAGAGATAGGAAGTTTGAAGGATGAAAACAGTCCTACACCACCACCCCTGCCAGTGGGTCGGGGAGAGTGAGTGAAGATGTGGGCAGGGTCATGAAGGGCAGCAAGGGTTGCAGAGTCAGAGGGGAGAGATCCAGGTTTCAGTAAGGTTAATGAGGTCAAGAGAAGGAAAATGAGAAAGGAAGAAGTTGGTGGTAAAGGTGGTTCTATTGAAGACAGATTGTGCATTCCAAAGAGAATTAGATGTAGAAGCATAGCGACACTGAGTCTGAGTAATAGAGAGGTCCTGGGGGTAGATGCTAGAATAGGATGTGTAATGAAAGTTAGAATTGGAGTAGGTTTTGTTAATAGAAAGAGTAATGGAGCGAGAAGAGTGGTGGCATTGAGGAGAAGAGATGGTAGGGAAGGGGAGATAGTGTAGATGGTTCTGAGGGGAGGAGAGTGAATATAGAAGTAGAAGGGAAAGGAAGAGATAGCATGAGAAACACATGGCAGGGGTGAAGCTGAGAAGAAGCAATTAAGGGTTCTTGCAGACAAGTAGCAGAACATAGCAAAGCAAAGGCTCGTAGGTGAAGAGGCAAAGAGGCTGTTCAATGGTTGGTCTTCACTGTTCCGCCCTTAACTGGGGCGACCCTGGCACATGGACATTTGGCAGGAAAACGGGACAGGGACGGAGAACCTAAGAGGAGTTATTCAAACAGTAAGGTTTTCTCATTTTTCCTGAAAACAATATGTTTTTCTTCAGTGCGCATGCTCACTGGAATGGAGTTCCATGCTCTAGCTGCTCTAAAGGTA
This sequence comes from Ambystoma mexicanum, assembly GCF_040938575.1. Classification (NCBI taxonomy): domain Eukaryota; kingdom Metazoa; phylum Chordata; class Amphibia; order Caudata; family Ambystomatidae; genus Ambystoma; species Ambystoma mexicanum. Next base: position 942,761,606 of record NC_090928.1, on the reverse strand, counting down.
AAAGATCTGCCCTTTCCTCTACTGCGTTTAGTGTAAAGAACAGTAAGGCGCTGAGTAGAGCAGGATCACAAGGTGCTGCTGGGGTTACGTCACATCAGTGACTGCTTCAGATAGTCCGGGGGACTTGCAGTGCAGGCATTTGTGAGTCTATGACAGGATCTTGAATTGTATCCTCTGTTCTACAGGCAACCCGTTATGCTCCTTCCGGAAGTTAGTGACATGCTCTTTTCTAGAAATATTATGGACTAGCCTCACAGTGTTGTTTTGGATGACCTGTACTTTATGCACATTTTCCTTGTTAGCTTTGCTGAATAGGGCATTGTTAAATCCAGCCGTGGCATTATTATAGCTCTGACTAAAGTCTTCTAGTTCTTGCATGAAACAAGAGGGTTAATTTGACGGACGACTTTAAGGTGGTAGTGAGAATTTCTGACAACATAGTTGACATGAGCATCGGAATTAAGTGAAGCCTCTAATATAGTAGAGTCTTCACTTTTTTAACCACTGGGATAAGACAGTCATCTATTTATAAAGCTAGATTAAGCCTGATTTAAGTTTTTCCTTGCTGGGTTGGTGCCAAATATCATAGGTTTGTTTGTTTTTTGAGCTGTTGAGACACATCCAATAATGAATCACCCATTCCATGATGGATGAGTAGATGAAGTAGAGATAGGCTTAGGCGATAGCATAGTCTCCGCTCAGGTCCATTATCAGTTGAAATTCATCAGCATAGTTGGTGAAGTGGAGGCCCTTTGTCTCCAGTTGTTTGCATGGGGGTTTAATATATGCATTTCTGATGCTTGTTAATCTGCTTAGAATCACATGCTGTGCATATAGTCCGACATCCAGTGGTAACCGCGGACTATTGCATCTTGTCTTTCGGGGACCGAAAGGGGACGTGGCATGGGTGTGTCTGTAACACTATCCCTATCTTGACGAGTAGTGTACCCAAAATCTCTCACATGCCGAGGTCCCTCAGATTGTTTTTTTCTGCCCAGATAACTGGTCGCCCTATAGCGGAGCTCTTACAGAAAGAGACATTGTGCACCGGGACCCGATGGTCTCACAAATTTTACAATTAAACAGTTCCCAGAAATATGGGCACGATTGTGTGAGACACTCTTCAAAAGAATAGCACAAATTCGGCAAACACCTAAATCTTGGAAGTGCGCGATTATTGTACCAATCTTTAAAAAGGGCGACAGATCGGACCCTAAAAATTACAGGCCTGTTGCACTATTGGACGTGTTAGGCAAAGTCTATGCCACAATGCTACAAAAGAAACTACTAGCTTGGGCAAAATCATCATCACATGTTGATAAACGTCAATCAGGTTTTGTAACAACTTGTTCAAAACGAACGATCGCCTCCGCTCATGGAGGGGTTTTTCCCACCTGAGACCTGAATGTAGGTTGTGCTTAAAGCGAAACGAATCACTAAAACATCTAGTCCTATTTTGCACAAAATTAAGATCTGAGAGGACCATGCACTTGGGGCCCTGGAGTTTAGCTCATCCATCATTGTGTGCGGACGAGTGGTGGAGCTTAATGTTCCAGGGAACCGACTTGAAACTAATCCTGCCCTTAACAAGATTGCTGGAAATTATAGAAGCACGTCTGCTACCAATATTTGAAAGTTCTCTGGTAAACGGTGAACTTGGTTGAATAACCATAGATGGAAACAAGTTGATAAAGTTATAGTAATGGATGTTACGTGGATGGGTCTAAGGAACTTTGATAAAGATGTGTGGTTAACTTGTGTCAGATTTTAAAGGTTTGTAAAAACCAATAAAATTAAAAAAAAAAAAAAAAAGAAAGACATTGTTTATCTTATACCGACTTGTCGGTTATTCCCTGTTAAGTCACTTCGGTCACAAGGACATCTTTGACGAAGACTGCGGGGGATTCGTCTACGGCGGTGGACTTTGGCACCTAAGATCCGGCAGCCGGACTTTCCACGTGGTCGGGCTCTCTGACAGACCGTTACAGTAGGGAGAGTGGGGTCGGGGTGGCCATATTATCAGTATGTCTTTCCTCCTTTCCCCTCTGGCTATGGAAAGGACTCCTTTTAGGTTTTAGGTTCTGCCCTAAGTGTAGGGTCAGATATCCTTGGAAGGACGAACACAGAATGTGCAACGCCTGTCTCCCCTTAGATCATGACGAAAAGCAGTGTGCGGCCTGCAAACTCCTTCGGATTAAGACCCTTAAGGAGCGCTGTGTAAAGCAGTGGGCCGCATACGGTATTTCGCGGGTGGAACCCCCTTCCCCCACCGCCACACCCGCTGAGAGTGACGGGGGCACCTCAGATGACCAAACATCCATTGCGGATGTAATAGACCTCGAGGCGGACACTTCTAGGTCCGCCATGCCCGTCCCCGACCCTTTAAAGCCTGACTCTGGTCTCGCTTCAGGGACAACACCTGGCGACAGGGGCGTACAAACGCATCTCACTAAGCATACAACCCATACACCGGTCTCGACGTCCTCGTCGAAAAAGGTGAAAGCGGCAACAGGGGCGTCGAAAATTTCACCGGGTTCCTTGGATCGCGCAGATCCAAAGCCTTCCCTTCACCCGCAGCAGCGTCTTGCGACTAGCCAATCAAAAACAAGTAAGAGCGCTACTCCAAAAACTTCACACGTCGAAGCGCGGAAATCCGACGCTGCAACAATCCCAAAGGCCGCAGTAGGCCCGAAAGTTACGACTAGGCCTCTAGTCGAAAAACCAACCGCTAGGCCGTCTAACGCCGCGGAAGGTAATACACCTACCGATAGACCATCGGAGCAATTATCTCATGCCGATTCGGCGGTTATCGAAGACAGCATCGAGAGGATTACGGCAGCGGTGGGACTTCTCCCGGTGCCGCCTAAAATCATGGGGCAAGCCACGGACAAATCTTTGGATGCGGTTTGGGGCCCCGATTCTCACACTACTTATGAAGATAGTCAAGAGCCTCTTTCCGACACCCTAAAAGACTCTTTGCAGCACCGTAAGGTGGAGGACGACGTTTTTCTACCCGTAGGCCTGCCCGGGTCCTCTGAATGGACTAGAGAGAAATTCGAAGGGTGTATGGACCGGCTGGAGAGGATTACCAGTTTTTCTGACCATCCATCCCCGAAAAGGTCTTGTGGAGAGCCTAACCCTGAATCTTCTTCTCATTTTCTAGAAGATCAACCTTCTGTCCCCATCCAGCAGGAAGACATTTTCCACATGGACAACTATAGGGACATTTACAATGAAGAGGAAGAAACTTCTTTTCTTCAGAATTATGAAGAGGAACAGCAGGGTGCCTCAGACAATTGGGAAGAAACCCAGCAGGAAGGTACGGACCCATGAACACTGCCACATCAAGATCAGGACACTGAGGTTTTGTGTCTGTATTCCGCTGCGTCCACCCCGGCTCGCCAGCAATTCCCCTACTTAATTCCATCAAGAGAAGGTTGGTTCCCTCCCAAGAGTGGAAAAATTGTTTCGGCCGTCTCCTTCCGACCTTCTATACATTAGGGGGCACGCCATCCCAGACTCTCTGGTAGTGACTACCACCCGAAAGAGGGAAGGGGTACCCCTTGACACTGGGGATGCACCTCCAGACAAGGAATCCAAAAGGCTGTATGCTCAAGGCAAACGAGTCACCTCGGCTGCCACATACACTACGCGGATAGCTAATAATACCACGCTATTGGCAAGTTATGCTGACGCTCAGTGGGACCTACTCCAAGAAGGCCTCCAAGAGGTTCCAGAACCAGTCAAGTCCAAGCTTCTCTCTATTGTGGTCGAGGGAAGACAAGTGAAGCAGAATTTTATTAAAAACACCCTGGACACGGCTGAGACAGCAGGTAGGTCTCTGGCCCAAGGGACCCTACACGCTTGGCTGCATACCTCAGGGTTCAAACCCGAACGCAGGCCTTTCTCATCAATAAGCCTATTGAGGGAGCTAACCTCTTTGGGAAAGCGGTTGATGAGGCCTTGGAAACAGCCAAGAAAGAGCATGAGACTTAAGTCCCTACAACAGATCACACAAAGACCTTCCCCCCAGAGAGGTAATAACACTCGGTGGTCCTTTCGAGGGCAGTCCCGTGCGGGTCAAAACAACTATGGCACAGGGAATTTCAACACAGGACAAACTTCAGGAATCCCCGCATACTACCCTTCAAGGGGTCAGCGATGTGGCAGAGGTAGAGGCCCCAATCCTAGAGGAGCCACAGCCTCTGGTCAGAAATGAACACCAGATCCAGGTCCCCTTCCATGTCACCCCGGTCGGGGGGCGATTAACATCTTTCCTCACGGCATGGGAGGGGATAACTACAGATCAGTGGGTCATAAAAACGGTCGCTCACGGGTACTGTGTGGAATTCACCCGACCTCCACAATTCAGACCGCCGTGCCTTTCAGCGGACCATCTGGAGATCCTGAATCAAGAGGTGGAAGCGCTGCTGGGAAAGGACGCCATAGAAGCCGTCCCTATTCTTCAGGTAAACAAGGGTATTTATTCAGTGTACTTCCTTGTACCCAAAAAGGACCTCACCATGCGCCCTGTTCTAGACCTGCGCCCAGCGAACAAGTTCATAAAACCCCAGAAGTTTCGCATGGCAACTCTACAGGAGGTGATCCCACTGCTGAAACAGGGGGACTACATGGCAACATTGGACATGAAAGATGCATACTTTCATATTTCAATGTTGCCACCGCACAGGCAATATTTAAGGTTCATGATAGAGGACAGACATTACCAATTCAAGGTACTCCCCTTGGGCATTGCCTCGGCGCCAAGGGTGTTTACCAAGGTCCTGGCAGTGGCTGCAGCACACCTGCGCAGACTATCCATCCCAGTTTGGCCCTTACCTTGACGACTGGCTCATCACAGGGGACTCATACAACACATGTTTTCCGAACACCCAAAAAACAGTGGATCTTCTCTTCAGGCTGGGTTTCTCAATCAACGAGAAGAAATCCAGTCTAGTCCCCAGTCAAACAAAACAATTTCTGGGAGCTCTAATTCGGACGGAAGACGGTCTTGTCTTCCCCTCCAACGAAGGGTTCAGAACATGCTTTTTTTTTCAGATTCCTCAATATGTAGCGCGTCGGGAGATGACGGTGCGCAGGGCCATGCACTTGCTAGGAATGATGGCGTGCATATACTTGGTTCCCCACGCACGGCTGCACATGCGTCCCATGCAAGAGTGGCTCAACAGCCAGTGGTGTCAAGCCAGCGGACAATGGGAAGATCTGGTAGTTGTCTCGCCAGCCCTCATTCTCTCTCTGCAGTGGTGGTCAAGAGAAAAACTCTTGAAGGGGAAATCCTTCACCACCCCTGCAGTGGAAGCCACTCTTGCGACAGACGCATCTCTCGTGGGGTGGGGGGCTCACCTGCTTCAGCAGACAGCACATGGAGTGTGTTCCCCTAAAGTAGCATCCAACCATATACATTTACTGAAGCTATTAGCGGTGTTCAAAGCACTTAAATGAACATATTGCTGTTTCATTGCACAACTTTGTACTGTATTGATTATTTCTATAAAAAAGTCAAACATTTAGCATATCAGCTAAATAAAAACGCTGGATATCTACATTTGAATATCTATGTGTTTTCACAAGTAGCCTGCTGAAGGGATAAAATGCTAAATGTCCCATCTAGATGTGTTCTCACAAGGGTTTAAATAATGCTTGCATGTAAATGATTTTGCAAATATTTAAACTCGATAGGGTAGACTACCCCCCTGTTACATAGTCAAAGCACTAAAGGCCTTTCAGATGCAGCTGCAAGGGAAGACAGTGCTGATTCTAACGGACAGCACTGCAGCCATGTATTACCTGAACAAACAGGGGGGCTCTCACTCTCCAGGGCTATCCAAGCTGTCCCAAAACATTTGGATATGGGCTCTCAGACACAAGATGTTTCTGTTGTCCCAATATGTTCCGGGAAACTCAATCTTCTGGCAGACGTGCTCAGCAGAGATTTTCCTCTGCCCGAAGAATACGAATGGCGTCTGCACGAAGACATTGGGCCTCATTCCGAGATTGGAGGTAGTCATGGCGCTATTAGCGCCATGACTGCCTCCAATAACGGTACAGAGTCCGCCCTGGTTCAATTGGGACTTACCCGTCTATTCCGACCTTTGCGGGACCGGTAAGACCCCATTGAAAATGGCAATCCCCACTCCCATTTGAGCCCCCGGGGAGGGTGCAAATAACGGCCCTGCGCATGCCAAGACCGTTATTTGCGCCCTGGTCCCCTAACGGGAACCGTAAGGTACGTCTGTTCCGACCAATCGTACCTTACGGGTCCCATTGGGGGACCTCGGAATAGGGCGCAAAGGGATTACCGGCACCAGTGTCCTTACCGGTGCCCGGTATCCCTTTGCGCCCGGGTCGGAATGAGGCCCATTGTGTCCAACGTCTTCGCAGGATGGGGCTTCCCAGAGATCGACCATTCGCAACTCAGGAGAATGCCCAATGCCAAGACTACGCCTCCAGGTACTCCCAGAACTGCTCCAAGGGGAACTGTCTCTGGATAACATGGTCAGGAAAATTTGTCTACGCTTTTCCCCCCGACTTCCCTTCTCAACAAGATAGTGCACAAGATGCACCAGGAACCAGTTACCATGATACTGGTGGCCCCCATGTCATGTGGGCCTGCCAACCCTGGTTCGCTCATTGTATGGAAATGTCCCTCTCCCCACCAGTGAAACTACCCTGCCCATACAACATGTTGTCTCAGCACAGGGGGAGACCCTACACCCATGCCCACAAACTCTGAATTTAGCAGCTTGTCTCCTGAGGTCATAGAGTTTGGACACCTACAGCTCTCTCAGAGGTGCATGGACATACTCAGGGAAGCAAGGAAACCCAACACACGTTATTGCTATGCCAGCAAATGGAGACATTTTGTCATCTGGTGAAATTCCAAGGGTGTCAATCCCATCGATTGCTCACCCACACACATTGTGCTGTACCTAACCCATCTGTTGGACACTGGGTTAGTCTTCAATTCCTTAAAGGTTCATCTGGCTGCACTGTCCGCCTACACCACATCACAACAAAAAGTGTTGTGGTGGAAGATACCGGTGATTAAAGCCTTTATGGAAGAGGTTAAGAGGATTTATCCTCCCATTACTCACCCAGCTCCTGGGTGGGACCTAAATGTGGGTTTGACCAGGCTCATGGGAGCTCCCTTTGAGCCTATGCATAAAGCAAGTCTAAAAGACCTGATTTATAAAACGGCCTTCCTAGTGGCTATCACTTCTATCAGAAGGGTTAGCGAACTACAGGCACTTTCTGTTCTAAACCCTGTGTTACAATCCACAGGGATAAGTTAGTTCTGCGCACACACCCCAGATTTGTGCCTAAATTCATATCGAAGTTCCATGTGAACCAGTCGATTGAACTACCTACCTTTTTCCAGAATCCCACTAGCATGGCCGAAAGAAGCCTATACACACTAAATGTGCGCAGGGCAGTCATGTTCTACCTGGAAGGAACTAAACCACTGAGGAAAACAAACAATTTTTTCGTTTCAGTGGCAGCTGGTAGATAAGGGGATGCTGTCTCTAAATCAGCTATCTCAACGTGGATTGTCCAATGCATCACACTATGTTACACTCTTGCTAAGAGAAAACTTCAAGCCTAGAGCACATTCTACTCGAGGCACTGGGGCATCCATAGCTTTCATTGCAAATGTTCCCCTCGAGTCCATTTGCAAAGCGGCAACCTGGAGTTCTGTACACACCTTTACAAAACACTATTGCCTAGACACTCAATCTAGGTCTGATTCTCAGGCGGGACAAGCAGTACTACGACATCTTTTCTCTACTGTTCCTTCTCACAACCCTCCTCCAACTCCGGGTACTGCTCGCTAGTCTATGCACAGCATGTGATTCTAAGCAGATTAACAAGCATCAGAAGACATGCATTACTTACCGTAATAACATTTCTGATGATTGTATCTGCATAGATTCACATGCGCCCTCCGTACCTCCCCGTTCGGGGTGGAAGGAACATAGATGTCTTACTACTTTCTCTCTTTATGTACTCACTCACTATAGCCTTGGGACATGTAGTATACCCAAAATCCCTCACGGGATTTTGGGTATACTACATGTCACGATAGGTATAGTGTTACAGACACGCCTATGCCGACGTCCCCTTTCAGTCCCCGAAAGACAAGATGCAATACTCTGCGGTTCCCACTGGATGTCGGACCATATGCACAGCATGTGAATCTAAGCAGATACAATCATCAGAAATGCTATTACGGTAAGTAACACATGTCATATTAAAGAGAGCTGGTGAAAAACAGGCCCCCTGCAGAACTCCGCACTCAATAAGAACTGAGTCAGAGCATGCATTGCCCCAACAGATCTTAGTACGTCTTCAACTCAGGAAGGCACTTATCCAGTCAAAGGTAGGACTGGAGCAGTTCCCTGTATTGGCAAGTGTTTTGAGAAGGTGTGACTGGTCTAACAAATCAAAGGCGGCCAAGAGGTCTAATAAAATCAACAGCCCCATCTTGCTTTTGTACAGCCTCTTCAGCATTTGGGACTGTAAGTCCAATAGAGCACTTTCTGTCCCGTAATTACTTCTAAACCCTGATGTCACCAATCCAAGATGGCTGATGGAAGTGAAGTTCCTGTCAGAAAGTGAAGCCAAGAACCAGAATGGATGACTCATGCTCTCGTCATCTGTTCCCCCTACTCCATCAGTGGTTGGTCTCTCTGATATTGTTTTTGGTGTTGTTGGGATGAGGCAATTTCTTCCTGATTGTTGTTCTCAGAGGATCCTCTTGTGACCTTCAGCTGAAGATAAGGATGATCCAGGATGGCCGCAGGAAGTGAAGTTGCCAATCTAAGATGGCTGCTGGAAGTAAGGTCACCAATCCAAGATGGCTGCTCGAAGTGATGTCACCAATCCAAGTAGGCTGATGGAAGTAAAGTTCCAGACAGAAAGTGAAGCCAAAAACCAGAAGGGATGACACACTTGTGGATCTTAAGTTTGAGATTCCCAAAGGCCTCTTTGTTTATGTAACCCACCAGGAAAACACTGAAGGAGGATGAGCCTATTAACTCTGCCCCATGAAATTGGCCTTTTCATCATACTCTTACATTTTTCTTTCCGCCTTATGAATGATTACGAGGCATGAGTTATTGGTCCAAATAAACCAGGAGTTCTTCCTGAATGTAATGCTTTTACAAAATGTAATAAATAATAATATTTTATCATTTATATAGCGCTACAAACCCTCAGGCATCTGAGCGCTGCTTATTATTACCCACGGTGTGTGGTGCTCATTTATCGACCTCAGAAGGATGAAAGGCTGAGTTTGGCCCTGCCGGGATTCGAACCTGTGTCAGCGGGCTCTGCCCAGATGTCAAACCGAGCACTCTACTTGCCATGCTATCTGAACTGCTGTGTTATATCTGTAACTCAAACATAGAGTCTGTTTGAAATGCATCCTGGGTGCAGCATTGGACATTTTCTCCATGCCTCATTGAAGGCTTCATTTTAACGTGTATTCACTAGAAAAACAGGCAGTGTTCAAGGATTGTTTTGAGTTTATATCTTATAAAGTTGCAGGAGCAGAAAGCTCCCATGTGAAACAGAATGTGTTTACTTGTTAAGGTATTCCACATGCATAACGGCTGGATGCTAGTGGAATGCTTTCAGCAAATTAACCTTCTGGAAACGTACTGTCAAATTGGGGGGCACCGTGTTAGGCTGGCAGGGAGAGAGAAAGACACAAAACCTCTGCTGGGCTGGAGAGGTAGACATATCTTGTCCGGCCCGTTCCCATTGTGAGGGTCTTTCTCTACGCCAACTTGGTCTGGGAAGCTGTCCAGTGAAGTTCTTGGCAGGGATGAAGCGGTGCACAACTATGCCAACGGTGATGTAACCTTTTTTCTAATTTTGCATTTTATTTTGTAATGCTTATTTGAGTTAATAAACGGCTATATAAGTGGCAGTTTTATAATCACGAAGAGTGAGTCAATTCCTGCGTTCCAAGAGTACATTGGGGGTCATTATGAGTTTGGAGGCAGCCATGGCGCTATCAGCGCCATGGCTGCCTCCAAACTCGTGTCCGGGTTCTCAGAATGGGGACTTACCGGGTTATTCCAACCTTGGAGGACCCGGTAAGTCCCCATTCTGAAAACCATTCCCCATTCCCATTCGAGCCCCCATAGGGCTCAATGGGAAAGGGGAAGGAGCTAATAACGGGCCCGTAAATTATGGGCCCGTTATTAGCTCCCTGGTCCCTTGGCAGCTCCCGCTAAGGATGGCTGATTTTACCAGCTGGCCTTAGTGGGACCCGCTAAGGGACCTCGGAATGCGGCAGTAGGGGGTTAACGGCACTGGCATCCTTACTGGTACCATTAACCCTCCTACACAGAATGACCCCCATTGTCTTCCTATTCAGTGTTTTGGGGAAAATAATAAAATATATAGACATCCATGCACTGATATTTGGGAGAGCAAAACAAATTGGCATCACAAAGCATTTGCTCTGTGATTTTTAATTGCCAGGCAGCCGGTAATCTGTGCTTCTACTTTGCAGCACAGGATACCATTTACATGCTTTTTCATTTTACATTTGTTTTTGTTTTCTTTCTTTGCAAGTGCAAGCTTTGCTGTGTTAAAAGAGCTTTGTGTGCGAATGTTTTGAGTTCGCTTTTTGAAGAGACTGAAATGATGTATTCATTGTACGTAGATCAGTGTGAAGTTTTTGTAATTATGCATTCCTTGATTAAAAAGCGAGATAAGATTTCTACCGCTGGTAGAGAATTTTGTGAGGTAGTAATTCCTGGTTGGACTGCAGCTCTGTATGATTTATTAGCAAAAGAATTTGCGTGTGCGTCAGGTCTGTGTGAGCCATGGAATGATTCATTGCTCAATGAAGGGCCTGCTGATGTGGTGTCTTGTTTACAGAAAGTCCCAGTGTTGAAAGGGAATGAGTCGGCAAAACTCTAGGGAGGAGGGGCTCTATCATTCTACATGCTTATGTCAGGGTTCCATTAGATGTCTCTTCATCTGATCATAAATTTGTCCCGCATAGGAACAAACATTCCAGAATCCACAGTAGAGTGAACAGTTTTCACTCCAAAGCGGGACTCTCTTTAGCTCCTCGGAATCATGGTTCGTCTTTTTACCCGCTCCCTTTCAGGAAACGCTATGGGTTGCCTTGGAGACGCTGGCACCCCTTGCATTCACGTACGTTTTCAGGCCTACGACGCCACGTGATGCGTGTGGTCAGCTGACCGGTATTTAAGCCCCGCCCCCACGCATGGCGGTGCATCTGAATTTGTAAACTTCCTAAGCAGCGCATCTTGTTGCCTTGTCTTCTGGCTCCTTGAATCCCTGGTCTTTGTGACTTTCTTGCCTTGTTCTTGTCATTGCCTTCGTTTTACCTGCTCATTGCCAGACCCCGAACGGCCACGGACTGCATTCGCCTCATCCCTCAAGTCTTACCTGCTCATTGCTAAACCCGGAACGGCCGCTGACTACATTCGCCTCATCCCTCAAATTTTACCTGCTCATTGCTAGACCCGGAACGGCCACGGACTGCATTCGCCTCATCCCACAAGTCTTACCTGCTCATTGCTAGACCCGGAACGGCCACGGACTGCATTTGCCTCATCCCACAAGTCTTACCTGCTCATTGCTAGACCCGGAACGGCTTCGGACTGCATTCACCTCATTCCTCATGTCTTACCCGATAATTGCATACCTCAGAACTTTCACGGACTACCTTGTCTCCTTCCTCACGTCTTACCTGTTTGCCAAGACCTAAGTCTTTTGGATTGTTCCAACTACAATCAGTGCTAAGTCTTCACTCTCTTAACGCCCAAAGACTTTAAGGAACAGAAAGAACTTTTGTGCATCGGCGCAAGGATCAAAGGACATTAGTGCAACAGCGCAAGGATCAATAGACTCCTTGGGCGTCCTCGTGCCGGCGGGAATAGGAAACGGGACATTGGGCCTCATTACGACCCTGGCGGAAAGTTACCGCCAGGGCCGTGACTTTACCGCCATGGTGCTAACTACGTTAACACCATGGCGGTAAGGGGATTTACCGCCCCATTCCGACCTTGGCGGGGCGGTAAATCCCCAATCCCCATTTACCCTTCCCCATTCCCATTTTTGCCCCATAGGGCATAATGGGAGTGGGGAAGGCGTTAATTACGCCACCGTAAATTACGGTGGCGTAATTAACACCAAGTTCCCTTACCGCCATGGATTTTTACACCCGCTAGAAGCAGGTGTAAAATCCGCCATGGCGGAAAGGGAACTCGTGATTGGCGGTAAGGGGTCGGCGCAGCTAACGATGGCGCTAACCCCTTACCGCCAGGGTCGTAATGAGGCCCATTGTGTTTCCAGGACTACCACTTCATTCACCAAATTACATCTGCTGTTTCTACCCAGACCACTCAATTGGTAAGCACATACAGTTTGTTTTTGTTCTTTTTTCTTACTCTTCTGTCCTCCTGGTAACAGTTACCTTTCTTGTTTCAGGATACTCACCAATCTAGCTTGGAGCTATTCAGTCCCATTCTGATTTTCTTGCCTGTGAGTATCGGTTCTTCACCTTCTTTTGGAGATTACATTGCCTTAAACCAAATGTTAATACTTGTTTAATTTTTCTTGCAGCTAGCTGTGTGAGTACCGGGGTGTACCAATATTTTCGGGCAATACTCACCTCAATCTGTCCTTTTGTACTCTTGAGGGGTATATTGTCAGAAATACTCAATTGCAACATGACGTGTCAAGCCACCACTACTGGATTTAGCCCTTGGGCCCTAACAGTTTACCAGAGGATGCATCAGTAAAATGTGCAGTTAGAAGCAGACGTTTTACGTTTGGAAAGGGAATTGGCTGCAGAAAGACAGATTTCTTTAATGCAACAGCTGCAATTAAAGATTTGGAGTGACAAGGCCTTTAGGTATCAGGAAATTGCAGAGACAGCAGCTATTAGGGTGGCCAAATATAAATATAGGAAACGCAGTGGACGTGTTGACAAATGCAAAGTGGCTGCTATCATCGCCACTGCTGATGCAAATTGGAATCCAGATTCCTGGAGTGCTGATATTTGGTGTTCCACTACTCAGGGATACGGATTCTAGCCCTGATGTGGAAGCAGAATCTACACTGAACCAAGATGGGAAGAAGGTTATTGCTATGCCAGTTACTAGGCATAGGGCGGGCCCGCATCCGCATAATTCACAGGGTGGTGTTGTGGATTTAACCACACTAGAGGATAATACTCAACATGAAGTATTGTGTATAGGCGCATTACAAATGCCATATCATATCATATCAAGTAGGGGAAAGTATTACTGGATTGAGGCAGAAGTCAGGAGAGCCCTTGCTGACTTGGATGGTTCGTGTATGATGGCAGAGCTGTTGGCTTGTTAGTTGATTCCACTGACCTCCCATGCTTCTTGCCTTTGTCCACTGATGCTAATATTCCAGAGGTGTTGTGAGCTGGGCCGCCGCCAGATGTGAATGGACAGGCCTCTCGGGTATCTTTATTACATCTAGCAGCGCAGGCATGTAATAGGAAATATCCTATTACCACTGATTGGCCCACTGAAGAGAAAAAATGGTATACTTTAAAGAGGCTGTTTAAAAGATCAGCAAATATGCTATGAAGGAGACAGTTCATGTAGATGAGCCAGTGCATATGGGGGTGGTCCCTTTGTCAGTATCAACCAGAAATATGGTTATCAGAACTGCCCCACCCGCATATAAAAAATTCATCATGACTTTGCTAGTAGTCATGACTGGTAAGGCAACTGATGAAGTGGTAGATGCTATAAGATAATTGTCAGATCAGGGTGAATGGAACAAAAGTGAGGGCAAGCCTCGAGAGATGGAGGAGCGCAGTGAGAGGAGAACAGAAGGCAGGTGACAAGATAGCAGAGATTCCTGAGTGTCAAGAAAGGACATGTTTTTGGCACTGTTAAACGACAGTGTGCCAGGAGATGAAATTGATGGTATTGATACGAGGGAGATGTATGTGTTGTACAAAAAGAGAGGGCTTGCTGGGAAAGAGCGCTATAAACTAGTCAAGAGACAGGTGGTGTCCAAGCAGAAAGGTGACACTTCACCTTCAGCGCCTTCTGAGGAGTAGCTGGGAGAATGGTCCATGGGGATCCCTTACCAGTACCAGCCAACATATGCTCAGTTTTGGAAAACAATGAGTGTTATGTTGGAGGCTGAGTCTGGGTACACATATTCCCAATTTTAATAGGATTATGGCCATGTCCCGGCAGTGTCGGCTCACATAAAAATTGACAGACGACCTCATGTTAATGTTAAGATCTTTTGGAAAACTGGTAACACACACAAGGTCCGAGCTTTGATTGACATCAGGGCAGAAGCCTCATTGATTCATGGAAATCCTTCAAGGTTTAAAGGTCAACACTTTACCATTACTCAACTGGGTGGAAAAGAGACACCCACAGTACAGTCAGGAGTGGAGATGAAGATAGGCAATAAAAAAAAAAAAGAAATATCAAGTATTGATTGTCCCAATACCTGAATACGTCATTGGGTTTGACATTTTTGAAGGTTTGACTTTAGGGTTAAGAGGTAAAACATATCAATTTGGAGTGAATGCATTGACTTGTACACCAGTTATTGTAGACAAATTGAAGATCCCTCCAGTGCACATGCCTTTGGCTACCAATTGTGTGTCAATGAAACAGTAGGTCTGGTGGGGGTGTATTATAGCCTTTGCAGATCTTAAATTGTATGAATTTGAACCTGAAATTACTGGATACACTCCTAGTATGTGTGCATATATGTGACCATTGCGCGTCAGTCAGTTCCATCTGCATTTCTTCAGACCAGCGAGCTCTTGCTCGCGGGACAGGAGCAAGAGTGTTCTACAACGATGATTTTGTATAAAGTAGAAAGAAAGTGTCTGCTGTCGCCTGAGTTCACTGCTTATGCCAGAATAGGTGCCTCTGCAAGTTCACAGGGGAAGTCTGGCCATCTGGACGTGATCGCAGACCGGATTCTGTAATATTCGAGTCTTTCCCCTCCCGTTTCCCCATCTCCGTGTCTCCAGGTCTCGGGGGTAATGAATTTCCCATCTGGAAAGATGTCAGCCAGCGCTCTGTACCCTAGTCCATCCCACCTTTGCTCGGATTGACCTGTCATGTAGTGGTAGTAGAAGGAAGTGGAAGTTCCTTGGAAGTGTAAGGCTGTTTGGGCTGCAATGGTGCTGTGCTGTTTTTGACCCAAGACGCCTGTGTAAGGACAAGAGGAAGTTGCTGCAGCGCGAAACGCCAACAATGTGCTTACTTGGACTGGCACATTTCATATTTGGACTTCAAAGCCCAGAATCAACTACGTGCTAAGGCTCTGCCCCCCTACCCTCCCAGCAAGCCTACATACACTCTGGCACGTGCACATTGGGCGCATTGGAAGTGCCTTGGAAGTGTAAGGCTTTTGGGCTGCAACGCTGCTGTGCTGTTTACAAATGCTCCTTTATTTGTTTGCATTTAAGTAAATATTATAAATTGACACGTCCCCTCAAGCCAGTTTAAACGTGCCCGCACCCATAGTGATTCCTACTACAGTTGCATGCTTTGAGAGAGACGTATTCCTACAATGGTAAATGGATTGCGCAGCGGCAGAAAACTCATAACGGGCAAACAGAAAATTTCCCATATTGAAAGCTCAGCTCCTCCTACTGTGTCCGTGATGTCGAGCTCTCACCCCACCCTTACTGAAGGTGGAACAGCAAACGAGGCAAACGAGCTGGCCACCACAGAAACTATGCCTGGCTCTCTCCACGAGTTTGAGGACTTGGGACACACAGTGGGCGTGTCGGTGGGCGGGTTTATAGCTAATCCTAGTAACGTAGGTGTTGATACTACTCTCTTGCCTTTTAGATAAAAACATTGAGTCTCAAATCTTATATCTTGCGGGAATCAATAATAACGACCCAGATGCCCTGAAATAATTCACCCTGAGGCAAACAGTAATAAGGAAGTGCTTTAGATAAAGCACTTCCATTGTGTGAGAGTGAAACTTTAGGATTTCACAAAAATGACCTAGGTGCCCAGACCAGAGATCCCTTACAAGGAGAAACAAACTACCCTAAGGAAAAATGCAATGAGGAAGTGCCTTCAGATAAAGCACTCCCTCTATATGAGAGTGAAACCCTAGGGTCTTATAAAAAACGCTACCCACTCTAACACACACTACAGGTTCTTTGACTATAAAAGAAGCTAAAAATATTTCGCCTGTACGATGGGAAAATGAGTTGACGAATTGGATGATAATCTTGATAGAGACATGATTAGAAGAATAATGGGTGTGGAAGGCTTTGGTAATCATCATGCTGACTTTTCGATGCTAGCTCCTGCAATCGAATCGGAACTAGGAAAGCGAATTAGGCTCTTGAACAAGCCTTCGACTCCTGTCACTCAAAGGAAATATGGGGTTGAGAATGTTTTTCTTTATAACAATTTACCTAACTACTCATATACTGTACCTTCCCACCATATTCCAGGGAGAGTTGGCCGCGATATTGACAGTATTTTTACACCAAGAATCCTGTCATTGGTAGCTGCAGCAAGGCAAAACATTAGTTCTCCCATATGTAAAAAATCTGCCATACATCACACCCATGACTCTAATCCTCTTGAACATTCAATAGTCCAACAATCACTTAGTAACGCACCAAGAAATGCTGAGTTTGGCCCATCAACAGTGCCCAGTCCTGACGAGTATCGAGTGAGTCCAGAAGCATTCCCTGTACTCACTCGGATACTGAACAAGGGCCATGAACAAACTCATTTGTTAGGATGTTTCAAATACAGATGACTGATCTGATTGAGAAACTTAGCAGAATTGAAGCAATGCTTTTTACTTGTGACGCGATATCTGCTTTGACCCAGTATCTCAACAAGGGGGTAGGGACCAACTCCACTGCGACCAAGACAAAAACATTTGCTAGATAGTGGCACATAATCCACGTACTGTGCCACTTCTAGAGTTGGCCTTGAACTCACAACTGCCACAAACTGTAGCAACTAATACTGTTAAAATTGCAGAGCTGACATCAAAAGTTAAAGCGATGGGCCCTGATCAGACAATGAAACCAAGCTCTAATGAAGTGGGAGCTTCTGCACTCCATGTTTCCCCAGAGAATGTGCACTTAGACAGCCCGTATGCACTAACTGATCTTATTGACCTCTCCGATGACATGGTAGAGTCAAAAGAGACTCAAGAGATGATTATGATAGAAAACTGGACCGATGAGGCCCATAAAATAGTCCTCACGCGCAAACAGAAAAGAGCTCTGGCCAGAGCGGAGAAAAGAATAAAAGGAAAAGCGGAAAAAAAATTAAAAAATCAACCACTTGACAAAACAGATAGATATAACACACATATGAAAGACATATGCAACTTCTCTGGTGGGGATATAATTATTGATTTGAATCAATTGAACGAAGAGTCAAAGGCATTACTCAATCTTTCTGAGTCTCATCAACAGGCTCAACCTCTGACAAATACTTCAAGTGATTAAAAAAACCAACTCACCAAGGCACCAGAGGAGTGACGGGGGTACTTTCACATGGTTCAGGTAAAGATGATAACAAGGGAACTATCAAATAAAAAAAGGGGTTGTTTCACTCTCAAAAGTGGTGGCAAAAGGAATTCACCCTCCGAGCGTGCTGCCCGAATTGACTGAACAAAAGCAATCTGTGCTATCGTATTATTACCCAATTCTGGGAATTAAGAAAACGGAAAAAGTAATTATAGGTGCAGGTAATGATAAATGTGTTAAAGGCCCCTGTAAATCGGTAGCAAGCAAAGCAATACTCCACAAATCCACCCTGTGGATTGTAAGCCCAAAATTGGTGAGGATTGTGTTAACTATGGAGAAGACACATATGGGCCTCTGCCTCCACCTGGTAAACCAAACGCACAGGTAGTGTCGGCTTCGCCACTAAGGCATAGTGGCGTACAACAGAATGGGCCACCTCGCAATGATTCTCACCACAAAACAAATCAGCTTAGTTCTGCTACACTGATGGGCTTGGTAAGCGATCCAACTCGTCATGGTATGGCTCGACTTAACCAAGCCTTTTTGTTAAACACCCTGCACGACATTCCAGCTTTACGTACCATAAGATCGAATGATATTGACTGGATTAAATTAGCATCTCTAAATAACAACAGAATGATTTGTAAGTTCACCTCTCATTTTATTATGAAACTCATTTGGGAACTAAGGGAGGATTTAAAATCTTTTGGTTTAATGCCACATCTGTTCACATCAATGGAGGATGGAATAGGTTTTGTAGAAACTCCTCTTCTTCCTGTAGCTGAAACAGCATCTAGTGCCACTCAGGGTAATCCATCTGTTCTAAAAGATAACGCAATGACACAGTTTATGGCCTTTGTATCAGCAATTAAGGGAATGTCATGGATCGGTCCTCGCACTGTTCAATCTATGAAATCCAAAATGTTAGGAGACTCATAGCTCTGCTAACCTCTCTATCATCTCTTGGAACTTGTGCGGTTTAAATAATTTTAGATCTTGGTGCAGGAATATGAAACACTTAAAGCCAGATGTTATTTTCCTGCAGGAAACTATGCACCTAGCTCCTTTTACCGCCGAGGGTTACTACACCTATTTTGAAGTGGCAAAGCGTGGTTCCCTGGGAAGACCATTGGGTGGCTTGGCTATACTAATTAATACCGCTTGTAACTGTTCCTCTAAACTGATTAGCAGCTCTGATGCATTTTTGATCATTCAGTAGACTGCTGACAAGGATCCATCCATTACTATTCTGCTGATTTGTATATATTGGAACAAACACTCTAATGCATTATCTCCCATACTTGACAAATTGAATTTCATATTAGAAGAGGCATATGTTGCTAATCCTGCAGTAAGAATAATTGTTGGAGGTGATTTTAATTCCTTTTGTTATGATTCTGTTTCTCACTCAGAAGCAACAGTGTTGAAGCCTTCAGAATTGTCTAGAAAAAGCGGTCAGGAATGGGTGAACCTGCTTCTTGAATGGGACATCCAATCACCCCCTATGACTTTTGAGCCCTATAATCATACTTGGTCAAGGGGAGCCAGCTGTTATTTAATTGCTTTGTTTTTTAATCTCTTCTGGGCTATATCAATTTACTGCTCCTGTAAACATAATTAACCCAGCACTAGGAGACCACATGATTATTGAACTAAAGTTGCACATCCCTATTGCCCGCTTCACCAAAGACCATACTTTATCTCTGGTGGAACCATATCCTCACCAGTCAAAGGAAGAAGACTCTCCGGCAGGAGATCTCCTCTGTCGTTGGGAAAAGTGGTGAGACGGTCCAGCAGGGCTCCACCCTTGGCGTCGTCGTGGCAGGTCAGCTCAGCTTCTCCCTCGTCGGATTCTTAGGTCCTGTGGCGACTTCTGAAGTTCCAGTCCCCAAAGCCCTGCTTTTATGCAGAAAACCCCCATTCACTCAGCCTAGCTGTCACTCAAACATGCTAAGTGGTGAGCCGGCCGGCTCACCACTTGGGCCAATCAGGACGGAGTGCGACTTGAGTTGCCTAGGCAACTCAGTCCAGGGTGCCTAAATCCCCCTCCACCTCTCCTAAGTACCCCAAACAGAGTGGCACCACTTTGGAGGGCTTCTGTGGAGAAGCCTGCCAAAAAGTGGAACAAAGGGCTCGACTTGGGTTGGAGTCACAGAAGAGAACACAAACGCCATTTTAGAACCGAGTTTTGGCAAAAAATACCAACCGGAGAAATATTAAATAAATAAACCTGCGGTATGTTCGAGGCTATCGTAATTATATAAATAAAGATAGTAGCCTCGAACAATGGGAAAATCCCATAGAGAAATAGTCGCGGTTGAATATAAAAAGTAGTATCCACAGCCACCAGCCAAAACTCGATCAGGGGAGACGGAGATGTGCCCCCTCGACTAACAGACCCCGGGGCAATCGAATTGCCCCAGCCAGTACGTTCACAATATGATGTTTTGTACTGGTTCTGTTCAGAATTCAAGACTAGTAAAGTCAATGGTGACTTTACATGCCCTGGGAGACAGTAGTCAGTCCCAGGGTATGGAGTCTATACTGGGGGGTCACTATGACACCCCTGTGCTACTGCACTGAGGGTGCTGTGTAACACACATCACAAAAATACATGAAGCCCTATGGAGTAAAAGACCCCATAGACCATTAAACACATCTAGAGTCAAAGAAACACAGTCAAATCATGCCCAAGAGTGAGGGTAAATGAGTCTCACTCTTGGCAGGAGAAAAAAAAAAAAAAAATCCAGCAAAGCTGCTGGGGGCCTCACTAGGTTAGGGAATTCAGCTTAAACAGAAAATTCTCCCTAACAGGGATGTTCTGATTTAATTTAGTTTTTAGCAAATGAAAGCTTTATCCTAGACTCATGAGTTTTTCAATCCATGGTGCAAGTGCCTTCAGGATAAACAAAATGGATATATGCTGGTGGATTATGTCATAACTCCTAGGAAAAGGGAGACATTCTCCTGTAACATGGACCGGGAGGAAGGTCCAACAAACCTGGGCAAGGGAGTCATTCGCCTGGGCTAAATTATGACTGAGACTGAACTCCAAGAGAAGGGAGGCATTCTCCTGGGCCAACAAGGGAACATTGTGTATTATTTTTGAACTTTTTTCTTTCTTTTTTATTAAAATGTCATTGGTTTATATAATTAAACCTTACATTTATATTTATCAAAAAAAGAACTGAGTACATCGATAAAGAAGAAAAATAGAAGCAAAAAAATAAAAAAGGGAAAAAAGTCAATTTAAGGTCATTGAAGTTTTCAAAACGAGAGGACAATATTAAACTAAAATTGGGATATAATGTCAATCCAAAAGCGAATCACAGCAGTGATCATTCTTCGAATGTTTCCAGATAATATAAGTGACTATAGTTCCTCTGGATCCAAAGGTCTTGTAGAAGTTAAATATAGCTGCACAATTGCAATATGTTTTTCTGCGAGTGCAGTACATTCCATCAAGAGATGGTATAGTGTTTCAATTGAGACCTCTTGCATACAGAATCTGCAAGACTGATTGTGGTTCGTGGAACAATTTCAGATCCCATTAATTTGCTGTGTGGGTAAAATATTCAATCTTAGACGAAGTCTCTAATTAGGCGATCTGGAACTAGGTTGAGATAAGGTGGAAGATCATTTGTCGCTCTAATGTCATTTGTGTAATTCAGCGTTAGTTTGTATTGATTTTTAATGGTTTGGGTTCTTATCCAGTCCAGACTTGTTAGTTGCAATTTCGCTTTTTGCGGCCTGTGGAGCAGGGTATCCATCGTGATGTCATTATCGATCATTTGTGCTTGGGCAAAGTTTTTCCATTTGGTCAGAGCTACAGCATTGATATTCGTTGAATTGGATCGTAATATATCCCATGCAGAGATGCAGTCATCGTTCAAAAGTTTTCTTAGCAAATCCAGTTGTTTCCATTTTATTAAGGAACTCTGGGATTGCAGGCCCAGTTCAAATCTAATGCGGACAGCAGGGACAGCATTTGGTAATGAGAGTACTTTTGACCAGAAGATACGTTCTAATTTATTCCATATATCATCCTGAAGATTGATCATGGTCTCTCCACCATATGTAAGGATTGGGGCTGCCTTCTGCTTGTAGAAAAGGATGATCGGTTTAAAGGAATACTTTCCGAATCTTTTGTGGATTATTGAGCCTTGATGTGCTAACATTCTTGCTTTGGCTATTAGATGAACTGGCCACGGTTGTTCAGTTTTGGACTGATTAATCCACATCCCCAGTACTTGAATGTTTTGACTTGGGTGATTTTTTTCAATATTCAGAAAGAAAGAGTTAGTTTTGACTGAGGAGCTAAGTTCCGAAGCGAGGGCCATCACTTTAGTTTTTTTGATGTTTATTTCTAGCTCATTAGTGATCATATAGTTGTGAATGTTGTTCAATGCGAGTTGCAATCCTCTTGGAGTCTTTCAGAATAGCACGATGTCATCTGCATATAATATCGTTGGAATCAGTGTAGAATTCAATTTCGGAGGATTTATTAAAGGAGAGGCTAGTGAATCTTCAAAATCTGAGGTGAAGAGGTTGTAAAGCGCAGCCGCTAAAGGGCAGCCTTGCTTCAACCCATGCCACACTTTGATGGGTTTAGATACAAGGCCGGCTTTAGATGACCTGATCCGAATTTCAGTGTTTGAGTACAGAAGCTTTAATGGTTCTATGATGTGATATGGACACCCCCATTTCGTTACTTAGACCATAGCATGTTTCTGTTGATTTTATCGAAGACCAAAAGGAGTTCAATGAAAGCAGCATATGGCTGGGTTTTAGTTCTGTATGATTCATGTTTAATTAAATTCAAGATAAACAGGTTAGTCATCGTACCCGGGTATTTCGTGAATCCTGTCTGCCTGGTCGCGTGTCTTTTCGCTCCCACTGCCCATTTGTTAAACTGCTGTAATAGTAGGTTTGCCCAGTGGATCTAAAAGGGCAATAGGTCGGGAATTTGAGGGCTCTTCAGACGGGCCTTGTTTGTAAATTGGTATCAGAACGGCTCTTTGCCATGAGCACGGTATGCTGTTTGCTTTGTTGATTAGTTCAAGAATTTGTAGAAATAGTGTGGCCCATATGTCGTGGTCTTTTTTGATGATAGAATTAGTGAGGCCATCCGGCCCTGGGGCTCTTGACACATTGAGCTTATTGATCGCTTCAATGATGTCAACAAGGGACCAGGTAAGAGTCCATTTAGCATCATAGGGGACCAGGTCTTCTCCATGTCTAGTAGGGCGCTGTTGGTATAGGTGTTGGAAATGTAGTTTCCAGTTCGCTTCGGAAACTTCCGAAATCTGATTATCACCTTTCGATCGTTGGTGATTTAGAAGCTTCCATAAGTCACAGGTATTGCCTGGTCCCAGGGCTCGCAGCATGGTCTCTGCATCATGTTGTTCTAATATCATCTTGGTGTTTTTTAACCAATCTTTGAATTTTTGTTTGGCTTTTTTTATTTGAGCATTCTGAGTAATAGAAGGGCCTTTTTTAGTTGTTTTATCGATTGCCTAAACTCTTTTTTCCTTGCAGCTATTATTGGATAATAGGCGTGTTTGTGTTCATGTATCAACGTCATTTTTTTGTTGTTATTTTTCTGTTGTAAATTGTGAAGTGTATTCAAATAGGTACAAAATGATTCCTATTTAAACGTACCACATCTTACTCCACCAATAGGAATATTGATATATATCATATAAAAAAAGGATAAGTTGGTAGTCTTTCTCTACTCACACCCCTCTCTCTCCCCCCTCAATTAGAAAACTCTGATAGATTTTCCAGGCACTACAAGTCTTGACAACATAGACTGCGTGCAACATTCCAATTTTAAAAAAACATTCTTGTTTATTCAAAATATTTAAATTAAAACATAAAACACTACCCTCACCTAACACAGTGTAAATACAAACACTAAAACCTACAGAATCTAAAAAGCTAGGCTTCAAATTAAACACATACCCAAGACACAAACAAATTCACATAACAAAATACAAAAAGAACCTAAATGTGTCAATAAAAAACATATAATCCCAACATGTTTCTGTTCTTCAATGCCCCTTTCGGGCGAACATTCTTCAGGGGAAACTTTAAAACATCCACTATTCTCTTCAACACCGTGTAGTGAAGTAACCATTCATAATTTAGTTTCTTATTATCTTTCATTTTAGAGGAGCGAAAGATTTCAGGGAGTTGGTTCATTTGCATTTTAGTTAATTTCAATCGAGTATTTGCATTATTTACTCCAAACTCTGGGAGTTCTAAGTATGTCGAGCTATGGCTTGATGTCGGCCAAGCTCTTATTAGGATGTAGTAGTCACTATTTTCAATGTAGATATTTTCTGCACATTGGATATGTGACCGGATGGTACTTGATTGATATATATAGTCAATGATTCCACTGCTCTGATCTCGTGACCATGTGATGGTGGCTAGGTTAGTTGTTGTATCAATCGCATCAAGATGCATCATATTACGTTGAAGCATCTCTTTAGACCATGTTCGTGCACGGTCTTCTAGATTATACTCGTAGAGCTCTTGGCCCGCTTTGGAGAACAAATGTATGTTCAGATCCCCACAAATTATGAAGTTAATACCAGGATAAGTGAGTGTAGCTTCATCCAATGTGGAAAAAAAAGTGTCTATAAAAAATTCATCCGTAATGCTTTGAGGATTCCAGTATGCGTTTAGCACGCCGAGATATTGATGCTCTTTGGATGGGTGCTTAAGGGGAGCGGAGAGGATAGAATCAGATTCCTGGAGCAGAATTATGATCTGAATCCAAGGGTTGACAATTTCATGTTTGACCTCTTAGAACTGGGAGTCCATCCTAATTAGGGTCAAAAGTCCTGCAGAAGGACATCCTTTTGGGTTTAAAATCGCCGGATTCATGAATAGATTAAATCCATCACACACCGGCTTTTGGTGGAGCCATGTTTCCTGGAGACATATCACATTGGCTGTTATGAATTCTGTTCTATTATGTCCGAAGAGATGACGGTGGCCTCTTGTGTTCCATGAACAGACAGTTAGCAAAGTGGGAGCATGGTCAGTTGGTTGCTAATGCTGGTAAATTGTGTCAGGATGTCTAGAGGATTCATTCATCACTCTCTTGATCGGATAACGATCCATCTGATTATTTGAAAACTCGTGTCTATCTTCTCTGCTAGCAGAAGGATAAGTATAGTTTCTCTGGTTGGAATTGGCGCTCGAAAATGATGAGTTACTCGATGTCGTAATTTGTGAATGCATGGATATTTCTCTGGAGATGTTATGTGAGTCGTGTTGCGCATCTGGATTGGATTCAATAGTTCTGAGTTGGAATCCCAGAATTTGAAAGGCATCTGTTTGATTTGTAATTGTTCGTAGGATTTTATTAGAGCTACAGTCAATCCATATTGAGTCCAGTTTATCTGAATTGGTGAATTCTACCAATTCAATATCCTTTGTTGTTATCGTGGTTAAACCGGTTATGGCATGTAGAAGCCGGAGTAAATTTGTTCGATTGAGGATCAGGGTTTTGTCATTTCTGCCCACTCTTTCCAACTTCAGTGTATTCCTTGTGGAGGATTTTAGTGGATCTATAAATTGTGGGAGTTTCAGAGAGACTAGTTCTTGCTGTGGTAATGTAATATCGTTTAAGGATGTTTCTGATATTGCTGTACCATCTAGATTTATTCTGGAGGTCGAGTCTTCTAGAAGCACAGAAGCTGCAATAGATGAGCCAATTGAAGAGGCTGTCGGATAGATTTCAGAACGGGTTTCTTCATAACAGTCTATTGTCAGTTGAGAGGATGCATTCAATTGGGAGTCATTGTGAATGCTTGGGTTCTTGTCTGGATCTGGATACGTCAAAAGATTTATCAGAAGATCCAATGTTTCTGCATCTATTTCAATGTGCTGGGATGCTCGGCTTAGCAGTTAAATTGTCTTCAAGTCGGTCTGTCTTTGGTAATTGCTTACTGGATGGTATGGATTGGTGGGCTGCAGGAAGCGTTAAATTCCTGAGGAAAGCTCTAGATCCCTTTTGTTGGTTTTTCCTTTGATGCCTTTGTTTGGATGGTTTGGGTAATTGTCGTTTGGATTCAAATATACTGAGCATCTCTTTGGCCTCCAAAGAAGGGTGTTTCATGGTGGTGGGCTTTACAGGAGCCAAACTTACTGGAGCTTTGTTGTGCAAGGAGGGATCTTTATTGATCGGATCTCTAGGTTGAAATGCATTGGGGGTCGCTTCAGGCAATATTTTGTCCTTAGATCTATAAGTACCACTTTCTCATTGGAGGGTGTCAGTACAATTGGGGGATTCAAGTTGACATGTTTGTTCGATGGCAGTGCCCTCTCAGTCGCGTGAGTATCAGGGTTTACCCGAGCCTGGGATTGATGCTGAGAATCCTTGGGTTTAGACATATTTGCTCGCATAAAATCAATGAGGGCGTCTGTAAAATGAGTTTTTTCAGCCCTGTCATTGCGAGCTATGTCTGCTAAACTTTGTTGCCACATTAGGCTCGCTTCTGCTTCTACTTTGAGACGAGTTTCCAGATTAAGCATCAAAGCTTCATGTATTTTTTGTTTAGCGAATATGGAGGCAAGAATTGTTACTTGATCTTTAGCAACTTCGGCTTGGGCTTCCTGAAGCTTCATGTAAGGTATTAATGCTTGAGTGCATACTGCAATGAGCATGTTTTGAAGGTCCACCATTGTTGTAGCGACAGATTTCTGTGGATTAGATCCCACTAAGCAGTCTGCATGATTTCCACTTTGTGGATTAGGTTGCTTAGGTGTAGATATTAGCCTAGTGTGAAAGTCTGCAGGAACTGGCGTACTTGTTATAGGATACCTTTGATGTTTTGGATTCAGTAGAGGGTGATTGTGAATCATGGGTCCAGGATCTTTTTGGTTTTGTAGTGCTTTCTTTTTGGTCTCTTGCAGTTCCATTAATGCTTCTATCTCCGTTAGATCCAACAAGAGTCTCTGCAGACGTTGATTAGAGACCAGTTGTGAGAATTTGTGTTGAGGTACTGTATTAGAGCGTCGTTCGTGGAGAGATTTCCATTTTAGTTTGGCAATTTGGGCCCGCATTTTCTGTCCAGGGCCTTGGATTACACCATCTATTGCTGAATGCATTGATGGCGTAGGACCCACCTCACTTGGAGGGGGACTGACAGGTGTTCTCTGCAGGATCTCATCTGGAAGAGGTGTAGAGGTCATTGTTGGTAATGCACCAACACTCTTGTTTTGGTGGGAAGGTGTTTCCAGTAAGTTCTGTATTTGGGTCCAGTGCCTAGTGTGAGGGCCCGAATGTGTTGCATTTTCCTAGTATGTTGCCACAATGTCAAGTAGGGGGGCCACAGTTTCAAACAACCGCTTGGTTAGTGTGCTTTACAATATAAATGAGAGTAGGAATAGGAACTGGAAGGAGTCGGGTGGGTCAAAGGCTTGCCTGCAGTCCCCACGCAGGTGTAAATACAGTCGCTTGCTTGTTTATCATTTATCATTCACATTTAAATGAGCGTCAGCTCTAGAAGGATCTGAGTGGGTCAAAGGATTACCCTTAGTCCCCACTCGAATAGATCTCATAGTTACCAGAGTTCCAAAGGCTTGAATAATCCTGCGATGCTCGTATGGGTGACAGCGAAGTCAGGGTGATGAAGCTGCTATACGCCGTGTCCGCTGTGCCTTCGAACGCCGCCGAACACTGGCAAACATCACTTGCCCTCTGCTTTTTGGAACTATTTTGGGAAAAGGACTCGTCCCACCAGGCGGAGTGTGAGGCTGAATGTGGTCTTCCGTGGTGCTGTGCAGTGTGCAGTGCTTCCTTGATGTCTACATGAAGGAGGAGCTTTTTTCTATCATCACCTTCTTAATCTAAACTCCAGCGTGGAGCGAGGCGCGGTGTGTGAGGCCAAGTGTGGTCTTCCGTGGTCCGCCGGTGTACCGATAGACCAGCAGACTTGGTTCTGCTTTTGCCCTCTGGATGATCACCACGGCAAAAATGAGTGAGCACAATGGAGCCGCTGTGAAGAAAAATGCGAAGGAGAGAGGAGTGGTGGATCTCGCACTAGTGGTTCGCACCCGTAGTAAGTTGCGGCTGCAGAGTGAGAGCATGTGGCAAAAGTGTGTGTAAGTGAAAATGAAAATGAAGATTGGAATTATAAAAGGCAGAGATCAAGGAGTAGTGAAAGCCCCTCCCGTTCATAGCATTTTGCCAAGCAAAGACTGATTTGCTGACAACGGTTGTTCCTTTGCCCGAGGTACAATGTGAGGTCGGCACAGAGAGCACTTGTGGGGATGCCGATAAGGATGAACCAGCAAAGTGTTCCTTGGGAACCCAGGCCTTGTAAAGGGTTCTGTAATGCCTTGTTCTCCTCCCTCCCCCTGATACAAACTCTTCTAGTGTTTCAATATCTAATGCTGGAAACAGCGCCCTTTTCACTAAGAGCAAAACTATTCCACTATCAGAGAATGTTTCGTCTGACTCGGTTCGGGGTAGGAACATTTCAGAGTTTTCGCTGGCTATTGCTAACCACCCCTAGGCGGCTTTCTCTAAACTCTTGTTTATGCTTATGAAAAGATCAAAAGATTTACCATCTTGAAGAAACCACCATGGTAAATAAGGAACAGCAAACTACCATTGTAGAGCCAATTGAGTCCATAACAAAGACATGCCACAAAACTAAGGAAATATATAATGAATTGGCCAGCAATGGGGGAGATTGTGTGACAATTGTTAGCGGCAGCTGAATGGTGGTGGGTGAGAAATTGGAATCGGGAGGTGCTAAGAAGACTGAAATGGCTGAAAATCCACGAGGCGTATCGACAAAGAAAAAATGGTGCAGACTACTTTCACAACAAAGGTACTTTTTTAAGGGAGCCAATGCGAATAACTAAGGTGCTAATGCCACGCTAAACCCAGCAACAGGTTAATTTCCTTTATGTGTTGCGGGTGAAATAGCAGACACATTGTTGTTAGAAACCTCCATGAACCTTGAAATGGAATTGGGAAATAAAATAGTAACATCAGCGCTGAAAATGTTGAAAGAACACCTGTACACTCTTTGGTGGAAAAAGAGAACGGTATACTAGCTCTGAACCTTAAAAGTGAATTTGCACGACTAACAGAGCTACTACAGACAGACTCTAAAATGAGAGTAAGCGTTGTAGCAAGTGGTGAGCATGGTGCTATTGTAAGGATGGTTGAGAAGGACTGGAATATAAATGTAATGACGAGCAAGAGGATAAAGAAATTGAAATAGTGAGACGGGGAGGTGGTGTTAACATAGATTCCCAGGTTAAGACAAAATCTACGTCAATTATAACAGCTTCACTTACAATTGTGATGCCTCCAGATAAGATGCCAACAGGAGTCAACACTAATAATTATTTTTTACCCTGGGACTCTACTAAAAGAAGGAGCTCCCGAGATAGCTCTACTACCCTAGATTCATCATTGGAGTCATCACCCTCCCATCCAAGAAGGGAATACAAATGGGGACTGCAGAGGGGGGGCATTGATGCTGCCACTGAGTCAGCATTGAATATTACCTTGGCACCCTTCCTCAAACTCTGCGAAGCCCTGAGTGAGAATCTGAAAGACCATTCCACCATGTTGGCCATGCTCCATACTAAAATGATTTTTATACAGGGCTTTGTTACAGCCGTTTAGAGAAGCCTGGATAAAAATGCACACCCAATCTTGAACATTCTCCACAGGCTATTGGAACAGATAACAAATGAACAAAATGACACGAGAATACAAAGATTGCGCTTTCTGGAGGCCAAAGTAGGGACACAAATGCCACTAAAGAAGATGGCTCCTATTGAGTACTTAACTAATAATTCAATCATTATAGAAGGAGGTGAACAAGGGTCATGACATGTGTTGCATAAGGAATCTGTTACATGTAATCCAGAATAGGCGTCCCCAACACCATGAACCCAGGGGAGAACCAAAACAAAAACACGCCCACCAGAGGGGAAAAAGGGTTCATGCGAACAAAACCATAGAATCGATCAATGGAATATACTGCCCACTGTGAAGGAGCTAAATATGGGGATAGACCAGGTCAAGGAACATAGAAAGGTATTCAATCAATCTTTAATAAACACATATTCACATATTCAATTACCATACACATGATAAAAACAGCATAAAAACACATAATTAATGCTGAACATATCCAGTTAAAGTGCATATTATTTTAATAGCCATCCTAGGATGTAAGCATAAGTGCATTGTGCATAACATAATTCAAAAGTACATAACATCCGTAGATAGCAAAAATCCTCAGTTGGTGCCCAATCTGTATTCAACCAAAGGGATATTTTGTAACCAGAATACAACCAGGCAAGGGGAAAAGGGAAAAAATATATATGCAAAAATTAGATGCAAAAATTAATTAGGGGGGCTTGAGGAGTGATACAAGGCAACACAACCACGCAGATCAAACTAATCAATATTTTCTGCGGGTTAGAAAAGGTTGTACCTTAATCAAGCCCACCAATTCGTTATTGAAAACAGACAAGCGGGGTAGCATCAATATATACTACAGCAAAACCTGTGCTTGTCTCCAATCTGACCAAAGTAGTCAACAGCCAGTACCTAGTACAGCTCCCAACCATAACATGGGCTGTACTGGTATCTAACGCAGGTAGTTTCGACGATAAAATAACAGTGACTAAGCTGTCTGTCTCTCACCGTAGCAGCAGAGAGAAAGCTTGACAATCGTCTTCCTCAGGACAGGGCAGATTAGATGATAAATTCTAAAATCTAAACATACAAATTATCTACATTTAAATATTCAAGAGCCATCTATGGCCACGTAGTACAACAAGTGTCTTTGAAATTATTCCATGTGTCCAATCTTCTTCGGATGGTTCTTCCTTAATTCACCCAGATGTTCAATGTATTCCATCTTAATAATGTTCAGAAATGAGGGATACATCGAAAATGGATATATAAAAACCCAAAAAAGAAAAAGAAAAGAGAAAAACCAGATATAAGACAATACATAAATCAAAAGCATACATAAGGAGTACATAATTAAAAACATTCCTTGAACCGATCTAGCTACCCCACATGTAGCACCCTCCACGCAGTTAGAAATCCTGGTATCCTTAATAATAATAATCCAGGGTAAGCCCCATAATCTATTCGTAAATCAGAAAAGGGGAATCCCAAATAAATTAGAGGGAAAGTGACAAAGGGGCATATTATCCACATGTCAGTGCAGTGAATATACTAACAAGATTATGTAGTCCAACCTGGCAAAATAGGGGGAGGGAAGCCAGAGTCAATCTGAGAATCCACTACCATCCCGGTGGCAATTGAACTACAATGCGGAGTGAGAGACATCCCGGCAGTACAGTACATAAACAAGTTGCATTTCCATACCTTCAAAGATGGAAGTTCCTTTTGAGTCTATCCGAAAAATAACCATCAAAATAGAGAAACATTCTCTTGGTGGTACACCCATAGAGTCTTATCCGGGTGCACAGTAGTTCAGGCTAGATGGGAAGAGAAAATCCCATCAACTGGAAATCTAGTGCAGACCAGATCCTGCATAGAGAAAAGAGAAAAAGATGAACAGCAAATAAGGTAGGAAAGGATTATAAAGGAGAACCATGAGAAAATCGCGTGGGCTCAGACGTATCCTTTCTTCCCAAAATCGGACCCTCAGTCTCCAGGGCATTGGTGATAAACATAATTGGTAAAGTACGAAAAAAGCTCTAAGTATTATTGCCCTCAAGTAATACAAATCTGCTCTAGGAGATATTCCTGAAAGCTAGGTCCCTTGCTCAATGGATGTATCTCCAGTGGCCATTGTATAGCGAGGGAGACAGGAGAGAGAAAGAAAGAAGAAACGCCCGCAATGTAGTCTGGCCCAACCCCCTTATTTCCTTGGTATCCGGAACGGAACATCCCTCAGAAACCGAAGAAATCGGCAAGTGAAGCAGCGACCGGGAAAGGGATCCAAAACGAAAACAAGAGAGCATCCAATCTTACCACGTCGGCACAAAAGGCGTGATCTCCGGCGGTCGTGGTACTGCCGCCGCAATAGGGCCGGGTTCCTCAGGCTATCGCCGGCTCCGTGCGTGGAATGGCAGCCGTATCGAGGCGCAGTTCAAATCAGCTGCTTCCGAGTCCGAGGAGGAATCTTGACTGACTAAAATATTGCCTCATCGTGCCACATGACTAACGCAAGTTGTCATGTGACCGTGATTCCTTAGTCTAGTAACTTAAAGGGGCAGAGGGCATATTTATGCTACCTGAAAACAGGGACCTCAAATATCGTGCCATTTTTGCAGAGAAGCCCCCAAATCACCGGAAGCAACGCTGAGGGCAAAAAGAACAAGAAAGAGAAAGTGGGAACAAGGCTAAAGAGCTCTCTCCAGCGTAGCATCTTGACCACCACAAATGGTCAAGCAACAGTGCTTCATTAGTATGTCCTCTCCACAGGGGCAGCACGCACAGAAATAATAGTTTGAAGCAGGGACCTTAAATACCGTGCCATTATTGGAAAGAAGCCACCAAATTAACAGCAATAGTGCTGCATCACAGGAGGCAGATAAAGAAACGAAATAATAAAATAATAATAAAACTCTCTAGACTGTTACAGCATCATTGTCTGATGCATGTAATGTAAGAATATATAAACATCAGTATATACCCCAATATAGAGCAATGGCTGACCATCCTCTGGGTACAGATGAAGACAGTGCATAAGGGGTGGTGGTGGTAATCAAATGAAACACAGTTCTCAAATCACGCACTGGAGCCATTCTTCTTGATGGTTTAATCCAGTGTGGTAGCTGTCGGTCTGGTACATCCACCATTGCTCCCTCTGTGCCAATCTAGTAGCAGTATTGAGACGATCAGTTCCCACAACTCTTTCCAATGCCCACCATTTAAAATCATCAAAGTTGTGGTTCAATTCTAAAAAATGGGCCACTAGTGGAGCATTGTGGGTATTCGTCCGAATTCTTGATTTGTGCTCCGAAATTCTAATTTTGACGGGTCTTGCTGTCTTGCCCATGTAAGATTTATTACAAGGGCAGACTATAACATAGATCACATTGGAAGAGTTGCATGTCGTATGTTGCTTGAGGGACCAGACTTTACCATGAATATATATAGTAGAGCATGCTGTAGTAGATTTGCAAGCATTGCAGAACCCGCATGGGAAATGTCCCATAATGGGTTGAAAACCCCATTGTGCAGGTAATGTGGATTGTCGAGAGATAGGTTTAGCTCGATCTGCCTGTGACAGCCAGTTTTTAAGATTTTTACCTTTTTTGAAGGCAAACAAAGGTTGTTCCAATTCTGGATTATTAAGTTGAAGAAGATGCCAATGTTTGTAAATAATTTTTTTGATCTCCTTATGATAAGAATTGAAAGTGGTTACGCATACCATATGTTGACTAGTGATATCCGGTCTATTCTGTTTAGTAAGCAATATATCTCGATGCTGATATCTAGCTCTCTTGCAAGCCTGTCTAAGTAGATGATCCGGATATCCTCTAGCTTTTAATCAGGTTGTGATGATATCAGCCTGAGTAGAATAATCACTAACTCTAGTGCAATTCCGTCTTGCTCTCAAAAATTGCCCGTAAGGGATACTTTCTCTGAGTGCTTTGGGATGAAAGCTGTCGAACCGCAAAATAGAATTGCGGTCTGTAGCTTTGCGGAATAGGTCCACAAAGATATGCTCACCATCAGTATTGACTGTTAAGTCCAGAAAGGGAAGCAAGATGTTGCTAGAGGTCATAGTAAATTTAAGATTTAAATGTGGATTAAGAGAATTAATCCAGGGGAGAAAGATGGTATGGTCCCCTTTGGTGGTATCCCACACCATGATAATGTCGTCTATATATCTTTTATATAGACGTATGGCTGCAAAGAACGGATTAGACTCATGTAATATGAGCGATTTCTCGAATTGCCACATGTAGAGGATAGTATAGTTGGGGGCAAAGGATGCCCCCATTGCTGTACCCTTCACCTGTACGTAGTAGGAGTTCTTGAACCTAAAATGATTTTTAGTAAGTGCCAGTTCTAAAAGCTGAATCAAAAATTCACTCGGTATATGTTGAGTCTCAGTGCGGGTGTCCAGAAATTGTTTAATCACTGTCAGGGATTCATCTTGTGGTATGTTAGAGTACAAAGACTCTACATCCAAAGTAATTAGCATCTCATGTTCTGGATTAAAAGGTAAATTTTCGAGATGTTTAATGGCATCTGTAGTATCTGCTACATAAGTCGCAGTATTGGATGCCAAAGGTTTCAAAAAATAATCGAGAAATTGTCCCAATGGTTCTAGTATGGAGCTGCAGAGTGAAACTATGGGGCGACCCGGAGGTTTGAAAAGATCTTTGTGTATTTTAGGTAGTATGTAGAATAGGGGGACTCTAGTTCCCTTGTCCGTAAGGAATAAAAATTCCTTTTCACTGATAATGTTGGCCTCGCGTGCTGTGCTGCAAATGGCCTTGATTTCTTTACTGATTCCTTCAGTGGGATCCGCACTCAATTTATGGTACACCATAGGATTATTAAGTTGGCGCATCACTTCTGAATAATACTGGGTGGCATCTAGAACAACGATGCCACCCCCTTATCTGCTTGCTTGATCACAATGGACGAGTCTTCTTTTAGTTTCCTCAGGCATTCCCATTCCTTGTGAGAAAAATGAAAACTGTGTGTGTGTGGATGCTCAGTGATTCGTTTATATAATAAACTGAAGTCCTTAAGGACAGCTTTTTCAAAGATCACCGTTTCATCTGACACCATATTCCGACTGGGCGTAAAGTTAGACTTATTCCTGAATGGGGTAGTAGAGCCTTCATCAATGTGTTCTTTGTCGTTCTTGCCAAAAAAGTCTCTCAGTCTAATTTTGCGGAACAAGCTACGTAGTTCAATCTCCGTATTCATTTTGGATGGATTTTGCATAGGTATGAAAGAGAACCCTTTCTCTAGTGTGGAAATTTCAAGAGGACTCAGAGTCCTGTGAGAGATATTGTAAGGGAATGTGCCTTCCTTAGTGAAGGCCAAGTTATCTTTTTTCAGTTTATCCATTTTTTTTTATTAGTAGTTATCTTGATAAACTCCTTAGTTTATTTTTCAATGAGTTCCAATTTTTCTTTTATATTGAGACACCAACTACGATCCTCATGGAACCAGTAAATTAACTATTCCGGGAACTTCCTTTTTGTGAGGTATCCATGAATAAAGTGTTTGAAGTCTCTTTTAGCATTTCCATAAAGGACACATAAATGACTAGAAACTAACCAATGTTTACTAGAAAGAAGCAAAAAAGATAAGGGCCAAGATCGCTTCAACAACAAGTGAAGAAACCAAAGATCCAAGGCCCATGTCAAAAATCGAATACAAATGATTCACACAAATGTTTGCGAAATTTGAGGGTACCATTAAGTTCAAGTGTTTCGCTGAAGCCCAAAGGAAAATCACCTAAATCAACTGTGAGTGAGACTGGTTCTAATTTGATGCCTGCGAAAGCTGGTGCAGGTGATCACCTTGGGAGTGAGATTGCATCGGTCCCCTCGCCAAAACCCTTGTTGGAAATGATAATGAATTTATCTACTTATTCCATCGATGAAGATCTGGAAAGCTTAGGCAAAGATAGAAGCAAGCAAGTGCCAACAGATGAATTGAAAGATCAGGCCGATACAGCCTCCATTTGCTCAAATGTGTGGCATGAAAGACCGGAAAGGCGAGTTGACTTATGCAAGGTATTTGTTATATTGGAGCAAAATAGAGCGGCAAAGCCGAAACGGCAAACTACCCAGAGGGAATAGGAATTAAATGAGATTCGCCTTAATCCACCATTCCTAACATAAGAACCAAAAAAACCTGGCAATATGGAAATTGGTAAGCTTGCCACTAGAAGCTGAACCAGTAAGGCTCAAATTCGCAAAAGATTCTCGTGATTGTCAAAGACCAGAGCAGAAACTACAGGCAGACAAGCGTAATTGTATCCAGCTTGAAAGCCTGTTGAAGATTGACAATGCACTAATATTAAACAGGAGCAATGTCCTGAGACTGTTCCACCACATCCCTAAGCTGAGGTGTATTAAAACCAGGGATATAGAGTAAGTGGAATGTTCTAGTGACCATGAACTGGATAGTGTGTTGCTACATCTGACATCCAATTGGGTGAAAGACATGCACATGGATGAAGTTGAAAGCTTATTGCTGCTTGGCTTTGAGTTAAGACAGCTGGATTTTGAGCCATATGAGAGTATAAACCAAAAGGACAATCCCAAGAGAAATCAGGATAGGAGGGAAGAAAGGGAGGGGAGGGAATAACAATCTGTTTGGTCTAAGATGTCCACTAACAATACCGATAGGTATGTAACAAGGTGTCCAAAGAAGGGTGGCCCGGAAGAGGACTAATATAAAGCTCTGGAGGGGGAAGAGTCATGGGCATGGTTATCAGAGGCTCTGGTACTGAACAAGGGTAAGGATCGCACCACAGCGAGCAGGAGTTAGTTGGGCCTCTTGGAATACAAGATGCTTTAAGCATCTTTTTACTCCAGGTGATCTTCATTTTGAGCATTTTGCAATCTTGTGCCTTCATGAAACTTGGCTTTGTGCTTTGCCAGCATTGGATGATCATGTTTTTATTTAACCCAGCAACTAAGGGCTTAGAGGAAGGCCGTCATCTGGCCTCTTGATAGCAGTGAAAAGTGAGATCGAAATGGAGATAGTGCTGGTAAAGCAGCTGAATCCTTTTGTTCAAATATTGGTGAGGAAGAGGAATCTCACAAACTCCAAAAAATGCACATGGTTTGTGATATGTAACTTGTACTGGAACCTAAAGGGTATCAGTGATGGAGTTTTTGAACCAATAGATGAATGATGTGATACACTACTTAATCCCAAGGTGGTAATTTGTGGTGATTTAAATATACCCAGTGACAATGATAAAACCATCCTGGAGGGGGCTAATGAAGCTCTGGTGAACAAAGTATCGAAACAGAGAAAATTATGGCGGGGAGAAATGGGGAAATAGAGATATGCATGTGTTGAACAGTCTAGTCAAAGATAACATCGCCAGTCAATCGCATGGAAACGAGGAACCCAGACAGCAGCAATGGATTATATCTGTGTAAATTCCAACCTCTGATAGTAATAACCAGATTTGAGGTCCTCCAAGTGAATAGTAGTGACAACAATATTTTGAAAGTGCCCTTGTATGTAAGGAAGTGGTCACCTAGATTGGTGTTTACTGGGAGGTTTGAGGTCAACCAAGGGCGTAATCGCCTACGTATGAACCTGTATAACATTGCATCATTACAGCAGAAATTGTTTGGAGGCTTCCATAATCAAATGGTTATTACTAAGGAACCTTTGATTGAGTATATGCCTTTTTTGGCAGAGTTCACGGTTTGTACTGGTATGGGCAAGAGGAACGAGCTTGCACATAAACGCTCCTATACTATTAACTTAGTAAGAGCAAAAAGAGAATTAAGGGCACACTTAAAAAAGATTAAATCGGCTCAGGCCTGAATATGTTGCCACATTTGAGAAGGCGACGACAGATTTATGAAAAGTTGGTGAGAGCACGTACATGTTCAATTGCCCAAGAGGATGCAGAGAATATGTTGTCAAAAATACGAAATAAAAAAGTGGCTGAAATTTGGCAATTGATAAATACTGCTGGAACTCTGCAAGACCCTTTATAGCTAAGTGCTGTTTCTGAAGAGCTATGGGTTAAACACTTTACAGTCCTCTTCAACTCAGCAGAGGAGAATTATATCACTATTGAATTGGATGACGAAGAAGACTGGTCCCTCACTTTCGAGAAAGGGGATCTAACCAGACGATAAGATGAGCTGGCCCAATGGAATTACCAGTGTTCTACTAAAAAAGGAGGTAGATGCCTGGTCAGATTTTATCTTGATCTTATTCCTTGAGATCTCTAGATTGAAAACTATACCGTGCTCCTGGAAAACATCAATAGTAGTTCCTATGTTTTAAAAATGCTTTAGAGGAGACTCCAAGAATTACCGCCCTATCGCACTCCTGGATGTGGTGGGCAAGTTGTTTGCCTCACTACTTCTAGAGAGGTTGGTAGGGTGGGTGTCAACTTCAGGGAGATTCGACCTGTACCAGTCGGGTTTTGGTAAGGCGGTCGGTACCAGTCTCAACTTCTTATTGTAACTTTTTTTAAAAGACCCGTTCTATTATGGGAGCTGGAAGAGTGTACTTTGCTTTTGTCCATCTTGAGTAAGCATTCGATTCGGTGGATAGGGTCCTCCCCTGGGAGAAACTAATTAAGTGGGGTTGCCCAGTGGGATTGATACAGGCTATTAGGCCCCTGTACAACAACACCTCCCTCCAGGTAAAACTGGATAGCAGGGGGCGATTATCGCAACCTATATTTACCAATAGAGGTCTAAACCAAGGTTGCCCCCTGGCTCCGCCCCTTTTTAATCTTTTCATTTCTGGTTTGGCAGAGACGTTGGGTGAGCCAAGATTGTTCCCTCTGAGCTTGGGAAGAAGGCCGATAGGTCATCTCCTGTTTGCAGATGACTTGGTACTTTTAGACCAGACGCCTATTGGCCTCCAATAGCAAATAACATCTAATAATCTAAGGATAAATGTTCCTAAAACAAAGGTCTTGGTAGCCCAGTCATCTGGCAGAAGGAGAATTAAGTGTAGACACGGGTGCTTGAATCATGAACGGATTACCAGAGTAGAATCTCTTATCTACCTGGGAATTATAATAAATCTGAGTCAGAATGATGCACCTAAGGGTGCCCAATTAAGGACAAAAGTGAAAAATTGTTGAGGAGATTCCTTGACTCCACTTGTGACATTTTACAAAATGAAGGTGGTGGCAATCTTGACTTATGGCGCAGAGGCCGGTTTTCCCACTCCAAACACTATTTGGCCTGTTTTGAAGGGTTTATTTTGGAGGAGGGTCTTACAACTTCCTGGGGGAATCCCGATCCAGGTAGTGAGATGCGAGCTGGGACTCATCTCACTGCAAGCTATGGTTGTGTAGAAGTCTCTTTCACTCTATCGAAAGTGTATCATGATTTCCCCCGTAAGGGGATTTTGTTTGTTAAAGGGTGCTCTAACCGACCATAGCAAACCAATTTTGGAAGAATGGAGAGTGGCTTGTCACTGTATAATACTGGATTTGGAAACATCAGAGGAAGTCTTAATTGCCAACCCAACAGTAGTGAAACTTAAATTGTGGAAGAAAGATTGGTGTGAAACGCTGGACCAGACAGCACATTTTAAGCTCTATTGAAATTGTCCAAGTGAGAACCGCTCGTATAACACAATGCCAAAGTAACTTTTGAAGTTTCCTAGCAGTCCCTATAGGTCTAAGTTCATGAGGTTTTTCATGAACCTATACCCTACGAAGGAGATCTTGATTGCAAGAAAACAATGGAAGGGACAGGTACTAATCAGTCTTGTAGGTTTTGTGACAAGTGGGAGGCTCGAGAAACAGTGTATCATTTATTGTTACATACAGGATTAGTTGAAAAAAGAACATTGTTGTTTCGGTAGGTTTTTTATGGAAATGGAAACATTGATTATGGATGATTGGTGGTTCCTCTTGAGGTCGGGTAACAGAGTATCAGTGACATTCACATTAATCAGATTCCTTGATGTTTTCAGAGGGATAGGCTTGGAATAATGAGAGGAGTTAATTTGAGTTGGGAAAAAGTAACAAACAAAAACAAAAAATGAGTCTGCACAATGGAATTTTGCTATGAAATATGTAAGAGTAATGAATTTTATGTATAATTGTTTTTATGTGTCATTTATGAAAATGTGGTTTTATTATGTATGGGGTGAAAGGATTAATTGTTTTAAGCCAAACACCTGAAATACATTAATTACAAAATTTAAAAAGTCACTCTACCAGGTTCTTTAAGATGAACGCCAGGAGAAGGGAGTCATTCTCCTGGCCCATCAAAGGAGACATTGTGCGGATCATTGACTCCAACCCAGCAGAAGGGAGGCATTCTCCTGGGGTCAGCATAGTACTGTTTTATTTATTAGTTTATAGTGTAAGACAGCGTACTCAGACTGTTATTGGTTATCTCCGAGGGAGGGCATGGTGTGTTCAGGATGTATCAGAGACTGTTGGAAGCCATATCGGAAGAGGCACCTGAAGGGACGAACAAGTGGGAACTAGATATAGGTAGAGAATTCACAGAAACGGAGTGGGCTCGGGCTTTGACATACCCTAAGAAAGTCTCGAGAAATGCAAGGTTGAATTTGACCCAACTATTTGATTTAATGTATTTGCTTATAGAACGGGCTGAACCCTGGGGTAGCTAGGCGCTTGAACTTGGTAGGAGTTACATACAGGTTATACATACAGGTCATACATGTAAAGGTACAGTAGATAAAATGGCGATTGTACTTAGTATGAGATACAAGTAAAGTATATGCAGGTTTAATAGAATCATTTATACAAAATTTACAAAGATGTACAGGTGGTGGTAGGATTCAGGGAGTGGCTCAGGAGGGGGCGGTTTGAGTGAGGAGCCAGGATTTTACTTTGAATCTGAAGGCTAGGAAGGAGTATTCATCTCTCAGTGGAGGGGGCAGAGAGTTCCATGTTTTGGCAACTAGAACAGGGCAGCTGGATCCACCTGATTTTTGGAGTCTGAATTTTGGAATGCTGAGGCAGTGGGCGTAGTTAGCTCTGGTTGGTCTTGATGAGGTTTTCCAGATGAATTTGTCAGGCAAGTACTTTGGGGCTGTATTGTTGAGGCATTTGTGGGTGATCATCAGCGTTCTGAAGGTGATTCTGTCTTTGACAGGAAGCCAATTTACCATCTGCCTTGCTTGGGTTATGTGTTCATGATGTGGTATGTTGAGAGCTGCTCTGAGAGTGTTGTTTTGTAGGATTTGGAGTTTGTGGATATTTTGTTTGCTGGTGCCTAGGTAGAGGGAGTTGCAGTAGTCGATTTTTGATAAGATTAGGGCTCTGGCCAGTGTGATGCAACTAGGTGTAGACAGGAATGGTCTGCAGGCAGTTATTAGCTTGGTAGTATAGGCCGAGGCAGAGGCTGTGGCATTCACCTGTTTTGAGAGTGATAATATGGAATCGAGGTAGACCCCTAGGGTTTTGGCATTTTTGGAGACATTAATAATGTTCATGTCTATGTTAAATGTGTTGTGTTGTGGGTTGAGATTGTTTAATCGTTTCCTGGTGCCAATAAGTAGAAGTTTGGTTTTGTCATTGTTGAGACACATTCCGTGCTTAGCCATCCAGTCTTGGATTTTGCTGTAGATTTCATTGAGGCGGGAGGAGTCAGTCTCGTAGGTGCCTGTGAGCATGATGAGGATCTGTGTGTCATCAGCGTAGTTGTTGTACGGGACATTCATGTCATCTAGGAGGTCAAATTACATCTTGGTAAAGATGTTATAAAGTGTGAGGGATACACAGGAGCCTTGAGGTACTCCACAGGTGATGGGTGAAGGGTCAGCAGCTGCAGTGTCTGAAAAGACTCTCATTTTCGGATAGGAAGGATTGGACCCATTTGGCTGTGTTGGGTGAGAAGGAGGCTGATGTGGTAAAATGCAAGGTTAAGATGTTGTGGTCGACTAGGTCGAAGGCCGCAGAGAGATCCAACAGGAAGAGGAGGGAAGGATGTCCATTGTCTTTGGCATCGTCCATTTGGATCTTCAGGTCTAAAAGGGCTGTCTCTGTGCCGTGTCTCGGTCTGATGCCAGATTGACAGAGGCCTAGAAGGTTGTGCAAATCGAGGTGGTTCTGGATTTGGATATAGGCTGCTTTTCAAGGATTTTTAGCAGAAATGGGACGGTGGTGATGGGGCGGTAGTTTGTGGAAATGTTGGGGTCTAGAGTGGGTTTCTTGATTAGAGGTTTGACCCAAGCGTCTTTAAGATTCTAGGGGACAGTTCAAGAGGCAAAGGAGGTGTTGAAAAGTGATGTGATGAAGGGTGCAAAATCTTTAGCTCATTCTTTGATGATGGAGGCTTGATATATATCTCCTTCCTTCACATTTTGAGGGTTTGAGGCTGGCAATTAAGGATTCTACCTGTGTGGTGGTGACGGGTGAGAAATTGAAGAGGTCGGAGCTGTGTCTGCACTGGATGTGGGTGGCGGTGCTAGTGCCTTTAGAGGCTAGGAGTTTTCTTTTGGTTTCTATTTTGGTCTGGAGGAGTGCTATTTTGTCTCAGAGTGCTTTCTGGATGTTGGCACACCAGGTGGCATCTTTGTCACAGGTGGATTGGGGTTGTATGGGAGCTTCCATTTATTTCTCTGAGAATTGTGAAGAGTTCCTTTACATCTGAGTTGGCCTTTTGAATTCTTTTGTTGAAGGTGTCGCTTTTAGTTTTAACAATGGCTGTTTTGTAGTTGGTAGCGGCACTTTTAAAGAGGGCCATGTTTAGGGGTGTAGGATCCTTTATCCATTTGGTTTCTAATGCTCTTTTGGTTTTCCTTAGGGCTTTTAGTTCTGGGGTAAACCATTTATTTATGTGGCTGGGTTGTTTGGCTTTCCTGGTTTTGAGGGGGCTATTTGATCTAGTGCTAGTAGTAAAGTCTTGTTGAAAGAGTTGACAAGGGTTTATGTGTCAAATTCGGTGTGGGATGTTTGGTTTATGATTTGCTGGATGTATGGGCGGAGGGTCTCCAAGGTGATGGCCTTTTTGTTCCTAGTAATGGCTGGTGGAGCTTGTGCGGGCTGTGTATGGATGTGATGGGCAGCTTCTAGTTCAAAGTGAATGATGTGGTGGTCAGACCAGGCACATGGGGTGTTGGATAGTACGTTAAGGTTGCAGTTTAGGGTGGCGATCCAGTCCAGAATTCTGCCTTTGCAGTGGGTAGGCTCAGATATGAGCTGGAAGAAGCCTATATTGAGAAGGGTTTGGTCAATGGTAGATGTGTTGGTGTCTAGTGGATCTTGGTATCCTAGGTTTACATCTCCCATTAGCAGGATTTTAGATGTGGGTTTGGTGTGGTGAGACAATAAATTGGATATGTCTTCTTCAAAAGTCGATATTGGGCCAGGGGGTCTGTAGATCAGGTGTAATAGTATTGTACTTTGGGGAGAGATGGGTAGTTTGACAGACATGAGTTCCCCCGAGTGGTGAATTCTCTGATGTTAAGTTGTGTTTTGGATATGATGGCAATTCCTCCCCCTTTACTGGTGGTCCTGTCTGATCTAGTGATGTGCTAGCTGTCCGGCATGGCCAGCATGAGGTGAGGCCCAGCTCCTGGATGAAGCCATGTTTCCGTGATTGCAAGGTGGTCAAGGTTGTTAGCTAGTATGAGATCTGCTATTTCCAGCGAGTTTGCTATGAGGGATCTGGCATTTATGAGTGCACATTTAAAAATAGGTGATGGGGGTTGATGAGGGTTATGGTGAAGTCTGGGGTTACATGGGGGCGAGATACATTTGTCATGTTGCTTGTTGTGGGTAGTGGATGATGGGTGGGAGTGTGAGAACTGGAGAGGAGGGAGGTTTGGGGGGATGTGCGATGGCCTAGAAAGTGATTCCTGCGATTGGTGTTGGGCGTCATGTGTGTGATTTGGCGGTCGGTGATGGGGGCAGGATTGGGATGTGTTTGAAGAGGGGTCAGACTTGTGAGAGGTTGCATGTCTGACTTTATGTTTGCCATTGAAGTGGAGAGGATATTGTGTAACAAAACGGCTAGTGTGCAGAAGGTAAGTCTGTCAGGAGCCATGGAGGTAAATTTGGAGGTGTTGAATTGGGCTCGGTTGATGGCAGGCTTAACACTTAGTTAGTGTAGGCTGTTTCCAGTTTGGTCGCATTGGTGTAATAGCAGGTTGGTGCGCTAGAGAGCAGTGCAGTTGGAAACAGTTGAATTTGCTATGGGTGGGCAGACAGGGAGGCTATACAGACAGTATACATATAGAAATAGGCTGTTTCGATTTACAAATGTCTGGCAGCAAATGGCGGGTAGTTCAGCCAAGGGCTGTGCTGATTGGGAACGTGAGCATATGCTATAGCGGTTTATGTTCTTCAGTTGTGGGTGCTGGTTAATAATTCTACATTCAATAAGTAAGCACAAGGGCAGTGTTGGACATGAGGCAGCTTAACAGGTCAGTGAATGAGGAGGCTGGAAAGATATTGACGTGCTACATGTACGATGGTAAAGATGAAAGTTCTCCAAACTTGTTTCCATTACCTGTGAGTCTCGCCTCGCGGGCTGGCTTTGGACTCTGGAGCAGGTTGCAGATGGGCTTGTATGGGAGTCCCAGGGGTCACCAAAGGAGAGTCGGGTGTAGGGGATTCTTTGTGGCCTTGATGCGGCCGTAGGCAGGCAAGTGCCTTATACTGCGCGGCTTA
Source organism: Ambystoma mexicanum (assembly GCF_040938575.1). Taxonomy (NCBI): domain Eukaryota; kingdom Metazoa; phylum Chordata; class Amphibia; order Caudata; family Ambystomatidae; genus Ambystoma; species Ambystoma mexicanum. The sequence continues at coordinate 942,717,725 of NC_090928.1, read as the reverse complement.
GGAAGGCAGGCCGGCTCACGCCTACCTGTAATAATGCCGAGTTCAAATAGGGATGCGGGCCCAATCAGGGTGAATCGTTGGACGGCTTGTTGCTAGGCAACAAGCACAATAATAACATTGGCCATTTTACCACTATATGTGCATCATAGGGCCTACATGACACCACACCTCATCTCACAATTTCCGGGCGCAGGAGACAGGAAGTGCCCAAGATGTGAGGAGGACAGAGCTAATATTATGCACATGTTTTGGAGATGCCCCGGGATGCAAGGGTTTTGGCAGGAGATGGAAGTGAGGCTCTGAAGGGGAGCACTGGCCACTTACACATGGTCCTCGGCGGCTTGACTGCTGGGAGTGTTTAGACGTCCAAAAAGTGATCAACCAGAAAACATAATGATAGATCTTGCATGGGTATTGGCAAAAAGGATTGCCCTGATAAGTGCACTGTTTGGCTCCCCTGATGGCAAAACTCCCTGAATCCTCATAGTAACAGGATACATGATGGAGGGGTAATATTAAAGGGGAGGAGTGTTAATTGAAGGCGGCAGGGATGAAGCCAGAGTAGGTCAGCTGCAGCAGAAAGGTGAACTTCTGACAGTATACAAGTCATGTATGAAGTTGTTTTTAATTATGTTGGTAGGGTTAGGGAGGGATATGGAGAGGGGGAGGGCAGTTAAGGAAATGCAGATGATGATAAATCTGATACTGTACATGTGATTAAACAATTGCAAAAAACAATAAAGATGTTTTTTAAAAAAATGTTTATAATCTAAGGGCAGAAGTAGGGTTTTCTTGACACAGGCCGGTGGACACGTTTACTTTAACAGACATCCTGACAGTCACCTTGGATCTGTCGTTGAGGCAGGGAAACCCCTCTTACAAGTAGGGAAAGATAGGTTTTCTCTTACTTTATTTTTTTACTAATAAAAGTCTTTAGCCCCAAATATGCCAACTCTGTGTCAGAGTCCTTCTTCTGCACCCTTACAGCACACAAAACATCAAGAAGTTACAGAGACATGAATTCCGATATATTCAATGTGTATGTTTGCTTTCCGTACACCCAGTTTGTACCCCGCACTGTACACAGTAAGCATGCAGGTCTGACACATTATTCACAGCTGACTAGTTACCACCACAGTAATAGGAATAGGAAGAACAGGGGTGGTTTTGAAGTCACCGCCATACTTTCTTCGATGAACTGTAACTATATATTCATATACTCCTCATATTTATCAAAATTTAGAGCAGTGATTTTCTCCACCACTAAAGTTTCCCAGATTTTCACCCACCACCTTTGAATCAGGGGACCTTCTGTATTTTTCCAGTTACGCTTAATCGTTATCTTTTTTTTTAACTTTATTGTTCACTGACGGTTACATCATATTAATATGATTTTCATACAGCCTGTTACAGAGTGAATTACAACAGTTTGCAATTACAGTGTCATGGATGGTATCATTGACTTACTATACTTGGATCGGGCCTTGTCACTGACTGGGTCTCTTCGTGATGTCCGCTCCAAATAGCATCGGAATGGGGCCCATATATCTTTGGGTCGACGCGTGGACCCGAACCCCAAAACATAGCTTTATTCGCACTCATACACATAAATCAGGTCTCTGAGCCATGACTGGACCGTGGACGCAATTCTCGCCTTCCAGCTTCTGAGTGTGTTTCATTTGGCTACCGCCCCCGCCACAGAGAAGAGCCTACGCGTCTTGATGGGTACTTTCCCTATGTCCCTGAGCTGATATTTCATTGCGGTGGCCGGAATGTGTTTATCAGTTATTTTGCTTAGTGTGGTGGCCACCTCTTCCCAGAATTGCCGGATGGCTGGGTAGTCCCAGTACATATGTATGAAGTTGGCGTCTAGGGTGTTACACTTGGGACAAAGTGCCTGCTTAGATTGATCAAACTTCACAACTTTCTAGGGGTGATGTGCAGATGGTTAAACATTTTTAATTGTACTAGTCTAAAATTACCGCTGAGGGAAATGGATTTAGTAAGTTGGCAATAATTAGCCTATTGCGTGTCATCAATATGAATTGTTATGTTCAGGTTCCTTTCCCATATGGTTTTCATTGTGTTCTTGGATGGGCAGAGAGATTGCACCATACTATATACTGTGGATATGTTCCCTTTGAACCCATCTTGTGACATGATGTTAAGTATGAATGGATGTGAAGCTGGTTCAGCCGGGAATGAGGGCCATCTGCATCTTCAGGCTGCTTTTAGGCGTTGATATTGTAGTGTTATGGTGACCCCAGAACCAACTTTGCTTTGTACCGCCTCCAATTTTACAAACCTACCATCCGGCAATAGATCACCCACCGTCAATTCCTTCCCAGGATTCCATACCCTTTGCAGCATTGTGTCCAATGTGGGGGCGGTGGCACAATATGGTTCAGTGCATTCTACCCTCTGAAATAACACAGCCCAGACTCATACCGTACAGACCACCGGGTCGACCTTTCCAGCGCTCCCACATTTCTTTGTGAATATCATGGATCGTAGATCAATGGAGGCGGCAGCGTATTTCTCCACCTGCATGTGGGCATAATTTTCTGTGTTTTGGAACCAGTATTTTGCGAATTGTGCCTGTGCGGCACAGTATTGTAGTACAAAATCAGGGGCAGCCAGGCCGCCCACACACAAAGTTCGAAGAAAGCTTCTGTAGCTTGTCAAAGAACATTCGGCCAGGCCATATTGGGATGTTACTGAACAGATACAGGAGTTTTGGTACAGCAACCGTCTTCAGAAGGGCAATGCGGCCATGCATTGATATCAGGAGTTTATTCCATAGTTTCAGATTGGACTCAAGCTGGACTATGTATGGTTCTTAATTGGTGGTATACAGAGTGTGTATGTCAGTGGCCACTATAACACAGAGGTATTGGCTGAGCTTGGGGACCAACAAAAGTCTGCTGTGTCATCCGTACGTACAGTCCCCTTTGTTAGCGGGATGATTTCAGACTTTGCCTGGTTCATTTTGTATCCCGAGTATTTAGCAAATTCTTTTATATCCCGCATTACCGGGGCCAGATTAGTTTTGGGGTCCCTAATATATAACAAGGTTTCATCAGCATAAAGTGAAATGAACTGGGGGGGCCACAAATCCGGACACCTGGACATGAGTGTCTATGTCGCAAGTTTGCTGCCGTACCCTCTATAGTGAGGGCGAAAATGAGGGGGGAAAGAGGACATCCCTGGCATGTACCTCTATGTAATGCAAACCAGGGGAAATAGTGTGATTTGTTCTTACTCTAGCTCTGGGGTCTTTGTATAGTAAAGGAATGAAATCCAAGAACTTTGGCCCGAACCCCAGTCACATCAGCATCGTGTACATATACCTCCAATAGACCGAATCAAATGCTTTTTCAGCATCGAGCGAGATCGCTATCACCTTTGCCCTAGGATCCAGCTGGGATATTATGGCAAAGAGTCTGGGTAAATTTAGGGAGGTGGATATCGTGGGAATTAATCCCAACTGATTGGGATGTACCAGTTTATTCATGTGGGGTAACAGCTTGTTCGCAATGGCTTTAGCAAATATTTTGGTGTCTGTGTTTACCAGAGGTAAGGGGTGGTAGGATGTGGGTTCTTGCGGGGGTTTGTGCAGCTTGAGCAGGACTGTAATAATTGCTTCCCTCATGGATTCCTGTAGTGTACCAACCGAAAGGGCCTCCTCCCACACCTCCATTAATCTAGGAGCCAGTTCTGCCGTGCAACATTTATATAAGTCAGCCGGGAGACTGTCGGGCCTGGGGGCTTTCCTGCTACCAGGTCCTTTATTGCCTGCCCAATTTCCTCCCCCATTAGGGGGAGTTCCAGTATTTCTCTGTCCTCATGTCCCAGTGTAGGGAGTGGAAATTAGTCCATGTACTGTTCTAGCTCGCCCATAGACACTTTATCCGAGTTGGCGTATAGCGCTTAATAGAAGTCCAAGACTGTTGATCTTCTCGGCATCCATGTAAACTGCCCCGTCTGCTCCCACAATACTTGAAATTGGTCGGAAACCATGTTCTGCCTTGATTAGATTTGCCAGGGCCTACCTGCCTTATTCCCCTCACCATACCGCCTAGCCCTCATAGGGCACGTAATGTATAACATTCCTCGGTCAGCAAGGTCCCTGTACCTCTCAGGCTGCTCTTGTAAAGGCTTGAGAGTCTCAGCCCCCGGTGTCTGTAAGTGTGCAATTTCAAGGGACCGTAAGGCGAGTTATGCTTGGTTTAGCTCTTTTCTAATATCCCGTAATGTGCTGAGTGTTCGAGACAGTAAGTGCCCTCGTAGCCATCCCTTGAAAGATTCTGATACAGTGGCAACCGACCCCACTGAGCCCATATTACGGTCAAAGAATTCCATAATGTCCACCGGCAAGGGTTCAATGATGGCCTCGTCGTGCAGCAGGGGCAGCGGCATTCACCATATTTGTGGGCTTTGTTCCGAGTCGGCCAAAACCAGTTCCAACAGGACCGGTGAGTGGTGCGACGGTGTACGCGGAAGGATGGTACACTCATTCACCTGGGGGATATGTTCTGGGTAGCATAGCCAGTAATCAATAACGTGAGCTCGAATTGTGTACCAGGGAGTGTAAAGTGTACTCCTCCAGGGCGGGATGCAGTTTTCTCCAAATGTCCATGAGAGGCAAAATGGACATCCCTTGGAGTATTGTCAATGTGGCTTTGGTTTGTGCCCTGGGACCTCTGGATGTTCTGTCTCTTTGTGGGTCTAAAATAGTGTTAAGGTCTCCCCCCATATGACTTTGGCGTCGCCCAATGGCGATATCTGTGTGATGACGTGAAGGCAAAAGCAGGGTTCATCTGTATTTGGTCTATATGTATTAACCAGTATTACCTCTTGATTCCGCAAGGAGCCCCATATGATTATATAACGCCCCTCTGCATCAATCGCGGATATAGTGAGTTGGAACCCCGTACATTGGAGTATAAGGGTCAGCACCCCCCTGGACTGTGAGGAGTACTCTGTGCCAATACACAGAGGGCCCCATTCTCGAGCAAATGCTTCAACTATCCTCCTAATGGCATGTGTCTCTTGCAGGAAAAGGATATCAATGCATACACCAACATTTTCTGTGCCTTGACCAGCCCTCTAATATTCCTCTAATATTCCAGGTAAGGAGATTGGTCTTATTGTTCATCCTGGTTGGTGCCATCTAGTGACTGTAGATACATAGTTGCCCCTTCCGTGATCACTCTGCACGTTCTGTAACCTTCCCAATGGTCAATTTTTTCATTTAACCCCTTAGTGCCCCTCCGCCCTTCCCACCCTCAGCATCCCCCCAACTGGACGGTGTAACCCAATACCACAACTTTGTTGTATGCAACAGTGGGTGGCTCTGTGTGGCCACAACAGATAACATCGAAACTTTCCGCCTGTAAGAGCCGCATCTTATGACTCAAGCGGAATGGAAGGACCTCGAGTTGTATTTGCCCCGTGGGTTGCACTCTGCTGATCGTGTATATCGGTCGAAAGCAAGCATCAGCCACAGTTCATTGGAGCTCGGATGTTCTGTCCAATAAACGTCATGGCCTCCTCCAGGGTTTCAAAGAAATGGGCCCTGCCAGCGTGTTGCACGCAGAGTTTAGCTGGGAAAATCATGGTGTAGGGTATTTTCCTTTCTCTGAGTGCCTTCTTGACATGATCATAAGTGCGTTGGGCCGCCTGGACCCCATTCGAGAAGTCTGGTGGAATCGTTGGACAAGGTGGCCTTTTCCCATGCCAAGCGAAGTATCGGGTCACGGTGATTTAGTAAACGAGCGATAATGGTGCGTGGAGGGGCGCCCGGTTTAGGCAGTGAGGCTAGGGAACTGTGAGCCCTCTCAACGAGGAACTGCTGCGAGAATTGCACCCCCAGGAACATCGTGCGGATTGCCTCCTCCAGGAACACCTCCATCAGGACATTTATGGGCCTCTCTGCCATGCCCACAGACGGATGTTGTTGCGGCGAGATGTGGATTCTAGGTCATCGCATTTGACCCGCAACGCTTTTAGACTCTTTTTGATGTCCTCAATGTCTGTGCCGTGTGTGATGACTGTATCCTCCAGTGCACTCACCCTAGTCTCTGTCTCTATGACTTGGGCATTCACTGTCTGCAAGTCTGCCTTAATGGAGACGATGTTACTGCCAATGCTGATGAAAGGTGAGTGTGCCCAACCTTTTAACTTCTGGTAGGTAATTCTTCAAATTTGATATCTTGATTTAGCTGCATGGGTTGCAAACCCACTTGAGAGGTGCCCCCATGAAATAGAACTACAAATGTCACCAAAAACGAGACCTTGGCCGTGAAGCTAGAGGTGTGGACTGCACTCCCAAAAACTACATTCATGTGGTGTTTTTTTTCCAATCTTCTGTTCAATAAACCGTCAGTACGAATAGTGTTGCTTATATGTTAAAGCCTTGGTTTATTATTTCAACTATTATTGAATGATTAGTAACCAATAAATACAGATGCATCAGAAATGGTGCCTATGCATTTCGGACGCAATCGTCGTCCTTCAGGGCCAGACAGTATTTCCTATTGCTATCGTACCAAAATTATCATCCACATGCGAGTATTATGTTTTACAACAGTCACCATAAATTGTCAATCGATTTGATGAATTGTACCCAGCGTGGTCAAAAGACGTTCAAATATTTCCCAAAATACAATAAATTGGCGTACACATTAGTGCAATGTAATTTAGTGAATCGATATTCGAGTAAACCATAATTGCCAAAGAGTAGCGTAGAACAATCCACCCCCCATATATGTATAAGAAGGATTGGAGTAATCATATTTCAAGGTTGTTCCAACATATTGAGGTGTTAGCATAAGAATTATTAATCATAACATTTCATTATATCCAGTGACATTGTTACAACATTCATTTTTACGTGATATTTAGACGGAAGCAAGAAAAGTGGGAGCAAAAACAGAAAAGACTGTATCAGTCAATTGCTAAAAACAATATGACGTCCGTAATTTGCATGTAAAGTAACTAAGTTACTAGCCTGATGCTAGTTACTTGATGTAAGAATCTGAGGAGAGTAAAAAAGTACATTGTGGAATTGGAAAGGAGCAGATGTAGCGTGACCAAAGAAATGGTGAGCACCGGGGTGTGTTTCTTACCTATTCTGTATGGGATGTAAAAATGGCACATGGATGGCTCGACGTTCGGAAAGGAGAGAGACGCTGGTTGCCTCGATTAGATTACTGTGAAAAAAACATATAACTGCGATGAGGATCGCACTTGTATTGACGGTAGTGACGAATAGTAAATGATTGTGTGGAATCTTACCCTAATCACGTGTAGTAAGTGTGAGTCCGAAGCCGCGTGGACGCCTGTAGGTTGTATATATGGGTTAGGACGTTACTACCAATGTCATCCAACTTGTTGTTAACTGCCAAGAAGGCGGCCTGGAGCTCCGCCATGTAGGAGTCCTTGTTCATTTGTGTGTGTGTTTCATTGGTCGTTGGGGTTGACTGTTGGGTCACCTCGCTTTCCTCCATAGTATTCAAGTTTGTGTAGGCATCCATGGGGCCCTTGTTATGTTCCTTTGCGCCACGTGTCATGTCTGCCCCAAGTGATCCGGCCAATCCTTATGATTGTGTATGATGTGCACCTTTTAGTTGTTGCTTTTCCTGTCAGCTACCAGGGTATGATGGACGGGAGCGATGTGTCAGACTCGCTTTGTTCTCCTGTCAGGAGTCCAGGTATTGTGGGGACAGTCCCCCTGTCCTGGCTTGTAGTAATGGCGGTAGTTTGTTGTGATGCCCCCTCCTGCGCACCGGCTGTTTTCTTCTGTGCCTACCCGGTGCACGTCTCAGACACCGGTCGCACAGTGATATGTTGTTGTTAGTACTGTCGGCCGAGATGCGTTTTCAGCGTTGTGTTGTTGTTAGTACTATCGACCGATGTGCGTTTTCGGCGTCTCCGTGCAGGCACCGTATGTCGTGTCCACCCTGCTCACAGGCCAGATATCTGTGTATTGTAGGACAGCTCCTTGTAATGATGACCTATTCCTGATGGGCTTAGGAGGCGAGTACCCCTCTGCTAGTGTTGCTGAGCCCCGGCTGCCTGTCGGGTTTAGGATGTACTTTGTGGGCTTGGCGTCAGGTCGCAGTGCTGACATGCGCCCGTCTTGCTCCTCTAGCGCCCCCCTGCAGTGATGCCTCGGGCCCCTTGTGTTTTCTGCAAAGACCAGACTTAGTTGTGTGAGAGGGGAGGGTTTCGGGGCTATGAGTCCCCCCAGGCAATGCAGGACCGTGCTTCCCCCAGGCGGGCAATATTTTAGTTGTATATAACTGTCTCTCTCCTTGAAGCCCTTCTCAGAGCGCATGTTATCACTGCGGCTGTGCGATCCTCCCCTGCAGGGTGTCGGTGCTGCCTGTCCGTGTTCCACTGCCACTGTCTGTTCAGCACTGCTCTGTGAGTATGTTTCCCCAATGTTTACGCCCCTTGGGATGTCGGATTACTCTGAACCAGGGTGTTGTCTCCACGTACCTTATGTGGTTGGATCCAGAGGCTCTCCTGCACCCTCCCTCAGATACTTCGTAACGTAGCCTGAAGCTGCTCTCTTCCTGGGTCGGGGAGTGTGCTTTAATCCGGGCAGTCGTCTCACACCTCCAGGAAAGGGATCACCAAGTCCCACAACACCCCTCGCCTGACACTCGCCTCTGTATCAGGCACCACAATTTTGGCGTGCGGGCTGCGCAGCCCTTCCAGGATCGTACCGGGCAACCACCAACCGTTACGGATGTTGCTCCACACGTTTTCACTCCCAGTCTTCACCGCTGATGTCCAGACTTCTCAGCAGTGTTTCACATCTACAGAGGTTCCGTCATGCACCACAATTTTGCCAAAAGGATTTATTAACTGCAGAGCTCGACACCTAAGCGGCCATCTTTGTCGGTGCACCACAGTGCCCCCCGATTAATCGCTATCTTAACCGCTGTCTTTTAGTGTGTCAGTAAAGCAGCCATGGACCCTGTCATGGGAAAGACCCCTTCCCCTGTATCACCTAGGCGCACTACCTTTCGGTCCATTGGTAGGCATAGTCCAATAATACTTTAAATTTGCGCTAACACTTCCTTCCAGAAGTGTTCACCTTACCACATGTCAATAATAGGTGGATTACGGACTCCACCTCTGAACACTTTCAGAAACCAAAGGATGTCTTACCTGCTAGTCCTCCGGGACTCGTCATCCAGGTAGCCAGGACATGGCCATCGCTTTTAGATCCAGTTCCTGGGGGTGGACCAGTGCGGGAGGATCACATGGGTGAGAAGTCGTCAGGGAGTGGGGGTGAAGCAGCCCATGGTGAGATGTGGTATTCCCCCTTTTTGTTCACCTAAACCATCCCATTTATTTTAGGACTTTCCAATTTCCCAAACCCCCCCGTCTTTTTGCACAAACACTGGAAGAGGGCGACTGAGAGCAACACGACAATGGGCCTCATTACGAGTTTGGAGGTAGCCATGCCCTTCTTGGTCCCTGAATGGGGAAATACCGGGCCTTTCTGACTTTGGAGGGCCTGGTATTTCCTCATTCAGGGAACCCGGACCATCCCCATTCCCATTGAGCCCCAAGAGGGCTCAATGGGAATGGGGAGCATGTTAACAACGGGCCCGTTAATGACAGGCCCATTGTTAACATGCTAGACCCCTCGCGGGACCCGCAAAGGACGTCTGGTCTGACCAGACGTCCAGAGCGGGTCCCGCAAGGGGACCTCGTAATAGGGCGGAATGGGTTCAACGGCACAGGGGCCTTTACCGGCGCCGTTAAACCCATTCCACCAGGGTCGTAATGAGGCCCTAACTCTTATACATCGCACTGAACATGTCCTGCTAATCGGGTCAGGCATAGTCAGGCATTTGACTTTAAGTGCATACATCTGATACCAATTAGCGCTCCTCTCAAGGATAAATGGAGTTCCCTATAGGAGGTTGTTGCCTTCAAAAGGCAGTGAAAGACACATGGAGAAAATCCAGAGCAGAAGGCTGCATTGTGTTTCAAGGATTCCAGCGACCCTCCTCAGTGAACGGCAGAGTTGGGGAGGCGTGGCCAAACCTGTGGTACTAACCTTGACTCGTGAATTGGAAAACTGTAAAGACCAGAAAGAAACACACACAGCCGGTGAGTTGGCAAGCCACCTGAGAGACTGGTGTGTGTTAAGGAAAGATTGAAGTGCAACATTACATCACAAGTGAAGGCTGCATGCGTGTAGATGAGACGTGAAGAAAGGCAGACCTGTGAATGAACTTTGAAGTAAGGACAGCTATCAGCGATACTGAGTAACAGAGTAGTCTGGCGAAATGAAGTAGCCCACTTGAAAGTCTCAGTGAAAGGTGAATTGTTTGTAGCGATAAAGTGAATGAACTGTAAAAGTGAAGTGATCAAAATTAACCCCGAGAGAAGGGGAGAGTAAAAAGCTGAATGTTGAATTTTTAGTAGTGGTAAGAAAGCCATGCACATTCGTAAGTCTTCGACATCCGGAAAAGGTCTGAGCCCGATTTAGGGAGACCCGAAGTGTAATACGTTTGGGGTATGGCGCACCCTACAAGTATTGTCGAACTTTTGTTGTGAAAGGTCTGAGCCTGACAAAGCGGGGCCAACATTAACATTTGTGTTGAAAGGCCTGATCCCGACAAAGGGGGACCAACGTGAACTTTTGTGTTGTAAGGTCTGAACCCGACAGAGGGGGACCGACGTGAATATTTTGTTGAAACGTTCTTTGAAAGACTGGAAAGAGAGACTTTAACGTGGAAGGCCAGGTGGCCCTTGGTCCACGTTTTGAACTGTGTTTGCGTTAAAAACCCAAGCTGGAGTGTGTCATCCTGCCTATGGGGACCGCCTTACTCCGTTCTGTCTAACGTGGGGAGGAGAGCTGATTCAGCCACATTTATTCTTTATATTTGAACACCGATATTCCTTTACATACTTATCTCCTTTATACATGTTTTGTACAAGAGATAGGGCAGGCATTAGGTTTTGTTAGCATAGGCCATTTTAATTTGACAGACTCAACTAGAACTATTTTATTTGTTATTTGATGGTTGAGACTACTCCCATCCTAGTTATAGAGCAACGTAGGAGTTTTTACAAACCCAGAAACTTTAAAATAGGCTTTAAAAATTGTACCTTTTGTGTCAGTGCCATACTTGTGATACAATGCCTTCCCTACAATTCATAAGTTGGATTTATTGTGTGCAATTTCTGCGCGGTCATGTACCACCTATAGCATATTATTGTCGGGCATTCCTTGTCAGTCACACATCTCAAGGCCCCATGATTGCGCACCCAGATATGATTCCAGGCCTCTTCATTAATCTCCCTCCCGTTTATTCATATAAGCCAACCGGTCCTTCGGATCGTACTCATCTAGCAGCTTGCATAGGGTTGATACCTTCTCTTTCTGTATTTCCGACCATATGGTAAGTTCTAGTGCGATCTGATCTCTCCCTCCCCCACCCTTTGTATTTGAGTGAGAGGCCCAGTGTCATGGTTGCGCATATTGAAATCTGTCACTCTCATTCACACTGAACTTAGTTTTACATTCCTCAAATAATCAAGGTCTACCCCAGTGCATAGTTGACCCAGGTGTTCCAGTCCTCCCTCTATCCAACATCAGAATTGTATCCTATCCTTACCCAGTGAAAATCTGGATTATTCCAAACGGGGGTGAGCAGTCCCATAGTTGTCCTGATTGTTGTACTAATTCCCCATGTACGGGAAGTTCTTCTTCAGTAGTGAGTAGTATTTGCTGTTGAGGTCAGCACCGTGAATTGCGCTTTATGTGCAAGAGTAACCGGAGACCAAGTCTGTGCTATCTGTTTCCACTCAAGCGCTCCATCTTCCCTGCTCCATGTCACTATATGCAAAAGTTGTGCTGCCATATTATATTGGCGGAAATCCAGGACTCCCAATCCCCCACATTTCACACCTCTCAGCAGCACCTTCCTCGATATATGTGCCTTCTTTTGCCCCAACACAAATTCCAATATTTTCCCCTGAATCGTCCAAATTTTAGGGTCAGGGATCTTAGCCGTCAAAGCCAAGCATTAATATAACAGTCTGGGATCAAGTTCATTTTGACTGCTGATATTCTCCTGAGCCATGAGATTTCTTGCTTGTCCCACCTATCCAAATCGTCACACAGTTCTTTAAATACATGTGGGAAATTGTAGGGATAGGTGCATGATATTTCACTAGGGATCTGAACCCCCAAATAACTTATGGACATCCTTATCTATTGAATCGGGCATGTTGTAGCAAGATCACGTTGCCTCTGTCATGGAATAGGCACACCAAGGGCTCTAGACTTAAAATAGTTAACCGCGAAACCCGACACTAGTCTGAAGTCTCGAAGTTCCTCCATCAGGGATATCGCCACTTCTCTCATAGTGACTATCACATCATCTGCATAAAGGGATATCTTATATATGCTTCCCTTAACCTCTATTCCATTCATCTCCCAGATCAGGGGGACAATGGACAGCCCTGCCTGGTTCCCCTTGAAATCGGTATTTTAGGCTTTGCTAGCCCATTTACTCTAAATGACTGTGGAGCGGCCTTGATAATTCGCTAGTAGAATTCTGCTAAAATTCAGTCCAAACACATATTGTCCTAGCAATGATGTAATATATCCCCAATCCACCATATCAAATGCTGTACGTGCATCTAGTGATATATCAACCATTTCCATATTATCTCTATTAGAAATCTCTATAATGTCCAGAACACTTCATATGTTGTCTTCAGTGTTTCTATCCGTTATGAACCCCGTCTGATCAGGAGTAATCACTACTCGCAACACCCCCATCAACCTTTGTGCCAATATTTTGGAGTACATTTTAGCATCATTGGTCTGTAGTATTCGCATTCCATATGGTTCCATATGGTCTTTCCCAGGTTAAGGTATCAGCATTTTAACCGATTCTTCCATGGATAGAGTTATTCTACCCATAACAAGAAATTAATTGAATAATTTCATGATATCGGGTATGAGCTCGAGTTAGAACATTTTGTAGAAAGATGCAGGGAACCCATCAGGTCCAGGTGCTTTATTTTTAGGGGTTTTAATGGCCCATTCCACCTCCGTGGGTAGTAATTAGTGCTCCAATGCATCAGCAAGTTCCGCAGGCACGCTGGGTAAGTCTGCCTTAGTTACATATTGAACCCGGTTCTCCACATGACTGGGCCCACCTGTCATCAGGGTCTTAAAATATGTATGGATTACGTCACATTTTCCGACATCGCAGTAATGCGCTATCCCGCCCCGCTGTAATTGCCTGCACATGATTCAGAGAATTAATTTTCTTGAGTTTATAGACTAATAATCGATTCACTTTATTCCCATGCACATAATAATGCTTTTTTTCAAGCAATGCCTGTGCTGATTTATCAGCCATATGTGCCTCAAGCTTGGCCCGTACCAATTTCAATTTTCGTAGTAACACCTGAGATCCTGTGATTTTATGCTCCGCCTCCATTTCCCACACCGATTCCTCCAAACATGAATGGTGTAACTTATTGGCCCTAGTGAACGCAGTGGTACAAACCAAAATTTCACCTCGTACTACTGCTTTCATGGCATCCCAAACGGTTGTCATTGAACAGTCCTGTGCGTTATTCTCTATGAAGTAGTTTGTGAGCACCTCAGTGATTTTCCGGCGCATCATCACATCCTTCAAAATTGGGTCATACAACTTCCAAGTTGCCCTGGGCTGGGTGGGCTGACTATCCACTCCCACCTATGCAGCGGCCCTTGTGTTCTCAGAGACCAATTGGGGTGCAATATACACCTTGCTGAGACATGGAAACAATAGCCCAGACATCAATATTAGATCTATCCTGGATAGGTCCCCATGGATATGTGAGTAGAACGTGTTGTCACAAACGTCAGCCTAATGCAGCATCCACACATCTAGCACTCCTACTAGCAACAGACATGCTAAGTTGATGGCATTCCTATAGTCTATCCTGGAGGGTGCTTTAGTGTTATCCTTATCTGTATCTGGGACCATGTTAAAGTCAGCCCCTAATATTGTTTTTCCCACATTGTAGGATAGTGCCTGGGGGACAAATGTTTTTATAAACTGATCTTTTCACTTATTTGATCAATTTATATAATTCTTTCAATACTTCCTTGTACTTTGGCTTCTCTTTATACAATGGAGTTTCACCGAGTCTTGACCAATGTCCCTATTCTTATGAGTTGCTTTATCACTGTCCTCTCTTAGAGCTGTACTCTTTTCCTTGCTGAGGCTTTCTTTATTTTGATTGTGACAAGTAGGAGTACTCATATAACAATTGTCCTTCAATTCCCTTGGGTTTACTATTATCGTCTCTGTCTTGACTAAGACGGACCGGAGACTTCTCAAAATGATTTCCATTAAATTCTCTTGCTTTCTCTATTATCGCCTCTTTATCCTGTCTGAGACAAGTAGGAACACTTTTGTAACAATTTTCATTCGCTTCACTTGCTTTGGCTGCTGTCGTCTCTTTATCGTGACTGAGACGATTAAGAATGTTCGGATAACGATTCTGCACTTCCCTCCCGGGTCTTCCGCTTTCCCTGTTACGTGTCAATCTCACGGATAACGTCATCAGTGGTTCTTTTTGTTCGAGTTGAGTACCCCTCTTAATTTGGCAGACTTTTTGGCTTCCTTTGGTTTCTCGTATTTTGCTATTTCTTCAAGGATGGCTTTCCGGTACCCAGTGTACCGTGGCGATTCGTGACTCCAGCCGTGTACTGGTATCATCGTTGTTGCAAGTACCGACGGTCAACCACGCTTGCTTTGTGGTCACGCCACCACTCACTCCGTCTCTTACTCTCCAGTTTCAACGACACAATGCGTCCAGCACTTCTCTCTCGACTCGCCAGACGGTTTGAAACTCGTGGGTTCTCTGGAAGTCCCAGTCTCCTCCCCTTCTCATTATGACGGAGTCCTGGGCTTTCCTCAGCGTAACTCCTTTTCTCTCTCTCTCTCTGCGTTCTGCAAACTCTCCTTAACTTCCCTTCCCCTCCTCGTCCCAGTTAAATGATGTTTTCAATTTAAAGGGACATCCATATGTTCAGTATTACAATACATATTCTGGT
Source organism: Ambystoma mexicanum (assembly GCF_040938575.1). Taxonomy (NCBI): domain Eukaryota; kingdom Metazoa; phylum Chordata; class Amphibia; order Caudata; family Ambystomatidae; genus Ambystoma; species Ambystoma mexicanum. The sequence goes on along the minus strand of NC_090928.1, from coordinate 942,702,622 downwards.
TCCTTCTTCATATGGATCTAGGTAGAGCATGTCTGAAGAGAGAATCCTGGAAGAATCTTTAGGGAGTTCCTCACAGGAACGCGAGTCCTTGGGCCTCATTACGGGTCAGGCGGTATCCCTGCCGTTGGTACCAGCAGGTTGCCGTTAGACCCGTGAAATTTTACTTTCGGGAAGTCAGGGAAGTCGGGAAGTCAGGCGCCAGCAAATTGTAAGTCCCCATTCCCATAAAGTCCTGTTGGACTCTGTGGTAGTGGGGACACGGAAGCACTGGCTGTTAGCAACAGTGCTGGTTCTTCCATGACCAGTCTGCCTACCGTGGCTTCTGTGCCCGGCAGAGTCAGACCTGTCGGGCACAGCGGCCATGGCAGGCAGACTCAGAGTTTGCCGATCCAGAAACCAGGGTGGCAGTGAGCTTACCGGCACCCTTGTTTCCGACCGGCAAACTCGTAATGAAGCCTCTTGTGCGAATGGGGATTCTTACCCAGTGAGGTCCCACTTGCCTCGACCCCTAGAGAGGGTGTTGCGTAGCAGGCTCACCTCCCTAAACTCACAGGCGGGGGGCGCCCACCTTGGGGGAAGGGACACATTCCCATGATTCATCAAATACCTTTCCCCTCGATTCATTGGCTTCCCCTTCTCCATTGAACAGAAAGCGATTTAGGAAATCCACATTCCCCTGTTGTTGTCCTTTTGGATGTTCAACGTGAAGCAAAAAGGTTGAAAATCTGAAACCCATCATATTATTCTGGCGTTGGTGTCTTTCCTTAGGCTCATCCACGTCAAAGGAGCGTGATCCATAATTAGCCTACATTTTCTCCCTGTCAAATAGTATCTATGTGGGTGGCTGCCCACTTGAAGGCTAATGCTTCTAATTTCATAGTCAAATATGATTGTTTTTGGGGGAAAAGCTTTCAGCTTGTGTACAGTACTCAGTGTTCGACGTGATAGAACAGCACCCAGACCTGTCTTGGAAGTGTCTGTTTGTAAGATGAAATCCGTGTTCAAATCGGGCATCTTTAATATAGGTTTCTTGCATCGTAATACGGTTTGTTTGATTCCCGATGCTTTGCGCTTTTTGAAATAATTTGTAGTCTTTATAGATTATTAGTACTGTCATAGGTGCAGTTTATTGGGCTCATTGGTGGTCAGCCGACGCATGTTTTGACCTCTCATGGTCTTTATCAAGGCTAAAGCACAAATTCCATGGCAAGGATGTGGTTGAGATTGCAGTCCTGTTGGGTGGATGTCAGCCCGGATGGGCTAGAGTCTGGCTGTTGAGCCTGCTAACTCCTATGCATACACGTCCGAATCACCGTATTACTAACAAGAAGTGTGGGCAACACCTCCACAAACCGTGACCTTGCAGCTTACAAACCCCAACAATACAATCAACAGAGCACCAATTAAAATGGAGAACGATGGGATGATACACATTAGTTACACCGCTTTAGTGGAAAATCTGTGAACTCTTGTTAAAAATGTTTTTATAAACTGTGACCTGTTTTAAGAACACACCAAACAAGAATTGCTGAAAAAGCTTGTGTCCACTTGGCAGCACCAGGGGTCAGTTTTTTTATGGGAATGTGAGGCGAAGCATTTAAAATAGGCCTTGCATGTAGTGCCCCAGCTGTGTAGCACCACCTGTGATGACCGTACAGTATGTAATTAGAGGCCCACGTGATCTTTAACACCCAGTGAGGTGAGGAACAGCTACCTTGAATATTGGGCCGTGGCTTACTTGGAGGGGGATTCATCTCATATTTCATATTAAGGGGCCCTGAAGACTACCTGGATAACAATTTGGTTCAGGAGAGATGTGCTATTGGCAATGTTCGCAGGACCTTTGTTCAAGTGTGCCCTTCCCCAATTCCACACTTCCAGTAAAATGAACATTGCACAATAAACTTACTGTGAAGATTAGACTTTGGAAGTATGAGGTCCTTTCTGTAAGGCCTCTGCTGGAAGCCACTGTTTGTGCAGTGACTGTGCTTTCTGGGCACAGGCTGAGAGTCCTCTGTAAACGGGTAGCAGGGGCGTCACAGGTCAGGCAGGTAAAGTGTAAATTAATTAAGTGCCCTCCTCATTCTGCCTTAATCCTTACTTCTTCGGCAAATCAATGGCCCGCAACTGCCTCCAAGCCCACCCCCTCGGCACATCCACCAATTAAACTGCTAAGATTTACCTGGAAGCAGGTGGGAGAATTAAGTGCCCTGAGTGTTAGTTCTGTGATGGGATGTCAATTACAATTACTGCCTGGCTCTTCCCGATGTTCTCCTTACACTGCTGCCATCTAGTGGCCATTATGTAAATTGCACTAAACACCACACAGCAGGAGCTGATAAAAGCACCTGGGAACACAGAGCAACAGGATTGCCAGGCGCTGAATAGGTGTCACAAGGAGCCAAATAGTGCAAGGCGGCTGGCAATATCAAACCCTGGCTTGGCAGCGGCAGGGCGGCCCTTCGTGGATGCCCATATAGCAGGAGTGCCGGTGGGTAGTCCCCCATGGTATGTTTTTCCACTTGGATGTGAGGAGCCCAGGGGAGTTGCTAGGTTTGGAAAAGACCCGGGGCTAAACTGATGTCGGAACTGTTGGGACTGGGGGCTAGCTAGTCTTTTGGCTGTAGCTCCTGAGATTCTATCCGGGGCTACAACCAAAAGATCAGGGGCTACAGCCCCCTTAGCCCCCCCCAGCAACGAGCCCCCAGGTCATCGTATAACCATTCATTCACAGCCACCAACTGCGAGGCCCAGTACTATTTCCTAACGTCTTGGAGCCCCAATCCCCCCTCACACACCGCTCTGACCACAGTAGACAATGCGACTCTCAGCAACTTTTTTTAACCCCATACCGCATCTCTCGAAAGATCTTGTCTGGGATCTTCACGGGCGTGTTCTGGAAGACGTAGTGCATCCTCGGAAGAGTCAGCATCTTTAAAAAGTTTGTGCGCCACTGCATTGACACCGGAAGGGTGTTCCAATGATGGACATCCGCCTTGGCTCTTGCCAGCACTGTATCTAGGTTATTCCGGGGAAAGGTGTGCTCCTCTAAGCCTATGTGGATCCCCAGGTAGTTAATCATCCCATGTGCTACTGCTATGGGGCAGCCCTGTGATACCACCTCTCCCCCCCCCCTTCACTGGCAGCAGCTCAGTTTTTTTTCTGCCAGTTGACTCACAGGCCACTGAAGTCCCCAAATTCCCCTATCAGTTCCATTACCACTGGGCCTGCCCAAGTAAATTAGTATGTCATTGGCGTAGAGGGAGACCTGGTTCTCCCTCTCTGCCAACCATCGGAATCCTCTATCCATAGCTTTTCTTGAAAATGTGATCTCAATGATGGGAAGTGGTTGTAAGGGGGTTGTGGGAACCGGGGTGTTGGAGGTCTTTTGGAAGATCCCACAAGTTCACAAAAAGTTCTTTATATCCGCAAATATCCCGGGCCAATAGAATGTAGGTACTATCTGGCTTTGGGTTTTTCCAACTCCATGAAGGGCTGTGGTGAAATGAGAGTGGGATAGTTGTAGTAGTAAGTGATTTTACCACCGGAAAGGGGGGCACGCACCAAGGCGTTTGATCAGATTGATAGATCCAAGCTGTGGGCTAAGCTTAGGACAAAGGGCATACCAGATACACTACTCTCAATGCTGATGGAGCTGCATAGAGGTACCTCGGTGAGGGTTCGCCTAGATGATCATGGTCATCTCTCCAAATCAGTGGAAGTAGAGGGAGGAGCAAGGCAGGGGTGCCTTGGGGCACTTCTGTTCTTCAATCTATTCCTAGCAGATCTGGGGGACCATCTTGAATCGTCCTCATTGGCAAGTCCGGAACTAAATGGGAAAAAGATTTTCTGGCTGCTGGCCTATGCGGATGATATTGTATTATTAGAGAGGACGGCAATAGGTCTGCAACGATTGTTGACCAAACTGTGAGAATATGCCACCTTAAATGGGTTGGTGATAAACCCCACAAAATCAAAGATCCTGTTTTTCAAACATCCGGGGAAAAAAATCAGTTTCCATAACTGGTCTCTGAATGGCCAGGTCATTCCACAGGTGGAGGATCTAATATACCTAGGCTATAAGATTTATGCAAACCCGGCAGTATTCAAATCGGAGCTTGACGTTTTAAGCAAAGTGCAGACACTGGTACCACACATAAAAATAATCAACACCAAGTATTGTACATTTTCCATCCTGCCAATTATAAAATACTACATAGCTAAAATAGTTCCAGTGCTACTGTACGGCCTAGGGGCTAAAATCCAATTTTGGAGCATAAACTTTTCTAAGATAGAAGGCAGAGTATGGAAGGAGGCACTGAATTTACCATCGAGTACCCCTGGCTGAAACTTGTGATTCGAACTAGGCTTAAAATCGCTAGGGTGCTTAGCCGAGAGGAAATTAATCTCACTCTATAGAGAGATTATAATCCCTAGGGCAGACTCGTTGTATGAGGACATCAAAATACATCTTCCTCATTCAGAATCCAGAATCCTGGGGGGGATGAAGAGAAAGTGAATACTATTCTAGCAAAAACTGTATCAGATGTAGAGCCCCTAATCAATAATCCCTTAAAGGTAAAGCGAGAACTAGAACTGTTGGACTGGATTGAAAAAATAGCAAAAGTGCAGAACTCAATCCCATGCAACACATTCTTGGCAGCAGAAAAAAAGTTAGGCCAACTTCCTCGCTATCTGGAAAAGTATCCTGATCATAGGATCAGTAACAACTTCCTAAGGACAAGATCGAATTTATTGCCCACTGGAGAGATCCTAGAATTACGTCATCAAGGCGAAAAAGCAGTCAAGCTTTGCAAAATCTGTGCTATCCCGTCAAATCAGTCCCTTCGTCATTTACTAATGGAGTGTGAAAGGACTTGGACTATGAGACTGGAGAGACTAAGAAGATTCGTCTCAGGGGAGGAAAGAATTACATCGGATCATCTCTGGGATAGAATGATATCAGGGCATGAAATGCTCCTCACATCAGCTGTGGTAGAAATACTCAGGACCCTGAATGTCTTAAATTAGAACTGCTGGGAAAGGGGCTCCAGTAGGGCTGAGCATAGGACAAAAAAAGTAAACAACACGTAATAATCATCTGGACTCCGGCACTTGGCTCTAGAGGAAAGATTTCTGGCTGTAAATGGCGGGAAAGGGGCAACAAAGAAATAGACATGAATGAACTGGAACTGAACTAGCTTCTTTCCCACCAAACTGTTTTATTGTACAACTGAAACTTTTTTTTTACTGCCCTTTTAATGGATTGAGTTTGTGAAATTTTAAAGATTTTGTAAAGGTTTAAATTCATCTTTTATTAAACCAAATACAAAAAAAAAAGAAAAACAATCCTTCTGTGGCTTTATGGGACTAATGGCATGCAATGTACACCTTCTGGTATTAGATCACCTGATGCAACAATCCCTTTCTTAAGAAGATGAAGGGACCAGCTTGATATTGCCCTTCTTCTGTAACTATTTTGGTGAAGGCCTCTGTCAGGATAGGGTGATTCCTCTGGGCAAGCGTCCGATCTGAAAGAGGGTTGACCTCTTTTGTTTCTTGGGGAGGCTTCTATGTGCTGGGTAGATCAGCTTCCCCAAACCCTTTTGAGCCTCTGTTTCAACTTGGGTCATAACTGCTTGTGGTATTGGGAACAATGCCTTTTCCAGTATCATCTGGGCTACCATTTTACTCTCTTTTACGGTATATGAGTCATTCCTGTAATTGGGGTGGAGGATCTTAACATCACCCTGATAATCAGGATTGATGACTCCGACATAACATCTAACCCAAGTCTCCAAGATAACCAAGATTTTGAGGTTAATCTTATATATGTTCCTTTGGGAGGGGTCAATATTAAACTGGTGGCAATCAGGCGCCTCTCACCCGGTGGTATTAAAATTTCAATAGTGCTTTGTAGGTTAAAGCCTATGGATTTTGCGGCTACCGTGGGGGCTTTGGCCTTAGGAGACAATTTGGTGAATACCACAGGTGCCCAACTTTTATCAGTTGGTGTCGATCCCATTCATGACACAATATATGGCAGGTCAGACGAAGGACGCAGACTCTTGTAAGACATTTTTAAACAGTTTATTAAAGAAAAGATAATGCCTATCTGTCCCTCCTTCTATTGGGTGTTCCCTACCTAATACACTAAGGTGCTTGTTGGTCATCAGTGAATGTCTTAAAAAAAATCTGTCCACCGTCCAAACTAACCCTAACTGACCCTACCACTATCAGAACAACTAAGGACAGGAGAATGCCTCCCTTCTTCTGGATTCTCCTTCTCACAGACATTCGTTCAATATCTGATTTTCAAATAGTCTCTTGTGACTTCTTTGATCAATTTATATAGTTCTCTCAATACTTCCTTGTGCTTTGGCTTCTCTTTACAATGGAGTTTCTCTGAGTCTTGACCAATCTCTCTATTCTTACGAGTGGCTTTCTACTCTCCTTTCTTATAACTGTACTCTTTTCCTTTCTATGGCTTTTTTTATTTTGATTATGACGAATAGGAGTACTTGTATAACAATTGTCCTTCAATTCCCTTGGGGTTACTATTATTGTCTCTGTGTCTTGACTAATACGGGGCCGAGGCTTCTCATAATGATCCCCATTTCCTTCTCTTGTTTTCCCTATTATCGTCTCTTTATCCTGTCTGACACTAATATGAAAACTCTTGTAATGGTTCTCATCCGCTTCTCTTGTTTTCTTTCCGACCGCCTCTTTATCCTGACTGAGACAAGTAAGAACACTTTGGTAATGATTCTACTTCACTTCACTTGCTTTCGCTGCTATTGTCTCTTCATCATGACTTGAGATGAGAAAGAACATTCGGATAACGATTCTCCACTTCCCTCACGGGTCTCCTCCATTCCCCATTACCTGTCAACCTCAGGGATAATGTCACCGGGGGTTCTTTTCATTCGGGTTGGGTTCCCCTGTTCACTTGGCAAACTTCTTATCATCTTTCAGTTTCTCTATTTTTCAATTTCATCTAGAATGGCTTTCTGGTACCCAGTATGCCGTGGTGATACGCAAATCCAGCCACGTAGTGGTCTCAGCGTCATTGCAAGGACCATCAGTCCACCACGCTCGCTTCGTGGTCACGCTACCACTCGCTCCTTCTCTTACTCTCCAGTTACCAGGATGCAACACGTCCATCACTTCTTGCTCAGCTCACCAGCCGGTTTGAAACTTGCGGGTTCTCTGTCCATGTCTTCTCCCCTTCTTGTTATGACAGAGTCCTGGGCTTTCCCCAGCAAAACACTGTATCTCTCTCAGCGTTCTGCAACCTCTCTTCCTCTTCCCATCTCCTCCCTGTGCCAGTTAAATGGTGTTTTCCAGTTCAAGGGACATTCACATTTTCAGTGTTACAATAGCATACTCTTGTTCCTTCTTCATATGGACTCTGGTAGAATATGTCTGAAGAGAGAATCTTGGAAGAATATTTAGGGAGTTCCTCACGGGAACAGGAGTTCTTGTCCCCACAGGTGGAGTCTCTCCTAGTGAGGTCCCGCTTGCCTCGACCCCTACGGAGGGAGGGTGTTGTAGAACAGACTCACCTCCCTAGCCTCACAGGGGGCTCCCCTTTGCAGAGAAAGGGCACATTCCCGTGATTCATCAAATACGTCTGTCCCCTCTTAATAGCTAGAAGTTGAGATGTGTCTAACATTCCCTCTCCCAAATATTGCTGATCGCGAAGGTGACTGTTCTTTGTCAGACGTAAATTACTTCTCACCCTTACCAGCGAGAAGAGGGAAAGTGCCCCATTCAGCAAATCAGGAGGGAACAGGAGAGGAAATGAAAATACACCTGTACCTGAGGCAAAATCTCAAGAAGGATTGAGACTTCTGGAACTGCAGAACATGATTCTACAGAGAAATCATCTAGCCCACATGGCTGAGATACCAAGACAACATATCACAATATTCAGCCCAGGAAGGGATGGGAGTCTGGGAGGATTTTTCTACGCCATCTAGGGGAAGACAGTGTTTTTTCTCCAACCCTCAGAGGAAGAAACCCACTATTATCTGACCTGTAAGAAGGGATCCTGCCAAAATAGCCATGCGAATTCCCAGAAAAAGATAACAAAGGGAAGAGTCTGTGTCCCATGAATCTAGAAGGCATTCTCAAAATCAGAACAGTGTGGAGGGCCCAGATGATAACATGGAATGGGGTTCCAGAAGCTGCTCCAACTCTGAGGGAGAATGGACTCTGGTTCAGAGATGCATGAAGCACAGATTTCAAAAGAATTTCATCAAAGATTCCATAAAACAAATAAAAGCCATCTTCGGTTGTATGACCCCTTAGCACAAAAATGCCAAATATTCTGTGTGGTAACATCTAGAATTGTATGAACAAATGATTTCCTCATTCAGAATAAGGAACGATTTAAATAGCATGAATATGCAAAATGGGCATTCAAGCCTGAATTTTTCAGCTTCTTTGCAGGGCTCTGGGACCAAAACCACCATACATGGCGTACTTATAAGGGGTAAACAAAATCTTTGAAGATCCATCCTCAGAAACCTAGTGCTCAGCTAGTCAGCAACTGGCTGTTCTGATTGTAGACTGTGTATATAAACATCTAGGAATATAGGAATTACATAAGTTACAATGAAACTCCAATGTAACACAATCTTACTACAAAATCATCAACAGAATTTTAATGCACAAGATAGCAGAGGGCAATGCGAAAAAAGAGTGATTTTATAAGGTGCCCATTTTAAAACCGTTTTCTCCACACAGAAACCCCCATGAGGCCTGTAAAGCTGCATACAATATGATGTGTGGTGAGGATTAAATCCCCCAGAGAATCTTTTGCCCAAGAGTTAAAGTGTGCATTTGCACACACTTCTCTGTGGTTAAACACCAACAGTAGGGAGTTCATTACCATGTTTTTCCAGGCTCTTCGAAAATACATAGCCATCCAATTAGTGAATTGAATGGGAGATTTCAAGTTACAAAGGTTTATGAGGTCCAAAAACCTGCTGAAAATAAAAACAATCCCAAAACTCCCACACCAACTACAACACCGCAAATGTGGTGTAGGTAAAGACCGCCCCTCCTTTGGATCTGGAGTCGGAGGGGTTCGAAAATGCTCCCCCTACTACCAAACAGAATGAACGACAGAGGATGCCCTCTGCCCAGTCCCAATCGAGTGATGCTCAACTCGTGTTCCAAAAATACAGACCCTTCTGACACCAGTACATATATAAGTCCACGGTACATAGGTTCTAGGCCCATCATGGGTTACATACAGATATACTCCCCCTCCACAGGGGGAATCCAAATCAAGGAACAATACCCCAGAGAAATCCTAATCAGAATTTCTCCAGCATGGGGTCTGGCATGGATTCACATGCTCATGAATATTCCCCGTCGTCAGGCCGGGAATCCTCAGTATAGAAAAAAATCAGTATCAGTTTTGTTTCTGATCTGTCTTTTTTAGTAGTAACCAATCACTAGTCTCTGGGTCATACTGCCCCCAGCCAATGACTGCCCTCTCCCTAAGCCCCGCCTCCGGCAGCCATCCTCCGATTTTTACCACACGTTCAAGTGTTGGGAGTCCTTGTGCTGTAGCTCTCGAGCCTTTGCTGCGTTTTCGCGCTTTTTCAGGAGATTTTTCTCATTTTTCGGTTAAATAGAGCCTCAAGCTCCACCGTTTCTACATCCGATCAACGGGGATCCGTTTCGGAGTTTTCTACGCCCCTCAAGGGTGAAGATTTCATCGAGTTACGCTTTTGGAGGATTCCAGAAGTTCCGAGGTCTACCCCGGACATGGCCCAGGAGAAAGGAAGCTCGACGCCCGGGAAGCTGTTCAGGACCTGCCCTGGATGCCAGCTTCAGAATGTTTTCAAGGAGGACGAGCATTCGTTATGCCTCTACTGTCTCCATGAGGACAAGATGCACACGGAGAAGGACTGTGCGTTTTGTGGGAACATGTCGGAGCAGACCATGAAGGATCGCCACCTCCGTCTCGCCAACTAGCTGGAAGGGAAGAGCCCGTCAGGCTAGAAGAAGAAAAAGAAGTCCGAGCGGTCTTCTAAGTCCTGTGAGGGCGCCCCGGCGACGGGGGCCCAACAAAAGGCTAAGCACCGCGAGCCCGCGGGCACCTGGGAGCGCCAAACGGTCGGGCTCCTTGGCTGCCAGGCAGGGCGCATCCTCCCCAGCGCCATCAACCACGAGCCAAAGCTCTGGCTCGGGTAAGAGGAAGTCCGAGAACCTGGTGAAGCTTCTGGAGAGGCCCCGGTCGATCTCGAAGATTCCGGCAGAGGGGGAGCGAGGCTCGGACCCTCCCCCCAAGGTGAAGGACCCAGGCGTCCAGAAAGTGGCGATGGCCTTAATTCACCCTGCTAAAACCTCGATTGAGGATGTCGCCGCGGCCCTGGCTCAGCCTGTGGAGGCTACACCAGTGGAGGTGCCCTCAGGACCCAGAGTCTGCCACCGCGGAGGGAGTCGTCTTTCAGGCCCATTGAGAAGACCCCCACAAAGTCCTCGTTGGAAAAGGTGGGGGAGGGGCTGGTGGCCATCGTGGATACAGACACGACCTCTGAAGAAGAGCTCATCAAAGTCGTGGATGAGGCCCAGCCCATCGCGAGGGATCCCGACGAGGGCGACGACGAGAGCGACGGTGTCGCCGACAAGGCTCCTCAAGAGCCCTCGCGCCCGTCGTTTCTGGCGCCGCAGGACACCTCGGCGGCCATTTTGTCAGCGATTCAGTCCTTATGCTCGGAGATAAGGACAAGGTTGCCCCTTCCCCCGACAGAGGTACCTGAGCCAGACCTGACGGGGGAACCGGAGCCAGGACATTCGGAGAGTCCACCGCATAAGAGGAGGAGGACGCATCCTACGCCACCTCTCCCACCTCTGCGGCCTGCTCGGGCGTCCCCGCCCGACGAGATCGGATCCTTTCATGCCATGATTTCCAGGGCATGCAAGCTTTTTCAGCTCTGCCCAGAAGAAAAGAAGAAAGAAGGGTTCCTTTACCAATGGCGGCGAGGCTAAAAGGAAGACGGTCCTCGCCGTACCGCTTCTTGATGACATCTGGGATGAGGGGCTCGCCCTCCTCAAGAACGCTGCCACGGCGCCGGCAAAGAGGGACCGGTACGAGAAGAAGTACCGGGTCCCCGACGCTGCCCCCTTGTGCCTTCGGGCACAACCTACCCTGGATTCGGTCGTCTCGGCGGCGGCAAATAAGAAAGCTGGGGGGGCATCGGCCTCGACATCAACTTCCCCGCCGGATGGCGAGAGCAGGAAGTTGGACACGATGGGACGACGGATCATCTCATCCGCAGCAACGACTATCAAGGCGGCCAACGCCCTGGCTGTCGTAGCCCGCTACAACAGGGAGTTGTGGTTCAAAATCGCCCCTCTGTTAGACTTCCGTCCGGACGCCAAAAGGGCTGAGGCCCTTGAAATCCTACAGGAGGGGGAGATTGCTTCGGACCACGCCATCACGGTGGCAACGGACATCGGCGAAACCGGTTTCCGTCAGTTGGGCAACAGCGTTTGCTTGAGACGACGAGGATGGCTCAAGGCCACGGATTTCCGCCAGGACGTACGAACCAAGGTTTTGGACATGGAGGGTACGACATCCCGGCCGACTGCAGAGAGGTTCTTGCAAAGGCCAGGGCGTCCTCAACTCTCAAGTGCTACGGACATAAATGGAAGAGGTTCTCTGTCTGGTGCCGTGCACAGAAGATTAACCCTCTGCGGATTACGGCCCCTCAAGTACTGCCATACCTACTGTCGCTGGCCAAAGCTGGACTGGCTCACGCCTCCATCAAAATACATCTGGCTGCAATCTCCCGATATACCAGGACGACGGGACGGGCGTCCTTGTGGTCTCATCGCCTGGTGAAAGAATTCATGAAGGGACTATTCCAATCATTCCCGCCGGTGAAGGCTCCTGCCCCGGCGTGGGAGCTTAATGTGGTACTGACCAAGCTCATGGGGGCCCCATTCGAGTCTATGCATTCGGGTCCTTTGAAGTTCCTGTCATAGAAGACAGCTTTCCTCGTGGGCATCACCTCCGCACGACGAGTGGGAGAGATCCAGGCCCTATCTTGCAAGCCTCCATACTTGACTTTTCATGACACGAGGGTGGTGCTGAGGACACACCCATCCTTTATGCCCAAGGTGCCGTCGGACTTCCACCTCAACGAGCCCTTGGTGTTGCCAGTTTTCTTCCCGTTGCCTTCGTCGCCGGCCGAGAGGACTTTGCACTCGCTGGATGTAGCTAGAGCGCTGAAGTTCTACGTGGACTGCACAAAGAGTTTTCGGGAAGATGTCACAGCTGTTTGTGAACTTTGGGACTGTGAATCAAGGGAAGGCTCTCTCGAAGACTTCCATTTCCAGATGGCTCTCCGGTTGCATCATGCACTGTCACCGGTTGGCAAACCAACAGCTGCCGGCCGTCCGAGAGCCCATTCGACCAGAGCGATCGCTGCTACCGCGGCATTCCTGTCTGGTGTGCCCCTGCTGGACATCTGCAGGGCTGCGACGTGGAGGTCGACGCACACCTTCACAAGATTCTACTGCGTCGATCAGGACTCCAGGGAGAAGTCCAGGGTCGGCCAAGCAGTGCTGCGCAATCTGTTCGCCTAAGGTGAGCCTGGTGAGGAGGTAAGAGTTGCTTAATGTTGAGTTGTTGTATTGCTTAATGTTGAGCCTGTTGCCACCTCCCGTGGTTGTGCATGTGTGTACTGCTATGTATTCTCTTATTCATGAGCATGTGAATCCATGCCAGACCCCAAGCTGGAGAATGAACAAGTTACTTACCTGTAACTGTTGTTCTCCAGCATGGGTCTGGCATGGATTCACATGCGAATCCTCCCGCCTACCCCTCTGCGGCTCTTCACTTGGTCATACTGCCACTTTACGTGCTACCAAATCTGAGGATGGCTGCCAGAGGCGGGGCTTAGGGAGAGAGCAGTCATTGGCTGGGGGCAGTATGACCCAGAGACCAGTGATTGGTTACTACTAAGAAAGACAGATCAGAAACGAAACTGATACTGATTTTTTTCTATACTGAGGATTCCCGGCCTGACGACGGGGAATATTCATGAGCATGTGAATCCATGCCAGACCCATGCTGGAGAACAACAGTTACAGGTAAGTAACTTGTTCCTTCTCAAGGGAAAGTGATTTGACACCCCCCCCAAATCAAAACTTCCAGAACAGCTTCTAGATTCCAGGACAATAGAGACAATAATCAACAATATACTAGGAGGGATAGCTACCCTTCCAGGGAGCAATAAAGGTATGAACAAAGACCTCCATCCAACTTTGAGGGAGGAGAAAAGATATCTCAACTAGAGCGACAGGTCAAGCAAATGACAGAGTACATTGGACTAATGTTGAGGGCCCAACAGAACCCTCAGACTGCCAGTGTACCTCAAAAGGCCCAAACGTCCGCTCAGGTGTCCCGAGAAAACCATCCAAATAACAGTGTCACAGTGGAAAAACAAAAAGGGGACATTGAGGAAGCTTCCTTTCTAATCCATACAAAGACTCCTGAATTAAATAAAGAAAGGAGGCAAGAGGCTAGTAGCAACAACTCTTTCCAATGAGAACTAGAACCAAAGGAACAGAGAGAAAATAGTGACATTCCAAGAAGAGAGAAATAGAATAGTCAACATCGAGGGAGAGGAGAACACAGAAAAGAAAGTGTTCTACTTCAGAGATGGTGTGATGCCTCCGAAAGAAATGTGGATCACAATAGAAGACCATGAATCCAAGAATATAGAAAAAGATTCTTAGAAGTGTGAAAAAACACCTAGAAATGAAAGCCAATCTGATAAAAGAGAAACCATAAACCAAGAGAGTCCAAACACAGTCGAAGTACCCTCCTTCCTAAAGGATTCTGAAGATTGTCCTTTCAAACGAGACGATCTCAAAGAGTCTGTGGAAATGGGGGATAGATGCCCATATTTTATCTCCAAATGCATGATTATTCCAACAGGTTCCCATGGTCAAGTTCACAAAATAAATGATTTCAAGAAAATCCATGTCGAGCTGTCCAATAACATATATTTTCTTTGTAAACTAGAGTATAAAGAAGGTAGATTCTATGTTTCAGATACAGGGTCAGTGTGGTTTCTCAGCATTGGTAGACACAGGGTCACAGACAACCTTGATTTCAAAACAACTCAACCTAGGAAAGTGGGAGAGTCATAAAATCCCTCTCAAACCTGTTCTAGGAGAAATCCAAAACTTTGATGGAAAGGATTTTTCCATCAATGGGATTGCAAATATGGAGATCAAATTGGGCAACACAGTCTGAATTATCTGGTGATTGTTGTAGCCCCGAGAGGGCACACTCTATTTACTGGGGAACGATTACCACTCTGATCAATGGTGTGAACCACGTTCTCGGGACCCAAACAAACCATCCAATCAAGTTGAAGAGGAGTGCCAAATATATCAGCCTGAATGGCACTTGTCACTTGATTGAATGCATCCCAACCAAATAAAATGTCATTTTCGAATAATCAGGTTCCTGAGATCACCATTATCTCGGTATGAGAACAGAGTAGTGAAAGGATGTTATCTCAACTCATGAAAACTAATCTCCCCTTCAAGAACAAATGGTTTACCACATTGGAAGAGGATAACTTGAAGTTCTATACTCAGGAGGACCCCAGAGAAAAGCCAAGGTTGTCCTGAGAAGAGTCGCCAAAAATATATTTCTAATTTGACGAACAAAGGGCAAATACACATTCTTCCCCATTTAGATAAATTGAAGGAAAGATCCTGTGCTTGCCAGTGTCTTCTAAACAATGGAAAAAACTTCATAAGTGAAGCATTGTTTTCGGCGACTCCAAAAAGATCAGACCATTCCCTAGTTTAATTTGACAAATAAATGGTAAGTCGGTCTGGAAAACCAAGATTCCAAACATGTACTACCTAGAAGGTGCAAGTTAAAAATGTCAGTTGGCAATACAAAATATTTACCTTAATTTTTGGATCATTAGAGATGTCACTTATAAATTGTATCTAGGTAGGGGTATCCTCCATAAATTTCCAAATATTTTAGATTTTATTAATAAAATAAGTTGGTCAAGACTAGGGTTTAGACCAGTGGGCTTTGACAATGTTGAGAAGAAGAGGTTACTATCCCAGGACACGTGCGCGACAATTTACAGTACCAATCAAAATTAAGAGGACAAACCCTGATCAGTCAAGAAATGTGTATACATTTGAACCATACCGTCTAACAGCAAAGATTGTCTTACATGTAACACTACTCGCTGAACTCCAAATTGTTACTTTGAGCACAGACACCTCTATTGGAATAGCGGCCGATTCCCAATACTATTCGATTGATTTAGAAAAATTAAACTAGGTCCAGAAAATGAAACTATAGGTTCAATTCCTGAAGATAGCTATGACAAGATAGACGGTATCCAATCAGAAAAGATTTTGATCTGACAGATGGGGAATTTATTGGTGTATTCAGATTCAGGAAAACCCCTGTTCAGATAAACACTATAAATAAAGATCTCTCCACCCAACTGGGGGATACTTCTGGAATATCAAAAACAGAGTTTTTTCCAGGTTCCTGAAAAATGGTCGAAAAACAGATCCATCTGACTGATGCCTGTGTTGGGATGCACATACAGCATCCCACCAGGTACAAAGGTTCAGGTTGAAGACAACCGATTAGAACGCAGCATCGGAGGAGCAGAGTGAAGTTTGCCCCACATACAATGCATATGTTGTTTTAGTTAGATTTGACACACATTAGATATACACATATAGTAACACAGAAATAGCAATAAATGTATTGATGATGTGGTTGCAAAGGTCATAGATAGGGCATCATTATAGGCCCAGTGTTTAGTTGATGCAACTGTAGTGACGTAGGGTACCGTGATGTGCTGTGGGGAAGGTTTAACTAAGTGGAAGATGGAATCAGCAAGGCAGTGTGGTAGAAGGGAGGTTGGTGTGTTAACTTGGCAGAAGTGTCGCCATTTTGATGTTAAGGCCTAGTACACAATAAACAGAGAGCGCAGGCCTTGGTGTGGAGCTTTGGCTAAGGTAGTTCAGCTCCAAAAACAAATATCCTTTTCCCCAGGAGAGAAGCCGAGATCAGAGGCACCCATGGAGCGAAGATTAGCACTCATTGTATTCAGCTGCGGGACCTGAACGTGGTGGGAGCGGAATGTTAGTTAAAGGAGCAGGAAGGGATGCGCCCTTTCAAGGACAAATTCATGAGAATAGGGCACAAGGGTCTGTGATGCCAATGATCCAGGTGAAGATTTAGAACACTACTGCCCTCACCCCGGGGTGGAACTACCATATGCATTACACCTAGACACACAACTTAAGCAAACAAATCCTTGAAATTCAGACTCGAGAGCGGCGCCCTGGTCACGTCATCCCTCGGCACCTGGGGTTGGGAGGAGATAAGTGTCATGAATCACCAATTCCGCCCCTTCTGGAAAACATGGTCCCTCAAACACTGTAGTATTGCATCCAGTGTACACCCAACATGGCCGATGCTGTGGGGAAACACACAGTCTAGTCTCCCAGTAATGCCTCTTGCTTCCTTGAAAACAGACACGCCCGGCGGCTCGGCGCGTCTCAACGCTAGCTTGTCCGTGCTGTTCGTACCGGCAAGTTGCATCTCTGATTCCATCCTTTGTCCGCTTTCCCTAATCCTTTGGCTTCCTTGCGGTTAACCTTCCCTTCCTTCCCGGTGTGTTGTTCTGTGCCGCTCCTCGCTATCTCCGCTTCGCAGAGCCGTGCAAGTTTCTTTAATAACTTCCTGGATTCGTTGCCTTCCCTCTTGGATTGTTATCCGGTCTTTCCTGGAATCCTTCCTGGAACACTGAATGCTCCGGGTCATGAAATCCTTCCTCGACCGGAGCCCAAACTCACATCTACACGTTACCTGCCTGCATACTGGCGACGGCGGAGACACGCCCCTTCCTGTGCAAAACCCGAACGTCTAGAAGGAGAAATCTGCGAACACAAGAGAAAACCTCAAGAAACAAACAGGTGAGCCAAGAGTCTGAGGACTCAGAGTGTGACAGTTTGATACGCCAACAACCTAACATTGAATCCAACATGGAGACTACTATACAGGACCTCATGAGGGGAATGCAGGAGTTATCAACAGAGGTCCAGAACCTCAAGGTTGAACATGCAGCATTAAAACAACTTGTTCTGTCCAGGGACTCGGCATATCAGGAGAGCGCCTCAGTAGGAGGCATTGTGGATAAATGTGATGGCATCCCTAAAGCACTGCGCTCTTTCCTTGATTCATGCCTGTTACACTTCACATTTAAACCTTACTATTTTTCCACACCCAGGGCTAAGGTGGGCTTTGTAATCTCCCACCTTTCCGGGAATGCATTAGCCTGGGCAACACCCTTGGTATCCACGGGGGCCCCTTTACTTGACAACTATGACGGATTTATAGATGCCTTCATGCCATGTTTGACCGTCCTGAACAGGTGTATTGTGCCCAAGAGAAACTATTGGAATTCCAGCAAGGAAATCAAGATATACTGTTCTATGTTACTCGTTTTAAACAATTGGCTAATGATGCTGATTGGACCCCGGAAGCATGCTTACCTTGTTTCGTCGTGGGTTAAATGAGGAGATCAAAGAGGAATTGGCAAGAGTGGCCCGTCCAGGATCCTTCCAGGCCCTTTTAGACTTGTCCTTGCAAATCGATTTTAGGATACAAGAAAGAAGAGAGAAGGCAGAGAAAAGAAAGACACAGACTCCTCCACAGAAACCCTCTTCAGAATATCCTAGTCCCAAAGAGCTAGCTACATCTAACTCCTCGGAACCTGAACCCATGCAGCTGGGCTCCTTACGGGGACCTATCACTTCTCAGGAAAGGACTTGTCGGATCAACAGTGGACTCTGCATGTATTGTGCCTCTGACAAACACCTGGTAAGAAACTGCCCAATAGCCCCTCCAAGGCGTTCGGGAAACGCCAGCTCCCGATCCTGAACGGAGCCCAGCTTCGGGAGACTGGTCCTTGCTCCGACTCCTCTCTTTCCTTGGACTCGCTTCCGAAGAACTCCCTGGTGATACTCCAGGTATTCCTATCAACAGCCGACAAGGAAAACCATTCCGTCCTGGCTTTGGTGGATTGTGGAGCCATGGGCATCTTCCTGGATCACGAATGGGCCTTGAAGCATGAAATCCCGAGAGAATCCAAAGGCGTCATCCAGGCGGTAGAAGGAATAGATGGGAAACCACTATCATCCAGACCCATAACTCAACAAACCACAGAACCTTTGCTTTCCATGCACAATCACCAGGAGTTGCTACGATTTGATATAATAAAAACAACTCATTACCCAATGGTTCTGAGCATGCCCTGGCTTCAGAGACATAAGCCGTACATCAATTCGGCTGCTGGATCTTTATTCCCAGGATCTGAATTTTGCCTTTCACATTGTCTTTCCCGAAAAGTCTACATACCATTTCCACAGAAAACAAGATCCCGGACCAGCAACTCATCACCGTTTCCAACATCACTCAGGTACCTGAAAATTACCATCAATTCTCTGACGTGTTTTCAACAGCCATTGTCCAGTCCCTACCTCCCCATCGACCTGAGGACTGTGCTATCGACACCGAAGAGGATGCAGTCAGTCCCTTTGGAAGGATGTTCATCCTTTCTGAACTCAAGAAAATAGCCTTACAAGAATACTTGGATACCAATCTAACCAACGGAACCATTCGTTCTTCCGAGTCCCCTGCTTGGGCTTCTCTATTTTTCATGCCCAAAAAGGATACTAAGGAGCTCCGACCATGCCTTGATTACCGAGGTCTCATCAGTGTACCTTCAAGGACTGTTATCCTTTACCACTAATTTCAGACATTCTAGAAGGCGTACGTGGTGCTGTGATTTTCACCAAGCTGGACTTGCAGGGTGTTTACCATTTGATCCGTATAAAAGAGGGAGATGGATGGAAGACTGCCTTCAGAACACCTTTTGGACATTTTGAATATCTAGTCATGCCATTTGGTTTCGCAAATGCCCCAGCGGTGTTCCAGCGCTATATTGATCGAGTCTTCTCAGACATGTTATTCCTTTTTGTAATCGTCTATTTGGATGACATATTGATTTACTCCAACAACCCGGTCTTGCATCAGGAACATGTTACCTTAGTCCTGCAATGTTTACGAGAACATAATCTGCTTGCCAAACCCGAGAAATGCATCTTTCATGTGTCTACAGTCCGTTATCTGGGATTTGTGCTAAGTCCCCAAGGAGTGGCAATGGATCCAGCCAAGGTTGAAGCTATTCTTTCCTGGCCTGCTCCTAACTCAGTTAAACAAGTCCAGTCATTTCTGGAACTTGCAAACTTCTATAGGAAGTTAATTTCCACATTCTCATCCATTGTACCACCTATTGTTTCCTTACTAAAGAAAGACACTCCCTTTCATCGGTCAACAGTTCAAGAAGCTGCCTTTCATGAGTTAAAACACAAGTTCACTCAAGCACCATCCTGGCTCAACCAGACAAAATCGACCCCTTCCTGGTAGAAACAGATTCCTCAGAGTATGCAATCGGGGCAGTGTTAAAGTAAGAATCCAGGGATAATCAAGAACACCCCATTGCTTATTTGTCTCGGACGTTGAACCCTAGTGATGCACACTATTCGGTCCTGGAGAAAGAACTGCTCGCCATTCGACAGGCCTTTATGGAATGGCACCATCTCTTCTTGGGTGCCAAGTACCCAGTACTGGTATGAACTGATCATCGGAACCTGCAGGTCCTACAATCAATGGAATGTAGAAACAGTCGTGAAGCCCGTTGGGGCTTTTTCTTCGCCCAATATCAGTTCCGCATTCAGCACGTACCCAGGACATCCAATATAATTGCTGATGCACTATCCAGACGACCAGATTATATACCAGAAGAAGCACCACTTTTCCCAAGATGTTTCCAGACACAGTGTTCCTAGCCCAGGCCAACATGCTATTCGACAACATACGGGCTGGGACCCCAATCTCGGACCTCTGGAAGGAATACTCCAAAACCAATCAATGGTCCCTGTTTGCCAAGGATGGCTACCACTTCAAGGACAAGAAATTGGTTGTTCCTACTCAGATCACAAGAACCAAGATAATGAACCTTTGCCATGACACATTCCATTCTGGCATCGTGGTATTAAGGCTACCCTTCAAACCATACAGAGAAACTTTTGGTGGCCTAGGATGATCAATGATGTAAGATCGTACATATAGGCATTTGCAGTTTGTAATCAGAACAAGTCTGATAACAGGAAACCAGCATGGTTACTCCATCAACCTACTCTGCCAGACCGACCCTAGGAGGTGATAGCCACTGATTTTATTGTGGATCTCGCCCTTTCCAAGGGTTATACCACCATTATGGTTACCATCGACCTGTTTTCCCACATGGCTCATTTCACTCCTCTGTTCAAGCTGCCTTCGGCACAAGAAATGACAGAAATTTTCGTGAACCACATCTTTCGGCTACATGGTCTTCCATCGAAAATCATCTCAGATCGTGCACCCCAATATGTCTCCAGGTTCTGGAAGCACCTATGCCAGCTGTTGGGTATTCAACATGCCTTATCATCGGGATACCATCCTCAGACCAATGGCATTACTGAAAGGGTAAACCAAACCGTTGAGCAATATTTGTGATATTTTGCATCAAAAGTCCAGGACGATTGGTCAGTGTTGATTCCAGTAGCCGAATTTGCCTACAACAACTCCGACCACTGTGCAATCAAGACAAGTCCCTTCTTTTGCAATTAAGGATTCCATCAGTCTGTTCTACCCACACTCTTGCCTCACCCCACCCTGGCTCCTTCAGTCGATTCCTGGATAGCTCGATTAGTCACAATAAACAAGGATGTAAAGGGACATCTAGGATGGACGTTAAGAAACATGCAGACGCCAGACGGCGACCTGGCCCTATCTATGCCATCGGTGATAAAGTCTGGCTTTCTTCTCGACTATTACCCAGACACCTAAGACCCAACAAATTAGCCCCTCGCTTCTAGGGACCATTCACAGTGAAGGAAATCATCAACCCTGTGGCCTTTTGACTCCAATTACCAGAATCCTGGAATAGAATTCATCCTGTTTTCTATACTTCCTTACTTAAACTATACCACTAGTCAACCAGGACAGCTCTTCGACCTCCCCCTGTTCTCGTCAACGATCAGATCGAATTTGAGGTCTCCAGGATATGTGACTCAAGATATAGGAGAGGTCGTCTTCAATACCTGGTGGAGTGGAAGGGTTATCCACCCGGTGAACGGACATGGCAACCTGTGTCCAACATGAACTCTCCCCGCCTGATGCAAAGATTCCATCTGACTCATCCAGGCAAACCTGGGGGATCGGGAGTTTAGAAGGGGGCATGCTGTCATTCCGCCCCTTCTGGACAACATGGTTCCTCAAACACTGTAGTATTGCATCCATTGTGCACCAACATGGCCGACGCTGCGGGGAAACACACGGTCTAGTCTCCGAGTAATGCCTGTTGCTTCCTTGAAAACAGACACGACCCTGCGGCTCGGCGCGTCTCAATGCTAGCTTGTCCGTGCTGTTCATACCGGCAAGTTGCATCTCTGATTCCGTCCTTTGTCCGCTTTCCCTAATCGTTTGGCTTCCTTGCGGTTAGCCTTCCCTTCCTTCCCAGTGTGTTGTTCTGTGCCGCTCCTTGCTGTCTCCGCTTCCCGGAGCCGTGCAAGTTTCTTTAATAACTTCATGGATTCTTTGTCTTCCCTCCTGGATTGTTACCCGGTCTTTCCTGAAATCCTTCCTGAAACACTGAACGCTCCAGAACATCGAATCCTTCCTCGGCAGGAGCCCAAACTCACATCTACACGTTACCTGCCTGCATACTAGCGACGGAGGAGACACGCCCCTTCCTGTACAAAACCTGAACTTCTAGAAAGAAGGAGAAATCTGCGAACACAAGAAAGAAAACCTCAAGAAACAAACAGGTTAGCCATTAGTCTGAGGACTCAGAGTGTGACAATAAGGGGGGAGCCGTGTCTGGAACATCTTGTGATTTGGGACAGGAGGAGTGGAGGTGATGCCAATACATTTAGTACAAGTTCAGGGCTGCAGCTCGTGTGCGCCAGGGCGTCTGGGTTAATGAGGAAGCTTTTTGTTTTATCAAAGCAGAGTTGGCCTCGCCAAGTTACTTTGATTGCATCTGGAACAGGAGGGTGCACATCACATGATGGTCCCAAATTTACGAACCTATTGATAAGAACCCACCAATCAGACCTGGGTTCGACAGTGACGATGTAGGGGACCATGTGTCTAGGTGAATGGGGGTAGGGTAAAAGTGGCCAATCGGTCAAGGGACTATAGAGGGGGATTACCTTGTTCTACAGGTGGTAGCCAGTGAGGGTGGTGGGATTATACTGTACTAATTATTAGGCATAGTATTGTTAACTTGGGGAATTCCCGCTATATAAACTGTAACCCTTTGAGACAAGATGAGCTCTGTGTCAGTTCGGTTCTACGTGACCAGCGGAAACCCTGGATCTGCGTGAATTTTCTGTCGGGGAAAAGTCTACAACGGAAAAGTTTGCATGAGAAATGTACGAACCACAAAAGGTTTGTATATTTCCCATGCGAACATACATTAAAAACCCCTACAACCCCCCACCCACAACACCCACAACACACCTCCACCCCAACACACCCCCACCCACACCCCCAGAATACCCCCACCCTACTTACCTTTGAAGACGCGCAGAGTCCCTGCAGCGTGAGTTCCCTTTCACTTCCGTGATCAGGAACCGCTGCCGCTGGGTCCTTTTTTTTCTTATATTTTTTTTTCAGGCAGCTGCAGGAGTTCCCCCCGCAACTGTAAAGTATAGTGAGCGGGGAGTTGCGGGGTACACCCCACAGCCCCCGTTTCTTTTTTTATTTTTATTTTATTTGGCAGGGGCTGGAGGGGTGTCACTGTAGTGAGCGGGGTGTTGCAGGGGTCACCCTCCAGACCCAAGTCCGACCCCATCGAAACACCTAAACACATACCACGAAAAAGTTTGAATTTTTGGTAGTTAGAACATTTCCTGGTGTGTGTTTTAGGTCTTTTGGTGGGGTCGGACTTTTAAAGTCAGTAATTTTGTACAATACCGGAGACCCTTTTTGCATATAATAAACGTTGCTTTTCTTTGCAAAGCGGTGCAGTGATTATTTTGCCTTCTGGATTGTTTTTATCTATCCGTATTTGGGCTACCATCCTTTCACCTTTGTGACCAATGGACAACGACAACAGGTGAGACAGATGTTCCTGGACTTCCAGAGTATCTTTTCAGTTAACTCATACGGTTGCAGGCATACAACTATTCATTCAACAACAATACCAATGGACCCTGAAGTGGCTCCCATGTTTGTGAGACCATACTGGTTGCCTCTCGTGTCTATGGAATCAATCACAGAGATGATCATAAATCTGGAATCCTATGTCCGAGCCACAGTACCTTTAAAAACCCAGTACTAGGGATCCTGAAACCAAATGGACAATTATTTTTTTAATTTTATTGTGAAAGTTTCAGCTCGACAGGCTTGCATGTAAACATACTGGCTCCCATGCTTTTATTACACATTTTCAGCTCAAAACATCAGCACAGACTTCAAATTCACAGGCCATAATTTGTTACTCATAGAGCAGCCACTTTGCTTAGGTGAGATTATGTGCCTTATTTGCATCATATTGCCTTTCTTATTAGTCATTTCTCATTTAGTGTCAATGAATCCATAAAATTTACTACAGCGTACGTCAATTTAATATTTTGGCCAGACGTTGCATGTTGCCACCAGTCTTGATTGTTCAGGGTAGCTGGAGAAAAAGTGCCTAAGTGTTGCGTCCGCCGGGTTACTAACGCAGTGCAACCAGTCATAAGATGTTCTATTGACTCAATCTAAATGCTGCAGAATCGACAAAGATTGTTCCCCGCCTCGTTAATGTGGCGACAGGTTTGCATCTCTTTGGTTTGCAGTGCATTCATACGTCGCAAAAATTGGTCGCGATGATGTCGCGATGGACAGTTGGTTAGATAACGGCTCTGCACATTTAGTTTATGAGCTCCAATTCCTGATTCCAGCATCGTGGGCATTGTCAATCGCTGATCACAATTCTGTATCCAGATCCAAAGCTCGAACTTCTTTTTAACAAGTTGTGGTCGAGAAATTAGTTCAGCTAGCGTTAAGTCTGCATGTATCAATTTGCCTAGTAGCAGCTGACACCACTCTTGCAAAAGTAAGGACTGCCTTTGGTCTGGTTTTTCCATGAATAGTTTGTAAGCTGGGGCTACTGGACTTAATTTTATTTTTCGGAGGGTCATTAAAGATTTCCACATGACACTCGTGTGCAGGGAGTTCAGTGACAGCTCATATCGTAGTTGGATCATTGTTAGGGAGAATTCTCTGTTTAGGCTGAATTTCCTAACCTAGTGAGTCCCCCAGCAGCTTTGCTGGATTTTTGGGGTTTATTTTTTGCTCCTGCCAAGAGTGAGACTCTTTTAACCTCACTCTTCGGCATGATTTGAGTGTGTTTCTTTGACTCTAGATGTGTTTAATGGGCTATGGGGTCTTTTACTCCGTAGGGCTTCATGTGTTTTTGTAATGTGTGTTTCACAGCACCCTCAGTGCAGTAACACAGGGGTGTCATAGTGACCCCCCAGTATAGACTCCATACCCTGGGACTGACTACTGTCTCTCAGTGCATGTAAAGTCACCATTGACTTTACTGGTCTTGAATTCTGAACAGAACCAGTACAAACCATCATATTGTGGATGTACTGGCTGGGGCAATTCGATTGCCCCTGGGTCTGTTAGTCGAGGGGGCACGTCTCCGTCCCCCTGATTGAGTTTTGGCTGGTGGCAGTGGATACTACTTTTTATATTCAATCGCGACTATTTCTCTATGGGATTTTCCCATTGTTCGAGGCTACTATCTTTATTTATTTAATTACGATAGCCTTGAACATACTATTATTATTAATTCTCCGGTTGGTATTTTTTGCCAAAACTCGGTTCAAAAATGGCGTTTGTGTTCTCTTCTGTGACTCCAAACCAAGTCGAGCCCTTTGTTTCACTTTTTTGGCGGGCTTCTCCACAGAAGCCCTCCAAAGTGGTGCCACTCTGTCTGGGGTACTTAGGAGGGGTGGAGGGGGATTTAGGGACCCTGGACTGAGTTGCCTAGGCAACTCAAGTCGCACTCCGTCCTGATTGGCCCAAGTGGTGAGCCGGCCGGCTCACCACTTAGCATGTTTGAGTGACAGCTAGGCTGAGTGAATGGGGTTTTTCTGCATAAAAGCAGGGCTTTGGGGACTGGAACTTCAGAAGTCGCCACAGGACCTAAGAATCCGATGAGGGAGAAGCTGAGCCGACCTGCCACGACGACACCACCAGTGGAGCCCTGCTGGACCGTCTCACCACTTTTCCCAACGACAGAGGAGATCTCCCGCCGGAGAGTCTTCTTCCTTTGACTGGTGGGGATAACCAGTTTCACTGTCTTTTCGCCTTCCCGACGTATCTCGTGGCCGCCTTGCCTGTGCCAAGCACCCCGGCAAACGGAATACAAAGTTTTAACACGACCGCGAAATAAAGGGTAATACCTTTAACCGGAAAACTCTGCGGCTGGTTTGTTCCCTGGCAGTGCAACGACCTTCATCTTTCCTCCAAGTCGAGATCTTCTCTTCCCCTGGACGACGACGAGACTTGTACCCACTGCCAGGAACAACTGCCACCGCTGGAGGATCCTTCCCACTTAAGGTACCGTGTCCCGCCTGGCTTGCCTTGCCACCGACTGTACGGGGTAGATTTAGCCCCTGGCTTTCGAAACCTAGGTTAGCCTGGGACACCCCTGGCTAAACTTTTCTGAGCCTCTCTAAACTCTTTTCGAACCTTATGCAAGACTTGCTAAGCCTAGTGTAACTATGTGATCCTGGGCGCATTTGTGCTCTGCTCTCTCTAAGAGTGGGCCCAGCCTATGGACTTTGGCTCACAAGTGACCTTTGCTCTTCTGCCTTGCTAATAGTGTTCCTAAATCTTAGAGTGGTGTACCTTTCCATATTCTGTCTTTTTCCCTCCCTTTTTCATAAACTTATTGGAGTGCCATCTATAGTTAAGCGCTCACCTCTGTATGGAAATAAGTGGTGTTAACTAAGACTTATCTGATAAGGAATAAGGGTTGTATATATTATAATAGTAACTGTGTTTAGAGTGTTTTACAATAAGAGTGCTGGAGTGTTTCAAACAGTGTGTTTTTAAATAAATAATTATATACTTTGATACCAAAGCTCTGGTCAGTGTTTGCTTGTATTATTGTGCCTGAGTGCCTATTGTGTATACTTTACATACTGCCTAACTCTTCTTGAGGGAAGTCTGACTGCTCAGCCACAGCTACCAGGTAAATCTGGGTGGTACAGACTGCTACCAAGTGGGTTTACTGCCAACACCTGTAGTCCTAAATCTTTTGCAGTGTTCCCAAAGGGAACTGCACAGGTTTCTGCCTAACAATCATTGAGGTATAAGAAGGTAATTTCAATACTCTTCGCCAAAAGAGACCTTCCAACTTCTGCCAAAACTGTGTTTCAATATTCCATCCAGATTCTGATCCAAATGTATTTGCCGGTATAACTTTTTTGCAATAAAAAGTAATAATCGGTGTTAGGCTAAATTTGCCATGTGATTTATATAATTTGAGACCTTGAATGCTGAATTGAGTCATTTTGTTAATCAAATCCGCCTTCCAGTTTTTTTCATTTATTGAAGTATTGAACATTATGCCCAGATATTTGATGGAATTTGTTGAACTTAATGGTATTCCATTAAAGTACCATTTGTGTGATCTCTGCTTTTTTGAGGTCCCAGCACCAATTGACATAATTTTTGTTTTGTCAGAATTCAAGTCTAGTTTGTTTGTTGTCAAGTACTCTTGTAACTTGTTTAAAAGCCATTGCCGGCCAATCTCTGTTGAGTCTATTAGGACCACATCATCTGCATAAATGATACACTGAATTTCTGTGTTATTTATTTTTGGTGAAAAGCAGCGTACAAGCTCTAGATGCTTAGGCAGGTCGGAAATTGACAATTTAAATAACTCAGCTGCCAATGGGCAACTTTGTTTGACGCCTCTGTTAATAGGTACACTCTTTGATAGCTCGCCCTGATGGTTCAAGCGAATTCGGATCGATGTCTCAGTGTGCAATGCTTTTATTGGAGCAATCAAGTCTGGTGGGCATTTCCATGCAACCATTTTGTTCCATAGTAGTTTGCGATTGACACTATCAAAAGCGCCACGCAAATCAATAAATGCCAGATGTATTTTCTTCTTGGCTTTCAAGGTTTCAAGTTTCAAGACGTTAAGTATCAGTAGATCTGCATCCACTCCGATGCCCTTGGTGAATCCGGTTTGTCGGATGTCGCAGATCTGTTCACTCAATGTCCAAGAGACCAGTCTTCGTCGTAAGAAAGATGCAAAGATTTTGCCAGTAGTGTCTAAAAGGGCAATCGGGCGATAGTTGTTTGGATCAGCCCGATTGCCCTTTTTGTGGATTGGTACAATTATGGCTTCTCGCCAAGAGTCTGGTATTTCCATTTGGACAGATAATCGCCAAAAAAGTGTCTCGATTAGGACAGCCCTTTCGACAGTGTTCTTTTTTAACATTACATTCGAGATCATGTCGGGGCCCGCTGCACGGGAACTTTTTAGATCTCTTATAGCAAGTTCAATGTCAGTCGATGAGATTTGCATGCCCCAAGTTGTCGTGTTAATCTGTCTCTCTTTGATGGACTCCTTCATAGGCTTCAAAAACGTTTTTGCAAAGTGTGCTTCCCACCTTGAAGCGTCGATTTCATGCACTACAGAAGATCGATGTTGCACATCTCCTGAATTTAATATTTTCCAGACTTCATAGGAATTCAATGTAATCAGATGTTTCAAGAAGATTTCGGCTTGGTCCTGCTCGATGATCATTCTTTGCGATCTTAGCCAATTTCTATATTTTGATCTTCGTTCACCAATGGCAGCTTTTATATCATTTGCACTCAATTTCTAGGCTCCTGCTCTTTTTATCAGTCAAATGTCTCTTCGCATCATTCTCTTGGCATTTGTAATTTGCATGGTGTAACAATGTTTGTGTTGAGTTCCGAATGTTGTGTTAGATGATTTCTTACAACTGTAGTTTGAAAGTAACGGCACATAATCAACTGTTGACCCATTAGGCTGATTTAATAGTTGTTGATTCATAAGTCGAATTTGAGGAGCATTTATACGCAGTCGGTTTCCACTTGCATTGACCATCACTGGAACACAATATTTCTTGGTTTTCTCTAGCAATTCAATCGCACAGAAAAATTGTAGCAGCTTGTGATCACTATTCTGCATTTCACAAATTTCGAGAGAAAGATCCTGTTCAAAGAGATTTCGGGAGACCCAGAAATAGTCAATTATAGACTGTGAATTCTTGTTTGACCAGGTTGCCTGTGGAGGTTGGTCACCTTTCACTTGCCCATTTACCATTGAACAGTTACGAATTTTGAGTGCACTTCTCCATATGTGATTTTTTACTGTTTCCTCATCTTTGACTAGTGGTCGAAACGACTGGGTTGATTGGTTTAGCTTAAACCAGGTGCAATTTAGATCCCCACAAAATATGATAGAAAGATTCTTGAATCCAAATGGACAATGGAGATTTTGTGCTGACGTGAGGGAGTTCAATAAACCAGTCCACATGTCAAGGTGGCCTCTTTTTTATTTTGACCATGGACTGGTACTGATCCAAGTTTCAAAGGTGTGCTTAGTCCTTGACTTAGAGCATATCTGTGTAAGCTTGCCTTTACCTCGTGGTGAAAAATCATATCCGTAAGCCCTTAGGGTACATCAGTTCAGGAAATTAGTTCAATATTTTCCTTCACAAGTCCATGCCTGGTTTGAGTAAAAGAGGATCATTAGCCTGTGGGGATGACCTGTTGATCAAATGCTCAACTGCAGAAGAACATCTAGTAGAAATCAGATATGTTCTTACCCAGTTGCAAAAAGCTTGTGTGAAATAATCTTTCCAGAAAGCGTAATGGTGAAAAACTAGTGTGAACTTTCTTGGACGTGAAATAACAGCTGAGGGTCTCAATCTCTAGAAAAAGAAGATTGAGGTCTTGCTAAAATTAAAGAACCCTACAACTCTGTGTGAGTTCCGATGCCACCTTGGACTAACTAATTATAGTTCAAAAATTGGTTGAGGATCATGCAGAGATCACATAACCTTTGGTCCACTTATTAAAGGCTGGATTAAAGTGGCAGGGCGGTGAAGCCCAATCCGAGGCAGTAAAACAACTGCAGAGAAACCTGTCACAAGCTCCATGTTTGGCTTACCCTATCAAGAATACTGAGTTTTTCTTCGAAACTGGTTCCTCACATACCTGCTTGATGGCAAACAGGTGCCAAAAAAACATGACAAATTCAACAAGGTAATCTCCTACGCAAGCAAGACATTATTCGACCTAGAAGTAAAATTCAATGATTGCGTGAAAACATTTCTGGCAACGGTGTGGGCGTTAAAATAATACCGCCCATTTATCCAAGGGGAGCATATCATAGTGGAGACCTGCCACCAACCGTAACAATATTTGAAAAGTGATAGAATAGGCGCTAGGAATGTCTATAATTCAAGAATTGGATTCTGTCAGTACAGCCTTTTCCTGTCAAGGTCTGGTATGGTCAAAATAACAAGAACCTTATAGCTCAGGTATTGGCAGACTTATATAATTGTGCTGAAGAACACTGCCTTGAGGATGAAAATCTAATAACCACTGATAATATGGAGGCATAGCTGGCATCCCCGCACCAGGTATATGTTAAAGCACTGTCCATCCGAAGAACCGGCTCGTTCCTCTGGCAGTGCTGGTGCCTTCCAAGACGCATTGGATAGCAGCGCCACACGCAATCTGCTGTTTTTCCAAGATGGCGCTGCCTTCTGTCTCGCTCTGCCACTGTGGCGCTATAACTCCTCGGAATTCCTGGAATACGCAAGTCGCAACACAGGTAATTCCTGCGGACACTCTTTGTGTACAATTCCATCCCTGTACTAGCTTTCCTGCCAATTTCCTTGTTCCTTCTGTCCTGCTGGTTCCTGCTCCCTATCTTCTAGTAATACCTGGACGCTGTCGACTCTCATTCCTCCAGTTCTTGCTACTCAGCTGGATACCAGATTGCCTGCATATTCACCACTGGTAAATCCTGTTGCTCTGCAACAACATCTTGGACACCTGCCTTTTTCTTCTGGACCTTCGCGGTCACTGCTACCATTGGGCAGGAGGGGGTTGTGCTGAGTCTCCTACAGGACCTAGGTGGTTGTGCCACGATTGTCCCCACTGCAAGATTCATGCCAGATACCCTAGGCGGGAAGTGGAGATTTATTAATATTGGAGCGCTATCAATTGTGACCGTAAATGAAGAAAACACTTGTCAGGTGATACCCACAGTTTATGTGTATAGGCGTTCTTATCATATTACTAAAGACTGAGAGAAAGAATTGGTTGCTGGCATCAGGAACGCGTGGGTGAATGATCTTCCCGAACCCTATGCTGGTTACAAAATAGGTCCCTGAAGTAGTCAGGTGGCAGAGCTAATGGCAATTTTCCAAGCTGCACTACACTACTAACTCACAGAACAGGTTATTATCACTGATTCTGGTTATGTGTGAAATGGGTTTTTGGAACACCTGATTAATTGGAAAAATAGAGGCTTGCTTTCTACATCTAATAAGCTGTTAAAACATTCTATATTTATCCAGACTATTGATGATCTGGTTCGCATTCATTGTCATCTGATGATGTTTTGGATTTTTTATTAAATAATAAAACGATGCAGGTAGAACCATCTCTGATTCCCCTTTCAAAAGCTTCATGCCATAAGCATAGTGTGTATTAGTGCCTTGCTGCGCCAATATCCTGATTCACAGCGCCTAATCTATTGGGGGCACAGAGCAGGTTCAGAGGCCACTGGTGCCCTCTTGACCTCTGCAGTAACACCCAAATCTCTGCAGCACAGGGGCTGCATTTCAGATATTAACCTGTGTTCCAAAACCAACATAACCCTGAAGATGTCGTCCCAGTGGCACATAAAACAGTCAATATAAGCCATTCCCGAGTTAGGAAATGGTGGCCAGCAGCTTTCAGAGTTATTGCGGAGGAAGCATAGCTTAAGGGCCAACGCGTTTGTCTTGGAAGCAAGACAAGGCAGTGCAACACAGGTTTGAATCCCGACCCCGCGTTTAGAAACCACTTGTTTGTATCAAGCGTGTTATAAAAGAACAATTATAATAAATCCCAGACACATTAAATTGATTTTGCACATGTGACAACCCTAGGGCCCATTTCAGCTGTGGGCGGATTATGTGTATTGCTCACAGACAAGGGACACTCCTGTCCACTGACAGGGCTAGCCTTGGAGGATTGCTTCTGTTTGTTCCTTTGTAAAGGGAAGGTTACATCCTTCCCCCAGGACAGACACTCCACAGGACGCTGGCCTGGGATCAGAAACTAAGGGGCACACCCATTCACATAGAGACAGGCTTCACACCAGGGGGCTGCCTTTCTAAAGGCCTTTGATCCTAATGAGAACGAAGGGGGAAGGTGGGCAGGATGAGCCAGAGAGGGATCTGCACAGTTTTTAGAGGGTTCTGACAGTTTATCTCTTTCTTTCCCTCTTTCCTGTCCCTTCAACTTTCTCTGGAGCAAAGTGTGCTCTTGCAGCTTGAAGCATCTCTTGTGCCAGATGGAATTACCAATATAAATCTCCGACTAAATGACTTGACAGACTGATGCTTGCACACTCACACACAAACTTGATTACACAGGGGTGTTTTACCCCAACATGCATCATCTATGACATCATTCTACGTGGCAAACTATAAAACCTATTAGCGGGAGCGATTGGATTAGGGGAACCTTTCTACTTATAGAAAGTATATGGGTTAGTACTTCATTGGCTGTCTCTTATCTGTAAGACAACCCTCAAACTACCACTTAATGCATATAATACTGATTATAGCAAAAAAAATGGCAGCAAATTGGTCTATGCAACATTGTATAGCAGCCCCAGGGACCCACTGATTGGTTGCATTCTCACCCAACCTTGGACTTTCGGCTCGGCTAGCAGTACGTAAGGAAACCGAAACCCAGGTGCTTGGATCACGTCAGATTACTCCCTACTTTCCCTCCCAATTAGTCCATCACCTCTCATCATTCCGGCCATGAGCCAAAGATTCCTGTCTGTAGTTCACCTTGTAGCCTGTTCTCTGTTCTCCGACACTGAAGGGAGTGAAAGCACATCACCATCTTCATTCGAGGCTTAATGAATAGCCCTTGTTTTCGACTTCTGAATTACGTGTGAAGAGACCACAAATGTGTCCATTTCAGCCTCTTATTTACTGCTATTTGATTTAATTATACTGGGTGTCATTGCTTCTCTTAGCCTTGTATAGACATATGCACTTTTAATTGTTCAATACTCTTGTAAATGATTTCTTCTTCATTAATCTTAGAGAAATATGTCTAACGTCCATGACTCATCTGTCTGCCTCCCTTTCTAGTTTATAGCTATTCCTTAAAAGTAGCCTCCTTGATCCCAAGCCAACATCAACTCCTCTTTGTTTTGCACACAAGCTGTTTTTCCAGCGTCTCCTGACTCTTCAACCCTGGTCTGGTTCTGAGGTAGCTGAATCTTTGCATGAGCCAGCGTCCATTTTCCAATAATGGCCATCCTACCCACGTTATATATTACGCTATAGAAAGCTTCTATGTATTTTTTCTACCTTGAGTTACTGCATATTTACACTTATTGGTCAGCAAGTGACTTTATTCTTCTTTTCATGATTACTTTATCGTTTCATACATGTTTCTCTTGTCGCGTCAGTTACATCGTCACTCTTCAGTATTTTTATATCATTTCAGCATTGTCAGAATCCGTCTTGATATGTTGCCCTCGTAGTGTAGGCGACAAATTCTGCCTACCAATATACCCCTCTGTATGGATATAAACCAAATACAAAGGAGTCTATTCTTTGGGAGACCGGATTGGACAGCAGGCAGGATGAAACCGGACCGGAATGCAGGACCAATTGGAACTGGACTGGACGGTGATGTATCTAACCTTACAAGGGAAACCCAAGATTAATGGACAAACAATGGCAAAACTGGAAATCAAACAAGAACACTCCTAGACACTGACCTAAGATCACTTAGGAAAAACACACGGATCATATGAGGTCGAAATAATATGAGCCCTCTTCCAGAAATGGAGAGATGAACCTATAGAGTTATAGAATAAAGTCTGATTAGTCTAGGAAACAGACAAGTATACTGATAAAGGCAGAAAAGGAGAATTTAGAAGACCTTACCATAAATTCAGTTTCAGCACTTCTTAGTACGGAGCAAATTAAATATCCAATCAGCCAAAAGGTATTCAGGGAAAATGTGCTGTTCCTGATGAAACGCGAACGTCTATGGCCAGGAAGTCCCACTATGTCCAACCTGACGGAACGAGGATGCTCCACGCTTCCCAATTGAGTACCAAGGCAGTCTCTAGTCCGTACCGGTAGGGAAGGTAGAGTAAAACCTTAAGGCTGATGGTGATGATCAGCAGTCGAATCCAGATGATAGTTCAGCGTTCCGGAAAATCAGCACGTAACAGTCCGTTGTTAGATTTCCAGGTCTTTTTTCCAATGTGGGCAGTGAAAGCAATCCAGAAGGAGTAGGCAAAAGAGAGAACGTGAGGAAAATCCGAGTCGGCAACGTTTCGGGCAATAAGACAGTCCAAGGAGGAGGCGTAGCAGTTCCATAAGACAATCCAAGGTCAAAAATGGTTCAGGCAGTTCAGCGAGTTGTGGGTAACAAGGCAGACAAGGGCACAAGAATATAGATCAATCCAGGAAACGTAGCAAGAATATTCAGGAAACCAGAAAATCAGGAGAGACGAAGGTAGCATAACTTCACAAAATCAGAAGCACAGAGAATTAACAAAGAGGAACTTAAGAAGACATTCACATGACCGGCAGTACGCGACTTCGTAGCTATGTTAATGGGAGCGTCCTAATCTCCAAGGCAACTGCCATCGTTTCTTAAAGGAGACATAATGTTTACTTGCAGATGCAGTTGGGAATCGTGCAAAGTAAAATGTAAAACGTGATGTAAGGCATCTGCGTTCATTACGCATCAAAAAACATTTTGGCTGAATGCTAATATTACGGGAACGAGGGCCATTATTTCCTGATGTTTGAACAACAGAATCGGAATTCTTCACTGTATTCCTGACAAGCATGGCTTCATATACCTTCATTATGACTTCGCTCTGCCCATGTCATGTTTCACAAAGCACTCTATGATGTCCAATGCTGCGTGCTGACATCCTTCCATGCGGCATCCTTCCACACTTTCAGTGCGAGAGTACATTTGATACAGTTGTCTGAGTGCATATTGTCTCTCATACACTGAATGAGGTATAAGCATAACACATGGAACCTCACACAGGGCCCTTCCCCTGCTATTCCAGTATGACAGCGGTGAGGGGGTGGGAGTTACAGAAAATGCATCCACCTGCTCCTCTACAAAAGCATGTTTGGT
The DNA here is from genome assembly GCF_040938575.1 of Ambystoma mexicanum. Classification (NCBI taxonomy): domain Eukaryota; kingdom Metazoa; phylum Chordata; class Amphibia; order Caudata; family Ambystomatidae; genus Ambystoma; species Ambystoma mexicanum. The sequence goes on along the minus strand of NC_090928.1, from coordinate 942,668,007 downwards.
GTGACATTGTAAGGGAAATGTCTACTCATTGTAAGAGCAGGGATTGGACCCCTAAAGCAGACTATCTTTAGTCCAATCACCTGGGGAATTTTGCCTATAAAAGAAGGGGTCTCCCACCACTTCTCTGAATAATAATCATCTGGACTCATATTGAACCATCCTGAAGATTTCACTGTACCAGTGAAGGGATGACTAAGATGTGGGAAATATTAAGAGTGTAAAGAAAACTCCACATTGCTTACCGCCTAACATCAAGTGGGTGTGTAGAAATATATAACAAAACAATTGAGAGTATCTTGAAGATTGTGGATGATTCTGTACCAAGTTGGGATCTGTGATTACTGCTTGTCCTGATGGACCCGAGATCTACATCTTCTTCTGCCACCAAGATGTCTCAATTTTAATTACTGACTTGACAAAAATGGTATTACCTCAATACCTGCTTAACCAAACTCAGGTGCAGACGTTGAAAAATTCTTCAACTACTCATGGATACATTGAGAATTTGAGGAAACACCTACAGTATGCCTTTGTATATGCCCAACTCAATCTGGAGAAGTCTGCTGAAGGGATGAGGACATATATGACCTCAAACAATAAAGCGGGAGCACAAGGTAGGTGACAGTGTTTACCTTTATAATATAATTTTCAAAATAACCGGGCCATGGATTCAAAGTTTTTACCTTCTTGTCACTGGGAATTTGAGATCATAAATAAGATCTTCCCTGTCACCTATAAGATCCAAATCCGAGCAAAAATTGGCCCATATCAATGAACTGAAAAGCTGTCATCCTCCACCAGCCTTAAGAATGATTGAGGTGTCATCTGAAGTTAGAGCTGAGAAAAGTCCTGAAAAATAAAACCTGGAGAACATGAAAAGGAATAACAAGAAAAATGAACATGCAAGTAACACAATTAGAGTGCAAGAGAATGACTGGATGAAAAAAAGGATGGAATGTACTTGTTTTTTTGTAAAATAAATTGTCTATGTGTTACTAAACCAACCTTTGTACCCCTCTTTGTAGTTCACTAATTGAGAATTGTTTACAGGGCCTGTGGGATGGGGAACGATACTTCCAACAAAAATTGGAGAGTGGAGAAGATCCAGAGAAGATAACCCTCTTTTAATCCCCCAAAAATATTAAAAGACTATTTCAAAAGACTCATCCAACGTCGACCAGAAAGAATCCCGAAAAAGAGAGACATTACCTTGTCCTCCCCTTTTGCTGCTGCAATGAGTAAGAGAAAGGGCGATGGCTCTGTAGAGAAATGTATACTGATGAAAAGTATGCAGAGAAATAAAAGCGCCAGTTTAAAAACAAACATGTTAGCTGCAGTCTGGTCACAGCACCTGAACAATTACGTGTGCAAGGAAATGTGCAATGGTTTCAGCCCATCTACATTATTTCACAAAGCACAGAAAGAAATTGTTGCGTAAAAGAAAGAATCTGGCAAGTTCTTATTACAATAGAGAACTGTCCAATCTGAAATTAAAAGCTCAGCATGCCACAGGAAAGGCAAAAAATAAATGTGGGCCTTGCATTGTGTCTGTTTCACTTTACAGGCCTGAAAATCAGCTTTGAATAAAGAAACACACATAGACAGTGAAGATATGTCTTTGTGAAACAACTTTGATGACTAAGAAAAAGTTATAATGTTGTTCAGCTTTAGGTGACAATTACAACCTGGAAAAAAGTGGACTTTTAAAATGTTACATGTTGTGAATCAAGCAACAGCTTTGGGCTTATGAATCATATGGTATTTAAATCCACAACCCTGAGCAACACACCAACATGACTGAGGGGGTGACTTACTTCCAGAGAAGGAAATAACACTCAGGCCCTGGGGCTGGACTGCTACAAAGCTTGGACACTTGCTTTTGTTTTGGGTACCGGTTTTGCCTGCAATGAAAACAAATGCCACCCGTTTACAACTCCCATCTGTTTCTGAGCTTAGGCTAAACTCTTTAAGTATAGTCTGAAAGGGGGTCTATAGTGGGCCCTCCACCACGTAATCAGATTCTATCATCAGCCCCGCTGCTTCCAGGAGGAAATACATAACACATGTCAAGACTGAAATTCTGCCTTAAGTAATAGGGAGTGGCTGTAATCACTGCAGGGGGGACTGTGTCGCAAAGAGCCCTGACAGATTTGCACATAAAAGTAAATACCAAAACCTGTTACTGCAGTCATAAATGGCCCAGCTCCCTGGTTTTCACAAGGAACTGGTATAATTTGGCTGTCTTAGGCCAGGAACTGGGGATATATGTAATACTGTGTAAATAAGAAAAAAATTTGCCATTTTAATTGCATTGGAAATCACATTGTAAATTCTGACCAAAGGTCCTAGTAATTTAATTTAAAACATGTTCAGCTTGAAAAGCCCTATTAGCTGAATACAAAACTATTATTTGTATATTATGGTAATTATTAAAATTCGGCAAATGTGTATAGTTTCACGGAGAAATGGCGCACACCAGTGATTTATATATCCTAGCATCTGTGCTGGAGAGCCCGTTATTCTGATCTGGAAATGGAATTTGTGGGTAAAAGTATCACAGCAAAAAAGAAATAAATGTGTGGCTTGCACATCGAATGTCGTGCCAACATCATCCTAGCATCATTTATTTCTACTGAGTGAGTGCAATCGGATAAACCAGTTAGCAACATGATCACATGTGTGGAATATGGTGTTGTAGAAAGTTACAATTGTTAAATGGCAAAATCTTTAAAATGACATCACATCAAATGGGAGTGAAACTGGGTTTGTAAGTTACTCCCATCAGTCTGTCTTCCTCATTAATGTGACCAATGAATATGGAGGGGTTGGTTTAATGTGATCTCATTTTTGGAACACTGTCCATTCACATACATTGATCAATTAGGTTAGTGAAATGATACACACCTGTGATTTCTGCTCTATAAACCTTCAAACCCATAGATTCTGGCAACAGATGCTCGCTCACTCCCTCACTGATGATTGGAAGAAGGAGAGAAAGAAGAATTGATAACAACAGAAAGGATAATGGAATAGATTGCTTTCCTTAGGGCCTATTTTGGATTACAAGCAGAGCACTGTAAGTGAGGCCTACCTGGAGTTGATGTCCTAGGCTTTCTTCAGTGGAAGAGTGGAAGAGACAGCGGACAGGCTGTGGAGGGAAGCTGGCCCCATCTTGCTGGCTGTGAGACAGCCAAAAGAAATTCATATGTAGGTAAAAGATAAAGGGAAATAATCCTCAGGGGATCAATACAATAAATCGAAATAGATTAAACCTGGCCCCCGTCATTTGCAAATGCTGAGGATTGGATTATATAAATTGATTGTGCATCCTGAGAAATTGGGGAAAGTGTATGGGCTTCTGAAATTATATATTTGATAGAATAGTTGATTTAGTGTGTATACCAGGAGATCCTCACTCCTTCTCTGTGTGAAGAAATCTGGCACAGAATAAGTATTTTGGGAGTCAAAAGGACATCTCACTGGGTGCATACCTACAGAAATTAAGTAATCAAAGTCATTCCATGGGGCACCACCAAGCAGAATCCTGTTATTGGTTCTGAATTGCTCAAGACAAAAGGTAAAGGGCAATTATTCGCTAGCCGTTTCCAGCCTTTCAGTTGTCCATTATAAATGAGAAATGTACATCTTTCACATTAATGAAATAGAAACACCACTGTAGGAAATTTAGCAAACGTACACGTTGAACATACATTTTCCTTTTTACAAGCGATTTACATGCAAGAGGGTCAAGTAGCCTATTTTTTAAATTGAGTAAGCTAGAAGGCTTGAATGTGACATATCTATGGAGTAAGGGAAGGTATCTATTTTCAATGAAGCGCAGGTAGAGAGATGTAGACAGGCAGGGATGTTGTGATTTAATTTGGTTTTTAGCAAATGAAAGCGTTATGCTGGACTATCAGGCGTTTTCAATCCAATCCATGGTGCAAGTAAACATGGATTATGCCGATGGGTATGTGTGTTGTAAAAGTCCACATTCATGTAAATGTAGTATAGAAATCTGAGGAAACTAATTATTTATATTCTATTAGTTAATAGGCCTTCTGTACAATCCTGTGAGTTTTTTTGTCCCAAAACGGGAGGGATTCTTTAGGGAATCAATATTGTTAAATTGGGGGTCCCTGCATTACCCCTTTAAGACTGGGTGATTTGGTTTCTTACCCATTTGGCTTGCAAGGTAAATACAAGGAAGCATGGACTGCAATAAAGGGTGACAGCAGGAGTGCAAGAAAGGTTGTCTTATGCTACTGTGTAGCAAAGGGAGTCCCTCCCTCACAGGAAAAGGAACAGCACCAACAGCATGGTGGGCATGCGCCGGGGAAACCCGCAGGATGCTACTTCTAGCTGCAAGGCGAGGAACCTGGGAACGCCAGTCCTGCCGAAGTAAAGCAGAGAAGAACCCAGCAACAAGCAGTGGGTTAGCGGTCCACCGAAGCGACTACCAGACGTGGTGCCTCCAGATTGGGAAGAAGCGCTGATAAGAGTACAACCGCGTACATCGACACCAGGTTCGCATCACAGAACCCCATCAGACCAAGACACAGAAGCCCCAGAGGAGCGTCGGTGCTGGAGGAAATGTATGCAAATGCAACCCTCACATGGGTGGGGGGTGGTGAGGCCACAATAGAGCCCCGGTCGGACTAACGTGTCCAATGCTCCATGATGTGGTAAAGCAATTGGCATAATAGGGGCTGTGAGAGCCATAAGCCCACAAGTTGCTGAAAATCCAAATATCTCACCCGGGGCTCCTAAGCACTTGCTATCCAAGGAGATGTGAGAGCCATAAGCCTATTAAGGGCTGACAATACAAATAGCCCATCCAGGGTGGAAACACTTGACACAAAAAGTACTGGGAGAGCCATAAATCTGTTAGGGGCTGAGAAGACAAACACCCCACCTGGGAGTGATGCAATTGACACATGAAGTGCTGTGTGAGCCACAAACCCATGAGGGTCTGAGAATCCCAATACCCCAGGAAAGAGTGTAAAACAGACACATGAATGTTTGCGAGAGACTGAACCCACAAAGAACTGAGACACCATATATCCCACATGGGGGTGCAGATAGGGATATCCGTAAGGCGGGGAAAGCCCCAGGCCAGGCGGGGATTCCGAACATCCTAACAAGGTTTCCAGCACTGTTAGACAGAACTTTATTCTCTCTTGTTTTGAACTTTAAAGACTGGTATCGAGTCTGAAGAGACAGTGTGGAACTCATGATTAGAGGTAGGAAAACCAGCCACCTCTATTACATTTCAAGGGGGAAACCGCACCTGTTGTCCTTCAAATTCATGTTGTTTCTTTGTATAGTGGTAGGATAGCTCCTAGGCTAGTTAGGTTTGGCCCAAGGACAGTTTTCATTGTATGGCATTCTGACAATTTCCCACTTGTTGGATTTTTAGAACAGGGACACCCCTTAGAGATAGAGTTTAGAGGAGGCATTATTTGATTTTGAGTAAAGAAGCAGTCTATCAATATGTCACTTGGTCTGTCTCCTGTCTCCTATCTGTGACCTACCACAATGGCTTGATCCTTTTCTGTATATATGACTAGTAGCTTCAACATGCTTATCGCAGTAATGCATCCCATGCCGTGAACAGCCATGAGCATAATGTGTTCCCACCACTTCTCAAGCTCTCTCCTACTTGCCCTTTTGAAGTTCTTTCATTGCCTAGTGGTGTGTAGAAGTGGTGTGTAAAGGGACAGTCCCGCACGCCCCTCATGCTGAGCCTGAATTCTCTTCCATTTGAACATGAATGTTGAGGCATCTGCTTGGCGAGTGTTTAATTAACTTGAGTATCCCACAATGGAGACCCTATTACTGACTTGTAGCATTGGTTTTATGGTGTAATAATCATAAAAGGTTATATCCAGCTCTCCCATCATGCTTTGCAAGACGTGGTTTCCCTTTTCAAAAGTGAAAATGACTACCATAGGCTGTTCTTTTTTTTAGCCATGATAGCAAATATGGGGTCTTACGTGGCAGCGGATTTAAACTAAAGTAAAAAAAATTCTAGGATCCTCCATGGATTACTAGAGATGATACACATAGGCACAGTTATAAATACAGGTATACCATTGTTATTGATAATTAACTTGTTATAAACCTTATTTTACAAGCTATTGTACGTCTGCCCATTGCATTATTGACTTTTACATTTTTTTGATGTTTCAGCCTCAGAAAAATATTATGAGCCAGCCTTTAGCAGTTTCGTTATTGCAAACACAGGATGGGTTAAGACAACCACAGTTGGCAAGTCATCTCTGCAGTCCATCATGTTCAGGTCAGGACAATGTTAGGTTTATCTCTGCTTTTGTTAAATGCAACACAAATGTATGTTATTTGCACATTCCTCAATTCAAAGAAACATGTTTGATATTACCATAAACCTCCTAACATGACTCAAAGTCCAGGTAGCATTGTCCAGGGGATCCTTCTCCTCAAGAAGCCACTGGTCCAATTAAATACAACTCTTGTTTGAGAGTGTCCATAGTTCTACTTTTGTTCCTGACTATAGAACCTAGATATAGTGACTGAGTAGAACAGGGTTTACTTTAATCTCGCCTGGGTATTGGCAGACACATGCACAGCCCATTTACTCTCTGCTGAGCAGGTGTAATTCTCATGGCAATATTGTCAGGTTAGGAGATCTCTGGCATTGGCACTTACTGCTTGTGCTATGTGTGTTCCCCGTTGTTCTCAGGCATGGGAAATAAATCATTGCTTTGTCACTTTAGGAACTCCTAGAACCTATAACATGACAGACTGTGGGGCCACCCTACCTCTTTGCCATGGGACCCCCACTGATCACTCCTCTGATTGCTCTCCTTCAAACTCTATAAGACATTACTCATCAGTTGATAAGACAAACAAAGCAGCCAATTGACAGGAGGCCAGACAGTGTGAATTGATGGAAAGGTGACATGTAGCGCTACAGAAAACACCTAACAATTGAAATACATAAATATGCATATTTCTGTTACAGATTTGCACAATTGGGCCACATAGCTTCTTCAGATATTGTGAAATTGTACCCAAAATTTAATTATTTTAATTATCTTGGTCAAAGGTGTCATTTTTGTATTGTGAAATTTGTAGAAACACATCCACAAATAATTGTTTTTTCAAGATTACAAATTGCAGCATTTGCTGGAAAAATATTGTGTGACATGGGGCCTCATTACGAGGCTTGTGCTCCGTAATGAAGGGTGCCGGTACGGGACCCGCACCGTTCATTACGGGATGCCTGATTACGAGGTCCCCTAGCGTGACCCGGAACAGAAGTCTGGTAAAACCAGACGTCCTTTCCAGGTCCTGTGAGGGGACCAAGGAGCTAATAACGGGCCCGTTATTAATGGGCCCGTTATTAGCTCCATCCCCATTCCCATTGAGCCCTATGGGGGCTCAAATGGGGATGGGTTTATCCAATGAGGACTTACCGGGTCCTCGAAGGTTGGAATAGCCCGGTAAGTCCTCATTGGAGGAACCCGGTACTGGAGCCCGGTATGGAGGCAGCCTTGCCCTTATTAAGGGCATGGCTGCCTCCATACTCGTAATGAGGCCCATGGGCTTTTTTGGGCTAATAGTCCACAAACCAATAATGCCACCTTCATATGGAATTTGTTGGAAAATACACTCCAAAAGGTTCTTCTCTATATAGATGGCCAAAATAAAACAATGAGCCAAGGTTTTCGTAGTTGATCGTTTTTGTCATACAAATCTTATAGAATTTTTAAATTAAGACTTCCATTTCATAGTTTTAAGCTATTAATCAAAACATTTTTTACATATCTGCTAACTTGTATAACTTTAGTAAAAGTGGGGATTACTTAGAAAACCACTTTAAAATAATTGCAAACTCTTATTTACCCACTGTGTCCAACTTATCCTCATACACTAATTACTAAGTATTTTCATTTTTATTAATATTTTCATTTTTATTAACATTTTGTATGTACATGAAGTACCCGGCCTATTATATGCCGATCTAGCCCACTCTCTACACCCCTCTCTCGCTCTCTCTCTGCATTCTCCTCTCCGTGTGTCCCTCTGTCTCCCTGTATGTGTCTGTCTCCTTCTTTGTAGGTGAGAGTCACATAGTCAGGTGGCATTTGCTAGCACCACTTCAGCCGTTGCTGACATCAACCAGAGGAAACAGACAGCTATATTGAGGGGTTTGGGGCTGTGTTTTCTTGCAGTAGCTGATATTGAAATAGTAGATATTTCATTGCGCTAACATTGTAAACTGTCTCCTTAAAATGTTGGTGTTTTTTTTTCCTAATGATCATTGAGTGTATACACTATAGGCATATTAAGAATATTACACGTGTTTATTGAGCAAAGCACATCATCAAAACCTAGAATATCCATACTATTTTCTGATAGAAGGTTATCATTCCTCGATTACAGTTTGAAGTGATCCTGTTATACTCTTTCGAAATATCACTGTGTGAACGGAGAAGGTGACAAACAACACCAGTGAATGTGCATTTTGGGAACATAATAATGACCACAGAACATTATATTTGACACACATATCGGTGATAAAAGTTTTGTATGTTTGAACACTGGACATGCCATTTCATTTTTCACAACGATGGCCTAACATTAAAATGCTCATCACATTGAAGCCAATACACTGATTCGGACAGCTTCACGCTTTCAATGTCAAGATGAAATGGCTGACATCAGGCACTTAATTTGGGGTTCAACAGCAGTCTAGTTCCTGAGCAGAATGTTAGCATTTGCCCAGGATAAGGATGACCCTGCACATGCTCCGGTCTAAATGCACAGACAGTCTAAGAAACTTATATAAATGTAGCGTAAACTGGTCATTTTAAACTTATGCCATTATTTGTACATGTGTTTGCAATTATGAAGTAATACTTTATTAAATGAATACACTTTTATTTTGTAATGATGTATTTGTACTCATACATATGCATTGCTTTATGTATTTATATTATATGTTTTGGGCACTCTATGAATACTATATTAATCAATTATTTTACATATTGTAGACTACAGGCATAACATACTTGTATTACTCGGGTAGTGATTGATGTATGTAGTGTTCTATTTTATATTTAATATTAAATGATTCTATACTGAAGAAGGTTTGCAAATGTAATACATTTCAGCCACATGGCCACGCTTCCCAATGTTCTCCAGCATGGGGTCTTGCATGGATTCACAAGCTCTGAATATTCCTGTCGTAAGGCTGGGCATCCTTGGTAATATATAAAAAAGTCTAGCTTTAAGTTAAAAACTGCCTCTTGCTTGCATAGCCTCTTACTGTTATTTGGGGTCATACTGCCCCAGCCAATGACATTGGTCCTCCTTAACTCCACCCCTGGTGACCATCTTCAGCTTTTCACTGCATGTTTTCATGTAGGGAGTCCTTGAGTATGGTTCCTCGAATGGCTCGAGATATTTTGTCTATTTTGAGATAAATCGTCTTTTTTTTCTTCATCCGCCACCGTAGTGTCGTGCCGGTAACAGGGATCCATTGTCGGTAGAGATCCCGCTTTCCATCGGATCATCGGGTTGTGTGAGGCCGCAAGCTGGGTTTTGGGCCTACTGCACGTGCCATGTCGAGGCATTTTCAAAATGGGGCCAGAAGAACGTCTGTGTGGAGGACCATCATCAGAAGTGCATCTACTGTCTGCACCTGGACCATGACATGTAAAGATATCCCATTTGCCAGTCTTTATCCGCGTAGATGAGGAAGGATCGCCATTGGCGGTTGGTGGCGTGACTTCAGGAAGGTAAGGCCTCTGAAACGGCATTGGTGCACAGTCATGCCTCTCCCAGGGCTAGCAGGCCCAGAGAGCATACTCCCCTCGCTGTTAAACGGGAAATCATATTGCGCCTCCTTTCTCATATATATTGGCCTAAACCCATTCGCTCTGCGAAGAAAACCACGTTTCAAAAGTTCCAATTTTGGATCGACTTTGCCGCCATTTTAGGATCATCTGCCATTTTGATTTCTGTTCAAATGTAACTCTGTGATCTAAAATGGTGGACTGTGTTTCTAACTTGTAACCGAGCCTTCCCGACCCTTGAACCTAGTTCATGTTTAGACTATCTGCAGGCCGAATATTTAGACTGGGTAAGAGACCTTGTCCCATGCCTGACTTGTGGTGGTTTTAGGATTATCTGTACCAATAAGCCTCATCCACGTACATACATCGAAGACAATGCAAAGCAAATGTCGAACGTGGACACTGGCTGAACTGCATTGTGAAGGGATATGTGCCACGGCTTTCTGTCAAATCCTGGAATACACTGTTGCCATTGTAACTTGTTTGAATGTAAACCAAAGATAATCTGTGTGCATATTATTGTATAAGCCATAAGTGAACTCGGCACAAACTCTAGGACACTGATTATTAACTTGCAGACGGGCTGGACATCATTACTGAAATTGTATAAATGCACGAATGTCCAGATGTCCAGTACCTCTCACTTATCAGACTGAAGGGCTGGTATTCGCTGTGATGTACTGAGGGCCAGATAGCTATCTGAATTTGTTCTTTGTAAACTGTGCAGTATTAAAGATCTGTGAAACTTTATAAGCCTGTGTTTGGTGTATTTCCTTTTGTGGTACTCAGCCTCGATATTTCCTCTTGCTTTTACATGGCAAGAGGTTCAGTTCCTTCGAGGACGCTTCCAATGACAAGGCACCAAAGAAGAAGAAGTCGTTGCATGCTCCGCCTCCATCGTCAAAGAGTACCGTGGTTGCGGTGTCTCTGTCAGCTGAATTGGCAAGGGGCACAAAGGGGACCCTGTCTACAGAAGGGTTCCATGTAATAATGTCGCCATAAAAATATCGCCATGCAAAAATATCGCCGAAAAATGGTCGTTTTTTATGGCGACATTATTGCATGGAACATGCGGGGGACACCCCTGCAACCCCATTTTTTAATTTTTTTAAATTTTTTTTTTTTTGCCCCTGTCGCCATATATATGGTCACCCAAATAATATCGCCACAACATTTTCCCGGCGATATTATTTACGGCGACCATATATGTGGCGATATTAATACCTGATACCCTTCAGAAGGCAGGAGGTCCACACTCCTTCACCATCGTTGCAGGTCCAGTCGACGAAGCTTTCATCGTTCTTGTCGATGACCCCAAGGCTGTCGTCAGACAAGACATCATTGTCAGCGAAGACTCTGTAGACGACATCTTCGATAGGAACACCGTCAACATCTTCGACAGGAACACCGTCGACATCGTCCGCCAGGCAGGCATAACCAGCATCCGTCCCATATACGGCCTTGTCCACGACTACATTTATTGTGTCTACCATTACTATGGGTGCGTCCAGGGGGGAATTGTCTCCAAGGTCTCTGTCAGCCCAGAGTGGGTCAGCGGGTAGGGTTCTAACTGCTACGGGTGCGCCTGTGATAGCCACTCTCCCTAGAGGCACCAGCCTGGATAAGGAGTTGCTGGCGGCACTCCCCTTTCTACCAAAGCCCACCAGGGTTCCTCTGCTGAAGACCACATCCCCTGTGGGACTTCCCAGGGAAGCCTCCTCTGTTCTGGGATTCATCTCTCCACCCTCTCTGAAGAGGAAAAGGAGTAGGAGAAATCTTCGGAAGACGTCTGCCCAAACACTGATGAGGGGCTTGGTGATCACGTCTCGCCGCCAGCTCTGGAATCTGCACAACCAGTTCAACCAGCTCGCCCTGTGAGTCCCTGGCCTCAAGCTCTGATTCAGATACCTTCATTTCCAACGGATGTCTCCTTGGACATTTTAACAACTCTCCACACTCTGGTATCGGAGATTCAGCAACTCCTACTGCCAATGGCCCTTGGGGTCCCGGTCATCCGAAGCCCAGGCCCTATGCTGAGTCCATCAAGACCTGCTCTGCAGGTGCTACAAGTCCCGCAACTGGCACCTATTGCACGGCCCTCTGTCATTGGGGGCAGGACCGAACTTGGTCTGAAACAAACACTGATAACGATGGTACTCAGGGAACGGAAGAGTACCAGGACTACGTCCCAGCAGATGGTTAGCCACCTGATGTAAATCTGCCATCTAGTGACTCACCTCCACATGAGGTTGGTTCTTTTCAGGCGATGGTGTCCCAGGCTGCTAAGTTCTTCAACCGGGTCCCAGAAGAGAAGGAGGGATTCTTGTTTCAATGTCGCAAATCCTCCAGGGAGACCATAGTCTCAGTCCTGCTGCTGGACGACATAGGGAATGACGGTTGGGTAGTTGGGTAGCGATGGGAAGTCCTTCTTTTGCTCCTGCTAAGAAGGAAAGGCTGGAAAAGAAGTACAGGGTCCTAGACATGGCCCCAAAATACCTGAGAGCTCACCCCATGCCTGACTCATTGGTGTTACCCTCTGCTAGAAAGAGGTCTTTGAACCCAGCATCCTCTTGCTCAGTCCCACCTGACCAGGTGGGAGAGAACCTGGATGCAGCAGGCAAGAGCATCACTAGTACTGCAGCGTCTACAATTAAGGCCGCCAACACCCTGGACATCCTCGCCCGTTATGACAGTGAACTCTGGAACAAAATGAGCCTGATTCTCGATTTTCTGCCGAACGGCATGAAAGCAGAGGCCATGGCCATTTCTCAAGAGGGCAAGGTAGCATCAGACCATGCAATGACTGTCGCCCTGGACATCACTGACTTTGGTTACAGAGAGATGGGAAATGCCATCGCCCTGCACCATCAAGGTTGGCTCAAGGCGACCAACTTCAGGCAGGATGTGCTTGGCCAAAGTTGCTGACATGCCTTTCGACAGGGAGAACCTATTCGGCAAGGCAGTTGACGAATCCCTCCTAGCCATCAAAACTGACACAGAGACAGCTCGCTGTATGGCCTTGATTCAACAGTGTAGGCAGAAATCCCGGTCCTCAAGAGGGACGGTCACTTGAACTTTAAAGGTTCTTAGCCCGTCCTAACGCCAGCCATCACACTCCAGCACACAGGACGCCCATCAAGGGCATTCCTAGGCCTGCAGGGGATGCACCCAGCATCAATGTCCCCAAGCTGCGATAATGAAGCCTGACCAGGATCGGGTCCCGAGCCCCCATTTCAGCACCCCAGTGGGAGGCCGGCTTTCACAATTTGTCCACAAGTGGCGCAACATCTCCAGGGACAAATGGGGTTTAGGACTGATTTTCTATACTTTGGCCTGGGAGACAGATGTATAGAAGGCCAACCTATATTGTGACAGGGACAACTCTGGGGAGCTGTAGCCAAGCCATTTCAAGGTAGCACTGACGATAGGTCTAGGCTAAGTCTCAAGAGGTGAGGGTCCACAATGAGTACACACAATGGGAATCACAAGTCACAATCCACAAAACCAGGGTATAATCCGTCTTCCATCTATCAATAAGTCAACAGTTACAAGGTTCACACTAATGTTTGCATGAGGTTTTACCCTTCTTGGCCTCGCATGTATGGCATTCACCACACAAGTCTCGTTCTTCCTCGCTGATACCAGCATGCTGCCAGTAGCTTGCACTGTCCTGTACTGCCGTGATGCTCCCTGGCTTATTCCAATGCCTGCAACAGCGAGCGACGTGGCCCTTTCTGCCACATTCCCTGCACACTATGTGTTGGGCAAAACACTGCTTGTTGCTTGCTATATGGTCTGCCGCCTCACAGTACTGTTAAGTACGCCTTGCGTCCCGCGAGCGCAGTGGCATAAGGCACGGATAAATAAAGGGCCCGCTTCCCACGAGCGAGGCAGTTCCGGGCACAACCATTACTACGCGTGTTTGTGTGTGTCATTGCTCTCCCCAGCCCGGCCTTCCACGCGGGGCCTTGTGCATTCTCTCTTCCGCCGGCACACCGGCAAGAGAGAATCTAACAAGTACCTTCTGTCAGCTGTGACTGCGCTTGTCCGTCAATCCATTCCAGGGCCACCACTCGTTTTCCCAGCTGCTCCGCTGCACCCAGCGGGATGCCGGGGGCCTCTGTGCTCGTGGTCGGCCCCCGCTACACCTCACCTGAAGCCCTGCTGTCTTTAGCAACTCTTGTGCTCCTGCGGTTGGGCCTCCGCTACACCTCGCCTGGAGCCCCACTGGTTTCAGCAACTGGTTTGCGCTAATGCTTTCTGCTCTTCCTGTAAAAGGGCTCACTGCTGCTCGTCACAGATCGTCACCAGTATTAAATGGAGGACGCGTGAGCCTGCAGGTACTTGGAAAAGCATTTATTTATATTCATTTTCAATCAAGTTTCAAAGCTAAAGCAGACCCAACCTGCTGCTACTTAATAAACAGTTTCTTTTTTATATCTAAACCTTCTAAACCAATCTTGGTTCTAGAATGGAATGGAGTGTGCTGTCCAATCCATATCCATTCTCACAACAGTATAGTATTAAACATGAACATTAACTTTATCCCTAGTGTTATGTATCTAAAACATTCCATCTTTGAAAGTTGTATTTCGCAAGTACTGTTTTTTTACAAGAATCCCTCTGGTAGAATGTTATCGGCTAAAAATGACCTCTATGGTTTTATATGGGGTAGAGTTGATGGCGTTTGTCAACCGTAAATGGTTTGACAAATTGTAAGGGAAAATTTGGAGGGCAGTATTGAACATTCCATTGACGGTTTCCATCAGTGTGATTAGACTAGAATTAGGCATATATTCATAGTGGTCCATTTATAAAGAGAGAAATGTGGGCTTATGCATACAATTGATACAAGGGACAAGTTCCAGTCTTTGTTCCCAGTTGGGTAGGTCTATGAGTGCTAAGTGGTAATAATTCCATGCATAAGTTTAGCAAAAGATGCGCAGTGTTTATGTCTGAGTTGGAAATTTTGCTTCATCGTTAATTAAAAAACGGCTGCAATTTCAAGACATGGTGGAGGACGGAAACAAATTACTTAGTTTGAAATTATATAAAGATAATTCACATTGGTACACAGTGAAAAAGGGTATGCAAATGTATTTAAGGAAATGCCCTTCGTATAAACTTGGATTGTGGAACATGACATTTCGAATGAATTGTCTACCTGCATTAGAGGTAATTGGACCCCGTCTGAAGCTTACAAAGGATGTCCGAGCATGTAGATTATGTGAGACTAAGTGCCTTGAAACTATATATCATGTTGTTATGGAATGTCGTACCATGGCGACAAAGAGAGTGAATTACCTTGGGGAAATGTGTTCACTCCGTGTCATCAGTGATTAATACAGGTGTATGGGTCAGGTTGATGAATGGCTCTCAGATATCTGTAATTATTGCTCTTGTAGCATTTCTGCAATTTAAAATATATAGATATTGGGATAAACTACACATTGATTAATTCTCATCTCTCCTGACATGATTCCCCTTGTTTGAATATGATTTTTATGGTAAATTTGTAGCCCTTTCTTTGAATTTTAAAACATTATAATGACTCAAACTGGGTCTGTTATGTTCCATATGGCATGATTCCCAATTTTAAGTAAAGTGTAATGGTATAATGTATTGGAAATGTAGCTCATTTTGTTTAAATAATGGTATAATGGTATCTATGAAATTGCATTTTGTAATGAATTTATATTAATATTATAGGCTTTGTATATGTTTTTATTGGAAGGACTGATGAAGTGTTTTACTTTGGTGTTTATGTAATCTCATTCAATAATTATGTAGGGTTGATTTTTTTTATACATTTTTACTGTATTTGTCTAGGGTAAGCTATAATTCATACTATATATGCAATAAATATATTTTTTTAAATGTAAAACCTGGGTCAAGCTTCCACTATTGAAGCATATACGAACGTCCATCGTCTTAATAAAGCACCTCTGCTGACAACTGAAAAGCTACCGCTTGGCAACAGATATTCTACGTCAGATGCCAGGACTGCCCACTACAGTGGTTTTTAGTAAAGCATGCACAACTGCAGCAAGCAGTCCTTATCGAAACACTCCAGTCACATGCTGGTAGATTAATAGATTATAGAGGATAGAGTTTAAGCAGTGGAAAATAGAGGGGATGGTGTCAAACAATTATGGGGGTAATTCATAGATTTCAGCGCAGAGGCAGCACACGTGAGAAGCGCAGAGAGGGATCGTGCGCCAGCGTGCGCCAGCCGTGTGCGCTAAACAGCATTCTGGCGCACCGCGTATTCATGGAATTCCCAAGGCAAAAAGAGCCCTGGCGCAGAGAACATCCCGCAGCGCCAGTTACGCCCCCAAGAATACCCCTCGCGCAAGAAAAAGCCATCAAACTCCCCAATCCAGCGCAAAGGGCTGCGCTGACCCTGGACCAGCTTACAGGGCCGCTACACAGCAAACGCCGAGCGGGGAACGTGTATTCCTGGGGTGGGCTGGAATTATCACACACGGTAGGGCCTGTGCGAGTGGGTTCACGGAGAGTTTCACACGCGGTAGGGCCTGTGCGAGCGGGGTACGTGTATTACTGGGGTTTGTGGGGAGTTTCACATGTGATTGGCCCTGTGCGAGCAGGGTACGTGTATTTGGGTGGTGCACGGGGAGTTTCACACGCGGTAGGCCCTGTGCGAGCGGAGATGTGTATTTCGGGGGTGCGCAGGAAGTTTCACACGCGGTAGGCCCTGTGCGAGCGGGTACGTGGATTTCGGTGGTGCGCGGGAAGTTTCACACGCGATTGGCCCTGTGCGAGCGGGGTACGTGTATTACTGGGGTTCGCGGGGAGTTTCACACGCGATTGGCCCTGTGCGAGCAGGGTATGTGTATTTGGGTGGTACGCAGGGAGTTTCACACATGGTAGCCCCGGTGCGAGCGGAGTATGTGTATTTCGGGGGTGCGCGGGAAGTTTCACTCGCGATTGGCCCTGTGCGAGCGGGGTACGTGTATTTCGGGGGTGCACGGGAAGTTTCATTCGCGATTGGCCCTGTGCGAGCGGGGTACGTGTATTTCGGGGGTGCGCAGGAAGTTTCAGACGCGATTGGCCCTGTGCGAGCGGGGTATGTGTATTACTGGGGTTCGCGGGGAGTTTCACACGCGATTGGGCCTGTACGAGCCGGGTATGTGTATTTGGGTGGTACGGGGGGAGTTTCACACGCGGTAGGCCCTGTGCGAGCGGGGTACGTGTATTTCGGGGGTGCGCAGGAAGTTTCACACGCAATTTCACAGTCAGAGCGGGGTACGTGTATCCAGTGGGGTGCGTGGGGAGTCCCACACGTGAATTGGCAGTGTGGGTCCTCCCAGGTGTGCCCTCAACCCCCTCCACGGGCCCTGCAGGCAGCCCACACCACAGGGGACTACCCTGCACCCCTGGTCATGTCCCGCATCCAGCCCATCCACCATGGGCATGCCCCCCAGCCAGGCCACATGTCACCTTGCACTAGTGATCAGCAACTCATGTCCCCCTGCACCCTCACCCACCCAGCATTGAGGGGCACCTGCCAGCAGGCCCCCACTCATGTCCCACTCATGTCCCCCTGCACCTCCACCCACCCAGCATTGAGGGGCACCTGCCAGCAGGCCCCCACTCATGTCCCCCTGCACCCCCACCCCCTAGCAGTGAGGGGCACTTGCCAGCAGGCCCCCACTCATATCCCACTCATGTCCCCCTGCACCCCCACCCCCCAGCATTGAGGTGCACCTGCCAGCAGGCCCCCACTCATGTCCCACTCATATCCCCCTCCACCCCCACCCCCCAGCATTGAGGGGCACCTGCCAGCAGGCCCCCACTCATGCCCCCCTGCACCTCCACCCCCCAGCATTGACGGGCACCTGCCAGCAGGCCCCCACTCATGTCCCACTCATGTCTCCCTGCACCCCCACCCCCCAGCAGTGAGGGGCACTTGCCAGCAGGCCCCCACTCATGTCCCACTCATGTCCCCCTGCACCTCCACCCCCCAGCAGTGAGGGGCACCTGCCAGCAGGCCCCCACTCGTGTCCCCCTGCACCCCCACCCCCCCCAGCAGTGAGGGGCACCTGCCAGCAGGCCCCAACTCATGTCCCACTCATGTCCCCCTGCACCCCCACCTCCCAGCAGTGAGGGGCACCTGCCAGCAGGCCCCCACTCATGTCCCCCTGCACCCCCACCCCCAGCAGTGAGGGGCACCTGCCAGCAGGCCCCCACTCATGTCCCACTCATGTCCCCCTGCACCCCCACCCCCAGTATTGAGGGGCACCTGCCAGCAGGCCCCACTCATGTCCCACTCATGTCCCCCTGCACCCCCACCCCACAGCTGTGAAGGGCACCTGCCAGCAGGCCCCCACTCATGTCCTACTCATGTCCCCCTGCACCCCCAGCATTGATGGGCAACTGCCATGAGGCCCCCACTCATGTCCCACTCATGTCCCCCTGCACCCCCACCCCCCAGCAGTGAGGGGCACCTGCCAGCAGGCCCCCACTCATGTCCCCCCCTACATGACATAAAGATGCACAATCATGGCCCACTTCTACACCAAAATACCACAGCACGCCACCCCAGTCTTGAGACGCAATGATTTCCCAATCCACCCCACACTGACAGACACAAACCAAAAGTCAACTATGTACATCAACACATGTCCGTCACACACACACACTGGTTGGCATTGATTGCGTAAACCCACATTTTCACATGCATGAACCCAATCCCTCCACCAAAGCAAATCCAAAGGAAACGTAAAAAGAAAAATCCATTAATCCATGGTGAAATCCAAAGAAAAAGTACAAATTAATCCATTGTCCAACTATGTACAATCCATTGTCAAAAAGAAAAATCCATCAATCCATGTTCAAATCCAAATGAAAAGTTCAAATAAATCAATTTTCCAACTATGTACAATCCATTGCCAAGGGTCCATGAGCCCAACAAAAGAAATGAAACCTATCTAACAAACTACCTAAGAAAAAAACTATATACCAATGTGTGGGGCATAGTCCAATCACCCCAAATCAAAGGAAAATGAAAATAAAACCTAACACTAAAAACTATTTACAATGGCAATGGGCTAGTCTGACGGCTCACTTTTTGATGTCCCGGGCCAGGGCATCATCGAACTCCCGCTCAATGTCCTGGAGGCGCTCCACTTCCATGGACCTGAGGGTTCGCAGGGACGATGACATGTTGACCTCCAACTCCCTGCGAATTGCCTCGAGGCACTCAGCCCGCCTCAGTGCCCTCCACATGGAGTTCTCCGCCCTGACCATTGTGAGCCGTGCCTCTTCCGCCCGCTGCCGCTCCGCATCTATGGCGTGGCCCAACCGCTGCCACACGGAAGACACTTGTAATCCTGGGTCCTCCTGCCCTCTGGCCGATGCCTGCCCCTCTGATGTTGATGGCCCTGAGCAATCATGGCTCCCACCTTGTTGCTGCTGCTGCTGTGCCTGTGCCCCTGCTCTTGCTGCCTGCATGTCCTCCTCTGGCTGGGGTGCAGTTGTCGTGGTGGCCACCCCTGCTGGACGTTTGACTCCCGACTGTGGCAGGGATGTGTCCCCCACCGGCCTGGCCGCTGGGTCAGAGGCAGCTCCACAGGGTACCCAGGTGATACATGGGTGGGAAGATGGCATGGAGGACGACTGGCGCGTAGGGTGTTCAGGTGAGGAGGGGGTCGGAACAGGGTCCAGCAAATGGAGGAATCCAGCCCTGGTGACCAGTCCCAGTAGGTCAACGCCGTCAACGAGGCATTCGAGATGACGTGCAGTGTCTTCACAAAAACACTGCAGGTCATCTTGCATGCCCCATTGACGCAACGCCATCCCACTCAGGACAGGCTCAACCCTGTCCTGGATAGCCACGTCTGCAGGGAGAGGAAGGCCAGTTGTTGTAAGCGGATCCCCTCCCTGAAAACGGGTCTGGACGTAGGCATCCCTGCTGGTGCGGGATGATGCAGTCACAGGATCGGGGACAGGATTACACACAGGCACCTCCGCCGTGGCCTGTGCTGCCTCCTGTCCCTGCCCCTGCACTGCACCACTAGCACCAGTGGAATCCCCACCTCCAGACCTCGTGTGTGTCCCTTCCACGGCCTCGTCCTTCACCAAACCCTCCACCAACCTGGATGACTCCGTGCCATCTTCCTCCATCGGACCCTGTGGGGTCTCAGCTGTCCCTTCTGCTGCCGAGGAGTCCACCTCTGCCTCTTGGACCTACCCTTGGCAGCTGCGGCCTGGGACGCCGCACCAGACTCCTCACTCCCCGACAAGATGGCAACCTGGGAGGGGAGCCGGGCCTTGCGTCTCCGGCTGGTGGTGCGATCCCTACCGCTCTGCTCCACAGCAACCTCTCCGCCCTCTTCTTCAGTTGATGCTGCAGACAGGGAGAGATAGAACACAGGCATCAGGGCACTGGACAATGGACTGATACACCCATGACAGTTGTACATGAGTGTCAGTGTCAAACTTCAGACATGGCATCACACTCCCCAACACACATGTCATTTCAACTCACACACATGAGCAATTCAACAGCATTATTCCACCAGGCAGCACCATCCATACACAAACAACAGCACGAGCAGCCGAAGGTGAGCCTGATGTCACATGAAACACGGGGAGTGCACAATACATGCACACAGGTGTCATGATGCCTACCCCCGGAGCACCAGGCCAGGCCCAGCACCCCCGGGAGCAGGCATCACGCCCCCGGGTAAAATCCCAGCGGCCCTTTATAGGGGCTCTTTGGACTCTGTCCTGGCGCCGTTGGCGCCAGGCTCATGTTGGACATCAGTCCTGGCACCATAGGCGCCAGGCTCATAAAGGGAATTGTTTGGTGCACTTACCTGAAGCAAACCATGCTGCACACTCACCTGATGCAGACCATGCTGCATGAAGAACCAAGCCAAATTGGCTTAGGAGGGACTATTTTTCTGAAGGAACTATTTTGTTACTTGGGTGGGGCTGTGGAAGAATACTCACCTGGAACTTCTTCCAAGGCTATTTAAGCCACACCCAGACAGCCACACGTGCTTCGCGTTGTTCTGCATCCCAGCAGCTGAACGCTCACCGTGTCTGCTCCTGCACCTGGACTCCAGCCACGCCCGCCTCGAACCTGGAACACCTGTAAGGGAATAAGAGAAGAGAAAGGTGAAAACCAAGAACTATTTCAACCTTCTTACCTGCATCCGGAATCTTCACGCCAGCATTCCTGAAGGAAGACTTCCACTTAAAAGCATTGCTCGCTGCAGCGCCGCGCTTCACTCACCTGTTCCCGAGACGCCGCCCGGCTCCATCGCGGCTCTCAGTGCCGGTCGCCACATCTCTGCACCGCACCTAAGGAGAGAAGAAGAGACAAAAGGTGAGCAAGGGAACACAAGAGGAAAGACGGATTTTCATCCATATTACTTACCGGCTATTCTTGGTGAGCCATTCCACATCTCGGGTCGGCGCCACATCTCTGGCAGGTACCGCACCCCGGCCCCTATGGGGAAAGGACAAAAGACATTACTCGGGAATTATAAAGACATTTAGAGGGGTCGCCCTTATCACTGACTCACCTGATTTTACCCCGTCAATTTAACTCCTTCAACGCATCGCCTTTGTTCTGCACCTGAAATAAAGGACAGAAAAAGTCAACATAAAAGGAGGCTCACACTTGAACTTTTGCATCTTCATACTTACGGCGTACCGCTCAGTAAAGTCAAGTGGATTTGCCAGCGCCATTCTGAAAACCAGTGAAGTAACTGGACGAACGCGCGCCCCTGCACCAGAAGCAGGATGGAGAGTTCATCCTTCCAAACCATAAGGTGAGCTTAAACCGGGGGTTTTGGAGGAAGTCAGAGGAGAACGAAGGAGGTAAGGGGGGAGCAAGCACATTATTCAGCAGACAGTTAATCCCCTTTCTCATCTGCAGAAGGATATTCCTACGGGCCAGACAAGCAAGATTTGGGGGTCCTGTTCAATCGGTGGTCCGAATTCTGCGCATCACGCTTGAAGAGGCCACAGCAACCCAGACCAGACCAGCGCCTCCGTGGGAGCCAGGTGAGCGTTACAGAACGCAAAGCCTTCCTACAAATTCCCACCCAGGCGCTATGGAAACTTCCGAGACTGACCAGTTGGCCCAACTACTGGGGGAATTACGGGCCGAAGTACACGCCGCTCGTCAAGAGACTAATGCTGTCAGAAGGGAAGTGATTGTAACAAAGGAAAGAGCTGATGACCTGGCTAGACAGCTTTTGCAAGGTCAAGCTGGACAAACTCCTTTACCCGGTGCCGGAGGGAACCCCGCTCCTGTGCTTTCCAGTAACCCGGTGCAGATTAATCTACCTGGAAACATGCCGCTGGCCCCACCCGAACGCTTTGCTGGGGACCCCAAACGATTCGCCATATTCATGAATCAGTGTCATTTGCATTTCCTGTGCAGACCTGGGCCTTCCCTAATGACCAGACCAAGGTAGCCTTTGTATTGTCATATCTCAGCGGCAGTGCTGCCGATTGGTCAGTTCCACTGGTAACTCAAGATGACCCGATTCTTCGTGATTTTCAAAGATTTCAAGCAAGCATGGAAAGGTTATTTGCTCATCACACCCAGGGGCAGGCTCTAGATGACGAACTTCTATCTCTGCGACAGGGCAATCAAGACCTCCTTTCCTACATTGCAACCTTTAATAGACTAATTGTGGAAACTGGGTGGCCAGAGGATAAAAGAATCACGTTATTTTATCGAGGTCTACGCGGAGAACTTAAAGATACCCTGGCCCAAGTTGTAAATCCGCCCCAAGAGTGCTCTGAATATATAGACTTAGTGGTCCAATTGGATCACAGACTGCAAAACAGAAAAGCAGATCGGTCCAAGTTTGAGACCCGGGTGTTAGTCAAGACCCACGCTAACCTCCAGGGGGCTGAAGCCTCAGAGCCAATGCAAATCGGAGGAGTTAAAGGACCTTTAACGCAAAAGGAACGTGAAAGAAGACGGCAGATGCACCTATGTCTTTATTGTGGATCCTCTGGACACTTTCTACGAGATTGCCCGGCAAGACCGCCCAGGAAGGTGGTAGGAGCCGCTGAAAAAATCCATGAAACCTCTGTATCGGGAAACGACCCCGCCCGACAAGCGTAGGGGTCCGCTTGCCGAGCTTGAAAACGAACTCTCAGACCTCGCATTTCATATTGCCAATGGTCCTCGTAGATCCGGAACAGCCTAAGCGGTTGCATGCAATAAAAGCATACATCGATAGTGGGGCTATAGGAAACTACATGGATCGTGAATTGGTCTCCAGGATTAACCTCCCCCTGCGTCCTAAAACCAGCAAAGATGTCATCACCACAGTCGATGGAACCGAAATTGCCTCGGGACCGGTAACACATTCCACAGCTGAGGTAACACTTGTAGGTCCGGACGGCCATCGGGAGGCAGTTGTGTTTGATGTAATCAAGGCTCCACAGTTTCAGGTTATACTCGGAATCCCTTGGTTAGAGACACATAATCTTCGAATTGATTGGCGAGCGAAGAGAATAACCTTTCCAGAGTGTGCACGAACCTGCTACCCAGAAAATCTGAAGGTCAGTCTAGCATCAGTAACCTCTGTCTCCATGCAACTACCTCTGGAATACCAAGACTTCCAGGACGTCTTCCAAAAGGAACAGGCCAACACGTTACCTCCTCACAGATCGTACGATTGCCAAATCGATCTGGTGCCCGGTGCACAACCCCCTTGTAGCAGGATTTATGCCCTTACTGAGCCGGAGAATCTGCATTTGAGACAATATTTAGATCAATACCTAGCCAATGGTTTCATTCGCCCGTCAAAGTCTCCGGCATCCTCGGCTTTGTTCTTCGTGCCATAAAAAGAAGGCGACCTTAGAACTTGTATCGATTACCGCGCATTGAACCAGATAACTGTTAAAAATCGTTACCCTCTGCCTTTGATCCCTGAACTCCTTGACCAGGTGAAGGACGCTTGCATATACACCAAGTTAGATCTCCGGGGGGCTTATCATCTGGTACGAGTTAAAGAAGGCGACGAATGGAAAACGGCCTTCCGTACAAAATATGGACTATTCGAATACCAGGTGATGCCTTTCGGGTTGTGAAACGCGCCTGCTGCCTTCCAATTCTTCATGAACGATGTCCTTCGGGAACTCATCGACGTCTGTGTTGTCGTGTATATTGATGACATTCTGGTGTACTCCTCTTCGAAATCTGATCACAGAAAACATGTCAGGGCCGTCCTTGAGAAATTGCGCCAGCACAAACTGTTTGCAAAGCTGGAAAAATGCGTTTTCCATACCACCGAGGTTGAATTTCTTGGATTCATCCTGACACCTAAAGGGGTCCGAATGGACTCACGGAAAGTGGATGCCATCCTCAAATGGCCATCACCTAGTTCGGTGAAAGGTGTCCAAAGCATGCTTGGTTTTGCCAATTTTTATCGCAGGTTTATCCCAGAATTTTCACGGGTGGTGCAACCCATCACTGCACTCTTGCGGAAAAATAAATGTTTTGAATGGACCGAGGAAGCTGAACAGGCCTTTCAGGAATTAAAAGCTAAATTTACGTCCGCACCTATTTTGAAACATCCGCGTCTTGATCTCCCATATATAGTCGAAACCGATGCATCCAGCTTAGCCATGGGAGCTGTCCTTTCTCAGAGAGACCCCGAAACCAACCAACTACACCCCGTAGCATTTTGGTCCAGAAAGTTCTCGCCGCCGGAGATAAATTATGCAATCACCGATAAGTAATTATTAGCCATTAAGTCCGCCTTTAAGGCTTGGCGGCATTATCCTCTTGGCACCAGGCATACCATCACCGTGATCACTGATCACCGAAATTTACAATATTTAAAAACTGCCAAGGCTCAGTCTTCACGACAGCTCCGATGGGCTTTATTCTTTGCTGAGTTCGATTTTGTAATCACCTACCGTCCTGACTGTAAGAATGACAAAGCGGACGCGCTATCTCGAATTGGAATGGGAGAAATAGACACAAACTCAGAACCTGTGCCGATAATTCCCGAACAAAGAATCTTGGGGATAACCACTTTGCAAACCCTTGAAGACATTCAAGCACGGGTAAAACTATTCCTGGCCTCTTCAGCCTTGCAGGATTCGATCAAAAAAGTGTCTGCCTTTTCAATCAACGATGGCTTACCTTACTTCCAAGGACGTTTATTTTTGCCAGAAAAGGAATTGCAAGAACTGGTTATTTCCCGTCATCACGATACTCTGATGGAAGGACATCCTGGCATTGCCAAAACAGAGGAAAAAATTAAACAACAATTCTGGTGGCCGTCCTGGCGAAAGGATATTAAATCTTTCGTGATGTCCTGTGGAGTTTGCGCCCAAAACAAAGGTCAAAAAACAAAATCCGCCGGTCTTCTTCAACCCTTAGACATTCCACCAGCACCTTGGCACACCTTGTCACTAGATTTTATCACGGACCCGCCCTCTTGTAATGGATACAATACTATTCTGGTTGTGGTGGATTTATTTTCCAAGATGGCCCATTTTATTCCGTTGAAAGGATTACCTTCAGCTTTTGTTCTTGCCAAGGAATTCCTCGAAAATGTCATCCATCTGCATGGATTCCCATCCATACTAATCTCCGATCGGGGAAGCCAGTTCATTTCTCGTTTTTGGAAAAAGTGTTGTCAACTGGCACAAATCGACGTAAGACTCTCAACCAGTCACCACCCACAAACCGATGGTCAGACGGAGAGAACGAACCAGACCCTTGAACAATATCTACGATGTATGTTGCACCAATCGGAGGGTAATTGGAAGGACATTTTATGGGTGGCTGAATATGCATACAATAACTCGATACACTTTGGAACTGGTCAGAGCCCCTTTCATACCCTATATGGACATCACCCTCGTACTTCAGACCTGGACTCACCTTTGAGCCTCGAAATGCCCGCAGTCGACCATTTGCATTCTACGTTTACTCAAGCCTTCAAGGATGCTACTGCACACTTACAACATGCGAAAGAGAAATACAAAAAGAATGCGGATCTGCATCGCAAGGAGGCGCCTCTATACCAAATAGGGGATCAAGTATGGTTGGCTACCAAACACTTATCACTCAAGGGACCTCAGACTTTTAATCCAAGGTATTTAGGCCCTTACTCGATCAAAGCTATAATTAACCCAGTGGCAGTCAAGCTAGATCTACCAGCTAACATGCGGATTCATCCTGTCTTTCATGTTTCGCTTTTGAAACCAGTGCAACCAGGAACCAGATTAATAAAGCCACCAGAACCAATCCAGATAGATGGGGAGCCTGAATTCGAGGTGAAGAACATTTTGGACGCTAATATCTCAAAATCAAAACTTTTCTATCTAATTCATTGGAAGGGGTATGGGCCTCAGGAAAGATCTTGGGAACCCAGCGACCACGTACATGCACCTCGGCTAGCAAAAAGGTTCCATCGGAATTTCCCGAACAAACCGAAACCTCCTGGGGAAAAGGCCTTGGGAGGGGCCTTGGGGGGGAGTGCTGTCATGATGCCTACCCCCGGAGCACCAGGCCAGGCCCAGCACCCCCGGGAGCAGGCATCATGCCCCCGGGTAAAAGCCCAGCGGCCCTTTATAGGGGCTCTTTGGACTCTGTCCTGGCGCCGTTGGCGCCAGGCTCATGTTGGACATCAGACCTGGCGCCATAGGCGCCAGGCTCATAAAGGGAAGTGTTTGGTGCACTTACCTGAAGCAGACCATGCTGCACACTCACCTGATGCAGACCATGCTGCATGAAGAACCAAGCCAAATGAGGCTTAGGAGAGACTATTTTTATGAAGGAACTATTTTGTTACTTGGGTGGGGCTGTGGAAGAATACTCACCTGGAACTTCTCCAAGGCTATTTAAGCCACACCCGGACAGCCACACGTGCTTCGCGTTGTTCTGCATCCCAGCAGCTGAACGCTCACCGTGTCTGCTCCTGCATCTGGACTCCAGCCACGCCCGCCTCGAACCTGGAACACCTGTAAGGGAATAAGAGAAGAGAAAGGTGAAAACCAAGAACTATTTCAACCTTCTTACCTGCATCCGGAATCTTCACGCCAGCATTCCTGAAGGAAGACTTCCACTTAAAAGCACCGCATTGCTCGCTGCAGCGCCGCGCTTCACTCACCTGTTCCCGAGACGCCGCCTGGCTCCATCGCGGCTCTCAGTGCCGGTCGCCACATCTCTGCACCGCGCCTAAGGAGAGAAGAAGAGACAAAAGGTGAGCAAGGGAACACAAGAGGAAAGCCGGATTTTCAGCCATATTACTTACCGGCTATTCTTGGTGAGCCATTCCACATCTCGGGTCGGCGCCACATCTCTGGCAGGTATCGCACCCCGGCCCCTATGGGGAAAGGACAAAAGACATTACTGGGGAATTATAAAGACATTTAGAGGGGTCACCCTCATCACTGACTCACCTGATTTTACCCCGGCAATTTAACCCTTCAACGCATCGCCTTTGTTCTGCACCTGAAATAAAGGACAGAAAAAGTCAACATAAAAGGAGGCTCACACTTGAACTTTTGCATCTTCATACTTACGGCGTACCGCTCAGTAAAGTCAAGTGGATTTGCCAGCGCCATTCTGAAAACCAGTGAAGTAACTGGACGAACGCGCGCCCCTGCACCAGAAGCAGGATGGAGAGTTCATCCTTCCAAACCATAAGGTCAGCTTAAACCAGGGGTTTTGGAGGAAGTCAGAGGAGAACGAAGTGGGAAAGGGGGGAGCAAGCACATTATTCAGCAGACAGTTAATCCCCTTTCTCATCTGCAGAAGGATATTCCTACGGGCCAGACAAGCAAGATTTGGGGGTCCTGTTCAATCGGTGGTCCGAATTCTGCGCATCACGCTTGAAGAGGCCACAGCAACCCAGACCAGACCAGCGCCTCCGTGGGAGCCAGGTGAGCGTTACAACAGGCCACCACACTTACATGCATGTGTACATCTCCACCAACTGTCGCAGTGATGAGATCGCCATCCATGTCACATCTGCCATTCAGCCTTCTACATGTCAGTGTCACATGCATCCATGTTGCATCACAGTTGCACACTTGTCAAATACACACACATGCACATGTACACAGTGCAGATACATGCAGCTGGAACCACCATCCATGTGTGACGCCACAACCATGCCAACGTACATACACAGTAATTCAAACATGTGTGCTCCCACACCTACATTTGGCCTGCATGCTTACCAACACATACACCATCCATGTGTCTCACACATGAGAGGACTCACATGTGTCAGCCTCACGCCCCTGTACATACACATCCATACATGGCCCTACAAATACACATGTGCAACCTGCATACTACTGGCACACCACAACACGCACAGCGTCCAATCAGTATGCATGTACACTTACCGCTCGACTCCAGACGGGTCTGCCTCTCAAGGACTTGGACGTTGAGCACTGGGAGTGTGCGTTCCAGGACCCTCATTTGGTGGTCTGAAAGGTGGCCCTGGTGCCCCTTGGCATCCGCTGCCTTCAAGAGGCGCTGGGCCTTGTCGAGGGTCCTGGACCTGAAGTCCTCCCAACGCTTCCGGACATGTTTGATGTCGTGGACTGCCACCCCCTCCTCGTTGATGGCAGTCACGATGTCCATCCACATCCTGGTCCGTCCTTCATTGTCGGCGCGCGAACTTCCAAAGAGGGCATCATACTGCCCCAGGACTTGCTCCATCAGGACACCAACCTCCCTGGCACTGAAGCTGGTGGCCCTCTGTCTCTCTGGCTGGGGGTTGCCAGTGGTGTCAGATGGTGTTGTGCCCGACATGGCAACCCCAGAGGCATGTGTGGGTGGGCAACTGGGTCCTGGGGCTGGGCTGTGGAACGATGGTATCCCAGTCGGCAGTCTTGAGTTCCAGCAGGGGTGGTCACAGCAACTGCACCCCTGGCTGATGTGCAGGCAGCAAATAGCAGGGCACGTGGGCAGCAGGCAGTCAGGCATCAGCAAATGGCAGGTGGGAGCGTGCTCGGGGCTCTGGGGGGCAGCAAAAATGGCCTTTTGGGCAGGAGCGCGGTCGTCCGTGTGTATTCGCGTGGCCAGCTTGATACGGAGTGATTTGGCATGTGAAAAAATTGCACGTCAGCGTGTAATTCGAGGAAAGGCCCTTAGCGCATAAGCGCGCCAGTGACGTTAGACGCACTAGCGCATAAGCGCGTCAGTGACGTTAGGCGTGCAGGCGTTGCCCACTACATGGGTGTATAGTGAATCAGCACGTGAGAAAACTGCACGTCACCGTGCTATTGGAGGAAAAGGCCTTAGCGCGTAAGCGCGTAAGTGACGTTTCACGTGTGGGCTGGCTTAAAAGTTACGAGTATCAAGCTATTTCCTTGTACGTGCTTATTGTGGAGAGCAAGCGGGTGTATCTTGTACTTCTTGTCGGTTCACATGCGATTACTTCACAACTTTTCTAGGTTGTACTCCCTGTTTCCTCAGACTGCGTTCTTTTCTTCTTTTGGCGGGGGTGTTGCCTACGCGCACATGCGCATCTTTTTCGCGTTCTTTTACAAGGCAGACAGTGAGTCGCGCACGTATTTTCCAACTGTGGTTGCCCCCGTGTGTCGCGTACCCCTTCAGAGGTCATTGTAGGCTGCGTGTAACACACGTACGCTTATTTTTGTTTTTCTGGGTGCCCCAGCGTAGTGCGGGTTTATTTTTCCACGCACGTGGTCCACCAGGGGTTGCGTGCACGTGTGCTTTTGTTTTTGGGGTGCCTGTGCGTTGCGTGACCCGTCATCTTCCCCAAGGGGTCACATACAGCCTACCCCTTTCACCCCAATTGCCCAGGACAATTGTTTACTGTAAATCCCATACGCACAATATCAGTGCCATGGTTGGGAGGCGACCAAGCAGTAAGGGAGGCAAAGGTGGCCGACCTCCAAAAGGTGGGTGGGGTGGGCGCGGTAGGGGACGTGGCAAGGATTTGCAGGGTGCCCCTACACCCCCGTGTGTGGAGGACCAATCAGGGACACCCATGCCCCCCCCATGGTTGTGGTAAACGTAGCTGACACCATCCCAGCTCAGCCCTTTTTGGACCGGCCCATTTTGGCACCTGAACCGGCACAGGATGACTCCCAGGCTGACTTCCAGGTCAGCAAGTCTAAGCCACGTGTGGCAGTGCAAGTTGCTGTCACCAGGCCACGTGGACCTGGGGCAGCAATGTCATCTGCTGCCCCAAGTAGGCAGGGTGGGGAGGCTGCAGGGGCAGCTGCAGCTCTATCCACCCCAGCTCTGAGTCTCCCAGCCGGGACAGTGTCGGTCCAGGTCCATCAAACCGATATTGGCCCTGCCAACGTCACCCTGCAGCCAATGCCTGCACCAAGACATATGGTCATTGTGCATTCTCACACTTCTAGTACCCAGTCTACCTGCGCTATTGCCCCTACTGAACAGAGCGGCGTAAGCCACTCAGGATCCGCACCACCTTTAAAAAAGAATAAGGGTGCTCTGGCACTACAGGCTGAGACCCCAGACACGGCTACACACTCCGGCACGTCAAGGAAGCCTAGCTTGAATGACGCCAAACTTGATGCACTTGTGGCCTATGTGTCGGCACATAGCCGCGAAATGATGGTGACTGCAGGGTGCAAGACCACACCTGGTCAACGTAGGGCACACTGGCAGACCATCGCGGACCAGATTAGTGCCCTTGGATTTGTGAGGCGCACAGCTGATGATTGCTACAAGCGGTGGAATGACCTGAAAGGCAGAGCAAAGAACAAGCTGGCCTCAAATCATGCCTCTACTCTGGTGACTGTCGGTGGGTCTCCACCAGAGGACAACCAACTCACTGAACATGAGTCTGTTGCTGGAACCTTTGTCACAGAGGAACAGATCTAAGGCGTGGGAGACCTACCAGATTATGACGCATTGTCCGGTGAGTGCCCATGCATGTGTGTGTAATCCATGTGTATGTTGTTTGGGTGACGGGTTCTGATTGAGTGCCAGGTGAGGGTGTGTACTCCTGAGTGGTATGGGTCACCCATGTGCTTCATCCAAAACATTCACCGGCCTTGGATTTGAAGATGACAGTATCCCTTATGCCCACAGTAGCCAATTAGCGCCACATTACTTCAATTGCCCTTGAACTGTCATCTTGCTACAACATTGTACTGAATTTTTCAGTGTTCATTCAGGCTGATTGTTTCAATTCTCCCATTTTTGCAACACATTTTTCTGCCCTAATGCCACATATGTGACATGCTTCTGTCATTGATTACACCCCACATTGGCCCACATTTGTTGCCTTGTTATGTGAATGATTAGACCATTCAGGCTGATTGAGTATTGGCCTGCTCACATTAATTTTTGGGGCCTGTTTGAATGTGGAACATGATAGTTGTTTCCTGTCATGTTGAAGTGACCAACCATTGATGTGTACATCTGCCTGCGATCACTGTATTATTGTACACTGGATGTGTTGCAGTGTGTGGCACATGCATATTTTGTCACACTATTTAGCATTTTCCATCTCATCATGTCCATCTCACATGGATGGGTGACAGTACTCATACACTGACATATGGCTGTACTTGTCAAATGTACCATGGCTAGGCTACATGCCATCTGTGTGCTGTCATGTATGTGTATTGGACATGCAACTCACAGGCTAATGGGTGATGCCAGTGCTACCCAGCATGCAGCAAATGTGTTGCTTTTCCATCTTGGTGTCCTCAGTGTCTGCTTTTTGCCTCCCCTTCCAACTCATTGACAGTGCATGCATGCCAGGGATATTGTCATATGGGACATGTGTTAATCATGTACTGGATCTCTGGCTTGTAAGGCCTATGTGTGAGCTATGGTGCTCATGCCTGTTTCCATTTGTTGTCTTTCATGTTTTTGCAGGTGATGACGCACTTGATGCTGTAGAGGTGGAGGAGATCGTGCAGACCCAGGAGGAATCTCCGGCACGACCGGGCACCAGTGGAGGACGTAGTTTGGTGGTGGGTGAAAACTCAATATTATTGCAGACCATACTGTCCAGGGGTGTCTCTGGTTGCACCTCCCCAGACCTCTACGATTCAGGTGCTGAATCGGATGATGAGACTAATGTGCTGTCGCAGGTGAGTGTTTCTGGCAGGGATTCTGTTCTGTCCAACCCACCTGCACCAGGGGTAGAACCCTCTATGGGGATGTCAGTGTTGGTAACTCCGCCTTTGGCGGTTACGGATGCAGGGTCACACTCCACAACATCTGATCCTGTTCCTAGGCCAGCAGAGGGGGAATGCCGACTGCAGCCTCAGGCAGTGCGGGCACAGCAAGGTGCAGATCGCAGGTGCGGTGCCCGCCGACGCGGTAGCCTTGCGCCACCAGGCAATACTGTATGGGAAAACTCCATGTACGGTATTGCAGCACAACAGGGAGCATCAGTTGAAATGATGGCTCAGGCAATGGAGAGGGTGGTACTTCCATTCTCCCCCATGAAAGGCAGATGGAGCAAAAACAGCAGACAACAGACTCCATTTGCCAATCACACAGGGAAGACATGTTGGCGTCCAACAGGGACCGAAGGGCGGCACTGGAAACTCTGCGGAAAGCCATTTCTGTGGAGTCACAGGGCCACAGGGAAGCCCTGAGGTTAGAACTCCAGTTCCTCAGGCAGACTCTAAGTGAACTTGAGGCTTCCCGAAAATTTAGGGTCAGAACAGCAGCTGGAGCAGCTCACACGTTCGGTCTCAGCTGAGCTGCAGGCAACTCGGGAGGAGATCCGGGCATCACGCGAGGCCATGCGTGCAGAAATGCAGGCAACCCGTGAGGTGCTGCATGGGGATCTCCGCACTATCATCCTCCAGAATCAGACCTTCAACACCCGCATGCTTGCTGCCATGGAGGACCATACCAGGGCTTTGCGTGGGGTGCCTCCCATAGCACCACCATCTCCTGATGCAGAAGCAGGGGGTGAAGAGAGCGACAGCAGCAGTTCTCCCACAATAGCGTAGCCGTGCAGACCATGAGCCCATGGAGGTATTTCTTTTTCCGCAACATCCACGCAGGTGGGTGTTGGTGTGCACCCTGTCCTCAAACCTCCTGGGTGGCCTCCCCCTCCACGGCCCCCACATTTTTTTTGGTATTTGTTTTTTTTTTTTTACAGTGTGTTGCCTTCTGTGGCTCCCGTGGGCATCCACTGTGTATTCCAGCTGGGCACATGCAGGCTTGTCCTGTGTTGGGTTAGATGCTTGGGTTCCAGACACACACACCCCTCCTGCTTCCCTTTCCATGGTCTTGCAAAGGGTGTGACCAAGTGACAGTGACTTACACAGTGACATTGGGCTCCCATGAGCTGTGTGGGCAGTCTGTAGTGAAAACTGTGTGTTCATCCCTAGTGGGGATTGTTGTTGTATTGAACACTGTATGGTGTATTGATATGTGCTTGTGCATCCATGTCTTCCTCCTTATTCACAGGTCCCTTCTTCATGTCTTCACAAGGCCGACTCCTTTGCGGATGCAGTTCATGTTGTATGCAGTACACTGACACATTTGCCTGACGTCAACACTCTGCAGTTGGAAGAGGTGGATGTGCTGGCTTATTCAGGTTGTAAAACTTGCACTACTTTGATTTGGTACTGTCATATTTTGGCAATGTTTCATCCTGTGTTGCTGTATTGTGTTGCTGGTAAGCATTTGGTCATGTGTGCTGTTTGTTATTGATTACTGGGAGCATATTGTCTGTGGCCTGTTTCCATTTGGGACAGTGCACTTTGTGACACTTGTGTCATGTGTTGTGCATTCCTTTGTTTGCTTTCACATTGCATGACATGCCATGGTGTGTTGGGTAGCGGAGATGGGGAGGGGATGGGTGACATGGCGCTGTTTTCATGTTCTATTTTGCAAGGGGGTAATCATTCATTCAGCATAATTGTGTGTCTTTTTGTGACACAGCATTGGTTGCCTTTGTGTAGGTAGGGATGCACACAATGTAACACTTCCAGGTGACCAATCTCAGGCTGGTATGGTTGTGACAGTTGACTGTCCCTTATGTCATCATCATTGATTGTCAGCTGGTATGTACCAGGGATGTGTGCACTCCACAGGGGTGTGATTTTAGGTGAAGTAATTAGCCACCAGCTGCTACGGGCTGCCTCACCACGTGCCCTTTCCCCTCCCATGCGCAGCGGCCGTGCATGTGGTTGAGGGTGTGGGGGCACCACCATGTCCACCGGCAGGCCCCAGCGGGTTGCATCGTTGTGCAGGACACATGCTGCCACTATGATCCTGCACACTACTGGGGGCGCGTATAGCAGCTGCCCACCAGAGCGGTCAAGGGAGCGAAAGCGTGACTTGAGCACTCCGAATGTGCGCTCTACTATGCTTCGGGTTGCAATATGGGCTGTGTTGTATCTTACCTCGGGTGGTGTGGTGGGGTTCTGAATTGGCGTCATCAGGTGGGTGCTCAGTGGGTAGGCACTGTCACCTGGGGAGGTGAGGATGGGTAGCATTAGTGGGGTTGTGACATTACTCAGTATCTGACATGCATGCATGTGCAGAGGCATTTATACTCACCAAGCAGCCATGTATCGCCATGTCACCCAGCTTCTAGGTCCCGGTTTAGGGTTGACATTCTGTAAATGAAACTGTCATGGGTGGACCCTGGATAGTTGGCATATACTGAGGTGATGATTCCCTTGGCATCACATACTACCTGCACATTGATGGAATGCCATTGCTTGCGGTTTCTATAGATGTGCTCAGTTGCCCTGGGAGGACGTAGAGCCACATGGGTGCAATCAATGGCACCTAGCACTTTGGGGAAGTGTGCCACCCTGTAAAAATCCTGGACGGCAGCCTGCCTTTCTGCAGGTGTTCTGGGCAGGTATATGTGCCTGCGGACTGATGGGCGTGCAGTCATGATGGCCAACACCTGGTGTTGGCAGCGTGACTGCGTGGCCTGTGACACTCCCCCCCCATTATGGCACTTGTCCGCTGAAATGAACCAGTGGCCAAGAAGTGCAGTACATTGAGCACCTTTTCCAAGGGGCTCAGTGCTTGGGAGCACACGGTGGGTGATGTGAGGTCATCCTCCCACTCACTCACCTGGTCGAGTATTACGTGAGGTGGAAACCTGTATCTCCCATACACCTGGTCATCAGGCATCCCAAAAAGGCTGTTCTGGGTGTAAAAATTCTGGCCCTGACTATCCTCCTCCTCCTCCTGTGGTGTCCCACGACCACTGCTGCGAGGAACGGTATATTCATCGTAATGTCTGAGCTTGTTTGTTGTTTGCACGCACTTTTATGCTGAGCGAGTGCGTGTACGCCTGCTTCCTGCTGGCGTACGTGTTTCCGGATTAGCGTGTCTTTTTTGGCGCATGCGTTTCCCATGTTAGATTCCATGAATACGTGTTGTAGGCGCGCATGTGGGCGTTCCGCGCATTTGCCTCCTGTACTTCCCCCGTAACGTCCACATTTTCACGTGTTGTTCCCCATTCCGCGTGTTATGCCCCATGTTCCGCCTACTTTTGTTGTGTGCGCCGCGCTATGTGCGCTTTCGCTGTGCGCATAGCGCACGCCGTTTGATGACGTGTGTGCCCGTGTGCGCCACGCAGGATTTTAGCGCACATCCCAGTATTTACACGCGCACTGACTTCCATGAATCGATGTGCGCGGCTTTCACAAGCTTGCACTGTGATTTTCGCACTTGCGCTGCGATTCGCACGCTTTCGCAGAGATTTTTGGCGCACATTAATTCCATGAATCGGCCTGTATAAGTGTAAGTGCATGAACTTGAGGCATGCAGCACTGACTTGGACGCACGCAACAGATGTGGCAACATCCATTTTTGGTATGGCTATTGGAATATTGCAATGTTCTTGGAAATATAAACTATTCTTGCATGAAGGCTATCCAATATTTATTTTTATGGCCCCTTTAATCGCAGTGCCTTACAAAACAAGAAAATCAGTACAATGTCAATAGGAATTGCCACAGCAACTCCAGAAAAATACAGGCGGATTTAGAGAAAAACATTATTTCAATAACATTCTAAGTAAGATAACACTATATAGTTAGAGAAACTGATAGTCAACACATGTTCTTTTTAATAGGTTTCAAACGGTAAAAACGTAGAAGAATAAAGATCCATTGGTAGGGAATTCCATAATTTAGGAGCCAAAAGTTGAAAATCAAAAAACGAGATGAACTAAGAGGATTACGTGCATGTTTTGAAATAGGCAATAATAAACGTGCTAAGGAATTAAATGTTGAAGGAGCATAGAAGAAGAGGCTGGAAAAAACGATTTAATCTTTTTATGATTTAAATTAAAAAGAATATGATACCATTCGTGAATTAATAGCAGATAAGGAAGTAGCCAAAAAATGATTATCAGTAAAAGAAGCAAAAGAAAAGAACATCTGAGTATCATCTGCATAAAAATGCGCATTAAAACCAAAATCCAACATACACAAGTGGAATCCTATATAATGGAAAAAGAAGAGGACCCAGGACTGAGCATGGTGGAATCCCAAATGGAAAAGAATGAGAAGATAAATATTGCCCTTTCGAATACACTATGAAAGAACGAAACCCCAATGAAGAAAGTTTTTGCAGCAAACTAGCCTGAATAATAGTATAAAAAACGGCACTTACATCTAGGAGAACCAGGAAAGATGAACATTTGTAATGATGAGCATGCAGTATAGAATTTCAAACAGTTACAAGTGGTGTCTTCACAGAGTGTTTTTGACGAAAAACCCATTGCAAAGGAGAAAACAAATTGTGCAAATTGAGGTAAGATCAGAGTTGTGCATTAAAAAACCTTTCTAGTCACTTTGAGCTACAGGACCGGAGGGATGTAGAACAATAGTTTGAAAGGTCAAAAGAATCCAGATTAGGCTTTTTTGAAAAATAGAATAAATATATAATCGGCAGATTACTCAAAACCCACCTTGGAGAAAAGGAAAAGTTCCTTAAATGGTGGGATATCAAATATGGTCTATTAGATCGAGCAGGAATCATCATTACCAGAGATGGCAAATCTACAGAATATGCAGAGCATAGAGATTTAGGGCATTATCACAAATTGGCCGATAATCCGGCGCAATTTCTGCTCAGCGGAAATAGCGTTACCGCTGGTTCGTGCTGCAGTATTAGCAGTGCATCACAACCTGGTGTCAACACGACTCCGGTGGTAACGCCATTAGCGCCCGGCATAAACTGCACCGAAATAAGGGTTACTGCAGAGAGACCAGCACTAATAGCGCTACTGCCAGCTATCCCTAATAGCGCCAGCAAAAATTGCCTCATTGCCTGAACAGCAAGCTTTGCAGTGGCCATTTTGAAAAACACAATCCATTTAATATCTGCACTTCCAGCAGCCATCCAGTCCTGTAAAGAAGCAAGAATGCCCCAGGAGAGTATAAGAGGCAAGGTGGCAGAACATCGCCTGCGCAAACCCAAATTTAGTGAGGGGGTGCTAGTGGTCCTCACAGATGAGGTGATTGCCCACTGTGAGTAACTTTATGGCAGTCGGCAGCAGAAGACCACTGGGCAGCGCAGGACAGCCATCTGCCAGAAGGTGACAGTAGTGGCAAATGAACCCCATGATGGAGAGGACTGCCGCAAGTGGTGGAACGACCAGAGGGTCAGGGTGCGGCGACTGCTGTCCCAGCACAGCCAGGAGTCCCTGGTGACTGGAGGAGGCATTGTGGAGTCACTGGTCCTCACCTCCTGGGAGGAGAAATGCAATACAGTGCTGAACAGTAAAGGGATAGAGGGAGTCAGCAGTGAGGAGGTGGGTGCCAGCAGGCAGGAGGTGAGTCAATGTTAGGGAGAATTCTCATTTATGGCTAATTTCCCTCACCTAGTGAGTCCCCCAGCAGCTTTGCTGGACTTCTGGAGTTTATTTTTTTCCACTTGGTAAGAATGTGAGCTTTTCCCCCACTCTTACCTGTGATTTGCCATGTGTATTTATCTGTTTTTGTGATTGTGGACTCTGGAGTATACCACTTCAGTAGCCCCCTTCTTTTTGTGTGTCACACAGCACCTTCAGTGCCGTGGCACAGGGTTGTCTTTGAGACTTCCCCCGACTCCATTTCTGAGGCTGACTACAGTCCCCCAGAAAAGGGTAAAGTTGCCATTAACTTTACTTAGTCACTCTACCACAGATCCAGTACACCCCATCTTCCATTGAGTACTGAAAAGGGTTAATTCGTATCCCTTTTTATCTGTACCTCCTAGAGCATTGTTTCACTCTTTTAACATTTAGACTTGGCTGGTGGCAGTGGTATCTACCCTAACTTTTCTACCGCGATTATATTAGATAAACGTGGTATTGTTCTTGGCTATTATATTAGCCTCAAACATAAACCCGCTTGACCAAATCGTCTTTCTTTTGACTCCGGTTGGGTTTATTCGCCATTTCTTTTTGTTAAAGTCCTTCTTGTGTTTTACTTTGTGCGGCAAACTAGGTTTGCCTTCTTTGTTCACCGTCTTTTGGCGGGCTTCTGCTCAGAAGCCCTCCACCAGGCGCCTGGTTGTCTATGTGGGCTGAATGTGAGGGAGGGGTGTAGTCACCCCCTGCACAGGGTATCCTAGGAAACCCAAGTCGCACTTTGCCATGATTGGCTGAGGTGGTTGTCCAGGCTGGACAACCCTCCTGCTGGGTGATTGACAGCCAGGCTGTGTGAATGGGGGTTTTGCGCATAAAAGGCAGGTCTCTTGGGCTAGAAGTCAGAGAGTCGCCACTGGAACTACAAGGAACCGAAGAGAAGCGGAGAGAATGACGGCTGCTGCAACTACCCCGTCCCGGTGAAGCCCTGTTGCAGTCCTGAGCTATCTACCCTTCAACGACTAAGAGAAGATCCAGTCCGGAGTCTTCTTCCCTTGAGCCTGTTGGGGATAACCAGCTCATCTTCCACAGCCAGAGGATCCTCTTCCTTGGTCGAAATCGCTGCACACTGCTGTAGTGGTCCGGATAGCCATTTGAAGAGCCTCTCCTGTTTTTAAGGAGCGCACCTTTTATTCGTTGTCGCTGCTACCGGCTTCATCCCTGTTTAGTGCAGACCCCCTTCAGACGTCCTCCTTCACAACGAAGCTCCAGGAACCATGGGTCTGCGGGAAACCAACAGGAACAACTGCCAGGGCACCAGCTGCACCATTGGAATAAGGTACTGTGTTCTGCTTGAGGAAACTGGATGAACCCCTTTTCTTCATCTCCAAGGCTTGCTCTTGTCTTCCCTCCTTCTTATAACTTTTGCGTCCGACCATTGACAATATCGAAGTACTCTTGGCTACATTGAATCGTGAACTATCTGACTGTGTGATCTTCGGCACCAGGCCCCCGGTGTCACTTGACCCTGGCCGGCCCTTTCACTTTTGAACTTCTGTCTCTGAGTGTTTCTCGATTCTGTCTGCCTAACCAAAATATTGCCTGTGATTTTTGCCTCTAACTCCCTCTAGGTATCTCAGGTGCTAAGTGTGTTTTGCCCCGGTAGCATATCATGTCACGGATACGCGTTTATTTAGTAGACCGAACTGTCAAAAAGTGATCGCAACCGTATTCGCGGTAACTTGTTTTGTTCGTAACACCGGTTCATTCAAACACAGGGTACTTACCTTGAGACATACTGTACAAAGTGAATTGGTTAGTTGTAGTATATTTAACGTCTGGTTTTTGTTTAAGTTTAATAGAAGTGTTGTGTTTATAACGAATGGTTTAAAAATAAATGTACTTCTAAACCTTGAGTCAGTGTTTGCTTGAGTCACAGTAATTGTGGTCCCTTTGTATAATCTCTGCTACTGTTCATATACTCTTGAGATAAGCCTGGCTGCTCCGCCACTGCTCCCACTCTACATAGCGGTACAGGCTTGTACCAAAGGTAAAACTTGTATTGCCACCTGTAGTCTTAATTGTGTGTAGTGGTCCCTAAGGGCACTGCACAGGATTCTGCCTAACAGTCAACAACCCCCACAACACAAGTGCATGCACAAATGACAGCCCACCATAAGATGCCCCAGTTGACAGTGACACATGTCAGCAGACCCAGAAGCTGGGCATGCTAACATAAACCACCCTCCACAGCAGCCATGGGGCAAGGCATCAAGGGCACCGCTGAGCCTCCCAACAGCGGGAAGGGGTGGCAAGTGACCCAACAAAATGCTATGCACACCACACCCCTACTGGCACACCCTGTGCCAGCAGGATTGATGTGCGTGAGTAACCACAACAATGTGCAGCAGTCACACAGCATGTTGCAGGCCCAGTTGGCCTGCCTCATGTTGGCATGGCAGACATGCCACAGGGAAATACACGTTCCACACACCATGTGCTTAGCTTGCCAATCACTGTGCACCACAGTGCCCCATAGAGCCATGACAGCGCCATGGACTAAGCCACCACGCCCACCCCTACTATGTGAGTGCCAGCCGGGGAGAGGGTGTAGGGGCATGAAGGACCACAAGCATGCATGTCAGATGTCATCTTCCCCAGTATCAACACCCTTCCCTCCCCACTCTTAGGCCAAAGACCAACTGGCCGTGTGTCACACACTCATCGTTACAAGCAACCCCATGATGCTGGGCCCACATGCAATACCCCATGACCAACCATGCATATTTTCCCATATGTGTGGGGTCCCACTCTGTACCATAGCAAATGTGTCTTGCATGCCAACACACGTGGGGGAACCATACCTGAACACCTTTCCTTTGTCCCCTACAGGCACTCATGCATTGCCAGAGGCATCAGAGGAGGTGGAGGTTGCTGGCCCATCTGCGAGTGGTGCATCCAGGCCCTCAAGGTCAGCCACCACCATCACTACCCCATTAAGGGCCACTCATGCTACGCCGAGATGGATGTCCCGCCATGTAACACCACAACACAGCAGGGCCAAGCCAACCCCCACACTGCAGGCCACCAGGAGCAGTGCAAGGCCCACTGCACCCACATCTGCAGCTGGAGGCACAGACACCACGGCCACACCTGCTGGCCGGGCGACTGAGGTGTCACAGTGGGTTACCAGTCCGGTGTTGCTGCTTGCCGAAGTGCCCAGACCTCAGAGAGCCCTCCACGCTGCCAGCGTCCACACTCCCCTGAGAGCCCTCCACTCCGCCAGCGTCCACACTCCCCGGATAGCCCTCCACGCCGCCCGCATCCACAGGCCCAAGGCAGCCCTTGCTGCCGTCACCTGAGCCGGACGTTGACACTCCTTTATATGGCTCCCATGAGTACAGCCCAGGGCCAGTGCAGAGCCTCTCTCCCACACAGCACACCGACATGCGGCATGCTGTTGTGGAGGCTTGAGGACATGGCGTGCAGACAGCGGGAAATGGAGGCAATTGGCCACACGCACTCTGAACACCTGCACGCTATTCGGGACTGCATTCAAGGGGCCACCCACAGGATAGTGCGGGCCATCGCGCAGAACAGGGCTGAGACAACTGCCAGCACGGCCCCCCTCACACTGTACGCCCAGATGGTCAGGGCAATGACTGAAGGCGTCTCTACACTGGTAGAGATAATCCGGAAGAGCACAGAGGTGCAACGGCAACAAAACCTGGAGACAGGCTCTGTCCCTTCCACTTCAGCCACTCCCACAGATGGGTCACAGCAGGGCACACATAGGCGTTAATCACAGCGCCTTCTGCCTCCAAACTCACCTGGGGCTTGCAGGGGGGGAAAAGAGGCCCGGTTGTAGTGGACTCTGAGAGACTGATTAGCATGAGTGGCCATGCTGGGGGAGTTGGTGTTGGGATGGGGGAGAGTGTGATGGGGAGGCGGTGGTGGGAGGGGGAGGAGGGATAGTGTGCTGGGGAGTTGGTGGTGGGAGTGTGTATAGTGTGCTGGGGAGTTGGTGGTGGGAGGGGCAGGGGGATAATGTGCTAGGGAGTTGGTGGTGGGAGGGGCAGGGGGGATAATGTGCTGGGGAGTTGGTGGTGGAAGGGGATGGGTGATAGTGTGCTGGGGAGTTGGTGGTGTGAGGGGGCGGGGGATAGTGTGCTGGGGAGTTGGTGGTAGTAGCTGGAGGGGAGATAGTGTGCTGCACAGTTGATGGTGCGAGGGGCACAGTGTTCTGGTGAGTTGTTGGTGGGAGGGGGACGGGGGATAGTTGGGGCACTGCATTCAGTAAACACAGTTGAACTTCATCAATGCAAGGACATTTCTGATTGTATCATTGTCATGTTTAATGATTGAGTTGGTGTCACACAGTCGTGCATGGCTTGGGCCATGTGAAGGTGTCAAAATAACTTTTCTATCAGTCCCTGGTGTGCCATTCTCCCCTCCCTCACTTCATCCCTGGCAATGCATGCATTTGCCTCTGCCACAGGCACTGCATCCTCGTCCACGTCAGGGGGTAGCAGACATTCATCTTCAAGCAAATATTGTGCAGCATGACGAACACAAGCACAATTTTGACCACTTTCTCTGGAGTGCATATCGGGGCTCCACCGGTACGGTCGAGGCAGCGGAAACGTGCTGTCAGGAGGCCGAAGGTACGCTCGATGCACATACGGGTCCTGCTGTGAGCGTGGTTGTAGGCATTATCCTGCGGTGTACGTGGATCATGCACAGGGGCCATTAGCCAGGGCAGCTGTGGGTATCCGGAGTCACCTGTATGGGGGAGAGAGGCACAGGCATTAGTTATGGTGTAAGATGTTG
Source organism: Ambystoma mexicanum (assembly GCF_040938575.1). Classification (NCBI taxonomy): domain Eukaryota; kingdom Metazoa; phylum Chordata; class Amphibia; order Caudata; family Ambystomatidae; genus Ambystoma; species Ambystoma mexicanum. The sequence goes on along the minus strand of NC_090928.1, from coordinate 942,625,556 downwards.
GGGTTGACTTAAACAAAATCAGGTCAATGGACTAAACCGCATGCACATGGGCCTTCATTTCACGGCATGTGTCTATTCTATGTCTGTGCATGCAATGTCTCTCGTGCCATGCATTGTTTGTGCTTCACATGCACCATGTTCCCTTGCGGCATATGTTACGTGAGGTGTATGTCATCAAAAGGGATCCTACTCATAGTCCCGTCCCCTTTCCTCCATCCTTGGGGGCGTCCCCCAACATGGGGATGGTACTGGAACCTTTGGCATTGAGAAAAGGAGCTTCCCCTTTAAATATAGTATAGCACGCTGGGGCGCAACATCGAGCGTGGGAAAGCCCCACCGAGGCCCTGCCCTCTGCTGCCTCACCCCAGTCCCTTTTTCAGCACGGACGGTGTCAGACCTGGCAGCCAGCGCAGAGACCTTTTTTAGCTTTCTGCTTGCTTACCTTTTTTCATTTCTTATTTCACTTCCCTTCGGTTCCTCACCTCCACAGTGAATGTCGGCCGCAGGAGGATTCACGAGATGTGCCTCTTGCGACCGCTTGTTCCGGGCCTCGGACTCCCATGCACTCTGTGTTGAGTGTTTGGGGCCTGACCACCGGTGGGACTCATGTGCGGCCTGCAGTGCTCTCGGTCAGCGGGCATTGAAGAATCAGTCATCGGCATGAAGGGCGATCTTCCACACTTCTCCCCCTCTCCACCTTAAGGACTTTGTCTCCAAGACCTTTCGTCAAGACGAAGTCGGACCTCTGTTCAGCACGGCTCTACAGCGCAGAGTCTTCTTCCCCAGGGTACCCATGGATTGGTGTTCCTCGCATTCAGGTTCTGCAGGCCCGAGGCCTCTAAAGCTACCAGCTCCCAAGCTGAGGGGCCTGGGGACAGAGCCTGAGGCCTTCCAGGCTGCCGGCTTCCAAGCTGAGGGATCTAGGGACCCTACCAGGTTATCCTCGGATGGACGATCAGTCTTATCCTCTTCTTCTACCCCAGGGGGTAAGGGATTGTTGAGTGCCACATCCAAGAGTCGTTCCTCAGCTAGGTCCAGCACGGCTACCGGCAAAGGTGCTGAGGGCTCCCAGCCTACCAGAGCTCGCTCTGAGGCCGTCATCCAGGGCATTCCGACTACCGGCCATCCGGCTGAGGGCTCAGCACCTACCAGAGGGCTATCTGAGGTCGACGTCCCTGATTCGGGCGCAAGACCCAAGCTGCAGCCTCTCATGTCTGAGGTCTCTCCTGTCTGAGGTCTCTCCTGGCTCAGGGCCTTTGCGCCTTCCCGCCCAGTGCGTGGCGCAAGGCTTTAAAATGGCCAGACTGGCGCCCATCTTGGATCTGGCTCATGGTCCGCCAGTGCTTTAGGTCATCGAATGGCCTTTGCAGGACGATTCCAGCCCCCTTCCTTCTGGAAGCAGCAGTGGATCCATTGGTGCAGGGTTTTGGTCCCCGCAGGAGTACATTTACCCATCACAACCCCACAGCCACACGCACCAGGCGTCTCAGCGTTTTGACCGGGAGCAGAGACCCAGCGCCTCGGAGGGCAGGACTCCTAGGGACCCAACGGCTAGTGCGGACCTCTTCATCATGCGTTCCCCCCCAGATGAAGGGGCTGCTGAAGGACATTGTGAGGGAGCTTATCCCACAGGCGCCGCCTCCTCGGCCCCCTCCCCTGGGGACTCCTCCTGTTCCTCTGGTTCTCCCGGTGCCGGCCCCTCCTCTGGTTCAGGCCCTACCGGTCATGCTGACCCCTCCACCGCCTCCTGTACCACAGCCCTCCCTTCAACAGCCGTTGGACTATCCTGTGGCTCCTGACCTGGGTGGAGGGGCGCCGGCACCTGTGTCCCAGGGTCCGGATTCCCCTCAGCCTGTGAACAGGGGGATGACGACGAGGAAAACGATAAGCCCTTGGCCTCCGTTAAGGCCTTTTTTGACTCCTCTAGGGCCTGGTGGAATTCTTGGGGGTCCCTCTGCCTGTGGAAGCCCCCCAGGAGTCGGGTGTACTTGCAGAGGTCTTGGGGAAATGCACAACAACCCAGTCTGTCATTCCACTCCAGAAGGATGTGCTGCAGGTGGCACGGAAGGTCTGGGAGAAGCCCAGGGCGAACACCTAGATGAGCAGGAAGTTGGACAGCAGGTTTAGGCTGACGGACGGGAAGCCAATCCTCCTGGTCTTCCACCTGCAGCCCCATTCCTTTGTGGTAGCCACGGCCTCCTTGTATTCTAAACTACTGTCTTCGTCATCTTTCTTCTTGGGAGCCACCTCCAGTTTCCTTCCAAGGAAGACAAAGTCCTTGAGTCCTTGGGAAAGCTGTTTCTCCATCTCAGGATTGCATCTGCGGCAGGTCAATGTGGACGCCCTCTTGGGGCCAAAAGCTGTGGCGAGAGCTTGGGAAATTTCTGCCCGACTTCCCTTGGGTCAAACAAGCCTCCTTCAATGCTGGTCGGGCAAATTCTCGGCCATTGCGCAGGACTGCATGAAGCCTTTGGTCTCCCACATTGACACAGCCAGGCTATCTTTGGGTCGAGATGAGAAGGACGGCCTGGATGCACGCCATCAAGTTTTAATCTGACGTGCAAGAGCGGATCCTAGATCTGCCCTTTGAGGGCGTGGACCTTTTTAATTCGCCCACTGATGAAGAATTGATGAAAAAGAAAATCTGCACTCAAACTGTCAAGTCCTTGGCCATCCTGAGAAAGCCTGGTCAGAAATCCTTCCCCCAATCCCAGGGTAGGACCGAGTTCAAACCCTGAACCTTCTCTGGCTCCAAGGGTTTCAGAGACCGCAGAACGCGGATGCCTGGCAGGTTGCCCAGCGACAACAGAAGGAAGCGGCAGAGGACGTTGCATGGGTTTTTACCCTCCCCCTCCTCTACCCCCGCCTCTGATACCAGGAAGCAGTGACGTCAAGTAACACAGCTCACCTGTGGGGTGGCTGTTTGATTCTGTTCCAGGACTCCTGCAAGCGTCTTTTCAGCAACCTGTGTATTCTATCCGTAGTCTCCACAGGCTTCAGCCTTCCTCTTCCTATGCCTCTACCATCCTCTCTGCTTCGTCAGATCGGGTCCCTGGCTCTTTTACGGGAGGTCTTTTTGCTCTTGGAGATGCAGCCGATAGAACTGGTTCCTCTTGTTGACAGGGGCTTCGGTTACTATTCCAGGATTTTTGCGGTACCCAAGAAACACTAGGCTGGCCTGAGGGTAGTCCTGGACTTGTCATTTCTAAATCTGTCTTTACCACTAGAAAGCTTCAAGATGATTACTTCGGCGCACATAGCTGAGTCTCTGTGTGAAGGGAACTGGATGTGTTCCCTTGACCTCAACGACGCGTGCCTGCATGTACCCATATATCAATCGCATTGGAAGTTTCTGCAGTTCACGATTATGTCGTACCCCTTCCAATACAAAGTTCTGCCCTTCGGCCTGAACACGGCCCCTCATGTCTTCACGAAGTTGAAGAATGAAGTGGCGGGCCTTCTCTGTTGGAGGGCCATCATCTATACCCTTATTTGGACGACTGGTTTGTGAGGGCGGAGTCACCAGAAGGAGTGGTGCGCTCCTGCTAGAGATTGGCAGGTACCTTCATCAACAGGTGTTTTCCCTCAACCCGGAGGAAGTCGCAGTTAGGCCCGTCTCAGGAACTGATCTGCCTATGGGTGCATTGGAACATTAGCGTTTGGTGGGTGTTCACCACGCCCGAGAAGCTACTTTCCCTCCGCAAGGTGGTGGGGCACTTTCTGGTCAACACGAGCACCTTGCCATGGTGGTTCCAGCACATTCTGGGCCTGATGGCCTCATGTGTGCTCCATATGCAGCACGCCCGCCTCAAGATGAGACTCCTCCAGCTCCACCTGGCAGCCAACTGGGATCAGGAGACGGGGTTTCAGTCAGAAAGGATGCCAAAACCACCGCCCCTTTTGCCGACCTTTGCTGGTGGCTGATGGACAGCAATGTTTCAGTGGGAGCCCCCTTTACCGGACTGGAGCCTACCCTGGTGGAGATGACAGACTCCTCTCTTTCAGGCTGGGGGGTTACTCTGGAGGACTATACGATTCATGGAGCATAGTCCAGGAAGGAAGCCCTCCTACATATCAATCTGCTCCAGCTCAGGGCAGTGGTGTGGGCCATCAGGGCCTTTTTGCCCCTAATCAGGGACGAGTCGGTTCTGGTCCAGAGAGACAATTCTACTACAATGTTTTACCTGAACAAGCCGATGGCATCCGTTCCCCCCTCCTCTGCATGGAGGCGGTTTCGATCTGAGAATTGGTTGGCCCTCACAGAGAGGATTTGAAAATCTGCAGTCCACCTGCCTGGGGACAGCAATGCAGAATGGGATCAGCTGGGTTGCTTGGGGTTCAACACCTATGAGTGGGAGTTGCACAATGGCTCCTTGTTGCCCCTTTTCCAGCGTTGGGGGTTCATGGACATGGACTTGTTTGCCTCTCCCCTGAATGCCAAGTACCCCAGTTTGCCTCATGGGCACATCAGGGTTGGGGGTCACCGGGAGACGGCTTCCAGATTTGCTGGCACAGCCGCAGGTGTTATGCATTCCCACCCACCTCTCTGCTCCAGGAGACCCTCTGCAAGTTCTGGGCTTCCGTGTGCCGCAGCATCATGCTGGTTGCCGCCAGCTGGCCTTGAGAGACCCTGGTTTTCGCATCTGCTGCAGCTGTGCTCTCAGGTCCCATCTATCTTCCGATGTCCACCAGAGGCTTCCTGACACAGAAGGGTGAAGCAGTGGAGCATCTGGACCCAGCCAAACAGGCCCTAGTGGCCTGGCTCCTGATCAGCTGAGGCTTCAGGATGTTCAATTTTCAGATTGCAACTGGAACATCATTCACCAGGCCAGGAGGTCATCGTCTCGGTCCCAGTATAAAAGCAAATGGACTAGGTTCTGCCATTTTGCTAGCGCCAATGGTCTGGACCATGTCCCCTGTCCTCTGGATGACGTTTTGGCTTTTTCAGTGCACTTGGCTCGCTCTGGAGTTCAGGCGGATACTTGCTGCACGTATTTGGCGGCCATTGGGGCTTGCAAGAATTCCTCTGAACATGTGTTTTCGGCAGCCAACCTGGTGGTTAATGCATACCTTAAGGGGTTGTCTAGGATATTTCTTCCGGTGCATAGGCCGCACCTGCTCTGGGACCTTAATGTGATTCTTGCAGCTTTACAACACAAACCTTTTGAGTCGATGGCCTCTGCAGACATCCGACAGTGAAGCCTGTTTTATTGGTGGCTCTCACCTCTGAGCGCAAGGTTAGTGAGCTGCAGGCATTGTCTTCGTGCGAGCCCATCACCACGTTTCACAATGACAAGGTCATCTTGCTCACTCACCTTAACTTCTTGTGCAAGTTGGTCTCTCCGTTACATCTGAATCAAGAGATCCGCCTGTCAGGGTTTTTCCCGAACCCACAGTCAGAAGCAGAGAGGGCACCACATTCCTTGGACCTCAAGAGGGTTCTCAAGTGTTATCTCTCTTGGACGAAATCCTTCAGGAAGTCCGATGCACTGTTTGTGACTCTTGGGGGCTCCTTCCCCGGCTCACAGGCATTCAAGTCTACCGTCGCCAGTTGGATGATCCAGGCCATTTCAGAGGCCTACACGGCCATGGGCAAACCGTTTCCTGAGGGGATTCATGCCCATGCGGTCAGAGCTAAGGCCAGAGCCGTTGCGTTTCAGATACATGCTTCTTGGGATCTCGTCAGCAAGGCGTACACTTGGGCCATTCCATCAGCCTTCTGTAAACACTATTCACTGGACAGCAACACCAGGCGCGATGCAGAGTTTGGTCAGACTGTTCTGAAGAACATTTTTGCTTCATCCTAGATATGAGGCAGGTTCTCGCAGTTCCACCCTATGTTCTTGTTTGGTGGAATCACCCACAAGGATCGAGGAAAGGGGACAGACTTATGAGTAACTAAAGTTATTCACTCTAGTGACTAGAGTACTCTATTCCATAGTCCCCTTTCCTCCATACGTCCCTCCCACCTTCCCCCGCTAGTTTGCCAATGGCTTTTAGGTAATATGACTAGTCAGGTATCTAAGCTTCCGATGTGTGCAAAGGGGACTGAGGTGAGGTCCCGCAGGTCGGGGACTCATGGGGCGTTTCCATGCCTGAAGCTGTGCCCTTGTGCACTATACTCAATTTAAAGGGGAAGCTCATTGTATAGCTGCCAAATGTTCCGGTACCGTCTCCATGTTGGGGGACGCCCACAAGGATGGAGGAAAGGGGACTATAGACTATGATTAGTAGAGCCGCCAGGATAACGGCAAAGGCTGTTACCGTTTCTGGCACTCAGTCCGGTGGTATTTCCGCCGGATTATGAGTGCCGGCGTTGCAGTGTAAATCCCCATTCATGGAGTCCCATTAGACTCCATGAGGGGATTTGCTGTCATTACCGCCACTGGCATTGCCGGTGGTGGTAATGAGGGCTTTTATTGCTGGTAGGGCCCATGGGTTACCTCCAGCTTCTAGCTGGAGGTAAGCCAAGGTGCCCCACCGACAAACTTGTAGTCGGGCAGTCCGGTAAAGTGCCAGTATCCACGGATACTTGCACTTTTTTACTGGACTGCCTGACTCCTAATGAGCCCCTTTACAAAAGACACCAACAATCCCCCTGCCAAGCCCTGTCATTCCCTGCTGAAAAAGCTTTTGACATGGTAGATTGGGAATATATGTTTAGGACTCTGTCTCGCTTAGGTTTGGGGTAACGTTTTATCAATAGAGTCACATTAATATATTCAAAATCTTCAACTAGAGTTTACTGCACTGCATATATTTTAAAAACGTTTGACATAAATAGGGTGACTAGACAAGATTGCGCCAATCACCGCTTTTGTTTATTTAAACATTGGAGCCACTTTCAGCTGCCATGAGGCAGAATGCTGAAACCAAAGGGGTAAAACTACAAACATAAGAGATAAAACTGAAAGTATGTGGAGTTTATATTGTACTGATAGTTAAAGATCCAATATGCTCTCTACCTGGTTAAATGGAAAGCATAAACACGTTCTCTGCCTTCTCATGTTAAAAACTCAATTGCCAAAAATGTGAAGCACTGCCTATAGGATACCGTTGACTATGAAATAACAGTCCTGCAGTGGTTTGCCTCATACCTCTCCAACAGAGAACAACTCGTCCAGATGGGTCCACAATTGATCCCAGTGCCACCCAGGAACCTGCCAATCCCCACAAGGTTCCATACTATTCCTAGTCATCTTCAACCTCTACATGGAACCTGTGGGGAAACTCCCCGCAAAACCTACATCAAGATACACCAATATGCAGATAACACACAGCTTTCCCTAAAGATGAATTGCATCAACAACATTCATGGACTCAATCACTGTCTGTCCCTCATAGAAGCCTGGATGTCAATGGCGTACCTGAAACACACCCCTACAAAGTCTGAATTCACTTTTCTAGCAAACCCCAAAAAGCATCCCAAAAACTAGAATTGGCCGACTGACATGAAGATCAAATGGATTCAGGTCTCATCAAGTGCCAAATCTTTCAGCTTTATACTCCTACGCCACGTCCCCTTTCCTCCATACTGTATGGGCGTCCCTCGCTAGGGACGGGAAACAGAACCTTTTTCATCAAACATATTGTCTTCTCCTTTAAATTGGATGTGCACTGGGGCGTGGCCCTGGGAGCATGCACTCCCCTAACTCTGACCACAGGCGCCACTCCTCCGTACTCTTTTCCATGTCGATGGGAGCGGACCTCTTTCACCTTAGGCTGTGGTTGAGGCCTTATCTTTTACTCGTAATACCACGCTACGACTTCCCAGGGTTAATTTTTTCTCCCTTTTTTTCCATATAGCTAATTTCATTCAGAGTCTAAGTACTCTGTCCTCTGGTGCCACGCTCCTCCCTGGTGCATGTCGTTGGTGGCAGAATTCAGCAGGTGTCCGGCCTGCGAGGGTTCCTTGCCTGCATCGTATCCACATGTGCTCTGCCTCCAGTGCCTTGGCGACAACGGCTGCTCATGGCGCAACACGCTCACCCCATGCTCCCTGAAGAACCACTTGTCCAGGTGGAGGGAGCTCTTCTCGAGATTGCCACTGCAGCACATCAGGAGGAAGACCAGACCCAAGGTAGGTGCCCTTTCCTCTTCTGCACCCTGCAAGGGTGACTCCTTCCCCGGGAAGCGAACAAGTGGGAGGGGCCTTCCAAGCCCTAATACCAGCGAGGGGGCCGAGGCTCTACGAGCTACCGGCCACACGGCTGAGGGGTTTTAGGATTCTCCCAGTCCTGCAGCTGACGGGCCACAAGGCTCTGGTACCGGGTATCTCCCTGAGGGGCTTAGCTCTAACACCGGGCATAAACCAGAGGGGACGCTTAAACACAGTTCCAGAACTACCGGCGTCATGGCCAAGGGCACTCTGCCTCCCAGGCCCTTTCCTGAGGTGCAGCGAATGTCCAAGCCTTTGCAGTCAAGCAAACAGGTGGAGACTGATCCCAGTACGACAGTCGTCACGCAGCAAGCACGTGGCACGGTGCCAGACAAAATGGCTTCCAGGCTACACAAAATGGCAGTGAATTCTGAACCTCTCCATTCCAGTGTGCAGGCATCGCAATGGCCACCAAGCTGGGATTGGTCTACACGGGTCACTTGGTCCACCGCATACCCAATGCAGGGGTGATACACAGATCCCAGCTATCTGAGGCAAGGGGCGGTTAGAGCTCAACAACAGGTGCAAACCAGGTCCCTGCACCCATGCAAGTAGGCTCCTCACCACCATGCAAGGACAGGTTATTCGGGAAGTTTCTCACGATCATGAAGTCACCTCAACTGGGGACCATACTTAGGAGGGTCATCCAAGACATGCTCCCCCTGGCACCCTGTCAACCCCCTGCAGTGGTTCATGCACAGATACCAGCGCAGGGCCGGTTTACAGCGATGCCCCAGGCACAGATCTTCACGGCGGCTCCACCCCTGGCACAGCCCCAGGGGCAGTCTCTGGCGCTCCCTGTCACAATTCGTCACCAAGGTAAGATATGGAAGATAATGGGCCTCATTACACGGACGGCGGTAAGGGTTAACGGTCACCGTTAATGGTACCGGTGACTGTTAACCCTTACCGCCTTACTATGAGGTCCCTTTGCGGGTTGGAGACTTTAACGCCTGCTTTTTGCAGGCGTTAAAAACCAACCCGCAAAGCGACCAGGGAGCTAATTACGGTACCCTGTGGGGCAAAAATGGGAATGGAGAAGGGCAATGGGGGAAGGGGGAATTACCGCCCCACCAACCTTGGAATAGGGCGGTAATTCCCCTTTCCTCCAAGGCGGTGCCGGTATTTTACCGGCATGGACCAAGGTGCTAATAGCACCTTGGTCCACCGCCATCCGTGTAATGAGGCACACTGACTCACCAGGGATGCAGAAGGATCCTGGCTGACACTGATGCTCCCTATGTCCTGCCTTCGGGACCTTTTAGCAGTCAAAAAGACCTTCCTAATGATGTACCCCACTAGCTGATGGTATACGAAAAGCTAGAGGAGTGAATCACCAGAAAGGGAGAGGAATCTACCAATACAGGAAATCACCAGGCTGGAATAGAGGATACAATTCAGTATTCACTCTGGACTTGACACCAATAAAATGATCAATGAAAATGCTGGGCTAACCTGGGAGTAACAACTCGTCTTCTGGGTCGACTTGTTTTCAGCTCCGTGTCTTCTCCTTGGAAGGCAATTTCTTTATGGATTGCAATCTCGAAGGATGTGGTAGGGAAATCGATTGGAAGCAGCTTTAGGGGCTGGTTGATGCTCAGTGAGTAGTTGCACATTGATTGTCATCTGTTTTTGGCCTGTTTCATGTACTCTATTGGAGTGGTGTGAGTGTTTTTTCAATCGTTTTAGTGAGCACTGTGTCCTAATCTGGTGGGTTTGTCTAGTGTTTTTGTGGCTTCTGACCCTGACATTTTGTGCTGGCCTGCATCTAGAGTGTGCAGTCCCTGGGGTGTAGTCCTTTGTTTGTGTCTGGCCTTCTCCCAGTCCCGCCCTCCCCTCTTGCAATTTGTTGCAAAAGTCAGGTGTGCTGTGCCTTGCTTCCAGCAGCCATTTTCCACTTGCTTTGTGGACTGCAATCTTGAAGGATGTGGTAGGGAAACCACTTTGGAAGCTGCTTTAGGGGCTGGTTGATGCTCAATGAGTAGATGCACATAGTTGTAATCCGTTTTTGGCCTGTTTCATGTACTTTATTGGAGTGGTGTGAGTCCCTGGGATGATGTAGTCCTTTGTTTGTGTCTCGCTTTCTCCCAGTCCCGCTCTCGTACTCGCCCCACCAGCCCGCCCACCTCCCCTAATTGGTACGTCCACCTGGTCATAACTGACCTTCCCAGGGCAGCACTCTGCCCGTGCAGCACCTGCAGCTAAGGGCCACAAGGGAAAGGGCGGCTCCCACACAGGCAGCTCCAGATTGTGTCTGCAGGTGTCAGCAGGGGAGGCCAGGGGCCAGCCGTCAACTAGCAGCAACCATCAAGGTAGGTGTGGGGAGTAGAGCAATCACTCTACTCCAGAAGCCCTGCCACTCTACCTGCCCTCAGACCATAGGAGACCAGGATATTAACTCTAACCTGCTTAACAGCTAGATAAAATAGTTAACATTAGCCTGCGCCAGATCCAGGCAGAATTGTGCCATACTTGGATAGAATTGCGAATGTTAGCAAGTGCCACACTTAGATAGAATTGTGAACAGTAGCCTGCGCTGGACCTAGACAGAATTTTGAATGATAGCAAGTACCACATTTAGATAGAATTGTGAACATTTGACTGCGTCGCATCTAGATAGCATTGTGAATGTTAGCAAGTACAACATTTAGATAGAAATGTCAATATTAGCCTGCGCCGGACCCAGACTGAATTGTGAATGATAGGAAGTACAACATTTAGATAGAAATGTCAATATTAGCCTGCACCGGACCCAAACAGAATTGTGAATGATAGTGTTAGGGAGAATTCTCATAAATGGCTGATTTCCCTTACCTAATGAGTCCCTCAGCAGCTTTGCCAGATTTCTAGGGTTTATTTTTTTCACCTGGTTAGAGTGTGAGCCTTTTTCCCACTCTTACATGTGTTTTGCTGTGTGTGTTTTTAATTTTTGTGTGATCTTGGGCAATGGAGCCTCACCTACTCCATTGCAACATATTTTTCATGTGTGTTATACAGCACCTTCAGTGCAGTGACACATGGTTGTCTTTGAGACTTCCCAATGACTCCATTTTCTGGGGCTGACTACTGTCCCCCAGAAAAGATAAAGTTGCCATTAACTTTATTTTTGTCACTTTAAACCACAGACCCAGTACACCCCATCTTACATGGAGTATTGGAAAGGGTGAATTCTTATCCCTTTTTGTCTGTGTCTCTTGGAGCATTGTTTTGCTCCCTTTACATCAAGACTTGGCTGGTGGCAGTGTAACTACCCTATTTTTTATACCGTGGTTATCTTAAATAACCATGGTATTGTTTTAGGCTATCATATTAGCCTCAAACATAAACCCGCTTGACCATATATATTTTATTACGGTTCCGGCTGGGTTTATTCGCCATTTCTTTTTGTAAATGTCTTTCTCGTGTTTTACTCTGCGCGTAAACTAGGTTTGGTCCGATTGTTTGCCGTATTTTCGCAGGCTTCTGCACAGAAGCCCTCCTTAAGGTGCCTGAAAGTCTGGGTAGGCCGTATGTGAGTGAGGGGTCTTAGGACCCCTGCCATGGCTTCCCTTGGCAACTCAAGTCGCACTCCTGTTTGATTGGCTGGGTGACAGGCTGTATGAATGGGGGGAAACTGTATAAAAAGCAGTTCTCTGGGACTGAAAAGGCAGAGTCGCCACTGGAACGAAAGAACCAACGAGGAGCTGATGGAAGAGGACCCCTACAACTACTGAACCGCCAGGTGAAGCCCTGCTGCAGGTCTGAAACTTCAGAATCTGACGAAAGAGAAGATCCTCCAGGAAACCTCTTCCCTTGAACTGGTGGGACCAACCAGTTCGCCCAAACTGCAAGACAGGACCCCTCCTCTGGTCGAATTCGCTGTACAGAGCTACAGTGGGCCGGATAGCCAGGAAGGTCAGACCCTGCTTGGGTTTTAAGGAGCGCACCTTTTATTTGTTGCTTTGCTCTGCAGCTGGTTTCTTCCCTGGGTAGTGCAGGACCCTCCAGTCTTCCTACTTCTTGTCAGTCCGACAGTCACTTCAGGAACCGTGAACCTGCAGGAACTACCAGGAACGTCCGCCTCAGCTACAGCTTCCTCTCCGTTTTAAGGTACTGTGCAAATCTGGTTTTCGTTTCGTACAGCCACGGTGAAAGTGTTTGAAATCTTTCTCCAATCCGAGGGCTTGTCCTTCTCTTCTCTTTGAACTAACTTTTCTGCCAACCAACCTCGTCTGGAATCCATGGCACGAACTTTACCGCAAACTACCCTGAACCGTGTGATCTTGAGCAAAAGCCTTTTGACCCATTGACTTTGGCCCTAAGCCTTTTCTACCTGATTCTATCACTGTAGTTTCTCTTGCTCAATTGCCCTGAGTACTTACCTGTTGGTGTGGTTCAATTTCTATTAACTTTGTTTTTCCCTCCCTTTTAAATTGCTGGAGTGCCATTTTGCTTCCACTTAATTTTGTGAGCTTAATTTGTCTGGAACTTATTGGGATTGGTGTGGTGTATTACGAGTGTGATTTTTAAACTGCTTATAATAGTGTAATGTTACACAACTGAAGAATGAAATACATTTATATTATTTTACTTAAAAACCTTGAGTCAGTGTTTGCCTGAATCATAGTAATTGCTGTCCTTTGTGTAACTATTTGATACTGCTCACTTACTCTTGAGATAAGTCTGGGTGTCCAGCCACTGCTACCACTTTAACTGTGTAGTACAGGCTTGTACCAGAGGTGAATTTGTACTGTCACTTGTAGTCTTAATTGTGTGTTGTGTTCCCAAAGGGTACTGCATATAATTCTACCTAACAGATAGCAAGTACCACATTTCTCCAGCATGGGGTCTGGCATGGATTCACATGCTCATGAATATTCCCCGTCGTCAGGCTGGGAATCCTCGGTAAAGAAAAAATCAGTATCAGTTTTGTTTCTGATCTGTCTTTCGTAGTAGTTATCAATCACTGATCTCTGCGTCATACTGACCACAGCCAAAGACTGCCCTCTACCTAAGCCCCGCCTCTGGCAGCCATCTTCAGATTTTTACCGCACGTTCAAGTGTTGGGAGTCCTTGTGCTTAGCTCTCGAGCTTTTACTGCGTTTTCGCGCTTTTTCAGGTGAATTTTCACATTTTTTCGGTTAATCGAGCCTCAAGCTCCACCTTTTCTACTCCCGTTAACGGCTACCCGTTACGGGATTTTCCTACGCCCCTCAAGGGTGAAGATTTCGTCGAATCAACTTCTTGGAGGATTCCAGAAGATTCGCGGCCTACTTCGAGATGGCCCAGGACGCGAGTTCGTCGCCCGGACCCAAGCTGTTTCGCAGCTGCCCTGGATGCGGGCTGCAGAATGTGTTTAAGGAAGACGCACATTCACGATGCCTCTCCTGTCTTCATGGGGACAAGACTCATGTAGAGAAGGACTGCCAGTTCTGCAAGAACTTGTCGGAGCGGACCATGAGGGACCGTCGGTCCCGTCTCGCCAGCTGGTTGGAGAAGGGCTCAACGGGTGAGAAGAAGAAGAAAGGGTCCGAGCGGGCTTCTCTAAGTCCTGCGCGGGCGCCCCGGTGACGGGGGCCCAACACCAGGCCAAGCGCTGCGAGTCCGCTGGCTCCGGGAGCGCCGAAAGGTTGGGCTCTTCGGTCGCCAGGCAGGGCGCACCTTCCCCGGCACTGTCAACCACGAGCCAGCGCTCCGGTTCGGGGAAGAGGAAGTCCGAGACCCTGGGTAAGCTTCGGGAGAAGCCCCGTCCGATCTCGGAAGAGGGGGAGCGAGGCGTCGCCCCTCCCCCGAAGGAGAAGGCCCGGGACGCACCTAAGGTGGTGAAGGCCCCTATCCAGCAGGCAAAGGCCTCTATTAAGGCGATTGCGGCGACTCTGGCCAAGCCGCCAGCGGAGACTGCCTCCGGGACTAGAGTTTCCCTGCCGCCAAGGAGGGAATCCTCTTTTCAGCCCATCGTCGTGGCCACCATTATGGAAGAAGCGAGGGGGGGGCGCGGTAGCCTCCTCGAGCTCGGAGTCAGCCTCGGAGGAGGAACTGACCCAGGCCCTGAGGAACCTCGAAGTCCAATTCGAGAAGGTTCCATCCCGTAAGGAAGATCCTCGGGAGATAACCGAGGAAGACGACGATGGCGAGGGAGAGCAGACTTCCCTTCCGGCGCAGCCGGAACCTAGGCCTCAGGATGGCTCGGCGGCCATTTTGTCTGCAATCCAGTCCTTATCCTCTGAGATAAGGACTAGATTCCCACGGCCTAGGCCGGAGGACCCGCAACCTGACCCGTCGGGAAGTCCTCAGAACAATCGACGGAGGACCCAACCCTCTCCTCCACTCGTCCCCGTAAGGCCTACAGTCCCCTCCTCATCCTCCCACGAGTCGGGAGATGAAGGTGCGATCGGCTCGACGACGGGTTCTGAGGGCGACGCCGACGACGACGGAACGGGTCTCCCGTCGCACGGGCCTCGCCGCCCAACAAGATTGGCTCATTCCACGCCATGATCGCCAGGGCGTCCGAATTGTTCCAGCTCTGCCCGGAGGAGCAGAAAAAGGAAGGTTTCCTCTATTAGCGCCGGGAGGCCAAGAGGAAGACTGTCATCGCGGTGCCTCTAATCGATGACATCTGGGAGGAGGGCCTGTCGGTTCTCAAGAACCCCTCCACGGCACCAGCCAAACGGGTCCCCGAAACCGCTCCCCTGTGCCTCAGGGCCCAGCCAACACCAGACTCGGTCATCTCGGCGGCGGCGAAGAAGAAAGCGGCGGGGTCAGGAGCCTCGATGTCGAATTCCCCGCCGGACGGCGAGGGAAAGAAGTTGGACGCCATGGGGCGGCGGGTCATTTCGTCGGCGGCGACGACGATCAAAGCGGCCAACGCCCTGGCGATCGTGGCCCGTTACGACAGGGAGCTCTGGTTTAAGATGGCCCCATATTGGACTTCCTGCCGGACGACAAGAGGTCCGAGGCCCTGGAAATACTTCAAGAAGGCGAGGTGGCGTCGGACCACGCCATAACGGTGGCAACCGATATTGCCGATACCGGGTTCCGCCAACTGGGCAACGGTGTTTGCCTACGACGACGGGGTTGGCTCCGGGCGACCGACTTCCGTCAGGACGTCCAGACCAGGGTGTTGGACATGCCGTTCGACGGCAGCAACTTGTTTGGGAAGGCGGTGGACGAATCCCTCCAAGCCATAAAAACGGACATGGAGACGGCCCGCGCCCTAGGAGCCCTTTAGCAACGACGGCCCTTTCGGAGCTCCGGAGGCAGACAGGGTGCCTCCAAGGGATCCAGCGGTGGATCGTCGTCCTACCACCAGGCGGCACGCTCCTCGTCTAAGGAGGACTGAACCGGCCGTGGTCTCGGGCCCCCACCGAAGCACCCCGGTGGGAGGCCGGCTGACGAATTTCGTCGGCGTGTGGAAGTCCATCTCCATCTCCACCGTTGGGTGCTGGATACCCTGGCAAGAGGACACTCTATCGAATTCCTGAAGAAGTGCCCTCACGTTCCACCTGTGGCCAGGAAGGAAAATCACGTCCCGCAACTGCTGTTGGAAGTACGGGCGATGCTCAGGAAAGGCGCCATCAAGTCTGTCCCGAAGAGGCTCCAGGGCTCCGGGGTGTACTCAAGGTACTTCCTCGTCAGGAAGAAGACAGGCGGCTGGCGCCCCATCCTGGACCTTCGTCGTCTGAACAAATACATCAGGTCACAAAGGTTTAGGATGGTCACCCTCCAGCACGTACTGGGACAGCTGGAGGAAGGCGACCTTCTATCGTCGTTGGACCTGGTGGATGCATACTTCCACGTTCCCATCCTCAAAAGTCACCGAAAGTTCCTCAGGTTCGTCGTCCAGGGACGCCACTACCAATTCAGAGCACTGCCGTTCGGATTGAAGTCGGCCCCCAGGGTCTTTACCAAGTGCCTAGCACCTGTGGCGGCGCGGCTGCGCCTGCAGGGGATTCACGTCTACCCCTACCTGGACGACTGGCTCATCCGCTCATCGAACACACTGCGAGGACCGTCCAGCTACTCACAGACCTGGGATTCGCCATAAACTACCCAAAGTCCCACCTGGTGCCGTTGCAGGTGGCCCTATTTCTGGGAGCGAAGCTCGATACAGTGAGGCGCCTGGCGGCCCTGTCGGAAGAACGGACGAAGACCATTCTAGGCAAAGTGCAGCGCCTGCTAGCCACGGACGTGGCCAGGGTGAGGTCCATCAAGTCCCTCCTGGGGATGATGTCCTCTTGCATCTACCTGGTGCGCCTCTGCAGACTACGGATGCGCCCTCTTCAAGAATTTCTCGAAGCCCGTTGGATGCAGGTGACGGGCACCTTCGAAGACAGGGTCCCCCTCAACGAGGTGTTCCGGCGGGCAATTCAGTGGTGGGGCGTTCGAGCGCACCTCACGGTGGGCAAGGACTTTCAGACGCCGGCGTACCAGGAGACGGTGACGACGGACGCCTCCCTGGAAGGTTGGGGCGCCCACACCAGAGATCTCCACGCAAGAGGCCTCTGGCCCCTGGAGGAGAAGCTCCTGCACATCAACATCAACATCCTGGAACTCCGAGCCCTGTTCTGGGCTCTCAAATCGTTCCTCCCGTCGCTCAAGGGCAAGGTGGTGCGGATCTTCACGGACAACACCACAACAATGTTTTACATAAGGAAGCAGGGAGGCACCAGATCCCCAGCCCTATCCAAGGAGGCACAGGATCTGTGGCACTGGGCGGTCGCCCAGGGGATGTTCCTGGTTCCCTTCCACCTGGCAGGAGAAAGAAACACCATCGCCGACTCGCTCAGCAGGGAGCTGCGCGCGTGTCACGAGTGGGAACTGCGCCAGGATCAGGTGGATCAACTCTTCCGACGATGGGGCAAACCCCAAATCGACCTGTTCGCAACAGCGACGAAGTCGAAGTGCAAGAGGTTCGCCAGCAGGTTTCCCCAGCCGAGAAGCATGGGCAATGCGTTCTCGTTCCCCTGGGACGGCCTATACCTGTATGCGTTCCCTCCATTGCCGTTGCTGCTTCGACTCATCAGCCAGCTCAAGAGGTCCCGGTGCAGGATGATCCTCGTCGCACCGGCGTGGCCGAGGCAGATCTGGTTCCCGGACCTTCTGGACTTGTCAACGTCCCCTCCCATCAAGCTGTCGGCGGACGCGGACCTTCTCTCCAGAGAAGGAGGCGCCATTTTCCACCACGATGTCGCTGAACCTGCAGGCTTGGCTCCTGCAGCGCTAGAGTTTGGAGGCTACGATATACGGGCCGATTGCAGAGGGGTTCTTGCAAAGGCCAGGGCGTCCTCGACTCTCAAATGCTACGGTCATAAGTGGAAGAGGTTCTCTATCTGGTGCCGAGCACAGAAGATCAACCCCTTACGGATTACGGCCCCTCAAGTGCTGCCGTACCTGCTATCGCTGGCAAAGGCTGGGCTAGCCCATGCCTCCATTAAGATTCATCTGGCGGCGATCTCCAGATATACCAGAACCACAGGACGGACGTCCCTGTGGTACCATCAACTGGTAAAAGAGTTTATGAAAGGACTGTTCCGGTCGTTCCCGCCGGTGAAGGCCCCGGCCCCGGCGTGGGAACTTAACGTGGTGCTGACCAGACTCATGGGGCCCCCATTCGAGCCGATGCACTCCGCACCGATGAAGTTTGTGTCGTGGAAGACTGCATTCCTGGTGGCCATTGCCTCCGCACGACGAGTGGGAGAGATCCAGGCCCTATCCTGCAAAGCACCATACTTGACTTTCCATGCCTCGAGGGTGGTGCTTAGGACGCACTCCACCTTTATGCCCAAGGTGCCGTCGGACTTCCATCTTAACGAGCCCTTGGTGTTACCTGTTTTCTTCCCGTCTCCTTCGTCGCCGGCCGAGAGGACTTTGCACTCGCTGGATGTGGCTAGAGTGCTGAAGTTCTACGTGGACCGCACAAAGAGTTTCCGGAGGACATCACAGCTGTTCGTGAACTTTGGACCTGTGAATCAAGGGAAGGCTCTCTCGAAGTCTTCTATTTCCAGATGGCTCTCCGGCTGCATCATGCACTGCAACCGGTTGAATAACCAACCGCTGCCTGGCCGTCCGAGAGCCCATTCGAGCAGAGCGATCGCTGCTACTACGGCGTTCTTATCTGGTGTGCCCCTGCTGGACATCTGCGGGGCTGCTACGTGGAGGTCGACGCAAACCTTCACGAGATTCTACTGCATCGATCGGGATTCCAGGGAGTCCAGGGTCGGCCAAGCAGTGCTGCGCAACCTGTTCGCTTAAGGTGAGCCTGGTGAGGAGGTAAGAGATGCTTAATGTTGAGTTTTTTGTATTGCTTAATGTTGAGCCTTTTGCCACCCCCCGTGGTCGTGCATGTGTGTACTGCTATTTATTCTTATATTCATGAGCATGTGAATCCATGCCAGACCCCATGCTGGAGAAGGAACAGGTTACTTACCTGTAACTGTTTTTCTCCAGCATGGGTCTGGCATGGATTCACATGCGAACCCTCCCGCCTACCCCTCTGCGGCTCTTCACTTGGTCATACTGCCACTTCACGTGCTACCAAATCTGAAGATGGCTGCCAGAGGCGGGGCTTAGGTAGAGGGCAGTCATTGGCTGTGGTCAGTATGACGCAGAGATCAGTGATTGGTTACTACTACAAAAGACAGATCAGAAACGAAACTGATACTGATTTATTCTTTACCGAGGATTCCCAGCCTGACGACGGGGAATATTCATGAGCATGTGAATCCATGCCAGACCCATGCTGGAGAACAACAGTTACAGGTAAGTAACTTGTTCCTTAGACAGAATTGTGAACATTAGCCTGCGCCCGACCTAGACAGAATTGTGAATGATAGTAAGTACCACATTTAGATAAAATTGTGAACATTAGCCTCTGTTGCATCTAGATAGCATTGTGAATGTTAGCAAATACCGCACTTGCATAGAACTGTGTATGTTAGCAAGTACCACATTTAGATAGAATTGTGAATGTTAGCAAGTACCACATTTAGATAGAATTGCAAACATAAGCCTGCGTCGCATCTAGATAGCATTATGAATGTTAGCAAGTACCACATTTAGATAGAATTGTGAACATCAGCCTGTGCCGGACCCAGACTGAATTGTGAATGATAGCAAGTACCACATTTAGACAGAATCGTGAACATTAGCCTGTGCCAGACCCAGACAGAATTGCGAAGGTTAGCAAGTACCACACTTAGATAGAATTGTTAGATAGAATTATGAACATTAGCCTGCGCTGGACCCAGACAGAATTTTGAATGATAGCAAGTACCACATTTAGATTGAATTGTGAACATTAGCCTGCGTCGCATCTAAATAGCATTATGCATGTTAGCACGTACCACATTTAGATAGAATAGTGAACATTAGCCTGTGCCGCACCCAGACTGAATTGTGAATGATAGCAAGTACCACATTTAGAACGAAACGTGAGTATTAGACTGCGCTGGACCGAGACAGAATTGTGAATGCTAGTAAGTACCACATTTAGATAGAATATGTGATCATTAGCCTGTGTCGTATCTAGATAGCATTATGAATGTTAGCAGGTACCACATTTAGATAGAATTGTGAAAATTAGCCTGTGCCAGACCCAGACTGAATTGTGAATGATAGCAAGTACCACATTTAGACACAATCGTGAACATTAGCCTGCGCCGGATGTTAGGGAGAATTCTCTGTAAAGGTTAATTTCCCAAACCTAGTGAGTCCCCCATCAGCTTTGCTGGATTTTTGGGGTTTATTTTTTTCTCCTGCTAAGAGTGAGACTCTTTTTCTCCCACTCTTAGGCATGATTTGAGAATGTCCTTTGACTATGTAATGTGTTTTATGGGCTATGGGGTCTTTTACTCCATAGGGCTTCATGTGTTTTTGGTAAGTGTGTTACACAGCACCCTCAGTGCAGTAACACAGGGGTGTCATAGTGACCCCCAAACATAGACTCCATACCCTGGGACTGACTACTGTCTCCCAGGAAATGTAAGTCAACATTGGCTTTACTAGTCTTAAATTGTGAACAGAACCAGTAAAACCATCATATTGTGGAAGTACTGGTAGGGGTAATTTGATTGCCCCTGCGTCTGTTTTCCAAGGGGGCACTGTCCAGTCCCCCCTTGTCGAGTTTCTGCCTGGTGGCAGTGGATACCACGCAAAATATTCCCCCAAAATATTTCCTATGGAATTTTCCCATTCATTTTAAACGCACCACTTTTTGGTGCAATGTTAAAGATACCGCCGGGTTATTTATTTAATATTTATTCCCCGGTTGGGTCTTTTTGCCAGGACTCAGTTTTAAAATGGCGTTTGTGTTCGCCTCTGAAACCCTAACCCAAGTCGAGCCCTTTGTTCCACTTTTGAAGGGCTTCTGCACAGAAGCCTCCAAATGTGGTGCTACTCTGTCTGGGTCTACAGGATGTGTGGGAGTGGGGAATAGGCAACCTGGACTGAGTTGCCTTGGCAACTCAAGTCGCACTGTTGTGTGATTGGCCCAGTGGTGAGCCGCCCGGCTCACCACTTAGCATGTTTGATTGACAGCTAGGCTGATGAATGGGGGTTTTCTGCATAAAAGCAGGACTTTGGGGACTTGAACTTCAGAAGTCGCCACAGGACCTAAAGAATCCGAAGAGGGGAGAAGCTGAGCCATCTACGACGACGAGACCACCCGTGGAGCCCTGCTGTACGAAACTCACCACTTTCCCGACGACAGAGAAGATCTTCTTCCAGGAGAGTCTTCTTCCCTTTGAGCTGGTGGGACCAAACCATGCTTCACCACTACCGCGAATAAAAGGGTAGTACCTTTTTAACCAGGAAACTGCGCGGCTGGTTTCTTCCCTGGCAGTGCAACGACCTCCAGCTTTCCTCCACATCGAGATCTTCTCTTCCCCTGGACGAAGCCCCGACTTGCACCCGCTGCCAGGAACAACCGCCCCCGCTGGAGCTTTCTCACCATTACAGGTACTGTGTCCGGCCTGGTCTACCTTGCAACAGACTGTCCAAGGTGTCCCGTAAATCCTTGACTCTCTATCCTGGGGTGACCTCGGACCTGTTAACATTACCTTTCTAACTTGATCCAACCTCTTTTTGACTTTCCTGCAAAGACTTTGAGTGCATTTCCACTGTGTGAACTTGGGCACATTCTGCCTTGCTCTCTCCAAGAGTGGGCCTGGCCTATGAACTTTTTGCTCTACAGTAGACCCTGCCTTTCTTGACTTGCTGTGGTTTCTTAAAAGTGTTGGTACTGTGTGATTTTCCTATTCTGCCTTTTCTCTCCCTTTTTTAACAAATTATTGGAGTGCCATCTATGGTTACGCGCTCACCTCTGTTTTGCTAAATAAGTGGTGTCTTAACTTAGACTTGTCAAATAATTAATGAGGGAGGTGTATATATTTCTGGTGACTGTGTTTGAACTTGCTTGACATATTAGTGCCAGTGTATTTTTACAAGTGTGTTTTTAAATAAATAATTATATACTTTTATACCAAAGCTCTGGTCAGTGTTTGCTTGTGCTACTGTATTTTTAGCCCTATTGTGTATATTCTATATACTGCCTAACTCTTCTTGAGAGAAGTCTGACTGCTCAGCCACAGCTACCAGGTAAATCTGGGTGGTGCAGACTGCTACCAATTGGGTTTACTGCTAACACCTGTAGTCTTAAACTTTTTGCAGTGGTCCCTAAGGGAACTGCACAGGTTTCTGCCTAACACCGGACCCAGACAAAATTGTGAATGATAGCAAGTACCACATTCAGACAGAATCGTGAACATTAGCCTGAGCCGGACCCAGACACAATTGTGAATGATAGCAAGTACCACATTTAGATAGAATTGTGAACATTAGCCTGCGCCGGACCCAGACAGAATTGTGAATGATAGCAAGTACCACATATAGATAGAATTGTGAACATTAGCCTGCATCGCATCTAGATAACATTCTGGATGTTAGCAAGTGCCACACCTACATAGAATCGTCAATATTATCAAGTAGCACATTTAGATAGAATTGTGAATGTTAGCAAGTACCACATTTAGATAGAATTGTGAACATTAGCCTGCGTCGCATCTAGATAGCATTATGCATGTTAGCAAGTACCACATTTCGATAGAATTGTGAACATTAGCCTGTGCCGGACCCAGACTGAATTGTGAATGATAGCAAGTACCACATTTAGACACAATCTTGAACATTAGCTTGCACCAGACCCAGACAGAATTGTGAATGATAGCAAGTACCACATGTAGATAGAATTGTGAACATTAGCCTGTGACGGACCCAGACTGAATTGTGAATGATAGCAAGTACCAGATTTAGATATAATTGTGAACATTAGCCTGTGACTGACCCAGACAGAATTGTGAATGATAGCCATTCCCACATCTAGACTGCATTGGGAATATTACCAATGGCACATGTAGATAGAATTGGGAATCCTAGCTTGCTTTGCATCTATACAGGAATTCGAAAGTGGGCCAGTGCCACATTTGGATATAATTGTGAATATTGGCATGCGTCATATATAGGCAGCTTGACTGCCCATGTGGGCGGGACAAAGACTGATATGCAAATGGATATTTCACATCTGTGAAAGGTACAGTGAGCAAAAAGCGTATGCTGCAAACTCTCATCTCGGAACAGGTTATCATGCCATGTTCTTTCTGGAGAGGAGCGCCTGCTACCTTCTTTTAAATGTTTGCAAGGGGCAACCAGACGTGGACTCCCTGCTCACTGTGCTCAGAGAGACAAAGCTTCACCTCTCTGATGAGGCCCAACAAGGCTGAAACACGTGTATGAGGTTGCTTTTGGTACTCTTGTTCAGAGAGGAATTGCCATAGCATTTCGGTGCTGGACTGCCCATGTGGGCGGGACAAAGACTGATATGCAAATGGTAATTTCCCATCTGTGAAAGGTACAGTGAGCAAAAAGCGTGTGCTGCAAACTCTCATCTCAGAACAGGTTATCATGCTATGTTCTTTCTGGAGAGGAGCGCCTGCTACCTTCTTTGAAATCATATATAGAGAGGATTGTGAATATTAGCCAGTGCAGGAAGATAGAAATGCACAGATATTCACGCGCCACATCTAGAAAGAATGTTTACATTTAACACATATCACTTCTAAATAGCGAGGCCAATAACCAACCCACTAACAATTTCACCCCTCTGCGTGCACCTCTCAAACTGTAACCAAACACAACCACACCCCCAAAGCACAACAAAATGCACAAACATCAGTACACCACAACAACAAAACAAACCACACATAGCTTCGCACAACAGCACACGATGGCTACCGACCGGAAAGCACCCCCAAGCTCAGCAAACAGTGTTAACCGCACTGAAGCTGCCAACAGCACATCACTGCTCTCTTGCACTTATCCTGCTCGTTCCCACTAACTCAACCCCCACCCCCTTTCCTTTTCAGATCCGCCAGAGCGCCAGGGGACAACTCTGGAGGTGATAGTGCGCGGTACAAATATCCTTTAACATTAACACAGTAAGTACATGGGACTGAATTTACAGCTGCCTCCACCACACTTCCCCTTGTCCCCACAATCTGCTATTAACCCTTTATGTCCCCCTACCATAAGGAAAGTTACACATTTCTGTACCTACAAATTCTGTACCTACAAATTACCGGCCAATAACGACATCCCCTTGTTACTCAAAATCATTGATAAAATAGCCTATAATCAAGTACAAACCCATTTAGAAAATAACCAACTTCTTGGCTCAAGACAATCTGGATTTAGGCCAAACCACAGCACCGAAACGGCTCTACTGGAACTCAAAATCCAAATGGACGGTATTAGAGACTCAGGTAAACTATGTATTCTCCTGCTATTAGACCTTTCTGCTGCGTTCGATTTAGTGGATCATGATAAACTCTGTGCTACCCTAGCTAATGACTTTAACTTCTCCACGGATGCAACTAGGTGGATTAAATCCTTCCTACCTGATTGAACCTCTAGAGTCACTATAGGTAAGGAAGCAGGTGACCCCATCCCTGTCCCCATTGGAGTGCTACAAGGCTCCTGTCTTTCACCCACACTTTACAACGCACACACTAAGCTCCTATTCTCAGCCCTAGATTATATGGGTGTCATCTACACCAACTTTGCGGATGACACCCAGATCCTCATCCGCCCTCTCAGGTAACTACACCCATGACACCTTACTCATTTAGAAGTGTGCCCAATAGCCTCTCTGTGAAAGTTGCATTTAGAAGTGTGCCCAATAGCCTCTCTGTGAATTTAGAAGTGTGCCCAATAGCCTCTCTGTGAATTTAGAAGTGTGCCCAATAGCCTCTCTGTGAAAGTTGCATTTAGAAGTGTGCCCGATAGCCTCTCTGTGAATTTAGAGGTGTGCCCAATAGCCTCTCTGTGAAAGTTGCATTTAGAAGTGTGCCCAATAGCCTCTCTGTGTATTTAGAATTGTGCCCAATAGCCTCTCTGTGAAAGTTGCATTTAGAAGTGTGCCCAATAGCCTCTCTGTGAAAGTTGCATTTAGAAGTGTGCCCAATATCCACTCTGTGAAAGTTGCATTTAGAAGTGTGCCCGATAGCCTCCCTGTGAATTTAGAAGTGTGCCCAATAGCCACTCTGTGAAAGCTGCATTTAGAAGTGTGCCCAATAACCTCTCTGTGAAAGTTGCATTTAGAAGTGTGCCCAATAACCTCTCTGTGAAAGTTGCATTTAGAATTGTTCCCAATAGCCTCTCTTTGAAAGTTGCATTTAGAAGTGTGCCTAATAGCCTCTCTGTGAATTTAGAAGTGTGCCCAATCGCTCTCTGTGAAAGTTGCATTCAGAAATGTGCCCAATAGCCTCTTTGTGAAAGTTTAATTTAGAAGTGTGCCCAATAGCCTCTCTGTGAAAGTTGCATTTAGAAGTGTGCCCAATAACCTGTCTGTGAAAGTTGCATTTAGAATTGTTCCCAATAGCCGTTTTGTGAAGTTGCACTCTCTGTGAATTTAGAAGTGTGCCCAATAGCCTCTCTGTGAATTTAGAAGTGCGCCCAGTAGCTTCCCTGTGAATTTAGAAGTGTTCCCAATAGCCTCTCTGTGAAAGTTGCATTTAGAAGTGTGCCCAATAGCCTCTCTGTGAATTTAGAAGTGCGCCCAGTAGCTTCCCTGTGAATTTAGAAGTGTTCCCAATAGCCTCTCTGTGAAAGTTGCATTTAGAAGTGTGCCCAATAGCCTCTCTGTGAAAAGCTGAATTTAGAAGTGTGCCCAATAGACACGTTGTGAAAAGTTGAATCTAGAAGTACATTTAGAAGTTGTATTTAGAAATGTGCCTATTAGCCTCTCTGTGAAAGTTGCATTTAGAAGTGTGCCCAATAGCCTGTCTGTGAATTTAGAAGTGCGCCCAATAGCCTCTCTGTGAATTTAGAAGTTTTCCCAATAGCCTCTCTGTGAAAGTTGCATTTAGAAGTGTGCCCAATAGCCTCTTCGTGAAAGTTGCATTTAGAAGTGTGCCCAATATCCTCTCTGTGAAAGTTGCATTTAGAAGTGTGCCCAATATCCTCTCTGTGAAAGTTGCATTTAGAAGTGTGCCCGATAGCCTCCCTGTGAATATAGAAGTGTGCCCAATAGCCACTCTGTGAAAGCTGCATTTAGAAGTGTGCCCAATAACCTCTCTGTGAAAGTTGCATTTAGAAGTGTGCCCAATAACCTCTCTGTGAAAGTTGCATTTAGAATTGTTCCCAATAGCCTCTCTGTGAAAGTTGCATTTAGAAGTGTGCCCAATAGCCTCTCTGTGAATTTAGAAGTGTGCCCAATAGCCTCTCTGTGAAAGTTGCATTTAGAAGTGTGCCTAATAGCCTCTCTGTGAATTTAGAAGTGTGCCCAATCGCTCTCTGTGAAAGTTGCATTCAGAAATGTGCCCAATAGCCTCTTTGTGAAAGTTTAATTTAGAAGTGTGCCCAATAGCCTCTCTGTGAAAGTTGCATTTAGAAGTGTGCCCAATAACCAATCTGTGAAAGTTGCATTTAGAATTGTTCCCAATAGCCGCTTTGTGAAGTTGCACTCTCTGTGAATTTAGAAGTGTGCCCAATAGCCTCTCTGTGATTTTAGAAGTGCGCCCAGTAGCTTCCCTGTTAATTTAGAAGTGTTACCAATAGCCTCTCTGTGAAAGTTGCATTTAGAAGTGTGCCCAATAGCCTCTCTGTGAAAAGCTGAATTTAGAAGTGTGCCCAATAGACACGTTGTGAAAAGTTGAATCTAGAAGTACATTTAGAAGTTGTATTTAGAAATGTGCCTATTTAACTTCAAGAACTGGATCGCCGGAGGACTCTCCTCCCTAAGCCAACTATTTGAGGGAACGCAGCCGCTGACATTTGCCCAATGCAAAAGTACGTTTAACCTAACAGAGTCAGACAGGTTCACATACTGCCAAATCAGACACTGGTGCACACACCCCCAGACGCGAGAGGCTGCCACCCGGACCCTGGATGCCTTGGAATTAACAGTAGCGGACCCCCCCACCCGAGGGCGGATCTCGACGCTGCATCGACTACTCCAGGAGAACCTCCTGTCCAAGAGAGCGACATATATGGCGCAGTGGGAAAAGGACCTAGGGCACGCAATCCAGGATCAAGACTGGATCGATATCTGGGCCCGCACACGCTCATCATCCTTCTGCATCACCAACCGGGAATGTGCATATAAACTGCTCATGAGATGGTATTTCCCACCACTACAACTACACCACTTCAACCAGTCGCTGGACCCACAGTGCTGGCGTCGATGCCGCTCGCCAGGCTCCTACCTACACATGTGGTGGTCATGCCCGGTGGTGAAGAGCTTCTGGTCCCAATGTATAGCGACCATCACAGATATAACCCAATTTCCACTGCCACTGGAACCGGAACCGCTACTGCTGGGGACCCCGATCCCAGACACCTACCCGAAAACGGGCGCACCCGCGGCCCTCATTACGCAATTACTCCTAGCCGCTAAAATCACAATAGCCCGGACATGGAAGACCCCGGAGGGCCCCCTAACGGTGCTATGGTGGCTGAAAATCTGGGACATCTTCATTGCTGAGAAAGTGATGGCAGCAAACAGAGGCCGCCTCCATCATTTTACAAACATTTGGTCGCCTGTGATTGACTATGACATACGCTTCCCGGCCATGACATACAAACCGCGCCTGGTGCAATTGGCCCAGCAGGCGGCGGACAGGGAACGGTCCCAGCTGATGGGGGAGCAGGCCCTAGAGGATAGCCAAATCCAGGATTTGGGGGTGTAAGCCGGGAGAGGAAGGAGAAAGGCGAACCGAGGTGGGAAGAGAAAGAGCGAATGAGTCAGGAATCAGACCTTATAGGGGAAGAAAAAGACAGTCCACGGTAAACCCCCGAGACTAAGAATTGGGGTTGGGTGGGGGGATGTAAATAAGCGTATTATAATGCCGAGATAAAGTGTTAAACTGATATGTCAATGCTTTCTCCTGTATGCCTACTGAAAATAAACAAGTTAAAAAAAAAGAAATGTGCCTATTAGCCTCTCTGTGAAAGTTGCATTTAGAAGTGTGCCCAATAGCCTGTCTGTGAATTTAGAAGTGCGCCCAATAGCCTCTCTGTGAATTTAGAAGTGTTCCCAATAGCCTCTCTGTGAAAGTTGCATTTAGAAGTGTGCCCAATAGCCTCTTCGTGAAAAGCTGAATTTAGAAGTGTGAAAGCTGAATTTAGAAGAGTGCCCAATAGACACGTTGTGAAAAGTTGAATTTAGAAGTACATTTAGAAGTTGTATTTATAAATGTGCCTAATAGCCTCTGTGTGAAAGCTCAATTTAGAAGTGTGCCCAATAGCCTCTCTGTGAAATATCATAATAGTCTAATACCTTGCCGGGTTGAATCGACTAATCTCCCTAATAACCTCTCTGGGCAAAGCTGAGTTAGATTCATGCCTAATACCCTCCCTGTATAAAGTTGAATTGAGAGAAGTGCGCCTATTAGCGTGCCCTAGTTGAACTGACTAGTGTCCAGAATAGTCTCTCTGCGCTTAGTTCAATTTAGAAGTGTGCACGACACCATTGAGGCTAAGAAGCGTGCCTAAATATCCTAATTAATCCTATTAGTATACCTAATAGTAAATCTGTGTCATGTAGAATCTAGAACTGTGCCTGATAATCTAATATCCCCTCTATACAAAATTGAATCTAGAGTTAGACCTAATATCATCTCTGTGTACAGTTGATCCTAGAAGTGTACCTAATAGTACCTAATAGCCTAATATCATCTCTGTGCAATTTGAACTTGGAAGTGTGCCTGAACTTAGAACTACAATTAGAAAGCCCTCCTAAATCCACCTAAAAGCCAGTACCAAACATGAGTGCATCCACAAACCCACAGTTTGTCGGAAACGACCGCCGTGGACCACCCCCATTCCCTGATCTGCCTTCTCTCCCGCCCCCCCTTCCCAAATCACCCCACCCTCCTTTGCACTCCCTGCCATTCCTCTCTCCAAACACCAAGCCAGAGGGGCACGATGGCGAGCCAACCACCCTGAGACCACTCCTCCTCTGAACCCCACCACCGATCAGCCAACGTTAACCATGCCTGCTCCCCTCACTATCATACCTGGCACACCCCGCCCTGCAAGCATCCACCCGCCGCCTTGCCCCCGACCGCACGCTTTCCCCTCCCTAAAAACTGCACGTCTAGCCCTAGCAAGAACCGAAGCCGCATCTCTCTCCCCCTCTGACTCCCCCTACCCTCTCTCACACTACAATTGCAACAAAGAAACTAAAGAGGAAACGTACCTGGTCCTCACAATCTCTCGGCACTCTTCGCCTCCCCTGTCTCGACCCACCACCTCATTCCCCCACTCACCTTCTTCCTCCGTGGCTTCACCCTTCCTGAAACCCCTCTCCCTCGATTTCTCATCAACTGCAACTGAAACTCCTAACCGCCCACACCCCGCCTTCAAATTCCCCGAGCCATACCGGATAATCCTAACACACACAGGGCCTCATTACAACCCAGGCGTTAAGGGTTTAAGGGCGCCGTCGGCGCCGTTAACCCTTAACGCCTGATTACCATTTTAACACCTGCTTTTAGCAGGCGTTAAAATGCAAGGCGCTAACCCGCCTTGGTGCTAATTATGGCACCGTAATTTACGGTGCCGTAATTAGCGCCTTCCCCACTCCCATTATGCCCTATGGGGCAAAAATGGGAATGGGGAAGGGTAAATGGGGAATGGGGATTTACCGCCCCACTCACCTTGGAATGGGGCGGTAAATCCGCCATCTACCATGGTATAAACAGAGTTTACACCATGGTGGTAAAGTAGGGAACTTACCGCCTGGGTTGTAATGAGGCCCACAGCCACCCAATCCCGCCCGAAGCCCGCCAATACTTCTGCTCGCCCACTATTCCCATCGATCATCACCGACCCTCTCCCTCTGCAGCTTCCACTCTCTCCGCCACCACCCCCTTCCACTCCAGCTCAGAGACCAACCTCGCCTGCTGATGTGAACTGCATCCTATTTAATGCCCGATCCGTAGCAAAAAACAGACATTGCATCTTTGACCTCCTCGCCTCTGACAAACCAGACCTGGTCTGCATCACTGAAATTTGGTTCTCTGACGACTAATGAAGCCTTCCCCCCTGACTACTCCCTCATCCCACTGAACCGTCCCTCCAGAGAAGGGGGAGTAGCATTTTTCTTCAAGTCTCTCTTCCACGCCTCAATTATCAACAACCAACCTTCCATTCCTTCCTGCGAATCTCTCCTTGTTAAACTATCCCTCTCTGCCTCGCTCTCACACAGTTTCCTAATAATCTACAAACAACCTCTGCAACTCCATTTCCACCCTTCAACTAAACCATCCCAACCTCACCCTTCTTGGAGACTTCAACATATGGCTCAACATCCCCACCAACCCTATGACATACTCTCTGGTTGACGGTTTAGACGCAATTAACCTCCAACCCTACATAAATGGCTCGACTCACTATAAAGGACACACTCTTGATGCCATCTTTAGCTCCAGGACCCGGATTCATCTAAAGCCCTCCACCCCTATCATCTGGTCAGATCACTTCATTCTCTCGTTCGCCATTCGCTCACCCGACCCGCTTCCTGTACTCGAATCTGAACCTCCGAAACTACGCAAACGCTGGAAAAAACTAATTATCGTCCTGGCCCTAGCCGACGTGCTCATCCAGTCTCCACCACGTACTTGCCAACTCAGTAAACAACTAACCCCTGATGCCTTTGACTCATGGCTCAATGCATCTTTGATGCGGCTCACACCCCCTTGCAAACCATCAACCCGCCGTGGCCTCTTCCCCAAATGGTTCACTCCTGAGTTGAAGACCACTAAACAACTATATAAATACCTAGAACGCAATTGGCAGAAAGACAAACCCAGGAGAGCAGGGCCACCTTGGCCCGACACCTCTATCAGTACAAGGCCGAAATCCGGTAAGCAAAAAAAGCCCATTACAACTCCCGAATCCTAAACTGCAAAAACCAGAGCAAAGAACTCCACAAAATCATCTCCGAATTCACCAAACCGGCTTGCACCACGACGCGTCCCAACCCCCTCGCAATCACTGTGCGACTCACTCCCCCTCCACTTTTACACCACAGCTCTCGAAAGAACAAATACTCTAGCCACCAAACTGGCGCTCTTACATCCACCAGGTAATACTCCCCCCATACCGACCTGCCCACCAGCTGCAACCACTACGCAACCAACATACAAATCCTTTTTTAAAAAAAATGTTTTTTATTAATTTTCAAACCAAACAACAATACAAACCAAACTTGCAGTGCATTGTACAACAATTCAATGATTAATTACTTGATCATGGTCACTGCTCCCCCCTCCCACCTCCCTCATGAGCCTATTTACACCTTGCACTCTGTATTAGCTGCCCATGGCGGGGTCTCACTTCCCGTGGATTCTGTCAGATCTTGCATTGTTCCAAATAATTCTGCTACTAGTGACCTCCATGCCATCAAGGGTCCCGCTTCTTCCTCCCCCCCTGAGTTACTCGCCTCCTGCCATACCATCGTTTCAGCCTCCGCCCATTTCTGCAACAACATTCAAATCCTTTAGTCCAATATCACCAGAGCAATTTCTCAAACTTCTATCTGCCCGCAAACCATCTGGCTCTCCGCTAGACCCTTGCCCAGCAACAACCCTCAAAGAAATTTTCACTTCCACCTGCGCAGGAGAACATGCAAGATCCATCATAAATGCCTCCCTTTCCTCTGGTATCTTTCCTGACGCATTTAAAACAGTCCATGTCAAACCTCTGATTAAAAAACCTTCCCTCGATCCTCTCGAGCCCAAAAACTACCGCCCCATCTCAAACACCAGGTTCTTTGCCAAACTCATTGACCGAAACGCCTACTCCCAACTAAAGGCCTTTGTCGAAGCCAACAATCTCCTAGACCCCGCACAATCAGGTTTCAGAGCCCGTCACGGAACTGAAACCACTCTAACCTCAATCTGGGATGACCTTAAAATGATAGCAGACTCCGCGGGATGCGCCGCACTAATCCTTCTTGACCTATCCGCCGCCTTTGACACAATCAATCACTCAATCCTCCTAGACCGCCTCCACTCCCTAGGAATTTGTGGGACCGCTCTTGAATGGATAGCTTCATTCCTCAAAGACAGGTACCAAATAACGATACTCTCCACCTATACCTCCCAAGCCCGACCGGTCGACACGGGAGTCCCACAAGGAGCATGCCTATCCGCCCTCCTGTTCAATCTCTACTTGATCACCCTCCCACCAATAATCCGTTCACACAACATCCTGTGTTACAACTACGCCGACGACACTCAACTAATTCTAAAACTCCT
This sequence comes from Ambystoma mexicanum, assembly GCF_040938575.1. NCBI lineage: Eukaryota > Metazoa > Chordata > Amphibia > Caudata > Ambystomatidae > Ambystoma > Ambystoma mexicanum. The sequence goes on along the minus strand of NC_090928.1, from coordinate 942,593,606 downwards.
GAACTCAAAACCCAACTCCCCACCTGACCTGGCCTCCTGCCTACTTGACATAGAACTCTGGATGACCCAAAGCCACCTCTTGTTAAACCCCTCCAAAACGGAAATCATGGTTTGTGGCAACTCCAATCTTCTTCCGCACCCACTACCCTGGCCACCCACCATGGGCAACTCACCGACCCCCTCCAACTCAGTGAAAAATCTTGGATGCACCTTCGACTCTGACCTAACTCTCTCGCGCCAAGTCAACAACGTCTCAAAGTCCTGCTACTACCACCTTTAAACCCTTAGGCGCATCTTTCCATATCTCTCCTTTCCCAACAGACTCTCCGCGGTCCAATTAATCGTTATATTAAGACTGGACTACCCAAACCCCCTATACCTCGGAATCCACGCCTACCAACTGAATAAACTCCAAAGGGCACAAAACGCATCAGCCAAAATGCTACTTGCGCTCGGCCTAAGAGACCACAGCTCCCCAGCCCTTAAAGACGCTGCACTGGCTTCCTGTAGCGCGAAGGGTGACTTTCAAAACCTTATGCATCTCCCATCGAGCACTGCATAAAACCGGACCTCAATATCTTCAAGACAAGCTAAAACCCTATCACCCCCACGCACCCTAAGATCAAGCTCAGCCGGCCTCCTAGTCATACCTAAGACAAACGCAGTCAGATTAGGCGGATCATCATTCTCAGCCTTGGCCCCCACCCTATGGAACTCACTCCCACCCCACATCCACCTAACTGAGGATTTAACGTCTTTCCGCAAACTGCTGAAAACCTGGCTCTTCCCCTAAAACCAACCCGTACCAAACTAACCCAAACAGACTAACAGCATCTCAATGACACCAAACCAACAAACTACCTGATGCGAGAAATTGACAGCTAGTAAACCCCTAACATAAACTAAAAGGACAATCAGAATTATCTGAATAAAATAGATCAAAACAATGAAGTGGTTAATAAGAATAACTCGTATGGAAACAGCAAAGAGACTTAAACTCCTGAAATGGACATAATGCATGAGGAGTGAATGAAATGAATGGCGTGGGTGAAATAGTTAGTATAGATGAAGCGTGTGGACCAGATGAATGCACTGAGTGGAAGAATGCACGAGTGGAAGAACAGATGACTATATAATTTGAATGAGTGTATAAATTGAATGAATATCTAAATTGGATGAGTGTATAGAATGGATGATCAGGTTGAGCGGTTGGGTGCTAAGTGCGGCTTCGTGCATAGAGCGGCTGAGTGCATAGAGCGCCTGAGTGCATAGCGCGGATGGGTGTACAGAGCGGATGGGTGTACAGAGCGGATGGGTGTACAGAGCAGACAAATAGATAGAACAGGATTACTGCGTATTAGCGAATTACTTTATAAGGCTGATGGGTGCATATTGCTGTTGAATGCGTGGGGACCGGATGTGCGCGGGGAGCGGATGTGCGCGGGGAGCGGATGTGCGCGGGGAGCAGATGTGTGCAGGGAGCGGATGAGTGCGGGGAGCGGATGAGTGCGGAGGGCGGATGCGCATGGAGGGCTGGTGAATTCGGGGACCGGGCGAGTGCGGGGAGCATGTGATTGCATAGGGTGGATGAATGCGTAGGGCAGATGAAGGTATGGTGCATACGAGGGAATAAAGCAGACAAATGCCTAGAGCAGAGGAGTTACACAGAGCGGATGAGTGCGCAGAACGTATAATCATGTAGAATGGATGAGTGCGGCATGCATGCAAAGCTGATGAGTGCATAGAAAGGATGAGTGCGGGGAACTGATGGATGAGCGGTGCGGAATGGATGAGCTGACCAGAAGAACGTATAGAATGGAGGGCTGCATAGAATAGACTAGTGTGTAGGGCCGACAAGTGCATAGAGCAGACGAGTGCATATGAGCGAAAGAGTGCATATGAAAAAAAGGGGTACGTAGAAGGGGATGAGTGCGTAGAGGGGGCGAGTGCGTAGAGGGGGCAAGTGCGTAGGGGGGACGAGTGCATAGAGGGGACAAGTGCATAGAGGGGACGAGTGCGCAAAACAGATGAATGCATAGTGCATGCGTGGGGCGGACTAGAGCGTGCGGGCGGACTGGAGTGCACGGAGCAGACTGGAGCGCATGAGTGCGTCGAGCGAACTGGATGCATGGAATGGATAGGAGTGCATGGAACGGACTGGAGCGCATAGAATTGCGTGACGTATGTAGTATATAGTATGGTTTAGAATGCAGAGAATGCTTTGAAAGCACATACAATCCATCATATCACACCACCACGGTTACTCTACCCTCTACACCACCACTCAACTAGAACACAGAGATACTATGACACCATTTGGTATAACTGTTCTCATACCAACATCCGCCGCATACTCCACATCACTCTAAGTAAAACACTGCTGGTTACACACACCCCAGCCAGGCGTTCTCCTCAGGCCTTACACAGCCACACTGGGTCTGGATAAATCCTGCCAGACCGAACACATACTCCTGATCTCTCAACCACCACACCTACCGCTATTACACAAATACAGCACCAGCTTCACACATACCCGGTGCTCACACGCACCTTTGACTCTCTCTACTCTCTCTACTGATCTGAACTTCGGTTCCCAAGGGCGTTCAACCTACCAGCGCCTTCAGACCATAACAATGGTATATAAGGCGCTATATAAATACAAAATAACAATAAAAATAACAATAACAATTAATAAAATCTATGTTATTATCCAAAACTGGATGGCACTAAATAGCCTTTGTCTCAAAGATGAGAAGACCGAAATTCTGATAGTGGGCTTCCAATCTAACAGTAGAACCCTGCACCCTGATTATGCATCCATCAACATTGATGGTACCACCATACCAGTATTGAAACAAGTAAAAACCCTAGGAGTTTACTTGGATGCCAATATCTCCATGACTAAGCACATCAGCAGCCTCTCGTCCACCACAGCATACACAGCTAAATTAATCTCACTAAGCAGACAATTCCTCACCCCACTACCAACTGCATCACCTTGGCCAGAGCACTGATTCTCTCACGACTTGACTATTGTAATGTACTATTAGGTACCTCAAAATCTAATTTAAAAAAATTACAACTGATACAAAACAAAGCCCTAAGAGCAGCTCTAGGCATCAGGAAATCAGACCTTATATCTAAGATCAGGAAAGATCACCACTGGCTTCCTATGGCAGAAAGAATCATATTTAAAACACTATGCATAACCTACAAATGCCAACAGGACACAGCTCCTAAGTACTTAAACAAAGCCATTAAAAAAAAAGTATTCACAAGAATACTAAGGTCCAACAACCTCTGACTTCTAGAGACACCCCGATACAAGAATACTAAAGCAGGGGGCAGCAGTTTCCAATATTTAGCCCCCAAACATTGGAATTCCCTCCCCAATAGCATCAAAGAAGAAGGTTCCCTCACTGGATTTAAAAAATCACTCAAAGCATGGCTCTTTGAATAGTAGAAAGGACAACAGTTTTGAACGGGTTTAAATATGCTGCATGCAACCTGTATCTTCCACTGTGTGTATCCAAATGTAATCATGTTGTTGAATGACTGCTTTGTGCAATATGTGAATTCTGTGTGTAATATGCTAACTGTTGCTCTGTAACTATGCTGTGATACCTAAGGGTCTGGGCATGTAACAAATGTAATAAATACATTTAAAAAAAAATAAAGTGAGGAAGTCCCAATAGATTCGGAAGGTAGACCAGGGTAGATAGGAACTAAAACCCGAACGGAACGAGGCACGCACTATTGTCGAGTTGGTGCTCTTGTGAATCCTCTGGAGAGCATCCACAAAGTCTTGTGCACCTATCTTTATTGGTAGATAAAGGAAGGAGTTGATGTTTCTTCGATGGCAGCAAGGAAAGAGTTAATGTTCTTAGATGGTGGATCCTCAGAGCGATGGAGAACAGAACAGGATCTGGAATAATTCCTGAATGACTAAGTAACCCTGAATACAGGAGAATGTACCAGGAAATAATCCCCACTATTCGTGCAGCTGAATAACAACTCTGGAAGCAGCACAGTAAGTAACATGAAACCGCGGGCCATGGTAGTAGAATACCCCCACCGTGGGCTGAGATAAATTAACAACAAGCCGATGGAAAATACTGTGTACAATGTTATCCATGGGCAGAGTACAAAAGCAGTCCGTTTGACAGACCAAGGTCAAGCAAAGCTGTGTAGAAGCGCTGTGAGCAGAGAATAAGGAGTTCCTTTAAACAAGATGATGTCAAGGTACCGGGTAGAACAGATGCAGTAGGCGGGGAAAAAAGCAAGCCGAAATGAGGCCAAGGACGTCCCCGGGAAACAAAGTAACAACACAGACGTGGAAACAATGGGCAAGCATCAGGAGCAGAACGCTGATCAGAAGCACCGAACATCTGCTGACACAAGTTTAAATAACGTCTGCGGAGATGTAGTCTGATCACGAGATGCTGTTTTTCTTGTAAAGTGATGGGCACAACTAGCAATGTGCGGACGTAATGTACGGCCTTTCATAAACGTACATCGTCTCCATGGAAACTTCCCTGTGAGTTTCCAATGGGTAAAGAAGGGTCTTGCTGCCGTTCTACGGGCAAACTGCTGGTGTTCACAAGGCAAAGCAGCAGACAACCTAGCCTTGTAATTGTTATATGAATAAACGGAGGAGGAGCAAAAGCAAGCATGCAGTACCATCCTCAAAGGTCCTGCCAACCCCCTCAAAGCATGAAACTGGCGGTGCAGAACGGAGCATGGATGCTAGACAACGGCTCCCAGGTCCTGTCTTCGGGACCATAGCCCTTTCATTGAACGAGGTAGTAAGACTTACCAACACACAATCGCATGTCCAGAATCGCATTGACCTCATATTCATCCGAACCACGGACTGAAACCGAGAGTGGGCGAACAGGTAAGCGAGAAGGAAGAAAGACATGGTTTAATAAGTGACAAATTAAAAACCGGATGGACCCACCAGCAAGCTGGAAGCTTCAGGCAAACAGCCACTGGGTTGACAAGCCCCGAGACAACATACGGTCCAACAAACTGTGGAAGCAGGGATTTCTTGTCAGGGATTCTCAGATACTTTGTTGACAACCATACCTTCATGCCTACCTGATAGGCAGGAGCAGGTGACCTGCGGGCATTAGTGTATCGTTTGGCACATACTTGTGTGAGTCTCAACTGAGTCCTAATCTTGTCGTGCAGCGTAACAAGATCCCGAGCACAGGCTTTAGCAACTGGGTTGTCAAGGGACAACATCGGTCCAAAGGTATCAATCTATGATGCTGCCCATACAACACAAAGAGCAGAGACGTACCAATAGAAGACTGTAAGGAATTATTTTAGGCAAATTCTGCTGAAAGAAAAACAGACGACCATGTAGACTTATATTGCAGACATAGGCATCAGAGGTATTGTTCCATAGTACTATTGGTACGTTCTGTTTGACCATCAGTCTGTGGATGGTGGGAACTAGAGAGCCTTGTCATCAATGAGGAAAGCGGTACTAAGCACTCTCCAGAGGTGGGATGTGAATTGTGAGCCCCTGTCTGTGATGATGATGGAGAGTAAACCGAAAAACCTTTCGCATGAACAAATCAGCGAGTACCGGTGCTGTAGGTATCCCGGTAAATGGTACAAACAGGGCTACTTTGGTAAAATAATCCACAATCACCCGAATGGTGTCAAAGCCGTGGTCCAAAGGCAGTTCCACAAAAAAGTCCATAGAGACCATGTGCCACAGCTTGTGGGGCACCAGGAGCGGACGCAAAAGTCCCATGGGCTTCCCAGGAGTAGACGCACTGGGCGCACATAGAACAGGACAAAACGTAATCCACCACATTGCGAGTCATGGATGGCCACCAACACCATCTGCAGAGTAGTTCTAGGGTCTTTTTCTGACTAGTGTGTGCTGTGACCAAGAAGTCATGTCCCACTGTAACGCCCTGTGGCGAGTCTCCTCAGTTGGAAGGAATAATACTCCTTGAATAAAGGGCAATCCATTGTGCAAGTCGAGATTGAGCTCTTGCAACTCTTGTGGTTTTCGGGCCACCCAATCCTGCAGCGTTTTCTTGAGTGTGGGCTGTGCCGTACAACTGCAAACTACATGGTCTGTTAGGATATTGAGTTTTTCTGAACGATCGAGAGGTGTACCTGTGTCCAGATGAGGCAAAGTGTCTGCTTTAGCAATGTGTCGCGCAGAACGTTATGTGATTTGGAAGTCGAACTGCGTAAAAAAACGCATGCCACCAGGCATGCGTGCCGTCAAACATTTCATAGTCTTGAATGCTTCAACATTGCGATGATCGGAATAAACCACCACCGGGTGTTTGGCCCCCAAAAGGTGATGTCGCCATTACATAAAGGCATCATTGACAGATAACAACTCTCTCTGCGTGACGGTGTAATTCCGTTCGTATATAGACAATTTGCGTGAAAAGTAAGCCACCGGATGCACTTCACTGGTGTTAGGACACCCCTTAGAGAGGATTGCCCTGACAGCTATAGTGGAGGCATCCGCTTCCACCAAAAACAGAAGATTAGGATCAGGGTGATGGCTTTTTACAAAGAAGCTACGGCTGACTGAGCGGCGGCGTTCCAGGAAAATGGTACCTTGGAACTGGTCAAAGCGGTGAGGGGTGCCACAAGAGATGAAAATGAACAGATGAAACGGCGATAAAAATTTGCAAAGCCCAAGAAGGATTGCAGTGCTTTGGTGGTAATAGGCGTTGGCCAGTCCAGGATGGCTTTAACCCTGGCATGATTCATCCGAACCCCATGGTTGGTTATGTCGTAGCTCAAGAGCTCTATTTCTTGAGTGTTGAAGACACATTTCTCTACCTTAAAGTATAAATGATGTTCACGCAGCCGTTGCAATACTGTGAGACGTGAAGGACATGTTGCTGATATGATGGAGAGTATATCAGAATATCATCTAAGTAGATGATTATGTACAGATCCAGAATGTTGCTGAATATATCATTCATGAAAAATTGGAAAGTTGCTGGAGCATTACAGAGGCCAAATGGCATCACCAGGTATTCAAAAAGACTGTACCGTATTTTCAAAGCCGTCTCCCATTCGTCGCCTTTTCGGATGCGAACCAGATTATAATCTCCTCGGAGGTCCAGCTTGGTAAAAACCGCTGAAGACCCGAACTGATCCAGGAGAACTGAAATCAATGGCAATGGATATTGATTCTTTATTGTTATTGCATTGAGAGCCCTATAATCAATACAGGGTCTCAGGTCCCCCTCTTTCTTGGGAACAAAGAATAGCGACGCTGCAAGCGACCGAGATGGACGGACGAAACCCAATTGTAGAGCCTTGTCGATATAGTTTTTTAGCACAAGATCCTCCTGGCCTGTCAAGGAATACACCCGACCCGTAGGTATTTTAGATCCAGGGATAAGCTCAATGAGGCAATCATAAGGTCTGTCTTGTTCCGCCATGCCTTTGTCAAACACATCGGAAATAGCTGCATACTCTGCGGGTACTGAAGTGTTTTTGGTTTATATGGAACCAATAGCCGGGGCCAGGTCTATGAAGGCTAGGCAGGGTGACTTCGGGTTACTCTTGGGTCTGAAAACAGTGGTCCATGCAGTAGATCGAAGGAAACTGCATGTGACGATTCACCCAATCAATGGAGGGATTATGCAAGGTCAGCCATGCTAGTCCTAGTAACACCTTGTACTGAGGAGCAGCAATGATATCGAATACGACTTCTTCATTATGTCCATCGTACGTAACCATCCGCAAAGGAATCACGAAGTGAAGCGGCAGACAACCTTGTCTTGTAATTGATAGATGAATAAACGGTGGAAGGAGCAGGAGCAAGAGCAGGCATGACACTGCCCATCGGCACGCCAAAGCCGCCCACAGCACCCACCAGCACTCCACCAGCAGTCGCTGACCTGCAGGACACAGCGGGGGACACGGATGATAAGGAAGATCAAGAAACCTCCTCTTCAGCTAAGGCTTTACATGAAAGACTGGCTGGTGTGGCGGAATACTTGGGTATCCCGCTGCCACAGACTGAGCAACCAGAGGCAGGGGTCTTGGCTGAGGTGCTTACCATCTGGTCAACTACGAAAACAGTCATCCCGTTGCAGAAAGATGTTGAGTCATTGGTAAAGAAGGCTGGGTAAAGCCACACTCTACACATCCTGCAAACAAGCGTCTGGATGCCAAATATCGGCAGGCAGAGGGGACCCCCTCATGCTATCGGTGCAGCCACAACTTCACTCTTCGGATATAGCGGCGGCCCCTATGTATGCTAAACCACAATCCTCCACGGCTACACCTACTTCGCCCCTCCTAGGCAAGGAAAGAAAAACTCCTTGAGGCCTATGGCAAAAGATATACTCTAATGCTGTGCTACTCTTGTGACAGACTAATTCGGATGCCATGCTAGCCGCGGTAAACCAAAAGCTGTGCAGGAGATTGCAGAGTTCCTTCCTGAGCTTTCGGCACACAGTCAGGTGAGATTCGAGGCAGGCCTGGCAGAGGCTAAAAAGCCTGGGGCATCATGGAGTCGACAGTGGCACATATTGACACCGCAGGCAGGGCTATTTGTGTTGCCACCGACATGAGGAGGACAGCTTGGTCTCTTAAGGCAACTAAGTTTAATCCTGACGTGCAGGAACACATTCTCGACCTGCCTGCAGGGACTTGCTTCATTCAACTACTGACGAGGAGCTTGATAAAAAGAAAAACAGCTTCCAAACAGCTTGTTCCCTGTCAATTGTAACTAAGTCTGCACCCAAGACCTATAGCCAGAGTCACCCACGCTCTGAGATTGTACCTTCGGTGGCTTCAGGGGCTTTCAGGAGCACCGTTCTAGGCAGCCGGATAGGTCACCCAGCCAGAACTGACACAAGTAGCACAAATCGTTGCACAAGGGGTTCTTCCAGTCCCCCTCCCAGGTAGCAGCCGCAGAAGGAAAGAAACAGTGACAGTGCCATCCAGATCCACAGTTCTCCGGTGGGGGGGGCAGGCTTGCCCTTCACATTCATTCCTGGCGGGCAAGGTTTGCGGACCCATGGATTCTCTCAGTGGTTTCCTCTGGCTTCCGCCTGCCGATACCTCCATTTCCTCTCCCCCCACTCCCCAACTCCCACTGATATGGATGGCAACTCTTCTGGTGGAGATCCGCTCACTCATCGCAAGTCAGGCAGTGGAGGAGGTTCCAGCCTCACAACGAGGCATGGGCTTCTATTCCTGTATCTTTGCCATACAGAAAAAGAACCAGTCTGGCCTGATAGTTGTACTGGACTTTTCAACCTTGAACCTTTCCCTACCCCTTCAAAAGTTTAAGATGGTTACGCCAGCACTGATAGCAAAGACATTGGGCCTCATTACGACCGTGGCGGTCTGGAAATAACGGTGGCGGTAAACCCGCCGCCACCGTTGTTTCCGGACCGCCTGATCCCGACCCCTGCAGGCGGGAGGTGATGTTCCCGCCAGGTCTGACCTGGCGGGTTTAACACCGCCCGCCTGCAGGCGGACGAGGAAACACCGGCAGCATTACAAGATGCTGCCGGTGTTTCCATGATCCCGATTCCCATTGAGTCCCATAGGACTCAATGGGAATGGGGATTTACACCATTCCGCCTCCGTGATTCCCGGAAAACCGGGGTTGTGATGCCCCGGTAATTCCGGGAATCACGGAGGCGGAATGGTAATACGAGTCCGGCGTTAACCAGGCGGTTTTACCGCCTCGGTTATCGCCGGACTCGTAATGAGGCCCATTGTGTGGGGGAAACTGGATGTGCTCCCTGGATCTGAAAGATGCTTACCTGCACGCCCCGATTTGGAAGCCCCATCGTTCCTTCCTCCAGTTCAGGATCATGGGCTTTCATTTCCAATACAAGGTCCTCCCATTTGGCCACAGTTCGGCCACAAGGGTCTTTACATGGTTAATGAACGCTGTAGCAGCCTTGCTCAGGGCGGAAGACTTCCACCTTTATCCATACCTTGACGACTGACTCGTGTGAGCAGAGTCCCCAGAGGGAATAGAGCGCACTGCAGCCAGCCTAATGCACATGCTATTTGAATTGGGGCGCTCCATCAACCTCAAGAAATCAAAGTTACTTCCCACGCAGTCCTTAGCCTTCTTGGGACTAATTTGGGATACAAGGGTGGAGAGGATCTTCCCCTCGGAAGACAAGATCTCGGCAATCAAGAGGGCCACGCGGTATTTCCTTAGCAGATCAGTAACTTAGGCATGGTGGTACCAACACCTGCTTCGAATAATGGCAGCTCGCCTCCTGGCAGTGCCACATACAAGGTTTGGGAAGAGGAGGCTGCAGCTACACTTCGCAGCTTCTTGGAATCAGGAAACGGGCTCCAAAGAGGCTCTAGTCAACATACCGCAGCATCTGCACCATGCTCTCTTGTGGTGGAGGACAGAGGCTAACCTGTTAGTGGGCAGGCCCTTTAGACAGCCACTACCGGAGGTCACCATTACCACAGACTCCTCCCTGGAGGGATGGGAGGCAACCCTGGACAACCACAGTGTCTGGTTAAAGTAGGAACAACTGGAGCACATCAACTGGCTAGAGATGATGGCCATCTGGCTCGCTCTCAAAACGTTCCTCCCCATTGCAGGCAACAAGTTGGTTTGCATTCAGATAGACAGCTCCACATGCATGTATTACATCAACAAGCAGGGGTCGCCAGGTCTCACCCCCTCTGCAGGCTGTCCATCTACATGTGGGAATGGGCACTTTCACACAACATTTACCTCTCAGCAGTCCACCTGGAGGCGGACAGACTCAGCGGGCTGGGGGTAGACAACTATGAGTGGCAGTTGAACAAGGATGTCCTGAGGGAAGTCTTCATCAAGTGGGGTCACCCTCAGGTAGAACTATTAGCCACCAAGAGCAACAGGAGATGCCGCCAGTTTGTGACCTGGATGGGGCAAGGCAGGGGCTCTCTGGGGGATGCGTCGCAGATTCACTGGAACGACATGAGTGCATACGCTTTTCCTCCTATCCTGTAGATTCACAGGGTCATCTGCAAGGTCAAGGAGTCACGGAGGCTTTGTCTCATCTTAATAGCGCTGCAGTGGCCAGCAAGACCTTGGTTCTCAAAACTTCTCCAGCTGTCAGGTTAACCACCAGTCCTTCTTCCAATGGGACCAGGACCCCTACTATTACAGCAGGGAGGCACGGTAGTTCAACCTGCTCTCCAGAGGTTAGCCCTAGCAGCCTGGGTCCTGAACATGCCACCCTAAAACCTCTGCACTTGTCACAGGACAACTTGGCTATCATTCGGGGTGCAAAACTCAGCTCCACTAGGAGTCAATACAAAAGCAAATGGACCAGGTTCGGTTACTGGTCCAAAGCAAACAGCATAGACCCTCTGGCATGCACACTAGACCGGGTGCTGTCTTTTTCCGCAACGTGGTGCTGGGCGCAGTGGCCCACAAGCCTTTCAAGCCCATGGCGTCAGCGGATTTCAGACTGGTTACTATAAAGACTGGTCTACTGGTTGGCCTTACCTCAGCAGGCAGGATCAGTGAGATACAGGCGCTGGTGGCTTCAGAGCCGTATACCATATTTCACTGGGACAAGGTGGTGCTAAGGACGCACCCTTCATTTCTCTCGAAGGTTGTGTCATCTTTTCACCTGAATGAGGCAATAGTACTTATGACATTCTTTGCAGATCCAAAGACTGAGGCACAGAAGGTGTTGCACTGTCTGGATGTCAGACGTGCTCTAAGATTTTACCTGGACAGGACTAAGAGCTTCCATAAATTGGATGCCCTGTTCATCACTTTTGGCGGGTCTCCCAGGGCTGCATTCAGTTGTAATTGCCCATACAGTATGGAGGAAAGGGGATGGGACATAGGAGTAATTATATGTTGCTCACCGTAGTGACTAACATACTCCTAGTCCATAGTCCCCTTTCCTCCATATGTCCCACAATCCTCCCCCTTAATACACCTGTGTTATTAGGCAATTGTAATATAGCCGACCCGTCAAAGAGGACTGAGGAGTGGCTCTGGTGGGCGGAGCCAGCGGAGCGCATTCTCTCAGGGCCGTGCCCCCAAACGCATCTAAATTTAAAGGGGAAGACAATTTTTCTGGTGGAAAATGTTCAGTTTCCCGTCCGTAGCGAGGGAGGCCCATACTGTATGGAGGAAAGGGGACTATGGACTAGGATTACAGAAGTTACTATGGTGAATACCATAATTTATTGACTGTGAGCTCATTCAAAACACACATTGCCACAAAGACCCAGGCAGCATATTACTGAAATCATTTGAAGGAGCGCTTGGTGGACTGAACGTGTAAACGTTCCAACGTGCGTGCATTTTCTCTGTTCCCCTGCAGCACTGCGAGCTCTGCTCTTGCTGCTCCCCCTGCTTCCTGGAGGAGGCGGGGACTCCTGCGCACACGTGACGCATCACGTGACTGGTACCGGATACAAATTGCCGGCCCAACCACCCTTGCGGCGTTAAGCCCTGGAGGCAGTAAGGGCTGGAGCCGCTGTTGTGCTGTTTGGCTGTGACCTGTGAGTAATCTGAACTTGGATTTATTTCGTTGCATAGTACATTCCAAGCACTTTATTAGCTCTAAGGGTCTGGGGTGGAGAGTCGGACTCTGGCAGCTCCACAAGCTGTCGGGCGTTCCCTACCCTGAGACTGAGCGCTCCTCTTGGTTCCTCTGACAATTGTGGCTTTTGCTAAAATTAATATTTTTTGATTACGTATGGACTAATATCATTTCATCCTTAGTTCACAATACATCTGTTTTTACTATTTTGTTTTGGGGTGGGGGGGCTGCATAGATCCATTTCTTTCTGTATTTTTAATCTAAGAGTGTTTTTGGGACAATTGTTATTATTAATTTTTTTTTTTTTTTTTTTTTTTGGCTGAGGTTGCCTTGGTTTTCAGTGCAACATTTATTAGATTGCTGTGTTCATATTTTTATCGACTGTGGTGTATAAAATAGGTATCATTGCAATTTCAGTCTACTTTTAGCTTAACCTTCTACTGTTATATTCTTAAGTCCCCTGTTTTTTACTACTGGGCTCTGGTTCTCTCTGAATGACACGCAAGGGACTGCGAAGTCAGACAGCTATGGAGGCCTCACTGGCCTCGACTCCGTCTGCTACTGGTAATTTACCCTCTGTTTCATCAGTTACTACTCTGTTAGATGCTCCCTCCCCGGCTACAATGGTGAATTTACAGCATGCTCCAGCAGATTCCCCTTATAACCCTTTACTCCTTAAAACCCTAGCCCGGGCTCAAATTCATGTCAGCGATAGGTCTGAGGTACTCAATGCTATGGGTAGTTTACCCCGCAATGCAGTCTACAATAGCTGCATCTTTAATGGAACTCATGATATCTCGATAGACACACAGGAAGAACGCCTAGCAGCTACCTTAGCCTCTAATCTTGCGAAAGGGGCTACCCCTCAAAAGGATAAGGGCCATCTGGATTACTCCAATAACAATGTGGTCAATTCTGTTCTTTCAACATCTGCCAACTCCCACTCCAGGATGCCTATGTTATCTGTTAGGGCGGCTGACTCTGTAGCTACTGCCTCTGCAGTACCAAGGATAACGGTTAATGGGAACTCTGCTCTTCCTTCCACTGAACCTCCACTCGAGGTTAACTCTGCAATTAGGGCCATTAATCATACTTCGACTATACATGTTAATCTGTCTACTAATGTGGCTGGTACTCCATATACGCCTAAAGGGAAATCGATACCTACCTTGTTCAAAACTCCATTTAACAAATCCCATAATCCCACCCTCAAAACAAAATCCAATCTGGGTACCCAAGGGAAACCAATTCAAGGGAAAAACATTTCACACTTCTTTGGAAAGAGGTCCACATCTAGTACCCTTGTTAAATCTTTACACTCACTTCCTACAGTGTCTTCATTAGATCATTCTAACCTAGTTGATGTAGTTAAGAAATTGGAGATTGAAGATCCTTCAGCTCAGGATATTGACGACATCAGCATTATAGAATGTGCAGACAGGGCAATTGCTGATAGTCACCTGGGCCCCAATTGCAATAATACTAATAATGTCACCCAGCAAATTTGTGATGATTCCTTTGCAGGCTCTCCTTCTGATCTCATCAATTTTATTGATGAGTACACAGAGAAACAAAATTGGTTGAAAGAAAGGGGTTTACTCCCAGACTCAAAAAAGGATCAGGGTAGCGAATCGATCTTACATCACACTCTTAAGGAGGCAGATGAAAGAATTAAACTTTCCCAACCCACTATTTCGGCTCTGAATATGGTTCTGAGTTCCTTTGTGAGTCTGTATGACAATATATGGTCTGAGGTCAGATCTCACTCTCTCCTCTTATCTGAAATTTATTCTAGGTTAGAGGGCCTTGACAGATTTGAAGAGCTAGTTAAAATTATAAAGGAAGAAAGGAAGAACATCCACTTTTGGCTACACACGGTCATGACCCTACTCCTCTTAATCAACTACCCTCTGCAGCCCATACCGTACATAAAGGACTTACTGTGATCACGCCAAGTATGCAAGAGGTAGTTTAAGGGCCAGAGTCCTACGGTCCCTCAAGGCCCAGTTTTGAATTCTTGTAGCCAACCCGCTAAGATGTCGATAACTACCTCTGAGGGTCTGCGAAAGTTCTTTGGATCGAAGCCAGTACTAACTACCCCACACACCAAACTTACGATGGTATCAATAGAGGAGAAAGTCCAAAAGGAAGCGGCTGGTCCGCTTCCTAATTCTATTGTACAAGGTCTTCCCCTTATGGGAGGGTCTTTAGAATTGGCAGATCTCTCCAAGGGTCCCCCTATCGCCTCTTCTCTGGCGTTCATATCTATTTCGACTTCAGAGAATTCATCTATTTCCATTGAACCCATCAAAGAAATCCTACATCAAAAAGTTGTGCCCTGTATAGGAAGGAAAAGGAAAATCACTCAGCAAATGAAGAAAACTAAAAATCAGAAAAATGTGAAACATTTAAATTCTTATACGAACCAATTTTTTAAAAATCTCTTCTTGGCGAATACTGTGGCTTCCTCATCTACTACTCTCGTTCCGAAGGGGACTGGGAATCATGCTGATTCAGTGGCTTCTCGGACCCCTATTCCTACTACGGTGGCTACTGCAGCCACAGTTGACCTACTTCCCACTACAGCAGTTCTATCTTCTTTACCGGATGGTGTGGTTGATGGTCTCTCGACTAACAACATTCCTTCCCTAGTAGTGGGACCCAATATCGAGGGGGTTGTGGACTCTGTGGCTTCTGGTACCCTGACAACAACTCCAACTTTACCAAAGCCGACCTCCGTTAATGCCTCGACTGTGCTTACTACTAATGCTATTGTTAAAGCAAAGGATTCCTCCACTGATGCAGTATCCCCGACTATCTTATCTAACTGTATATCAGGGTCAGTTCAGAGTCACTCAGAAACTACTCGGCCAATGACTACAGCAAACCTGGTTAACATTGATATGGTCAAACACCTTTTCCGGGAGATACTGGCTCCTAAAACTGTATGTGGGGCAATGCCTAAATCTAATTTATGCCTGTCCCTAGATGGGGCTTCTTCTACCCCGCCCCTACCTCTGGAGCCAATGCTCACTGCTGTCACTGAGGGTCTCCCTGTGACTACTGAGCTTATAACGAGGGACAGGGATATGGGAGCTCTACGAGAGAGGGGTTCTTCTGCCCCTCTCCCTTCTAATCCAGCTTTTCCAAGTCTGCCTATTGCCGCCCCGATTATGGACCGTGAAGGTGCCCCCTCTGGGCTTGATTCTGTTCGCTACAATACTTCTCTCAATTTCTGTGAAAGATTTCCTGTGGGTCCAAATGTTATTCAAAATAGGACTATACTAAGAGGTGCTAGGGGTCCCGACTTGGCGGTTGATTCTTTATCTCACTTTACTAAAAAGATCTCTGACTCCCTTCCTAATATGTCAGAATCAAAAGTTCCTCGGGATATTATACAACTTACCAGCCTCTGGGGCCAAGATACGCCAATCTGCTTAAACCGTGGAAATATTTTAAAGATCTTCCATCAACTTCCCTCGCTCTCACTCATCTCTAGCTATGACTTGGATAGCATTATCTTCCCCATTCATGATCGGGTAGATGTAAGTAATATCATTCTTAAATCAAGAGTGGTTTTGGATTTGATCATGGGACATAAGGAAGGGTTAAAGCAACTTGGCTTTGAAGCAAATTTACTGAAATCCACTCAGCTCTCCAGTAACAATGGAGGGGATGCAAAATATAGGGATAATCTCACTATGGTATATTATCCGGAAAGAACCCCACAGCCCCATGGGAGGCAATTTATGCCCAAATCAAATGGACACTTTCGCAATTGGGCACAGGTCACTGCAGGTCTGTGGAAATGAGTACCTCCTGATTAATCCAGAACTACCTCCAGATGCTCTTCCTGTGAATAGCTTTGGGTTTCTCTCCTGGAATTCTAGAGGTAACTCTCACCTCTTTACGAACTTAGACACTGTTACTGTGATTAGGGCTTCACATTGTTTCTTTCTTCAAGAAACCTGGATGCTCTCAACTCCCATTTTAGATGGGTTTAATATCTTTTCTCAAAATGCTAGACCCAGCCTGGGAGGGAGGCCATCGGGGGGTCTTCTCATGGGATTAAGAACTTCTTTGGGTTATAGGACTAAGGTGCTTTTGGATACGCCTTTTGGTATCCTGGCCCTGGAGGTGTTCTCTCTTGATCTTACGGTTACTCTACTTCTGGTTTACATTATACTGGCACAAGGGAATCTCTCCTCTTGAGCCGTTTCTGCAAAAGTTAACGGATATGCTTCTTTCTTGGAGATCTGTGCATCCCAGGGGTAAACTGATCCTGGCAGGTGATCTTAATTCGGATTGTTCTATTTCTTCCGAATCCAAATATGACGACTTGGGACTAGCGATGGAGGACGACTCCCGCCTAGGCATGAAATTCGCACGTGGCCGTTGTTGGAATTTCGCCATGGATTCAGTGGGTCTTACTTGTCTCAATGGTTATTACGACGCTACCAATTTATCTCGACCCACATGGTGTAGATCTTCATTAATATCTACCTTAGACTACGTGTTTGTAGATCACTCTCTCACTCCTTTCTCGTCTAATGTCGAGGTTTCTTTCAATTCATGGAGTGACCATGGTATTCTCCGGGTCTCATTTCTTTGTCTCCTTCCGACTAAGTCTTAGCCCGTGGGGGGACCTACCCATCTCCAAACTGTGGGACAAGGGACAGGGGTTTGTTGGACTCCTCTCAATATCAGCCTACTGAATCGTAAACTGATCTCTTCTTTTAACCATACCTCTTTTTGTTGGAAATTGGCAGTCTTCAATACAGTTCATTTCGATAGCTTTCTCACTGCTCTACAGCGTAGTATTCAGGGCCAGCTTAGGAAAGGTGTTATTAAAATATCTCACCTTCATAGATTTGATCAAGAATTGGCTAATGAAAAGGTTCTCACTAAGAAACTCATTAGAGATGTACAAGCCCTAGACATGGAATGGGCCGACAAAAATATAAAAATTAAAACCATCCGCCAAAAATATAAAAACTATTATAAGTCTAGAAAAGCTTCTATGCTACAAAATGATGCAGATCATATGCTTGCAGTGCTTATAAAACGAGATCTGAGGGCATTTTGGGTTACAGTATCTAGCCTAGATAATGCGGCGGTCGCCGACCAGCTAAATGCCATCCCTGAGGTTCAATGGGTTGAGCACTACACTAAACTCTTTGACATTGGGGGTGAGAGATCAGTTTCCTGTCTTCTGGGGAACAACCCCTCTAAGGACTTATGGAAGCCTCCGACTGACTCCGAGACAATACTAGGACTCATCTCCAAAGCCAAGAAATCTAGGGCTCCTGGGCCTAACGGCCTTACTAACAACACATTCAAAGCTGAGCCAGTTCTCTGGGCTAAGCTCCTCTCTTTGCTCTTTGAAGATGTCGTTAACTCCAGGAAGGTACCCACTAGTTGGCAAACTGCTCACATTGTCCCAATTTTCAAAAGAGGCCTGCGTAACGAGGTCAAAAATTATAGACCTATCTCGCTTATTGATGCGGATTGTAAGCTTTTTGCCTCTCTGTTGCTCTCGCACCTTAATGTTTGGATCAGGGAAAATCATATTCTCCCCAAACAACAAACAGGCTTTAGGGCAGGCCACTCAACTAATCTCAATGGTCTTATTCTCAGTGCCCTACAGACCTCTTCCTGGGGTAAATATGATGGTCCTCTCTATGTTGCATCTATTGACTTGTCAAATGCTTTTGACCTGGTTATCAGGTCAAGACTATGGGAAAAACTAACCAAATGGGGCATTCCGGCAGGGCTTTTATCTCTTATCATGGCCATGTATGAAAATTCAGGGGTCCACATCAGGCTCGACTTGGCAGGAACCCTCTCCAGAAGGATTAGGACACGTATTGGGGTGAGACAAGGTTGCTCGTTAGCTCCCTGTCTCTTTATCCTTTATATGGCTGATGTGGATGACTTCCTGAGAAATGCAGGCATGGTGAGTGCTAAACTAGGGGATCTGAGGCTCTCATGGTTGGCTTATGCCGACGACTTTCTTCTTTTTGATAAAACTAAAGTGGGCCTGCAGAGGCTCATATGTAAATTTGAAGAATACGGTATTCTTAATGGCCTTAAGATTAACCCGAGCAAAACCCGTACTATGGTCTTTTCAAAGGGGAGAATGGGGAATAACAAAGTATGGAAAATAGGTGGCGAAAATATAATTAGAGCAAATAAAATCGTCTATCTTGGTTATTTGATTTTGGCTAGACCCTCGGCGATCGAACTTAGACAATTTCTCAGACACAAATTGCTCCCTCTCATCTCCCAATCCCTCAAACTAGACAATAAATATGGTATGTTCTCCCTTAAGCCTGTAGTAGATTTTTTTAAGGGTAAGGTTACTCCAAAACTTTTGTATGGAATGGAATTCCACTACTCGGCACATTTGATTTTCTGGGACTCTCTTGAGGGTATCTATTGGAGGAAAATTCTAAAACTGCCAAATTCCATTCCAATAGTGGCTATTAGGTATGATTTAGGGTTAGTCTCATTTCGAGCCAGGATTCTCTGGAGGATTCTCTCACTTTTCTCAGCTTTGCTTTCTCCTAAACCTGACACTCTGTATGCTGATGTGGGCCACATGATTTCTTCTCAGGGACATTTAGTCAAGAATCTATATCTCAACGCTTTTAGTGATCTCTGTGACAAGACCCTGTTGGATATTTCCTCCGATAGGGACACCCTACTAACGAATCCGAATAAGGTCAAGGAGTGTCTCTTTTCTCACGACTGGAGTAACACTATTGAAAAATTACATTCGTACCCCTCTCTGAGAGATTTACAATTTGATCATAAGAAAAGAGGCCTGTTGTCTTTTATTTTGAACCAATTCCCCAACAGATATTATCGCTCCCTTCTCATTAAACTCAGATGGAATCTCCTCCCCACTCGGGAAGTTTTACATAAAAGGAAGGAGTTCTCTGATTTAGATCCTAGTTGCCGTTTCTGTAAAACTTTGGGGGTGATTGAAACCGCTCGGCATCTCTTTTTAGACTGCACTGCTTTGACAGCTTTAAGGGACAAATATCTAGGTCGTTTTAATGTAATGGGGCAAATGGGGGAGGCCCATTTGATCTGGTCTCAGTGTCTCACTATTTCAAACATTAAGGATGGACTTGCTGTGGCTGGATTCATCAAAGCTTTAGATTTATACGCCCCGCTGTTATGATTATGCTTGTTATGACTATGCTTGACTCTATGAAATTTCTCTTTATTCTCTGCAGGTTTATTTTCTATCTTAGAATTTTGTAAATTTTAAATTTTATTGTCGGTATATTTTTAATGCTGCAGTGTATTCTGCACTGAACTCTTTAAATTTAAATTTAAATTTGTCCCTTATTCTCTGGAAATCTTAACTGGAAATTGGATCTATGTTTTAACGCTTGTTTGTATAATTGAAATTTAAATGTAATGAATGTTTTTCTACCTTTTAAAGACAATTTTTTGTAAAGGTTTCTTGTAAACCATAGACAATAAAAAATAATTAAAAAAAAAAAATTACCAGGTAGCGCTCCTCTGCAAAGTCAAGTCTTTCATCCCTGCCTCGTGCTTCAGAACATTTGTCCAAACCATTGTCACCTTCCACCTGGATAGCGGCAACATCCTACTTGCACAAGTCCAAGCTGTCACCTTTGCCTCTCCGAAAGCCGGTCTAGCATGAGGTGACATGCATCATCACAGGACTAAGAAAATTCAACCACATCACACCGATCCTCAAGGATCTGCTCTGTCTACCCTTTTACCCCTTAATGCATCATGTTCCAGACTGCCTGTATCACCTACAAAATAGTCACAAAACATCACTCTTCTTGGTTTAGAAACTCACCATCCCCAGAGGCAAACACACAACCAGAAGCCTTAGCATTGCCATTTTATGTTATTTATACCAATTTCGCAGAAGACACTCAGATGTTGATCTCCATTACAGGTGATTATAAACAAGATACCTCCACCATTAACGAAATATATGCCACCATCCAAAATTGGATGGCCTCAAACAACCTCTGCTTAAATGACGAAAAAACAGAGATTCTCATTACAGGCTCCCCAGCCCGATTCCTATCTCTACATACTGACTACTCTGCCATCACCATTGAGCCCTCATACTTTCGAAACTGGACTACTGTAACATCCTGCTATTAGGAACCACAACTACAAACCTGGCCAAATTACAACTGTTGCAAAACAAAGACCTTTGTTTAGCCTTTGGCATAAAAAGGAATGAACAGATCTTGAACATCAGAAGAGAAGCACATTGGCTCCCCATCCAAGCAAGAATGATCTTCAAGACCCTGACCAGTGCACATAAATGCATTACTAATGTGGCTCACACCTACCTAAGTAACTATGTATCTCAAATAAGTGCGATTAGACCTATAAGATCGGGATACAGTACACATCTAAATGTTCCCAGATAAAAGAAGTAAACAAGCTGGTGGTGCTAGCTTTCCTGTAGCTGCCCCTAAGCTCTGGAATTCTCGACCTAATTACATCAGGAACTAACCATCACATCAGTGTTTTAAGAGGCTCATCAAGACCTGGCTATTCGACAAATACAACTAGACCACTACCATCACCTCCCCCCCTGCCCTTCTTCTAGCCTACTGATTGATGCATTAACTGTATTGTACCTACTCCTAGCCCACCTCCCCCCTCCCGTTAACTCACTACTCTATGCAAAGATTGCTATTATACCTACCCCTTCCTCCTCCCCCATCCAATATTCTGTCACAAATGTATAATCGTACCTACCTGTAATTGTAACTGCTGATGCAACTTATTCTGTAACCAACTAAGCTCCTAAGTATCCTACGCTGTGATATCTCCGGGTTTGGGCGTATCACAAATGTCATAAATAAAAGAAAAATAAAAATGCTCTAAAGAAAGGACTGCACAATGTAAAAATAAAAACTGGAAACAGGCCTTTAGCTGCTTTATTATGATATATTATGTGTTGGAATTACATCTAATTATCTGGAAAATAGGATGATTTTGTGGGTATTCTGTCTAGTGATAATAACTGTAATGATTAGTTTGAGAATATTGAAATTCTATTGAATTATGATTTGTCTGAAAACTTTGTGTATATATGTGATTGCAGATTGTCTTGCTCCTGAAGAAGGGGTGTCTCCCCGAAACGCATAGAGCTTGAAAAGTGCATCTCATCACAAGAACATTTTTTTGTGTTCTTCCCTGTTTTCATGATGGCCATATGTGAAGCCTGCTATGTTATGCTTGTATTCAATTGTTAACTTGTAATTACCTATGCATTTTTTGTGCTTCATTAATATTTTTTATTATATTTACGTGAAAATCCAAACATTGTATTGACTGATTTATTTCAGCTTTGAAGGTGTACAGGGGACGGGAGTGTCTTCAGAATTAGACACTTTTTCTTAGTTCATTAAAAGCCAGGGGGCCAGGGTGCAACCCTGTCTAACCCCCTGGTGAGAGAAAATTATCTTCGAGCGATCCCCCTTTTGGCTTAAACGCACCTGGATACCACAGTTTTCATAGACTCCGCTAATTAGTCTCAGGAGCCCCATAGGCATGCCCCAATTAGCCAGCTTTTTCCACCGTCTGCCCCGATCTACACAATCGAAAGCAGCAGTCAAATCAGTCGAGGCCATGTACGTACAACCCCACATTGTCATCCACGCTGCTTCTTGGGCGCACTTAAGGGCGAGCCCGTTGATGTTGGTCGAGTGGCCCTTCCTGAAGCCAGTCTGGAATTGGTCCAGCGGATTGTAAATAGGTGCCCAATCCTCAAGATGTGATAGCAGAAATGACAAAAAGATCTTACAATCAGCGTCGATGAGTGAAATTGGACGGTAGTTAGATGGATCAGTCCTGCTACCACACTTGAAGATTGAGACAACGTGGGCCGTATTCCAAGAAATCAGAGTTACACCTGTGGTAAGAATGTCACTAAACTCCAGGTACAGGAGATGAGCCCAGATAAATTGATTGTCATTAAAGGTATTATTTGTGAGGCCGTTAGGCCCCGGGGCCTGTGATCCCTTGCACTTGGAGATACATTTTGGGATGGCGTCAAGGTCCAGAGGAGGGTGCCACCTTGCATCACTGGTTAGATCTAAAACCAATGTGGGGACCACCTTAGGCAGCTCAAACCTTTCCTCATAGAACTTAACCCATTCCAATTCAGATATTGAGTTCGACTGGCAGGTTGCATAATTGGGATCCTGCTGGTTAACCAAATACCAAAAGGCACTCAAATAGGCAGTAATTAGGATCCATAGCATCTTTTCTCTGTCACATTGGAGCATTTGAGATTTAATTGATTTGCAATAATTTTTATATGATTGCTTAAGTGTCCTAATTAACTGCCTACGAGTAGCCTCCTCAAGGTTAGTTAGCTGAATCCGTTTGGCTGCTCCCCTCAATTATTTTTTTTGCATCGGCAAGTTTGGCATTGTAGCAGTGGATATGTCTGACCTGTCGATTCCTTTTAGCTCTCCTCCCCACAACCAACCCATCTATCATTTGTCCGACAAATGACTGGAGCTCATTCACATTAAAATTAGTGTCTTTCCACTCATAAGTCGAACGATTAAATGCCAGTAGAATTGTAGTATTCAAACGGCAAATATTCAAGTCAGTCCATCTTACTGCATTACCCGCCACATTAGCAGTCAGTTGAAGCTGTTGCCGCTATTTTCTGATACAAAGAACCCAATCGAACAGTGCAGTAAGAATGGAGTATTCACTCCAGTCAGTCCTCTGAATATCAAATGACTGACAGCGATTCATTAAGAAGGGGTCAACAAAGATATAATCGATCAGGTAAGAACTGTCCCCTCTGTGCCATTTGTGCCATTCTCCAATGTTACGGGAATTCAAAAGTTATTCCCACAAGAGGGACTAGTCCCCTACCCCCCAATCCCAGGACTTCTGTCCCGCAGATTTCTTCCCTGAGTTAACATTAGGAATCTCGTCAGGCTCCCACAATTGGTGGAGTTGGTCGCAGTCTGCATTCAGATCTCCCATGACTATTACTTTCCCATCCGAATGGGACCCCAGCCACTCATCAACCGCCCGACAAACCCCGTCCACAAAAAGATCCACAAGTTCCATGCCCTTATGCCAATAAATATTGAGCAGTAAAAGATTGATCAATCCATCTGCAGTCCTACAGCCCACTCCCAAGGCACCAAATGGAAGACGAGCAATTTCTACCCCACTAAGACCCAAGCAGATTGCCACTGCAATCAAGAATCCTCCAGAAGGTCCCCCCAGCCCCTGTGCAATCCCTGGCAGGCTGACTAAAGACACTATACACATCTAAAATAGGGGCTAATGTCAGACAGGTCTCCTGTAGACAAATGCAATTTGCCAATCTTAAATTGTTCATACAGGCAATATTGGAGAAAAGATGGGAGTTACTTCGGGTATTCCAGGATTTTAGACATAACGGTGCACTCTTCCAAACATCACCCATAGCGATCTCTTTCTCATGGAACCAGTTTTTGCCATAAGGAAGAGAGGATGGATGCCCAATCTATATCCGTCATCACACCCTTACGGTTAAACTGATTTAGATTGACTGCAACTATAGGTTGATTAACGGCGGGTAAGACTTCCCTACTAGGTGGCATACCATCGCTCAACCCATTCATCTGTGAAATTTCAAATCCCAATCCAAGTAGCGCTTCGCTTTGTGTAAGGATACGTTCCCTTGCCAAGGGAGAGGACAAGTAGATGATACTAATCCTCAAGTCATCTCTCTCTGGGAAGGAGACCCTCCCAACGTCGGCCGAAGCCACCAAAGCCAGACAGGGAATAGCTGCAAAAATAGCTAGAATGTTAGGCCGATTCATGCCTATCTGGTTGTCAGGCCCAAGAGTCCAGCGAATTTTCATTTGGTGAATTCCATTGCTGGAACCTTGCACTATCTGCCGAGGGCCGACTGCCGCCTTGAGGGCAGCAGAATAGGTGCATCCACTCAAGGGGGCACCGTTGGGCCCTCGGGTCCCAACACTGTCAGATGCTCGGGTCTTAGTACAGTCTCCTGCAGCAGATTTAGTGGGATAATGGAGTCGCTGAAGCAAATCGTTCATCCCTGCTGACACCCGAGGATAGTTAGATTCAGGTGGAATGTCAACCAGATCTTTCAGAAACTTTGATTTACCCTTTCCAGACCCAACCTCCACCTTATCCAACGTTAATGACAAATTTAGGACCAAGAGATAAAGGTTCAGGGATGCCCACTCTATCCTTACTAGCAATCGATGGCCAATTTATACCACACAGTCCCTCTGCGTTTAAACCTTTCGGGGGCTGAGTCAGCCATTCCATTTCACCTGGGGGCCCAATCTTCCCTGCCATATCCTTTAAAGGAATCATGGCAGAGGTGAACACTCCTTCAGTAGGTCCCCAGATGGACTGAATATGGGTGACAAATGGCCCAGGTCAATGGGTGCCAACTCTCTGCTCACCCCATAACACGGAAGGAAAAGGAGTAGGAAAAAGGGTAGCAGGGAAACCATTCACCTCCAAGTCATAACTAGTATCAGGGAGGCCCTACTGCAAGAGCTTCACTTTTCCACAATGTGATAGTGATGGAGATCGGAAGGTCAAGTACACAGTCCTGCCCACCAGTGACAGTCGGTACCATGGAGTCAACCACCTGAATGTTTGGCAAAGGCTCTGGATTCAGAGTCACATGCTCCGGCACAGGTGACAATCTAGTGCGGAAAAGAGTATGGTGAGCCATTCTAAGTTACAAAATTCTGTTTTTCCTAGCCCCCATTCTGCGTTTCATCAATTTCCATTTCAAGGCATTAGTAGGTTTGTTCAAAGGCGGGGAACTAGCTTGAGCATTTCGTGGGTCCACCTCCGCTCCCATGTCACCTTTTGCTCCTTCACCCATAATAGGAGGTTTGTTAGTGAGATCAATGACAGGGGGGGCAATGCCAATTGTACCATGAGCCGGATGGGCAATTGGCAGATTACCCACAGCCAAATCATCAACCGGTTCCTGGATGGTCAGGTGGTCATTTACACATACAACATCTGAGATTTCAATAACAGACACCGGATCACTAGCCAAATTAGCATTAGACTGCTGTCTCCTCAGTACTGACTCCGCCTCCCTCATTCCAAAGTGGCTGAAGGGAACCTCTCACCCAATCTCCTCAAGTTTATGAGTAACAGCGGCTAGAATGGCATTGGTAGATTTCAGTTCAGCCCAGATATTGTCATATAGAGAGACAAATGAGCTCAACACCATATTTAAGGCGGAAACAGTAGGGTGAGTCAGACGTATACGCTCATCGATCTCCCTCAGCGTATGGTGGAGGGCTGAAGAATCATCCTGACCTCATGGCCCCCCCACCCCTGAAGAGGGTGGCAATAAACACCTCTGGTCATGGCCAGACATATCAACATTCATCATGTCAACCAAAGGGGTCGGTGAGTCAAAGGTGGGTGCCTCACATAAGTTGTGGGGCTGATTTTGAGTAAGATCTAAGTTCAATGCCTCCAATTCTTCATCCGCTTGGTCGGCCAGTTCAATAATGCTGACATCGGCAAAGTTAGGTTGTGAAGCCATCACTGAATGGTCAAGCATTGCTGTGCCCTTCATGGCAGGGTGAGATTTAATCTACGTACTAGTAGTAGCAGGTTTTACAAAGTAATGGTCCATAACCCTTTGCCCAGAGATCGTTCTCGAGGCCAGGGTTAATTCTGGTGTCCGAGGTAGTAGTAAATGAATGGGCAACGCCGGGCTTGCCCTCATCCATTGATTCACATGTGGAACATCGATATTAAGTTGGAGTGTTGAAAGTCCCAGGATTTATCCCCTTCCCCCATAGTGGAAGGTCACCACTGGTTCAAGGGAGGGGGGAGGTGGATTCCCCGGTGTAAACACAAGCTTAGTGGATGAATTTAGAACACCAGAGGTTACTGCCTCTTCTTCTGAAATTAATGTGTCCCCTATTACAGGGGGAGGGGTACGTTCAACAGGTTGGGAGGGCTTCGCTTTGTAGAAGTCATGATTCAAGACCCCCTTTCTACATGCCAGGTCGGACCTGGCGGCCAGAAAGGCACCCGCGAGCACAGCATGTCGGATGCACCGGCACCTTTATAAAATGTGCCGGTGCATCTGACGTCCCCATTCCCATAGAGCCCTACTGGGCTCTATGGGAATGGGGACTGACAGGCACTGGCACCCGGCAATGCAGGAATTACCAGGTCTGGCAATGTCGGAATAACCCGGTAATTCCTCATTGATGGGTGCCGGAAAAAATGCAACTCCTGCGGTGCTACCCCCAGGGTTATAATGAGGCCTAGTGTCTTTGTTTTGTTAAAGTGCCAGTGTGCCATTATCTCTGTCTGCATGTCAGTTTCTCAGTCAGTATAATCAGTATTGGTGTCTCAGCCTCAGTATCTCAAGCATCTGTTTCTCAGTGTAAGTATTTCTGTCTCAGTGAGTCTTTTTTTTATTTTTTATTTATTGTTGTTTTGATCATTAAAACCTGACCTTTCAACATATCATTACAAATTTTAAAAAAGAAAAAAGAAAAATATATAAAGATAAAAATATATTACATTCAATTTTACAATATTTCATAATAAACAACCGTCGAATCTTTATGCAGTTATTACATACATCACTTTTCGAAAATATAACATAAAATTAAAAGATTTATCACATCGCTTTTTCTTTAACATCGTTAATCTCTGATAACTTAAATTTAACTAATTTTTAAATAATTCACCTTCAGATTTTGCACATAATTTGGACCTGATTCACTCTCAGAGTTAAATAACATGAGATACAAATAGTTGTTACATCTCTTCTTCTTGAACAGCATTATTCTCTGGTAACCTAATTTTCAATGAATTTAGATAATTCACAAGCGCATACCTTAATTGTTTTAAATGTCCTCTAAATAATATTAACCATAATTCATCATGCATAACCACCGTCTTGTTGATCAAGTGCTTAAAATAATTTATTCTTGATGATAAAAGACTAACACATTCTACCACTAAGTGTTTCATCGTTTCTATCTGTTTATGACAGAATCGACAAGTTTGAGCAGATGTCTTCTTCCATCTAAACAGAATCTCTCTTGTAGGCCAAATGTTCAATCTAAAGCGCATGAAATCTGCACAATGTCTCGGATTTGGAGATTGTCTTAAATACATTTCTATTTGGCCTTGTGCTTTTAAGGCAAAAGGATTCGACCCGAATTTAATTATTTTCATGCATGCATCACGGGTTTTGATCCAGTCGGATTCCCACAACTTAGTTTTGGCTTTATTGGGATTTTCGATAAGCAAGATTTCAGAGACATCAGCTCCTTTCAAGAATTTTCTAGCAGAAGTACGCCATTTCATTGGAAAGATTTCATCTGATAACAATAAGTAGCTAGATATGATGTCAAGTAGCCCATTAGTGCTATCTTTCATGATACATTTTCGATATAATAAACAAACCTTCCATTTATACACAGCGTAAAGGGATATAAGCCCCAGTTCGTATCTAATGATAGAAATAGATTCAGAATTTGGAAGCATGAGCGATCTTTTCCAAAACTTTAACCCAATATGTGTATGTTTGGCATATCTCGGCTTCAAAACCATACAAAATGGTAGGCACATATTTTTGCTTGTAAAATATAACCATAGGGTCAATAGAAAATTTGCAATTTTTTGCCCGGATTATTCGTAGTTGAGATAGTGCACTCGAATGTTTTAGTTGCAGACGATGTTCCTGCATTTTATCGGAGAATTTGCTAGCCACACAGACCCCCAAATAGATGTATGATCTTACAAGCAGCAAATCAGTGCCTTGAAGTTGCCAACGACATGTTTTCTGACCTCTATTAACTCCAAATTGCATTACTTGAGTTTTTTTAGTATTAATGCTAATACAATTACGTTTAGCATATATATCTAATGCATTTAGCAGATTACATAGGTCAATGGGCGTTTTGGACAGTAACACCATGTCATCGGCGTACAAGAGCCACTTAATTGCTACACCTTGTAATTTCGAAGGATCAACAATCAGCCCCTCAATACTAGTGCCAAAATCCAAAAGAAAGTAATTAAACAAGGCAGACGCTAACAGGCATCCTTGTTTCAGACCCCAAGTGGTCTGTATGGGTTCGGACAAGAGGCCCTCGTTGTTCAGGCGAATAGAGATTGAGGTGTTTGAATGTAATTGAATTATCCATTTTAGGATATGCCAGGGGCACTTTAAATCCATCAATATTTTAAATAACAATTCCCTTGGGACCAAATCAAAAGCTGCCCTAAAATCAACAAAAGCCATATAAATTGGCTGGTTGCGTTGGTGGTTCAGGTGAATAACAAACCTTTAAAGTGATCAAATTGGTGGCAGTGCCGAACCCTGGAACAAACCCAGTTTGAAAAGGATCTCTGTAATTGAGTTGATTTAACCAATGGTTAAACTCACCTAGGATCAAGCGGGCAAAATTTTTTCCCGGACAGTCAAGCAAAGCAATGGGTCTAAATGATGCTGGATTTGTCCTGTCTCCTTTCTTGAATATGGGGAGAATAATTGATGTTTTCCAATTCGCGGGCACTAAACCTGTTAACATAATCAGGCCGATTCATGGAATAATTAGTGCGGCGCAAGTGGCCAAAAACGTGCGAATCGCAGTGGAATAGCGAAAATCGCAGTGCAAGTGCGAAATTCGCACGAAAAGCAGCGGCGCACGTTGGCGCACAGGCCATTTAACGGCGTGCGCCAGGTCACAGCGAAAATCGCACAGGCCACAGCGAAAATCGCACATAGCGCGGCACACACAACAAAAGTAGGTGGAACACGGGGCGTAACACTCGGAATGGGGAACAACTTGCCAAAATGTGGGCGTCACGGGGGAAGTACAGGGTGCAAGTGCGCGGAATGCCCACACGCTCGCCTACAACACGTATTCATGGAATCGAATAGGGCAAAACAGCGCACGGTCAAACCAGCGCACAGGCATAAACACGACCGCCACAAGAAAGCAGGCGGTAGCGTCCCTGCGCCTGTAATAAATGTGCGCCAAAAGGTGCGCCAACAAATAGCACCTATATACAGCTATGATGAATGTCCTATACTGTGGCCCTCCAGGACAAATGACGTGCAAAGGGGTACCCACAAACACGGACACCCGCTGACTGATAAATAACGTGTGCGTGTATTTCGGGGTGCGATTTGGCTGGGTATGTGGATTCCAGGGGTGCGCGGGAAGTTTCACACGCAATTTCACTGGGTACGTGGATTTCAGGGGTGCGCGGGAAGTTCCACACACGATTTGGCTGGGTACGTGGATTTCAGGGGTGCGCGGGAAGTTTCACACGCGATTTGGCAGTGTACGTGGATTTCAGGGGTGCGCGGGAAGTTCCACACGCGATTTGGCCGGGTACCTGCGCAGGAATTTCCACACGCGATTTGGCTGGGTACGTGGATTTCAGGGGTGCGCAGGAATTTCCACACGCGATTTGGCTGGGTACGTGGATTTCAGGGGTGCGCGGGAAGTTCCACACGCGATTTGGCTGGGTACGTGGATTTCAGGGGTGCGTGGGAAGTTCCACACGCGATTTGACTGGGTACGTGTATTTCAGGGGTACGCGGGAAATTATACACGCGATTTGGCTGGGTGCTCCCAGGTATTCCCTGTACACCCTGCAGGCAGCCGACACCACAGGGGACTACCCTGCACACCTGCTCATGTCACCCAGCTCCCCCACCCCCAACACTGTGGGGCAACCTCCACCAGGCCCCCACTCATGTCCCCCAGCACCCCCACCACCCCCCAGCACTGAGGGGCACCCTCCACCAGGCCCCCACTCATGTCCCCTATTACCCCCACCCCCCAGCAGTGCAGGGGCAGCCTCCACCAGGCCCCCACTCATGTCTCCCACCACCCCTACCCCCCAGCCACCAGGGGCAGCCTCCACCAGGCCCCACTCATGTCTACCACCACCCCCACCCCCCAGCCACCAGGGGCAGCCTCCACCAGGCCCCCTCTCATGTCTCCCACCACCCCACCCGCCAGCAGTGCAGGGGCAGCCTCCACCAGGCCCCCACCCATGTCTACCACCACCCCCACCCCCCAGCCACCAGGGGCAGCCTCCACCAGGCCCCCACTCATGTCTCCCACCACCCCCACCCCCCAGCAGTGCAGGGGCAGCCTCCACCAGGCCCCCACCCATGTCTACCACCACCCCCCCAGCCACCAGGGGCAGATTCCACCAGGCCCCCACTCATGTCTCCCACCATCCCCACCCCCCCAGCAGTGCAGGGGCAGCCTCCACCAGGCCCCCACCCATGTCTACCACCACCCCCACCCCGCAGCCACCAGGGGCAGATTCCACCAGGCCCCCACTCATGTCTCCCACCACCCCTACCCCCCAGCAGTGCAGGGGCAGCCTCCACCAGGCCCCCACTCATGTCCCCTATTACCCCCACCCCCCAGCCACCAGGGGCAGCCTCCACCAGGCCCCCACTCATGTCCCCTATTATCCCCACCCCCCACCAGTGCAGGGGCAGCCTCCACCAGGCCCCCACTCATGTCCCCTATTACCCCCACCCCCCAGCACTGTGGGGCACCTGCCAGCAGGCCCCACCCATGTCTATCACCACCCCCACCCCCCAGCCACCAGGGGCAGATTCCACCAGGCCCCCACTCATGTCCCCTATTACCCCCACCCCCCAGCAGTGCAGGGGCAGCCTCCACCAGGCCCCCACTCATGTCTCCCACCACCCCCATCCCACAGCCACCAGGGGCAGCCTCCACCAGGCCCCCACTCATGTCTCCCACCCCCCAGCAGTGCAGGGGCAGCCTCCACCAGGCCCCCACTCATGTCTCCCACCACCCCCACCCACCAGCCACCAGGGGCAGCCTCCACCAGGCCCCCACTCATGTCTACCACCACCCCCACCCCCCGGCCACCAGGGGCAGCCTCCACCAGGCCCCCACTCATGTCTACCACCACCCCCAGCCACCAGGGGCAGCCTCCACCAGGCCCCCACTCATGTCTACCCCCACCGCCATCCCCCAGCAGTGCAGGGGCAGCCTCCACCAGGCCCCCACCCATGTCTACCACCACCCCCAACCCCCAGCCACCAGGGGCAGATTCCACCAGGCCCCCACTCATGTCTCCCACCAACCCCACCCCCCAGCAGTGCAGGGGCAGCCTCCACCAGGCCCCCACCCATGTCTTGCACCACCCCCATCCCCCGGGCACCAGGGGCAGATTCCACCAGGCCCCCACTCATGTCTCCCACCCCCCACCCCCCAGCAGTGCAGGGGCAGCCTCCACCAGGCCCCCACTCATGTCTCCCACCACCCCCTCCCACCAGCCACCAGGGGCAGCCTCCACCAGGCCCCCACTCATGTCTACCACCACCCCCACCCCCCAGCCACCAGGGGCAGCCTCCACCAGGCCCCCACTCATGTCTACCACCACCCCCACCCCCCAGCCACCAGGGGAAGCCTCCACCAGGCCCCCACTCATGTCTACCCCCACCCCCACCCCCCAGCAGTGCAGGGGCAGCCTCCACCAGGCCCCCACCCATGTCTACCACCACCCCCCCCCCCAGCCACCAGGGGCAGATTCCACCAGGCCCCCACTCATGTCTCCCACCAACCCCACCCCCCAGCAGTGCAGGGGCAGCCTCCACCAGGCCCCCACCCATGTCTACCACCACCCCCACCCCCCAGCCACCAGGGGCAGATTCCACCAGGCCCCCACTCATGTCTCCCACCACCCCCACCCCCCAGCAGTGCAGGGGCAGCCTCCACCAGGCCCCCACTCATGTCCCCTATTACCCCCACCCCCAGCCACCAGGGGCAGCCTCCACCAGGCCCCCACTCATGTCCCCTATTACCCCCACCCCCCAGCATTGTGGGGCACCTGCCAGCAGGCCCCCACCCATGTCTCCCACACCCCATCCCACAGCCACCAGGGGCAGCCTCCACCAGGCCCCCACTCATGTCTCCCACCACCCCCACCCCCAAGCAGTGCAGGGGCAGCCTCCACCAGGCCCCCACTCATGTCTACCTCCACCCCCACCCCCCAGCCACCAGGGGCAGCCTCCATCAGGCCTCCACTCATGTCCCCTATTACCCCCACCCCCTAGCCACCAGGGGCAGCCTCCACCAGGCCCCCACTCATGTCTCCCACCACCCCCATCCCACAGCCACCAGGGGCAGCCTCCACCAGGCCCCCACTCATGTCTCCCACCACCCCCACCCCCCAGCAGTGCAGGGGCAGCCTTCACTAGGCCCCCACTCATGTCTACCACCACCCCCACCCCCCAGCCACCAGGGGCAGCCTCCACCAGGCCCCCACTCATGTCTATCACCACCCCCACCCCCCCAGCCACCAGGGGCGGATTCCACCAGGCCCCCACTCATGTCTCCCACCACCCCCACCCCCCAGCAGTGCAGGGGCAGCCTCCACCAGGCCCCCACCCATGTCTACCACCACCCCCAACCCCCAGCAGTGCAGGGGCAGCCTCCACCAGGCCCCCACTTATGTCTCCCACCACCCCCACCCCCCAGCACTGTGGGGCATCTGCCAGCAGGCCCCCACCCATGTCTACCACCACCCCCAGCCACCAGGGGCAGATTCCACCAGGCCCCCACTCATGTCCCCTATTATCCCCACCCCCCAGCAGTGCAGGGGCAGCCTCCACCAGGCCCCCACTCATGTCCCCTATTACCCCCACCCCCCAGCACTGTGGGGCACCTGCCAGCAGGCCCCACCCATGTCTACCACCACCCCCACCCCCCAGCCACCAGGGGCAGATTCCACCAGGCCCCCACTCATGTCCCCTATTGCCCCCACCCCCAGCAGTGCAGGGGCAGCCTCCACCAGGCCCCCACTCATGTCTCCCACCACCCCCATCCCACAGCCACCAGGGGCAGCCTCCATCAGGCCCCCACTCATGTCTCCCACCCCCCTGCACCCCCCAGCAGTGCAGGGGCAGCCTCCACCAGGCCCCCACTCATGTCTCCCACCACCCCCGCCCCCCAGCCACCAAGGGCAGCCTCTACCAGGCCCCCACTCATGTCTACCACTACCCCCACCCCCCAGCCACCAGGGGCAGCCTCCACCAGGCCCCCACTCATGTCTACCACCACCCCCACCCCCTAGCCACCAGGGGCAGCCTCCACCAGGCCCCCACTCATGTCTACCCCCACCCCCACCCCCCAGCAGTGCAGGGGCAGCCTCCACCAGGCCTCCACCCATGTCTACCACCACCCCCACCCCCCAGCCACCAGGGGCAGATTCCACCAGGCCCCCACTCATGTCTCCCACCACCCCCACCCCCCAGCAGTGCAGGGGCAGCCTCCACTAGGCCCCCACTCATGTCCCCTATTACCCCCACCCCCCAGCCACCAGGGGCAGCCTCCACCAGGCCCCCACTCATGTCCCCTATTACCCCCACCCTCCAGCACTGTGGGCACCTGCCAGCAGGCCCCCACCCATGTCTCCCACCACCCCCATCCCACAGCCACCAGGGGCAGCCTCCACCAGGCCCCCACTCATGTCTACCACCACCCACACCCCCCAGCCACCAGGGGCATCCTCCACCAGGCCCCCACTCATGTCCCCTATTACCCCCACCCCCCAGCACTGTGGGGCACCTGCCAGCAGGCCCCCACCCATGTCTCCCACCACCCCCATCCCACAGCCACCAGGGGCAGCCTCCACCAGGCACCACTCATGTCTCCCACCACCCCCACCCCCAGCAGTGCAGGGGCAGCCTCCAGCAGGCCCCCACTCATGTCTGCCACCACCCCCACCCCCCAGCCACCAGGGGCAGATTCCACCAGGCCCCCACTCATGTCTCCCACCACCCCCACCCCCCAGCAGTGCAGGGGCAGCCTCCACCAGGCCCCCACTCATGTCTACCACCACCCCCACCCCCCAGTCACCAGGGGCAGATTCCACCAGGCCCCCACTCATGTCTCCCACCACCCCCACCCCCCAGCAGTGCAGGGGCAGCCTCCACCAGCCCCCCACTCATGTCCCCTATTACCCCCACCCCCCAGCCACCAGGGGCAGCCTCCACCAGGCCCCCACTCATGTCTCCCACCACCCCAACCCCCCAGCAGTGCAGGGGCAGCCTCCACCAGGCCCCCACTCATGTCTACCACCACCCCCACCCCCAGCCACCAGGGGCAGCCTCCACCAGGCCCCCACTCATGTCTACCACCACCCCCACCCCCCAGCCACCAGGGGCGGATTCCACCAGGTCCCCACTCATGTCTCCCACCGCCCCCACCCCCCAGCAGTGCAGGGGCAGCCTCCTCCAGGCCCCCACCCATGTCCACCACCACCCCCACCCCCCAGCAGTGCAGGGGCAGCCTCCACCAGGCCCCCACTCATGTCTCCCACCACCCCCACCACTGTGGGGCACCTGCCAGCAGGCCCCCACCCATGTCTACCACCACCCCACCCCCCAGCCACCAGGGGCAGATTCCACCAGGCCCCCACTCATGTCCCCTATTACCCCCACCCCCCAGCAGTGCAGGGGAAGCCTCCACCAGGCCCCCACTCATGTCTCCCACCACCCCCATCCCACAGCCACCAGGGGCAGCCTCCACCAGGCCCCCACTCATGTCTCCCACCACCCCCACCCCCCAGCAGTGCAGGGGAAGCCTCCACCAGGCCCCCACTCATGTCTCCCACCACCCCCACCCCCCAGCCTCCAGGGGCAGCCTCCACCAGGCCCCCACTCATGTCCACCACCACCTCCACCCCCAGCCACCAGGGGCAGCCTCCACCAGGCCCCCACTCATGTCTACCACCACCCCCGGCCACCAGGGGCAGCCTCCACCAGGCCCCCACTCATGTCTCCCACCACCGCCCCGCAGTGCAGGGGCAGCCTCCACCAAGCCCCCACTCATGTCTACCACCACCCTCACACCCCAGCCACCAGGTGCAGCCTCCACCAGGCCCCCACTCATGTCTCCCACCACCCCCATCCCACAGCCACCAGGGGCAGCCTCCACCAGGCCCCCACTCATGTCTCCCACCACCCCCACCCCCCAGCAGTGCAGGGGCAGCCTCCACCAGGCCCCCACTCATGTCTCCCACCACCCCCACCCCCCAGCCACCAGGGGCTGCCTCCACCAGGCCCCCACTCATGTCTCCCACCACCCCCACCCCCCAGCAGTGCAGGGGCAGCCTCCACCAGGCCCCCACTCATGTCCCCTATTACCCCCACCCCCCAGCACTGTGGGGCACCTGCCAGCAGGCCCCCACCCATGTCTACCACCACCCCCACCCCCCAGCCACCAGGGGCAGATTCCACCAGACCCCCACTCATGTCCCCTATTACCCCCACCCCCCAGCAGTGCAGGGGCAGCCTCCACCAGGCCCTCACTCATGTCTCCCACCACCCCCATCCCACAGCCACCAGGGACAGCCTCCACCAGGCCCCCACTCATGTCTCCCACCACACCCACCCCCCAGCAGTGCAGGGGCAGCCTCCACCAGGCGCCCACTCATGTCTACCACCACCCCCACCCACCAGCCACCAGGGGCAGCCTCCACCAGGCCCCCACTCATGTCTACCACCACCCACACCCCCAGCAGTCAGGGGCACCCTCCACCAGGCCCCCACTCATGTCTCCCACCACCCCCATCCCCCAGCACTGTGGGGCACCTGCCAGCAGGCCCCCACCCATGTCCAACTCATGTTCCCCAGCCAACATGTCGTCACAATCTAGATCCCTGGTCCCTATGGTCAGCCTCCAAATGCAAAACATCCACCCGAGTATTGCATCCACCCACTCATAATTGGCAATTACATGACATAACACCAATTGCAAGTTCCGAAACAAACACATTTCCCTCACATACACCCAATGGGTGTCAGTGAATCTCCCAACTCATATCATGATATACATGAAACCAATGAGATGATACTACACATTGAAGTTTGATAAAAAAATATGTATTAAAGGAAACATAAATAGAATCAAAAATAAAGAAACAGAAATGGGAATGTAAATAAATGAAAAGAAGTATGACCGTGAAAAAAAGCAAAACCAAAAATAAATATCCAAAGTAATGGTGTCCAAAGTCATTGTCCAGAAAACAAAATCCAATGAGAAATAAAATTGAAAGCCATTGCTCCATGGTTAAAATGTGAAAGAAAAATACAATCCAACAGTGAACTATGTACATACGAACAAGCCAGGGTCCATTATCCCAACAAAAGAAAGGAAACCTATCTAACTACACTAACTAATAAAATAAACTGTATACAAAAATGTGGCCAATGTCCGAAAGGTCCAAAATAAATTAAAAAAAAATGAAACCTAACACTACCTACATAACTATGTACAAGGGCAGCGGGCTAGTTTAACGGCTCACTTGTGGATATCCCGGGCCAGGGCATCATCGAACTCCTGCTCAATGTCCCGGAGGTGGTCCTCCTCCATGGCCCCGAGGGTCCGCAGGGCCATCGACGTGTCCACCTCCAAACCCCTGCGGATTGCCTCGAGGCACTCGGCCCGCCTCAGGGCCCTCCGCATGGAGTTCTCCGCCCTGACCATTGTGAGCCGTGCCTCTTCCGCCCGCTGCCGCTCCGCATCTATGGCGTGGCCCAACCGCTGCCACACGGAAGACACTCTCTGTCCTGGGTCCTCCTGCCGTCCGGCC
Source organism: Ambystoma mexicanum (assembly GCF_040938575.1). Taxonomy (NCBI): domain Eukaryota; kingdom Metazoa; phylum Chordata; class Amphibia; order Caudata; family Ambystomatidae; genus Ambystoma; species Ambystoma mexicanum. The sequence goes on along the minus strand of NC_090928.1, from coordinate 942,556,371 downwards.
GATGCCTGCCCCTCCGATGTTGAAGGCCCCGAGCCTTCATGCCTCCCACCACGTTGCTGCTGCTGCTGTGCCTCTGCCCGTGCACTGCCTCCTGCTGCCTGCACATCCTCCGCCGGCTAGGGTGCAGTCGTTGATGTGGCCACCCCTGCTGGACGTTCGACTCCCGACTGTGGCAGGGATGCCTCCTCCACCAGCCTGGCCGCACCGTCAGAGGCAGCTCCACAGGGCACCTAGGTGACTGATGGGTGGGAAGATGGCACGGAGGATGGCTGGCGCGTAGGGGGTTCAGTTGAGGAGGGGGTCGTAGCAAGCCCCATCATGCGGAGGAATCCGGTCTGGGTGACCTGTCCCAGCAGGCTGACGTGGTCAACAAGCCATTCGAGATGACGTGCAGTCTCCTCATGAAAAGACTGCAGGTCACCTCGCATGGCCTGTTGACGCAACGCCACACCAGTCAGAACAGGCTCGACCCGGACCCGGATAGCCACGTCCGCAGGCAGAGGAAGGCCAGTTGTCGTGAGCTCATCCCCTGCCTGAAAACGGGTCTGGACGTAGGCATCCCTGCTGGTGCAAGATGATGCAGGGACAGGATCAGGGACAGGATTGCACACAGGCACCTCCGCGGCGGCCTGTGCTGCCTCCTGTCCCTGGTCCTGCACTGCACCACTAGCACCAGTGGGATCCCCACCTCCAGACCCCGTCTCTGTTGCTTGCACGGCTCCTCCTCCACCAAACCCCCCACCAACCTGGATGACTCCGTGCCATCATCCCCCGTTGGGCCCTGTGGGGTCCCAGCTGCCCCTTCTGCTGCCGAGGAGTCCAACTCCAACCTCCGCCTCTTGGACCTCCGCCCGGCAGCTGCGGCCTGGGACGCGGCACCGGACTCCTCACTCCCCGACGAGATGACAACATGGGAGGGGAGCCGGGCCTTGCGTCTCCGGCTGGCGGTGGGATCCCCGCCGCTGTGCTCCACAGCACCTTCTCCGCCCTCTCCATCAGTTGACGCTGCAGACAGGGAGAAATAAAACACAGGCATCAGGGCACTGTACAATGGACACATACACACATGACAGTTGTACATGAGTGGCATTGGCAAACCTCAGACATGTCATCACAATCCCCAACACACATGTCATTTCAACTCGCACACATGAGCCATACCACAGCCATATCGCAACTGCCAGCACCATCCATACACATACAACAGCATGAGCAGGCAAAGGTGAGCCAGACATCACATGCAACACAGGAAGTGCACCACACATGTACACACACCACCACACTTGCATGCATGTGTACACCTCTGCCAAGTGTCGCAGTGTTCAGATGGGCATCCATGTCACATCTGCCCATCAGGCTTCCACATACCGCTGTCACATGCATCCATGTTGCATCACTGTTGCACCCTTGTCAAATACACAGAGATGCACATGTACACAGTGCTGATACATGCAGCTGAAAACAACATACATGCGTGACATCACGGACATGTCTACTTATATACACATACATCCAAACATGTGTGCCCACACAACTGCATTTGGAATGCAAGCCTACACACACAAGCACCATCCATGTCTCACACATTCCAGCCCTCGCATGTGTTAGCCCCACGGCCCTGTACACCCCCACCCATACTCGACCCCATACAAACAGATGTGCAACCTGCACACTACTGAAAAATCAACACACGCACAGCTCACAATCAGGATGCATGTACACTTACCGCTCGAGTCCAGACGGGTCTGCCTCTCAAGGACCTGGACGTGGAGCGCTGGGGATATGCGTTCCAGGACCCTCATCTGTTCTTTCGACAAGTGGCCCCGGCGCCCGTTGGCATCCGCTGCCTTCAAGAGGCGCCGGGCCTTGTTCAGCGTCCTGGACCTGAAGTCCTCCCAGCGCTTCTTGACATGTTGGAAGTCGCGGACTGCCACCCCCTCCGCGTTGATGGCAGTCACGATGTCAGTCCAGATCCGAGTCCGTCCTTCCTTGTCGGCGCGGGAACTTCCGAAGAGGGCGTCATACTGCCCCAGGACTTGCTCCACCAGGACACCAACTTCGGTGGCACTGAAGCTGGTGCCCCTCTGCCTCTCTGGCCGGGGGTTGTCAGTGGTTTCAGATGGTGTTTGCCCCGACATGACAACCCCAGAGGCAGGAGTGGGTGGGCAACTGGGTCCTGGGGCTGGGCTGTGGAGCGATGGAATCCCAGTTGGGAGTCTTCGGTTCCAGCAGGGGTGGTTACAGCAACAGCACCCCTGGCTGATGTGCAGGCAGCAAATGGCAGGGCACGTGGGCAGCAGGCAGTCAGGCAGCAGCAGATGGCAGGTGGGAGCGTGCTCGGGGCTCTGGGGGGCAGTAGTTCGGCCTTCTGGGCAGGAGCGTGGTCTTCCGTGTGCTTACGCGTGGCCAGCTTGATACGGAGTGATTTGGCACGTGAAAATACTGCACGTCAGCGTGTAATTCGAGGAAAGGCCCTTAGCGCGTATGCACGGCAGCACGCATATGCGATTTCATTGGACCAAAGGCCCTTGGCGCGTGAGCGCGTCTGTGACGTGACGCGCGCGGGTGTTTCCCTCATTGCACGTGATGACAGAATACACGTGGATTTCCACCAATCGCGTGTGAAAGTTCCCGCACACCCCGGAACACACGTACCCAGGCGAATCGCGTGTGGAACTTCCCGCGCACCCCGAAACACACGTACCCAGGCCAATCGCGTGTACGCTCACTTCCCTCCGATCACACGCGATGACACTCGGACGTGCAGTTTTTCACGTGCGCTGAAATGCCCATGCACGCCTTTACGCGTCACGTCACAGGGGCGCTTGCGCTTGAGGGGCCTTCTGTCCAATGAAAATGCGTATGCGTGCAGACGCGCTAAGGGCCTTTCCTCGAATTACACGCTGCAGTATTTTCACGTGCCAAATCACTCCGTATCAAGCTGGCCACGCGTAAGCACACGGAAGACCACGCTCCTGCCCAGAAGGCCGAACTACTGCCCCCCAGAGCTCCGAGCACGCTCCCACCCGCCATCTGCTGCTGCCTGCTGCCTACGTGCCCTGCCATTTGCTGCCTGCACATCAGCCAGGGGTGCTGTTGCTGTGACCACCCCTGCTGGAACCGAAGACTCCCGACTGGGATTCCAGTGCTCCACAGCCCAGCCCCAGGACCCAGTTGCCCACCCACTCCTGCCTCTGGGGTTGTCATGTCGGGGCAAACACCATCTGAGACCACTGACAACCCCCGGCCAGAGAGGCAGAGGGGCACCAGCTTCAGTGCCACCGAGGTTGGTGTCCTGGTGGAGCAAGTCCTGGGGCAGTATGATGCCCTCTTCGGAAGTTCCCGCGCCGACAAGGAAGGACAGACTCGGATCTGGACTGACATCGTGCCTGCCATTAACGCGGAGGGGGTGGCAGTCCGCGACTTCCAACATGTCAAGAAGCGCTGGGAGGACTTCAGGTCCAGGACCCTGAACAAGGCCCGGCGCCTCTTGAAGGCAGCGGATGCCAAGGGGCGCCGGGGCCACTTGTCGGAAGAACAGATGAGGGTCCTGGAACGCATATCCCCAGCGCTCCACTTCCAGGTCCTTGAGAGGCAGACCCGTCTGGAGTCGAGCGGTAAGTGTACATACATCCTGATTGTGAGCTGTGTGTGTGTTGATTTTTCAGTAGTGTGCAGGTTGCACATCTGTTTGTATGGGGTCGAGTATGGGTGGGGGTGTACAGGGCCGTGGGGCTAACACATGCGAGGGCTGGAATGTGTGAGACATGGATGGTGCTTGTGTGTGTAGGCTTGCATGCCAAATGCAGTTGTGTGGCCACACATGTTTGGATGTATGTGTATGTAAGTAGACATGTCCGTGATGTCACGCATGTATGTTGTTTTCAGCTGCATGTATCAGCACTGTGTACATGTGCATCTGTGTGTATTTGACAAGGGTGCAACAGTGATGCAACATGGATGCATGTGACAGCGGTATGTGGAAGCCTGATTGGCAGATGTAACATGGATGCCCATCTGAACATTGCGACACTTGGCAGAGGTGTACACATGCATGCAAGTGTGGTGGTGTGTGTACATGTGTGGTGCACTTCCTGTGTTGCATGTGATGTCTGGCTCACCTTTGCCTGCTCATGCTGTTGTATGTGTATGGATGGTGCTGGCAGTTGCGATATGGCTGTGGTATGGCTCATGTGTGCGAGTTGAAATGACATTTGTGTTGGGGATTGTGATGGCATGTCTGAGGTTTGCCAATGCCACTCATGTACAACTGTCATGTGTGTGTGTGTCCATTTTACAGTGCCCTGATGCCTGTGTTTTATTTCTCCCTGTCTGCAGCGTCAACTGATGGAGAGGGCGGAGAATGTGCTGTGGAGCACAGCGGTGGGGATCCCACCGCCAGCCGGAGACGCAAGGCCCGGCTCCCCTCCCATGTTGTCATCTCGTCGGGGAGTGAGGAGTCCGGTGCCGCGTCCCAGGCCGCAGCTGCCGGGGGGAGGCCCAAGAGGCGGAGGTTGGAGTTGGACTCCTCGGCAGCAGAAGGGGCAGCTGGGACCCCACAGGGCCCAACGGGGGAAGATGGCACGGAGTCATCCAGGTTGGTGGGGGGTTTGGTGGAGGAGGAGGCCGTGCAAGCAACAGAGACGGGGTCTGGAGGTGGGGATCCCACTGGTGCTAGTGGTGCAGTGCAGGACCAGGGACAGGAGGCAGCACAGGCCGCCGCAGAGGTGCCTGTGTGCAATCCTGTCCCTGATCCTGTCCCTGCATCATCTTGCACCAGCAGGGATGCCTACGTCCAGACCCGTTTTCAGGCGGGGGATGAGCTCACGACAACTGGCCTTCCTATCCGGGTCCAGGTTGAGCCTGTTCTGACTGGTGTGGTGTTGCGTCAACGAGCCATGCGAGGTGACCTGCAGTCTTTTCATGAGGAGACTGCACGTCATCTCGAATGGCTCGTTGACCACGTCAGCCTGCTGGGACAGGTCACCCAGGCCGGATTCCTCCGTTTGATGGGGCTTGCTACGACCCCCTCCTCAACTGAACCCCCTATGCGCCAGTCGTCCTCCGTGCCATCTTCCCACCCATCAGTCACCTGGGTGCCCTGTGGAGCTGCCTCTGACGGTGCGGCCAGGCTGGTGGAGAAGGCATCCCTGCCACAGTCGGGAGTCGGACGTCCAGCAGGGGTGGCCACATCAACAACTGCACCCCAGCCGGCGGAGGATGCGCAGGCAGCAGGAGGCAGTGCACGGGCAGAGGCACAGCAGCAGCAGCAACGTGGTGGGAGCCATGAAGGCTCTGGGCCTTCAACATCGGAGGGGCAGGCATCGGCCGTAGGGCAGGAGGACCCAGGACAGAGAGTGTCTTCCGTGTGGCAGCGGTTGGGCCACGCCATAGATGCGGAGCGGCAGCGGGCGGAAGAGGCACGGCTCACAATGGTCAGGGCGGAGAACTCCATGCGGAGGGCCCTGAGGCGGGCCGAGTGCCTCAAGGCAATCCGCAGGGGTTTGGAGGTGGACACGTCGACGGCCCTGCGGACCCTCGGGGCCATGGAGGAGGACCGCCTCCGGGACATTGAGCAGGAGTTCAATGATGCCCTGCCCCGGGACATCCACAAGTGAGCCGTCAAACTAGCCCACTGCCCTTGTACATAGTTATGTAGGTAGTGTTAGGTTTAATTTTTTTTAGGATTTATTTTGGACCTTTCGGACATTGACCACATTTTTGTATATAGTTTATTTTATTAGTTAGTGTAGTTAGATAGGTTTCCTTTCTTTTGTTGGGATAATGGACCCTGGCTTGTTCATATGTAAATAGTTCACTGTTGGATTGTATTTTTCTTTCACATTTTAACCATGGAGCAATGGCTTTCTGTTTTTCCCATTGGATTTTGTTTTCTGGACAGTGACCTTGGACACCATTACTTTGGATTTTGATTTTTGGTTTTGCTTTTTTTCATGGACATGCTTCTTTTCATTTTTGTACTTTCCCATTTCTGTTTCTTTATTTTTTATTCTGTTTATGTTTCCTTCAATACATATTCTTTTTATCAAACTTCGATGTGTAGTATCATCTCATTGGTTTAATGCATATCATGATATGGCTTTTGAGATTCACTGACACCCATTGGGTGTATGTGAGGGAAATGTGTTTGTTTCGGAACTTGCAATTGGTGTTCTGTCATGTTATCACCAATTATGAGTGGGTGGATGCAATATTCGGGTGGGTGTTTTGCATTTGGGGGCTGACCATAGGGCCAGGGATCTAGACTGTGATGACATGTTGGCTGGGGAACATGAGTAGGACATGGGTGGGGGCCTGCTGGCAGGTTCCCCACAGTGCTGGGGGGTGGGGATGCAGGGGGACATGAGTGGGGGCCTGGTGGAGGCTGCCCCTGGTGGCTGGGGGGTGGGGGTAGACATGGGTGGGGGCCTGGTGGAGGGTGCCCCTGACTGCTGGGGGTTAGGGGGTGGTGGTAGACATGGGTGGGGGCCTGGTGGAGGCTGCCCCTGCACTGCTGGGGGGTGGGGGTGCAGGGGGACATGAGTGGGCCTGGTGGAGGCTGCCCCTGCACTGCTGGGGGGTGGGGGTGGTGGGAGACATGAGTGGGGGCCTGGTGGAATCTTCCCCTGGTGGCTGGGGGATGGGGGTGGTGGTAGACATGAGTGGGGGCCTGGTGGAGGGTGCCCCTGACTGCTGGGGGTAGGGGGTGGTGGGAGACATGGGTGGGGGCCTGGTGGAGGCTGCCCCTGCACTGCTGGGGGTGGGGGTGGTGGGAGACATGTGTGGGGGCCTGGTGGAGGGTGCCCCTCACTGCTGGGGGGTGGGGGTGGTGGTAGACATGGGTGGGGGCCTGGTGGAGGCTGCCCCTGCACTGCTGGGGGGTGGGGGTGGTGGGAGACATGAGTGGGGGCCTGGTGGAGGGTGCCCCTGACTGCTGGGGGGTGGGGGTGGTGGTAGACATGGTTGGGGGCCTGGTGGAGGCTGCCCCTGGTGGCTGTGGGATGGGGGTGGTGGGAGACATGAGTGGGGGCCTGGTGGAGGGTGCTCCTGACTGCTGGGGGGTAGGGGGTGGTGGGAGACATGGGGGGGCCTGGTGGAGGCTGCCCCTGCACTGCTGGGGGTGGGGATGCAGGGGGACATGAGTGGGGGCCTGGTGGAGGCTGCCCCTGGAGGCTGGGGGGTGGGGGTGGTGGTAGCAATGAGTGGGGTCCTGGTGGAGGCTGCCCCTGCACTGCTGGGGGGTGGGGGTGCAGGGGGACATGAGTGGGGGCCTGGTGGAGGGATTTGGGGATTTTGAAGGCTTTTCCTTGCGCGAGGGCGTTCTTGGGGGCGTAACTGGCGCTGCTGCAGGGTCACTGCGCCACGCTGCGCCACGGCTCGTTTTGGATGCGAAAATCCATGAATACGCTGTGCGCGGAAATTGATTTTAGCGCACGCGCCTGCCGCAGACATTCGCACGGGCATGCTGTGCGCCAGTCGCGTGCGCCACTTTTGTGCGAATTTCTATGAATTACCCTGAATGTGTTGAAACATATGAAATGGAATGTCTGACCACAAATGTTTATTTTGCTTTATCATGGCATTATGTAGCCCATCTGGTCCGGCAGCTCTGGATACACTGAATTTAGATATAAAAAACAGTATATCCTCGCGGCCAAAATTAACAGTATGATTAGCTGTAATGTTATCCCAGGTTATGTCAAGATCTAGGAAAGGCGAGGTGTATATATTGCCATAAAAATCATTCCAAGATTCTTGGGGGATGGAATTCACCTGTAATGAATGTTGATTTTTAACCGCGGTGTTATTTAACAGAGCCCATATTCCTGCCAATGCCACTCATGTACAACTGTCATGTGTGTATGTGTCCATTGTACAGTGCCCTGATGCCTGTGTTTTATTTCTCCCTGTCTGCAGCGTCAACTGATGGAGAGGGCGGAGAAGGTGCTGTGGAGCACAGCGGCGGGGATCCCACCGCCAGCCGGAGACGTAAGGCCCGGCTCCCCTCCCACGTTGTCATCTCGTCGGGGAGTGAGGAGTCCGGTGCCGCGTCCCAGGCCGCAGCTGCCGGGGGGAGGTCCAAGAGGCAGAGGTTGGAGTTGGACTCCTCGGCAGCAGAAGGGGCAGCTGGGACCCCACAGGGCCCAACGGGGGAAGATGGCACGGAGTCATGCAGGTTGGTGGGGGGTTTGGTGGAGGAGGAGGCCGTGCAAGCAACAGAGACGGGGTCTGGAGGTGGGAATCCCATTGGTGCTAGTGGTGCAGTGCAGGGCCAGGGACAGGAGGCAGCACAGGCCGCTGCGGAGGTGCCTGTGTGCAATCCTGTCCCTGATCCTGTCCCTGCATCATCTTGCACCAGCAGGGATGCCTACGTCCAGACCCGTTTTCAGGCAGGGGATGAGCTCACGACAACTGGCCTTCCTATCCGGGTCCGGGTTGAGCCAGTTCTGACTGGTGTGGCGTTGCGTCAACGAGCCATGCAAGGTGACCTGCAGTCTTTTCATGAGGAGACTGCACGTCATCTCGAATGGCTCGTTGACCACGTCAGCCTGCTGGGACAGGTCACCCAGGCCGGATTCCTCCGTTTGATGGGGCTTGCTACGACCCCCTCCTCAACTGAACCCCCTACGCGCCAGTCGTCCTCCGTGCCATCTTCCCACCCATCAGTCACCTGGGTGCCCTGTGGAGCTGCCTCTGATGGTGCAGCCAGGCTGGTGGAGGAGGCATCCTTGCCACAGTCGGGAGTCGGACGTCCAGCAGGGGTGGCCACATCAACGACTGCACCCCAGCCGGCGGAGGATGTGTAGGCAGCAGGAGGCAGTGCACGGGCAGAGGCACAGCAGCAGCAGCAACGTGGTGGGAGCCATGAAGGCTCGGGGCCTTCAACATCAGAGGGGCAGGCATCGGCCAGAGGGCAGGAGGACCCAGGACAGAGAGTGTCTTCCGTGTGGCAGCGGTTGGGCCACGCCATAGATGCGGAGCGGCAGCGGGCGGAAGAGGCACGGCTCACAATGGTCAGGGCGGAGAACTCCACGCGGAGGGCCCTGAGGCAGGCCGAGTGCTTCGAGGCAATCCGCAGGGGTTTGGAGGTGGGCACGTCGACGGCCCTGCGGACCCTCGGGGCCATGGAGGAGGACCGCCTCTGGGACATTGAGCAGGAGTTCAATGATGCCCTGGGCCGGGACATCCACAAGTCAGCCGTTAAAATAGCCCGCTGCCCTTGTACATAGTTATGTAGGTAGTGTTAGGTTTCATTTTTTTTAGGATTTATTTTGGACCTTTCGGACATTGGCCACATTTTTGTATATAGTTTATTTTATTAGTTAGTGTAGTTAGATAGGTTTCCTTTCTTTTGTTGGGATAATGGACCCTGGCTTGTTCGTATGTAAATAGTTCACTGTTGGATTGTATTTTTCTTTCACATTTTAACCATGGAGCAATGGCTTTCTTTTTTTTTCCCATTGGATTTTGTTTTCTGGACAGTGACTTTGGACACCATTATTTTGGATTTTGATTTTTGGTTTTGCTTTTTTTCACGGACATGCTTCTTTTCATTTTTGTACTTTCCCATTTCCATTTCTTTATTTTTTATTCTGTTTATGTTTCCTTCAAGACATATTTTTTTTATCAAACTTCAATGTGTAGTATCATCTCATTGGTTTAATGCATATCGTGATATGGATTTTGAGATTCACTGACACCCATTGGGTGTATGTGAGGGAAATGTGTTTGTTTCGGAACTTGCAATTGGTGTTCTGTCATGTAATCGCCAATTATGAGTGGGTGGATGCAATACTCGGGTGGGTGTTTTGCATTTGGAGGCTGACCATAGGGACCAGGGATCTAGACTGTGATGACATGTTGGCTGGGGAACATGAGTAGGACATGGGTGGGGGCCTGCTGGCAGGTGCCCCACAATGCTGGGGGGTGGGGGTGCAGGGGGACATGAGTGGGAGCCTGGTGGAGGCTGCCCCTGGTGGCTGGGGGGTGGTGGTAGACATGAGTGGGGGCCTGGTGGAGGCTGCCCCTGCACTGCTGGGGGTTGGGGGTGGTGGGAGACATGAGTGGGGGCCTGGTGGAGGCTGCCCCTGGTGGCTGTGGGATGGGGGTGGTGGCAGACATGAGTGGGGGCCTGGTGGAGGGTGCCCCTGACTGCTGTGGGATGGGGGTGGTGGGAGACATGGGTGGGGGCCTGGTGGAGGCTGCCCCTGCACTGCTGGGGGGTGGGGGTGGTGGGAGACATGAGTGGGGGCCTGGTGGATGCTGCCCCTGGTGGCTGTGGGATGGGGGTGGTGGGAGACATGAGTAGGGGCATGGTGGAGGGTGCCCCTGACTGCTGTGGGATGGGGGTGGTGGGAGACATGAGTGGGGGCCTGGTGGAGGGTGCCCCTGACTGCTGGGGGGTAGGGGGTGGTGGGAGACATGGGTGGGGTCCTGGTGGAGGCTGCCCCTGCACTGCTGGGGGGTGGGGGTGCAGGGGGACATGAGTGGGAGCCTTGTGGAGGCTGCCCCTGGTGGCTGGGGGGTGGGGGTGGTGGTAGACATGAGTGGGGGCCTGGTGGAGGCTGCCCCTGCACTGCTGGGGGTTGGGGGTGGCGGGAGACATGAGTGGGGGCCTGGTGGAGGCAGCCCCTGGTGGCTGTGGGATGGGGGTGGTGGCAGACATGAGTGGGGGGCTGGTGGAGGGTGCCCCTGACTGCTGTGGGATGGGGGTGGTGGGAGACATGGGTGGGGGCCTGGTGGAGGCTGCCCCTGCACTGCTGGGGGGTGGGGGTGGTGGGAGACATGAGTGGGGGCCTGGTGGAGGCTGCCCCTGGTGGCTGTGGGATGGGGGTGGTGGGAGACATGAGTGGGGGCCTGGTGGAGGGTGCCCCTGACTGCTGTGGGATGGGGGTGGTGGGAGACATGAGTGGGGGCCTGGTGGAGGGTGCCTCTGACTGCTGGGGGGTAGGGGGTGGTGGGAGACATGGGTGGGGTCCTGGTGGAGGCTGCCCCTGCACTGCTGGGGGGGTGGGGGTGCAGGGGGACATGAGTGGGGGCCTGGTGGAGGCTGCCCCTTGTGGCTGGGGGGTGGGGGGTGGTAGAGATGAGTGGGGGCCTGGTGGAGGCTGCCCCTGCACTGCTGGGGGGTGGGGGTGCAGGGGGCATGAGTGGGGGCCTGGTGGAGGGTGCCCCTGACTGCTGGGGGGTAGGGGGTGGTGGGAGACATGGGTGGGGGCCTGGTGGAGGCTGCCCCTGCACTGCTGGGGGGTGGGGGTGCAGGGGGACATGAGTGGGGGCCTGGTGGAGGCTGCCCCTGGTGGCTGGGGGGTGGGGGTGGTGGTAGACATGAGTGGGGGCCTGGTGGAGGCTGCCCCTGCACTGCTGGGGGTGGGGGTGCAGGGGGACATGAGTGGGGGCCTGGTGGAGGGTGCCCCTGACTGCTGGGGGTTAGGGGGTGGTGGTAGACATGGGTGGGGGCCTGGTGGAGGCTGCCCCTGCACTGCTGGGGGGTGGGGGTGCAGGGGGACATGAGTGGGGGCCTGGTGGAGGCTGCCCCTGCACTGCTGGGGGGTGGGGGTGGTGGGAGACATGAGTGGGGGCCTGGTGGAATCTTCCCCTGGTGGCTGGGGGATGGGGGTGGTGGTAGACATGAGTGGGGCCTGGTGGAGGGTGCCCCTGACTGCTGGGGGGTAGGGGGTGGTGGGAGACATGGGTGTGGGCCTGGTGGCGGCTGCCCCTGCACTGCTGGGGGGTGGGGGTGGTGGGAGACATGTGTGGGGCCTGGTGGAGGGTGCCCCTGACTGCTGGGGGGTGGGGGTGGTGGTAGACATGGGTGGGGGCCTGGTGGAGGCTACCCCTGCACTGCTGGGGGTGGGGGTGGTGGGAGACATGAGTGGGGGCCTGGTGGAGGGTGCCCCTGACTGCTGGGGGGTGAGGGGTGGTGGTAGACATGAGTGGGGGCCTGGTGGAGGCTGCCCCTGGTGGCTGTGGGATGGGGGTGGTGGGAGACATGAGTGGGGGCCTGGTGGAGGGGGCCCCTGACTGCTGGGGGGTAGGGGGTGGTGGGAGACATGGGTGGGGGCCTGGTGGAGGCTGCCCCTGCACTGCTGGGGGTGCAGGGGGACATGAGTGGGGGCCTGGTGGAGGCTGCCCCTGGTGGCTGGGGCGTGGGGGTGGTGGTAGACATGAGTGGGGGCCTGGTGGAGGCTGCCCCTGCACTGCTGAGGGGGTGGAGGTGCAGGGGGACATGGGTGGGGGCCTGGTGGAGGCTGCCCCTGGTGGCTGGGGGTGGGGGTGGTGGTAGACATGAGTGGGGGCCTGGTGGAGGCTGCCCCTGCACTGCTGGGGGGTGGGGGTGCAGGGGGACATGAGTGGGGGCCTGGAGAGGGTGCCCCTGACTGCTGGGGGGTATGGGGTGGTGGGAGACATGGGTGGGGGCCTGGTGGAGGCTGCCCCTGCACTGCTGGGGGGTGGGGGTGCAGGGGGACATGAGTGGGGGCCTGGTGGAGGCTGCCCCTGCACTGCTGGGGGGTGGTGGGAGACATGAGTGGGGGCCTGGTGGAATCTGCCCCTGCACTGCTGGGGGGTGGGGGTGGTGGGAGACATGAGTGGGGGCCTGGTGGAGGCTGCCCCTGGTGGCTGTGGGATGGGGGTGGTGGGAGACATGAGTGGGGGCCTGGTGGAGGGTGCCCCTGACTGCTGTGGGATGGGGGTGGTGGGAGACATGAGTGGGGGCCTGGTGGAGGCTGCCCCTCCACTGCTGGGGGGTGGGGGTGGTGGGAGACATGAGTGGGGGCCTGGTGGAGGCTGCCCCTGGTGGCTGTGGGATGGGGGTGGTGGCAGACATGAGTGGGGGCTGGTGGAGGGTGCCCCTGACTGCTGTGGGATGGGGGTGGTGGGAGACATGGGTGGGGGCCTGGTGGAGGCTGCCCATGCACTGCTGGGGGGTGGGGGTGGTGGGAGACATGAGTGGGGGCCTGGTGGAGGCTGCCCCTGGTGGCTGTGGGATGGGGGTGGTGGGAGACATGAGTGGGGGCCTGGTGGAGGGTGCCCCTGACTGCTGTGGGATGGGGGTGGTGGGAGACATGAGTGGGGGCCTGGTGGAGGGTGCCCCTGACTGCTGGGGGGTAGGGGGTGGTGGGAGACATGGGTGGGGTCCTGGTGGAGGCTGCCCCTGCACTGCTGGGGGGTTGGGGTGCAGGGGGACATGAGTGGGGGCCTGGTGGAGGCTGCCCCTTGTGGCTGGGGGGTGGGGGGGTGGTAGACATGAGTGGGGGCCTGGTGGAGGCTGCCCCTGCACTGCTGGGGGGTGGGGGTGCAGGGGGACATGAGTGGGGGCCTGGTGGAGGGTGCCCCTGACTGCTGGGGGGTAGGGGGTGGTGGGAGACATTGGTGGAGGCCTGGTGGAGGCTGCCCTGCACTGCTGGGGGGTGGGGGTGCAGGGGGTCATGAGTGGGGGCCTGGTGGAGGCTGCCCCTGGTGGCTGGGGGGTGGGGGTGGTGGTAGACATGAGTGGGGGCCTGGTGGAGGCTGCCCCTGCACTGCTGGGGGGTGGGGGTGCAGGGGGACATGAGTGGGGGCCTGGTGGAGGGTGCCCCTGACTGCTGGGGGTTAGGGGGTGGTGGTAGACATGGGTGGGGGCCTGGTGGAGGCTGCCCCTGCACTGCTGGGGGGTGGGGGTGCAGGGGGACATGAGTGGGGGCCTGGTGGAGGCTGCCCCTGCACTGCTGGGGGTGGGGGTGGTGGGAGACATGAGTGGGGGCCTGGTGGAATCTTCCCCTGGTGGCTGGGGGATGGGGGTGGTGGTAGACATGAGTGGGGGCCTGGTGGAGGGTGCCTCTGACTGCTGGGGGGTAGGGGGTGGTGGCAGACATGGGTGTGGGCCTGGTGGAGGCTGCCCCTGCACTGCTGGGGGGTGGGGGTGGTGGGAGACATGAGTGGGGGCCTGGTGGAGGGTGCCCCTGACTGCTGGGGGGTGGGGGGAGGACGGTAGACATGAGTGGGGGCCTGGTGGAGGCTGCCCCTGGTGGCTGTGGGATGAGGGTTGTGGGAGACATGAGTGGGGGCCTGGTGGAGGGTGCCCCTGACTGCTAGGGGGTAGGGGGTGGTGGGAGACATGGGTGGGGGCCTGGTGGAGGCTGCCCCTGCACTGCTGGGGGTGGGGGTGCAGGGGGACATGAGTGGGGGCCTGGTGGAGGCTGCCCCTGGTGGCTGGGGCGTGGGGGTGGTGGTAGACATGAGTGGGGGCCTGGTGGAGGCTGCCCCTGCACTGCTGAGGGGGTGGAGGTGCAGGGGGACATGAGTGGGGGCCTGGTGGAGGCTGCCCCTGGTGGCTGGGGGTGGGGGTGGTGGTAGACATGAGTGGGGGCCTGGTGGAGGCTGCCCCTGCACTGCTGGGGGGTGGGGGTGCAGGGGGACATGAGTGGGGGCCTGGTGGAGGGTGCCCCTGACTGCTGGGGGGTATGGGGTGGTGGGAGACATGGGTGGGGGCCTGGTGGAGGCTGCCCCTGCACTGCTGGGGGGCGGGGGTGCAGGGGGACATGAGTGGGGGCCTGGTGGAGGCTGCCCCTGCACTGCTGGGGGGTGGTGGGAGACATGAGTGGGGGCCTGGTGGAATCTGCCCCTGCACTGCTGGGGGGTGGGGGTGGTGGGAGACATGAGTGGGGGCCTGGTGGAGGCTGCCCCTGGTGGCTGTGGGATGGGGGTGGTGGGAGACATGAGTGGGGGCCTGGTGGAGGGTGCCCCTGACTGCTGTGGGATGGGGGTGGTGGGAGACATGAGTGGGGGCCTGGTGGAGGCTGCCCCTGCACTGCTGGGGGGTGGGGGTGGTGGGAGACATGAGTGGGGGCCTGGTGGAGGCTGCCCCTGGTGGCTGTGGGATGGGGGTGGTGGCAGACATGAGTGGGGGCTGGTGGAGGGTGCCCCTGACTGCTGTGGGATGAGGGTGGTGGGAGACATGGGTGGGGGCCTGGTGGAGGCTGCCCCTGCACTGCTGGGGGGTGGGGGTGGTGGGAGACATGAGTGGGGGCCTGGTGGAGGCTGCCCCTGGTGGCTGTGGGATGGGGGTGGTGGGAGACATGAGTGGGGGCCTGGTGGAGGGTGCCCCTGACTGCTGTGGGATGGGGGTGGTGGGAGACATGAGTGGGGGCCTGGTGGAGGGTGCCCCTGACTGCTGGGGGGTAGGGGGTGGTGGGAGACATGGGTGGGGTCCTGGTGGAGGCTGCCCCTGCACTGCTGGGGGGTTGGGGTGCAGGGGGACATGAGTGGGGGCCTGGTGGAGGCTGCCCCTTGCGGCTGGGGGGTGGGGGGGTGGTAGACATGAGTGGGGGCCTGGTGGAGGCTGCCCCTGCACTGCTGGGGTGTGGGGGTGCAGGGGGACATGAGTGGGGGCCTGGTGGAGGGTGCCCCTGACTGCTGGGGGGTAGGGGGTGGTGGGAGACATTGGTGGAGGCCTGGTGGAGGCTGCCCCTGCACTGCTGGGGGGTGGGGGTGCAGGGGGTCATGAGTGGGGGCCTGGTGGAGGCTGCCCCTGGTGGCTGGGGGGTGGGGGTGGTGGTAGACATGAGTGGGGGCCTGGTGGAGGCTGCCCCTGCACTGCTGGGGGGTGGGGGTGCAGGGGGACATGAGTGGGGGCCTGGTGGAGGATGCCCCTGACTGCTGGGGGTTAGGGGGTGGTGGTAGACATGGGTGGGGGCCTGGTGGAGGCTGCCCCTGCACTGCTGGGGGGTGGGGGTGCAGGGGGACATGAGTGGGGGCCTGGTGGAGGCTGCCCCTGCACTGCTGGGGGTGGGGGTGGTGGGAGACATGAGTGGGGGCCTGGTGGAATCTTCCCCTGGTGGCTGGGGGATGGGGGTGGTGGTAGACATGAGTGGGGGCCTGGTAGAGGGTGCCTCTGACTGCTGGGGGGTAGGGGGTGGTGGCAGACATGGGTGTGGGCCTGGTGGAGGCTGCCCCTGCACTGCTGGGGGGTGGGGGTGGTGGGAGACATGAGTGGGGGCCTGGTGGAGGGTGCCCCTGACTGCTGGGGGGTGGGGGGAGGACGGTAGACATGAGTGGGGGCCTGGTGGAGGCTGCCCCTGGTGGCTGTGGGATGAGGGTTGTGGGAGACATGAGTGGGGGCCTGGTGGAGGGTGCCCCTGACTGCTGGGGGGTAGGGGGTGGTGGGAGACATGGGTGGGGGCCTGGTGGAGGCTGCCCCTGCACTGCTGGGGGTGGGGGTGCAGGGGGACATGAGTGGGGGCCTGGTGGAGGCTGCCCCTGGTGGCTGGGGGGTGGGGGTGGTGGTAGACATGAGTGGGGGCCTGGTGGAGGCTGCCCCTGCACTGCTGGGGGGTGGAGGTACAGGGGGACATGAGTGGGGGCCTGGTGGAGGCTGCCCCGGTGGCTGGGGGGTGGGGGTGGTGGTAGACATGAGTGGGGGCCTGGTGGAGGCTGCCCCTGGACTGCTGGGGGGTGGGGGTGCGGGGGGACATGAGTGGGGGCCTGGTGGAGGGTGCCTCTGACTGCTGGGGGTAGGGGGTGGTGGGAGACATGGGTGGGGGCCTGGTGGAGGCTGCCCCTGCACTGCTGGGGGGTGGGGGTGCAGGGGGACATGAGTGGGGGCCTGGTGGAGGCTGCCCCTGCACTGCTGGGGGGTGGTGGGAGACATGAGTGGGGGCCTGGTGGAATCTGCCCCTGGTGGCTGGGGAATGGGGGTGGTGGTAGACATGAGTGGGGGCCTGGTGGAGGGTGCCCCCGACTGCTGGGGGGTAGGGGGTGGTGGGAGACATGGGTGGGGGCCTGGTGGAGGCTGCCCCTGGTGGCTGGGGGGTGGGAGTGGTGGTTGACATGGGTGGGGGCCTGGTGGAGGCTGCCCCTGCACTGCTGGGGGGTGGGGGTGCAGGGGGACATGAGTGGGGGCCTGGTGGAGGCTGCCCCTGCACTGCTGGGGGGTGGGGGTGGTGGTAGACATGAGTGGGGGCCTGGTGGAATCTGCCCCTGCACTGCTGGGGGGTGGGGGTGGTGGGAGACATGAGTGGGGGCCTGGTGGAGGCTGCCCCTGGTGGCTGGGGGGTGGGGGTGGTGGTAGACATGGGTGGGGGCCTGCTGGAGGCTGCCCCTGCACTGCTGGGGGTTGGGGGTGGTGGGAGACATGCATTGTTGATCAGTAGTGCAAGGTGACATGTGGGTTGGCTGGGGGGCATGCCCATGGTGGATGGGCTGCCTGCGGGACATGAGCAGGGGTGCAGGGTAGTCCCCCGTGGTGTGGGCTGCCTGCAGGGGCCGTGGAGGTTGTGGAGCGAACACCTGGGAGGACCCACACGGCCAATTCACGTGTAGTACTCCCCAGAACCCCTGAAATACACGTACCCTGCTGAAATCGTGTGTGGAACTTCCCGCGCACCCCTGAAATACACGTACCCTGATGGAATCGCGTGTGGAACGTCCCACGCACCCCTGAAATACACGTACCCTGCTGAAATTGCATGTGGAACTTCCCGCGCACCCCTGAAATACACGTACCCTGCTTGCACGGGGCCAATTGCGTGTAGGACTTCCCGCGCACCCCTGAAATACACGTACCTTGATGGAATCGCGTGTGGAACTTCACGCGCACCCCTGAAATACACGTACCCTGCTGAAATCGTGTGTGGAACTTCCCGCGCACCCCTGGAATACACGTACCCTGCTTGCACGGGGCCAATCGCGTGTGGAACCTACCGCGCACCCCTGAAATACACGTACCCTGCTGAAATCGCGTGTGGAACTTCCCGTGCACCCCTGTAATACACGTACCCTGCTGATTTTGGTGTGGAACTTCCCGCACACCCCTGATGCACACGTACACAGGACAATCGCGTGTGGAACTTCCCGCGAACCACTGAAATACACATTCCCCGCTTGGCGTTTGCTGTTTGCCAGTCCGGTGAACTGGTCCAGGGTTAGCGCAGCCCTTTGCGATTATTTGGGGATTTTGAAGGCTTTTCCTTGAGCAAGGGCGTTCTTGGGGGCGTAACTGGCACTGCTGCAGGGTCGCTGCGCCACGCTGCGCCACGGCTCGTTTTGGATGCGAAAATCCATGAATACGCTGTGCGCGGAAATCGATTTTAGCGCACGCGCCTGCTGCAGACATTCGCACGGGCATGCTGTGCGCCAGTCGCGTGCGCCACTTTTGTGCGAATTTCTATGAATTACCCTGAATGTGTTGAAACATATGAAATAGAATGTCTGACCACAAATGTTTATTTTGCTTTATCATGGCATTATGTAGCCCATTTGGTCCGGCAGCTCTGGATACACTCAATTTAGATATAAAAAACAGTATATCCTTGCGGCCAAAATTAACAGTATGATTAGCTGTAATGTTATCCCAGGTTATTTCAAGATCTAGGAAAGGCGAGGTGTATATATTGCCATAAAAATCATTCCAAGATTCTTGGGGGATGGAATTCACCTGTAATGAATGTTGGTTTTTAACCGCAGTGTTATTTAACAGAGCCCATATTCCTGCCGATGATTTGAGGATGATTTGTTTCAACATCGCCTCCCCATCAAGTTGGTATTGGGAGGCACGGCGATGTCTAAGCCAGTTTTTATACTCCTTTTGTAATCGTTTGGTCTGATCTTATTTAGAGCCCGGGACAAGAGTGTACCCATTTGATAGCCTCCTAACAAGCCTTCTCAATTCACTCTTCCTATATTTTACTTCTAAATCGAAGGCATGACGATGAACCTGGGTGGAGCCTTTAGGACACGCCCTCTGTATTGAAAAGCGCTGTATGGCATGTACATATTAACCACTAAGACATTCATTATTACCAGTATACTGTTCCCACAAGGTATCTCTGAGCAGACATAATTTTCTGTGAGTCCATTTTAATCGATTACCAGCATTATTAATGTATAGATTAGTCACATTCATATTCTGAGGGAGTTTCTTCGTTTCAGCCCAATCATATTTTAGATGTAGTAAACTATGATCACTCAGAATAGTTGGTTTAATGGAGAACATAGTTATATTATTCAAAAAAAGAGTATTAAAAAAGATGTAATCCAACGTTACATGGTTATTAACATTGTGCCATGTAGGTTTAGGAGGTACATCCCCAGGTATAGATCCATTAACCATTACAAAATTGCGATCAGCCTTTAGAGTTAACCAGCGACGTTCATCAGACATGGGACTCGAGAAATTAGGAGATAACAGGTGAAGATTCAGATCCCCCATTATAAACGTGTTGGTAATGGTAACATCTAATAATAATTGATCAAGGATCATGATCAAAGTTTCAAAGAAAACCTTCGAGGATATATGTTTTTTCCCCCAATAGATGTTTATCATGGCATAAAAGCTTTCTCCAACATGAAGCTTTACATACTGAAAGCAGGGTGACGGTGATCTGTGCCAAATAATTTCAATGTTCTTATTCTTTCGGAAAGGCCATGAGGAGCCCGACCATAGGTCGTCCCTTCACCGGCTCTATGGCTGGTACCACAAAGATATTATATTGATCCATGTTGGTGTATCGCGAAGCCATGTCTCCTGAAACACTAGTATATCAAACTGGAAAAGGTTGTTGTTTCCATTATTAATAAAGTGTCTATGACCTCTAGTGTTCCAAGAGAGTAGACTAACAGATTCCATCTTCTGGGATGGTTACGATCTCAAAGTGTCACTGTCACAGGTCCATACATTATGTGCAGCTCCTGCCCCCGATCTCGTGGAGGCTATGTTGTCACCATACATTCGACTTTTAGGATGTTGATTATTGTATTGTTTCAGATCATCATGGAGCACATCTTGCGATAGTAGAAAGCCCAAATTATAAAAGGCAGTCCGAGCCAGCCAGAGCGTGTTTAAAACCACTCTTGATTGTACATATAAACGTGCTTCTGTTAGATCTTGGTCACTAGTAAATTCAACCAAGCTAATATCAGCTGATGTTAAATCTTCGAGAGCACCGATATCAGCACAGATATTCAAAAAGCTGGCTCGATTAAGGTCATAAGTGGGGAATGGGTGACCACAACATTTTATAAGAAGGCGATGGTGATTTTTAAATTGCGATTTACCGACAAGTCTAGATGACCCTGGGATATGCTCACTCTGTTTGCTCATAGGTAGCATGATAGAAGATGATGAACCCCTGATTCCCACATCCACAGTGTCCTGTGCTGTTATTTTTTGAAGTTTTTGAAGTCCAAGTAACAAGGGTTCAGTACTGGGTATAGCCCTTTGATAATCCTGGGCAGTTAGATCAATTTTACCCAGTGAGCCCTGGTTAACTGACCTAACAGTTTGTGTAAATGCTTCATTTTCTCTAGTATATCTTGCGAAAGAAGCTCGTATCTCCTCACGCAAATCTTGTAGTATCCCATCAGCACGAAGCGCTTGCATTTTATCATCTTGCAGGCGGGTAATATTTGTTTGTTTAATCTTATTCTCATTAGTTGGCGCAATGTAACGCTGTACAAGAGCTTCATTGACTTTAATCTGTTTGTCAAAAGAGGCTCGTAGTTCAGCTCGTAAATCGTGTAAGATGTCATCAGTAGTACTTGAAGCATTTTCAAAAACAGCAGAGGATTGAACTCGATCAGCACATAAGCTCTTAGCCAATGTCCTTTCTTCAACAGATGGTGGTTGAGGACCCCCTACAATTACAGACTGGGATATAGTTGCCCCATTTTGAGTCTGAATACTCTGATATAATGGATTTAGAGATAATGTTGTTACACTATCAAGCAAATCATCAAGTGGTTGATATTCTAAAGCATCTTATGTAGTCTGATTTTCAATGTCTATGCTCAATTTTCGTTTTTTCCTGACTGATGTCACAAGTCTAACAGCTTTCTTTACTTTTAACTTAGAACTTGTATTAACAAATGGTAGACGCTTTTTTGGTTCCGGTTCAAGTAGAGTTTCACCTAAGATGGACACAGGAAGAGCTTTCAAGGTACTGAATATTGGAGCAAATGATACACCTTGTACTTTTGGGATTATCCCGATCGGCATAAGAGGTGCTGACTGGATAAAAACTTGTGGAATTGGAGGCAAAATACTCTGTTCTTTTGTCATTACCTCAGAAGGATTGATAGGCACTAAATGAGCTCCAGCATCAAGGGTGATACTTGAGACTGACTTTATATTTGGTATTGAATTTGACGGCAAGCCTACCATCACATCTAGTGCATCACTTGTATTTGTTTGCATAGATTGATTTGTCATCTTGAGTATAGTAGAGCCAGATGTCAGAACGCGTGCCTTCTGTTCTTTTTTAAGAAGCATGTGTAACACATGTAGTTCGCTATTCTGGCAACGCATCTTTTCATCTAATGATTCGTAAAGCTTAGCCAAAGATAATAGGGCGGTATTCATGGCACTCAACGTGTTGTTTAAAGCTGGTGCTTCAGGAAAAGAGAACCTATTTTCTTTAAATGGCATCTGACTATCACGAATAAAATAAGGATGACTAGTATCAGGTTCTATGAACCTGGTACGTCTAGGTGTTGGGGCCACAAAAGATGTATTTGAGATTGATGATGGAGATTTGTCGAATAAGACCGGAGATTTGTATGAATCAGGATTCTCAGTCTCAACTGGTTGGGTGGTATTTAGCTTTTGAGCATGATCTATACACTCACTTGTATGGATGTGTGAGTGATCAGCCAATTGAATCAGATCAACCGTGTTTGAGCAAATATACATTATGTCAGATGTTGCGGATTCATGAGGACTGGATGCTAAGATAGATGCTAATGTATCATCTCCAAATTCACCAACCGCTGTCAATTTAGCATATTCAGTTTGTAGTAACTGCTGAGCTTCAACAGAGCATAAAGGTACAGGGGGGGTGCATACGGTTTAGCCGCTACAGTAGTAACTGCTTGTGATGTGCATATTTCGCCTGATGTATAGGCTAATGCAATTGAGGCATCCGCTACTTCTGTTCTTGCTTGTTGAAGTTGAACACTAGTAATACATGTTTTTGAGGCAATCACATCCATCTCTAAGTTAGTACTTAAGGGCACTGAATTTATTACAGACTCTTTAGAGACAGGAATTATGGGTGGAGAGACTCTGCACAGAACTGTAGTGTTAGGACAGACCAAGTGCTGAATAATGGCCGTCTCAAACACATTAGGGCAAATCACCTGATTGGCCATAGCTAGCTCTGGCGCCGAGGAAACAGTTATTGACGACAGAGTTTTTTTCCATTTGTAAGGGCATTGCTGAAGTTTTTTCTGATCCTACAACATCTGTGATACAATAGGAACGAATATCCACATTAAGAGAAGTCGCTTGTTTCCTCTCTTTATTTTCTTTAATTCTTTTAGTGATCAAGGTCTTTTTAGGTAAAGGTGGCACTAGGTTATACGTATTAGCTACAGACTCAGGCATTCCCGCTTTTAGCGAGTGGATTTGACGTGACATAAAGAAAGATTGTATAATTCTTCAAATAAGAACACAGGTATATTATAAAGTAAAACCCAATAGGATCAGTCCTTCAAAAGCAGGAAAGCGTGTCCAGCAATGTGTTTGTCCGACAAGAATCCTCTGGCAACCCGGCGAGACAGGAAAGCACTTAGCAATTCACTTGTGCAATTCGCAAAAGGATTTTAACTTTCTCTTTTCGTAGTTTGCCACAAGAATCCCAACACAGTTAAATAAGATTGATACACAAAAACCACTTAAAAAAATAAAGACAACTTTAACTAATAAATTAATTAATAATTTTAAAAAAAGAAAAAAAAAAAAAAAGCAAGAGCCACGACCCAATCAGTAGATAGTTTCACAGGTTGAAGTCAGGCAGCTTCCCATGCCGCGGGAAAAAACGTCCGCTCGGCAAAGACTCCGCTGTTCTACAAAGGCGGCAGAGTTCAAAACACAATCCTTAATACAGGAGCATTCAGTCCCAGCAAACAGCAAACAGTACTTTCTTGTGCTTTATGTTATTCTCGGATAGCCACAAGTTGCCCAGGGGAAGCAATCCGGCCAGACAGCCAGGCAACAAAGCAGCAACCGCCAAACAGTGAAAAGAAAATTTAAAAAAAAATTCACTTGCCCTTCTCACACTCGAGCTTTCCTTTTATAATGTAAGTTCTGGCACGCACGCCAAAGCCGCCAAACAGCTAAACAGATTCGCACAGCCCTTCTGCCACAGGGCTTTCACTGTCTCAGTGAGTCATTATCAGTATCAGTGTTAGTGTTCTAATATCAGTTTCAGTATTATCATTGTCACAGTGTCAGCAGCGAGGTTTCAGTCAGTGTCTTAGTTTCTAACTGTCTCAGTGTCATCTTAGTGACAGTGTCTCGGTCAGTGCCAGAATCTCATTGTACTGTCATTGTCTGTGTCAGTGTCTCCATGCCAGACTTCATCTCTCAGTGCCTGTCTCTATCTCATTGTCTCTCTCACCATCTAATTCTCATATCTTAGCCCCTCAATCACAGTATTTAGTCACTGTAACAGTGTCAGGGGTTTGGCCCTGTGAAGGGAGACCAATGACCCCCGAGGTGGCATGGAGGAGCTAAAGAAGACCCCTGTTCCCAATATGCATGAAACTGTGTATGCATATCGGTACTCCTTTGTCTGTCCGGTGCCTAGTAGCCTCTGTCCAACGAGATCTCTTTCTCTTTAATTTCTGGTGGTTCACGGGATGCACCATTATCACAATGCACTTGGTTCAACTGACAACACCTGGCCTGGAAGAGTATACATTAAATGAAAATGAACTAGGCTTCCCCATGCAGGAGCTTAATGGGACACCAAACATCTACTACAGCCTGCCCTGGCATGTAGCAAGGGAACATCAGCGGCAGAGCTGAAGTCAGCAGGGCATGACACAGTCCTAGGAGAGACCAGGGACCCCCCCTGAAAGTGTTTGTGTCTGTGGGCGCTGACTTACAGTCTAGAAAAGATAATCAGAGAGCAAACAATGCAGGAAATCACATGCCTGGATGAGAAGAAATGGAGGCTGGAAAAGGGACGGGCTAAAGGGCCTTATGACGATTTCCTGGAGGAGACGTGGCCCGGAAGAGGAGGAGCTGGGAGGAGTTGGAATTGAAGAAGCCAGAAATTGGCCCATGGAAGCAGCAAACACAGGTAGCTCATGGGAGTAGAGGGATCTTCCTAGGCAGGAAGGGGAAGGATATAAAAGGCCAGGAGAATCAGTTGGCAGTGAAAGGCAATTGGTAGAGGTTGGTGAAGCTGAGGGAAGACCAACCGACCAGAGAGGAATGTGTAGCACTGGAGGAAGACTTGGAGGAGTCTTTTGAAGTGCTTGGAGAGAGTGACAGCAAGGTATTGGAACTGAGAGGGTGGTACCAATTTGGTTGTATGTGGATGAGAGCATGTTTGAAGATAATTTTGGAGGGAGAATAGAAGGCGGGGTTAAGAGTAGCAGTGTGTTTGAGAGAGTTTGTGTGTGTGTCTGTGTGTGTTTGTGTGTGTGATAGAGGGAGAGGTTAGAGATCAGAGATTAGAATTGAGTAGAAGCAGCGTTCGTGTGGGAGGAGCAAGATTTGGAGGGAATCAGATAAGATGTGAGGGAACTGGTGTCTAGAGAATGGAGGATAGAGAGAGAGAGAGAGAGAGAGAGAGAGAGAGAGAATGTATAAGACCAAGAGCCAGAGTGTGGAGAGAAAGAGAGAGAGGAGACCGGCAAGAGTGAAGAAAAGGTTGAGAGATGGTCATCTAGAGTATGTACAAAGAGTACAAAGAGACTATGTTCAAAGAGTACAAAGAGACTACTCTGCTAGGTCCTTTTGAAAAGCCCTGGGGGTCTTACATAAGGCTACCGCCTTTAGGCATCCCTGTAATACGGACCGCCCAGGCAGTAGGAGTCACCGGATGATGATGACTTTGCTTGGCTGTGCTGAACGGACCTGCTACTACTGTCGGAACTGTTGGAACTATTTGCAGCACCTTGCTACTAAGTGATCTAGTGATTGACGGATTGGTTTGGCACTGCCTTTGGCTTACCGAGATTGGCTCTCTCCTAACATTGGACTTTGTCTATTTAAATCAAGCCCACGCGCACCACGTGCACGCACCCGGGTAAATACCGGTTTAAGTACCGCTTTGCCGCCGAGTCTTGTTGCTTCGCTTGGCTGTGCTGAACGGTCCTGCTGCTACTGTCGTAACTGTTGGAACTATCTGCGGCCCCTTGCTGCTAAGTGAACAAGGTGACTTTACAAGAGAGACGTGTTCTCTGTACTTTGTGCTGTGCTCTGTACGAGCCTTGTCTGAACACTTGTTTGAACATGTTAACGCCCATTGACGTGACTCTGTCTTCATTTTCCATAGTGATTGACGGATTAGTTTGGCACCACCTTTGGCTTACCAGGATTGGCTCTCTCCTAACATTGGGCTTTGTCTATTTAAATCAAAAGTACGCGCACCGCGCAAGTACCGTTTAAAGTACCGATTTGCCGCTTCGCCGCGGTGGTGCGGTGTGTGTACCTAGTTCTGATTTAGTTTTGTCTAAACTGGGACTTGTATTGGTCAAAGGACTGAGTGTGCTACTGTGAGGATTTGCTGTATGCTGTTTTGTGTTGTTAAGCTTCGCTATTTTTGCAATATTTAAATGTACACATTAAAATCAAACATACCATTGGGTTTGGCTAATATTGCAGATACCACTGATTTAGTGGAAACAGCAAAACAGTTACACTCCTCCCATTCGGCCATCACGCTCACCCCGTGTAACAACAGGGGACAAGATACAGGAGGGAAAAGGGGCCAGCCGCTGAGTTCTGCTTTACATCTGTTAAAGTGGGGGCCTCCAGTCTTGCCTTTTGTCTTCCTTGGGACCCCTGGGCCTGTTGTTTCACGGCCAGATTCCGATGCAGCCCGGGCAAACCCCGACAGGTGTTGCTTACTCTCCGATCAAACAATCCTGGACTCTGTCAATCCTCACTGTGCTAAAAATGCAAAAAATGTGCTGTTTACTTTGTCACCTATCCCATTTCCTTTTGATGTGGGCGAGAGCTTGGCTATCTCGAAATACGCCAGCTAATGCGAGTCTCCGGTCTCCATCATGGAGGAGATTGAAAACTGCAGGGGTGTGGCTGAATCGGGTTCAGCATCTATCTCGCTTTCACGGACATTCTCTCCTTCATTCGTGCAGCCAACTCCCAGGGCTTGCAAGAACATGACGGCGAGTAGTGAAAACAAATCTACCAAGTCACTAGATTCAGCAATGATGGAATTGGCGTTAGTAGCTGTTAACAACTCTGTAATAAGCTTGTTTAGCTTATTTGAAACATTAGACAAAAGATTAGCGACGCAAGCCACGTTGCTAGAAGAGCTCAGAGATTGCCTGAATGTGAACCATGAATTGTTGTCTGACCTCAATCTAAAATATGTAAGAACAAGTGAGGGTGTCCACCCTTGGGGTGGGGGGTGTGGACCTGCCACAGGTGGGACATAGCTTAGTCGCGCAGGACATGGTATATGTGCCGGTCTTGCCAGTCATAGCTGAAATCATTCACCCTGTGGGTGGCCCTGTCACAAGCGACTCTCCTCAAATGGTCAAAGTTGCCTCATACATTGATATATTGTTGAACGATACTGAGGTGAGAAACGAAGATGCTCCAAAGGCAAATTTGCCCTTTGCCAAGAACAAGCCCGGGACTTCCTCTCAAAAGAAAAATACTGGGCGACCAAGAGCGATCTCTAAGAAAACAAAAAATATGCCTAGCATTAAGGGGCCAAAACATACCCTGAATGCATTTTTTCAAGCAATTGGGGGAACGATTCCTCCAGTCTCTCGCCCCTTACTAAGTATAAACAATGGTATGCAGGGGGCAGCTTCACAAGTTTCCATCGAAAAAACGCACACATTGCATAACATGACTAACATTGAAGAAGGGCAGGATATATCCCACACAGTTTGCCTGTCTGTACACTCTCCCCTGAATGCACTTTTTGACTCTTTGAGGCTGACAGCGGCCGCGGAACAAAGCATTCTTTCTGATCCATTGCCAAATAAAGAAGCAAGGAAGCAGGTAGACAATAGCTCAAGTGTTCCCTCTAGTGTTAAGCAGTCCCAGTCGATGGTGGCTTCTATTAAACAGATGATAGACGCTTATTTAGCAGAACGCCCTGCCGTGCTCCCTGGCCTGTCCCCCAAAGTTGGTCTTGATGGTCATTCAAACATAGGGATGTCAGGAGTGGATGTGCGCCTTGCACCGCCGCTAGTTGTAGATGTGCCCTCACACCAACCTTTGCACGCTACGATGACACCAAATCTGCAGAGCCTGCCTGTAAACAACATTGGTACCAAGACTCCTCTAATAACTGCATCTATGTCAATGCAGTACAAACGGAGAAACTCTCATTCCTTCATTATGAAATGTAGGGAAGGAGGCTTTCCCTCGTATGTTCTGAACCGGAAAAGTGTCCTAAACATCTTTAGTGATGTGAAATCTCTGCAAGCTATTTCTTCAAATGACATAGAACAAATCGAATTTATTTCTCAATTTACTAACTCAGTAATCAGATTGTGGATACCATCAGGGGTTGTGGCCAATTTAATATGGCAAGAAAAAACGAGATTGTTCGACATTGGTTTTTTGCTGGCAGAAGATCCAGAGTACCTATCCAACCAATCGCAGAGTGCTGTCCCAAAAGCCAACATTTACCACAGCACACATAACTCTGTGCGCAGAGAAGAGGTGCAAGATCAGAGAATGTACAATTAACCACAAAAGTTGCTTGTGTCTTCTGTTGTGAGCATCACAAGCTGGAATACAAGAAGCCATACACATTTACAAGTTTCACTACAAAAGCTGCCTGCGACATACTACATCATTGCCCTCCAAGAAACGTGGATGATCTCACCTCCAGCTTGGGATGGTTATGACGCAATCTTGTTAACAGCCCTCCTCACAGGAGGCCATCCTTAGTCAGGTCTGCTAGTGGCAGTGAATTTGAAAAAGGGTTTGACTATTAGTAAATGGGCTACAGAAAGTGCATACATCAGCTGGTGAAAATCAATGTTGGATCATGGCTCATAGCTCTTGTATCGCAACCCGGTGGACATGCCTGGTGAGGCCTTTTACATTGCATTAAATAGAAGCTTACATTTAATTAATACTGCCATCAATATAACACACACTATCATCCTAGGCGATTTAAACATGGATTGTTGGAATCCAAATCGCCAAAATAAAAATGTACGAAAATGGATGTCCTTCATGAAAGAAAGACAATTCCATATGGTGAATGGAGCCGTAATCTGTGATGTTCCCGCCCAGACCACATGGTTTAGAAATAACAGTAAAAGTACGATCGACTACATTTATGCAGACAAACTGCTTTTCAATCAGGTGAAAAGTCTGAATGTAGTTGAATTACCACATAGTGATCACAAATTATTATCACTAACTATTGTAGGAGATTGTGTTCAGGAGAGAAGACCATGTATCACCCAGCAGGTGGAAATCAATGCTGGAAAAAAACGTATAAAATGGTCTGAGGCAAAGGTGGTGGCATATAGACATGTTCTGGAAAATAATGCAAGGCTGGCCACCCCGATACATTACACAGATTTATTGCTACCCTTTATAAATACCATCTCCGGGCATGGCAAAGCTCGTGCGAAACATCTTCATATTTTTGATCGTGATTTACAATCTGCGCGTGCTGCCTATCGGAAAAATAGAAAGCGTATCATAACAGCAGGCCATATATCATGTCAACAGGAGCTAAATCATGTTAAATGTGTTTATAAAAACTGGGTAAAAGCAAGACAGTGAACATATGTCTAGTGCGATGGCCAATAAATGGCCAATAAAAACTCAGCTCAGATGCGGATGCTACTTAACAATCAAGTTGGCAATTCACAAGCTGATGCGCAACTTGTGGCCGTCAGTGAACAAAAATTGGTTGATTACTTTGGTCATATGTATGCTGACCCGGACTTTGTGGTAACAGAAGTGGTATGCCCAAGAGCAGCGGGCTGGTCTCTGGAGTTTTCCCCAACAAGTATTGAGGTGTTGATACGACAAGCTAGCACATCCAGAGCTGCTGGACCCGATGGCATCACCAATGTTACATTAAAATCAAATATTCAAGAATGGGCGATAATCTTAGATCAGATTTTCCGATTAACTGTGAAAGAGTGCAAGGTCCCGGCGTCTTGGAAAACTCAATTATTATTCCCATTTTTAAAAAGGGAGATCGCTCCTTACCACAAAACTACCGGCCCATCGCCTTACTGGATACCCCTTGCAAATGTTTGCGAAATTGGGGCTGCATGATTTTAATGCGTGGACTAAGGCAAATCAACTACGTGACCCGTGCCAAACAGGTTTCGTATCTGGGATGGGCACGCATATTAACCTGTTGTGTTTGAACGCTTTGAAGGCTCAATGTCAAGCGAAGAAACAACCAACCTTCTTTGCATTCATAGATTTACACTCTGCGTTCGACTCTATATGCGTGGACTAAGGCAAATCAACTACGTGACCCGTGCCAAACAGGTTTCGTATCTGGGATGGGCACGCATATTAACCTGTTGTGTTTGAACGCTTTGAAGGCTCAATGTCAAGCGAAGAAACAACCAACCTTCTTTGCATTCATAGATTTACACTCTGCGTTCGACTCTATATCAAGGGTGCTTTTATTAAAAAAGTTAGTGAGAGATCAAATCCCTACTACATTATTTGAAATCATTCATGAGTTACACTCTGGTACATCTATCTGTGTGCGGCTCTCTTTAGATGGGGTACTGTCTGCCCCTATTAAAACAGCTCGGGGCCTAAAACAGGGGTGTGTCCTGGCCTCGTCCATTTTTAACTATTTCATACATGATCTCAAAAATGTATTTCTCAAGATCGTTTTAGATTCACCAAAACTAGGCACACATGCAATTAAGGCCCTGATGTACACAGATGACCTGGTGTTGATCTCCAAAACTCAAATAGGCCTGCAGCATCTTCTTACGGCCTTTGAGACATATATCCATGAAAATGAACTCAGAGTCAACACTCAGAAGACACACATTGTAGTGTATGCATCAACTAGGACTGGTGCCAGACAATTCAAATGGTCGATCAACCAGGTAGAACTGCAAAAAGTGGCACAGTATACGTACCTGGGTTTGTGTTTCGAGGGCGTCAATCATTTGAGAACCAGCTTGAGTGGGTGGAGAGGAAATTCGACACAGCCATTGCACAATCAAAATTAATAATGTACAAATATGGAAAATTTTCCCTCAAACCGGCGTGGGTGTATTGGAACCAAAAGGCGGTTCCAGCGATGCTATATGGGCTAGAGACACTCCCTATTACCACCTTGTTTAAATTTGATATATGGGAAGCCAGATACTGGAAACAAATTATGTGTGTACCAGGCTGTGTGCCCCATGCCTGGATTAGGTACGATCTAGGTCTTGTTTCCCTCCATGCGCTTTACAACTGGAGACTTTGTTTTCTTTTTAGGAAATGTTTGATTTCAACACAGGATGATGTTATATTGCAAGCACTATCTGGGTATATGTTTAGAACCAAAGATTGTTTTATGACCTCTTAGGTCAACAAGGTTTGTCAAATTATGTGCTTGGCTGACATAACCATCAACCTGTTGTTTTCAAATCCGAACAAAGCCAAAGAGAAGCTATATGGCGCAGACTGGATCAACACACGTGATGCTTGTTTGGGATATCAAGGAGGTGACACCAGTAGATTCCCCCCCAAAAAATTGCACAGTCTGCCTCCATACCTGTTGAGAGCCCCCACTCAATTTTATAGACTTGCAATTATTTGCATATGTTTCAATCTTTGGCCCACAAAAGACGTTCTGTTAAAACGGTGTCTAATTCTACCTAGAGATAACCTTTGTCGGTTCTGTTCCTCAGATGGGATGCCAGAGACTCTAGAACATTTGATTACTCAGTGTCCATCCTTGAGACCTCTTAGATAAATCCAGTTTGCAAAACATTGCAATTACTTGGGAAGTCTAGAGGAAAAGAAATGTTGGTCTATCATTATGAATTGTTTGCATCTACTGATTCAACTGGCCACAGTGAATTTTTTAGCAAGTCTACAGTTGGTACCAGAATCTAATACATAGTATTATAATATGTGATAATTGTATAACTATCTCATCAGGTAACAGTCTCGGTGGAGTTGGTTTTAGCAGCCATGCGAGACTATTTGTAAAACACGCTGACAGAGATGTGGTTTTGTAGTCAGGATCATGGAACGTGTGGATTTAAGTTTGTTAAATCTTTTATGATTACTTATTTTGTCTCGCTGCATAGAAATGGTAATCTGAATTGAATTATGGAATGTTTAGGTGTAAGTTTGCTAAATCTTATTGGTTTTTCTTGCCTTTTATTTTTTGTGCATTTTTTCTTGAATATATATGTGTAACATGATTCTGTATTTGTTTGGAGATAAGAATTTGTAAATTATTTGAATGAAATGAAATTGAAAGGTTGATCAAGTTCAACTAAATCAATAAAAAAATATAATAATAATAATGGAGTAGAGAGCTTGGATTAGGGAAGTGGGAACCCTCTTAAGGACGAGCGAAAGGATGTCGCTACCATCCCTAGAGCTGGACACTTAATTGACCTCTTTTGGTTTTGTATAATAAAAGTGGAAAACCTATTCAGGTTGTGACTCATTGAGAACATTATCACTTCACTCGGGGCCCATCTCTGTCTCTCAGGCACAGTCTTTCAGTCTCTGTTTCCATCAAAGTCTCTCATTCAATATATCCATAACAGGCGGAGTCCTTGAGTTATTTAGAGTCCGTCAGTCTCTCTCCCTCCTTTATTCCTTCAACTATCTTTTCTTCTCCTCCCCCATATTTTCCTCATTCTCTTTCTTTCTTGTTTGCTCTTTTTTTTTCTCTCCCTTTCTCTGCCTCTCACCGGGAAGTGTGGTGCCGGTCTAGTGGGAAATTGTTCAAAGACAGTCAGGAAATGAATAAAGGCTGTGCGTAAAGTTTAAAATGTGATGTAATATACAAGAAGTCTGCTTGTTGTATTTCAACATTTTGCAACTTGTGGTTTTGCCTGGTTGACGGGTTTGAGGTATGCATAGAATTTAAGTGCTGTTATTAAGTGTAAAACTTGCAGGCAAGCATTGAGATGGTACTGCTCCAGTTGCCATGGAGATAAGGGTAAGTGTGACGAATCAAAGGAAGTCTACGCCTTTTGCCAAGTGGGAGCCACCCCCTTTGGGACTACGGAGGTGAGCGCACTAAACGTAACACCCACTAGGGTAACAGGGCAAGTGGAATCCCACTGTGGGTGGCCACCGCCTTACCTGCCTTTGAGGACAGGAGATCACCTAGAAGGGATATCAGTAAATCCTCCCTATTCTCAAGACGCCAATATTTCTGTTGGTTATATGGGACTTAATTTGTGTAATAACGTAAAGCTTCCTGTAGGGATTGTTGGTGTGGCTTCTGATCCTCGAAATTCACAGCCTTCACCTGGATTGAAGGAGCATTGGTCCAACCCACCACCTTTTTGGTAGAGATAAAGGACCAATGCACACTGGAGATGAAGAGGAGAGGAGCTCACAGAGCCAAAAGAGCAGAGAGGACCGCATCCTGGGAGGTATGTCCAGAAACACAGAGCGTGCGCAAGGTTTGGCGAGAAGGTATGAGGAGTGCTCAGAGCCCTGCCGGAACAGGCTGCCCCAGTGAACAATGCAGGGAAGCCACCAAAGGAAAAACTGAATACGGGCGCCCAGAGGCGCCAACTTTCAGGGTCCGACAGGAGCCTCTGAAACAAAAGTGCAAGTTCCGCCCGGGCCGCATCGCCAGAAGGAAACCGGTGCAGTGCAGCTGTTGGCGGTGAATTCCGGGAGTGTCCCGAGGAGCTCGGCTCACTGAGGAAAGGTGTGTGGTGTTTCCAGGAAGTAAGGCGTAGGGACGTCAACCAAACCCCAAGGCAGGGTAGAGAACTTAAAAGCCTAACGCGGGCTGAGAGAAGTCTAACCCCATAGTGCGATACAAACGCTGAAAGCCCAAGGCGGGCTAAGAGAGATCAAACTCCACGGCGGGGTAAGAAACCTTAAAATCGAGGCAGGCGGATAGAGACAAAACCCCAAGTCAGGGAGAGAATTGTGAAATTGGAAGGAAGGCTAGGTGTAACCAGAGAAACCCAAGACGGGGAGAAAGAATGCTGAACCCTAGACAGGTAAAAGAATTACCATAAGTGCCATTGTGTGTGACGCAATCACTGCTGTATTCCAACTTGGCGGGAGTGCACACACACCATTGATGGAATTACCGCTGGCGAAAATAACATAATTGCGGGAAAAGGAAGTACTGCTGTTGCCATCTTTAAAAACAATCCATTGAAAATCAATCTGTAGGTTTGCCATCCATCCCCAGAGGCAAGCAAAATCATGTCTGCAAGGAAGGCCAAGCCCAAGGTTACTGATATGCAGGTGCGAAAATCCAAATTTAGCAATCAGGAGCTGCCAGTCCTAGCAGAGCAGGTGGTGGCCTATTCTGAAGAACTTTGTGGGTCAAAACAACGGAAGGCCAACCAGCAGTGCAAGAATGCCATCTGGGCAGACATTTGTGACAAGGTTCTGGCTGAAGGCCATGTCCCACGTGATGACGCAGATGACATTAAGAAGAGGTGGAACAACCTCAAGTCCTGAGTCCGCAGCCTAATTTCCAACCACCGCAGGGAGACAGCTACCACTGGCCGAGAACAGTAGACCCTCTACAGCTGACCCCATGGGAGGAGATGGTTAGCAGCATCCTCCACATAGTAGGCCTGGAGGGTGTGGGTTCGGCTAAGGTCGGAGCCAGCAGCCAGAAAGAACCTGGTGAGTATAGGAGTGAATGATGGGCCCTTTGCAAAACAACCCTAATAGCATGTAGACATGCACAAACTGCCATGCATCCAGGCGACAGTAACCCTGATGTGGCATGACCCATCCATGTGACACTGCAGCCCATTACATCATGAGTCATTGAAGCTGTGATCCCTCTTGCATTCCAACCAATAAGGATGACGAGGGCATGACGTATGCAACAACCGCCATCGAATTGCAAGTAACAAGGACTTACACACATCTGCATTACAGATCACAACCAACCCTTGCCCGCACCCGGGTAACCCATGCACAGACACCACATCAAGCATAGTACCAAACATGTAGCGCATGTCAGGCAAAGAACACCACTGGATGCGTGTCTCAAGCCAACAACCACTGCTACTGACCAGTAGGTGCAAGGCCTCGATGGAGACAGTGTCCAACCTTATGTCGTCATGACTCCACTACAACTAGCAGGGCACCCATCAACTCACAATACTACAGGATATGCAAGCAACATCTGTCGTGGCCTACATGCACACACGTGATCTGGTATGTCAGTGATGCACATGACTGCACGGTCCACGCAAGACACAAACCCCACAGTGATCAAATGCACGCACATCAATGCTGTAAACTGCCATACTGTCAGTCACATGATGTATGCCCACCTGGAAGCCTAGCACCCTGTGACCCCATGGTACACACTACACATGAAAACACACCTAACACATTTCCATGACGGTATTGACGCACAACTTTATGCCTCCCAACAGGCACATAAGACACCCAGGAGCACTCCGAAGGTGCCAGTACCTCGGGCACACCGGCATAAGCAAGCGCTAGAAAGGCCACAGGCAATGCCTCGGCCTGGAGTGGGAGTGTCACCCAAAAATAAAATCCAAGGGGACAGTGCTGCCCACCTCCCTGGCCACTGGCACATCAGCCACAATTCAATCACCTACGCAGGTCCTTACGGAGGCTGCAGCTCCACGCATAGCAGCGGCACCCCCAACCAATGCTGGGGTCTCAGGAGTAGTACACATCGCACAGGTGCAATTTTGCCATTCACAGGCCATGTGCGACATGATCCAGGGGGTCTCCAGGCCACGTCCATTGACCGGCTATAACTGAGTACAGTACACACATATGCAAGTAACAGCCTCATCAGCCAGAGCGGGAGGGAGCTTGCAGAGCAAATCTTGGCCTCACATGAGACCATGGCCAATGGAATCAATCTCACCATGCAACACCTCCGGGACAGTGCGCTAGTCAGTTCTGTGTCATCCACCCCTACTGAGGGGTTGCTGGCCAGCACACCGCCCGTGGGCTTCCAGCGCCTCACGTCTCATGCTCCCCTGCCTGCGCAAAAAGGAGACCAAAGGAAGCGCTAGTGGTTCAGTACATGGGACAGGCACAGCGTGTGGGGTGGTTGATGGAGTTGGGGGATCAAGTTGTGGGGTGGGTAATGATGCTGGTGATCAGGATGTGGGGTGGATGATGGAGTTAGGGATCGGGTGTAGGGTGGGTGATGGAGTGTTAGGCAGAATCCTGTGCAGTGCCCTTAGGGACCACTACACACAATTAAGACTACAGGTGGCAATACAAGATTTACCTTTGGTACAAGCCTGTACTACTATGTCAGAGTGGTAGCAGTGGCGGAGCAGCCAGGCTTATCTCAAGAGTATATGAGCAGTAGCAGAGATTACACAAAGGGACCACAATTACTGTGACTCAAGCAAACACTGACTCAAGGTTTCAGGTAGAAAAATAGAAGTACATTTATTTTTAAACCATTTGTTATAAAAACAACACTTCTATTTAACTCAAACACAAACCACACATAAAATATACTACAACTAACCAATTCACTTTGTACAGTAAATCTCAAGGTAAGTACCCTGTGTTGGAATGGACCAGTGTTAGGAACAAAACACGTTACCGTGAATACGATTGCGATCACTTTTTGACAGTTTGGTCTACTAAATAAACGCGTATTCGTGACATGAAATGCTACTGGGGCAAAAACACACTTAGCACCTGAGATACCCAGAGGGAGTTGGAAGCAAAAATCACAGGCAATATTTTGGTTAGGCAGACAGAATCGAAAAACACTCAGAGACAGGAGAGAGTCAAAGGGCCGGAGCCAGGGTTAAGTGACACCGGAGTCCTGTTGCCGAAGATCACACAGTCAGACAGTTCGTGATTCAACGTAGCCAAGAGTACTTCGATATTGTCAATGTTCGGCAGCAAAAGTTATAAGAAGACGGGAAGACAAGGGCAAGCCTTGAAGATGAGGAAAAGGGGTTCACCCAGTTTCCTCAAGCAGAACACAGTACCTTATTCCAATGGTGCAGCTGGTGCCCTGGCAGTTGTTCCTGTTGGTTTCCCACAGACCCATGGTTCCTGGAGCTTCGTTGTGAAGGAGGACGTCTGAAGGGGGTCTGCACCACACAGGGATGAGGCCGGCAGCAGCGACAAGGAGTAAAAGGTGCGCTCCTTAAAACCAGGCGAGGCTCTTCAGATGGCTATCCGGACCACTACAGCAGTGTGCAGCGATTTAGACCAAGGAAGAGGATCCTCTAGCTGTGGAAGATGAGCTGGTTATCCCCACCAGGCTCAAGGGAAGAAGACTCCGGACCGGATCTTCTCTAGTCGTTGAAGGGTAGATAGCTCAGGACTGCAGCAGGGCTTCACCGGGACGGGGTAGTTGCAGCAGTTGTTGTTCTCTACGCTTCTCTTCGGGTCCTTGTAGTTCCAGTGGTGACTCTGACTTCTAGCCCAAGAGACCTGCCTTTTATGTGCAAAACCCCCATTCACAGAGCCTGGCTGTCAATCACCCAGCAGGGGGGTTGTCCAGCCTGGACAACCACCTCAGCCAATCATGGCAAAGTGCGTCTTGGGTTTCCTAGGATACCCTGTGCAGGGGGTGACTACACACCTCCCTCACATTCAGCCCACCTAGACACCCAGGTGCCTGGTGGAGGTCTTCTGAGCAGAAGCCCGCTAAAAGACGGTGAACAGAGAAGGCGAACCTAGTTTGCCGCGCAAAGTAAAACACAAGAAGGCAAATGGCGAATAAACCCAACCGGAGCCAAGAGAAAGACAATTTGGTCAAGCGGGTTTATGTTCAAGGCTAACATAATAGCCAAGAACAATACCACATTTATCTAATATAATCGCGGTAGAAAAGTTAGGGTAGATACCACTGCCACCAGCCAAGTCTAAGAGCCTCATTACAACCTTGGTGCTAAGTGCACCAACTTTACCACCATGGTGTAAACTCTGTTTACTCCATGGTGGATGGCGGATTTACCGCCCCATTCCAAGGTGAGTGGGGCGGTAAATCCCCATTTCCCATTTTCCCTTCCCCATTCCCATTTTTGCCCCATAGGGCATAATGGGAGTGGGGAAGGCGCTAATTACGCCGCCGTAAATTACGGCGGCGTAATTAGCACCATGGCAGGTTAGCGCCATGGATTTTAACGCCTGCTAAAAGCAGGCGTTAAAATCAGAATCAGGCGTTAAGGGTTAACGGTGGCGTTAACCCTTAACGCCTGAGTTGTAATGAGGCCCTAAATGTTAAAAGAGCGAAACAATGCTCTAGGAGGTACAGATAAACAGGGTTATGAATTAACCCTTTCCAGTAGCCATGGAAGATGGGGTGTAATGGATCTCTGGTAGATTGACTAGGTAAAGTTAATGGTAACTTTACCCTTTTCTGGGGACAGTAGTGAGCCTCAGAAATGGAGTTGGGGGGGGGAATTCTCAAAGACAACCCTGTGTCACTGCACTGAAGGGGCTGTGTGCCACACAAAAGAAGGGGGCTACTGAAGTGGTGTCCCCCAGAGTCCACAATCACAAAAACAGAGAAATATACTTGCCAAAACACAGGTAAGAGTGGGGGAAAAGCTCACACTCTTACCAAGTGGAAAAAAATAAACTCCAGAAGTCCAGCAAAGCTGCTGGGGGGCTCACTAGGTGAGGGAAATTAGCCATAAATGAGAATTCTCCCTAACATGGAGTTAGAGATGAGGGTTTGTTGATTTGAACATAAATCACTGTTGGGTCTAGACAATTGGTACAGTGTTTATTCTATGGTGCTGATACATGTGCATTCAGTGAATCATCATTGATGTCAAAGGTGCATTTAAGCTAAGTTAAAAAGAATTGTCCATGAGGTCCTGTGGACCATTCGTCCTTCCCTCATCTCCCCACATATGTCCTGAGGTCCCCTGTAGTCACCTGCAACGTCTTCCTCATCAGTGCCAGGGGGGAAGATCCTCATCTGGGGGCATTTGTTTGTTCCTTGTATGTACATGTTGAGCAGCATTGTGCATATGACTACGATTTTACCCACTTTGTAAGGGCTGTACATGAGTGCCCCACCTATGTGGTGGAGGTACCTGAATCTAGCCTTCAGCAGTCTGAAGGTACGCTCAATGCGTGCCCTTGTCCTCCTGTCGGCCTCATTATAGGCAGCATCCTGTGGTGTACCAGGGTTCCTTAGAGGTATCATCAGCCATGGTAACTGCAGATAACCTGAGTCACCTACCAGAAATGAATGTATAGTGTTAGACATGGCCATTTGTCTGTCAAAGTACATGCATATGGGCCTGTTGTGTCTTTGGCCTATGTTCGTTCATCTGTGCATGTGGATGATTCCATTTGCATCAATTTTGGTGGAGGGACCTTGGTCTACAGAGTGCACTTTCAGTCATTCTCAGTGTATGCAACATCATTCATCATGTTTTTGTCAGCCCCATGACCATGCATTAGCAGGGAATGGCTTAAACAGGCGCCTTGCTTGGTGTCACTGATTGTGTTCTGCTACCTTGCATGCCAGGCCGTCCTGTGGAGTCACCTGAGGTCAGTATGTGTACTGGGTACGTCATGTGACAAGAGAAGGATAGGTTACCCAGATTACTAAATTGAAAGAGACCCTTTTGAAGTGGGATCAAAACCAGAGTCACAAGTGCAGCTGTACACTTGGACGGATTCAATCACCTGATTGCATTTAAAAAGGATTATTTTTTGTCACAACGCTTTGAAAAAGTGTTTAGTGCAAAAGAGTAGACATACACATGGAAAATATTCTTTTTTTAATGAACACTAGTTGCTCAACAAAGCAGACAGACATAAATACATGAGTTGGATGCAGTAACGGATGCCAACTGTTTACACTGTTATAGGGTGATATTGTTTATACAGTTGGTCATTAGGTTTTGTTAGTGGCTCTTTAATTATTTTCACAAGTCTCTGGCTTGTGTTTTTTTTTACAATTGTCATATGGTGTATAGTTATGGTGTTGGTTCACCAGTGTTGGGAGTGCGCAGGGAAGTGTTTCATTGATTCTACCCTCCGGCAGCTCGACATGTGAAATATTTTATGATCTTATCTCCAAAATTCCTCTTGTGTTTGCCAATACATAAGTATTTATGTCTGTCTGCTCTGTTGAACAACTAGTGTTCAGTAAAAGAAATACATTTTCCATGTGTATGTCCATATTTGTCTAATCATTTGCACTAAACACTTTTTCAAAATGTTGCAACAAAATCAATTCCTTATTAAATGCAATCAAGTGATTGGATCTGTCCAAGTGTACAGCTACCCCTGTTTTGTTCATGTGTTACTGGGGTAAGTCAGTCATGGCTCATTGCCTATTCATTGCTTTCTTGCTGATACATTATGGGACTTGTAGCTTGCTCACATTACTTCTCATCCCATTCTTCATGTGTGTCATGGTGCTCTGTCTTTGTCAGATTGACTACTACTACTTAACTACAAGCCAGGTAAGCTGTCCTCTGTGTGTGCGCCCATGTATGCTGGCAGAGTGCTGTTCATCAGTCTCATGACATTGTGTGTGGCATCTGATTGCGAAGTCGGCATCACATGCCATGTGGGCATTCATGGAATGTAACTGTTTCCTGTTCTGAATGTCACATGTGTGCAATCCACTGCCACTATGGTGTTGGGGAACTGGGCAATGGCGTAGAAACGTGACTTTGCTGCGTGCAGCTTCACCTGGGTGGTGGACATGGAGATGTGCTGATGGACATGCTTCATGAGCACAACCAGGACTTGTTCCAGCACCTTTGAGAAAGTTGGCTGGGACATCCCATGCAGCGTCCCAACAGTGTGTTGGAATCTGCCTGTGGCACAGAAGTGAGTATAGGACGGACACAAGTTTTACCAGAGTTGGGGAGGGGATGGCAGTTCTGATTGCAGTGGCGCTCTGGAGATCAGCCTCAATCAGGGTGAGCAGGTCTGTGATGGTGGGACGTCCAAGGGAATGGGTGGACATGTCAATGGGTACCCTCTGCAGCACACATCTCCTCTGCCTTTGTGGTGCCTATCTCATTCCCTGATGGGTTCTTGCATGCTGCTATAGCTGGATGAAGAGTATCAGGTTTTGGATCCCATAATCGACGTCTGCTTGTGGGTGCATGTTGGTTGGATGTGTGTTTGGGGATGGTGTGGGGCTTTTTTACTCCTCCCGAGTGGATTGGGTGCACCTGTGACAAACTGCACTGTGTTTTTGGCTGAATTACCACCAATTTTTTGTGGTAATTCAGCTCTTTCAGCCTCATTACGAGTCAGGTGTGAATGCAGAGGTAAATCCTCCAAAAAATAGCCCTGAGGAATTACTGTTACCGCCACTTGGTCAGGTGGAATTTCCGCCGTATTACAAATGGTGGGGGGTGGTGTAATTCCCCATTTATTTTGGGTCCATTGGACCGAATGGGACTTTTTTTGAGGAATTACTGCGGCAGTAATTCCACCAATTCTGCTGATTTTTGGGCGTTGAGTGGGAAGATTTAACTCCAGGGTTTTTCTGGAGGTAAATCCTCCACTCAAAACCAAAACTCATAATTTGGCTTAGTGGTAAACTGGCGGTAACTCAGTTACTGACAATTTTACCACTTACCGCCTAACTCGTAATGAGGCCGTTTTTCAACCTGTGATACAGTGGAAATACCATTTGTGGTTCTGGCGGTAATTCCACTGGTGGAATTAGCCCTGGTGCTAATTCTGCCAGATCTCGGCAGTAATTCCACAAGAGCTCGGCAGTAATTCCGTCAGAGCTCAGCAGTAACTATGCCGGCGGTAATTCCGTCAGTGGAATTAGTGACACATCCTTAATTCGGCATTGTGGTAGAAGTGGCAGTAATTCCGTTACGGCCACTTTTACCACTTACCGCCAAACTTGTAATGAGCCCCATTGAGTATCTGAACATAAACTGTGCAGCATGACAGTAGCCCTATTAAACAAGTCCCACGAAGAAGGGGAGAGGAGGCAGAAGCCATCCACTATTCAGTTAGGAGGGACCAAGTGTATTTGTCCTGAGTTTGTTTTGTTTATTTGATAGTGGTAGGGTAAGAATGTAGGTCCAGCATAGGTTTTGGCCAGAGAAACCTTTTTCTTTATACCTTATTGTTATGGAATAGGATTCAGTTGTGAGAGTTAGGGACAGTATAGGTCTTCTTCTCTGATCTTTAATTAAAGTAAGGTCTTAACACAATGGCCCTCATTACGAGGTTGGAGGTAGCCTTGCCGGTTTTACTGGCAAGGCTACCTCCAAACTCGCATCCGGGTCTGGCACCCGCAAATGGGTAATTACTGGGCTATTCCAGCTCAGCCGGACCCGGTAATCGGCCTTTCGCGGGTGCTGGGCCCGGTACATCCCCATTCCCATTTGAGCCCCATAGGGTTGAATGGGAATAGGGAGGGTGATAGCACCGGTACCGTTAACAACGGTACCGGTGATACCATCATGTTCTGCTCACGGGTGCCGGTACGTCCACCAGGTCAGACCTGGTGGCTGTAAGGGTACCCTCGAGCAGAACTCCTAGTATGGCAGTACAATAGCAACGGTGCCGGTAGCGATACCGGCGCTGTTGTTGCCTTACCGCTATACTTGTAAGGAGGCCCAATGCCTCCTTGTCCGTCTCCTAATTCTGACCTAGCACATAAGGCTCAAATGCTGCTCAGATTTTTCTCATACAGAAATGGGCATATGTCCTTAACGCCATCAGATCTTCCTTAAATCAGTTAAAACGCGAATGTTTTCATGAATATTGATGCCCTTTTAAATTAGCATGACCAGTAAAGTGGTGCTAGCACTTGGTACAGTACAGCCTTCTCGACTTATGTGAAACTGCAGTTTTCGAGCAGTATTTGCCCTCCCACACACAGTCTTGTATAACATCTACATCTGTATTGTAATTAAGAGTGGACAGTCCTACTTTATATGCCTCTAGTAAACTAATTGTTAGAAGTTACACTGTTCTGTTGAACAGCATGTACTCCCTCATTAATAGGGTATTGAAGGTCTTCTATTTTTACATTATTGATGATGAATTGTCAGATGGTACAGAGATTAAACATATTTTATGGCTTCTGTGGGAGTCCGAGCAAACAGCATAAAATGTTACAAGTGGTTAATTATCCAACAGAGGCAACCAGCTATCATATTAATAGTCATGCAATGTCTGGCCTTGCAGTTTGCATGTTCCTTGAGATAGGCTAGTCCTTTATTGAGCCACCAGAAATTCATACCAATTAATGTAGAATGCAATAAACAACCACAAATGACAAAACTGATGATAATGAGTGTTATAAATGCTTTCCATGAAGTTCATAATATAAAGTAATCCGTTGATGTTTCTTTTGCAGCTGTGCATGGATCTGGATGTAAGATGTTACATCATCGCCCTGGAACAGCACTTCTACAGCATGAAAGGTCTTGTATATCATCGCATCTTCAACCAAACACACAAGTAGGTTTGTTTGAAAGTTTAAAAACAATTACATTTTAAGGAATAGTCATTTACCTATATTGTATGCTAATTATCTGTACATATCTAAATTGATTGTATCCAGTGTTGATGGGTCCCACAGTGGTGGGGAGGGGACAGAAAGGGTGTTTGTCAGGCAAGGGGGTTAGACCATCTGATTGATTTGGATTCCAAGTATTCCTTATTTGTTGACAGCTTTTAATACATCATACTGAGAAATATAATAGCATCTATGTGCATGTAGAGACAGACATGTGTTTTTGAGAGTGAAAGCCCTGCTGTCTTCAGTCACTTCATATACCCAAATAAATGCCTGACGAGCTCTACATGTTGAAAAAACATAACAGGTATTTAAAATGGAAATTAAAATACAACTATTACCTTGCCATGAACCATGTGGTGATAATGCTCAGAAATATTCTATTTGAAGTAAGCATGCTTTTCATAGATAGCTTTAAACACAATCCCATGTATTAATACGATTGTAAATGACGAAAGAATATGATTCAATTAATGTGATTGCCAATTTTACATATGTACTCATTTCCAGTCTGCCTAATATTTACCATCATTGCTAGCTGTTACTTAAGCAATAAACCCTGATGTGGGCGGGCATTACCAGTCAGGTTATGGGTCGAGTTACAGACCTATGTATAGCGAAGGTCTTAATGTGAACCCTGGGCCTTTACCTGACCAGTAATGTCATCCCACAGAGGGTGTTATTGCTATTGAATCAATGGCATGGTTTCCAGGGTGCCCACCATGGATATAGGGAGAAGGGACTACCTATAGACTCTTCTCCCTTTCCGGTGCAGCCATTTCGGTTATTATTCTGTTTTCAAATGTCTTACTCGCTTTCTTCTGCCACCTTCTTCTGAGGTTTTCCAGCCTCTTCTCAGCTTCTCCTA
Source organism: Ambystoma mexicanum (assembly GCF_040938575.1). Taxonomy (NCBI): domain Eukaryota; kingdom Metazoa; phylum Chordata; class Amphibia; order Caudata; family Ambystomatidae; genus Ambystoma; species Ambystoma mexicanum. The sequence goes on along the minus strand of NC_090928.1, from coordinate 942,512,907 downwards.
CTACATCCTTCTCTCTGTCTATCTCTCCACCGCCTTCCCCCCTCCAAATTCCAACCTCCTTTTTCTCTTCAACCTCACCCTCCTCTCCAGGCTCCACCTTTTCTCCAACTCGCTCTAAACTCTTGTCAGCAGATCCTTCTCCTTGGGTGGGACTTCCTTTGATGATCTTCACATGCGAGCATAAATGGGAGAGAGGTGGTTATTGGTTACTCTATTGGTTACTCTTAAGATGTTCATCTGGTTAGCATGAATCAGAAAGGGGGAGGCTATGATGCTGGAAATGCATTGGAGGGACAGGGCCTCCATGTCCTTGTCCTGTAGTCCTTTTATCACGTGTGTTCTGTGCTATTGTCTATACAGGAGTCCATGTGGGACTCCTGGCAGTGCCATTCTTCCTCTTTTTGGTTTGATGACCAGACCCTTGGCCCATGGCTGGGGGTACAAACCTGTACCCCTAGTGTATGTTTTTGGGCACCTCTGTGTGGCCCACAGAGCAGGGTATGGGCTGGTGGCAGCTCCATGCTGGATTTGACAGGTGCTCTGAGTATCCTCCATTTTGGGATACCCAGGCCCTGCCATTGGAATCAGTTGATTTCTGATAGGAGACAAGATGGCCACTGTGGCCTCTATTGTCTGTTACCTTGTTTTCCCAAAGTCCTGGCAAGCCCTGACTCTGTCCCTTCCCCTGACTGGCTGTTGGGTGGAAGTTCCATATATGGTATTGTGGGGAAGTCCAGGCCAGACTGGCTGGAGCCTTCCCAGTGACTGTATGTTGTGGGTACGCCCTTGGGGTGGTACCTGGGTGAATGGAGTGTGTGACCAATATGCAGTTCATGCTATGGGTGTCTGGTTTCTGGTATGTGACACCGACTGAGACAGCCCTGCCCGAAACTGGTATGAATGCAGTGTGGAGTGCTGAATGGCTGGGTACTTGTCCCAATGCACATTCCTTGTTGTGAGTGTCTGGAGGGAGGAAAATTGCCTGAATGCACTGTGAGCCTGATTGGCTGCCTGCATGCATGAATGCCCTCCTGGATGATTGGTTGCCTGAGTGTGACCCAGCAGAGTGAATGAGAGACCAAACAGTATATCTGGGGACCTCTCACTGATGGAAATTGTTCAGAAGCTGAAGTCGAAACTTGATGCTTACTCTGGAAGCCGAGCCAGTAGAAGAAGGTGAACCGCTGTTCCCTTTGACGCAATCTGAACGCTGCTGTGCCTTCAAGAAACTGATCCAAGGGGGGCGTGGTCAGCCGAGGACACCAGCAGATGTCTTGTCGGTAAGCTCCTAGCCCCTTCCCCACCTCGAGGCCCATATTCCGCCTTTAAATACGTCTGGCAGCCAGAAAGAAAAGTGGGATGGGTGTCGGAATCCCCCGGGAGTCGACTGTATAAGACTGCGGCGCTAAGGAACCCTCCCGACGGAGTTGTGAGTGAAAGTCTCTGCGCTACATGGACCCATGCCAAGATGGCGGCCAGGATGCGAGACAGAGCCAGAGCCGGCACCCGAAGAAGGAAGGAGCTGAGAAGCCAACGACATTACCCGACCCCAGGAGTGAAGATAGAACCCTGCGGTAAACAGACCGCCATTATCCACCTGCGGGGTGCCCGATGCTCTGAATTAACAGGCAAAGGCAACACTGACCACGCGGTGGAGCCCTTTGCCCCACATATGAGCGGGCTGGAGAGTGGAAGAGGGACATAGAGGCTCGCTGGAGGACCCTGGTACGGAGACGCTGGGGGCGGCAGGGAGGACATAAAACAAATAGCACAGCGGATGCATGGCGAGGCGTGAGGGCAAGTTTTGGAACATTAGCCGGGACACCCCAGATCCCCAGCACAGTCAAGGATGGCTAAACAGGTGACAAAACAGAAAGGTACATCGTCCGTAGATATCCAAGCCCTGATGCAAACTGCAGAAACTCAAACGCAACCAACAACAGGCGTTCGTTCAGCTGCACTCCCCTCCCCCAGAGGATCCACGAGTGTCGTAGGACCCACCTATTCAGAAATCGGACTTGCTGGCAATGTTACAAGAGTTAAAAAAAAGACATCAAAGACAGTGCTTCAGATCTAGCGAAGTCCATTGCGGACCTCAACAAAGGCATCATGGCTGTAGAGAGAAGGGTCGATTAGGTGGAGAACACGGTAGCAGAACAAGGGCAGGAACAAGATGAACTGACCAGGAGGATACAGGCGTTAGAACAACAAATGGAGTGCATCCAAAACAAACAAGAGGACTCCGAAAATAGGTCCACGCGAAATAATATACAAATCCGGGGGATCCCGAAGTCTGTGGCGGACACCGGCCTGCAACAATATGCGGTGGACCTGTTCAAGCTAATTCTGGGCCTGGCGGACGAGAGGGATATTGTCCTAGACCGGACACAGAGTCTACTCCACATTCCAACTCAACATGAACTTGACCCTGGATGTGCTGACTCAGATACACTTATTCCAACTGAAGGAAGTTATTATGTGGGCTGCCCGAAAAAAGAGAACCCATATGTTTCCGTTCAACACCAATCCAGCTTTACCAGGATGTGGCCCAAGCCACACTTATGAAGCCGAAGCGCATGACGGTAGTTACAGACTGGCTGAGATCAAGGAAGGTGTGCTACCGATGGGCATTCCCGGTTTGAGTGGAAGGGGCAACGCTACACAATCTCAAAAGAAGAGGACATGGATGACCTCATGAGGGAGGATGGAGTTGCCGGAAGCAATGACGGGGAACAAATCCCACCTGGAAACATGGAAGAGGACGACAGACCTGAGATGGGGCAATGGAAGTCGGCACGGCCCCGCACGAGAGGTCGTAACAAATAAACCAAAACAGCAGATCTCATAGGAGTAGCAGATACATGAGGAGCGAACTGGTGACTATGAATCAATCGCTGGGATTGCTAGGGTCTGAGAGTAAGAGGGTGCTCTGCGGGAAAGGGAGGGGCTGAGTGCCATTTTGGTAGAACTTCCTAAGGGTGGTAGTTGCCAGTACAGGGAGTGAAAGGCAATTTCTCACATAAGGCAAGGGGGAGGCGGTTGGGCGGGTTAGGCTGGGAAGGGGACTCGGACCCCAAGTTCCCGGGGGTAATATAAACCCGGTGACTCACCTTGGTATCAACATGGTGAATGTTATTGTTGAAATTTACAGGGTTGTTACAAGTTGGGGAGTTGGGGGGGGACAAAGGAACATGGTATGTCAGTTGATAACTGGTGCTCTGCAGGCGGATTAATTAAGGGGGCAGATGGGCTCTACAGTGGGGTGAAGGGCATACAACCAATCCCCAATGATGGCTGATTTGACATTTGGTATGCTAAATGTCCAGGGGCTGAACTCCAGTAAAAAGGAAATCAATTATGAGAAGATTCGCCGAATCCTAAGGCCTCAGTGGTGTGGCTGCAGGAAACACATTTGCTTCCTGCGGACGCGCACAGGTTACAACATAGAGCCTTTCCCACACAATACTTAGCCTCAAGTGGAACAAAAAAAAAGGGAGTGGACATATTGTTCACTAAAGGAGTACGAGAAGCAATTCATAAAAAGGGACCCATAGGGCTAATACCTGGTACTGGGAGGGATACTGATGGGCCAACAGGTCACACTAGTGGCGATTTATGCTCCCAAATGAAAAACAAGACCGGTTTCTTCTAGGGCTGATGTAAAAAATCCCAATGACAACATACACAGACAGGCCCTAGCCCTATTCATCAGGCAATTACATTTAATAGTATAACATGGCAGTTTTTCCACCCACTGGACAAAGTTTACACCCATTATTCAGCCGCATGTAAGGGCTTCTTGCGCATTGACATGGTGCTTATCTCAGACACCCTGGTCCCACAAATCACAAGGTTGGAAATAGGGGTACGATGCTTTTCGGATCATGCACCGGTCTCCCTGAAGGTGGAACCGACAGCTCTGCTCCTGAAATAATCCTAAAAGACCAGGCCCTTAGGTTGGATATAGAATTGCTCCTAAGAAATTATTTTAAAGAAAACATCACATGGGGTCGACTGGGGAATAATCTGGGACGCTAGCAAACAGTGGTACGTGGGGAGTTCATCGCTCACATGGTGAACATTTAAAAAGAAAGGAGAAGGTGAGGCGGGAACTGGAAGCCGAACTGGCGATTCCTGAAGCACACTATAGATATAAAAGGTTGCAGAAGGCTTGGTGGGTACTGAAAAAAGCTAGGGCTGCACTAGAGACACACCTCGCAGACGAATCTGCACAACTTTTCCTACAAACTAGAAAAACTTACTACATAAAAGGGGATGAAGCTAACTGATTCCTGGCGGCCAAACTAAGTAAGCAGAAAGTCCGTAATCATATCAATCGGCTCAAACACCTGGGAGGGGAACTGATGAGGGGGGGGGAAGAGATAGCCAAAATCATGCACTCATTCTACACAAACAATCTAAAGGAGAGAGTAGAGTTTCTGGGACAAGTGGTATTGCCACGAATTACAGAAACGGACAGACAGATGTTGGAAGCATCGATATCCGAATAGGAGGTAGGCGAGGTTATAAACGCTTTGAAGGGGCTCAAATCCCCAGGCCCGGTGGACTATGTAACGCATATTACAAGACATTCAAGACCCTCCTCGTAGGCCCCTTAATGAAACTCATGAACCACATAGGGACACAGGGCAGACTTCTGGGGACATGGGCCCAGCTACCACAGTACTCCTGTTAAAACCGGACAGAGACCCATCCGACTGTGCAAGTTACCGCCCTATCTCCTTATTAAATGGGGACGCAAAGATCTACTCCACGATCCTGGCCCAAAGGCTTGCAAACATCCTCTAGAAAATTGTCAATCCGGACCAGGCTGGTTTGGTGAAGGGGCGCCACACATACGACAATATCCGCAGAGCCATAGACACAATTGAATGGGGACGGAGGACAGGACAGCAATTTTCTGTGCTGGCGCTGGATGCTGTTAGAGCCTTCAACAGCCTACACTGGGGCTTTTTACAACTGACTCTTGAAAAATGTGGATGCAGGCCAACTTTCATCCGCATGATCTTAGCGAATTATGGGAAACCAACCATGATTAATTAATCAACTCTGATGATTAATGGACAACTCACTGATAGTATCCCGATCCGCAAATAAACGAGGCTAGGGTGCCCATTGTCACTGCTGATCTTCGCCATGGCCATGGAGCCCCTGGCACAGATGGCGCATGATGAACAAGGAATTCAAGGGGTGAAGGCAGGTGACAGTGGCACCCAGAAAATAGCCCTACACGCAGACGACGTGTTGCTGTTCCTGAAAGACACAGCTCGCTTGCTCGCTCCCCAAGGCTATAAGATGTTAGATAGATTTGTCAGGGTCTCTGGATTCCATATTAATTACCCCACATCCAAGGCACTTAACGTCACTGAAGACCCAGGGCAAACGTTAGAATGGGGGAGACGCTTTCCACTCAAATGGAAACAAAGATCCATTAAATACCTGGGAATACACATAGCATCCACGTATGGGAGGCTTTACTGGGCAAATATTCCAGAACTATTGAAGTCTCTGATAGAGGATCTTAAAAGATGGGACATGCAGGAGCTATCCTGGTTTGCGCACATATCGGCAGTCAAGATGTCCTTCCTCCCCAGGTTCTTATATGAGGTGGGAGCGCTCCCAATACGATTCCCTGGTCCAGCAATTAAAAAATCTACAAAGAAAACATATGACTTTTATCTGGAAAGGGAAAAAGCCCAGGGTTCCTAGGAAGGTCCTGTGCCCGTTACAGGCACTCGGGGGGTTAGGGGTAGTAGAATTCAGCAGATATCTAGGGGCAGCACAAGTGGCGCCAATGCGGCAATGGGCTCCCCGGGAAAGCCAGAACCGATGGGCAACCCTAGAAAAAGAAGCAACTACGATCCCCCTAGAAAGTCTGGGATCCCTAGCAGCACAGCACAGGGGAGGTGGAGGAGTATTGTTGGAAACGACGAAAGCCAATCTATGGTACAGGGATAAAGCTCTATGGGGAAAGGGGATAAAATAGGAGGGGGCCCACTCACGCCGGTGGCCCACAACCCGGACTTCACACCAGGCATGCAACCCAACTTCTGGACACATTGGGGTCAAGGCCAACTCTGACACTTGGAGATTGTTACACTGAGGGGACACCTGTGACATTCAGAGAGTGTAGAGATAAGTTTCAAATTCCTGAAACCGAGCACTTTCCGCTACACTCAAGTTAGACATTGGATCACGAACACAAAAGTAACGGAGGGTGTATCTCGGGACCCAAGAGGTCTGGAACTCACTGACTCAAGACTATACCGACTGTTGGGTGGGGCGGACCCAGAGGAAACCTTATCATACATGCAGAAATGGGAATTAGACGTAGGTAAACCAATACCGGGGGAGACATGGGACCAGATATGGCACTGGTCCACAAAAAGTTCCAAATGCGTTTCAGTCAAAGAGGCAGCATATAAAATCTGTCTGAGGTGGTATATGACGCCACAACGAATGCACCACATCAACCCAAGCTATCTCTCATTATGTTGGAGGGGCTGTGGGCAAGTTGGGGATCTGATCCATATGTGGTGGGCCTGCCCAGTGGGGAAGACGTTTTGGAAGGAAATCTTGAGTCATATTAAAGAAGTGGTGGGGGTTCAACTGCCTGTTACGCTCACCTGGCTCCCACAGAGGCGTCGATCGGAACTTGAAAGCTGCGGTCTCCACCAATGGGGCCGAGATGACGGACTGGGCTGGCCCACCTAGCTGTCATGATGCCTACCTCTAAGGAGCCAGGCCGGGCCCAGCAACCGCAGAGGCAGACATCATTTTCCCCAGGGAAGTCTCAGTCGGGGCCCTTTGGACTCAGTCCCAAAGCGGACCCCAGTCCTGGCGCCTTAGGCGCCAGGCTCATAGAAGAGGATATGTGTTTAAGTACTTGGGTGCACACTTACCTGATGCAGACCTTGCTGCTTCATCCAGGCCCTCTTGAGGCCTCAATGGGACTACTTAACCTGTAGGACTACTTCACCACCCGGGTGTGGTCGGGGAAGGATACATACCTGATTGGTGGAAGGATACATACCAGGAACTTCTTCCAAGGCTATTTAAACCCCACCCGAACAGCCACACATGCTTCGCGTTGTTCTGCACCTAGCAGCTGTACGCTCACCGTGTCAGCTCCTGCATCCTGACTTCAGCCACGCCTGCCAGCACCCTGGAACACCTGCAAGGGGAGAAAGGAAGAGAATAGGAGAAGAAAAGCCCTTACTTGCTAAATCTGCATCCCAGAGTCATTTCTCCAACGGCCCTGAAAAGGAAGACATCATTTTAAAGGCATTTCGTTTCGATCGCTGCAGCGCTGCATTTTACTCACCTTTGCAAGGCGCTTCCATCTTCAGCAGCGATCTTCCGGATTCAGCTACGCCCCGGCGCCTAGAGGAAAAAAGACAAGAACAAAGGTGAGAGGGAGAAAAGGAATAAGGAAAGCTCAGTTTCCTTTTAAGTCTTACCTGTTGGATTATTCCCACTGCAATTCGGGTCCTGCCGCTTCCTGGCATCTCCGGACCCCGGCCCCTACGGGGAAAAAAGACAAAGACATTGAATGAGCGAATGCAAAGACATTACCTGAGCGCTCATCCAGAACTGTTTCACTTCGGGTCGGCGCCATATCTCCGGCACTCCGAACCCCGGCCCCTAAGGGGAAAAAGACATAAGCATTAGCGCTTGCTGCAATTAGACAACGAACATTATTATTAAGCTTGAACTTTTGAACAGAACTTTTACAGCGCCTTACCTGAACAGTCAAGCTTACCTGAACTCCCATCAATCCTCAATCCAGTGAAGTAACTGGGTTTCAACGCGCCCCTGCATCAGAAGCAGGATGGAGAGCTCATCCTTCCAAACCCTAAGGTGAGGCTTCACGGGGAATCGGGGAGGAGGTATCGTGGAGGGTTGGAAGGGAGTGGGAGGCTTGAGCATTGTTCCACAGTTGGTAATACTCCCTTTTCACGCACATGAGGGTATCCAACGAGCCAGGGAAGCCAGAATAGAGGGGCCCTTCCTGTCCATCTTCAGAGTTCTGCGCCTTCGACGCCGCGCCTCCGTGGGAACCAGGTGAGCGTTACAGAACGCGAAGCCTCACCACAATTTCCCACCTGGGCGCTATGGAGACTTCCGAGACAGATCAGCTGGCCCATCTTTTAGGGGAATTACGGGCAGAAGTGCACTCAGCCCGCCAGGAGACTAATGCTCTCAGAAGGGAACTAATCCTATCCAAGGAAAGAACTGATGATCTGGCCAAAAGGTTATTGCAGTGCCAGGCAGAGCACACTCCTTTACCTGTTTCCGGAGATATTTCTACAACAATGGGTTCGAATAACCCGGTACAAATCAATCTACCTGGACACATGCCTTTGGCCCCGCCGGAACGTTTTGAGGGGGATCCCAAGAAATATGCCGTTTTTATGAACCAATGCCGTTTACACTTTTTATGCAGGCCCGGGGCCTTCCCCAACGACCAGACCAAAGTAGCCTTTGTACTATCTTACCTCAGTGGCTGTGCTGCCGATTGGTCTATTCCATTGGTAAATCAGGATGATCCCATTCTCCGGGATTTCCAGGGCTTCCAGGCCAGCATGGAAAGATTGTTCGCTCGACACTCGCAGGGACAGGCCCTTGACAACGAACTGCTATCCTTACGACAAGGTAATCAGGATCTTTTGTCCTATATCGCCACCTTTAATAGACTAGTTGTGGAAACCGGATGGCCTGAAAATAAAAGGATCACATTGTTTCATCGAGGCCTGCGCGGAGAGCTCAAAGATGTTATAGCTCAGATAGTAGATCCACCCCAGGCCTGCGCAGACTACATAGACTTAGTGGTTCAACTTGATCACAGACTTCAAAATAGAAAAGCAGATCGGCTCAAGTATGAAACCAGAGTACCTATCAAGACCCACGTTAACTCCAAGAGTACTGACGTTTCCGAACCTATGCAAATTGGCAGTGTTAAAGGACCATTAACGCAGAAGGAACGAGAGAGAAGGCGACAAATGCAACTTTGTCTGTATTGCGGAACTTCCGGTCACTTTCTTCAAAGTTGTCCAGTTAAACCACCCAAGAAGGTGGTTGGAGCCACTGATAACGAGTTATTGACACCTGGTTCGGGAAACGACCTAGCCCGACAAGCGTAGGGGTCCGCTTGCCGATCTTGAAAACAAACTCTTTGACCTCGCATTTTGTCATGCCAATGGTGCTTGTGAACCCAAAACAGCCTCAGCAGTTGCATGCTATAAAAGCATACATAGACAGTGGAGCTATTGGAAATTACATAGACCGTGAATTGGCTTCCAGGATTAAACTTCCTCTCCGCCCGAAAGTAACCCAAGATGTAATTACTACAGTTGATGGAACCGAAATAGCCTCAGGGCCTGTAACGGATTCCACAGTTGAAATCACTCTGGTGGGTCAGGACGGACATCGGGAAGCAATCGTGTTTGATGTGATCAAGGCCCCACAATTTCAAGTATTTCTTGGAATCCCTTGGTTAGAAACACATAATCCGAGAATAGACTGGCGAGCAAAGAAGATAACTTTTCCTGATTGTGAACCAACCTGTTACCCAAGGAATCCAGCTATGGGTCTAGCCTCTGTAACTTCCACCCCTGTACAGCTACCATCTGAATACCAAGAATTCCAAGACGTTTTTCAGAAAGAGCAGGCTAACACCTTACCTCCCCATCGATCTTACGATTGCCAAATCGACTTGGTACCCAATGCACAACTACCTTGTAGTAGGATTTATGCTCTTACTGAACCTGAGAACCTGCATTTGCGCCAGTATTTGGATCAATACCTGGCCAATGGTTTCATTCGCCCATCAAAGTCACCAGTCTCTTCCGCTTTGTTCTTCGTACCTAAAAAGGAAGGAGACCTTAGGGCCTGTATTGACTACCGCGCCCTAAATCAGATAACGATTAAGAATCGTTACCCTTTGCCCCTGATACCTGAGCTTATCGACCAAGTAAAAGATGCTCGTGTGTACACCAAGCTAGATCTCCGAGGAGCTTACCACCTGGTACGTATAAAAGAGGGCGACGAGTGGAAGACTGCATTACGCACCAAATTTGGGCTCTTCGAATATCAAGTAATGCCCTTCGGTTTGTGCAATGCACCTGCCGCCTTTCAGTACTTCATGAATGATGTTCTTCGGGAACTTATCGATGTTTGTCTCATCGTTTATATTGACGACATCCTGGTGTATTCCTCCTCAGAATCTGATCACAGAAACCATGTTAGGGCAGTTCTTGAGAAATTGCGCCAGCACAAATTATTTGCCAAGCTCGAAAAATGCGTTTTTCATACCACAAAAGTGGAGTTTCTCAGATTCATCCTGACACCTCAAGGAATCCGAATGGACTCGCGGAAAGTGGACACCATTCTCAAATGGCCATCTCCTAGCTCTGTGAAGGGAGTGCAAAGCATGCTTGGCTTTGCCAATTTCTATCGAAGGTTCATCCCGGAATTTTCTCGAACTGTTCAACCCATCACAGCTCTCCTAAAAAAAAACAAACACTTTGAATGGACTCTTGAGGCTGAACAAGCCTTTCAGGACCTGAAAACCAAATTCACCTCTGCACCTGTATTGAAGCACCCGCGCCCAGATCTCCCTTACATCGTGGAAACCGATGCATCCAGTTCGGCCATGGGAGCTGTCCTGTCGCAAAGAGACCCAGAAACTAACCAACTACACCCTGTAGCCTTTTGGTCCAGAAAATTCTCTCCACCTGAACTCAATTACGCAATTACCGACAAAGAACTACTGGCTATTAAATCAGCTTTCAAGGCTTGGCGTCACTATCTTCTCGGTGCAAGACACACCATCACCGTAATTACGGACCACAGAAATTTGCAGTATTTAAAGACGGCCAAAGCTCAATCTTCGCGACAACTCCGATGGGCTTTATTCTTTGCGGAATTTGATTTTGTAATTACCTATCGCCCTGGCTGCAAGAATGGTAAGGCAGATGCCTTATCCCGGATAGGAATGGAAGAACCCAATTCGAGTTTAGAACCTGTGCCAATCATACCGGAACAAAGAATTCTGGGCTTGACTTCATTGCAAACCATTGAGGACATCCAAGCTCAAGTAAAACAGCTTTTTGTAACTGCCTTACTGGAATGGAGTCAAAAGGGTCCTCACTACACCGTTAAGGATGATTTACCCTACTTCCAAGAGCGGTTATTTCTGCCAAGTAAAGAATTGCAGGAACTTGTCATTACCCGTCATCATGAATCATTAATGGAAGGACACCCCGGTATCGCGAAAACAGAAGAAAAGATCAAACGCCACTTCTGGTGGCCTTCTTGGAGAAAAGACATAAAGTCATTTGTGTTGTCTTGCGGAATCTGTGCCCAAAATAAGAGTCAAAAGAAAAGGCCAGCCGGCCTACTTCAACCTTTGGACATTCCACCAGCACCTTGGCACACCTTGTCGATGGACTTTATAACTGACCTGCCTCCTTGTGGTGGTTACAACACGATTCTCGTAATAGTGGATCTATTCTCCAAAATGGCCCATTTTATCCCTTTGAAAGGATTGCCGTCAGCTTCCACCTTGGCCAAGGAATTTATGGAAAATATAGTGCGGTTACATGGTTTCCCTTCCATATTAGTCTCAGACCGTGGAAGTCAATTTATCTCCCACTTTTGGAAGAAATGTTGCCAACTAGCACAAATAGACATGCGGTTATCCACCAGCCAGCACCCCCAGACCGACGGACAAACCGAGAGAACCAATCAGACTCTCGAGCAATATCTGCGGTGCATGTTACACCAATCCGAGTTGAATTGGAAGGACATCCTTTGGATTGCAGAATATGCATACAACAATTCAGTGCATTCTGGAACCGGACAGACTCCTTTTTATACCCTGTATGGTCACCATCCTCGGACCTCTGACCTAGATCCACCTCTGACCCTGGAGATGCCTGCAGTAAATCACCTACATTCCACAATAACCCAAGCCTTTAAAGAAGCTACAACCCACTTACAGCAAGCCAAGAAAAAGTATAAAGAAAACGCTGATTTGCACCGAAGTAAAACTCCTCCTTACCAAGTAGGAGATCAGGTATGGCTAGCAACTAAACATCTACCCCTCAAGGGTCAGCGAACTTTTAATCCCAGATTCATTGGGCCTTACCCCATCAAAGCTATTATCAACCCAGTGGCCTTTAAACTCGATTTACCATCCAACATGCGGATTCATCCCGTTTTTCACGCATCTCTTCTAAAACCAGTACAACCTGGAACCAGACTGTCTGAGCCCCCAGGCCCTGTCCAAATTGATGGAGAATTAGAATTCGAAGTGAAAGACATTTTAGATTCCAAGATAGTTAAGTCGAAACTCTTCTATCTTGTTGATTGGAAAGGATATGGACCTCAGGAAAGATCTTGGGAACCCAGTAACTATGTTCACGCACCACGATTAATTCAAAGATTCCATCGAAGATTCCCGCACAAACCAAAACCCCCGGAGGAAATGACCTTGGGATGGGCCTTGAGGGGGGGTACTGTCATGATGCCTACCTCTAAGGAGCCAGGCCGGGCCCAGCAATCCCAGAGGCAGACATCATTTTCCTCAGGGAAGTCTCAGCGGGCCCAAGTCGGGGCCCTTTGGACTCAGTCCTGGCGCCTTAGGCGCCAGGCTCATAGCGGACCCCAGTCCTGGCGCCTTAGGCGCCAGGCTCATAGAAGAGGATATGTGTTTAAGTGCTTGGGTGCACACTTACCTGATGCAGACCTTGCTGCTTCATCCAGGCCCTCTTGAGGCCTGAATGGGACTACTTAAACTGTAGGACTACTTCACCACCCGGGTGTGGCCGGGGAAGGATACATACCTGATTGCTGGAAGGATACATACCAGGAACTTCTTCCAAGGCTATTTAAACCCCACCCGAACAGCCACACATGCTTCGCGTTGTTCTGCACCTAGCAGCTGGACGCTCACCGTGTCAGCTCCTGCATCCTGACTTCAGCCACGCCTGCCAGCACCCTGGAACACCTGCAAGGGGAGAAAGGAAGAGAATAGGAGAAGAAAAGCCCTTACCTGCTAAATCTGCATCCCGGAGTCATTTCTCCAACGGCCCTGAAAAGGAAGACATCATTTTAAAGGCATTTCGTTTCGATCGCTGCAGCGCTGCATTTTACTCACCTTTGCAAGGCGCTTCCATCTTCAGCAGCGATCTTCCGGATTCAGCTACGCCCCGGCGCCTAGAGGAAAAAAGACAAGAACAAAGGTTAGAGGGAGAAAAGGAATAAGGAAAGCTCAGTTTCCTTTTAAGTCTTACCTGTTGGATTATTCCCACTGCATTTTGGGTCCTGCCGCTTCCTGGCATCTCCGGACCCCGGCCCCTATGGGGAAAAAAGACAAAGACATTGAATGAGCGAATGCAAAGACATTACCTGAGCGCTCATCCAGAACTGTTTCACTTCGGGTCGGCGCCATATCTCCGGCACTCCGAACCCCGGCCCCTAAGGGGAAAAAGACATAAGCATTAGCGCTTGCTGCAATTAGACAACGAACATTATTATTAAGCTTGAACTTTTGAGCAGAACTTTTACAGCGCCTTACCTGAACAGCCAAGCTTACCTGAACTCCCATCAATCCTCAATCCAGTGAAGTAACTGGGTTTCAACGCGCCCCTGCATCAATAGCAGGATGGAGAGCTCATCCTTCCAAACCCTAAGGTGAGGCTTCACGGGGAATCGTGGAGGAGGTATCGTGGAGGGTTGGAAGGGAGTGGGAGGCTTGAGCATTGTTCCACAGTTGGTAATACTCCCTTTTCACGCACAGGAGGGTATCCAACGAGCCAGGGAAGCCAGAATAGAGGGGCCCTTCCTGTCCATCTTCAGAGTTCTGCGCCTTCGACGCCGCGCCTCCGTGGGAACCAGGTGAGCGTTACACTAGCTTCGTTTGCTTGGCCCGTAGGAATATTCTGCTGTAAATGGAGAAAGGGAATTAACCACCCGTGAAGTTGAGCGTAAATCCCCCCACCCCCGCTGTTCTCCCCACAGATCACCTTTGATGTCCCCTCTTATAGTCTCACCTGATGGTTTGAAAAGATGAGCTCTCCATCCTGCATTGAGCGCAGGGGCGCGTTGATAACCAGTTGCTTCACTGGCTCAAAGGAATTTGGTGAGTTCCAGAACAATATTGACTCCGAAAAGTATGTAGTTCGTAAGAGTTCACATGTCTGACTTTCACTCTTGTCCGATACCTTGCAGTTTGCAGCTTGACCCCAGCGAAGAGTTCCTCGTGGTAGCTGACGAAGTTCAGGTAAGGATTTGGCTTATCCTACACAGTTCAATAAAATAAGGCCAGAATGTAACCTGTGGCTTGTTCCCTTATTCAGGTGTGGAGAGAAAATATGAAGTTCGGGGAATAATGCCTCTGGCGGTAAAATTAGGTAAGTCTATTGTGGTGAGAAGAGTTCCCCTAGTTTGTCCCTTCGTCTCACCTTGTTGTCCTTTTGGTTCCCCTTAGGGGCCAGGGTACAGCGAGGATGCAATGGAGACTGCGCCGACCTGTGAAGAGCAATAGGGCCCCCGGCGGTAATCGGGTAAGTCTCTGGGGGTAGTTACTATTGCCTCTGTTTATTCCCTTGGCTCACTTTTGCTGTTCTTGTGTTCCCCTTAGGTGCCAGAGTGCGGCGGGAATGTGCAGAAGGATGCGGTGGATCGTGAGGATGCTGCAGCAGGCGAGGCGGCGCATAAAATGCTTCTTTCTTCCAGCTCGAAGGCGCGGTGGATCCGGAATTCAGGTAAGGATCGAAGGTTTTGCTCTTATTCTAACATCTTCTCCTTCTGTTCCTCCCTTTTTCTAGGAGCTGCAGACTCGAGGCGGGCGTGGCAGAAGACTGGATGCAGGCTTGCAAACACGGTGAGCGTTACTCTGCTGGATGCAGAATAACGTGAAGCGTGTGCTGCTCTTCGGGCATGGTTTAAATATCCCCCAAAGTAGTCCCAGGTAAGTATTCCTCCCCAGCCCCACCCGAGTAAAAAATAGTCCCTAGGTAAAATAGTCCCTTCCAAGCCTCATTTGGCTTGGAGCTCTGCAGCATGGTCTGCCTCAGGTAAGTTCAACTCTATGAGCCTGGCGCCTAAGGCGCCAGGACTGACTCTCCATATGAGCCTGGCGCCATAGGCGCCAGGACCGCACCCAAACAGCCCCTAGCAGGGGTTTTTGGGCTTGCTCAAAATAACTTGATGCCTGCTTCCGGGGTTGCTGGACCTGGTCTGGTTCCCCGGGGGTAGGCATCATGACACTGCCTTTTGACCCGGCGGTGGTCTTGCTTGGGGAATGTTATGTGACCACAGGAAATAGAGATACCCTTATCACTTATATGTTCAGCGCAGCCAGAATTAACGTAGCACATTCGTGGAAAATCAAACAGGGGCCGGTGGTGGCCACGTGGTGGGTGAGGTTATGGGGAGTGATGGCAATGGAGAAGGTTTTAGTGCTGTTATATGGATGCTTCTCCACAAATTCTTGGAGGACAGGGAACAAAAGTTCTTTAAGCCCAAGCTCCTTCGTGGGGTTTCCATTGTGTGAATAAGCATTCCCTGTGATGCCGGACTTGTCTGCATTGAACTCAGATGTGTCAAATTACGGTGTTCCTGTTCAAACGAATGCAACTAGATTAATATGACGAAGGGGGGGGGCAGTTGAAACTGTTAAAACTGTTAAACTCATGAGCTGTTATAAGATTGTGATGAGAACCGAAGGGATGATTGCTGACGAGTCTGTTGTATACTGTTCCTCATATGTATGCCTATTACTTGAGCTCTTGAGAGGAAAAATAAAGTTTAAAAAAAAAAAAAAAAAGAAACTGATCCAAGAGTGGACCTGCCTAGGAGACCTCTTGCTGAGCTACGAGGGTACATTGTGCATCAGCTGATCTTTGCCAAAGCTCCCTGGATGTCAGACCCTTGAAAGGCTGCCGACCGGAGAAGGCGGGCCGCTGCGGAATCTGAAGAGAAGCGCCCAGTCATCCGTCCATCGTCGTCACCCAGGGTTTGGAGGACCGCCTGATCGTGATCGCTGGAGGCGCGTCAAAGCTGTGTTGCCCAGAAACGTGGACAACTTGACGCAGTGCCACCGCCAACCGGAGCCGCAACGCTCCATTGCCTATGAACAAGCACTCCCTCGCTCATCACCGATGACCGCTTTGTCCCGCTGGAGAAAGTCAAGGCCGCCGATGAACCGAGGAGAATCCACCGGTGGGTTTCCCGCCACTCGAAGACCACAAATACGCCGCCGACCCAACGCCCTTGCTGGCCCAAAGTTCTTCAGTGACTCTTTGCAGCAACAAACTATCATTGTCGAGGTTGCTCCGCATGCCTCATCTTCGCAGGACGTCCACGACCGATCATCGACATGCACCACCAGGATCGAAGCTGCTGCCTCGACACCCTTGTTCACCTTTTCTTCGGGGGATCTCGACGATCCATGGCTCCTGCCATAAAGGGAGTCACTCAAGAAGGTTCCATCGACTACCCGACATCGAACTCTGCTAAACAAGGTACATTGGGGTGGTAAAACATTTATAGAAGGAAATAAGACTCTAATAAGCAATATATGGCTGGGCTTGTGTTATATGTTTATTTTACAGTTTGCCCAGGTGGAGGATCCTCAGACAGAACTGTGCCTCGTGGTAGGGGCACAGTATTCTGCCAATTGTTTAACCACTTGTTTTCCTCCTACGTCTATTGTTGATACCCTTTATTAATTGATTTGTATGCTATTTGAACTGTTTACAGTGGATGCATTTTAATGGAATCTAAGAAGTAATTGTGGAGACTGTCAAGTGGATATGCCAGCCCCTTTGATGAGTAGCAATTACCCTTGAGATGGATGGGGATGGAGATTTTATTCATACATCAATAATCAAAACGACTCAGGTAGTTTGGCAAAAGAAACTCTGTTTTAATGTCAAGTATCTAAAACAGGAAGTACAACGAACATCAGCACTCGCTCGATCCTCTTGCTCAACAAATCTTACAAAAAACTGAGGTTATATTAAGCAGAATCGTCATGAGTTGCGTATTGACCTGCGTCATTACCAACATCATCCTACGTGGCAAACTACAAAAACCTATTGGAGAAAGTGATAGGCTCTAAGTGAATATCTAAGTATAAGTTCCATATCAGTATAGAACAGGAAGATATGTGATAGAGTACTTAACATCAGGTGGGGCAACTAAGCCCTCCCCTTAAAATGGCCACTATGAACATCACTAAATACACGACATCCCATTGGCTACACAAACTATAGGAACCTTAATTACACGGTCAACTACAATTGGTTGGCTTCTAACCCCTGTCAGCACTTTTCCACCTAAGTCTAGCAGCTTGCAGACTGAACATCTAGGTGCTGGTGCGCTCGTCTAAACACTAACTTCCCACCAATTATCTAATCAATCCATCATCACTTCAATGGTATAGTGTCAATTAGGGATTTTAAGCCTGGCCTTGAGTTGGTTCTGTGCTCAGAGACATTTTAAGGAGTGTGGGCACATCCTGCCCTCGTGCGTAGGTGTGACCACCTTGTTCTTCCAACTTTATTCTTCCACGTGACTGGAGGCCATGGAATCGAGCCTTTTCGTGTATTTAATATTATTTTCTAATAGTCCTCTGACATCTTTTGTTTTGCTCAAGCCTCCTGAACAGGAGTTTCTGTTCCTTCACACAAATTGTATCTAATGTCAGTTCATTCCAGTTTGAAAAGACCTTGGCTTCTTTGGCTCATCCAACTCCTTCTGCTGGGATTCATTTTTTAATACAATTTGCTTTTTAACTGCGATACACTGAAATTAGGTCTTCTTGCTAATGTCCAGCACTGCTTATAATGCGTAGTGGAAACATCCATCCTTTACTCGTCCATATGCATATATATATATATTGGCGCTTCCCGCAATCTATTTACTCTAAAGCTAGCCTCAAGGTTACTTCGTCTGCTTGCATTTCTTTTGCATCTGTACACATATAAACTAGCTTAATATCTTCATCTGTCTCTGTGGCATAAGCTTCTTCACCTTGATCCCAATATGTCACTTATCCTTGATACTTTCTTGATGCCTTATAGAATTTCTGCATTCTCTAGTCTCTGCATCTCTTCTACAGACGTGAGCTCGATTCTGTGTGATGCCACCATTCATCTTTACCATTTATCTTCTCTGCGTCTTCAGGAACCTCATTCAAATGGCCATCATGTTTTCTTGTATGCAGGTACGGTTTTCTCAATGGGTACCTTGCCTCCCAGATCTTCTTAGGTATTGGTACTTTCACTGGTACTGCACAGAGTCCATACTCTGCACTTTGTCTGTTCAACTGCTCCGTGTATGTCTCATACTCTTCCAACAGACAAGTAATATGGGCGGGGCGGTTGGAGTAGGGGTACTTGGCTCCTCCTCTGCACTCCCCCCTCTGGGCGATTCATCAACCACTTTCTCATCATCCTTTACATCCAGGCACCCTTTTCTGAAAAAGAGCTTTTTTAGGGACCCATATCTTTATGACTCCTTTCAGGCATCCTGCTGATTTCACATGCTCATCCTTGTTCCATGTCATGAGCATGCATTGTCCACTTGGACTGCAATAGATATGTATTCCCACATACTTCTTATGGTTCTTTGGATAGAGGAACTTCGTTCCCTCAGGTGCATGAATACAGGCCTTCACAAAGTCTCTGATTTCTTCATCTGTCAGGTCTCTGGCTTTCCATCGTGGCTCAACATCGATCATGATCTTCATCCCTATGGCTTTCTTTGATGTCTTCTTGCACTGTGAAATTATTATCTTGATCACACAGTACCCAAGCAACACCAACACTAGCAGGGCTCCAAGAAACTTGAACATGTCTGTGTCACGCGCCGGCTTCCTTGGCGTGTTTTGTCGGCTTGGCGGCTGTACCGCTTTTAGATTGTTCCACTATGTTCCATTCAATCCGGAAGCGTGGGTCTAGTCTTTTGTATCTGAAGCCTGCTTCCGCCTTATAGCCCCGCCCATCCACTTCCACGATGCCTTGCAACCCATTGTACTCGCTCGCTTCTGGGTTTACACGCTAGTTGCTACTTGGCTACTCATGTGAATTTCTTGTTACCCTACTTAGGTTGCTCCCTACGCTATCCTTCCTTCCTTTTCGTTTCTACCTTTTGTCTTACGGTACGTGTCCTTCCCCATTCCGTTCTTGCTTGTTCCTTCTCTTTGCCGGTTCCCGTACCAGCCTCTGCCGCCTTGGTTTCACTTGCTTCTCTCCCCTTCCTTTCCGGGCCCCTCGTCCCATCTGCTCTCTTTTCTTTCGCTGCCCTTTCTTTTCTTCTCTCGGACTACGGTCCACTACCCGTCTGCTTTGCCCTTGGTGTGCTTTGTTCCCCGGTCATCTACTATTCTTCCGCTCAGGCTGCACCTCCGCCTTGGAGCAAGTCCGGTTTGTTACCTCTCCGGATTACAACCCGGAACCGGAACTTTTCAGCTCCACCTTCCTGGTACCTACCGGCTTACCACACTACGTCGGAACCGTCCTCAAGAGCACCTCTGCATTGATCCTCCCATTGAGGCTTGTTGGATCTACTTTTCTCCACCACGGCTTCTTAGCACCACATTGGACCACACAAGAGGTTTTTTTCTGCATTCCGGCTTTTTCCTCTCGTGGATCCCATCAGGAGGGGGCCCCATGCTTACAATCATCCTAAAGGCAGCAGAGTGGCTTCTACCCAAGGGAGGCCCTACCTCTACAGGACAAAACCCAAGGACAGAAAGAAAAGAGGGAAAAGACCAGAGCCAACAACAGAAGATATAGATGAGGAGGAGGAGGGGGGGGGATCTTGACTTAAGTGACTTAAGTGACAGCGCTAATAATAGTGATAGTGTCATGATGCCTACCCCCGGGGACCCAGACCAAGTCCAGCAACCCCGGAAGCAGGCATCAAGTTAACCCAAGCAAGCCCAACAACCCCCGCGAGGGGCTATTTGGGTGCAGTTCTGGCCAAGGAGTTCCTCAAACATTGTTTGCATACACGGATTTCCGTCCGTATTGGTCTCTGACCGGGGCAGTCAATTCATTTCACATTTTTGGAAAAAATGCTGTCAATTGACGCAAATCGATGTGAGGTTATCGACCAGTCACCACCCCCAGACCGATGCTCAAACGGAGAGGACCAACCAGACTCTCGAACAATACCTGTGTTGTATGTTACATCAGACGGAGAGTAATTGGAAAGACATTCTTTGGATCGCCGGATATGCATACAATAATTCAGTACACTCTGGAACTGGACAAAGCCCCTTTTATACCTTATATGGGCACCATCCTCGAACCTCAGACCTTGACTCACCCCAACACTTAGAAATGCCCGCATTGGACCATCTGCACGCTACGATTACACAAGCCTTTAAGGAAGCAGCTATACATTTAAAAAAGGCGAAAGAAAAATACAAGAAAGAAGCTGATCGGCATAGAAGTGATTCTCCACAATACCAAATAGGGGACCAAGTATGGTTAGCCACAAAACATATACCTCTAAAGGGAATACAGACCTTTAACCCCAGATATTTGGGACCTTACCCTATTAAGGCCATTATCAACCCAGTGGCTGTCAAGTTGGACTTACCTGCTAATATGCGAATTCATCCTGTCTTTCATGTGTCATTTTTGAAGCCAGTACAACCAGGGACAAGACTAACCATGCCACCAGACCCCATCCTTGTAGACGGAGAACCCGAATTTGAAGTTAAGAACATCCTGGACTCCAAGCTGATAAAATCAAAACTTTTTTATTTAATCGACTGGAAAGGTTACGGACCACAGGAAAGGTCATGGGAACCTAGTGACCATGTTCATGCACCCCGATTGGTGAAAAAATTCCACTGAAATTTCCCAGACAAACCGAAACCACAGGGAAGAACGACTTTAGGAGGGGCCTTGGGGGGGAGTGCTGTCATGGTGCCTCTCCCCGGGGACCCAGATCCAAACCAGCTGTCATCAGCAATGTCTTCCACTTCGTCTATCACCTGGCCATGGAGGTTTGTCAGCATGTCTTTGCATATGTCAAAGTTCCATTCTCGTCATCATGAGAAGGTATAAATGTGCAACATGATTCTCCAATATTTGCACAAACACCTCCATCCATAGTTGTGATCATGTCCAAGACGTATCTATTCTGGAGAGCCATCAGTCATATCACTCTCATCTCTTCTCTGATTGCATTGAATCCCTTTATTGTAGTGTTAATTGTCTGAAACAAATCCCACCTAGTTATCTGTAACCACTTGGTGTTTGCTCCAACCTGGATTCTCGGCATGAAGATCAATGTGAACACTGACGAAGTCTGGCTGAACAGTCTGTGCTCAAACGGGATAGAGTCAAAGGCTTCTATAGATTTGGCTGAGAAATAGTTCACTCCCTTCATTCTCTTTATCAGCTCCACAGATCTCTTCTTCCTAAGGTGAGCATCTGCTTTTGGAAAACTGTCAAGACTCAGATCACTTTTTGGAATCACTAATGCTGGAACATGGACATTCACCAGTGAGCATATCCCTCCCTAGTCTTCGGGTAGCTTCATGTAAGCCTTGGATCTACAAGCCCAATAGTGATCCATAATTACTGCAGTCCCAATGTTCATTCCTGGTGCTTCAAATATTCAACCACATTTCTGGTTCTCTCCCATTTTTCTTGTTCCATTATTTCTGAAACACAGCTTTGCATTCTCTAAAGGCACTATCTGTGCAAGGGTCCTCCTTTATGTTTGACCCATGTCAGTAGCTTTGCAAGTTTCTGCCATAAAGGTTTACACAACATTTGTGCATGTTCAATCGTTGGCTGGTAGTAACCCATTATTACCCAATCTCTGCAGATCACCACACATTCTTCCCAGCTATCTGGTGATAGGACAGTTCCCCAAATCTGCATCTGGCCTCTGTTCTTCCATCTACGAATGCCTTCTGCAGACTTTCCTGGAACATTCAGCCTTTTATTCACTTCTCGTCTGATTTTAGTTCCTTTTACTCCAGGTTTCTCATATCTGATCACAAGATTCCTAGTGTGGGCTTTGTTCCTTGTCTTTAAGTTTTGAATATAGTCATCTTCATCTGGCTGAGTCCATTCAGTTGCCAATTTGAGGGAGGCTGTTTGACCCTTGAATTGGCCTCTTGTACTACAGAATGCTAAATGAACTATGCAGTGTGCAATTAGGACATCTATTTCAATAGTTATGAAGATGTTTGACTTCCCCATGTTGTATGGCCGGAGTGCACATACAAAGCATTCTTCCTTTGAAGGCCTTCTCCCAACTTTCTTCATATGTTGATGCCATATATTATTTCCCAAGTGTGCCGTGCTGTCCAGGTAATCATTTAATTCATACTTATCTTCCTGGGTGCTTCTTTTCATTCATTTAATGTGAGCTTCTATAATCATATCATGAAGTGTACCAGCATAGCCTCTTCCAGCTGGCCTGATTACAGGAACTTACAACAGTGCTCCCTGTGTAGGAGAGGTTTCAGCAAGTTTCATCCTCGCAACATACCCATTAGGCATAAAAATGTCTCGCAAAATCTCCATGTGTGACTGTCTTTTGGGGATTATCTTTGGGTCATTTAATACAGGAGCAGATGTACTTGCATGCATTACTGGTATAGGCCCACCTTCTAAAAACCCTTTGTCTTGCCAAGCCTGTCTCTAGCGTCCAAAAATCATTTCTTTGACATCTTATGTACGTGGGTGATTAATAATGGCACTTATCTCATGCTCAGGCAATTTGTCATTTTGTCTTAGGACAGGAATGACTACATAAGGTCTGGGTTGCCTAGTAGTTGCCACTCTTACATTTTCCTTCTGCTCAGGAGCATGCACAGGAGTCATAACTCCATTTGCACCAATGTAGAATTCTGTGCGCACAGTCAGTGAAAGCAGTACGATTATGAACACAATGCAAGTGTAAATGACACATAAGTAAGTTACTTTACAACATCTATTTTGTGAACACCGCGGACGTCTCTCTGTGTTAGGCATGATGATGCTACTGTTTATGCTGCCTATCTTTCTTGCCTAAGAAAGGAAAAACTCAATCTTTAATACATCAGCATTGTGAATTGCCTCTGGAAGCTGCTGTCTTGACTCAGCAATTCGTCCTCAATCAGCTATCTGCTTACTGGATGATCAGAACAAATTAATTTACTGTTTTTCTGGAACCAGTCTTTCACCAGCCGAAACAATTCTTGTTGACAATATTGTAACTTTTCTTTGTCAACTTTATATCCTTTGTCAGCGAGTATAATCATCAGCTGGACAGAATCGCGTCTGCACTCTTCCTCTGAGGTGCTGCAAACTAAAATGTTGTCTACGTATTGCAACACAGCACTTTCTAAAGCGGTATTGCTTAAGACCATCTGCAGGACTCTATTGAAAATCGATGGGGACTCACAATACCCTTGAGATAAACAAGTACATTTCATACATGTTTGTCTAAAGGTAAATGACGTCAGATCCTGCAAGTCTTTGTGCAATGGGATTGAGAAAAAAGCATTTTTCAAATCAATCACATTGAAATATTGTGCTTCAACAGGTATATTACATAAGGTTGTAGACGGGTTAGGAACTAGAGGGGACGCAGCTTCTAGAATCTGGTTTATCGGCCTAAGATCTCGAATTAACCGACATGACCCGCCCTTGGATTGTTTGATAGGGTACACTGCAGTATTACATGGTGACTCTGACGTCACTAAGCTGTCCTGATCCATCATGGCGGAAATCGTCTTAAAAATACCTTCATCTGCCTCTCGAGACATGGGATACTGTCGTGCTTGAGGTAAATTTGCTCCTGGTTTCAATTTAATTTTCACCTCTCCAACTGGTACCTTTGCCATGTCTTCATCAAAATACTCAGGACGTTTTTGTGCTATCATCATCTTCTGAGGAACTTCTCTTTTAATTGCTCTTACCCAGTAAGTAATGCACATTTCAAATATTATTTTGTCATCAGATGGATGATCTCCAAACAGATCTTTATCAGTGACGTCAGTCAATCTGTAACCCTCCCCAATGGCGATTACTGCGCACCATTGCCTGCCTTCATCATCATTTCCATCAAGCAAAACCATTTCTGTTCGGACTATGGCTGCTTGTAGCTTTAAGGGAAAGAGTCGTCCCTCCTCGTCGAGCATAGGTATGCTTGGTCTGAACATCGGGTGTTCTCATTGTTCTGCCTGCTAGGCCTGGTAGCCATGACAATAGAATGCGTACTCCATAATGAAAAGCCTCTGATTCTAACGGTATTGCTCTAGCAGCTATCTGTCCTGAAAAAGCCAAGATAATTTCACACACATTTAAATAATGCATTCCTGGCGTTGAACACACTATGCCTTCATCAGTAAACGAGATTGTTATATTTAACTTTGTCATCAAATCGCATCCCAATATATTAACAGGTGTTTGCCTCGAATATAGCAATGGCACCTTCATGTCACATTCTCCTATAGAGACTGGTAGTTCTTAAGTGAAAGGAACTCTGCTTGTATCTCCTGTGAATCCCTGAGTATTCATGGCATTGCCAGACTTGAAAATGTCCCTTCTCGTATACATGAGCGTGTTGCACCCGTGTCTACTAAAAAAGAAAAAGATTTGCCTCCTATACTGACGTCTACCCTCGGTTCCTCGTGAGGATTTGGCGTCACAGATAGTATTGAACACATCAGGTCTCCCAGTGAGCTGTCCTATTGCGGGTACAGACTCATTCCGTTACCTGTAAATGGATTCCCTCCATCGACAGTTACACCCCCTATTCTAGGATTCATTAACTGTCCTGTGCTTGTGTTTTGCAGAAGCTGCATAGGTGATTGCTGCGACTGCCCTTGTGGCGAGTTAACTGCTACCCGCTGTGGTTGCAAGCCTTGCTGCACTCACGGTGCTTGCTGCTGCATCGTTTGATTCTGAGCAAATCCATCTCCATTCTACTGCGAATATGCAGGCGGATTTGACATCTCCCCTCTCAAAAACTGGCCATTTTTCACTAACCTTTGACTTCTACACATGCAAGGAAAGTGCCCTGTCATTCCACACGTCCAACATATAGGTGGTGGTCTCCCAACCTTCCCATTCTGCATATTCTGCTTACCATCCTGCATATTCTGAAACCCACCTTGGTTATTCTGAAAGCTTCCCTGATTATTCTGCCAATTCCCTTGATTACTTTGCTAACCTCGAATTCGATCCATCTACACTTGTCGACCACCTTACTTCCTTAGCCATAGGAAAGCATCCCTCAGGACCACATGCGTCATCTCTCTCTTCCCCATGGATGGTTTCCCTGTCTTCGTCTGACATTTCTTGTGCCCAACTCATGCAACTTCTCTCTTCGTCATCTCTATTTAGTGTTAGTCTGTCATGCTTATGCTTCATACTACATGAGGCTTCCTCTGTGTCATACACCTGAGTGCTCTCAAGTCGATCATTTTTTCCCTCTTAGCTCTTTCTGAGCTTTCATTTCATGGTATACTTTATCGATCGCTTCCCCAAAGCTCCTAGAGTCAAACTCGTCTTCTAGATTTGCTCTAGATGGGCCTGGCAATGACTCGTATTCTGGAAAAAAATCCTCTATGTCCTCCCATGCTACTTGTGGATTAGGATCTCTTACTTCCTTTTCCAGGCGGTCAAGATCGTGGGCTCTCTGCCTTCTTTTACGTTCCATATCATCGTCAAATTCTCTTTGCTTTCTCGCTTCCTCTCTCGCTCTGTCTTCTTCCTTTTTCTTCATATCCCTTCTCTCATTTGCCCTTCGTATCGCCTCATCCCTTTGTCTTTGTATTCTTTTATCCCTTAACTTCTGTTCCTCTTCTTCTATTCTTTTTCCTTCTAGTCTTTCCTGCTCATCAATTGTTCTCTGTCTGTTGTCACGTTTCCTTTGCTCCTCTGCTCTCTCTGGTTTTTTCGTTTGCTCATCCTGATATAACTGCTTTCGTCTCTATCTTTGCTTTTTGCCCCTTCATCTTTCAATCGTTCCTCCCTTTCTTTATCTTTTTCGTCTTGACCTTCTATTTGTCTTATGTCCTCAATGCTTTTACCATCAAGTTTAAGCAAAATCTGACCTCCCATCGATTCGTTCTGTAAGAGCGCTATCTCATCAGCTTTATCTCTTTCTCCTTTCCATCTCTTTATTTCTCTTCCTATATCTAGAGATGTACTTGCTTGATCGCTTCTTTCCTTATCGTGACTCTCCTCGTCCCTCAGGACCTTAGAGATTACATCTTTCTCAGTATTTTTCTCTGGGCCCTCGTCACTACTTTACGTAGGTGTCTCATATGCCGGGTTGATTAATCCTGCCGCTGCTTTAAGCTCCCTCAATGGGTATAACCCATCATCTTTCTTATTCTCGTCTTTTAGTTCAGACGGGGTGGGTGGAGCAGAGGGCGCTTCACCCCCCACTTTGCATACATTAAATATCCAGAGAAGTGGGAGGACAAGTGGTCCTTGGTGGTTCCCTCGAGTCCTTTTTCTGTGCGAGTGGAATTTTGGAGGCGGAGCCCAGCAGTAGCAGTCAGCAGCAACAACGCTACTTAAACCCATTCCCAGCGCGGAGCGCGCGCGGAGAAGTGGGAGGACAAGTGGTCCTTGGTGGTTCCCTCGAGTCCTTTTTCTGTGCGAGTGGAATTTTGGAGGCGGAGCCCAGCAGTAGCAGTCAGCAGCAACAACGCTACTTAAACCCATTCCCAGCGCGGAGCGCGCGCGGAGAAGTGGGAGGACAAGTGGTCCTTGGTGGTTCCCTCGAGTCCTTTTTCTGTGCGAGTGGAATTTTGGAGGCGGAGCCCAGCAGTAGCAGTCAGCAGCAACAACGCTACTTAAACCCATTCCCAGCGCGGAGCGCGCGCGGAGAAGTGGGAGGACAAGTGGTCCTTGGTGGTTCCCTCGAGTCCTTTTTCTGTGCGAGTGGAATTTTGGAGGCGGAGCCCAGCAGTAGCAGTCAGCAGCAACAACGCTACTTAAACCCATTCCCAGCGCGGAGCGCGCGCGGAGAAGTGGGAGGACAAGTGGTCCTTGGTGGTTCCCTCGAGTCCTTTTTCTGTGCGAGTGGAATTTTGGAGGCGGAGCCCAGCAGTAGCAGTCAGCAGCAACAACGCTACTTAAACCCATTCCCAGCGCGGAGCGCGCGCGGAGAAGTGGGAGGACAAGTGGTCCTTGGTGGTTCCCTCGAGTCCTTTTTCTGTGCGAGTGGAATTTTGGAGGCGGAGCCCAGCAGTAGCAGTCAGCAGCAACAACGCTACTTAAACCCATTCCCAGCGCGGAGCGCGCGCGGAGAAGTGGGAGGACAAGTGGTCCTTGGTGGTCACTGGTGGCTCGCGGTGGAAGTGGCCCAGAAAATTAACCTTCCGTGGATCACCATATAACGCTGAACGAGCGGTAAGGATTATAACTACTGTGTAAGTGTGCTGAACAAACCGGAAGTCTGTTGAGGGTTTTTTTCATCCTTGATCCCCCATTGATACTGATATTACGGTGTGGTGTGTGCCGCACACTGGGCATACGCATATAATACCCCTATCTTTGAAGCAGCCTCTCGTGGTAGGTGTGCGAGTAGGGATTTATAGCAATGACTAAACCTAAAGGAGCGAACGCCCGGTACAACCTACGCAAAGGAAACCAGGACAAACCGGCTAAGGGTGTCAAAAAGACACCGAGTAAAGAGGTGCAGGAATTACCCATAAAGGGCACTATCCCCGCAATGTTTGGAAATAACATCTCTACAAGGAACAAGGGTTTGGATAAGGCAGAGTCAGGAAAGGAGAACTGTCCATCCCCACAAAATATCAACGATGTTATGGACTCTACTAACTACACTGATATTGATAACAATTCATTACTGGACCTCTGTCTATCCATCCAAAAGTCAATGGCTACCTTAAATGGACCCGCCCCTCCTGTTGTAAAAAGCCCAATGGTGGTAGAAGCACAGGTTTTGAATCCGGCTCAGAGTGAACAGCTGGGTGACACCAGGATCCCTAGCTCCAGACATACTGAAGGATCGATCTCCGACTTATCGGGCATACTTTCCATTCAACCCACTCCTAGCGCCACAGCAATGCCTACGCTGGGGCGTTTATCAGCATCTCCTAGTCTTTTTAATGAGCAGGAAGAACTGGAGCATATAGAGGTGGGGAATAGCGGAATAAACGAAGACACCTACGGGCCTGCTATAGTGGAGCTGCAGGCCTCTATGGCTTCCGTTCAATTTGCAATGAAAATCCTATTAAAACTGTGCGGAAGAATCCACACCAACACCATCATTCAGATGGGCTTACCGCCTCCGAAAGGTGCTATGACACCTTTACCATCTTTACCAGTGACGGAAGAGGCCTTGATAAGCCCTATGTTGCCATTGGATGAGGCCATTCCTGGAAAAAGGGTGGTGCCGGAGATGGCAGTGCCACTAACAAAAAAACAGCGTAGGCAACAGAAACGTGATGCGGCGAAAAATGTGGCGGTTGAAATTGCCTCTCCTCTACCGGCCACGTTGCCTGTAGCTGCCCGATCAAAAAAGAGTAAAAGAAGAGGAAAGAAAACAAAAAAACGCGCTAAGAAGGGAGCGGGTACTTTATCAGGCTGGATTATCCCGGAGCCAACACATGAAGCTCCGAGTGAGGTACAGGAAGATTTGGAATCAGAAATGTCCCTTAGCCTTATCGGTGAATCGACCAAATGCTCAATTCCAGATACGAGCGTGGGATCAGAAGAGGAAGCGACCCAAGTACCCATGGCTGTTGAGACCCCGACAAAGGCGGAAGAAAACTATACAAGTAAAATCTGTATAATTAAAAATCTCAATCAGAAAAAGAGAGATATGTGGCTTAACAGAACTGAAATGCTAGCCAAATTGCATATGATCCCTCAGCTACGGGTAATTCAATCGGAAGACTTCCTTTTTGTGGAACCATTGGAGGTGCGTAATCCGAATGTCTCCGCCCTTCACTGCTGTGTTCTGGCCTCTGCCCAACTAATCCGTAAACATAAACTATCACTGAGACAGATCGGTATGGATGTGGACGTTGATAAAGAAAAGGAGGATCCCTCCCTTCCTAGTAAGGATTATGTGGCACCTAAGAGTAATTCTGGAATACCTCCGCAACCAACGACGGCTAAGGTACAATTAGTCGATATCCAGAATACTCTAAAGTGGCTAGCAGAATCACTACCAAGGGTGTTACAGCAACCATGAGATTACTCTATGGTGAGCTGGAACACCCACGGCCACCAACACTTTCTCTCGAACAAAGGATCTTTGTCAATTATTAACCAACATCCTATTATATTACTACAAGAAACTTGGTTAACATCTCCCACTGACATGGATGGCTATGTGACACACCATACTCTGGCAAAGAAAGGGGAACGGGGCCGCCCGTATGGGGGCCTATCCACTGGAATATCAAATAAGATCCCGAGTAAAAAGATACCAATGTTGGAATGTGACTATATCTGTGCAGTAGAAGTAATTGTGAATATGAATGGTATAAATGAAAATTTACTGTTGGTTAATGTATACAATCCCCCGGGTGCTAAGTTAAGCGAACTGATCCAAGGATCCCTACATGAACTGTTAGTGGATTGGAGATTAAACCAGGAGAAATTCTTGGTTATAGTGGCTGGGGACTTAAACTGCCATATCCATAGTGGTAGCGGCATCGGAAATAACCCCCGCCTCTCCAAGAATAGCACATGGGGCCCCCAATTATCGGACAAGGAGGGATTGGGCTGGTTATCCTTTTTCAAGTGTTGGGAACTGGAAATAATCAATGGCCGAACCCTTAGTGATAGCCTGGGTAAAAATACCTGGAGCAATGGAAAATCGGGAAGTACTCTTGATTACTTCTTCACAAGCTGGGAGGTGGCTAGGAATGTGTTTGATATGTTGGTGCACGAATGTGAGTGGAGCGACCACGACCCTCTGATCATGACTCTAAGTGCCCCACCACCTAGTACAATGGAGACCAATTTGGGCCAATTGCTCAGTAATCACTCCCTAAACCGGATTTCGTGGTCGGAGAGGAATATAGCAAAGGCCACGACGGCTTCGGGAGTTTGGAATCTAAGTTGGGCTGACCATTTCAACCAACTAACCCCCGAGCTAATTGAGGATTGGATTAGTAGCTTTACAGGCCAGCACGGTACATGTAAAATGCCGACTATGGTGGGGAAGGAGGGGAAAGAGGTCAGCTATGATCGGGCGATTCGTGATAGGAAACGCTCATTAAGAAGGGACATCCGGGGGGCCAGGAAAGGAATTGTATCAAGGATAGTTCTAAAGACAAAACTCAATAAACTGAAGAAAGATTATCGAAGATGGTTGAAGATACATAAAAGGCTGAGGAAATTAGAAAATTGGCAACATACGGTCAACACCCTATGTAGTAGAAATTCCAGGAAAATCTGGACTATACTAGGAGATGTTAAAGGGAAGAAATCTGCTTATACTGTCAACCCCATAAGTGATAATGAGTGGATTGCTTTCTTAGAAAACCGTAATGGGGGGCGTACTGAAACTTCACCTAGCCGTGAATGTAGTAGACCTAAGTCGCCTCCCTTTACGATTACTACTGAGGAACTTCATTGTAGAATAGATAATCTGAATACCTCTCGTGCCCCCGGACCGAATGGACTTTCTAATGCTGTACTAAAGAAAAACCCCTCCTTCTGGGCTGGCCTATTAAAAATCCTCTTTGAAAAGATCTTAAGCGAGGGACTAATACCTGCCACATGGCAATCTGCCATACTTATACCTGTTTATAAGAAGGGCAATAGAACTGAACCCGAGAATTACAGACTATTGTCTATGCTAGACTGTACGGGCAAGATGTTTGCGGCCCTCATACTGAAGGAATTGCTAAAATGGGTTGAGACTGAGGGCATACTGGACAAATTCCAGAGTGGCTTTAGGCCAGGTTATTCTACCTCCCACAACCTGTTTGTAATGAATTCATTAAGGGATAAGGCTCTATCTTATACAAACCCCCCCATTTATGCCCTATTCATAGACTTTAGGGCAGCTTTTGATACGGTTAATCGATCCCTGCTTTGGAATAAACTTAGGAGATTAAGATGCCCCGAACCCCTACTCTATTATTTAGAGTTACTTCACACGAATAATACGTCACGGGTACGACTCGATAATCTAGGTGCTTCCACCATACCGGTGGCACAGTATCGAGGGGTGAAGCAACGGTGTGTTACGGCTCCTACGTTGTACAATCTATTCGTATCGGACGCTCCCGAATGTCTGCGGGGGATTAAAAACTGCCCACCTAAGATTGGAAATAGTCACTGCCCTATACTAGCCTATGCTGATGATTTAGTGATCTTAGATCACACTTTCAGCGGCATGTTGAGATCTGCAAAACAAATATGGAAATATGCAGAGACTAATGAACTTGTGATCAACATAAGTAAAACCAATCTCTTACTATTTTCAGCAGGTAAAGTTGCCAGACCACGAATGATGATGGAAGGGATTGAAATAAATTATACACTCAGTTACAAATACTTAGGGGTCGAGTTTGATCATAAAGGGAACTACCATAATTGTATTGTATCCCGAAGAACTAAAGCGGCCCAACTCACATCTCTTATCTCCAAATTCACGAAGGAACATTGTGGTTTTTCTATATGGGCGGCACGCCAACTGTATCTGCAATGCCTTGTACCGATGGTTACGTATGGCCTCGACCCCCTGTACAATATGAATTTAGGCTGGCTCCAGCTGGTTGAAGGCAGTTTTTGGAGGAGAATTCTGGGGCTCCC
The DNA here is from genome assembly GCF_040938575.1 of Ambystoma mexicanum. Classification (NCBI taxonomy): domain Eukaryota; kingdom Metazoa; phylum Chordata; class Amphibia; order Caudata; family Ambystomatidae; genus Ambystoma; species Ambystoma mexicanum. Next base: position 942,481,093 of record NC_090928.1, on the reverse strand, counting down.
CCAATGTATTCCTATGGCCGTCATTAGGTTGGAGCTGGGTATCTGCTCCCTCAAGGCTTTGGTCCTGAAAAAAAGGATAGAGTTTTATATTCGTCTCAAGAATGAACCTACCAATGAACTGCTTATGTGTATTAATAAGGAGGTTGAGGCTGGCAAACTGAAGAAATACGAATTACATTTGAAAACACTATGCGAAGAGTTAAGCTGGGCTCCGGAATGGGGCAGAGATAATGAAAGCTTGTTTAGTAAATGTGGGTATTGCCTAAAACTATGGGATTGGCAATGTAATTATACCCACTTGGAAAATCTGAAAAGCTATAATTTCGTCCCGTATGTCCTCTATACATATATGAAGGCGCAATTGTATCTTAACCTTTGCCCATCAGATCAACTAAGACGCTTTATATTACTTCTGCGTATAAACCATCTTCCAGTACTGGCAATTAAGGGACAGGAGATAGGACTCGAAAAATCTGAAAGATATTGTAGAATCTGTAACATGCAAAATGAACTTGAAACGGCTCGCCATGTACTGACTCTATGTCTGGGGATGGAAAAGAGTTGTGTTAAACATTTGGGAGGTTTTGTCCACGACCTAGAATTTGTAGAACAGACTGACTTTTGGATACAATGTATTAACACTTTAAACTCCAAACTCCATATGGCATTATTCCGGGTATGGTCTGAGGCATCTATTTGTTTTCAGCTGAATGGCAGAGGGTCTGAGGGATTGAATAAGTAGTATGAAATATGCTTTTATCCCATTTGTATACTGATGTCTGCTTATTTTGAAGGTGTGACATCACTGGATGTAATGCTATGGTGAATTTATGAAGTGGTTTTATTACCTGCAGAACGATATGAAAGTCCCTTCTGACTGCCTATATGATACTGCAGGGCTTCATGATTTTAATGATGATGATTTTAGATCTGAAGATTTATCTTAATCTATGCTGAGGAATATTTTGTTTGTCCTCTCATGAGATTTATATTTAAAGTAATGCTGTTTATATTTTATATGTATTTTGTGTATTATGTGTAAAGTTTGTACATTTGTACTAAACTATATCACATTAATAATAAAATAAAAATAAATAAATAAAATAAATATCCAATCTAAAGGAGGCGGTTCATCTCGCTCATCCTGGTACATTTTCCAGAGCTCTAAGCTTGCTACACGCTTATCTAGCTTCTTCCCAGTATATGCTGCATGCAAATATGTCATCATATGCTGCAGGACTGCCTTCGATGGTGAACCTCCATAAACATTTTATCTGCAGTTCCTTTAACCCATTCTGCACTATGCTGTCTAAGTTTGCGTGCATGTTTCGGCAACTGCTTGCAGGGATGCTCCAGTGGGGTAATATCCTCCTTTTTCGATTCGGCTACTCTTAACTTATTAACGCTCACTTGCTTTAATCACAGATTTAAAATTAGCTTTCAGGAAAACAACACAATATGAGCGAGCACCAACCGTCGCAAGCTCCAACCCCGTTTACCACAATTTTTACTTTACTATTGCTAAAAACAACCATCAAGTCTGATTTAAAACAATCAATTTCTTTTTCAACTTCATGCTTCTCTATTTAACATCAATTTTTATTCAGCTATGACGTCATCATTTTTTCAAAACCACATCAAACAGACAGACTCGACCGGCCACATAAATCTTCTACGATCCTCTCTCTAAGATTCATCTTGCCCTCTAAAAATACTTCATACAAAGTATAAATTACCCCTTTAAATACGCCTTTAATCAAATCCGTTCTCTATGTGTTCCACTACAGGACTCTGGGTTCAAATGTCTTCTAACGTTCTTTAAAACTTAGGTATAGTGCGTATCCTCTTTATCGTGGCCTCTCTCACGATTATATATTGCTTGGCCACACTCAAGTCAATATCTCATTCCCCATATATATATATTACACTCTTATTCTCACGTTATGTTTATCCGGCCTCCTTCCGTTACTTTCCTTTATTTACTAGGCATGCATCAATTTCCCCCTCTCCTCATTTTCTACTCACCATTCGCATGTTTGTCTTCTGAGTCTCGGAATCGCACGCCTCTTTTACTGCCTCTTCAAACTGTTGTCCGATCAGCTTCTCGTAGACGCAGGAGGGGATTCTATGGAAACTAGGGGACCCGTCACACCTGCCTTGCAAGGTCTTGATAATTACACTAACCACTATCTACGGGGAGCTTCACATCTTGTCAGCCGAATGGCAAAAGTCATGTGATATTTCCGGGACTCTAAAGTTTACTTATGTCAATTCATTTTTTAATAAACCATCCTCTCTCTGCTACTAAGTGAACTGGATATCCCAGCCCCTTTGATGAGCAGCAATTATCTTTGAGATGGATGGGGATGCAGATTTTATGCATACATCAATAATAAAAACGACTTAGGTAGTTTGGAAAAAGGAACTCTGCTCTAATGTCAAGTATCTAAAACAGGGAGTACAACGAACATCAGCACTCGCTCGATCCTCTTACTCAACAAATATTACAAAAAACGGAGGTTATATTAAGCAGAATCGTCATGAGTGGCATATTGACCTGCGTCATTACCAACGTCATCTTACGTGGCAAACTACAAAAACCTATTGGAGGAAGTGATAAGCTCTAAGTGAATATCTAAGTATAAGTTCCATATCAGTATAGAATAGTGAAGGAAAGTGATAGGGTACTTAACATCAGGTGAGGCAACGAAGCCCTCCCCATAAAATGGCCACGATGAATGTCACTAAATACATGACGTCCCATCGGCTACATAAACTATTGGACCCTTAATTACGCAGTCCTCTACAATTGGGTTGGCTTCTAACCCCCGTCAGTACTTTTTCACCTACGTCTAGCAGCTTGCAGACTGAACATCCAGGTGCGGGTGCGCTCATCTTAACACTAGCTTCCCACCAATTAGCTAATCAATCCATCATCACTTCAATGGTCCTGTGTCAATTAGTGCTTTAAAGCCTGGCCTTGAGTTTGTACTGTGCTCTGAGAAATGTTAAGGAGTGTGGGCACATCCTGCCCTCGTGCGTAGGTGTGACCACCTCGTTCTTCCAACTTCATTCTTCCACTTGACTGGAGACCATGGAATCGAGCCTTTTTGTGTATTTAATATTATTTTCTAATAGTTCTCTGACGTCTTTTTGCTCAAGCCTTCTGAACAGGGGTTTCTGTGCCTTCACATGAATTGTATATAATATCAGTTCATTCCAGTTTGATAAAACCTTGGCTTCTTTGGCTCATCCAACGCCTTCTGCTGGGATTCATTTTGTAATTCAATTTGCTTTTTAACTGCAACACACTAAAATGAGGCCTTCTTGCTAATGTCCAGCACTGCTTATAATGCGTAGTGGAAACATCCATCCTTTACTCGTCCATATGCATATATATAAATTGGCGCTTGCCACAATCTATTTACTATAGAGCTAGCCTCAAGATTACTTTGTCTGCTTGCATTTCTTTTGCATCTGTACACATATAAACTAGCTTAATATCTTAATTTGTCTCTGTGGCATAAGCTTCTTCACCTTTATCCCAAGATGTCACTTATCCTTGATACTTTCTTGATGCCTTATAGAATATCTGCATTCTCTGGTCTCTGAATCTTTTCTACAGACGTCAGCTCGATTCTGTGTGACGTCACCATTCATCTTTGCCATTTATCTGCTCTGTGTCTTCAGGAATCTCATTCAAATGGCCAACATATTTTCTTGTATGCAGGTACGGTTTTCTCAATGGGTACCTTGCCTCCCAGATCTTCATAGGTATTGGTACTTTCACTGTTACTGCACAGAGTCCACACTCTGCTCTTTGTCTGTTCAACTGCTCCGTGTATGTCTCATACTCTGGCTTCCAACAGACAGGTAATATGGGCGGGGCGGTTGCAGAAGGGGTACTTGGCTCCTCCTCTACAACTGTATATATTTACCATCTTAGAATTTCCTGAGCACAAAGTGTGTTATTGTATGTGTACATAATCAAAGCCTTATTTATATGAAGAACTGTGTTTTCACTAACATAGTGTGTGGACATTTCTTTGTGGGTGCTTGGGGACTACACTGTACTTAAGAACCAGCCTGTTTCACCTCCTGAGAGCTTAAGCCTTCATTGCTCGCCCACGTTTACCAAATAGAGAATCTTGGCTTGGGTGCTGCCTCTACACTGCCATATAGAGAGCAGGAATATGTATACCCCCCTCCAGTATTTACACTGGTGGCAGTGGTGGGATGCTAATGGTTTTAAGGGTCAGTGTGTAACCATGCCACTTACAAAATATCTGCACTTTGTTAAACTGAGGTTTAGTTGTGTACTAGATAACTACATTACACACAATGGAATCTCTTGCAAATGGTAAATTGACTAGGATGAGCTTAGAGGCTCTCCAGAGTGCTTGTGAAGCCAGGGAGTTAGACTTTGAGGATAAGTCTAGGACTGAGCTGATTGCTGCCCTGGTGGACTACCCGACTGATTGTGAAGCTCTTGATGAAGGGGGATGCGACCATTGAGGCCCCTGCCCCTGGTGTTGTTACTGAATCTGTTTGCTGGGAGTGCCACCACTCCTGCTGCCTGTATTTCGGAACCCAGCACTGCTCTTTGGGGGGAAACCCTGAAGATTGAACTTTTAAAATTGGGGCTACAATGGGAACAGTTAACTTTTCAACATAAAAAGTTGGAAACCAAAGCTGAATTGAAGAAAGAGGAGTTGGCGCAACAAGTGATACTCAAGGATAGGGACACTGAGCACCAGAAAATTCAGCTGGAGGGAGCTAGAGTGGAGACTTCAGCTAAACCAGTTGAGTGTCAGGTCCCCTGCAACCAAGATTATGAGAGATTTGGTTGGTGTGTATGTGGAGGGTTCTGATATCCTCCAATGGATTGAAGTGTTTGAGATGGCTTGTGGAGTCCATGATGTTGACAAAAGAGATTGGGCTAAGTGTTTGTTAAGCAGGGTGCCTCTGACTGGTTATTACTGTATTCTGAAATTGAGTGTGGGAATAAAGGGTATGCGTGCATGAAGTCTGTTTTGATTGCCAAGTTTGGCAAGACACCTACCTAATACCTTAAAAGGTTCAGGGAATATAAGAAAAGAGAGAATGTGTCTTGGATTGACTGGGTGAGTGCTGCACATGTGAACATGATGGGGTGGATTGATGGTTACAAATTGAAAACGTTTGTTGAATTGTCCCACCTTTTGGTTTTTGAGCATTTTTCTGAAACCTGTTCACCAGAGCTGTGTCAGTATGTTGCTGACCAGAACATTTTAGATCCCTTTAAGATGGCCAGGCTGGCTGACAAGTGGATCTCCCACCGGGTGTCCCCTAAGGAACCCAGTGGGAAGGACAAGGACAAAGAAAGGGGGGCCTCTCAGAAGTCCTAGGAGTCCTAAAATCAGTCACAGTCGGGTAAACCAAAACCTTCCTCTCATAAGACCCAAAATTCTAGTGAGAATTAGTCCTATATGGGAGTGAGTAAGAGTAGTGGTCCTCCCGCTGCAAAGCAGGCTCCCAGTGGCTCCAGTACCATACCCTGCATTCATGGCACATGTTCGGACTGTGGGGCTCTGGCCACAAGAAGGGTGACCCCAAGTGTAAAGGTAAGGCACTTGGAGTCCAGGCTGTCAGCCTGAACTACCCTTACCCCATGCCTGAGGTGGAGGCCACTGTCCTCCCCTCCTCTACAGGAATCACATTTGGTGCTCCTGTAGCGATTTCCCTAGCCTAGTGTCCATTGGGGCCTGGAACCAGTACACAGAAGTACTGGTGACAATCCCACAGAACACACATAGGTTTTTGAGAAGTGTCCTCCTGAATGGCCTGCCTTCCACTGGTTTGATAGACATTGGGGCAAGCATGACAGTGGTGGCCAGGACCCTGCTCAAGCCAGAGGACTATGTAGGTGCTCCTCTGAGAACTACCAGGTTCTCTGGTGGGCCTCCCATATTATCACCTGTAGCCTTGGTCAACATTATGATTGGAGACAAGACAGCAAAGCTTCCTGTCATGGTTCCAGACAATGTACCTGCTAACATTTTGTTAGGCAATGATCTAGTGGAGTTGGGGTTGATCTCTGATGGTCTTCCCCTGACCGCTGCTGCAGTCACTAGGTCACAGGTACCACCGGGTCTGACTGCCAAGTAACCAAGCCAAAGGGCCGACCCAAGGCAAGAAGAAGGAAGAGTAAGAAGGCCACCTCTGGGAAGGGGGCCCCTTCTCTTCCTGCTGCTTCAGCAGCACCCACTGGGATTCATGCTTCGGACAGGCTGGGTCCAGTGGAAAACCCAGACTCAACTCCTGAGGGAGAAGAGCCAGATGACCCTCCTGCGGGAGAGGTGCTCAACCCAGAGGATCACCCTGACCTTCAATACCTGCTGGCTGAGGGGGGCCCTCTAGGGAAGACTTCTGTAAGGGTCAGAGAGGGTGCCACTCTCTCGAGGGTCCGAGGAAACACCCGTGGCCCATGCACAAGGAGAAGTGCCTAGGTCTTTTTCCGGATTTACTGGGAGGGTGAGCTCCTTTGTAGTGAGCCCACTAAGCCTGAACCTGGTTCCCTCAAGTGTCACGCTCACCTGATTCCCACGAAGGCGCAGGTCTGGCTTCGAGTGCTGATGCTTCTTCAATGGTGAAGCGCAGGACTCTGAAGATGGACAGGTAGAGCCCCTCTACTCTGGCTTCTCCGGCTCGCAGGAATATTCCCCTGTGCGTGAAAAGGGAGTATTACCTTCTGACGGAATAATGCTCAAGCCTTCCACTCCCTTCCAACCGTCCACGATACCCTTCCACGATTCCCCGTGAAGTCTCACCGTAGGGTCTGGAAGGTTGAGTTCTCCATCCTGCTTCTGATGCAGGGGCGCGTTGAAACCCAGTTACTTCACTGGATTGAGGTTTGATGGAAGTTCAAATAAGCTTGACTATTGGGTAAGGCGCTGTAAGAGTTCTGTTGCAAGTTCAAAAGTTCAAGCTTAATAATAATGTTCATTGTCTTATTGCAGCAAGCGCTAACGCTTATGTCTTTTTCCCCTTAGGGGCCGGGGTTCGGAATGCCGGAGATATGGCGTCAACCCGAAGTGAAACGTGCAGTTCCAATAAATGACAGCTAAGTTCTGGATGAGCGTTCGGGTAATGTCTTTGCATTCGCTCATTCAATGTCTTTGTCTTTTTTCCCCATAGGGGCCGGGGTCCGGAATGCCAGGAAGCGGCAGGACCCGAAATGAAATGGGAATGACCCAACAGGTAAGTCTTAGAAGGAAACTGAGCTTTTCCTATTCCCTTCCTTCTCTCACCTTGTGTTCTTGTCTTTCTCTCTCCAGGCTCTGGGAAGTGGCTGCGGATCCGGATGATCGCTGCTGAAGATGGAGGCGCCAGGAAAGGTGAGTGAAATGCAGCGCTGCAGCGATCGAAGCGAAATGCTTTTAAAAATGATGTCTTCCCTTTCAGGATCGTCGGTGTGATGTCTCTGTGATACAGCTTTAGCAGGTAAGGTCTTCTTTCTCTCTCCAATTCTCTCTTATCTCCCTTTGCAGGTGACCCAGGATGCTGACAGGCGTGGCTGGAGTCCAGATGCAGGAGCTGACACGGTGAGCGTCCAGCTGCGAGGAGCAGAACAACGCGAAGCGTGAGTTACTGATCGGGCGTGGTTTAAATAGCTTTGGAAGAAGTTCCAGGTATGTATCCTTCCACCGATCAGGTATGTATCCTTCCCTGACCACACCAAGGAGGAAGTAGTCCCACAGGTAAAGTAGTTCCATTCAGGCCTCAAGAAGGCCTGGATGTAGCAGCATGGTCTGCATCAGGTAAGTGCACATTAAAACACTTGAACACATGTCTAGCTTTATGAGCCTGGCGCCTAAGGCGCCAGGACAGGGGTCTAGCGCCAGGACTGTGTCCAAAGGCCCCCAGCTTGGGCCCGCTGGCACTTCCCTGGGGGGGAATGATGCCTGCCTCTGAGGTTGCTGGGTCGGACCTGGCTCCTTGGAGGTAGGCATCATGACATCAAGAGGTTGGTGGTACCCCAGGTTTACAGGCCCTTCCTACTGCAGTTGGCGCATGATGTGCCATTGGCTGGTCACCTTGGGACCAAGAAGACAAAGCAAAGGCTCTCTGCACATTTCTACCGGCCCCGGAAGTGGAGTCCCGCTACAGGACCTGCCCTACTTGTCAGTTGTCTGGCAAGACTGGAGGCAGTGTCATTGCCCCACTGCAGCAGTTGCCAGTGGTTGGCACACCATATGAGAGGGTGGGCATCAACATTGTCGGTCCCCTTGACCCTCCCACTTCAGGTGGACATCAGTTCATCCTGGTCTTGGTAGATCATGCCACCAGGTACCCTGAGGCTAAACCCCTTTGGACTGTTACTGCCAAGGTGGTTGCCAGGGCGCTCCTGGGCATTTCTTTTTTACCATGGTTTGATTCCCTAAAGAGGTTGTATCTGACAGAGGTTCCAACCTCGTGTTGACTTATATGAAAACGATGTGGAAAGAGTGCGGAGTAACCTACAAGTTCTCCACCTCCTACCATCCCCAGACTAGTGGTCTGGTCGATATATTTAATAAAACTCTCAAGGGCATGCTGGGTGCTTTGGAAGAACCCCTAAGGAGGAAATGGGGATCTCCTCCTGTCATGCCTGCTGTTCGCTTACAGAGAGGTACCTCAAGAGGGTGTTGGTTTCAGCCCCTTTGAGTTGCTCTATTCGGACATCCTGTGAGGGGGGCCCTTGCCTTGATCAGAGAAGGTTTGGAAGCCACCCCTCCATGTCCTGCCAAGCAAGTGGGGGACTATGTGTTAGGCCTCCGGCGGAGGGTGACACAGATAATGGGCCAGGCGACAGTGAACCTTAAGGCAAGGCAGGAATTGAACAAATACTGGCATGACCTTAAAGTATCACAAGTGGATTGGACTCCAGTACAGGAGATCCTTGTGATGGAGCCTACCAAGCCTAGAGCTTTGGCAGGTAGGTAGACTGGACCCTTCCGGATCATCTCCAAGATGGGCAAAGTCAATTATCTGGTTGTCATGGGAGTCCCTGGGGTAGCCCCTCAGGTATTCCACGTGAACAGGCTCAAACCATTCGATAGGCGAGCAGTAGTCTCATCCTCTTGCTAGCTTCATAGCAAGAAGAGGATGAGAGTGAGCCCCTTCCCGATTTGTTGCATAGCAACCCTCAGGATGGCTCAATGAAGGGAGTGCATCTTTCTCCATATCTGACACCAGAGCAGCAGAGGGCCTGCAGGGCCTTGCTCCGGCAATATGCCCCTTTGTTCTCGCTGATACCTGGCCTCAACCCGTGGTGTAGGCACGAAATTGACACTGGTGACAGCGTACCTGTCAAAAGCAGATGTTACAGGATGTCAGACACGGTTAAGAACCACATCCAGGCTGAGGTCGCCAAGATGTTGGATCTGGGTGTTACTGAACCCTCAACCAGTCCCTGGTCCAGTCTTGTGGTCCTTGTCCCGAAGGCAAGTTCCCAGGCAGGTAGCAAGGATTGGTGCTTCTGTGTGGACTACAGAGGGGGTCAATGCTGTCACCAAAACTGACTCACACCCATTGCCCAAAGGCTGATGAGCTCGTGGACACCTTAGGTGCTGCCAAATTTGGGAGCACCTTTGACCTTACCTGACGCTATTGGCAAATAGCTCTGACTGACCATGCCAAGGAAAATACTGCACATTCTGAACACCAGAGGGGCTCTACCAGTTTAGAGTCATGCCTTTTGGGTTGAAGAATGCACCTGCCACCTTCCAGAGATTAGTCAACCATGCACTCAGTGTGCTGGAGGCCTTTTGTGTGGCCTACTTGGACGACATTGCCATCTACAGTTTCACCTGGGAAGAGCATTTGACTCACTTGGATCAGGTGTTGCAGGCCTTGAAAAGTGGTAACCTTAATATCAAGGCCACCAAGTGCCAGATAGCTCAGGGGAACCTCACTTATTTTGGTCATGAGGTAGGAGGGCGTTGAATCCAACCTCTCCCCAGTAAAGTACAGTAAAGTAAGCCTTTTTGGGCCTCACTGGATATTATCGCAACTTCATGGCAGACTATGGAACCATAGTTGCCCCTCTGACAGCTCAGACTTCGCCCAAACAACCGAGGAAGGTTAACTGGACGGAAGTTTGTCCGAAGGCCTTTCCTGGCTTGAAGGAAGGTTTGTATAGAGTGTGTTGTGTGCGCCTGATACAGCAAACCCTTTATTGTTCAGACTGATGCCTGCGACACCGGAATTGGAGCTGTCTTGTCCCAGTTAGATGACAAAGGGAGGGAACATCCAATCATATTCATCAGTAGACAACTCAAGGGTAGAGATCCTAGGTAGGCTACTGTTGAAAAGGAATGTTTCAGTATAGTTTGGAGCCTTAGGCGTTTTAGGCCTTACCTTACATGGTCTACCTTCAAGGTCCAAATAGACCATAAGCCCTTAAAATTGCTTATGCAGATGAAGGGTGAAAACCCGAAACTGCTCAGGTGGTCCATTAGCCTGCAAGGGCTAGACTTCACCATAGAGCATAAACCAGGGAAGAGTCATGATAATGCAGATGGCCTTTCCAGAAGGTATGTTGACCGTGTCAATCTTGTGGGAGATTAGACCATCCTAACTTCAGTCTGGGAGATGGGGGGGCGACTATGATGCTGGAAATGCATTGGAGGAACAGGGCCTCCATGTCCTTGTCCTGTAGTCCTTTTATCATGTGTGTTCTGTGTTATTTTCTGCACAGAAGTCCATGTGAGACTCCTGGCAGTGCAGCTCTTCCTCTTTTTGGTTTGGTGAACCGACCCTTGGGATACCCTTATGGCACCCATGGGTGGGGGTACAACCCTAAACCCCTAGTGTATGTTTCTGGGCACCTATGTGTGGCCCACAGAGCAGGGTACGGGCTGGTGGCAGCTACATGCTGAATTTGAGAGGTGCTCTGAGTATCCTCCATTATGGGATACCCAGGCCCTGCCATTGGAATTAGTTGATTCCTGATAGGAGACAAGATGGCCACTATGGCCTCTTGCTTTTTATTGCCTGTTACCTTGTTTTCCCAAAGTCCTGGCAAGCCCTGACTCGGTCCATTCCCCTGACTGGCTGTTGGGTGGAAGTTCCATATATGGTATTGTGGGTAAGTCCAAGCCAGACTGGCTGGAGCCTTCCCAGTGACTGTATGTTGTAGGTACGCCCTTGGGGTGGGACCTGGGTGAATGGAATTTGTGACCAATATGCACTTCATGTTATGGGTGTCTGGTTTCTGGTATGTGACACGAAGATGAGACAGCCCTGCCAGAAACTGGTATGAATGCAGTGTGGAGTGCTGAATAGCTGGGTACTAGTCCCAATACACATTCCTTGTTGCGAGTGTCTGGAGGGAGGAGAATGGCCTGAATGCACTGTGAGCCTGATTGACTGCCTGCATGAATGCCCTTCAGGATGATTGGTTGCCTGAGTGTGACCCAGCAGAGTGAATGAGAGACCAAACAGTTTATCTAGGGACCTCTCACTGATGGCAATTGTTCAGAAGCTGAAGTCGAAACTTGATGCTTACTTTCAAAGCCGAGCCAGAAGAAGAAGGTGAACCGCTGTTCCCTTCGATGCAATCTGAACGCTGCTGTGCCTTCAAGAAACTGATCCAAGAGAGGACCTGGCTAGGAGACCTCTCCCCGAGCTACAAGAGACCACTGTGCACCAGCTGATCTTTGCCAAAGCTCCCTGGATGTCAGACCCTCGAAAGGCTGCTGACCGGAGAAGGGGACCACCGCGGAATCCGAAGAAAAGCACCTGGACATGCGTCAACCGTCGTCACCCAAGGATCAGAGGACCGCCGTAATCGCTGGAGGCCTGTTGAAGCCTGTTGCCCAGAAGCGGGGACAGCTTGACGCGGTGCCGCTGCCGACCAGAGCTGAAACGCTCCATTGCCTATGAACACTTTGAAACAAGGAGTCCCTTGCTCATCACTGACGACTGCTTTTTCCTGCCGGAGAAAGTCAAGTCCGTCGACGAACCGATGAGAATCCGCTGGTTGTTTTCCCGCCACCCGAAGACCACAAAGACGCTGACAACCAGACGCCCTTGCTGTGCCAAAGTTCTTCAGTGACTCTTTGCGGCAACAAACCTTCGTCGTCGAGGTTGCTCCGCACGCTTAATCTTCGCAGGACTTCCACGACCAATCGTCGACGAGCACTGCCAGGACCGAAGCTGCTGCCTCAACTCCGTTGTTCACCTTTTCTTGGAGGGATCTCAGCGATCCGTGGAACCTGCCTTAAAGGGAGTCACTCAAGAAGGATCTGTCGATGTCCCGACGTCGAACTCTGCTAATCCAGGTACATTGGGGTGGTAGAACTTTTATAGAAGGAAATAAGACTCCTATAAGTAATATATGGCTGGGCTTGTGTTATATATTTATTCTACAGGTTGCCCAGGTGGGGGGATCCTCATACAGAACTGTGCCTAGTGGTAGGGGCCCAGTATTCTGCCAATTGTTTAACCACTTGTTTTCCTCCTTTCACGGTTATTCGCTTTCAGTACCAAGGGAGCAAAGGATCGTAATTGTCTCTAGGAGCCTTCGGAGAAGGACCAGGGGGGCAGAAACACAATGTACATGGTGCTGAAGAAGTTTTTGGTGCTCAACAGCGTCAAAGCGGTTCCAGGGCACCCTGCAGCCCTTAAAACATAGTTGTTTTTTTATTTTATTTTTTATTTTATTGGTTATATACACTTTAAAATACCACCTTACAACTGTGGCTTAAATTCACGCAATAAATCTTCAATGATATAACTGTCATATCCCAACCCAAAGTCCCCCCTCCCTTCCCGGCCTACATCACCCTTCTCTTCCATGCTATTTCCCTTACATCCCTCTACACGCTACCTTGTCATTCATGTAGCTGCCTGTTCCAGTTCGTGTGTACACTGTTCCGAGACTGCCAGATCTGCCACTAATTGCCTCCGCTACTCCTGTTCAGGATTCCTCCCCCCGCTTCCTGCCATACCACCGATTCTGCATTGGCCCATTTCAGCAGGGCCCTCCACCATACATCTGCTACTGGTCTTGTTCGTGCTTTCCATCCCATCACTATTCTGCGTTTCGCTAATATGTATGCTAAATCCTTGAGTTTGCTCACCTGTTTGGATCTTTTAGGTCTTGGGAAACTTCCTAACAGGCAAGCCTTAGGGGATCCCACTTCCAGGGTAATCTCTGCTTTTGCCAGTGTTTGGGCTATTTCCTGCCAGACTTTACTAATCTCTGCACATGCCCAGAACAGATGTACTAGGTCTGCGTTGACCTCCCCACACTTCGGACATGCCTGTACATTACCACGATTAAACCTGGCTACTTTGTACGGGGTCAAATATGCTCTGTAGGTAATGTATGTTGTATCTGTTGTAATCTCGCATTTCTCGATGCCTTTTTTTGGTACCCTAACACTCTGTTCCACATCTCATCTGGCGTTCCCCCAAATCCGCCTCCCACTCTGCCCCATATCTTCCCCGACCCTAGACATCAGCAACTCTTATATGCACGAGACTTCATGTCCTCCTTTGGAAACATTGTGAAATGTCTCTACAGCTTCCTCTGGCTGTAGGGGCGCTTCACTCTCTGGCCATCTCCATCTAAGGAATCGGGAATGCGTGATGTATTGACCTCTGTGCACTCCCACTTCCCCCGACAGCTCCTCAAATACCCTGGGCCTCCCCTCTACCAGTATGTCCCCCACCGTTGCTACTCCCATGGGTTCCCACCACCTCCTCACAATCAGCCTGACGTGTTAATCTGTCCCTTCTAGTACCTGTGGGGCATACAGAGTTGTGTTGCCCACCTCTCGGCATGCTCTGTGCCACATCTTGCACCCCAGGCACAACAGTAGGCTCTCACTGGTCACGCTTGAATCGGGTAACCATATCATTTCATTCTGGAAGAACGGGGCGCATTCTGCACGTAGCAACTTTGACTATGGTTTCTGTTCTGTTTATACCTCCTTGTTCGAATGGGTTCTGCAATTTCTGTAGTGCCACCCTACACCTCGTGTTATGCCATATGAAGCTTGCGCACACTCCATGTAATTTCATAAAACACTTTGTAGGTATCACAAACGGGACATTTTCAAAATAATGTAGGAGTCTTGGCAGCACCACCATTTTCAGCAGGGCTGCGCGCCCATCATGGATAGTGGTAGTCTAGACCAGAATGTCATGCTGTTCTCAATCTTATTTACTGCATTCTCTGTGTTATGTATATGTTCTAGCTTGGGGTCATGGTATGTGCCGACCCCCAAATATCGGAACGTCGTTACTTCCCACTTAATCGGTAGTACCGGCAGCTCGTGTATCAGCTTCCGCACATACCCTCCCAGGGGGTACAGGCTTGACTTTTGGGGGTTTATGGTTATGCCCGACAGTGCTGCGTATCATTCCATCACGTCTAAGACATATTGTAAGTTCTCTTCTGGGCACTGTAGGTATAGAAGCATATCGTCCGCATAAAGTGAGACCAAGTGCCTCCCTCCTGGTGTGCCTATCCCCACCTCTCCATATTCCTGCCTTAAATAGACGGCTAGTGGTTCCAGTGCTAAAAATGAAGAGCATCAGTGACCATGGGTAGCCCTGTCTCGTGCCCTTGCTTAACCACCATTGCTCTGATACCGTAGCTCCCGTTTTGACTCTTGCTATTGGTTCGTTGTATAGCAGACTCACCCATGCAACATATATCGACCCAATCCCAAATTCTTTCAGGACCACCAGAAGCTACGGCCATCTGACCGAGATCGATTATATGGAGTAATCTCCGTAAATTATTAGTGATGTTCCTGTGTGGGACGTATCCTGTCTGATCTGGGTGTATGAGTCTTCCAATGGCCGCTTTAAGTCTTTTGACCATGACCGCTGTGAGAATCCTCCCGTCCTGATTCAATAACGACAAGGGCCTGTATGGAGCCGCACTCCATATCTGGCTGATTTGGTTTAAGCAGTGGGATAATTATCGACTCCAGCAGGGACGCTGGCAATTTACCAGTTTCCAGTGCTTCGTTCAGCATGGCTAATAACGGTGGAAATATATCAGCCCTTTATTCTTTATAGAATTCCCCAGGGAGCCCATCTGCCCCTGGGGCTTTACTGGTTGGTATCTCTTTTATCACACTTTACCTAGGTACATGTGACTATGCATTTTGTGTGCTAAGCAGATGGACTGTGTGTGGAATGGCCTCACAGTCCTCAGAGATTGGTCTCCCATCATTCTTTTTCATTGTTAAAAAATCCAAAAAGCCCAAGTGAGTGCACTCTCCCCATGTGGATGGTCGAATTCCTCACAGGTCTAAATACAGGGAGTTATAATACTCGAGCGAGGATGTGACCAATGCAGAGGTAATGGAGGCAAGGAGATGAGCTGGAATGAAAGCAGTGGCCCTTCGCAAAAGCATAAGCTGGAAATAGCCCTGTTGACAGAGCTTACCTGCGGCTCCATGGACAAGGTTGATGTGAGTTTAAACCCCAGGTCCTTTACCGTGGAGAATGGCTGAGGAAAAGGGCCCATGGAGGCAGGCAAGAAAGCAGGGATCCAGAGAGAAGCAGCTGCCGGGGAGCCCAACACTAAGACCTCGGTCTTGTCACCGTTCAGTTTAAGCCAATTATCAAGCATCCACTCCCCCATGGCCTCCATACAGACACGAAATCTGGCGGCTGACTCCTGGCTGGAAAGATCCAGACGAAACACGATTTAAGTGTCTTCAGCATATGAATAGCAGAGGAAGCCGTGGGAGACTATCAGCTTGGTTAGAGGCTGAACTTGTCAGAGACTAGGACACACTCAGTCCCACGACCTGGATGGAAACCAGACTTTGAAGGGTGAAAAAAAGAAGATTCTTCAAGAAAGGTAGTGAGTAAAGGACAGACCAAAGATCAAGAAGTTTCATAAGAAAAAGGAAGGAGAGAAATAGGCAGAAAGTTGGAAGGGGCCAGTGGATCCAGTGAAGGCTTTGTTAGGAGCGGGATAACTGTGGCCAACTTCAGAGGAGCCGGGATCAATCCAGTTGAAAGAGATGTGTTAACTGCTTCCAACAGCAGATGTACAAGATGGGGAAGGATGTCCTTAATAAGATGGAGGGGGATAGGGTCAAGAGGGGAGGAGTACCTAAGATTAATAACTGCTGTGGTGACATCTGAAGCAGAAAAAGTAGGGAACACATACCAAGATGCAGTAGAAGAAGGTTCAGAGTATTCAGACATAGAGCCTCAAAACATTGGGCCTCATTACAACTCAGGCGTTAAGGGTTAATGCCGTTGTTAACCCTTAACGCCTGATTCCAATTTTAACGGCTGCTTTTAGCAGGTGTTAAAATCCATGGCGCTAAACCGCCTTGGTGCTAATTACGGCACCGTAATTTACGGTGCCGTAATTAGTGCCTTCCCCACTCCCATTATGCCCTATGGGGCAAAAATGGGAATGGGGAAGGGTAAATGGGAAATGGGGATTTACCGCCCCATTCACCTTGGAATGGGGCGGTAAATCCGCCATCCACCATGGTGTAAACTTAGTTTACACCATGGTGGTAAAGTTGGTGTACTTATCGCCTGGGTCGTAATGATCCCAATTGTATTATAAAAATAGTAGTCAAAGGGCACAGATTAGAACAAGTCACCTTTTATACGACTACCTAGGTATTTGATTCACTGAACATGGTCATTGGTCTGCTCAAGTATCAAAGGCATATGCTGTGCTAGACAAAAATAGTGATGCCACAAGGAAGTTTGCAGTCTGTCATGGAGGGGCGCAGGAGCATTAGTACACCAGCCATAGAAGTGTACAAGTTGCAAGCTATATCTTCAGACCTCTATGGAGCTGAGCTATGGGAATGTGAAAATACTCAGACGTTATCCGTTGTAGAAAATATGTTTCTAAAATCTTTGCTCCTGCTCCCTGCTCCCTGGAGCTCTAATGCACTGATTCACATGTATTGTGATTTGATGCCAATATTGGACCTAGTTATGATAATTTCTTCTGTTATTTCAGCGCTCTGAGACCTATGGGTGTGTAGCGCTATATAAGAAATACATTATTATTAAACCCTGATATATTGGTTTAGGATTTGGCGTACACCGGGGCTTTTGAAGTACAGGGAAGCTTTAATGCATTAGATGGAGGCCGAACGTTACCTTGGTTTATGCATGTTAAGAGGCAGATAAATGCTCTAAATCTGGGAGATTTCTGGCATAATCTGATAGAGATTAATAGTAAGAGTAAAGGTGCATTGAAGAAAGCAGCCTTTCACCAATCAAGAATGTGCATGGAGAACATCTGCCTTCAATTGAATACAGGAATAGAATATATACGAAATAAACCAGAGTTTGGGTTTGAGGAGAACCCTGACATATTATCACCACTTTATGCAAGGTCACTCTATATTCAATTCAGGTTGAACACGCTGGGGATGGCTAGGTTTACAAGGAACTGGCAAGGTTTTAATTTTGTTAATTGCTCTTTATGTGGCAAGGGCGACAAGACTATTTTGCACTGTGTTGTTCTGTGAAGGCTACAAAGAGTTCAGAGGCACTTACCTGCGGCCATTTTTTAGATTCTCAGGTATTAGGAGCACAGTTAAAGCACTGAGTTATTCATTTTTTTAACTTTCTTTATTGCATTTTTATTATACTGAGCAACATAACATACAACTATGTGTCACCAGTGTGACCAAAACCATTCCCGAAGGTCCTCCCCGCCACCCTCACCCTTCCCCTTATGGATCTTTTAGGCACAAAGTACGCATATAATGGCAGGTACTCATAATAGCGTCACGCACTGCGGATTGGTGCTGATTTTCGGACATTTCGGCTTTGTATGTGTCTCTTCATTGATTGCGTTGTTCCCGGGGATACAATACATTATAGCTGCATGGACGCATTTGTTGTGGGATCCGCTGTTTCATGATCTGATGTGGGTTCAAGCCCGTCTGCTCGCTCATTCGGTTTCCAGTCCAGATAATATTGTCTGAAAGGGGCCAGTAGTCTATGGGTCTGTTGTTGAGAGGTAGAGTTTGTGAGTACCTAGATTCACGGTGTTCGCACTGATTCATGCATTACATCCATCTGCTAAACGTTGGGGCGGCCCTTTCCCCCCACATGCTAGCAATAAGGTATCTTGCTGTCACTGAGGCCATACCCAGGAGTTTTCTTTCCCCACGTGGGCCCTCACCCATCAAGGCCAGGAGCCATAGAGTTGGTGAGTAGTCCCATGCAGTGAGCAGCATTTCCGACATAGCACCTCCTATCCCTTCCCAAAGGGGTCGTACACATGGAAGACATCTGCGGCCTTCATGTTGCACCTCTTACAGTTAGAAGACCTCTCTGGGTAGATTCTATGTAGCTTGGCAGGGGAAATATATAGTTGGTGTAAGAATTTATACTGTATAAGCCTGAATCGGTTGTTCAAGGACAGGCTGCAAGTCTGTTGCCCAATATGCTTCCATTGTTGTTCATTCACAGCTTCCCCCAAATTGGCTTCTCATTTGGTTCTGTAGCCTTGTGTTGTAGTAGCCCTCGCTCCATGGACCATTTTATACAATGTTGACACCAGTTTCTGGGATGACAGTGGGTTTAGTACGTATTGTAAGATAGTTTGGGCAGGAGGAACCTTGGGGAAGTCCGGCCACCTCAACCAAAGCACTTCTCTGCCCGTCATGTACCAGATCGCCCAATGACTGGATGCCTTATCTCTGAAAAAGGATTATAAAGGATCTCTCGCATGTTAGTGGTATCCCATGTATATTGTATAAAGGGAGGCTTGGTGAGTATGTGGATGAAGCGCCAGTCAGGTGCACAATTCGACCCCAGGCTTTACATGTCACAGCCATGGGTTGTACTTCTCTCCTCAGGATCTGGGGTTGTGTACCCCATAGCATTCCTCTGATATCATGTGGATATGCAGCCTCTCTGGCTATCCTAGAGTGAGGGAAGTCCGGGGTTGATTGTTGCCATCCCGCTATATATTGTATTTGGGCGGTCAGGTAATACACGTATAGATCAGGGTACTCCAAGCCCCCCAGTTCATACGGTAGGGTGAGGATATCATAGGGTACTGTTGCATGTTTGCCTGCCCATGCCAGTCTGACCATCAGGCTTCTAACCCGGGTCCAAATATTTCTCGGGGGCCATACAGGGACATTATTAAATACATATAATAGCTTGGGTAACAGGACCATTTTCGCCAGGGTGATCCGAGCCGCCTGGGACATGGGTAGGCGTATCCAGGATTCTACTTTTAATTCCAGGGCCTCTAGAGCTTTTACATAATTATATGTGTAAAGGTCACCCACATTAGTTGTCACCATCACACCCAGGTAGCACATCGCAGAGGGGCACCAATGGAATTCCGAGCCAATATCCGTCTGACGCACCACCGGGGTCAGGGGCAGTATTTCGGACTTGGTCCAATTAATTTTGAGGCCAGAAAGTACGCCAAATGTGATCACTTCCCGCATCAGAGGGGGGAGATTCTCTTTGGGGTGTTTGTCATATAATAAGATATCATCTGCATATAACGATATGATTTTGAGGTGTGACTGAAGTCGTATCCCAAGATGTGCGTGCAGGACTCTCATGTGGCATGCTAAGGGCTCCATCACCAGGGCGAATAGTATTGGGGAAAAAGGGCAGCCCTGCCTTGTGCTCCTGGATGAATATATGAGATCAGATGTCATCCCAGCCGTGTATAACAGCTTAACCCATTGCATGAACAGTAGCCCAATGCCGGTGCGTCTGAGTACCTCGAATAGAAATTACCATTCTATCGAGTCAAACGCTTTCTCAGCGTCTAGTGCTGCGATAGCTATAGGGATATCAGGATCAACATTTTGCATTAGACTGACAAATCTCCTCAGGTTGTGTTGAGTAGATCGGCCTGGCACAAACCCTGCTTGGTCCGCGAGGACCAGCGCAAGGATATGTGGAAGTAATCTAGCCATTAGAATTTTTGAGATGATCTTATTATCAATGTTAATCGGGGACATGGGTCAATATGAGGAACACTGCTGGGGGAATTTATCAGGTTTAAGTAGAACAGTAATCAATGCTTTTCTAGTAGATTCAGGGAGGATACCTTTCAACAAGGTATCATCATACATGTTTTTCAAGTTGAGGAGCAGTATGTCTACGTATGCCCTATAAAATTCTGCAGTAAAACCGTCATTGCCTGGGGCTTTACCACTCAGGAAGGATATAATAGCTTTCCGGATTTCCTCTTCTGTGATCAGATTATTTAGTTCGCCCCCTATTTCAGGGTCTAACCAGCCAACCACTTTGTCTAGGTATTGCAACATGCTGTCATGCTCTGACCTGGTTTGGAAGGTGTAAAGTTGCTCATAGTAAACCCTGAAAGTGTTGTTAATAGATTGCAGGTCTTTAACGAGGGCACTGTGTTGCTTCTCGATAGCCATGATGGGGTTTAACTGTCATTCCTGTTTTATGGCCCGAGCTAGCGTTCTGCTGGGGCGGTCCCCTTCACCATATTTCACCACCGCTATAGGGTCGCCCATGAATCTCTCCGTCCTATTTGCAATTGATAGCATTTCTTCTCTTAGTTCTTTGAGGGACCTCTGTATTTCGTCAGTGTCCCGCTCCCCCTGTTGTACCTCGGGGGCCTTAACCTTTTCCTCCAGTTTCTTCATGGAGCCTCTTAATGCTTTAAGTACCCCATCCTCCCTAGAAATACAGGAGCCTCTCACATAGGCCTTAAAAGCCTCCCATATCACCCCAGAGTCTGGGCCAGAATTTATATCCGCTGAGAAATATGTCTGGATATCTTGGGCAATCTCTGCATGGAATGCCATGTCTTCCAGTGCAGTGGCTCTAAACCTCCAACGTACTTGTCTAGGGGGGCCAAGTGGGCCGGACAAGCGAACAGGGACGGGGGTGTGGTCCGAAAGGGTAGGTGCCGATATAATGGACTCTGGTACGCTTCTCGCCAGGACAGAGGTGGCCATAATGTAGTCTATCCCAGACGAGCTGCTGTGGGCATCTGAGAAGTATGTCTTCCCTCTCATCTGCGTGAGATTCCCGCCACACGTCGTGGAGGTCATACTGATTTGCTATAACTGGCCATGCTATTGCGGCTCGTGGTAGGGACAGTTGTGCAGTGGAGGCTCTGTCTAGTTCCAGAGTGAGGGCCATGTTGAAGTCGCCTACCCATGTGATGTGGTATCGCGGGAACATATGAATGTGTTTTGCGCATTTGTGAAAGAATTATGGTGTATCCGTATTTGGCGCATATATATGTATCAGCAAATGTTTTTGCCAGAGGATTTCCCCAGCTAGTACTACACACCTCCCCTCCTCGTCGCTTATTTGCTCATGAAGTCTGAAGTTCAGTAAGTTGTGGATATACGTTGCGACTCCCCAGGCGTGAGTGGAGTATGAGGAGCCATATCTGTGTATGCCCTAGCCAGGCATACGGGGGATGGGCGCATCCCAGGCCAGGTGTATCTCTTGTAAGCATAAGATATTGATGGCATGGCTCTTACTATAATTACTGATCAACCTAATATTTTTCCCGTTAGTTTGCCCCCTGACATTCCATGACATTATAGACAGAACTGTGACTTGACTTTCCGCCATGTCTAGTACTGTCTTTGCAGTTTTCATGCCTTGAGTGCTTCCGCCGTATTGAGTAGTACAGCGCTGGATTTGCTACTTTATCATACAGTGTACCATGTAATTGAACCACAAACATTAAGGATGTGGAGCGGTATCTATTGGGTGTGCCATGTGTAGTGCCATACAAGTATCTTTGGGGACTTGCCCATACCCCTGCTACTCCCCACCCACGCCAGAAACAACAACCTACCGGCTCCCTTCCCACCCCCACTTGAAACCCCCTCAACAACAACATATTCAAACCAAACCGCAGTATATGCGGGGACGCGGCGATGCGGGCGGCCCGTACTCCCCATACAGCGATGGGTACTTTCAGTCTAGCCATGACCACCGAACATAGTCTGCCAAGACCTAATATGAGGCCTTGCTGTAGACAACATTGTTGCATACGTCATAAAGGATACAGTAACATGGTCAAGGTGAGCACTTTGGGGATCCACCCGGATCCGGTAAGTTCAATGCAACGTGTTCTGCAGCCTCCGGAGTGGTGAAGAACAGTGTTGAGAGGGGGCGTGGCTTGGAGCCACCGCATGTGGCATGGCTGCCTAGAAGCTCCTGGCTGACTCTAGACAACGAGTGCAATTATTCCGGTTCTTCGCTCCGTTACGTTATAAAAACTATATGACTGGAATGAGGAAGGAAAGGAGCTGAAATTGCCTGGGGGCCGACTCTGTTATCACCAGTATTTACAGAGTACATCCGAATACAAGCTATCGGCTCCGGCGCGAAAGCATAGAAAATGGCGGCCACGAGTTTCTGGAGTTCCACTGAGGCCATACGGAGGGGGAGCCACCGCATGTAAGCAGCCTTCTGGGCCTGGCGTGGACGCAGCGTGGGAACGGAGCAACCTGACCTCAGAAGCAGTGGCAGTGGACTCTCCAAGCGTCTCCCTCTGATACCGCAGAACCGAGGCCCAGGGGTGGGTGCTTCCAGATTTTCTTGGCTGGGTCCAACATCCCCTGCTGTGGAGCCGCAGCACCTGGCACCAGGCAGCTTTCCATCGGCTGCCCGCCCGGCATGCCTCTGGGGGCCTCAGAGAGCTGCGTGGCTCCTACCGGGAGGACTCCGGGGCTACTCAAGTAAGCAACTTCGCCCCAGCTACCCGACAGCTTCAACACGACTCCCGCACCATCAAGGTGGACCCCCCGCTGATCTGACCGCCTGCCGATGTCCCAGGTGGATCGTGTCGTTTGCCCCCCCAACCCTTGGGGTGTCCGGCTGTGGGAGCGCCTGTTTGGCCCAGTGTGGGCGTGGGTCTGCAGTGCCCCACTCTGAATTTCAGCACTATTTCTGGAGGATACCTGATCCAGCTGAACGTGAAATCTGGGCTGTGATTTTCTGCCTTCTGCAGAGAGTGCGATCTCCCTGCTGGCATCCCTCGCCCCAGAGACACCGTGATTGGGGGCCTGGAACCCTGGCTGGACTCTGCCTCCCTGCTGCGCCCTAGTAATGTTCTGGAGGCGGGCTCTCTCCCGCGGCACCCTCTGTGAGCCTCAGCGGCCGGTGGGTCCTCCGTCAAACTGGCCCCAGGACCTCTTCTGCGACCATCGTCCCCTCGTGGGTTCATCTCTGTCCTGCTGTGGAGCCTGCAGCGCCTCTGACATCTGGGTGCATGGCCCCTGCTGCTGGTCTGCCCGCCTGGGTCCTGCTGGTCCGTCATGTTTGTGCTGGAGCAGGGGGCTCCAGGTGTATTGGTCCTTCCGCTCACCTTACCTCAGCAGTCCCTCCGAGGGGTGGACCCGCACTGCTCCCTCATGCCTATGCTGTGGGCTCCCGGGTTGTGGACTCTGCAACACGTTGGCCCTGATCTGCAGGGCCGCTCCTCCCGCTGCTGCACTGCGGGCACTCCACCGCTAGTTCCGGGGGCGACGGATCATGAGGCACTCTCTAGGGGCCCCTCCAACTTTGCGTGCTCTGGGGCACCCCGGCTCATCTTGTCTGGTCTTTGTGGGTGCGCCAGCAGTCTCCTCTGAGCTCTCCCAGCTCACAGACATTACTTCAGGACCCTCATGCTGGCCAGCCCTTCACTACCACAGGGTTGTTCTCGACAGAGTTCCTGCACCATCACCTGCTCCTTGCACTGCCTGAACTCACCCCTGGGTGCTCCCAGCACCCTGCTCTACCCTTCACCACCAAAGTGTCTCAGAGTAAGTTGATCTCCCCCCTGCGTTTCTCGCTCTCTTCCCGAGTGGGTGGCCGTGTTAGCTGGGGCTCTCCCCCTCTGAAATCCCTCCATATTACAACTAGAGGCACTACCCAGCAGTAACCCTCGACCATCGGTACTTGGGCTCTCCGGGGAGGCACGACCAGGCGTGGGGCAGCCGGAGACTGCCGCTCCGGGCTCTCTCCGGAAGGGTTGGCCCCGCTGTGATGCTGAAAATGCATCGGAGGGACAGGGCCTCCGTATCCTTGTCCTTTATGGCTTTTTATCGTGTGTTCTGTCGTGTTTTCCGTGCAGGAGTTCATGTAGGACTCCTGGCGGTGCAGCTCTTTCTTTTGGTTTGGTGAATGGACCCGTGGGATACCCTTATGGCACCCATGGGTGGGGGTACAACCCTGTGCCCCTAGTGTATGTTTTTGGGCACCTGTGGGTGGCCCGCAGAGCAGGGTATGGGCTGGTGGCAGCTCCATGCTGAAATTGACAGGTGCACGGTGTATCCTCCATTTTGGGATACCCCGGCCCTGCCATTGGGATCAGTTGATTCCTGATGGAAAACAAGATGGCCCCTGTGGCCTCTTGCTTTCTATTACCCATTACCTTGTTTTCCCAAAGTCCTGGGAAGCCCTGACTCTGTCCCTTCCCCCTGACTGGCTGTTGGGTGGAAATGCCATATATGGTATTGTTGTGAAGGCCCGGCCAGACTAGCAGGAGCCTTCCCGGTGATGTATGTTGTGGGTACCTCCTGTGGGTGGGACCTGGGTGAATAGAGTGTGTGACGAATATGCATTCTATGTTGTGGGTGTCTAGTATCTGGTGGTTGACACAATGACTGAGACAACCCTGCCCGAAACCGGTATGAATGCAGCTTGGAGTGTTGAATGGCTCGATACGTGTCCCAATACACATAACTTGTTGTGAGTGTCTGGAGAGAAGTGAATGGCCTGAATACCTTGTGTGCCTGATTGGCTGCCTGCCTGCATGAATGTTCGTAGTCGTGATTGGATGCTTGAGTGTGACCCAGCGGAATGAATGGGAGATCAACAATATATCTGGGGACCTCTCACTGCTAGGAATGGTGTTCAGAAGCTATAGTCCACAACATGAGTAACTGGAGTAACTGACGCTTGACCTTGAAGCCCTGCTGGACGAGAGAATTGCTGTTGCTCTCCTTCACAATCTGAAAGCTGCTGTGCCTCCAAGGACTGACCCAGAGAGGACCTGGTAAGGCGCCCTCTTCCCGAGCTACAAGGGACCATCGTGCACAGCTGATCTTTGCCAAAGCTCCCTGGTAGACAGACCTTCGACAGGCTGCCGACCCGATACAGGGACTGCTGCGGAACTCCAAGGAGAAGCACTCGGACTGTTGTCCGCCACTGTCGACGACCGCCGTCGCCGACCGGAGCCGCCGTGCTCCAGTTTGCCTAAGAACTTCAATTGATCATCGGACGCTCTCGCCTGCATCGTCATCCGCTTGTCTCCCGCTGGAGAAGGCCAGACCGTCGACGCGCCGAGGAGCATCCACCGGTGGGTTTCCCGCCACCTAAGGACCACAGAGACGCCGACGACTTGACGCCCTTGCTGGGCCACACTTCTTCATCACCTCTTTGCGGTCCAGAACTATCGTCACCGAGGTGCCGCGCACGCCTCTTCCTTGCAGGACGCCAACGCTTTGTCGTCGACGAGCACCGCTAGGACGAAGCTGCCACTTCACGGCCGTAGTCCAATCTGTTCACCGTCGGACGTTCAACGACCCGAGACTCCCGCCTTAAAGGGAGGGCACTCAAGAAGGGCCGTCGATTCCCCGACACCGAACGTTGAGGTCCTCAACACCTCTCGACGATCCGTGGCTCCTGCCTGAAAGGGAGTCACTCAAGAAGGATCGGTCGATGCATCGTCGGAGAACTCTACTCCACCAGGTACATTGGGGGGGTAAAACCTTAGTAGGAGGAAGTAAGACTATTGAACATTATATGGACTGGGCTTGTGCTATATATCTTTATTTACAGGTTGCCCAGGTGGGGGGGATCTCCACACAGAACTGTGCCTCGTGGTAGGGGTCAGTATTCTGCCTACTGTTTCAGCCATCTTGCGTTCCTTTCTATCTCTATTGCTGGTTTCCTCGTTATTAATCTGTGTGACATTTTAGCCGTACAGTTGATGCATGTTAATGAGATTTGATAACCATTAGTGGTACCACTTTAGAATTGTATATATTTATCATTATTGAATTCCGAGAACAAAGTGCGTTATTGTGATTGTGTACATACCTTTGAATATTAATTATATAAAGACTGTGTTTTCAGTAATACAGTGTGTGGACATTCCTTTGTGGGGGTTCGGGGACTACACTGTACTTAAGAACCAGCCTGCATCACCTCCTGAGAAGCTAAGCCTTGATTGCTCGACCACGTACCAATAATAGAGACTCTTGGCTGGGGTCCTCTGCGCCTCTCCTCTACCATATAGAGAGCGGAAGTACAGACACCCCCTACCAGTCTTTACACCCGCTCCCCATGGATCTGGGAGGAGCATCGGGGGAGTCTGGGTCCCCAGAGGAGGGAATCGAGAGGGCTTTCCAATGATCTCCCTTTTGTCTCCCACCACCTCACAAGCATCCTGCTGCTATGGCAAAAAGCAACAGGACCACTAAACAAACGGACATTGCCATGCTGCTTGGGAACAACACCCTGGACAGACCTCGAAAGGCGGACCCTCCGGTATAGCAATCGGGGGGTCCCAACCCTGCCCAGGAGACCCCAGAATCTGAGAACTTAGCCACGAAAACGGATGGGGGGACCTACTCGCAGCCCTAACTAAAGAAATTAAAAAACGGACTGAGAATGTAACAAAGAAGATCGACTCAACCGACAAGCGAGTAGAAGCTATGGAGAATCGGATGGCGGAGGTGGAGAACGCCTTATGTGAGCAATCTTATGAATGGGAGAAAGGTCAGGAGAGACTGCTGGCCCTAAAGGCGCGCTTTGAGGCACTTGAGACAAAGCAAGAGGACGCAGAGAACAGGTTATTATGGAGAATTCTCTTATAAGGCTAATTTCCCAAACCTAGTGATTCCCCCAGCAGCTTTGCTGGATTTTTGGGGTTTGTTTGACACTCTTTCCCTCCCACTCTTAGGCATGATTTGAGGTATATCCTTGACTTTTTGTATGCATATGGGCTATGGGGTCTTTTACTCCATAGGGTATCATCTGTTTTTGTGTGTGTGTTACACAGCACCCTCAGTGCAGTAACACAGGGGTGTCATAGTGACCCCCTAACATAGACTCCATACCCTGGGGCTGACTTCTGTCTCCCAGGGCATGTAAAGTCACCATTGACTTTACTAGTCCAAAATTGTGAACAGAACCAGTGCAAACCATCATATTGTGGAAGTACTAGAAGGGGTTAATTCGATTGCCCCTGGGTCTGTTTCCAAGGGGGCACTGTCCAGGCCCCCTTGTCGAGTTTCTGGCTGGAGGCAGTGGATACCACGCAAAATATTCCCCCAGAATATTTCCTATGGGATTTTCCCATTGATTTTAAACGCACCACTTTTTGGTGCAATGTTAAAGATACCGCCGGTTTATTTATTTAATATTAAATCCCCGGTTGGGTCTTTTTGCAAGAACTCTTTTTTTAAAATGGCGTTCGTGTCCGTCTCTGTAACTCCAACCAAGGTCGGGCCCTTTGTTCCACTTTTTGGCAGGTTTCTCCATAGAAGCCCTCCAACTGGTGCCACTCTGTCTGGGTTCCACAGGATGTGTGGGTGGGGGAATTGCACCCTGGTCTGCATTGCCTTAGCAAACCACGTCACACTCTGTTCTGGTAGGGCCAGTGGTGAGCCGCCCGGCTCACCACTTAGCATGTTTGAGTGACAGCTAGGCTGAGTGAATGGGGGTTTTCTGCATAAAAGCAGGGCTTTGGGGACTGGAACTTCAGAAGTCGCCACAGGACCTAAGAAATCCAAAGAGGGGAGAAGCTGAGCCATCTGCAACGACAACACCACCGGTGGAGCCCTGCTGCAACGACCTCAACACTTTCCCGACGACAAGAGAAGATCTTCTGCCGAAAGAGTCTTCTTCCTCTGAGCTGGTGGGATCAACCAGTTCGCCATTTCGCCTTCCAGGACGTCTCTTGGTCGAATCGCCAGTGCCTAGCACCCCGGCGGCCGGATAGCCAAGCTGCACCACTGTGACCGCGAATACCAGGAACGCACCTTTTCACTGACGAACTCTGCAGCTGGTTTCTTCCCTGGGCACTGCAACGACTCCAAGTTTCCTCCTCGACAAGATCCTCTCTTCCCCTGGTCGAAACCATGAACTGCCCCGCTGCCAGGAACTGCCGCCACCGCTGGAGCTTCCTCAACTTTAAAGGTACTGTGTTCCACCTGGCCTCCCTTTCTTCGGTTTGCCCAAGGTGACCCTTAAATCCTTGGCTTTCCAACTGGGTTGGCCCCCAGACCTTCTAACTTTGTCTTTTGAACCACCCCAACCTCTTTTGAACATTTCTACAAAGACTTGAATGCATTGCTAAACCATGTGATCTTGGGCACATTTCGCCTTGCTCCATTCAAAGTGGGCCTGGCCTATGAACTTTGGCTCTACAATATACCCTGCCTTCAGTAACTTGATTTTGTCTCTTAAAAGTGTTGGGAACAGTTTTATTTGTATGACCTGCCTTTTTCGCTCCATTTAACCTAATTATTGGAGTGCCATCTGAGTTACGCGCTCACCTCTGTTTTGACAAAAAGTGGTATTTTGACTTAGACTTGTCTAGTAATTGCTAAGGGAGGTGTAAATACTTTTCTGATTGTGTTGGAACTTGCTTTTGATTAATAGTGCTAGTGTATTTCCTAAAGTGTGTGTTAAATAATTATATACTTTTGATACAAAGCTCTGGTCAGTGTTTGCTTGTTCTACTGTGTTTTTAGCCCAATTGTGTATCCTCTGTATATTGCCTGACTCTTCTTGAGAGAAGTCTGGCTGCTAAGCCACAGCTACCAGGTAAATCTGGGTGGTACAGACTGCTACCAATTGAGTGTACTGCTTACTCCTGTAGTCTTAATCGTTTTGCAGTGGTCCCCAAGGGAACTGCACAGGATTCTGCCTAACACAGGTCGAGAAGGAATAACATCCGCCTCAGAGGAATTCAAGGTTCCATCCCCGACACAGACCTGGAGGGTAATGTTCAAGATTTGTTTAGGTTCAAAATCACGCTCCCCAATGACTCCCCGTTGGAGTTAGACCGGGTCCATAGAACCACCCCGAGACAGTCCACCTCAGCTCCTCCAGAGGTCCTTGCCAGGGTTCATTTCTTTAAGCTAAAGGAAGAAATTATGCGTGAAGCACGATCAATGCACTTGTGTGTGCTGTCAAGTTCCCTTATTTATCCTGCCAGATGACATCACTACAGTATATGGTAGGGGCAGACTTACTAGCCACACCCATAATGCTAGGATTGGGCAAGAGCATAGTCTCCTCCTAGCTCTTTGCTGATTGGATCACAGGAAAAGGATGTCATGTTTATCGGGTGACTTTTACAATGTCTAGAAACCTCCCCTAGCTACTGGAACCAAAATCTATTTTTGCCACAAATACATATTTATGCAATTGTAACCTCTGAGAAAATCAGATACACAGGTTACATATTCTGTGCGTCATATTTCAATCCAAATCCCAAGTCTGTGAGACCTGGTTTTGCCTTTCTAGTCAGTGGAGTTGAGCAGGTTGATATAGTTTTTTCTAAAGTGTAAGTATGGTTTGTCTACTCTGAGCTTGTGTGGCAAGGAATTCCAGAGTTTAACAACCTACACAGGGAAGCTATTAATGCCATTCTTGGTAAGTCTAAATCTCGGCACCACGAGGCAATTGGCATTGCCAGCTCTTGCCGGCCTGAGGGTCATTCTTCTATTTAATCTGTCTGAAAGGTAGCTTGGGGCAGCATTGTTTGATGCTTTGCGGGCCAAGGAGACAGTTTTTAGTAAGATTTTATTGTGGGTGAAGAGCCATTTATATTGCCTTCTAGTAGCGGAGATATGTTCTCTTTTATTAATGCCTAGTGCAGATTTTAAGGCATTATTTTGAAGAGTTTGTAACCTCTGGGTGATAGCTTTATCAGCGCCATGGTATAGAGCATTACAATAATCTAACCTCGAGAGTACTAATGCTCTAGCCACGATCATACAGCTGTCATTTGAGGGGAATGGTTTACCTGCCCTGATAAGCTTACAAGTGTAAGAGGTAGTGGAAGCCAGTGATTTCACTTGTTTGTCAAAGGACATGGTTGAATCAAGGTAGAAGCCAAAGGTTTTGTGTGTGTACAAAATGTTATGTTCGCAACTTCAATACTTTCCCCGTAATATGTAATTTATTACAACTTCTGTTCCTTATGCAGTAATGAGTTCTACCAAGTTTTCAAAGAAAGAGCATATAATTAGATTTAGTACTACCAACTTTTCATATTTTTCCTCATTCTTGCTGCAAAGTTAAACGCCTTTTAAAGTTTAGTTACAAAATAACCTTTAAAACCAAATGTCACTTGATCAGTTTCTTTTTCTTTCCCCAACTGCAAGCAGCTGTCAATTCCTTCTTCGAAGCAGGATGAGTGGCCTCTCTATTGATTGAAGGTTGTATTGCCCCTCACACTTGACAGGTGAGAGTCTCAGCCTGCTATTGTCCCAGCCTGGAGCAAAGACGAATGTCTGATGAGCTTGGGAAGTCCCTTTGTCCTGGTGCTTTCAAAGTCCTCCAAGCTAGCAATTAGCGCTTTCCTGTTCCAGAAGATTATGAGGTGTCACCCTTTCTCAGGGCTAGCAACAGGAAAAGCAGTTTATTTTATATATATATAGTTTGCCAACTTAACCAATGAGTTTTTACATCTTGACTTAAACCTATGGAATCAGAACAGTTTATAGATGTACTTTTACCAGCAACAAATCCTTTTACATTTCCAAATAAGCAGGCCTTCACCCAACAATGTACTTTAAAATAGGCGATTTTCTCTCTTCAGCCAGACAAAGCACAGTTTACTATTTCTTTCAATTCGGTTTTTATCTCCAGCAAATACACACTTTCTGCAGCTATAGTTCTTTTGCTGGAGTTGTTTTGCAGCATGGATACATTTAACAGGCATCTATTTAGAGTCTTTCTCTGAACAGCTGATTCTTGATACTGATTCTTGATACTTTTTCAAAGAAAATATGTGCGTTTCCTGTGTAAAATGAAAACAAAGCCCTGGTTGATTTTTCAAAGATACTTTTGACAGGAGCTGTCATTCAAATAAGGCACGGTTCCTCTGAGACACAATGGATGATCCTGGGCATTGCAGGGCCTTTTTAATCACAGTGATTCATAAGAAAGTGATAAATTTAGCGCCAAGCAGCACTTTTAAGGTTGAAAGATGTCATTTTAAGTTTTCAGCAAAGTAATGCTGCCTCTTTCACTTCACTCCATGTTAAATGTTGCAGAGCACACTGGCACATTCCTGCAGTGAGTACTCCACCTGAAATGTGGGTGGCAGGGTGGTGCATCCATGTTCTGGTTGTTGCAAAAACGCATTTTAGAGATCATGGCGCGCCCAGGAGTTAGCACAGCCATTTTGTTGTATCAGACACCAATGCAGCAAAGTGATGTAGCATTGCACAGCTGAGTGGGTGAAAATATCCCACAGTACTAGGCAGGGCTGCCCCTTCTCGCCACTGGTCTTTGGTTTGTCAATGGAGCACTTTGCGACTCGGATCCGACGCAACCCGAGGATAAAAGGGCTCACAATAGGGAAGCATGAATATAAAATTGTGTTATATGCAGACGATGTGTTATTAACCCTAACCACTCCACTCTCTTCCCTGGATCACTTGTGGGAGGAAATTGAGGAATTTGGTCAGGTCTCTGGGTTTCAGTGAACCAGGGCAAGTCATCAACTCTAGCAATAAACCTCTCCAAAGCCCAAAGGACAGAGCTTGGTCCTTGTTTACCAATCCCCTGGGCGGGGTCGCGATCGAATACCTTGGGGTGCGGATCCCCAGTGACATCAATCATCTCTAAAGATGTAACTTCCCTCGATTATGGGATGATTTTCAGCGAGACCTAAGGCAGTCGGAAAACCAAGAGATCTCCTGGTTCGGGCGAATTGCTGCTGTGAAAATGAATCTGCTCCCAAGGCTACTATACCAATGCTTGTTTCTCCCGGTCATCATCCCATCGAGGGAACTCCACGTCCTTCAGAGGAATATATTATTCGTCTGGGGAGTCAAGAAGCCTAGAATTTCAAACAAAATGATGCTCCGAGGTAGGTTCACGGGAGGGCTGGGGGTCCCAGATGTAGCTAAGTAGGCGCTTGCAGCACAATTATCCCATACGTACACCAGGACTCAGTCCACCAACCGACCATTATGGAGGCAGCTGGAGGAGGCCTGGTGCCCCTCTCCCCTATCAGGCCTACCCCACCTACCCGCTATCAGAGTACGGGCCAACCAGGGCCCACTCATGGCTACAATGGTCACTTTTAACTGCTGGAAAGCGGCAGCGAGGAAATGGGGCATTAGAGGTTCAAGGGGCCAGCTCACTCCTATTTGGTATAACCCAGACTTTGTTCCAGGGAATCTCCTGCAAAGCTTCTTGCCATGGAAGGATGGTGGTTTAGAAAAGCTGCCAGACCTCCTGGAAAGGGGCTCCCCATCACTTTCGAGGGGTGCAAGAAGAGGTTTGGGGTGGGGAGGCGGAACTATTCCACTATGTCCAGCTCCGACATTGGGTTTCCCATAAGTCGATTAGAGAGAGTGGGGCCAGAGGCCTAACTGCATTGGAACTCTCCTTGACCACAGCTGCACCCAGGGGCAAGGTCTCTACTCTCTATTGTTTCCTAGATAGATCCAACCCTGAGAAAAAAGATAAGTACATGCTTGTTTAGGAGAGGGACCTGGGCCGGGAAATTGAGGTGGCTGAGTGGGGAAAGATCTGGGATCGGCTACACAAGAGCCCACAATATATCACCAATAGGGAAGGTGGATATAAACTATGTTACAGGTACTACATCGCCCCAGCCCAACTACATAAGTCTAACCCTGAAATCTCTCCAAACTGCTGGCGTGGTTGTGCGTCCAGGGTAATCTGTTTCACTTGCTGTGGACCTGTCCCAAGGTGGAGACTTACTGGAGAGAGGTGACAAACCACATAAAGGCAATTACTGGTCTTGCATTCCTGTGGGATCCTGGCATCATACTTTTGGGGGAAACGGGGGAGGGGAGTTCCCACTCTCTGGACGGCTTTCTCGGCTCTGCACACACCACCTACTAGCTTCGAAGATGGCAATGGCTAGACTTTGGAATCATGCGGACGGCCCCTCTGTCCCAGTGTGGTGGTCTAAATGCTGGGAAATCGTAGTGGAGGAGAAAGTCACAGCCATCCGCACAGGAAACCTGAACTACTTCCTAACGACCTGGGCCCCCTTTATGGACTTCTCTGATCAATTCCCAGCCCTCACCAAGAGACCTCCATTAACCCGTTGGCTACAAGGCTGACCCATGTGTATGGTTGTGGGGAGGGTGGAGTGCACACTGTGCGATACAACTTGCTTTAGTCTCTGGCCAAGTTTCTGCACTCTCTATACTTTACAATACGATGCCAATGTAAGTGTGTTTCTGTTTCTGAATACTTTAAGAAAATGTTAAATTGAAAAAAAAGAACAGTGTCGAACCGTTGTGTTGTATATGTAGCTTTGCGGGGTACATCATGGAGTATCTTATGCCCGGTTTTCGGAGCACATTTTGGACCGTTGGACTGAAATCCGGGAAGAGGCTGATAGTGGAGCCTTCCCATCTCAGCTCTCCCTTTTCTCATGCTAGCCTGAGTATGACATCCCTGTCTCTGTAGCAGAAGATCCTGGCTATTATTAGCCATTCCAGGGCACTAGGGGCAGAAGGGGTGGTGCCAGAGATCTGTGAGCCCGTTCCACCATAAACATGGTAGATAGCATAGGGTTTTCAAGAGTGTTAACCAGGAATTGCTCCATGAAAGTATCCGTATTGTCTATATGTGTGGATTCCGGCACCCCCATGATGCGAATATTATTCCTCCTAGAGCGGCCCTCCAGGTCCGCATTCTTAGCCATACCCTCTTTATTGACTGTTGTAGGGCCACCATCTCACTCTGTAAGGTCGCTATCTTATCTTCACCCTCATCAATTCTTTGTTCTGCTTCCGCCATTCATCCGCACAGCTTATCTATTTGGATCGCCAGTATATCAACTTTGCACGTGAGTGCTTCAATTTTCGCTCCCAGGTTGTCTGTACTATTTTTTAGTGCCAACAGCGTCTGGTTCAGGGCTGTTACTTCTACCTGTTCTGTTGGTGATGTCGAGGGGGAGGATGCAGCTGAGTTTGTCCATTGTGGGCGAATTGCTCCATCTTCGGCTGTTTTTTTGGATTGACAGTGGTGGGGGTCAGCGGAAGGGGGGTGCATTGCATGTTCTTTCGGTAGGGTTGAGTGTTGTGATCGTGTTGGGCACCACTCCAGGTGGCTACAGGGCCGCGTAGGGCAGTCTTGATAGTTGGGTATCTTATGTGGTTGGGGTTTGTAGACTGGAACGGCCCCACCAGTGTGCTGGTCTGCAAAGTTTTTGTCCCCAGGTATTCAGTGTGAGACTGCGTCAATGGCCGGTGTTTAGGCTTGGGCGTTTCTACCTGCGCCCCAGTTTGGTTCAATCGGGCCCTTCGGTGTATGTAACAATGCTTTGAGACCGCTGTAGTCCGTCCTTCTGTGGTGTTTCAGGGTGTTGGTAGATTGTCATTCATGAGCATGGGTTGAGTACAATACCAACTGATGCGGGCACTCAGGTGCGCGGAGCTGTACATCAACCCTGTGATGTGTTACTCCGCTCTCCCTCTGGGGGGGTCGGCGGGGCAAAGGGTTCCTCCACACCCCTGCCGTCACACAAAACCACCTGGCAGGCCCAGTAGCATTGCGGGCTGATTCTCCCCACAAGATCTATGCAAAGCAATGCGGGGGCTGGCGGTGCTGGTAAGACTCCTCTCCCAGCCTTATTGAGCGGGAGGCTAATTGTATTCCAGAATATTAGAGTTGCGGGCTTGGGAGATGCTTTATTAAAACTGCGGTATGATTCAGCACCAAGCAGTACACGGAGGGTGGCCCGCAGGCTGCTCATAACAGGATGCCAGGTATTGTGTGTTAATTGATACCCCCCAGGCCAGTCCTGACAGGTGACATGAGCTTTATGAGGAGGGGGCCCTCCACTACAACCAGGGTAGTGATATTCCACGCAATGATTGCTGCAATTAAGGCCGGGTGCAGTGAGGGGGCCCTTGTGGCAAAGCGGTTTGGCTCAGAGTTGTGGTGGAGAAAACCCACCTGAGGTGGGGCATCCTGGTGCTTGGAGGGGGAGGGTCTACCTTGGTTGCAATTGGGGGGTACCCAGGATCACGTAACTCCACAGCCAGATAAGACTTCTCAATGTGGCCACCCCCAAAAGTGTCCCTGCGGTTCGTCCGTGTGTGCAGTTCCTGGTGGAGGGGGGGGCCTCCCCCGATGACTCCTGAGGCGCACTGCACGGGTCCCGCCTCAGCTGGCAGAGGAGTTGGGCGGTCGCATTGTTCTCGTGGGCCAAGCCACTTTCGTGGGTACACCTGGGCGGCCCGGCCGCGATGCTCCTCGTGCAGGCCGGGGCTGTCGCGGGCTATGGGCAGCTCTTCGCTGGGTCTAGTGGTGCAGTCTCCACCCCCGCTTCCACTGCGGCTCTTGGCCCATAGAGGGGAGCAGTTCTCTGTGCTGCCACCACTGCTGGTTATCAGCTTCAAGCTGCGATCCTCCTCTGCCGCAAATTCAGCGCCCATGTTGTGCTGGCGGGACGCACCTACTCCACACTGATGGTCACGGGCAGAGCATCTCGCAGTGAGCGTTCTTGTGTTTGTAGGCTGCGATCTCCATGAATATCACACCGGGGGGTGCCGGATCATTTCGCCTTGCTGGTCTGCTATTTTTCTGGGGCAGTTCGGACGGTCTGGTGGAAGGATATATGTGACGGCGTCAGGAGCCTCTCAGGCTGCGGCCATCTTGGTGAGCCGCACAACAGCGGCCCCAGCACTGAGTTATTGTAAAACAACAAGTGATCTAAATGTCGTTTACTTTACAGCCAAGTATTTATATTGTGCTTGGATCAGATCTCAGTTGATGAATTCTTCATTTATGTACTAACTGTAACATGAATGATCCTAGGGAAACCCAAAAAACCAAGTTCGACTGTGACATACTAGTGATATATGTTTATGAATTGCTCCGTATGCTTTTGCTAATTGAATTTGTAACTGTCTATTGATTATCCTATTTTAAAATGATATTAATTTGTTTGTCTAATTGGAAGTATTGTATTTTTTTCTTTTATGGTTTATACAGAATAAAGCTGATGAAAGACCACTTTCATCTACCTCTTCTCCTTTACTGTTCGTCTGCCTTTCCTGCTCATCATTCCTTTATAGCTTTTCCTCGCTGATACAGATCCCCACCTTCCAGCCATCATCTCTTTGTTTTTGCACTGATCCCCACCCTACCACCTCCTTATTCTTCACCACATCGAACCTCCTGACCTGACCTTTGGCCATTTTATTCCTTCTGTTCTCGCCACTACCTTCTTACAACACTCCTTCTCCACTACCAAAAGCTGGCACCTATGTAGGGCTTGGGTTCAGTGGCAGGAAGACGGTGTAGTCCTGTCCTTTTAGAGGAGATATTTAAATAGGATATCTGCCATCTTGGAAAACATTCTGGAATGTTGTCTTTGCTGGCTGGGTGGAAGCTGCGTTTCTCCTCCCATGTCTTCTTTTGTAAGCTTCTCTTCCTCCGAAGTTTGTTTCGGCCTTTTACTATCTTTCACATGTCAGTCTGTACTCTGCGAACTACTTTGAAGAGATTTTGTAAAGTTTGTTTGCTCCATTGTCCTTAAGGAAGGGAGGGGTTGAACTTCTTTCTGTCATGTGGGTGAAGGGTGCACGTTCTCCCAGGCTCATAAGATGGTATAATGTACCTCTGTAGGATGCTCAGATCTTCTGAAACTATAATTGCATTGCTAAAGTCAGATTCAGGTTTTTCTTCCTGAGAAGAGGGGGACTTTGTCAACAGTGGTTTGCCAAGAGTGACTTAGGACATGTTAGGACATCTCTTCCAAGATTCCGTCCAGGTGTAGGGCACCCCACTGGATTCCTCTGAAGTCTACCCCCTCCTGAATCTGTAGACGTTCAGGAGATTCCAGATCTGGTCCAGGTTTTTCATCTGACAAAGAGGAGAATTATGTAAGTCTTTGTTCCTGGTGGCCAGCCTCCCCAAAACAGGCAGAGTAACTGGTCTTGAGGGCCTGAGGATGTCATATCCAGGTCCATGTCTCCATGACCATGACGTCACTACATCACACCAGACACAGCAGAGCCTTACCATAGCACAAAACAGGCTGTGAAGCAACAGAGTGCTGCAGGGCAAGAGTGTATAGTAATATGGATACAATTAGAAGAATAGACTATTAACGGTACTCTTGGGAGTACATGGAAACAGTCAGGCCAAAGATATATAGCACATGAAATTGTGATAGAAATACTAATGGTGCACTCATATTGCCAGAATGTACTGTTATTGAAAGTAGCATTTCGACATATCACTATTATATCACTCTAAACAGTTGTTTCATTGACACATATCGACACTATTTTGCCACCAAAATATTCCTGAGAAATTGACTCTGTATGTGTCTCTTTCTCTCCCTCTCTGTCTCTCTCTCATTCTCTCTCCCCCTCCTTCACTCTCTAGTCTTCTCTCCTTCCTGTCTTTATGTCCACATCTCCCCCTTTCCTCTCTGTTCATGTCTACGTTGTATCTTCTTCTCAGCTTCCCGTTGTGTTTGCTTTTTAATTTTCTCATCTTCCCTTGGTATCCAGTCATTATTATTTCTAAAGGAAAGAACATTGTTGTCGAAGCGATATTTTTTTCTCTCTCTATCCAGCACTTTTTCCACATACTGTATGACGGGAGTTTGTTTACATAATTATACCAGTACTAGAATATGTTGATATTGCTAATAAGTAGGAGAAAAAAATATTGTTGGTCTCAACTATTTATTTTCGTGGAATATAATGACTCTGAAGGTGGCCTACCTTCCCCCACAAAGACCATATGCTTCTTAAGCCTTATTAGGGGAGGAAGGTTAGCTCAGGGGCAATGTGTTGGTCTTGGAAGCAAGACAAAGCAACGCAACACAGGTTTGAATACCGACCCCGCGCTTAGAAACCACTTGTTGGTATTAAGCACGTTATAAAAGAACAATTATAACAATAATTATAATAATAATTATCTGATACTTTTAAGGGTACTTCTAAGCAACACCTATTGCCTAACAATGAGCACCACTTGGCGTTGAACATCTTTACATTGAGAGCCTCTCAAGCAACTTGCTTTCCTTAAAGTGCCTGAATGATGATGATCTCTCAACCTTGAGACCCACAGTCTTGTGTTGGTCCTGTGGGGCATCAACATCATTGAGTGTTGAGTTGCTTTCTTGGCCTGAAAATTAAGAAAGGTGCCTTTTTCATACTGAAGCTCGGTGGCAGGCAGAGGAAGACTTTTGAAACCTCAACACACTATCTGAGATGTAATTGCTTTCATTGTAATATAAGAAGACAGCACCAATCATGGAGAAACCTGCAGACGAGTCACTCAAGCCATCCTCCACTGATAAGTTGTGAAAATAAATGACAAGAAATAAAACTCAGTTAAGGACAACTCCTTCTTTGAGGCTCCGTTCCAGCAAGAATTCTTCCAAATGATAACTTACTCAAATATTCAATAGGGCAACTGTGAAGTTAAACATTCTGACCTATTTAACTCAGTAGGTGTTCTGCATCATTTTAGGTCTTTTTAGTCAGAACCCCTTCCACGGCCTGTTAACCCATACTTTCAAGATCTTTGCTGCATATTATGGGCACTTTAAAAAAAAAAAACTATGACAATATTTCTTAAACAAATGTCGGTTAAAGAGTAAAGGACACCTAGGCCTGATCCCTTTTATTGTTTAAGAAAATCATTTAACTGGAGTTTTTTTCAACAACTTGACCTTTACCACATTCCATCAATGCAACAAGTATGATAGAAACAGACGAGAACCGCAGCAAACAACCCATAATTTATTTCCACCCACCCCTTCATGAATTCCCCCCTTTTCCGTCCCCATATAATCCAAACTTATTAAGCTACAATTAGTGCCCCAAGATGTTGAGCAATACCTAGGGACTTCTAAATCCCTTTGTTTAAAAGGGTCCTCTTCTTCCCTTTTCCAACCTCTTACCCCATTTCAATATTGATAATGTTGATTCCTGCTTCTTCATACTTTCTTGTATTTCAGTGGACACGCCCTGTTTGAGACGACCACCTGCATTAGGAGTGTTATTCAGTCCACACGCTCTTTCCAGACTCAAGCCTCCTGGTCACTTCCTTGACTCAGTGAACCGTGATATCCATTTTGGCAACAATGAAGCCCATGACCAGTAGTACCTCGATATGCCTTGTGATATATGACTCAATGCAGGCTTCCAGTAGGACTCACTTAGGGACTTTTCTAACAGGCCATCCAACCAAGTGTTATTTCAAGTACTTGTAGCCAAAAATGCTAGCTCTCTACATTACCAAATTGCAAGAAATGTTCCAATGTGGATCATAAAAAAGCATAGCTGTCCATGCTTTTTCCCTGTTCTGTGTAGTCTTTGCCTCAGTAATATACTGTACTTTAAATTGAATGAACCTGAGATGGCATCTTGTGGGCAACTCTTTTAGATGTGTAGTGCATCCTGCTATTCAGCAGACAATACACCGACATCTCTTTCCAATTTCACCTTCAGGTCCATTAGAGATGTGGAGGAAGCTACTAAAGCTTTGTGGAGTATAGTCTATTTAGATTTCTCAAGACAAACACATTCAACTGTATCTGCGAACTTGAGAGAGGGAATCTGTAAAGCTTGCAGTGTGGTAGGCTATATTCTACCTGGAATTCCTGAAAAAGTTTCAGCACCTCGTATATTTGAATATTGCTTATTTTGTTCATCTTTCTATAATTACAGGACTGGAATCATTCAGCTTCACTATTTGTTTCAGCCCATTGCCTCTTCCTCATGGTACTTGGCTGCCACACCTTCCTGTGTATCTTCCTTCCCTTGCAGTTCCAACTGCATCAGGCGGTATATATCCACCCTATATAGCCAGTCATTTAAAATGCCCAAGAGAGAGGCCCAATAATAGCATGTTTGTTTGTTTGTTTATTTATTTGATAAAGCACGCAAAACCCAGAGGTAACAGGGCGCAACAAAGAACAGAAGAGTAAGTATACATAAAGACTTGGTTACAAGGTAGGAAACAGTTGAATGGTGAGCAGAGCATTACATTACTTACATGGTCTGTTAAGTAGGCGTATATACAAATATGCATACAGTATTGTACATTTAGCAGGTCAGTTTATATACATATATACAGTGAGGTGGGCTAGGTGCAGGGGCATTGTTCATTCGTGGGGATTGTTGGAGTGTAACCAGGTGAGGGTGTTTCGCCTAAAACTGTAATAGGATTGGTCAGTTCTGATATTGAGAGGGAGGGCATTCCAGTGTTGGGCTGCCATGACAGGGAAGCTGCTACCGCCTGTTTTTTTCTGTCTGAATTTGGGTACCTGTAGGCAGTAAACGTTGGTCATCTTCGTGGGTTTGGTGGAGGTTCTTTTTACTATTCTGGTTGCCAGGTATGGTGGGCAGCGTTGTTTAAGCATTTGAAGGTGAGTGATGCTGTTTTGAGTGAGATGCGGTCGCAGATTTTGAGCCATTTGTATTCTCTTCTTTTGTTGGATATGTGTTCCTTGTGTGGAAGGTTAAGGGCTGTCCTGAGTGCGTTATTTTGCAAAGTTTGGAGCTTGTCTGTTATGTATTTGTTGACTCCTAGATACATGGCATTGCAGTAGTCCAGTCTGGATAGTATTAAGGCATTGGCGATGGTAATGCAGCTAGCTTGGGAGAGGAATGCTCTGCTTGCCCTGATAAGCTTGCACGTGTAAGCGGTAGAGGATGCTAAAGAGTTCACTTGCTTTTTTAGTGACATGGCTGAGTCAAGATGAAAGCCTAGAGTTTTCACTGTTTTGGCGACTGTGATAGTGTTGCCGTCTATGTTTAAGGCCTTGTAGTCAGGATTGAGTTTTTTTAGGTTGATGTTGGATCCGAGGAGCAGTATTTCGGTTTTCTCATCAATCAGGCATAGGCCGTGTGTGGCCATCCATGCCTGAATGATGAGGTATATTTTGTTTACCAAGGCCGTATCTGAGTCGAAGTTGCCCGAAAGGGGTATGAGAATCTGGGTGTCATCTGCATAGTTAGTGTATGAGATACCCAGTTTGTCCAACTTGTCAAATAAGGGCTTGGTAAAGATATTGTAGAGGGTGGGGGAGACGCAGGATCCTTGGGGGACACAGGAGGTTATTTTGATGGGGTCTGCTGAGGCTAGTGAGGAGAAGACTCTCATGGTACTATTGTCCAAAAATGATTGGATCCGGGCTATGGCCTACCAGGTCGAAGGCTGCTGGCAGATCAACGAGGAGAAGCATGGCGGTGTTTCCTTTGTCGTTAATCTCATTAATTTGGGTTTTGAGGTCGATTAAGGCGGTTTCTGTGCCGTGTTGCGGTCTGAATCCAGATTGGCGGGCACCTAAGAGTTTGTTGGTTTCTAGATATTGCTGGATTTGTAAGTATGCTACTCTGTCTATTATCTTTAGCAGGAATAGCACCGTGATAATGGGCCTGTAGTTGGTAGGGATAGTGGGGACTAGGGTTTGCTTCTTGGGGAGTGGCAGAACCCAGGATTGTTTGAGGTTGCTTGGTATGGTGTTGGAGGAGAAGGATGCGTTGATCAATTTGGTTATAAAGGGAGCTAAGTCCCTAGCTGCGTCCTTCATATCTGGCGTGGGCAGTTGTCGCCTTTGCAGTTGGAGGGTTTGAGAGAGGCGATGACCTTTTCTGTTTCTGGTATGGCGATTTTAGCAAATCTGAAGAGGTTTGCGCCTGGTGGGTTAGTTATTTTGGCAGGGATGCTAGGTGGTGAGTAGTCGTTGGTGGTTATGGAGTCTTTTTTTAGTGCAATTTTTGTTTGGAGAGTTTTGATTTTGTTGTTTAGGGCGTTTTGGACGCTGGTGCACCTTTGTTTGTCTTTGGTTATATTATCTGGTGGGGGTATGGGGGATTCCAGTTCTCTAAGGATTGCTAATAGTTCCCTGGTATTGGAGCTGGAGTTTTTGATTCTTTCATTGAAGAGGTTCTTTTTGGTGAGTAGGGTTTCTTTTTTG
The DNA here is from genome assembly GCF_040938575.1 of Ambystoma mexicanum. NCBI lineage: Eukaryota > Metazoa > Chordata > Amphibia > Caudata > Ambystomatidae > Ambystoma > Ambystoma mexicanum. The sequence continues at coordinate 942,438,951 of NC_090928.1, read as the reverse complement.
TAGTTGTTTAGAGTTGTTTAAGATGTAATTTGTTCTCTTCTGTGGGGGTATTGCGCCATTGAGTTTCTAGTTTCCTTTTTCGCATTCTTAGTTCTTTCAGATGGGGGGGGGTTAAACCATGCGTTGAGGTGGGCTTGTTGTTTACTCTTTTGCAGTTTTAGAGGGGCAATAGTGTCTAGTCCTGTCTTCATGGCATTGTTGTATCTTTCTACTAGGCACTCTGGGTGTAGGTTGTCAGGGAGAGCATTAAGGGTTGGCAACAGTAGTGGTAGTAGGTTGTCGGGCGTTATGTTTTTCTTTGCTCTAGTGGGCAGTGGTGGTGCCATGATTTTTTTTTTTTTCATTGACTTCTTTATGGAGTGAGAGAGTGATGGTGGTGGTCTGTCCAGTGTTGAGGGGTAGTTTTGGAGATGGTGTTATCGCAGTTCAGTGTGGCGATCCGGTCCAAGGTCCTACCTTTGTGGGTGGGGGTGAGCACTTTTTGGATTAGGCCGTGTTCAGCAAGCATATTGGCTGCGGCTTGTGCTGGTTTGTCATCAGGATCATTGAGACCAAGATCCAGGTCGCCTAGTAATAGTATTTGGGAGGTTTCCTTAGTGTTGTTAGCTAAGAGGCTGGATAAATCTGCCTCGAAAGAGCCAGCGGGGCTGGGTGACCTATAGATCAGGTAGATGGTTAAGGTACGACAGTTAGAGATGGGCAATTTGGCTGTGAGGAGTTCGCAGGATTTGAGAGAAGTTTGGGATGATAGTCTTAGCTCAAGGTCAGTCTTGGCTATGATGGCCAGACCGCCTCCTCTGTTGATGGGTCTGTCCATTCTGATTATTTGGTAGTTTTCAGGGATGGCTATTGAGAGTGCTGGGCCTGCTGCTTCATGCAGCCAGGATTCGGTAATCGCTAGGAGGTCGAGGTTGTTGGTGGATATGGTGTCTGCTATTTCTGTGGCGTGGGCTACTAGTGATCTAGCGTTGATTAAGGCTCCTGATATGGTAGTTATGTTGGGTGTTATCGGGATGAGTTTGGGTTGGGTGGAGCTATTGCAGCGTGTAGTTAAGTTAGGGCATGTTTTAGGGTGTCTTAAGGTAGATCTTATGAACTTGTTCTGGTAACTGGGCTCAAAGAGGCGGGGTAATCTGGCTCGAAGCCTGATGTTTCTTTCTGAGGTCGAGCAGGGTGTATTTTCTGCAGGGAGCATTGTTAAAGTAACAGTAGAGATGGTGAGGTGTAATAAGGGCATGAGGAGGTATGGTAGGGTGGCTGTTTGATTCTTGCTGAGGCGCATTGTATAGTTTGAGTAGGGTTGAGGTGGAGGGTGGGTATCTAGAGAGGTCGTTGGAGGTTGGCCGTGGGCGTGTATGCTAGATGCGATATTCAGGCGATACAGCAAGTAAGGTTAATTCCACATCAGAGTGGGTGTGCTAGATGTGACATTCCAGTAATGGGGTCAAGTGGGGCTAGTCTCGCACCAAGATAGCATTCAAGTGGTAGGGTTAGACTTGCATTTGAAACACAATATAGCGGCAGGCTAGGTGTGACTATCAAGTTGCAATGTAGTGGCAGGCAGAAAGCAATTTAAACACAATATAGCGGCAGGCTAGGCGCGACTATCAAGTTGCAATGTAGTGGCAGGCAGAAAGCAATTTAAACACAATATAGCGGCAGCCTAGGTGCGACTATCAAGTTACAATGTAGTGGCAGGCAGAAAGCAATTTAAACACAATATAGCGGCAGGCTAGGTGCGAAAATCAAAAGGAAGCTAAATGGAAGGAAAGATACCAATGTGTTAAAATTGAAGCTGCACTTTAAGAAACTGGCCATTAAGTCTAATATTGAACTTTGAAGGAAACCTGAAAGTCCCTAGTTGCGTGACCGTAATTGGTGGACCCTGTGGTCTGAAACTGTGCAAAGCCAGAGAACTACCACTTGTGAACCAATGATGATGGAAAAGCGAACGTTGAGTTCCTGGTTGCGTGACCTGTAATTGGTGGACCGTGTGGTCTGAAACTGCGCCTTGACCAGAGAATTCCTGTATGTCAACAAGGAAGCTTGCTGTGGTGAAAGCAGGCAACAACCCTTGATGATGTTCAGACTTGGGGAAGGGAACCCTGAGTTGTGTAAGTCCATTTCAAAGACTCAAAGCTTCAAGATATTTCCTTTTGATATCGACATTAAGCTTGGCGAATGAAACCATGAGTTTTGGTGTCCTGAAATTGTGTTACCTTGCAACTGTATTGAACTTGGGAAGGACACACTAACTTTTATAAAACTGTATTTCCTCTAACATTCAGAGAAGGAGAGTTTGAACTTTGTGGTGAACTTAATGACATTTGGGAGAGAAAGCTGACAAGTAAGCTAGAGCTGGAAGTAACTCAGAACTTTATGTTTGGAACAGTCTTTGATTTATTGTGGACATCCCTACACATGTGTTTGTATTCGTTGTGAGGGCAGTTATAGGATTTTGACACAGACATATTTTTATGTTGCACTTAATGACATTCCAGGAAACAAAAGTTGGGTGTTACCACCCAGCAATGCCCAATGCTCTCATGTTGCTCAAAATCGAGCTTCACATTTAAAATTGTTCTGGTACTCCAATTTCTTTTATGTAGGTAAATGTATTCATTTGTGAATCTTCCGTTTTTCTTAAAATATAGTAAGTCATTCACACGACCTTCAATTTAGGTTGAAAACACATTTTAAACCAACGTCAACTAATATTCAGATTGGTTTGTGTTCAGCAAAACAGTTCCTAGGTCCAAATATGGCCCAAAAGCCGATGCATTTCGGTGATACCCTCCATCCTCAAGGCTTAAATCAAACCAAAGATCAAAGTATAATATAAGATATTACAATGTGTGTAGTATACATACCAGAATCAGCCATTGTCAGTTTCCATGTAAAGTAACAATAACAACGAAAATGTAGTGTACTTCAAACATATTATACGTTATTTCTCAAGTGAAAATAAAGTTAAGTCAGCACCTAAGGTTCAAACCACTGTGCTATGTACCTTAGAACATCAACCGTGTGCTAAATCAAAAAGAGATGGTGTTTTACCTTAGAAACTTTGATCTTAATCTTCTAATAAATGATATGGGCTGTGAAAGTAATAATAGTGTAAACCTCCATTAGCATAAGAACCCTGTCTATGTGCACATTCATATTCTCATAAAACGCTGATACTCCTACCTGACTCCTTCAGTGTTTCTTTTCTAAGCCTAAGCCACACACGAGCGCGCGCTTTGTGCCGAATCCTATATGTGGTTGCTATGAAGACCATCTGAGGCGTTGCGGCACGTCAGGAGACGTGTTCACGTGACCGCGCCTCGCGTCCCGTCCTCCATGGTAACAGGAGGACGGGAATAGGTCTCTGTTGATGTTCTTTCAGTAAGGTAGCAACTCCTGGCTGCACGTATGCGATGCACCTCATTCCTGGTATTCTTATTAACAACAAGCTTGTACTTCACTGTATTAGACAAATTCACGAAGTTATTAACAAATAAATCTTCACCTTCTTAAATATAAAAATATATGGCATAAACAGGTTAAGTTCCGAAAGCAGCGTAATTTTCAGTGAGTTGTTACCAACTACTATCCTTAGTTCTGTCGGATGGAAGGAAAAGGTTATATTCATAATGTGATCACAATTATCAATATACTTTTTGCTAAGAATAAGCATACACATGTTCATAAATTCGAACATTGTACATATGGTCAAACATAGGGCCTCATTACACGGATGGCGGTAAGGATTTACCGGTAACGGTAAATAAGTTTGTTTTCTAACCTTGTCCTTTTCTTCTTCTTTATTCTAGGAGCTCCGGATTCGAGGCGGGCGTGGCAGAAGACTGGATGCTGGCTGCAGGCACGCGGGCGTGGCAGAAGACTGGATGCTAGCTGCAGGCACGGTGAGCGTCAAGCTGCTGGATGCAGAATAACGCGAAGCATGTGCTGCTGTTCGGGTGTGGTTTAAATAGCCTCCAAAGTAGTTCCAGGTAAGAAGTTCCCTAGAGCCACGCCCGAGTAAAAAATAGTCCCTGTAACAAAATAGTCCCATCCAGGCCTCATGTAGGCTTGGACTCTTTTGCAGCATGGTCTGCATTAGGTAAGTAAAGTCTATGAGCCTGGCGCCTATGGCGCCAGGACTGATTTCTATGATGAGTCTGGCGCCTAAGGCGCCAGGACTGAACCCAGACAGCCCCTAGCCGGGGCTGCTGAGGTTTAAACAAATGTCTGGATGCTGACTCCCGGAGCTGAAGCCCTTGGTCCTGATGCCCGGGGGTAGGCACCATGGCACACACATTGCTAATATGCCTTATGCCTAAAGCAAACATAAGCATCTATAGATAAGCATATAGATCTTAATTTGTTTCAATCAAACATAGATTACCATATTGTCTCAAGACTGTCTTATAACAAAGGTTCCAAAATCCCCAAGTGCCACCTGGGTTAAGTCCACAACAGAAAACATGCAAAATTCAGTTCTTCATTCAACCCCTTTGGTGTAAGGATCCCAAGTCGATCTATCCAATAGGATTCCCTCTGGTCAAGTCTCTTTTGTACATTCTCATGTGGATCATTCTTTCCAACTGCTTCCAAAATTTGGAAGCGTATCTGTGCCAGGTTATGTTGTTTATCCTGCCAATGCCTGGCCACCGCAGAGTTCACATTTCTGTTCCTTATGCAGGCTCTATGTTCGTTCCTGCGGAGCTTCGCCATCCTCTTTGATTGTCCAACATAATAGAGACCACATGGACACTTGATTGTGTATGTTATACTTTGTGTATCACATGTCGCATAATCTCTTAAGTACATTTTTTCTCCAGTGTGTGGGTGATTCATTGTTGCTCATTTTGGTACATATCCACATTTGCTACAATGCAAACACGGGAAGGTCCCTTTCCGCGTTGTTGATACTCTTCATTTAGTTGCTCTTGTCAGTACCAATCGGTCTCTAAAATGTTTTCTCCTTTGATACGCAAATGTCGGGAGTTCTTTGAATAAATGTTCCACTCGTTGATCACAGGTAAGTGTTCTCCAGTTTCTCTTAATTATATTTTTAGTTCTACTGCTTTGGGTCGAATATTTAGATACAAATACCGGTGGTGGTTCTGACTTGTCGCTTTCTCTTGTAATAAGCAATTCATCCATGCTTTTATGTTCTACTCTGGTCTTTGCCATCTCTACTTCAACAGTCTTGTACCATCTGTCTATGAACTTTTTACCCATCGCTGTTAGTTCTTTTGTGTAATCTTTGGGTTCACTAACAATACGCTTCAACCTTAACATTTGGCTATATGGCACATTCTTAATTAGGCTTGGCTGGTGAAAGCTGAGCCTATGGAGAAGATTATTCCTGTCCGTCTCCTTACGAAAAATATTTGTTTTGTATCCATCTTATGTTGTCTCAATGTTGACATCCAAAAAGTGTCTGCTTCTCTTTGAGTACTCATGAGTAAATTGGATTCTCTGATTAACTGTGTTCAAGTATACAAAGAAATCCTCCAGTTTGTTCTCTGTGCCTGTCTACATACCAAAAATATCATCAATATACCATATCCAAATCCTCATATATTGTTTCCATACAGGGTGCATTAATACATGGTCTGTCTCAAATGTATGCATGAACGTGTTCACATAAGCAGGTGCATAGTGGCACCCATTGAGGTTCCCGCTACCTGTAAAAAGAACTGGTCTTTATATCGGAAATAGGAATTCTCTGCTTTAAATTGTAACAAAGCTATGATTAATTTTTTCTGTGTAGGAATGTCACCTACCTTGAGTAGTAGCCATTCTACAGCTTAAATGCCTAAATCATGGGGTATTGAGGTGCATTAACTTCTCACATCCACTGTGAATAGAATGTGATCCGGATTATACTGGACTCTGCTGAGGTATTGTAAAAAATGGGTTGTGTCGGGGGCGGTCGAGAGCCCGACCAATATGGCCGCATGTCTGTAAAGCTCTCCAGCACCCGTGAAGATCCGGACGGAATCATGCTGACTCCTGCTTTAATCTTGCAACCTGTTGATGTGTGCCGGCGCCCAGTGGCTTTGTGCCCCTGGGGGGAGCAAACAAAGGCTGACTGTGGGGACATTATTGGGATCAGAGGCGGTAGCCGTAGGCTGCGGGCTGCCATGTGGAGCGGAGGGGGGGGCGGCCCTGTGGCGAGTGGAGCCGCAGCGCAGGGGGCCTGCCTGAGGAGGAGACGGGCAGCTGCAGGTGGCAGAGTGCGTTGGCCCGCTCGGGAGAGTGAAGGAGTGAGGCACGCGACTCCTGGCCCCGGGAAGCCAGGACACGCCTGGCGAAGGAGATCCTGCTCGAGGAGGCGGAGGCACGGCGTGGGTGCCGCGACTGGCCCGCGGGGGACTTAATCCTGCACTGACTCGGTGGAAGTGCGGCCCCGGAGGAAGTCTGTCAGGGAGGAGTGGCACAGGAGCTATGAGTACCTTGGGGCGGCACCAGTCAGCGTTTGGTGGACTGCAGCTGCGGGCCCCCCCAGGCCCTCCTGGAGGTAGTTGGCTGGAGTCGGGTGGCGCATACGCCGGGCTCTGCCAGTGGGAGCCTCCCTGCAGGACCCGTGGAGTGTCCGGGTGGAGCTGGCACGGGAGTCGTTGTAACCTTGGCGCTCCCTGAACTTCAGGAGACAATACTGTGCATATGGTGATTGTGCCCTGATACAGGAGGACTGATTGAGTAGGGCTTAATGTGAGTGGCGGACCAGGCCTGGTGGGGTTGTGCCTGTGGATCACCCTACAATCAAGGTGCTTTGAATATCTGGGACAATCTATCCACTCACACACCACGGCTGTTGGCTGCAGGCATCAGACTTAGTGTCATAGTCGCTCCGGGGCTGTCTTCATTCTTAGGTGCAGACGGGGTTGGATTCGTATGGGGTGGGGTGAGTCAACTAGGATACGGGCAGCGCCGAGGGAAGGCTGGCACAGCGGGAAGGATCTCCAGGTTGGGAGTGCTGTGCGGTGCGTATGCCCCTGTTCCCCCCCTCTCCTATCTATGCACCATGTCGACGTCGGGCAAAAGCGGCAAGCAGCAATCCAAATTGCACTTTGAAATACCTGCCCAAGCTAACTCTACTGGAGCAATGGCAGACTTACCTGAGCAGCGTGCCCCAGAACCAAAAATGGACACTTCCACTGTGTTCCAGGACATCAAGGTCATGTTTACGCATCTACAATCCGGGATACAGTCTCTTGATGGGAAACTAGACACGTTGACCTGCAAGGTCGATCAATGCAAGTCCGCTTGGATAAACATGGGGAAAGGCTGTACGAGGCAGAGGGACGGCTATCCGGAGTGGAAGACGTTGCAAGCTCGGTATCAGGGGCGATGGCGGGGGTACAGAAGACCCTGAAGGAGCTCAAGGAGAAGCAGGAGGATCTTGAATCGCGGTGGAGAAGGAATAACATTAGAATTGTGGGCCTGGCAGAATCGGTGGACCACAGAGACATGGAGGCCCTGGTTGATGGTATACTGAAGGAGGCGCTGGGCTCGGAGGGGTTTTCCCCGGTATGCGTGGTGGAGAGAGCTCATAGAATCCCCAGTGGGAGGAAGCCGGTTCCTGGAGCCTCTTCGAGACCACTAATAGCCCGCTTGCTGAACTATCAGGATAGGGATACCGTGCTTCAGAAGGCGAGGGAAAAGGGTACTGTTACTTACAAAGGGGATATCATCAAGTTATTCCCTGACTTTTCAGATAAGGTGCAGGCAGCCAGGAAGACATTTTTGGACGTGAAAAAGTGGATGAGACCGGAATATGAAGTATGCAATGCTATACCCGGCCAAGCTCTGGGTGGAGCATAAAGACCCCTGAGGAAGCCGCATCCTTTCTGGACATGTTACCGGGGGAGCCCGGACAGCGGGGCAACAATCAGGTCTGACGAAGGGGGCAGGAACACGACTGCTCTTCGGACATGGGAGTTGGCATGATGTCTGGGCTTGGTTGTATTGTATTGTATTGTTTATTTATAGAGCGCACTGGGCCGTTAAGCAGAAAGTAGAATCTTAGGTTACAGGTACATCGATATTATACATTGCTAATGTTATAGTTTCACATATACAAAATTTCTTATGATACAGTGTCATATAGCTTACAAATAGGATATGTTGCAGTTTCAGGTATTTTTACATTAAATATACAGAATATTCAGTACCGTTGAAGCTTTAACAGTCATTGGTGTGAAGCAAGAGTTTGACATTAGCTTTGAACACATGGAAGGAAGGCGTAGCTCTAAGTGAATCTGGAATGGAATCCAAAGATGAGCTGCTAGTACTGGGAAGCTGAAGTGAGGTATGCAGGAGCTTTATTATTCATACAGTTGTGTGTAATATTCAGAATTTTAAGTTTGATACGGTCATTGATGGCCAGCCAGTTGACGGCTTTTCTTTGGTCAGATATGTGTTGCCCTTTAGGAATGCCTAATGCTGTTCTAAGGGCATTGTTTTGCAGGGTTTGGAGTTTGTTAGTGTTGTGTTTACTGATGCCTAGGTACAGTGCATTGCAGTAGTCTAATTTGGAGAGGATGAGGGCTCGCGCTACGGTGGTACAGTTGTCTGTGGACAGGTATGGTTTGCATGCGTGAATGAGTTTGCAGGTGTAGCTAGTTGCTGAGGCTGTAGCATTTACTTGCTTGTCGAGGGTGAGAGCTGAATCTAGGTAGAAACCTAAGGTTTTAACTTCCTTGGCTACCTTGATTTTGATGCCACCAATAGTGATGGAATTCTAGAAATAGGATAATTTGTTAAGTTTACTAGTGGACCCGATGATTAAGAGCTCAGTCTTGTCGTCGTTAAGACATAGGCCGTGTGTAGCCATCCATTTTTGGATGATTTGGTAGACTTTATTTATGAGGTTGGTGTCGTTGTCATAGTCTCCTTGGATTGGGATGAGGATCTGGGTGTCGTCATCGTAGTTGGTATATGAGACCCCTAGTTTGGCCAAGATATCGAACAGAGGCTTTGTAAAAGTATTGTTCAAAGTGGGGGAAACACATGACCCTTGGGGGACTCCACAGGTGATGGGGACTGGATCCGCTGCTGATGTAGGTGAGAAGACTCTTATAGTTCTCTTATCCAAGAATGAGTTTATTAACGCAGTGGCTTTTGTGGAAAAGTTGGCAGCCGATTTGAGGTGGTTACAGAGAACCTTGTGATCTACCAGATCGAATGCGGCTGATAGGTCTAGGAGTAGGAGAATAGAAATGTCTCCTCTATCTTTACGCTAATCTAGTTTATTTTTGAGATCAAGGAGAGCCGTTTCGGTTCCGTGTCTCAGTCTAAATCCTGATTGTCTTGTCCCTAGTAGGTTATTGATCTCCAGGTAGGATTGGATCTGTAGATATGCAGCTTTATCTAAGATTTTGAGGAGGAACGGGACAGTTGTTATGGCCCTATAGTTCGTTGGGACATTAGGGTCCAGGTTTACTTTATTTAGGAGAGGTAATATCCAAGCATCTTTAAGGTTGGTTGGCACAGAACATGATTTGAATGATGCGTTGATAAATGATGTGACGAAGGGTGCTAGTTCGTGTGCAGCCTCTTTGATAATAGGGGCTGGACAGGTGTCACCAAGGCATTGTGAAGGTGTAAGCGACGTAATGATATTCTTAGTTTCCACAATAGAAATGGCTCTAAAGCTGAATTGGTTAAGAGGTTTGGTTTGGTTGGCGGCAAGTTCCTGAAGGATGGTTTCTTGCGTGGAGAGGGCAATGTTGTGGAGGGAGGTTTTTTTGGCTGCTATTTTGTCTTGTAACATTGTGATTTTGTCGCATAAGGCATTTTGAATGTTTGTGCAGCAGGCTTTGTCTTTGGTGCAGGAATCTAAGGGTGCAATAGGGGATTCTAATTCTCTCAGGATGGAGAAGATTTCCCTGGTATTAGAATTTGTTTTTTTTATTTTGTCGTTGAAGGTCTCTTTTTTTTGCCTGAATGATTTGTTTTTTGTAACTGTTGGTGACGTCAGTAAGGAGGTTTTTGTTGTGGGGAGAAGGGTTTTTTCTCTAGCATGCTTCTGCATGTCGTTTCTCTTTGTGTAGGGCTTTTAGCGTAGGGGTGTACCAGGTATTGAGATGGGCAGGAGTTTTAGATTTGGTGAGCTTCAGCGGCGCAATGGCGTCAATCGCTGAGTTGATGGTGTTATTTTACAGGTCAGCTAGATCCTTAGGGTTGGTGGTCAAGCTAGAGTGATTAGTGATAGGTTGGCTCAGCGGGAGAAGTTTTGATAGTGTTATATTTTTTTTGCAGCGGGTGAAGGCAGGAGGAGCATGTGGTTTAGTAGATTTAGGTTGGGGAAGATCTGAAATGGTCAATGAGATCAGATAATGATTAGTCCATAAGCAAGGTTCAATTGCCGTTATGAGGGAAACGCAGTTGATGTCTGCAACCCAGTCCAATGTGCGGCCTTTAGAGTGTGTGGGGCCGTTGTTGCGTATGGTGAGGCCTGCTTCCAAGATGGTGTTGGCTATGGTGGAAGCATTAGAGTCTTTTAGGTCATTGTAGCCTAAGTTGAAGTTGCCTAATAGAATGATTTGTGTTCCTGGTTTAGCATTAGTGTTTAAGAGGGTAGGTAAGTCTCCTTCAAAAGTGCCTAGTGGGCCAGGGGGTCTGTAGATAAGGTGCACCGTGATGGTACGTGAAGCGGAGATTTCTAGTTTTAAGGAGAGTAGTTCAGCTGACGGCATAGTAATGTTATCTATTTCTTTGATGGTAAGGTTGGCACTGCAGATAAAAGCTATGCCACCTCCTTTGGAAATTTCTGTCTTTTCTAAAGATGGTAAAGGCCGACAGTTGCTGGGGTGTGGGTTATGTTATGTTATGTTATTAACATTAGTAAAGCGCGCGTTCGCCCAAAGGCATCATGGCGCTGGAAGGAAGCTACCCAGTCGGAGAAGACCAGTAAAGATGGTAAAGTTCGGGGGTATGGCTAGCATTAGGGCACGGCCAGCAGCTTTGTGCAGCCAGGTTTCAGTAACTGCTAGGAAATCGAGTTGGTTGCAGGTGATGATGTCAGCAATTTCGAGGCGTGGGCCATTAGAGATCTAACGTTAATGAGACCACCCTTGAGGTTGTATGTTACTTTTGGAATATCGAGAATGTGTGCTTTGTTGGGCAGGGTTTCAGGCCTGGCCTTAATCAGGGCACCTTTCATAAGCGGTGCTTTGGGTAGGTTGTTCGGTGTTGGTGAGTGTGAGGCGATGCTACTGTGGGGAGTTTGTGCAGATGGAGGGCTCTTGAAGTGGGTGAGAGGGCCTCTTAGGAATCCAGGTGTGGCGCGGAAGTCTTGAGCCCAGTCTTGAATTCCTGATGGTTGCTGAGCAAGGTTGGTTGGGCATAGGCCTAGTGGCGAAATGTTCTAGCCACAGTGCAGGTGAGTTCAAGTAGGGATTGTGTGGGGGTAGGGGATGAGTCGACGTGTTGGCAGGGTGTGCCATGAAAAGCATGGGTGTCATGGCTGGTGTGTGTTGGGTGGTGGGGCTGCGTACGTTGGTGATGGTTATGGTGGTGAGTAGGGGAAGGAGCCAAGTGGTGTTATAAGTTAGGAGGGGCAGGCACATAATGACTGGCGGCTAGGTTTTGGTTGTATTTCTAGGTAGTTGCAGGGTGCACGTAGTTGGCAGTCGCTAGGTTTGGGTTGGGCGCAGGGGCTGCAGATGCTAGGTATAGGTGCCTAGGCTGCAAATACAAGGCCTTACAATGGCTAGGTATGGGCAACACAATGGCTAAGTATGGGCAACACAATGGCTAAGTATGGGCAATACAATGGCTAAGTATGGGCAACACAATGGCTAAGTATGGCAGCACAATGGCCATAATGCACTAACAGGCTAAATGCAGTTATCAGGTGGCATTTCAACTATCAGGTGGCAATGCACTAGCAGGCTAAATGCAGTTATCAGAAGGCAATGCACTAACAGGCTAAATGCTGTTATCGGGTGGTAATTCAACTATCAATGCACTAACAGGCTAAATGCAGTTATCAGGTGGCAATGCACTAACAGGCTAAATGCAGTTATCAGGTGGCAATCCAACTATCAATGCACTAACAGGCTAAATGCAGCTACCAGGTGGCAATTCAACTATCGGAAAGTTATAAGTTATCGGAAAGGGAGTCAGAAAATCTGGTGTGGTGTGCTGGAGGGTCGGGCTGGTAGCTACCCCCGGCGCGAAAGCTGGCTGAGAATATGTTGAGGGCAATTGAAGTGCCGGAGTGTTGGGGTGTCTGGCATAAGAGGGGGTGTAGTTAGGAGGGTGGGGGTGGGGAGGGGAAGGGTGTAGGGAATGCTCTGACAAGTTGGGGGTTGTTGGTAGGGGAGGGGACGGGGGGGCGTGGGTACATGAGGGGTGGATATTTTGGACTTTGAAAGGAGTACAGGCGACAGTTGCTGGGGTGTGGGTTATGTTATGTTATTAACATTTGTAAAGCGCGCGTTCGCCCAAAGGAATCATGGCGCTGGAAGGAAGCTACCCAGTCGGAGAAGACCAGTGGAGTGGTCAGGCTTAGAACAGGTTGGTTTTCAACGCTCTTCTGAATCCGAGATGGTTAACAGTGGCCCTAAGAGGTTCAGGGAGGCTGTTCCAAAGTATGGTCGCGGTAACAGAGAAGGCTCTACCACCGAGCCTTGCCCGGTTAAACCTAGGGACAGTAAGCAGGTTAGAAGTAGCAGAGCGGAGGTCCCGGTCCGGACAATATCGGGTGAATTTAAGCTGCAAAAATTCAGCACCCTGACCGTGAATAGCCCGGTGAACAATACACAGAGATTTAAACTGAATTTGTTGGTTCACCGGGAGCCAATGCAGTTGGCGAAGCACTGGTGTAATGTGGGCACCATAAGGGGAGCCAGCCTAGCAGCCAGGTTCTGCATACACTGAAGGCGATGTATAAGGCCGATAGGTTGAGACAAATAGAGCGAATTGCAATAGTCCAGTCGTGTGAGGACTAACGCGGCTACCACAGGGGGAGGAGGGCTACCGGGATCAAGGGCATGACCCTCTTAAGGATTCTGATCTGGTGGTGAGTGGACTGGCACATGGCCGCAACCTGGTTAGACATTGACAAAGAAGCGGAGAGGATAACTCCTAAATTCTTGACTTTGCTAACTGGGTTGGGTAGCGGGCCCAAGGCAGCGGGCCAGAAAGCAGGGGTCCACAGGGAGGGGTTGGGGGGGCAGCCTACCAACAGTACCTCCGTTTTATCACCATTTAACTTTAGCCAACTCTGGTCCATCCAGATCCCGACTGCCCTAAGGCAGTCGTGGAGGCATACAGAGGTCTCTGATTGATCCTGGTCCAGACGGATCAGGATTTGGGTATCATCTGCATATGAGTAGCAGTTTAACCCATAGGAGTGGATGAGACAAATCAGGGCCCAGATGTAGATGTTAAACAGAATTGGCGATAGAGAGGATCCCTGAGGGACACCACAAGTGAGAAAGCAAGAAGGGGAAAGAAACGGTGGCATAGCGAGGGTCTGAGTGCGATCCGAATGAAACAAAGTAAACCAGGCAAGAACAGCACCGGATATCCCAATCTGTGAGAGGCGAGAGAGAAGAATGGAGTGGTCTACCGTGTCGAATGCGGCTGAGAGATCTAACAGGATCAGGGCCCCAACTCACCAGCATCGACAAGTCTGGACATGTCGTCCTGCACCGAGACCAGGACACTTTCCGTACCTCTCCATGGTCTAAAACCCGCCTGGGCATGATTAAATATTTTGGACGATTCCAAAACAGAGGACAGAAGCGGTGTGACCAGTGATTCCAGCAGTTTGGACAGAAACGGAAGCAGAGTGGGTGGGGAGAGCACCGACAAGTTAGGGGGCTGTTGGTGGAGTGGGGGGCAGAAGGGGGAGAGGGTATCAGTGGTATAGGAGGTATGGCTGTATGGGCTGGTGAGGAGCGACTGAACAGTATATATCAAGAGGTTTCCTAATGGCGATGTTGAATTTTATGACGTGGAACGTCAGGGGCCTTAATAGTCAGCCTAAAGCCCGCAAGGTGATGAAATATCTGAGACGGCATCGGGTGGGGGTAGCTTTAGGAGACCCACTTAACAGCAGCTACTGAGTCGCAGTTTGGTAGGGACTGGGGGTGCCATAGGTACTACTCTTCCTACTCCTCTTACTCCAGGGGTATATGTATTTTGGTGCATATTTCGGTGGGGTTCAAACTGGTAAAAGTTTTGAAGGATTGGGAGGGCAGGGGCCTGGTGGTGCAGGGGGTTATTCAGGGCAGGCTTTACACGTTGATTTGTTATTATGGTCCCAACCAAGACACAACGGAATCTTTGGATTGGGTGAAGAGCCAATTGGCGGCACTTCCTGAAGGGGAAATTGTGTGGGCTGGGGATTGGATTTCAACTCGGTTTTGGACCCTGCCTGGGATCGGGTGGGTAACACGTCACGTTCGTGTAGTAAGAGCTCTGCAAGAATTCAGGGCATGCTCGCAGTGTGGGGTATGGAGGACATCTGGAGGGTGAGAAATCCGGGGGTGAACCAATACACACATTACTCTGCACCGCATGGCTCAGCTGCGCGGTTAGACTACTTCCTGGTGTCTGGGGCGATTGTGGGCCGGTCTGGGAGGTGGACATTTTAGCTAGCACTCTTTCGGATCATGCACCCATTCTGTTGTCTATTCGATTGGGGACCCGGGGGGGGATAGGCCACCATCGAGATTTAAGAGTGATGAGCTAATGGACGTGATTTTCAGGGAGGAATTGGCGAGGGCTATGGATGGGTATTTTGAGGTTAATGATGGGTTGGTGGCATCGGCTGGTATCCTATGGGAAGGGTTTAAATGCATGATAAGGGGGGAGTGCATAGCTAAAGAGTTGGGGATCTTAAAGAAGATACAGAGGGATTTGGCTGCTGTGAAGGAGTTGCGTGTCTTGCAGGAAGAGGCTCCCACCTCGTCAAAAACCCAACAAGGGCATATCATGCAGAAACTGCAGGAGTTTCATGCACTCGCCCAGCGGGAGGTGAAGTACATGTGGGATAAGGTGGCTCCCAGGAAGTATGGTGAGGGCCGAGCCCCAGGACGGGGTCTCGCTAGAGCTACTCGGATGGGTGGCCAGGAGACCAAGGTGACAGTGATCATAGATGAGCGGGTGGTAGATCACTTTGATGACGAGGGGATAGTTCATGAGTTTCAGGAATTTTATAGTCATTTGTACTCATCCCAGCTGCAGGCTGAGCAGGCTGACATAGAGGCCTTTCTTGACCAGGTGGGGCTGTATTGGTGTTCAGAGGAGCAGAGGGACGGGTTGAACAGGCCGGTGTCACTGGAGGTGGTGGTTGGGGTCATTAAATTGTTACCGGGTGGGAAATCCCCGGGCCCAGACGGCTTCACAGCCGCATTTTACAAATGCTATGCCGACAAGGTGGCACCGTATTTACTACGGGTATATCAGGAGGCCGTGTTGATGGTTCGGCTGCCTGACTCTCTTAGGGAGGCAGTGGTGGTTGTATTATTAAAGCCAGGGAAGGCGGGTGGTGATTGCTCCTCATATCGGTCAATATTATCTCTTATTAATCTTGATAATAAGATTCTGGCCAAAATTCTAGCAGTAAGGCTGGCACTGATAATGCCAATTATGGTGAGGGCAGACCAAGCGGGATTTATACCTGGTCGGTCAACCTCGTTTGGGCTGAGAAGGATGTTTGGTTTGATGGCGGCGCTTCCGAGAGACGACCCCGTGGCGGCAGTCTTACTAGATGCCACCAAGGCATTCGATTCTATTGAATGGCTGTTTTTATTTACAGTTTTACGCAGGATAGGTTTGGGCGGGTCCTTTATCTCCTTGGTGAAATTATAATATACAAATCCGGTGGCCAGGGTGAGGGTGTACGGGCCGGTTACCAGGTTGATATCGCTTGAGCGGGGGACGCGCTAGGGCTGTCCACTGTCTCCCTTGCTGTTCGCCCTGGCGATAGAACCTTGGGCTGAGAGGGTTAGGGAAATGCATTTACATCGAGGGGTCCAGTTGCATACTCATAAAGTAGTGATATCGTATGCGGACAATATTTATTTATTTATTTATTTTTTGAAATTTATTTTAATTCTTGTGATGCGCCAACATGCCCGTAGGCCTCAGGGCACACATAAAACTGGACAAAACAAACAGACACAACATGGCAGAGAAAGAAGAAGGGTCAAGGAGTTATTCCAGATTGAAGAAGTGGATTTTTAGAGCACGTTTGAATACATTGTAGTCCTGGATCTGCCGCATCTGGGCGGGGAGTATGTTCCATAGAAGGGGATCTTGAGCGTCAAGAGTGGTACCTCCAAATTTGGCTGTCCTGTATTTTGGGTGCTTGAGAATAGTGGCAGAGGATGAACGAAGGTTCCTCGTGTTGGATTTAGTGCTAAGGCGGGCTGACAAATAAGTAGGGCTACAGAGGCTGAGGCATTTGTGGGTCGTGGTCAATATCTTGTGCGTTATCCGATGTTTAACGGGAAGTGGAGATGTGCGTACGACGGGACTGATTGAAGATATTACGTACAGCATTATTCTGAGCCACTTGTAGTGATTGGATGTTGGAGGCTGTGGTGCCCGGTAGGAGGCTGTTGCAATAATCCAATCTTGAATTGATCAATGCAGTGGACAGAAGGGCACAGTTTTCTTCCGAAATAAATGGTCGAGTATAGCCTATTCTTTTATTTATAAGACCGCAGCTAGATTTAATGCTGGAGACAGGGGACTTCATAGAGAGTTCTTGGTCAAGAACGACGCCCAGTGTCTTGACTTTCTTCTGGACGAGAATAGTATTGTCGGCAATATGGAAACTAGCATAGTTGGAGTCGAGTTTCGCCCGGGTGTTTTTTGATGCCACGATGAGGAGTTCAGTTTTTTTGTCGTTCAGGGCAAGAGAATTGCAGGCCATCCAGTCTTGTATGGCTTTGTATATTTTATTGATGGTTACTGTATCGCTGCTATAGGAGCCACTCAGCTGTATGACCACCTGAGTATCATCAGCGTAGTTCGTGTATTGCACTCCTAATTTGTTTAAGAGATTAAGAAGGGGACGGATATAAAGATTGAAAAGCAGAGGCGATAGACAGGAGCCCTGAGGAACTCTGCATGTCTGAGATATTGGAGGAGATTGATTATCGCCAACACAGACCCTCACCATTCTGGGACCCAGAAAGGAAGCAATCCATCTGGATGCAATTACGGAGCAGTTGGCGACCTCTCCGAGCCTTGACACCAGTAAGCTGTGATCAACTAGGTCGAAGGCTGCAGAGAGGTCTAGTAACATGAGCAAAGCAGCTTGATTATTATCAGCTATGCTAGCTAAGGTAGATTTAAGATCTAGCATTGCTGTCTCAGTCCCGTGACGAGCCCTGTAGCCCGACTGACGGCTACCCAAGATGTTATATTTTTCGACATGGGCTTGTAACTGTAAATAGGCAAGTTTGTCAATTATCTTGAGAATATATGGCACGTTGGTAATGGGCCTGTAATTGTCTTTGTTCGCTGGGTCAAGATTTTCCTTTTTCAATAAGGGTGTAATCCACGCTGATTTTAACAGTTCCGGTACCAGGCCCTCATCAAAAGAGAGATTGACCAGTTTGGTAATCCATGGAACCAGAGTTTCTAAGGACTCCTTAAGAGTGCTTGTGGGGCAGTTGTCAGCAGGACAGGACGTGTCTTTAAGGTCCTTTATGATTTTGAGTACTTCATCTTCGGTGTAGTGTGTGAAAGAGAATTGAGGGATATTATTTTCGCAGGTATTGGGCAGAACGTTGTCTGCGGGGGTTTGCGGGGATGTTACATTGCCTAGGGCTTTATTTATTTTTTCTTTGTGAGAATCAATCTTGAGTAGAAAAGCATTGTGTATGCCCTGACACCATTTATTGTCCTTAATGATGTTATTAGTGGTTGGGGGCTGATTTTGGAACTCTGCTAAGATTTTGAAAAGCTCCCCAGTGTTGGATTGAGCATTCACTATCCTTGCGTTATAATATGTGGCCTTAGCTTCTGTGATGAGTTTTTTGTAATTGAAGATGGATTTTTTGTAATTGGTTAGAGTGTTGTCGTTTGGATCTTTCCTCCAAACTCTTTCGAGGGCTCTTTTGTCTGGCCACAAGAAATTCATTAGTGAACCAGATGTTCTTTGTGGTTTCGGTCTTTATTGTCTTCATTTTCAGTGGGGCAAGGTCGTTAACTGCTTCTTTGATGTTGGTAGACAGATGATTGATAAGTTTCGAGGAGTCAACAAAGTTGTCAAGGGGTTGAAGTTTAGAAGACAGCAGTGTGGCAAAATTTGGAGCGCTTATATTTTTAAGGTTGCAAGACATTTTCTGAATGCGTGGGTTGGCATTAAGTTTAGGAGGAGGGGAGGGGAGTGAAATCTTGGCTTAAATAAGAAAGTGGTCAGACCAAATACATGGTGTGGCCAAGATGTCAGAGATATTGGCATTTTGGGACAGGAGCCAGTCTAAGGTATGACACTTACTTTGCGTGGGGGATTTCATCCACTGGGTAAGGCCAAAGGAGGTGATGGTATCCATCAGATTGGTGCCTGCTTTATCCTGTTGGTCATTGGCCCAATAGTTAAAATCACCCATGATGATAACTGAGCCTTTAGTGGTACAAATCTGAGCCAGTAGATCACTGAGCTGTTCTTCAAATAGAGGCATGACTTTGGGTGGACGATAGATCGTAAGTGTGTTTAAAGTGGTATGTGGAGAGGTTTTTATTTTTACCCATAAACTCTCACAGCCTTCTGGAGAGGTATGAGGAATTTCATAGCATTCAAGATTTGATTTACACAACAGGATATGGTCCTGTTTATCTGCCGCCCGAGGTTAACCTAGACCCGATTTTGTTGGATATTCAACAATTTGGAGACCTCTCGGGGCTTAAGATAAATACCTGTAAATCAGTTATATTCCCGTTGACAGGTGGGTTGTGTCAGTTTCAGGATACTTGGGGATTACAATAGCTAGGGAGGATAAGGTGGTGTATCGCAGCAACTATGAAGAGTCACTCGAATCGGCCAAATTGGCGATGATGAGATGGGACTCGCTCCCACTCAATCTATATGGCAGGATTTCGGTAGTCAAGATGTCCATTTTGCCCAGGCTCTTATATGTGTTTCTTAATGCACCTATAAAGGTGCCCAAAAAATATTTTCGAGACCTTCGCTCGCTGGTGATGAAATTCGTCTGGGCTGGTAAGAAAGCTTAGGTTTCCTGGGATAAACTCATCGCACCGGTTTGTGAGGGGGGTCTGGCATTGCCAGATTTTGAATTATATAATACGGTGGCACAAGCCAGCTTCCTTCAGTATTGGTTTGGTATGGCGGCAGAGCATAGGCATGTGGAGATAGAGAGGTCGATTGCATCACCGGCTCTGCTGCGGTTGATTATCTTAACTGCCCTGAGATGTTCGCGTGTACCTCGAAATTTGGTAGAACTAACGTGCAGGGCTTGGTCCCTCCTGGAGCGTATGCCCAGGGGTTGCGTCCTTTATTCGCCAGAGCTCCCGACTATATTCATCCCCGGGGTTCCCCTGACTAGTGAGGTACGGTTTGTGGCAATGATGAAGAGGTTGGCTGTCATTCAATTTGGAGACTTGTTCCCGAATGGTAGGTTTATTTCCATTGATCAGTTGCGGGAGAGGGGTGCTCTCTCAGCGCTGGATTTGTTTTTGTACTATAGGTTGCGGGTGGCGATACAGCGGCTATTCCCATCCTTTCCCGAACCTCCCCAGGTGGCCGCGATGCTTGATAGAATGATAGGAGGGTGCGTGGGGCGGCGAATACTCTCAGAACTGTATGCGATGGCACTAAAGAGCAGATCTGGTGCTGCAATGTCGTCCCGGGAACTATGGGAGAAAACACTGGGTAGGGAAATTCCAACTGCTACATGGAATTACTGCTGTCAGATGACTGGGAAAGGGGCGGTCAACACGAACTTCAAGTTGGCTCACTTTAAGTTTTTACATCTGTGTTATTACACCCCAGCTCAGCTAAAGGCTTACCTCCCTCAAAGGACAGGGGCCTGTGTCAGATGCGGGCAAAAGGCGGCGGGATTTCTTCATGTGGCATGGGAGTGTATGGAACTGGCACACTTTTGGGGGCAGGTGTTTGAGGTGGTTGGAGACATTGTGGGGCAACACATCACCCCAGATCCCGTAGTGGCACTACTGGGGTATACCAAACAGGTACCCAAAGAGACTAGGAAGTTGATAGGCCTCCTTCTAATCCTGGCAAAACGCGGACATATTGTATTGTAATGACTTGGAGACTAAATGGGGCGCGATGAGGGGGAAATGCTGGGGTGACCGACAGATATGGGATGCATATATGCTGTACCTCCTCAGGCGTTCAAGTGGGGGGGGTTCTGAGCCCTCTTCAACGCAGGAAGGCCCAACCTAATCCGTATAGTGGGGAGACACTTGCCTATTATCCGCCGCCCCGCTCACAGGCCCAGGCAAATAAGTTAATGGGGCCCAGTGCCATGTGGTGTAGTGGCTATGGGGTTGTCATAGTCAGCATTGATCACTTGGAGAGTGGTGTCTGCGGGACGTTGGACTCATCGCCCATATTGCATATGACTTATATTGTTGGTTGCAAGAATGCTCTCTCTGAGAATGACCTAATAACTTCATGGTTGTAACTGGGGGGTGAGAGGGTGGGTTGGGTAGAGGGATCTGTTGGTTGTTTGTACAGTTAAATGAAATGCCAATAAAGAAAGTAAAAAAAAAAAAAAAATGGGTTGTGTCCTTTATATATGTACTGGTTTTGTTGGATCAGTGGCTGCAAAAAAGTAATCAATGTATTTCCCTATAGATTGTAATAGGCTGTTAATTCCTGCCACAATGGGCCTTCCTGCTGGATTATTTGGGTCCTTGTGCACCTTGGGTAATGTATAGAAGTTCGGTATACGTGGGTGTTCATTTCTTAGGAATTTATGTGTATGATGATTAATCTATCGCAGTTACTCAGCCTTGTTTAGCAATTCATCTAAGTTTTGCTTGATGGATACTGTGGGGTCCATATTCAGTGTCGCATATGTGTTTGTGTCTCTCAGTTGGTTCTTACATTCCATATCATAATCTGCCGTATTGAAGATCACTAGTGCCCCACCTTTATCAGCCGGTCTAATGGTTATTTCTTCATCAATGTATAGGTCCTTGATAAGTGCCAATTCATGTGGTTTAAGGTTTCTGCGTTCTGATTGTTTGAAGCTAACTGATTCAAGATCTTTGATGACCTGCTTGGGGAAAATCTCAATACAAGGGATACTGGTGGGTGGTATGAAACTGCTTTTAGTTCTAAATTCTTTGTATCTGGAATCTTCAGTTTTAGGATGTGCTTGTTCCCCCAACTCATCAAAGAATACTTTTAGCTTTATTTTTCTAACACATCTCTATAGTTCGACATTTGTGTTGAACAGAGTACTGTTATATGTCAGAACAAAACTTAATCATTTTTTTAAAGTTTCTTTCTCCTTTTCCGTTAGATCCCTGGTTGACAAATTGTTAACTAGGTGTTCCTTTGTTGCTGTCTCGTCAGTCGAACTTCCCGTGGTTTTTCTCTTCTCCCTTCTTGTTCGCCTGGTCTGCTCCCTAAAAAAGTAACACCTGATGTTGATGCTGAGGTCATTCCTGCTCTTGGGTTCCTTGCTATATGGGATCCTCTGTCTACTTCGGGATTTATTGGGTCACCTGGTGTCTCTGACTCTGACCTCAAAGTATTGCTGTCATTATTTTGTCGTGGTTTCCTCAGTGGTGGCCCATATTTCTCCATCCAGGTATATACCTCTTCATTCATGTAGTCATAAGTGTCTCTCTTGAACTTTCTAATCTTTTTTGTTTCCAATTCAGATTTGTAACTTGCCAATTTAGTGTTGATATCTAACAGAATCCCCTCTACATCCTCCTTGCTCAGTGTTGTTGTAAGTTCTTTTTAAATCTCCTGTATTTTTATGTTGAGTGATTGCACATTCGCCACAAGTTCTTTTATATTTAAAAGAATGAGGTCGAGTGAACATTTGTTGAGGATAGCCTCCCACTTTGTCACAAATTCTTTTCTTTCTTTGTAAAGTGTCGGGCGAAGTTGTATTCGAAGTCCTCTCGGAATGCGTTGATTCTTATGATATCTACCAAGGGTAATTGCATGAAGTTTGTGGTTGATTTCTTTTCTAATGAGATACTCTGATTGCTTGATCCTCTTAGCCTGATCTTGTTTGGATGTATTGTCCTTGTTGAATATACTATCGCTAATAAGACCCAGGATAGTGTTTGCCTCCTCTGCGGAAAATCCGAATGTTTCCGCTCTTTTTGTTGTCAATGATTCTATGTCATTGAAAGACATTTTTGCCGTTATTTAGAAATTAATGTTCTGTTGCTAGTAATTCTTAGTTCAAAGTCTCTTTATTTCCAAGTGGTTTGTGTGCCTCCACCTCAATAGTGTCAAGTAAGCCAAACTGTAAAAACGGGGAGAGATGCGGGCAACACAATTAATTTGCTAATAAGTCTGTTTATGCTTATGTATTATTAGTCCAGTTAAATAGGAGCTATCAGGCTTAAGTCTATCCTTTGACATTGGGATCCACAAAATTCCAAGAAACAAATGTTGGGTGTTACCACCAAGCAATGCCCAATGCTCTCATGTTGCTCAAAATCGAGCTTCACATTTATAATTGTTCTGGTAGTACAATTTCTTTTATGTAGGCAAATGTATTAATTCGTGAATGTTCTGTTTTTCTTAAAATATAGTTAGTCGTTCACACGACTTTCAATTTAGGTTTGAAAACATATTTGAATCCAATGTCAACTAATATTCAGATCGGTTTGTGTACAGCAAAACAGTTCCTAGGTCAAAATATGGCACAAAAGCCTATGCATTTCGGAGACATGCTCCATCCTCATGGCTTAAATCAAACCATAAATCACAGTAGAATATATGATTTTACAATGTGCGTAGTATACATACCAGAATCAGCCATTGTCAGTTTACGTGTAAAGTAACAACAAAAATGAAAAAAGAAAAGAAATATAGTAGTGAACTTCAAACATATTATACGTTCTTTCTCATGCGTATTATATCTAGGTAAACAATGTGTTACTTCATACCTTAATGTGTGTGCCTTGTCACTGTGGACCAAATGAAAATAAAGTAAAGTCAGCACCTAAGGTACAAACCACTGTGCTATGTACCTTAGAACATCAACCGTGTGCTAAATCAAAAAGACATGGGCCCTCATTACGACCCTTGCGGAAAGCGACTGACCGGAGCGCCACAGCGTAAATAGCGTTTCCGCCATTGCACGAAGGAGCAAAGTGCGGCCCATTCCGACCCATCGGGCACGAGCACCACGCCACGGCGGAAGTGCAAAGTCCGCGATGGCGGAAATGACCCCAAAACGGCCCACACCGCCGCCGTACGGCGCCCTAGGTGCAATACCGCCACCCCTCTTAGCGGTCACCGCAGTGTGCGCCTACCGGAAAGTACGGTGACCGGAAATATACGGAAACGGAAGTTAAAACATGGGGCCGGAACGGGAAACATCCCGGCGTACACCTATAAAACCACTAAAACCACACAACCACCAAAATCACTACCCTGAAACACACCCCAACCCGTCACCCACCCTAGCGAAACCAAGACAAATGGGAAAAGTAGCGAAGAAAGCGTGCGACCGCAAGCGGCAGGTCCACTTCTCCCGCGAGGAACTCACCGTGCTAACAGAGACCCTCCAGGAGAATGCTGCCGTCGTCTTCTCCACGCAAATGACCAGAACGGCACTTGCAAACAAGAAGACCATATGGGCTCTGGTGGCACAGCGGGTAAGTGCGGTGGGGACCGCACCCCGCACCCCACAGC
Organism: Ambystoma mexicanum; assembly: GCF_040938575.1. Lineage (NCBI taxonomy): Eukaryota > Metazoa > Chordata > Amphibia > Caudata > Ambystomatidae > Ambystoma > Ambystoma mexicanum. The sequence goes on along the minus strand of NC_090928.1, from coordinate 942,415,100 downwards.
AATGCCGCAAGCGATGGGACGACCTGCGGATACGCGTCCGCAGCATACTCTCTGCCAACCGCAACATTGCCACAGCCACCGGGGGAGGTCCTGAATCACCCATCAAGTTGACCCCCTGGGAAGAAATCTGTGCCTCCACCATCGGAATGGAGAGCATAGAGGGAGTCGGAGGGATGGAGAAAGGAGTGCAGACATCCGAAGATTCAGGTAGGTGTACCAGATAAAACAATGCCAAATCCACACAGTCCATCCATGTGAAGTACCATGCGTCCACATAGTGCAACAGAAACACATGTCCAGGAGAACGGCCACACACATCGGCCTGATAGCGCACGTTAAAACCCACAATAAATACATAAATAATTAAAAACCCCTAATACACGCACTACACGTGCAGCAGGCACACCCTAACTGCAGGCTGCCAAACAACTGCACCCTCACTCCACACACAAATCAAAGCACCTCCAAGGACCCGACCCAAATCACCCTCAGGTACCACCCCAGAGCATGTGATACAATGCCATTCCAATTCCCACAGACCCATCATTAACCCTCGCCCTCCTTTACTCCACCACAGGGTCCGATCCAAACGACGAGCTACAGGACACCCCTACCAGCACACCTGCAAAGAGGGCCAAGACCAACGGCCAGAGACCCTCCACCTCAGCTGCACGCATCAAGACACGGCAGCAGCACAAATCAGGTGGCAGCACAGAGGAGGGAACATCAACAGGCACCCCAGCAGCCAGCATGCCCACAACACCACCACCACAGGTCCCCCCAATGGATGCCACAGAAGGCACTGCCTCTGGTGGCAGCAGCACCATAGGTGACACCCCATTGATGGCAGCATGCTCCGACACAGAAGACGGGGATGTCGAAGTCAGATCCATCCATGACCTGTCCCAATCCCCCTGTCTGTCCCATCCCGTACAACATGAGGATACCACGCAGGGGCACCCACAAGACAACGACTGGCCATCCCCCACAAGCCCTGTGGCAAGGCAACATGAGGACAACAGCCCCTCTGTGACACCCCCGCAAATGGGCATGGCCCAGCAGAGGCAACAGTCCCTCGACAAGTTAATCGTGCAACAGCAGCAAATGGCCACGCTCCTCAAGGACCATGCCGATGAATGTGGGGGCACTAAGGCAGACATAGAAACATCAACTGAGACACTTAGGGCAGAAATGGAGAGAGGCACAGAGACGCTAAGGGCACAAATGGAGGGTAGCACCGAGAGCCTGAGAGTCCAAATGGAGAGAAGCACCGAGAGCCTGAGGGGGGAACTGCATGCGACGTCCAAAGACGTATGTGCCGAACTTGCCGCAGTGCGCCGTGTGCTCACTGAGCTCTCGCAAACCCTTAGGGACATGCATGGACGTGAGCAGGCAGACACATCATCCGTTGCAAGTTCCGTCCAGGGCAGCCCCCAACGTAGATCTGGAAGGAACCTGCGCTCCACAGGCAGGGGTGCCCCTGATACCCGCAGAGGGGGCTTGCAATAGCGACAGCCCACTGACAATGAGCATCTTTGGACACTGGGGTTCGGGGGGGAGGTAGGAGGGTGGAGGGGGTGTGTTGGGCTCACTTGGGTGGCGGGTCGATAGGGTGTTCAACATGACATCACATATGCCATATAAAGTGCACGATCAACCAATGAGATGTGTGGACATTGATTTTTGTGTACTAGGCCATCATAGGCGTACAGTCCATATTGTGCATGTCCCAGACACGCACAGTGCCACGAGTCCCGTGTCCATGTATCAGCCACCAGGCGTGAGTGCTAGAAGCATACATCAATGAGATGCTGACGAATGTCACGGGCCTCCGGTGCCTCGCAGACTCCATGAGGTGCTGCCACATCCCCACCCTCATCATGACCATCATCAGGTGCTTGCAGTTCTGCGTCAGGGGGCATGGGCACATTTCTACGTACGCACATGTTGTGGAGCATGACACATGCCATCACCATCTTTGCAACCTTCTCATGGCGGTACAGGAGTGCCCCGCCCGACCTGCTGAGGCAGCGGAAACGAGTCTTCAGTAGGCCGAATGCCTGTTCAATGACTACACGGGTACGTGAGTGGGCATGGTTGTAGTCCTCCTCATGCTGGTCCCGTGGGTTCCGGACTGGTGTGAGGAGCCATCTCTTCAGTGGATATCCAGCATCACCTGTATGTGGACGAGAAACCTATGATGTGGAATGCTATTGCTACGTACGCACACCCCCCCCCCTTCCTGCCAGGTCATTGCCAAATCACATTCCCCACATGATCATGCATGTAATGAGACTCACCGAGTAGCCAGGATCTGTTCCCTGCGTGTCGCTCCATGTAGCGTGGTATTGTAGAGTTCCTCAAGACCATAGAATCATGGGTAGATCCAGGGAATCGGGCACAACAATGTGTAATGATCCTGTTGGAGTCACACACCATTTGTACATTCAGGGAATGAAATTGTTTTCTGTTGCGGTACTGGGCCTCCATTGCATGTGGGACGACCAATTCCACATGGGTGCAGTCGATGGCACCAATGCAACCCGGTATGCCGGCAAGTGCATGGAATCCCACTTTTGTGTTGGTAATTTCCTGCTCCGAGCGTGGTAGAGAGATGTAGTCGTCTGCGTGCTGCAGGAGGGCATCGAGCACTTGCAATAGTGTCCGTGAGAACAGTGGCTGAGAAATGCCATGCAACTGTCCGACTGTGTGCTGGTAGGTGCCTGTGGCCAGGAAGTGGAGTACAGACACCACCTTCAGTAGGGGTGGGATGGCGGTTGGGCTATCTATCATGCTGACAAGGTCAGCCTGTGTCATGTCCACAATGGCGGCTATGGTGTCCCGGTCCAGACGGTAGAGGGTGTGGATCTGCTCATCAGTGAGGTTGAACGGATGTGCTCGGAGGCGTGGGATTGCGGGCTGCCTGCGTGGTGGTAGTGGCTGTGCTGGCGGCCCTTGCTGGCCCTGCCTTGCCCTCCTCCTCCTCCTGCGTCTCCTTCGTGCGGCCGGTTGCAGTTGGTGTTCGTCTTCTTCTTGGAGTTGGAGTAGTTGCAGTGCTATCATGTCCCCCAGGGCCAACATCGCGAGTCCTGCCGGTAGCATTTCGGTGTGGTTGTGGGAGGAGACTGGCTGTGCAATTTATGTGTTTTCAGGCTGTATGGCCTCCACCTGTGGTGATTAATTCCACCTGTGCAAGCTGCTCTCCCCTTTGGCCGAGCACGTCCCGCGCACAACGCTGCAAATCTGGGAATGGCATCTTGCTATTGCAATCATGTATTTGTACCCGATGGCCGTGTAACATTGGTTGACATGTTCATTCTGCTGTGGTCCCATTGTTGCACATACTATCTGTGCAGTCGCGAACAGACTTGTGAAGGGTCAGTGGAACGTAGTACTCGAGTAACGGTGGGCCCTCATGCATCACTTTACCGAGTTGCAATGACGGGCGGGGCGTCCCATTTGTGGGTGAAGGCAGTTGACATTTTCACACACAGCCGCACTCGATGGAATAATTAGTGATTTCAAACGGCCACAGATGCCTTTTCGGCGTGATGTTGCAAATGTGGAATTCCAAGGGCGGCGCTTTCGGTTTCCAGCTAGCGGCGAGGAGATGCCCACAGGTCTGACTGCAAATATAACGTTCTGTTGTTCAATGTCCTTGAGACAGGGCCCATGGCGAGGGAGCAATGATTGATATGAATAGTTTGGGATGCGCAATTGCTACGTGGGCGATGAGGCCGGCCGTTCCCAGATACATGTTACTTCACAACACCGGAATTACGGGCTGGGGCACTGTGGATTTTGCAGGCTGCATAACGCACAGACTCAATGGATGTTTCTAATGTTATGTGAGTAATTATTCAGGCGTTTTGATTCCGGGATGAGGGAATGATGAATGGATGCATGGGCAGGTGATTTGATACAGAGTTTGCCATGTACAGGGCTTCTTGGGATCTATCCGCCTCCCCTACGCTATGTGATGCAGGGCTGCCATGGTGGGACCATCGTCTATCTGGCCTTGTTGAGCCCTCCCTGTCTCGACACGCCCTCAGACACTTGTGTCCATGCACATTAACATTCCCATCTGATGGATTCTGTTTTGACAGACGCATGCACAGGTACACTCGTTTGTGATGGTGTTTGCACCTCGATATAGATGGTTAGGAGTCGCAAGTGGTTTTGGGGTGGTGATGATCCTTTGGAGTGGGCTAGCATGCATATGGCTGTGGATTTCGTGTGATCATTGAAGTGAGTTGTTGGAATGTAGTTCTGATGGCCATTCTGTTCTTTTTCTTTTCTTTTGGTTGACAGGTATCTCCTCCCCTTTTGCCACTGCCATCTGTATGCCACTCCTGCAGATGGGTTTTACTCCCGACACCTGCTGCTTCGTGTTAATCAGTGGAGCAGCATTACGATCTTATGGGACGATCGCCAATGGCCCACATGCCCTTACGCTGTACTGGTGGCTCGGAGCAACATTTCGGCCTTTCGGCTGGACTAGTGCCTCCCCATTGGGACGGCCCTGCGGTTCTGTGCGCTTCCATGTTGCCTTTTCGTACGTGAATGTGGCTTTGTGTACCATGAGGGAACAGGACGACACACAAGTAGTGGCTGGTCATTTCTTGCGGATGCAGCCCACAATGGTGATTGGTGTTTAGGAGTTCATGGCCTGATGGCTGTATGGGCTTGGTGACTTTGATGTGCATTAAATTTCTATTCTGATTTGGCCCGTGTAGCGTTTTTCTTTGCAAGTGATGTGGCATATGCCTATTTGGGGGGCGATGTATTGTGAGGAGATCTGCATTGGGTTCCAGCTTCGGAGTTTAGTTGCGTGGTACTGTACTGGGCGCGTTTGCCTACTAAGCCCGTGAGGTCAGGGATGGGGGCTGCCAATATGACAGTTTGAATGTTGTCATGCTCAGGGGCGGGGGATTGGGTTTTGTGTAACAGATGCCGGTCAGCCAGGTGGACTGGTGGAATGATGTGATTCTCGGAATATGGCTGGTCACAGGTGCCTGTGTTTGCGTGCGTTTCTTGGTGGGGGACTGTGGTCATGTCCATTGGGATGGCTTCTGTGTTCGTGCCATCTGTGCCCTGCAGCTCCCATTGGCCCCTCTTGTGTTTCTTTTGTTCGTTGCCATGCATGGGTGACTTGTACATTTCAATGGTTGCATTGTGGCTTCATTGCACCTACGGGGAGTTGTACTTTGTGGGCAGGGAGCGGTGTACAGGCACTCAGTGGGGCCGTTTACGGTTGATTCGCGATGCCGTACTTCTCACCATGGCGGAATGGTACATTACGCCATGCCTGATGGCGTTAGGTACATGTCCGCTAGGGTCGGAATTGGCGTACCGTTGCGCCATGGTGGTGTTTGCGGTTTCGCATGGCGCGCGCGCGCGTGCTTGGTGCAGTTAGCGTTGGCGTTCACTACGGTGTCGCTAATGGCTTCGTACTTTGCGGTGACGGGTCATAGTCGCACCGAGCGCTATTCGATGGCGGTATTGCATTTCCGCCATCGTTTTCCGATTTCCGCAAGGGTCGTAATGAGGGCCATGGTGTTTTACCTTAGGAACTCCGATCTTAATCTTCTAATAAATGATATGGGCTGTGAAAGTAATAATAGTGTAAACCTCCATTAACATAAGAGCTGCGTCTATGTGCACATTCATATTCTCATAAGACGCTGATACGGTCTTACCTGACTCCTTCAGCGTTTCTTTTCTAAGCAGAAGCCGCCTGCCAGCGCATGCTTCGTGCCGAATCGTATATGCGGTTGCTATGACGACCATCTGAGACGTTGCGGCACGTCAGCAGAAGTGCTGATGTGTCGGCGCCTCACGTCCCGTCCTCTCACGGTAACAGGAGGACAGCAATAGGTCTCGGTTGATGTTGTTTCCGTAACGTAGCAACCCCTGGCTGCACGTATGCGATGCACCTCACTCCTGGTATTCTTATTAACAACAATCTTGTACTTCACTGTATTAGACACATTCATGAAGTTATTAACAAATAAATGGTCACCTTCTTAAATACAAAATATGCCATACACAGGTTAAGTTCTGAAAACAGCATAATTTCCAGTGAGTTGTTACCAAGGCCAATCCTTAGTTCTGTCGGATATGAGAGCAATATGAGAGCATTGGGCATAGCTGGGTGGTAACACCCAACTTTTGTTTCTTGGACTTTTGTGGATCCCAGTGTCAGAGGATCGACTTAAGCTTGATAGCTCCCATTTTACTGGACTAATAATAATACATAAGCATAAACTGACTTATTAGTAAATTAATTGTGGTGCCTGCCTCTCTCCCCGTTTTTGCAGGTGCACTCACTGACATTGACATTCCTTAGTTTCTTTGGGTTGGGAAATCCCACCTTAGTATAGGGCAAGTTAGGCCTTAATCCACCCTGACTTTTATTTAATAAAACATTGTTCAACTTTGAATCTGTTGTCTGTATCTCCTTCCATAATGCGAACCTCTCAAGAGGACCAAATTAGCCCCCGGAAAAGCCTTCTTACTCCTTCCAAATGTTTAACCAAACCAAATACTCCAATAGAATGTCAGTATAGAGCGAAATCCGATCCTCGGTTCACAAAGAATCCCTCCTTACTCACTCTAATAGTTTTTCTGTACCTGGGACCATTTTTTATGTGTCCCAGTGTTTGCTTACTCCCAGCTGATTGGGTATATAGATGAAACTATTCCTTATCATCACATGTAAGGGTTGCTGTAAACATAGCTAGTCGTGTTGGTTCCATACTTACTCCTACGTCCCATCCCCTTTCCTCCGTACTAATGGGTGTCCATCCAAGAGGACGGGACTAGACCTCTTCTTTTGTACATCATGAAAGAAGCATTCCCCTTTAAATAATTTTGTGTTGTGTGGTAAGCTGCAGCTTCATGGACATGGCTGACTCCACCCACTGGCAACACCCATCAGTCCTTTTCTCTGCGTTGACAGTACTGAATGTTCTGCAGATATCTCACTAGCATTTTGCTGCATAATTTATTTTTTCGTCTAGATTCCTCTTTCCTTTCCATCTCGCTGCTCCGCAACATCCATTGGTCTTTTTATGATGGGTGTAACAGGGTTTGTGTTGTGTTCCTCCTTTACCATGCATTACATGGAGGGGGATTCCCACACGCTCTGTCAGCAGTGCCTAGGCCCCAGCCTATGTGAGTAGTCTGTGCATTGTGACACGCATTTCCGCGTGCACTATTCGAATACGGTTAGACGGTTGGATAGAAGTCTTCCACAGGAATTCACCAGGACATATCACAGACTTTGTCAACTCAAGAAGAATACTACCTCAGGTGAGTTCACTGGCACCCTGTGCAAGTGGGAGGAACGCAAGTCCCATTGTGGCTAGCTACTACTCTACCGGGGTTTGTCCCGAGGCCTCACAGGCTTTCACCGGGCGTACACCGAAGACCCTTCAGGGTCTGGTACTGGAGCTCGTTCCAAGGTCTCAAATCCTTTTACCAGTGTGTTCACCGAGGACCCCTAAGAGTCTAACCCTGGGTCTGCTAGACCTGAGATGATGCATTAGCATCAGAAACCTACCAGGCTCAAAGAGCCTGAGGGTCTCGTCCTACCGGAGTTTGTTTCAATGGTTTGACTGAAAGTGCAAGAGCACACTCCGGGGACCCATCAGGGTATCGAAACCAGAGCTCTGTACTGAGCAAGCCTCCTGCGTCTCTCAGAAAGTGCTAAAGAGGCCTTATCACATGCACAAGACCCGCACGAGACCACCACGGTTACATCAAACATTTCAAAAGATCAACATCACAGCCCCCCCAAAATGGTGGCACGCATCAGGAAAAGTCGAGGGAATCTTCAGTCTTGGCTCGCACTGTAGAGGCCATCTCTGAACTTACTGTCCATGGACCTCCTCTCACCTATCATAAGTGCAGAGTTGCTGAATGGAGGTGGCAGACCTCGGGCTCATCCTCTGCCAAACTGGACTGTTGCCTACTCCAAAGGCAATACCGTCTCTCTATCCATTCCAACGAGAGGGCCCACATCCAGGCCCATATCTCTAGAGCCTCTAACAACACTGATGAAAATCTGCAAGGAACTAGCCAATCCATCTGCAATCTCCATCTCACCTCTTCCACTGCACTGCACTGCACTGGCCACCTATTTCACCTCTAAAACCCAGGACATTCTGATCTCTCTCTCTTCTTCCCTTTCTTTCCTTCCTCCCCCTGTCCCCTTGCCTCCCCTGTCCTCACTTCCACCCCCACCCTCTTTCTCCTCCTTCTCACCTATCACAACAGATGAGATCTCTAGAGCAGTCCGCTCTATGAAGGTCTCATCCAAACAGGTTTCTGCCTGTTCCCCCAGAATTTTTTGCCAATTTTTGCCGCGATTACCGCCGGCAGGAAATCGGCCGGCGGTAATAGTGCAAATTTTCCCCATTGGGCCCAATGGGGAATGGGGAATTCCTGAATGGGCCCAATGGGGAATGGGCAATAACCCTTCCACATAAACCCGCGATCCGGCGCTAATAGCGCCGGGGGGTTTGGCGGTAGGGCTATTAGCGCCGGCGCTAATAGCGCCGGCGTTACCGCCCAACTCGTGATGAGGCCTACCTCCTCCTCGCTCCGGCTCTTGCTGACTGCAAGCACTCCTTAACATCTGGCTGGAAGACCAATCAGGGAGAGCCTCTAAACAGCTACACGATATCATGCCTTCTCATAACCTTACTCGCCAGACAGCCTCAGCCTCCCACAAATTCGGCCATTGCTTAGATGTACTATTGGCAAGAGGGAAGAGCTCTCTGCTGAAAGATTATCTACCAATATCATGAACCGATCACTATATGAGACTGTTTTCAGTGAAACTGAACCTGCCTAGGCAACAGATTTTTAAGGTGGAATGTCTGGACCAGCCCATAGACTGAAAGAGAATATCCCTGGTCATGAGCTGAAAAGAGAACTGGCAGCCATCCCCTCAATACCCGACTGTGATGAACATTTTAAACATGGCACCTCCATAATGAATAATATTTGTACTCACCATGCCCCTTTAAGAACGAAAGCACAAAAACAAATCTCTAAAGAGTGGTTAACCCCTCATTTACTTACCTTGAAAAAATCCTTTGGAGGAATGGAAAGGCGTAAATCCAGAAAATACTGAACATTTTAAAATTGCTCTTAAGGATTTTAAAATTGCCATTTTTAGAGCAAAGTCAGCCTTCCTAGCTGGGAAGATTGACGGAGCAGCTAATCAACCCCAAGAACTGTTTTGGGTTAATTAAAATTTTGTTTGTCCAGTAAAGGCATCCTCAGGGAAGGAACCATCAGTTGTTCAGGCCAATATGTTGAACAACTTCTTCCCGGGGAAGATTACGACAATTAAAAAGAATATATTAGAAAGGAAGGCCAATGGCTCAGTAACACCCTGTTTCCTAGCCACTGGCACCCCGATGGAGGGAGGAAGTAAGTACAATACAAAACCTTTATGTTTCAATACATTGCCAGAAAAGGCCATTTATACCCTTCTATCAAAATTTAAACGTACAAACTACGCCCTTTTTGCCATCCCTGCTTCTGTTGTAAAGCACCTGGCTTCTGATTTACCCCCTTTTATAACCCATTTTGTAAATGGGTCCTTTAGCCAGGGGATAGATGGTGCCCAACGTTTTTAAAAACGTTCTACAATAACCCCTTTGCTAAAAAAGTCAAATTTGGACTCAGAGAATCTCCAGAATTTTCAGCCATTGTCAGGCCTTACCTGGCCTGGAGAAATACTGGAAACAATTGCCACCACTCAGTTCCAGGAATATGTTGAAAGTGAAGGTCTTTTGGATCTTTTCCAGTTGGGTTTCCGCTGCAAATATGGGATGGAAACTGCACTGGTCTCCGTCTGGGATTAACTTTTGGAAGCGGGGGACCAAGGGAAACTGTCTCTCCTTGTAATGTTGGATTTGTCCGCCGCATTTGATATGGTGGACTATAGCATTCTTCTGGAACGATTGAAAACTACAGGAAATGCCTCAGAGAATGCACTCAAATGGTTCAAATCTTTCCTCACAGGGAGAAAATGAGTGAAGCAAGGGGGTTCCCACTCGGATATCCTCTGTTAATGGTGTGGTGTTCAACAGGTGTCCTCCCCCTCGCCGCTGTTATTTAATCTCTATCTATGTCCCCTTTTCAATATTATAAGACGCCACAAGGTTAATTTTCAGTCCTATGCCAACGATACCCAAGTGTTTCTCAGATTGGATGATTTAGATGATTCTCTAACAAGGGTCAGCCAGTGTCTGGAAGAAGTGGGAGAGTGGATGGCCATAAATTGGCTACAGCTTAATCGACGAAGACCAAGGTGATCTTCTTTGGCCCAAAACACCTTACAGGGGAGAACAGAAGTCCCCCACCATTCATGTTTTTGGGGAGCAGACCTAAAGTATGCATCCAGTGTTAAGAACCTGGGGTGCATATGGCAAAATGAGCTAGGATGCGAAGGGCAGGTATCAGCGAAAGTACAGGCTGTCTTTTACAACCTTCTGTTCCTTCGGCAGGCTTTACCTTACATCCCTCAGGTTCACCACGCGACCGTGGTGGGAGCCCTGCTTAATTCCAGGTTAAACTATTGCAATAGTCTTTTGCCTGGGGCTCCCACCTAACAAATACACAGACCGCAAAAAGTTCAGAATGCAGCGGTCAGATATATTTTTACAGTTACAAAATCAACACCAATTTTGGGCCTGCGGCGGTCTGGTCATTGGCTAGCAGTGGAGGACTGGTTAAAGTTTAAAATCGGCTGCATGATCTACAAATGTCTTAACAATCTAACACCTGGATATCTGGCGAATAAATTGAAGCAGTACCGTCCTTCTCGGTCATTTATTTATTTATTGTTTATTTATATAGCGTTTATACACAGGTGAAGTTCAAATCTTCATTAAGATCGGAGGACAAGTACTTGCTGTCCTTTCCCTCTACTCGCTGTGTATCTTGTGGTGACTGCAAATTCTCAGTCTTTTGGCCAAGATTCTGGATCAGCCTCCCTTTGGAACTGAGGAAACTTGACTCTCTGACATCGTTTCGTAAAAAACGAAAAACCTTTCTGTTAAAAAAATGACTTAGTCAGATGAACAGGAGAGAGGAGTGATAATCCATAGCCGGGCCATAACAGCCTCAGTTATAATTTCATCTGCGCCTTGATACGATTTGGTTCTGCCCAGTTGCACAGTACAAATGAATAAATGAATCATTCTCTCAAGCACTCCCTTGTGCAACCCCTCCTAAAAAGCCATCAGCCGACCCCTTGTGTCCGACCAACTACCGCCCTATCTCTACTACACCCTTCCTTGGGAACTCCTGGAGAAGTTGCGCTCGTTGGCTGTTTACATGACCATCAATCTGGATTCCGAGCACCCAGAGGCACAGCAACTGCTCTCCTGAACACCTGTGAAGAACTGCTTGCAAATCTTGATTCTAACTCTCCTGAATTGGTGGACCTCCTTCCTCACTAACCACCCTTCCCAGGTGTTCCTAGGCTCCTTCTCCTCCTTTACCACTCTCTATATATATGGTGTTCCCCAGGGCTTATCCTCTCGCCTTGACTTTTCAACATCTACCTGTTAGGCAGAATCCTGTGCAGTTCCCTTGGGGACCACTGCAAAAAGATTAAGACTACAGGAGTAAGCAGTAAACCCAATTGGTAGCAGTCTGCACCACCCAGATTTACCTGGTAGCTGTGGCTGAGCAGTCAGACTTCTCTCAAGAAGAGTTAGGCAGTATACAGAGGATACCCAATAGGGCTAAACACAGTAGAACAAGCAAACACTGACCAGAGCTTTGTATCAAATGTATATAATTATTTATTTAACACACACATAGGAAATACACTAGCACTATTAATCAAAGCAAGTTCAAAACACAATCAGAAAAGTATTCACACCTCCCTTAGCAATTACTAGACAAGTCTAAGTCAAAACACCACTTTTTGTCAAAACAGAGGTGAGCGCATAACCTAGATGGCACTCCAATATTTAGGTTAAAGGGAGAGGAAAAGGCAGGTCATAAAAATAAAACAGTTCCCAACACTTTTAAAAGACCAAAACAAGTTAGTGAAGGAAGAGTCTACTGTAGAGCCAAAGTCCATAGTCCAGGCCCACTTTAAATGGAGCAAGGTGAAATGTGCCCAAGATCACACAGTTGCGAAATGCTTTCAAGTCTTTGTAGAAATGTTCAAAAGAGGTTGGGGTGGTTCAAAAGATAAAGTTAGAAGGTCTGGGGGCCAACCCAGTTGGAAAGCCAAGGATTTAAGGGTCACCTTGGGAAAACCGAAGAAAGGGAGGCCAGGTGGAACACAGAACCTTTAAAGTTGAGGAAGCTCCAGCGGTGGCAGTTGTTCCTAGCAGCGTGTGCAGTTTGTGGTTTCAACCAGGGGAAGAGAGGATCTCGTTGAGGAGGAAACTTGGAGTCGTTGCACTGCCCAGGGAAGAAACCAGCCGCGGAGTTCGTCGGTGAAAAGGTGCGTTCCTGGTATTTGTGGTCACAGTGGTGCAGCTTGGCTATCCGGCCGCCGGGGTGCTTGGCATGGGCGATTTGACCAAGAGACGTCCTGGAAGGCGAAATGGCGAACTGGTTGATCCCACCAGCTCAGAGGAAGAAGACTCTTTCAGCAGAAGATCTTCTCTTGTCGTCAGGAAAGTGGTGAGGTTGTTGCAGCAGGGCTCCACCGGTGGGTCGTCATTGCAGGTGGCTCAGCTTCTCCCCTCTTCGGATTTCTTAGGTCCTGTAGCGACTTCTGAAGTTCCAGTCCCAAAAGCCCTGCTTTTATGCAGAAAAACCCCCATTCAACAGCCTAGCTGTCACTCAAACATGCTAAGTGGTGAGCCGTGCGGCTCACCACTGGGCCAATCAGAACAGAGTGCGACTTGAGTTGCTAAGGCAACGCAGTCCAGGATGCCAATTTCCATACCCACACATCCTGTGGAACCCAGACAGAGTGGCACCAGTTGGAGGGCTTCTGTGGAGAAGCCCGCCAAAAAGTGGAACAAAGGGCCCGACCTTGGTTGGAGTTACAGAGACGGACACGAATGCCATTTTAGAAAAGAGTTCTGGCAAAAAGACCCAACCGGTGGTTTGATATTAAATAAATAAACCAGCAGTATCTTTAACATTGCACCAAAAAGTGGTGCGTTTAATCAATGGGAAAATCCCATAGGAAATATACCGGTGGAATATTTTGCTTGGTAACCACTGGCACCAGCCAGAAACTCGACAAGGGGGGACTGGACAGTGCCTCCTTGGAAACAGACCCAGGGGCAATCGAATTAACCCCTTCCAGTACTTCCACAATATGATGGTTTGTATTGGTTCTGTTCACAATTTTGGACTAGTAAAGTCAATGGTGACTTTACATTCCCTGGGAGACAGTAGTCAGTCCCAGGGTATGGAGTCTATGTTTGGGAGTCACTGTGACACCCTTGTGTTACTGCACTGAGGGTGCTGTGTAACACATAAACAAAAACAGATGATACCCTATGGAGTAAAAGACCCCATAGCCCATAAGCACACAAAAAGTCAAAGACATACCTCAAATCATGCCTAAGAGTGGGAGGAAAATAGTCTCACTCTAAGCAGGAGAAAAAAACAAACCCCAAAAATCCAACAAAGCTGCTGGGGGACTCACTAGGTTTGGGAAATTAGCTTTATAAGAGAATTCTCCCTAACACTACCTTGCACATCTTGCTCACTTAATCTCTGCCTTCTCTTCTCATTTCTAGTGTTACGCAGATGACACACAGATCTTCTTCAAGCTCCCCTATTTCTCCTCCTCTTCCCCTTCCCTGACTGACTGCCTGCCAGTCTTATTGCACCTACAATGATCTCTGTCTTAATGGCAGTAAGACTGAGATCCTTACTATTGGCACACAGGCTCCCGTTTCCTTCCTGCACTCTGCCCGTCCTCTAGTGCTCACCTCATTCCCTTCTGCTGAGGCCAGAAATCTTGGGGTCATCTTCGACTCCTCTCTCTTCTTTACTCTTCACATCTTGGACCTTGCCAAGAAGGCCCACTTTCAACTTCACCTCCTTAGAGGCATTGGGCCTCAATACAGGTCCAGCGGTAACCCTGCCAGTGCTACTGGTGGGTTGCCGCCAGACCCGTAAATATTTACAGGCGCCTGACTTCCTGGTGCCACCGGGAGATTACAAACCCAGTGGCCTGGAAAGTCAGACACCGGTAAAATGTAAGCCCCCATTCCCATAGAGTCCAATGGGACTCTATGGGAGTGTGGACACGGAAGCACCGGCACCATTGCTAACAGTGCCAGTGCTTCCGTGACCGGTCTGCCTACCGTAGCCGCTGTGCCCGGCAGGGTCAGACCTGTCGGGCACAGCGGCTCAGGCAGACTCAAAATGTGGCGGCACCCAGTTTTCCAGAACACCACTATTGTAATGAGGCACATTCTCCCTTTCCTCAACTTCCCCCAGACACTCAACGGGCCTCATTACAGGTCGGGCGGTCCGGAATTAACAGTGGCGGTAAACCCGCCGCCACTGTTAATTACGGACCGCTCGATCCCGAGTCCTGCAGGCGGGAGGTGATCTTCCCGCCAGGTCTGACCTGGCGGGTTGAACACCTCCCGCCTGCAGGCGGACGTGGAAACACCAGCACCATCACGAGATGGTGCTGGTATTTCCACTTCCCCATTCCCATTGAGTCCTATGGGACTCAATGGGAATGTGGATTTACCGAATTCCGCCTCCGGAATTCCCGGGACACCAGGGCTCTAATGCTGGTAATTCCGTGAGTCACGGAGGCGGAATGGTAATACGAGTCCGGCGGTAACCAGGCAGTTTTACCGCCGCGGTTACCGCCGGACTCCTAATGAGGCCCAATGTCTCTAGAGCTCTGGTACTCTCCAGGCTAGATTACTGCAACAGACTCTTCCTCAACCTGTCACTTTCTTCGCTCCGTCCTCTTCAACTAATCCAGAATAGGGCTGGGGCTTATCCCTGGCCTCAAGCCCTGGTACCGGATCTCTCCCGCTCTAAAAATCTCTCCACTAGCTCCCGGTTGTTGCAGGGATCAAATTCAAGACCCTTTGCATCATCCACAAGGCTGTCTGGGGCCTGGGACCACGCTACCTGCAACTCTCTCCTACTAAATACTCTCGTTCGAGATCCCTTTCGATCTTCCGGCTCCAACTCTCTGCTGATCAAACGCTTCTCCAAGCAGAGAGCTGAGGGCAGATCTCTCTCCTAAGCTGTCTCCCTCCCATGGAACAGTCTCCCGCTCTCTCTCCTTCTTGAACCGGACCACCTCAAGTTCTGCAAACAACTCAAGACCTTTCTCTTCTCCTCCTTCTTCCCTCTCTACTCCCGTGCTAACCATCCCTTCTGTCTCTGAGATTGGCAGCCTGGTCCCTGAAGAGTCCAAGAGGGTCCTGGCCTCCTGCCCAATCGCCCCCAATACCCCCACCCCCCCAGCACTGCCTTCTGGGCACACACCCGCCTGTTGGGTGGTTTGCCTCTGCCCTGCACTTACCTGTTGGGCGGTAGACCTCCCTCTTCGCCTGTGAAGTGTCTGCCAATGCACTTACCTGTTGCCTCCTCAACTATCACCTCTGGCACTTCCTCCGCTAGGGGACCCTAAAACACTTACCCCTCCCCCTTTTTCTTTTTTTCCCCTTTTGTTTTCACCGCAGGTGCACGCTCCGAATGTCACAAGGCCTAGTAGGACCGCTGTTCCTTTCTATTTATTCATTGTCTATTTCGTTGTCTTGTTGTATATGCGCCTTATAAATATCCAATAAATAAAATTAAAATGAATACTCCCTTCCACTCCTACCTTGCCAGTGGTATCAGACATGATGTCAGACTCAGCCCCAACAGATCCGGCTCTGTTTCCAGGAGCAGGAAGTTTGGATCAAAATACAGATAATGAGGACATTGCTAAAGAAGCTCTGTCTCCACGGTCGGCAAAGACATTTCATAGCCCCATGTAGGGCATCCAGGATTTGCTAGGGCTGTCAGTACGTGAAGAGGTCTCGACAGAGCCAAGCATCCTGCCAAGTGTGTTTTCTATAAATAAGGCAGACAAGTCAGGTATACCACTTCAAAACTATATACTGCTGGAATCAAAGAAGTTATGGAAGACTCCACATTCTAACCTGCCTACAAACAGAAAAATTACGGCTACGTATTGGCAACTTCAGTCGGACACATCAGGTCTGGTGGCAACCCCTCTTCCCCAGTCTTCAGTGGTTGCGGCTGCAACCCTTTTTCAAAAACATTGGCGTCAATATCTTTTGATCACAGTCTCCATCTCCTCTTTCCAAGGATGATAAAATTCTGGAGGCATATGGAAAGAAAATGTACACTAATAGCTCTTAGCATCTGTGTCAAGTCAACGCTGCCGCTCAGTTATCAGCGGCCTATCAGCGCTTGTGGTTAGAAATTGCAGATGTCCAACATTACCAACCATCTGACAAAGCTGCAGACTGAAGCTAAGCTTATCGCTCAAGTCCTAAGAGAGACATCCGTGCACCGTGTTGACACGCCATCCAGTGCGATTTGTTTAGGCATGGACGTGCGCCGCACAGCCTGGGCCAGGGCAACACACTTTCTTAAAGATGTGCAAGTACAAATACTAGATCTACTGTTCGAGGGGAAGGATCTTTTTAATTCTTCTACAGAGGAGCAGTAACTTTTCCGAACCTCATCACTAACGCAAAGTTTCTTACTGTTCTATGAAAGGTGCCTCAAAAGGTGTTTCCCTCAGGCAATCTCACTGAGGTGAATCATACTTCATGTCTAAGAGTTTAGGTGGGTTTTGAGGTTACCGCAAGCAGAAAAGTAGGCAACCCGACAGTTCTCGTAGCTCACAAAGTCGTAAACAGCAGAGATCATCAACTAAAGGATTTTTCGCTTCTTCCACCTCTGATTCTCTCAAGGCCAGTAAACAATGGGGGTTCGCCCAGGACCATCCATCTCCAGTAGGGGGCAGGATTTCTTTTTACCATCCAGGCTGGCATGCCATTTCAGAGGATTCTTGAGTGCTCTCTGTTGTGTCTCAGGGTTATCACCTTTGGATTCCCCCAGCTCCTCCTCCTTCTCCTTCTTTTCTACAGATTGGCTCTGCTGTCCTTTTTTAGGAGATTTCCAATCTTCTTTAAATCAAGACTTTAGAAGTCCCCCCTCTGGAAAGAGAAAGTCGGTTTTATTCTCCCTTTTTACTGTCCCAAAAATGAACCCAGGGGCCTGAGGACATTATTAAATCTTTCTTTTTGGAATCTTTTTCTCCCCATAGAACCATTCAAGATGGTCAGGCCAGCACAAATCCGAGGTGCCCTCTCCCGGGGAGATTGGTTGTGTGCTGTGGATCTGAAAAATGCTTATCTCCATGTTCCCATTGCGCCAGCGCAAAAGAGGTTCTTGAGATTTTCAATAGGGTGGGGGGGTCATCATTTTCAGTACCGGGGTCTCCCCTTTGGTCTGAATGCAGTTCTAAGGGTCTTTACAAAATTTGTGAACCCAGTTGCAGCCTAAATGCAAGCCCAGGTAATTCACATTTACCCATATCTAGATGACTGGCTCCTCAGAGCAGAGGCATTTCACCAAGCAAAAACATAACTGCAGTTGTTGCTCGACCTGCTGTTTAGTCTAGTCCTGTCAGTCAATCAGAAATAATCATGTTTATGTCCCACATAGGAAATCAATGTTAAAGGTTTCTGATGGGACTCAAACATAGCTTGGGAACATTATTTTCCACGGGAGAAAGGATTCAGGATATCAATTTGGCTACTTCCCATTTTTGGCAAGAGACCTTGGCGTGGTGGGTTCAAGATATGCATCATACTTTAGTGACTTCCATTCTGTCGGTACCTTTCGCCCGCCTCAGAATGAGGTGTCTGCAACTGCACCTTGCAGCTTTTTGAGATCAACAGGTGGACAGGCAATCTGCAAACATTTCAATTCCTCTGGACCTCAAGTCGGACCTAGAGTAGTCGAACAATGAGAACAAATTTCGGGCTGGAGTTCTTTTCCAGAATCTCTCCCCTCATCATATTATAATTTTGGACTGATCCATCAGGAGTTGGGGTGCGACTCTGGATGAGTTTCAAGCTAGCCCTCTTCTGTCTCCTAAAGAAAAACAGTTTCATATCAATGTTATTAGAGCTGTTGGCGATCTTCAAAGCGTTTGAATCACTAATTCAAGGTTCCTCTGTTCTCTGAAGGACCGACAGCATGACTGCCATGTTTTATGTCAACACGCAGGGGGACCCAGGTCTCCTCCCTTGTGTTGGTTGGAGATTCAAATCTCGCATTGAGCAATATATCACCAAATATCTCTCAAAGCTATTAATTTGGCTGTAGAATTCAATGTGCATGTAGACAAGCTCAGTCACAGCTCTCACTTCAACCATGAGTGCTAGCTCAAAACCTCAGTGGTTTGGAAAATCTTCCAGACATGGGAATTTGCACCAGTGGATTTATTTGCAACGGAGCAGAATCGCAAATACAAACCTTTTGCGTCACTGGTGGCACAGGATTCGGGCACCCTGGGAGACGCTCTGCAAATATTTTGGAATCACTGGGCTATTTTATGCATTCCCTACTCTTCCACTAATACAGAAAGTCCTATCAAAGTGTTGCAACTCACTCGACTGTTCTCTGATTCTAATAGCCCCTGATTGGCCAACTCACATTTGGTACTTGGACCTTCTCGGACTGAAGCTGTCATATCCTCTTCTACCGATATTGTGTGACCTCCTGAGCCTACATCTCTCCCCTCTATCACTGAGTTTAGCAGTTTGGTACCTGAAAAAGTAGCCTACTGAACTATTGAGTTATCTGAACAGAACTTAAGAAACTTACCGATAATTCAGGCTTCCAGGAAAGCATCTACAAGGAGTCAGTATAAAAGTAAGTGGACCTGCTTTTGCTACTGGACTCTTGAGCGCTCTGAAGATCCACAACCCACTAGCATTCTGTCCTTCTTGTTTCACCTGGCTTCTTTGGGGGTCAAAGTTCAGTCATGCAGACCATAGCTATTGGAGCGGTTGTTTGGGATCCCAGCAGCTTTTTATCTTGACAGCCAATCCTATTATCAAAAGGCACTTGGAGGGCTTACTTCTGTTATATCCGTTATATCCTCAATATATAAAACTCATCCTTCTTGGACCTTAATGTCATGCTAGTGGGTCCGAAATAGACATCAGGTTGGCGTCATGGAAGTCATGAGTGTCTAACAGTTCTGTTAGAGGAATTAGCTAGACTGTGGTATGTCCGCTTCAGAACTGTAAACGTTTTTTCAGAGAGGTAATTGTAATTGGTTCTTTATAACGTGCTTAATACCCAGAGGTTTCTAAGCGTGGATCCAGGGATCGAACCTGTGTTGCTCCGCGTCATCTTGCTTCCATGGGGAGCGTGCTGCCCCTGAGCTATCTTCCCGAGACAGCTATACTCCTGAAGGTAAGGTTCTCTTTCCTGCCCAAGCGTGTCACCTCTTTTTACATAGATCAAGAGATTGTTCTTCCTACTTTCTGGCCTTCTCCTCAAACCGAGGGTGGAAGAACTTTTCAGTCTCTGGTTGTGAGGCTGTACAGGAGCTGGTAGATACTATCCTGCCAGTTCCTTCCCCCTCACTGCCGTCATATTGCAACATTCAAAGATAAGCAATACATGGGACCTCCTGTATTGTTCCTATACCGCATTGAGTGTATGAGAGATGTAATGCACTCAGACAGCCATACAGAATGCACCCTCGCACTGAAAGTGTGGAATGATGTTGCCTGCCAAAATGTCAAAATGCATCAGTCAATACTATGGATGGACGTTAAAGTGAAATATGACGAGAGAAAGTGATGTTATAAAGAAGATATATGAACCTATGCTGAAACAATATGAAACTGATAAAGTACTAAGAGTAACATGTACCTCAAGCTAAAGTAATCATGGATCTAAAGAAGATGAAGTAACTTACTGACCAATAACTGTAAATATGCAGTAACGCAAGGTAGAAAGAAAACGTATAGGAGCTTGCTATGAATAATATATAATGTGGCAAGGACGGCCAGAGTAGGAAAATGGACGCTGGCACACGTTGAACTTAACCAAGCTGCCTCAGAGACATGCCTAGGCTGTAGGAAAAGGAGGCGTAGGAAAACAGCTCAGTTTGCAGAGCCGACGATGAGTCAAGGTTGGCCCCGAATTAAGGATGCTATTTTTAAAGAGTAAGCACAGAGCACAAAAGGAGTACATGGATAAGCTCTGAATGTGGAACATTCTTTGTAGGTGAAGGAAGAAGAAAACCTCTGTGAGAGCCAAACTGCTGGTCAATCAAAAGCATACAAAGTTCATGTGAGATTGTTACGCTCACCTGGTATCCACGGGGACGCCACCCAGCCCTGGTTGAATGATTTGCACTCTCGAACCCTCTCCCGGTCCCTTGGTAAGGCCTCTGGTTAAAGATGGGTCTGCAATCTAGGAGAGCTGGATTCAATACCAGATTGTCTTTATGTTTTCCCACCTCCCTTGGCCTCAACTCCTTCCTCCCCCTTGGGCCTTCTCACCACCTTAATATTGTAAGAGGTGGATTTTCCGTCCTGCTCCTCTTGGCAGGGGCGCGTAGATGTGGGGGACGAGCAGCGACCAAGTTACTTCACTGGTGCAAGCCCCCCTGTGGGAATCCAGGCCTGCTGCGACTCCGTAGGTTTGCTGCTTTACAGTCTTTATATGCAGTTCTTATGTTCCTCTTAGTTCGAATAATAATGTCTTGCTTCTTTCATTTTAGGTATGGAAAGGTATTTTGGTGTTGTCATGCAGTTTGAAGATGAGCATGGGCTGGTAGGTGAAAGCGTGGTGTGCGCGATGCTGTCCGGTGAGTTATGCGCGATGCGCGGCGCTGTTTCGCCTTTTATATTGCTAACCTGTGTCTTTTCTCTCCTTTCAGGTTGCGATGTTCCTCGCTGAGCGCCGTAATGTTCCAGCAATGTTACTGACCAGGAGATGACTACCCAGGTAAGAATTGTGTGGCTTTCTTCATTCAGGAGGAAACGTAAGTAAACGCTTACTAATGCTGTCTTTCTTTCTCCTCTTTCCAGGTTATGGTATTCCAGGATGCATTCAGTGCCGGATGATGGAGTTCGTACCTTCAGGTGAGTGGAACTGAAGTCAGTGATGGATTGAAGACAGGATACTGTTCCAGGTAAGTTTCGTAGTGTTTTTTTTTTAACACATTTTATTGAGTTATAGACACAACCAAACAATACAAACCAAACAAACAGTGCATGTTCCAACAGTTTCATTACACTTTCTTAACTTCTAGCCACTACTTCCCTTATCCCACCCCCCTCTACGAGTCTATTGCATTAAACCTTCAGTTTCCGCCTCCTGTGGTTCGGTCTCCTCTTCTACAGGCTCCTCCGGGTCATCTAATGACCCAAACAGTTCGGCTATCAGCGATTTCCAGGCCATCAGGGACTCAGTCTCCCCCCCCCCCCCCGTGCTACTCGCTTCTTGCCATGCCACGGTTTCGGCTTCCGGCCATTTTTGCAAATCTCTCCACCACACCTTACCTTTGGCACATGGCATGTCTTCCATCCCATGGCAATCCTCCTCTTTGCAAGCACATAAGCCACATCCCTCAGCTTACTCACGTCCCTGAGCTTCTGTGGTCTTGGGAACCCCCCCAGCAGACAGGCCCACACTGTATCCACTACAATCTTGACCCCTTTTTCTTCCAGTTTCCCTTTCACTCCCCTCCAGAAACGTTCTATGATCGGGCATGACCAGAACATATGCACCATGCCCGCGTTCTCCTCATCACACTTGGGGCATGCTTGCCGTCCTGCATTTTCAAACCTCGATATCCTCTAAGGCGTCATATATGCCTTATGCGTTATGTACAGTTGAATCTGTTTCAGCCTCGCGTTTCTAGACACCTTCTTTTGATACCCCTGCACCCGTTCCCACATCCAGTCTTCCATCAGGGCTCCAACCTCCATTTCCCAATCTATTCTCAACTGCGTGACCTCCTTCCCCACTTTAGACATCAGCATTTCATACAATCTGGAAATCTCATGACCCCCCTCAGCTATGTTGTATATTATGTCTATGGTGGCATCTGATTCTTCCTCCAACACAGTTTCAGGCCATGTTCTCTTAATCCTCTGTACCATTCTATGATATGTAATATACTGGCCCTCGTGCAACCCAGTTTCTTCCCGCAGCCCCTCAAAAGTAACACTAGAGCCCTCCCGCCAAATATCACCCATTGTTGCCACCCCAGCCGGTTCCTAGTAGTTCCTGAGTATCATTCGTAGCTGCGCGTCTGCCCCTGTCAATATAACCAGTGGTATCTGCGGTGAGCATGGGGACGGGTTCTCCATCATTTGACATGCCCTGTGCCACACCTTCCACCCCAGTAGCATCATTTTAGGGCGCCCCACCATTTCCTCCCTGGGTACCCACGTCATCTCTTTCAAATAAAAAGGTGCACAATCACGCCCAAACAGCCTAAATTACGCCTCATAGTTGGGCAGCTTTATCCCTCCTTTGTCATGGAAGTTCTCTAGCTTCCATAACGCCACTCTATTTCGCGTGCCATGCCACAAAAAGTCCCTACACATGCTATTCAGTTTGGTGTAGAACTTCTTAGGAATCAGGTACGGTATGTTCCCGAAGTAGTGTAGGAGCCTTGGCAGAACCACCATCTTTAGCATTGCTCCCCGCCCCATCATCGCCAAGGGTAGCTTTGCCCAGAATTGCATGCACTTCTCATTTTTTTTAATGGCTACTTCTGTGTTGCACCTATGCTCCTCCACGGTGTGGTATACATCTATCCCCAGGTACCAAAATGTGCTAACCGCCCATGGTACTTGCAATACAGGTAGTCGCTCCGCTGGAATCCCCATGTACCCCCCTAATGGGAACATGCTGGACTTCTGGGGGTTCACTGCTATACCGGACAGCACAGCGTATCTCTCCAGCACTTCTAGGATGTACTGGAGATTTTCTTCTGGGAATCGCAAGTACAGTAGCATGTAAGAGGATTCAATTCAGCACTACAGCCAAGTCAACGCCTAGTCTAGAATACTGAATGAAAACCCTTATTGATATATCTTTATGTCCAGTTCATGCGTTCTGGATGACTACCCCTATATAACACCCCTCTCTCAGAATCCCCCTGACCCCACTGAGCCAAGAAGTAGTTCTGTTTTGCAAGTTAAAAGGTTTATTTGATAACGTAAACAATATATATTATATCACGCTTTATAATAAATTAATAATTGGATATCACACTTAATCTGGTATGATAAAGATTAACAACGGAGAATCTGGCACTAGCACACTTCTTGATAATCACTAAGGAGTTGACATGAAATGGATAAGATAGCAAGAATACTTTTATGGTTTCCAATGGATGCAATGTGGAATGAAATGCAGTACAGAAAATAACTTGATAGGATTTCAGCAAAAACAATGTAATCACTTTCTTGTACAATTCACCCCCCCCTTTTATGCAATGCAAGGAAATGGAAGGAAGGCACACAGTTCTCAGAAATGCAATTAAATGTGATTCAGTTCACCCAGCAACTTAGACTACGACGTTGAAAACACAGGCCCAAATGCTTTTAAATGTGCTGGCAATGTAGAAAAAAATATGCTAAAATGCTTTTAATTCCCTCTAGGAGGTTCAGGGTGAGTGAAATCAAGTTATTATTAGTCCAGGCTCACACTAGCAATGATTCAGGGATGATTAGCAGGTTAAACGAATTTCTGGCAAATGGAAGGCAAGCAGCAGCAGATTTTTACACGTGAAGAAATTTGCAAATCGCGGCAAAATTCGCGAATGCGTGTTCCGCGATTGCGGTAAAACTATAAGGAGTAGGAATGTGGTTCTTGGTGCGATTAAAAGCGAAGATTCTAAGCTTTCAGATGAAAGTTACTGCAAGTCTCAAACGGTCGCGGAGATATGAGCGATTTAGTGAAGGTCGTTTTTTGGTTTTGCAAATTTTAAACGCAACACTTTTTCAGCTTTAAAAATGATGGCAGAATAACACAATTGCTAAACTGCAGTTCTACTTAGATTAAAAATGGATTGAATTATATGATTTTAACTAAGAGATGTGTTCTGAGTTTTGCTGAGTACTCACAAGAGATTTTGAACCGGAAAGCGACTTGGTCACGGACTTCAGTCTGGTCAGGTCTTCCCGAGTTCCGCTCACAGCGCCTGGCCTCTGGAACTGCTCACAGCATCGGGGTCAGCACTCTGGATACAATGGCCTGGTCTCTGCTAGGCACCGGTTCTCTGGGTCGGGTCCTGCCTTCTCTTTGGATATTTCTGTCACCGGGTTCTTGCAAAAGTTCTTGGCAAAATTCAGACGGCGTCAGCCGGCTGTCTGAAGAGTTCAGTTGCAAAAAGATTTTCAGGCCTGTTGACAAATACTCTTGCTGGCAGTGGCCTTTTTGGTTAAGGTTCTGTAGTCTCTGTTTATCTTGGAGTCTAGGTGTTGGCTCCTTGAAGGTTGATGGAGGTAAGTATGGATTTTTCCGGCAGAGCGTCCCGCTGCAGATGGAAATGAATGTCTCTACCTAAGTTTCAGTGGTCCATTTATATGTTCTGCAAGTGGGTGTGTGTATTGGTCATAACTAAACTTGCCCCTCTCACTTGTCATTGGTCCAGCTTTCATTTCTCCCCTGATTGGGGGAGCTAAGTTGTGTCAGAGTGATGTCAGCCATTTATGATCTCTTGAAAAAACTCCCCTGTCATCTGTGCACCCAAATCTATATATGATCAAAATACATATTTCACAGTTACACAGTTGTTTGAAATTACATACCCATTTCACATATCACATGAGGTATACTCTGTCCCAAATCTGCTGTTTCTAAGAGCTTGCATTCAAAAATGGCAACTTTTAGCACTTTTTAATGTGCTAAACAACATTGGATCTTCATTAAATTTTATACAACTGTTCCTCACATATCTACCCACATACCAATGCATTTTCGTTTGTCTAGCCGAAACAGGGAGTCTGTAATATTAATAAACAGCAGGGTTTTGTCCCAGAATATCCCACAATTTGGAGTTTGGGCTTGAATTAAAGGTACATTTTTTAAATTAAGTCTCTCAAAGTTATACACTTCTGTCATTTGATTACAAAGAGTTATCAGTGTTTTTGTAAAATATATATTTTACTTTCAATTCAGTCCTCAGAGTGTTGGAGTCCGCCTCCAAGACTTGGGTGGGTCAGTCACATGTCTTCTGGCAGGCAGGCCTTTGTTGACAGTAAAACAGTAAAATTCAACATATTCCTTTCAGAGGAGAGGGGCCATTGTGTGGTCTCTGGGAAGCTGAGATCAGGAGGCCAGGGAGCCACTTTGCATTTAATTAACAGAACCCTGTGATTTCCTGGCTTCTTGTGTTGAGTTCTGAAGTGTCAAGAGTTCTCAGGACAGGCAACCCCTTTGAACTTTTGATGAAATGAGACCCCTTTCTTTGCACTAGACAGTTTTGCAAGACAGCTCTCCTGTCAGAGTTTAGACCGCTAGTGCCGCCTTGAGGATTTTGTTGGTACTGCA
This sequence comes from Ambystoma mexicanum, assembly GCF_040938575.1. Taxonomy (NCBI): domain Eukaryota; kingdom Metazoa; phylum Chordata; class Amphibia; order Caudata; family Ambystomatidae; genus Ambystoma; species Ambystoma mexicanum. The sequence goes on along the minus strand of NC_090928.1, from coordinate 942,389,546 downwards.
TGCAATTTTGGGATCTTTCTTGGATTAATGCATTCTAAACAGGAATGGTTCTTACATGGTAGTAAATCCTTGCTTAACATTGTTTTGATGGGGCTCCTTACAGTAAGATGGTTATGTGGAACCCCACAAAAAGGTTGAATCTTTAAAGTGGTCCAATGAGTCACGATTTCAGCAACTTTTTGACATCAGTAACAGTGGATTTTGTTAACAAAGACCTTTCTTTACACTGGTGGGTGGCAAGTTAGGTAACCATTTTGGTGTGCGCACAACTGTGCAGCTCTCCTGGATTCTGGGATGAAATGATGGGCGGCGACAGCGCATCCCCATCTTTACCCACTCCAATGATTTATTTTTGTTCTGGGGTAAAATGATGGGCAGCGACAGCTTAATCCCCACATTTACCCCGTCTAATGATTCCACATGGGTCAAAACCCTCCACAAGCATGTCATCTGCATATAGGGAGATCAGATTCACCTCGATGCCTATGGTGTCATATTGCTGCCTCAGATATATTGCTAGAGGTTCCAGGGCCAGTATGTAGAGCATTGGAGACCACAGACATCCCTGTCTAGTACCCCTGCTGGGCTGCCACCTTTCCGATATCACAGATCCTGTCCTAACTCTAGCCAGTGGTTCGCTATATAAAATCTTCGCCCACCTTACATATCCAGGCCCTAACCAGTAGTACTTCAGGGCCGCAAGCAGCCATGGCCATTTAACAGAGTCAAAGTCCTTGATTGCATCCAAAGCCACAATTGCCATTTCCTCATCTCTTTCTCTGCCAAACTCAATGATTCTCAGGAGTCGCCTGTGATTATTGGTAATGTTTCTATGAGGGACATAGCCCGTTTGATCCGGGTGTATTAGTTTGCCAATAACCTTCTTCAGTCTATTAGCTAAGACAGCAGTTAATATCTTGCTGTCTTGATTCAGCATTGACAAGGGTCTATGGGAACCACAGCTGTGCCCAGGTTTATTAGGTTTGGGGAGCGGTATTATGACGGCCTCTCTCAGTGACTCCGGTAAGCGTCCCGTCTCGAACGCTTCGTTTAACATCTCTAACAGCGGGGGGAGGACCTCTTCCATGTATACTTTGTAAAACTCACTCAGGAGTCCATCTGACCCTGGGGTTTTACTAGTAGGCAGCTGCCTCACCACCTCCCCTAATTCTTCCAAGGTGATCGGGGTATCTAGTTCCTCTCTCTCCTCCTCACTTATCTTGGGCAACCCCATGTCCTCAAGCGTTTCTTCCATCATAGCGCGACTACTCTCCCCGTTGTCTCCGTATAATACCTTATAATAATCCACAAATGCTTGATTAACTCCTTCCTGGGTGTCCTCTACGCTACCGTCTTCTCTTTCTATAGTCTTGATTGTGACTCTGGGGGTCTCACTCTTATATAACCACGCCAAAAGTCTCCCCAGTTTATCACCTCCCGCATGCTGTCTCTCTACGTATTTTTAATAATTAAGGTTACACAATCTCTCCCAATATTCTGCACATTTTTGCTGTAGCCCAAGTGTCAATTCTAGCTTCTCTGCTATATCGTCTCCGCCCCTTAAGTCCTCTTCTAATTTTTCTTCCGTCTCCTGTAGTTCGGCTAAAACCCCACTTTGTAGGCCCTTGGATTTCGCTATGGCTACCCCCCTCATGACAACTTTAAAGGCCTCCCATAGTGTTCCCGCCGAATCCACGCTCCCAGTATTTGTTTCAAAATAATTTACAATCTCCTCCCTCAAGACCTCCCTAAAAAAGGGGTCTCGCAACGCTTCCGCTCGTAGGCGCCATGTCGGGATCCTCGCTCTCGAGGGGCAGTATTGCCATGCGAGAATCAGGGGCAAGTGGTACTCTATTTGTGTGATCTCTGCTATCATTTCGGGTGATGTGAAGACATAATCCAGCCTCGTTGATAACTGCTGTGGGGCAGAATAATGTGAATATTGCGTATCCTGGGGGTGCCTCACTCTCCATGCATCCTCCAGACCAAAGTCGTCCAGCAATGTCTGTAACGCCATGGCTGCAGGGGCCGGTCTATCCATCTTCCCATCCGATCTGTCCACCCTCGGGTTCAATTTTCAATTGAAGTCCCCTCCCCAGATCATCGCGCTTCCTACGCATGCGCTCAAATTTGCACTCAATGTTCTGATGTACGCCGCTGTGTTCTGGTTTGGGAAATACATGTTAACAATGCTTATCTCCCTGTTCTCCACCAGTCCCCTCAGTATAACCATCCTCCCGTCGGTCTCAGCCACCACTTGCAATCACTGAAAAGGGACATGTGGCGCCACCCAAATACGCACTCCTCTCGCATAAGCAGAGTACAATGAGCCCACCAACACTCCTTTCCACTTCCCAGCAATCGTGTCCATCCTCTCTCGTGTAAGGTGGGTTTCCTGTAGCAATACAATATCTATTTTCTGCCTGCGCAGGTACAACGTAACTTTGTTCCTTTTTAAGTAGCTGTTGAGCCCCCGCACGTTCCATGTACATCTTAAGGTCCCCCATGGCCTGTACAAGTTCCGTTCCTCCTCCCCCAGGTGCAGTCTGACTTTGAATTCCAATCCAATCTGTATAGGCTCGTATCCCACTCTAAATTCCCTTTAACCAAAAACACCCCAAACTTCCTGTTCCCCCTCCCTCCTGCCTCCCGTCCCTTCCCCAACATCACTCCCCCCAACTGTTGCCAGCTCCATCCCTGGATCTCAGGCTCCCCCGCATCTAGCACTTTCTGGCTCTCGCCTGTACTCGAAGCTCCGCAGGGTGAGGCCACCCTAGTGGCCAACCTACTACTACTACAACTATAATTCGAAGGGTAGGGTGCTTTCGCCCTGCCGCTCCTATGTCACTTCGGGTTAACTACACATTGCTATACAATTTGCATATATGTACACGCTACTATATTCCAGTCCTTCAAGTCCGTTACAATCAACGGTATCTTATCAAAATATCAGCCTCCTACAGTCGCGCCCATTAATCTTAATCTTCATCTAGGCACCCCTGGGGTGCTCACTCGACACCTTAACAGTATGCATACCGTATCCCAGACACATATCTTGTCCCTCCTGGGTCTCTTCCGTGTCTCGGTCCGGGCAGCCCTGCATATCCAGCCACGTTGTTGCTTCTTCTGGAGTGTCAAAAAAAAACATTTTGCTTTTATGCACCACCTTCAATTTCGCGGGGTACAGAAGCATATATTTTATCCCAGCCGCGCGCAGCCTTCTTTTGATTGCCACATAGCTGTACCGTTGCCTCTGGACGAACATAGTGTAGTCCGGATACGCTGTGATGGTGCTCGAGGCCCTTTCGATTGTTCCACCTTTTCGGAAGTACTCCAGTATTTTCTCGCGGTCTTTGTAGTTAAATATTTTGGCGATTATTGCCCGGTGTGGGGCCCGTGGTCTCGGCTTCCTCATAAGGGCTCTATGTGCATGCTCCACCGCGAATCCCTGCGAGAGTTTTCCAGCCCCAATTCTTTGTAGGGGTAGGTTCTCGACGTAGTCTGTCGGGTCCTGTCCCTCCTCATCCTCCGACAAGCCCACCACGCGAATTTTGTTCCTCCACGCTCTCCCTTCTGCTTCCTCCACTCGAGACTCCAGGTTGGCTACCTGTTGTTTGAGTACATGTATCATCTTTGCGTTGTCAGTGCTGGTGTCCGTGTTGGTTTTCACTGCACCTTCCAGGCTGCTTGTTCGTTCCGCCAGCCCCCTGACATCTTGCCTCAGCAGGGTGACTTCTATGCCTACTGCGTCTATTTTAGCCTCCAGGGAAATGCGCAGGTCTGACATCGCAACCCCCCAAGAGTCTTTCAGCTCTGTGATGGCCTCTAAAATCTGATGGTTTTCAGCCACTGTGGTGCCCTCCGCAGGTGCCATCGAGCCTTTGGGCGCGATGGCCACGGGAGAATGTTGTGTTTTGGCAAAAATATCCATTGTGGGTTGCTTATTCTTGTTCTTGGTCACGGCCCCTCGCGCCGACATTCTGCGGCCCCCGTTATGCCTCGCTGTCTCGATTTAGCATCCGCGTGCCTCCCCAACTGTCTTTTCCACCCTTATCAGCTACTGTAGTACTCTTCAAGCAGTCGCACCGTCCGCCGCCTCTCACGCGGCTTTCTGCTCATCGATGCCGAGCGAGCACTTCATATGTCCATCATGGCGCGGCCTATCTATTCGCACCCCCGCTGCCCCCGGGCTCTTGCCTTCCGGGTCAGCACGCAGGCCAACGTGACACAAGGCTTACCACCGCAGGGGTTTCGCTCAGTCTCCACTTCGCCATCATCATTCTTTCCCCGCGGCTGCCGTCTCTATTCTGCCGCTCCGGGTGCTTCAGTTTCGTTTCCTTTGTTGTCGGCCATCTTGTGTGACAATGGACCAAGCAGCCGCCGTCTTCGCCGAGCGATTTCTCCAGAATTCCACACACGATTCACTCTGTCTTTATACAGTGAGCAGAACACACGTTCCCATGCATGTATAGTCAATCCTGGAACCAGTAGCATGTTTTTGTACGTAGTTTTCACAGATCATATGTCGGATCATCCGGAGCTGCTCAGGAAGCACGTCCTACTCCATGGCTGCCCAAGCCACGCCCCCCCCGTAGTGTTCCTTCTCTCTCTGCAGGTCCTTGGTTTCAGGTAAGCTGGCATCAAAGAACTGGACACAGTGAGCGTAACGCTGCCCACAGCAGAATAACGCAAAGCATGTTCTGCTGTTTGGGTGTGGTTTAAATAGTCTCAGATAAAGTAGTCCAGGTAAAATAGTCCCAGGCCTGCCACACCCAAGGTAGTCCAGGTAAAATAGTCCCAGGCCTGCCACACCCAAAATACTAGAATGCATAGCTCAGTTCCTTTTAACTGAGCTATGTGTGTGCCTCCATGTTGGCTGAACCCCCCCAAGTTAAATAGTCCCAAGTATATTGAGGTAAAAGACCTTCATGTAATCAAGGTTCTATGCGATTGTACATGCATCAGTCCGATGTCTGTGAGATCACCCTACTTTATTAAATTGCTAATAAAGTAGTACTTTGCCATACTTTGAGTCTGTCCGATTATTTGGTCTGAGATCATTTTTGTAATTCCATCTAGCACAAAAGACACTTCAAGGTGCTAGTGCACATGGTGGTCCCTTACATTTTATTTGGACCGATCTAAAGTCTTTAGAAATTCAGACAGTCTGTTTGTGACGTTTGGCATGCTGCAACCTGGGTCTCAAGCTTCTAAAGCAACTATCACTTGCTGGATTGTTTCTTGCATCGTGGATGCTTAGAAGCTCCAAAAGAAAGCAGGTTTGTATGCGGTCAGAGCCCAGGCTACTCCCTGGGGCATCATTATTAAAGCTGCAACCTGGGCCACTCCAAAAGCGTTCTGGAGGCCTTATTGTATGGACACTGCTGACAGGTCATATGCCAGATTTAGTCAAGCAATCTTACAAAACCTGTTTGGTTAGAGTCTTATTCCTGCCACTCTAGATGAGTTAGTATGGAGGACCAGGGATGGGACGTAGGAGTAAGAAAAAGTTACCCAAAGAAATTATGATTTGAAAACATCAATTTTGAATATTGAAAAAATGTATTTGTTCACTAAAAAATAAAGCAAAATAAAGAAAAGAAGTCCATCTACTAAAATATCTCAATGCGTACAGATTTTTAATCAATTCTTCTTTAGATGTCCAAGTAAGAATTCATTCTTGCTGAATTCATATAATAGTCGATATTCTGAAAGTCATTCCAATCAGATTTCTTTTTTGAAAATCAATTATTAATTTACTCTGATGTTAATAGGTTCTCATCCATCCAATCTTTTATCATCAAATATCCCAACAGTTTCTTGCTAAAAGATGTTCTAAATGTCCAAACGAAAGTTAATTCTTTATGCAGGTTATATGAAAATGCATTTCATTTTCATGCAGATTTTTCCTAATTCATATATATATAGAACACACTGGAAATGTATCCTCCCTTTCTCCTCTTCCTCGCCCTTGGAGGAATTGCTCTCCCACGTGTAAGCAGCATCCTTGGAGTGAGTTGGATTGTGGGCCGCCTCATGTTTGCTCATGGCTACTACACCGGAGACCTGTACAAAAAGGAATATATATATATTCCTTTTTGTACAGGCCTTTCTCATTATTATGTAGGCTTTGTTCTAGATCAGAATTAACATACACTTCCTTGACACACCAATTGTCCTCTTTCCCTTATATTTTTTATGCAGTTTTTGCTCATTGTAAGCAGACTTTCTTCTAGACCAGATTTCATATAAGCTTCATACATATGCAAATAATCCTCTTTCCTCAGGATTTCCTCAAGATCAGGTGTCATAGCAATTTCCCATATATACAAGATTCTCCTATTTCCTCGACATATGTTTCGCTGAATAGCTCATTAGGAGTCAATTGAAACTTTTGACTATGTATATGTAGTCTTGACTTGATGCATGTTATTCTGAATTCCTTAATATTATGGTCCACTTATATCTAGTGATATGATTTGTGATATTATGAAATGTTCCAAAATAAAACCAGTGCCATTGTCAGTCTATTAGTAGATTGGAGTGCCTCTCCATTCTCGGTTGGCGCTTAATTCGTGCTGTGCACAATTTGTTGGCATGGCTCAAATTAAGCGGCAACTGATAATGAAGAGGATGTAGTATTTTTCAAAGGGGCAGTTGCTGTAGCTGGGCACATGCGACAAGCATGTAGCCCTTGATCCAGGTGTTGTTGGGGTGACCACGAGATCCTCTCCACACAATCCCCAGGTGCTGCATCATGATCATGGATCCCCATAGGAACCCCCACACAGTACCCGGCAATTGACATAAGCACATAATTCACCCACTTTCCTTTGTCCCTCCTGGGGATTTAAGGGGGATAACAAATTGAGTAGTCCACAATGAACTGTAAGCAACCTTCCCTGTGGACTACAATGAACGTGTACGGTTGTAAAGATAAATACCTTCTAATGATCCTTGGGTTGGTCTCCTTTTATTTTTATTTTTATGCTAAGTACACCAGAAGAGCATGATCATTGTCCAATATAATTGAGATGGGTTATTCTACTCCCGGTTGTGCTCGTGAAAGGACAGGCCCATATCAGAGCATGGAGGCATGCAGATGAGGAGTAGTGTATGATACAGTGAGATTTCCAACTGCCCAAAAGCTTCTTCTGTGTCAGTAGTCCAAGCTCTGAGGTTTGTGTCAGCCCATTGAGCTGGTCTGTCGGGGATCCTGCGAGGGTCAAAAGGTTAGGATAATCCTCCCGTAATTTCCTACTGGTCCTAGTAATGTTCGAGGTATTTTTTCCATTGGCAGAGGGATTGTTTAAATTGCTTCCACTTTTGCCTTTTGTGGTTGAATGTTATCTTCTCCTACCTTGACGCCAATGTACTTAACAGTGGTAATGGAGAGTTGCCACTTTTTAAAATATTTTGTATTTATTGTGTGCTTGGTTACAATTGAATCTAACTCCACTGTACAGTTTTGCAAGATTAAAATTCATCACCGTCATTTGGAACATTTTATTACAAATATACTCACTCACATTTAAAATTTCAAAATAACATTTGTAGACAAACAACAATTACCCTTAAAATAAACAAAAAAACTTTGACTCTTCCCCCAAATCATCGGTCCTACTTAATCCTATCTTGTACAAAATTCGTATCACTGCTATCGTCAACACCACGACTCTGTAGTATAGAGCTCCCATATTGTATTGCTTAGTATAAAAGATAGGGAATGTACAAAACGACTTTCCTCATTAAGACACACATAACTTAACGCTAAATGCTTCAGGGATTCAATCTGATTAAAGCAGAAGTGACATAAAGGAGAATTGTCATCAATTCGATTCCAGAGTGTATTATTTTGCTTTGTTGCTAACAAGTTCAATATAAAACGCATATAGCTACCTCTCATTTTCGGCAACTGAAAGTGCATCAAATACTTTGCCATATTAGCTAACCGTTTATGTACTAGACCCAGGACTCCTACGGGATTCCAATCGGAAGATTTATTTTTTTAACAGCTGCATGTTTGCCAAACCTTCTTCTAGTGTAGTGTCAATCTCTTGAGCTACCTGTTTGCAAACCTGTACATATTTTTTGCACTTTCCCTGAGACTCAGTCCCAAATTCTGCAAAGAATAAAGATAATGGTGTATCATAAAACGTAGCGCCCAAAAAAATCTCTCATGTCAAACTTGAATTCATTGAGACCAATCCTAGCTCATAACTAATGAAGACCACAGGTACATTCTTCGGTAGGGATAAAATGTACTTCCAGATTAGTCCTTCTAAAGGGGTCAGATCAGCTGCTAATAGCGAATGGTACGTTTCCAGGCCATAAATCAACGACTGGATCATGCCAAGGTCTTTTATCCTTTGGCAGAGGGATTGTTCGAATCGCTTCCACTTTTGCCTTTTGTGGTTGGTTATCTTCTCCTACCTAGAAGCCAAGGTCATGGAGAGATGACACTTTTTAGGATTTACTTTTTACTGGCCTTCCTCAGGTTCCGGGTAACCAAACAAAAGTGTCACATTTGATCTGCCCAGGACTGGCTGTGGAGGATGATAGCATTCAAGAATGCAACGTCAAAGGCTTGATGGCAACACAATATACAATCCATGATCGGTTGAAAGGTAGTGGGAGAATGTGGTGTTTACCTCTTCTTTAAGCATGTGCCCACTCATGCTATTACATTGTTGTTTAGTAGTTTGTTGTGCATGCTCATCAGCACCATCATCTGCCTCATCATGCAACTCTTCCTCATCGTGCATGGGCACATTTCTCCTGATGGCATTGTTGTGCATCATGCAACATATGATCACCATGAAGCATACTATTTCAAGTCGGTGCATTAAGGCCTCCCACCTATCCTGTGAAAGGCACTGGCAGAAGTTCACCAAATGCTGCTCAGTGTAACTGTGGGTCTGGGCGTATGCAGCATTGCACCCTGTACCGCTGCTGCAAAGGATTGAGTGCCTGGCATAGTGTGGTTCTGATTGGGTAACTAGAATCACCTGTCAGCATAATGGGGATAGTGGTGCGATTCATTAATTTCCTTTTTTATTTATTTACTCATTTTGAATGCCACAATGTTCTTGTTAGGCAGAATCCCGTGCAGTGTCCTTGGGAACCACTACACACGATTAAGACTACAGGTGGCAATACAAGTTTTATCTTTGGTACAAGCCTGTAATACTATGTTAAAGTGGTAGCAGTAGCGGAGCAGCCAGGCTTATCTCAAGAGTATATGAGCAGTAGAAGGGATTACACAAAGGGACCACAATTACTGTGACTCAAGCAAACACTGACTCAAGGTTTCAGGTAGAAAAATATAAGTAAATTTATTTAAAAACCATTCGTTATCAACACTTCTATTAAAATTAAAACCACACGTTAAATACACTACAACTGACCAATTCACTTTGTACGGTAGGAGTCAGGTTACATTCCCTGTGTTTGAGAGAACCGGTATCATGGAACATTACACGTTACCGTGAATACGATTGCGATCACTTTTTCACAGTTCGGTCTACTAAATAAACGCGTATCCGCGGCAAGAAATGCTACCGGGGCAAAAACACACTTAGCACCCGAGTTACCCAGAGAGAGTTGGGGGAAAAAATCATAGGCAATATGCTAGTTTGGCAAACAGAATCAAAGAACACTCATAGACAGAAATGCAAGAGTCAAGAGGATGGAGCCAGTGTCAAGTGGACCCGGGTTCCTGTGTCGAGGATCACACGTCGGATAGTTCGCGAATCAAAGTTGCCAAGATTACTTTAGATATTGTCAAATGGTCAGAAGCAAAAGTTATAAGAAGGAGGGAAAAATAAGGGCAAGCCTTATAAGCGAGAAATAGGGATTTCACCCAAGATTCCTCAAGCAGGACACAGTACCGTTTCAAAGAAGAAGCTGGTGCCACGGCAGTTGTTCCTGGTAGTTTCCTGTAGACCGACGATTCCTGGCTTCGGCGCAGAGAAGGACGATGAAGGGGGTCTACACCACACAGGGATGAGGCCGGCAGCAGCAACGATGAATAAAAGGTGCACTCCTTAAAGACAGGAGAGGCTCTTCAGGTGGCTATCTGGACCACTACAGCAGTGTGCAGCGATTTTGACCACAAAGGGCACCTCTGGCTGAAGAAGATGAGCTGGTTATCTCCGCCAGGCTCAAGGGAAGAAGACTGCGGACTGGATCTTCTCTTAGTCGTTGAAGGGTAGATAGCTCAGGACTGCAGCAGGGCTTCGCCGGGACGGGATAGTTGCAGCAGTCGACCTTTCCTCCGCTTCTCTTCGGTTCCTTGTAGCTCCAGTGGCGACTCTCTGACTTCCAGCCCAAGAGACCTGCCTTTTATGCGAAAATCCCCCATTTACACAGCCTGGCTGTCAATCACCCAGCAGGGGGGTTGTCCAGCCCGGACAACCACCTCAGCCAATCATGAAAAAGTGCGACTTGGGTTTCCTAGGATACCCTGTGCAGGGGGTGACTACACTCCTCCCTCACATTCAGCCCACCCAGACACCTAGGCGCCTTGAGGAGGGCTTCTTGGCAGAAGCCCGCCAAAAGACAGTGAACAAAGGAGGTAAACCTGGTTTGCCGTGCGCAGTAAAACACAAGAAGGAGTTTAACAAAAAGAAATGGGGATAAACCGCACCGGAGCCAAAAGAAAAAGCATTTGGTCAAGCGGGTTTAAGTACGAGGCTAACACAATAGCCTACAATATTACCACGGTTATATAAGTTAACCGCGGTAGAAAATTAGGGTAGATACCACTGCCACCAGCCATGTTTAAATGTTAAAAGAGCGAAACATTGCTCTAGGAGGTACAGATAAAAAGGGCTAATAGTTAACCCTTCCAGTACTCCATGTAAGATGGGGTGTACTGGATCTGTGGTTAATTTGACTAAGTAAAGTTAATGGTAACTTTACTCCTTTCTGGGGGACAGTAGTCAGCCTCAGAAATGGAGTTGGTGGAAAGTCTGAACGACAACCCTGTGTCACTGCACAGAAGGTGCTGTGTGACACACAAAAGAAGGGGGCTACTGAAGTGGTGTACTCCAGAGTCCACAATCACCAAAAACAGGTAAAAACACATAGCAAAACACAAGTAGGAGGGGGGACAAAGCTCACAATCTTACCAATTGGAACGAAATAACTCCAGAGATCCAGCAAAGCTGCTGAGGGACTCACTAGGTAAGGGAAATTAGCCATGAAATGAGAATTCTCCCTAACACTGCTGCATTTGGGCAAGAAAATGCTTTTCAGTGATTGTCTGCATTTTCCGTGAGTGTGTACATGCTTTCCTGAAGTGCCCGGAGGTCAGGTGAGACTTATTTGTTAGTCACACAGTAGGTATTTCCATTACTTTTAGCCCACATGAACATGAATGCTGCTTTTTGGATATGCAGTGCTGGTCCGTGAAGTGTCTTACGGGCCGCAATGGCATTCTCGGTCAATATGGTTGGTAGTCTGCCACAATATCTTCTGGTGGTCGTGCGTGTTGATCTTTCTCTAACGTGAGGGGTGGTTGAGGGTATGAAGTTTGCAGGGCAGGCTGATATGCTGCTACCTGTTGATAGGGAGACTGCAAAGTATTTTGATTGGCTACTGGCTGGGGGGTGGGAGGAGCTGAAGGACTGGCTGATGGGCTTTTTGCTGGTGACCCTGAGGGATACTGGTGGTGCTGTAGTTGCTTCATGGCAGGCAATAGTTGTTCTGCTCTTTCCATGGTACTGCAAATTGCATACCGTTGAACCTTTGTTTTTTATGCTGATGACAACCATTAACTGTTGGGTTGCCCCATGTGTGGGCTGTTACAGGTGCTGATGTGGCTTGTTTGGGATTCCTATATTACTCCCCCACCCCTTTTTACACCGAATCTGGGCAGATGCCATTTTTGAGGAGTAAATGTAGGTGTTTAAACGTCGTGCCATCACTATTACCATGGTCCTATTTTCCGGCAGAAAATATGTGCAGAAAGACCACAGGTTTCCAGGTGGCAAAATCAGTATTTTCCCACCGCCTGGACAGGAGCAGTCTGTTTATCTGTATTTTTCGTGCAATGGTTCTGCATGTAATGTACTTGTGTACCAATATCGGACTGAACGGAAAAATCATGCTTATGCATGGTTCCCCCTGTTTTATGTGCAGCAGGCAACATTCGAATGAGCATCTTTGTGTTTTATGGAATAAACTACCGTGCTTTTCGTTACTTAATGAGCATAAAATAGGCCACTAAAGAGTTGTGCGACTTTACATCTGTAAAGAAGTATTACGCTATGCTTAAAGTCATAAAACAGACCTTCGACTTGCCTTCTGCCTATAATGTACAATGAATGGTACATGCTTACATACTCATGTCCCATTTCTGGAAAAGGGACGTTTTAAAATGTGTTGTCTTTTCACTTATGTTGCCCCTTCTCTTCAATGTGTCCTACATTTCTGACTGTTATTATGGTTGATTACTGCTTTGAATATGTTTCGAAGGAAATTAATCGATAAAGAGAATATTTAGGATGGTCACATATTGATACCGGTTATTATTTATTGTTATCTATACATTGATTGTGGCACTGCGTTTATATTTGTGATTTAGGTGGATGAACATTTAGGTGGAACCAAGAGACCTGCTGCTACGCAACTAACAAAGGGAGCCTTGTAAGTTTTCATTATTATCGGTTTAGAGCGATTATCAAAATATGATATATTTTCTTAGCTTGATATTTGTTTTGTCATACAGTTGATTAGTATGGGGAAACGTTCCCCAAGTGTACTGTATGCTGTCTATAGAATTACAGATGGCAGCTGTCCAGTCATCTGATGGTATCCAGGCATATTATCGCTTTAGTAAACATTGAATTGAAAAATAGAGAACAAAATATACCGATTTTTTTTTAAATGTCAATTTATAAAAAAAAGTAATATTGCAGGTTATACTGTTATAACAATAGTATGACTGGATACCGCTAAGTGGGGTTGGAGGAAGGGGCAGTAAGGCGTTGATTCCCTGTAAATATTTAAATACAATTAAATGTATATAATGAATCTGAATCAAAAACATAACAAAATATATATAATTAATACGAATGGCAAAGAGCATAACACATATTGTTTAACTGTCATTTTATGATGGACAATTCCACTAGATGGAATGCATCTCTTTTTTTCAGTTCAATTAGCATGACAGAAACAATATGTTGATTAAAGATGTGAACTAACATTTTAAAAAATCGGAATTAAGAAAGTGGCGCAGAATGAAAGGCGAGGTTAAAGTTGAGGCGAGATTGAAGTCAGTGAGAAACCTTATTCGTTATTTTTTGTAGTGAAAATAAATATTAGTTATTTAATTGAAAGGGTGTTTTTACAGCGTTTATATAACGCCTTGTAACCCATCTGATAGACAACAGAGAAAAATTCGAGATGTATGTGTTGTCACTCGTTACTCCGACTTGGAATACACTCAGTACTTGAAAACTATCCAACTACAATTTTAAGTTGTCTATGCCTCCCCTTGCACCCGCGTCGCTTTTCTACTCCCTGTGCTATCCCCATATACTACCATTGCAGGGGTTGTAGAGGGGAGGCATGAGGACTTCAAGTCACCCCAAAGCACCTAAAAAAGGAAAGGGGAAAAACAACAACTGGCAGATAAAATAATGTATCTCCCTACTGTGATGCCACAGTAGTTGAATTAATTTCTTAGTCATCTGCTATGATGTCACAGCAGGCCGAAGAGTACACTATCAAGAAAAGAAAATACTTGCTTATGGTTTCCTAATGTGTATGACTTCCTATGGAAGTCATACCCAACAAGGAGATTTCAAGTCACAGATTAAGTTCCGTGATCACATGTGTCTTATAAGGTCACGGATCTCCAAGGTCAGTGTTCAGTTGGGGGGAATTAATTCCTTCCAATACTTGGTCACGCCATCACCCTTTAATGCTTGCTTTCTTGCTCCCTCTGATGTAAGACTCCTTTTGGTTGTGAATGCACAGAATGTATAAGGGGTAGGTTGCAAGCTACTAGCTAGGCATAACCAGAAACTTGCTAGCTCTATTCTCCACATACATGCAGCACACCATTTCTTACCCATCAACAGTAAATTATGAAAAGCAAATGACTAGTGGCGAGTACAAATGGTGATGCCTGTATAAGGCCTCAGCCCTATGGATAGAAAAAGACACCAATATGCAACTAAAAATGTCCCCGTATCAGCTCCTTGTCAGAAATAAAGGTAGCTCAGAATAAAGACATTTGAAAAGCTATTGATCCTGTAATGATGTGTTTACATGACAGTGTATGCTCTGTTAGAGGCTTTCTTATAAACTGTGTCAAGTATTGTCACACATCATCTATATAATAAGTTGTTAGAGTTCAGTAGTGATTGCGAATTACAGATGGCAATCATCGTTACTCTTCCCAACTCTTCACATGGCTTACTTATTGATGACAGTCCGCCTTTCTTGACAACTTTTCCCATGAACATTTCTGTACGTTTTCCAACTATCCCTAGGAGGGAAATACACCCTCCATCCCTGCCTCTTTTTGTGCTTTCCTTCTTTGAAGTCTGGCTGATGATACCAGGTAGGGAGAGAACGGAGGGCTAAGGGTCGTGACGAGTTGGGAGTACTGAGTTTAATGATGATGAACTTCTGTATTCTGCCAAAACCTTTATGTCCATCCTTCATCATCACATTTCTTACTTATTGAGGCAGAAAGAAGTCACCCTATCTGCCAAAATATTAACCTAGAATAATAAACCCAGTAAAAGCACTTCTAAATATTAGCGAATCATCCATCCGCAGACTTGTGTCTCATTAAAATGCTGGAATAGGGCTAGCTAGCCACAGAGGCGATATCCGGAATTGCAATCTTCCTTTCCATGAATTTAGAAGCGAAATGCCCACCACTCGGAACAAGGAAAGATAATGACTATGAACGCCTAGTGGTGGAAACATGACCTGCAAAGAAGTGTCACAAAGGCAGAGACACAGCACCCCAGTGTCGTCTTTCAAAATTCTGTATTCAGGCGTCACATTAAAGCAAAACAAAAGAGGTGATGGCTGAATGGTTTAGAATTAATCTTAACTTCTGGCATTGCTCTGGGCAACCCACTAGGCCATCATTCCGTTACAGTAGGGGAAAGACCATATGCAAACCAGGCTTGGTCCCACTGTCATGGCCACTGGACAAGGGTCCAGTCCTTCCTCACCCCCAGGGTCGAAATGGATCCAGTCCTGGCGTCTCTGCTGCCAGGCTCATGAAAAAGTGGGCCTTGCTGTTAGGGAGAATTCTCATAAATGGTTGATTTCCCTTACCTAATGAATCCCTCAGCAGCTTTGCTGGATTTCTAGGATTTATTTTTTCACCTGGTAAGAGTGTGAGCCTATTTTCCCACTCTTACATGTGTTTTGCTGTGTGTGTTTTCACTTTTTGTGTGATCTTGAGCACTGGAGCCTCACCTACTCCATGGCCTCATATTCTTATGTGTGTTACACAGCACCTTCAGTGCAGTGACACAGGGTTGTCTTTGAGACTTCCCCCTGACTCCATTTTTCTGGGGCTGACTACTGTCCCCCAGAAAAGGTAAAGTTGCCATTAACTTTATTTTAGTCACTTTAAACCACAGACCCAGTACACCCCATTTTACATGGAGTATTGCAAAGGGTTAACTCTTATCCCTTTTTGTCTGTGTCTCTTGGGGCATTGTTTCGCTCCCTTTACATCAAGACTTGGCTGGTGGCAGTGGTAACTACCCTAGGTTTTCTACCGCGGTTATCTTATATAACCATGGTATTGTTTCAGGCTATTTATATTAGCCTCGAACATAAACCCGCTTGACCAAATACATTTTATTTTGGCTCCGGCTGGGTTTATTCGCCATTTCATTTTGTTAAAGTCTTTCTCGTGTTTTTCTCTACGCACCAAACCGGGGATGATTCCTTTGTTCGCCATCTTTTTGCTGGCTTCTGCACAGAAGCCCTCCTTAAGGCGCCTCAAAGTCCAGGTAGGCAGGATGTGAGGGTGGTATCTTCGGACCCCTCCATGGGTTCCCTTGGTAACCCAAGTCGCACTCCTGTTTGAATGGCTGAGGGGACTGTCCTTGCCAGGACAGCCTCCCTGCTGTGTGATTGACAGCCAGGCTGTATGAATGGGGGAAAACTGCATAAAAAGCAGGTCTCTGGGACTGGAAAGGCAGAGTAGCCACTGGAACGAAAGAACCAACGAGGAGCTGATGGAAGAGGACCCCTACAACGACTGAGCCGCCCGGTGAAGCCATGCTGCAGGTCCGAATCTTCAGAATCCGACGACAGAGAAGATCCTCCAGGAAACTTCTTCCCTTGAGTTAGTGGGAACAACCAGTTCGCCCAAACTGCAACCCCTCCTCTGGTCGAATTCGCTGTACAGAGCTACAGTGGGCCGGATAGCCGGGAAGGTTGGACCCTGCTTGGGTTTTAAGGAGCGCACCTTTTATTTGTTGCTTTGCTCTGCTTCTGGTTTCTTCCCTGGGTAGTGCGGGACCCTCCAGTATTCCTACTTCTTGTCAGTCCGACAGTCGCTTCAGAAACCGTGAGCCTGCAGGAACTATCAGGAACGTCCGGCTCAGCTACAGCTTCCTATCCGTTTTAAGGCACTGTGCAAATCCGGTTGATCGTTTTGTTCAACCGCGGTGAAAGTGTTTGAAATCTTTCTCCAATCCGAGGGCTTGTCCTTCTCTTCTCTTTGAACTAACTTTTATATCAACCGACCTCATCCGGAAACCGTGCCACAAACTTTACCGTGAACTACCCTGAACTTTGAGATCTTGAGCAAAAGACTTTTGACCCATTGACTTTCGCCTTAAGCCTTTTCTACCTGATTCTGTCAATGTAGTTCCTCTTGTTCAATGGCCTTGAGTACTTACCTGTTGGTTTGATTTATTTTCTAATAACCTTGTCTTTCCCTCCCTTTTTAAATTGCTGGAGTGCCATTTTGCTCCCATTGCATTTGTGAGCTTAACTTGTCTGGAATTTAAGGGACGTGGTGTGGTGTATTAAGAGTGTGATTTTTAGGCTGCTTATAATAGTGTAATGTTATACAACTGAAGAGTGAAATAAATGTATATTCTTTTACTTAAAAACCTTGAGTCAATGTTTGCCGGAATCGTAGTAATTGCTGTCCTTTGTGTAACTATCGGATACTGCTCGCTTACTCTTGAGATAAGTCTGGCTACTCAGTCATCGCTACCACTTTAACTGTGTAGTCCAGGCTTGCACCAAAGGTGAATTTGTACTGTCACTTGTAGTCTTAATTGTGTGTGGTGTTCCCAAAGGGTACTGCATATCATTCTGCCTAACACTTGCACACTTTGTGCCTAAGGCACCTGCATCAGAGCCGGGCGTGGTCATAGAATATCACTGGAAGGCACGTGCAAGAGTCCCTGGGATGGGCAAGGTGGAGCCACTAGGCGGGGCTAAAGGGAGGGGCCAGAGCCAGCCTATATAAGGCCAACCCATCCACGTGCCTCTGCTTCGCGTTAGTCTGCTTTCTGCAGCATAACGCTTACCGCTGTCCTTACCTGTGCATCCACCTTATTCCAGCTACTCCACCGCTGAAGGCGCATCTTACCTGATTCCAGCTACTCCATCGCAGAAGGCGCCTCTTACCTGAATCCAGCTACTACACCGCTGAAGGTGCATCTTACCTGATTCCAGCTACTCCATCGCTGAAGGCGCCTCTTACCTGAATCCAGCTACTCTACCATTGAAGGCGCGCCTTACCTGCTTCCAGCCACTTCATCGCTGTGCGCGCCTCTTACCTGCATCCCATCACTATCGGAGTCAGAGCCTTCTTTTCACCTGATCCGGGCATCCAGCTACTCGGAGCTCCGCTTCTTTTCTTCTTCTTCGCAGTACCTTCATCCTGCAACCGCGGATCTGCGTCAAACATCCAGACTTCGCTCTACGCCGCCGGCCTTCTCCTGCAAGGGAGAAAGAACACAAGAGGTTAGGAATCATATAGATAACGAACGCTTGACCACGCCGTACTTCAGACTAGAGTTCCATCATAAAGGCCAATTTACCAGCTAATTTGGGAGCTCCATCATCCACAGGGGAATGGATTCGCTCCAAGAATCCGATCTGCATTTTCACACCTATTGGGAAAAGAGAAAACATTGCAAGAATTTACTCTTAATGATCAAGACAAAAGACATTATAAGAAACAAACTATAATCATAACCAAAAGACTTACCTTCTAAGTGGATTGGTTGCAGCCGGTCTGGATCAAGACTTCCAAGGACCAGTGAAGCAACTAGGTCCGCTCTACGCGCTCCTGCTATAAGAAGCAGGACAGATAGCTCAACATTACAACACAAGAGATGAGCTTGCATGGGAAAACGCTTGAGCACTTCATTTTGTCACGCGAGGGTCGAGGGAAGTCAGAACACCACCACGTCATTCTCATTGCCTCTCATCTTCTCTCAGGGGCAATATCAGCATCCAGAACAGCAGGCTCTGCAGCAACTGGGAGAGAGAGGCGATCCAGGGGAGCCAAGTCAAGGGAGGGCTCCAACCGTGCCCCAACGCCCCCGCAGTGACCAGGTGAGCGTAACACCCACCCTAAAAGAGGCAGCCCAGCCGGAGTAGCTTGGGTCTCTAAGCCCAGCAGGCATAAGACACATGTCTGGGCATAACCGTCACACTCTGGGTGACTAAAGCAAAATAAAAAAAGTCCAGTGCCTGCTGGTCTTAGAGACCAAAGCTACACCTCACTGAAGAGGCCTAATGAAGCGTAAACATGTCTGGGATTGCTTGTGGTCTCGTGCAGAAGGGATGTGACCTGGTAGTTCAGGCTGGACGGGCCCTTTGTGGGTTGGACCAAGCCTAATGTGTATATCAGTAAGCAGTTCATTGAGTGGACTGAGAGAAGTTTGTGTGTGCTGCAGACTTGTGCCTTAGTCTGGCTTCGCTGTCCATTACCGGAGAAGGAGGGGTTAAAAACCCCAGAGAAGCGCAGAGCGCAGAGGAGTCAGCTGAGTAAGCAGTTGATTGCAGTTCATGGGAGGTGAACAGTGGAGACGGTGGAGATCTTCCATTCCTCTACAGGCTCTGAGGACATGGTCAAGTCAGCAGGTGAAATGTTACGTGGTCGTGCTGAACTGCAGACATGATCCAAAGGTGAGACTGCTTCTCCGCTTGTTCCTCCCCATCATGATGAAATCATCGTTGTACTGTCTTCTTTCTCCCCCACATTCAGATGGCAGACACACCTCCGCTCGTGCCCACGCTCATGTCCGTGCCCACTTCCTCGCAGGCATGTTGTAAATCCTCCCTATTGGGATCTAGTATTAAACTCCATCTCTGGGCCCTGGCCTCCCGGCATACTCCACTAAGACTTGATGTTACGGATTACGAAATGCTTACAGTAGAGCCGGGGGAGGTGTCTCCTGTCGGTTAGGCGTGTGAGAATTTGTGGTAATGTTTGGGAGCCCTGACACACATTTCGCCCGACTGGCGGGTCGGCATGGACACAATTGGGTCAGACACTCCCCATTTGGCCCCTCAGAATGCTGTTGGACCTACGGTGAGCCCAAGTGGGCGGGGGGAAGCTGCTATTGGATCGTTTCCATCGGGGGTGGCCTCCCAGGAAGAGACAATGGTAAAGGAACCCCCACTCCCCTCAGAACCTAGATCTGACTCTAGGAACAATGTAATGGAGAAAAATTTAACGAACATTGGGGAGGGTACACCAGCAACCCAGAAAGCTTTATCCAGCTCCTTCTTGGCCCTTCGCTTATCAACGGATTTTGCCCTCTTTCAAGCCTCCCTGAACAAACAAGGCTACCTGGAAAATGCACAATCACCCTGTCCAAATGTCTGAACTTTTCAAAGAACTGGTTAACGCAACCTCCTTGGGGGCATTTGATCCATTGTGTCCTTCGCAGTTGCAATCTGGGAAACTGCTGGTGCAGCAGGGAATCAATAATGGTAACATCACTCACACAGAGAAAGTTGTAGGGGGATCCATAGGGCTAGGTCCGCGGCCCTAGATGTTGAGTTTCCTGTGACTTTTGACATCAGGGAGTCCCTCCTGGTATCGGCTATCTCACAGGATTTGACATCGGACTCTAGGGGTTCATCCCTGAGTAATTCTGCCTTCTCCCCCCACATTCACTCCGTAAGGTCATAGCAGGGAAATTCATCGATGCAGCAAATTCACGCTATGATCATGTCAGCCCTATCTATTTCATTGGCCCCCTTTATTAAGTTGTATGAAGCCATAAATGGGGACTTCAATGACCAAGCAACTCTGCTGGCTTTGTTCCACTCCAAATGGATCTTTTTGGAAGTGTCTGCGGTAAAAGTTCAATCAAGGCTGGACTATGAAGCGGAACAATCTAATAAGTGGCAAACCAGATTAAGTGACATGGCAAGAGCAGAGCAGTCTGATAAGACTGCAATGATGGAAGCTATTTTAGACTCCCAAAAATGTGTCAGACGCTGTGTGGTCACTCGGAAGAGGCGATGCTTGAAGTGTGATTGTGACTGGGTTGAATCTATGCAGAAACACCCATCAGCTGATAGTAAGGCCCAGAGGATTACCAGTCATATTCCGGCAAAGCCTGATCCTATAAACTTAAAAGCCCTGGTTCCACTGGTGGCTTTCCTGGCTAAATCTTCAGAGGTGGGATTGACCACAAGGGACTCAATAGCTATCGCTGACTCCTCAGGATACTTCTGTGGCCCCCTTTGCCAACTTGGTGGATCCCGAAACTTAGATTGTGCCATGCCCAGCACAATTCTCCCACCTTTACCTAGTAGTACTGGCATATTGGAATCAAATTATTCCAGCTTTGAAAAAAAAGTTGAAACCTAAGAGATCATGCACATTATTGCAGGCAAAAAAACGAACCTGCCTCAACAAAAGAAAGCTAAATCCAACTCTTCTAGAGCCTTTTTACGCAACTGGAAATCCCTGCAGCAAATAACCACTAATCAGCAAGATAAGAGGGGGGAGCCAGAAAGAGAAGATATTGAGCCTATACTGGCCCCTAAAAACCTGAGCGGTGGCTTGGCCATTTCTAGAAGTGAAGAGGTGCCCTCCGGTGGACCGACATGGACGGCAGTGAGTCGTCTTCTATTATGGATCTCTCCACATACTCAATCAAATCTTCTGAGGAGACTCTTAATCGGAATCAGCAGCAAATTGAGGCCTGAACACAGGAAGAACTGTCTGAGCCCTCTTCACCTGTTTTGCGGTCTGTATTAAAGTCAAAACAGCCCTATTTGGGCCATTCTGGCAAAGGGAGATTTATGACTTTGGCGGACTGCCGCCGCTTGACAGAGCAGATTCGGGCTACCGTCAAGCCTCTTGTCTTCTTTACATCGAAAGTCAATAAGTCCCTGGTTTTCATCACGTCCAATGTTAACAAGCCACGGTTGGCGAAAGAGGCCCTGACAAAGGAAATGGGAAAAGATGAGACCTGGATGCTCTCTCTAGAGCGCTTAACTCTGGTAAATGATGGCCTTATATTGAACAGAGCGATTGTGATGATCCTTTTACCCCACATACCAGCGCTTCACTCAATCTCGTCAAGGGACATTTGTGTTGTGGAGTTCACTGATGAGGCCAGGTCAGACCGAGTGAGACTGCATGTACGATCGGAATTGATCAGGAAATGGATATGGGCGGAGGCCCATTTGTTCTGGTCTCTAATCTTTGATCTCACTCAAGTTCAGACCGTAGACTCCTTGGGTCAAGAGACCTTGTGTAAGCAAAAGGATAGAACCGGGAGATTTAATGATTATTTCCATGTTCAGCCAAGGCTCCAAAAACCTAAGAGGGTCGAGACTGGAAATCCTACGGCAACTGCTAACAAAACAGTGTTGTTTGCAAATAAACTTGATCAGCCCCTGAACATCACCTTCTCTAGGAAGGCAAAGGAATCAACAACTGTTGAATTTGATAATTTTTCCCCAGAGCCTGTATCTATGGATGCAGATTGGTCTTGGATCCGTACTGCATTGATTCTGTCTAAGGACCATTAGCATATAAGGAGTTGTGCAAAGAGCCAACTCTTTATTGATCTTGGCATACTAGCGGATTTGTCCACCTTATGAATGATGAAATGACGGATTGGCTTCAACATGATATACTTCTGTTACAGGAAACAGGGTTGTGTGAGACTCCCCTGTGTGAAAGTTACATCTCATTTTTGAACCCTGCAGTAAAATGTGTTAAGGGAAGACCCTACTCGGGTTTGCTTATTCATATTAAAAAGTAATTTTCAGTGGAAATCCTGAGGCATTGGATTCCTAATCCTTGGGTCCAAGCACCTGTAATAAAAGGGCTGCCGGTGGACCAGGAGGTTCCTTTGACAACGGTTTTCATTAATTTATATTGTAACCCTGCCAAAATAGGATGTGATGTGTTTTATTGGGGTTGTGAGCCCGGTGATTGACGAAGTAAGGTTGGAGTGCGATAACCCGCATATTATATTGGCTGGGGACCTAAACATCCGATGTGTTCCCTGAGGAGGTTGTGCCAAATATGGGGGAAAGACTAACCCTGCTGCCGATATTAATAGCTAATGCCTGGCTTCAGCTTATGTGAAGTAGAAACTTACTTATGCTAAATAATAACATCAATGGGGACATCCCGGGTGGGTTCACCCGGGGTCGAGCCTCTGAAAAAACTATACTAGATTATTGCTTTGTTTCCCGTAACACCTATCACGAGGTGGAATCCCTTGTAGTAATGGCTATGAGAACAGTGATCACTCCCTGCTCAAAATCACCAGGTCTGACACTCTTAAATCAATTTGTGTCAACCCAATGCCATGGATGGAGCTCTCTCAAGGGCGTAATCGAATCTGTCTTCTTAGACAGGATGTACTAGAAATTTCTTCTCTGTTGCAATTGAGATCAGATCGAATTATGTGCCGTTATTGGGTAAGTACGTCCAGGTGCAGGGATCAGGGTCTAGACCAGACTTAATTCGGAAGCACACATTTAATAACACATTAGTGACTGAACGTAAGAAGTATAGAGCTTATTTGAAGGCCTTGCGAAATCTGCCAATGATTAGTCGTGCTCTAAGCAAAAAAAGCGACAGCAACAAAATAAAAATTGGTTGAGAAGCTTTAGAGCTGAACGCATGCAAGAGGATGGGGCGAATATGTAGACAATTTTAAGCAAAAAAAACTCTGGACTCACATGGGAATGGATTAACAAGCTGGGGACGCCACAGGTAGCCTTACAAACTCCGTCTGTTAGTGAACAGCAGTAGATCGAACAACACTTCTTATGGCTAAGACAATTAAAGCCATGTTCCATAATGTTGGAAGGAATCAGGAATGGGATTGGAAGCTACAAAAATCTGAAATTCGAGCAGTGATCTTGAATCTCTCCACGTCCAGGGCACCTGGTCCAGATGGGCTCTCAAATTATGAGTTGAAACAGGCCCCCGATGAATGGTCAAAATGTGCCTATATTCTTTTTTGTAAAGCCTTAAAGGATAAACAAATACCCTTGTCTTGGAAGACGGCCATTATTGTCCCTATTTTCAAAAAGGTGGTAAGAACTGACCCGGTTAATTATCGGCCCGTAGCCCTTCTTGACAGTCTGGGGAAAATGTTTGCAACAATCTTATTAAAATGTCTGTCAAGATGGGCTATCGACTCGGAGCACCAAGATTCCAGGCAAACAGGTTTTGTCAGGTTTTGTCATAGGTATCAGCACAGGGTTGAATTTGTTCCTATTAAAATTGCTAAAACTCCAGGTCATTAAAGGCAAGTACAAGTTGTATGTTGTATGTTGCCTTTGTGGACCTGGAGCAAGCTTTTGATAGTGTGAACCGGGAGCGCCTCTGTTCAAAATTTTCCCAAGGAGATTTTGGAGCCAATGGAAGCACTTTATTCAGATTTCACCATGCATGTCCCTTTGAACTGTCAGGGATCGTTATCGAGAGAGATTGAGGTTAATAGGGGTCTAAAGCAGGGCTGTGCATTGGCCCCTATTCTTTTTAACCTGTATATCTCTGATATAGGAAAGTCCCAGGAGGCCATACGGGGCTTCCCTCCAAAACTTAATGGGACTCCACTCCCAAGGATGGTGTATGCGGATGACTTGCTACTGATCGATAAAACACCAATAGGTCTCCAGAGGCGATTAGATGCTCTGCAGGCATATATGTCCATTAAGGACCTTACGGCTTAAGGTATGATTCTACAACGGCAATTTGGCAAGTTTTCCATGATGCCTTACAACCAAAAAGTAATCCCTATTCTATGTTACAGTGCGGAAACCTGTTTAAATCTCAAATGGCAACTCTGGGAAATTCTGGAAGAGGTTTTCTGGAAGAAAATGTTGGGGCTGTCAAGGAGCCTGCCGATGGCATGTATCCGTTTTGAATTTGGGCTTTCATCTTTGTATGCAGTTTCCCTGTGGAAATCCCTCTCTCTATTTCGAAAGTCACTGTTAGCCCTGCCGGTTCCCCAGTTAGCTATTTTGGGGGACAAGAATTTGACGACCGAGGTGGGTCATTTTGGTGCTTGGAAAGTCAAATGTACCAATTGTTTGACAGAGTTGGTTTGCACTGTGGAAACTCTAATTGCCAACCCTGTTTTGATAAAAAAATAAACTGTTTCAACAGGATTGGATACTGACTCAAGCTAAAAGGAATAATTTAAGCCTTATGAAAAACTACATTTTGGAATGCAAGTCTTTGAAGGAGGTGCCAAATTAATTTAAGATGTTCCCTTGTCCAGTAGTCCGAGGGTGCTTTTTAAGACTCTGCTTGAATTTGTATCCAACGCATGCACTCTTAGTGGCCCGGAAACAGATGGAGGAGGGTTTGTGGTATTGTAGATTCTGTTTAAAAGCCGCAGAACCGGAATCATTAAAGCATCTACTAACTGCATGTGTAGGCTGGACAGATCAGCGTTCTCTCTTTTTGGGTCATATAATTTAATCTGCGCCAACATTGGGGTTTGATCATTGGTGGCTAAAGCTCTTGAGGGGAGAAAGCCACTCGGCTGTAATTGCGATAATAACATTCTTTAATGGCATACCCCTGGAGGGCTAGCATTGCCTTCAGGTCATGGAGAGGGAGGTTAACGCTGTGAAGCGCGATGTTGGTTCAATAATGAGGTTGGCAAGAGGCTCTCTTTGCTTTCTTCCCTTGACTGGAACGTGGCTGCTGTTAAATCCATCTTTCCTCTTTTCTTTTTTTCTTCTTTTAATTCTTCTTATTTTATCTCTGTAGCTGTATATCATAATATGTTGAAATATTTTAGAATGTTTTAGGACTTTTTAATAGTTGTATAAGAGGACATGGGTATGGATGGACCTGTTCATTTTCGACTTTGCTAATCTAAATGTTATTTTCTTAATGTTCAATTGTTAATGGTTTGAAATAAACCAATAAAACAAAACAATTTCTGTAATGGCTTGGTAGGTGAAGAACGCAAGTCTAGAGGGTTGCCCAGAGCAATTGCCAGAGGTTTAAGATTAATTTTAAACCTTCCATCCAACTTCTCATTGTTTTGCTTTGTCACTCAGATTGGGACGGGTATGCGCAGACGTGGGTCCCGTGCCTGCTGGGCCTAGAGACCCAAGCTATACCTCTAACCTTCTAGCCATCACCACTTTGCTATAGGTGTCACACTAATCAGACCGAGCAACTGGATCAGGATGCAATCCTGAATATAGCCTTATTTTGAACCTGTTGACGCTGAATGAAACATAGAATGAAGCCAGATCCTGTTCTGAAAACCCATATAATAAATGGAAAGCAGGATGGTCTTACCCCACTACTGTGTCTCCTTGAGTAAAGCTATTAGCATCCCAGACTTCCAGAAATGGAATCAGATGACGATGACTACCAAAGCTGTGAATGGAGTACAACACAATGGTGAGATTACCCACATGAAACTTTCAAGGGAAAAACATACCCCTGCAGGGATTACTGCAACCTTGTAATAATCACAGCGCAAATTTTCTGTGTTGTCTGACTCGAGAAGTGCCTTGATAAGTGCCCACCTGCTTAATGTTTGGTGACAGCCTGACTCACTTGACAGAAGCCAATCCTAACCTGGAAGAGTCTCATAAGGAGAATGAAATGGGAAAGGCAGTGTTAAAATTAGAGCTGCCGTATTAACAGATTGTTTGGCCTCCCTCGTAGAACCTGCTCAGAGTGTAGTGCCTCTCAATCAGAGGGTCTATCCCTGTCTTACCCATTACTTATTTGCTCTCTGCAAAGCACTGAGAGGGAATGGAGAGACAACTCCTTGGTTGGCCCACGATAGCATAGCCCAGAGACCTATTTCTGCCAACATTCAGCCCCCAACCGTCTGGAGAAGGCAACAGTGCAGTCCTGTGACAGGAAGCTTGGGGGTTGGAAGAATAATGAAGTCCACCACAAAGTAATCATAGGATCATATTACGTTCCAATTACATTGTGGCTATCTCAGGGACACTGGACGTAGCAGGGGAGGGAGGCTATTTTTTCCCTCAATAGGGTCATGTTAAAATTACAGACATTTCATTTTAAATCTGCCTGGGAAGGGCGACTTCATTCAGTAAGGAATCTGATGAGGATGGGTGGGAATTGACTCTGTGTTGGCAACAGGCTTACAAGCCCAGAAGAAAAAATATGCAAGTTGTCAGTTTACACCAAACTACCTTTTTGTGCAGTTTGAGTTAATAGAAAATAGCATCAAATTACTATGTCATTTTTATTTTGTAAAGATATTGTGTGGCACAAGCATTAAATGAAAATATATGCTTTTTGTTTTAGCAGTCTTCAACAACTAAAAAAAGACCAAGCACGTGTTGAAGTGCCAGATAAAAAGAAGTTTAGTTCGCTGAATGATGCTTTCCAGAAACTTCTGTCATATCATGTATTTCAAGGTTCAATGCCGAATAAGGAAGATTTAGAGAAAGGTAATAATGATTTTCCTCTTTTGATCGTGATATTTCAAGATAAAAAGTTCTTAATTTATTTTAAATGTTCTCTAATTTTATTAAAAATCTACTTAGTAAATATGCCTACATATCGGAAAAGCAAATACCATGTCTCACTGCATGTATTGTTAAAAAGTATTTGGTGATGATTTGCTACCTAACTGCACTGAGATGTTTATTTTTATTGTCTTCTCTGTCATCACATGGTACTGAATTCTTCATTGCTGAAACACGTTAGTATATGGGACACCCTTATTACGTATGCAACGTATTTTTGGAATTAACCAATATTCTGATAACTTTGTCATTGGCAATAGGGCCAGCCTATCTTGGATGTGTAAATGAGGGGAGAAAGAAATAGAGTGCTATGTGCTTTTTATGTCATTTTCTTTATGCCTTTTATGATGTGGCACGGACTTATTGCCAGACAGCAGAATATCCATTCATCATTATCCTTATGACGGCCAGATGTACCTGAGGGTAGGTATCTTAATGACATAAGTGGATGAAGTAGATTAATTATCGTGTCGTACCAGATCCCCTATCACAAGAGCTCTTTTTGGCATGGTACACATACAGTTATGGCCTATGAAATCTGGTTACCTTGCATTGCGGGCAAATGTAAAACAAAACCGTTATATTGAATTAAATAGAAGGGCAGGTGGATAAATGGAAGCCATCCGCACCTGCCAGTCTTGCATCCACTTCTAACATCTAGCAGGCTGGCCCCTCATCACCTGACACCAGGATGGCAGATTTGGATTGACATGTATGTTGCATTAGAGCTGTTGTGGTTGGAGAAAACCAGGCTCACACTTCAGTTTTTAGTATGTAGTATAAGAAGACAAAACCAGACAACACGTCTTCATCATACTGGAATAAACTGGAACAGCTTCTACCTTTATAGGTCACAGACAGGTGACAAAATGGAAACCTACCAAGGACCTTCTGAAGTTGGAATTCATAAGCCTGTATAGTGGTAAAAAGACCCTCACACCCCATCAATTTAATTCAAACCTCGACACAGAAGCCCATTGTCAACACACATGACCGTTGAAACCCCTCACCTGACAGTTCTCTCTGAATGCTCCTGCCGAAATGGGCTTACCAACCCCGCCTTTCATAGCATCTCCTTGCATTCCTTCACAATGTACATTTGGAATGTTCTGGTCTGTACCAGTTTATAACACATGCTTACAAAAGTCCTTTGCATGGAAAAGTGCAAGATGGCAGTTTTGAGTTTTAGTCTGCGCAGACAAGCATTGCCAAAAGCCAACAGTTAGTAATTTCAGGGTGAAGTTGAGACAAGTCCTCTAGGAATACAAACTGTTCATAGAGAAAGCAGCCAATGCTATGACATCAAACCAATTGAGAATTTAATATATCCCATTCATAAAGATATAATGAAACAATCTGCACCAACATTCCTCCCATTTGCACAACTTGCAGCATAACACTTTCCCACATATCTAGCCCCTTGCCCTGTTATATAATGAAAACGGTTTCCTAGAAACCTGTGTGCCTGCCAGACCTGTTTTCATACCCTCAATACATTCTGTACTTCAGTTCTCCTCAGTGCATCAATTTGATTTTCTAGCTCACTATCAGATTCATACACACTATGTCAATTTTAATATTAGAGTAGAACTACATCCCCTCGGTACTTATTGGGGCTCACGAGGCGTGTACTTAACCTTACTCCAACTTCTGCTACACTTACAGCAGCATATCATTAAACCTTCTAACAGAACAGACGAGAGTATCAAACTCGTGGTGAAAATCATGTTTTTCTTAATCATAAACGTGTTCCCAGATCATGCACCTTTCTTTTTTACTTCATAAATCCTTTGTATCTTTGTCAAGAGAATTTCAAATCTGTGTGGCATCAACTTTACTAAATCTGGTTTCAGACTTACCATCTCTGATCTTTCCATCAGCCAGAATAAATTATGCACCTTAACATTTGCCTTAGTTGAAACGAGTTTGTCAACTGATGGGGTTCTAGCCATTCAGATACAACTGCTGTTGGCTACAGTTATGTAGGTATGATCTGATTGGTTGGCACGAGAGGCCATCAGTGCGTCCTCTGCCTTGGAAGGTGCACAGGCTTCCTGACACATTCTGCTGCTGTATTCCTGCATTTCCTTCCAGGGTCACAGATCTTCAGGAATGGCAGAATGTTTGCTGTGCTGTCACAGCCAAGCTTGTGTCACAGAGGGATCAAAGAACTCCCAGAGATTGTTCAAGAGTTTTTATTAATTGATTCACCAGGGCGCTAGGGCTGTCCCTCTCACTTGTCTAGTAATACAATTTTCATCCCTAACATAGACACCCCTAAACCCGTGTTAGTATCTAGACAATATTGATTGCCTTTTGTCTAATGTCTTTTGTGCTAAGGCCCGCCAACAGAAACAAAAGTGACTTCTCTCTGTTAATTTGAAATCCTGACACCCTTCATAAGGTATCTAACACCTCTAGAAGAATCGGCATGTTCTCCAGAGGGTTGTCCACATATAATAGGATGTCATCCACATTAAGCGAAATATTATGGACCACTCCACCCGCTAGGATACCTGTTTCCGGGATGAATGTCTGGAAATATTGAGCCAGGGGCTCAAGTGCGAGCAAAAATAAAATTGGGGAAACTGGGCAGCCCTGTCACATACCTCGTTCCAGTATCCACCCCTTTGACAACTATGTGCCCGTCTCGACCCTGGCTGTCGGTCTCTGATATAACAGTCGCAACCAAACCCAAAGGATCGCACTTCCAAACCCATAGGCCTCTAGCACTTTGAACAGCCAAGGCCACTAGAGTAAGTCAAACGCCTTGATTTCGTTCAGCGCAACCAGCGCCATCTCTCTCCGCAAGTCCTTGACTAGGTCCATTACATGGTGCAGATGGCGTAAATTCATGCTAGTGTCCCTCCCTCCCACGAATCCGCATTCGCTGGGTGTACCAAACCTGTGGCCATCCTGGCCAATCTGGATGCCAACACTTTTCCCAGGATCTTCACGTCAGAATTTTGCAAGGAAATCGGCCTACAACAGGTGCATTGGGCCGGCTCCTTGTCCCTATTTAGAGTATCTCTAGTTATGGCTTCTCTCATCGTGGTTGGTAGGACCCCCTCCGGAAGTGCACTGTCATATACCCTTCTCAGTTGGGGGACCAGAACCTCTGCGAATTCCCAGTCAAACTCCACCGGAAACCCATCACTCCCTGGGGCTTTATTTGTTTGCATGGTTCGTATCGCATTCAATATATCTCCACCTCTTCTATCGACGCCTCCAGTCAATCTATGGCCTCCCCCTCCAGCCTAGATAACTGCACCAAATCTAGCAAACTGAGGTTTCCAGATTTGAGCAGGTTCCCACGGTCGAATACAACCGTTGGTAATATCCCTGAAATATCCCATTCATCTCCCGTTGTGAGGACACCAGGGCACCAGTCGGATCTTGAATTTGGACGATCGACATCCCCGGCTGTTCCTGCTATAATAGCCATGCTAACAACCAGCCGGCTTTGTCTCCCTCTCCGTGTATCCTCGCTGTATAGCGGCCGTAATTAAACTAGGAAAGCGAATCCTGTGCCCTCTGGTGGGCTGTCATTTTCGCTGCTAGCTCTTCCCCCACGTATTGCCCCCGCTACGTCCCTTTCCAACTGATGGAGCACTCCTTGTAATACTTTTAGCAAGCTATCCAGTGTCCTCCGGACCCTCACCACCTGAGGCATGCATATACCCAGTAGCGTCACCTTAAATGCCTCACACTGCGTCCCCACATCTCTTACCGATACCTTGTTTAATTCAAAGAAGATAGTTATTGCATCCCATATGGTCTTCCAGGACGCCAGCCCTCATCCTCTACAATGCTGCAGCAAGTCTACAATGCGGGTGTACCAAAGTGGCAACCAGTAGAGAGTGAACCGAAATGGCTCTATCTAGGTATGTGGCTCGGCAAACCAATGATAGTGTTCCTTCCCCTCCACCAGATCCATCTTGTCCATAACCTGTCATATGCTGTCCTCGCTTGGTGTTTCATGCGATGTGCCTTGCCCGTCCAATCCAAATCCGGATCCAGCGCACAGCTAAAGTCTCCCCCCACCAGACGTATAGACCAGATCTACAACCCCCTGTCAGTTCCAGCACTGAAGCGAAATAATCTTTGTCGTTCACATTCGGGGTGTACGAGTAAACCACACATGTATCTTGGTCGTCTAGGTGTCCCACCACAGCTATCCCCCTCCCATTGGTGTCCTCTAATGTTCATTCCACCTGCGGGGTGGTCCCTAGGGCCACCCATATCAGTACTTCTCTTGCAAACGTGGAGTACGTGGAGCCAAGCACCTTCCCTGATCATTTAGGTGAGTCTCCTGCAATAATGCTAGCTGTATGGGGTGCCTCTTCACCTCTTCAAGTATTGTCCCACCCGTAGCCGCTTCCTGCCGCCACCCCCAGGCCCTGCACATTCCATGCGCCGATCTTAAGATGGCCTTCGCCAGTGCAACCAATTAAGTTGGGTTTGCGTTCCCCCGCCACAACTCCTGGGTCCCTCCCCCTCCTCCTCCAGTGAGTTTGCCTGTTCATTCCCCCTGGTCTGTTACAAACCCTACCCCCAAGACCATCAGCTGCCCCCTCCCCTCTCTCTCCCTCCCACTCCTTCTATGATCAACCTGTACCAACTGAGATGGCCCCCCCATTGCACACCTTCCTACAGGCGTGGTCAGCAGGGTCCCGGATTTCGGGGTTGGCTGAACTCTCCGCCCACTTTGACCGCTTAATACCAATTACATCTTCTTTCAATAACCAAAGGAAGTCCCACCAAGTGCCTTCGAAAGGTGACGTGTTTAAATTCCACCCTCCTTCGCTGCCTCTTTGCGGTCTCCCTGCAAGGTGCGGTTGCTCCCCGCAGGATGATGATACCCAACCTCTTGCGGCACCACTTTTGGTGTCCTGTGTTCTAGCCACTCCCATGCCTCCTGTGGTGAGGTGAAAAAATATGATCTGCTATCATCTATCACTCAAGGTTTCCCTGGAAATATAGTCATAAAACGTACATTCGATTCCCTTAGCCTCCAATGGATTGAATCAAACGATCTCCGCTGCTTCTGCACCTCCTGTGTGAAGTCTGGGAATATTAGCATCATTGTGCCATTGACCTCAAAGTGGCCAGCCTTTCGAGCCCCTACAATATTGTGTCTCTGTCCCTGAAATTGAGTAGTTTGGCCACCATCACCCTTGGCTGCCCCACTGACAGTGGGGGCCTGCCCGGTAGTCTGTGCACCCGAAACACCATGAAAAGCTTTAATGGGCCCATTATGCATAGTGTTTTCAGGATCAGCCTCTTCACATATAGCTCAGCGCTCAGCCCTGCCTCTTGTTCCAGCACCCCCACCAGGTGGATATTGTTCCGGCGGGACTGGCACTCAGAGTCCTCTACTTTAGTCTCCAGCACCCTTGTCGCTGCTTTGAGTCTGCATACCTGGTTCTTCAGTGTGGCCGGATCAACTTCGACCTTGCTTACCCGCTGCTTCACTTCCGTCACTCGTTCGCTCACTTTTCGCAAGTCAGCTCTCGTTTGCTCACTTTTCGCAAGTCAGCACATACCAGAGAAACATCGATTCCCACCTCCTGTATCTTTCCTTCTAGGAATAGCCTTGAGTCCTGTATCTCTGCCATCAACCCTTCCAGTGTGACTACTCCACCCATTTCCTTTGCTGCTCCTGTGGCATCGTTTCCCCCACACTCTGCTTTGGTGGACTTCTGTTTGGGGACAGCATAGTGCTCAATCCTTTGCTGGCCCTTCCCCATAGTGCAGCTCTCCGGCCTATAGAGCTGAGTGCTAGGAGTTGGTTCGGCGATAAGATTTGCGATGTTGCCGGTGTCTTTTCGGGAGGCTAAAATAAGTTCCTTTCCTGTGTCGGCTGCACTCCCACCTCTTCTCACCATCAGGAGGCCTATTGGGGCGATCTCACAGCGTGTGCCCGATGTCTCTTATAGGGTTTTGCACAGTGACAATGTAGGTCCCTGTGCACCTCAGCCACTTGCCCTCACACTCTTCTCCCCTATCTCTCCTCAACACATCCACTTGCACAGCCCTCCTCGTGGCCGTGCAGCTATCTGCTCTGTGCTCTACTCCAAGGCTGCAGCGATACAAACTCCCCCACTCATTGTGCTCTGTGCCGGCCCACTAGATGGTGTGCAGGGCAGCGACAATAGCTCTCCCTCTTGAACCTCCGGTCACTTTTCCTGTCTGGAGGGCAACACAGCCCACCACCCACCCCTTGCTGCGTAGCTGACTCTGTCCTTGCAGTGATCAGTTCCTCTACAGTCTTCCCCAGGACCGGCAGTCCGCTAATGCCCCTAGGACCCTGACCACAGTATCCAGCAGCTTTCTCTCCTGCCTGGGTTCATCTTGCCCCTGCTGCTCATGTCTCATGTTCGCCCCCCAGGAGAATATTATTCCTCAGCCCGCACCTTGCTGGAGTTCAGGGCCCACTCTATTCCGCTCTCCACTCTCCTTGCTTGTCTCTGGCCTCTCCTGTGCTGGCCTCCAAGTAAAATCTGCCACTGCCTGATTGCCGGTCTCCTTACTGGGTTGCCTCTCACTGTTAAAGCTCCCGGTGGCTCCTGGCGTGCAAAGGAGTTCCTTACTCCCCCTCCTGTGTCGTGTTTCAAGTCACTCCTGCTGCTGGTCTGAGTCCTTTGCCTGCCGGCACCTCTCCTGCTTACGTCACCAGGGGACCAATTGGTTATACTGCCCTGTGGCTCCAGCTTTCAATCAGGACCATTCTGCAGCTCAGTCACCCCCTCCGCACCTACTGTCAGCCGTTTCAGTTTTATCCATCTGCCGCCGCCACCCTCTGCATCTCGGCGCTGCTGCAGTGCTTGCCACTCACTGTGTTATGTTATGTTGTGTTAAAAGAATTTATTGAGCGCACTTACACCCGGAGGAATTGTGCAGAATGGAAGATATATTGAAGTAAAGACTAAAATAGGAGCATTTTCAGCAGCTGGCGAAGATAAAATGATCCTCAATCCCACCTAGCGTGAGAGGCAGATCTTTCCAAGCTCTGCCAGCTGCTGCTTTGGGCCCTCAGTTGCAGGTCACGGCCATATGTTTGCCGCAGAGCACTTTCCTCATGCCTCTGGGTTCACTGACCTCTGCTCTGACCGCCAGCAGCCATCTTGGTGCTCTTCCCGGCATTTTCACTGCTCTGCTTTTCTTTGAGTTGGCAGATCATCCAGACTCGATCACCACTCTCTGCTCCCTGATAACGGCGCTGGATTATTCCGACACCCGGTGCGCGGTGCCTGTGCCTCAGAAGTGCTTTCTAGCAGGATTTTAACATGATATTACTGCTGCCTGTAGCAGGGCCACATAACTTCACTGCTTCATCTGTCGCTCGCCGGCCTCACTCCCCTACTGTATAATGTCTAATCTCTCGGTTGACTAATAGGAATAACCTAAAGACAATCACCTTATTTCTCTAGAGTTTCTGTGGGACTATCTAAATTACCACTACACTACCACTTTGTTAGTAGCTACCAGACGATATGAAGATGTGCCTTTCAGACACTCTGCATGACTTAGTCTCGATCTTCTCACACCCTGATGTTTCTTTCTCTGGCTCTGTATTCTATTCTCCTCTCTCTACTCTCCTACCCCCCAACTCATCCCACCACCACTCACTCTGCTCCCTGCGTCTTTTTCCTCTGGTCCTTTGATGTCTCTGACTCCTTCTACTGCTGCCTCCACCTTTTGATGCCATTTATCTACTATGCTACTTTCTCCTCCACTCTACTACTTCCTCCTACACACTACTACTCCCTCCTCCACACTATTATTCCCTCCTCCACATTCCTCTACCAGTCAACCCATTCACTCCCTGCACTCCCACTTATATTTGTACTCACTAATCTTACACGCACACTGATAAAAAAAGTATCATCTGCACTCACCAATCAATAACTCACCTTCTCTATAATTCACTTCAATGCCCTTGTCCACTTTCCCTCCTCCTTCTGGTCTCTTGGTCTGCCCCATCCTCTTCTGACCTCACTCAAGCAACCCACAACTGTTTCCTTGGGTTTCTCTTATCCCCTTCCCCATCCTCTGGTTGGTTGTCTGTCTGTGGCCAACCGGGCCCCGTTTTCCCCACTCAAGAGGTGCTATGTACAGAAAAATGTTAAAATAGCGGGTTATATCTGGTTTACGTCCCTGGCAGTCAGGGTTGTCTGTAGTGGTTTTGTGGCTGCTGGCGCTTGGGAACGGTGCACAGCCTATCAGGTGCCTGTGTACTCTATCCGCCGCATCATCTGCTGTCTCTTTCTATCGGTTTGCTGGTCAGGTACTGAAAA
The DNA here is from genome assembly GCF_040938575.1 of Ambystoma mexicanum. Lineage (NCBI taxonomy): Eukaryota > Metazoa > Chordata > Amphibia > Caudata > Ambystomatidae > Ambystoma > Ambystoma mexicanum. The sequence continues at coordinate 942,354,249 of NC_090928.1, read as the reverse complement.
GCATATGGCATGGAGCACTGATGGACTGTGCTTTCTCTGCTGGTCTCTCCCTCTAAATGCAGTGGTGACTTTAGGTTATTTAGAACTAAAATGGAGAGCTTGGCGACCATTTGTATCAAGATAGCATTGGGTGATGCAAGTACTGCCCATACAATGGCACTTGAGGAGGGGACAGGAATTGGGGCCATCTCAACTGCCACCATCCCTCTCTGGGTTATGACTGGCTCTGACTTCCACCATGGTAGGCCTCCCAGCCCACACTGAGATTGATTCCTATCCTCTCCTGACAGCGTCAGTTTCCTGGTTAGTATTCTTGTTCCTCGTTATCCAGACTAATGGGGTGTGGTCTGTACAACCTTAAACTATCAGCCCGTTAGACAGTACCAATCGCTGACTAGAGCCCATTTGATTACTTAGCATTCCAATTTGACCACTGGATAGTTCTATTCTCTGGGAAATAGATTCCTAATGATGTACATAATGGGTTTCTCCTGCTCCTCCTGCATCTCTGACAATACCGCCCCAAGACCAATAGAGGAAGCATCTGTTTGAAAGATAAACTACTTGGTAAAGTGAGGTCTGATGAAAAATTAGCTTTTGCAAAGAGCCTCATTGAGTTGGTTGAAAGCCCTTTGAGAAACCGTGTCCCACTAGTGCTTCTCTTTCGTTGTATTCCTTTGTTATAGCCCTTTGTCTTTTTCATTTGTCATTAGTGTCATTCTCCTTCGAGTCCTTATTTGTCATCGTAGTCCTAGTCCTTATCCATAATCTTTGATCATAGTCCTTCTCCTTAATAATAATACTTCATCATTGTTGTCATAGACATTTTCCTTTGCCAGTGTGGTTTTCATTCATCAATGTCCTTTTCCTTTGTCATTGTCTTTCATCATAATCCTTCCTCCTAATCCTTCACATCTGTCATAGTCCTTTGTCATAGCCCTTCATCTTCATCATAGTCTTTTTTTCCTTTGTCATAGTTGTGGTAAACCAGAATCAGGAGATTTCACAAGATGGAATTTTGGGTAACGTAGTTCTTTATTTGAACACAAAAACATATACTATCCCCATGTTTCTCACCACTATTCTTAAAGAAAAGAAGAAGTCTCAAAAGGTGCCCATCAGGAGGTCTTGCAAAATAATCCAAATCCGCCATCCAGAAAGCATGTACTAACCTAATTGTTGTCCCTATCACTATACAACTAAAAAGTATCAAACTTAACTAAATGTATCATAAGGATCTTCTACCCAAATGATAGTGGTGGTTGGTTTCTGACCCCACCCTAAGGTCTCTATCAGAAAAGAGCTTCTCGCCCGATGCATAGTTCCAGCCAAGGCACCAGCAAATGTCTCTTCCAACTTCCCCTCCTGGGATTACTTTTGAGTCCTTGGTCAGTCTCTCTTTATCTGTGGATAGCCAGGAACTTCGTCTTATTTTCGGGTCATCTTCCCCCTTTGAGAACTTCCTGGTTCATAAGTCCAGAATAGGTCTTTTTCCTCGGGTTACCCTCCAGGGAAACTTGTGATGTTTCTTCCATCCAACTATCTCCTGGTTTTAACCCCTCTTTGGGTTCTCGGGTTTCACACCCTGCCTTGGGATTCTGTTTCTCTCAGCCCACTTTGGGGCTGGGTTTCTGTCACCCTGCCATGGGGTTGGATCTCTCTCTCTCTTTGGGCTATCCTCCAGGGACCCTTGTGGTGTTTTCTCCACCTAACTGCCTCTTGTTTTTTTACCCCTCCCTGGGGCCACAGGTTTCACACCATGCCTGGGATTCAGTTTCTGTCAATCTGCCTTGGTTTCATGTTGCTTTCGCCCCACCATGGGGATTGGTTGCTTTCACTCCACCTTGGGGATTGGTTGATCTCACCCTGCTTGGGTTCTGGCCGCTTTCACTCTGCCTTGGGGTTCTGTTGCTGCTTTGGGATTGGTTGCTCTCAGCCTGCATTGGGCTCTGCTTGCTTTTCCCTACCTTGGGGTTTTGTTGCTCTTAACCCAGCTTGGTGTCAGTTGCTCTCAGACGACCTTGGGGTCTGGTTGCTCGGAACCCGACTTGAGGTCTTGTTGCTCGCACCCTGCATTGGGGTCTGATTGTTCAAATGGATTGTGTCCTCCCACGTATTCCTCATCTTTGATATTTGATATCCAGTGTCAGCTGCTTTGGAATTTCTTTCAGCAGAGGCCGCTGTGCGTCGATGTCTGTCTCGAGGGTGATGTCATTGAAGGCCTATATAGCATGTGTAGCGCTCATTGGCCTTAGTACCGTTTACGGTGCGCTTCTATTGTTCTATTTGCAAAAATGTCTTCGTCTTGGACTCCTACTACCCCGAAGACTGAGTTCTTGAAGTATCAGGACTGCAGCTCCAAGATGTCGATAACCGACCCACATTGAGTATGCTTGTGGTGTCTCGGTGTGGAGCACAAGAACTCGGCCTGCTCGAAATGCCAGTCGATGACCGGAAAAGTTCTGAAGGAGTGAAAGGGGAAATTGACATTAGGTAGAAACGCCAAGAAATCCCCTTCGACTACTCCGTCGAAGAAACCTTTGGTCGATGCGAGAGGTTGCTCTCCTCAAAGGAAGAAGGTGAAAAGGACCAGGTTGAGGAATGGCTCCCACCCCTCCTCATCGTCGTCAAGGAAGTCGAAGAAGAGGCACCACAAGTCGCCCACTTAGACTTCTTTGTGTTAGGCAGAAACCGGTGCAGTTCCCTCTGGGACCACTGCAAAAGATTTAAGACTACAGGTGGTTGGCAGTAAACCAAATTGGTAGCAATCTGTACCACCCAGATTTACCTGGTAGCTGTGGCTGAGCAGTCAGACTTCCCTCAAGATGAGTTAGGCAGTATACAGAGTATTCACAATAGGTCAAAAGAACACAGTAGAACAAGCAAACACTGACCACAGCTTGGTGTAAAAGAGATATAATTATTTATTTAAAAACACATCTAGTTAAACACACTGGCACTAATCTCAAGCAGTTCAAAAACACGGTCACTAAAAGATATACACTCCCTTCAACGATTAGTTAGACAAGTCTTAAGTAAAGCAACACTTATTTTCAGACAGCAGTGAGCGCTTAACGAAGATGGCACTCTAATCAATCTGTTTAAAAGGGAGAGAAAGGCAGAGCAAAGATAGAAACAGATCCCAACGCTTTTGGGAGAACACAGTAGGAGAAGAAGGCAGGTTAAAACCGTAAAGTCAAAGTTAACAAGGCCGGCCCCACTTTAAGAGGCTCCGGTCGAAATGTGTCCAAGGTCACACGGTTCAAAGTGCCCAAAAGTCTTGCAATAGTTTCAAAAGGAGTTGGATCAATAGAAAGGGACCAGTTAGATGGTCAAGGCGGCCAGCCCAGTCCAGAAGGTTAAGGGGTTATTGTTACCTTGTAGCAATCTTTAGAAAGGGAGGCCTGGCGGGCACGGTACCTTAAAATGGTGAGAACGCTCCAGCGGGGCCAGTTGTTCCTGGCAGCAGGTGCAAGTCGGTGCTTCGTCCGGAGGAAGAGAGGATCTCGTCGGGGAGGAAAGCAGGAGTCCGTTGCACTGCCAGGGAAGAAACCAGCCGCAGAGTTCTCAATTAAAAGGAGCGGTCCTTTTATTCGCGGTCCAGTGGTAAGTAGCTATCCGGTTGCCGGGGTGCTTGGCACGGGCAACTCGACCACAAGACATCCTGGGATGCGAGAAAAGAAGGTAAACTGGTTGTGCCCACCAGTCAGGGGAAGAAGACTCTCCAGCAGGGAGATCTCCTCTGTTGTTGGTTCAGCAGGGCTCCACCGGTGGTGTCGTCGTAGCAGGTCGGCTCAGCTTCTCCCTCGGCGGATTTTCAGGTCCTGTGGCGACTTCTGAAGTTCCAGTCCCAAAAGCCCTGCTTTTATGCAGCACACCCCCATTCACTCAGCCTAGCTGTCAATCAAACATGCTAAGTTTTGAGCCGGCCGGCTCACCACTTGGGCCAATCACACGAGTGCGACTTGAGTTACCAAGGTAACTCAGTCCAGGGTGCCTAAACCCCCTCCCACAGCCCCTGTGGTACCCAGACAGAGTGGCACCACTCTTGGAGGCTTCTGTGGAGAAGCCCGCCAAAAAGTGGAACAAAGGGCTCGACCTTTGGTTTGGAGTTACAGAGGCGAACACAAACGCCATTTTAAAACCGAGTTCTGGCAGAAAATACCAACCGGCGAATTAATATTAAATAAATAAACCGGCGGTATGTTAGAGGCTATGTTAAAAAGTATTAGCCTCGAACAATGGGAAAATCCCATAGAGATATATTCGCGGTTGAATATAAAAAGTAGTATCCACTGCCACCAGCCAAAACTCAACGAGGGGGGACGGGACAGTGCCCCCTCGAACAACAGACCCAGGGGCAATCGAATTGCCCCTACCAGTACGTCCACAATATGATGGTTTGTACTGGTTCTGTTAATAATCTCGGACTAGTAAAGCCAATGGTGACTTTACATGCCCTGGGAGACAGTAGTCAGTCCCAGGGTATGGAGTCTATGGTGGGGGGTCACTATGACACCCCGGTGTTACTGCACGGAGGGTGCTGTGTAACACATATAGGAAAAACACATGAGACCCTATGGAGTAAAGGACCCCATAGCCCATAAAACACATTAACATTCAAAGGAACACCACAAATCATGTCCAAGAGTGGGAGAAAAAGAGTCTCACTCTTGGCAGGAGAAAAAAACAAACTCCAGAAATCCAGCAAAGCTGCTGGGGGACTCACTAGGTTAGGAAATTCAGCCTAAACAGAGAATTCTCCCTAACACTTTGTCATCCTCCTCTCCTGAGAGAGCTTTATCTTGTGCCACAAAGGCCTCCTCTCCTGCCGAATGGAAAGCATTTAGGTTAGAAATGCGAAAAATATTTGAGAAACAAAAACCCTCGACAAGCCACGCTCCTACCATGCCTCCTAAAGCCGGTAAGGAAAGGGCTCGAGCCGAATCCCATGTGCCCTCGAGCCCTGGACAAAGGCCTGATCCTCATTATGATATGATATGATATGGCATTTGTAATGCGCCTATACACAAGTGTTTCAAGGCGCGACGAGGCAGGGGAGGGAACAAGGGGAGACAGACAACGATCCTACTAGGCCAGGTGTCATTCAGATCGCTCAAGTGCAAAGGGTAGAGGGAAAGGGAAAAGTGCAAGGGGGAAAGGGAGAGGGGAAAGTGCAGTACAGGGTTAATGGCATACAGCAAACAGGATAAATAACAAGGGCCAGCTGGTGGCAAGTGCAAAGTAAGTGCAGTCAAGTGCTGGGAAGGGGGGCTGTAGGGATACAGACACAGTCCCGTAGCGCAGGGGTTGCCATGGAGGCAGTGCAGGGGAGAGTGGCTGGGCCAAGGACCGAGAACGGTGAGTGGCCCAGTTGCAGATTCAGTGCAGTTTCAGTAGTATTAGCAGGGGAGAGGGGGAGAGAAAGCGGAGGCAAAGAGGAAGGTTTTGAGGTGCTTCCGGAACCGGAGATGGTTCTCCTCAAGTTTCAGGGAGGCAGGAAGGCTGTTCCAGAGGGAGGCCCCTGCAGTGGAGAGAGATCTGCCCCCAACTCGTTGTTTGGAGAAGCGGCTGACCCTGAGGGAGTTGGAGGCGGATGAGCGAAGAGCTCGAGAAGGAAGATATTTAGGAGGAGAGAGTTGAAGGTATTTTGCCCTAAGGCCCCAGACCGCCTTGTGGACAATGCAGAGGGTTTTGAACTTGATCCTCGCAGTCACTGGGAGCCAGTGCAGTGATTTCAGTCCTGGAGAGATACGGTCCCTGGGCTTGAGGCCAAGGACAAGTCTCGCAGTCCTGTTCTGGTTGAGTTGCAAAGGGTGGAGAGTAGAGGCGGGCAGATTTAGATAGAGGCTGTTACAGTAGTCCAGCTTCGAGAGAACCAGGGCTCTAGAGGCAGTGAGCTTCTGGGGGAAGGAGAGGAAAGGAAGGATACCTCTGAGGAGGTGTAGCTGGTAGTGTGACTTCTTAGAGACGTCAGATATGTGAGGAGAGAAGGAGAGTGTGGAGTCGAAGATGACCCCAAGGTTTTTTGCCTTGCAGGTAGGAGCAGGAAGAGGGCCAAGAGAGGCCAGCCAGAGAGCTGCAGTGAAGGAGGGAGTGGGTGTGCCGATGAGTAGAATCTCTGTCTTACTGGCATTAAGGCAGAGGTCGTTGGCGGAACACCATTCCTGGATAGCAGAAAGACAGTCAGAGATGAGGGAAGGAGAAGAGGAGGTCGAGGGTAGCCTGAAAATGAGCTGGGTATCATCCGCATAGCACTGAAAGTTGGGGCAAAGTGCAACGATGCAGTGGCGAGAAGTGCCAGATACTGGTTGAACAGCCAGGGAGAGAGGTTAGATCCCTGGGGGACACCACAGGTAGAGGAAAAGATGTCGGAGTGGAAAGACCGCAGTTGGACCTGGGAGGGTCGATTGGAGAGGAAAGAGGTCAGCCACGACAGAGCCTGACCAGTGATACCCAGGTTATCACAGAGACGGTTGAGCAGGATGGTATGGTTGACAGTATCAAAGGCAGAAGATAGATCAAGCAAAATGAGAACACATGGAATGTTGAGAGCCGTCGAGGCCAAGCTTTGTATAGATGATCAGCTTTTTTATTGGCTATACAGGTCACAAACTGGGTCAGGCTGTGACAAAGCAGACCTTATCCAGATGGATCATTCTACCAATTTCAGAATGCTACAGGCTGGCGGGCAAAGATCGTCCAGAAGGCTTGAGGGCCCATTCCACCAGGGGCATGGCTATCTCTTCGGCTCTGCAAAGAGGTGTTTCTATTACGTGGTCTACTATACACATGTTCACGAAGCACTACTGCCTTGATTCTTCCCTCAGTCAGGATGGAAGCTTTAAAAAAGATGTCCTCCATTCGGTTCATGGAAACTACTGAGAAAATTCATACTCCCTCCACCAAAACAAACACTGCTTTGGGAGTCTATCAAAGATGAGGAATACGTGGACGGACACAATCCATTCGTAGAACAAGTTATTTACCCCTAGTAACGTTCTTTCGACTGGATGTTCCTCCCACGTATTCCTCATCGCCCTACCAGCCTACCCCACAGTAGAACTTCCCATGCTATTACAGCTTCCGCTCCTTCAAAGATTAGTACGGTCAAACCCGGGGTAATGTGGCTAGCTCTACTAAAGAAAAAACCGAAATGAAGCCAATGGGCGCTGCTCATGCTATATATACCTTCAATGACATCACCCTCAAGACGTAGGCCCTGGAGGGGCATCGAGTCGACTGCATCGACGCATAGCGCCCTCTGCCGGCAAATTATTTCCAAAGCAGCTGAAGCTGGATATCGTATATCAAAGATGAGGAATACGTGGGAGGAACATCCAGTCGAAGGAACGTTACCATATTTAGGTTACCTGTTCTTCTCACCCTGCTTTGGAGCCTGGTTGCTTGCACCCTGCCTTGGGGTCTGGTTGCTTTCACTCCGCATGGTGGTTCAGTTGTTCTCACCACGCCTTTCGGATTGGTCCCTCTCACCCTATGTTTGGGTCTGGTTGCTCTCACCCTACCTTGGGGCGTGGTTTGACCTTTCCGCCCATCTCCCACCTACTCCCAGGAGCAACTGTGTACCTTCTGTCTCTGCGCTCTGACGCTCCGCGTAGGCTTTCAGGTAGGTCGATATTGCTTTTCCGTTCTGACTTCTTCTGGCGGTTCTATGTGTGTCGAAGCTGTCACTCCCTTTGCACTGCCTTCCTGCAGGGCTTTGGCATCGGTTCGGTGTGACGCAGTTCGGTTGCTGCTTAGGCGTTCCCCGCTACTGGAGACCCTCTGGGACCAGGCTTCTTCAGTCCGTGTCCTACTCAAGGAGTCTCTGTAAATGCATACACTGGCAGGGTTATCAATGAGAAAAAACACACACTTGTAAAGTGTATGGATAACCTTGTTTAACTAAATCTAAATAATTACTCTAAATATGTTTCTACCTTTAAATGAGGTACTATATTTGTTCATTAAGAATGCCTACTAGAAGTTTCTAGTGGCTCGTCGTGTATTTTTCTGCGTTCTTCTTTGAATAGAAAACTGAGATGTCTAAATGAATAATCTTTTATTGCATTAGTTAGTAAGGTGCAAAAAAAGGTGAATGTTGATAAATACAATAATTTTCATGAACACTCAATCATAAAATGTCACTACTTAACATATACGTTATATAAATACAATACATACTATGTTACCTATGCAAACAATGGTTAAAAATGCACAGATGCTGGAAAGCTTGTGTAACTCTCAATGAGCGGTACACTTTGAGACTTTTATGACATTCTCAATTGTTTATGCTCGTACTGTGTGCATGCAGGGGTACACACGATTTTATTAAGCACAAAACTTTACCAATAAACTAGTTTGAAGGCACTCCGAACTAAAAAATATACAAATAAAACATAAAAAATTTAAAACTCATATAAACATAAAAACATGGTCCATACCGCTCCTAAATAGCCGGGAACCACATAATTACATAAAAGAACATAATATGACAGACCAATTCTTCTTCACGCTAGTCATTTTCCTAGGCCTTTGTCCTAGTCCTTTATCCTTCATGCTAGTTATTTATCATAATCCTTTTCCTTTGTCTTATCCTCTCCCAAGTGATCTTCAATCTATACATGGAGCCGCTGGGAGCCCTAATAGACACACACAACATCCACATCCACCAATACGCTGACGACACACAGGTATGCCTCAAGATCGACTCCATCAAGGACATCCACAGGCTCAAAACCTGTCTCTCGCTGATTCTGTCTTTGATGTCCAGTGCATACTTGAAGCTTAACCCCTCCAAGACTGAATACCTACTCCTCACCAACAACACACCCAGACATACAGACTTGGCTATCAACCATGAACCTTGAGGGCTTCACACCCGAGCTCACCTCCTGCGCCAAGTCCCCCAGGTTCTACGTTGACAACCACCTCCCCTTCAAGACACACATAGCTAAGAAAACTCAGACAGCCTGATATCAGCTCTCCTTCCTGCGAAAGGTCAAGCCCTTCCTCCCTCCTGACTGCTTTAGATCCACTGTTCAAGCACTGGTCCTATCCCACCTGGATGGCGTCATCTGCCCTTGTGCCCCTGAGAAGTGTCCTACATGCGGCCGCACGCCTCATCAAAGATCTACGTAAATACAACCACATCACCCGGCCCTCATCAGCCTTCACTGGCTCCCACTGCACGCACGAATCACCTTCAAGTCTTGCTGCATCATTTTCAAGGCAGTCACCCAGCTACCTCGCATAGAAACTAACATCTCCGGCAGAGAGCGCACCACCAGAAGCCATGACAAATGCAGTCTTGAAATCCACTGCTGCAAAAAGGAAAGGACCATAAAACAAGCCTTCTCTACGTATGCCCCAGGACAATGGAGCCTCCTCTGCATCAGACTTGCTCCCACGCTCCTACAATTCGGAAAAGAACTCGAGACTCACCTCTTCAACAAATCTCTCCTCCTCAACATCTAGTCCAGCACGTCGCCTCCGTGCCACCTGACTCGCTAGACGCTGTTTGCCCCTCTCCTCCCCGCCACCCCATAAGCTGTACCCCACCTCTGTGCCCCTCTCTATCCTATCAACACTCTTTATCTGTTCTGTTGTTACCTCTGAAAAGCACTTTGTTATTCATTTGTACTGTTGTATACCCCTGTACATAACTCTGTTGTGTATCCGTAATGTTTTATACCTCTGTAAAGCACTCCGTTGCTTCTCGAAGCTAGATCTCCGCTCAATAAATACTGTAATAATAATAGTAAGTAGCCATTTTCCTTCATTCTAGTCCTCCTTCATTCTAATCCTCCTTCTTTGCCCTCTATCCTAGTCTGCCTCCTTTATCCTAGTATTACTCCTTCTCTTTCCTCATCACCTAATCCTTCTCCTTCATGCATATTTTAGTCCTTCATTCTAGTCCTTTTTTTTCATCCTAGTCCTTCTCCTTCATCATGGTCCTTCTCCTCTGTTCCAGCCCTTTGCCCTAGTCCTATTACTTCCCCTTTGTCCTAGTCCTTACCTTTTGGTCTAGTCCTTTCTCTCTGCCCTAGTCCTTCTGATTCATCATAGTCTGTACCCTTCATCATAGTTATTAGTTCTAGTCTTTCTCCTTCGTCATAGTCCTTTGTCATAGTCCTTCATCTTCATCATCGTCATAATCGCTTTTCTTTGTCATGCCGCTTCATCATAGCCCTTCTCCTTCCTCACGCAGTTTTGTCATAGTCGTTTGTCCTAATTCTTCACTTTAATCATAGTTCTTCATCCTAATCTGTAGTACTAATCTTGGTTTATAGACATTCCATCGGCAGCCAAAGCATCTAATGCCATACCATCTAAAAAAGCATCTAAAAAAAAAAAAAAGCATCTAATGCATTTTTTCTTTTTTGTTTAAATGGGGGCGTCTCGCCTAACCCTCTTTTTTTTAACCTTTAAAACCCATTTTTATTAAACTAAACGCTTTACCATCTAAAAAAATGCATTAGATGCTTTTTTTAGATGCTTTTTTTTTTAATGGTTTGGCTGTCGATACTTTGGTTGTCGATGCAATGACCGGATACCCTGATCTTTCTCTTTCATCGCCGTACATAGTTATCCTTCTCCATCCTAATCCTTCTTTCATGTCGTAGTTCTTCATCATAGTCCTTCATCATAGCTCTTCTCTTTCATGACAGTTCTGCATCCAAGTCCTTCTCCCTTACCATTGTCTTTCATTCTAGTCCTTCTCCTTCTTCATGGTCTTTCATCACGGTCATTCGTTCTAGTCCTTCACCACCTTTGTCCTTCATCACAGTTCAACTCCTTCGTCATAGTCCTCTTTGTGTCAAAGTCCTGTCATGATTTGCTTCCTTCTCTCCTGTTCCCGCCACTTGGGGGCCTGAATTGGGGTTTATTCCCTACTGGACTTTCCTTCCGAACCTTATGCTGCAGTGCTGCGGTGAATTGGGAGCGCTAAATTCTTATTTTCCGTGTTACATCCCTTCCGGATCCATTCCAGGTTTTTGGCAGCCAGTATGCTGCTTCAATCAAAAGACTATGCTTCCTAGAATGCCTGGCCCACTGCGTCATCTCCACCCTTACAGGACAAAGTTGGGTGGAGGATAAGCAGCATCTGTGGCTGGCAGGTGCAGCAAGCAGCACACCTTAGGTGTGTGATTGTTAGCCAGCTTTAAAAACCTCATTTTGGGGGCATGGCTAGCCGAGGACGCCGTTGGATGCCTCCTTGTTGAGCTCCCGGTTCCCAGCCCCTTCTCGAACCCCCAGAACCCCCTCAAACTATTTATGCGGGCCGGCGAGTCCCACCAACGGGTGTCGGAAGCTGCGGAGCATAAAAGAGGAGCCGTGGGTGTCTCTAGAGGCATCATTAACGGGGCTCCACAAAGTTTTCAGCCGTGGCCCTCCCGCGACCCGTTGGCAACTGGAGAGTTGTAATCTGGTGAGATAGCGATCCATGCCGAGGGTCCCTGTGTTTGCGCCGGGGACGTTGGCAGGAGAAATGCACGTCTTGGAGGGCATAGCTTGGGAGAATATCTGAACTTGCGAAGCCACGTTGTGACTGCTTACCCCTCCCCCCACCTGGTGCCTCGAGGTCCCGCCAGAGCGTAGCGGAGGAGCGGCGTGAGGGACACCCGCGAGCAGCTGGGGGGCTGAGGGGCCCAGGAGTGTGAATCGGGCTCCAGTACACAGCACGGCATCATGGAGGGACAGCGGGAGATCCCCCTTACTCCAGTGTGGATAAATTGCAGAGTGGCCGCACTGCCGGGATCTGGTGCTCGGAACCGAAGGAGGGGGAAGCTGAGGCAGCGCTTTCTCTGCAGGTCAGCGGCCTGTCTTACGTGAGCTGGGGGAGGCTGTGGGGCACTGAGACCCATCCGGACTGCAACGACCTCGGCCCTAGTCCGGAGCTTAAAGAGACGCACTCGCTGGTCCGTGGCTGGGAGCGAGGGGTGAGGAGAAGCCACGACGGAGGATTCCAGCCCATCCTTCTCTGCTACTAGGGCCCACAACGGTGCAGCCCGGGTGCCGTTGCACTGGTGGGGGAGACCCCGGCCCCAGAGGCAAAGAGTCACCAGGACACCAATGCACAGTAGGGTCGCTGCGACACTGCCTTCTGGGCACACGCATCGGGGGCCTGTCATCGGAGGAGAGCCGGCAAATTGGAGGAGCCACTCTGGAGCAGATATTCCCGCTCCCCCCGCGCTGCGGAGACCCGCTCCGGCGCTGCTGACTTTCTGGCATGTCTGGGGGTGCGCCCCCGATCATTGGTGAAGCGGTCTGTCTGGGGAACACCCCAGATATCTAGGAATGTGGGGCCAGGTCGAGGGCAACAATCCTGGTCATAATCAACAACGGGTCCACTGTTAACTTGAGCACCAGACAGAGGAGCGGTGCCGTCATGGTTATCTCTCGAGACCTGAAAGGAGGTAAGGAGACGGGGGAGTGTTGGCCGGCGAGTATGATCAAGACGTAGCCATCGGATAAGTGTGGCGACACCCATCTCATACACATAACTGCTGGAGGGGGGTCGCGGTAAAGCCTTGCAGCAAACCAGTGACAGCAGCAATAATCAAAAGTGGAGCCCAGATGAAATGGTCCCATTCCGCCATCTATGGATAGGGTGGTTGTAGGCGGCGAGTTCATGGACAAACAGGCATGCACTAATATAAGCGGCTGCAGAGCGATTGTTGTCGGAGAACTCACCCGAGGTCCTGGGAAGTGGTCAAAGCCGACCTAGGCTCACCAGTTCTTTTCTGAACTGACGCAACTCTGGTGAATCAACCACGATGTCCAAACAAACAACGAAAACCAAAGGCCAAGGATCTGGCGACATCAAAGCCCTGATGCAAACAGCAGACACACAGAAACGCACCTAGATACACGCGCTAGCCCAGATACACAACCCCCCTGCAGAGGGAACTGAAACTCTGGAAGACCCACCTATCAGGAAGTCGGATCTTTTAGAAATGTTACAGGAGCTCAAGAAGGATATCAAAGAGAGTGCAAATGACCTGGCCAAATCCATCTCGGACCTCAGTAAGGGAATCCTGGCAGCAGAGAAGAGGATTGATGAGGTTGAAGCGGTAGTAACAGAGCAGACCCACGAGAATGACGTCCTGGCGAATAGGGTGCATGAGCTGGAACAGCAAATGGAGCAAATGCAAAATGAACAAGAGGGTGCTGAAAAGAGGTCAAGGCATAATAATATTCGAATTCGCGGAATACCGAAGTCCGTGATGGACTCGGACTTACAACAATACGTGACCGACCTGTTTCGTGACATTCTGAATCTGGAAGAGAACAAAGAAATCATGTTTGATCGAACACACACAACTTACTCCACATATCAAATCAATAAGAACCTGACTCCAGACGTCCTGACCCGGGTTCACCTGTACCCATTGAAAGAAGAAATAATGCAGGCTGCTCGCAAAAAATAACCTATCTTCTTCCACGCTACGTCACTTCAACTGTTTCAAGACCTAGCCCAAGCTACACTTGCCAGGAGGAAAAAACTGAGGGTGGTTACAGACCGGCTGAGAATTAGAAAGGTACGTTATCGATGGGGACATCCAACATGCCTCCGCTTCGAGTGGAAGGGTCAGAGATTCTCGGTTGCCAAGGAAGAAGAAATGGCAGACCTCAAGCAAGGAGGCGAAGGAGGCAACCTCACAGACGGAGAAGGTTCCCCGTCCCGAAGCAACGAGTTGGAGGGGAAGCCTGGGGAGAGCCATTGGAGACCGAGGCAACCTCGACCACGGAGGCGCAATAAAGAATTGCAACTCACGGACCCTACTTGAAAGGTCGTGCAACATCTAGAAACAGGAGACATTCTCTTCAAAGCAAGATTATGGCGTTGCCAGGGGGAAAGAAAAACAAGAAAGCAGAAACTTATGCCTGGAACAGAATCCCAAGTCAACTTAGAATACAAGTTGTAATCACACAAGCCGTCATGCAGCAAAATGGGGCTAAAAAGGGGGGGAAGAGAGGGGAAAAGGGATGACCGGGCCCTAAGTCTCCCGGGCGGGGGGTAAAGTACCCGGTGATATACTACATACGTATTCTGTTGGTAATGCAAGTTGGAAGTTATAATCCAAAAGTTAGGGGGGAGGGAGGAAGTTATGTTTTGACTGTTTTGGGAGGAAGGGTACAATATACAAACATAATACCTAACAACACACATGAGTTGGAACACAATGAAGGGGACAAATGGTTAAAAATGTAGTAATGACGGATCTAACTTTCGTCTCACTGAATGTCCAGGGGCTGAACTCTCCAGTTAAGCGGAAATCCACATTAAACAGATTACGGGTCATGCATGCCTCAGTGGTATGGTTACAAGAGACACAGATGAATCGAGGCTGAAACATAGGGCCTTCCCAATACAATACCTGGCTTCTAGCGGGTCTAAAAAACGGGGAGTGGGCATTTTGCTGGCAAGAGGTATCAACTTTGAGAAACATTTTGTAAAAAAGGACCCGGAAGGTTGTTATTTAATGTTGGGGGGGGGAACTGATGGGACAATTGGTCACATTGATCTCTGTTTATGCTCCTAACGTAAGACAATACCACTTTCTGCTGAGCTTACTGCCCAGAATTGCCCAATGGGGCATAGGGAAAATTCTAATTGGTGGTGACTTTAACAGAGTGATGATACAGCCATGGATAAAACCCTCCCGGCTACCTCCCATGACCACACATTCAGACAAGCCTTAGCCAAATTCCTAAGGGAATTACACCTGCTGGAAACGTGGCAATTTTTTTATCCACAAGACAGAACCTACACCCATTACTCTCCTGTACACAGAGGCCATTCCCATATTGAAATGGAACTCATTTCAGAAACAGTGGTGCCACAAGTCACAGGCCTCGAAATTGGTGTGCAATGCCTATCAGATCACGCCCCGGTAATTTAGAAAAAAATACCAATCTGCGCGCAACAACAATCCCACAAACCCTGGCGCCTAAATGAGATAGTATTAAAAGACCTAACGGTCCGAATAGGCATAGAACAAACCTTAAGAAATTATTTCCAGGAAAACATAACACCTGGGACTGATTGGTCGTCCATCTGGGATGCAAGCAAAGCGGTAGTACGGGGAGAGTTTATCGCACAAACCTCAACCTACATCAAAACCCAGGCGAGGGCAAAACGCAACATGGAGGCCAACATACATGTAGCAAAGGTAGAATATCCAAATAGGGGCTCTCAAAAGGCATGGCGGGAACTTAAAAAAGTTAGAGCGATTTTGGAAACCCACCTAACAGATGACGCAGCACGTCTTCTGGTGCAAACAAAACAGTTTTACTATATACACGGGGGTAAAGCCAACTGATTCCTTGCGGCCAAACTGAGACATCAGACACTCCGGAACCGTATTACCCAACTTCGTAAAGGGAACAGAGACATAATGAGGGGAGAAAAGGAAATAGAAGAGGCAATGTTCTCATACCACTCGAGTAATATGGGGAAAGAAAACCTAGAGGTGGAAGCAGAGGTGGCCTTCTTAAACCAACTGGATTTACCGCAAATTAAGGAGGCAGACAGACAACAGCTGGAAGCTCCCATAACAGAGGAAGAAGTGGGGGAAGCAATAGGGGCATTAAAAGGTTAAAAAAAAAAAAAACGGCCCAGACAGGTTAAGCAATACATACTATAAAACATTCAGAAATATCTTAGTAGGCCCCCTTACACAACTATTTAATTCCATCAGGGATAAAGGGCTAGTTTCCCGGGACATGTGCCCAGCAACCACGGTATTACTGCTGAAACAAGGTAGGGACCCTGCTGATTGTGCAAGCTACCGCCCGATTGCCCTATTAAATGGGGATGCAAAGATTTACTCCATGATACTGGCGAGAAGATTGGCAGCGATATTCCCAGAGATAATTCATTCAGACCAAGCCGGGTTTGTGAAAGGGCAACACACATATGACAATATTTGTAGAGCCATAGACACGATTGACTGGGGGTGGAGGACGGGTCAAAAATGTTCAATAGCGGCTCTGGACGCTTCCACAGCCTTTGATAGCTTACACTGGGGATTTCTCCAGCTAACTCTAGAAAAATGTGGATGCGGGCGAATCTTCATTCGCATGGTAATGGCTAACTTTGCATACCCCTTCACTAGACTGATGTTCAATGGGAAATTCACAAAAGACATCCCCATTCAGAAAGGCACAAGACAGGGATGCCCAATATCACCCCTGATCTTTGCCATGGCTATGGAGCCATTTGCATGCAAGGTCCGGGGTCACCCAGGGATTCGGGGGGTCGAGGTGGGCAATGTGGGAACGCAGAAGGTGGCACTCTATGCGGATGATATTATTTTGTTTCTAAGGGACACTGAAAGTTCCCTACCAGCGGCCATACAACTGCTGGGGGAGTTTCACGAGTCTCAGGCTTCCACATCAATTATCCAAAATCTAAAGCTCTTAATATTACTGAAGAGGTGGCCCGAATCCCAGAATGGAAAAGCTTATACCCCTTGAAATGGGAACGTAAGTCAGTTAAATACCTTGGGATACAACTAAACCCCTGTTACGGCAGGTTATATGGAGCCAATATCCCGGACCTCCTCAAAACTTTAACTAGCGACCTAAAGTGGTGGGAATTGCAGGAATCGTCCTGGCTGGCACGCATCACATCGGTTAAAATGACTCTGCTTCCAAAATTTCTATATGTGGTAGGCGCCCTCCCGATAAAAATCCCGGGTCCAGCTATTCAGACACTACAGAAAGAAGTGATGTCCTTTATCTGGGGAGGGAAGAGACCGAGAATACCAAGAAAGTTACTTTTCTGACCACAAGTGTTTGGGGTTCTGGGGGTACCGGAATCCCGCAGGTACCTATGGGCGGCACAAGTAGCCCTGATGCTACAATGGTCAGCTGGAGAAGACCGCAATCAATGGGTAACAATAGAAAGAACAGCGACTAAGATACATTTGGGGAACCTTGGCTTCATCGCCACACGTCACATGGAAAAAAAGGGGTATGCCACTGGAATCAACTAAGACTACCTTATGGTACTGGGATAGGGTATTGAGAAATAAGAAGATTAAAGTGGGAGAGGGCCCGCTGGTCCCGATCGCCTATAACCCAGACTTTACCCCAGGAATGCAAGCCAACTTCTGGACACATTGGGGGGGCAGGGAGAACAACTTAACCCTAAAAGATCTCTACACAGAGGGGTCACCCCTGATGTCGAAGACTACAAGGCCAGGTTTCACTTACCCGAGCAGGAACGGTATCACTATGTTCAGCTTGGGCACTGGGTCTCCAACGCACAAGGAAAAGAAAGGGCAACCAGAAACCCAACAGGAATAGAGCTAACCATACAGGAAGGTCAACCAGATAAGGGCATAACCAGATTATACCGTCTAATGGGAGGGGTAGACCCTGAAGAAAAACTCACATATATGCAAACGTGGGAGACAGACCTGGGGAAATCAATTTCTGAGAAAACTTGGAGTCGCATTTGGCATAGAACAGCTAAAGGTTCCAAATGCACCTCCATTAAGAAGGCAGCATACAAACTTTGCCTCCGGTGGTATATGACACCCGCATGTATGCACGCCATTAACCCAGAATATCCCGTAGCATGTTGGAGGAATTGTGGTCAATCCGGGGTGCTTATCCATATGTGGTGGCCTTGCCTGCTGGCAGCGACCTACTGGAAGGAGATTTTAAGCCATATCAAAAATATTACTGGGGTGGGATTGCCCTTTGACCCGTTAGTGGTACTACTGGGGGAGGCAGTGGAGGCGTGTTATGCGAACTCAGGGCCTACAGCCACTCTTATAACACACATGTTGAATGCGGCGAGGATTACACTAGCACAGCCATGGGAGACAAGGGAAGGCCCAATAACAGCTATGTGGTGGGTAAGACTGTGGGGAGTAATAGCCATGGAGAAGGTGACGGCACAGGCCCGCGGCTCCTATTCCAGGTATTTGAAAACCTGGCTGCCACTACACAAATTTATGGACAACAAGGAACAGATGTTTTTTAAACCAAGGCTGCTCCGTGCAACATCCATCATTTGATAACCCCAAACTTTAAGCTGGGAATATGACTCAGCCTGTTGAACGATACAGAGGTCTTTGATCCAGGGTTATTTCAAGCTGCACTCCCCATTTGTTGAGCTCAAACTTTACATTGAAAGTGATCCAACCGGTTGAACTTACAAATCAGAACAATGTGCCTTCTTACCCATAATTTGGGATGTGTTTGGGGGGGGGAGATTAATTTGTTATTCATTATATATGCTCTTTTCTTTTGTTAGTTTTTGCTTCTCTTTTCCTTTCTCTTTTTCTTATACGAGCAAAGCAGTCTTGTGTTGAAACCCCAGATAGGGGCTGCAGTTATTTGATTACCGATATATCCATGTCTGCAATGTTTTGAAAAATTAAATAAAGTTGTAAAAAAAAATAATAAACCTCAGATTGCTTCAGTCCAGCGCTGGTCATTGATGTAGTGTTTGTTTGTGACCGGTCCCTTGTTCCTGCTTCTTAGCTTAGTGTCTAGTTCCTAGTTTCTATTTTCTTGTTTCCTTTGCCCTGGA
The DNA here is from genome assembly GCF_040938575.1 of Ambystoma mexicanum. Taxonomy (NCBI): domain Eukaryota; kingdom Metazoa; phylum Chordata; class Amphibia; order Caudata; family Ambystomatidae; genus Ambystoma; species Ambystoma mexicanum. The sequence continues at coordinate 942,335,693 of NC_090928.1, read as the reverse complement.
TTTCAAAACGATTGTGCTTATTAGTAATTTCTGCTTCCTGGATTCCCTTTCTGTCTTCCACTGTTTTGCAGTCAGCACTTCCCAGTGGTTTCCTTTTTCTGTGCAGCCAAGTTTGTCTGTGTTCTTTATTCCTTTGACTTTGTCCTATTCTGCATGGAAACCTTGATATCACTCCTCGTTTATAGATTTAGGGCCTCACCACGAGTTGGGTGGTAACCCTTAAATGCAGCGATAACGCTATTACCGCCGCATTTAATGGTCCGCCAAATCATGGGTCTGGCAGGATTTATCCCCAGCTCTGAGCTCTGAGCTGGGGGCAAATCTGCTGCGATTTTGACGATTACCTGCACTATTACTGCGCGCTTATACCGCCAGCGGTAGTCACACCGAAAGTTCCCCATTGGGCCCAATGGGGAATTCCCAAATGGGCCCAATGTGGAATGGTGACTTACCGTTCTGCCAAACCCGTGATCCGGCACTAATAGCGCCGGGTGTTTTTGGCGCTAACGCTAATAGCCCCATCGGTAATACCGCCGGGGATACTCCCCAACTCGTGATGAGGCCGTTAGTATTTTGTACCATTTTGCCTTTCCTTCCCTGGGTGGGGAGGGGGTGGTTTTGCCCTTGTAATTTCTCTTTCGTTGCTCTTGTTCCTTTACTTTCGAATGGATTGTGTCCTCCCACGTATTCCTCCTTTTTGATATCTCCAACATCCAGCTTCAGCTGCTTCAGAATTTTTTCAAGCAGAGGGTGCTGTGCGTCGATGCAGTTGGCTCGATGTCCCTCGAGGGCCTCTGTCTCGAGGATGATGTCATTGAAGGCATATATAGCACACGCAGTGCCCGTTGACTTCAGTTCCGTTTTTCCAAGTAAGCTTACGCTTTATGAACTACAGCGCGCTTCAGAAATTTCTTAGAGAAATATCAGAACATTTCTTAGTCTTCGGCACCGTCAACCCCGAAGACCGGGTTTAAAAAGTGCCAAGACTACGATGCCAAGACGTCGCTGATGGATCCGCATCGAGTATGCTTGTGGTGTCTCGGTGTGGAGAACAAGACCTCGGCATGTTCAAAGTGTCAATCGATGACTGAAAAAGCCCTGACGGAGCATAAGGAGAAATTGGCGGTAGGTAGACTCCCTAAGCAATCCTCTTCGACTACCCCATCGAAAAAGCTTTCTTCTGATGAAGCGAGAGGCGTCACTCCTCAACAAAAAAAGGCAAAAAGGTCCAGGTCACGGATTGGCTCCCACCACTCCTTGTTGTTGACGAGTAAGTCGAAGAAAAGGCATCACAAATCGCTTACTTTCGACATCCTCGTCTGACTCCTCTCCTGAGAGAACTATATCTTGTCCCACTAAGGCCTCTACTCTGGCTGAATGGGAATCATTCAGGCAGGAAATTATTAACATTTTTTGAGTGCCAGAAACCCTTGAAGCAAGTAGGCAATGATCCTACTGCGCCTTCTGAAGCCGGTAAGGAAAGTGCTTGAGCCAAATCCTGCGCGCCCTCAAGCTCGGGCGAAGGCCAGATTCCCATCGAGAGCCATCAAGGCCTTGTCACGAAGAAAAATCATTGAGGAATTCTTCGAGCCATAAGTCAAAAGACAAGCCGATTTCGAGGTTGACGCTATCGATGCCTGCGGCACCATCAATGCCATCGAAGCCACCGGTGCCATTGACGTCGAAAACTTCTTCATCAAAGATATTGACAACTCCATGGGCATCTGGCTCGAAGCCTTCAAAGCCATCAATGCCTTTTCCTGAAATACAGAAAACCTTTACTCCTTTACCAAGGAAGGATTTCTTTAAATCTCTCACTTCTATTTATGAGGACAATGAGCCGTCTGATGATAATGATTCGCCCTTTGGTTTCCAGTATGGCACACCAAATGTCCCTTATAGTTTCATATCAGAAGAATCCAGGTTGAGAGACCTGCATGAAAATGTACAGACAGCCAGTGGAGTGGACACTTCATCGGAATTGGAATTTGGAAAGCCTGAATCAGATGAGCACGCATATGCCTCTTACAGGCAATTAATGACCAAGGTAGTGGATTGTCTGGGATGGAGCAGACCTGCCCTCCCATTTGTACAGGATAACCTCACAGATATCGTGGACAAAGGTCCTCAAAGGGATCCTATCCTGCCCTTTCATGTCGCTGAGAAGAGAGTAAGTGCTAATTGGGAAGTACCAGAGTCAAGTCTGGCAGTAAATAAGAACCTGACAAAGAAACACTGACCGTCATGCAGTGACCCCAGCTACTTGTCAAAACACCCTACCGCAGAAAGTCTGGTGGTGCAAGCAGCAACCGCTACCTCCAAGCGGGATGCTTATCCGACCATCCCACTGGATCGGGATGATAAAAGGCTAGATGCCTGGTCAAGGAAAGTCTTTTCTGCTGGAAGCATTGCTCTTAAATTGGCTAACTCCACATGCGCCCTTGCAAAATTCACCTACACTCTGTGGGACTGTATTTCCATGGAGACTGAGCATATTCCCAAAGGGGAGGAAAGAGACTGTTTCTTGGCCATTGTAAAAGATGGCAAAGAGGCCATGTGCAAGACTCTTCAGTCTGGTTTGGATTCTGCTGACAGCATCAGCAGAGCTATGGTGGCAAGCACCTTAATATGCAGGTTTACGTGGTTAAGGAAGTCTTAATTTGCGCAGGACGTGCAGTCTAGACTCCTTAACATGCCTTTTGACGGGTCTCATCTTTTTGGCAGCATGGCTGACGAAAGCCTTGAGCAGCTGCAGACCTCGAAGGTGGCAGTAAGTCTATTAGGCAGCCTCAACCTTTTCGCTCCAGTTGAACATCTTGGAGGGATAGATCCTTTTGCTACTACTCCTCAGTTGGAAGAGCAAGAGGAATGGCTGGTCAAAGAGGCCAAAGAAGATTCCCTCGTGGTGGTGGAGGGAGAGGTGCAAAGCCCGCCCAAGCAGCAACATCTTTGCCAACAGCCACTGCGTCAGTTGCCTCAAAACCTCTCTGAGGTCTTGAATCACAGCAACCTAGTGGAATGCAAACTGTCTCAGCATCTGAAGAATGGCAAGACATTACTTTGGATGTTTGGGCACTGCAAACCATAGCCCAAGGTTACTGCCTCCCCTTCATTCAGAGACCTCAGAACCTTCCACCGGGGAGCCATTCTTTGAAGGTTCCAGATCTGTTCCTTGTGCAGGAAATGTTGGCCCTGCTAGAGAAAGGTGCTATAGAGCCAGTATCTGTAACGGAGAGGAACAAAGGATGGTATTGTCCATATTTCCAAATCCTCAACAAAGACTGAGACCCATCTTGGACTCAAGATACTTAAACAAGTTCCTCATGGAAGGACAAGTTCAAGATGGTCACACTTTCTCAGATCCATCAGGCCCTCCAGCTCCAGGATTGGATGGTGTTACTGGACCTTCCTTCAGGATGCTTATTTTCATGTGCCAATCCATCTCAGAAAGTACCTGAGGTTCGTCATTGGCGGTTCTCGTTATCAATTTTGAGTTCTGCCATTCGGGCTAACCTCCGCCTCAAGTGTATTCACCAAGTTGATGGCGGTTGTGGCAGCGAGTCTCTGGATAGGGTGGATTCACGTCTACCCATACCTCGACGATTGGCTGATCAGTGCATATTCTCCCAAACAAGTCCTGGATAATCTCAGCCTCACTTGCCACCCCCGCCACAGACTGGGCTTCTCCCTCAATTACAAGAAGTCCCACATGATAGCATCTCAAAAGCTTCAGTTCATAGGGGGTGTACTGGATACATCCTTGGGAAAGACCTTGCCACCGAGGTGAGGGTTCAAGACATTCTACAGATGGTCGCCAAATTTCAGAGTGCCCATCGTCTCCCGGCCTCTGACTTTTTGAGGTTGCTCAACCTCATGGCATCCTGCATTTTTCTGGTGCCAGAGGCTCGCCTGAGAATGAGATCCCTTTAATGGGCTCTCAGGACACAATGGTCTCCGTTCTCGGGCAACATGTCAGACCTACTGCAGGTTCCAAGCAGGTTCGCACAGGATCTCCTGTGGTGGGCCTTCGAGGACAATGTTGTGAAGGGAGAACCTTTTTGGCAACCATGACCGGAGATAACCGTAGTGAAGGACGCCTCACTCACGGGTTGAGAGCCCGCGTCAACGATCTGACCATCAGTGGTCATTGGTCTCCATCAGAGTCCAAACTACACATCAATCTTTTGGAGTTGAGAGTAATCAGACTTGCGCTGAAGGCTTTTTCTGCCCTCTGTACAGGGAAAGAATGTCCTGGTAATGATAGACAGCACAGTGGCTATGTATTACCTCAACAAGAGAGGAGGTGTAGGGTCACTACCACTGTGCAGACAGGCAATGCAGCTCTGGCACTGGGCAATTCAAGAAGGAATCTCCCTATCAGCAGTTCACCTAGCCGGGAGGCGAATGCGGCGGTGGATGCTCTGAGCATGCAGAGCACAGTCTCCCACGATTGGGAACTAGCTCCGAAAGTCCTTCAAGAGATCTTCACCCTTTCGGGAACCCCTGAAGTGGATTTGTTCGTCACCAGTGTCAACCGGCAGTGCGAACTGTACTGCTCGAGGGAATTTCCCCCAAAAGGAGCTCTAGGAGACGTGTTTGTAGTGGACTGGGAGTTTCCACTCCTGTACGTTTTTCCTCCAGTCCCTGTCATTCTTCACGTGATCAGGAGGTTGAGAATGTTTGGGAAATCCATGATCATAATTTCTCCGGATTGGGCCAGGAGGACGTGGTACCCATACCTTTTGGACATGTCGATCTGCCCTCCAATACATCTGCCACAAAGAGAGGACCCTCCATCTCCTTTTCAGGTTCCCGTTTGGGACCTCAAACTTGTTTTAAAGTTTCTTATGTGTGTACCATTTGAACCGCTCCATTCATGTCCCTTAAGACTACTGACATTCAAAACCATCTTTTTGGTTGCGTTAACATCACCCCGTAGATTGAGTGAGTTACAGGTACTATCCTCTAAACTACCGTTTAAGGTTTTTCATGAGGACAAGGTCATCCTGAGGGTCAAACCTTCATTCCTACCTAAGGTCATATCAGACTTTAATTTAGGACAAAAGATAGTGGTACCCACGTTCTACCCTCCATCTCATCCTGGCAAGGAGGAGGAGAGATTACACAGACTCGACGCGCGAAGGGCTCTGAGTTTCTACATGTCAACGTTGTCAAAACTTCCCCTGGATGACCAACTATTCATAGGATACACTGGTCAAAGGCTGGGACAGGCTGTGACAAAACAGACCTTGTCCAGATGGATCATTTTAGCTATTTCCGAATGCTACACGCTGGCGGGCAAAGATCCCCCTGAAGGCTTGAGAGCCCATTCCACTAGGGGCATGGCTACTTCTGCTCTGCAAAGAGGTGTTCCTATTAAAAACATTTCTGAAGCAGCCACTTGGTCTACAATTCACACTTTTACTAATCATTACTGCCTTGATTCCACCTTAAGTCAGGAAGGAAGCTTTGGAAAGGCAGTCCTTCATTTTGTTCATGGAAACCATGGATGACAAAAATCGTACTCCCTCCTCCAAAACAAACACTGCTTTGGGAGTCTATCAAAGATGAGGAATACGTGGGAGGACACAATCCATTTGAAGAACAAGTTACTTACCCCTGGTAACGTTCTTTCGACTGGATGTTCGTCCCACGTATTCCTCATCGCCCTTCCCAGCCTTGCCCTCAGTAAAAGTTCCCATGTTATTGCAGCTTACATGCCTTCAGAGTCTACTATGATCAAATCTGCTTTTATGTGTGTAGTTCTACTTGAGAATGACACGAAAAAACAGAACTGAAGTCAACGGGCGTTGCACTTGCTATATATGCCTTCAATGACATCATCCTCGAGACTGAGGCCTTCGAGGGACATCGAGTCGACTGCATTAATGCACAGCGCCCTCTGTCGACATTATTTCCGAAGCAACTGAAGATGGATATTGCAAATATTAAAGATGAGGAATACGTGTGAGGAACATCCAGTCGAAAGAACATTACCAGGGGTAAGTAGCTTGTTCTTCTCTTGCAGTCTGTTCAGGATTTCCCTTGCACTTCTCTTTGTTCTCTATTGATTATTAGGTGTGGTGAGCTGTTGTAGCCAGCTCCTGTGTGAATGCCTAGGTTTTCCCCACTATTCTGTAATCACTATTCCTGCTTGTTCCTTGTTAGGAGTCTTAGGTATTAAATTATCCTCCCTTTGCTGTTATAGCCTTTCTGGGTCCCTATTTGATCAACAGGGTTTGTGGGCTTTGCTGACATTTTAGGTGGTATTTTTCATCCTCCTGAGAATTGTCTTTAAGTTACCTTATGCAATACCATCAAGGGTTGTAGCTCACAGATCCTGTAGTTGCTTGCCCTGTATGTGGGCTTAGCGCTGACAGTACCTGTAACAGCAATTGTGGGTAAGGAGCTTGCCGACTTTCTTTGTAATCATAAGGAACTTCTAAGTGCTTACCCCACATGCTTTTTCATATGTTTGTTTTCTTATCACGCTCTACTTGCACATACTGGATTTTAGTGTACATGTGTCTTGGTTCCTGAGTGCATGTTGTTTGTAGCACAGTTTTTGACTGTGTGATCTAGTGCACATTTCCCTCTTCATATTCACTACCTTTGCCCTCTCCTGACAAGTCCTTCATCATAGTCCTCCATTATAGTCTTTTTTTGCACCATAGTCATTAAATCATAGTCTAGGTTTCAAACAGTGTTCCGATTGTGGCACCAAGATGTCCCTCAGCGACCCACACGAGTTGTCTCTGGTGCCTCGGCACGGTCACAGGACTGACAGGTTTCAGTCGTGCACCAAAATGCAACCTAAATCCCTTCGCAATCGAGCTGCAAAACCTGCTCTGGGTCGACGGCCTTAAACATTTCTGGTACGATTGATGGTAAGGAGTTCGAAACTGAGGGGCATACCCCCAAGAAAAACTGCCTGAAGAACAAACTGTCCCACGTGAGGAGCCACTTGTCCTCGTCCAGAGAAAAGAAAAGGCGTCACCACCATCGTCTGGACTACGAGTTGTCCACAGAAAAAAGTAAACCGTCGGCTGGGCCTACCACCCGCCAGGAGTGGGAGGATTTAAAATCCTTGATGCTTGCAATGTTTAAGCAACAAGCTGCAGTCGGTGCGGCGCCCCCACACGCAGCATGCTTCGGAGCCGAGAGCGGCACTCAGTGTGCCTGACGCCTCTAGTGCCCTGGTACCGACAATGTTGGCGCCGATAAATCTTTGGACATCAAAAGAAATACAATGGAAGCTGGATTACCCCTGTGCATCCAAGGATGTCAACACTACTGTATCTCGATTGACACCGACATCCACAATGTTAGCACCGAAAGACAAACCCTCGATGTCGACGATTGTTGACAAAGTATTTACTCCTCAACCCCCGATCCGAATTCTTCAATACCATGGCCGTTATCTTCGGCGATCACGACGCCGATGACCTGGGAGATGTGAACCCGATGTTCTTGGGTTCAGGAGGGGTCGACTATTTTGACGACCAGAATAAGCTTCGAAAAGCTGGCTCAACTTCTCTGCAACGCCAGTGGTCTGGACACTTCGCCTGACTTCGAGTTTCAGCAGTCCCAGCCCTATCTTCACAATACAGCTAAATACATGGCTGTGGTAGAAAGGGTTATTGACACCCTGGGATTGCACTCATCAGTGGCACCTACACAAGGTTTTGACCTTACTGACCTCCTAGATGAATGCCTTACCACTGAATGCAATATGCCTCTGAACCCGGCCATTGCTGATCCTTCGGCAGCTCTGTTGTAAAACCTATGTTCCATGCCTCCCGTCAGCTCCACCATTTCCAGGAAGTACAGGCCGGCTAGATGAGACCCCTCATTCCTCTCCTGTCACCCTTTCCCAGAGGGGCTTGTTATGCAGGCTGCTACGGTCTCTTCTAGGCCCGCATCTTCAACATCTACTCTGCCCCCAGACAGAGAAGTAAAATAAAGTAGATGCCTTGGCAAAGAAGGCATTCACTTCAGGTAGCATGGCCCTCAAAGCTACAAATGTGGCAAGTAGTTTCGCCAAATACTCCTTCGGTCTATGGACACCAGTGGAAAAGGCTGCTCAGTATGTCCCGGAAGGAGAAATGTGCGAGGGCTTCCTACAGCTAGTGGAGGATGGGAAGGAGGTGGCCAAGCAGTTGCTGCGAACGGGCTTGGACATCGCAGACTGTGTGGGACGACCTATGGCTTATGACATAACGATAGGCCTACTTGAAAACCTCTGATTTTTTACCTAACGTCCAAGTAAAACATCTGGACATGCCCGTCGAGGGCGATCTTTTCGGCCACTAAGCTGACGATTCCTTAGAAAATTCAAGGAATCAAAACTTGCTTTCAAATCCTTAGGCCTAGCTATGCAGCGGGCCAAACCTGCATTTAGCTTTGCCTCTAGAGCACAGGGCTACAGGAGATATGCTCCTTATGGTAGGAGAGAGCAGCACCTACCGGCAAGGCAAGGGCAGAAGTGTTTCTAACACTCCGGAAGGGGCAGATGGGCTTCCAGAGGCCAAAAGACAGCGTCAGCTGCGGGGGCGATCCAGCCTCTGAAGCTGCATTGATTTCCCCTCTGACAGCGCACCGGTTGGAGGACGGTTGACAGAACATTTGCTCCAGTGGCAGGGACTTACTTCCAATGCCTGTGCTCTACAGCTCATTCAATGGGGTTATTGTCTGCATTTCTAAAAAAAAATATTACACAGGCCGCCCCCACCTCCAATCCAACCAGGACAGGAGCTCCATGAAGAACTGAGAGCCTTGTTGCTGAACGGTGCCGTCAAAGAGGTACCTCCCGAACAGAGAGGATCGGGTTGGCATTCCCAGTATTTCCTGGTGCCCAAGAAAGGAGGAGGTCTCCGTCCCATTCTGGACCTCAGGGCCTTGAACAAGTTATTGAGGAAAGACACATTCAGGATGGTGACGTTGAGAGAGATTCTCCACGCTCTCGAACTTTAGGACTGGCTGGTGTCCATATACCTACAGGACGCCTATTTCCATGTGCCAATGCACAGGAATTTCCTAAAGTTCACCATAGGAGATATGCACTATCAGTTCAAGGTGCTTCCCTTTGGTGTTACCTGCGCTCCAAGGGTCTTCACCAAGCTCATGGCAGTAGTTGCGGCTCACTGCAGGAGATAGTCCCCGTATTCCCATATCTGGCCGACTGGCTGATCCGAGGGAAGTCTGTAGGGCAGGTCTTGTCCTATCTGCAGGACACCTGCTCGCTGCTGCACAGTCTGGGCTTCTCCCTAAACTTAAAGAAGTCCCACATGACAACAGCTCCAATTCATCGGAACAGTCCTAGATAGCCTGGTGGGAAAGGCCTTCCCTCCCGAGGAGAGAGTAGTCAGCTTGACACAGATGGTGGCCTTGTTTTGGAACCATGAAAAAGAGGGTGAGGAGGGCACCACATATTATAATAGTTGCTTATATATAAAAAAAAATACTGAATTCACTATACAGTAAGTTGATCATAATGTTCTCGCCTGGAGCTGCCGATACAAAAACGGTCCTGTGGCACTAGGACCTAATCCAACAAAAAACTTCCAAGAAACAAAGTGGGACCACTTTGTTAAGAAAGGCGCATCTCAGTTAGCCCCAAATAGGTTGCCAATATTTAATATATTAGAGATTAGGTATCCAGTTTATGATATAAAAGTAATGAATTTCAAAGAAATATTTTCCAAAGAAATATTTTAACAGGAATTGTTTAATTCACATTCCTGTGATGTTTGCCGCCAAAATTTGTTCATGTAAATCACACAATGAGTTTTGCATCTCCAATTGCCCATAATACTCTAGTGCCAATGCATTTCGGAATTAATCCTTCATCAGGGCGGTATCATAGCAACAAACAATTAATAAAACATGACTTATTACATTGTTAATAGTATATATACATACAACAACCATTGTTTAAGAGTTATTACAAAAATCACATACCAATCCGCGAATCACGTCCATTTGTAGAGATAATGAAAAAAGCAAAACGGAATACCAATTAGTTAACTGGAGATAGTGTGCATATTCTCTCTTACAACTATGCGTGCATGTCATACCTTAGTCATGCCGAACGCTGAAATCGTGTTGTTGTGCGAGGATACAACACGATCTACAAAAAAGTTTAACAAAAACACTATGTCATCCTCAAGTCTTTCCGTAGATAAGGCCTGTGAAATCTAACTATTACTCCTGTACTTACTAAGCTTCTGTTGTGCACAAAACGTGACCGCAGAGTGAGCCGCTTACAACGCGCTAACGTTAGTTTACCTTTCGTTTTAAAGGTCACCATGGAGACTGGAGCACCTACGCCTCGCGCCCCACCCTCGGGCGCAAGCCAGGGGGCGGGGATGTCTCCATGGTGACCAACCCATTCGAAGTAGACGCGCGTGATTGTAATCTCATGTCTACTGAGCCAGAGCAATTAGGGGACTGGCAGTGTGTATTCATTTAGCGGATCATAATAATGTGTGCAAGGTTAAAGGTTCAAAATGACTTAATTTGAGTAGTAAGGCATATAAAATAAACCATAGTGTTCAACTCTGGAACATGTATTCTATTACTATGATATTATTTAAGCAAAGAGTTTTCACTATTAAGCAGACATAAACCTAGATCTTGTGTAATCTTAGAAAAAGACATGGCAAGGAATATAAAATGCGGTTAAATAGCGGAACAATAGCAGCGGTTGTTTTCATAGAAAATATCAATCTACTGTGAATAAAATCTAGAGTTGATTCTCTTTTACAGACATGATATTATAAGAAACACATAAAGTTTATTTCTTCATTGAGCCCCCTTGGAGTCAGGGAACTCAAACGGTCTATCCAAAAGGATTCTCTTTGATCCATTTTCCTTTGGAAATTCTCGTGGGTGTCTCTTTTCGAAACCACTTCTAGGATAACAAAGCGGATTTGAGCCAGGTTGTGTCTCTTCTCATCCCAATGTCTTGACACCGCTGAGTTCAGATTGTGGTTCCTTATGCATGATCTATGTTCATTCCACCTAAATTTTGCTGCTCGTAATGTCTGACCCACATAGTACAGTCCACACGGACACTTGATGGCATAAATCACATTCATTGAGTCACATGTAGCGAAATCTTTCAATCTGATTGTCTCTCCTGTATGGGGATGTTTCACTGTTTCTCCTTTCATCAGATAACTACAATTGCTACAATTCAAACAAGGAAATGTTCCAATTCTTTCTGTGAGTTTCTTCTTAAGTGTAGGTTTTGTTTGAACAAGTCTGTCTTTTAGGCTTTGACTTCGCTGATAGGCAAATGTGGGTACTTCATTAAACAGGTGTTCTACTCTCTGATCACATAATAATATGTTCCAATGTTTTTTAATGATACACTTAATTCGGTTACTTTGACGTGAGTATTTAGACCAGTGGTGGAGCCGACTTTTGCTTAGTTTTTATCTTCAATAGGTCTTCTCTGCTTTGTGTGGCTACTCGTGACTGAGCTGTATTTATTTCTTCTTCCGAATATCCCCTCTCAAGGAACTTTCTCCCCATTTCTTGAATGGCTATCTTGTAGTCTTCCGGGTCACTTACCAATCTTTTAACTCTAAGCATCTGGCTGTATGGAAGGTTTTTTATGAGACTCGGTTGATGAAAGCTAAGGCGTTGTAATAGATTGTTCCGATCTGTAGGTTTTCGAAAGATGCTGGTCTGATAGCCTGTGTTAGTAATCTTAATGTCTACATCCAAAAAGTGGATGTTAGTCAGGGAGTCTTCTTGAGTAAATTGAATGCGGGCATCTATGTTGTTAAGATATGTGAAGAAGTTGAGCAGTTCTTCCTCTGTATCTTTCCATATTCCAAATATGTCGTCGATGTATCTGATCCAAAGACCCAATTTTGGGTACCAATATTCATTCTGTAGTATGTTTTCAGATTCAAATTTGTACATGAATGAGTTAGCATAAGAGGGGGCCATAGTGGCTTCCATGGCTGTCCCAGCCACTTGGAGATAGTAGTCATTCTTGTATTGGAAATATGAGTTATTGCTAATAAACTCCAGGAGTACCATTATGAATTCTTTTTGAGCTGGTATCTCTTCAGCATTAATTAGCATCCATACCACCGCCTCACCCCCTAGAACGTGGGGGATCGATGTGTAGAGGCTTTTAACATCGATGGTAAAACAGATGTTGTTGCAATTGAATGGAGTTCCGTTCAAGAGTTGTAAAAAATGGGTTGAGTCCTTGATGTATGTATTGGTTTTTTGAATCAGTGGCTGTAAAAAATAGTCCACATATTTACCTAGAGGTTCTAAGATGCTGTTTATCCCTGCTACAATAGGTCTCCCAGGGGGTTTGATGAGGTCTTTATGTACCTTTGGAAGGGTATAAGAATGTGGTATTTTCGGGTGTGAATTGATCAAAAATGTCTTTGTATGGTGATTAATCCACTCCAATTCCTCCGCTTTATCTAGTAAAATCTTCAAATTTACTTTTATCTCAGGTGTGGGATCTTGTGTCAATTTAGCATACGTATTGCCATCACTTAGTTGTCTCTCACATTCTTCTTCGTACTCTCTAGTATTAAGCAGTACTAAACCTCCTCCTTTGTCCGTAGCCCTTATTGTGATTGCTGGATCACCATATAAGTCTTGTTTTGGAACCATGCCACTCTACCAGTGGCTTCCTTCCTCCGCCTTCTAGGCCTCATGGCTTCCTGCATTGTTCTAGTGCCAGAGGCCAGGTTGCACATGAGATCCCTGCAATGGTTATTGAGGGATCAATGGTCTCAGTACCTCGGCACTCTCTCGGATCGCCTCAGAGTGTTTGCATCAGTGGTCAACAACCTATCCTAATGGGCGGACCGCAACCGTCTTTTGTCGGGGGGCAACCCTTCTGGTCTCCTTGGCCTCAGACCCACGTGGTCACGGATGCGTCCTTGAAGGGTTGGGGCGCTTACTGCGAGGATTTGCAGGTGAGCGGCCTATGGTCAATGACAGAAGTCAGGTGGCACATCAGCAGGCTGGAGTTACGAGCTATTAGGCTAGCCCTGAACACATTTGCCTTGTCTTTGCAGGAAAAGCATGTCCTCGTTCTGATGGACAACACAGTGGTGTGCACTCCTCTCCCCTCTGCACAAAAGCGATGATGCTTTGGTTCTGCTTGCTGGAGAACTGGATCTCGGTCTCAGCAGTTCACCTGGCGGGCACAGAGAACAACTTGACAGATTCTCTGACAAGGCAGAGTATGGTCTCACACGAGTGGGAAGTGTGCCAGGAAGTCCTAGAGGAGGTCTTCACTCTCTGGGGTACGCCAGCAGTGGATCTGTTTGCAAGGGAGTCCAACAGGAAGGTTACACATCTTTATAACGGTGAATTTAATAACAACTGCACAAATATTTAATATTTTTAATGACAACATAACACATTTTCTTTTCTGGGGGAGGTCCCCTCAAACCACTGTTTGCCACCTCTAAAAATCCACCCCAACCATTTCCCCAAAAGATTGAACCCATTACACCACCCCACATATATTTTCGTTACGTTTTTCATAATATAGTTTTTTTGTTATATATATTTATTCGAAATAACATTTTTGTTCTAAAGACTGTATACCCAACAGGAAATGCAAACTGTTCTGCTCGAGGGAATTCCCAGTGAACGCTGCACTGGGGGACATGTTTCTGGTGGATTGGACATTTGCTCTCCTTTGCGCGTTCCCTCTGATTCCCATCATTCCATGGGTTCTCCGGAGGTTGAAGATTGTTAGGCAGAATCCTATGCAGTGCCCTTAGGGACCCTTACACACAATTAAGACTACAGGTGGCAATACATGTTTTACCTTTGGTACAAGCCTGTACTTCTATGTTAAAGTGGTAGCAGTAGCGGAGCAGCCAGGCTTATCTCAAGAGTATATGAGCAGTAGAAGAGATTACACAAAGGGACCACAATTACTGTGACTCAAGCAAACACTGACTCAAGTTTTCAGGTAAAAAATACAAAAGAAACGCATATCTGCGGCAAGAAATGTTACCGGGGCAAAAACACACTTAGCACCTGAGATACCCAGAGAGAGTTGGGGGCAAAAATCATAGGCAGTACTTTTGTCAAGGCAGACAGAATCAGGGAACACTCTTAGACAGAAATTCAAAAGTCAATAGGCCGGAGCCAGTGTCAAGTGGAACCGGGTTCCTGTTGTCGAGGATCACACAGTCAGATAATTCAGGATTCGGCATAGCCAGGAGTACTTAGATATTGTCAACAGAGGAAGCAAAAGTTATAAGAAGGAGAGAAGACAAGGGCAAGCCTTCGAGGCGAAGAAAAGGGATTCACCCAAATTCCTCGAGCAGAACACAGCAACTTATCCAAGGAAGAAGCTGGTGCCACTCCAGTTGTTCCTGGTAGTTTCCTGCAGACCCTCGGTTCCTGGAGCTTCGATCCGAAGGAGGACGTCTGGAGGGGTCTGCACCACACAGGGCTGAAGCCGGCTGCAGCGACGGTGAATAAAAGGTGCGCTCCTTCAAAAACTGGAGAGGCTCTTTAGATGGCTATCCAGACCACTACAGCAGGGTGCAGCGATTTCGACCACGCAGAGGATCCTCTGGCTGTAGAAGATGAGCTGGTTATCCCCACCAAGCTCAAGGGAAGAAGACTCCGGACTGGATCTTCTCTGGTCGTCGAAGGGTAGATAGCTCAGGACTGCAGCAGGGCTTCACCGGGACAGGATAGTTGCAGCAGTCGACTTCTTCTCCGCTTCTCTTCGGTTCCTTGTAGTTCCAGTGGCGACTCTGACTTCCAGACCAAGAGACCTTCCTTTTATGCGAAAATCCCCCATTCACACAGCCTGGCTGTCAATCACACAGCAGGGAGGTTGTCCGGCCCGGACAACCACCTCAGCCAATCATGGCAAAGTGCGACTTGGGTTTCCTAGGATACCCTGTGCAGGGGGTGACTACACCCTTCCCTCACATTCAGCCCACCTAGACACCCAGGCGCCTAGAGGAGGGCTTCTGGGCAGAAGCCCGCCAAAAGACAGTGAACAAAGGAGGCAAACCTGGTTTGCCACGCAAAGTAAAACACAAGAAGGACTTTAACAAAAAGAAATGGCGAATAAACCCAATCGGAGCCAAAAGAAAAAGTATTTGGTCAAGCGGGTTTAAGTTCGAGACTAATATAATAGCCTAAAACAATACCAAGTTTATATAATATAATCGCGTTAGAAAGGTTAGGGTAGATACCACTGCCACCAGCCAAGTCTATATGTTAAAAGAGCGAAACAATGCTCTAAGACAGAGGTCTTCAAACTGTGGGTCGCGCCCCCTATGGGGGGGGCGCAGCCGCATCCAAGGGGGGGCACCAGAGCCCAGCATGAAATGTAAAAAAAAGAAAAAAAATATTTTTTTTTTCTTTTTTTTTTTTAGATTGGAGGAAATGGGAAGGGGCATCTCACATGATCAGCCTGGACCATAAAACAGTCTTAGGCACCAATGAAAAAATGCCCAGCAGTTGCAAATGGATATTCAGTCCTTTAGTCACAGACTGTTTGAATAGTACCCAAGGGGTTGTTTTTTGTTCAAATGTAAACAAATTGTGATATTTAAAGAATATTTATTCAGCAACAATGGTCAAAACTACTAGCTGCATAGTGAAGTAACTCCTCAAACTGGCCCACATTGGCCAAAAAAGTGGCCTATTTTGACTGGCCTACACGCATTTTGCGTTTTTGGTACGGTCATCGCCCTATTGCCCTATACGCCAGCCCAAGCCTGCCGGCTCATCCCTAATGGGTGAGGGGGCGTCCACCCACTGGCCACCTCACCCATTATGGAGGAGCCGAGGAGCCAGCAGAGTGAAACACTGAGCACTCCCTCAGCTGCTTTTTCCAGCTGAGGGAGTGCTCCTGGGCTGGCTGAATTGTCAAAGGGAAACACTGTGTGTCTTTGACAGTTCATTTCTCCAACTGCACATGATCACTGAGCCATGCAACGCTGTGGGTGTTTTGCTTCGCCAGCCTTGCATAGCTTATTGGAAATGCTGGCTGGGGCACTGCATGTATGTATGTGCGAGGGGATGCTCCTGCGCCTCCTCGCACATATGGGCAGAGCAACCTGGAGTGGGGCATTTTAGCAACCACGCGCAGGCCCCTGCAGAAGGTATGTTTATGGCGATTTATTTTTTATTTAAATGTGTATGGATGTGTGTATGTTTGTGTTGTGGGACTGTGGTGGGAGCAGGATGGGCGGCAGCACTGGAATAGTGGTAGTAGTAGGGTGGGGCAGCCCAGGGTCTGCACTGGGAGTAGGGTGCGGTAACGGCACACAAAAGTTCATAGTGATTTCTACATACTGCTCATGTGGCACTTTTAGCGGGCCCCGCCCACCCAAACTTTGCTCAGGGGGGGCCCAGGCCAAAAAAGTGTGAAGACCACTGCTCTAAGAGGTACAGATAACAAGGGCTACGGATTAACCCTTTCCAGTACTCCATGTAAGATGGGGTGTACTGGAACTGTGGTTAAATTACTAAGTAAAGTTAATGGCAACTTTACCCTTTTCTGGGGGACAGTAGTCAGCCTCCGAAATGGAATCGGTGGGAAGTCTAAAAGACAACCCGATGTCACTGCACTGAAGGTGCTGTGTAACACACAAAAGAAGGGGGCTACTGAAGTGGTGTACTCCAGAGTCCACAGTCACAAAGACAGATGAAATACACATGGCAAAACACAGGTAAGAGTGGAAAGAAAGGGGTACACTCTTACCAAGTGGAAAAATAAACTCCAGAGATCCAGCAAAGCTGGTGGGGGACTCACTAGGTAAGGGAAATTAGCCATTGAATGAGAATTCTCCCTAACAACGATGTTTTCAAGAGACCATGATCTCGATCGCCCCGGACTGGATGATGAGAACGTGGTACTCTGACCTCTTGGATCTCTCCATTTGTCCACCTCACCGGTTGCCTCAGCGTCCGGATCTCCTAACCCAGTCGGAAGGCTGGATACTCCATCCAACCCCGGAATCCCTCAACCTACATGCGTGGCTCTTGAGACTATGAGATATGAAGACTGGGATCTCTCTGGGCAAGTACTTGAGGTGTTGCTGGCTGCACGCAAACAATCTACAAGATCTTTGTACGCATGCAGATGGAGAAGATTTGAGGCGCTGTGCAGGGAACGTGAGATTGACCCCATCTCTTGCCGCACCACTACAGTGATGGAGTTCCTTCTGTCACTGGCCTCTGCAGGCCTTCAGGTCACCACAGTCAAAGTATATTTGGTGGCCTTGTCTGTGTTCAAGAGATTCCCGGATCAAGGTTAGTTTTTTACGATCCCGGTAATAGCACAGTTCCTGAAAGGTCTTGTAAATAAGTTTCAAATGGATTATGTCCTCCAACGTATTCCTCATCTTAGATATATTCGTCCAGCTTTAGCTGCTTCTTCGGAAATGTTTTCTCGGCAGAGGGCGCCGTGCATCGATGTTGTCGTCGAAGTCCCTTGAAGGGCTCCGACAAGGGTGACGTGATCGGGTATACAAGTAGCACGCGCAGCGCCCGTTGGCCTCCGTTCCATTTTTCCACAGTACATGTTGCTTCGGAGACTCGGCACGCCTTAATAGTTCTGTGACGCAGTTATTGTGAAGAAGATATTCGAGATGTCCTCATCGTGGACCCCGACTACTCCACGTTCAGGGTTCAAGAAATGTAAAACCTACGGTTCCAAAATGTCAATCACGGATCCGCACCGAGAATGTCTGTGGTGCCTCGGCAAAAACCACGTCATGGAGGCCTGTACAAAGTGTCAGGCAATGACGGGCAAGGCCTTGCGAGAGAGGAAGGGAAAACTCCAGTTAGGTCGAAAACTCGACCGAAAAGCCTCAAGCCTTGAGTCGAGATCCCATGAGGGAAAATCTCCTCGACGCGAAAGGCGAAAACATAGGTCTAGGTCCCGAAGTGGTTCACACCGCTCTTCGTCTTCGATGAAAAAGTCTAAAAAGAGACGCCACCGGCAGTGGTCGAAGTGTACGAAAAGAAGTAGTGGAACTATGTTCCCTACTGGCCTGCACCACTCCCAACAGACCCCATCGCCGCGCTCCCTCCCATGCACAATAAAAAACACAAAACACATGTGCCTGCTCTTTAAGGAAACGTCCTGTGCAGTGCACTGAAAGTGTAAGTTTAAACTTCTTCCTACACTTTTATTTTAAAACGAAACTGTTCCGGAACGGTTTCTTTTTAAAATAAAAGTATAGGAACGGTAAAACTTTATTAAAAGAAATAGAGGAGCACCGCTCCCGACCGCTCCCGCCCACTTCGACCACTGGCCACCGGTCCCCTTCCACCTCGTCTTCGGATGAATCCCCCAAGTAAATGAAATGCCCCACAAAACATTCTTCCTCCGAAGAATGGGAAGCATTTAGAGTCAAAATGATGGAGGTTTTTGAAAAGGCTAACCCTTGGTCCGTGGCTTCCTCAGAAGCCAGCCGAGAACTTTACCGTTCCAACACTTGGACACCCTCGAGCCGGGTGATCGAAGGAGGAAAGATCGGGAACCTTCCAGGACCCCGAAAGATAAAGATCGCTCGAATCGAGTAGACCGCTCAAGGTATTCGATGCCGTCCGGAACCCGACACACCTCGAAGGACGAGCCTTCGAAGAGCATCTCAATGCACTCGAAGCCAGCTCTGTCGACGACTGCTATTTCGTCGACGTTCACCCCGAAGCCTTCAGTGCAAAAAGTTTCAAAGGCTCCAGTTCAGCCAGAAACTGACAAAATAGCAGCAAAAGAAAAAGCTGCAAAGACTACACAATTTTCAGCCTCTACTGTAACAGCTCCTCCAGAAAAAATGTATAAACCTCTACCAAGGAAGGTATATTTTAAATCCTTGACTTTATTTTTGAAGAAAAAGAGAGGTCTGAGGAGGAGGATGTTCCTTTTGGCCTAGAGTATGGCACCCCCAATGTCCCAGAATGTCTAATTTCTGAGGAAAGCAGAATGAGGGATTTAGTGGAAACCTTGCATAACGCAAGTGGAATTGTCACATCACCTGAGACAGATTTTGGCAAACCAGAACCAGGGGAACATGCCAGTCCCTCATACAGACAACTGATGACAAAGGTGGTTTATTATTTAGGATGGGCTAGACCACCAACTCAGTTCATCCAGGATGACTTGACTGGCATATTGGATCATGGCCCCACTGATGATCCGATTTTAGCCTTCCACGTAGCCTTACAGAATAGGGTGGCCAAAAATTGGGAGACCCCGGACTCAATTCCTCCTGTGAATAAGTCCCTCACTTCAAAATACCGCCCTTCCAGTAATGACCCTGGCTGTCTGTCCAAACACTTTACTCCTGAGAGTCTGGTGGCCCAGGCAGCCACAGCTTCTAATAAGGTGGCATACCTTCCATCCCTCCGGATAGGGACGACAAGCGTGTGGATGGTTGGGCACTCAATGTATTTTCAGCTAGGAGTATGGCATTAAAATCGGCCAACTCCATATGTGCCTTGGCAAAAGTTTTGTACACCCTGTGGGAGTGCATTGCAATGGCGGCAGAGCACATACCAGAAGGGGAAGAAAGGGAAAGATTCCTAGCCATCGTTAGAGATCGAAAGGAAGCCATGCAGGAATTCCTTCAGTCTGGATTGGACACTGCAGATAGCCATGGCCTCTAGCACAGTAATACGCATATTTGCGTGGTTGCGAAAGTTGGGTTTCGCACCAGATGTGCAAAACCGTCTTTTGAACATGCCTTTTGACGGGTCTCACCTTTTCGGCAACAAGGCTGACAAGAGCCTTGAGAGGTTGCAGACCTCAAAAGCAGCAGCCAAATCTTTAGGAGCTGCGATTAGGCAACCTCAGCCTTTTCGTGCATCAGGACAATCTTGGAAGGGACGATCCTATCGTTATTACTCCTCATATGGAAAGGCGAGAGGAACGGCCAGTCAAAGAGGCCAGAGAAAAAACAGCAACCGCCACAAAACCACTTTGAGGACTTGCATCACAAGACACCTGGCGAGCCATTACTTCAGATGTTTGGGCTCTAGAAATAATAGCCCAAGGTTACTGCCTTCCTTTTCTAACGCAACCCCAAAGCAATCCACCGAGGAGACACTCTTTGAAGCTTCCAGACCCGCTCCTACAGCAGGAAGTTTTAACCCTGCTAGAGAACGGTGCTATAGAACCAGTACCTGTAGCAGAGTAGAACAAGGGATGGTACTCCCCATATTTTTTGATCCCCAAAAAGGGTGGAGGACTGAGATCCATCTTGGACTTAAGAGGCTTGAACAAGCTACTCAGGAAGGACAAGTTCAAGATGCTTACTCTTTCTCAGATCCTTCAGGCCCTTCAACTTCAGGATTGGTTGGTGTCATTGGACCTTCAGGATGCTTATTTCGGAGGGATTGTGTCCTCCGACGTATTCCTTATCTTTGATAGATGAACTCCCAGATTGCTGGCCGCGGAATTTTTTTTTCAGTAGATGGCGTTGCTCGTCGACGTCCCTCGAGCCGATGTCCCTCGACAGCCTCCATATCGGCGCCGACGTCACCACGCATATAAATAGACTTGCGCAGCGTCCGTTGCTCAGTTCCGTTTTTCCGCGCTTCGTGGGGCCTCGGAATATCGTTGCTCAGTTCTTCAGTCAAATATATCAATATATTCCTCATGAATACCGACTCGTACTGGATGGCTTCCTCACCCGAACCGACGACTTCACGGTCCGGCTTCAAAAAATGTCGAGACTGTGGAAAGAAAATGTCGTTGACGGATCCTCAGAGGATCTGCTTGTGGTGCCTGGGAATCCAGGACCATTGTACGGAGTGCGAGGACTGCATGTCCATGACGGCGAAAGCCTTGAAGGAGCATATGGGGAAGCTCGAGAGAGGTAAGGCAGTTAAAACTTCTTCGAAAGTTTCCTCGGCGGAGTCGAGACATTCGTCTCCTCGCCATCACAAAAGACATTCTCGTTCTAGGTCTCGAAGCAGTTCCCATCACTCTTTGAGATCTAAGCATTCAAAAAAGAGACGTCGAAGATCCCCTTCCTCGTCTTCGTCTTCTTCAGTTTCCCCAAAAAGGGTCTCCTGCCCGACAAAACATAGCTCTCAGGCTGAGTGGGAGGAATTCAGGAAAAAGATGCCAAGCGTCTTCGTGTAAGCGGCCTCGACCCCCTCGAAGACTGCTGAGGGTGATACCCTGGGTGAAAGACCCGAAAAATCAAAAAGCTGCGAGTCGCAATACCCGGCGAAAGGAGCCACTCGAGAGCGTCACAAACCCTCGAGTAAAGGCAAAGTTGCATCTTCGACGCCGTCGTCGAAGATCCCTTCGACACAATGATCGGCGTTGTCAACGCCGTTATCAAAGGGTTCTTCGACACACAGGTCAGTCGAGTCGACGTCGATGCCGACGTCGACGCCGAGAAAGGATAAACCCACGGCCACCTCACAGCCAGGGGCCATACCCAGAGCCTCGAGCATGAGAATGTCGTCGACAACCTCAAGTAGAATTCCGATACTCTCAAGTTCATCGAGGCCTCTACCAGATTTCTCAACGCCTTTTTCGATGGCTTTGATGGCTTCTGACGAATTTGGCTCCTTCTGCTCTGGAAATGGGATTTATACCATTTTCAAGACCTGATCACTCCAGAGTCTTATCTTCTATTCATGAAGAAGGGGAGGATTCGGATCAGGAAAGACCTTTTGAGTTGCAGGGATCTGCAACTCCTGCACCATAGGAATTTACCTCTGAGGAAGGTAGGTTGAAAGACCTCCATGAATCCCTACAGGAAGCAAGTGGGTTGGACACTTCCCCAGAAGTGGAATTTGCCACACCAGACTCAGGGGAACATGCTGAAACCCCTTATAGAACCTTGATGGCAAGGATAATAGAGTTTATGGGATGGTCCACACCCTTACCTGCTTTTCAGCAAGACGACCTCACAGACATCTTGGTCAAAGGTCCACAGGAGGAACCTGTGGTGCCATTTCATGCGGCATTACTAAGGAGAATATTGGCAAACTGGGAAACCCCTGAGGTAATCCCGGCGGTTAACAAAAAATTATCAGATAAATATCGGGTGTCTTCTGCTGACCCTGAATATTTATCCAAACACCCAACTCCAGAGAGTCTGGTTGTTCAGGCAGCTACTTCAGCAGGTAGTAAATCGGCTTACCCTACTGTTCCACAGGACAGGGATGATAAGAGATATGACTCTATGGCCAAAAAAGTATTTTCCGCATGTAGCATGGCGTTGAAATCCATCAATGCTACTTGTACGCTCGCAAGGTTCAGCCACACACTTTGGGAGTGTGCTTCATCAGCGGCTGACTGCCTCCCGGAGGGAGAAGAAAGGGAAGCATTTCTCAACATCATTAAGGATGGTAAGGACGCAATCTGCGAATCCCTTCAGACTGGCGTTGATTCTGCTGACAGCATCAGCAGGGCCATGGCGGCAAGTACAACAACCAGGAAATTTGCTTGGTTGCGAAAGTCTGTTTTTGCTCCAGATGTGCAAAGCAGACTCTTGAATATGCCCTTTGACGGCTCTTCTTTGTTTGGTCAGAAGGCGGATGACAGTTTACAAAAACTACAAACATCAAAGGCAGCAGCAAAATCCCTAGGATCGCTTCTATTCCGCATTCAGAAAGGGCAGAGGACAGCCGGTTCAAAGGGGTCAGAAAAAATTCACCGAGGTGGACGGGGTAAAAATACAAAAGCCGAAGCAGCAGCAGGTGCCTCTTTGCCCTCCGCATCTGCATCAGCCGCCTCCAAACCGCTGTGAGGACTCTCCTCACAAGACACCAGTAGGGGGCAGGTTAACTTAACATCTGATGGAATGGCAGGCTATTACGTCAGATGCTTGGGCATTGGAGACAGTTGGCCAAGGTTACTGCCTGCCTTTCCTACGCATCCCTCAGAGTCATCCACCGGGGAACAGCTCTCTGAAAGTTCCAGATCCGCTCCTCTTGCAGGAAATTGTAGACCTGTTAGAGAAAGGTGCCATAGAACCGGTACCTGTAGCGGAGAGGAACAAGGCCTGGTACTCCCCCTACTTTCTCATACCGAAGAAAGACGGAGGACTGAGACCTATCTTGGACTTACGAGAATTGAACAAGTTCCTCAGGAAGGGCAAGTTCAAGATGGTAACTCTCTCTCAGATCCTACAGGCCCTCCAGCTCTAGGACTGGCTGGTATCTCTGGACCTCCAGGATGCTTATTTCCATGTGCCAATCCATCTCAAACACAGGAAATACCTGAGGTTCGCAATTGGCGGCTCTCATTATAAATTTCGAGTTCTGCCT
This sequence comes from Ambystoma mexicanum, assembly GCF_040938575.1. NCBI lineage: Eukaryota > Metazoa > Chordata > Amphibia > Caudata > Ambystomatidae > Ambystoma > Ambystoma mexicanum. The sequence goes on along the minus strand of NC_090928.1, from coordinate 942,312,419 downwards.
TTTGGGCTGACCTCCGCCCCAAGGGTCTTCACCAAGCTAATGTCAGTAGTGGCTGCAAGTCTAAGGAGGGAAGGGATCCACGTCTACCCCTACCTGGACGATTGGCTGATCAGAGCTGTATCTTCGGAACAAGCTCAGATCCAGCTAGATCATGTCTGCCACTTCCTTCACAAACTGGGCTTCTCCCTCAATTTAAAGAAGTCACAGATGATACCATCACAGAGACTCCAGTTCATTGGAGCGGTCCTGGACACTTCCCTGGGAAAAGCCTCGCCACCAGAGGTGAGGGCTCAAGATATTCTGCAGATGGTCACCAACTTTCAAAATGCCCAACGTCTCCCAGCCTTCTACTTTTTGAGGTTGCTAGGCCTCATGGCATCCTGCATCTTCCTTGTGCCAGAGGCTCGCCTGAGAATGAGATCTCTTCAGTGGGCACTGAGAACTCAGTGGTCGCAATTCTCAGGGAGAATGACAGACCTCCTTCAGATTCCGGACAAGGTGGCTCGAGACCTTGAGTGGTGGGCCTGCCAGAAAAACATCTTGAAGGGGGAACTGTTTTGGCAACCATGGCCGGAGATAACAGTAGTCACAGATGCCTCACTCACGGGGTGGGGAACCCATACCAACGACTTGACCATCGGCGGTCGTTGGTCTCCATCGGAGTCCAGACTACATATCAACCTGTTAGAGCTGAGAGCAATCAGACTAGCGCTGAAAGCTTTTCTGCCATCTGTACAGGGGAAAAATATCCTGATAATGACGGACAACACAGTGGCCATGCACTACCTCAACAAAAGAGGAGGCGTAGGATCACTGCCACTGTGCAGAGAAGCAATGCAGCTCTGGTTTTGGGCAATTCAAGAAGGAATCTCTCTATCGGCAGTCCACCTAGCCGGAGAGAAGAACTTGATGGCGGACGCTGTGAGCAGGCAGGGCACAGTCTCCCACGAGTGGGAACTAGCTCAGGAAGTCCTTCAGGAGATCTTCGACCTTTGGAGAACCCCTCAAGTGGAACTGTTTGTCACCAGTACCAACAGAAAGTGCAATCTGTTTTGTTCAAGGGAATTTCCCCCGAGAGGAGCTCTAGGGGACGTGTTCGTAGTGGACCGGGAGTTTCCACTCCTGTACGTGTTTCCACCAGTCCCTGTCATTCCTCAAATGATCAGGAGGTTGAGAAGATTCCGGAGAACCATGATCCTAATTTCCCCAGACTGGGCCAGGAGAACGTGGTACCCGGACCTTCTGGACATGTCCATCTGCCCTCCAATTCGTCTTCCACTCAAGGAGAATCTTCTCTCACAGAAGGGAGGTCAGGTTCTCCATCCAGACATCAGAACCCTCAACCTTCACGCCTGGCTTCTGAAGGGTTGAGATACAAGGACTGGGACCTCCCTGATGACGTCATGGAAGTGTTGCTTTCGGCCAGAAGGCCAGCAACAAAGTCTTTATACCGCTGCCGTTGGAACAAATTTTGCAGCTGGTGTAGAGAAGAGAATATCGACCCCTTTTCATGTGGTACACCAACGTTGTTATCCTTTCTACTCTTCGTGGCAAATTCAGGCCTTCAAGTTGGCACTATCAAGGGCTATCTCGCAGTGCTATCGATCTTCAAGCGCACTGCGGAGGAGCTTTTGTATTTCAAATTACCCTTAGTAATACAATTTCTAAAGGGATTAACTAATGTCTACCCTCGAAGACCTTTCCAGGTTCCTTTATGGGATTTAAATTTAGTCCTAAATTTCCTGATGGGTACTCCTTTCGAACCACTCCACTCTTGTTCGCTAAGATTTTTCACCCTTAAAACTGTCTTATTAGTGGCTTTAACATCTGCTAGAAGGGTGAGTGAATTACAAGCTCTATCTTGTAAACCCCCTCATACAATTTTTCATAAAGACAAGGTTGTCCTACAGGTGAAGCCTAATTTCCTCCCAAAGGTGGTTTCTGAATTCCACATCACTCAGAAAATTAGTTTACCTTCATTCTATCCGCCTCCCCATCCGGGGAAAGAGGAAGAAAGGCTACATAGGCTGGACCCATGGCTGTCTTTAAGCTTTTACATCAGCAGACTTGCTAGGATTAGGCAAGCAGACCAACTGTTCGTGGGTTACTCAGGGCACAAGTTGGGACTACCGATAACAAAGCAAACCATTTCCAGATGGATTATTTTGGCCATCCTGGAATGTTACAAACTGGCAGGGAAAGAGCCTCCTCAAAATCTTAGGGCTCATTCAACCAGGGGTATCGCAACCTCCTCGGCCCTCCAAAGAGGGGTTCCGGTTCGAGACATATGTGCGGCTGCCACATGGTCATCCGCATATACCTTCACAAGAATTTACAACCTGGATTCCTCCTCTAGTCAATAGACTAGGTTTGGCAAAGCCGTATTACATTCGATTCATTCCTAAAAGGAAACATGGGGTTTTACTCCCACCTCCAATTGCACACCACTGCTATGGGAGTCTATCAAAGATAAGGAATACATCGGAGGACACAATCCCTTCGAAGAACAAGTTACTTCTTACCTTGTAACGTTCTTTCGATGGGATGTTCCTCCGACGTATTCCTTATCGCCCCTCCCATCCATCCCCGCAGTAATACTTCCCTTGTGGTTGCAGCTTACGCTCCTTCAAGATCAATAACCAATTCATGTAAAACAACTGTTAACGTCAAAACGGAACTGAGCAACGGACGCTGCACGAGTCTATTTATACGCGTGGTGACGTCGGCACGGATATGGAGGCCGTTGAGGGACATCGACTCGAGGGACGTCGACGCACATGACCCTTTACTGAAAAAAAAATTCTGAGGCCAGCAAGCTGGGAGATGTTCTATCAAAGATAAGGAATACGTCGGAGGAACATCCCATCGAAAGAACGTTACAAGGTAAGAAGTAACTTGTTCTTCTATGTGCCAATCCATCTCAAGCACAGAAAATACCAGAGGTTCACGGTTGGAGTCCTACCATTCGGGTTGACCTCCGCGCCGAGGGTCTTCACTAAGTTGATGGCAGTGGTGGAAGCGCACCTCAGGAGAGGGGGGATTCATGTCTACCCCTACTTGGACGATTGGTTGATCAGGGTGCGTTCAGCCGAGCAAGCCCTGAATCATCTGAAAGTCACCTGACACTTCCTCCACAGACTGGGCTTCTCCCTCAATTTCAAGAAGTCACAAATGACACCTTCCCATCAGCTCCAGTCCATCCTTGGGAAAGAGCTTGCCTCCAAAGTCGAAGGCTCAAGACATTCTTCACATGGTTTCCATATTCCAAAATGCCCAAAATCTCCAGGCCTATGACTTCTTGAGGTTGCTTGGCCTCATGGCATCCCGCATTTTCCTAGTGCCAGAAGCACGCCGCAGGATGAGATCCCTTCAATGTGCTCTAAAGGCTCAATGGTCTCAATTTTCAGGACAAATGACGGATCTCCTTTAGATTCCGAACAAGGTTTGGCAGGAACATCCTAAAAGTAGAACATTTGTGGCAACCATGGCCGGAGATTACAGTAGTGACGGACGCCTCACTCATGGGCTGGGGAGCTCATGCCAACGATCTGACAATCAGCGGTCGTTGGCCTCCATCGGAGTCCAAATTACACGTCAATCTTTTAGAGCTGAGAGCAATCAGACTAGCGCTGAAAGCTTTTCTGCCAGCTGTCAGGGGAAGAATCTCCTGATAATGACGGACAACACAGTGGCCATGCATTACCTAAACAAAAGAGGAGGTGTAGGGTCACTACCTCTGTGCAGAAAGGCAATGCAGCTCTGGTAAGGAAGGAATTTCCTTATCATCAGTTCATCTAGCTGGGGACAAGAATATGACGGCGGATGCTCTGAGCAGGCAGAGTACTGTGTCCCACGAGTGGGAACTGGCTCAGGAAGTCCTTCAGGAGATCTTCACCCTTTGGGGAACCCCTCAAGTAGACCTGTTTGCGACCGGAATCAATTTCCCCCGAGAGGAGCCCTAGGGGACGCGTTCGTGGTGGAGTGGAACTTCCCACTGCTATACGCGTTCCCTCCGATCCCGATCATTCCTCAAGTCATCAGGAGGCTAAGACGGTTAAAAAACCACATGATCCTAATTGCCCTGGTTTGGGTCAGGAGAACATGGTACCCAGACCTTCTAGATATGTTCATCTGCCCTCCGTTACGTCTTCCTCAGAGAGAGGACCTTCTCTCACAAAAGGAGGGCCAGGTTCACCATCCAGAGGTCAGGACTCTCAACCTTCATGCTTGGTATCTGAAAGGCTGAGATACAAGGATTGGGACCTTTTGGATGACGTCATCGAGGTGTTGCGTTTGGTGAGAAGGCCAGCAACAAAATCTTTGTACCGTTGCCGCTGGAATAAGTTTTGCAACTGGTGCAGGGAAGAGAATGTTGATCCTTTTCTTTGTCCTATTCCAGAAGTATTATCCTTCCTCTTATCATTGGCACAAAGAGGTCTCAATGTTGGGACCATTAAAGGTTATCTTGCAGCGCGTTCCATCTTCAAGCGCTCTTCGGAAGAATGTTCCTATTTTCAAATTCCATTGATAGTACAATTCTTAAAGGGACTCACCAATGTGTTTCCTCCCTCTTCTTTCCAAGTCCCAGTTTGGGACCTTAATCTGGTTCTAAGGTTTTTGATCTGTGCCCCTTTTGAACCTTTGCACACATGCCATTTAAGATTACTAACGTTGAAAACCGTTTTCTTGGTTGCTTTAACATCTGCACGAAGAGTGAGCGAGTTGCAGGGACGGTCTTCTGGGCCACCCTATACTGTGTTCCACAAGGACAGAGTTGTATTCAGAGTTAAACCCTCGTTCTTACCTAAAGTTGTGTCTGATTTCCATTTAAATCAGAAGATCATTCTGCCCACGTTCTATCCTCCACCTCATCCCAGCAAGGAGGAGGAACGATTGCACAGGCTGTACCCGAGAAGAGCTCTAAGCTTTTACATTTCTAGGCTCTCGAAGCTTAGAGTGGATAATCAACTTTTCATTGGCTACACTGGAAGGAAGTTGGGTCATTCTGTGTCAAAACAAACCCTATCACGTTGGATTGTGCTTTGCATTTCAGAATGCTACAGATTGGCGGGCAAAGATCCACCAGAAGGCTTGAGGGCCCATTCACCCAGAGGCATAGCCTCTTCGACAGCCATTCAAAGAGGTGTTCCGATAATATCTATTTGTGAAGCAGCGACTTGGTCTTCGCTGTACACTTTTTCTAAATTCTATAACCTGGATGCTTCCCACTCTAAAGAGCTTGCTTTTGGTAAAGCAGTGCTGTATTCAGCTACATAATATTAAAAATCTACTCCCTCCTCCAAATAACTTTTACACTGCTTTGGGAGTCTATCTAAAATGAGGAATACATTGGAGGACACAATCCATTCAAAGAACAAGTTACTTACCAACTGGTAACGTTCTTTCGCCTGGATGTTCCTGCAACGTATTCCTCATCGCCCTCCGATCCTACCCTTCTGTAGATTTTCCGGTGTTATTACCACTTCAACTCTCACAAGGCTGACACCTGGGACCTACACTATCTATACAGCAGATCAAGAGGGGAAAAACAGAACTGAGGCCAACGGGTGCCGCGCGTGCTACTTGTATACCCAATGACGTCACCCTCGACGGAGACCTTAGAGGGAATTCGACTCAGCGACAACATCGACGCACGGTGCCCTCTGCCGAGAAAAATGTTACGAAGAAACAGCTAAAGCTGGACGAATATATCTAGGATGAGGAATACGTTGGAAGAACATCCAGTCGGAAGAACGTCACTAGTTGGTAAGTAACTTGTTCTTCTGCCAACTCCCTTTGATGTCCCAGATTGGGACCTTAATCTGGTTCTTACACTTCTGATAGCGGATCCCTTTGTGCCTATGTTCTCTTGACCTTTATGGCTTCTTTCATTCAAAACAGCCTTCTTTTTTTTTTTTTTATTCAAACCATTGTTTATAGTTTGTTTAACAAACTTTTACAACATCCCTTTACATTGCACATGTTTCATTTACAATTTTCATATAGTTTTATGTACACAAAATTTCCGATTTAGTAGCTTCAGAATTACTGATAGTATACAATATCAAACTAAAAAGGACGCTTCAACTTCATCCCAATGCATAAAAATAAATATAATATGAAAATGGCAGTTCCCCATTCTTGCCCCTTCAGTTTTTAATATTCCAAGGTAACCCCATACATGCATGCCCATTGTTAATTTTCAGATTCACAGCAGACTATCATTTTACCCTTGGATCACTGAAACAAAGCTTTTCATAAATCTCCCTTCAAATTAATCAACATATCACTTGCATGCAGTGCTGTGTAATTTTCCAATTCGGCATTCACTAGTGTTAGAAAACGTGTAAGCCGTAGAATAACTTTAGTTGATAAGCCCCACATGCAAGCCAGCCACAGCCATTCCCTACATTCGGCTGAGTCATTCACATGTTGGTTTTTGAATATTTCATTACTTTGCACTTCAAAATATGTACAATAAATGGTCAAATGCTTGAGTGTTTCATGTGAATCGGCCATTTTGCAGAATCTGCACGTGTCTCCAGACCCGATTTTATTTGGTTTTCTCCAGTTTTTTGTTTTCTCTAAGGTTGACAGTTGGTTGAGTTTGAACCTTAAGCACAAATCTCTGGCTATAGAGCTAGGAAATTGCTGCAGATATTGTTTCCCTGGAAGCCGAACTGTAGCAAATTTGGCAGCTTCCTTATAGGATTTATATTTTCCCATAGCACTTAGAGTTTTACACCAGTCATGAGCGAATAGTTGGTTCTTGACTTGTGCTAAGTGAAATTCAAGGTCGGAGGGAGTTAGTGATATCTCATCCAGAAGAACTTCCATTTTTCTATGATATTTTTCAATGGAAGGAGTATTCAGATTCTGGATCATCTTCCCCAAGTCTTCATATAACGAGTTTTGTAATGGGTAGAGCATTTTTGCAAAATTTGTTAGCTGTCGCCAGTTATAACGGGTAGACAATGATATCAATCCCAGTTCCTGTTTTAGAACCGCATTTGGGAGTGAGTTAGCTAATTGCAACACATCCTTCCAAATGCGGCCCTGTATTTGGTACAAAAAGGGATTTATATTAGCCAAGCACATGTCAAGCGCATATAATAATATTGCCTCGACTTTAAGGATGTAAAAATCATGTAATGGAAGCAATGAGTATTTACAGTACTTAACTAATATCATGCGCATTTGTGTTGTTAAAGTTTTTGCTTTTTGGTTCAAAATTTTCTTCAACATTGATATTGCGTTTGAGTCAGATATTAAATAACCCAAATATCGTATTGTTGTGGTCCGTGGAATAGAAGTCGAACCAATAGTCCAAGCCCTTGAACAAGTATGTTTCTTTAAGTTGTTAAATAAAATCTTTTTTGATTTGGCTGCTTTAAACTGCAAATCACGGGATAAGCAATATTCCGCAAATAATGATAAATTCGTCTGTAAACCTGATGGGGTTTCGGTCAAAGATGACAATATCGTCGGCAAATGCTAGCCATTGGATTTTTAGGTGGCCTAGGCGAGCTGGATAGCTAATTTGTTGCGACCATATATCATTCATACTGCACAGATATAAGTTAAACAGGGTAGCAGCCAAGTTGCAGCCCTGTTTGACCCCTAAAGCAATCGCAATCGAGCCTGTGGTGGCACCTGCCAGATTGACTCTAATAAAATACACGGTATTAGTGTGCAATTTGGCAATTAGATATGTAAGCTGATCCGGTATGCCTATCCCCCGCATTTTTTTCCAAAGCAGGCCACGTACAACATAGTCAAAGGCAGCAGATAAATCCACTGATGCCATGTATATTGGCCCTGAATCTGGGATCTTCGATTTGGCGAGTAAGTGTGCCATAAGTGTGGCATTAAGGGAAGTTCCCATCCGTGCTTTGAAACCGATCTGGAAGCGAGATAAAGTTTTATTACTTTTCAAAAATAGTTGGAGTTCCCGTAGATGGCAAAAACTTTGTCAGTGCGATGGGCCGGTAATTATCGGGATTACTCCTTTCACCTTTTTTTTAAATGGGCACGATGATAGAGCCCAACCATGAAGATGGAATGACTAAAGTTGATAACACATTGTCAAATTGGAGTTTTAATACTTTGGCCCAGAGTGTAGGCTGTCGTTTCAGAACACAGGGAGGAATCCAGTCAGGGCCTGCTGCCTTTGAGTAGGTGAGAGCATTGATGGCACACTCAATATTTTTGAGTGACCATGGGGTTATTGGCGATTGTGGAGTGGGTGGCATAATTGCATTTACGTTGGCAAAACATGGGGCAACCATATATTTGTTCTCATAAAAGTTCACCCATGTTGCGGCAGTTATCATAGAGGCCTGGTTCTTATCCAGTATGCCGACATCTGACCTCAAAATTGCCCATGTTATTCTCCGATCATTTCTACATAATGAATTTATTATCTTTTGATTATCAAGATTGTGTGTATACCGTTTAATATTTTTGCATTTGTTGCGATATGTGCTACAAATCGTTGTTTTCAACTTAAGATATTCATCTGGTGTGCAATGATTTTATTTTTAATTTACGCATTTCTGCATTTTTGTTTCGTTTTGCTAGAAGGAGATCAGAACAACCATTTGGTTTGGTTGTTATGTTACGATTGTTTGTTTCATTTTGGATCCTAGCCATCGTATGCGTTAGCATTTGCAAATACTTGGTTGGATCTTTGTCATTTGATTGAATTTTGCCAGAGCTGTCCCGAAGACCCTCAAGCCATTTGTCAATGTGATTGTTTATTCTGGCACATAGACGGTTGTTCCATCTTATTGAATAGTGCTGTCTGTCAACTTCCAGGAATCCCTGCTTTGAATCCTGGGATAAAACTGTGATATTCATATGTACAGTCAACGAAGTTAGCATATGATCGCCGAGTTCTGGATCTGTAGGTAAGATAACACTACTACGCTCTTGTAAGTTCTCAGAAATAGCAAAATGGTCTATGCGAGATCTAAGTAGTCCCCTCTTCCAGGTGTAATCTAGGCCTGGATATTGATTAGTAAGAAATGTTAGAACCCATTGTTCTAAGTGCCGGTTCCACATTGCACCCCTACTATGTGAAGAAAGAGGAGACTCATTGACCGTATTGATTGAGGGTTGCATCCAACATTCCGCGTTGAAATCGCCGCCGATAATTTTACGGCAGGCAGCATATTTAGTGAGTACTTTATCTAAAAGTGTATATAGATGCTGAAAAGCACTGTTAATTTTAAGACTATTAGGGTTGTGATATAAGGATACACATAGAAAGTAGTCCACTGACGGATGCTGGAAAGCTATGACAGCAGCTACAAACAATGGAGATTCGTACACCTCATGGGTAGTGAAGTGCAAATTGGTACTTATACAAATAGCAATTCCACCATGCGGGCGTCCACTTCACGCTCAGCCGGTTTTTGAAGAACCAAGTAGCTAGGCAGTATGATGTCATGCATAGCCATAGTTTCTTGGCAAAATAGAATGCCATAGTTGGAGACATCAAGCTTCTTGTTGACCAAGGAGTGAAGATTTGCAATGCCACAAGAATTCCAAGAAACAATGGAGATATTTTGGAACTTGTTAGGTGGGAATGTTATCCATTGTGGGGTTTAATGTGGAAGCCAAGGAGGATAGCCAGGACCAATCCTTGCTGGCATTTGAAAGGGCAACCAATTGAGAAATGACTTCTGGATGGATCCCACTATGATCTTTTAGGGGGCCTACAATTTCTGGTGTTAGAACAGGTTGTTTGAGTGGTGTCTCGTTAAAGGCTATGGCCTCGTCAAGGATTTCAAATGGTGTCGGCAGGAGGCCAATCGTTTGCAATTCACTCCTGTGATGCCATATCAAATCAGATATGATAGTGGTTAGCACTTTGCATACCATCCTGTAGTTTTGAGTCTGCGGAAGCGTAATCCATTCGATGTCATCTGAATGGAGCGTCCTGAGTGCTGGTATTTGCCTAAAGGTCTTCAATAAGGCAGAGCGATTTAGACGTCTATTGCCATAAATGTCCGGATCGGACTACCAACAGAATATGGTGGGACAGGATGTATTGGTTTTATTAGTGGGTTTTGAAAAATCTATGCGTTCAAGCGACATCTTTACAACTGGTTGCCCTTCCGTTTGGAAGCCATTCTGCATGTTTGTATGATCAGTTTGATCAGAGTTAATATCTCTTGTCAAGGGTAAATTAAATTGTGGACAGCCAATTGTTTCGTTGAGCTGCATCTTTGATGTTGTAGCCCTTCTTGACAGGCGGGAGATTGATGTAATACCCCCCCTGTCTGTACCACTTTAGTCGAGATGGGCTTATAGAAGGCTGATAACTGAGTTTGAGCAGTAATCAATGTTTTATCACTATGCAGAGGGGGTCCACTATAAGTAGGCCCTTTTGTTTCTTTGTTGATTTTTCCAGTAGTGTTTTCTTTTAATTTTATGTTAATCGCTCCCGTGTCTTTATTTTCGGAAACAAACTGACAAGCTTTTTTTTCTGCACTGGATGAAGCATATGAAGATGGACCTAGTTCGTTGAGTGAAGACTGTTTTTCATCCTGTGCAGTATTGTCAATTCGTAAAGAGTCGTGATTTTTTTTTTTATTGTCATTTTCTGTTTTTTTGTTTTGTTTTTGAGTTAAGTGGCTTTGACACAGGAGGCTGGCACTGCCTATCCTCTCTCTAATAAAGAGGCGCTTTTCTTTGCGAGAAGAAAAGAATTGTCTAGCACTAGCTGAGTCGCCAGACTTAGCTTTTCCATCTGAAGCCGTTGGTTCACTACTAGACTCCAAAAAGAGGTTGGTAAGGGCAGATGGACTATCCGGGTGGAAAATTGTATCCACCTCTAAATCCTCTTGGACCTCTTCACTCGCAATTTGGCAGTCAGTAGGATTTTTTTGAACAAAAAATAGTATTTGGACAATTTTCTCTGTGTTCGTGTTGACCATTTGGCATAACTGGGCATGAGTAAGTATATGATGGTGGGAGGGAGCCTGAGGAGCAGCAACCGTTTGGGCAAGAGATTGCACAAATGAATAGGTGTTCGGCTGCGTTGGAGGCATCATCTCTGGCACAACCACCTGTTCACTCAATTGGGTTTGAGTAGCAATATTCACACATTCCACCTTTTCTAGATTTTTTGTTAGTACAGGTGCTCGGCCGCCAATCGTAAAATGTATGCCTTCCAAGCGGATAGAGTCAGCAAAAATAAAACCTTCCAATTTATTGAGTTTGAATAATATTTTGTTCATTGATGACTTGCAGTCCCTAAGTTCATAGTGGGTGTATTCGTGACCTTTATCAAGAAGATTCAAAATATGTGTTAAAACTGGAAATGAAGCCTCTAGCAAATCAAAGCCCAAGGGAGGAATGGGGGGCCTAAAAGATGGAGATGAGGCAGCCGCAACTAGCGAAGGAGTTTGATCTGTTTTGGGCGGCAAGGGCAAATCTTTGGGCAAATCCGTTAAGATCAGAGGATTGTTGGACGGTATTGAGCAGGGGAAAATATTGGATATATCTAACGTCACACTTTCCTTGCAGTGTAGATGAACATCAGCTCTTTTGCATCTGGGTAAGGTAACCGCGGTAGAGGGCCCATCTGACAAGCGAACCCGTCTTTCAAGGACCGCAAGGACTGCCGGGGCAAGAATAGAATTATCAGAGGGCGAGGTATTCGATGGATCATTAATTTCCTCCCCCATGAGTGGTGGCTCGTCCATTCTCATACTTAAGAAACTCTTCCTAGCTGAGGCCGGGCGAGCTGATTGGGCAAAGGTGGCGTTGCTAGTGCCGCCTGTGAGCGTACATATGCAAAGGCTACTTCGTGGCAGATTATATCATTTGCTACAGCAGCAGTCAAGGCAGACGGAATGCTTTGTTTGCCATGCAGTGCCTCCATATTTACTATCTCAACAATTGGAGGAAGATTAGAGGAGACTGTTTTTTTTGATTTTTAGAATTTTTGTTTTTAGCCACAATTTTGCAGGGGGGGGCGACCACTGCATAAAGAATAAACCATAGGGCCTCGCCTGTACCGTAAAGAACTCAGTACCCTTCAAAATTCGTTACACATTAGTAAAGCACCTTTGTTGAATGGAAAGTTGTTTTCAAAATTAGAGCAAACACTAGAGCAATACAATATATAATCCATCCATCATTGAGAAATTTACCATGTATCTGCTAAAGTTGTAGTGCAGCCTCAATCACACCAAGTTAAATATATGTTTAGTTGGTCAGTGTTGCAACAGTACATAAATGAACAAAAAGCCCCTTCAGAGACAGTGAACCATGTTGGTTAGTGTGAACAGCCCTCTGCCCTATAAACCATAGTTAAACCCCCTCAGGTTCAATGTAATAAGCCAGTTAGACTTTGTACACGAATTAACAGGTTGATTACGTAGCTTCAAATATAGATTAACCTTGAGCCCTTATGAGCATCCAGCGCCACCGCACACCGCGCACCGTGAACAGGCAACAGTACTTCAGTGTACTTCCACGGTGTGCGCGCGGGTGCGCTGGACGCTCGTACTTTATGCGAGCCAAGGGGCGTCACAGGAACAGGGGCAGGGAAACGTTGCAAGGGTACACCTTAAGCAGAAAGAAGAAAGAGATGTTTTAGTCAATACGTCCTGAGTTGGCTGTTAACTGCATTCGTTCCAGGCAAAGGAGGAGGCGTGTTTTAGCTGATAGAGAGGCTATGCCCCATCCCACAAACACAACGTGGAACACAAAGTGAGTTCAATGAACAAGTAAGTGGGTAGTCCCCAAACACAACGTGAAGACCGCAACGTACACAACGTTGCAAGCCTCTCTTAAAGTCAAGGGTGTAATTTGAATGAAATGGCAAACAGTCACCTTCTTTTCCTTTAGATGAAGTCAGGCAGGGTGTGCAACTGTTAAAGACTTCCTGATAGGTCCTGAGGGACCGAGAAGTAAGGGAGTGGCACAGTGCTTCCAAATGAACGTCCAGCAGCACCCGGCGGCAGTCAACAGTACTTCAGTGCACTTCCACGGTGCGCGCGCGGGTGCGCTGGATGCTCGTGCTTTATGCGAGCCAAGGGGCGTCACAGGAACAGGGGGCGGGGAAACGTTGCAAGGGCACACCTTCTTTTCCTTTAGTTGAAGTCAGGCAGGGTGTGCAACCGTTAAAGACTTCCTGATAGGTCCTGAGGTACCGCGAAGTAAGGCAGTGGCACAGCGCTTCCAAAAGAACGTCCAGCAGCACCCGGCGCCAGTCAACAGTACTTCAGTGTACTTCCACGGTGGCTATTACATCCGCTAGGCGAGTGAGTGAATTACAGGCCTTATGCTGTAAGCCACCCTTCCTGTGCTTTTTCCGGGAGAAAGTTTCACTCAAGGTAAGGCCTGGCTTCCTCCCCAAGGTTTTATCAGAATTTCACTTGCCACAGTCATTGACCTTCCGGTCTGCTATCCTCCTCCTTGTCCTTCTAAGCAAGAGGAACGGTTTCATCGTCTAGACACTAAGAGGGTGTTGAGTTACTATATCGCCAGGACAGCTGATTTCAGGAGAGCTGACCAGCTCTTTGTGGCTTTTTACTTAGCCAGTAAGGCCCTGCCCATAACAAAGCAGATTTTATCCCGTTAGATAATTCTCTGCATAGATTAATGTTACCCGACCGCTGGGAAGGAACTACCAGCAGGCATCAGGGCCCATTCCACCAGCGGTGTATCCGCATCCACTGCATTGCAGAGGGAGGTTCCTGTCCGGGAGATTTCTCGCACTGTGATATGGTCATCTTTGTATAACTTTGCAAAGCACTATAGCCTGGTTGTGGCTCCTACTTCTGATGCGCATTTTGGCAGGGTAGTGCTGCAACATTTTATGATGTAACTTTCTGCCTGTCTCCTTCGTTACTGCTTTGGGAGTCCATCAGATAAGGAATCTGTGGGAGAAAAGCAATCCATTGAAGGAGAAATTACCTTACCGTAATGTTCTTTCTATGGATTCTTCTCCCGCAGACTCCTCATCTCCCCTTCCATCCATCCCTGCTCAGAAAATCGATGGTTGGTGTGCATCTTTCTATTTCACGTTGACTTTGTGATGGTCCTCTGTGTCTGTTTTCTGTCTTCCTGCCACAGTCTTAAAACATGCATTTTTCTAACACTACTTGTAGTGTTCTTTTTCAATTGTTCCTCCTTGGGAGGTCTAAAATTACTTTCGTTTTAAAGGGCTCATTAGTACGTTTGTTGTCTCTGTTTTCCTATGCAGTGTGTGGTGTCTGGAAAAAAGGGGGAACTGAGGTTGGGGCGTAGTGACGTGGTACTTATACATCACCTGACGTCACGTCCGGAACTGACGAACATACCCTGAGCAAGACGAATCGAAGGTCGACGGCCAGGTCGCGGTCCATTACGCCCTCTGTCGATAAGGTTCTTATCTTTTGTAAAGACCTAATTCCTCTAAAAAGTCTTAAAACCACATGTCTATTCAATATTACATTATCCTCCACTTGGTACATTGCTTCTACTACCAAGCTCGTTGTATCTTCGGGGGCCATACTTCCCCTCGATTCGGCTAGTGATAAACAATTTTTACCAGTTACCACACTAGAGAAGGATCGCTTAACTCCAGCAGATGGTAGACACTTGTTAGCCAGATCGGAGACGGCTGTGGAACATTTTCCCATCTCCAACTGTTGCACAGGAACCAAAGATGCAGCTTCCACTGGGGAAATCAGTCTATTTCCTTTTTGACTGGGGTGATTTGGGAACACTGTCCATCAGTACAGACCCACTAATGACTGCAAGTTCTTGTCCCCACCACCTGGTTCTCCCCATCAGATACCTGCGTTACGGAAGCCTTCTTCCGTTTTTTCTTTCTTGCAAAGATTGGGTATGAAAGGACTCTAGGGGCAGTTATAATACTCGCCTGCAAATTTCTCGCAAATGACTTTGTGGCACTTTTACTTTGTTTCTTTTGCCATTTTTTTTAGGCTTTTTCCCTTGGTTCTTTTTGGCTTTATGCTTGGTGTCATAGAATCCCACCAAGCGAACAGCTACGCTCCCACTCCACCCCCTGCCACCATTTCACTTATAGGCCGTAATGGGGGCGGCAATTGTGGTCAACCAGGAATAAGGTTGACCACTTGGTTGTCTATAGACACCCAACCCTTCTGCTTCATTGTAGTCCTTATCATAGAGCTTCATCATAGTCCTTCATCTTTGCCCTTATTCATCATAGCCTGCCTCCTTCATCATAGTGCTTTTCTTTCGCTATAATCCTTTTCTTTTTTAAATTGTGATATGGTTTAAAACACATCTTATTATTATTATTATTATTATTATTATTATTATTATTATTATTATAATAATAATAATAATAATAATTTTGCATTTATATAGCGCTACGAACCCTCAGGTATCTGAGCGCTGCTTATTATTACCCACTTATACACATTATTTATACCAATTTATAATAGAATCACACAGTTCCTCAATTCATTTGAGATACAAATTCACAAAGAAAAAAATAATACAATTATGCAATTTTTAGAATTTTGTCAAAAATTTCAAAGATATACAGACACGAGTTTATCAGACTAACTATCAGGGAAATCTGCCTACCACTCACAAGTCTACCCCAGAAGGATGCACTACAAATAAAGTTTGTTGTGCACAAATTGTCTGAACAAATTGACCCTTTTCTGATCAAGTTGGGGACAATCTATAATTAGATGTTTCATCATTTCCTTAACCCTGTCTGTTCCACACAGGCAAAACATCGGTTTGTCTTTTGGTACTGCCTGTATAGAGCAGACCCTCTAATGTGGACATGAGGTTACATCTAAATCTCATTAAAAGCCCTCTATATCGTGGGCTTTGGACCTGTAGCACGCTTTGCACATCAGTAAAGTTCCTACACTGATAGGGAAACTAGAAGATTATTTCTGTGATGTGTATTTTGTATCCTCAACTCATTCTCTTTTCACTAGAATTCAAATACTTTGTTTTCAATCTAAGGAAATGTCTCATTTCCTTCCTCAAATTACATTTTGTTTAAGTGATTCACAAGAACTCACAAGGATTGGCTTGTATAATCTTACAGTAATGTATTCCCTAATATCAAATCTTCCCACAAAATTATGCCTACCTCATACCGAGTAACTGGTAAAGGAGAGGATTTAGGAAGCTTTAACAATTGTTTCCACAATTTGCCTTCCAACACACTAAACCATTTCTCATTGCTTTTTAGTTCTAATTTAAGACAATAGCTGATGCATGGATTTACCTTTGTCTTGTAGTAATTAGTTAATGGAACTAGAGAGAATTTCCCAAATTTGGTTAATATTCTCTCCATTTCAGTGATTCATGGGGGCTAGTTTCTTTTCTATCTTGATTCAAATGTGTGTCTCTGTTTAATCATAAATATGGAAACCCAAATAGC
Source organism: Ambystoma mexicanum (assembly GCF_040938575.1). Classification (NCBI taxonomy): domain Eukaryota; kingdom Metazoa; phylum Chordata; class Amphibia; order Caudata; family Ambystomatidae; genus Ambystoma; species Ambystoma mexicanum. The sequence continues at coordinate 942,296,020 of NC_090928.1, read as the reverse complement.
AAAGCTCTGCACCACATGTACCCCCAAGTTATTGAGTTTCTAGCTACAGTTCTTATATTTCTATAGCCTGGTAGGAGAAAAGGGCCGTCACACTGTGTGGCACTGTTTTGCTGTACTTGCCTTTGAGTTGAACTAAACTGTGCTTGGAGCCTGCACGCTGCTCGTGCAATTGCGGGCATATCACAGCAAACCTCACTGTACTGCCACTTTAATAGAGTGTTCGGTGGTGGGAACGCCCACCAGGAGGTGCGTATTTAATCTGGATACCTGGCCGTTGCGGTGACAAGCCTGGTAGGAGAAAAGGGTGGTCGCACTGTGTGGTGCTGTTTTGCTGTTGTGCTGGAGGTGCGTGGAGCAGGAGCCATCGCTCAAAAGCACCATCCAGCTTTATTATCCCCCGGAACGCCGCCTTCTAAGACTTGCAAGGAGGGAATGGTAAGGAGATTCTCTTCACCTATTTTCATTTGGTAAGCAGCGGGAGACTGTCGGAGGCCTCTCCTTTGATCCCTCTAGCTTTGTAAAAGCAACATGAAGTAGTCAGAGCTCTGTAGAGCTGTCATAGTTGACACACATTTAAACGTCCGATTCTCCGACACTTGGTGTGCTCCATGTGCTGTGCTGTGGAAATATTGCAGCTTTTCTGTTCTGATATTACCTGGAGGTACTTTGCGATCCACTCTATATTTGCATCACCCCCCTATTAACCATCTTGGAGGCTGACTCACAAAATACTTACTACCCTTGGGACTTTTTAATCATACCTTGGTTTTTAGTCACCCCCATTACTCAAGGGGGTGTGGTCTGTCGAAGACTGTGGGATAATAAAACTGTGAAACTCCAGCTCCAGCTTAGAGGATTTTATATCAGCCTTCCCAGAGGGCGACATCCGGCAATTCCCATGAACCTGCGTAGCATGTTATCATTGGGCAAAGAATGGGAGGTGGAAGTAGACGGCTCTTATCTGCTAGAAGCGCAAAGAGCAGGTACCATTGTCGTTCAAATGGCCGCCCAAAATATGTACTCTAATGTAATAGAAATAACCCAAGCTCAAATACATGCTGGGGCAGATTCTACTACTCCGAGAGGCAGGAGAATTGAGCGGAATCATCAGACCATGCTTATGCAGCAGTGGCAACGAGGACCGGAGTATACATTAACAACCAAATAAATTCAGCAAAAGATTCAGGACCATTTTGGTAGAAAAAAAGCATAAAGCCACAGTGACATGGAAGGAGACCGTGCAATTCTTTTGGCTGTGCCGTAAACCCTCCATCCTCAAACACAGAAATGTATCCACCCTCTGTAAGCACAGGGAATGATGCAGATGTTTTGCAATTGGACAGGAGCGGAGTGTCTTCACCCCAGTTAGCCATCTGCTCCCCAAATGATTCAGTGCACAACTCAAAAATGCAGGAGGACGGAGCCCAGATAGATCCACCCAGAGAAAAAACGGAACCAAATATAGATACACTGAAGGCACCCAGAGAAAAAACTGAACCAAATATAGATACACTGAAGTCTTTAAGTTTTGTTTTGAATTCTTTAGTTTTGGTTTTTAAACTGTTGAAAACAGAAGTTCAATCACAGGCGGGCACACTTCTGGAAATGACAAATGAAGTGGCGTCCTGTGAATCAACTGTAGTGGGGCTGGTCTCAACTATCAATGCCAATATGACCCTGCCACTTAGAGATTTAAGACTAGAAGTGTTTAAGCAGGGTCTGGATATCTCATCAATACAATCTATGCTAAGCACCAAAAAAAAATCAGAAGAAGAAAACAACAGACTTCTGGGAGAAATAATCCAACTTCTGAAAGAAAATATTGCTTCACAAGCAATGGAATATAAGGAGGACACTAACTAAAGTCATCCTTTTGACGATACGCCCCTCTCAGAATCAGTGCTGGCGAACGCAGGAGATGGGGAATTGGAAACTACTGCGTTAATTACACAAATGCAACCTGCAATAGCAATAGAAAAGAGGATAGATGTGGAACCTGATTGGCAACCTGCATACTGCCAGAGACCAAGAGGCAGAAGGAACATGAGAAAGCGTCAAGCAGGGAGAAAAAGGTCAAAAGTGGTGCAAATCAAATCAAAGAGGAATAGAAAAAAAGTGAAAAGTCAAGATACCTTAATCACCACTGGACCAGATACAGCCATTCTCCAGCAAAAAACATCAATACTTAATGACAAAACTGACACAGGAATCTTAGTGAACGATTCCCAAGCCAAAGCTATCCAAATGGAAAAAATTGGAGAACCAAAAGAAGGAAGAGCCTAGGGAAAAACCAAAAAAGGCAAAAATGAAGCCAAAAGTATTCTGGGATCTAATGCAGAAGAGATTGTCAAAATTATGAATATAAGCATTGGCTCACAAACAGATTTGAGGCAAAGACAATGCAGCGACCAAGAGGGTAACTTAGATGAGAACAACTTCAAGGGATCAAAAACTGAAAAAAGCCATCAGAGCACCAACTCTTTACCTGTAATTAGCTAAAAGGATATATGATATGATATCGCATTTATAACATGCCCATACACAAGTGTTTCAGGGCGCGCAGAGACTAGGCAGAGGAAAACAGTGGGAAACAGACAGCAATCCTACTAGGCCAGGTGACATTCAGATCGCACAAGTGCATGGTTAGGGAGAAAGGGCAAGTGCCTGGGGGAAGGGAGAGGGGGAAAGTGCAGTGCACGGGATGGAAAGAATAAATAAGATGATAAAAGCGGCCAGATGGTGTCAAGTGCACGGTAAGCACAGAATAAGTGCTGGTAGGGGACTGTAGGGATACAGAAAACAGTCCCCAGGTGCGATCGGTTGCCAGGGAGGGCATGGCAAGTGTGCAAAAAGCGGGGCCTGGCCTGGACCCAAGATCAGAAAGGGTGGCCAGGTGACCAGAGCAGTTTCAGCCAGGAGTTTCAGCAGGGGAGAGAGGCAGAGAAAACAGAAGCAAAGGGGAAGGTTTTGAGGTGTTTCCGGAACTGGAGATGGTTCTCCTCAAGTTTCAAGGAGGCAGGGAGGCTGTTCCAGAGGAAGGCCCCTGCTGAAGAGAGACCTCGACCACCCACTCGTTGCTTGGAGAAGCTTATTGAGCAATGTTAAATTGGCGCCTATCTTTCTACAAAAAAAACCCTCTTTGCCACAAAAGAAGGTTGTTTCTAGTGAACCACAATCTGATCATAATCAAATCAATCTAAAGCTGGCCCTGATTTTTTTGCCAACTAGAAAAAAGAATGAAAGAGAATGTTTGGTAAAACAAACATCTTTATCGGTAACAAAGCCCTAGAACCCAGCCAGGCAAAGTAATTAAAAACAGACTGTATGTACAATGGCAATGGGAAATCTGTTTCATTCATTGCTCAACCCAGCCAAGAAAATCATGGGTCCATGCCGCAGACAACAGCTCAAGTAATAGCCTATGCTATCCCAAGAGTGTGGTTAAGACGTCTTACCAAAGTTAGATAACACAAATCACTAAGTTGCTCTGCCATCTTGCGAATAGTCAAGAAGGTGAAAAATGTGTATTTGTTTTCATCAGAGGATATTGAAAGCATAACATTTCCCCTGGCACAAGATCCTTTTCTTGTAGAAGTAGTTTTTACATCAAAAAGTGCTATTTTGAGTGAGTCAAGCGAACTGGAGTCCCACGGTTTAGAAGTCTCAATTAGTGAGTCTAGGGGTGACCCTGAAGATTGCCATAGTTTCATAGAATTCACTACAAAAAGCCCCGCAAAGGGGGGAGCTTCTCAGGAGCCTAAGAAAGAAGAGGATAAAAGCTCAAGGGTTGAGCAGAACTTGCAGGGAAATGCATTATCCCTCCTGCCAGAGATTCTCTGCCAGGTTCTGCAGAAACTGGGTGTAGATACCCAGCAGCTTTAGAAGGGAAGGTCTTAATATAGTGAGTTGGAACACGTGGGCTCCAGTACTGTTAGGGCAAGAGGCATGCAGGACTATTTGTTAGATTTAGGAGACATAGGCCCTCATTATGACCTCGGCGGTAGACATGCCGCTATTGGCGGCATGGCTGCCGCCGAAATCGCGTCCGGGTCCACAGAATGAGGAATTACTGGGCCATTCCGAGTTCGGAAGGCCCGGTAATTCCTCCCTCCAAGGACCCGGACCCGGTCCTTCCCCATTCCCATTTCAGCCCCCATAGGGCTGAATGGGAATGGGAGAGGGAGCAAACAAAGGGCCATTACGAGTTGGCCTGTTGTTTGCTCCCTCTTCCCCTCGCGGGACCCGGTAAGCACGCCTGGTTTGACAAGGTGTTACTTCCTGGGTCCCGCAAGGGGACCTCGTAATGAGGCGGTACGGATAAACGGCGCCGGCACCTTTTTCAGCGGCGTTAAACCCGTACCGCCAGGGCCGTAATGAGGCCCATAGTTTTACTGCAAGAAACATGGTTAGCGAACCCCCTGAATATAAAGGGGTTTACTCTATTTACTCTGCTATGTTTACCAGCATCTCAAAGAGCAAATGGTAGACACTCAAGGGGTTGTGGGGGGGGAGAGGGTGTCTCCTAATAGCTTTAAAAAATCAAACCTTTAAAAATATAGTTCCCATCTTTGAAAATATTTTAGGTATTCAGGCTTGCAGAGCCCATCTGAACCAAGATAGTACAGCCTCAATGTGGGCAATAATCAACGTCTACTGGAACCCCGCCTGCTCAAAACTACACTTTTTTCTAGAACTTTTGGGTACATTACTCGAAGCAATTGAACTAGATCCAGCAAAGAGTAACATAATCCTAGCGGGAGACCTAAATACAGACTGTATGCAGCTGAAAAAGGGCTAAACAAACCATTCCACTCTAAAAAGATAAAAAAATAGAAGGATGTGGTTGGATTTTATGGAACATTGGGATTTAAAGATAGTTAATGGTAGTTCGGAGGGAGATTCGGGGGGCCCTAACAATGTGGCACAGAGGTGACTCCTCTTCAACCCTGGATTACATCCTTGTCTCCCAATATCTGCATAGGTTTTGCTCCACCATGATAGTTAAGCATGATGGAGGGAGTGACCATAGCAGATTAGAACTATTCTTCCCTGATCTATCCAACTCCCCCCAAAGTGTAAATAACCAGCCACTGACTGGTATAAAAGGGAAAATCAGGCTAGTAAAGTACAAACAGGAAGGTGCAAACCTAAATACACAGCTGAAAAAGATCCTAAGAAGTATTTGGAAACACAAGGTCACCCTCAATAATTCACCAAATTCATGTGGGCTACATCAGCCCCTAATGAGCCAACGGTATCAGGTAATATTTTCACCAGCAAAAATATCGCCGTACATATGGATGTCGGGAACGGCCATAGGCAATATTTTTGGTGGTGAAAATATAAGGTGCGGGGGTTCCGGGGGTGTCCCCCGCACATAAAAAAATGATGTGGGGGCTGCGGGGGTGTCCCTCGCAGGGTCCATGTGTTATTTTCGCCGCAAAAATATGGCGATATTTTTGCATCGCGATATTTTTGCGGCGAAAACATCACATGGAACCAAGTCAACAAGGCTGGTTAAACAAAAACATGCCCATGTTTTTTATGAAAAAACGCAGAGAAGTAAACAAGAGCATACAAGGGCCCTCCAGGGCATTAAGAAGGCAAGACTCTTGCTAGAGGTTTATAGAGCAGAAATCAGCAGAGAAAAATCTAACTATAGATCGTGGTCGTTTCTTCAAAAAGCCTCCAGAATGCAGAACGATGGGGAGCAGGTGCTGAAACTGCTCAGAGAAGGGAACAGAAAGAATTTTTGGGCGTTAATTAGTCAATTCGAGGGCGGAACTGGCAGTTTTCTGTGCAACCTAGTCTCTGAGAAAGGGTGGGTCGAATATCTAACAGAAGTCTTCAAAGACAGACACTAGCGGTTCCCATTTCGCAGTGAAGCCATATGCACCTTGCCAATTGAACTTTAATGAAAGGGATATTGAGGAGGTAATTATTAGGTCCTTGGCCTCAAAAGCAGCAGGCCCTAAAGGCCTGACGTTCTCAAATACTCAAAAATGAGCCAAAAATGTGGTCACATCTACTATTCTGCTTATTTAATGAGATCCTTATTTCCAGTATCTTAGAAAACTGCACTGGTCATACCATTTTTCAAGAGTGGGGATCGTCAAGCAGCAGCAAATTATCGACCTATAGCCCTGCTCGACATAGAGAGCAAGATCTTCATGAAGCTCCTGCTGAATGAGATGGCACAGTGGGTAGAAGTTCAAAATATTTTGTCCCGCTTCCAAACAGGTTTTTAAAAAGGCATGTGAAATGGCCTGATTTTAAATTTAGTAAGTGAACAGGCAGAAGGAAATAAATCACTGCCCCTGTTTGGAGCGTGGATTGATCTATCAAAAGCCTTCGATCAAGTGGATAGGGCTCTACTTTGGAATAAATTGAGGCACTGGGGCTTACCTGACACTTCTAGCAATGTTGGTACACAGAAAGACTAATCTAAGAGTTTGCCTGGACGAGTTGGGCCACCTCACGGAAGTCATCGATGTAGAAAGGGGGGTAAGGCAAGGGTGTTTATGAGCCCCCCCCTTTCTTTGATCACTTCCTAGCAGACATATGTGTATCTCTGGAACCATCTGCATTGGCCAGTAATATGTTAAATGGGAGAAAGATCTTCTGGCTGGCCTGTGCAGATGACATAGTGTTGCTAGATAGGACGCTAATTGGCCTTCAGCGTTTGCTAACTAAGCTGAGTGAGTATGCGGAAACCAATAAGCTCTCCATAAATCTTGCTAAATCAAACATCATGGTCTTCAAGCACCCTCAAAGAAAAGTCAAATACTCAAACTTGGAACTAAATAGTCAAAAGATCCAAAGGGTAGAGATGGTTAAGTATTTGGGATACAATATCCATGCCTCTCCGCCCTTTTCAAAGTTGAGGCTGCGGTCACAGCTAAGGTGATGCAGGGTGCAGCGCAAATTCTAAAAGTGAATTATAAATTCTGTAAGTTCTCTATTTCCCCGTTGGTCAGATATTATCTAGCAAAAATAGTTCCGATAATTCTCTACAGACTGAAGGCCAGACCGCGGCTCTGGTCTATAAATTGGGAATTTTTTGAAGGTCCTAGGCCTTCCAGCATGCACGCCCAATGGCAGTCTTAGATTTGAGCTTGGTTTAAAATCCCTGGGATGCATGGCAAACCGTAGACTAATCTCCCTTTGCCGGGAGATCATTATTGGAAAAAAGGTCACTTTCTATGGTGATATTAGATGCCATATGTTAAAGTCCACTGCTGCAATCTTATCATCATTGGAGAGCAAGGTGAGAGAGTCCCGTTCCAACTTTGACCTCGATACAGATACCCTTATCTCCAATCCTTTGAAAGTTTTTTTTTTTTAAACTTTATTTTTGAGATTTTCATAACAGCAAAAAACACAAGCACACCATCAGGGTGTGCTAACGTAGCAGCTAAAAGAAGACATAACATTTCCCGCATACGGGTTCGATCGCGAAGCCCCCCCACCCCACCCATGTCCGCAACAACAAGCATCAGGACTTTCCTGGTTAATTGTCAATCACCATTAAGGCACACATAGACAGTGTCTTTCAATCTCACAAATCTATTTCGGAGTCAGGAGCTCTCAGTAGCAGAAGGAGCTGAACTGTGTAGCAGATATGTAATATACGGCCCCCAGATGTCGGGGGGTCGAGCGTGCAGTGGTAGAGTTCTTATAAATTCGCTCTCTACATCCTGACAATAGGTTATGTCTTTTTTCCAATCTCCAATTTTGGGTAAGGGGCCCCGGCTCCACGCCATAGCGATCCGCCTACGGGCCAGCACCAGGAGGAGAGCTGCCAGTCTGCGGGATGTGGGGCGTAAGTATTTTGTGAGGCCGAGAAGGGCCGCCAACGGTAGCGGAGCTACTTGTCCACCGATAATATCGGCAACGATCTGCAGGACTGAGACCCAGAACCGCTGGATTCCGGGGCAGTCCTGTGCCAGGTGGAAAAAGTCAGCATGCGCCGCTGTACAACGTTCACATTGGGCTGATACTTCAGGGTGATGTCGGTGCTTCTTGGCAGGTGTGTAATACGTTTGGTGCACATAGTTAAAGTGTATTAGTTTATATTGTGTGTTCACCGCAACTTTTTGGGTTTGATATAGAATGTAGGACCAGTCCCCAGCATCTATCGACATCTGAAGGTCAGATTCCCATCTTTGTTGAGTTCTGGCATTGGGTGACCCGACGTCTGCCACTAGGGACCCGTAAAGTGCCGAAACCAACCTCCCCTTTCCCTCTGCCTGGATGGTTTTGTGCAGCAGCTCCCATGTAGGGGGTTGTTCAGGAAAAGAGGGCAGTATTTTTTGTAGGGTATGGCGCAGTCTGAAATAAAGAAAGATATCCAGTGAGGTGCTTCCGCCCCTTTCTTTGGCCATCTGAGGTGTTAGGAAGGTGCCTCCCGGGAAGACATCACCGAAGGAGTGAATATTAAGCTTGTCGGCCCATATTAAGAATACTTTTTTGTTCGTGAGCGGAATACCCGGGATGAACCTGATCGGTAGCGAAGGGGAGTATCTCACGGTCACCCCATACTTAGCAGCCATCTTCTTCCAGACTGCGTACGTAGATAGGACCGTGTTTAGAGTGTTGTACGGAACAGGGATTTGTCTAATGACAACAGCACTGAGCAAGTCGGGAGAGGCCAGAGCACGTTCCACCTGCACATGCGGACGCACGAAGTGGGTCGTGTACCAGTGGCTTAGAAACTGTGCCTGAGATGCCCAGTAGTACTTCTCAATGTCTGGGAGCGCAAAGCCTCCTTTTGACGTTGGCAGAGCCAGGGTGTCGTAGGCCACGCGTGCCGGTTTACCGGCCCATAGCAGTTCCAGGACTGCAGTCATGACTTTCAGGAGGAAGGATTTGGGGAGGAGTAACGGAATATTGGTAAACAAGTACAGAAGCTTGGGAAGTATAACCATCTTCGTAAGAGAGGTCCTGCCCCACAGCGTTAGCGGAAGCGTCTTCCACCTGTGCACTCGTTCCTGAATAGAGGTGAGCGTGGAGACATAGTTGTCTTTATAAATCTCGTGATGGTTTCGTGGCATATATATACCTAAGTAGCGTACCCTTGCGTTCTCCCATTTAAAGCCATGGTCATCGGCAAATTGCACTGTGTGAGGTGTCAGGGGAAATATCACAGATTTAGAGTGATTGATTTTTAATCCCGACATTTGCCCAAACCTTAATACCTCCCGCATTACCGGGTTAAGGTTCTCCTGGGGATTGCTGACAAATAATATAACATCGTCAGCATAGAGGGAGACAATCAATTTGTGGGGGCCTAATTTGAGGCCTCTGTGTATTTGGAATTTGCGCAGTCTGGAAGCCAGGGGTTCCATAATAAGAGCAAAGATCAAAGCTGAGAGTGGGCATCCCTGCCTTGTTCCGCGTTCAAGTGAAATGCTCGTAGATCTAGTGTTCCCTAGTGTAATGTAGGATCGGGGACTGTTATACAATAATGACACCAATTTAATAAAGAAGTTGCCAAAACCCATTTGTCTAAGCGTTGCTAGCATGAATGGCCATTCCACAGAGTCAAATGCCTTCTCGGCGTCAAGAAGCACCGCTATTGCCTGTTGCGATGGATCCAGGGCCTCCATGACGCCAAACAGACGCCTGATGCCATAGGTGGTGCTGCGCCCTGGGATAAATCCGGCTTGATCACCAATCACTAGTGCTGGCATAGGGGGAAGGAGCCTGGATGCAAGAATTTTCGCCAGGATTTTATTGTCCAGGTTGATCAAAGAAATTGGTCTATAGGATGCACATTCGCCAGCAGGTCTGCCGGCTTTGTGTAATAGAATTATATTGGCTTCCCGTAGTGTTGGGGGAAGGCATCCGCTTTCAGTCGGTTCTTCATATACGCGTAGCAAGCGAGGGGCAAGGGAGGTTGCGTAGGCCTTGTAAAACTCTCCGGTAAGTCCATCTGGGCCTGGTTCCTTGGAGCTCGGGAGGGATTTTATTGCTTCCAGTATTTCTTCTGTCGTTATCGGAGCATTCAGTGGTTCTCGTAGGTCTGCTTCCACCCAGTACAGCTCAGTGTCGTCTAGGTATTCTTGCAGAGATTCAGAGTCCGAATTGCCTCTAGAGCTGTACAGGTCCTGGTAGAAGTCATGAAATGCCTTGGCGATGTCCACTTCTGAATAGACACGCTGCCCTCGTGTGTCTTTAACACATTCCACCCGGGTCGGGGTTTTGTCCATTGATAGAAGTCGGGCGAGCAGGGCTCCTGGCTTCTGACCCTCTCCATATTGTCGGATCTGGTGTTTCCGCCCAAGGAATTTTAGCTCTCTTTCGGCTGTTTCCCTGAACTTCTGAAGCTCCTCTTTCAGCTCTGCCTGGATTTGCGGGCTTGGAGCTGAGACAGCCTTCATTTCTAGTGCCTTCAGACGGGTTTCGCTGCGGATCAGCTTCAGTACACCATTTTCCTTACCCAAACAGATTCCGTGCCCAAAGCACTTTAGTGTTTCCCAGATGGTGCTGGTCGCCTTGACCTGAGCCTTGATTTCTCTCAATGAAGGATATTATTTCCTCACGCAGTTCTTCTGCGAAAACAGTGTCTGAAAGCGGGCCCAGCTTGAATCTCCAGTTCAATCCGGGGACTGTTGCGCCCACCATAGAGGCGTCCAGTGTGACCATTGAGTGGTCAGATAGCTTGCGTGGTAGGATTTGGCTCACTCCCCATGCAAACAGACAATGGGTGGAGGCCATGATGTAATCTACCCTGGAGCTAGTGTTGTGAACAGGTGAATAAAATGTGAAGTCTTTCGCATCTCGATTGTGATGCCACCATGTGCCACACAGGTGAAACGCTTGACATATCTTGCAAACTTGACTACTAGCTTTGGACCGATTCCCAGTAGTGTTATGGGATTTGTCTAGAGTAGGGTCCATTGGTGTGTTAAGGTCAGCACCCCATATGATTGTTTCTGCGTTGGTCCTCCCTAGTTGGGACATTACCCAGTTGAAATTGTCAGGTCCATCAGTGTTGGGAGCATAGGAATTTACAATCGCCACTTCTTTCCCTGCAATTATTCCCCTCACCTGCAGGGCCCTGCCTTCAGTGTCCTTCAACGATTCAATGAGACTGACGTTTGCCCTTCTATCAATCAGAATAGCGACCCCTCTGTCAAAGGACGAATACGATGAAAAATACCTGTGACAACCCCAGGACTTGGCCCACTGTGATTCCGATGCCGGCAGGAGATGGGTTTTTTGGAGAATGGCGATGTTAACCTTATGCCTACGGAGGCATTGAAGGATTTTCCTGTTCTTTGCCGGCTGATTGCCGCCATGGAAGTTCCATGTGGCTATTCTAAACGTTGTGGCTGACATTCCGAGGGCCGGGTGGATTCTTGCCTGTCAGGACGTGAAGGTGACAATGGTGCCTCAAAGTATTGGAGTGACTGATGGGTTTGGCTTCCGGGTTGTCAAAGTTATATATCGTCAACGTTGCGGAATGAGAGCGGGGTGAGTAAAGCGGCCGCGTCTGTCCCGAGTCCCTCCCTTGTGTGGGCAACCCCCAACTGGCCCATAGTAATCCCCCCCTAGAGAGCAGAGTTGCAAACATAGCTGCGCTAGGGGCACTAGTAGCCTGCCAAGAGGGTACCGGGCTTCCTATAGCGACAGAATTTCGTTCCTGTGATGTACATTAAGCGTGGAAGAAGGAGGCGTGCTGATCACATCTGCCCATTACTGGAGTTGTAGATTACGGAGGGTCTCTTCTCGCTCGCTCTTCCCGACGGGGTCTCGGATTGTTCCCGCCATGTCTGCAGCCAGTCCGTTCCAGATAGTCATTGGCTTCTTCGGGGGTATTGAAAAATTGGGCCTTCCCCTCATGTTGAATAAGCAGTTTCGCTGTATATAGCATGGAATAAAGGATATGATTGTCCTGCAGGCATCGCTTGACTGTTGTAAAGGATCTCCTCTGCGTTTGCACCGCCTGTGAGAAATCTGGGAAGACTTGAATGGAGTCGCCATCGTATTGAAGTTTCCCCTTGTCTCTGGCTGCCCTGAGCATGGCGTCACAATCTTTGTAGTTTAAAAGCCTTGCTATGATTGGTCACGGGTCCGCGCCAGGCGCTGGCCTAGTGTTCGGGAATCTGTGAGCTCTTTCTACCACAAATAGCTGAGACAGTGTTTCTCTTCCGAAGAGAGCTATGCAGATCTGTCGCACAAAGTCTTCCATTTTACCTGGGATTTGTCGCTCCTTCACCCCTATGATCCTGATGTTGTTCCTACGGAAGCGGCCCTCCAAATCCTCATTCTTGGCACATACTACTTTCATCTGGGTTTCAAGCGCAGAGACACGGGATGTCAGTGCCACCGATCCGTCGTCCAGGTCGGACATGCGTTGTTCGACATTGTCGAGTCTGTCGGCTTGTTTATCGAGCCTGTGCTGAAGCTGATCTACCTTCGTCGATAGGGTGTCCAATTTGCATCCCAGGCCGCTGATGCCAGTTTTCAGGTCCATCAGAATCTCCCTTATATCCAGATGCGGGGTCTGGTCCTCGGTTGACATTGTGTCAGGTGCTGGGGAATTGGGCCTGCTGCTGGTCGTGGGATTGGCCTGTGAGCTGGCTTCAAAATTCAGTTTCTTCTGGCTCTTATCTACTTTCCCCATGATAGCTTGGGGGAAGTGTCCGTGGAACCTGGCTAAGTTGCGTCTATCTTGGTTTATAGCGGTGCCTGGTGGACCCAGACGGCAGCCACGCGGATTATGCCGTGTCCGGTGGCCTGGGGCTCCGCTCCTCGGGGGTGCCCCGCCTGTTCTTGTGTAGCGAAGGGGGTCCCAGGCAGCGAGCGCAACCCCTTCCGGTAGACCTCGCAGAAGACTGCTCTCCCGCCCTGGCGTCTCCGTACTGGGGAGTCTCGACTCCACGGCCGAGCGCTCAGGAGTCTCGCTCGGGGCGGGCGGGATGGGGCGGGCCCACCGGGCGGCCGCGCGGCAGCCCGCCTGTGCTGCAGTCCACTCCTACCTGGGCTGTCTGGGGACTCCGGCACCCCGACTCGTCGCTCCTCTGCCCTCGCGACGGGCCGCCGCGGGGACGGAGACCACCTCGTCTCACAGGTGCAAGTACGCACACGTCCACCCGCCTTCTTGATCGGCGCTGCTCCCGGTCCAGCCGACGAGACTCCCGCCGAGTGCCCGCCTCCGCCGCTCCGCTCTCACGCAGGGGCCCCCACCACTTAGTCCGTCAGCCAGCAGGCCTCAGATCTGAGAGCGAGTATCTCGGGCTGTGGTCATGCGTCTGGGTCGAGATTTATCTCAAAATGATCAGTGAAGCCTCGTGAATGTGCACAGCTGTAGGATGGGTCAGTCCAACCATCACAGAAGCATCGATGTTACAGGATTCATTAGAGCCCCACAGAGCTCTCTCAGGAAGCGGCCATCCTGGGTGGCTCTCTAGCGCCCTCTCCATCCAATCCTTTGAAAGTTAAGAGTCCAAAGATTGGGTAAAAACAATTGAGAAAGTGAGAATGTGCTCTCTTGTAAACCCCTTTCTACGTGGTGAGAAAAAACTAGGTTCCCTTTCAAGTTACCTTATAAAATTTCCGGACAGTTTCTTACGTAATAATTTTTTAAGGATAAGGTTAAACCTGGTACATTGTGGATGGATCCTGGAAAGGCGAAAGCAGGGAGATAGAGCTAAACAGCTGTGCAAAGTTTGTATTAATCCAGCAAAACAAACACTCAGGCACCTGTTTATGGAATGTGAAGGGACATGGAACCTACGCTAAGCATTTTTTAGGAGCTGTGTGCGATATGAAGAAAATCCTATCTCAGAATTTTTTTGGGATATACTAATATCGGGCTGTAGCGCTGCATTAACATCTACAGTGGTACGCGTGCTAGAAACCTGTGAAATTATTATTTAGAAACTAACGTAGCCTCAAAAATAAGAAGGGTGGAGTTCAAAAACTTAGGATCTGGCAAGCACGATACTGGCAATTTTGAGTGAAATTAAATGTTAATTATGTATTTTGTATGATTGAAATTTGCATTGGTGGAAACAAAATGTCCATTTGTATATGTTTCAATAATTTTGTAAAGACTCACGAGTCATAAACAAATTAAAAAGATTAAAAAATATATATATTTCTTGGACCAAGTCAAATTTCTAATGTTCGATTTTTGTGTGTTTATCTGCAAACTATTTGCTTGCAGATACTGCTCTACACCATCCATAGACCTTTGAAGACCTATGGGGTTTCATCAAATAGGATGATGTAATCGGGTACGCAAGCCAAAAGGCCTTCACATTTTTCAAATTTGGTGGAAACATGGCATTTGGGTCAAGAAAATGTTGTAAGGTCAGAGATAAATAAATAGTTTGGGCTAATATACAACCCTGTCTAAAGTTTGAATTCTGTCTGAGACATCCCCCTCAATATTTAATCTGACTTGCAGATACGTTTTATTGTGAATCGACAGTATTATATTTAAAAGTCCATCAGGGATACCCCATTATGTCAATTTTTGCCACAACCTTTTTCTGTTGACCCGGTCGAAGGCAGCCGTTAAATCAAGACTTGCTATATATAATAATGTTCTCGCAAGACCAGCTTGCCTCTGACATAAAGAATAAATAGCCCATTAAGAGATGTACTCAACCCTTTTCGAAACCCAATTTGGAATATGGAGAGTCTACCCTCAGCCTTCCACCACTCGAAGAGATCTTCTAAAGCAAACATGGCCAGGCCAGAACCTTACTCTCCACATCCAGAAAGTCTACTGGCTGATAATTATTGGGATGTTCCTTTGATCCTTTTTTAATAAATTCGCACAATAATAACATAGTCCTTTTAATTCATCATAGCCTTTCATTATATTCACAGTCCATTGTCATAGCCCTTCATCATAGCCTTAGTTAGTCACTATCCTCTGTCATAGTCCTTCATCATAGTCTTCATAGACATTATTACTAGTCCTTCCCCTTCATCATATTAATGCAGCGAAGTCCTCCTACTTTGTCATATGCTTCATCATACCCCTTCTCCTTCAGTATTAATACAGTTTTTTAAGGACAAATATGTTCCATTAAAATCAGTTTTAAGGTGCTCCTAACTAAATACAATAAAAACAAAACATGTTAACATTAAATATTTAAAACTCACATAAGCATACAAATATAGTCGGAAAAGTATATAAAAAGTCAGGAAATCTAGTCATACGAGTACATAATGTGATAGACCACTTCTTCTTCACTTTAGTCCTTCTCCTAGGACTTTGTCCTACTCCTTTATGCTTTGTCGTAGTCCTTCATCATAGTCCTTTTCCTTTGTCCTTGGTACATATTTTAGTCCTTCTCCGTTGTCCTAGTCCTTCATCATAATATTAGTCTTTCTCAGTTCTTCTCATCATTCCCTTTGTCCTAGTCCTTCTCCTTTGTCTTAGTCCTTCATCCTATTAATTCCCCTTCATACTAGTCATCAGTCATAGTCTTTTGTCCTAGTTTTTCTCCTTCAACCTAGTCATTTTGTTAGACCATTGTCCTAGTCCCTTTGCCTTCCTTCTAGTACTTCACACTAGTCCTAGTTCTTGGTTTTAGGCCTTCTTCTTCCTAGCTTTTGTCCTAGTCCTTCTCCTTTATCCCAGTCCTTCCCCTTTAACCTAATCATTGTTTTTCCCAGTCCCCTTGCATACTTTGTCCTGACACTATCCGGACAACTCCCCAGATCTTTAGCAACATTCTCCTGGAATTGGTGAGAGACTGGGATTGGCTGGCCCTTATAGACTCACCTGTGCTTACTTTGGGTTTTAAGCCTTAATCTGGGCTGTATGCAACTTTAGAATCCACTAGCACTTTCCGGGTTCTGCAGAGCACTATCTAGGAAGAACATAGCTCCATTGCTTTCCAGTCTACAATCCTGAGGTTTGTAATTCACTTGGCAGTCTCTTTAATCCCTCTGAGTGCTTGTCTTCAGTAAAACTGCCACTTTGCAACACGCTCAAAGGAAAACTCTGCCAGTAGACATGGAATGGTATGATTATTTCATGTGTGCATAAAAATGCTGTCCGAAATACCAGGATCTGACGACATTGTATCACGCAAGGAATTTCTCTCAGCATTTGAAGTGGGTTATTCTCTAGTGTGAACTTTGCCAGAAGTAACAGTGTGGCTTTTAAAAGTATCTTGTGTTTAAAACTGAATGTTGAGGAGTTTGTGATTTGTTTTACTGTATTGGACTTTGGGTCTAACTAGTGGGATCTTTGGATCATTAACCTCGGGAGTGGGTCTGTATTGATTACTCCCCTGACTGTGCCCCTGCCTTAATAAAGGTGGAAGCCCTGTTCTCTCTGAAGATGGTGAGTTTATTGACCCTATCAAGTTGTGACCTCCAACTGGGACACTGGCGAAGGTTAGCAATATTTTCTTAAGAGATATTGGGAGACCCTGTCCCTGTGAAAGCCCTTAATGGGTCATGATTGTCCCCTGCTGTGCAGCGTGGGGCTCAGGGAGGCAACTAGGGTATTCTCATCATAATACTCCTGTGCCATTCATGCACTGGCTTCAGCACCCAAACCCTTGGTTAGCCCTTCTGCAATACCCCATAACTGGGGAGGGGACTTTGTTACATATTAATTCATCTTTCTTTGTCCTACTCCTCATTTTCCTTAGCCCTTAGTCCCAGTGTTTCTCCTTTGTCTTATTGCTTCCCAGTTGTCCTTGTTCTATGTCCTAGTCCTTCATCCTAGTCCCAGTCCTTCATCTTAGCCCTTAACCGTAGTCTTTCTCTCTAGTCCTCCATCACTCTAGTCTTTCATCCTAGACCTTCTGCTTCATTCTAGTCCTTCTGATACGTCCAAGTCCTTTGTTCTAGTAATTCTTGCTATGCCTTCTCCTTAGTGCTCCATCGTCCGAGTCATGATTGACGAAGAAAAACTCAGACCTGAACTCCTAATTAAGGTGAGGTTAGTTCAGTAAACGTTTAATAGCAGCAATTGCGGATAAGGACACATAAACGTACACCAGCTCAACGTTTCAGACAAATCCCAGATCCTATGTACTCCCAGCTCCTTGTGCATTGCCTTATATAATCTTGAAGTCTCTGTGTGCCTTCTAAATGATATCAGCACAGCTCTGTGCATTCATTCTAATTAAACCTGCAGTCCTTATCATAGCTCAGTTTGAAGCAAGCTCATCCTGTGCTGGGCTAAACATGATCTATGTGAACAAAGTTACATAAACAAGACATTGGGCCTCATTATGAGTGTGCCGATCCGGTAACAACGATAAGACTCTGAGTTTTGTGAACGGCTGCCGTCCCACCCGCCAGGTCAGAGCTGGCAGGCGGGAAGGCAGCCGCTCACAGACTTTGACAGACTTTGGCAGCCGCTCACAGACTTTGACAGAAGCACCGGCACTGTTGCATATGGTTCTTCCGTCCTCCCCATTCGAGTCCTATGGGACTCAAATGGGAATGGAGAGTAAAATTTTCCGGCGCCTGATTTCACGGACCGCCGGGGCTGTAATGCCCCAGAGATTCTGTGAAGTCAGGTGCCGGACAAAATGACAACTCTGGCAGCAGCCTGTCGGTTTTACCGGCACTGCTACCGCTGGAGTTGTAATGAGGCCAATTGTGCTGGAGTTAACAAGCATATGGATATACTCACATTCTGCCAAAACAGAAACCATCTCACAGGCAAGTGTGGTTATTTTCTAGATGGAACCCTCTAACTATACCAGACCAGTGAGGGATTATGTGGCCTGGTCTTGAAGCAATACAGTAATTCGCCATTTCCTTTCCTTATCAGTTTGCACATCCTCAGACATTGTAAACTGACATTCGTGTGACTCCTTATTTCAACTTACTTTATCTTTTTCCATGACGCCATCATCCTAGTCCTCCATTGCCCCAGTCCTACTGTATTGTCATGGTCATTCTTCATTTTCTGGACCTTTGTTCTAATCCTGTACCGTAGTCCTTCATCCTAGTTATTATTCATATGCGTTCCTCCCTTGCCCTTCATCCAAGTCCTTTGCCCTGATCCTTCCTCTTTCATCCTAGTCTTTGTCCTTTGCATATCCCTTCTACTTTGTCCTAATTTTAGTCCATCATCCAACTATTGCTCAGGCACAGTCTCTGTATCTTCCTGTATTGCTTCATTCATCTCCCCTCCATATTTCCCTGTTATTTGTTGTTTTCTCTCTTTTATTCCCTTTCACTGCGGGTGGGAAAAGCATGAGAGAAGGCAAAGGAAGGACTAAAGCCTGCTATGAGTTTTTGTAAAGAGGCTGGATGCAGAAAGCATAAATTGTGATGTGATCTAAGAGAATTTAGCTATTTGTTTGGCTTTTGGCTTAAATAAACCTTTTGATGTTTATTTATAGCAGACAACAATCCAAATACATGCAACATAAACAGCACATAGACAATAATAACCAATATACTTCTTGTATAAAATGTTCAAAAATTCCTAATTTATTACAAATTCATTAAGCAATAAAATGTACACCATCAGTTATACACCTATTAATGAGACTATTCCATCTTGTCATTACTAGTTGAGATGTTAGCTTTCAATATTAACGGTTGCAAGTCTGCAATGGTGTGACCTAACTTTATCTGCAGTGACTGTTGGTCTATTAAAATGTAATCATTCCAAAAAAGTGAATTGCCTAAGTCAAGGTCACATTGCCAAATAGAGTAAAAGTACTTCAATCTCACCTCCCTAGTTCCTTTGCAACAAACTAGCAAGTGTCTGGTAGATTCCATCTCTAATTCTTTATACAAACAACACTACCTGTTGTCCCTGTACAAACCTTATCTTGCCCTGTAAAGCACACCGTCGGCATCAAGTTTAAATGGAACCTAAGGAGCACAGAACTAAGTTTAGCTGAAGATAATCTTGTAATAAATAGAGGTTAACTTTCTCTACACCTATGTAAATTGCTAAAATCTCTAAATGATATATACTCATCAATCTGTGGAAGAAATGGGTGTCTCCAGTGCTAGCACTCGTACACAGAGAAAATTAAGACTGGCTAATTAGTTGAATTAGACTTGTAACTCTTTTACTAAATATAGTTCAAAGTTTCATAAAATACAGTAACAAAGATTATCTTTGAAAATAGTTTCACAGTGATAACGTCATCTTCCTTAGGCTTGGATATTGGCTCTGTTATGTCGCAAAAGCCTGTTCAGTTACAATGCTTGTATTGATCCAGGTGCATGTCTAGTGGTGTGCTATTTGTTTGTAGAGTGACAATTGGCTCTAGAAATTGCTTCAATAAACAAATCCTAAACAAAGTTGGTGCTATGTTCTCAAATAATAAAGTCTATAAAAATGCCAACTACATAGCCCTGAGTTTCACCCATCTGGGCTTTGTCAAGAAAGAGGTCTACTCCAGTGTTACATTCGTAATATGCTATGCTGTGTCATAATATAAATGGTTAAGTAGGGTTGGAGGGGAGAGAGAAAAGAAAAAGAAAAAAATGGAAACACAATAATAACAAAAGATTAGACGTATATATATATATATATATATGTGTGTGTGTGTATATATATATATATATATCTATATATATATATATATAGATATATATATATATAGATATATATTACATGGCCACGGTAGTGGCCATGTAGTTATGGTTAAGTTGGTGTTTCCATAGGAAGAGCACTTTTTGGGCGGCTTATAACTTCGCTCTCCCTGGATGAATCCTCACCAAACTTTGCAAAAAACGTATTTGGGTCACTCTGAATTGTTTTGCAAAGTTTGGTGAGGATTCGTCCAGGGGGGGCAAAGTTATAGGGGGGGTCCAGGAGCAGCGGCTTGGTCCCGAAAGCGTGCTTTTGCAAATTTGGTGACAATCCGTCCAGTAGTTTTTTAAAAAATGACCAAAAAGTAGGTAAAAAAAAATTAGTGATATCTGTGTTCGGTCCGCGAACACACTTCCCTGTTCACTCCGCAGACAGTGTCCTGATTGGCCAATTGGCTTGCGTGATGTCAGCGGACATGCAACGTGTTCGCTGATTGGACGGCGTGGAGCGTGAAGCGCGTCAGATTTTCGGTAGCGCCCGCCATCTTGGATTCGTAGACGTCCGCGGACAGCGCGGTGAAACTTTGTTCAAAATTTGTATTTAGTAGAGTGTGTTGGTGTGTAGGAGTGTTTGGGGAGGGTGGGAGTGTATGAGGTAGGATGAAAGTTGTGTTTTTTTATGTGTTAGACGTACTTTTTGTGTTCCATTTGTCTGCGGACATCACGGTTGTTCTGAATAAACTGAACGGGGGGTGTTCTGAGGACTCAATATGTGTCCGTTTTGTTCGCAAGCAAGCTGAAACTGTTCTAAGAACACTCGCGGTGTCCTGAAATGTTCGCAAATAAACAAAATGGGGGTGTCCTGAGGACGCTGTCCGTATTGTTCGTTGTCAAGTTGAATGTGTTCTAAGAACACTCGGGGTGTCCTGAAATGTTCGCAAATAAACAAAATGGAGGTGTTCTGAAGACGTTTCTAAGAACACTCGCGGTGTCCTGGAATGTTCGTAGGGGGTGTCCTGAAGGCGTAGTCTGTATTGTTCGCTGGCAAGTTGAATGTGTTCTAAGAACACTCGTGGTGTCCTGAAATGTTCGCAAATAAACAAAATGGAGGTGTTCTGAAGACGTTTCTAAGAACACTTGCGGTGTCCTGGAATGTTCGTAGGGGGTGTCCTGAAGGCATAGTCCGTATTGTTCGCTGGCAAGTTGAATGTGTTCTAAGAACACTCGCGGTGTCCTGGAATGTTCGTAGGGGGTGTCCTGAGGATGCTGTCCGTATTGTTCTCTGTCAAGTTGAATGTGTTCTAAGAACTCTTGCATTGTTCTGAAATATTCGTAGGGGGTAGCCTGAAGATGCTGTTCGTATTATTCTCTGTCAAGTTGAATGTGTTCTTAGAACACTGGTGTCTTGAAATGGGGGTGTTCTGAGGACACTGTCCGTATTGTTCGTTGTCAAGTTGAAAGTGTTCTAAGAACTATTTCGTTGTTCTGAAATGTTCTTAGGGGCATAGAGTCTTGGGTGCATGGCATTTGGCAACCACCGCAGCATATCACATTCATATTTGCTTATAACTTTCGGTGGAAAACAAATGTATAAGGAACAAAGGTATTATATACTATGGATGTGATATGCTGCTATGGTTCTCCTTATTATTGTATACTTACTGTTTGGTCTAGTAACCGGAGTACATGTATTTCTTGTAAATTTCTGTGATAAAAGAAAATAGCATGTTAGTATTAGTATTTTGTAATGTTATTGCATTGTATAATCAACATACTTTTTTTTTTTTGGATCCTCATATTTAGTAGATTACAAATCAGAGTACTGTGCAATTTGCTCTGTTTCTGTATTTGTTGCTAAAATCATTGGGTCTGTGGGAGAAAAAAAAATCCATGTTGGATTAAAAAAAAACCCTTTTTGTGTTATGCTACAGTTTATTTGTTTGTTTGCTTTCAGTGTTCACTTGTTGTTTCTGACTAATAGTTTATACTTTGGCTTGTTGCATTTTTTTGGAGCAGTAACATATTATTTATTTGTTTGGATATTATAAAATTTTGGGACAGTTAGATACCAATTGGCGTATTCTAACTGTTTATTTTTTGGTCTAATTTAGTGGTATTCATTTATCTGATTAGTTGTTGTAGAATCTTTGAGCAGTTAGATAGCTTTTGGAGTATTCTAACAGTTTATATTTTTTTAACACAAGTTTACTTAGGGTTTAAATACAGTTTAGTTATCAAATTTTGGTTTTAAGAACATCAAATAAGCGTTTGTAAGATTTGCTGGTAATCTCTGCTTTAGAGTAATGGTACTATCATTACATTCAAACCATCCACATTTCTTTTTTATAAATGCAGTGTAGTGCCCTGAATTGGTTGTGGCTCCTGTGTGGTAGATTATACCTATTGTTGTGAAGGTTTTCTTACCAAGTGATATTTGAACATGTGTGAATCCAGTCAGCTTGCAGTTGTTTTTGGTACCATCTGCATTGTAACGTAGAAGCATTAATATTATGTATTTACTATGTGTTTGTATTACTAACGTGGAGCGATTATCTGAATTGCAGGTAGAGCATAATCTACCATGGTTTGCATTTTGTACAAGTCGCTGAAATGGAATGGATTCACAATTTGGTATTCATATATATATATGAAGCGTTCATTGGGGATTTATTCTTGTGTCACATTGTTGCAGAGAGTGCATGTATGTTTCCACATGTATGAAATCTGAAAGATTTCATTTATAGGTATGTTTTTGTTTTCCAGTACTTGTAGTAAGTACATTAGAAATTCATGTGGATCTTCCTGTGAGTTTATAGTGAATTTCACCATTCCAGCACAATAGTCCAATTGTTGTCTTATTCCATAAACACTAAACGTGTTGTCAGGATTGTTTGCTGCATTTCTGTGAAGTACTAACATTTGCAAACACAATAGGTCTGTACTGTGTAAGTAAATGTTGTCAACAATTGGTGGTAATTGAGATAGAATATTCATTGCTACATTTCCGTAGCAATTTACACCAACTATATTTGAGAATTTAAATGGTCCAGGTAGTTCTGTATCTAACTGCTTTTTTTGGAGTTTGTCTTCCTTCTTTAAAGAAGTACCTGGTTTACCTGGTTTACTTTCCCTAATTGATTCTTTTTTGCTTGTGGTACTTGATGAAGTATTTGTTTTTTTTACTCTCTTTGGAGGATTTGCAGTGACATCCTGTTGCATTTCTGTTTGATTTATTTTTCTTTTATAACGTTTTGCTTTTTGTGGACCAGAATATGTGTTTAGATGTGAGGTGTATAGTGAGCAAAGTCTATTGTATTCTAAAATGCAAGGAATATCAGCGTTTATTTTACTTGCATCAAAGTTGATTAGAAATAGACCGTCAAGTGTACGTAAGCGTGATAGTGCTACGTAGCTCATGCCTTCTTTAAAGACTGTGTTACCAAAATCTATCATTGCTTTGTCTAGGGTAAGACCTTGTGATTTATGAATCGTGACTGCGTATGCAAGAGTTAGAGAAATACATATCTTTGAAGAGAAGCAATCTAGCTGTTGAGCGTCCTATCCTTTTTACTTATGAAAGTTTGTCAAAGAGTATATTGACAAACTGAATTTTGTTGTCGTGTGGGTATGTTTGAAAGCCAACAACTGTACCCAGTGCTCCATTAACTAGTCCTTGGTCCACGTCAAGGTTACGTTTAAGCATTACTCTGCAATTTAAGGATAATTTTAATATCTTTTCTAAGCCTGCTGTGTTTGAGATTGATTTTTCTAAACGATTTAGTCTTGTTGTGGCTTGGTCACACATGGGTGGTGTCATACCATGTACATCTAGTTTGTCTGTGGTGCTAATTTCCATGATTGGTTGCATTTCTTTACTTAGCATGATTTCATTGAATTTGAAACAGCTTGCAAGAGTTGGCATTAAGGCCATACAATTGACATTTTTGTGGGCTAATTGTTCCATAACATCTGTAGCACATGCATTATCGCCATAAAGTGCATTAATGTGCTGGGTTTTCAATATTGCTTCTGCTTCTTTAGAAAGTATACCAACTCTGATACTTTTTAAAATGTTGGCATAAGTGAGATCTGCAGATTGCTGCATGTTTTCTGTTAATTCTCTGTATTGGAAATGTTGCCAAAGATTGACATTTCCAATGCTGCCAACAGTTTTATGGCAGAGTTTGTGTCCTAATGTTTTAAAAATAGGCTCACCTTTTACTGGTGTTAATTGAAGCAGATCTCCAAAAACAATTATGTGTTTTCCTGCAAAGAGCTCTTCATAGTCTGTTTTGAGTACTTCTTGTAATCGGAGGTGAATCAAAGCTAACATCAGGTTGGAGACCATGCTTACTTCATCTATTAGTAGTATTTTCATTTGTTTCAATACTCTGCATAATTCCATTGCAGCTTCTGCAGAAAGTTTGTAATAGTCTAATTTGTTCTGGTGTTCTACTGGTAATAGTAGTAATCGGTGTAATGTAACACCACCTATGTAGTAGGCAGCTAAACCTGTGGGGGCAGTGACAACAGCTGACAGTTTGTTGTTTGTCAATTGTTGAAGGAACTTACTAATGATTTTGATTAGGAATGTTTTGCCAGAACCAGCTTCACCACTGACGTACAGTAGTATAGGTTAATAATTATGGCAGGAACATTCTTTATTTTCATGTTTTACACCATGTGCAATTTGTTTTGTTACTTCTTGAAAAATGCTACGTTGCTCATTGTTTAATTTTGATTGTAGTATAGTTAAGTCTTCTTTATCTTCATACTGACACATGGTGTTTTCTACTTCTATCATAGCTAATTCATTTATTATGAGTGGGTCTCCCAGTGGTTCTTCGCTTCCTGTTACAGAAGGTTGACTACTGTCAGGAGTGTCCTTATCTAGTTGGGCTTGGAGTTCTTCTTCGTGTTGCTGTTCATAGTGCAACATTGTTTTGTACTGTGTAAAGTTTACATCAGTTATAGTGCTTTCATTTGCTTTGAAAGCATCCTCATACGAGTCATAGTTATCTAGTATTTTTTCTTCTTTTCTCCATGGTTTGAAGAGTTGTAGCAGGGACATGTAATATACTTCTTTATGTTGAGGAGTCTTTAATGACAATTTGATATGATTAATTAAATTTGGTTTGTCGAGTTTAACTAAGCTGCTTTCACAGTTTGTCACTCTATATTTACCTTTTTTTCATCAGGTTTCATATTATTTTTGTATGTGTAGTTTTGGGCTACGTGGTATAGACACATGTTTTCCAAAGTATTACTTCTGTTTGGGTAGTATGTGTCCAATAAACTGCTTTTTAAAATGTCTTGGCTGTTGGGATCACGTTTGGCTATTGTTGCTATATCTTCATATGATTTTAGAACTCTTTTTCTAGATGTAGCTGGACCAAGACTTAACCATACTATATTTTCAGATTTACCATACAATGCAGTACCAGTTAAACGATCAGCTGCTTCATATGATCCACATTCTCAATGGGTGAGCATTTTTATGCCCAAGCTGTATAATTTCTGAGACACTGTTTTATCTGATGACAGGTCATTCCAGAGGTCTTGGATCTCTGTCTTTTCTGCTTTATTTAAGTAAGCTGTGACATATTGTGCAACTGCAGTAGAATTGTCTCCAATGTACTGCACATCTATGTTTGCATTCCATAAGTGGGCAATGATTGCATTATAATCATTGATATATTTTTCTTCTTCTTTTCTTTTTATGTAATATGTATTTTTAGGTGACTTACCTTTAACACTATGTCTAACTGAAGACATGAGGTTGTTCACTTGTCCTGTATTTGTAACTGGTCTAGGGAAACCAAATCGGCATTTGGTGTAGTATTTCCCTTTGTTTTTGTATTTGCAACGACAATATTTTCCACATGTGTGTCTTTGAAATTGTAAAATTTGTGCATGAAGATCACTATTTGTGGCTTCTGATGGAATTTCATAAGTGACATATTTTTCAATAAACTGTAAAACAGTGGCATCACTGTCTTGACCAAATTTAGGAGCATCTTTAATCCATAAAAGCATGTGGATATGTGGTGCTACTTTGGCTTGGTATTCTTTTCTCCAAAAGAAGTGTTGCACTTCTCCAAGGGGAGGAACAGTTTTATTACAAATAAAATGTAGCATAGCAATGAAGCGATGGTGAAAATATCTTGAAACATTAACAGGATCCAAAGAACAAAGTTCTCCAGGTGTTGGTATAGCTATGTTTGTTTTGTTTTTATTTGATATGCGTAGGAAATCATGTAAATCTTCCCATGCATATTCTGCACAACTTAATGTAACAAACCAAGTGGGTGGGCCAAGGTTTCTGATCATACAACGTACATCTCCATGACGTTGAAACCAGTACTCTTTAGTACCACGGATATTTGCTAATAGATTTGTAATATTTGATTGTAAAACCTCATTCTTTTGTTGCACTTTTTCTAATAATTGTGTAGCTGTCATATTTTGAAAGTCTGATCCTGATTTTAATATGTGTGCAACTCCGTAACATAAAGTTGCTAGTTCACTTTCAAAGAGTAGGTGGAATATTTATTCCACATTATGTCTAAATCTGGGATCTTCAGAATAAATCCGTAATGAGCGGTATTCTGAAGCTGATATTTGAATAGGTCTATCATCATACCTTCCTCCTTTGCCAGTAGGAAAGAGTAGAGGAAAAGCACGTGCTTCTATACTTTTTTCCCATATGCTGATTGGCGATCCTTTTGTTTGACGCATTTGGTACGTTTCCAGTA
Organism: Ambystoma mexicanum; assembly: GCF_040938575.1. Lineage (NCBI taxonomy): Eukaryota > Metazoa > Chordata > Amphibia > Caudata > Ambystomatidae > Ambystoma > Ambystoma mexicanum. Next base: position 942,269,768 of record NC_090928.1, on the reverse strand, counting down.
CATCTTTTACTGTGTCATTAGAGTGCAAAGGATGAATTGTATCATGGTCTAAAGTATTTGATATTGTAGCAGGATCTAGTAGCACAAATTGACCAGCTTCTTGTGTTTCTTGAATTATTTCAGTTGTATCTTTCAAGTTTTCTTCAATATTAATTTCTTTGTAATATTCATTCTACTCTTTAAGATATTGGAAGGCTTGTTTAACTTTATGTAAATCTACCAGCTGTTGCCATATTTTTTTGTCTTTTGTAGGTACTACATTTACTAAAATAATTAAAGATTGCTGCATTGGACGTTGCACTCCTAGAGTATGCACATTTTCTTTGAGATCTAATGGTAAATAAACTACTTTTCCACAAATGCCTTTTACCAATTCAGAGGGAGGTAATTTTGCTGTTTTTGGTTGAAGGCGTATTATTGCTTGAAATGGGTATACTGTTTGAATTATGATGCTCTCATATAAATTAAGTTGTTGTAAGGGGTTTTGGTACTGGGTATAATTCCAAATTATTTGTGATAGCACGTGAAGGAGTTTGGTTGTTGTCAAGTTTTGTAGTGCAGTAACTGCAAAGTATTAAGGGCTCAGTTATTTCGTATTTGTTTTCTGCTACAAGGTAGAGAGCTAATTCAAACCATTTAGAATCTTCATTGTCTTCTATTTTGTCTGATAGGTCTACAGTTTTTGTGTTACTTTTATAAAAAGTTCTACGGCAACATACACATACATGGTTTGGTACTTCAGCTGATGTACTTTTAAATTTTAGTTTTTCTTTTTTGTATGTGTTTAGCAAAAGGTTGCCATGTGTAGAATTGAAGCTTAATTTGTTTAAAGCTATTTCATTCTGTAAATGGCTTTCACTTCCAAAATATTTCTGGATATAATCAATTTCTTCAAGTAGGTCTTTCGCTGTACCATGTAGAAGGATGTTATTTAACTTTGCTAGTGCTAAAGCAGGACTTTTAGCATAGTACAGTTTATAGACTAGATTTCTTATAGTTGAATGATGTGTTGATATCCTTTTGATATCATGGAAAGTGGTTTTACAAGTAGGTCCTGTAATGCAGGCCAATGAATGTCCTTGTAGTCCTGTGTACTTGCGCACTATACAGGTATCCATATTTTGCAGTAATTTAATTTTGATTTTGTCTTTGCTTTTTACATATTTATTGAGGAATTGGCGTAAAGATTTGAAACATTGTTTGGGAATGTTACACATTGACGTGCATGGCCATTTGTACACTAGACGTTCTGATTCAGTTGAATGGAGGGGTAATTCTAAGTTTTCAGGGCATATTTTTGTAAGGAGTACTTCTTGTTCCATTATGGTATTATTCATTTTTTCATAACCTCGACCACTGCTATGTATGGCAATTGTATTTGTTTGCTTTTGTTTGTACGCTTCTTCATTAAAATATGGTTCTGTGCTCGTAGTGATTCCATTCACCTCCGCAGATACTTAAGAAGTTATTTCTTTTGACATTTTGCTTATTGAGAAGTATTTTTTGTAATTTAGTTATTAGTTTTGTTAGTGGTTTCATTTTGTTTAACAGTAAAATAAATAACTTTCTTTTGAAAAGAAATGCACTGTCCATCAACGCTTCTAAGATTAATTTCCTACGATAGGTTTTAAGCATTGAACCTGATTTCTCTGCTGTTTTTATAAGATTTTGAAGGACTTTGTAACGGTACATTTTGGCTAAAATACTTTTCTTGGTATGCTTACTTTGCACTATATTAAAATTTAAAGAAGTAGTTTTATCTGTAGTGATAGCTGATTTTCTGTTAATTGTTTTTTGGTTTGTTTTACATTTTGATAGAGGAGGCAAAGTTTTTGCACTTGCAACTTCTTGTGTTTCACTAAATGACTGCATTAGCTGTTTTGTTTCAACTTTTTTTTTTACAAATTCTGCTATAGATGGATGCTTATGTTGGACACTTTTATTTTCATTTGCTCTACTTTTACGTTGCTTTCTACGGACTTGACTTTTTGTAGGCATTCTTTAGGGTCTGTTGAAAAAAATAAAGAAGGTATGGGTTGGGGTGTTCTGCAATGTATGTGTGCTGTGTGCATGAGTGTTTGAGTAAGATGATAAAGATGTATGTAATGGTGTGTGATTGTTCATTGGGAACTACAACTAGCAGGGATAGGTATTCTTGAATGTATGTGTTACTAAACTGGGGTTCAGAGGACCAAAAAAGTAAGCTAGTGGTGTGGAAAAGTACAAATAGTAAATCTAATGTATACAATTAAAACAGTTGTTTGTTCAATAATATGAAAATTGTAGCGGTTCAGTTGGGTAATTTGTGTGTCAAAAAATAGGAATTTGTGGGCCATTCTGGCTGTAAATCGCTGTTTAAGACATGGAGATTTTTGGACAAAATGGTACACAATCTCTATTTTTAGGCACAGAAATAGTTTGTATTAACTTTACCGTATGTTTCAGTAATAATACAAATATTATGATGATATTCTACTTACTTTTTTTCTTAAATTAACAGGTAACTTCTTAGTTCTTCTTTGTTCTTCGAATTCGGCTGCTTCTTTTCAGGAGACTGGTCTTCACTGCAATTGTAAAAGCTTCAAATTAGTAACTTTGTTTGTATATAGCGCTGTTTTTAATTTAGATATTGATTTTTTTAACTGAAATCCTCAGCGCCTTCTTTAAAACCATTAAACTAATTTATTTACATAAGATACATTGCATCAGTTCCGTACATATGATATGTTCTTAATGAACAAATTGTATTGAATGACTAACTGTAGCATAAAAAATATCTTTACTATGTCTTGTGAAATTTATAATATACCAGTGAATACCACTATTTCTGTAACTAAGCTGTTCTAGGTAATAGCGCCTCAATGTCATGTCTAAATTAAAGTAATTAAGTAAATAAATAAATAAAAACAAATAAATATGAAATTATATAAGTATTTTTTTTAAAGATTTAAACATAGATTGTGCTTGCATGCAATTTTGTTTGAATATATGTAGTCTATATATTTTATTTAAAAAATGTTAGTTTAACATGATTTGAGTGTGTGTGTATAAAGAAAGTAAATAGTATAAAGGCTTATAAGTGATAGTTGATTTTAGGAAATTGAAAAAAATACATTAAATTCATTTTACAGATTACACAAGCTAAAAGTCTGTTTGAAAATGTGTTCATCTACTGTACAGAAAATATGCATACCTGAAGTTTGTGTTCATGCATATGAATATGCATGGAGCTGCAAGTAGACATCTTGGAGACTTGTACAGTATTTTTGGTAGATGGTGCTTGCCAATGATATGACACTTGTACTCAGAGAGATTCACAGTACATTTGCAGTGCTGATCTATGATGATACAGTTAGATGTAGAGGTCTTGAATGTGATTGGTGCATGGTCATGTGACTTCTTAGCTACATCCAATGAGAGAATGGCAGAGAGAGTGAAGTGGAAATGGTAGAAGGGCTGTTCATGTTACGATATGTCCGCGGACATGGCGGTAGTTCGCGGACATCGGGAGTTACATCCAGGGATTTTTGGGTTTAGAAGTCATGCAAAGGAGAATGAGTACTGAAAGGGATTGGTCAGGAAAGTTTAGTGGGTGTGTTGTGCCAGAAGAGAGTTTCTCATATACTGTTTTTGCTGAGAGAACAACAGATAGCTATGTGTGTGTGTTTTAGGAAAAAGATTGTATTTATTTTGGGAGATTCATGGATATATTGGTGGAAGGTGCATGCAGAAAGCTGTGGAGTAGCTCTAGATCTTGGATTCCCACATGTGGAAGTACACTGGCATGGAGTACGTGGAATGAAGTGGTTGGACTTGCTACCTCTCTGTGCTACTTTGGAGACAGAGCAGCATCCAGACATAATTGTAATTCATTGTGGAGGGAACAGTTTTGGACATGTGACTGGAATTGTTTTGCAATTTGCTATGAAAGAAGGACTTGGGAAGGTTATGGACATGTTTCCTAATTCTGAGATGATATTTTCACGGATTGCGCAGAGACAAATGTGGCTTCGTTCTTCTTCATTTGGTCCACAAATGGAAAAAGCAAGGCGCAATGTTAATAAAGCTGTCTGTGCCTTTCTAAAAGATTTTGGCATGTCTTCTTTTCAAAATGTAAATATTCTGTTTCGTAGTACAAACATTTTTCGCAAAGATGGAGTCCATCTTACTTATGGTGGCAATCAGATTTTTCTGCGAAATGTACAAAATGCATTGCAACCTTTTTTGGAATTACAACATCCATCTTGAAGCAGGTGTTAAGCATTTATAATTTTTGACTTACAAACACCTCCCAAAGGCTCTTTTCAGAGCCACCACTTCCTCCCAGAGAAAATTGCAATGTTTGTGATAGGGTAGCAACCCAATTTTTTAAATGTTCGCGAACTGTCCATAGACTTCTAAAAAATACAAAGGGCCCTGCTTAATTTATTTTCACTTCTATTTTTTAACTGTGAAAGGCGGCTCTGAAAAGAGCCTAATTTGTTTTTTGATTTCTGATAATTTGTATTTTTTTGGGTTTTTTATACACGACACACTAGGAGAGGAGGGGAAAGGAAGGTAAAGGGGGGGCACCAACCACAGAAATAAGAAAGGGCGAGCTGAGAGAGGAAGATGTAGAGTGGGTTTTATTTGGGTAGTGAGCAGATCTTCTCGTGCTCTGAGACGATAGTCTCAAAAGCACTACGAAGTCGCTCCCCCCTGCAGAGTACTGTGTCACAGTACATACATACAACTGTGACCCTCGAAAGGTAAGGGTCATCAGCATTCTGTATGGCCTGTGAGGCAGCTTGAGGAAGACGCTGTCCCACAGAGGTGGTCCTTGTGGTGACAGGATCAGAAACAGAGGATGAAGTAGAGGAAATCAACCTGCTACGTTCTTCGCAAGGTACAACCCTGCGAATAGCCTCAGAGTGAAATGACCTCAGGTGTCGCTTCATAGTAGTGGTCCCAAAGCTGTACTTACCGTGCTTCCCGCGACTGAGTATCATTTTGCACTCATTGCAGGTAACACGGTTCGTGTGAGCCTTAGGAACGTTCCCATGAATGGTAAATAACTGCCACACCCAAGACTCAAGCCTAGTGCGGGTAGTAGGGATTTCCTCTACCTCATTCTCATCATCCTCTTCTTCCTCCTCTGCATCCTCACTCCTGTTCCCCTCTTCAGGCCCTTGGGGAGGTGGTGGTGGTGGAGGGGGTGGGGGTGGTGCTGAAGCAGGTGCAGCACCAGGTGGCAGTTCAGCAGCCAGGGATGCCATCTCGATGATGGTGTAATCTGCAGGTGGCAGCAAAAATCGCTGTGTTCTGAAGAATAGCCAGAAACACAATGAGAATAAGCTCTCGGGCGTGGTCTTTTATAGGGGTGCTTGTGCGCGGTCCGCGGACATGCGCGCTGTCCGCGGACAGATCGACCACAAAAAAAAGTTCGAAAAGTTTCAGAAGGTATGTAGAAACTCAGGATTACTATGTGGGACTTGTGCCATGGTGAGATTTTATTGAAAAATATTATGGATTAATTGAACATGTACTTTTGTTCGGGGACACGGACAGTGTCCGCATTCAGAACACGCGATCAGCGTGGGCGTGGTCATATGATCCGTTCGCGAACAAGTCCGCGAAGGAAGCGCATGTCCGCAGGACACCAAATGCATGGAGATTGGCTAGCGCATGCGCGTTGATGTTCTACAGACACTGTTCAGGTCCTGAACTAATTAAAAATGCGTCATACGTGAAACGAACATTTCAGGACACTGCATGTGTTCTTAGAACAGTTTAAACTTGCTAGCGAACAGTAAGGACAGATATAGTGTTCTTCAGGACACATCCAATTTCGTTCATGTACGAACATTTCAGGACACCAATTGTGTTCTTAGAACAGTTTCAACTTGCTAGCGAACAGTACGGACAGGTATAGTGTTCTTTAAGACACCTCCATTTTCGTTTAATTATGAACAATTCAGGACACCGCATGTGTTCTTAGAACAGTTTGAACTTGCTAGCGAACACTACGAACAGGTATAGTGTTCTTCAGGAGACCTCCATTTTCGTTTACGTACGAACATTTCAGGACACCAATTGTGTTCTTAGAACAGTTTAAACTTGATAGCGAACACTACGGACAGATATAGTGTTCTTTAGGACACTTGAACTTTTTTTTTACGAACATTTCAGGACACCACGTGTGTTCTTAGAATAGTTTATTCTTGCTAGCGAACAGTACAAACAGGTATAGTGTTCTTCAGGACACCTCCATTTTTGTTTATTTACGAACATTTCAGAACACCTACACTGTCTGCGGACACCTACATTGTTTAAAAAAAGAAAAACGAAACTATTTACAACACAATATAAAAATTAAACTTAATTTAACATATATTGATAATTTATGACAGAGAAGGTGAGGCAGAAACAAACAAACAGGAGAATCAGGTGTTTCAACATGATTGTTATTAGGTGAAGAAGGGATGGAAGTCTCATCAAAACATTTTGGGTTATGGAGAGGGTTTGGGGATAATTAACTGGGATATGGTGAGGAGAGACAAGTACATGTGGGGCAATGGTACGAGGTTTTTGGTTTAGAATGATCTTCCACAAAAGTTTTCAAATTATTACATTTGTCAACAATAAATCCATTTTTTCTTCTATACTGTGAAAAGTGTTATCCATAACAGGTTTTTCTGAAGTATTTTCTATTTTGGTATGATCTGTACAAAAAATATATATATATCTTAAATGTATACAAAATAATAATAATTAAATGGTTTATATTATAAAGTGTTTACCATTAGTTTCACTTTCTTGTGACATTTCTTCATGTAGGAAATGCTCCTCTAGCCATTCCAGAGTACTAGACATTTCTGTGAGAGAAAAAAAAAAAAGATAATATATTTTTTTATCTAATACAGAAAGTTTATAAATACATGAATAAACTTAAGTACACTTACTATTTCAGGTAAGATATGTCCTATGTACTCAGTGGGTCTGCTCTTGTTCTCAGTTCTGTCGTGTTTGTGAGGTAATTATGTTGGAAGCCAATTTATCTTCTTGTGGTATATTCCATTTTAGAACATAGTGCATTTAAATGAATGGTTAGTGTGTTGTATATATGGGTTACATTTCTTATGTATTAGTACATATAATGTGTTTGTGTGCTCCTTTTTGAATTTGTTAAATGTTCCTATGTTATGAAATAAAAATCAAACATACCCCCCAGAGTTTTTAGGTAGTGGTACTGTTCTTCGAACATGTCCGCGAACATTAAATGAGTTTGCGGACATTAAGTAAAGTAGAAGAGATTCAGTCAGTTCCATATGACATGTATGTAAAGTCAAAATCATTATTGTTAAGTTGCACTACTAAAAACCTGTGAAATTCAGTGAAAACACTTTGTTAAAGGGACGTTATGGTTAAGTTGCATTACTAAAAACCTAAGAAATTCAGTGAAAAAACTTTGTTAAAGGGACGTTATGGTTAAGTTGCGCTGTTAAAAACCTATGAAATTCAGTGAAATAACTTTGTTAAAGGGACGTTATGGTTAAGTTGCGCTGCTAAAAACCTTTCAAATTCAGTGAAAAAACTTTGTTAAAGGGACATTATGGTTAAGTTGCGCTGCTAAAAACCTATGAAATTAGTGAAAATACTTTGTCAAAGGGACGTTATGGTTCCAAGTAAAACCGAAAAACCCTTGAAATTCGCCAGTTATGGTAAGCTAAGCAACCATAACTCGCGCCACCACCGTGCACTGCTAAGACTAACACCCAGGACATCAAAGATGACATCACAAATGTCATTGATGACATCACTGATGACATCACATGCCTGGCTCACTCTTTTTTCTTTTTCTGACATATCTAGGCCACATGGATTTCTTCAGTAACAGTCAGAAACTAAACATTTTATTTTATTTGTAGACGTATCCTTCAAGTAGGTTCTTACAGTAATTCCCTTAGAGTCCAGTCACATCGTATGAAACATATACATACGGGAAGACGGGAAGACACAAGCTTGAAAGACAGCAATCCTTTTTGTGCATAAAGAATTTAATTAGTTTTAGAGCGCAATTTAACCATAACGTCCCTTTAACAAAGTTTTTTTCACTGAATCTCATAGGTTTTTAACAGCGCAACTTAACCATAACGTCCCTTTAAAAAAGTTTTTTCACTGAATTTCTTAGGCTTTTAGTAGTGCAACTTAACCATAACGTCCATTTAACAAAGTTTTTTCACTGAATATATATATATATATATATATGTTCACAGAAAAAACATTGTTAAATGGACCTTAGGGTTAAGTTGCACTAATAAAAACCTATGAAATCCAGTGGAAAATCTTTGTTAAAGAGACATTATGGTTACAAGTAAAACCGAAAACCAGAAATTCGCCAGTTGTGGTAAACTAAGCAACCATAACTCGCGCCACCACGTGCACTGCTTAGACTTACACTCAGGACATGGGTCACTTGGTTTTTTTTTTAACTGACTTGATTAGAATCGTTTTTTGTTTTTACTGACAATGAGAATTTCCAAAATGTAAAAGGTGAAATATATATACAAATTAACATATATAATGGGCCTCATTACAATAGTGGCGGTAAGGTTGTACCATGCCGCCACATTACGAGTTCTGCTTGCGGGTGCCGCTTGGTCAGACCAGGCGTGCAGAGCGGCACCCGCAAGCAGAACTGGATGGTAGCAACGGTACCGTTATGAACAGTACCGCTGCTACCATCCTCCCCATTCCCATTGAGCCCTATGGGGGTTCAAACGGAAATGGGGACGTTCCGGTTCCCGCGCAAGGGGAATTACCAGGCCCGCCAAAGTCGGAATGGGCCGGTAATTCCCCTTTCGCGGGACCCAGAGCCAGACCCGAGTTTGAGGGTAGCCATGCCGGTATAAACGGCATGGCTACCTCCAAACTCGTAATGAGGCCCAATGTTTTGTTTACATGAGTACATTCTTTAATACGTTAAATAGTTCATGATAGTTTTCCCAATCCCCCCTAACATCTTGTTACCAACATTATAAACACAGCCTCTTGTAGGGACTGTTTATTAATATTAATTTAATGTGTGTTGCCATCATTGATGTCATCAATGACATTTGTGATGTCATCTTGTGACTCGAGTTATGGTCGCTTAGCTTACCATAACAGGCGAATTTCTGGGGTTTTTCGGTTTTACTTGTAACCATGACGTCCATTTAACAACATTTTTTTAAACCTTTTCTTTATTCCTGGCCTTTAACAACATTTTTTCATTGAATTTCATAGGTTTTTATCAGTGCAACTTAACCAAAATGTCTCTTTAACAAAGTTTTTTCTCTGAATTTCATAGGTTTTTATTGATGGAACGTAACCATAACGTCCCTTTTAATAATGTTTTTTCAATGAATTACTTGGATTTTTACCAGTGCATTCTAATTTCCTACAACTTACTAACTTCATACTTACCCCAATGTAGCAATATCTTTTGACAGTTTAAACCTCTGCCATTCCACACCTTCTAGCATAATTTCTAACACTTTTTACAATTTTTTCCACTTTTTCTGTTTGCCGATGTTCGCGAACGTCTGATATCATCGCTGACTTTTCGGACAGGATCACGTGACTGTGTGTGTGCGGCATGATGACGTGAACGCGTCCGCCACTCCGCGACCGGGTCCGTGCTTCGCCAACAGTTCGGAACTGCATTTGTTTAACTCATCTAGGAACTTTGAAGCTCAAAATGTGCCCTTCCACAGCTCCTACACCTATTCTTACTCATTATCCATTAACAATCTAGCACACAGCACATACTTGGAAGAATATTAGCAAAACTGCTATTTATCTTAAACATGGCATCAGCTATTGCCATCCCTCCTTCCCAAGAGCCACCACCACCACCAGCTGGAGGACCTACAGAACGAAAGAAGTGCAATACTTCAAAAGACAATGAAGAGGACCAGGAATATGAGGTAGAGGAAGTGCCTACCTCTAGCACCCACAGAGAATGTCCGAGGGGGCGCAGCACTACCGGTGACACTGCCGAGGGCAATACACCTGAGCTGCAGGGTAGGTCTCATGCTCTACCGCCAAGAGTCTTGGAGGAGGCCGGGCCCAGGGAGCCAAGCACCATGACTTCAGCATGTGGCACTTAGCTCGACAAATGGCCACTGCGCCAGACAACATGACCACTCATCCAACGCCACTCCTAGGGACGGAGCAGGCGGGCGAACAAGTTTTAAGGTGCAACTGGTCTCAACCAGGTACGTGGCCTACAGTTTATCCAGAGGGCCACTGTTTTCCCTTGCACCCCTTAAGGGCGACTCCTTCCCACGGAAGCATCCGAGCGGGAGGAACATCTTTGGGTCTCACACCAGCACATGTAGCAAGGCTAGTCCAGCTACTGGCCTCACGGCCGAGGGGTCTGTAGATCCTTCTGGACGCAGTGCTGAGGGCCGTAAGGTTCTTTTACCGGGTGTACACCTGAGGCCAACACCTTAGTGCTGGCCTAATATCCGAGGGGGCGCCTGCACACAGCACTACCGGCGAGACTGCCACTGCACTGCGGCATGTGTATATTTCTAGGAATGTTTTTGATAAAACACTATCATGTGCGCACATGCCCATGCCTTTATAGATCGCTTTAAGCAGCTGCAAAACTTTAGATTAATTCAATATATAAAACATATACACTGTATTGCTCTAGCATGATAATGCAGGAGTAGGCATTTATGAGCATCTTGCTGCGGGTCATTGCATTTATTCCCATAACACCAATGGTAATAATCACGCTTCAAGCAGAACTTTGGGTTTCTGAACTTTCGATCATTTTTTAACAGCACACGCAGTAATAATTTACGATATTGAATGAAGACTGTTGCCTGTCAACTTTTGCCGTTTTCTGCAATTCAAAAAAGAAAGAAGTTTAACTCTTGAATATCAGCTTTGAAAGGGTGGGAATCAGGCGGCATCATATCACCTACCTTCATCATAACAAGGCGTGCACACAGATCATCCTCACACTCCATAGAATCAGGGTGTTGATATTCCTCATCTGCTACAGGGCTAATGGTTGTCGAACCTTTCGGGCTGTAGTAGTTTTCAATTGTGTTTAAGTCATCGCCCCTTGAGGTATTCTTAGAGTAGTAGATGTACCACTTCATGGTTCCAGGTATCATGGCATTGTGCAATCAGGTGTCCTATGTCTTCAAGAGTGCTCCTTCTGTATATATAGCCATGTCTCCACCCGTAGGGCTGGCATAGTATCTACATCATCTGCACAGCGCCCTGGCACACCATGACACATTTCAGGGTCAAAAGTGCACTGCCTACTTCACACCTCCCCCAAAGTCACAGTTTGATGCCTGCATCATCTATCTGCACCCTGGCACCCTGTAAACCCTGTCACAGGCTTCCAGGTCTTGGGGGCATACCGACGGGGGTCAAACACAACATCTACATAATTTCTGCCTTCTATTGCCACCCCATAAACTGGTGCAAAGGATATACAAACTGTTACGCTCACCTGGTCTCCGCGGAGGCGTTGGGGCACGGTTGAACCCCTCCCTTGACTCGGCTTCTGGGAATTGCCTTCCCCTCCGGATGGTTGCTGGGCCTGTTGTTCGACAGACAGTGTTTCCCCCTGAGTAAAGATGAGAGGCAATGAAAATGGAGTGGGGGGTATCGTGACTTCCCCCAACCCTTTCATGCCAAAATACAGTGTGCAAACGCTTTCCCATACAAGCTCACCTGTTGTTTTGAAACGTTGAGCTATCCGTCCTGCTTATCCAAGCAGGGGCGCGTAGAGCGGACTGAGTTACTTCACTGGTCCATAGAAGTGTTGATCCAGATTAGCTGCGACCAATCCATTTAGAAGGTAAGTGTTTATTATAACAATTGTCCAATCAGACTGTCTGTATTTAGTCAATAACTCTTGCAATGTCTCTTTCTATCCCCGTAGGTGCGGCGAAGTGAATCGGGGCAAGAAGAGTTCAGAGGTCTCTGGAGGCTGATGGAGTTTCAACAGTGACAGGAAAGTTGGTCTTTATAAGGAGACTCTAGTCTTTAGTATGGTATGGCCAAGTATTCGGTATACATATGAGTTCTAACCTGTTGTGTTCTTTGTTTCCTCGTAGGTGCAGACCGACAATGAAGAATGGCATCCGGATGCTCAGTGAAGATTTGCGGCTGCAGGTTGAAGCTACGGCGGAGAAAAATGGAGTGAAGCGGAGTTCCGCGTAAATGGGCACACAGAGTAGGTAAAATGAAGACTATGACTCCGACCACGATGGAATGCAGGTAAGATGAAGTCTCAGACTCCGGCCGTGACGGGATGCAGGTAAGATGAAGTCTCAGACTCCGGCCGAGATGGGATGCAGGTAAAATGAAGTCTCCGACACTGACCGTGATGGGATGCAGGTGTCAAGATGCCTACCCCCGGGGACCCAGACCAAGTCCAGCAACCCCGGAAGCAGGCATCAAGTTATTCCAAGCAAGCCCAACAACCCCTGCTAGGGGCTATTTGGGTGCAGTCCTGGCATCTATGGCGCCAGGCTCATATGGAGAGTATGCCCTGGGAGACAGTAGTCAGTCCCAGGGTATGGAGTCTATGTTGGGGGGTCGCTACGACACCCCTGGGTTACGGCAAGGAGGGTGCTGTGTAACCCACATCAAAAAAACACATGAGACCCTATGGAGTAAAAGACCCCATAGCCTATAAAACACATGGAAAGTTAAAGGAACACCTCAAATCATGTCTAAGAGTGGAGCAAAAGAATCTCACTCTTAGCAGGAGAGAAAAAATAAACCCCAAAAAATCCAGCAAAGCTGCTGGGGGACTCACTAGGTTTGGGAAATTAGCCTTACAGAGAATTCTCCCTAACACCATGCTGCAAGAGCTCCAAGCCAAAAGAGGCTTGAAAGGGACTACTTTACCTAGGGACTATTTTTTACTCGGGTGGGGCTGAGGAGGAATACTTACCTGGGACTACTTTGGTGGCTATTTAAACCACGCCCGAAGAGCAGAACACGCTTCGCGTTCTTCTGCATCCAGCAGCGTAACACTCACCGTGCCTGCAAGTCTGCATCCAGTCTTCTGCCACGCCCGCCTTGAGTCTGGAGCTCCTAGAAAAAGGGAGAAAGAAGGAGAAAAGGTTAGAACAAGAGCAATACCTTTGATCCTTACCTGAATTCCCGATCCACCGCGCCTTCGAGCTGGAAGAAAGAAGTTATTTTATGCGCATCGCCTCGCCTGCTGCAGCGCCGCGCTCAACTCACCGGCCTTCGCAGCATCTTCACATTCCACCGCATCCTTCTGCATGTTCCCGCCGCACTCCGGCACCTAAGGGGAAGACGAGAACAGCAAGGTGAGTCAAGGGAATAAACAGAGGCAATATTAGTTACCCCCCATAGACTTACCTGATTTTACCACCGGGGGTACTATTCCTCCTCACGGGTCAGCGCAGCTTCCACTGCATCCTCGCCGAACCCCAGCCCCTAAGGGGAAGCAAAAGGACAGCAAGGTGAAACAAAGGGACAAACAAGGGGAAACCTCCTCACCACAATAGACTTACCTGATTTTACCGCCGGAGGCATTAATCCCCGAGACTTCATACTTTCTCTCAGCGCCTGAATAAGGGAGAAAGCAACAGGTTACATACTGACATTATTTTATCGAACTGTGTTGGATAATACAAATCCTTACCTGAATATTACCGGTTGCCACGAGGAACTCTTCGCTATGGTCAAGCTGCAACCTGCAAGAAATCGGAGAAGAGTGAAAGTCAGACATTTGAACTCTTACGAACTACATACTTACGTCGTCTTGCCGGAAATCTCAGAGTCAATATTGTTCTGGAACTCACCAATTCCTTCGAGCCAGTGAAGCAACTGGTTATCTACGCGCCCCTGAGCTCAATGCAAGATGGAGAGCTCATCTTTCCAAACCATCAGGTGAGACTATAGGAGGGGACATCAAAGGTGATCAGTGGGGAGAACAGCGGGAGTGGGGGGGTTAACGCTCAACTCCACGGGTGGTTCATTCCCTTTCTCCATTTGCAGAAGAATATTCCTACGGGCCAAGCAAACGAAGCTAGGCGGGCCAGTCCAGTCCGTCATCTCGGCACTGCGCGTCATATTGGTGGAGACCGCAACTGTCCAGTTCAGATCGATGCCCCTGTTGGAGCCAGGTGAGCGTAACAGCAGGTAAGAGGAAGTCTCCGACTCTGACCGCAATGGAATATCGGTAAAATGCGCGCACAGCGATGTAGCGGCTGGCAGCAGGTGAGTTGCGCTCACGGCGATGAGTAACTGGCTTGTGCAGAGATGTAGCGGCAAGCAGCAGGTAAGGAGCACTCTCAAAGATGTTCTCAGGATGGAGCTGCAGAAGTCCGATGAGGCGCAGGTATGCACAGTGGAGAGAGTTAAGCTGCTGGAAGCAGAATAACGCGAAGCAAAGGCACGTGGATATGCTGGCCTTATAAAGTCTGGCTCAGGCCCCTCCCTTTAGCAGTACAGTTTTGCCTGTACCAATTTAGAGTCCAAGATGTCCTTAACCTCATATTTGGGTTCTCCTTTGATAATTTCAGGTTCCGGTGGTTTTTTAATTCTAGTCTCAGGTTTCACAGGTTTCAAGAGGGAAACATGAAATACAGGACGGATTTGCATATTGTCAGGTAACTCTAGCTTTACCGCGGCCGGATTAATGATGGCTTTGATGGGATAAGGCCCAAGATACCAGAAGACCTCAGGTCCTTTTAGTGGTATATTTCTGGCCGCCAACCTTTCCAACTCATCAAGTTGGTCAAAGGAAGATGTCTGAGGGTGTCGACCATTCATGATATAGAATGGGGTTTGCCTGGTGCTAGTGTGGATAGAGTTATTGTACGCAAATTCAGTTAGCCAAAGAACATCCTTCCAGGATCCTTCAGTCTGTTGTAGCATGCACCTCAGGTACTGCTCCAGCCTCTGATTAGTTGTTTCCGTTTGGCCATCGGTTTGGGGGTGGTGACTGGTAGAGAGGCGGAGGTCGATTTGCGCTACCCTGCAGCAACTCCTCCAGAAGGCTGAAACAAATTGTGTCCCCGATCAGAGATCAGTACTCGGGGGAAGCCATGTAATTTGCCTACCTGTTCTAGGAATACGGTGGCCAGGATGCCAGCAGTAGGAAGTCCTTTGAGTGGAATAAAGTTTGCCATTTTAGAGAATAAATCCACCACCATCAGGATTGTGTTGAAGCCGTCACAGGGAGGCAACTCTGTAATGAAGTCCATGGATAAAGTATGCCAAGGGGCCGGTGGTATGCTTAGGGGACGTAATAATCCTACAGGGCTGGTCTTTTGGGATTTCTGCTGTGTGCAAACTCTGCAAGTCGCGATGAATTGGGCCACATCCTTTCTCCAAGTTGGCCACCAATAATTCTTCCTGATTTTGGCCCGGGTTTTTGTAATTCCAGGATGTCCCTCCACTAATGATTCGTGGTAATCTTGGGTTTCTTTATCCTTAATATATAGTCTCCCTTGAAAATAGGGTAAGTTGTCTGTGACGGAGTACTGTTCTCCCTTATTCAACCATTCCTGTTGGGCGGTTTGATCCATTTGCATTTGAAGGTCGGACTTTAATTCTTCCCAACAGGCAGTTACCGCAATATGGCCCTGAATTCGTTCCTCCGGAATAATGGGTACTGGTTCTGATGGTACAACGGCGTCCTGGTTATCGCCCATTTGTGACAGGGCGTCAGCTTTTCCGTTCTGCACTCCTGGTCGGTATGTGATTATAAAATCATACTCCGCAAAGAAGAGAGCCCAGCGAAGCTGAAAAGATGATTGGGCCTTGGCTGTCTTTAAATACTGCATGTTGCGATGGTCTGTGATAACGGTGATAGTATGCCTAGCCCCCAGGAGATAGTGTCTCCAGTTTTTAAGCGCTCGCTTGATTGCCAGCAGTTCTTTGTCGGTTATAGCATAGTTCTTTTCAGGTGTTGTAAACTTACGGGACCAAAATGCTATGGGATGTAACTGTCTGGTGTCTGGGTCTCTCTGTGATAATACGTCCCCTTCTTATTCTTTCTTAACAAAGAGGTGATAGGGTGGACGATTTGCAAAAACCCCAGAATGAACTGCCGGTAGAAATGGGCAAATCCGAGTATACTCTGCACTCCTTTGATTTATGTCAGAGATGGCCATTGGATGATTGCTTCCACTTTACGAGTGTCCATGTGTACCCCTCGTGGGGTAAGCATAAAGCCCAGGAACTCGACTTCTGTAACGTGGAAGAAACATTTCTCTAGTTTGGCGAATAATTGGTTTTTACTGAGTTTTTCCAAAACCGCTCTCACATGGCCCAAGTGCTCCTCCCTGGATGTTGAATAAATAAGGATATTGTCGATATAAACAAGGACGTAGACGTCTAACAGTTCGTGGAGTACGTCGTTCATAAAGAACTGGAAGGCTGCTGGTGCGTTGCATAGCCCAAAGGGCATGACCGGGTACTCGAAAAGCCCATATTTGGTTCTGAATGCTGTCTTCCATTCGTCGCCCTTTTTCACTCTAACCAGGTGGTAAGCTCCTTGCAGATCTAACTTTGTATAGATTTGAGCGTTCTTTACCTGGTGTAGTAGTTCAGGAATGAGTGGCAGGGGATACCTATTTCTTACAGTGATGTGGTTTAATGCCCTATAATCTATGCAGGTCCTAAGGTCGCCTTCCTTCTTTGGTACGAAGAAGAGAGCTGATGAAGCGGGAGACTTAGATGGGCGAATAAACCCATTAGCTAAGTACTGATCAAGATATGTTCGTAGATGCTGATTTTCCTGCTCAGTGAGAGCATAGATTCTGCTGCAGGAACGTGTGCTCCAGGGACCAGATCGATTTGGCTGTAAGTTCTGTGTGGTGGTAGTGTGTTGGCTTGTTCCTTTTGAATACATCCGCAAAGTCTTGATATTCGGGAGGTAATGAGCCCGACATTCCTAAGGTGGGCTTCTCCGTGTGTTGCAATTTCCTCACATCCTTAAGTTAGCAGCTTTGATACATTCCTGTGATAATGTTAGCTTTCTGGTGCGCCAGTCGATCCTTGGGTTATGGGTTTCCAGCCATGGCATTCCTAGAATCATTTGGAGCTGGGGGCCCCTATGAGTTCAAGTGAAATGCTTTCTCGATGGCAATCCTGGTATATCAGCATTACCTCATCGGTGTGTTGAGTTACTGGCCCAGAAGACAGCTGAGAGCCATCCACGGCTGTGACATTTTCCGAGTGCGGTTTTTGCTGAAGTGGAAGGCCTATTCGAGCTGCCAACCCCTGATCGATGTAATTTCCTACTGCGCCACTATCAATATAGGCTTCTAGAGCATATTCTTTTGATGGTTGTTGATGGGCTATCAATACTGGAATGACCAAGTGTGAGGTCGTTACAAGGCTCTTGATTCCGCTCAACAAGTGGACCTCTACACTTGCCGGGCGTCCGAGTTTTGCAGCTTCTGTTCTTTGTCCTTGCTATCATTATCCCTTGCTCCTGCTCCTTCGTGGGGGGTTTAGTAGGGCAATCTCGTAAGAAATGTCCAGCTTTTCCGCAATATAGACAAAGCCTCTGTTCCCTTCTTTTCTCTCTTTCAGCTTTAGAAATGGGAGCTCGTAATCCCCCCAAATGCATGGGTTCAGGAGTTTCCTGACTTCTAGCTTGAGTTTCCCGAGACCTTATGTGACTGATCTCCCTTCCGCCCTTGTGCGGTACATTTTTCGGTCTTGTAACCGGTGATCTAACTGCACAGTTAGATTAATGTAGTCTGCACAGCATTCGGGTGGATTAACAACTTGACCTAGTACGTCCTTTAACTCACCACAAAGCCCCCGGTAAAACAGTGTCGTTCTTTCTCTTCAGGCCAGTTTGTCTGTGCCACTAGGCGATTGAAGGTAGCAATATAAGTAAATAAGTCGTCGCTGCCTTGCCTCAGTGATAGCAGTTCGGTGTCCAATGCTTGCCCTTGAGTATGTCTGGCGAACAACTTTTCCAATTCCCTTTGGAATTCTGCAAAGTTCCGAAGTATTGGGTCATCTTGAGCCACTAATGGTATAAACCAATCAGCTGCACAGCCTCCCAAATAGAAAAGCACAAAGGCCACCCTGGCACTGTCATTTGGGAAGGCTCCTGGTCGGCACAAAAAGTGGAGGTGGCACTGATTCATGAACAAAGCGTATTTGTTCGGGTCGCCAAAAAAGCATTCGGGTGGAGCAAGTGGAACCGCCCCTGGGAGAACCGCCTGCACTGGTGGTGAAGGCTGCGGCAAAGGAGTTGGTGTGATTCCGGGTAACGGGACTTAGCCGGTGTGAGCCTGAAGCATTTGTCTTGCCAGATCATCTGTTCGTTCTCGGGTTATAATAAGGTCTCTCCTCAGGGAATTAGTCTTTTGTCTTGAGGCATGCACCTCGGCCCGTAGCTCCCCCAACAGTTAGGCTAACTGGTCGGTTTCAGAAGTTTCCATGACGCCCAGGCAGATATTTGGGATGGCTTTGCGTTCTGTTACGCTCACCTGGTCTCCGCGGGGCTTTGGGGCACGGTTGGAATCCTCCCTTGACTCTGCTTTTCGGAATTGCCTTCCTCTCTGGATGGTTGCTGGGGCTGTTGTTCGACAGACGGGTGTTGCCCCTGAGTAAAGATGAGAGGCAATGAAAATGTAGTGGGGGTATTGTGACTTCCCCCAACCCTTTTGTGCCAAAATACAGTGTGCAAACTCTTTCCCATACAAGCTCACCTGTTGTTTTGAAACGTTGAGCTATCCGTCCTGCTTATCCAAGCAGGGGCGCGTAGAGCAGACCGAGTTACTTCACTGGTCCGTGGAAGTGTTGATCCAGATTAGCTGCGACCAATCCACTTAGAAGGTAAGTGTTTATTATAAGAATTGTCCAATCAGACTGTCTGTATTTAGGCAATAACTCTTGCAATATCTCTTTCTATCCCCGTAGGTGCGGCGAAGTGAATCGGGGCAAGAAGAGTTCAGAGGTCTCTGGAGGCTGATGGAGTTTCAACAGTGACAGGAAAGTTGGTCTTTATAAGGAGACTCTAGTCTTTAGTATGGTATGGCCAAGTATTCGGTATACATATGAGTTCTAACCTGTTGTGTTCTTTGTTTCCTCGTAGGTGCAGACCGACAATGAAGAATGGCATCCGGATGCTCAGTGAAGATTTGCGGCTGCAGGTTGAAGCTACGGCGGAGAAAAATGGAGTGAAGCGGAGTTCCGCGTAAATGGGCACACAGAGTAGGTAAAATGAAGACTACGACTCCGACCACAATGGAATGCAGGTAAGATGAAGTCTCAGACTCCGGCCGTGACGGGATGCAGGTAAGATGAAGTCTGAGACTCCGGCCGAGATGGGATGCAGGTAAAATGAAGTCTCCGACACTGACCGCGATGGGATGCAGGTGTCAAGATGCCTACCCCCGGGGACCCAGACCAAGTCCAGCAACCCCGGAAGCAGGCATCAAGTTATTCCAAGCAAGCCCAACAACCCCTGCTAGGGGCTATTTGGGTGCAGTCCTGGCATCTATGTCGCCAGGATCATATGGAGAGTCAGTCCTGGCGCCATAGGCGCCAGGCTGATAGATTAAAACTTACCTGATGCAGACCATGCTGCAAACTTACCTGATGCAGACCATGTGTTAGGCAGAAACCTGTGCATTTCCCTTAGGGACCACTGCAAAAGATTTAAGACTACAGGTGTTTGGCGGTAAACCCACTTGGTAGCAGTCTGTACCACGCAGATTCACTGGTAGCTGTGTCTGAGCAGTCAGACTTCCCTCAAGAAGAGTTAGGCAGTATACAGAGCATACAAAATAGGTACAGAAATACAGTAGCACAAGCAAACACTGACCAGAGCTTGGGTGTAAAAGTATATAATTATTTATTTAACACACACTTATAAAACACACTATAACTAAATTGGTAAATTGGTAAGATAAGTTCAAAACACAATCACTATTATCATATGTAGATCCCTGATTACTTGTTGGACAAGTCTTAGTTAACCCCACTTATTTCCAGACAGAGGTCAGCGCTTAACGTTCAATGGCACTCCAACAAGTTAAATAAAAAGGAGAGGGAAAAGCAGAATTATGGAAGCATACACAATAAACACTTTTTTTAAAAACCACAGCAAGTTAGGAAGGCACAGTCTACTGGTGATCAAGGAAGTTTAGGTGCCAGGCCCACTTTCAAGGGAGCCAGGCGGAAGATGCCCAAGATCAGACAGTTACACAGAGTCTTCAAAGTTTGTGGAGGTAGTTCGAAAAAGGTTTAGTTCAGTGCAGGAAAGTTAGCTAAGGTGTACCAGGCTAACTCAGGTTTGAGAGACGAGGATTTAATACACCCCGTTCAAACGGTTGCAAGGGAAGCCAGGCGGAGCACGGTACCTTAAATGGAGAGGATCCTCCAGCGGCGGCAGTTGTTCCTGGCAGCGGGTGCAAATCGCAGCGTCGTCCAGAGGAGTAGAAGATCTCGTTGTGGAGGAAGGATGAAGGTCGTTGCACTGCCAGGGAAGAAACCAGCCGCGGAGTTCTCCGGTACAAAGGTACTACCCTTTCGGTTTGCGGTAGTGGTAAAACGTGGTATCCCGGTTGCCGGGGTGCTTGGCACAGGCAAGGCAGCCACAAGATGCTCCAGGAAGGCGAAAAGAAGGTAGACTGGTTATCCCCACCAGTCGAAGGAAGAAGACTCTCCGGGCTGGAGATCTCGTCTGTCGTTGGGAAAAGTGGTGAGACGGTTCAGCAGGGCTCCACCGGTGATGTCCTCGTTGCAGGCCGGCTCAGCTTCTCCCTCCTCAGATTGTTAAGTCCTGTGGCGAGTTCTGAAGTTCCAGTCCCCAAAGCCCTGCTTTTATGCAGCATAACCCCATTCACTCAGCCTAGCTGTCAATCAAACATGCTAAGT
The DNA here is from genome assembly GCF_040938575.1 of Ambystoma mexicanum. Lineage (NCBI taxonomy): Eukaryota > Metazoa > Chordata > Amphibia > Caudata > Ambystomatidae > Ambystoma > Ambystoma mexicanum. The sequence goes on along the minus strand of NC_090928.1, from coordinate 942,248,876 downwards.
GGTAAGCCGGCCGGCTCACCACTTGGGCCGATCACACAAGAGTGTGACTTGAGTTACCAAGGTAACTCAGTCCAGGGTGCCTAAACCCCCTGTGGTACCCAGACAGAGTGGCACCACTTTTGGAGGCTTCTGTGGAGAAGCCCTCCAAAAAGTGGAACAAAGGGCTCGACTTGGGTTGGAGTCACAGAAGAGAACACAAACGCCATTTAAGAATCGAGTTCTGGCAAAAAATACCAACCGGCGAATTAATATTAAATAAATAAACCGGCGGTACGTTCGAGGCTAAAGGGATTAAATAATTAAAGTTGGTAGCCTCGAACAATGGGAAAATCCCATAGGGATATATTTGCGGTCGAATATAAAAAGTAGTATCCACTGCCACCAGCCAAATCTCGATCAGGGGGGACGGAGACGTGCCCCCTCGAACAACAGACCCCGGGGCAATCGAATTGCCCCGACCAGTACGTCCACAATATGATGGTTTGTACTTGTTTCTGTTCATAATTTGGGACTAGCAAAGCCAATGGTGACTTTACATGCCCTGGGAGACAGTAGTCAGTCCCAGGGTATGGAGTCTATGTTGGGGGGTCGCTACGGCACGGAGGGTGCTGTGTAACCCACATCAAAAAAACACATGAGACCCTATGGAGTAAAAGACCCCATAGCCTATAAAACACATGGAAAGTTAAAGGAACACCTCAAATCATGTCTAAGAGTGGAGCAAAAGAATCTCACTCTTAGCAGGAGAGAAAAAATAAATCCCAAAAAATCCAGCAAAGCTGCTGGGGGACTCACTAGGTTTGGGAAATTAGCCTTACAGAGAATTCTCCCTAACACCATGCTGCAAGAGCTCCAAGCCAAAAGAGGCTTGAAAGGGACTTCTTTACCTAGGGACTATTTTTTACTCGGGTGGGGCTGAGGAGGAATACTTACCTGGGACTACTTTGGTGGCTATTTAAACCACGCCCGAAGAGCAGAACACGCTTCGCGTTCTTCTGCATCCAGCAGCGTAATGCTCACCGTGCCTGCAAGTCTGCATCCAGTCTTCTGCCACGCCCGCCTTGAGTCTGGAGCTCCTAGAAAAAGGGAGAAAGAAGGAGAAAAGGTTAGAACAAGAGCAATACCTTTGATCCTTACCTGAATTCCCGATCCACCGCGCCTTCGAGCTGGAAGAAAGAAGTTATTTTATGCGCATCGCCTCGCCTGCTGCAGCGCCGCGCTCAACTCACCGGCCTTCGCAGCATCTTCACATTCCACCGCATCCTTCTGCATGTTCCCGCCGCACTCCGGCACCTAAGGGGAAGACGAGAACAGCAAGGTGAGTCAAGGGAATAAACAGAGGCAATATTAGTTACCCCCATAGACTTACCTGATTTTACCACCGGGGGTACTATTCCTCCTCACAGGTCAGCGCAGCTTCCACTGCATCCTTTCCGAACCCCAGCCCCTAAGGGGAAACAAAAGGACAGCAAGGTGAAACAAAGGGACAAAGGGAAACCTCCTCACCACAATAGACTTACCTGATTTTACCGCCGGAGGCATTAATCCCCGAGACTTCATACTTTCTCTCAGCGCCTGAATAAGGGAGAAAGCAACAGGTTACATACTGACATTATTTTATCGAACTGTGTTGGATAATACAAATCCTTACCTGAATATTACCGGTTGCCACGAGGAACTCTTCGCTATGGTCAAGCTGCAACCTGCAAGAAATCGGAGAAGAGTGAAAGTCAGACATTTGAACTCTTACGAACTACATACTTACGGCGTCTTGCCGGAAATCTCAGAGTCAATATTGTTCTGGAACTCACCAATTCCTTCGAGCCAGTGAAGCAACTGGTTATCTACGTGCCCCTGAGCTCAATGCAAGATGGAGAGCTCATCTTTCCAAACCATCAGGTGAGACTATAGGAGGGGACATCAAAGGTGATCAGTGGGGAGAACAGCGGGAGTGGGGGGGTTAACGCTCAACTCCACGGGTGGTTCATTCCCTTTCTCCATTTGCAGAAGAATATTCCTACGGGCCAAGCAAACGAAGCTAGGCGGGCCAGTCCAGTCCGTCATCTCGGCACTGCGCGTCATATTGGTGGAGACCGCAACTGTCCAGTTCAGATCGATGCCCCTGTGGGAGCCAGGTGAGCGTAACAGCAGGTAAGAGGAAGTCTCCGACTCCGACCGCAATGGAATATCGGTAAAATGCGCGCACAGCGATGTAGCGGCTGGCAGCAGGTGAGTTGCGCTCACGGCGATGAGTAACTGGCTTGTGCAGAGATGTAGCGGCAAGCAGCAGGTAAGGAGCGCTCTCAAAGATGTTCTCAGGATGGAGCTGCAGAAGTCCGATGAGGCGCAGGTATGCACAGTGGAGAGAGTTAAGCTGCTGGAAGCAGAATAACGCGAAGCAAAGGCACGTGGGTATGCTGGCCTTATATAGTCTGGCTCAGGCCCCTCCCTTTAGCAGTACAGTTTTGCCTGTACCAATTTAGAGTCCAAGATGTCCTTAACCTCATATTTGGGTTCTCCTTCGATAATTTCAGGTTCCGGTGGTTTTTTAATTCTAGTCTCAGGTTTCACAGGTTTCAAGAGGGAAACATGAAATACAGGACGGATTTGCATATTGTCAGGTAACTCTAGCTTTACCGCGGCCGGATTAATGATGGCTTTGATGGGATAAGGCCCAATATACCAGAAGACCTCAGGTCCTTTTAGTGGTATATTTCTGGCCGCCAACCTTTCCAACTCATCAAGTTGGTCAAAGGAAGAGGTCTGAGGGTGTCGACCATTCATGATATAGAATGGGGTTTTCCTGGTGCTAGTGTGGATAGAGTTATTGTACGCAAATTCAGTTAGCCAAAGAACATCCTTCCAGGATCCTTCAGTCTGTTGTAGCATGCACCTCAGGTACTGCTCCAGTGTCTGATTAGTTGTTTCCGTTTGGCCATCGGTTTGGGGGTGGTGACTGGTAGAGAGGCGGAGGTCGATTTGCGCTACCCTGCAGCAACTCCTCCAGAAGGCTGAAACAAATTGTGTCCCCGATCAGAGATCAGTACTCGGGGGAAGCCATGTAATTTGCCTACCTGTTCTAGGAATACGGTGGCCAGGATGCCAGCAGTAGGAAGTCCTTTGAGTGGAATAAAGTTTGCCATTTTAGAGAATAAATCCACCACCATCAGGATTGTGTTGAAGCCGTCACAGGGAGGCAACTCTGTAATGAAGTCCATGGATAAAGTATGCCAAGGGGCCGGTGGTATGCTTAGGGGACGTAATAATCCTACAGGGCTGGTCTTTTGGGATTTCTGCTGTGTGCAAACTCTGCAAGTCGCGATGAATTGGGCCACATCCTTTCTCCAAGTTGGCCACCAATAATTCTTCCTAATTTTGGCCCGGGTTTTTGTAATTCCAGGATGTCCCTCCACTAATGATTCGTGGTAATCTTGGGTTTCTTTATCCTTAATATATAGTCTCCCTTGAAAATAGGGTAAGTTGTCTGTGACGGAGTACTGTTCTCCCTTATTCAACCATTCCTGTTGGGCGGTTTGATCCATTTGCATTTGAAGGTCAGACTTTAATTCTTCCCAACAGGCAGTTACCGCAATATGGCCCTGAATTCGTTCCTCCGGAATAATGGGTACTGGTTCTGATGGTACAACGGCGTCCTGGTTATCGCCCATTCGTGACAGGGCGTCAGCTTTTCCGTTCTGCACTCCTGGTCGGTATGTGATTATAAAATCATACTCCGCAAAGAAGAGAGCCCAGCGAAGCTGACAAGATGATTGGGCCTTGGCTGTCTTTAAATACTGCATGTTGCGATGGTCTGTGATAACGGTGATAGTATGCCTAGCCCCCAGGAGATAGTGTCTCCAGTTTTTAAGCGCTCGCTTGATTGCCAGCAGTTCTTTGTCGGTTATAGCATAGTTCTTTTCAGGTGTTGTAAACTTACGGGACCAAAATGCTATGGGATGTAACTGTCTGGTGTCTGGGTCTCTCTGTGATAATACGGCCCCTTCTTATTCTTTCTTAACAAAGAGGTGATAGGGTGGACGATTTGCAAAAACCCCAGAATGAACTGCCGGTAGAAATGGGCAAATCCGAGTATACTCTGCACTCCTTTGATTGATGTCAGAGATGGCCATTGGATGATTGCTTCCACTTTACGAGTGTCCATGTGTACCCCTCGCGGGGTAAGCATAAAGCCCAGGAACTCGACTTCTGTAACGTGGAAGAAACATTTCTCTAGTTTGGCGAATAATTGGTTTTTACTGAGTTTTTCCAAAACCGCTCTCACATGGCCCACGTGCTCCTCCCTGGATGTTGAATAAATAAGGATATTGTCGATATAAACAAGGACGTAGACGTCTAACAGTTCGTGGAGTACGTCGTTCATAAAGAACTGGAAGGCTGCTGGTGCGTTGCATAGCCCAAAGGGCATGACCGGGTACTCGAAAAGCCCATATTTGGTTCTGAATGCTGTCTTCCATTCGTCGCCCTTTTTCACTCTAACCAGGTGGTAAGCTCCTTGCAGATCTAACTTTGTATAGATTTGAGCGTTCTTTACCTGGTCTAGTAGTTCAGGAATGAGTGGCAGGGGATGCCTATTTCTTACAGTGATCTGGTTTAATGCCCTATAATCTATGCAGGTCCTAAGGTCGCCTTCCTTCTTTGGTACGAAGAAGAGAGCTGATGAAGCGGGAGACTTAGATGGGCGAATAAACCCATTAGCTAAGTACTGATCAAGATATGTTCGTAGATGCTGATTTTCCTGCTCAGTGAGAGCATAGATTCTGCTGCGGGGAACTTGTGCTCCAGGGACCAGATCGATTTGGCAATCGTAAGTTCTGTGTGGTGGTAGTGTGTTGGCTTGTTCCTTTTGGAATACATCCGCAAAGTCTTGATATTCGGGAGGCAATGAGCCCGACATTCCTAAGGTGGGCTTCTCCGTGTGTTGCAATTTCCTCACATCCTTAAGGTAGCAGCTTTGATACATTGCTGTGATAATGTTAGCTTTCTGGTGCGCCAGTCGATCCTTGGGTTATGGGTTTCCAGCCATGGCATTCCTAGAATCATTTGGAACTGGGGGCCCCTATGAGATCAAATGAAATGCTTTCTCGATGGCCATCCTGGTATATCAGCATTACCTCATCGGTGTGTTGAGTTACTGGCCCAGAAGACAGCTGAGAGCCATCCACGGCTGTGACATTTTCTGAGTGCGATTTTTGCTGAAGTGGAAGGCCTATTCGAGCTGCCACCCCTGATCGATGTAATTTCCCACCGCGCCACTATCAATATAGGCTTCTAGAGCATATTCTTTTGATGGTTGTTGATGGGCTATCAATACTGGAATGACCAAGTGTGAGGTCGTTACAAGGCTCTTGATTCCGCTTGACAAGTGGACCTCTACACTTGCCGGGCGTCCGAGTTTTCCAGCTTCTGTTCTTTGTCCTTGCTATCATTATCCCTTGCTCCTGCTCCTTCGTGGGGGGTTTAGTAGGGCAATCTCGTAAGAAATGTCCAGCTTTTCCGCAATATAGAAAAGCCTCTGTTCCCTTCTTTTCTCTCTTTCAGCCTTAGAAATGGGAGCTCGTAATCCCCCCAAATGCATGGGTTCAGGAGTTTCCTGACTTCTAGCTTGAGTTTCCCGAGACCTTATGTGACTGATCTCCCTTCCGCCCTTGTGCGATACATTTTTCGGTCTTCTAACCGGTGATCTAACTGCACAGTTAGATGAATGTAGTCTGCACAGCATTCGGGTGGATTAACAACTTGACCTAGTATGTCCTTTAACTCACCACGAAGCCCCCGGTAAAACAGTGTCGTTCTTTTCTCTTCAGGCCAGTTTGTCGGTGCCACTAGGCGATTGAAGGTAGCAATATAAGTAAATAAGTCGTCGCTGCCTTGCCTCAGAGATAGCAGTTCGTTGTCCAATGCTTGTCCTTGAGTATGTCTGGCGAACAACTTTTCCAATTCCCTTTGGAATTCTGCAAAGTTCCGAAGTATTGGGTCATCTTGAGCCACTAATGGTATAGACCAATCAGATGCACAGCCTCCCAAATAGAAAAGCACAAAGGCCACCCTGGCACTGTCATTTGGGAAGGCTCCTGGTCGGCACAAAAAGTGGAGGTGGCACTGATTCATGAACAAAGCGTATTTGTTCAGGTCGCCAAAAAAGCATTCGGGTGGAGCAAGTGGAACCGCCCCTGGGAGTACCGCCTGCACTGGTGGTGAAGGCTGCGGCAAAGGAGTTGGTGTGATTCTGGGTAACGGGACTTAGCCGGCGTGAGCCTGAAGCATTTGTCTTGCCAGATCATCTGTTCGTTCTCGGGTTATAATAAGGTCTCTCCTCAGGGAATTAGTCTCTTGTCTTGAGGCATGCACCTCGGCCCGTAGCTCCCCCAACAGTTAGGCTAACTGGTCAGTTTCAGAAGTTTCCATGACGCCCAGGCAGATATTTGGGATGGCTTTGCGTTCTGTTACGCTCACCTGGTCTCCGCGGGGCTTTGGGGCACGGTTGGAATCCTCCCTTGACTTTGCTTTTCGGAATTGCCTTCCTCTCTGGATGGTTGCTGGGCCTGTTGTTAGACAGACGGGTGTTGCCCCTGAGTAAAGATGAGAGGCAATGAAAATGGAGTGGGGGTATCGTGACTTCCCCCAACCCTTTTGTGCCAAAATACAGTGTGCAAACTCTTTCCCATACAAGCTCACCTGTTGTTTTGAAACGTTGAGCTATCAATCCTGCTTATCCAAGCAGGGGCGCGTAGAGCGGACCGAGTTACTTCACTGGTCCGTGGAAGTGTTGATCCAGATTAGCTGCGACCAATCCACTTAGAAGGTAAGTGTTTATTATAACAATTGTCCAATCAGACTGTCTGTATTTAGTCAATAACTCTTGCAATATCTCTTTCTATCCCCATAGGTGCGGAGAAGTGAATCGGGGCGAGAAGAGTTCAGAGGTCTCTGGAGGGTGATGGAGTTTCAACAGTGACAGATAAGTTGGTCTTTATAAGGAGACTCTAGTCTTTTGTATGGTATGGCCAAGTGTTCGGTATACATATGAGTTCTAACCTGTTGTGTTCTTTGTATCCTTGTAGGTGCTGACCGACAACGAAGAATGGGCACCGGCTGCTCAGTGAAGATTTGCGGCTGCAAGGTGAAGCTACGGCGGAGAAAAATAGAGTGAGGCGGAGTTCCGCGTAACTGGGCACCAAGAGTAGGTAAGATGAAGACTCTGACTCCGACCATGATGGAATGCAGGTAAGATGAAGTCTCAGACTCCGGCCGTGACGGGATGCAGGTAAGATGAAGTCTCAGACTCCGGCCGTGATGGGATGCAGGTTAAGATGAAGCCTCCAACTCTGGCCGCAATGGGATGCAGGTAAGATGAAGTCTCCGACTCCGACCGCGATGGGATGCAGGTAAGATGAAGTCTCTGACTCCGATCGCAATGGGATGCAGGTAAGAGGAAGTCTACCAACTCTGACCACGATGGAATACCGGTAAGATGCGTGCACAGTGATGTAGCGGCTGGCAGCAGGTGAGTTGCACTCACGGCGATGAGTAACTGGCTCGTGCAGAGATGTATCGGCAAGCAGCAGGTAAGGAGCGCTCTCAAAGATGTTCTTAGGATGGAGCTGCAGAAGTCCGATGATGTGTAGGTAAGCACAGTGGAGAGCGTTAAGCTCCTGGAAGCAGAATAACGTGAAGCAAAGGCACGTGGATATGCCAGACTTATATAGGCTGACTCAGGCCCCTCCCTTTAGCCCCGCCTACTGACTCCACCTTGCTCTTCCTTGGGACTTTGGCACGTGCCTTCCAGTTCTGTTCTATGGCCATGCCCGGCCCAGCTGCACACGCCCTTGGCACAGAGTGTGCAAGACACACTTTTACATCAGCCTGGCACCAGAGGCACCAGGGATGGATCCAATTAAACCCAGGGGATGAGGAAGGACTGGCCCCTTATCCAGTGGCCATGACAAAAACAAGGCTTTGAAGAGATTACTACCAGGTCAAAATTGTGATAGAACATACCCACAACCAAGAGGGTGTCTTCTTGGTGTATCACATATTGTCACATCCAGGGTATTCCTTCCAACAGTGCTGGACTTCCGGGTGATCCATATAAGGTCACTTTGGGGGGTGGCCCCCATAATGTCACATCCCAGATAGAACTCCTTCTAGGGTTGGACTTACGGGTGCATCACATATTGTCACATCCGGGCTAGGCCTTCCAACAGTGCTAAACCTTTGGGTGACGCACATGAGTTCACTTCAGCAGAAGGACTTCCGGAAGAGCGGGACATCCAGGTGACCCCCATATCGTCTCATCCAGGGATAACACTTCAGCTAGGGATGGGATTCCGGTTACCCCACATTAGGTCACTTCTGGAGTAGGACTTCAGGTAGGACGGGACTTCCCGGTGACCTGCATAATGTCAAACACGCAGAGGGACTTCCGGTAGGGCGAGACCTCTGGGTTAACGGGCGTGGCCACCTCTCAAATTTATATGGTGATGAAAGGTATCATCTTATACTACTCTCATCTTCCTCAATCAATACTGTAACCACACATCCTAATTCTGTGGGACACAAAATCCCACCCGCTACCTTGCAAGTGATAAAAGAGGTTGTTGATCCATATCTTTCGAAGACAACAGTACTCTGTATATACTGCAACACATCACTCTGCAGGGGGGGGGATTTCTAAGTGTTTTTGAAGATGTAATCAAGGAGCATGAGAAACACTGCCCCATACCTTAGATGTAACACACACGCAACATCCTGCCCTGTCCACCTGACCCTCCATATTTGTGGTTGTTGCCCCTTCCTTCATTTCTCTCCCTACCTTACTTTCTGTCCTCTCCTGCAAAAAAAATAAAAATCAAAAAAAAAAAAAGGTACCTTCACAGTTAAAAAATAGAACAAAAAAATAAGCGTATAAACTCCATCTACTTTACATTTTTCAGTGAAGTATTTATATTCAATAAGATTCTCCGGCATTCCCTTTAGCATTTTCTACTATGCTAACCTAAACAATGGACAATTGTATACTAGAGAAAAAGAAAAAAAGCACAGAAATCATTTTCTGTCTGGTATTCTTCTCTCTAGTATACAATAACTCCATAATACATTGCCCTTTATGACTATCCACAGTCTGTGCATTCCCCTGTCTAGCCCATGGCTTATTAGAAAACCCGGATTGCACATGCACACCTTTACACACGACAGCCCTTCTACTCTTTTTACTGTTATGTTTGTAACAATCCCTCATGCCTGTTTTAAACTATTCACACATATATCCACCAATTACTTAAAAAACTCTACATATAGCCTATCAACATTTTATACTTCCACCCACCAACTGCCTCTTAACAATGTTCTACAAATATTTTGCATCTGAATTTCCCGTACATATACCAAAAAATTATATAAATTGCTCCTATAAATGCACATATGCATTGTGCAGTGAGAGAACTCCATGAATAAAAGATGCAGTACGAATGGACAAGTGCTCATGGGAGCCCAGGAGAAAACTGCCAAGGGATGCCAAGATGGGAGGCCACTAACTGCCAAGGGATCCCAACGGTGGGGTACATCTTAACCGTAACGTCCCTTTAAGAACGCTTTTTCTGTCAATTGAATAGGTTTTTATAAGTGAAAATGTTTCATAATGTTACATCGCTATATATAAGTTATTACTAATTCTTATTTTACCATATATTAATAAACCTCCTTTAACAAACATATTTTTTGCAACACATACTTATGTGTATCATTATCAGCAGCTCATGCAGGGGATACAAGTCATTGGTCTATTGCCTAGGGCATGAGGCTCGACCATGCCCCCAGCCCCACCAAACCTCCCCCATTATCCACTGCAGCTACCCAGTATCCTAGTTCAGTGTCCACTATACCCTCATAATGTAACCAATGGCCAGTGCTCATGGCTTGCATGGCCAGTCTACACAATCCATGGGGCATGGGCTTCGGCCATGCCGAATACCCCAATAGGCAAATCAGAGTAGACATTTGTCCTTACCAAGGGCCATGCCCACTGCCCACAGCAGAAAAATGATATCACTATTCATTGTACTTAAGTTTCAACACTTTCAAAAAAAGTAGAACACAGGACAGATTTGCAAAAGCATCCTTTCAGGTCCTTGCTAATGCTCCTCACACAAGTTTGCTGTGATCCCGTCCAGCACTCAGGGCTGCAGCCGCAAGCAGATTTTTTTTCTCCGATTTAAACTTACAGCTTTGGCCATGCCGCATGCCCCAATAAGTAAATCAGAGTAGTCATTCATCCTTGCCGAGGACCAGGCCCATCATGCACAAAACTTATATCACTATTTTTGTGCCACTGCCCACGGAAGAAAAGTTATATCACAATTTTTTTGTACTTGTGTTTCCACACTTTCAAAGAAATGACAGGGCAGATGTACAAAACCATCCTTTCAGGTCCTTGCTGATGCTCCTTGCGCAAGTTTGCTGCAATCCCATCCAGCACTCCGGACTGCAGCCGCAAGTAGAATTGTTTTCCCATTTCAACCTAGAGCTTCAGCCATGCTACATGCCCCAATAAGTAACTGACCATAGGCATTCGTCCTTGACAAGGGCCAGGCCCATTGTCCATACACCAAACTTATATCACCATTTTTTTTGCTGGACGCTTTGGAAAAATAAACACAAAACAAATTTGCAAAACCATGGTTTCAGGTACCTACTGGTGCTACTTGCGCAGGTTTATTGCCATTCAGTACAGCACTTCAGGCTGTAGCCCGCAAGCAAAATATTTCTTCCCATTCAAACCTAGGGTTTGCCATGCTGCATGCCCCAATAATGAAATCAGAGTACAAGATTATCAAGTAATTGCAGGGCGGTAGAATGGGTAGATCAGTAGTTTTCAGATAGTACTTTAAATACATTACCCTGCTGCTGGTGATGGAGTTCTTTTGTGAAGGTGCCCTTCCCTCTTCAAGTGTTAGGTTTCGAATAGGAGAGTGAGCCCTGTTCACCTCAGTACTGGATTATTTTAAGTAACTGTTGTCGTAATGAAGTAGTCTTCAAAAACATTCTTTTAATAATATATTTTATTATTTTTTAAAACGAACAGTTGAGACCAAAAACATACAATACAATGATTAGACTTATATACAATCTTTCATGCTATACATCTTAGGGTTCAGCTACTCAACAGTTTGTATATCTTTGGTGTAACAACGCACTACACAGCATATAATCCCGCATCATCGTCCATCAGGACAGAGTCCACTTATCATGAGCACAGTTCCCATTTCTGCCAGATTTTATGGGCCTTCCCAGGGGAACCTCTGGCCGTAAATACTGTGTTCCATCGCAAAACATGCATCCATGTCTGCCACCCATTGATCAAAGAGCGGAATAACATCCGAGCCCCATAGCTGTGCCAAATTTCTCTTTGTTAAGCCAGTGGTCATTTGTACAACAGGAGCTTTTCAAAGCGGGTTATCTCCCCTTCCGTCTCTATCCCTAATATTATCAGTTTTGGTTCTCTGGGAATGGCACAGCCCATAACCGCCGACAACCTGTCACAACATTTCTGCCAGAATGGTTGAATCCGTGGGCATTCCCACAGAATAGGAAAAAAGGTGCCTTCCTCCCTCTGACAGCGCAGGCAGTTGGCATCTGTGATTTTGCCCCAGGGATAGAGCATTACTCTTGGATAGTATATCCTGTGCAGAATTTTAAGTTGTATAAGCCTGATACTAGCTGATATTGCAGTTTCCCAGGGATACATCGTAGCTGCAACCCAGTCTTCAGGCAGCAATGGGCCAACGTCTTTTTCCCATTTGGATTGTAGGCTATTAAGGTCTGCCGTAGCAAAAGAGGAGATTACGTTGTACATGATTGACGTGGTCTAAAGGTTCACGCTGTCCAAATGTTTCCCTCAATAGGGGTGCATTCGGGTAGGTTTGCAAGGTCTGGCATGTGGGTCCGTAGTGCATGGGACAATTGGGTGTAATGATATTGTTCTGTTGCGGGGAGATTAAAGCGGGTCGACAGGTCAGCAAAGGACACAAGCTTGTCGTTTTGTATCACATCACTGACTTTCAGTATACCTGCCTCTTCTCATTTCGGCCATCTTGGGAGTTTGTGGAGCTCGGGGAGGAATGTGTTTCTCCATATTGGTTGTATTAGAGTAATTTTGTTTTCCAATCCTATGTGCTTCCACCCATACCTGCGTGATATGTGTCGTCATGGTGCAGTGGGGTGTATGGCGTACTATTTGGTGAGGCTTTCAAGTGGGGATGTGCCTTGGCGAGCAGCTATTTCCGCTTGGATGTGTGGTAGCTCTAGGTTTCTATGTAGCATGTCATTTATGACCGCCATCTGGCTGGCCCAATAATATGTTTGTAAATGTGGCAGTCCTATCCCTCCCTCCCATACTGAACGTTGGAGGGTGCGCAAGGCTATTCTCGGGTGTCCGCTTCTCCATGGTATCTTACGTACCGTTTTGTCAATTTTGCAGAATTCCGTTGTGGGGATGTGTAGTTGTGCGTTTTGTAAAACATACAAGAAACGGGGAAGAGGCAGCATCTTAAATAGTGCTGCCCTTCCTAGTACGGTCAGTGGCAGTGCAGCTCATTGATTCACATCTTCTGCAAATCTATTCACGACCGGGTATAGTTTTATAGTTACGTATTCTTCAAGCTTGCCTGTGACTTGAATACAGAGATATCGGAATTGTTGTGTTTCAACTCGATATGGGGAGCCTTCAGGAGGTATACAGTCTACCCCTTTGATTGGGAATAGTATTGATTTATCCCAGTTTACTCTCAGTCCACTGAACATTTTATATTTCACTAGTATTTGTGTGACTATAGCGCAGGAGACCGCTGGGTTGCTCAGATAGATCAGCAGGTCATCAGAGTACGGGGAGACCTAGTCCTCCCAATCGTGGGCCCAGCGGAAACCAGACCATGTCCACGTATTTCTTTTCAAAAACATTCTTGATGCTATAGTTATTGTTAGAACTCAGCAGACATGTAATTCGACTCTCTAGAGTCTTTCTCAAGGCATGTGGATTGTGAGTCAGTCATTGCTGCGAGGTTGTGGAAATTAATCCAGCACCCAATCCCAATATTCCACTAGCTATGGTCTTTGGTACTGGCCAATGACCCCAGCCTTTGTTATGGCCAAGTTCACAGCCTAAATTGTTATTAAGGTAATCACACTTTTCATGAGCTAACTTATAAATGATGTTATGTCTAATAAAAATGTTGATGTAATCAGTTATATTCAATGTAATTAGTGTTGTTACCAGTGATGGCATCAGTGATGTGATTTGTAATGTCATCAGTGTTATCATACAACATGCAAGTAGTGATGTCATCAGTGATGTGATCTGTGAAGTCATCATTGTGGTCATAGGCTCCGCAACAGGGGGCGCGAAGTTAAGGTGGCTTTAGCTGAATTTCAGAGGGGTTTTTTGTCTTAAATTCTCACCTTAATATCCCTGCAACTAAAGTGTTTTCCTTGAATTTCAAGGGTTTTGTTACAATGTATTGCTCACCTTAACATTCATGCAACTAAAGGTTTTTTTTCCTTGAATTTCAAGTGTTTTATTATTCCATAGATCTTAGAACGCTTCCAGACCACTAGCGTGGTCTTCGGCCATTGTCAGTGGACATGGCCTTTGGCCGTGTCCACTGTCCATTTTAAAACCCTACCAGACCACTAGCCATGACCTTTGGAGTGCAGGCTTTGAGAACTCATTATGTTTTTAGGCAATGCGCAGTGAGATAAATTACTTTCCATGGAGCACACACTTTGGTTAAGCAGCGTTCTCCTAGCGGTACACCCCTTTCTGGCGCCATCATTTTGGCACAGGCCGATTTGGCACGCTCATTACGCCGCAGCACCCATTTCGGCAATCACTTTTCGGCACAACAGCCAATACACTGTTAATTTTGGCGGAAGGGATGTTTGGACGTCGCTGACATTGCAGCCACGTCTAAATACCCTGATGCTAAATAAGATCACAGGACTGCACTGCAACAACCCTTGCCACCTCCCACTTGAGTTGCTTTTCTTTTCAATTAAATTAAAATAATTAAATTTAAAAAAAAACATACAGCCTTGAACCCTGGTCTGCCAGAGTTCGAGGCCCAGCCTTTAACCATGGGGCATTCATTTCTTCGCCTATCATTTAATATGTTCAATAATAAAATGATAGGTAGGAAACTTGTGAAAATGTAAACAACAACATCATGATATAATATGATATGGCATTTATAAAGTGCCTATACACAAGTGTTTCAAGGCGCGACGTGGCATGGGAGGGGAAACAGAGGGAAGCCAGACAACGATCCTACTAGCCCAGGTGACATTGAGATCACGTAAGTGCAGGGGAGGGGGGAAGGGGAAAGGTGCGAGGGGGAAAGGGGTTTCGGGCAGTGCAGTATATAGGATAAGATAAAAATGAATAAATAAAGACAATAAATATAATAAATAAAAGTACGGCCAGATGGTGGCAAGTGCAAGGGTAAGAGCAGAAATCATGGTTAATTGCTTGTAGGGGCTGTAGGGATACAGAAACAGTCCCTGAGTGCAAGGGTTGCCCGGGGGTAGTGTTGGTTTGCAACTGGGGTAGGAGGGACTGGACCCGAGAGCAGAGGCTAGCCGGGTAACCAGTGCAGTTTCAGATACAGTCAGGAGATTAGCAGGGTAGAAGAGGAGAGAAAGCAGAAGCAAAGAGGAAGGTCTTGAGGTGCTTCCGGAACCAGAGATGGTTCTCCTCAAGTTTCAGAGAGGCAGGGAGGCTGTTAGGGGGAGGCCCCAGCAGAAGAAAGAGATCTACCACCAACTTGCTGCTTGGAGAAGCGACTGACCCTGAGGGAGTTGGAGGCGGATGAGCGAAGAGCTTGAGAGGGAAGATATTTAGGAAGAGAGAGTTGGAGTTATTGATGTCCTAGGCCCCAGAAGGCCTTGTGGACAATGCAGAGGGTTTTGAACTTAATCCTCACCGCCACTGGGAGCCAGTGCAGAGATTTCAGTCCTGGAGAGATATGATCCCTGGGCTTGAGGCCAAGGACAAGTCTTGCAGTCCTGCTTTGGATGAGTTGCAGAGGAAGGAGAGTAGAGGCAGGCAAATTTAGAAAGAGGCTCTTGTAGTAGTCCAGCCTGGAGAGAACCAGAGCTCTGGAGACAGTGACAGTCTGGGGGCAGGATAGGAAAGGAAGAATACCTCTGAGGAGGTGCAGCTGGTAGTGTGATTTCTTAAAGACATCAGAGTTGTAAGGAGAGAAGGAAAGTGTGGAGTAGAAGATGACCCCAAGGTTTTTAGCCTCACAAGTGGGAGCAGGAAGAGAGCCAAGATAGGCCAGCCACAGAGTGAGCATAATGGTTAAGTGCTGCATCTCAAACTCCTTAAGGCCACGGTTCTCTGATAGCAGCGTCCAACATAAATGTGATTTTGTTTATTTCATTTTTTCTGTGTTATAAAAATGCAGATGCCGTGTTTTATGAGATATTAAAAACTAAGAAAATACACAGCATTCAGGACCATGGACTGTCTGCCATCCATGCAATAACCGGAACAACCCTGCTTAATTTCAAAGCAAGGAAGGATCCAGCCCCTTTAGGCCATGTTTCTCTAAGTGTTCTTCTAAGGGGGCCCCAATATATTAGGCAACAATGCCTTAGTGGGCTGACCCCTTCCTTACTCTGAAGCTAAGCAGGGTTCGTCCCAGTTACTGCAGGGATGGGAAACCCGCTGTTGCTGTAAAAATACCCGTTTTTTACATTTTTTATTATTGACTGGGAGACTACAAATACTAGAATGCAATTCAGCAAAAGCAAAAAATTGTCTCCGAGTACAACACCTTCAAGGACTGACAGTAGCACAGTTTAAAACAAGTATATAATTCAGATGCCCATTTGGTCGCCCATACATACAGTAACCGGGACTGACCCTGCTTAGCTTCAAAGCAGGGCTGACCCTGCTTAGCTTCAAAGCAAGAAAAGGGACGGCCCATTTGTTCTAAGTGGTCTTGTAAGTTTGGCTCATTTATCAGGGAGCATGGTCTGAGGTTGCTGGCCCCTTCCCCAATTTGAAGCTAAGCAGAGTCTGTCCTGGTTACTGCATGAATGCGATACCTGGATGGCAATTGAGTCACTGGCCATGGCCATTGCCATTGATTTTTCACCCCCAACATCACTATAGTTATAAAAATATCTTTAAAAAAATATAAAAAATTTAAAATGTAACCGTGGGTACAGAACTACACATAGCCGCGGTTATCTGTAGTCATTTGTAACCTCGGATATAGCTGCAGTTATCAGAAAAACCTCTAGAAAAAAATGCTTCCCTGCCCCCCCCCAGGCAATCACCAAGTGCCGCCCTCATCTGTGCCAGCTCCAGCCACTCCTCAGACGGGCTCCACACCTCCCCTGCCTTCTCCCTTTCACCCCAGAGTGCACGCTGCTTCTGTGACGCAGTTTGGTTTCAGATGGCGGCTATAGCCGAGGCTACAGAAAGCTTTGTGTTGCAAACCCGTTCTCTGCACACCCTGCAACTCTCAAATTTCACTCAGTGTTTTCTAGCTGTCCCCCCACCTCTACCCTGATGGCATTTGTATGTTTTGTGACCTATAAATAGGTTTTTACTGCGTTTCATTTTCCCATAACCTTGGCTATAGCCTCAAATATCTCTCGAATCGATCGAAAAACAAGATGGCGGTCGTTTCATTTCTGAAAACCATGATCCTGCAATGCACTATAATTTCTATATATTTCTGAGGCAGGCTTGTGGATCTGCTTAAATCACATGCTATACATAGGCCGTCATCTAGTGGTAGCTGCAGAGTAGTACATTTTTTGTTTTTGAAACTCAAAAAGGGACGTCGACAGAGTGTGCCAGTAATACTATCCCTAGTGTGACGTCCACTGTACCCATGGTCCTTCACGCATCGAGGTCCCTCAGATTGTTTTTTTCAGCCATCGTAGTCAGTCGCATATCGTGGAGTTCCTTCTTGGCTGACTCCATCACTATAGAATGCATATTCCCCTTTACTCCCATTTATTTCGCCAGGCTGCCAACCTCATACACGATGGAAAACACTCCTTTTGAATTCTGTCCTTCCTGTAATAGAAAGTTTCCCTGGAAGGATTTGCACTGAGTGTGTAACCTTTGCCTCCCTAGGGACCACTTCAAGAAACAGTGCAAGTCTTGCAAACTGTTTAGGCCAAACATTTTAAAGGACCGCAAGACGAAACGCTGGCCCCACCACGCCATGCAGGCCGAGACCGCCATGAATGTCGAGGGAGCATCCAGCGATGGCATCATTGGCGTCCTAAGTGATGCTGAGGACAATCGAGATCCATCTTACCCCTGCGTGCGATCCCATGACCCCTTCAGGCAGGCTGGCGGTTCTGCTACGAGGAGGACACCCGACGGCTCAAGCAATACCAATTCACATCAAGCACATACCCCATGGTGGAAAGTCGACCATGTTGTCGACCGATAAGCCACAAGTGGTGTTGAGGGAAAGGTCTGAACATTCCCTGTCCTTTGGGCCATCGCGGTCGCGATCACCACATGACAGGACCCCGAAACAGACAGCAAAGTCAGTTTCCAACACTATGTCTAAATCTGGGAAGCCCTCGAATCAAAGCGGCAGGGTGTCCTAAGACGCGTCGACGGTCTCGCCGAAAAAGCACTAAATTAGGAGAATTAATTTAAAAACATGTTCCCGACACCCTGCTAAAGACCAGAATGTCGAAAACCCCCAAATCTTCGATGCTCCATGTTACAAAGTTGGAAATCAACAAAACTTTGATGCCCTACGCTACATAGTCACAGGTTACAAAAAGTAGGGATTCCACCACTACTCAGGCTACCCTTTTAGTGGCTATGCATCATAAGCAGATCCCTGTCCCAGACCCTCCACCTGCACCAACCCCACCTACTCCTGCTCCCTTTGTGTTGCCAAGCTCCTCCCAGTGGACGCCAGAATAATTTGATAGAGTCATGAGGAGAATGTCCAGTTTTATAAATTTCTTTGACGAACAACCGAACAAATCAACAGCCTTCATGGGCCCCCACTGAGTGGGGCAGCAAGCTCTCAGCCCGAAGCCACAAAAAAGCCTGCCTGGACACAACGCAGGCTACCACCTAGTCATACCAGGACTCAGGTCAGGACACATATTATTATAACACCCAAGGCTCACAAGACCCTGGCTTGTACACAGACCAAGAGGATCAAGGAGACACAGGAGACTTAGACCAATCTTATGATGATGACGATGATGATACATTATCCAATCCCCAGACCACCCCAACCCACCGGTGGCTGACTCCCCGGTAGACAACCAACTGCAATATAATGACCTGCTCTTAAAGGCTGCAGAGCACTTTAAAATAGATACCCAGGAAGCCCAGATCGATAAAGATTTTGTAGAGGACATCCTTGGGGACAAAGAATCGGCAGGACAGTTTATCCCTCTTCTTCATTCGGTCCAGAGGCTTATTCAGCCCTCTCTGCTTACCCCCAATCTGACACAGGCAGTCAACCCACGCATTGAAAAGATGTTTAGACCAGCCCCCTCTGACCCCTTATACATTAGGGGGCAGCTAAAGCCCGACTCTCTAGTAGTCACCATCTCAAGAAAGAGAGCGGGAACCCCTCTGGCCTCTGCCGAAGCCCCTCCTGACAAGGAGAGTAAAACATTTTTCACCCTAGGCAGGAAAGTAGCTTCCTCGGCTGCCTATCAAACAAGGATAGGTAATAATACCACACTATTGTAAATACAGCACCAATACCAGAGTGGGGGATAATGCTCGCCCAACCGAGTGTAACAAGATCCAATATCATAGCTGGGAACAACCACGTCTTAGAACTAGACAGACGGGAAAGGAAAGAGAAAGAATGTACCTATCCATATGGCAACCGAATACATAGAGCTAGAATTCCAAGGATTAAGAGACATCTAACCAACTAACCCAAAGCCCACATTTCTGCATACTTAACTCACACAAAAACCCACACAACCACTTCTTGCACAGCAAACCGCACACACTTCACCACACCGCAACAACAAATAATCAACACATAAATCGCACCAACAGCACACGAGGCCTCGCATCAATCCAATATTCACAGATCTGACAACAAATAGGCTCAGTCCCAGAGCCCCTAAAAACACAGCTTTCACGCACCATCAGTGAGCGGAAACAGGTAGGAAGCTGTATCCTTGAAAATAACCTGGACGCAGCAGACAACGCAGGGAGAATCGTGGCAGAGGGCACATTAAGCAAACACCATGCATGGCTCTGTCAATCGGGTTTCAAACTGGAGACCCAGGCTACTCTCTTAAACATGCGTATTTAGCCCAATGCATTATTTGGCAAAGCAGTTGAGGATGCACTTAAAATCGCAAAGCAGGAATATGATACCCTCAAATCCCTGGGACAGCTCATGAACAAACCCTTTGGTCAAAGGGGAGGCTCAAACTCGCACCAGTTTAGAGGACAGAACTCCCAACCGTCATCTAACTAAAAGCAGGGTGGTCAAAGTTCTTCCTGGGGTTCCTCACATGGGCAGACCTCCTAACAGGGTTTTCAAAGAGGCCAAAGAAGATCTAGACGTAGTGGCAGATCCTCCTCCTCAACAGGGGGCTCAGCCCCTCCTAAGAAATGACCGCCTGCTACAGGTTATAGCCCATGCCACTCCAGTAGGAGATCATATTTCACACTTTGCCCACGCATGGGAGGGGATTACGTTGGACAAGTAGGTACTTTCCACCGTGGTGGGGATATTGCATAGAGCTGATTCAAACACCAGCCAATCACCCGCCAAGACAAAGACAGACTTCACAGGAGGAACAACACATCCTGTTGAAAGAGGTCAAAGCACTGCTTCTAAAGGACGCCATAGAAATCCTGTCGGCAAACCACAACAGCATTTATTCAATGTACTTCGTTGTGCCGAAAAAAGACCGAACAATGTGCCCTGTCCTAGGCCTGCCCCATGAAAACACCTATGTCAAGCCACAAAAATTCAGCATGGCAACGCTACAGGAAGTAATCCCTCTGCTGAAACAGAATCCTTCTGCTGAAACAGGGGGGACTGCATGGCAACCTTGGATATGAACGATGCATGCTTTTATATTTCAATGTTCCCAACACACAGAAGATTCTTGCGCTTCAAAATAGCGAACCAATACTACCAATTCAAGGTGCTACCCTTTGGCATAGCCTCCACTCCAAGGGTATGCACCAAGGTACTATTGGTAGTGGCAGCGCATCTACACAGAGAATCAATCCCAGTATATCCTTATCTGGACGACTGGCTGATAACAGAGGAATCCCCCCAAATTTGCAAAAAAAAATACCCAAAGAACAATCAACCTCCTGTTCCAATTGGGATTGTCAATCAAGGAGAAAAAACCAAGTCTTGTTCCAAACAGACAAAACAGTTCCTAGGAGCTGTCATAAAAACAGAAGACGGTCTAGTCTTTCCGTCAAACGAAAGAGTGCAAAACATATTGCTGCAAATACCTCAGTATCTAGCCTGTCGCCAAATAACCGTACGCAAAACAATGCGTTTGCTCAGGATGATGGCATCATGCATTTACCTGGCTCTGCACACACGGCTGCGCATGCGCCCAATGCAAGATTGGTTAGCAAAACAGTGGTCTCAGGCAAGTGGTCAGTGGGACGATCTAGTGGTTGTTTCGCTAACCCTAGTTCAAGCGCTATGCTGGTGGACAAAGGAGAACCTGTTAAAGGGAAAACCCTTTCACAAACCTACAATGCAAGCAGTTGTCACAACAGACGCATCACTCTGGGGTGGGGAGCCCATTACCTTCACCACACAGCGCACGGCCTCTGGACACAGATCACAGCCCAAAATCACATAAACCTGTTGGAACTGCTAGCAGTGTTTAAGGCCCTACAAGCTTTCCAAGTGCACCTGTCAGGTCAGACGGTACACGTTCTCACGGACAGCACCACTGCCATGTTTTACATAAACAAGCAGGGGGGCACACACTCTCTAAGTCTGTCCAGGCTAGCACAAAAAATGTGGAAGTGGCCACTCAAGCGGGGCATGTTCCTAACGTTGCAACATGTTCCAGGGGAACTCAATTCTCTGGCAGACTCATTAAGCAGAGATCCTCTAACCGAAGAGCATGAGTGGATGCTCGACAAAAACATCTTAAACAATATCTTCTCCCTTAGGGGCTGTTAGGACGAATTCTCATTTATGGCTAATTTCCCTCACCTAGTGAGTCCCCCAGTAGCTTTGCTGGACTTCTGGAGTTTATGTTTTCTCCACTTGGTAAGAGTGTGAGCTTTTCCCCCACTCATACCTGTGTTTTGCCAGGTATATTTCTCTGTTTTTGTGATTGTTGACTCTGAAGTACAGCACTTCAGTAGCCCCCTTCTTTTGTGTGTCACACAGCACCTTCAGTGCCGTGGCATGGGTTGTATTTGAGACTTCCCCCTGACTCCATTTCTGAGGCTGACTACAGTCCCCCAGAAAAGGGTAAAGTTACCATTAACTTTACCTAGTCAATCTACCACAGATCCAGTACACCCCATCTTCCATAGAGTACTGGAAAGGGTTACTTTGTATCCCTTTTTATCTGTACCTCCTAGAGCATTGTTTCGCTCTTTTAACATTTAGAGTTGGCTGGTGGCAGTGGTATCTACTCTAACCTTTCTATCACGATTATATTAGATAAACGTGGTATTGTTTTTGGCTATTATATTAGCCGCAACATAAACCCACTTGACCAAATTGTCTTTCTTTTGGCTCCGGTTGGGTTTATTCGCCATTTCTTTTTGTTAAAGTCCTTCTTGTGTTTTACCTTGCACGGCAAACTAGGTTCGCTTTCTTTGTTCACTGTCTTTTGGCAGGCTTCTGCCCAGAAGCCCTCCACCATGCGCCTGGGTGTCTAGGTGGGATAAATGTGAGGGAGGGGTGTAGTCACCCCCTGCGCAGGGTATCCTAGGAAACCCAAGTCACACTTTTCCATGATTGGCTGAGGTGGTTGTCCAGGCTGGACAACCCCCTGCTGGGTGATTGACAGCCAGGCTGTGTGAACGGGGTTTTTGCGCATAAAAGGCAGGCCTCTTGGCCTATAAGTCAGAGTCGCCTCTGGAACTACAAGGAACCGAAGAGAAGCGGAGAGAACGACGACTGCTGCAACTACCCCGTCCCGGTGAAGCCCTGCTGCAGTCCTGAGCTATGTACCCTTCGACGACTAGAGAAGATGCAGTCTGGAGTCTTCTTCCCTTGCGCCTGGTGGGGATAAACAGCTCATCTTCTTCAGCCAGAGGTTGCCTTCGTGGGCGAAATCGCTGCACACTGCTGTAGTGGTCTGGATAGCCACCTGAAGATCCTCTCCTGTTTTTAAGGAGTGCACCTTTTATTCATTATCGCTGCTGGGGCTTCATCTCTGTGTGGTGCAGACCTCCTTCAGAAGTCCTCCTTCACCTAGAAGCTCCAGGAACCGTGGGTCTGCGGGACACCGACAGGAACAACTGCCAGGGCACCAGCTGCACCATTGGAATAAGGTACTGTGTTCTGCTTGAGGAAACAGGGTGAACCCCGTTTCTTCATCTTCAAGGCTTGCCCTTTTCTACCCTCCTTCTTATAACTTTTATTTCCGAACATTGACAATATCGAAGTACTCTTGGCTACGTTGAATCATGAACTGTCTGACTGTGCGATCTTCGGCAACAGGTCCCCGGTGTCACTTAACCGTGGCTCCGGCCCTTTTACTCTTGAACTCCTGCCTCTGAGTGTTTCTCGATTCTGTCTGGCTAACCGAAATATTGCCTGTGATTTTTGACTCCAACTCCCTCTGGGTATCTCAGGTGCTAAGTGTATTTTCGCCCCGGTAGCATTTCATTTCACGGATACGCGTTTAATTATTAGACCGAACTGTCAAAAAGTGATTGCAATCGTATTCACGGTAACATGTTTTGTTCGTAACACCGGTCCATTCATACACCGGGTACTTACCTTGAGACTTACGGTACAAAGTGAATTGGTTAGTTGTAGTATATTTGTATATTTTTTGTGTAGTTTTAAATCTAATTGAAGTGTTGTGTTTACAACAAATGGTTTAAAAATAAATGTACTTATATTTTTCTACCTGAAACCTTGAGTCTGTGTTTGCTTGAGTCACAGTAATTGTGGTCCCTTTGTGTAATTTCTGCTACTGCTCATATACTCTTGAGATAAGCCTGGCTGCTCCGCCACTGCTACCACTCTGACATAGTAGTACGGATGGTACCAAAGGTAAAACTTGTATTGCCACCTGTAGTCTTAATTGTGTGTAGTGGTCCCTAAGGGCACTGTACGGGATTCTGCCTAACACTGATGTAGAGCGGTGAGGATTTGGAAGTAGAATGATTACACTTAGAGTGCTGCTATTGCTTGGGTTCAACTAACCACAAGGCTAACACCACTAATTCTATTTAACTGAGAAATCATGTCAAATATGGAAAGCTACACTGAAGAGAGTCTTTTACTCTATAATAATAATAATAAAAATAATTTGGCATTTATATAGCGCTACAAACCCCCAGGTATCTGAGCGCCGCTTATTACCCACGATGTGTGGTGCTCATTTATCGACCTCGGGAGGATGAAAGGCTGAGTTTGGCCCCGCCGGGATTTGAACCTGCGTTAGCAGGCTCTGCATGGATGTCAAAGCGAGCGCTCTACTCGCTGTGCCACTTGACCGGCTATACTGCTGAGGTTCTGAGAACCATGTTTAGGGATAAGAATCTCTCTGGTAAAGGAAAGAAATCTGAACTGGTTGCAAAGTTAATGGGAAAAAGTCGGGAGAGTGGGTCAGAAGGGCCTACCACTCCAGCAAATGTGGATTTTGATGTTTCTGATTCTGAGTGTGTTACTTTAGAAGAAGTAGATGAGTCCTTGTTAGGAAACCCTACAACTCCTTTGCCTGCTCAGAATGCATAATCTCTGTCCACAGGGACCGCCACAGGTCCTATACTTACTCGTGAGTTTATTGCACTGGAGAAAATGAGACTTGAATTGGAAGTGAAACGTATTGATGCACAAACTGCCATGAAACATCAAGAGTTAAGGCGCAGAGAAATGGAGCTGAACCATGAACTAGAAATGAAGAAACTGTCTCTAGAAAATGCTTATCTCCCAGAGTCTACTAGGTCTTCCAGCCCTAAGAGACCCTGTATGCCAAAGGAAATTATTGCTATGTATGAGACTAAACTTGATGTTTTGGATTGTTTAGCAATGTTTGAGTACAATCATGGGATTCAAGGCATCTCAGGGAATCAGTTGATTCCTTGACTTTTCTTTAGGCTCCCCCCTATTGCAAGTGATGCTGTAATGGAGTTGGGGGAGGAGTACAAACAGGATTTTGAGTGTGTGAAACTAGCATTAATAGCTAGATTTGGGAAGACCCCTTCCCAGTATCTTAAGAGGTTTAGAACCCTCAAAAAGCATGATGGTACGCCTTAGGCTACCTGGGTGTGTGAATGTTACAAACACTTAGATGGTTGGGTTAAGGGTTACAAAGTGAACACTTATGAAGGTTTGAGGAATCTTGTAATGTTGGAGTCTATTTTTGAAGTCGGCTCTCCTGAGCTTAGACAGCACTTGGCTGATTCAAAGGAGATAGATCCTAAGAAACTAGCTAAGGCTGCTGACTTATGGGTTGCCAACAGGGCTACTCATAAGGATTCTGGGGCTACTCAGAAGAAGGATGAGGGGAAGCAGCCCAAGAAAGACAACAAAGAGAATTCCAATAATTCCAATCCAAAAGAGGGTCACAAACATAACCAGGGTAAGCCCCAAGGTAAACCGAATCAGGCTAGTGTACCATCTGGTTCCATACCAGATGGAGGTCAGAGCAAACCCCCATTCCAGAGAGCATTTGGGAAATGCTTTGTTTGTGGGTTACCTGGCCATGTGAAAGGAGATCCCAAGGGTAATGGTAAACCTCCAGGGATCAACACTCTCTCCTTATCCTTCTCCCAGGTGGATGAAGTAGCTATAGCCAGCGGAAACTTTCAGCTACTAGCTGATGAGCCCATGAGAGTCTCAGCTAGTGTTTCTTTAGTGTCCTTGGGTCTCTGGGAACAACAGAACTTAGATGTCTATAACTCAATCCCAGATAATACTAAAGAGTATTACAAAGATAGTGTTTGTGTGAATGGTCAGGAAACCCCTGCCATCAGAGACACTGGAGCCAGCATAACTGTGGTTGTTGAATGTTTATTTCAAGGTAGAGGATGTTGCTAAGGCAACCAAACACCTAACCAAGTTATCTGGAGGCCCTGTCTAAATGGTTCCCCGGTTACCAGCTCTCATCCAGTGTAATGACATGACTGTCAGAATACATGTAAGTGTGCAAAATAACGTACCTGGGAGTGTCCTGTTGGGTAATGACCTTAAAACTCTTGGAGTTGTGTCTACTACCCCCAGTCCCCCCAGCAGAAGGAAACAGGAGCTCACAAGGTCTGCAAGGGAGAGAACCTTGAGAGGCTCTCCTGGGGACATGATAAGTCCACAGGACTTACTTACTGCTATTGCAGGTCAGAAAGAGACAGAGGGGAGACCCAAGTTTGCCAGCAAGGAACCAGCGAGCACTCCTGTGCCCAGAAGGACATCTCCACGACTGTCCAAAGTCACATCTGTAACTCCTCCACCAGCTGAGGCTGAGTGTGAGGTTCAACCCTGCATGGTTCAACTAGATATTGAGGAATCAGATCTAGAAGAAGATCTTTCCCTGGTGGGAGATATTGACCCTGTTGACCATCCTGAGCTGCAGTCGTTACTGGCAGAAGGTGGACCCAACAGGGAAGATTTCAGCAAAGGACAAAGAGAATGTCCTACCCTGGAAGGTCTTCGTCTACAGGCAGCTTCTCAGCTCAATGGGACTGAGCCTGGGAAGTATAGGTTACACTGGGAGGATGGCCTCTTCTACAGTGAACCAACTGAGTCAACCCCTGGAGACTACAAAAGACTTGTAGTACTTCTAGTGAACCGACTCCAGTTTCTGCAGTTAGCCCATGAGGTACCTTTGGCTGGTCACTTAAGTTTTAAGAAGACCAAAGAAAGGCTCTCTCTTCACTTCTACTGGCCTAAGATGGGTACAGAAGTGGACAAATTCTGCAGAAGCTGCCACACTTGCCAAACCTCTGGCAAGAGTGGAGCCAAGAATGTGGCACCCTTAGTACCTCTCCCAGTGGTGGGAGTTCCTTTTGAGAGGGTGGGGATTGACATTGTTGGTCCTCTTGACCCTCCCACGTCTTCAGGAAACAGGTTCATCCTGGTTGTAGTGGACCATGCCACTAGATTTCCTGAAGCCATACCTATGTGGACTGTTACGGCTCCAGCTGTGGCTAAGGCCCTACTTGGTATTTTTACCAGAGTAGGTTTTCCTAAGGAGGTGATATCTGACAGGGGATCAAATCGTATGTCCCACTACATGCAAACCATGTGGAAAGCCTGTGGAGTCACCTACAGGTTCTCAACTGCCTACCACCCCCAAACCAATGGGTTGGTAGAGAAGTTTAACAGAACTATGAAGAGCATGATAGGTGCTTAGTGGAACCCCTTCGAAGAAAGTGGGACCTTCTACTGCCATACCTTCTCTTTGCATATAGATAAGTCCCTCAGGAGGGAGTAGGATTTAGTCCCTTCGAACTTCTCTATGGCCATCCAGTCAGAGGTCCATTGGCCCTGATTAAGGAGGGGTTGGAGAGTGCTCCTTTCCCCAAGCCAGTCAGAGGGACTGACTATGTGATAGGTCTCCGGAGGAGAATGTCACACATGATGGCAGAGGCAAGTGATAACTTGAGGGCTGGTCAAGCTCTGGTCTAACATTGGCATGACCAGAAGGCAAACATGTTGCGTTTACTCAAGGCGAGCTTGTTCTCGTTATGGTCCCCACAAGGCAGAGGGCCTTGCAGGACAAATGGATAGGACCCTTCAAGGTTCAGGGTAAACTTGGAGAGGTGAACTATCTGGTGGACTTAGGCAATCTTAAGGAGGCTCCCAGAGTCTTTCACACCAACCGTTTAAAGGCTTATGTCTCCAGACCTGACATCTGCTTCTAGCTTCAGCTCAGGGGGAGGAGGAGGAGAGTGAACCTTTGCCTGACCTCCTCAGAGGCTTACCTTTAGATGAGCAAGTGGAAGGATTTAATCTCCCTTCCAGTCTCACATCTGACCAGCAGGATGAGTGCAAGTTACTGTTAAATCAGTTTACCTCCCTGTTCTCACTTTCACCAGGCTTGACCCCTTGGCGCCAGCATGACATACACACTGGTGACTGTTTGCCTGTCAAAAGCAGGGGGTACAGAATGTCAGACAATGTCAGATCCCACATAAGGGATGAGGTCAACAAGATGCTTGATCTTGGGGTTATAGAGCCCTCTACTAGCCCATGGTCTAGCCCAGTTGTGCTTGTACCAAAGGCATGATCCAAAGAGTTGAGATTCTGTGTGGAGTATAGAGCTCTAAATGCAGTCACAAAGACTGATGCCCATCCTTTGCCTAGGACAGATGAGCTGGTGGGAAAACTTGGTACAGCCAAGTACCTCAGCACATTTGACCTAACGTCAGGCTATTGGCAAATAGCCCTGGCAGACCATGCCAATGAGAAAACTGCATTCTCCACCCCAGCTGGCTTCTACCAATTCAAGGTAATGCCTTTTGCACTAAAGAATGCACCTGCTACATTTCAGAGGATGGTCAATCAAGTTCTGAATGGGATGGAGGACTTCTGCATGGCATACTTGGATGACATTGCATTGTTCAGCCCTACATGGAAAGAACATGTTGAACACCTAGGTTATGTATTGCAGGCTCTTGAACAGGCCCATCTGACTATAAAGGCAAGCAAATGTCAAATTGGTCAGAGTTCAGTGGTCTACCTTGGACATGAGGTAGGAGGAGGTGAAATAAGGCCATTGCCTAGCAAAGTACAGGCTGTACAAAACTGGGCCACCCCCACTACTCAAGTGGGGGTGGCCCAGTGAGAGCCTTCCTAGGTCTCACTTGGTATTATAGGAACTTCATAGAGAAATATGGGACCATAGCTTCTCCCTTGAATGTCATCTCCTCTCCCAAATTCCCTAAAAAGGTCAAGTGGAATGAGGAGTGCAATCAAGCGTTTGAAGGTCTAAAGAAAGCCCTTTGTCAAGCTCCAGTCCTAAGAGCTCCTGACTATCACCAACCCTTCATTGTACTTCATTAGACTGATGCTTCTAATGTAGGTATAGGTGCAGTCCTTAGTCAACTGGATGAGAAAGGTAGGGAGCACCCCCATTTGTTTCATCAGCAGGAAGTTAAAGGATCCTGAGACAAGGTGGGAAACAATAGAAAGAGAATTCTTTGCTATTGTGTGGTCACTGAGTTCGGGCTGAGTTCAGTCTGCGGCAGTCGCTGGTCCTGTTGGTTGCTGTGAGGAGCTGCTGCTACACCCAGTGATTTGGAGATCCTGTGTTTTGGATCCCTTCTTCTTTAAGAAAAAGAAGCCCAACTCCCTTTAAAAACTCACCCGGAGCGCAGAGCGCGCGCGGAGTTCGGGCTGAGTTCAGTCTGCGGCAGTCCGCGGCCGGACGCCGCCGTACGCCGCTGAGGTGAAGCCCCGCCGGAGAGAAGGTAAGAAACCTGCCTCCATGGCTGAGTTGGGGCCCCTGACTCGTGCCATGTCCAGACAAACATTACAATCCAATGGCAAGTTGGACTCCCTTAGAGCGGAGGGCTCCCTGTCCGCCTATCCAGCTGAGCCCGAGCCAATGGATGTGGCGGTGTCTCGGGATTTGAATCCATTGACTGTGTCCTCCCTTCAGAGAGACTGTGTGCCTAAGGAGGGTTTGTCAGATGGCTCCTTGGAGAGTCATGACTGGGAGCAGCAGAGGTCGAGTGGGCCTCGTATGGTGGGCAAAGCACTCCTCAGCCCTGGTTCAGGCTTTGCCCACTCCATAAATTCATCAAGCCCACACTCGTTACTTGAATCCTTGATGCCTGGCTGCATCCATAGTCCCTCCTGTAATCCCTGTGCCGCTACATCACGGCGTCAGTCTTTAATTCCTGACCTAGCGCCTGAATTATCGAGCGATCCCATAGTGTCACCATTAGATCTGGAAGTGGGTGAAACCCCTCAGTTGATTGCGTCATATACACAGTCAGCGACGGACTTGTCCGTGGCAGTACCATCTGTCCCTGTGGTCGGCCAGGAGGAAACTTCGATTGACGAAGTCTGTGCAACCATTATAACCAACGATCATACCAAATTGAAGAGAAATGCTTCCGTCCCTGTCATGAATGACTCTCACCACGCGAACGAAGGAATAAGGGGAAGACCGCTGCATGAGTGCGATGTGACGGACCTCGAACTCATTGAGCACAAGAAAGAAATGGTGTTGGTCTCCACTAATGCTGAAATATTCGAACTAACGAACCTTGCTAACACTTGTAACCATCAAACACCGGAGGTAGAATTGAGCCCCGAACCCTCTGACGATATGGAAGTGAGATTAGATCCACTTTCGAACAAAGATCCGAAAGCATTTCCAAGATCAAGCGCTGAAATTGCGATTAACCTGAGTAAAGCCAAAGCAATTCGGAAAGAGAGATATGCTACTGCTGAGTTGCAAAACTCACTTGCATACTCCCCTGCATGCAGCATAAACTCAACTCAGGTGTTAGATCTAGCAGGACGTGAAGCTAGACTCGCGGAACGCCTGAAAGCTGACTTTGAAACAATGAAAGAACGCTTGTCTATAGGCCCCTCAAGAACTGAAATGGAGCCCCTTGACATCTACATTAGAAAGCCTCGCCCTGTCGGCCCCTATAATGCCGCAATGGTCTCCCCTCCACAAATGTTCCATCACGTATCAAGAGAGGTGCAGAGAAATGCTGATGAAGTCTCAAGCCATCAGAGAAACAGACTCTCACGGCTAGAGAATCTAGGGGGGGACCGCGTCTCCAGTAACAACCAAAACTCATTGACGAAGATTGTATCTACCTGTTCCACCCCGAGAACCCTGTTAAACTTCAAACCTACGAGTAACAAAAGGACCGGACCTGGAGAAATGGGGCCTAAGAAGCAAAAGGACCCACTGATCCCGTTTGATTGTAACACTGATGGTGATGCGGCCGCAGCATACAAATCAAATCTGTCGGCTGCCGCCGCTCTTCAAATTCATAATAATGTGTTAGCCGCATCATCGGTTGCTTTATTACCCTTCACCAAATTATACGAAAACTTACATGAGGCGCTGCAATCAAATGGAGGGCTACTGTCTCACATCGTTGAAAAATTAGTCAAACAAGAACAACAAATTGCACAGTTGAAAGACAACCTTGAATCTGAAAAAACAGCGCTGTCAGAGATCTAAAAGCAAGTAAATGAAGGTATGGCAAAAGGAAATCAGGAAAAGAATGACTTGATAACATCAATTGCTGCCTGCCTAAAGCAATCAATCACATTAATGAGATCGCTGCGTTCAATGGAGCCTATAACACCGACTCCTAAAGCAAAAGAAACCACTGGAACACCTCATTCCGACACAACGGAATTAATGCCGAAAGAGCCAGCCGTGTCCAACGACGTGGCAATAATAGTAGGGACTGTGGAGCCACCTTCTATGTCTTCTAACCTTAAGCCAGGACTAGATGAGTGTGAACCCAAGTCCCAAGACACCATTAAATGTGCCACTCAAACCCGACCAAGCTCATCTTTCAGGATTTTCTTTGGAGCAGCAAAAAACTTTAAAGGAATAGGAAAAAATCCAACATTGGAGAAAGAAAACGCTGAGAAACCTAAAAAGCTGCTGGCCACTGATAACACCCCGAAGAAACGGAAAGAAAAGAAAAAATATTGTGAACCTCGCAATCAAACTAACAAATCTAGAAAATTTATACGCAATCTGACGTCTCCGGCCAAACCGAATTTCTTTTTAAGAACTCAAAAAAATAATGCACCAATGCCGTCTAAAGAGACCGCAAGTAGGAGTAAAGATGTCGGAGAACCTACAGCTGAAAAGGGAAACCCCAAAAAACGCCAGAGAGTGGAAACGGAAGAAGTTGAAAGCCCAACCCAACCCTCGTCTATCGATCTTTGCAATCTATCAACGTATTCAATAGAAGATGACTGCGAGACAAACAACCCAAACGCCTCAATTATTTCAACGAGCAGCTTGGAAACAAATGAGTCCCTCAATTCTGACCAAAATGAATCCTATACATCCAAGGGAAAAAGGGCGGGAAACCCTTGGATATTAAAATCCAAATCTCTCTCGAAGGCCTCCCTGCATCGGGCTAAATGGGACTGTAAAAACCAAAAAATGCCCAGAGGCGATTTGTCAGACGTTGGCTCCTTAACACAATGCTTAAGTGGCAGCCCTATTAACATGAGAAGTCTAAATCCCAAATGTACAGCCGGACAAAGATTACATCAGGCGGTGAAGACCAGGCCTAGAATCCATGAATCAACGGTTGATAGAAACCCACGAATTGCAATCACGAACATCCACAAAGATGATCCTGATGTGAACTTGAACAGAAGGAATGTTATGCGCCTCTTACACTCGGTACCGGCTCTGAGAACTGTGACGTCTAATGACATTGCTATTATCGAATATGTGTCTGAGAAATACGCTGACAAAGTATATCTTCACATATCTTCCAAAGCAGTACGCAATACAATTCTGGCAGCAAAGGATGAAATTCTGCAGTTTGGCTTTGATACAAGGGAAGTATCGTCTGACTTGGCAAGTCATAGACCAGTCAATTTAAAGAATCCGTTAAACAGCTTCGGACATAAAGTGTCCTCTCAAGATCAACGGAGGAGTGAACTAAGAAAACAACTAAGACCTGAACCGCCTATGCTCCACTCTGGGAAAATCAACAAATACGGGGCAGGCTCTAAATAGCTAGTCTCCGACAAAGAGATGAAATTGACTTCCTTGATCTCCTGGAACACGAGAGGCTTCCATCATCTCTATGAAAGTTTTCCGATTGAGCTGAATGATAATCTCATAATTCGTCTACAGGAAACATGGCTAAGATGTCCTCCTGTGAAAGAAGGCTATGCCACAATGCTGAATTCTGCAGGAAAAAATTCTCATGGACGCCCTTTCTCCGGCCTGATAACCATGATGAAAATCGGATGTGATTGGAAGGTGCTTAGAAGTGAAAACCCAAATCTGTTTGTGCAATGTACGCTGATGCAACAAAAAAGTCACGATGGGAACAATCCACAACAACTCCTCGTATTAAATGTATACTGGAATCCGGCGATGATCACCACCAAACGATTTATAGGCACGGAAATAAATCTGTTGGATAAGTACATGCACAAGAAGAACAATATCATATTACTAATATGTGGTGACATGAACTTGTCCTGGTTTTCTGAGAAGGGTGTGCGAATATCCAATGACCGTGCCAATAGCCCCTCAAATCAGGAGAGAAGGATCATCTGGGATAATATCATGGAGGCGTATGATTGTGATATGGTCAACGGTCAAATTGATGGCGACAGGCCCCCTAAAATTACGTGGCAGAACTTGGACACTGCAAAGGTTTTGGACTATATATGGGTCTCAAAACATGCCTGGAATTTACTTCATGAATTGAATGTAACCCCTACAAAAATCAGTGACCATGACCCGTTAGTATTACATCTGAGGATACATTCAGGAACAAATAAGTCAACAGCGACTCAAGCTCTGGAAGTAAACAACGGAAAAAACAGGCTACGATTATCTACTGCTCAGATAACCAGTCTAACGGCGAAACTGGATGCAGCAGACCGTTTGTCTCTGTGTAACGTGGATTATGTATCACTCTTACCGCTGAAAAGTTTACCGACCTTGTGGAAGAAAAATTCAGAGAAAAAACATATCCATGAATGGAGCACAAGAGTCAACGACGAAAAAAAGCGTCTAAAGAGTGATATACGCAAGCTGAAAGCGCAAGGTGGTATTAACAGCGCCATCCTAATAAAAAAAAGGTCCCAAACATACCGTAATTGGTCTAAGGCATTTAAATTCCAACGCGACCAAGAAAGAGGCGAACTCATGCTGACCATGATAAGATCACACAAATGCAGAGACATCTGGCACACTCTAAACAACTGTACAGCCGACCAAGCGACCAAAATGGCAAATGTGGTCACTGAGGCGGAGTGGAATAAGCATTTTCTTAAGGTTTTCTCAGGAGATAATGTAACAGATACCAAACAAAGAAACCTAAGGTCTGTAAACTGGGACTGCACCGAAACCAGGGATGACATCCTATCTGCCATTGAAAAACTGAACAACTCGCGAGCCGCTGGGCCAGACGGCATTTCTAACGTTATGCTCAAACAACACAAATCGGAATGGCAAAATTGATCGAAATTCTATTTGCCAACATCAAAAAGCTTAGAGAGATACCGGCATCGTGGACATCTGCAATTATAGTCCCTATATTTAAGAAAGGCGATCGAGCTGTTCCGGCAAACTATCGCCCTATCGCCTTACTGGACACCATCGGCAAAGTGTTTGCGAACTTCCTGCAAAAAAAACTAACGAAGTGGGCTAACACGAGAGGAATCACTGATCCCAGACAAACAGGCTTTACGAAAGGCGTTGGAACTGAAAACAACCTGACCCTGTTAAACCTACTCAAGTTGAATGCTATGGAAAAAAAAACACAGTTATTTATAGCATTCATCGATCTTCATCAAGCTTTCGACTGCATTGATCGGGAAACCTTGTGGGCTAAACTAATCAACTGGAATTGTCCAGAGGAGATTCTGTTCCCCATCATTGCATTGCATACAGCAACGACCATTCAGATAAGGCTAAATGAAGCCGGGACTCTATCGGACAAAATGAAGACCCAGAGAGGTGTAAAACAGGGATGCCCCATTGCAGCATGCTTGTTTAAACTATTCATCGCGGATATTCCATCAGCATTGAAAGAGGTGCGTTGCTTTCCACCGAAACTGAATGGATTCCACCTAAACTGCTTAATATATGCAGACGACATAATCCTAATAGACACCACGCCGATCGGCCTACAACGTCTATTACATAAATTATACCAATACATGAATATAAACCATCTGAAGATAAATACGTCAAAAACAAAAATTATGAAAATTGGAACGCTGAGAGGAACAAAGAAAAAATGTTTCAAGTGGCAAATTGGAAATACGAGTCTTGAGGAAGTAAACGAATTCAGATACCTAGGTATAATGATATCCTCCTCGATATGTGAGAAGAGCTGGTCAAGACATCTACGATGTCGTATGAATACCTTGGCCATCCAAGGAACCAGAATTCATAACCTTTTCGGCAAATTTTCCCTGACCCCAATTCGGCTATTCTACTTGCAAAAAGTAATTCCATGTGTCACCTATGGAACTACTGAGAAAGATGACAATAATAGAGAAAGAACCCGCCTACGAAATCTTAGCAACCGACGACGTGTGCCCTTCAAAGACGATCCTAAACATCTGGGCCACAAGAATTCATGACATCATGCGAGCAGCCAATATAAGCAATGAAATGCTGGCAAAATGGCCTCAACTCGCAAAGAAAAAACTAAAAGAATGGGCTTGGGTACAAAACATTGAGCGTCTGGAGAAAATGGCATCGGCGCCTAAATTGGGACCAACCATCAACAAGATAAATAAGATGCCGAGATATCTTACTCAGTTTCCTTCAAGACATCACCGTGACCGCTTTCTTCATCTGCGAATGAATGCGTTACGAACAAAAGAACAAAAGAAGTTTTACTAAGACGGAAAGCCCCAAATGATCTGTGACAACTGGTGCAGATTTTGTCTAAAGGAAACCGAAACCATAAAACATTTGGTGATTGGCTGCACTAAACTGAATTCAATTAGATCGATACATCTGAGCAAATATGCACCAACAAATGGAAACATGGAGGATTGGTGGTTTAGAATACTGAGTGGGAGCTCCGTATTTCTAACTTGTTCGGTGATAAACTTTATCGACATGCTCGATATATAAGATTGTAGGCCGGACATGAGAACTGTAATACTTGAGCCTCCTTAATAGAATGGGGAAATGATTAAGAAATAGTTTTTCAAAAAGTTTATTATTAAACTAAGTAAAAAAAAAAAAAAAAAATTGTGTGGTCACTGAAGAGGTTTAGACCATACTTGTATGGATCTACCTTCATTATTCAGACTGACCACCAACCCTTGAGATGGCTGAGGCAAATTAAAGGGGAAACCCCAAAGTTACTCAGATGGTCAATCTGCCTGCAAGGATTTGATTTTTCCATTGAGCACAGAGCAGGAAGTCACCACCAAAATGCTGATGGTCTCTCTAGGATGTTTGTAACCGACTAGAGGTATGAGGTCCATCCAGGAGTGGATTAAATCCTCCTGTCCCTTGGTCTGGGGGGGGGCGAGTGTTAGGGAGAATTCTCATCTATGGCTAATTTCCCTCACCTAGTGAGTCCCCCAGCAGTTTTGCTGGACTTCTAGAGTCTATTTTTTTTCTCCACTTGGTAAGAGTGAGAGCTTGTCCCCACTCTTACCTTTGTTTTGCCAGGTATATTTCTTTGTTTTTGTGATTTTGGACTCTGAAGTACACCACTTCAGTAGCCCCCTTCTTTTGTGTGTCACACAGCACCTTCAGTGCCGTGGCACCGGGTTGTCTTTGAGACTTCCCCCCGACTCCATTTCTGAGGCTGACTACAGTCCCCCAGAAAAGGGTAAAGTTACCATTAACTTTACCTAGTCAATCTACCACAGATCCAGTACACCCCATCTTCCATGGAGTACTGGAAAGGGTTACTACGTATCCCTTTTTATATGTACCCCCTAGAGCATTGTTTTGCTCTTTTAACATTTAGACTTGGCTGGTGGCAGTGGCATCTACCCTAACTTTTCTACCGCGAATATATTAGATAAACGTGGTATTGTTTTAGGCTATTATATTAGCCTCGAACATAAACCCGTTTGACCAAATTGTCTTTCTTTTGGCTCCGGTTGGGTTTATTCGCCATTTCTTTTTGTTAAAGTCCTTCTTGTGTTTTACTTTGCACAGCAAACTAGGTTCGCCTTCTTTGTTCACCGTCTTTTGGCGGGCTTCTGCACAGCAGCCCTCCACCAGGCGCCTGGGTGTCAAGGTGGGCTGAATGTGAGGGAGGCGTGTAGTCACCCCCTGCACAGGGTATCCTAGGAAACCCAAGTTGCACTTTGCCATGATTGGCTGAGGTGGTTGTCCAGGCTGGACGCCCCCCTGCTGGGTTATTGACAGCCAGGCTGTGTGAATGGGGGTTTTGCGCATAAAAGGCAGGTCTCTTGGGCTAGAAGTCAGAGTCGCCACTTGAACTACAAGGAACCGAAGAGAAGCGGAGAGGACGACTGCTGCAACTACCCCGTCCCGGTGAAGCCCTGCTGCAGTCCTGAGCTATCTACCCTTCGACGACTAGAGAAGATCCAGTCCGGACTCTTCTTCCCTTGAGCCTGGTGGGGAAAACCAGCTTATCTTCTTCAGTTAGAGGTCACCTTCGTGGTCAAAATCGCTGCACACTGCTGTAGTGGTCCGGATAGCCACCTGAAGAGCCTCTCCTGTTTTTAAGGAGCGCACCTTTTATTCATTATCGCTGCTGCCGGCTTCATCCCTGTGTGGTGCAGATCCCCTTCAGATGTTCTCCTTCACCTCGAAGCTCCAGGAACTGTGGGTCTGCGGGACACCACAGGAACAACTGCCAGGGCACCAGCTGCACCATTGGAATAAGGTACTGGGTTCTGCTTGAGGAAACTGGGTGAACCCCGTTTCTTCATCTTCAAGGCTTGCCCATGTCTTCCCTCCTTCTTATAACTTTTGCTTCCGAACATTGACAATGTCGAAGTACTCTTGGCTATGTTGAATCGTGAATTGTCTGACTGTGTGATCTTCGGCAACAGGTCCCCGGTGTCACTTAACTCTGGCTCTGGCCCTTTGACTCTTGAACTCCTGTCTCTGAGTGTTTCTCGATTCTGTCTGCTTAACCGAAATAATGCCTGTGGTTATTGCCTCCAACTCCCTCTGGGTATCTCAGGTGCTAAGTGTGTTTTTGCCCCGGTAGCATTTCATGTCACGGATACACGTTTAGTTATTAGACCGAACTGTCAAAAAGTGATCGCAATCGTATTCACAGTAACATGTTTTGTTCATAACACTGGTCCATTCAAACACAGGGTACTTACCTTGAGACTTATTGTACAAAGTGAATTGGTTAGTTGTAGTATATTTTTTGTGTCATTTTAAATCTAATAAAAGTGTCGTCTTTACAACAAATGGTTTAAAAATAAATGTACTTATATTTTTGTACCTGAAACCTTGAGTCAGTGTTTGCTTGAGTCACAGTAATTGTGGTCCCTTTGAGTAATCTCTGCTACTGCTCATATACTCTTGAGATAAGATTGGCTGCTCCGCCACTGCTACCACTCTGACATAGTAGTACGGGCTTGTACCAAAGGTAAAACTTGTATTGCCACCTGTAGTCTTAATTGTGTGTAGTGGTTCTTAAGGGCACTGCACGGGATTCTGCCTAACAGGGGCTATCCCCCTTTAGACTTGTTTGCCACAAACCAAAACAAACACGCATCCAGTTTTCCCCAACACGGGTCCAAGGGGAATGCACTGTGGATGAACTGGTCAGGGAAATTTGCCTACGCTTTTCCACGAACACCGATACTGAGCAGGTAAGTGAACAAGATGCACCAGGAAGAAGTGACAATAATCCCAGTTGCTCCGATGTGGGCGAGGCAACCTTGGTTTCCACATCTGCGCAAACTGTTGATGTGCGATCCAATCAAACTCACGTGCCCCTACAATATTCTCTCACAGCACAGGTGGACAACGTTCCACCCACACCCTCAGTCTATGAGCTTGGCAGTTTGGTGCCTGAAGTCATAGAATTTGGCCAATTAAATCGACCTCAAAGGTGTATGAAAATCCTCAAGGAGGCACAAAAACTAAATATCAGACACTGTTATTTTAACAAATGGAAAAGATTTGTAATATGGTGCCAGTCAAAAAATGTAAACCCAATCGAATGTACTCCATCACACATCATTCATTAAATGCTCCACTTTGTATACTCCGTGCTAGTATTTAACTCCATCAAGGTTCACCTAGCGGCTCTATCTGCGTACACCACTTCTCAAAGCAACGTGTCCTGGTGGAAAGTCCCTGTCATCAAGACATTCATGGAAGGAGTAAAAATACTTTATCTTCCCATTTCATACTTGCCTCCAGTGTGGGACCTAAACGTGGTACTTGCCAAGCTCATGTGACCCCCCTTTGAGCCTATACATAAATCTGGTCTAAAACACCTTACATACAAGACTGCTTTTCTTGTGGCTATCACCTCCATAAAAAAAAGTCAGTGAACTACAAGCTTTGTCAGTGCAAGACCCTTTCTTTGTTATCCATGAAGACAAGTTGGTACTAAGAACACTCCCTAGGTTTAAACCTAAGCTCATATATAAGTTCCACGTCACTCAGTCCAACAAACTTCCAGCTTTTTTTCAAAACCCTCAAGCTCAGCTGAGAAAAAACTCCATACACTAGATGTAAGGAGTGCAGTCCTTTACTTTGTAAACAAGACAAGACCGCTGCTAAAAAAGACCAACTGTTGGTCTCCATGGCAACTAGCAGGAAAGGCGACCACGTTTAAAAAACGCCATGTCCAGATGGTTAGTGAAATGCATACAACTCTTCTACTCTCTATCAAAGAAGATTCTGCCTTTCACGACATGAGCACACTCTACCAGGGGTACATGAACTACTTTGGCCTTTATTGCAAACGTCCCGCTGGATGCCATTTGCAAAGTAGTTACATGGAGCTTTATTCATACCTTTACTCAGCACTACTACTTTGACACACATTCTAAAACAGATTCACAGGTGGGACAAGCAGTGCTAAAACATCTATTTGCTGCTGTACCTTCTCACAACTGTTGGTAACGAGCTTACTGCTTTCCTTCATTTATTCCCAATTTTTAGAATTAAGTGCTTTAGAATTAAGAATTAAGTGCTTTAGAATTAGGCAATACTTCTGTTAACTGTTTTCTAAGCATTACAAGAGTCTAGGGGGGGAGGGTCACTAAATAAAGATAGTTGGGATTGAAATATAAGGTGCAAATAACTATTTAGATGGATATATTTGTAAAACTGTTAAATTAGCTTTGCTCAAAGCACACAGTGACTGCAGCCTAGGCTAAAATAGACTACAGGCTGTCTGGCAGAGCACACCGTGGCTCAGCAGCTGTCCTTGTCCATCACAAGCCAATGGAGACTAAAAAAGATTCAATGCACGACATACAGAGTACTAGGAAAACAAGTTTTTTTTGGAGTATTACTGGACCAGATCAAGTACTAACAATATTGAGTGAAGTGTTGAGAGAATGGCGGTAAGGTGTGTTTATATATGAATGTTTATAACATAGCAAATGATGCTAAGTAAGAGCTACAATGTATTCCTGCAAAGGCAGCAGTATGATAAGCAGGACTGGTCACCTGGCCATGCAACAGTGGAGACTACAGCATCCCTTGTATGGCAAGAACAACAGTTTTGGATGAGCTCTGCTGGTTCCAGTGATCAAGTTGAAGAGTATATAAAGGCGCCCGCTTGCCCTTAGTCTGGAGGATCCAGCCAAGGAAGACAGAATGCTGGTCGGAATGGAAGAGAGTCCTCTGCCATTCCCCCCAATCCTCATCTTTGTAAAGATTAAAGTTTGTTATCCTTGCAAAATAGACTCTTGGCCTTAATTCCCTAGAAGGGTGCATTTAATCTGGTGTGAGCGTGATCAGGTGTATTTAAGGGGTACACGTATGGCCGACCTTTCAGTGGTGACCCCTTGACGTGACCTCAGTTTCACCCCTATACTTTGCAAAGCCCAGGCCTAGTCACCAGGAAAAGAGCCATGCCCAACCATAGTGATCGGTCCCCTTAATCCCCTCTCTGCTCAATGAAGCAGGGCGTGGCTCCACAACGACATGCCAGCTTCGGAACGGAGGAAGCTCGAGTTAACAACGCCCACGTGAGTACACTCTTGTAAGTAATAACAAAATGGGAACATGTATGAATGGTAGTATGGTGATGTGAATGGTATTATGGTGATGTGAAAGATATTATGTTGATGTGGATGTTGTACGAGGTCAATAGAATAGGTGGAATAGGACTTTTGGTGATGCAGTATAAAATAGGACTTTTGGTGATAAGGAATGAGATTGAATAGGATAGTTTGGATTGGATTTCTGTTGATGTGTAAAGGAGTAGATTGGATAAGAAGTGGGTTATCTATTGAAATTGTCACATATTTCTGTTTCTCTTCTTTTTATAATGGAAAGGAAACCTCAGCCTATAAAAGACTGAGATGAAAGGGATCCCCAGATTATAAGGACTGGGAGGTAAGGGATCCTCAGCCATAACAGGTTGAGAAGATAGTACTACACATTATTCTTCTTATGACATTGAAAGCAATATGTGGTATTACAACAGTAGTTGCTCGGTATAAGGAATGGGCCTGGATGGTAGTCAATTATGTTGTGTATATTTTCTCTTGCTATCTTTTGTGGTAAAAAAGGAAGGAAGGTGGATGAGTCGCGGTGTGTGTGTGTGGGTGAAATCAAAGTGAGAAAAAGTTAGGGGGTGGGGGAAAATGTGGGTTGATCTGTATTTTTGAAGCACGTGCTGCATAGCAGTAGGATTTAAGTGAAGCATTAGGAATGCGCACAACATTATGGAGGAAGAAACCCCAATAAAATACATGTATAGGGTTCTGCCACTGTATTGTGACAGAATAAATAAACAATTGATAGTAGAAACAAAGGAAGGGGGGACGTCCTGCTCCTGGCCAGATCAGGGCTCCCATAACAGAAACATGCTAGAAAAAATGCCCATCTTTGTAGCAGCAAAATATGAAGGAAACAAGTCCCAAAAAAAGAGAAGAGATTCTAGGTCTCTGTCAATTAGTTGAGCATATGGAAGTTCAGGAAGGTGAAAAAGAGATTGAATGTAAGGGGATATACCCCTTAATGCCTAAACCTGCAGTAGGGTATACAAACCCAGTCTATAAGCCTCCAGAGGTAGAGTGTCAACATGATTATCAGGATTAGAAACTAGTGGGGCGGGGTCTCAAGAGCCCTTGCACCTCCATATCACCCATCAACAAGTGCTGATATGCCCATAGCCTTGGTGTACCCAGAGGGTCCACAAGTAGACATAGAGAGTTAGTTAAGAGCATTGCAGGAAAGGTTGGTCAGGTTACAAGAACCTGAAGAAGTATCACCAGAAATAAGGTGCAGAAAACAAGGGATTGGAAGTCAGGAGAATTTTTGTTTAAGTTTAAC
This sequence comes from Ambystoma mexicanum, assembly GCF_040938575.1. Lineage (NCBI taxonomy): Eukaryota > Metazoa > Chordata > Amphibia > Caudata > Ambystomatidae > Ambystoma > Ambystoma mexicanum. The sequence goes on along the minus strand of NC_090928.1, from coordinate 942,207,515 downwards.
CCTGGGGCAATAAGAAATGTTTGTGTTGAAAAAGATGATGGGCAGAGGGTATGGACGGTCCTGGGACAAGAAGTAGAGCAAACAAGGGATAATGGAGGGGAAGATCAAGGTGGTAGAAATAATGAAGAGGAAGGGCAAGAAGAAGATCAAGGAGAGGAGGCAGTGAGAAACCCGTCCCTGCCACAAGAGGCAGTGGGGAGGAACAGACCAAGAAATAGACAAGATTTAATCATGGTAAGTCAATATCAGAAGAATGCTAAAGGAGTAGTAAACAAAATAGATATGCAGATGCCTTTAATACATAAAGGAGTAGGGATAACACAATATGTGCCATGGCCTCAAATGGACAAAATATATTTGATTAAAGCTCTCCCCCAGCTTATAGATGGAGCTAGTAAATGGATCTATGAATTTGAAAAACAAACAGCAAGGGTAGCCTTAGCACTAGGAGACTTTAAGAGTTTACTGGTCACCATAGCTGTGGACCAGGCTGGGGACATATGGGCAAGGGTAAGTCCTGCAGATAATGAACATGATGGAGCAGCCTTTGATGAGATAAGGGCAAGTGTATGGGCTGCCCTACAAAGGATGTACCCAGGTACCACTGACTTACATTCTTTAATTCAGTGCACAATGGGTGATGATGAGGACCCAGTTAGGTTTATTCTTAAGTTACAGGAAATGTGGAGAGTGGAGACAGTACAATTGTTCTATTTTATTGTAAAAAGGGGACTACCAAAAGAAGTCCAGAAGCACTAGATAAAATTGTGGGAATTGAAGCCAAAGGGTGGGCAGAGATACAAAGCATAATAGTCAACAATTATAAGAGAATCAAGGAGCGTGACAGGGACACAGCCCAGAAGCGGCAAACGGACAAGGGAAAACTGGGAAAGGACAGGAGATAATCAACAAATTGGGAATGCCACTATGGGGTGAAGGAGGACAGGGACAATGAGTTGGGAGGGATGTACCCCAACACACAGTGGCAGTTTGAAGGAGCAACAAGGGGAAATGGAGGATTTCGAGGAGCAAGAGCAGGATGCTTTAGAAGGATAGGGGTTTCAGGTAGGAGGATTGGGAACATCACAGTGCTGGTATTGCGGGAAATGGAGGCATTTCCCAAGGGAGTGCAGGATCAAGCCTGGGATGAGATTTAATTATGGGCCATCACCTCCAGGGCAGGGATTCCAAGGGCCTCAAGGAAGGAGACAACAGCGATTTGGCGAGGGGGTCAAATCAGTGTTCCCTTATGGGGCTGACAGGCAACGGCAACATGGGCAACAACTACAGCAGGGTGAGGAAACACAGTTTAACAGAATGGCAGGGGGAACATGCGCCCCATTCCAAGGAGTTACAATGACGGGGGTGGCCCTTTTTCATTCCCCAGGACAAATACATATTCTGATTAGGACAGCCCACAGAGAGCTCTCGCATGTCCAATCTTATTGATAACCGCACACCCTGAAGAGGAGCCCCTGGTGGAGGTGGAAATAGGAAAAAGACCATTTATATTTATGGTAGATTCAGGTGCAACTAAATCATGCATCATGGAGGAGAACCTTCCATTATCAGGTAAAACTCTTTACATGCAGGGATTCTGTGGGGCTCTTTCTACAGTTCCATACACTGAGGAGCTGGATATAAAAGTGGGAGCGGAGGTAGTTTGCGCCCCCTTGTTATATTCAGAGAGTTCCCCTTTGAACTTGTTCGGTAGGGATTTGCTCAGTACAATAAATATAACTATATCATTCACAGATCAAGGGGTAGTCTCTTCCACTCCAGGGATCTGTGTAACTCAAGCAATGGTATTAATCAATGCAGTAGCAAGGGAGTCAGTAGTACATGGGGTTCCCGTGGTGCAAGATATATTTTTCTATGGTATTAAGCTATTAGTAAATACAGTGCCTCAAATTGTGACAAAGTGTTGGGAAGGAACCTACAGATTTTATTTTCCGACCCATGGTGCCACCCGAGATGGTGGCAGGGACAATATTGTCATTAGATTTATAAGGACTAGTAGTATCAGACAAAAGAGCAGTCCTAATTGGAACAGACCAGTGCGAGTGGCAGACAAATTTATGTATAGACCCGGCAGTTTATTTAAAGAAAATGACTGATGAAGAGTTATTTGAGGACAGTGATTAAAATGGGGAGATTATTTTGGAAATCTGCATCCAATGTGATATCATGGTGCACTATAGGGAGGCACTGCCCCCTGATGGCAGTGGTAACTCAGATGTTTTTATTGAGGAGGACATGCGATATATGCCAGCATAATTATGAATTGTTAATCTACATGATGTTGGGTTACTGAGAGATGTGACCCCAGTACAAGATTACATTGAAGTCAGGTGCTTGGCACAATCATCCAGTATGTGGATTTTCGTTGGGATGTAGTGAAAATAAACATCAGTACAGGAGGGATTCTGTTGCATTATTGTAATTGCTGGCTCACAAAGGGAACAAGGCAGATGAAAAGAAGCTGTAATACAGCCAACAGGAGGTACTATACGTGGGACAATACATTTATGGAATGGGGATTTTTTTATTTACCAGATAGGGCGGCGGCAGTACGCACCGCCCTTAGGCCCAGTACTGTGAAGGAAATGTAGCAGTTTTTTGGGCTTATGTAATTATTGTAGGGCAGGGATCCTACACTACGCAGTCTACACAAGGCCACTGTTACAAAGTCTGTGGGAAGGACAGAGGACTTAAAAGTACATTTGAATGGACTGACAAAATGACTAGACAATTTGAGGACTTAAGCTATTTGCAAGGCCCCTGTTTTAGCAAATCCGGATTATATACAGGAGTTTTATTTATTTTCCCACTCTGATGAACGGCTCATGCATTGACGGAAGGCAACATATTATATGATGATGGGTCATAAATAATTTGACCAGGGGACGGAAGCAATACCATAGTTCCATACACAGCATTGCCCATATTACAACAGGACCATTATTATCTGGGGAACTGATCAGCCCCAGGTTTAAAGGTCCATATGAGGTTGTGTTCTGTTCTCCTCTCGCCATCGGTATGAAGGAGTTAGATATTGGGTGCATCTCTCGGATATCCCTAAGAGCACCTGAGACAAAGCAAAGTTTAGTAAGGGCATAGCCAAAGAAAAGACATTTTTGAGGAGCCATGTCAGGGTGGTGTGCAGTGTCACACACCTGCTTTTTTCTTTTTTCTTTCTTTTGTCAATTTATATTTGATTTTTCAAATTATTATTTTTTTGGAAGTTCCAGGACCCGGTCGGCCTTGGTGGAAAAAGGGTCTCCCTCCTTCCCTCTCTTTCCCTCTCTCTCCCTCCTTTTCTCTCTTTCTCCCTCTCTCTCCCTCTCTCTTTCTTTCCATCTCTCTCCCTCTCTCTCTCTTTCTTTCTGTCCCTTTCTCTCTTTCCTTCTTTCTCTCTCTCCCTTTCTCTCCCTCTCTCTTTCCCTCTCTCTCTTTCTCTGTTTCTCTCTCTTTCTTTCTTTTGCTCTTTCTCTCTCTTTCTTGATAACCTTTATTCTCCTCTCCAGGAATAAGCAAAGATGGCTGATCGACCTCTCTGTTATGTAGGGATAAAGTTAAAATACATTACATTTGTTTTAGAAATTATGTAGTGCCTCTTTCTAGTACTATGTTTTTTTTTACACTGGTTGTGGTTGTTTGGGTGGATGAAGGTATGTTTGTTATATGGGGTGGCCATATAAAGGGGGGAATGGACAGTTGGAAAATAATGCTAGTATAAATATATCTATGAAACAAAAACACAATCACAAAATATCTCACTTTTTGCCAGCCACCCATACAAGTTTTCTTAAACGAACTAAACGGGAAGTATGAATGACGTATGATTCATATAAGGGGTTGGGCTTTGATACTATTTCTGACATCCAGAATGTAGAAACATTGAATAGCTGGTACTCTGATATGCACATTGCAGGAAGGAAATCAGTGAAAGATGTTACGTGTGTGCACTTATCCCCGCACATCAGGGGCTCCCAAGGTTTTAGTTCCACATCCATTCCCAATTACAGAGGCATAATGCCCGGGACATCTTGCACTATAGGGAATAGAGGGCACATTCCAGGCACATAGTGTGCAGTTGAAGAACATAGACCTAGATCCAGCGTTATACAATGGCAACAGCCGGTCAAGTGGCACAGCGAATCGAGCGCTCGCTTTGACATCAGTGCAGAGCCTGCGAACGCAGGTTCGAATCCCGGCAGCGCCAAACTCAGCGTTTCATCCTTCCGAGGTTGATAAATGAGCACCACACACCGTGGGTAATAATAAGCAGCGCTCAGATACCTGAGGGTTAGTAGCGCTATATAAATGCCAAATTATTATTGTTATTAACACAAAATAACGCCAGTGTCTACTAGGACCATATTTCTCCTTGGGAGGTTAATCAAATGACAAATGGCAGGGCACCAAGTAATGTTGAAGGTGAGTGGGGATTTGATTACCAATTCAGATTCAACCGTGCACCTGATTTATGCTTGAATTCGCAAAAAAGGTGTCGCAGGTGCATGTGGAAAAAAGAGGCAAAGACCCCAACCTCTTAAAGTAACAGAATGAAGTAATTGGCTGCACACATTAACAAAACTTCGCCACACTTGATTATTGAAAAGTGATCCTTTTTAGTGTTTCAGGTCACATTCAAAAAGAAAATAATGAGTGAAAACAAACAGTTCCCTCTCAGATAACACGTGTTTCAACACATCAGTGTCTTTTTCAAATCAGGACAGATTTAGGCTACATTTCATTAGAAAAATTGGTTCAAATCAGAAGAGCAAAGAATTCAAGGGTTAGATCCCTCCTGAAAAAAGTTTGTTCAGTCTCCACACGTCGGCATTAATGGAGCGTGTCATCACAAGGCTGACACGGATCGCAACAATGATGAAGCCATTGCGAATAGATAGAGCCAAAAACTTTGAACTTTATTTTAGCAATGACGGAACAGTTCCTGGTGACGCAAACACGCAGTGCAACCACGCTCTTGTGATGACGAAAAGGTACAGCAGCAGTGTTGGATTACTACTGGGTTTGTGGCCGATAAGCCTACCTGCTACTCCTACCATCTTCGAGGGGCAAGTGTTCACTTGCCACCCTGCACTCAGTGCTACTAGTAATCCTAGAAGAACACCTGAAGGGAGAAGAAATGCCTGTCCAGGTGTCAACAGCCACTCTAGCACCTAAAGAAGCAGAAAGAAACTTGCAAATCACACAAGAATTTGGTATCTTGACAGAAAAAGGACGATTTCAATAGCGGGGAAGAAAGAAGAGTGCAAACTGTCTCAAAAGACTGTTTCTCACTGCTCAGAGGAATACCTGACGAATATCAGCTTTTTAGCTCAGCAGAGACTTCTTTTCCATCTTTTTTGGCTCCTGGGCACAAGCAGTACTGCTGCACTTTTATATCCCCGGAGGATACTGAGAATGGCTCACTATCCCACGTCATTGAGGCGGTGCACCATCTAGGTGTTCAAATGAAGAAAGAAGATGGAGTTCAGAAGACAGATTGGCTATCGCTTGCCTTTGATTGGGTCTCATCATGGCTGGAGGCAGCAGTAAAAATACTGGTTCCTGTGATCGTGTTCTTCTTGGTTCTCTTCTGCACATGCCAGTGGGGTCTCTGATGATGTGTTCATATAATCCCTAATAGTGCAAAGATTATGGTATCAATTGGGGGGATCTAAAACACCTTGCCATACAATAAACAGCAAAACTCAAAAACTAATATCTCTGGGGTTGTAGTTATGTCGGGTGGGGATGAGTTTGTTACTGTAGAAGTAACGAAAGGGGGGAATGTTGGGAAGGAGCCTAGTGCTTTCCTTTATTCCCAAGTTTCCGAAGTGCTTTAGAATTAGGCAAGACTTCTGTTAACTGTTTTCTAAGCACTGCAAGAGTCCGGGGGAAGGAGGGTCACTAAATACAGATAGTTAGGATTGAAATATAAGGTGCAAATAACTATTTAGATGGATATATTTGTAAAACTTAAATTGTAGTTAGCTTTGGTCAAAGCACATAGTGACTGCAACCTGTGCTTAAAATAGACAATAGTCAGGCTGGCAGAGCATACAGTCCCTGTCCATCACAAGCCAATGGAGACTAAAAAGGATTCAATGCACGACATGCAGAGTACTAGGAAAACAAGTTTTTTTGGAGAATTACTGGACCAGATCAAATAAAACAATATTGAGGGGAAGTGTTGAGAGAATGTCGGGAAGGTGTGTTTATGTATGAATGTTTATAACAGCAAATGATGCTAAGTAAGAGGTACAATGTATTCCTGCAGAGGCAGCAGTATGTTAAGCAGGATTGGTCTAAACGTAAACCTGACCATGCAACATTTGAGACTACAGCATCCCTTTTATGGCAAAAAAAACAGTTTTGGATGAGCTCTGCCGGTATCCAGTCAACAGGTTGAAGAGTATATAAAGGTGCCTGCTTGCCCTTAGTCTGGAGGATCCAACCAAGGAAGACAGAATGCTGGTCGGAATGGCAGAGTCCTCTGCCCTTCCCCCCCAATCCTCATCTTTGTAAAGATTAAAGTTTGTTATCCTTGAAAGATAGACTCTTGGCCTTAATTCCCTAGAGAGTTTTGAAATCAAAATGCGGCTACCACTAGATGTCGGCCTATGCATAGCATGTGAATCTAAGCAGATACAAGCATCAGAAATATGATTATGGTGAGTAATGTATGATATATATATATATATATCTATATATATATATTTCTGAGGCTTGTGGAATCTGCTTAGATCACATGCTGTGCATAGGCCGACATCTAGTGGAAGCTGCGGAGTATTACAGTTTGTTTTTCGAAACTCGAAAATGGGCGTCGACACAGGGCGTGCCAGTAATACTATCCCTAGTGTGACGTCCACTGTACCCAAGATCCCTCACGTGTCTAGTATCCTCAGATTGTTTTTTTCCGCCATACTGGTCGGAAGCATTTTGCGGACTCCCCTGGCCTTAGCCATACTTTTGCTAGAATTTAAAATAATAATAATCTATTGACATCCTTCCCCACCCCAACGTCGAACTTCGACACTCGACGCCGGCTGGAGAAGAAATCGACCATCGGCTGCTGCACGACGGATTTGGGCCTCGGAAGGCCGCTGGCCTCGGCCCGGGCCTGGAGGCCGCTGGCCTCGGCCCTACAAGTAGGGAGAGTGGGGGGTGGTACATACTCTACACTCTTGGTATATAGGTACACCTTATACATTTCCTACACTTAACAGCCCGCTGCCTCAAGGTGCGTATGGAGGGTACCCCTTTTCAATTCTGCCCAAAGTGCAATCGCAAATACCCTTGGGTCGACAAGCATGCCACGTGCAATCTCTGCTTGCCGAGGGACCACCCCGGAGCGAACTGCAGAGCGTGTAGTAGGTTTAAACCTAAGACACTTAAGGACCGTTCGACGAAGCGTTGGGCTCACCACGCCAGGCAGGCGGCCATGGCAGCGGAGGGCGCCTTCAGCGATGGCAGCGACGCCGTACTTTCGGACGGCGAGGGCATTATGGCGTCGAACGACAGCCGAGCGCAGGTCCCCGACCTCGGAAGGTCGTCCGGCAGGGCGGCTATGGGGAAGACCCCCGGCGACACAAGCACTTCACATACTACACACACTAAACACACTTAGTCCAACCGAGACTCGACGACGTCGAGTTCTCGGAAAGAGGCACAGACAGAACGGTCCGATTCGGTGTCCTCTGGGCGCTCTCGATCAAGATCGCCCCATGACTCCAGGCAATCATCCACTCTTGCCAAGAGTGCCTCGCTCCCTAGGCTAACAGAAGTTCGATCGTCGGAAGATGAAGACGACTTCCACCCCCAGGCCGCGCTCCAGGAGTCGGAGCCCGCAATTAAAGCCAGCGAGGCCCCACGCTCAAAGGACAGGGACAATTCTCCCGATCCTCGACGCCAGGCGTCGAAAAACTCCAGAGCCACTAAGGGACAGGGAAAACATTTTTCTACGCACGGGGAGGGGGGAAAACAGCAGAAGAAACTACCTGTACATTCTTCCACACCTGTGAAACACTCCACCCCCCCTAAACAGACAGACAAGCCCAGGTCTGCTGATAGGTCCACAACCAGCAAAGCTACTCAAGATAAATCCCATAGACTTGCTGAGAGAGTCATTCCCAGTTCCAATAAATGGTCCAGTGAAGACATAGATAGGGTCATGTCAAGAATGTCTTCTTTGGCTGATTTTTATGATAAAAATCCAGAACATTTTCTCTCGTATGATCCACAAGGGGCCACACCCTCAGGCTCTACTGATACTATCCCCCCGAGTAAGAAGGCCCGGTTTGAAACTCTGATGAGGTCCGAACCCTTTGAGGTACAACCTTACGCAAGACCATACTCACGGTATCAAGGAGAGGCTTCCTTTTGTGAAGACCAAGAATGTGGGTTGATAGAAGAGCAAACCGGGACGGGCTACTATGGGGAGGATGAGGACCAGGAGGAAGAAAAGGATGACCCGGAAACATACAGAGTAGATTCCCCGGTAGAGAACGAAGCCCCGGTTACCGACTCTTCGGTCGATAACCAACCCCTCCTAAATGAGGTTCTCACTCGCGCAGCAGAACATTTCCACATTGACACCCACGGTGTACAGGAGGAAAGGGACTTCGCAGAAGAGTTAGTGGGAGAAAGGAGGCCTGTTGCCCAGACCATCCCTATCCTTAAATCCATTCAGCGGAGAATAGATCCGTCCCTGGTCAACCCAAACCTCACCAGAGCAGTCAATCCCAGGGTTGAAAAACTTTTCAGGGCAGCACAGTCTGACCCTCTCTATATAAGAGGACATCTGAAACCAGACTCCCTAGTTGTCACCAACACTCGTAAAAGGGCTGGCACACCCTTGTCTTCGTCAGAAGCTCCTCCCGACAAGGAGAGCAAAAAACTATACGGTTTCGGCAGGAAGGTAGCCTCAACGTCCGCCTATCAAACAAGGATTGCTAACTCCACCACCCTGTTGGCCAGCTACAACTGCCATCAGTGGGAAGAAGTTGCGGCTCTCATAGCCTCTGCTCCTGAACCATTAAAGGGCCAATTAGCTCGGATTTCCGCAGAGGGTAGAGACGTGTCTGGTTGCATTTTGAAAGCAACCTTCGACGCCGCGGACAACACAGGCAGATTGATAGCAGAAGGTACTGTTATCAAGAGACATGCGTGGTTACGGCAGTCTGGTTTTAAGGCAGAAACTCAGGCATCATTGTTAGACAAACCGGTGGAAGCCGATCTGTTTGTTTGGTAAGGCGGTCGAAGACGCACTGAAAAATGCCAAGGACGAATACGAGACACTCAAATCCCTTGGCCAGTTAACCAATAAACCCCCTAACCAGAGAGGGGGGAATAGTAATTTTTGTCGCCCACGCGGCCAAAATTCCCAGAGAGGATCTAACTATTCCCAGGGGCAGGGTACACAGTGGAACAACAACCAACAGTCTACCCAGGGTTACGGCAGAGGTAATAAGAGAGGTCGTGGTAAAGGCAGAGGCAGCCCCAGCAAGGGAGGCGGCACACCTCCACCAAAGCAGTGACGCTCAGTTCAGGGTCCCTTCTCACGCAACCCCAGTAGGGGGACGCATTTCAAACTTCACCCAGGCTTGGGAAGGGATCACATCAGACAGATGGGTGCTGTCAACAGTATCCACGGGATATTGTATAGAGCTACTGCAGCGTCCCCGGAACCATCCTCCACGACAAAGAGTACACTCCTTAGAACATCAGAAGATTCTCCTCGAGGAGATCGCCATTCTTCTACAAAAGGACGCGATAGAACTCGTCCCGGGACACCAGGTAAACAAGGGTATTTATTCAACTTACTTCATTGTGCCAAAGAAAGACTTGACAATGCGCCCAGTATTGGACTTACGGCCTGCCAACAAGTATGTCAAGCCCCAAAAATTTCATATGACCACGCTACAAGCAGTAATCCCCCTCCTAAAAAAGGGGGATTACATGGCAACCTTGGATATGAAAGATGCTTATTTTCATATTTCCATGTTCCCAGCGCACAGAAAGTACTTGCGCTTCAAGGTGGACAGTCGCCACTACCAATTCAAGGTACTGCCCTTCGGGATAGCTTCAGCACCAAGGGTATTCAACAAGGTACTGGCGGTGGCGGCTGCACACCTACGCAGGGAGGCAATCCCAATGTACCCTTACCTGGACGACTGGCTCATAACGGGGGAAACCCCAGGAATTTGCAGGACAAACATTCAAAGGACTATCGACCTCCTCCACGAGTTAGGCTTCTCAATCAACGAGAAGAAGTCAAGCCTGGTGCCAAGCACCTCAAAACAATTCCTAGGAGCAATCCTGGATACCCAGGAGGGGTTGACCTTTCCTTCAGAAGAAAGAATTCGGAATATACTACTGCAAATTCTGCATTATCAGTCGGGTCAACAAATAACGGTACGCAAAGCAATGCGTTTACTGGGCATGATGGCGTCATGCATTTACCTGGTCCCCCACGCGCGCCTGCACATGCGTCCCATGCAGGAATGGTTGGCGAAACAGTGGTCTCAGGCAAGTGGTCAGTGGGACGATCTAGTGATCGTTTCGCCAACACTGGTACAAAGCCTTCACTGGTGGACAAGAGAAAATCTCGCACAGGGGAAACCCTTTTACGATCCCGAAGTACAGGCAGTAGTCACTACAGATGCATGTCTGACAGGGTGGGGAGCTCACCATCTCCACCACACAGCTCAGGGTCTCTGGTCTCACTCAGTGGCCAAGAACCACATCAACCTGCTAGAGCTTCTGGCAGTATTCAGAGTGCTTCAGGCGTTCGAGCCCCACCTACTAAACCTGACAGTGCAAATCCGGACGGACAGCACTACAGCCATGTTCTACCTGAACAAGCAAGGAGGGACTTGCTCGCCAAATCTGTCCAAGCTTGCCCAGAAAATCTGGATATGGGCACTCAGACGGAACATCTTCCTGTCATCACAACATGTTCCAGGGGAGCTCAATTCCCTAGCGGATGCTCTGAGCAGAGACTCCCTCCCAGAGGAACACGAATGGGTTCTTCACAGAAAGGTCGTAGAAGATCTCTTCTCTTAGTGGGGTTTCCCCACTATAGACTTATCCGCCACAAGCGAAAACTACAAAGCCCAGGATTTGCATCCAGGTTCCCCCAACCAGACTCCCAGGGGAACGCCCTGTGGATGAACTGGTCAGGGATGTTTGCATATGCTTTTCCACCAACTCCTCTCATCAGGAAAGTAGTGAACAAGATGAACAGGGAGTCGATGACGCTCGTCCTAGTTGCTCCCATGTGGGCAAGACAACCGTGGTTCCCACACCTACGCAGGATGGCGGTGTGCGAGCCCATCAAACTTCCAGCCTGGTACAACCTACCATCCCAGCACCAAGGTCAAACAGTGCACCAGCAACCCAACTCAATGAACCTGGCAGCATGGCTCCTGAGGTCATAGAGTTTAGACACCTCAATTTACCACAGAGGTGTATGGACATCCTAAAGGAATCTAGGAAACCAAACACAAGGCACTGTTACTTTGACAAATGGAAGAGGTTCGTTATCTGGTGCCAGAGTAGACAAATCAACCCAGTTGATTGCACTCCTTCCACTATTGTTACATACATGCTCCACCTGCTAGATGCAGGATTGGTTTTTAACTCACTGAAAGTACACCTGGCAGCCCTCTCGGCTTACACCACTTCCCATAGCAAGGTTTCGTGGTGGAAAGTACCAGTAGTTAAAGCCTTCATGGAAGGAGTAAAGAGACTTCACCCTCCTATTTCAAACCCACCACCAGGGTGGGACCTTAATGTGGTGCTAGCCAAGCTCATGGGCCCCCCTTTCGAACCCATGCATAAAAGCAGTCTCAAACACCTGACTTATAAAACGGCCTTCTTAGTAGCTATTACTTCTATAAGAAGGGTCAGTGAAATTCAGGCTCTGTCAGTGCAGGATCCCTTCTTTACTATCCATAAAGACAAACTGGTTTTACGCACACACCCTAGGTTCTCACCTAAATTTATATCAAAATTCCATGTAAACCAGTCCATCGAGCTTCCGGCTTTCTTCCAGAACCCGCAAAGCTCGGCTGAGGTGAAACTACACACCCTAGATGTGCGTAGGGCGGTCCTCTACTATGTAAATAAAACCAGACCACTAAGGAAAACAGATCAACTGTTTGTCTCCGTAGCTACAGGCAGAGAGGGGGATCGCGTCTCTAAAGGTGCCATCTCGAAGTGGATTATTAACTGTATCCAGCTGTGTTACTCACTCTCTGAAAAGACTCTGCCTTTTACGCCAAGGGCCCACTCTACTAGAGGCATTGGGGCCACTCTGGCTTTCATTGCAAATGTACCCCTTGACACCATTTGCAAAGCAGCTACTTGGAGCTCTATTCACACTTTTACTCAGCATTACTGCATTGACACCCATTCCAAGGCAGATACACAAGTGGGACAAGCGGTTCTAAGACACTTATTTGCTCATGACCCTTCTCACATCCCACCTCCTTCTTCTGGTACTGCTCGCTAATCTATGCACAGCATGTGATCTAAGCAGATTCCACAAGCCTCAGAAGGGATACATTACTCACCGTAATCGTATTTCTGATGCTTGTATCTGCTTAGATTCACATGCGACCCACCCTTCCTCCCCTCCGAGAAAAGGCGCATGATTTCTTGTAGTCTTACCTTTCTGTCTATCTGCTTGGATTATCTGTACTCACGCTACTCCTCATGCTACCTCATGTCAGAAAAAATACAATCTGAGGATCCTAGACGCGTGAGGGATCTTGGGTACAGTGGACGTCACACTGGGGATAGTATTACTGGCACGCCCTGTGTCGACGCCCATTTTCGAGTTTCGAAAAACAAACTGTAATACTCCGCAGCTTCCACTAGATGTCGGCCAATGCACAGCATGTGAATCTAAGCAGATACAAGCATCAGAAATACGATTACGGTGAGTAATGTGTCCCATATCTCTCTCTCTCTATATATATATATATATATATATATATATATATATATATATATATATATATAATATATATATTATACATTTATTGCAGACATTGAAGGATATAAATGTGTTGCTTATTTATATTGAAAATATAAATGAGTAAGAATCTGACCTATCTTGTACAGATCAAGGTCTGTTCTCTTATACATTATTCCATATTACATACCTGTTATGTAGTCTTCTATACTTTCAAAGCTAGGTCGTATTCGTATCCACATGTTATCCCTGATAGGTGCATTGAAAAGTTTATTTTAAAATTCAGTCAAGTGTACCTTCAGTAGCGCCCCTAGGACGTGATCCCTACGAGCTCCTGCTGATCCGATGTTGATCCGGTTAAAAAAACATACTCTGAGCCTGTAGAGTGCTGCCTTTTTGAAGCTGCAGTTACGTGAATATGAATAGCATACAGAGGTCGTGGAGCCGGTGAAAATCGTGCACGGACTGCTGCAATATGAGCTAAGGAAGTTAACGAGCTCCAGACGGCGAGCGATACAAAATGGCGCTCACATGAGAACAAAGAGGTGAGCCACTGAACAGCCGCACCAAGATACTGCGGAGCTGCGCTGCTTGTCAGCAAAGGCGAGCCTAACACATTGAATGGGGACCGTGATACAAGTAAGCGGCAGCGGCAGTGTGCACAGCTGATGCGCTCCGGAATACGAGCAGAGACACGCAGACAGTTGATCGAGTGCAACAAAGTATCGCCGCAAAGGAATATAGCCGGCACATTCAGACGCGAGCGCATGAGGAAGTGCGGAATGGAAACAGAGCGATGGCAGACAACAAGTATCCATCAGATATTGAGAATGATAGATGAGCAGAGGAGTCAAGAACATGCGATGTGTGGAGACATATATAATATGGAACGATGAGATACGTTGTGTCTCCTCTGGACTCCTGATGACCCTACAAGAACCGACTGTGCACGCATGGCAGAACGGGTGCACAAGATAATATAATATGCCTGTAGCTGTGGGCATATGAGCGGCACGGGACGTCCAAGACCAAAAGGCAAATCTAGGTGCGGAATGGCACCCAAAGGATATCGTAAACAGCAAAGGATCGCGAGGATTTAACCAAAATGGCGGCCGCTCCCACACAAAGGACAGTGCCGAAGGTTCGCAAGTAAACATAACGAGGATGGCTGCATGTATGCCAATGACAGTCGCAGTTGGTAGAGAGCGCTGAATGCAACTGAGGAATAAACGGGGGCGCATTGCATATCACCCCCGCGAACATAACAGCGCTGGAGGACATTGGAGGCACAGAGGCCAGAATCCTGACTGCACAGTGCATAATGCAGTATTGACTTTGTGTCGCGGAAGAGGACCAGGTGCTGGCGACCCGCAGCCAGAAGATAAAAGAGCCTCTACGGCGGACTTGGATGGGCTTCAGCACATATAAGTGCAGTGTATGATACTGCGCCGAAACCTAACGAGATAAGGGCTACCACATGCTAAGGAGAACTGGTGCCATAGTTAACTATCTTGGCACAGAGCTTTCACGTGGAAGTAGCCAACATATACACATGGGGTAAGGTGCACGTGAGGGGCTGAAGCGAGATTACTGACACAGGACAATGGGACATTGAAACGGATGTCCAACAGAGGGAGACCACGAACTGTCGGCATCTAGACCCCAATGGATATGAACACAATGCGGCGCATGGATGGGCAGTGACAACGGAAGGCAGAGCCGCTAACACGAGCGATGATGAGCAAGAAGACCTGTGGAGTATGAGCATGCTGAGGGTGAGGCCCAATTGCAAGTAAGGCTACAGATTAGCCATTACAAGGCGCCCTAGTACCGTGGCCAGAATTGGGCGAAGCACATAGGGAGGATACCTCACGTGAAGGAACCCCCCCGCCTAGTGAATCGAGTTAGCGGGCGCGAGAGCGCGCCATAGGGTCCGGAGCCAAGCAAGAAAGGCCAGAGGGGAGAGTGAGACCCTCAGCACAACCAAGGACTAGCAACCTGGAGAAGAACCAAGAGCGGAATAATGTCAGTGAGAGGGGGCAAAGCGAAGGCCAAACAGCCAATGATAGACATATTTGCCAAGACACAGCAGACCCCGACCACCCCGGCACAGACCCTCACGAGTGCGTCAGCAGAAGTCGCTCCCCTGAGAGATGACCAAGCGATCCTTGCTGCTATCACAGAATTATAAACCTCATGGGGATCAGCGATGGCGGAATTGAAGGCGGCGCTGGAGACTAAAATAGACGCAGTGGCAAAAGAGGTCAACCTATTGCGGCAGGACATGAAAGCGCTCGCAGAGAGGACGGCTTCTCTCGAAAGTGCTGTAAAAACTAATACAGACACTGGCGCCAGCAATGCTAAGGAGGTCCACATACTGAAACAGCAAGTATCCAACTTAGAGAATCGAGCAGAGGAAGCCGAAGGAAGAGCGAGACGTAACACATGAGTGGTGGGCCCTCCAGAGGGAGAAGAAGGCCAAGATCAAATGGACTATGTGGAGAACATGATTATACAGGAAATTGGAGCCGGCAAGCTCTCCCAAGGATTTGCAATTGGACGCGCACATAGTGCCTTGATGCGAAGGCCGCAGCCAGGGGCCCCGCCCCGAGCGATCATAGTAAAAAAATCCTGAATTACAGGGACCTGCAGAAGATCCTGGAGTTCTTTAGGAAAGGAGGAACGATAAAAAGAGCGTCAGCGACCATAACAGCGTACGCCGACTACACCATGCAAGTACAAAGACAACGCTATGGATATGTAGCGATAAAAAGGAGACTACGCACAGCTGGTTTGAAATATATGCTTCTGTATTCTGCAAGACTCAAGACAATACACAAGAGCAAAATACATTTCTTCGACACCCCGGAAGAAGCGACGAATTGGCTGGACGCCCAGGGTTGGCCGGATGGTGATGAGGAACAGAGGCGAGAGGCACAAGATAAGTGACATGAAACAATACTATGGGTAGCCGAGAAAGGGATACAGGGGAGAGACACTTGATAATAAAATAATGGGGACAGCCTTACAGCATGGCATTGATTGCTCATGATGAGTAATATTGGACATACTGGACTGAAATATAGACGGCACAGTTAAAAGTTGATAAGGATATTCAATGTGATGTCTAATGCAGGAGGTATAAGAAGGACATGACCTAACCCCGGTAAATAGAATGAGGAGAAAAGCCACTAGGGCGGAATCACCCTGCTGAGCCCCGAGCGCGTACATTTTTGGGTTAAGGGCTAGATGCGGGGGTGCCTGAGATCCAGGGATGGAGCTGGGCAACAGTTGGGAGGGTTGGGGAGTAGTAGTGGGGTAGACATTTAGTTGGGGCAAGTTGGGAAATGGGACGAAGAGGGGGAACAAGGGGGGTGGGGAGGGTGTTGGGGAGTTGGTTGTGTTATTTGTAGTTGGGGATCAAGCCTATATGATTCTATACACGGTAAATCTTCTGGACAGGAACTGCACCGGTATGGGGGGAGAGACATATTAATAAATAATGGGAGACCTCAAAATCATCACTTGGAATGTTAGAGGGCTCAATAGCTACCTTAAAAGTAATAAGGTTATGATGTATCTGCGCAGACAAAAAATAGACATAGCGCTGATACAGGAGACTCACTTCACGCGTGAAAAGTTAGAAGTGATACATAAAAATTGGAAGGGGACTGTCGTAGGCGCTACATATTCGGCCTATGCTAGAGGAGTGATTAGATGGGTGGCACCGAATGTCCCTTTCCAGCTGTTACAATCCAGGGTAGAAGCGGACGGGAGGATGGTAGTGATAAGAGGTCTGGTAGAAAACAGAGAAATAACTGTTGTCAATACATATGCCTTGAACCAGGATACAGCGGCATATTTTAGGTCACTATATAGTAAAATGGCCAGGTGCTTGGGAGGGGTGGTGATCTGGGGAGGGGACTTTAATTGTGCGCTAAACCCAAGAATCGATAGGTCAAACAACCAAATAGATAGACCCACTCCAGCGGCCAGAGCGTTGCAGTCACTGCTGTCGGACCTTGGGTTCGAAGATGCATGGAGAGTGCAACATATGCCAGAGAGACAATATTCCCACTTCTCAGCCTGACAAAATTTGTATACTAGGCTCGATTATATTTTTGTCACACAAGAGCTTATGCCGGAGATAACACAAACCGAATATAAAGCGACGGTCCTGTCGGACCACTCGCCGTTAATACTGGGATGGCAATACCAACCCCCGAGTGCAAGGATACCCACTTGGCGCCTCCGAGCCGAGGCGCTGAAGGACGCTATGTTTAGAGAAAGTCTGAGAGATGAAGTAGTAAGCTATTTTGAGATTAATACTGGCAGTTTTGAGTCAGCTGGTATGTGATGGGAAGCCTTTAAAGTGGTAGTAAGGGGGATAGCCATAGCGAAATCTAAACGATTGCAAGGAGGGATAGCGATTGAATGACAAGAAGCTGAGAACGAACTGGAGAAAGCGTTGGGAAGGGGTGGTGTCACTGCGGAAGAGAACGAAGAGATATTTAGATTGCAGCAAAAATGCATGGAATATTGGGAGAGATTGTGTAATCTGAACTATAAGAAGTATGTAGAGAGACTCCATGCTGGCATGGCTTTATAAAAATGAAACCCCCAGACCCACAATCAGGACAATTACGAGAGATGATGGGAGCGCGCTGGACACCCAAGAAGGCGTTAATGAAAAAGTTTGAAGAATATTATTGAACCCTATATGGAGATAAAGAAGGAAGCGATCATAAGAAAATAAACGAAACGTTAGAAGATATAGGCTTGCCACAAATTAGTGCAGAAGAACGCGAAGAACTAGATGCCCCGATCACTCTAGAAGAATTAGATAGGTAGTGGTGCAATTACCCACAAGCAAGACCCCGGGAGCTGATGGACTCCCGAGTGAATTTTATAAAAGATACAAAAATGAGGTGCTCCCCCCGCTCCTGGCAATGCTAAATGAGGCGTATGACAAGGGAAGTCTCCCGGAGACCCTACGGGAGGTGATAATTATACCACTCCCGAAACCCAATAAGCCTGCCAGGGAATGTGGATCATACAGGCCATTGTCAGTGCGAAATCAGGATAGCAAAATACTCACAGCAGTTTTAGCAAACAGGATGAGAAAAGTCATCACTAAACTCATATATCCAGACCGGGTTTGTCCCAAGCAGGAAAATCACCAATAACCATAGGCGGCTCCATCGAGTCATTGAGTATGTGAATGAGGAAGAGGGAGGGATGGCAATTGTATCACTGGACGCAATAAAAGCCTTTGATTCAGTAAAATGGCCTTGGCTGATAGCTGCCCTGACCAATTACGGGATAGGGCCGGGGTACCTTAGATTGGTTCAATTGTTATATAGCGCGCCTCTAGCCAGGGTGAAAACGGGGGCGATAATATCAGAGAGGTAGCAACTTAGCAGGGGCACTAGACAGGGCTGCCCATGGTCCCCAATGCTATATATTTTAGCCCTAGAGCCCCTAGCGATATACCTAAGGCAACTGTACAATGTGATAGGTATCACCATAAAAGCAGAGCCACATTTAATCTCCCTGTATGCAGATGATATACTGTTGTATTTACGATACCCTGAGGAAAACCTCCAATACGTGCTAGAGGTGATGGAACAATTTGTGTTACTGTCTGGTATAGCAGTAAATCCCAAAAAATCATGCATATTCCCGCTAGGCAGATATAAGGGGATCCCGCTAGAGCAATTGCCTGTATTACAAATACCATGGGAGGTTGACACGTTTAGGTACCTTGGGATAGATATCTACCACCCGGTGGAGGCAGAGCATAATACTGAGAGGGCGGTTAAGAGCATCGAAAGAGGCATGAAGTTCTGGGCGAAGCTCCCCTTGGCGATGATGGGAAGGGGGGCAATGCAGAAAATGGTGGTCCTTCCGAGACTATTGCACTACTTTAGTAATATACCACATTTGATCCCAAAACGATTCTTTGCCCGATTACATAGTATATGTAGAGATTTCCTATGGAGTGGAACGAGAAATAGAATAGCCCTCTGGAAGCTACAAAACACACATGAGAAAGGGGGGATAAAATTGCCAAACTACGAAGTCTATTACTTGGCGAGTCAATTACAATATGTAGCAAAATGGTTATCGGAAGACTCGACCTCAGACTCTAGGCTGTTTAGATCTGAATGTGCACCGTTCTTCTTACAAGAAATGATGTGGCTGCCCAGAACATATATGAAAGAGCGTCCGAAAATAATGTTATTGGGATGGGAAATATAGCACAGGGTTTGTCGGGTAATGGAGAACCCATCCCCATGCTCCCCACAGGTGCCGCTTGTGGCGCTTGTTGAAAAAGACGGCCAACTAATGAAGATGATCAGGAAGCATTGGGAACCGGTTGGGATAGCAACGATGGGTGATGTATGGCAAGAGGGAAGGATTATAGAATTTGAGACGCTGGTGGAGGAAACCGGGCTACATAGGGGACAATATATCACATACCACATGGTGGTGCGGCGGATCAAAGAAACATGGTCAGAGGTAATATTGGAAGGTGAACCGGACGCCACCCTAGATGTGATATATGATATAGCAGAAGGAGACCATGAGATATCCAGGATATATGAGATGGTGATGTTCAAAGTGGGGAAAGAACTAGTACAGTTAAGATAAGAATGGGAAGAAGAGGTGGGCACCCCTATGACCGATGGGATGTGGGAGAGAGCCCAAAGATATCATAAGAAGGTGTCGAGAAATTCAAGGTTGCAGCAGATACAGCTGTATATCACCCACAGAGCGTATATGACGCCCAAAAGAATAGCCAAATTTGCAAATGCAGGACGGCAAACATGCCCTAAATTTAATGAGGATGGTGCTGGGATGGTGCTCATGTTTTGGGCGTGCCCAGTGATCGAAAGATTCTGGGGGGAAGTAGCGTATAGATTGAAGACAAAGGGGATTAAGTTAATGGTAGAATTGGCATGGACGTGCATGATAGGAGGGTTTCCCAGACCAAGTAAACTTAAGCATGTCAGCAAACTTAAAGATCTAGCATACATACTTGCGAAGCGCAGAGTTGCTATGGGCTGGAAGGCATGCCATGGCCCGATAGTAGAAGTGTGGTGGAAAGATTTACAGAAATGGTCAGAAGCTGAAACGGCAGTATGGCAAGAAGCAAGCAATTCTGGGGGGGGGAGGAGGAAGCAGAGACCTTGACAGCTTGGAAGCATTTAGCGGCTACGCTATTTGGGCCCACGCACGATGAGTTGAGTGATCGGGACTCAGTAGTGAATGTAGGTGCAGAAACAAGGTGTGGAAGAATAGGCTCGGGAGGGAGGGATGGGGCTGAGGGAGCTGTATATATTTTTGAAGTGTAGCAACTCCGGAATGATGTTAAATGTACTGCAAGTTTGGTTTTTATTGTTGTCAAAATAATAATAAAAATTGTTTAAAAAAATGAAAACAATTAAAAAAAAGTGTACCTTCAGCAAGCGAAACAATACTGTTAAATTTAGAGCAATGATATGCGAAAAATAGAGTTAGAACTCACGTCATTATCAGTGTTGATTATCCTGTGACATACGTTTCTAATCACTTCTGATCATGATAGAGTTGCATCAATATTTCGGCTGTGTGTCCTAAAAATAAATGACTTGTAGATGGCCGAAATTAGTGGCAGATCTAATATTGCAGATAAAAAGAAGGCTTGTCGGTATTATTTATATACAACGCATTTGTCTTGGAAGCAAGGCAACGCATAGCAACAGAGGTTCAAATCCCGGTCTCACGCTTAGAAGCTGGTCTCCGGTATTAAGCGCATTATAAAAGAACAATTATAATAATCAGAAGGTTAACTTCCTTATAAGAAGATATCCTTGCTCATTTTGCTGTGTACAGCAAAAAACGGCAACCTGCATGCATCTCACGCCCCCATTTTGGACCACCATATATATAGTTGAGATGACATTATCATGCACTCCAGTGTGATGTCATATGTAAACAGAACGTCATGGTAATGGGCATTTGTTCCATTGCCAAAAGATTAATCCAGTAGTGTTGGATACAAAACCATTCAAAATCATACTGTTAAAAAGTAGTGCCAATCAGGTCCTTAATTTGTCACTTGATATCGATTGCCGTATCCAATTAACATGTTTGATAGAAATGGGGGTTTATTGAATATCAATGACCCTCCTGGAATTAATCATAATACCACTCAGTGATATTCCTCAATGTCCATCTACTATATATGCATTATCTATATTCTGTCATGCATTGAATATTATTGGGAACATATAGTAAACATATGCATTATCAATCTGCTCCCTATTGTTGAGCAAATAATCGAAATTAAATACTTTTTCCTGTCATATTTGGTGCCTCCACCGATTCCCTTTCATTGGGGGTCATTATGACCCTGGCGGTAGCTGTGCCGGTAAATACCAAACACGACTGCCGCCGGAGTCATGAAATTACCGGCCCCCGGCAATGGAGACGTACCGGGGCATTACAGCCCCGGCAGACCAGGTAAATCCCCATTGCCGGGTGCCAGGAATTATTACTCCCCATTATTCCCATTTGAGTCCCATTGGACTCAATGGCAATGGGGAGACCGAATGCACCAACTCCATTCCGGAATAGTGCCAGTGTATCCGTCAAGGTCTGCTCGCGGGTGCCGGTCCGCAAGCCAGGTCAAGCCTGGCGGCCGAAAAGGCAGCCGCGAGCAGAACTTGTAGTTTGCCGGTCCGGTAACAATGGTGCCGGTAACTTACTGGGACCGTTGTTACCGGACCGGCAAACTTGTAATGAGGCCCATTGGATCCAATTTTATTTAGGTAAGCTGTCCCTTCGACAAAAAAGCAGGTTAATTCACATACTGAATATAGCTTTCACGCCCTGCTGGGGGCGGGAAGGGGTGGAAATTGGCTTTAATGCCCCGCCAGCCGAGCTTTGGTGGGCTGAAGCAGTGTCCTCAGCTCGGGCTTCGTGGCATTAAAGCCCATGCCTCCCTACCCCCCACCGGAGCATGAATGCTATTCGTACCCCCGGTTTAACCAGAATCGTCGTTTCAAGTTCTAAAGGTGGAGTATAATGTGAATTCACACCTGGGTAGGGTGAGCCAACCAATCAGGTGGCTAGAACAGCAGGCGACAATACACAATCCCCACCCGCTGTTCCAGCCACCTGAGGCCTTCGCCAGGTGGTGCTTTTTTTCCTTTTTTTTTCTGAAGTTGGGGAGGCAACAGGGATCCTCTCCCTGTTGCCTCCCCACCCTCTAAATCACCCAAATCCCCCCCACTTACCTGCGGGACCGGAGCATTGCGCGCCAGTCTGGCCTGGAGGTCCTCCCGTCTGGCTGTTATTGAATTGTTATTGTTGTTTTTCGGATGACGGTGGCAATTTCGGAGGATGCTTTTTAAAAAAAAAAGTTCTCTGCGATGAGCTGATCTACCGTCGAAAGTAAAGAAAAAAAAGAAAACAAGAAAACTATCCGCACGCTGGTAAATCCCAAGGTGCAAATAGCTTGCATCCACCCGGTGGGGGGCCGACATGGGTTTTAACGGCTCACAGCCCGAACTGAAGCCCTCAATACGCTCGAGCCTACCAAAGCTTGGGCTGGCAGGCCTTTAAAGCCCATGTCCGCCCAAACCTGAAAGTTATTATACTCTTCCTTTAGAACTTAAAACAACAAATTGTTCTTGATTGATTGATATTTTATTTGTATTGCGCTCGTACACAAGTGTTTCAGAGATCGACGAGGCAAAGGAGGGGAAGAAGGGAGAACAAAACAACAATCTTACTGGTCCCAGTGACATTGAGTAAGCGCAAGTGCATGAGAGAAGGAAAGGGCATGGGAGGAGGGAGAGTGGAAAGTGCTGAGCAAAGGAATACAAATAAATAACAAATACAAATAAATAATAAAGCAACAAACAGTGGTAGTGCAGCCAGCAAGTGGCAAATGCTAGGTTTAAGGCAACAGACGGGGTGTCTGATAAGTGCAGAAAAAAGGGGGGGGGCTGTAGGGTTACAAATACAGACCCCAGTGCAAGAAATTGCCAGGAGGCAGTGTGAGTGTTTAGCAGGGTGAGCAGGTACCTGGGCCCGGAATTCAGAGGGTAACCAGGTGCACGATGCCGAGCACGAACACATCAGCAGGGGATAGGAGGAATGAAGGCAGAAGCAAATAGGAAGGTCTTGAGGTGCTTCCGGAACCAGAGATGGTTCTTCTCGAGTTTCAGAGTGGCAGCGAGGTTGTTCCAGAGGGAGGCCCCAGCTGCAGGCAGAGATCTACCCCCAGCTCGTTTCTTTGAAAAACGACTGACCCTGAGGGAGTTAGAGGTGGAGGAGCGAAGAGCTTGGGAGCGAAAGCTGAAGGTATTTTGGACCCAGAAAGCCTTGTGGACAATGCAAAGGGTCTTGAATGTAATCCTTGCAGCCACTGGGAGCCAGTGAAGAGGTTTCAGGGCTGGAGAGATACAATCCCAGGGCTTTAGGCCAAGGACAAGTCTTGCAGTCTTGTTCTGGATAAGTTGCAATGGGCAGAGAGTAGAAGCAGGTCAATCTAGAAAGAGGCTGTTGCAATAATCCAACCTAGAGAGAACCAGGGCTCGAGAGATAGTGCGCTTCCGGGGGAAGGAGAGGAAAGGCAGAATACCTCTGAGTAGGTGCAGTAGGAAGTTTGACTTTTTAGAGACATCAGAGATGTGAGCAGAGAAGGAAAGCGTGGAGTCAAAGATGACCCTGAGGTTCTTAACCTCACAGGTGGGGGTAGGAAGAGAGCCAAAGGATGCTGGCCGGAGAGTTACAGGATAGGAGGGTGTAGGTGTGCAAACTGTTACTTAACAGCTGCAGTCTTCCCCACCATAAAAGGGCTTTCCCAGAGGTTAAGCCCAAAAGACCTCTTAGTTATGGAATAGGCAAACAATTTGGCAGAGATTGCACCGGTTTCCAAATTGGCCTTCCATTCTCCCTAAGTCCTACAGCTTAACTTAAAGGTTTAATTTTATTCTGCCGTTGTTCCCAAAATGGTTTAATATTCTTATTTCCTCTTACCATAAAGCCTAAGTACAACAGGTACAGCACTTGCTCGAGGGTGGTCCCATCAATATGCCAAGAGAATTTGGAAATGTTATTTTGTTTGTAAAAACCATAAGTTTGGACTTGTGCATTGCATGTTTATCTTTAAATTATTCATTTTTGCATACTCAGAAACAGCTTTTCAATAGCCCTTGTCATCCAATTTGTGTTGAGTCCATATTGATATCATCAGCATATGAAAGCCAAGATAATCTCAAATTGCCCATTTTCACAGGAATGGAAATGTACTTATCTATGAAGTCACCTAAATCGGAAAATCAAGATTAAACAGGGTGGGAGCCAATACACAGACTTGTCTAGGGACAATTGTTGTATTTATTTCTCTAGACAAATGTCCCAACCTGTTCAGTCTGATCCTTATTTTTTAATCATCATGTAGCATCATAATCATTTTTAGGAGCAATGCCCTAGTTTTGTAGTTTTTGACACAGAATAGCCCTTACAACCTTATCAAAGTCAAGTAATATTATCCCCACGAATAATATCGCTGTTAAGCAGAATTATATGCAGTACCCTTTGGGTACACCATACTCAATTAAGACTACAAGTGACAGTACAATTTCACCTTTGGCACAAGCCCGTACTACAAAGTTAAAGTGGTAGCAGTAGCAGAGCAGCCAGAATTATCTCAAGAGTAAGTGAGCAGTATCAAATAGTTACACAAAGGACAGCAATTATTATGATTCAGGCAAACAATGACTCAAGGTTTTCAAGTAAAAGAATATACATTTATTTCACTCTCCTTTTGTATAACATTACACTATTATGAGCAGTCTAAAAAATCACACTCTTAATACACCACACCACTTCCCTTAAATTCCAGACAAGTTAAGCTCAAAAAATGAAGTGGGAACAAAATGGCACTCCAGCAATTTAAAAGGGAGGGAAAGACAAAAGTTAACAGAAATGGATCCACACCAACAGGTAAGTACTCCGAGCAAGAGAGACTACAATGATAAAATCAGATAGAAAAGACTTAGGGCCAAAGTCAATGGTTCAAAAGTCTTTTGCTCAAGATAATACAGTTCAGGGTAGTTTGCGGTAATGTTTGTGGCACGGTTTCCGGACAAGGTTGGTTGGTAGAAAAGTTAGTTCAAATAGAAGAGATGGACAAGCCCTCGGATTGGAGAAAGATTTCAAACACTTTCACTGCGGCTGAATGAAATGCACAACCGGATTTGCACATTACCTTAAAACGGAGAGGGGGCTGTAGCTGAGGCAGAAGTTCCTGGTAGTTCCTGCAGTCTCACGGTTCCTGAAGCGACTGTCGGACTGATCAGAAGTAGGAAGACTGGAGGGTCCTGCACTACCCAGAGAAGAAACTAGCAGCAGAACAAAGCAACGAATAAAAGGTGCGCTCCTTAAAACCCAAGCAGGGTCCGACCTTCCTGGCTTTCCGGCCCACTGTAGCTCTGTACAGCGAATTCAACCAGAGGAGGGCTCCTGGCTTGCAGTTTGGGTGAACTGGTTGGTCCCACCAGCTCAAGGGAAGAAGTTTCCTGGAGGATCTTGTCTGTCGTCGGATTCTGGAGATTCGGACCTGCAGCAGGGGTTCACCGAGCGGTTCAGTCGTTGTAGGGTTCCTCTTCTTCCAGTTCCTCATTGGTTCTTTCATTCCAGTGGCGACTCTGCTTTTCCAGTCCCAGAGACCTGCTTTTTGTGCAGTTTTTCCCCATTCATACAGCCTGGCTGTCAATCACACAGCAGGGTGGCTGGCCTGGCAAGGCCAGCCCCCTTAGCCAATCAGATAGGAGTGCGACTTGGGTTATCAAGGGAACCCATGGCAGGGATCCTGAAACCCCTCCCTCACATCCTGCCTACCCAGACTCTGAGGTGCCTAAAGGAGGGCTTCTGTGTGGAAGCCCGCGAAAAAGCGATGAACAAAGGGACCAAACCTGGTTTGGCACGCAGAGTAAATCACGAGAAAGACTTTAACAAAATTTTAACAAAATAAAAATGGCGAATGAACCCGGCCGGAGCCAAAATAAAATGTGTTGGTTAAGCAGGTTTTTGTTTGAGGCTAATATAATAGCCTAAAATATTACCATGTTTATGTAAGATAATCGCGGTAGAAAAGTTAGGGTAGATACCACTGCCACCAGCTACGTCTTAATGTAAAGGGAGCGAAACAATGCCCCAAGAGGCACAGACAAAAAGGGATAAGAATTAACCCTTTCCAATACTCCTTGGAAGATGGGGTGTGCTAGTTTGTGGTTTAAAGTGACTAAGATAAAGTTAATGGCAACTTTAACCTTTTCTGGGCGACTGTAGTCAGCCCCAGAAAATTAGTCGGTGGGAAGTCTAAAAGACAACCCTGTGTCACTGCACTGAAAGTGCTGTGTAATACACATGATAAATATGGTGCCCTGGGGTAGGTGAGGCTCCAGTGCCCAAGATCATACAAAAAGTAGAAACACACATAGCATAACACATGTAAGAGTGGGAAAAAAGGCTCACACTCTTACCAGGTGAAAAAAATAGATCCTAGAAATCCAGCAAAGCTGCTGAGGGACTCAGTAGGTAAGGGAAATCAACAATTTATGAGAATTCTCCCTAGCAATCGCCATATATATGGTCGTGGGGTATGGCCATAGGCAATATTATTAGTGGGGATAATTTATTGGGTTATTGGGCCCGGGGGTTGCAGGGATGTCCCCTGCTCTATTGAAACAATGATGCGGTTTTCAGGGGTGTCCCCCGCAGGTTCCATGGCTTAATACTGCCGCAAAAAGATGTTGATATTTTTGTATGGCGATATTTTTGCAGGGATATCAACACATGGAACCATCAAAGTCTGTACTCAAGTCAAGATATGCTAAATAAATAGGATATTTGTCTTTCTTCAAAGCTCTTGAGTGCAGTAAAGCTAATACTAGACCATTCAATGAAGTGGCCATCCCTGCTCTGAAACCCATTTGTTGTTTTTTGGGTCTGGCCGATTTAGATGCCCAATCATTTAAATGTTGTAAAATCAATGAAGCTAGAATTTTACTGGCAACATCCATTAGAGCAATTGCCTAATAATTCGATGCATTCAGCTTATCACCCTGCTTATACATAGGTATAATATATGAAAGGTGCCATGACTGGGGCATTCCGTTCCCTCTTATTATACTTCGATAAAGACGGCACACTATATTCAACCACAATGAAGTATTCTCTTTTAACATTCTATTAGACAGTCCACTGTGGCCAGCTGCTCGAGACATTTTATATTTATGTATAATTGTATCAACACCAAAGCCTGTAAATTCTCTGACCCACATTGGAAGGCTCTCCCACTTTACCTGGGAGTTCTGTACATCAACCACATTAAATGTCATGGAATATGCCTTAAACCAGGTTTCTTCCGCTATGGTATTCAATCTGGCAAGATTCCCTTCATTGCCAACAACTTTAATCACAAAAAAACAAGTAATTTTTGGAGATTGATTAAAGTTTTTATTATGATTTGCCTCTCCCTCAGTAAAATACAGTGTTTATGCATTTTTGGATATTTTGTATACTTTTGAAGTAGTCTCCTTTTGTATTCATGCTTCCCTGCAATACTTAAGAGTATTGTTTGCAGCCGCACCTCTAATATCACCTCTTAAATTAGTTTCTTTTAATGTAGAATGTCATCAAAGGCATGTACATGGTGATTGTTATCCTCTCAAGCCCCTTTTAAAGGAACAGAATCACATAATTATTTAAAGTTGTGACATAGTTTTCCACATCGTACTGTATACAAGCTTTCTGTTCAGAAGGCTTGAAGAAGGACATTTTGACCAAATTAATAAATAATACGGATCTCCAAATTTGATGAAATCACCCTATTTCTTCCACCATCAAATTCCAAATTGGTCGCTGCGTGCCCCTGGAATAGGGCTGAAAAGCCACGGTAAATTCCACAATAAGACACGCATGATCGCTTAGTTCAGAAAATCTTACATTTAATGTAGAGCAATTATGAAACATGTTTTATCAATGTTTAAATTGCTTCCCCCCTCCTCCTCCAAGTCAGGGATATAGCCACATTTCCACTGATATTCCTGTCACTTACTTTAAGTTCCATTCCTTTATAAAAGAAGCCCAAAAAGCCGTCATATGGATGTGGTGCAGTATTTTCTTTATTTCCCACCTGGGACCTTTTATGTTTAGATAGTTAGAGGTATGCATGCAACTTAATCTCTGTTATTAAGCAATTAACTTGCAAGCAAGGACTGAGCGGGGCAGCTGCTTTAATTGTCCCAGTGGTAAATGGTAAGATATGAATCCTGTTTAAATGTTTCTCGGATAGAAATGGGTATATGGCCTTTACACTATTGGTTCATCTTTACATAATTCATAATTAGCAGGTTTGCATGAATGTTGATGTCCTCTTTGTAAGGGCACAGCTGGTAAATTGGTGGTGGGTCCTGGTACAATACAATGTTCTCATCTTTCTGCAAATTATACTTATCAAGCAGTGCCCTCCTATACATGCCTCATAGATCATGTATGTCTGCATATCATTTTCTGAAAATGTAGTTTTGGGGTTACACTGATCTGTTCTTCATTATTTGCGGCCCTGAGTAATTGGGCCTGGAAGGTGTGTTTTAACATTATTGATGATGCACTGTTGGAAGGCACAGAGATCAAAAGGCCTTTCGGGGCCTCTGTTGTAGGCTGTGTAAACTGCTGTCTTTGTGCCTCAGTTTCAGATTTAAAAGTACTTAATCATTCAGCAAAAGCTAACAGCTCAACAGCTCAAGTAAGATAAGTCAGGTGATGACTGGCCCTTCAGCTTGAATGTTCTTTGAGCTGGGGTTTTCTTTATGATGCCAACATAATTCACTCCAATAAACATAAGCTGTGATAAATAATTGCAATATCGCAAACTATTAGCTCTGCCTAGGTTTGTTAAACATTCGGATGCTCCTGTGCAACATGCCCTAGTCCCATCTCCTACACATGGACAACATACACCCCATACAAATGGGGGAAAGGTGAGTATGAATTAGTAATGCATTAGCCATGTAGCTTCATATACCCATAGCTTGTGTGGACAGCCCTTGGCAGGCCTGTTTGCCAACTATTTGACTGTAATCTCAAGCGCCTGGTGCAGAATCCTTAAGCAAGTTGTGTAATGTCACAGAAAATATGCATGCCTACCCTACCTCCAAATATAGTCTTTTCTAAAAACAAATGTCAAGTCAGACTAATTGAGTCTTGTCCATTTGTGGGTTTATCACACAGTTGAAGACCCCCTGCCCCTATGTTCAGAGTACCCTCTTTGAACCCCTGGATTTTAGGAACCAGGTCTCAATAGAATTGGACCTGGTTGTCATTCGGCCCTTAGAGTCCCATACAGTCCCACAATCGTCATTGGGAATCCCTCCAGCGAACCCCCTAGGGCTTAGTATCTCCCTGTCGGGTCCGCCTTGACCGCACCCACGTTAAAGGGTGAACAAGATTCCCTCTTCCTTCCTTTTGACCCCCACACTACTGAAGTATCCGTGTGGGGACCCTTTGCATTTAAGTCTCTTCTCGTCTTCGGGTAACAAATGTGTCTCTTGAAGTATCGCCATATCCGCTCCCAGTGTCCCCAACCGTCCCAGGATTGTCTTGTACTTCATGGGGGAATTGAGGCCCCAAACATTCCATGTACCCACCCACAGTGTTGGTTTCATTTTATCGAAGTAGACCAAATTAAATACGCTACTGAGATTTCCTTTTCGGGCGGTAAGCCAGGTCTGTCGGCCCACCTCTCCCGTACTGTTCCCACTTGAGCACTGGAGTTCATTCTACTGAAATTTGTAACCCAAACAGCAAACCAACCAACAACAAAAAACCCTAACAAGGTATATCCATCCCAGATTATTGTATGCTCCCACATGGAGACACATGGAGGCATTTCCTGCCTGCTTTGGGGCCCCACTCCCCTTCCCCTGACAACTCCACCTCCTGCACCCTGTAGATTGACCCAATATTTTGATAACATTACTGAAAATTCGAACTCAAGACAGTTAAAATGTAAGCTCACCCCCGCACCGAAACAGCGTTAGACTTCATTTTGTCCCACTGCCCTCTCTCTCCCCAAAGTGGCCATTTGATATCACTGCCTTTTTTCTCAGTGTGGCCAAGCACCCATTTCAAGTTGCATTGTCCGGGCGCGTTTCATATTTGTTCATTCTGGCTTTGCCCTTGCCGGTGAGCCCATGCAATCAGGGACACGTCCTCCCTTGGGACTGGGATAGGTCTTCTCTTGATACTCTCCCTCCTGACCTTCATCCCTCCCCATCAGGGTCACTGCATCCTCTTCCTTAGTCACAGTGTACTTCTCCCCTTTTACCTCAAAGAGCAGCTTGCATGGAAATCCCCATCTATAAGGGATACCTCTATTGCTCAGCCATGCCGTCACCACACTCAGTTTCTTGCGTCTGAGAAGAGTGGCTTGTGAGAAGTCCTGAAACAGCTGTAGGTCTGATCCCCGGATATGTACCACCTTCCACTTCTGGGCTTCTCTCATTGCCCGTTCCATCTAACCAACAAAGTAAGCACGTCCGGACACAGAGCATTTTTGATCTGAAACACGGTGTATACCCTGTGTGTCCAGTCCAACACCAACTCTGCCCTCCGGTAGATCCAGTATAGTGTGAAGCAAGGCTTCCATGTATGAGGGCAAGTCTTGATCTTCTACCTGCTTAGGGTTGCATCGTACCCTGATGTTGTTACGCCTTCAGCGATTCCCAGCCTCCTCTTCTTGACTGCGACTGCCTCAAGCTGCTGTTCCAGAGCCTCCATCCTCTCCGAAAGCACTGCTTGCTCGTGAGCTTGGTCTGCGCCATGGTTTCCAGTTCCACTATTTGCAACTCTGCCCCAGTTGTACAAGATTGTAGGTCCTTGACCGATCCCGCTAGCTTGTCTATGTGCCCCTGTATTTCTTGGGTGAGGTCATGTTTCAGCTCCACCAGCATTGCCTTGATGTCCTACTTCATGGCCAGCGTTCCAGGGGGATCCTCACTCCTCGATGGTGGTGAGGCTGGTACATGGACTTGTGCCCTGACTTGTTGGGGTTTCTTTGCAGCTCCCTCTTGGGCAGTCAACATTTATTTTATGTTACCTGAGGCTAGTGCTCTCTGTGTTTCCCTCCTCCCGATGCCATCTTCTCCCCAGAAGACGTAGACGAGTTTCACTTCTCAGTCTTCAGGGTAAGTTGCTCTCCTTATATCTGGAAGGACGGGACACTGCACGTCTCTTTATGACTGTGCTCCTATCAGGCCTCCCTTATTCCGTGCTCCCAAGCTCTCCTCCGGCTCGCCCAAGGACAGCAAGGACTCCTGTGCCGCCTTCAGTGACCGCACTACAGGCTTCTAATAAGTTAGTATAGAGTAACACCTGCAAGGCTCCCTGCTGAAGTCAATCTGGTCTGAGCTGTCTGCTTTTGTCTGTGTGACTGCCTCCCAGCACAAACATCTGGAGGTCCGGACTGCGGGTCAGTGGCTGGCTAGTGGCTCAGGGCACTGAGGATCTGGGCCCAACAACTCAATCTTCCCTGCCTTTGCACTTGACTCCCAGGGCTTCGCCCTTTTGCGCCTCCATTTGGGGCAATGGACCAATCTAGCCTGATCTGCCTGCTCCTGTCTGGATGCCTTTTTGGTTCCTAGGGAGTCTGGGTGACGGATCAGTGGGTGGTCAGTAGCCCAAGACACTGGAGATCTGGGCCCATCAATTCAAAATTCTATGCCCTTGTATAGGTCCTCCAGGGCTTCTGCTCACTGCGTCTCCACTTGATACAGAGTTGGCCAGCGCTCACCGCAGTCAGCCATCCCTGGGGAGGCTCCTCTCCACCCTTCTCCCCTCTGCGTGGCTCCTCTGCACTCCTACAGCTTGCAGCTTGCCGTGGGGGAGGTGGAAAGTGCACACCCTCCTGGGTTCTATGCCGTCGCTGGGGCTCGCACTTCAGAACAGGGGACGGGATCGGCCCGCTTCACTCTGGCCACTTCGCCCACCTTGCTCCACCATTTGGGTGACTGTTGCCTGCTGGAGCGGTGCTGCTGCCCCTCTCTCTCAACTGAGGAGAAGATGTAAGTCCCTCAGCCCGCCCGGTGGCCTCAGGCTTACCTCCGATGTTCAGTACGATTTCCTGGAAGTGATAATATCGCCGCAAAAATATCGCCATACAAAAATGTCACCATATTTTTGCGGCGATATTACCCCATGGAACCTGCGGGAGACTCCCCCGCAACCCCCATATATTTCAAAAGGGAGCGGGGGACACCCCTGCAACCACCCCATCCATTTACCCCATAAATTATCCCCACCAAAAATATTGCCTATGGCCGTTCCCGATGACCATATGTACGGCAATATTTTTGGTGGGAATAATATTACCTGATACCGGGGCCGAGGCGGTTGCTTCCCTTTGCCGCCTTACCATGACTCTGTCGCTGAGTAAGATACAGCAAAAGCCACCATCTTGGCCATGCTGGTTGTGAGGCTAATCATAGCTGTACTTGTACCCCTTCAGAAGCTGTGATGACATTCTAGGATTCGTCACATACCCTTCCCCTCATGCTGCCTGGTGTCTTCTCTCCTAAAGGGACACAAAGGGCCTCATTATGACCCTGGCGGTAAGTAGCCGACATTACCGCCATGGCATAATGAACGTTTACGCCGTGGACCGATGGCGGAAAGAGCGCCACATTCCGACTCATCGCGCACGAGAATTACGCCATGGCGGTAATGTAAATAACGCCATGGCGGAAAGGGCCCCTATCGGCATTGTAGGCCGCGCAAGGTGCACTACCGCCACCCATCTCAGCGGCCACCATAATTAGCGGCCACCGTAATCAGCGGTGGCCGCAATTAGCGGTCACTGTAAAAAGCGGAACCGGAAATAGCGTCATCGCGGCGGAACGGGAAACAGCACGGCGGCCATCTTTAAAAACACAATTCATTGCCATCCTTCCCAACAACACCAGATCCAACCCTGACACCTGTCCCAACCCATCACCCACCCACCTAACCACCCAAAAATGCCCAAAGTTGTCAAGAAGGCATGCGACCGCCAGTGCCAGGACAGATTCTCCCCGGAGGAACTGAGCATTCTCGCGGAGACTCTACCAGACAATGCAGCCGTTGTTTTTTCGCCGCAAATGACCAGGCTGGCGATAGCCAAAAAGAAGGCCATTTGGGCCCTGGTGGCAGAGCGTGTCAGCGCGGTGGGGACCGTACCCCGCACCCCACAGCAGTGCAGGAAGCGGTGGGATGACCTTAGGCTACGTGTAAGAAGCATCATCTCTGCCAACCGCAACCTTGCCCTGGCTACCGGTGGAGGTTCTGAATCCCCACTGAAACTCCAACCGTGGGAGGAAATATGTGCCAGCACGATAGGCATGGAAGGCATTGAAGGCGTCGGAGGGATGGAAAGAGGAGTACCGACATCAGGCGATGAAGGTAGGTGCCTCAAATCAAGACATGCCATAGTCACTGAAGCCCATTCATGTGTAGCACAATGTTGCCCTAGAGTGTAAATGCAACACATTAGCTGGACACTGCCCACAGCCACATGCGAGCTCCACCCTGTATACATGTAGCATGCACACCCTAACTGCCGGCACCCACATACCTCCATCCTCATTCCACACAAAAAGGAGACAACCTGCATGCCCCTGCCTCAAATGTGCCTCATCTACTGACCAAAATCATGTCAATCATTGTCATTCCAATGTCCGCAGACCCATCAATAACGCTCTCCCTCCTTTGCTCCACCACAGGCTCAGAATCACACCCCGAGGACGAGGACACCCCTGCGACAAAAAGAGCCAAGAAGGCCAAGACAACCATTCACGCACCCTCAACCTCAGCTGCAGTGAGCCAGACCCCACAGCAAGCACAATCCACTGCCAGCAAACAGGACGGCCCACCGGCAACCACCCCATTAGGCAGCAGGCCAGCAGCAGCAGCACCACCTGTTCCAACATTGCCTGCCACAGAAGGCACCGGTTCTGCGGCCAGCAGCACCATTGGAGAATCAGCTGCCATTGCAGCATGCTCAGACTCCGACATTGAGGAGCACGACGTCAGACGCCCCACTGACCTTCCACATTCCCCCTGTTCGTCCCATGCCAGCCCCCATGAGGATCCCACACAGGGGCACACAGAGGAAGAGGAGTGGCCATCTACCCCATGCCCAGTTCTAAGTCCACAGGAGGGGAGCAGCCCCTCCATCACACCACCAGCAATGGGCATGGCCCAGCAGGGGCAACAGTCCCTTGAGGACATCATTCAACGGCAGCAACAGCTGTCCACGCTACTCACCGAGCATGCTGCGGAATGTGTGGGGGCTGGGGCAGCCATCGATCAGGCTACGGAGACCCTAAGGGCCGAAATTGCGCAGAGCACTGACACCCTGAGGGATGCAATGCAGTCCATGTCAAGGGACATTTGTGGCGAACTTGCCGGGGTGCGCCGTGTGCTCTCTGAGCTCTCCCACACCCTACAGGACATGCATGCATGGGAGCAGGCAGGGACATCCTCCGCTGCTAGTTCTGCCCAGAGCAGCCCCGTCCGACGTTCAGGACGGAACCTGCACTCCACAGGCAGGGGTGCCCCGGGGGCCGGGAGAGGGGGCTTGTAATAGCCTGTGCCCACTGTTACAGGCATCTGTAGACACTCACAGGGGGTGTGTTGGGGTGTGCAGGGGGGAGGGGGTGTGTTGGGGTGTGCAGGGGGAAGGAGAGAGGGGGGAGGGGGTTTGTTGGGGTGTGCAGGGAGGAGGGAGGGGGGACGGGGTGTGTTGGGGTGTGCAGGGGGGAGGGGAGAGGGTGTGTGTCACGACAATTTATGATTAAAATACACTTTTTCCGAAATGAAAAGTGTGGACATTTTCATTGCATATGTGTGCTTTATTGGTGTACAGTCCACAGTGTGCATGTCCCAGAGACACACAGTGCCCCAAGTGCCGTCTCCATGTGATACACACCAGCCGTGTGTGCTAGAAGCATTGGTCGATGATATTTTGACGCATTTCACGCCCCTCCTGTGCATCGCCTCCTCCATGAGGTGCGGCCCCATCTGCACCCTCCTCATCCTCATCGTCAGGTGGTTGCAGTTCTGCGTCAGGGGGCAGGGGCACATTTCGTCTGACGCACATATTGTGTAGCATGACAAATGCCATGACCATCTTTGCCACCTTCTCATGGCGGTACAGGAGTGCCCCACCAGACCTGCTGAGGCATCGGAACCGTGCCTTCAAAAGGCCGAATGTCTGCTCAATGACCACACGGGTACGTGTATGTGCACGGTTGAAGTCCTCCTCGTGCTGGTTCTGCGGGTTCCGGACTGGTGTAAGGAGCCACCTCTTCAGGGGATAGCCTGCATCACCTGTATGTAGGCGAGAATGTATGTGTCCGTCATGACGTCTGATCAAGAACATGATGTGCCACCATGGCTTGCATCCAACTGTTACTTTGGACCACTTCTAAATGCACTAATTGATTCACACAATGCAACCAGTTTATGCTCATGGCTCTCATGGCCTGTTTTGCATGCCATCACCCAATGTATGCAGAGGGGTGGAGTGCATTGTGAGTGCCCATTCACTGTGTCCGTTCATGCCGTTTGTTTTGTTGGCCTGGCACGTGTCCTGTGATGTCAATGCGCACATCATTGCAACATTGCTGTGGGCCTCATCATGACCCCAGTGAGCGATGCTGATGTTGATAGGGACATTTTGGGGGCCCTGATGTCTGTGTAATGGTGTGTTGATGTTTCTGTCCGTCATGTGCCTCCTTCGTGGGCAGTTATGGGGGACAGACCTTTCGGTTGATGGTGTTTGGTGACGTGCATGTAGGTGCATTTCATTGTTGACAATGTGGTCTGAATTGGTAGAATGCACTTGCAGATGGTTGTGTCATGGTTGGGACACAACCTCATTCACATGGTAGGGCTGCATACATTGGGTATTGGCTTTACTGGTGTTGGGTGGAGTTTGGGTTGCTTTAGGGTATCATCTGTCTCCGTTCTCTCTGCTACTCACATCCAGGTGGAGTGTGCATCATCCCCCCCCTTTCAGCCAGGTGGAGTATGCATCATTCCCCCCCCCCTTTCAGCCAGGTGGAGTATGCATCATTCCCCCCCCTTTTCAGCCAGGTAGAGGATACATCATTCCCCCCCTTTCAGCCAGGTGGTGTATGCATCATCCCCCCCCCTTTCAGCCAGGTGGAGTATGCATCACCTCCCCCCCTTTCAGCCAGGTGGAGTATGCATCATTCCCCCCCCTTTCAGCCAGGTGGAGCATGCATCATCCCCCCCCCCTTTCAGCCAGGTGGAGTATGCATCACCCCCCCCTTTCAGCCAGGTGGAGTATGCATCATTCCCCCCCCTTTAAGCCAGGTGGAGCATGCATCATTCCACCCCCCCCTTCAGCCAGGTGGAGTATGCATCATTCCCCCCCCTTTCAGCCAGGTGGAGTATGCATCATCCCCCCCCCCTTTCAGCCAGGTGGAGTATGCATCATTCCCCCCCTTTCAGCCAGGTGGAGTATGCATCATTCCCCCCCCCTTTCAGCCAGGTGGAGTATGCATCATTCCCCCCCCTTTCAGCCAGGTGGAGTATGCATCATTCCCACCCCTTTCAGCCAGGTGGAGTATGCATTGGTACGTCGTTCACCTACCCACTTCACATTTCCATGGTCATGACATTAGACTCACCGAGTAGCCAGGATCTTGGGCCTGCATGTCGCTCCATGTAGTGTGGTATTGTGGAGTTCCTCAGGACCATTGAATCATGTGTGATGATCTTGTTGGAGTCACAGACCATTTGCACGTTGATTGAGTGGAATTGTTTCCGGTTGTGCTACGGTACCTCCATGGCACGTGGAACCACCAATTCCACATGGGTGCAGTCGATGGCACCAATGCAACCAGGTATGCCGGCTAGTGCATGGAAACCCACTTTGGTGTTTGCAATCTCCTGGGCAGTCCGTGGTAATGATATGTGGTCGTCTGTGTGCTTGAGGAGGGCATCGAGCACTTGGATAAGTGTACGTGAGAATAATGGTTGTGAAATGCCATGCAAGTGCCCCACTGTGTGCTGGTAGGTGCCTGTGGCCAGGAAGTGGAGTACAGACACTACCTTCAGTAGGGGTGGGATGGCGGTTGGACTTTCTATCATGCTGACGATGTCGTTGTGTGTCATGTCTACGATGGCGTTGATGGTGTCCCCGTCCAAACGGTACAGAGTGTGGATCTGCTCAGCAGTGAGGTTGAATGGACTGGCTCTGATGCGTGGGATTGGGGGCTGCCTGCGTGGTGGCACTGGCTGTGCTGGTGTGGCTTACTGGCCCTGCCTTGCCCTCCTTCTCCTCCTGCGTTTCCTCTGTGCTGCCTGTTGTTGTTGTTGTTGTTGTTGTTGTTGTTGTTGTTGTAGTAGCACTTGCATTGCTATCAGGTCCTCCAGCCCCAACATTGCAAGTCGTATTGGTATCATTGTGGAGTGTGACTGGGTGTGGGAAGGGGTGGGGTGTGCTCTTTTTGTACTTCCTGAGTCTGTATTGCCTCCACATGTGCTGTTTCTGTGCACCTGTGGCAGCTGGATTCACTTTACATGGCCATTTACGGTTGGTTCGCGATGGCGTACTTAGCGCCATGGCGGTAAGGTACTTAATGGGCTGGGTGATGGCGTTAGGTGCATGTCCGCTTGGGTCGGCATTCGCGTACCTTTCCGCCATGGCGCTAAGTACGGTGTGGGAGGTCGCATGCGCGCGTCCTTGGCGCAGATAGCGGCAGCGTTGACTACGATGCCGCTAATGGCATCGTAGTTAACGGTCAAGGGTCATAATCGGACCTAGCGGAAAACGATGGCTGTAATCATTTACCACCATCGTTTTTCGCTTACCGCCAGGGTCGTAATGAGGCCCTTACATTCCTCTTGTCTTTACTCTTGCGATGTTCTCCACTGAAACAAAAAGGCTGTAAATTGAAGAACCATCACATAATCCTGTCTTTGCTTAAACTGAGCCACAGGAGAGGGGAATGGTCAGTAAGTAGGGTGAATTTTCTCCAGGTGAGGTCAAAAACAATGAGATGTCCTATGCCTATTTGATTGCCAAGGCCTCAAGTTCTACAGTGGCATATTTTTTCTCTCTAGGGAATAACTTCTGGCTGATATACAGAATGGGATGTTCTATTCCATCATAGACTTGAGACAGAACTGCTCGTAAACCCACCTTTGAGGCATCAGTTTGGAGAAAAAACTCTTTGTTGACATTTGGCACTTTGAGAGCGGGTTCACTACATAAAATTGATTTAAGACAATCGAAGAAAGCCTGATCTTCCTTCTCTCATTTTATATTTTGTGGCTCTGCATTCTTTAGTTTGTCAGTTAGGCATGAAGTACTGGACGGAAAATTGGGAATTAACCTTCTATAATAGCCTACTAATCCTAAGAAAGCTCTTAGGTCCCTTCTGGTTTTAGGTATGGGAATTTCTTTCACAACTTTGACTTTCTCTAGCTGAGACTGGACCATTCCCTTACCCACAAAGAAACCCTGGTATTTTATAGCCGACTGGGCAAGGTGGCATTTCTTTGGGTTGCCAGTTAGTCCAGCTTGACGTACGGCCCTGGTGATTTGGGAAAGATGGGACATATGTTCCTCCCAAGTTCGACCATAGATGATATTGCCTTCTAGGTAGGCCCCACATAAACCTGTATATGTCTAGAGCACTTGGTCCATTAACCTTTGAAAGGTTGCAGATGCACTGTGAAGGCCAAAGGGAAGGACTTTTAAGTAGAACAGTCCTCTAGGGGTGAAGAAAGCTGTCCTTTCTTTATCGTCAGGGTTCAGAGGGACCTGCCAGTAGCCCTTGGTCAGATCAATCGTGCAGATGTAAACAGCAGTGGCCAGCTGATCAATGAGTTTGTCAATTCTTGTCATCGGATAGTTGTCAAACTGGGAAGCTGCGTTTAACTTTTGATACAAAACCACTGTGATTGATGTGGTTTTGCCACCAGGACTATTGGCGAGGACCATGTACTCTATGATTGTTCTATGATACCATCTGCCAACATCCTCTCCACCTCCTGATTGACTATTTCCCTTCGAGCCTCAGGTATCCAGTATGGTCTTAAATGTATGACCTTCCACAGGGGTGTGCTGATATGATAGGTTATTTATAACGCTCTTAATACCCAGAGATTTCTAAGCACAGACCAGGGATCGAACCTGTGGTGCTCTGTATCGTCTTGCTTCCAAGGCGAGCACGTTGCCCCTGATCTATCCTCCCGAGACATTGGTTTATGATGATAGATACCCTTGACTCTCCTGGATAGACAACTAAACACATCAGGGAACTGATTCAACCGATCTTGTAGATGTTTTCTGTTGTGGTACAGGAAGGTCATTAAATTCAGGTTGCTCTTCTCTTCAGCAAACAAACTAGCCATAACCACTGAGGATAACTCCACAGGATCCTGTATCCACTCTTTTAAGAGATTTATGTGGTAGACTTAGGGTGTCTGTCAGGTTGAGAGACTCAGTATGTACACAGTTCGGTCTGAATACTATATAAAGGATGCCTGGCAGGGTCCTGATATGCCCAGGAGGGAACGTATATGAATATCAAAAAGAATCAGGATGTGAGATCATCATACAGTTAAACAGTTTTGGATGCATTTATTTGAATCTCATAACAATTTTTAGATATTTACATTACTTTCGATAAGCACGAAAGTGACACGGACAGGTTTGGTTAAAAATGGGGGGTACAACTGTGTACCAACCTCTGGAGTATTTAGGTAACGTTTCCTAACAAAATGCACAAGTGGATACAACGGTTAGGTGAAACATAACTTGAGAAAGTGCTACCCGAGGCTGCTATTCAGTCCAGGTATATCTAACAAACAGTGTACACAACACTGTATACAAACATACAATAGGGGTTAAACAGTTGTGTCACAAATCATCGACACTGTAGTGTTTCGGCCATAGGGGGCTTGATTTGAACACGTTATTATGCTGGAGGAGAGATGTGTAGAGTGGTTCTGTTGGTGGAAGTTATCTGTGGGTGAGAGGATAACTTTGAGGATCTCGGGAATTTAGTGTCTAAATTTAAGTTATTTAATAACGGCTAATTGGTGCCTGGAGTAAACACATTCCTGTGTGTTTGAAGTACAGCTTACCGTCAACTGGGTGTTCGGCGGTGTAGCTGTGCTGAAGAGTCCCTCGTATCTGCATAAGGACTGTAGTGTAATCAATACACTGTAGCTGGTTGACCAGCAGTACCCAGATCAAGGATTTCAGGATGCACTAGGCTTATTATTAGCCTTTCGAGGTGTCAGATCTGTGTGAGGGAAGACAAAGCACGCCTGTATGTCATTTCCCAAAACAGACTGGGGTCGCGACACGGTATGGTGAGCCGCGGTGTGTTAAAAAGTGGGTGCTGTGAGTTGGAGGAAAAGACTTCCAACCAGCTAACAATACTGTCAAGAGCGCTCGTGGTCTAGGATAAACTAACAAGAACACGTGACAATGGGCCTCATTACGAGGTTGGAGGTAGCCAGGCCGCTATTTGCGGCATGGCTGCCTCCATACTTGTTCTAACTCGTTCTAACTCCAGCCTGGTGAATGGAGCAATTACCGGTCCATTCCGAGGTTGGAGGGACCGGTAATCCCCATTCATCAGTGCCATTTCCCATTCCCATTTGAGCCCCCATAGGGCTCAATGGGAAGGCGGCAATAACGGTACCGCAAATTGCGGTACCATTATTGACCCCGGTGTCCCTTTGTGGGTCCCGTCCTTAAACTAGGCGTTAAGGAAGGACCCGCAAAGGGAACTCGTAGTAGGGCGGTAAGGGATTACTGGCACCGGTGCCCTTACCGGCGCCGGTAATCCCTTACTGCCCACCTCGTAATGAGGCCCAATGTGTTCAATTGCAAGTGATGGCGCCAAGTGACTAGGAGGCTGTGCCACAGTGGTACATGTGGGCGTGGCGTAGCTGTGCACCACGAGGTAGTGGTCTAACTAAAATGGTGCTAACAGGAGTGCTCAGTGTGATCTGACGTAGTTGTGCTGACTGGAGAAGCCAAACCCGGAGGGGTACAGGTGAACCCGTGTGTCCTCGATGGGCAGCTGCATTGAGGGAAGTGAAGTGCAGCACCCAGGATCTCGCTGCGGTCACGGCATGTCAGAATGATGGTTGCCGTGGAGATCGAGAAGACAACTCCCGCTAAAGCCACACCCACTGGATTCCTGACGAATCAGGAGAGGTCTCGTGGGCCAATGAGGTGGTGGGTGGGCGCGTCAGAAGACGTCTGTCACTACTGTGGAAACTGAAACTGCGAGGGATTGGCTGGAGGTTACTATACGGCAATGGGTCATAGATACGTCCTGCCCCTAGGGGCAAGGGCCAGTCAGGGTGTGGGTGTGCGCAGGCATGTTGGCCGTAAATCAAAAGTGAAACCCTTCTAGATCGGTGTACGGGACTGTCAAAACGCAGCGCCGGATTGCCAGGGGTTAGCAGCGTGGCCGTACATCCTGGGAGATGTGGGTGGTTGCGATGCCGACGCATTTCATGATTGTACATGTAATGGGGTGTTTAAACAAAAGCAACTACATGAATATAAAAGCTGTAATCTAGCGCGTGCAATTCATGATTGTACATGTAATGGGGTGTTTAAACAGATGCAAATACATGATTATAAAAGCTGTAATCTAGCGCGTGCAATTGCAAAAGCGAATACATATATTGGCAGTTTTTTATGAGCAAGTGGAAAAATGTTCCCGCGTGTCTTGTGGTATAATGGGCACACCACACATGGAAACAGCATGGTACATCTACGAAAACGTCCAGCAGAGCGTATGGGTACAACATGGTATATCTGAATAACCATAACGTGATTATGGAGATGGTGTAACTCTGTGTTGACACGTTGTGGGAAGCATGTGACAAGTGATATCAGAAGAATGTGAGTGTTACTAATACTATGCCATCATACATTCACTGCAATAAAACACCATTGCTCTAAAACCAGGGGCCTCAGCAGGGATGGTTTTAACTCGCTAGAATTAATCCCAAAAATGCTTCCACTCAACTGTGATATTGAGCACATTTTTCACTGTGTCCAGTTTATGGACCCATTTCTGTTCCAATCTGGTGAGGGCTAGGTCTGTTCATAGAGACTCTCTTGCTTTTCTTGGGCTTTGGTTAAATTAGAATTCACTATATCCCTAACAAGCGTTATATGTTCTCTGATTCTCTGCGCAGTTTGGGTTAGGGGTAATATGCCCCCCTCTTTCTCTTCCCAGGTCTCCCTAAGCATTGTATGGGCGAGAACACATCTCTGGGATCTCGCCCATACAAAGGTTCAAAGGGTGAAAATCACAGAGAGCTTTGCTGTGCTTTTCTAATGGCAAAGAGGGCCCATGGTACCATCATGTCTCAGTTTCTCCCGTCTGCTATGTCTAGTTTTTTATGGATTCATTTAAGGGTTTGGTTGAATCATTCAACCAGACTGTCTGTCTGTGGGTGATATACAGACGTTCTGAGGGTTTTGAATTGAAGGATTTCCATCACCTCAGCCATGATTTTGCTCATGAATGTCGTACCTTGATCTTTAAGAATTTCCCTTGGGAAGCCTACCCGTGATAAGAATGGAATTAGATGTTCCAAGATCTGCTGCAAGGTGTTGCTTTGCTTGGGAAAACCTCCGGATAACGTGTGGCATAGTCTAGTGTGGCAAGTATATAGTGATTCCTAAGTTTGGAAGGGTCCTACAATATCCATCCCTATTCTGGAAAAGGGAATAATTATAATAGGTAGAGGGTGTAGGGACGCTGGAGCTGGTTTTCTTGGATCAGTCTTTTGATACAGTGTGCAAGTCAAAACAAAATGTTTGATATCCATGAAATTTCCAGGCCAGTAAAACCTATTAATGACTTGATCTTGGGTCTTGGAGGTCACT
The DNA here is from genome assembly GCF_040938575.1 of Ambystoma mexicanum. Classification (NCBI taxonomy): domain Eukaryota; kingdom Metazoa; phylum Chordata; class Amphibia; order Caudata; family Ambystomatidae; genus Ambystoma; species Ambystoma mexicanum. The sequence goes on along the minus strand of NC_090928.1, from coordinate 942,164,514 downwards.
AGGTGTCTAGATGCAAGATGAGCATGGGCTATCTCCAGACCCACCCTGCAATGGATTTTTTGGACCACTGTGTGGGACCGAATTACTCCCTCATTAGTACTGCCCCTCTATATAGTAACCCTTGCTTAATGAAGAAGGGATACTCTTTCTTCCGTCCTTCCTCTTCTGATATTACTTTGAGGAATGTTTTGGCTAATATGGGATTGTTCCTTTGTGCAACGGCTATGTCTGGGATTATTTCTGTCTCTTCTTGGTTGCTTCTATGGCTTGTGGTCTCTATACTCGGATTTGGAGCTTGGTCAGTCTCTCCAAATCCCTTTGTCCCTCTCTCAGTGTGATCCTGGTCTGGGACCTCTCCAATTATATCAGACAATACTGCCCTTGGCATACCGTTTGTCCCGAGTAGCCCCTGTGCTAACCTGTCAGGCTTTATGAGAACCATGCAAAAACACCTGACAGGAGATCAATCTGGCGTGCCATTGTATAGGTAGGATCCTTTGGCAATAGTTGTATGACAGGGATGCTTGAATGTTAGATGTATTACCCTGCTTGGGGCACCTCTTAAAGAGATAAGGGTGTGTTCATGTTCATTCTGATAAGCCCCTACCAATGGATCCTATCTCACACCACCCCCTGGCCCAGCATCACATAGCTGGTGGCAATATCCATCACCAATGGTCAGCCACCCCCTACACTAAGGGTCAGGCAGGACTCGTCTTTGCAGTCCTCACCACCTAAACTGAGTGCTTGCACAGAGTTTCTTCTGAAAATGAAGTTGCGCAATCTCAAACTCTGAGTGCAAAGGTCTTAATCAGGTTGTGGTATATTCCATGAAATAGGCATACCTTCCCTACCATACCCTGAAATGTAGCCATCTCTCAGCGCTCAGCATTGGCATCAAGGGTAATGCAGTGCAAAGTCCTGAAATGAAGAAACGTAGTCTTAAGCATTTGGCACACCTGTCTATGTAGTCATGTCACTGTGTGTCAAGTGTGAGAACAATGAGGCCTAGAAATAAAGAACTATAGTCTCAACTGGCTGGAGCAGAGGTCTCTCACAATCTGTGATATGTCCCAACAACCTAGAATGTGTAATTTGCACCCAAAAGACCTCTGCTCGAAATTAAAATGTATTTCACAATGGATTCTGAAAGAAAAAAACAAATCCTTAGCCCTCGCTTCACTACAATTGCTCTAAAAAGATCTTTCTGAAATAATTATTTCTTGATCTTAACAATTACAAAACCTATTGAAATCCTCTGGTTCACTGAAGCTTAACCATAAATGTATCAAGATAACAGCCACAACCACATCCCTCCATCATTGAATGGTTTCTCCATGATGCTGTTGTGATGAGAAGTTAATCCATGAATTCCTTAGCGAATAAGCACACTGAATGTAACTAAAGCAAAAGCTCCTTGATAGTTTGAGAGGTTAGATGAATCCTCTAAAATGTGAAATAATTTGTCAAATTGGGTAACAAAGGCTTCAGGTAAGCGTATGTCACGTTTGGGGGGTCAACAGATAACTACAAACCAAGATCTGACAGTTTAAGGATTTTTATTCTGCAACACAAGTGTTAAGGGATTAGGTGAAACTGTGAAAACATGGTGGGGAACTCAAGAACAACACTGAAAAGCAAGCCATCTGAAAGATAGTTCTTCCATCTATAACTTAGTTACCTCCAACAGATGGCCACAAAGTCACTAACAGAGGTCATTTAATGAAAAGTGGAAAATAGGTGGAGGGGTTTGCCCGTGTTAGCACTTAAGTGCTGTAGGCCCCCCCCATGCAATTTTCCACATTTGCAAAATAGAGTGCAAAGCAAAGTGTAGAAACTGGAAACATTGCCGTACCACTTTATTTTGGCAGTCCGTTTTGCACAAAAGTGTTATTAGCACCCACCATTAATGCATGTGTTAAAAACAGGCAGATTCTATAAGAATCAATTGGTTTTAATCTAGCATACAAAACTGAAGGCATTTGAAGTCTGAGGAGGAATTCACAGTGGAAATGTAAAATCCATTGTGTGCCCCTAGTTCACCTCCAAATGTTTGCAAAATACCCTGTGATGTAAAAGTAAGGTGTAAACGGCTTTCTCCTTAATTTTACTCTCCTGGGCTTGCAAACTCACCTCACAATCTTCTGGGTTTAAAATGTCCCAACACTTGTTTCTTGGCTCTTGTGGTTGAATGCATGGCTTTCCTAGAAGTTGTCAGGATGTTACCTTCCTCCAGAATTAAAATAGACCACCAGTCTTGGCTATGTGGGTTATCTAATCACCAGATGACAGGTTTATGTGGATTAATCCCCAAAAGTGGCAGTCGCAAACACTGCAATAGTCACTCCGAGCACTTGGGACTCAACCACTCTGATCGCTCCTTGCTCCTTAACTTGGACCCTAACTCCTCTTTCATAGATTCACATGCTGTGAATATTCCCTGTCGTCATGCTGGGGATCTTCAGTAACATAGAGCAGTTTAACTTCAACTGACACTTTGTCATCTTTGTGCTCTATCATAGTCATTTTGGGTCATACTGCTCAAAGCCAATAGGAACACCTCCCTTAACTCATCCCCTGTGAGCCATCTTCAGATTTTTTACTGCACGTTAGTGTTGGGAGTCCTCAAAAATCTTTTCTTCAACATTTCTACAAAAAATTTTAGATTTTAACATCTTTTCCACAATAAATTTAGATTTTTCGACATTACTCGGCTACCAGCCTTGGCGACGACAGTGCTAGCTGCGTAGACCGTTCCCGCTGTTGATAATCTTTGACAAAGTGTCATCTGCACAGGTGGGCGTACCTCATGGTGGAATTCATGAGGAAGAGCCTGTTCAAAGCCTGTGCCTGCTGTAGACTGAAGAAAGTCTACATGGAGGATCACCACAACGACTGCCTCTACTGCCTTCATTCTCACCATGTCATCCAGGACTGCAAAATCTGCCAGTCGCTCTCCAACAAGACGCTGAGGAATCATCGCGTGTCTCGAGGACGCCGGCGAGGCCTCTGACTCTGCTTCAGTACGGAGTCATGCCTCATTAGGGCGGGACAGGACAGCCCAGTGAACCACCTCTAGTAAGAGGTCTAGGCTGCATGAAGTCCAAGCCACCAGCAAGAAGAGGCATAAAGACACCACCGCAATGAGCCCAGATCCTCGCACAAGGACCGGTCTTCACCAAAGGTCAGTGCCCAAGGGGTGTCGGCAGGGGAGGAGAGCCAAGGCCCTTTCCATCGTCCCAGGGAGGTGACGTCTTCTAAGTCCACGTCAAAATCTGGTGGGCACTCTTCGCCTTCAATGTCAAAAACTGGATGGTCATCGAAATCGCGACGATGCCGTCCTCTGCGACGACCATGCGTCCCTCCAAGTCGGCTACCCCAATGCCTTTGACGCCGTCCATCGGCACCCCGTCGACAACCACGACTACCTCACCATGACCTTCAACGAAGCAGTCAACAACCACGACTGACGAAACCCTCATCGACCACGACTACTGAGTCATTGATGAGAGCATCAACGACCACGACTGCTGCATCATCAAGGATTTCGTCAACGGCATCTACGTCCACGGCTGTGATACCTTTGTCGACAACCCCGTTGACAGCCAAAAGTGATTCATCCATTCCATTGTTGCCATTGTCACTGGTGTCTCCGACACCCACACCAGCACACTGTCTGCATTGACAGCCCATCCACGGGAATAAATCCCTAACCTCGTGGTGGCCTTACTGCCAGGTGGTATTGTTGTGTCAGAGCCGAGTCTCTCCCAAGAAGAGGATGTGGAGGAGGCAGAAAAGGAGGCCATCATCCACCGACATGCAGGACTTTGCCTCCCAGAAGTTCACCGCAGGGTGAAGCAAGCCTGATGAGGCTGCCACCTTTACCCCCTCTGCATTCAGCCAAAGCCATCAGTCTACCAGAGCCATTGCTGCCTCCACAAAAGGACATGTCACTGGACATTTTATCTACCTTAGCCACTCTGGTGGCAACCTTGCAACAGCGGCTGCCTGCACCATCCCCGGTTGTGGAGCCTATTAGGCGACTTCGCACAGATGTCCCCAGACATTGATGACATCCCTTGTCCCCCCAGAAAGGGTAAACACCATTCAGTGCCACATAGGCTGTCGGATACTGGGACAGACACAGACCCTGACAATGTGGTCTCCACGCACTGTACTTGAAGATTTCATCACTGCTGATAGCCACTCAGGGATTCACCCCCTGATGAAGTAGGGGCCTTCCACGCACTCATGTCGAGGATGGACACTATGTTCGACCTTGCACCGGAGGAGCACTGAAAGGAGAGTGTGCTGTACCAGTGCAGAGAGCAGCGCAGGAATTCTGTCAAGTCTATCCCGCTCTTGGAAGACGTCTGGGAGGATGACCTGATCACCTTAGTGCATCCCGTGACTGCCCTGGCCAAAAACGACTGGTTTGACAAAAAGTACAGAGCCCCAGAGAGTGCTGTCGCCAGTCTCTGCACTCAACCCACACCAGACTCTGTTGTCTCTGTGGCTGCCAAAAAGAAGTCGGCTAACCCATCATCATCCTGCTCTGTACCCCCAGACAAGGACGGCAAATGCCTTGATGCCTTTGTTAAGTAGATCATTAACCACCGCAGTCGCAACTATCAGGGAGGCTAATGCAAGGCCATACTCACACGTTACGCTCGCAAGTGGTGGTACAAGTTGGCTCCCCTGCTGGAATTCCTGTCGGATGACAAGAAGCGGGAGGCCTTGCACATCTTCCATGAAGGCGAGTTGGCATCAGACCAAGCCATGACGGTCTCTGTGGACATCGCTGATAGTGTTTGTCACCAGCTTGGGAATGGAGCAGACCTACACAGGCATGATTGGCTCAAGGCCACAGATTTCCGACCCAATGTCCAGTCCAGGGTCGTGGATATGCCCTTTGATGGATCTGCATTTTTGGGAAGAAGGTAGAGGAGGCCTTGCAGTCCATAAAAATAGACATGCATACCGCTTACTCCTTGGGTACACTACAGCAAAGGCGACAGTCCTTTTGTTCAGGAAAATGGCGCTATGGCGGGACTTCACGGGATAACTGCATCACATACCATTCTTCCTACTCTTAGAAGACCCCTTACTCATCAGGGGACCAGTACGGGAAAAGGTCCCAGTCCTACAGGGGATCGCAGCAATGCTGAGACTCCTCCAACTCTAGGGGCCAGTCCGGCAACAGGCATGACCAGTCCAGGGCCAGGTTTTCCTGCTTCAGCACCCCGGTGGGAGGACGACTGTCAAGGTTCATCAAATAATGGATCCAAATCACTACCGACGAATGGGTGCTATCCCTCCTCCAGCAGGGCCATTCACTGGAGTTCATGGACTATTCCTCCCGCACACAGACCAGAAAAGTTGAGACACCTCTTACTTCAAGAAGTACGAGCTCTGCAGAAAAAGGGCTCAATGGAGAAGGTTCCAAAGGACGAGCTAGGCACAGGAGGCTACTGCTGCTACTTCCTGGTAAGGTAAAAGTCACTGCACAAAAAGCCACAGGGTTGGAGGCCCATATTAGATTTGAGGGTGCTCAACAAGTTCCTCAAGGCACAAACCTTCTGCATGGTCACACTACAGAAGGTGCTGTCCCAGCTACAACAAGGAGATTTCATGGCATCCCCCGACCTCGAGGATGCCTACTGTCATATCCCTATTCGCCTCTCACACTGACGGTAACTGCGCTTCATGGTGACAGGAGTACATTATAAGTTCAAGGCCCTTCCATTTGGCCTGCCGTCTGCTCCGCGGGTATTTACTGAATGCCTTGCGCCAGTGGTGGCTCACCTGCGACAGGGGCGCTCACGTCTACCTGTAGCTAGACTGGTTTGTAAGAGCCCCCTCCTATCAGCTAGCACAAACCATCACTGCCACCACCATCCAGTGTCTACAGCAACCCGGTTTCTCAATCAACTTCCCAAAGTCGTGCCTGGTCCCATCACAACAGGCACTCTATCTCGGAGCAAGACTCGACAGCCAAACCTGCACCGCCAGACCCTCAGACGAAAGGGTGGTGGCTCTTCTAAACAAGGTGCGCTGTCTCAACCGTGCCAAGGTAACACAAGTCTGCAACTACAAATCCCTACTTGAGATGTCATTATGCATCCCGTTTATCAACAACTGCCGGTTACACTTGAGAAAGGTGCAGGAATTCCTGGATGCCCAATGATTCCAAGCCTCAGGGTCCTGGGACGACCGCATTGCTCTAGCGGTGGTTTTCAAACAGAGCCTTCTCTGGTGGTCAGTGAGGGAACATCTGGTGCAGGGCGCCCCCTTCAGGTTGCCAGACCATCAGACTACTATCACGACAGATGCTTCACTGGAGGGCTGGAGCACCGACTGTCACGATCAAAACACTAGGGGCCTTTGGTCAGAGGAGGAAAAGAGCCAGCACATCAACCTGCTGGAGATACGAGCAATTATTTGGGCCCTGAGATCCTTTCTTCTCCTGACGGAAAAGGTGGTACGGATCTACACCAACAACACAATGGGCCTCATTACGGGAGCGCCTATTACGAGGTTCCCTTTGTGGGAACTGGTAAGGACACCTGGTAAAACCCAGTCCCGCGAGGGGAACAGGGAGCTAATAACGGGCCGTTATTAACGACGCCGTTATTAGCTCCCTCCCCATTCCCATTGAGCCCTATGAGCCCTATGAGGGCTCAATGGGAATGGGGATGGGTTTCTTCAAGGAGGAATGACCGGGTTATTCCTCATTGAAGGAACCTGGTACTGGGACCCGGTATGGAGGCAGCCATGCACTTATTAAGGGCATGGCTGCCTCCATACTCGTAATGAGGCCCAATGTCAATGTTTTATGTCCGCAGGCAAGGAGGAACAAGGTCCCCACAGCTTTCCAGGGAGGCCCAAGACATGTTTCTCATTCCCCTTCATCTACCGGTGATTCAGAACACTCTGGCAGATTCCCTCAGCAAGGAGTTACACTCTTGCCACAAGTGGGAACTGCACAACGACCAGCTTCACTTGTTGCAAACATGGGGCACTCTGGAGATCGACCTCTTTGCCACTCACAACAACAGTTGCCAGCTGCTTCTCCCTTCCGGAGAGCTTGGGGGAGCCTTTTTGTTTCCATGGGAAGGGAAGTTTCTGTATGCATTTCCCTCGATTCCTCTGGTGCCTCGAGTCCTACACATCTTCAGACTTTATTGGTGTAAACTGATATTAGTGGCCCCTGCGTGACCGAGACAGTTTTGGTACTCCGACCTCCTTGCCCTCTTGTCAACAACACTGATCAAGCTGCACCCACACCAATCACTCCTGTCCAGGATTCAGGGAGCGGTACTGCACCACGACCAAGCCTCTCGCAATCTGATGGCCTGGTTCTTGATTTCTTAAAGTTCAGGGCTCTGTCCCTTCATCAAGATTGCCAGGCGATCCGGGTGAGGGCTAGAGCTCTGTCCACCTTGAAATGCTACAAGAGTAAGTGGAAACGTTTTCAATTATGGTGCAGAAACCAGCAGCTGCAACCTCAGACCATCCAGGCGGAGAATCTGTTGCCTTATCTGTTGTCCCTGGCTCAATCTGGTTTAACGCATTCTTCCACTAAGGTGCACCTAGCTGCGATCTCCAGGTACAACTGCGCTGAAGGGGTGCCATCTCTGAGGTCTCAACAGCTAGTGAAGAAGTTTTTGTGTGGGCTGTTCTGGTCTTTTCCACCTGTCCGTCGCCCAGCGCCACCATGGGAGCTCAATGTGCTACTTGCAAGGCTTATGAAGCCGCCTTTTGCGCCAATGCACCAAGCATCTATTAAACATCTTTCCTGGAAAACGGCTTTCTTGGTGGCCATAACTTGAGCCAGGCGCGTGCGTGAAATGCAGGCGTTTTCCGCAAAACCACCCTCTTTGACTTTTCACAAGGACAAAGCTTTTTCTACGTACTAACCCAACCTTTGTGTCGAAGGTGCCTTCTGCTTTCTATCTAAATCAGAAAGTGGGTTTGCCCGTATTCTTTGTGTTAGGCAGAAACCTGTGCAGTTCCCTTAGGGAACACTGCAAAAGATTTAGAACTACAGGTGTTGGCAGTAAACCCACTCGGTAGCAGTCTGTACCACCCAGATTTACCTAGTAGCTGTGGCTGAGCAGTCAGACTTCTCTCAAGAAGAGTTAGGCAGTATGCAGAGTATACACAATAGGCACTCAGACACACCAATACAAGCAAACACTGACCAGAGCTTTGGTATCAAAGTATATGATTATTTATTTAAAAACACACTGTTTGAAACACTCCAGCACTCTTATTGTAAAATATTCTAAACACAGTTACTATTGTAATATATACACCCCTTTTTCCTTATCAGATAAGTCACAGTAAAACACCACTTATTTTCATACAGAGGTGAGCGCTTAACTAGATGGCACTCCAATAAATTTGTGAGAAAGGGAGGGAAAAAGACAGAATATGGAAAGGTACACCACTCTAAGATTCAGGAACACTGTTAGCAAGGCAGAAGAGCAAAAGTCACTGGTGAGCCAAAGTCCAAAGGCTGGGCTCCCTCTTAGAGAGAGCAGAGCACAAATGCGCCCAAGATCACACAGTTACACTAGGCTTTGAAAGTCTTGCAGAGGGTTCAAAAAGAGTTTAGAGAGGCTTAGGAAAGTTTAGCCAGGGTTTCCCAAGCTAACCCAGGTTCGAAAGCCGGGGGCTAAATCTACCCCGTACAGTCGGTAGCAAGGGAAGCCGGGCGGGACACGGTACCTTAAGTGGGAAGGATCCTCCAGCGGTGGCAGTTGTTCCTGGCAGTGGGTGCAAGTCGCGTCGACGTCCAGGGGAAGAGAAGATCTCGACTTGGAGGAAAGATGAAGGTCGTTGCACTACCAGGGAAGAAACCAGCCGCAGAGTTTTCTGGTTAAAGGTGGTACCTTTGTTCGTGGTCGTGGTAAAACGTGGTATCCCGCTTGCCGGGGTGCTTGGCACAGGCAAGGCGGCCACGAGGTATGTCGGGAAGGCAAAAAAGACGGTGAAACTGGTTATCCCCACCAGTCAAAGGAAGAAGACTCTCCGGCGGGAGATCTCCTCTGTTGTTGGGAAAAGTGGTGAAACGGTCCAGCAGGGCTCCACCGGTGGTGGTGTCGTGGCAGGTTGGCTCAGCTTCTCCCTCGTCGGATGCTTAGGTCCTGTGGCGACTTCTGAAGTTCCAGTCCCCAAAGCCCTGCTTTTATGCAGAAAACCCCCATTCACTCAGCCTAGCTGTCACTCAAACATTCAAACATGCTAAGTGGTGAGCCGGCCGGCTCACCACTTGGGCCAATCAGGACGGAGTGCGACTTGAGTTGCCTTGGCAACTCAGTCCAGGGTGCCTAAATCCCCCTCTATCCCTCCTAAGTACCCCAGACAGAGTGGCACCACTTTGGAGGGCTTCTGTGGAGAAGCCTGCCAAAAAGTGGAACAAAGGGCTCGACTTGGGTTGGAGTCACAGAAGAGAACACAAACGCCATTTTAGAATCAAGTTTTGGCAAAAAATACCAACCGGAGAATTAATATTAATTAAATAAACCGGCGGTATGTTCGAGGCTACCGTAAATAATTAAATAAAGATAGTAGCCTAAAACAATGGAAAATCCCATAGGAAAATATTCACGGTTGAATATAAAAAGTAGTATCCACTGCCACCAGCCAAAACTCGATCAGGGGGGAGGGAGACGTGCCCCCTCGACTAACAGACCCCGGGGCAATTGAATTGCCCCAGCCAGTATGTCCACAATATGATGGTTTGTACTGGTTCTGTTCAGAATTTAAGACTAGTAAAGTCAATGGTGACTTTACATGCCCTGGGAGACAGTAGTCAGTCCCAGGGTATGGAGTCTATACTGGGGGGTCACTATGACACCCCTGTGTTACTGCACTGAGGGTGCTGTGTAACACACATCACAAAAACACATGAAGCCCTATGGGGTAAAATACCCCATAGCCCATTAAACACATCTAGATTCAAAGAAACACACTCAAATCATGCCCAAGAGTGAGGGTAAAAGAGTCTCACTCTTGGCAGGAGAAAAAAATAAACCCCAAAAATCCAGCAAAGCTGCTGGGGGACTCACTAGGTTAGGAAAATCAGCCTAAACAGAGAATTCTCCCTAACACTTTGGCACACCAACCTCTACAGCGGAGCAAACAGTGCACCCACTGGATGTGCTGCGCTCCCACAAATACTATGTGGCACGTACTAATTAATTCCATATAACAGATCAACTGTTTGTTTCATTTGGACCTTCTGGGCCCGGGAAGGCTCTCTCAAAATCCTCTATCGCAAAATGGATTGCTGCCTGCATCTCATTCTGCCATCAGCAAGCCGGCAGACCACTTCCCGGCAGGCCCTGAGCTTTCTACCAGAGAAGTGGCAGCAACTACTTCCTCTCCGGAATCCTGCTGCCTGACTGTTACGCTCACCTGGTCTCTGCAGGGACGTTGGGGCACTGTTGCAGCCCTCCCTGGAACTGGCTCCCCTTGGTCAGGCTTCTTCCCCTGCTCCTGTCTTGTGGACTGCGCTGGTTGTTGGTACTGCCCCTGCGAGAATACGAGAGGCTGTGAGAATGCTGTGATATGACTGTGGTCTCCCTCAAACCCTTCTTCCCAGAATGTGGTGAGCATGCGCCTACCCATCTAGTCTCACCTGTTTAATTGTGATGGCGAGCTCTCCGTCCTGATTCTCACTGCAGGGGCGCTTTTAGATAGACCGAGTTCCTTCACTGGTCCATGTGCGTGGCAGCCCATACCGGCTCTGGCTGAACCACTTCAAAGGTAAGTAGCCTTCGATAATGATTATTGTCCGTATCCTTTTGTAATGTCTTTTTCCTTGATTATTGTCTGTATCTCTTGTAATGTCTTTCCTTTTTCCCAGTAGGTGATATGAGGCCCAGCGGTAGTTACGGTGCAAGAAGCAAGCCCCAATGGAAAAAAAGTTCACGACGTCCCAATAGGTGGTAAGTTTGGTTCATAGGTCAAGCGCGAGGATTGGTTTGAGCGCGACCTTAACGTAATGTCTTTATAGTTTTTCTAACCTTATTTTTGTCCTTTTCTCTTGCAGGGATGGCCTGGTGAAGTCAGACTGGAATGCTGTTATCCGGAGATCTGCCGGCAGATGAAGGATGCCTGGATCCGCGATGAAGCTGGGCGAAAGTGGACTCCCGGGTAGTGTTGTGGCTGGGAGCGGAATAAAGTAAGGATACGCTCCGACTGTGGTTGCTGCTGGAATCAGGTATGGATACGTTCCGACTGTGGTTGCTGTTGGAATCAGGTAAGGAGGCACTCCGACTGCGGTTGCTGCTGGAATCCGGTAAGGATCTGCTCCGACTGTGGTTGCTGCTGGAATCAGGTAAGGATGCGCTCCTACTGCGGTTGCCGCTAGAATCAGGTAAACTGCTGGAATAAGGTAGGCTGCTCGAATCAGGTAGGCTGCTCGAATCAGGTAAGCTGCTGGAATCAGGTAGGCTGCTGGAATCAGGTAAGTTGCTGGAATCGGGTAAGGATGCGCTTCAGGTGGCGGTGAGCGTTACGCTGCTGTGAGCAGACTAACGCGAAGCGCCTGCATGCGGGCGGGGCAGGCTTAAATAGCCTGGTCCCGGCCACACCCATTTGTTCCGACTCGTGGCCCCACCCTGCCACTCCTAGAGGATGCTGCACGTGCAGCCCAATTAAGTCCTATGGCCACGCCCGACCTGAAGGCACGTGGAGGCCCTGCAGGGAAAAGAATGTGTGCAAAGCACACTTACTCATGAGCCTGGCGCCAAAGGCACCAGGACTGGGTTTAACTGGACCGTTTATGTAATGGAGCTTGTGGTCCTTGCCCAGTAGCCATGACACTGACATCTGTCATGCAGCCACCTGGAGATTGGTGCATACGTTCACCAGGTTCTACTGTGTCAACAGAGATTCCGCAGAAGAGTCTAGAGTCGGCCAGTCAGTTCTGCTGATCATTTTTGCATAAGGTGGGTAAGTCTCCAGTGGTAAGTTATGCTGGGAGTATGCCTCTGCCCATGGGTTTCGTTGTAATACTGATTTGTAATCTATTCACACATGTGAATCTATGAAAGATCCAATGCTGGAGAAGGAATAAGTTACTTACCTATAACTACGGTTCTCCAGCATTGCCATCTTTCATAGATTCACATACAACCCTCCCACCTACCCTGCATGGCTCATCTTTTGGCTCTTACTGCCACTCATGTGCGGTGCCAAATCTGAAGATGGCTGACAGGGGAGGAGATAAGGGAGGTGTTCCCATTGGCTGTGAGCAGTATGGCCCAAAGTGACTATGATGGAGCACAAAAGCCACTGAAAGTTTCAGTTTAAGTTTAAACTACCAAGGATTCCCAACCTGACTACAGGGAATATTCACAGCATGTGAATCTATGAAAGATACAAATGCTGGAGAACTGGAGTTACAGGTAAGTAACTTATTCCTTACTCTCTACCATCTTCTCCTTCCTCTTCTTCTGAATTTCTCTCCTTCTTCTCTCCCTCTTTCCTCTGCCCCTCACCAACTCCCATCCTAGCTATTCTTCTATTCTCTTCTTGCCTCCTCATGTTTAAACTTCTTTTTTGTAACCAGTACCCAGTGGTCGAACTGTATGAAAGATGTATTGTAACTATGTTCCCTACTGGCCTTACCCGCTCTCCACAAACCCCATCACCACCACGCTACCACGCACAATACAAACACCCAAACACATGCGCCTGCTGTTTAAGGGAATGTTTAGTGCAGTGCACTGAAAGTGCAAGTTTCAACTTCTTCCTACACTTTTATTTTAAAACAATATAAATCCGGAACGGTTTCTTTTTAAAATAACTGGGTAGGAACAGTAAAACATAATTTTAAAAAAAGTAGAGGAGCATCCCTCCCAACCTCTCCCTCCCACTTCGACCACTGCCACTACCTCTTTCTCCTTGTTGGGCTCATTACTCCTTGTCCAGGTATATTCTCTTACATCTACATCCAATACACCCATGATGTTCTTCTTCACCTCATTTTCTTCAGTGTTGCTCTCCTCCTATCTCTGCTCCCCTCCCATCTCTCTGAACATTTTATTTTTTAATTGTGTCTAACAGTTTGCAACAAACCTTTCACACAAAGGACAGAATTCATCAAATTAATACACATCAATTCAATGTAAAAAAAGTTATACAATATTTAAAATCTTTTTTTTTTTAAACGAAATGGCAGCAATACTTAATGAAATTTCAAAACCATTTAAAATTCAAAACCAAAATTCTTTTGTAAGGGAAACATCCTCATGATGAACACATTTACCTAAAAGCTTAGTATGCAAGGGGATCAACGGTACAAATCCAACGAGCAAGTGCCGTAACATGTGAACCTCTAATGAGCAAAATCGGAAATAGCGCTCCTCTCTGCACAGCATTTCTAGCACCTAATATTTCGAGCTTTAAAAACAAAATAAGCTTTATTCTCAGCATATCATTCCTAAATCTCTGAGAGGGATGTATTAGCAGATATAAAGAAATGATGTTACATAGCCTTGATTTCCAATCTAGCTTGATAAAATAAATTGTAACTCATAATCAAATCTCTGTTTGCTGTCCATTCATTTTCCATTCTTTTTTTCTTTACAATTTGAGGATGAGACAACCGCTCCAATCTGTTAGAGCAATTTTTCAATAATAAGGTATCACATTTGTCAGTTCCATACCTGCAGCACATAACATTTGTTGCACATCAGCTCTTTATATTTCAAGGAATAAGCTCTGGGTGGCGATGGCACTTTGCTGAAAAGTTGAAGAAGTTTCCAGGTTATGTATGCCTGAAGTGAAACTAAACCAATTTAGTGCCTAATTATACCCACAGGCACACACTGAGGTAGAACTAGAGTATTCCTTCAAATCAGCAAATCTTTTAGCTTTTCCCAACCTGGGGCACAACCCATTGTTTCAACACCATAAATAATTTTGGGAATGACCTTCTGATGGTAAAAACGTAAAATAGGAGAAATTGAGAATTGTCCAAAACGGTTATCTAAAAGTCGTAGTTGGGCCACTGCTGCAGTTGCAAGAGGGTCTATAAATATTTGTCACAGTCTGCTTTACTCGCTTATCATAAAGTACCACTCCCAAGTATTTAAAATGGTCAACAACCTCCAATTTACTACCATTTAAGAACCAGCTGATTCATTTTGAATAGGTCCCCTGTTGTTCTAGTCTAACTTTAATTTTAGATTTAGCATGTAGAGCGATCAGAATATTTGAAAGAGCTGCAGTGAAACCCAATGAGAGAAGTTTGCACCACAAATTGTTCCTGTTTACACATGCCTGTGAAATATCCAAAAAGACCACATAATGGGGTCTTTTGGTACATTGATTAATGAGATAAGCCGATAGTTGAGGGTATTCAATCTGTCACCTCGCTTATAAATCAAAATGATCAAAGCCCCCTTTCAAGACAAAGGGATTGTAGATGTTACGATTATATCATATAACAAGCCAGTTAACATTTCCTCCCACAGGATTGGATTAGTTTTAAAGGTGGAATTGGACAAACCATCTGGGGCAGGGGCTTTAGAAGCCCTACACCTAAGTATACACAAGCTGACGGAATTACCCAATCTGACCGTTTACATTTGGTCGTTGGGTAATTTTAACCTAATTATAGGTGTTACTTTTGACCGTTTTAGTTTTTGACCTTAGTACATGAACATGAGGAGCAGGGGTGTTCCACACTCCTCATGTTCAACTATCTGCAACCTCGGGGGTTTCTGGGGTGTCCCCCGCATCCTTAACCATGGAGGCGGGGGACAAATATTGCGTGTCCCATTTCAATGAATGGAGCATCAGGTTTTGATTGGATTTCAGTCGGTTGCTATATTCCAATTTTAGTTTAAGAGTTTCACTACGCAGAGTATTTTTATCTTTCTGCAGGCCTCTTAACTTCTTACAGAGTTCTTTCCTTCGTCGTCTGAATCGTGACATCAAATTCTTGTCTATGTATTGATTTAAGACCTTGGAGTATTTCATGAATACTCCAAGGTCTTAAATCAATCAAATGAAGTATTTCATTAAGCGCTTTGAAATACATTGTGTATAGGCGCTATATAAATAAACAATCAATCAATCAATCAATAGTATCAAACAAACGGGGTCTCTTAAAATGCTGGCATTGTTCTGCAAAACCTCAACTACAATACTATTGAAATGTGAGGCCAGCACAGTTCTCCAAATCAATGATCCATCCCTGGAGCGAACTTCAAGATCCAATAGAGGCATGTTATTGTACTTTCTCCAGCATTGGATCTTTCATGGATTCACATGCTGTGAATATTCCCCGTCGTCAGGCTGGGAACCTCAGTAATTTTTAAAATAGCATTTTCTCCTGGAAAACATCGACACTTTAGTGTCCTATCAACGTCTTTTTGGGTGCTTTAGCCACCACCAATAGGACGTTAGGTATAAATAGTCCTGCCCCGCGGCGTCCCTTCAGATTTCAACCGTTTTCAAAGTGTTGGGATCACCTCATGCTCGTTCTGATTCTACACGTGTGTTGTGTTGTGGTTGTTTTTCTCAATGCCTTCAGGAAAAGCTTTGTTCCGGCCCTGCGCGACTTGCGGGCTGAAGAAGGTGTATAAGGGGGACGGGCACATGACTGCCCCCGCAGGCGATGCTGTCGCTCCAGGTGGGGTCTGGTCCATCCGGTTACCCTCTATTGACCCAGCAGGCGGTGCTGTCACTCCAGGTTCTGTCTACACTGCAGTCCTTGTTGGGTCAACTAAATTCAAGATTGCCTCCTCTGAGTGTGGCCTCGGTGGCCCCTATCGTTGACGTGGTAGGTGTCCCTCCGTGTTTGACGGCTGCAACTGAGTTGCCGACACCTCGGCCGATGAGCGAAGAACGTCCTCGTTCCCACCCTGAAGAGGGTAAGCTGCCGGACTCTGATCCGGACTGTGTGCCAAGGGACACTATGGGGGTCATTCCGAGTTTGGAGGCAGCCATGGTGCTATTTGTGGGCCCGTTATTAGCTCCTTCCCCATTCCCATTGAGCCCCATGGGGGCTCAAAGGGAATAGGGAATGGTTTTCGAAATAGGGACTTACCGGGTCCGCATAGGTCATTTCGGAAATGGGGTCGTCCTTTGTTGGATCTCTTCGCAACGCGGGAGAACAAGAAGTGCAAGGAGTTTGCCAGCAGGTGGGCTCAGCCCGGGTCGCTGGGGGATGCGTTCTCGTCCCCGTGGACAGACCGGTTCGCTTATGCATTTCCTCCCTTTCCACTCATTCGGCAGACCCTCCAGTGGATTCGGAGATACCCATGCCATGTGATTCTGGTGGCCCCGTACTGGGCCAGGCAGCCATGGTTCTCGGACCTGCTTCATCTATCCGTGGCGGAGCCGGTTCGGTTGCAAGTGACACCGGACCTTCTGTCTCAGGACAAGGGCGCTGTCTGGCACCATGACCCATGGTCTTTCAGCCTGACGGCTTGGCTCCTGATTTCTCCGAGTTTGGCCTGCTGAACATTTCTAGTGACTATCGACGCATTTTGGAGGCGACTACAGCTCCGTCCACGAATTTCCCCTATGCGCGTAAATGGAAAAGGTTTTGTGTGTGGTGTAAGGGCCAGCCTGGGGTGGATCCTTTGAACATTTCACCAGAACAAGTTCTACCCTACTAATTGCACTTGGCGAATAAAGGTTTGGTGTTCTCCTCCATAAAAGTACACTTGGCAGCAATTTCTAGATTCACCTGGAAGCGGCATGCTATACCTCTGTTTAGTGATCGTCTCATCACGCATTTTCTGAAGGGGTTATTTCAAACGTTTGCTCCAGTCAAGAAGTTCCCTCCAGGGTGGAGTCTCAATGTAATGCTGTCAGGTCTGATGAGGCCTCCGTTTGAACCTCTGTCGTCGACGCTCTTGCAGTTTTTGTCTTGGAAAGTGGCGTTTTTGGTGGCCATTACTTCGGCAAGGAGAATATCTGATTTGCAAGCTCTGGTTGTGGATCCTCCATACTTACGGTTCTTCAAGGCCAAGGTGGTGTTGGCCATTAACCCGCACTTTATTCCAAAAGTGCCAACCACTTTTCATAAATTTTCTTGGATTGTGTTACCATCGTTCTTTGCCTCCGCTTCCACGTCAGCAGAGAGAGCGTTGCATACACTGGATGTGAAAAGAGCATTGAAAGTTTACCTCAGTCGTACTCAGTAGTTCAGACTTTCTAAACAGCTGTTTGTGGTTTATGGACCCTCTGTCAAGGGATGGCAATATCCAAGCAGGGACTGGCTCGCTGGGTGCCATCGGCTATCTCACTCTGCCACACTAAGGCAGGAAAGCCTCTGGAGAGAAGTCCCAAGTCACACTCGACGAGGTCTACGGCTTCGTCGGCAGCATTATGGTCAGGGATTCCGCTGGTGAACATTTGCCAGGCGGCCTCCTGGTCTGTGCCGCATACCTTTACTCGACATTACTGTCTGGAACAACAGCAGGGTGCGGATGTACAAGTGGGACGTGCAGTCCTGCAATGCCTGTTTCAATAAGGTAAGCCCCGCAGCTTCAGGGTATCTATTTGAACGTTATCACTGCTGGTTTTTCTGGTCTCATGTAGGTAATTCTGTGATGTATTGGTTTGCATTGCACACCACCATACATAATTGATACTGCTATGTAATCTATTCACAGCATGTGAATCCATGAAAGATCCAATGCTGGAGGATGGAGTAGTTTCTTACCTGTAACTCCATTTCTCCAGCGTTGGTATCTTTCATGGATTCACATGCGCCCGCTGGCCGCCCCTACATGCAAACCTGGTTCGGGTTGCCTCTACTTTGGAGGTTAAAATCTGAAGCGAAGCCCCGGGAGTGGGGCTATTTAAACCTTACATCGTATTGGTGGTGGCTAAAGCCCCCAAAAAGACGTTGATAGGACACTAATGTGTCCGAGTTTTCCAGTGGAAAACACTATTTTAAAAATGACCGAGGTGCCCAGGATGAGGACGGGGAATATTCACAGCATGTGAATCCATGAAAGATACCAACACTGGAGAAATGGAGTTAAGAAACTACTCCCTTCTTTCACACAGCATAGACGTTTCAAGGACCCACCTAATGTAGTCACTCCTTGCAGATTTAAAAATATTCATCAAACTACAATAATCATGGAAAGACTTAGACACAAATATATAGTCGAGCGTAGATGACGGAAGTGTGTTGTGCCAAGTGAAATCAGACATACAATCTCGCTGAATATTACCATTCAAGAGTAACAGGTCCCAAGACCTGAGCCACGTTCTCTGGAAGCATTTAAAACATTTGACCGATGCTTCAAATCCTAGTAGAATGGGTCTAAACATTCACTATTGAAATCCCCCAGGGTTATTATATGGTCCCCATCTTCAAGTAGCCAATACACTAACAAAATTGATACGTTCGCTAATAATGTGACCAAATCCACACTTTTAGGCTTAAAATAGACATTTATTACAATGCAATTGGCTACACTTAAAAGTTATATTTCCCCAGTGTAACTTCACCATTAAAATATCCTGTCTATGTGTATCAAGCTGTGCTTGGAAAACCCCAAGTTATATTTCACAGCACACAACAAGCCCCCAAATGGGTGCCCCCAACACCCCCTCCTAGCTTTCGCAAAGCAGATGGGATAGCCATTGATGGTGGGCAGGTCAGTAATCCATGTCTCTTGGAGGCATATTATATTGTACATGCTGAAAGCAGATGCATGATGGGAAAGAGGAGGGTAACCCCTGTATTACATGATAGTCGGGTAAGGGATGCAATTCAGTTATCCCTCTGTCTCATTTTCCTCCACTTTGGAGAGCACCCACTATAGACTCCCAATTGTAGTTCACCTTACTAATTGGATCTTGCGCTAATACGGTAGAAACGAACAAGCAGCATTACTGGCCACCTCAATGTTAATTTTAAGGGGTTCTTTGTGATCAAAGATCTTTTATATCTCCTCCCCATCAGACTTTTTTAACTCTTTTTTTGGCATTTCTTAACTTAACCGGCACCTTGTGCCAACAATGAACCCCTCACCCCCCAACAGTGGTTCAACTACAGTACATTAACTTAAAGCTTGTTGTTGTTGAGACAGTGTAGCATGACTTTTACAATTCCTTGTCTGTTGTATTACCATCATTAAATTATACACTGTATACGCATCATGGGGTAGCATGCATAGAGGTCATTTCTCATTTGTCCGTGGAGTGTCGTGTAACAACAGTTTGTATGTCGGCAGTGTCCCCCGAGTCAGCAGGGTTCTCTTCTAAGCTACTTTCCGATTTGTGTGCTAGCGCAATTAGGTACTGTATGTATGGACCCCATATGTCTCTGGGGCTAGACTGATGATTCAATAGTTTACTATATTCCACCTCCATGTCGTTGCAGTATATGATGTCATTGTGCCACTAGTTCATTGTTGGAAATTGCGTCCCTCCCTACGTCATCCCCACCCGTCTCTTGGCAGTAGCAGACCCACCAATCCGTGAATTAGTCTAATATGACCTAGTAATGCTGTCAAAGGGTCTAGGTTTAGCTTCTCCCCTGTTATCTTACTGATTGTTTCGAATAACTGTCCCCAGAAAGCAGAGATCTTTGAGCATTTCCATGCCAGGTGCAGAAAGTCAGCTGCCGTATATTGGCATCTTACACAACTATCTTGAGGTGTCTGGGAAAAGGCAATGCATTTGGGCCGGAGTACGATAGAACTAGTGTAAATATTTAAAATGTATCCGTTTATATCTATCATTGAGGGCCCCCGTACCCTCACAACAATACCTCCAGATCCCCTGTGTGATTCTGTATCCTAATGTTGTTTCCCATTTTTTGCTGGGGGATTTGGCAATCTTGCGCCTGTTAGCAAGGCACCAAGCGTACATTATCAAAACCACTCTTTCCTTGCAACCACTCTTAAGTACTTTATCGAGAATCGGGGCTATTCATTTTTTTATTTATTTGTTTTTGAATGTTCAACTTTATGAATATACAACATACTGACTTCTTAAAACCTTTTGTTTTGAATTGTGAGTTTTTACATGATAAAATACATCATCTGGGTTTGATTAAATTGTGATAATTCGATTTGAGGTTTGGGATAGTGTGTGTTTGACATCCGCTGTTCGCACTTGCATAAAAAGTAAACCTTCATTCTAGTGCCCAGTTGAGTTCGGGCACAATAATGGTTGCTGAGCACTCTTTTTTAGTGGTTATGCTTAGAAATACATATTGAGCGCTTAGAATCATTGTCCATATAGTATCGGTGGTTAAAATTCTGTAAGTATTGAAATACTTGTGGAAATGCTCTTTCCTTAGTTCAGAGAGCGCTGTGCATTGTGTAATTAGATGTGCCAGTGTTTCTGGCTCAGTTGTTTTGCCACAGAATATGCATGCTGTTGTTTGGCTTCTATCATGGCTTCTCGATGCAATTACAGTTCCTATTGGCCATAAATTGAACCTTAGCCTCATTATTTGCGATCTATATCCCACTTCAGGGAATTTTTGTAGATATTTTGATATCTGATTTATTCTCTTAGGTATAAAGATACCATAGTTATATATTTTGTATTGTTTGCATGATTCTTCAGTTTCCAACCAAACGTTTAGCCAAAGTTTGCATTTGGCACTTTGTGGATACAATATGAGAGCCTGGTCATCTATACTTGCTTTTTCCATGCATGCATTTTTCCAGATGTTTAGCTTGCTCTTAGAGCTATTTTCGAAGGCTTGTGTTAAACAAGAGATTATGGTTGTTGTGTGTTCTTCTTTCATGAGGCACTTCCTATGTAGAGATAGTGAATTCCATTCTACAATCGCCTTCAAAGAGATGAGTCCTAGTTGGTATTTTATGACTGGATTTGGGAAGCTTCTGGATAAGGTAAGTAGTTTTTTCCAGAAATAACCTTCTAGATAAACCCATTTCAGCTGACTTTCTTCGAATTTAGATTGTGCTCCATATGTTAGGGCAGGGATGACTTTTTGTTTATAGAAAATGAGAATTGGATGGTGAGAAAATGTGCCATACTTGCGATGAACCAAGCATGCCTGAGAACGTAGTGTTCACATTTTTTGTTTCATTTCTGTTTTATAAGGGATATCTGTTTTACTGTTTTACATTTACTCCTAAATCCTTGTATTCCAGGACTGTTGTTAGAGGTGTATTATCGATGAGCCATTTGAAACTTGAATTTTTGCATTTGTTATAGTTTCCATTTTTAATATAAGATGTTTATCTTTAGTTTGTTCCCTAAAGCATATTTCACTAATGTGCTAAGTAATCTTTGAAGGCCGATTGGAGTTTGGCCAAACAGAATTAGGTCATTGG
Organism: Ambystoma mexicanum; assembly: GCF_040938575.1. NCBI lineage: Eukaryota > Metazoa > Chordata > Amphibia > Caudata > Ambystomatidae > Ambystoma > Ambystoma mexicanum. The sequence continues at coordinate 942,143,203 of NC_090928.1, read as the reverse complement.
CGTAAAGGAGCCAGGCTATCGGTCGTTATTCAGCTTGGGTGGAACATTTTTTGCGTTAGCCAATTTTTCTCTGATGTCTCTTACATAGAAGTTAAATAGTGTCGACGCAAGTGTGCATCCTTGCTTCAGCCCACAATGTGTTGAAATGGCCTTACACAGTAGACTCTCATTATTTAGATTGATGCGAATCGATGTTTCACTATGGAATTGGTGTAGAAAGTTCAATATGTATGCTGGACATTCCGCTGATTCTAATTTCTTCCAAAGTATAGCCCTTGATATTGAATCAAAGGCTTAACTGAAATAGATGAAAGCAACATATAATTGTTTTTTCGTTGTGGCTTCTTTTTTGAGTGTGGAGATATTGAGTAGGCCTGGGGCCGTGCTTTTTCCGCTGATAAATTCCGATTGATGGTGATCAGGCATGTTTTTTTCCTTTAGCCATTCTGTCAGAACTATAAGAATAGCAGCCTTGTGTATATTTTTCCTATGGTGTCGAGTAAAGCTAATGGGCGATAATTTGAAGGCTTTGATCAGTCTAATTTTTTATATATAAGAATATGTATAGACTATATACAAGATGTTGTAATGGCATCCGTTCCAGCTACTTTTTGAAATATAGCTAGCAAAATTTGTGACCATAATTCTGGGTGAGCTTTGACGATAGCGTTTGATATTCGGCCCGGGCCCGGAGCTCTCGATGTGCTTAGTTTTTTTTATTTGAAGGAGAATGTCCACTATATCAATGGATAGTTTTGCCGCATGATTTCTGCTCGAGTTAGAGAATGGAGGAAGTGTCCTATTGTCAGCAAACAATGTAATAAAAGGTGATGTCCATTCTGCTACACTTATAATGTTCAATAAGTGAAATGACGTTCCAGTTCTAGCTCCCTTTTTGAGGAGGCTCCATATTTGTGTGCTGGATTTCATTGTTTGAGCTCTCGATGTGCTTAGTTTTTTTTATTTGAAGGAGAATGTCCACTATATCAATGGATAGTTTTGCCGCATGATTTCTGCTCGAGTTAGAGAGTGGAGGAAGTGCCCTATTGTCAGCAAACAATGTAATAAAAGGTGATGTCCATTCTGCTACACTTATAATGTTGAATAAGTGAAATGACGTTCCAGTTCTAGCTCCCTTTTTGAGGAGGCTCCATATTTGTGTGCTGGATTTCATTGTTAAATATAAAAGCATTTCTTCATTTTCTCTTTGGGTTTTAAATAGCTTGTATTGGGTTAGGAAATGTTTGTATTTAGTGCATATATCAGTAGCTTTTCTTTTATATTCTGTGATCAAGTTTGCTTCAATGTTTTTTAGTTCCCGTCTCTTTTGGCTTTTTCTATTTTTAATGATTGGATCATTCCTGTGCATTGCCAAAAATGTTGGGCAATTGGTGGTGTTAAGGATACCAATTGGGCGTCACACAACGGACCAGGACACTTGGTTTATCCTGTGATGTAGCGGTCAATAGGAATGCTTTTTCTTTAATTTCTATTCATTCAAATTGAGCCGCTACCGGACCCATCTCACACCCCCTTTTACAAATACCCCAGGTCACAAGTGACCATGAACCAGGCCGGTTGATGAAAATAAAAATGTATTTATTATTTCTAAAAATCACACAAATTTTGATATTGGGCAGCAATCACCAATGGGGTGATAATTACAATAAAACGACTGAACTACACTTGGTTAACCTTCTACCTGAACCTATCCGAAGCACAATTGAATGGCAGCACTTTTTGAATTAGGATAGATAGCACTCAAGTTAAGGTTTCCCCCTGCAATGTTCCCTCAACCCACAAATAATCAAACTCTGAGTGAATAGAAAGAAGCAGTAGGTAGTAAGGGATACGAGGCAGCAAACAGAATCCAAATCCGACATTCCCTCTCACATAATAAGAGGGAAAAAATGATTTTAAACCCTTTTGCAATGGCATAAAATGACACTCGGAAATTGACAAATAAATAATTAATGTGCGGTTAAATCTTTGAGGCAAATATGATTCCTCACAAAGGTAGTAATGCATAAACACGAGCAATCACAAGGCAAGGGATCAACAAAAGGCATAGAATTCTAAAGCGAGTGGAAAGTTAGAACATGCTGCAGCCGAATTCACACGTTACAAAATTGCATTTGTTTTCAATTCCTGTTTAAAATGACACAAACAGATTTGATGAAAAACGGGTGAAATACTTGCATTTTCAATGCGGTTATTGGGCTGGGAGATAGATGTATATCACAGGGATAATATAGAGGCGAAAGTAGGGCTATAGGTGAAGAATTGAGGGAGATTTGGAAGGTAGAAGAAGGTTTGCTTTGGGTAATGAAACCGTGAGAGAGGAAAGAAAATCAGCTGTGAAAAGAGCATGTTTGACTTAAACTAGGTTATCAAGACTATATTGATAAAGAGGGACACAGTAAGATCCAAGGTGGATTTGCGAAGTCAACCTTGTCACCCCAGTGTTCAACCTTATGCGGAAATTACATTGATTACTCAAAATATGACTAAGGATTTATGATCTATGCAGGACAAAAGGAAATAGAAAAGTGGCGCTAACTCTTGGAAATTCACTGACAGGGTGCACAGAGAATTCTAACAGTTTTTAACAAGTTACCAGGGTATGGGTAGGATTGCTTAGAGAGTGGAATAAAGATAACAGGGTCAGGATGGGGAGACTGTGTTTCTCTGGGATGAGGATTATACTCATAGTCCACTTTTGAATATGGGATTTTGGACAGTCAACAAGTTCTCGTCACAAAAGATTCTGGTCACGGGATAGCGGACTCTCCTGGCAAAAGGCAGCTGGGTAAAGGTCTGGTCATGGGATACTGAAGGTCAGTGGGCATGCAGGTATTGGCAAGAAGCCGGTTTGGTTTCAGGATGCTTCCCAAAAAAGGGTACCACAGCTTTTCCCTTTGGTTATGGGATTTTAGTGGGTTTTTCTGGGTCAATGGCCTTGCTGGGATAGAATCAGCTATGCTTTGTCTTTGCATGAGTAGGGTCAGCAATGCTTTGCCCTGGCTGGGATAGGATTAGCAATGCTTTGACCTTTCAGTGGTATCAGGCAAATGAATGTAGCAGATCAGGAACACAGCCACAGGAAATTCAGGAAAGAGCCCCTGTAGTTCTGTCAACCACTCTTTGTGTAGAACATGGTGACATCACAACATTATAGGTGGGCAGAACTGAGCAAGTACGCCCGCAAGAACTGTATAGGACAATCAATGTTGGTTGCCTCCTCTAGGAGGTAACTCAGTTTATGAGGTTGCATTTTATGAGGTGAAAAGACTTCCCACAGTGAGATGGTTCGTGGAATACACGAACCTTGGGACAACGGACGAAAGGTACAGCGTCCATTTTACTCATCCAACATGGAGAATCCCATTGTGGCAAGTCACGGTATAGCCAATGGGCCACATGAGGAAGAGGCTGTAGCCACGCCCCCAGACTGGCGAGCAGTACTTCCGTATCCAGCACCTGCACATCGACGCATTGCTTCTCTTTCCAGAGTCAAGCCGCGCTTCGCAGACGTAAGTACGCACTCGTACCTGCAGCCTTTCCACTTCTTTCCTAGTACAGCTAAGTGGTTATCCTGTGTCTGTTTTGCTGTTCCTACTTATTCTTGAAACTCCCTTACCATTCGCTTTAGGCAATCATCTGATCGCGGCTTAGATCCTCTGCCTTCTTCTCTGCTTTCCGTGGAATCCGAGGAGTCCATGTCTTTACAAGACGATCCTTCTTCCAAGGATTCTAGGACGCAGGTCTTGGTACGATCTTTTGATATAGAAGTCAGATTTCCTTCAGTGGCATTTTCTTTGCTTTACCCAGGATTTTTCCATTCTTCACAATCTCCTTTCTTTAGGATTCCTTCATCTCTTTACACGGGCCATTACGCTGCCTACTTCTTCCCAGTACTAGCAGAGCTAAGTTACTTTCTTTCTCAGTTAACAAGATCAGGATTGGGAGGAGAAAGACTAAGTCTAATTTTCTTTACACTTTGTTAGGCTTTGCAACTATTCCCCCTGTTTTCTCCAAAACTGCCATCCAGGAACTTAACCCTCCGGTCTTCCGGGCCTGATTTAGGAGTTCCTAGGATAAGCCTTTTATCCTCTCTTTGGGTCTGTAACATCTATCCTTCGTGTCATTAATTCCTCTCTGTGTCTACTTGCGCCTAGCACTTATAGAGCTTCGAGAAGATTGGGAAGTTCTACCGAAGGAGCTGATTATTCTCCACCAGAAACACCTGCAGGGAGCAGTCTTCAGGAAACTAGGCTCTCTAGCAGCCCTTCACATGGTTTTTTCCCCATAAGGGGTTTTTCCCTGGAGGCCCCACCACTGTCGGACTCTCCGAAGTCGGATGGTGGAGGGGTTTCTAGGTATTTTCCCACTACTCCAGAAGGTTACCGAACTATCGATCCCAAAGAAGAGAGAGGTAGGAGTTTTGTTTACCTGTTTGAGTCTGAGTACATGTAATGATTTTGAAATATCACACACAGACCTTTTTGCCAAAAATCAACCTGAACATAATTTACACATTTCTACAGTTGTGACATTTTAACCAATTACATAGGCAGATTACATATTTTGTGCAGATCATGCCAGTCCAACTCTCCAGTTTGGGAGACTCTGTTTCGTCTGTTTAACAGTTTTTCATCGTTTTTAGTGAGAAATCTTTGGCCTAAAATTCTATAACTTTATACATGGGTGTGGATTATCATTAGGCATATAAGGCATATAAGTATTAAAATTCGCCATGGCATTATGGATACTTTCCTTATAATACCCAATTCGAGGGGATTGGGTCCTCCAACGTATTCCATATATATGACAGTAATCACCACGGCTGTCCTGGTTTGGAAAAAATGTTTGCGTCTGCGTCCTGCGTCGATGACGTTGATACGCTGTCCTCGAGGGCCTCCGTCGAGCTGACGTCACTGGATGATATACGTAGGATGCACGATGCCCGTAGCCTCAGTTCCGTTTTTTCCACGAACGTGTTTCGCTTCGGAGATCTCGGCGCGCCTCGGTTCTACTGAATCCTATTCTTTCGGTTCTTCGAACCTGTTCGTTTGTGTATTGAAAATGATGTCTTCGGCTTCTTCCACCCCGTGGTCGAGTTTTAAGAAGTGTCGGGTAAGGGGGGCGCTGTTGCGCCAAAACAAGATGGCCGCCTGAGTGTGAAGCTCCGGACGACGAGGGCACATATTTGCAGATTTATTTATTTATTTTTTTTAATTAATTTTATCGGTTTAACACAAAACTTTAAAATATTTACAAATAAAACACAAAACACAACACATCAACGTATCACAGTCCTTTAGGAAGACCCCTCCCATTTTCTCTTCCGAGGGTCGAATCAAAATCCTCATTGCTCGTCAACCAACACTGAATTCAAACGATTTTCAATTATCGTTAGAAAACGAGTCAATGGTAGTATCAATTTCATGTCCGTTCCTTGGAACATATTGGCCCACCAATCGTCGGTACAAAGGGAGGGGTGATTTAGGCTCCAAGGGCCCAGGTGATATGTCCTTTCTGATCGACGTGCCGTGCAAAATAGCACCAAATGCTTAAGGGTTTCCTTGTCCTTAGTGCATAGTCTACACGTTAGATTGGAGACATTCATACTTTTCCATGACGCCAACCGCTCCTTGGTTTTAAATACGTTTAGGCGCAGTGACATAAACACTCTTCGAGCCTGAGGATCTGGAAACAACTCGATGTAACATTGTGAAGAGTTAAATGCCCGTGTTTCGAGCGGCGCCTCACTCATCATTTTTGCTACAGCTCGTTGTGAGCAAGTTTGGTCCCAATCCGCACGCCAGATTTTTAATTTGGTGGCGTTCGGGTCATTATGCAGTATGTCCAGACTGATTCCAAATTCACTCAGAATCTCTTCGCATCTCCTGACCCACAGGGCCACCATGCTGTTATTTGTTGGCGTCAGATCGTAAAAGAAGTCAAATTGCGGTATTTGCTCGCGCCGGCGAGTTTTGCGAAACAGACTCACCAGAGTCCAGCATACCCTTGCATGGAGCGAAATGAGCGACAGTTCGTATCTCACACATGATGTCAGGATACCCCTTGGGAGAGACAATACCTTAGACCAGAAACAATTCTCCAGCGATGCCCAAGTATCGTGGCTACATCCCAAGGCGTTTTCAGCGCCATATAGTAAAACCGGGATTACCTTTTGCTGGTAAAAAGCAAGCAGCGGTTTTAATGAAAATTTTCCAAATTTCTTATGCATGATGACAGCTTGACTTGCCAGTTGCTTGCATTTCCTTTTGGTTTCAATGACCCATGGACCGTCGTTGATTGACGAGTTTATTAGCATGCCGATTTACGCTCTCGGCTATCTGAATGGTCTCTTGACCCAGGTACCATCTCTGTTTTCTAGATTTTTTACCTCCTTTGCTATTCAGATTGTGTAACATCAGAATTTCGCATTTTTTAGTGTTTATCACCAGATGGTTAGTTGCAACATATTGGTCAACCGCGTTCAGCTTCCTCTGAAGGCTGACAGGAGTTAGGTCCATCAGGACCAAATCATCTGCGTATAGCAGCCAGCTTAGATGGGACTTTGCTACTTTTGGTGGAAAAGAACTTATTGAATCAATCGCTAAGCCTATATCTGATATGAATAATCTGAATATTGCAGCAGCTAGGGGACAGCCTTGTTTTTACCCCTTTATAGGTTTTGATTGGTGCGGATAAAGTTCCAGAACTATCCAAACGGATTTGTCTGGAGGTTTCAGAGTGCAGATCTTGGATTGCTGCTAATAAGTCAGCCGGACATCCCCAACTTTGTAGTTTTGACCATAGAAGAGGCCTGTCGATAGTATCAAATGCACATGAAAAGTCAATGAAGGCCAGATAGACCTTTGTATTAGACTTTATAGCCTCCATCTTCATCAGATTCAGAAGTAACAGGTTTAGTGAGCAGCCCACTTGCTTTACAAATCCCGATTGCCTTTTGTCGACATGATTAGACTCGACTGCCCATGCCACGAGTTTTTGCTGCAATATTGTTGTGTAGATTTTCCCCAAAACATCCAATAATGCCACTGGGCGATAGTTTTTTGGGCATGTTCTGTCTCCCTTCTTGAATATGGGGACAATGACAGCAGATTTCCAAGATTTGGGGGTCCTGTGGCACTTACTTATTCTATCAAATAGGGCTACACATATGTATGCCCATAATTCAGGTTGTTGTTTGATAGTAAAATTGGTAAGGCCATCAGGGCCCGGTGCTCGTGAGTTTTTTGCGTTCTTGATTATTGATACAATATCCTCTCTTGGAAACGTCAAAGCCCACGGTTTCAAAGATGTTTCCAATGTGACAATTCCTGGTGCCTCTGCCTTGTAGAGAGTTTCAAAGTGGGCTATCCATGCAGATTCCGGGACCATGCAGGACTGCAGAGCCAATTGAGGAGCTTGAAAGTTATTGATGAGCCTCCAGAAGTCCCTCGAGTTTTTGTTCCTTAGTGTCGCAAGCATCTGTTCCGCATCGTTTTGCACTAGAGCATATTTGTGCATCTTCAACCAGTTCTTATATTTTTGTTTCACCTTCTTTATTTCCAGTTTTCGAGTAGCAGCATTTAGGGACTTAGTTCTCCTAAGTGCAACACGCATCCTTCGTTTTTGGATCAGGATCTCGGGATCGAAATGATGAGTCCGAACCATGTTTGAATTTTTTAGACCTGTCTTTACGGTTTTGAATCGAGTCAATAATTGATCGTATTCCAGATCAGCACTTAATTGACAATACTGGATCATCACCACATTGACTTCACTCTCCTCCAATCTTAAGCAAACTCTATTGGATTTAACCTGGAGTTTATGTGGCCACTTTGGTCTTTGCTTGCCTCCAGATGTTGCAAATTTCATGAGTAACATGTCATGATCACTGTTTGCTTTTTCACAGATCTTCAGCGAATGTATCCTAGGATGCAAAGCTTCAGACACGAACATGTAGTCTATAATGGATGATGAATCCGCACAATGCCATGTGGGCACAGGTGGAATGTCACCACAGGTGCTTCCGTTCAACATCTGAATGTTACGTAGACCCATTTCGCTTAGCCATGCTTGTGCCAATGAGCCTAGATCTAGATTTTCTTGCTTAAGAAGGTTGATGTTTAAATCACTGCAAAGAATTATCTTGGACCAATCTAATGACTCCACCCGAAGATCAATTAATCCTGTTATCTGATCAATAAAATCCATTTTGCCTGCCCGGAGATGGTTCCAATACAAGTTCAGTATTACAATCTTGTCTTGCGTATCTTCATGAACACCGGCTCTTTCAATGGTCGTCTCTTGAATATAGGGAGAATGGTTGACAGAATTTAAGATACGCCAACCCGATGCTCTTCTCACCATTGTCAGCAACCCTGACATAGGACGCCCATGTTTTGATTTTATAGCCGAATTTATTAAAATCTCAAAATCCGAGGATACCGGCAGCTCACTTAACCAAGTCTCCTGTAAACACACGATGGGTAAATTGTCCAACCAGCTTGTGTTAAACAGATGTATAAATCCTCGTGTGTTCCAGGAGGCTAAACAGTACTCCGTGGGGGCTTCATTATCCTGGCATCATTGGGTATTTGCAGATTTAACCGCTAAAATACAGCTGTGCCAACTGTCATTGCTGTGGCCGCTGTATAAGCTTGCATTCCACTGCCATCCTAACTCTGGGATTCGGAGACCCTCTGTGAGCCTTGCTGTTGCTGTGGGAGGCACGGCGCCGCAGGCATCCAACTCACCGCATGACGGGGCTCCGAGGATTGCCGATTCGCGTTGCTACCCGGCGTGGGCGGCCTCTGTGGCGGAGTGGCCGTGCTACCTGCCTGATCAGCCGGCGGACCGGGATCGCTCTGTGCCACTACGAACTGGCAGCTGGAGCCCAGGACTTGTGGCTCCCTTTGCTCTGGGCTGCACGGCCCGCACCTCCGGAGCCGCCGCGACCTACTCCGCGCTGCTGAGCCTATGGCCTACCCGCATCCCCCTCCCGGAGCGCTCCTGCAGACTCTCTCGGCAAGGTAGGGAGGTCGGGTGGCTGGGGGTGGGCGGACCCCCCCCCCAGGTCTGCGCCGCTGGCCCCCCCGCGGCCGTTGTCTTGCTCTGGACACCTCCTACTCCCCGACACTGAGGAAGCCTGCTGGGGATTGTTGTTGCCATTGCCTGCGGTGCCTTGAGAGGCCTGTGTCTCGGGCGTCCCGCAGGTCCTGGACTCTGTGGCGCCATCCCATTCCAAATCGCTTAGGACTCCTCCCGGTGCACCGGTGAGGGCGCCCTGATAGTGGTGCGGCCCGGGGGACACCCCTACTAGACACTACCTCCATCAGGCTGAGAGATTGCCCCCCTACCAACTAAACACGTCAGGTGATGGGGCCTCTCCCCCTCTATATGGCAGGAATTGTTGGGTTCTGACACACAAAATATAGCCACCAGCCTTAGCCCATATTGACTCTGGTGCCTCACCCGGCTGGACCACCCTGTGAACCTGGGGCGGCACTGAACTCCATACTTACCGCACAGGCTCCGGAGTAGAGAAGAACCCGGCCCTGAACTTTTAGGCCTGCCTTGTACGGCGCTGGTCCTGAGGTGCTGCGACACCGGCGGCCGTATTCCCATGTGCGCTGCCACCACAGCTGTGAATCCAATCTACTGCAACACGTTCATATAGGGTTAAAAGCAGATTTGGAGCATAATTCTTACCGCAAGCGGGACACTGACCCACTGGCCCGTGAGCCACATACCTCCCCGGATACTCCTGATCTACGGCTGCTACTGGGAAGTCCGCTACCTTGCTCATCCGCTTTCCTCCAGGATCCTAGGCCCCTGACCCGACCTCCATCATGACTAAGGGAGCCGGTCCAGGGAAAAAACAAAGTTCGTTGAACATGTTTGCTAAAATGCCGTCCAAGCCGCCCCCCGATGACCCTGAGGAGCTCCTGTCCGTCTCGGCCCCATCAACCTCGGACGACTCACAGAAGATGCTGGAGTACATTCGTGATGGCTTTACTACACTCCATACTAAACTGGATGATATGAATGGGACCATCTCCTCCATAAAAGCCCATATCGAGAAGACGGATGGGCGAGTGGCGGAAGTCGAAACTCGATTGGGGGTTGCTGAAGATGAACTGGGCTCTCTACGTGCTGTGGTCTCCACACTCACCAACACTGGTGTCGGTGGTAGAGAAGGAGAATGATGACCTCGAATCCCATTCGAGACGAAATAATCTGCGTATTGTTGGAATACCGGAGGACAATATTACAGAACCGATGGAAGATTACGTGGAACGGATCCTCATGACACTCCTGGATTCCCCTAAACTCTCCCCACAGTTCGCTAACGAGAGAGCACACCGATCCTTAACCGCGAAACCTAGACCAGGCGCACTCCCTTGGCCCATTATAGCCAGGATCTTAAACTTCCTGGACCGTGATGCCCTCCTACGAGCAGCCAAGATCAAGGGTGAACTTACACTTGGAGCGGCCAAAATCCACCTCTACCCGGACTACTCTGTGGCGGTGCAACGGGAACGCCAAACATTTGCAGCTGTGAAGAGAAGACTCGGAGACCTGGGAGTCAAGTACTCCATGCTGTTCCCTGCAAAATTGCGTATCGAACATTTCAACAAAACCTTTTTCTTCACGATCCCAGAGGAAGCTTCTAAATTCCTTGATGAGCACTTTTCTGGCTGATCCCTTGTCACCACCAGTCCAGTCTGGAATGTTGCCTATTAAGTTGGTCTAGGTCGGCGATAGGCCGTATTTAGCCTTATTCATGATGGCTTGATGCTATGCAAAAAGGCATTGAATGTTCGTCTGTTTTTGTTGTTATATTGATCCTTTCAGCTTTGGCCCCTTGGAGCGGTATCACCTCACTATGTTTGTCAGTTATTGATGCCCTATGGGTGTTTCAGATTCTAAACGCATGCGGGCTTCCTGCCGGTGTGCCGGGGCCGGGAAGGCTCATGATTATAAAGTAATGCTTATGGTAATGCATCAACCTGTTGTGGTAGCCCTTTTCTGGTAGTACCATGAACGCTTCACATATGGACTCTAAACTGAATGCACTAGAGACTCCAGCTGTATTTACACTCTCCCCACCCTCCTCAGTCCGTTGCGCCACTGCTCAGTCAGCTAACAGGCCCCCAGGCGCTGATGCCAAGAAGTTTGTTATTGTTGTGGGGGGGTTTGGGATTCATTCCTCAAGTTAGGGGAGGGATGTGGGTGGGAACGGGGGGGAGGGGAAGTTATGTTAAAAAAGTCTTGACAGCCACCAGAGAGATCACACATGACACACTATCGCAACACAGAATTATAGATGGAGTAGAACGCTGGACTAGGCCGGGAAGGCTCATGATTATAAAGTAATTCTTATGGTAATGCATCAACCTGTTGTGGTAGCCCTTTTCTGGTAGTACCATGAACGCTTCACATATGGACTCTAAACTGAATGCACTAGAGACTCCAGCTGTATTTACACTCTCCCCACCCTCCTCAGTCCGTTGCGCCACTGCTCGGTCAGCTAACAGGCCCCCAGGCGCTGATGCCAAGAAGTTTGTTATTGTTGTGGGGGGGTTTGGGATTCATTCCTCAAGTTAGGGGAGGGATGTGGGTGGGAACGGGGGGGAGGGGAAGTTATGTTAAAAAAGTCTTGACAGCCACCAGAGAGATCACACATGACACACTATCGCAACACAGAATTATAGATGGAGTAGAACGCTGGATTAGGCCGCGTTGGACTGGACCAACCCAAACACATAGAACAAAACCCGAACAACCCTTCCATATTAATGGCGGATAGAAGCGTAACCTTTATGAGCTGGAATATTAGGGGTCTGGGCAACTACAAAAAGATGCGGCAAATACAACTTTACGCTGAGCGCCACGGTACACAAATCCTATGCTTACAAGAAACTCACCCCTGTTCTAAGCAGTGCGAGAGGTTTGCTAAACAGTGGGATCCCAGAGGTATTACACAACTTATTCTACTCAGAGCAGAGGTACCCTCATTTTAATTCACAGAAACCTTAAGTTCAGCTGCTCCCCATCACATGTAGACCCCCTAGGAAGATATATACTTATTGTTGGTAAATTGCAGAATCAAGAGGTAGCCATCCTGAATATATACGGCCCTAATATTGACGACCCTGAATTCTACCTTCACCTAGCCTCGATCCTTGAGAGTTACCCTCAGATCGCGATTATATGGGGCGGTGACTTCAACACGATTCTGGATGTCACCCTAGATAGATCGGGCTCCAGACCTCGCCAGCTCTCAAGGGCAGCCTACACAATCCTTACAACCCTCCCCCGGCTGGCAGTGGTCGACGCTTGGCGATTAATGTATCCTGACTCACGCACGTATACATACTATTCCTCAGTCCATGACTCTCATTCTAGGATAGATAGATGGCTGTTGTCTGACATACTAATTAGGTGCCTGTCTCATCTGGCAATCCTTCCCAGAACTTTGTCTGATCACTCCCCGGTGGTCATCTCCCTGAACTGGGGACATGACCTGGAAAGATCAAGGCAATGGAAAATGAGACACCATGCCCTCCTAGCCCATACCTTCGCCCCCGAGCTTGAGTCATCCATTGAGGAGTTTTTCGAAGTCAACACAGATTCAGTACCCCTTCGAGCCACCCTATGGGAATCATTCAAAGCCTATATCAGGGGTATCGCCATATCCAAAGGGAGTGGCATCCTGAAAAACATCCGGGAGAATATCGCTGACAGCGAGTCGACCCTTGCTAGCTTGGAGTCCCAATACGCGCACGATCACTCCCCCGACGCACTGGCATCATTAGGTCGTGAACTGGATAGATTCTGTAATCTTGCTGAGCGAGAAGTTAAATTCCTTGATAACCCTCGGGCAGTTAGACGCTACGGGGAGGGAGAGCGGCCAGGCCGTGTGCTGGCCAGGTTAATTCGCCACGAGTTTGGAGCGCCCAACATCCCGGCGATAGAGAGATCTGACGGTACACTAGCTACTTCACCCCAAGACATCAACACAGAGTTCCTCACATTCTATACTTCCCTATATTCGAGGGTTGATGGGCCCCATGTTTCAGAAATTGACTCCTACCTGGAGGAACTCCCTCTCACGGCCCTGTCCATTGACGCCACTGCTTCTCTGGACAGACCCTTCACTGTGGAGGAATTGACTGAGGCCATTGAATCACTCGCTGCAGGGAAGGCCCCCGGACCAGATGGTCTTCCCATGGACTTCTATAAGCGTTATAAATCTGTTTTGGCCCCGCAATTACTAGCGTTATGGAAGGAGGCATGCGGAAAAGGTACACTTCCCCCCTCACTCCGCGAAGCCATGATAACAGTCCTTCTTAAACCTGGTAAACCTCCTACCCAGTGTGGTTCATACCGCCCCCTCTCGTTAATAAATTGTGACGTTAAAATATTTGCTAAACTATTGGCTAACCGCCTGGCTTCATTCATGCCTGATATCATACACCCTGATCAGGCGGGATTCGTACCTGGTAGGTCCACATCCCTGAACCTTAGACGACTTTTCAACGTGATCAGTAGGATTAATCCAAAAACACAGGCGGTGGCAGTCACTCTGGACATGCAGAAGGCATTTGACTGAGTGTCTTGGGAGTATATGTATCGAGTCATGGAAAAATGTAAGTTTGGCCCCAATTTTCGGTCCTGGGTCAGACTACTCTACACCAACCCAGTGGCAAGAGCCCGTACTGAAGATATGTGCTCCACCTTCTTTCAGATAGCCAGAGGGAAGCGACGGGGGTGTCCCTTCTCCCTGTTAATTTTCGCAATAGCAATTGAACCCTTCGCAGACATGATGCGCCAATCACACTCCCACAGAGGCCTACGCTCAGCGGGACAGGCAGATATTGTCTCCCTATACGCGGACGATGCCTTGCTCTACATCCGCTCCCCAGAAATAAACCTCGCTCCAATCCTTAATTACGTTACCCGTTTTGGGCATATATCTGGTCTTAAAGTTAACTGTTCTAAATAGAACATATTCCCACTCACAGACAACACACAACCACCCTCTGACCTGTTGGGCTTCACTTGGTCCCAATCCACCTTCACCTACCTGGGAGTATCGGCCTCCCGTCATGTGGAGAAACTGCGCGTCGACAACTATCAGAATTACCTAGCCGTTCTGACCACCAAAGCTGCAAGTTGGGCCAGACTCCCCATGTCCCTAGCTGGTAGAATAGGAATACTAAAAATGGTCGTGCTGCCCCAACTCCTATACCGCTTTACAAACATTCCACTATGGCCGGGCGATGGATTCTTTAAGACGCTGCGCAGCATTACTAATACCTTTCTTTGGCACTCCGGGGCAGTCCGACTCAAACTGAATACGCTCACCGCTCCCAAGGAACTGGGCGGGTTCAGTGCCCCTGACTTTCTCAGATACTGGGTGGTTGCTCAATCCCAATTTGCCTCTTACTGGTTTAGCACAACCAATCCCCCTCCTCATGTCTGACTTGAAAAATTGAAGGTCAGCGAGCGTACGATTGGTTCCCTCATTCTCAAGCCAGCCCCGCTGGACCCTGATTCCCCAGACCCTGTGATAAGTATGTCACTTGCTCTCACCAAAATGTGGGCAGTGGTTGCAACCCCTAACCCGTTTCATGGTGACCTCCCACTTTGGAATGTTCTCCCTGATGTCCCTTATATTCCCTCAACCCATTGTTGCCCGCTGGACGGGGGCAGGTTTATTGACTCTTCGAGATGTCTTTGAACGGGGCAATTTCCTGGAGTGGTCGCACCTCCCCCCTGCCCTTAGGCGTAAACCATCAGCATGGCTACAATACTCCTCACTTCGGAAGAATCTAAAGGCCAAATTCCCCGAATTTCCTACAGTTCCACCAGATGACCCTATAATAGCTGAACTCTGTACCTCCGATTCCTTAAGAGGGAAAGTATCTAGACTCTATAATCTACTACAGATCAGAGCCGCCCCCTCATTTGTTAAACTTAGAGTTAAATGGGAGGAAGATCTCGGAGTCGAGATTAATGATGAGCGCTGGGCCCCTATGTGTGCGCGAACCCATGAAGTATCGTACAACTCCAGGGTCAAACTACTGCAATTTAAGGTACTGCACAGGTATCACAACACACCAACTAAACTGCATCGTATGTTTCACGAGACCTCACCTAACTGTCCCAGATGTGGCGCTGACCAAGCTAATTACATTCATATGATATGGCACTGTCCACACCTAACACAATATTGGCAGGACATATGCTCCACCATATCAGACATACTAGACTGCACCATAGACCCTTCTCCGATGCGCTGCCTCTTTCACGACCTTCCCGGTCTGAAACGTGATTCTAAGAAATTGGCAGCTCTCTGTATGATGCTGGCAGTCCGCTGCATAGTACTGTGCTGGCTTCGCCCCAGTGCACCCACATACACTCAGTGACTCCGGGCAGTCACCTGGGCACATGATACTGAGGAGGCCTGGGGGGCAACACAACACCCACATTCAAGACCAAGGTGCATATGGTGCAGATTTCGTGACTTCATGTCTGCCCTGGCCTCAGACTTGGAGGCTTCTTCTCCGTCCCACTCCCCTCAGTGATCCTCTTTGGGATGTATCTCCTCCTCCACTCTGGTTGCAACTCTTCCCTTATTATATGTTTCTTGCATTCTGTATGGTAATGCTGCATTGTACAGTGAAACCTCTGTATTTGTGATTGCAAACTGATGTCACAATGTGTCTTCGCTAACCTGTGTTTCTCTGTGTGTTGTCAAGCTGAATAAAGTTTAAAAAAAAAAAAGAAGTGTCGGGTGTGCGGGTCCAAGATGTCATTGACCGACACGCACAACACTTGCCTCTGGTGCCTCGGGGAGGACCACGATACGGATGACTGTGTCGACTGCCAGTCGCTTACTTCGCCAGCCTTGCGGGGGCGTAAGAAGAAGCTGTCAGTGGGTAAGGTGGCGAAGACCCGGAAGTCGCGATCCGCTGGACTTTCGGCGGACGATTCGAGGGGGCGACTCTGCATCGTCGTCGTGAGTCCAGGGGATCTCGGTCCAGGAGTCGGTCTTGCCATTCCTCTGCCCCTTCGAGGCACTCACGGAAGCGCCGTCACAGGTTGCCTTCCCCGTCCTCATCCGAGGACTCTGCCCGTCGGCGGGTTGCTTGTCCCAGCAAGCATTCCACTCCTGAGGAATGGGATTCCTTCTGAAAGGAGATGATGGTGATTTTTCAATTGCAAGGCTCCGGTCCGTCCACGCCGTCGAATGACGCCGGCCGTGACCATGCTAGAGACACCGCTCGTCTGCCTTCGGGCTCAAGCGGTCGTCGTGACCACTGGAGCCTTCGAGGTCCTGGTCGGACAAGGATGTTCGCTCTAGACATGCCGGTTCCAGGTCCCGATCGTCGACGCTCTCGAGACCGCGTGAGCCTGTGAAGTCTTCGAGGAAGACATTGACGCCTACAGTGCCGAGGTCGTCGAGTGACTCTGTCGAGGCTCCACCTCCGAGGAAGTCGTGGACGCCATCGGCGCCCAGGCTGTCGAAGGACACGCTCGGGGCTCTGCCCTCGAGGCCTGTATCGACGCTGTCAAAGTTTTCGGCGCCTCGCTCGACGTCGACGCCGATTCCGTCGATGCCCTCGACGCCTTTCGAGGCTGCTTTGTCGGAGGTACCCCGTGGCACGGTGGAACCCCCCAGAAAGGCTCTGGCCAAGGCTAAGAATGTCTTTGTCCCTTTTTCTGTGCCCTCTTTCTGCCCTCTGGATTTTATTTCTGAGGGGGATGAGGGATCTGAGGAAGGTTTGGTGCCTGAGGAGGTGCCTGACGAGATTTTGTCTGGTCACAGCCAGATTGAAGACCTGCGTCAGTCACTGCACGATGCCAGTGGTCTGGACACCTCTCCGGAGGTGGAGTTCTGTCGGCCTGAGCCTGGCACCCATGCCGAGTCCTCGTACCGACGCCTTATGTCGAGGGTCGTGGAATACTTGGGGTGGTCTGCACCCCCTGTGGATTTTCTGCAGGATGACCTGACGGACATCCTCGACCAAGGTCCTCCAACTGACCCGGTACTGCCATTCCATATGGCTCTGCAAGGAAGAGTGGCTGCAGCTTTGACTGCTCCAGAGAATCTCCCGGCAGTGAGCAAGTCTTTGCCACGAAAATACCGTCCAGCCAATAGTGACCCCTGCTACTTGACCACGCACCCCACTCCGGAGAGTTGGGTGGTGCAGGCGGCCACGGCCCCAGCAAAGCAGGCGTTGTACCCTACCATCCCTCCTGATAGGGGCGACAAGCGTTTTGATGGCTGGGCGAGGAAAGTGTTTTCTTCAGGGGGTATGGCTTTACAGGCAGCCAACTCCGTGTGTGCCTTGTCACGTTTCACGCACACTCTGTGGAGCTGTATTTCATTGGCGGCTGAACATATTCCCGAAGGGGAGGAACGAGATGGTTTTCTTGATATTGTACAGGATGGCAATGATGCCATGTGTGAGACCGTTCAGTCGGGTTTGGACATGGCAGATTGTGTCAGCCGGTCCATCGCGGCGAGCACCGTAATACGTAGGTTTGCATGGTTGCGGAAGTCGGGGTTTGCTCCTGATGTGCAGGCCCGGCTCCTCAACATGCCCTTTGATGATGAACATCTTTTTGGCAGCAAGGCTGACAAGAGCCTTGAGAGGTTGCAGACCTCCAAAGCTGCAGCGAAGTCGTTGAGCGCTACAGTTCGCCAACCTCTGCCTTTTCGTTCTAGATGACAGCAATGGAGGGGAGGTTCCTTTCGATATTACTCATCCTTTAGTAGATCGAGAGGAGCTGCAAGTTAAAGGGGCTACCGTAGGAGGGCCAGAGGTGGAAAACAGGGTACTCGAGGTGCCAAGGCCGCTCGGGCAGTTGCCTCTTTACCCTCAGGCAATGCCGCAGCCGCTTCAGCTCAGTCATGAGGCCATGTCCCATGGTTTGCCAGTTGGGGGAAGGCTGGCGCAGCCTCTTGTAGAATGGCGTGCCATTACTTCAGATGTGTGGGTTCTGGAGATCATAGGCCACGGCTACTGTCTTCCTTTCCGGCAGAGGCCTCACGACAATCCACCAGGGAATCTCTCTTTGAAGAGTCCGGATCCGCTCCTTGCGCAGGAAATTCAGTCCCTGCTGGAGAAAGGCACCATAGAACAGGTGCCTGTAGCGGAGAGGAACAAGGGATGGTATTGCCCTTATTTTTTGATTTCCAAGAAAGACGGGGGATTGAGACCCATCATGGACTTGCGTGGTTTGAACAAGCTCCTCAAGAAGGACAAGTTCAAGATGGTTACTCTCTCTCAAGTCCTCCAGGTCCTTCAACTTCAGGACTGGTTGGTGTCTCTCGACCTCAAGGACGCTTATTTTCATGTGCCGATCCATCCAAAGCACAAGAAGTACCTGAGGTTCGCAGATGGCGACTCGCACTTTCAGTTTCGGGTCCTGCCGTTCGGATTGACCTCCGACCCGAGTGTATTCACCAAGCTCATGGTGGTGGTGGCAGCGTATCTCAGGAAAGGGGGGATTCACGTCTACCCCTACCTGGACGATTGGTTGATCAGGGCGGGCTCTCCCGAGCAAGTCCTGGTTCATCTGTCCGTCACCTGCCACTCCCTTCACAGGCTGGGCTTCTCCCTCAACCTAAAGAAGTCCCATTTGACGCCAAACCAGCGGCTCCAGTACATCGGAGCAGTACTCGACACTTCCCTGGGGCAGTG
The DNA here is from genome assembly GCF_040938575.1 of Ambystoma mexicanum. Classification (NCBI taxonomy): domain Eukaryota; kingdom Metazoa; phylum Chordata; class Amphibia; order Caudata; family Ambystomatidae; genus Ambystoma; species Ambystoma mexicanum. Next base: position 942,124,463 of record NC_090928.1, on the reverse strand, counting down.
TTTTCCTCCCCAGGGGAGGGCTCTTCACATTCCGCAGATGGTGCACAAGTTTCAACATGCCCAGAGTCTCCCGGCGTTCGAGTTCTTGAGGTTTGCTCGGCCTCATGGTATCCTGCATTCTTCTGGTGCCAGAGGCCAGGTTGCGGATGAGATCTCTGCAGTGGGCCCTCAAGATGCAGTGGTCGCAGTCCTCCGGCAGGATGTCGGACCCCGTTCAGGTGCCGCCCTCGGTTGCCCAGGACCTTCTGTGGTGGGCCGTCGAAGGCAATCTGATGAAGGGGGCTCCGTTTTGGCTACCATGGCCAGAGGTGACGATTGTGACGGATGCATCCCTCATGGGATGGGGAGCTCATGCCAACGAGTTGACAGTCAGCGGTCGTTGGTCTCCGTCGGAGTCCAGACTCCACATCAATCTGTTGGAGCTGTGGGCTGTCAGGCTTGCCCTGAAGGCTTTTCTGCAGACTGTGCGAGGAACGAATGTCCTGATTCTGGCGGACAACACAGTGGCCATGCACTACCTCAACAAAAAGGGGGGGCATGGTCACTTCCTCTGTGGAGGGAGGCAATGTAGCTCTGGTTCTGGGCAATCCAGCAGGAAGTTTCGATCTCGGCAGTTCATCTGGCCGGATGTTAGGGAGAATTCTCCTTCTAGGGCTAATTTCCCTCACCTAGTGAGTCCCCTAGCAGCTTTGCTGGATTTCTGGAGTTTCCACCTGGTAAGAGTGTACATCCTTTTTCCACTCTTACATGTGTTTTGGCCTATGTGTTTTTACTCATTGTGTGATCTTGGGCACTGAAGCACACCACTCCAGGTGCTCCTGTTCTTGTACGGGTTACACAGCACCTTTAGTATAATAACCCAAGGTTGTCTTTAAGACTTCCCTCTGACTCCATTTCACTGGGGCTGACTACTGTCCCCCAGAGAAACGTAAAGTTGCCATTTACTTTACATAGTCATTTTTACCACAGACCCAGTACACCCCATCTTACATGGAGTACTGGAAAGGGCTAATCTGTACTCCTTTTCTGTCTGTACCTCCCTGAGCATTGTTTTGCTCTTTTAACATTTAGACTTGGCTGGTGGCAGTGGTATCTACCCTAACTTTTCTTCCGCAATTATATTAGATAAACGTGGTACTGTTCTTGGCTATTATATTAGCCTCGAACATAAACCCGCTTGACCAAATTGTCTTTCTTTTGGCTCCGGTTGGGTTTATTCGCCATTTCTTTTTGTTAAAGTCTTTCTTGTGTTTTACTTTGCGCGGCAAACTAGGTTTGCCTTCTTTGTTCACCGTCTTTTGGCGGGCTTCTGCAGAGAAGCCCTCCTCTTGGCGCCTGGGTGTCTAGGTAGACTGAATGTGGGGAAGGGGTGTAGTGACCCTTTGCACAGGGTATCCTGGGAAACCCAAGTCGCACTTTGCCATGATTGGCTGAGGTGGTTGTCCCGGCTGGACAACCCCCCTGCTGCGTGATTGACAGCCAGGCTGTGTGAATGGGGGTTTTGCGCATAGGCTAGAAGTCAGAGTCGCCTCTGGAACTACAAGGAACCGAAGAAAAGCAGAGAGAACAACGACTGCTGCAACTACCCTGTCCCGGTGAAGCCCTGCTGCAGTCCTGAGCTATCTTCCCTTCAACGATTAAGAGGAGATCCAGTCCAGAGTCTTCTTCCCTTGAGCCTGGTGGGGATAACCAGCTCATCTTCTTCAGCCAGAGATCTCTGCCGTGGTCGAAATCGCTGCACACTGCTGTAGTGGTCCGGATAGCCACCTGCTGAGCCTCTCCTGTTTTTAAGGAGCACACCTTTTCGTTGTCGCTGCTGCCGGCTTCACCCTGCGTGGTGCAGACCCCCTTCAGACATCCTCCTTCACAACGAAGCTCCAGGAATCGTGGGTCTGCGGGAAACCAACAGGAACAACTGCCAGGGCACCAGCTGCATCGTTGGAATAAGGTACTGTGTCCTACTCGAGGAAACTGGGTGAATCCCTTTTCTTCATCTTCAAGGCTCGTCCTTGGCTTCCCTCCTTCTTATAACTTTTGCTTCAGAACATTTGACAATATCCAAGTACTTTTGGGCTACGCTGAATAGTGAACTGTCTAACGGTGTGATCTTCGGCACAGGTCCCCGGTGTCACCTAAACCTGGCTCCGACCCTTTGACTTTTGAACTCCTGTTTCGAAGGGATTGTGTCCTCCGACGTATTCCTCATCTTAGATATCTCCTTCCAGCTCTGCTGGCCTCAGAAAATTTTTCTCTAGAGGGCGCTGCGCGTCGACGATGTCCCTCGACAGCCGCCGTATCGTATCGACGTCGACGTCATCCTGCCTATAAAGGCCGCGCGCAGCGTCCGTTGCTCAGTTCCGTTTTTCCGCGCTTACTCAGTGCCTCGGAATACCGTTGCTCAGTTCTTGTTAGATTAATCCTATTTTCCTCGAGTTATTCGATCCGTACTCGATGGCTTCCTCGTCGGAACCGACAACTCCTCGATCCGGCTTCAAAAAATGCCGAGATTGTGGGAAAAAGATGTCGCTGATTGACCCTCACAGAGTTTGTCTGTGGTGTTTGGGAGCTGAACATCATTGTTCGGAGTGCGAGGACTGTATGTCCATGACAGCTAAAGCCCTGAAGGAGCGTAGGGGGAAGCTGGAGAAAGGTAAGACTTTTAAAGCTTCTTCTTCGTCGACGAAGTCGAGACATTCGTCTCCTCGTCACCATTCGCGCTCCAGGTCTCGGAGTGGGTTCCATCACTCCTCGAGATCGAAACACTCGAAGAGGAGACGTCGGAGATCTCCTTCTCCGTCTTCCTCTTCCTCTGTTTCGCCAAAAAGAATCCCTTGCCCACGAAACATAGTTCCCGGGCTGAATGGGAGAAATTCCGCAAAAATATGATGAGCGTCTTCGAGAAAGCGGCCGCAACCCCCTCGAAGACTGCCGAGAGCGATGCTCTGGTCGAAAGACCCGAAGGTCAAAAACGCTGCGAGTCGCAGTACCCAGCGAAGGAAACCTCTCGAGCGTGTCTCGAACCCTCGAGTAGGACAATGACCTCCAAACCTTCCGCGAAGGTTCCGTCGACGCCGTCGACGAGGGTTCCGTCGATGCCGAGGTCGGTGTCTTCGACGCCGTTGTCGAAGGAACCTTCGACACACGGGTCTGTCGACTCGACGCCAGCTTCGACACCGGCGTCGACGCCAAGAAAAGCCACGGTCACGACACACCCAGTGACTATCCCCAGGTCCTCGACATCGATGGCTTCGAGATTGTCGAGTAGAATTCCAATTCTGTCGAGGTCTTCGAGGCCTCCGCCTTTGTTTTCGACGCCACGCTCGAAGCCTTCGACGTCGGCGTCGACGACATCAACGTTTTCGAGGCCAATAATGACAAGTTCGGCACCCTCTGCCTTGGAAATGGGATTTACTCCCTTTATGAGTTCAGAACAATTGAGAACTATGTCCTCAATTTTGGAAGAGGGTGTATTGTCTGAACAGGAAGACACATTTGAGTTGCAGGGACCTGTAACCCCAATTAGAGAGGAATTTTCCTCTGAAGAGCGCAGGTTAAAGGATCCTCATGATTCCTTACATGAGGCAAGTGGGTTAGACACTTCCCCTGAGGTGGAGTTTGCTAAGCCAGGCCCGGGGAGCATGCTGAAACCCCCTATAGAGCCTTAATGGCCAGGATCACAGAGTTCATGGGGTGGTCTGCACCTTCACAATCTTTCCAACAAGATGACCTCACGGATATTCTTGACAAAGGCCCACAGGAGGATCTGTGGTGCCTTTTCATAAAGCTCTTCAGAGAAAGATCATGACAAAATGGGAAACCCCAGATGTAGTACCAGCAGTAAATAAAAAACTGTCTACAAAGTACAGGGTATCTTCTACAGACCCAGAGTTTTTGTCTAAACACCCATCCCCAGAAAGTCTGGTGGTACAGGCAGCATCCTCTACCGATGTCAAGACGGCTTATCCTACTGTCCCACAGGACAGGGACGATAAAAAATATGATGCTATGGCAAAGAAAGTCTTTTCAGCATGTAGCATGGCGTTAAAATCTGTTAATGCTACTTGCACCCTTGCTAGGTTCAGCCATACACTTTGGGAGTGTGCTTCTACAGCGGCTGACTGCATCCCGGAGGGAGAAGAAAGGGATGCGTTCCTGAATATTATACAGGACGGTAAAGACGCTATGTGCGAATCCCTCCAGACGGGCATTGATTCGGCTGACAGTATCAGCAGAGCAATGGCGGCAAGTGCATCAACCAGGAGATTCGCTTAGTTGAGAAAGTCTGGTTTTGCCCCAGATGTGCAAGCCAGGCTCTTGAACATGCCATTCGATGGCTCTTCTTTGTGCGGGAAAAAGGCGGATGACAGTTTAGAGAAACTGCAAACTTCAAAAGCAGCAGCAAAATCCCTAGGAGCTGCAATCCGTCAGACACCTTTTCGTCCCACAGGAACCTCTGCGAGGGGTAAATCCTTTCGCTTCTACTCCGCATTCGGAAGAGGTAGAGAACTACCCGAGGTGGACGGGGTAGATATTTAAAAGCCGCAGCAACAGCAGGTGCCTCTTTACCATCGGCATCTGCATCAGCCGCCCCAAAACCACTCTGAGGACTTCCCTCACAGGACACCTGTAGGAGGCAGGTTGACTCAACATCTGACGGTATGGCAGGCTATCACGTCAGATGCTTGGGCATTGGAAACAGTTGCCCAAGGTTACTGCCTGCCTTTCCTAAGTATACCTCAGAGTCATCCACCGGGGATCAGCTCTCAGAAAGCTCCAGATCCGCTCCTCTTGCAGGAAATTTTGGACCTGCTAGAGAAAGGTGCCATGGAACCGGTACCTGTAGCAGAGAGGAACAAGGGCTGGTACTCCCCTTACTTTCTCATTCCAAAGAAAGACAGAGGACTGAGACCCATCTTGGACTTGCGAGAATTGAACAAATTCCTCAGAAAAGACAAATTCAAGATGGTCACTCTTTCTCAGATCCTCCAGGCCCTTCAGTTCCAGGACTGGTTGGTATCTCTGGACCTTCAGGATGCTTATTTCCATGTGCCTATCCATCTCAAACACAGGAAATACCTGAGGTTCGCAATTGGCAATTCTCACTATCAATTTCGAGTGCTGCCATTTGGGCTGACCTCTGCCCCGAGGGTCCTCACCAAGTTAATGTCGGTAGTGGCAGCAAGTCTAAGGAGGGAAGGGATTCACGTCTACCGCTACCTGGACGATTGGTTGATCAGGGCTGTTTCTTCGGAACAAGCTCAGATCCAACTAAATCATGTGTGCCACTCCCTTCACAGACTGGGCTTCTCCCTCAATTTAAAGAAGTCACAAATGATACCATCGCAGAGACTCCAGTTCATAGGAGCGATCCTGGACACTTCCCCGGGAAAAGCCTCGCCACCAGAGGTGAGGGCTCAAGATATTCTACAGATGGTTACCAAGTTTCAACATGCCCAACGTCTCCCAGCCTTCGACTTTTTGAGGTTGCTAGGCCTCATGGCATCCTGCATTTTCCTAGTGCCAGAGGCTCGCCTGAGAATGAGATCCCTCCAGTGGGCACTGAGGACTCAGTGGTCACAATTCTCAGGGAGAATGACAGATCTTCTTCAGGTTCCCGACAGAGTAGCTCGAGACCTTCAGTGGTGGGCCTGTCAGGAGAACATTCTGAAAGGAGAACATTTTTGGCAACCCTGGCCGGAGATAACAGTAGTCACGGATGCCTCACTCACGGGGTGGGGAGCCCACGCCAACGACTTGACCATCAGCGGTCATTGGTCTCCATCGGAGTCCAGACTACATATCAACCTGTTAGAGCTGAGAGCCATCAGACTTGCGCTGAAGGCGTTCCTGCCAGCTGTACAAGGGAAAAACGTCCTGATAATGACGGACAACACAGTGGCCATGCATTACCTCAACAAAAGAGGAGGCGTAGGATCACTACCCCTGTGCAGAGAGGCGATGCAGCTCTGGTTTTGGGCAATCCAAGAAGGAATCTCTCTATCGGCAGTTCACCTAGCCGGAGAGAAGAACTTGACAGCGGACGCTCTGAGCAGGCAGAGCACAGTCTCCCACAAGTGGGAACTAGCTCAGGAGGTCCTTCAAGAGATCTTCGCCCTTTGGGGAACCCCTCCGGTGGATCTGTTTGCCACCAGCGTCAACAGGAAATGCGCTCTGTTCTGCTCAAGGGAATTTCCCCCGAGAGGAGCTCTGGGAGACGCGTTCATAGTGGACTGGGAGTTTCAGCTTCTGTACGCGTTCCCACCGGTCCCTATCATTCCTCAAATGATCAGGAGGTTGAGAAGATTCCGGAGAACCATGATCCTAATTGCCCCGGATTGGGCCAGGACAACGTGGTACCCGGACCTTCTAGACTTGTCCATCAGCCCTCTAATTCGACTTCCACTCAGAGAGAACCTACTCTCCATCCAGACATCAAAACCCTCAACCTTGACGTTTGACTTCTGAAAGGTTGAAGTACAAGGATTGGGACCTCCCTGATGATGTTATGGAGGTGTTGCTTTCGGCAAGGAGGCCAGCAACAAAGTCTTTATACCGGTGCCGTTGGAACAGATTTTGCAGCTGGTGTAGAGAACAGAATATCAACCCTTTTTCATGTGGTACACCAATGGTTTTGTCCTTCCTTCTATATTTGGCGAATTCAGGCCTTCAAGTTGGCACCATTAAGGGCTATCTCGCAGCGCTATCCATCTTTAAGCGCACTGCGGAGGAACCATCCTATTTCAAATTACCCTTGGTAATACAGTTTCTAAAGGGGTTAAACAATGTTTATCCTCCAAGACCATTCCAAGTTCCCCTATGGGATTTAAACTTAGTACTAACTTTTCTGATGGGCACACCTTTCGAACCACTCCATTCTTGTTCGTTAAGATTCCTTACCCTTAAACTGTTTTATTAATAGCACTTACATCTGCTAGAAGGGTGAGCGAATTACAAGCTCTTTCTTGTAAACCCCCTCACACAATATTTCACAAAGACAAAGTTGTCCTGCAAGTGAAGCCTAATTTCCTCCCAAAGGTGGTTTCAGAATTCCATATCACTCAGAAGATTACCCTACCATCTTTCTATCCTCCTCCTCATCCGGGGAAAGAGGAAGAGAGGTTACACAGGCTAGACCCTAGAAGGGCTTTAAGTTTTTACATCAGTAGACTAGCCAGGATAAGACAGGCAGACCAGCTGTTTGTAGGTTACACAGGTCACAAGCCGGGGTTACCAATAACTAAGCAGACCATTTCCAGATGGATCATTCTAGCCATTCTGGAATGTTATAAACTGGCAGGGAAAGAGCCCCCTCAAAACCTTAGGGCTCATTCGACCAGAGGCATTGCAGCTTCATCGGCCCTCAAAAGAGGTGTGCCGGTTAAAGACATCTGTGCGGCCGCTACATGGTCGTCTGTCCATACCTTTACACGATTTTACAACTTGGATTCCTCCTCCAGTCAAGAGACTAGGTTTGGAAGGGCTGTACTGCATTCAATTCATCAATAGAAGACAGCATGAAGTCAGTACTCCCTCCTCCGATAATAGAATACTGCCATGGGAGCCTATCTAAGATGAGGAATACGTCGGAGGACACAATCCCTTCGAAGAACAAGTTACTTCTTACCTTGTAACGTTCTTTCGACGGGATGTTCCTCCGACGTATTCCTCATCGACCCTCCCATCCATCCCCGCAGTTCTACTTCCCTTGTTGTTGCAGCTTACGCTCTTTCAGGGTGATTAGTCTAGTCCAGAAAGAATTATTGTGGGCTACAAAACGGAACTGAGCAACGGACGCTGCGCGCGGCCTTTATAGGCAGGATGACGTCGACGTCGATACGGCGGCTGTCGAGGGACATCGACTCGGAGGACGTCGACGCGCAGCGCCCTCTAGAGAAAAATTTTCCGAGGCCAGCAGAGCTGGAAGGAGATATCTAAGATGAGGAATACGTCAGAGGAACATCCCGTCGAAAGAACGTTACAAGGTAAGAAGTAACTTGTTCTTCTGAGTGTTTCTCGATACTGCCTGCCTAACCTAAATATTGCCTGTGATTTTTGCCTCCAACTCCCTCTCGGTATCTCAGGTGCTAAGTGTGCTTTTGCCCCGGTAGCATTTCATGTCACGGATATGCGTTTATTAAGTAGAGCGAACTGTCAAAAAGTGATCGCAACTGTATCCGCGGTATCGTGTTTTGTTCATAACACCGGTTCGTTCAAACACAGGGTACTTACCTTGAGACATACTGTACAAAGTGAATTGGTTAGTTGTAGTATATTTAACGTGTGGTTTTGTTTAAAGTTTAATAGAGGTGTTGTGTTTATAACTGATGGTGTAAAAATAAATGTACTTATATTTTTTACCTGAAACCATGAGTCAGTGTTTGCTTGAGTCAAAGTAATTGTGGTCCCTTTGTGTAGTCTCTGCTACTGCTCATATGCTCTTCAGATAAGCATGGCTGCTCTGCTACTGCTACCACTATAATTTAGTAGTACAGGCTTGTACCAAAAAAAAACTTGTATTGCCACCTGTAGTCATAATTATGTGTAGTGGTCCCTAAGGGCACTGCACAGGATTCTGCCTAACACCAGAGACGAAAATGAGACGGCGGACGCTCTGAGCAGGCAGAGCGTGATCTCTCACGAGTGGGAGCTGGCTCAGGAGATTCTCTCCTGGAGATCTTCGCCCTTTGGGGGACCCCTCAGGTTGATCTCTTCGCCTCCACTGTCAACCGGATGTGCAAAAGTTTCTGCTCGTGGGAATTTCCTCCATAAGGAGCCTCAGGAGACGCATTCGTGGTGGAGTGGTCCTTCCCACTGCTGTACGCGTTTCCTCCAGTCCCCATCATCCCGCAAGTGCTGCGGAGGTTCGGTTCCAGGATGATCTTCATTGCCCCGGCTTGGGCTCAGAGGACGTGGTACCCGGACCTTCTCGACTTGTCCGTCTGCCCTCCACGTCGTCTTCCCTACCGAGACGACCTGCTCTCACGGGACGGGGGTCATGTTCTCCATCCAGAGGTCAGATCCCTCAACCTTTACGCTTGGCTTCTGAAAGGTTGAGGTATAAGGATTGGGACCTCCCTGAAGACACGATGGAGGTGTTGCTTTCGGCCAGACGGCTGGCAACAAAGTCCCAATACAGTTGCCGTTGGAGAAAGTTCTGCGACTGGTGCAGGGTTAAGAATGTGGATCCTTTTTCATGTGACATTCCTGTAGTTCTGTCTTTTTTGCTTTCGTTGGCCCACAGGGGCCAGCAGGTGGGTACTGTTAAAGGTTACCTGGCGGTGCTGTCTATATTTAAGCACTTGTCTGAGGAGTGTTCTTATTTTAAAATTCCTTTGATTTCTCAGTTTCTCAAAGGACTCACTAATGTGTTTCTGTCGGCACCTTTCCAGGTACCTGGTTGGGATTTGAATCTTGTTCTGAAATTCCTTATGGGTGCTCCGTTTGAGCCTTTACATTCTTGTCCTTTGAGGCTGTTAACCCTTAAGACTGTGTTTTTAGTTGCGGTCACTTCCGCTCGCAGAGTGAGTGAGTTGCAGGCACTTTCAGTTAAGCCACCCTTCACTGTGTTTTATAAGGACAGGGTTGTCCTTAGAGTTTGTCCTTCCTTTCTTCAAAAGGTAGTGTTGGAATTTCATTTGAGCCAGAAGGTTATTCTTCCGGCATTGTATCCTCCTTCACATCCTGGTAAGGAAGAGGAGAGGCTCCATAGGTTGGATCCTAGGAGAGGTTTAAGTTTCTACATTTCTCGCATGTCCCGGGTCAGAGTGGATGATCAGCTCTTTATTGGTTACGCTGGAGGGCGGTTGGGAAAAGCTGTGACTAAGCAGACTTTGGGCCTGATCACGACTTTGGCGGTAACGCCGACAGTATTACCGCCGGCGGTATTAGCCCTACCGCCGAACTCCCCAGCGCTAATAGCGCCAGATCACGAGTTCGGCGGTAATGTAATTCCTCATTCCCCATTGAGCCCATTCGGGAATGCCCCATTCCCCATTGGGCTCAATGGGGAAAATGTGCGCAAATTTTCGGCGGATTTCCCCCCAGCCAAGAGCTGGGGCGAAATCCGCCGAAGTCCTGATTTGGCGGACCCTTAAATCCGGCAGTAATAGTGCGACCGCCGGATTTAAGGGTTACCGCTTGGCGGGTAAGGACCCTCCGGTAGGCTTACTGGCCTATTCTACTAGGGGTAGGGCTGCCTCTACTGCCCTGCAGAGGGGTGTTCCTATTCGTAACATCTGTGATGCAGCCACTTGGGCTTCGGTCCATACTTTTGTACGTCACTACTCCCTCGATTCTATCCATGGACAGGATCTGACCTTTGGCAAGGCAGTCCTTTAATATGCAATTTAATTGGGCATTCTACATTTCTATATTCTAAATTCTTTTCCCTCCTCCATACGTTGATACTGCTTTGGGAGTCTGTCATAGATATGGAATACATTGGAGGACCCAATCCCCTGATAGAACAAGTTACTCTCTTACCTGGTAACGTTCTTTCGATGGGATAGTCCGACGACGTATTCCATATCGCTCCCTCCCTACCTGCCCTGCTACAGAATTTCTTATGCGATTGCAGTTTACGTTTCCGCAAGGCTTTCTGTGGTCATACTGGCAGTGGTTTGGTGCCACACGTTCTGGGGAAAAAACTACAACTGAGGCTACGGGCGTTGTGCGAAAAATTTTCCGAAGCAGCACAGCTGTGGTGATTACTGTCATAGATATGGAATACGTCGTCGGACCATCCCATTAAAAGAACGTTACCAGGTAAGAGAGTAACTTGTTCTTCTCTGCCATTTCTATAACCCATGTGGCAGTGAAGTCTATGATGTCTTAATTTAAAGCCCATAAAATCACATTTAAACTATAAGATTTTCAATTTTTGCAAGGCTGTGTTGCAAGAATAAAAGTCTTCCAAGTTTTATTAATAACTTAATCTTTGGAAGCAAATGGGCTGGCCTTTATCCTTCACTGGAACATTTATTTCTCTTCAGCTACCACCAACTGCCATCTCCCCCAGAGGGAGGATGGGGGTTTCCCAGCTTGATTGAAGGTTTATTGCCCCTTATCTACTTTGCACATCCGTGTCCCAGAAATCCCATTGTCCCCGCCTGGAGCACAAACGAATGTCTGACGAGCGTGTGAACTTTCTTTGTCTTGGTCCATTCAAAGTTTTTCAAGCTAGCAATTATCACTTTCGTGTCCTGAAAGTTTATGGTAGTTCCTTTTGGGGGAAGCCTTAGCTTGGCCAGCAGGAAAAAACATGTTCTGGAGCTTGCAAACTTCAGCCAATACAGTTTGATTCCTTTTATTTTCTTTTGTCCTGGATCAAAACAAACCTGTTGGATAAAACATCCTCTATATGTTTCCCAGCAACAAACCCCTTTACATTGCTAGGCACAGACAAGTTTTTGTTCAACATGGTACTTTGAAAACAGGCATTTTTTTCTGGTTTGCAAAAGCCAATTTTTCCATGTGTAAAGCCAGCTTGCATTTTCCTTGCAAATTTGGATTGTCCCTTCCTTCTGCATTTCCACATTGTTTTGTAGGAATAGTTAGCTTCTTGTACACCACAGTCTGTACAAGGCAAAGGTCTCCTGAAATTGACATGTGCATAGAAAGCTAGAATTTCTTTTCAAGCAGTGATTTTTGACATTTTGTAGCAAATGCTTAAGCTTTTTTCCGTGCAGCTGAAGTAAAGCTTTTGTTGATTTTCTCAGATTAGGCTGGCACAGCCTTCTTTCAGGAATAATGCTCTTTTCTGATGGAGCACAATGGGAATATGGCTGGGCATGACAGGGTATTTTTGATAAAGGTAGTGTGATGAAGAACAGGGAAAAATAGCATCAGAGCGGCATCATTTTGAAGGTGAAATATTCCCTTTTTCAATAGGAACTTTCTGCTTGCAGCAAAGCAGCGCTGCTTTTTCACTCCATTTCTTTAAGACAAACAAGAACACAACCTAGTAGTCTTTCTCTGGGTGCTTTCTGTCCCATCTTGCCCAGTGGCGCTTGGCAAAACAGTGCAGCCATCCTTTTGTCACTGCAAAACGTAGTTTGGATGCAGTGCTGCCCACAGGAGCCAGCACAGCCATTTTGCTGGTTCTGCTGAAGTGCAGCTTGGTGATGTGGGCAAGTACTGCTGAGTGGGTAAATATGTCCCACAGCGGGAGCTGATATTTGAGAGAAGAATAATAAGTTATCTGTGTATAGACTATTATAGGTCTGGCGCTTCCGGTATCCTGTTCAGGAATTATTTGAGTTTTAGTGCCGACCATTTGATTCGATTCCTGCCCTCTCTGGTTTGTATGGTAGGTTTATAATATTCTCTATATGCTTGAGAAAGGGGCATGCACGTTATTTCCAGAATGTTATGGTCGCTTTTCTCAGTTTCAATGATGGTACAAATTTTAACAAAATTTGTGACATTGTTTGATATATACACATAGGGCCTCATTACACGGAAGATGTGAGCCATGGCGCTTTCAGGCATGCTTACAGTTATGATGTCTGATGCTTTCAAATTGGATTTGCTGGGTTTTTAATTGCTCGAGGATGTGGACGTGTTGCCATCATTATTGGTGTTATCAGGCTTCTGTTGACTCCTTGAACTTGCACTTTTGCCATGACCAGTTTTGAGTGGAGCTTTGTTTTCTTCTCTAGTGAGGTTTTTATGCAGTGTGATTTGTCTCTGTTCAAGGGTTTGGAAATGTGAGTTTTTTTTATTTTTTTTAAACTTTTATTTATTGGCACAAAGGTCAGGACAGGCACAGTACAAAGTGTATAGCAAAGGGCTGACAGTACAGCCGAACATTCGGCAACATATCATGAACAGGTCATACATCACAAGCTGGTAGCAACTGGTATCGCAGGGGAGGTTCTGAGAGTCCCGGAGGGGAAGCATAAAACCAATAGGAGAAGCTAGATCGGCCGTAGCACGTCGGACTGTCCTGGCGGGGGAGGTGGGGTCAGTTCCACCCCATCTCTACTATTTAAGTAGCTGCAAAATTCCGACCAGATGTTTTTGGGTCGGGATGTCGGAGGTAGGGAGCCAATGTATTCCTCTTCGCACATTTGTGTCCAGGTGAGGGCTTTCAGCCACATCGCAAAAGTGGGAGGGTTGTGGCGCTTCCAACATTGCAAAATGCATCTTTTGGCTACTATAATACTTACATTTACAAATTTTGCCATTTTCTTTACATTCTCACCTTCCCATATACCAAATAGTATGGCGAGTGGCTCCATAGTTACCGGGGAATCAACTATTTCAGAGAGGGCCTCTGTCACAGCTGTCCAGAATGTGTTGAGGGCGGGGCAAGCCCAGAACATGTGCACATGGTCTGCTTCACAGGATTTGCATTTGGGGCACACAGGGGTCTGGGTGCCTGTGAACGACGCCACTCTATGCGGTGTGTAATATAGCCTATTAAGTAGCTTAAATTGTATGCAGCGGAATCTAGCGCTTAGGGAGACCTTTCGGGTGTGTGTACACATTATGGCCCAGAGCTCGTCTGTGATTTCCACACCGAGTTCCCCAGCCCAGGCCTCGCGCGGTTTAAGGGAGTTGTCCGCAGTGTTATTCAGTTGCATCTTGTACAAAGTAGAAATTATGCTCTTGGCACCTCCGGAGTTTGCTATATAATGTATTTCGGGAGAGTCTGGGGGCTCGATAGGGAATGAGGGCCACATCGAGCGCACTGCAGCTCTAATCCTATAATATTGCAGCATTTCGATTGGAGAATTGGAGTGGTTAGGGCGCCATGTTTGGGGGGTGATAAAAACGCCATCGGGGAAGAGGTCAGTAAGAGCACGGTATCCTAGGTTTTCCCAGCAGCGTATGAGATTTGGGTCGTGTGTGGGGGGGAGTCCGGGGAACTGCCACAGGGGAAGCCACTTGTAGTATGGGCACTGTTCCTGGGCAGGGCCTAGGATGCTCCTCCAGGCCCTTAGTGTAGCGGCCACTGGGTCCGCATGGGCATCTGTTTGGAATGCCCGGTTCAGTAGTAGGGACATAATGTTAGTTCCACCTCCCGCTAGTTTCTCGAGTTTTACGTGTATGGGCGGGTTCTGGAGCGTGTACCAATGGGAGGCATGGTGGGCCTGTGCCGCGTTCCAGTACAGGCGAAGGTCTGGGGCTGTGAAACCCCCCCTGTCGTAGGGCAGTGTCATATGTTGCCACTTCTTGCGGACCGAGCCTGGGAACCAGAGAAATTGTGCGCACTCCGAGTGGAGTTTTTTGAAGTATTGGATCCCAGGCCAGATCGGCACGTTAGCAAAGACATATAGGAGTTTGGGCACCACTACCATCTTTATCAGAGAGAGTCTGCCCGCCAGTGACAGAGGTAGGTTGCGCCATTTGGAGAACTTAGAGAGTACTAGGCGGGCCACTGTCTCATAGTTATCTGTCAGTAGGGAGGCCTTGGTTAATGATATTTGTACCCCGAGATACCTAACCCCACCCGGGGACCAGCGTAGAGGGTACTCACAAGACGGTCGTTGGGTTGCCACATTAAGGGGGAACATTTCGGACTTTGAGTAGTTGATTGTGAAACCCGAGAACGTCCCTATCTTGGTGATATCACGGATGATCGGGTCCAAATACGTGGAAGGATTCCTGACATACAGGAGCACATCGTCTGCATATAGGGAGATGATCTCTGGTGCCTCTTTTAGTCGTATGCCTTTCCCGCTGTGTCGTGCCCGTATATGATCAGCCATGGGTTCTATGGCGAACGCAAAAAGGAGGGGAGAGAATGGGCACCCCTGGCGAGTGCCTCTGTGTAGCGCAAAGGGAGAGGAGGGAGCCGAGTTTACGAGAACTCTAGCACGTGGGTCCGTGTATAGCAGTTTTATGTAGGAGGTCATTTTTGGGCCCACGCCCATTTTCTCCAGTACAGCCCACAGGTATTGCCAGGAGACCATATCAAAAGCCTTTTGGGCATCCAATGTTACCGCCACTGCGTCCGCACCTGGGTCAATTCTAGAGATCACGTTGAATAGGCGACGGATGTTCAGCGAGGTGGATCTGCACGGGATGAAGCCGCACTGGTCTTCATGAATCATGTGGGACATGAAAGGGAGAAACCTGTTAGCAATTATCTTGGCAAAGATTTTCGTGTCGGTATTAATAAGGGATAGGGGTCTGTAAGACCCACATTCATCCAAGGGTTTGCCGGGTTTGGGGAGGACAGTTATTAGAGCTTCTCTTAGGGAGGGGGGAAGACAATTCTTACTAAGCGATTCGGCCCAGACTCCGTGTAGCACGGGTGCTAGTATCGCCACATGCTCCTGGTAGAACTCAGAAGTGAGCCCGTCCGGACCAGGCGCCTTGTTTTTGGGGAGGGCCGATATCACTTGAACTATCTCCTCTAGGGTGAATGGGGCGTCTAATATTTCTCGGGTGTCTTGGGAAATAAGAGTCATAGGGATGCTTTCAAGGAGGTCGTCTAGGTCTTGAGCAGAGTGTTCCGGTTGGGGACCGTACAGATTGGCGTAGAAGCTAGTGAAAGTGTCTAGTATGGACTGATCTGACCAGTGTCTCACTCCACTGTCATCTATGATGTTGTCGATGCGGGTCCCACCAGTCTCAGCGCGCACCAGCCTGGCCAGGGTTCTACCCGGTCTATCTCCCTCCCCGTATTTACGGGCCGCGACAGGGCGTGTGTAGTATTGTACCTCCCTCATAGCGTGTGACTCAAACCTTTCCAACTCAGATCTGATTGCAGCTAGGGTCGGCGGGGACTGGGTGTTCAGGTAGTCCTGCTCAAGTGCTTTAAGTTTGGTTTCCGAGTCAGCCAAGGCCTGCCTTATAGCCTTCAGGACCCCAGCTTCTCTGGAGATGCACATCCCCCTAATATAAACCTTAAACGCCTCCCACCTAATACCCACGGGCGTATCAGTTGTATTGTTATTTTCAAAGAATGTGGTTATATCGGCTAGGATCTCGGCTTTAAAGACGATGTCTGATAGGGCTGTGGATTTGAAGCGCCATTGGGGTTTCGGCGGGACTGCGTTACCGAGTTGAATCTGTAGGAGTACAGGGGAATGATCAGATAGTGTGCGTGCAAGTATCGTGGGATCTGCGACCTTACCAACCAGCCTGCCAGAGAGTAGAAACAGGTCTATTCTCGAGGAACTGTCATGCACGGTGGAATAGAAAGTGTAGTCTCTGTCATGGGGATGAAGCGTCCTCCATACATCGTGTAAGTTGAGAGAATCCATATGTAGGAGGAGACGTTTGGTCGCTCGTGGTGTGGGTCTGCGACTAGTCGTTGTCCTGTCTAGTAAACTGTCCAGTGTTAGGTTCATGTCTCCGCCCCATATTATGGGGACGTCTATGTATCTAGTGAGTATGGCCGCCACCCCGTCGAAGAACTCGGGAGAGTCGATGTTGGGCGCATATGTGTTGACCAGTAAGCATTCCTCGTGGGCCAGGGTGCAATGCAGGATTACATATCTGCCTGCTGCGTCAATATGCGATGAGTGGAGAGTAAAGTGGATGGACTTGTGAATGAGAGTTAGGACCCCTCTAGCTTGGGTGGAGTATTGGGTGAAATATCTGTTGGGACCCCAGGATTGTGCAATGTTCGATGAGAGGTGTTTAAGGGCATGTGTTTCTTGTAACAGGAGAACCTTGACCCCATGCCGTTGTGCGTAGGCTGCGATCCTACGTGCTTTCGTGAAATTTGTCAGACCTCGTATATTCCATGACATCATTTTAATCGCCATGTAGGTAGCCTACGGGTCATCCCATGGAAAGGTTTTGCCTTTGACATATGCCATGAGTGCCGCCATGCTGGCCCGCCGCCATTGTGTGTATCCCGCCCCGACCCCCGTGCCATTTTGAGTGAAACCTACCCCAACTTTCCAACCCCCCACCCCCACCGCCCTGTTCCAGCTAGCAGTGTGTGAATACCCACCCCAAAAGTGAACTATTGATTGCCATCCCCAACTTGGCAGTACATGAGAAACAGCCCAACCGGGGCGAAGACACAAACATTTAAATTCTACAGGAATTGCAGCTGCAATGGGGGTCACCGCTGCCGTTCTGCCCACCAGTATTGGTACGAATCTTGAATAAACAACATTATCAAAAAATTCGGCTAACATGAATGAGGTTACAGGACAAGGATGCATATGTTAACGGATATCAGGACTATCTTATAAGGAGAGGACAGCGACCAGTTCTAGTCGTCGTCCATCGGGCCCTCAGGTGGCTCGGCTAGTGGAATCTGTGCCTCAATGAACTTTACGGCCTCGTCCGGGACCGTGAAGAAGTAGAGCTTGTTGCGATGGGTGAATTTTAGGCGTGCGGGGAAGAGCATGGCATATTCAATCTTTCTATCGCGCAGCAGTTTCTTCACCCCAGTGAATTTGCGTCTCTCCATTTGCACACCTACTGAGAAGTCGGGGAAGATCCTGATTACTTGTGCATCCATCCTCAATTCTCCCTTCTCCCTGGCCAGGCGGAGTATATGATCCCTGTCCTTGTAGCTGAGCAGTTTTGCTATGATAGGTCTGGGGAAGTCCCCTGGCCGCGGTCGAGGTGCCAGGGAGCGGTGAGCTCTTTCGACCGTGAAGAATGGGGAGAGCCCGGGGTCGTCCAGGAGATCCCTGATGAGTTTCTCCACCGCTATTTCCATCCGCCCTTTAAGTGCAGTTTCGGGGACCCCGATTATGCGAATGTTATTTCTTCGCGACCTTGATTCAAGGTCATCGCATTTTGATTTGACCTGTTTCATGTCTTGGACGAGTTCCGACACTGTATTTTGCAGGACATGCACGTTGTCTTCCGTGGAGCTAGTCCTCTGCTCTACTTCAGTGATCCTAGTCCCCTGCTGGTCAAGCTTAGTCTTTAGTGATGCCACATTTGCGTTAATATCGTCTAGTTTTTCATGGAATGCTGCAAAGTTTTTTGCCATGGATTCCATCATGGCGGCCATGTCTGGCTGCGGGGGGCCCGGCAGAAGGTCGCCCTCCTCCTGGGTTGTAGAAGCTGATGCCTGGTCACCCCTGGGCGTCGCCCTAGCGAACTTGTCCATAGCCCCGGCCTTGCTGGTAGCCCGCGATCTGTTAGACATTCTCCTGGGGAGGAGTTAGGGCCAGTGCGACGATATAGATGGTGTAGGGAGCCTGGGTCGGCCCGTCCAGTGCTGGACCACGCCGAGGGCCCGTTGCGGCCACAACCGCTGCAGGTGGGGGGAGCCAGGGGGGGTAGACCAGCCTTGTGCGGCTTGTGTCGCTAGGTGTATGCCCGGGTCCGCAGGCAGGGCGTCACCGCAGGGCTGAGTGGGTGAGCCTGTTCTTCGCACCGTGCGTTTAGATGTTGCTTTCCCCAACCCGCAGCCCTCCGCAACCTGCACCCGAGTATGTGGAGTCAAATCAGACACGGCGCCTCCAGGCGGCCGTGGGAGTGATAAGTGATAGGGTAGTAAGGCGGAGCGGGCGTATCGCGGGGGGCCGCAAGCACCGTGGGCGCAGAAAGTTAGGGGGAGGCAGAGCAGGTCTGTGTTAGGCAGTCTCCCTTGGGTTGTGTCTCGGCCCGCAATGCCAATAGCGGGGTATATGGAGAACCCCCAGCAAAGCGCAGAGCGGTCGCCAGCACCCACCTTGTGGCCTTTAGGGTGGCTAGACCCGTATGTTCCTCGGGTTAGGGCTGGGGCCAACGAGGCGGTGGCGCTGTGGTGGGCCAGGGGTCAATGTTTCAGTCCAAATCGCCGAGGGGTGTGCAGCAGCCCGGCACAGATGCGTCCCGGGGGGGGGGGTAGCGTAGTTTGCTCCTCGGCGGGGTAAGGTCACCTCCACCGTTGCGGCCGCCTCAGGCCAGACATGTCGCTGTATTCGCAGGCCCACAAACGGGTATCCCGCCGCTCTCTCGATCTCGCTTAGGCAGCCCCCGATCTCCCAGCCCGGGGGGGCCGCGACCGCACGCGAGCGGGCGCCGGGGCCCAGCCCAGTCCACGGTCGCCGGATCAGGCCGGTAGTCCACCCGGTCGGCAGCCGCCGGGGCAGCCGCTCCGAGCAGGCCAGCCACAAGTACACGGCCAGGGGCGGCGGGTTTCCGGATGAGAGGGCTCAGCTGGAGCCAGGGGGCCGCAGGCAGGCAGCCGATGACGATGTCCCGGGCGCGGCGGCGGTCCGGAGGTCGATGCTGGAGCGGGCGGGAGCAGTCTCGCAGGTAGGCCGGGTGCCGCCGCCGGCCCAAGCGCTCGGAACTCCGGATTCCGACTCCGATTTCCCCCCAGATTTCAGGCACCAGGAGAGGAGAGCGCCCGCAGCAGAATCGTGGCAATATCGGTAGGGGAAAGTGAGGATTAGCGCCGATATCAAGCTGGTTTTGGTGGGCAAGAACGGAGCTCGCTAGCTAGGCAGCCATATTGCTTGGCTGCTCAACAGCGCCCCCGGAAATGTGAGTTTTCACTGTTGTGATCCCTTGAAACAGCTTTCAAAATATCAGAGGATATGTCCTGAATAGATACATCTTTTTTGCTCATTTCAGGAAGTGATGTGATAGAATATGTCGAGTAGTTCATAATTTTATTTGTCACATCTTCGTGAGCTTGCCATATTTCATCGTTAGACAGTTCATCTTTGTTAGTGGAGTGTTTAGTTATCACATGCAGTTCATTGCTGGAAATCTTTGATGGTTGCAGAGATTTGTTACATACATTGATTATTTTGTGAGGTGGAGGAGTAGCTAAGCCATTTATGAATTTCTTTGCTCCTTTGATCTTTGTGTTTTTTTTGCTGTTAGGTTTTTGGATTTCTTCTGTTTGTTCTTTGTCTCCGAATTTGCTTTATTTCGTTTGGCTTTTCTTTTACTTTTTGAATTTAGAAACACTTTGAATACCGATTCTTGGAGCACAGGTGGTTGGTTTTCTGTCGCCATGTCAAGCAAGGTTGCTTCTTTGTTGTGGACCTGGTCATTCTCTCCATTCCCGGGTTGAGGTGAAGAGATGGCCACTTCCGGTAGATTTGTTGAATTAGATGGAGAGTCGCCAATGGTGCCCATATTTAAGTTTGCCTGGTTGCCATTTTCGCAGTTCGTTATGTTTGCCGTGGTTCGGACGCTATGCACTTCTGTCGCTTTTCCCAAGGCTTGTTGATCCAGAATTTCTTGAAGTCTCATATTTTGTTGATTTAGTTCTGCAAATATGTGGTCAAATTGGGAAGCAATGGTGTGTAATAGATTTGCATTTTGGTCTATTTTTGTATTTATGTGTTCACATAATTTTGTAATTGAAAATAATCTGTTATTCATAGCTGCCAGTGTTCTCTCATATGCCGGAATGGGTAATTGCTTAAGACCAAAAGAAGGTCTAGGGGTTGGTCTTATGAAAAACATGGCAGATGATGCAGTAGAATTGAGTCCCTGTTTGGGTGAAGCATGATGCATTATGGGAGATTGGGACAGATTAAAGTCTCTATTGTCACATTGTGCAAATTGTGTTTCCAAAATTGTATTTGTTTGAGAGGGGTGCAATGCTTCCAATTCGGGGTGTTTTCTTTTCCTTTTGTGTTAACGTGATTGAGGGTTTTACTTGTATTTGCCTCGTCAACCTTTCTACACAGTGTTTCAGATGGAAATGGGCAACTGTTTCTTTTTAATAATTCAGAGTACAATTTCGGTGGGGTTGTGTGCTCGACCGCATGAATCCTTGCATCGATCTTAACTGGATGCGCAATAGTCTCTAAGTCGATCGTTTCAGACCGGCATCTTTAACTGGTTCATTTAGGATCATGGGGTTGTGCGTCTGACACAAGAGTAAGTCCTCGTCTGATATTTGATTCAGTAGCTCGTTATCATTGCTTATGGTATTCTGTTTGTGTACAGGCACGTTGGGATCATGAGGTTCGCTGCACTGGGCATTTGAGTAGCTGTGTGATCATCGCAAGACTTGACAAAAGTCTTTGCTTGTTGAAGGCCAGAAGTTTCTTATGTTTTATGACCTAGATTTGGAACGTGCACTCTTGGGCATTTTGTTATGTTATTTTGGCGTGCCTCATTCCTTTCAGTTACTATCAGCGGTCGAACGAAGAGATTGGTCATGTTCGTAGGCATGTCAGTTTTCAAATTGTAGATTGACATATATATGTCTTTCTGGCCAAGGATTCAGGTGAAACTCAGCAAAAGGAGGACAAAGAAATCAATGGTAGGGGAGTGCTGTCAGCTGTGCAGCTGAACAGCAGAACAACACCCGTCTGAAGCACTCTCACAGAAGCGCGCGTGTGCCTGTGGTTTTGCATGTGCACTGGGTAATGAAGGCAGAGCCTCACCCAGATAGTGCAGCAGTCAATGTCCAAAGTGAGTGTTTCAGTAGTGATGCAAAGCTTATAAGGGAAGCAGTATCGTATTCCCGTTCACCTGGTCTTGCCACAGAACAGCACTCATCTGAAGCACTTTCAATCTGGGCTATTTCAGGCTTATCTGGAAAGGACAGTGATAAGTGTTGTATGGAATTGCGCAGTCTGAAGTACACAAACACATCCAGGGCTGAAAGCTCCCCTCTATCTTGTAGTTCTACCAGTGTTATGAATTGTTCATTTGGAAACAAATCGCGAAAGCATGTTAACTCTAAGTGTTTTGTAAGGGTGACATAGCACTTCTCACTAGTGAGGGGGACCCCCCCGGAACGTAGATAATTGGCAGCTCCGGGAATCGATGATTTCACCCCCTGGTTTGTGTTCAATTCGGGCCCATGCCCTGCAGGTCAGGTCTACCATGTTATTCTCTCTAGATACCCTATTGGGTGCTGTCAGGACCATAGCTCGCAATCGGTATGGTGATGCTATTGCTCTCTCCACTTCTACATGTTCCCTGTTCCCCGGATCCCAAACCAATATAGGAGGAACCCCACTTGGGCCACGTTGTAATACGTCTCAAAGTATGGTAGTGCCAATCCCCCCCTTGCAGTGGTGCCACCAGCTTGTCCCATAAGGCACTGGCTTGTTTCCCTGCCAATATAAACCCCAGTACTGTTGACCTTAAATCCCTAAAGTACTCTATAGGTACTGCTAGCGGGCCGTTTAGGAACACGTACAAAATCCAGGGCAGCAACGTCATTTTAACCAGGGAAATTCTACCATAAAGAATGAGGGGCAGATGCCTCCACCTGTCCACCACAGTTATGGCCTGTGCTAGTACTTTTTGATCATTGTGTTTGTATAGAACCGTTAGGTCTCGAACTATCTTAACCCGCAGGTATCTTGTGTACTCCATGTGCCATTGAAACCCCCACCCGTCTTCATATTGTACCACGTTCTGTGTCATTGGGAGGAGGACTGACTTCGTCAAATTGATGGTGAGCCCTGAAAAGTCTCCAAACTTCAGCACATCTTTCATAATTGGGTCAAGATTTTGCCTGGGGTCGGACACAGAGTACTATGTCGTCCACGTATAGGGATATCACCACGCTGTGACTACAAAGCTGCATTCCCCTGTGCAGATGGCTTTCCCTGATCACCTCTGCTAGAGGCTCAATTGGCAGTGCAAACAGCAACAGTGACAAGGGGCAACCCTGCCAGCTGCCCCTTCCCAACATTATGTCTGGGGTAAGCAGTCCATTCACCCTGATCATACCCTAGGTTGTGTGTAAAGCAATGACACCAGCAAGATAAATTGCTCCCCCCCATCTTACGTAGCACTACAAACATGAAGGACCACTCCACCGAGTCAAAAGCTTTTGTGGCATCCAAGAGTGCCGTTATCACCGACCCAGCCTGTTGCACCGTGGACATCATCCCAAACATTCTACGAAGGCCGTAGGATGATGACCAGCCGTGTATAAATCCGGATTGGTCTGCTTTTACCATTCTCTGCATTAGGGGTGCCAGTCTGGTTGCCAATATTTTGGCTAATATTTTGCTATCTAATTTGATAAGGGATATGGGACGATAAGAGGAACACTCGTTTGGGGCTTTATCCATCTTCAGTAACACCACCACCACTGCCTCCTCAGTGATTTCGGGAGTTGGCCGTCCCTCAGGCATCGATGAAACATCTGCAGTAAATAGAAAGCTAATTTCCCAGCATATTTTTGTAAAACTCTGCTGTGTACCCGTCTGGCCCAAGAGATTTCTCTGCGGGGAGGGATCGAATAGCATCGAGCACCTCCTCCAAGGTTAGTGGGCAACCCAGTCACCCCCTTTCATTATCCGTACACCAATATAGGGCCACCCGCTCCAGATATTCTCCTACTGCTTCCTGGGGTACCCGGACCTGAGAGGAGTATAGTTTCTCGTAGAACTGATAAAATTCCAGAGTTATCTCCTGGTCTGTAAAATACTCTGCACCCTGTGAATCTCTAATGGACATCACGCGATCCCTGGCCAGTAATTTACCTGGTCTTTGTCCCTCCCCATATAGTCGTATGGCAGCTTTTCCCCAGAGGAACTTAACCACTCTGTGTGTCAGCTCGGTGAACCGGTGTAGATGTCTCCTAATTTCAGCTTGTTCCGAGGGGGCTGGTGTAAGCGTATACACTTGTAATCCCTGGATATGGGCTTCAACACTCAGCATTTCATTTCTACTTCTCTCGACATACATTCCACTCTAACTACACACTTGAAACTCTCCCATAGGGTTGCTGCTGATTCAACCTATCCAGTATTGGTTTAAAAAACATGTCTATCACCCCCTTGAGGTCCTTCCTAAATATTTTGTCAGTTAGCCCTATACTTTTAAACACCCAGGGCGCTTTTCCTGTCACTCAGCCTGTCAGTTCGATAGCTAATAGAACTGGGGCATGGTCTGACAGTGTGCGAGCTAGGATGGACGCCTCTGTTACTCTTCCCAGTAACGTTTGAAAGATCAGGAAGTAGTCCATTCTAGACGCTGAGTTATGCACAGAGGAGAGAAATGTGTATTCCGATACTTCCTGGTTATTAATTCTCCAAATATCGGCAGTCTCCAACATTGATCACATTTTGTAATTTATCGGTCATCTTGAGTATCGAGCGGTGCCCCCCCGTGCGATCTCGACCCTGCTCCATGACCGTATTAAAATCTCCCACCCATACTATCTCCCCAGGTGTCAACTTCCCTAGTGTATAATCCCCTACACCACCAGACCTCTACCCTCTTGATCGTTCACCATTGTGGTTAGGTGGAACCGCACAGAGTTGTGGATAAGGACGCCCACCCCTCCCGAGTAAGATGTGTATGAGGAGAAATATCGGTGGCAACCCCAACTCTTCACAAATTTCGTTTCTGTATCTCGTGTTAAGTGTGACTCCTGTAGAAACGCAATACCCACCTGGTGTCGCTGCATATAATAACACCCTGCAACCTCTGGATGGGTAGTTCAGGCCCCTCATGTTGCTTGTAAGAACCTAAGTGACCCAGTCATTGCATGCCCATTTCAATATTTCTACCGTATATTGGTCTTCCTGCAGTTTATACATTAGCCTGACGTCATATAGTACATTTCAAATCGATAGTCTTTTCACTGTTTTTGCCACTGCATCGAAGCTCTCTGCAACGGCTCCTTCCTCAGACTTCTCAATTAACTGTGCTGGATTTGGGCCCCACTGGATGAACCACTTAAAAAACCGACTGTAACCACTCCCCCGTCCCCACCAGCAACCCCAACCTGCCAGTTCCCTCCCTCCTGCTCCTCCCTAATAACGCACATATGCTCACGCTTGGGGGTATGCCAGGGCCAAGCCATCCTGGCAACCCAGTCTGTGAGTAGTCTCTGAGCCTTCCTGTAGTGTCTTGTGCTGCTCTGGTTCTCAATTAACAGAGCACCGTGTGGGTCTTTCGGGAGGACATCTGTTAAGTCGTTGTTGCCTCTGTCCCTGGGAGTCCTCGGTAGGGACTCAAGGAAGGCGTTTGCCTCCTCTGTGGTATGGAGGAACCGGCTCCCCCCATCGTGCTCGACCCTGAGTTTGGATGGGAACAGTATCGCGTATTTGATGCCTTTCTCCCTGAGTCTTCTTTTCACATCAAGGAAAGTCTTCCTGGATGGTTGCACTTTGTACTAAAAGTCTGAAAAGATGCCTTTTCCGTGTGTCGTGATATCCCAGAATGCCCTTTTCTCTGGCCTTCCGTAACACAGCGTCCCTGTCGCGGTAGTTCAGTAGTATAGCTATCAGTGGTCGGGCGGGTGCTGCGGGTATGGGTCCCCCCCCCACTGGGAATATGATGGACTCTTTCCACAATAAATACTGCTGAGAAATCTTCATCGCCCAGGACCTCTTTCAGCAGGTTCTCCGCCATTGCCTCCATGTTACACTGGTCTGCTGCCTCCGGCACCCAATTATCATTAGATTATTTCATCGAGATCGGGATTCCAGATTGTCTTGTTTATCCGTTAATACTTTAATCGCACGCCTAAGCACTGCAAGGTCTCTCACCGCAAATTAGTCCCATCTTCTACAGTCGATAGTCTGCCTTCATCCTCATCCAAACGTTTCCCATGCACTTAAAACACTTGTGTATTGGTGCATTATAAATGCCATATCATATCATGTTTGTCCAGGCGGACCTGCGGGTGGTCCATCTTGCACGTCAGGGAGTCAATTTTTCCGTCCAGTGACTGGATGCTTGCCTAAACCTGGCCAAGCATTGCATTGATGTCTCCCAGCACCTTACCAGGGACTGATACAGAAGGTGACGGTGAATCCTCTCAGTTCCCCTCGTCGTTCCGGAGGAACTGGGCCCCGCCAGGTTCTCAAATTGCTGCTTGGATTGCTGTTTATTTGATTTTTGCGCTTTAGACATGGTACAGTCCGTGGTACTTGGTGGGTTAGTGCACAACCCAGTCAAATTATTGTGAGTTTTGAGTGCCTCAGTGCCTCATATGCCTTCTCAGGGTCTGTTGTGAGCCCTGGGTGGTTCCTAAATCGAGCAGCAGCCCTCTCGCTTTCCTCACCTGACGGCGTGATTTCTGTCACAACCCACCACCTCGCCAGGGCTTATTCGCGACGCCACCTGTGGCCACCTCTTATTTAGGCCCGCAATGGGAGTCACTCCTCTCCCACAGGAGCGCTCCTCAGCAGTTGTTCACCTGGGTCTCACGGCTCTCTAGGCCTATGTAGGTATCAGATTTCCAGGGTACATTGGTCCGGGTTTACCACGTAGATTGCACTGCTAAAGTCCACAGTTGTACAGTTATCCGGCAGAGTGTATCTCCCTTTAGACTCTTGCATGCAGTGCAGCCGTTGTGGCTGTGGGTCACCGCATAGATGGCCCACCAAAGAGGCCTGCGTCCAATCACCCCCCAACCTCGGTCCAGGCTATCTCCGGTGACCAGAAGCAGCATTACAATGTGCATTTGAAACCTTTTGTTTGGGTAAACTCAGGTGTCAGACCCCTGTGGTTCAGTTCGCAGTGATGTTTGTGACCGTCTCTTGTCGGCGCGTGGTGCAGAGTCTCCTCCTCGCCCCGCCATAGGTAGATCTGTTTCCCGCTTAGTTTGGGGCCGGGCTGAGCGCTCCCACCGCTTTCTTATGGTGGTGTAGCAGCCCCGTGCCTCTCCCGTTCACAAGTGTTTAGTGATGGTGCGGGCGGCCGCGCTCATGAATCCCCTGGCATTTCTTATCATCTGGTCATCTGGGTCGCTTGGCCTTTAACTGTCATCCCTTAATGCAGGTTCTGCTACCACTCCTCCGTTGCTTTCTTTAGGTTCCAACATTGTCATGGGCTGCTGCAGCAGTCTTAGCCAGCGTTGCGCGTCTGTGGGTTGTGATGGTGTGGGCTCACAACGCCCACCTTGGTAACACACGGGGGCCGTGGACATTCAGTGCACGCTTTGGTGGTTGCTCCTGCAGTCACACTCTCGGCCGTTGCATGGGCTCACCGTCATCCACGTAGGGGCTCCGTTGCGGTTTCAAAAGTGTGCAGCAGATATTTACACTGTTGTGGTTCGCTCTGTGGCTCTGTTTGCTGCGGCTGGGACAGGATATGGACCGGATAGTGCAGGGTTGGTCGGGAGCTCACAGGCTCGTGGATATTTTTCGCTGGGCTCTCTAGCGCCCCCCCTTTATACTTATAAGCAATCCACCCCCTCTTATTCTCAGATCCCCAATGCTTAAACACATCAAGACCCAATGAAAGCAAATAGACCTCTGTTAAAATGAAATTCCTAATCATTCTACACTGAAAGACTAAACGGACACGATTACACGTGAGTCCAACACAAATTCTATTTGAGCAATATCTCTGGTACCAATCAGAATTTCATAGAGCACTGCTAATATGTCTGTGAAAAGAGGACTAGGGGTCGTAAGGTGACTGTGCGCTACTTGTTACCGCTGTAGGTTGTAATAAAAGAAAAGTAGTGGGGAATGGATCTGCAGCATCCACACACTTCCACTGGACCCCCAAGAAGGAACCAGGACACATAAATTGTAAGTATTAGGATTGAAGGTGAATCAGATGCGCTGATCCTGAGTAATCACTTTGAACAAAAATCAATGAAGCTGATAACACGAGAAAAGCTTCTTGAGCTTCAAGTCTTGAAAACTATGTGAGTCTTTATAGTAAAATCAAAATAGAAGAGTCTTGAGATTCGAACAAATTCTTTATTGTGAAATCAAAATAGAGGAGTCTTGAAAATTAACTGTATGAGGTGGCTCGCCGAATGAAATACCAATTTCACGCTCCTCAAATGTAAGCATAGATTTTTTGCTAAAGATAAATCCTTTGAGAAATTTCAATTTAGAAACCATTGTAGTTAGGAGGTATTTCTGCACCTTGAATTACTCATGTATTATTTGGTACATTTTTACAATAGAATTCAGTGTAAAATTCAATGCAAAGCCGAGCCGGAAGCATTGTTCAAATCACCCAGTGCAGGAGGAGAGTATGCATAGCACCACTGCAGAAGACGGCATGCTGAGCGCCTGTGAAAGCATACCCGTAATTGAAATGACTGACTCCATCGTTATATCACTGGTCGTACTAAGCCCATGCAGCTGCGGCTCACTGCTAATCAGGCGTCCTGCCAGCATGGAACAAGGGGCTGCCGTTGTTCTTCTCTTCAAAGCATAGAGATGCATATTTTATTTTATTTTATTTATTTATTTATTTATTTATTTACATTTGTTAAGCACACTTGCAGCCCGTGGGCATCGGGGCGCTGTTACAGGAATATGTAAGAACTTTTGATTAAGGTTACAGATGTCTCTTAGTTACAGAAGGCATAGACAGTGTGCGATACATATGTAATTACAGTGAAAGGAGAAGGATCATATCCTGCCGCACGGGATGAAGCCTGTACACACTGATCACACAGTAGGCTGCACCGACTGGCACTGATCTGTTCAAAGTCTGTTAGTCCCACAAGGACTGCAAAGACTGCCACTTGCAGCCACTTCCTCGCCACGCGCACCCTACGCACTTAAAGGTGAACTTCAACTTGCCAGGTAAGAAAATCAAGACCAGAGCTCTCCACAGTGTGTCCTGCAAAGACTGCCACTTGCAGCCACGTCCTTGTTTTTTACCACCTCCTCCTAGTTGTTTGCTCCTCTTCCTACTAATGTTCCATTTCTAATGGATTGTGTCCACCCACGTATGCCTAATTTTACGATATTTCCATATCCAGCTTCAGCTTCCTCGGAATTCTTTTCCAGCAGAGGGCGCTGTGCATCAATGCCTGTTAAATTGATGATCCTCAGAGTCCTCCGTCTCGATGTTGACATCATTTATGGTATAAAGCCACGTAGCGACTGTTGGCTTCAGTTCTGTTTTTCCGCAAAAGCTATCGCTTCGAATACGGTGTGCTTCGGTTCCCTACGAGAATCTTCGAGAAACTAATCCTACAAATGGCATTGTCATTGGTGCCATCAACTCTGAGTTCAGGGTTTAAGAAGTGCCAGGACTGTGGGGCGAAGATGTCCCTCTATTCTTCCCTTTCATGTGGCTCTGCAAAGGTGGGTAAATGCCAATTGGGAGATGCCATTGTTCATTCTGGCAGTAAATAAAAAGCTAACATCTAAATACAGGGCACCCAGTAGTTACCACGGTTATCTGACGAAGCACCCGACTCCTGACAGTTTGTCGGTGCAGGCTGCCACGCCCACCTCAAAACAAAATGCCTACCCAACTATCTTCCCAGACAGAGATGACAAGTGTTACGACGCTTTGGCCACGAACGATTTCTCTGCCAGGAGTATAGCTCTAAAGTCGGTGAATGCTACGTGCACGTTGGCCAGGTTCATTTTCACCTTTTGGGATTGTGTAGCAATGACGGCTGAACATATCCCCAAAGGTGATGAAAGAGACAGATTTTTAAATCTAGTCATGGATGGGAAAGACGCAATGTGCGAATCCCTCCAGACAGGTCTCGACTCATTTGACAGTATCAGTAGGTCAATGGCGGCTAGTACAGTAATGCGCAGATTTTCCTGGTTAAGAAAGTCCAGTTTTCCTCCAGATGTGCAGTCCAGACTTCTTAACATGCCCTTTGTGAGATTACTGAGGGTGTTCTCCCAAGTAGATCCCAGGAACCCCTTATTCAGGTGGCCACGAAAGGACTGTCCCTTTCTTATCCCAATTCTAAAGGCAAACGAGCAGGGTAAGATCACCCAGGTAGGGGATCCTGTGGTTATGCTCAGGAGAATACCCAAAGGGAGACGCAGTATGTTACAGAGGAAGGAGAAGAGAAGGGTGAAATCTCTGAGACCTTCATGGGCTGTGCCACATCTGCCCTCCCTTCCTCCCAATAAATCTCTCCTACATAAACCCAATAACCCCTCCGTACATCCCCTAGGATCTCAAACCCCTGTCATCGATATGATATGATATGATTGTTTATTTATACAGCGTGTAATGTGTTTCAAAGCGCTTCAAGGCAAGGGAGGGAACATGGGAAAATACAACCACATTCTTACAGGCCATGAAAAGTAAGGATGTGAAATTAACTATCGTACTCGGCCTGACGACATTTCAGTTAGTGCAAGAGCTAAGACATAGATAAGGAAGGGAGGGGGAGAGTCGGGAGTAAATGGAAACAGACAGGCGACTACCGTACTAGGCCTGACGACATTTCTGGTACAGCCGGAGAAAAACAAAAGGTGAGGGAGAGGTGTGCAGAAAGAGAGGGGAGGAACAAAACAAGCGACTATCATACTAGGCCTGACGACATTTCAGATAGTGCTGGAGGGGTGGTGGGGAGGAAAAAAACAGCAATGGGAGGGTCGAGGAAACAAACAAAGTTGCTATCATATTAGGTCCAGGGACAATTCGGATAGAACGCATCCTGTTCGCTATCTGAATATTCCCAATAATTTTTCTTCCCGTGCCTCTAATTATTATTTCCTGCACTCCCATTCTACTCAGGTACAATATTACAATTCCCACAATCCCGCTTGTTTATTTCACGGTCCCAGCTATTCCTGTTTGCCCCACAAACCCTACCAATCCCGTCGCTCTGATTGTCATTTTCCGAACCCCCAGGCTGCTTTGACAACGCACTACCATTCCCACAATTCCCCGTATTGTGTGTCCAACAAGTTTTGCGATTGGATGACTCCTGACCAGACTACAAACTCCCCAGTTGTTTCATATTGCTACGCATTCAGTAGCGCTGCCCCGCAGTCCATGCTGTCAAAGCGGAGGAACGCGATCTTGAAGTGAACTGTTTGGTTGCCACTCACAGTTTCATTCCTCTGTTCCTCGTAAGTATTGTGTAGCCTTACGCTGGTCTTCTTCCTGTGGACTCTCACAAAACAAACTTGTGAGGCAGGGAGGCGCAGTATTTGATGACTGTCTTTGGTCAAACCACTTTATAGTTTTGGTGTTCTCTGACTGTCAGAGTCCCACGGTCATCCGCACATTGGAAGTAACCTGGCACTTTAACTAAATGGTTCACTTGGCTGAAATCAATTCTTTCCATCAACACAGGATTTTGTCCCTGAAGCAGTGATGCATGAGTATGGATTACTGAGAAATAATCAAAATCCAAATGTCTGAGGGAGAAAACAACTAAAGTATTTTTTTTGAAAATACCTTTTGGTTTTGTCTCCCACTGACATTTTGGACCACCCGCTCCCCCAGCCCCTTACTTACGCTTCACTGTGCCCCGCCGCCTCTGTAAAACCCCTGCAACGCCATTCCCTTCACGCACATGGAAGGGAACCGGCGCTGCAGGGTCCTTTGCTTTTTTATTTTTTGTTATAACTTTACTTGTCCCCCGCTTTCCTTTTTATGAAAGTGGGGACAGCCCTGCAACCCCGAAGGCCCAGAATATCAGTCAATGGGACCGGGGGACACCCCACATACCCCGCTCCCCTTGATCAACACTTTTTCTATTTGTTTTTTTTTCATATGCTATATTTGCCTTTTTCTCCTGTTCGTTTTTTTTCCCATACATTTGTTGGGATTCCATGAGTATTAGGGTGGTTATGACTCTGGATCTCGACACAAGTGGAGAGCATGAGGTCTGTGTTAACAGAACTATACACAGCTAGTACATCTGATGCTGCATTGTCCCCGTCGTCCTGTTGTTCTAATGATCATCCCTTGACACTACCTAGGGGCCAAAGAGCTGGAGTTATCTTCACTAAACTTCTCTCTTGTTGCCTACAAAACTGAGGGTGTTAGGCAGAATCCTGTGCAGTTCCCTTAGGGAGCACTACAGAAGATTAGGACTACAGGTGAGAGCAATAAATCCCCTTTGGTATCAGTCTGTACTACAAAGATTTAGTTGGTAGCTGTGGCTGAGCAGTCAGACTTATCTCAAGAGGGAGATGAGCAGTATTCAGGGTTTACACAATAGGCCTACGGTACTATGGCACAAGGAAACACTGACCAAAGCTTTGTATTAAAAAGCAGATATATATTTTTCTGATGCTTGTTAATCTGCTTAGAATCACATGCTGTGCATAGTCCGACATCCAGTGGTCACCGCGGAGTATTGCATTTTGTTTTTCGTAGTCGAAAAGGGGACGTCGACAAGGCGTGTCTATAACACTATCCCTATAGTGACGTGCAGTGTACCCACAATCCCTCACGCGTCGAGGTCCCTCAGATTGTTTTTTTCCGCCCAGTTATTGGTCGCCTTTATGCGGAGCTCCTCGAGAGACATTGCGAAATAATTCCTCGACCTTGGTCGTTTACTATATAATACCATATACATTTATTTTATACACTTCTAGTAAAACACATTTACCAAAGTCATCAAGCAAGTTAAAAATCAGTCAAAGAAAAATATACACACTCCCTAGTCAAATTGTACACCAAGTGAACCAGAGTGAAAACTGAGCAAAACGGCAGAGTGAAAACCACACACAAGGGATACTCTAGCAATTTCTCACAAGGGAGGGAAAGCACAAGTTATACAGAAATATCTTCTTACACACCCTAGCAACACTTCCCATAAGCTTGTGAACCAGTTTAAGCAAGACAGTGCATCAGTATAGAAAATACTTAAATGAAAACTGAGCAAAATGGCACTTCACAAGTTTTAAAAAGAGGAAGGAAAAGGTGCTTATAAGAAGTAGGTGCACCAACACAGTTCTAGTTGAGAAGCAATCTAAAGAAGGCAGTTCTCCAGCATGGGGTCTGGCATGGATTCACATGCTCATGAATATTCCCCGTCGTCAGGCCGGGAATCCTCGGTATAGAAAAAATCAGTATCAGTTTTGTTTCTGATCTGTCTTTCTTAGTAGTAACCAATCACTGGTCTCTGGGTCATACTGCCCCCAGCCAATGACTGCCCTCTCCCTAAGCCCTGCCTCTGGCAGCCATCCTCCGATTTTTACAGCACGTTCAAGTGTTGGGAGTCCTCGTGCTGTAGCTCTCGAGCTTTTGCTGCGTTTTCACGCTTTTTTCAGGAGATTTTTCTCATTTTTCGGTTAAATAGAGCCTCAAGCTCCACCGTTTCTACATCCGATCAACGGGGACCCGTTTTCGGAGTTTCTACGCCCCCCAAGGGTGAAGATTTTGTCGAGTTACGCTTTTGGAGGATTCCAGAAGTTCCGAGGCCTACCCCGGACATGGCCCAGGAGAAAGGAAGCTCGACGCACGGGAAGCTGTTCAGGACCTGCCCTGGGTGCCAGCTTCAGAATGTGTTCAAGGAGGACGAGCATTCGTTATGCCTCTACTGTCTCCATGAGGACGAGACGCACGTGGAGAAGGACTGTGCGTTTTGTGGGGACATGTCGGAGCGGACCATGAAGAATCGCCACCTCCGTCTCGCCAACTGGCTGGAAGGGAAGAGCCCGTCAGGCGAGAAGAAGAAGAAAAAGTTCGAGCGGTCTTCTAAATCCTGTGAGGGCGCCCCCCCAGCGACGGGGGCCCAACAAAAGGCCAAGCACTGCGAGTCCGCGGGCACCGGGAGTGCCGAGCGGTTGGGCTCCTTGGCTGCCAGGCAGGGCACACCCTCCCTGGTACCATCAACCACGAGCCAACGCTCTGGCTCGGGTAAGAGGAAGTCAGAGAACCCGGCGAAGCTTCTGGAGAGGCCCCGGGCAATCTCGAAGACTCCAGCAGAGGGGGAGCGAGGCTCGGACCCTCCCCCCAAGGTGAAGGCCCCAGGCGTGCAGAAGGTGACGACGGCCTTAATTCACCCTGCTAAGACCTCGATTGTGGATGTCGCAGCGGCCCTGGCTCAGCCTGTGGAGGCGACCTCAGGATCCAGAGTCTCCCTGCCACCGCGGAGGGAGTCATCTTTCAGGCCCATCGAGAAGACCCCCACGAAGTCCCAGTTGGAAAAAGAGGGGGAGGGGCAGGTGGCCATAGTGGATACGGACACAACCTCTGAAGAAGAGCTCATTGAAGTCGTGGAGGAAGCCCAGCCCATCGGGAGGGATACCGATGAGGGTGACGACGAGAGCGACGGTGGTGCCGACGAAGTTCCTGAAGAGCCCTTGCGCCCGTCGTTTCCGATGCCGCAGGACACTTCAGTGGCCATTTTGTCAGCAATTCAGTCCTTATGCTCTGAGATAAGGACAAGGTTGCCCCTCCACCCGACGGAGGTACCTGAGCCAGACCCGACGGGGGAACCGGAGCCGGGACCTTCGGAAAGTCCACCGCATAAGAAGAGGAGGACGCATCCTCTGCCACCTCTTCCACCTCTGCGGCCTGCTCTGCCTTTCCCCCGGTCAACTACCCACAGGGATGATACGGACACGGCTATGACAAGTACAGATGACGAAGCACCCTGGTGGGAGGCCGGCTGACGAGGTTCGTCAGCGTGTGGGAGTCCATCTCCACCGACCGTTGGGTGCTGGACGCCCTGGCCCAAGGGCACGCCCTCGAGTTCCAGAAGAAGTGCCCTCGCGTTCCACCCGTGGCCAGGTAGGAAAATCACGTCTCTCAACTACTGTTGGAAGTAAGGGCGATGCTCAAGAAAGGTGCCATCGAGCTTGTCCCAAAGAGGCTTCGGGGCTCCGGAGTTTACTGAAGGTACTTCCTCGTAAAGAAGAAGACAGGAGGATGGCGTCCCATCCTGAACCTGCGACGACTGAACAAGTACATCAAGGCACAGAAGTTCCGGATGGTCACCCTCCAGCACGTGCTGGGACAGCTGGAGGAGGGCGACTTCCTGTCGTCGTTGGACTTGGAGGATGCGTACTTCCACATCCCCATTCTAAAAAGACACCGAAAGTTCCGCAGGTTCGTGGTCCAAGGGCGGCACTACCAGTTCAAGGCTCTCCCGTTCGGATTGAAGTCGGCACCCAGGGTGTTCACCAAGTGCCTCGCACCGGTGGCGGTGCGGCTGCGCCTGCAGGGGATCCACGTCTACCCCTACCTGGACGACTGGCTCATCTGAGCAAGGACAAGGGAGCTCACCGTGGAGCACACTGCGAAGACCGTCCAGCTGCTCACGGACCTGGGGTTCTCCATCAACTTTCCAAAATCCCACCTGGTCCCGTCGTAAGTCGCCCTGTTTCTGGGAGCCAAGCTCGACAAGCTTGGCCTCGCCGTCGGAGGAAAGGAGCAGGACCATCCTGGGCAAGGTGCAGCGTCTGCTGGCCACGGACGTGGCCAGGGTAAGATCTATCAAGTCCCTCCTCGGGATGATGTCCTCCTGCATTTATCTGGTGCGCCTTTGCAGACTTTGAATGCACCCCTTACAAGAGTTCCTCAACGCCCGCTGAATCCAGTCGACGGGCAGCTTCAAGGACAGGATCCCACTCAACGAGACGTTCCATCAGGCGATCCGGTGGTGGGGTACCCGCTCTCATCTGTCGGCGGGCACAGACTTTCAGACCCCAGCTCACCAGGTAACGGTGACAACGGATGCCTCCCTGGAGGGTTGAGGAGCGCACTCCGGAGATCTTCACGCGAGAGGCCTTTGGCTCCCAGAGGAGAAGCCACTCCACATCAACATTGTGGAGCTCCGCGCAGTGTTCTGGGCCCTCAGTTCTTTTCTTCTGTCCCTCAGAGGCAAGGTGGTGAGGATCTTCACCGACAACACCACCACGATGTTCTACATCCGGAAGCAGGGCGGAACCAGATCCCCTGCCCTATCCAAGGAAGCCCAGGATCTGTGGAATTGGGCCGTCGCCCAAGGGATGTTTCTGGTGCCTTCATCTGGCAGGAGTAAAAAACACCATTGCTGAGTCACTCAGCAGAGAGCTGCGCTCGTGCCACGAGTGGGAACTACGCCAGGATCAAGTGGATCGACTCTTCCGACGATGGGGCGAACCCCAGATCGATCTCTTCACGACGGCGACAAAATCCAAGTGCCGGTGGTTCGCCAGCAGGTTCCTCCAGCCGAGGAGCATGGGCGATGCTTTCTCGTTCCCCTGGGACGGCCTATTTCTTTATGCATTCCCTCCGTTGCCGTTGCTGCTCCGGCTCATCAACCAGCTCAAGAAGTCCCGGTGCAGGATGATCCTTGTCGCACCAGCGTGGCTGAGACAGATCTGGTTCCCGGACCTTCTGGACTTGTCAGCGTCCACACCAGTCAAGCTGCCGACGGACGTGGATCTTCTCTCCAGAGAAGGAGGCGCCATTCTTCATCACAACCCAGAGTCGCTGAACTTGCAGGCCTGGCTCCTGCAGCACTAGAGTTTGGAGGGTACGACATCCCAGCCGACTGCAGAGAGGTTCTTGCAAAGGCCAGGGCGTCCTCAACTCTCAAGTGCTACGGACATAAATGGAAGAGGTTCTCTGTCTGGTGCCGTGCACAGAAGATTAACCCTCTGCGGATTACGGGCCCTCAAGTATTGCCGTACCTACAGTCATTGGCCAAGGCTGGACTATCTCACACTTCCATCAAGATACATCTGGCCGCCATCTCACGATACACCAGAACTACAGGACGGGCGTCCTTGTGGTCTCATCGGCTGGTGAAGGAATTTATGAAAGGATTGTTCTGATCGTTCCCGCCGGTGAAGGCCCCTGCCCCGGCGTGGGAGCTCAACGTGGTGCTGACCAGGCTCATGGGGGCCCCATTTGAGCCTATGCATTCGGCGCCGTTGAAGGTTCTGTCGTGGAAGACAGCATTTCTCGTGGCCATCACCTCCGCACGACGAGTGGGAGAGATCCAGGCCCTATCTTGCAAGCCACCATACTTGACTTTTCATGACACGAGAGTGGTGCTGAGGACGCACCCCTCCTTCATGCCCAAGGCACCGTTAGACTTCCACCTCAACGAACCCTTGGTGTTGCCAGTTTTCTTCCTGTCGCCTTTGTCGCTGGCTGAGAGGACTCTGCACTCGCTGGACGTAGCTAGAGCGATGAAGTTCTACGTGGACCGCACGAAGAGTTTTCGGAAGACATCACAGCTGTTCGTAAACTTTGGACCTGTGAATCAAGGGAAGGCTCTCTCGAAGGCTTCCATTTCCAGATGGCTCTCCGGCTGCATCATGTACTGTCACCGGTTGGCAAACCGACAGCTGCCCGGCCGTCCGAGAGCCTATTCGACCAGAGCGATCGCTGCTACCACGGCATTCCTGTCTGGTGTGCCCCTGCTCGACATCTGCAGGGCTGCTACCTGGAGGTAGACGCACACCTTCACGAGATTCTACTGCGTCGATCGGGACTCCAGGGAGGAGTCCAGGGTCGGCCAAGCAGTGCTGCGCAACCTGTTTGCTTAAGGTGAGCCTGGTGAGGAGGTAAGAGATGCTTAATGTTGAGTTTTTTGTATTGCTTAATTTTGAGCCTGTTGCCACCTCCCGTGGTTGTGCATGTGTATACTGCTATGTATTCTTATACTCATGAGCATGTAAACCCATGCCAGACCCCAGGCTGACGAAGGAACAAGTTACTTACCTGTAACTGTTGTTCTCCAGCATGGGTCTGGCATGGATTCACATGCTAACCCTCCCGCCTACCTCTCTGCGGCTCTTCACTTGGTCATACTGCCACTTTACGTTCTACCAAATCTGAGGATGGCTGCCAGAGGCGGGGCTTAGGGAGAGGGCAGTCATTGGCTGGGGGCAGTATGACCCAGAGACCAGTGATTGGTTACTACTAAGAAAGACAGATCAGAAACGAAACTGATACTGATTTTTTCTATACCGAGGATTCCCGGCCTGACGACAGGGAATATTCATGAGCACGTGAATCCATGCCAGACCCATGCTGGAGAACAACAGTTACAGGTAAGTAACTTGTTCCTTCTAACAAATTTAGCCAGAGTCAAAAGGCCTGTGCCAGAGTCAGTGGTACAGGGCAAGGGCCCAGGAACAAAATGTTCTTGTAGCTGCAGTCAAGTCTTTGATTAATGATTTTGAAAAGGTGGATGCAGAAGGTGAAATTAAATGTTAAGAGAGAGAGGCGGCCAACCCAACAGGTAGGTAAAAGATTTAAAACACCTTTAGGTCTACCGCGAAGAAAGGGCGGCAGTTGTTCCTGGTAGTTCCTGCAGTTCGGTGGATCCAGCAGAAGAAGAGGGGCTCTCATCGTGGAGGAAGGTTCGAGTTACTGCACGACCCAGGGATGAAACCAGCCGCGGTGCTGCCCGACGAATAAAAGGTACGCTCCTTTAAATCACGGTCCGGGTGGACTGGTGCCTGGCTATCTGGCCTCTGAGTACAGGGTACTGGCTAGTCTACCGAGGCAGATCCAGGAAGGCGATTGGCAACCTGGTTGGCACCACCAGCTCAAGGGAAGAAGGCTCTTGCAGATGAAGATCTTCTCTCGTCGGCTGGAGAAAAGTGGTGAGACGCTGCAGCAGGGCTTCACTGGTGGTTCAGTCGTTGCAGATGTCTTTGGCTTCTCTCCTCTTCGGCTTCTTAATGCAGTGGCGACGTCTTGCTCTTCCAGTCCTCAGGACCCTGCTTTTATGCAAAAAGAGCCCCATTCATACAGCCTAGCTGTCACTCACACAGTGGAGTGGTCATCCTTGGCGGGGGACCCTCCAGCCTATCAGGATAGAGTGCGACATGGGTTGCTGAGGCAACCCTGTCCAGGGGTCCTACTCCCCCTCACACACAATGGACCTACCCCAGACTCAGTGGCACCGAAAGGAGGGCTTCTTGGCAGAAGCCTGCCAAATGGATGAACAAAGGATCCCCGACTTGGGTTAGGAGTTTAGAGAAAGACACGAGAAAGAATTTATATTAAAGTTCTGGCAAATATAACCTAACGGAGTAAAGTTAATATAAAAATAAACCGGCGGTATGTTAGAGGCTGTCAGAAAATGTCATAGCCTCGAACAATGGGAAAATCCCATAGGGAAATATTTGCCGTCGAATATTTACAGTAGTAACCACTGCCACCAGCCAGAAACTTTAGAGAGAGGGACTGTATGGTACCCTCTCGAAAATAAACATAGGGGAAAAACTATTAACCCCTTCCAGTACCTCCATAGTAAGATGGGTTGGACTGGTTAAGTTTATAAAAATTGACTAGTAAAGTCAATTGGGACTTTATATGCCCTGGGAGACAGTAGTCAGTCCCAGGGTATGGAGTCTATGTTTGGGGTCGCTACGACACCCCTGTGTCACTTCACGGAGGGTGCTGTGTAATACATGTGAATAAAGATGGTTCCTATGGGGTTGAGAAAATCCCATAGACATTAAACACAAAAATAGCCTAGAACACACATAGCAAAAATGTCTAAGATTGGGAAAAAGAGACTCACTCTTAGGAGGAGAAAAGAAACGAACCCTTCAAATCCAGCAAAGCTGCTGGGGGACTCTATAGGTAAGGGAAATTAGCCATAGAATGAGAATTCTCCCTAACACTCGACCCCCTCACCCTGTTTGTACAATGAAAGGTTGGTGGTAGTCAGGAGCTCTGAGAACTGGAGCTTGACAAAGAGCTTTCTTCAGGCTTTCAAAGGCCTGATTGCACTCTTCATTCCATTTGATCTTTTTAGGGAATTTAGGAGAAGAGATGACATTCAGTGGAGAAGCTATGGACCCATAGTTGTCAATGAAATTCCTGTAATATCCAGTGAGGCCTAGGAAGGCTCCCACCTGGGTTTGAGTAGAAGGGGTTGTCCAATTTTGCACAGCTTTAATCTTGCTGAGCAAAGGCCTTATTTCACCACCTCCTACCTTATGCCCAAGGTAGACCACTTTACTCTGACCAATTTGGCATTTACTTGCCTTTATGGTCAGATGGGCCTGTCCAAGAGCCTGCAAAACATATCCTAGGTGGTCAACATGTTCTTTCCAAGTAGGGCTGAACACTGCAATGTCATCTAAGTATGCCATGCAGAAGTCCTCCATCCCATTCAGAACCTGATTAACCATCCTTTGGAATGTAGCAGGTGCATTCTTTAATCCAAAAGGCATAACCTTAAACTGTTATAAGCCAACTGGTGTGGAGAATGCAGTTTTCTCCTTGGCATGGCAGTCAGGGCTATTTGCCAATAGCCTGACGTGAGATCAAAGGTGCTGAGGAACTTGGCTGAACCAAGTCTATCCACTAGCTCATTTGTCCTTGGCAAAGGATGGGCATCAGTCTTAGTGACTGCATTTAGAGCTCTATAGTCCACACAGAATCTCAACTCCTTGGATCCTGCCTTTGGTACTAACACAACTGGGCTAGACCATGGACTAGTAGAGGGCTCTATTACCCCGAGATCAAGCATCTTGTTGACCTCTCCTTTGATGTGGGTTCTTACATTTTCTGACATCCTGTAACCCCTCCTTTTGACAGGTAAACAGTCACTAGTATGAATATCATGTTGGCCCCCAGGCAGCTTCTCAGCAAGATCTTCGACGGAGGGACGAGCGGAGGAGATCCTTCGGCGCTGCCGAACACGTGGCCGGGCCTCGCTGGCCTAACACAGTAGGGAGAGCGGGGTTGTGTGGTCATTTCTTTGTTTCACTCTAAGAATGCCCTTCTCTTTCCCCTCCCTCTCTTTCGAGGTCGTAATCACATTTCATATCCTCAGCTATGGAGAGGACGCCCTTTAGGTTTTGCCCGCGCTGCAAGGGCAAATTTACCTGGAAGGACAAGCACAAACGGTGTAACCGTTGCTTGCCCCTCGATCACAAAGAGGACAGCTGTGCAGCCTGTAAGTTATTGAAACCCAAAACATTAAAAGACCGCAGGTTTAAAAGGTGGGCAGCCTATGCGATGTGTAGGTCTGACTCCTCGCCAGCTGCCGCTGCTGCAGAATCTAACGAGGAAAGTGATTACACGACCTCCGCTATGGAGGTTGTAGACCTCTCGAAGGAGCGTTCCCGGTCCTCGTCCGTCCCCGGCCCCGACAAGCCCGGCTCACGCCCCGCTTATGGGGATGAACACCCCGGCGACAAGGACGAACACAGAAAAACACACAAGCACATACCCCACGGCACGCATTCGTCGAAGACGAAGGCAGCCATAGCGTCAACGGAGGCGTCGGGTCCACCAGCGCCTTCCACCGACCGTAAGGGTCGCAAGCCCTCCCCGCCACCGCTTCCAGGACCGGCGATTGGGCTTTTATAAATAAGGGTGCTAACCCCAAATCCTCAGGCGACGTGCCTCGCAAGAGTGCGCACGTCGCCAGCAAAGAATCGACACTGCCTAGTGCGACGGCGAGCGATCCCTCGACGGAGAAACTGCTCTCCGAAAGCCTCGCGCGTATATCTTCGAAGGACGGCCAGAGACGGACGGCGGATAACACGTCGAAAACCGCTCACAGGGCCAAAGAAACGCAGAGGACGCCGGAGGGTAGGCTGGGACAGCTCCCACCGTCGACAGAAGACCCTAACCAGCGAGAAGGTTTCTCAGAAGGCGAAGGGACGTTATCTTAGACGCTATGGGACAGAACTAGGCAACTGCAAGGAGAGGAACCTCCCTTTTCACTCCCAGACCGCTCTGGCCTACCTTACTGGACTGTAGAGAGGTTCCAGTCATGTATGGACAAGCTAGACAGGTTCATGGCCATCCCAGAAAATAGGACACCCAAGAGGCCAAGGGAGGTACCCCAGGAGGGGCCAAGGGCTAAATACCCGAACCACTTTAACCCCCTACAGGAAGACATGGACTCTTACGACCTCACTGAAGAGGATCCTCACTTCCAGGAAGAGGTTGAGTTTGTGTATAATGAAGACCTGCAGGAGGAAGAAGGTTTTCATGTAAGTGAAGAGAGCTACGGGGAGGACCCAGGTGAAGGTTGCGCACAGCCCTGGCAGTCACCATCAGGGTCTACAGACCCCGAAATTATAGACATTTCTTCTCCTCAGACCACACCGGTCAGGAACCCATCTCCAGTAGACGATCAGCCCACCTTCAATGTGCTACTGAGGAAGGCAGCAGCGCATTTTGAAGTAGAAACTGGGGAGGTCACCCCAGATACTGATTTCGTCGAAAGGATTATTAAGGAAAAACCTCCCACTAGTCAAACGATCCCTATCCTCGCCTCAGTTAAAAGACGACTCACCCCATCGCTGTCCACCCCCGCGCTGGTATGAGGGGTCAATCCAAGAATAGAGAAATTGTTCTCACCCTCTCAGTCAGACCCATTATATATCAGGGGTCACTCAGTCCCAGACTCCTTAGTGGTTACTAACACAAGGAAGAGGGCTGGGGTTCCACTGTCAACCAGCGAGGCACCCCCAGACAAGGAAGGGAAAACACTTTATGCCCTGGGCAAAAGAATTTCCGCCTCGGCAGCGTTTTCAATTAGAATTGCCAATAATAATACATTGTTGGCAAGCTATGCCGATGCTCAATGGGGAAAACTCAAACAGGACATCAAAGAAGTCCCTGAACCTCTAAGAACACGCTTTTTGGCTACAGTTAGAGAAGGATCTCTGGTCAACCAGAGCATCATTAAAAACACTCTTGATGCGGCAGAAACGGCTGGCCGCTCTTTGGTGCAGGGAATTCTACTGAAGCGGCACGTCTGGCTTCACTATTCCGGTTTCAAGGCAGAAACGCAGGCGTCACTCATTAATAAGCCAATAGAAGAGTCTAATCTCTTTGGAAGGGCAGTGGAGGACACGCTGGAAAATGTAAAGAAGGAATTCGACACCATAAAGACCTTAGACCAAATCTCAAAGCCTCCAAACAGGCAAGGATTTGCAAACAAGCGCCTTTTTCGCGGCCATCGCCAACAGTAGCAGCAACAACAGCAATACACCTCGGGCAACTGGCCCTCTAATCAGGGTTCCAGTAACCAATATAACAAAAGAGGACAACGCCGCGGCAAGGGCAGAGGCCGGGGCTCTAGCCCCAGAGGAACCCCGGCAAGTAACACCAAATGACCCGAAAGTCCGGGTCCCCTCCCATGCGTCTCCGGTTGGGGGCCGGATAACATCATTCCTATCAGCATGGGAGGGAATAACATCAGACCGGTGGGTATTATCAACCGTAGCCCACGGGTACTGTATAGAGTTCAATCGGTCCCCCACCTACAGACCTCCAAGGGGAAGACGCCTGTCTCCAGACCACCTCGTCTCCCTCCTGCAAGAAGTAGAACAGCTGCTACAGAAAGGAGCAATAGAAGTCGTGCCCCTATCTCAGGTAATGGAAGGTATGTATTCAGTGTACTTCCTTGTACCCAAAAAGGACCTAACCATGCGCCCTGTACTAGATCTGCGCCCAGCGAACA
This sequence comes from Ambystoma mexicanum, assembly GCF_040938575.1. Classification (NCBI taxonomy): domain Eukaryota; kingdom Metazoa; phylum Chordata; class Amphibia; order Caudata; family Ambystomatidae; genus Ambystoma; species Ambystoma mexicanum. Next base: position 942,081,571 of record NC_090928.1, on the reverse strand, counting down.
AATTTGTAAAACCTCAGAAATTTCGTATGGTAACATTACAGGAGGTAATTTTCCTGCTATCTCAGGGGGACTACATGACAACACTAGACATGAAAGATGCATACTTTCATATTTTAATGTTGCCAGCGCACAGAAAATACCTCAGGTTAATGATAGAGGGCAAACACTACCAGTTCAGAGTGCTACCCTTCGGCAAAACGTCTGCACCAAGGGTATTCACGAAGGTACTGGCAGTGGCAGCGGCCCACCTGCGCAGGTTGTCCATACCGGTATACCCTTACCTCGACGATTGGCTCATAACAGGGGAGTCCTACGAGACATGCTTCTCAAACACCCAGAAGACAGTAGACCTTTTGTTCCAACTGGGCTTCTCCATCAATGAGAAAAAGTCCAGCTTAGAGCCCAGCCAAGTCGAACAATTCCTAGGGGCTCTAATTCGAACAAGGGACGACCTCGTCTTCCCCTCCAACGAGAGGGTCCAAAATATGCTTTTTCAGATCCCTCAATATGTGGCGGGTCGAGAGGCGAAGGTACGCAAAGCAATGCGCTTGCTTGGAATGATGGCGTCATGTATTTATTTGGTACCTCACGCGCGCCTGCGCATGCGCCCAATGCAAGAGTGGCTCAACAGCCAGTGGTGTCAGGCCAGCGGACAATGGGACAATCTAGTGGTGGTCTCGCAGGCCTTGGTTCTCTCGCTACGGTGGTGGTCGAAGGAAAACCTGGTAATAGCGAAACCATTCGGCACCCCCGCAGTGGAAGCCACTCAAACCACAGACGCATCCCTCACAGGATGGGGGGCTCACCTATCCCATCAGACTGCTCATGGAGTCTGGACTCCGAGTGTAGCGTCCAAACACATAAACTTATTAGAACTACTTGCTGTGTTCAAGGCACTAAAAGCCTTCCAGACACACCTACAAGGGAAGACAGTGATGGTCCTCACGGACAGCACCACAGCCATGTACTACCTCAACAAGCAAGGGGGCACTCACTCTCCAGGTCTGTCCAAGCTGTCCCAGAACATCTGGAAGTGGGCTCTCAGACACAACATTTTCCTATTGTCACAACATGTACCAGGGGAACTCAATCTGCTAGCAGACGAACTCAGCAGAGACTTTCCTCTGCCCTCAGAGTACGAATGGCGATTACATGAAGACATCGCCTTCGACATCTTCACACAATGGGGCTTCCCAGAAATAGACCTCTTCGCAACTCTGGAGAACCCACAATGCCTAGATTACGCCTCCAGATACCCACAGAACCGCTTCAAGGGGAACGGTCTATGGATACCATGGTCAGGGAAATTTGTTTACGCTTTTCCCCCGACTCCTCTGCTGAACAAAATAGTGCACAGGATGCACCAAGAATCAGTCACCATGATCCTGATAGCCCCGATGTGGGCCCGCCAACCATGGTTTGCGCATCTGATGGAGATGTCCCTATCCCCACCAGTAAAACTGCCCTGCCCATACAACTTGCTGTCACAGGACAGGGGCAAGACACTACACCCATGCCCACAGAACATGAACTTAGCTGCCTGGCTCCTGAGGTCATAGAATTTGGCCATTTACAACTCCCTCAGAGATGCATGGACATTCTCAGAGAAGCTAGAAAACCCAACACTCGTCACTGCTATTCTAGCAAGTGGAAGAGATTTGTCATCTGGTGTAGAGGTAAGAGCATCAACCCAGTCCACTGCTCTCCCACACAAATTGTCCTTTACCTGACCCATTTACTGGACTCAGGTCTAGTGTTCAATTCTATTAAAGTCCATCTAGCGGCACTTTCTGCATACACCACCTCTCAACTTAAGGTGTCATGGTGGAAAGTCCCAGTTATTAAAGCCTTCATGGAGGGGGTAAAGAGAATACACCCTCCGATAGCAAACCCAGCTCCAGGCTGGGACCTTAATGTGGTACTTACCAGGCTCATGGGCTCACCCTTTGAACCCATGCACAAGCCAACTGTTAGAGACCTCACTCTTAAGACTGCTTTGGTAATAGCTATCACCTCCATTAGGAAAGTAAGTGAACTACAGGCTCTTTCTATTCTAGACCCCTTCGTAACAGTTCACAAAGATAAGGTGGTTCTATGCACACACCCAAGGTTTACACCGAAATTCATATGGAATTCCATGTCAACCAGTCAATAGAACTACCAACGTTCTTTCAAAACCCTTCCAATTTGGGAGAAAGGAGCCTGCATACACTCGATGTGCACAGAGCTGTCATGTTTTATATGGAAAGGACCAGACCACTGAGAAAGACTAATCAGTTCTTTGTCTCGGTGGCAGCAGGAAGAGAAGGAGATGCAGTCTCAAAGTCCACTATATCTAGATCAAGCAGTATTAAGACATCTTTTCTCTACTGTTCCTTCTCACAACCCACCTCCAACTCCGGGTACTGCTCGCTAGTCTATGCACAGCATGTGATTCTAAGCAGATTAACAAGCATCAGAAGACAATGCATTACTTACTGTAAAAGCATTTCTGATGGTTGTATCTGCTTAGATTCACATGCGCCCACCCTTCCTCCCCGCTCGGATGGAAAGAACATAGACATCTTTCTACATCTCTCTCTCTCTCTTTTCTGTACTCACTCACGTATAGAAGGCTCCCTCAGGGCAGAAAAATACAAACAGAGGGACCTCAACGCGTGAGGGATTGTGGGTACACTGCACGTCACTATAGGGATAGTGTTACAGACACGCCTTGTCGACGTCCCCTTTTCGACTACGAAAAACAAAATGCAATATTCCGCGGTGACCACTGGATGTCGGACTATGCACTGCATGTGAATCTAAGCAGATACAACCATCAGAAATGCTTTTACGGTAAGTAATGCATTGTCATTTTATACACTTCTAGTAAAACACATTTACCACAGTCATAAAGCAAGTTAAAAATCAGTCAAAGAAAAATATACACACTCCCTAGTCAAATTGTACACCAAGTGAACCAAAGTGAAAACTGAGCAAAACGGCACAGTGAAAACCACACACAAGGGATACTCTAGCAATTTCTCACAAGGGAAGGAAAGCACAAGTTATACAGAAATATCTTCTTACACACCCTAGCAACATTTCCCATAAGCTTGTGAACCAGTTTAATCAAGACAGTGCATCAGTATAGAAAGTACTTAAATGAAAACTGAGCAAAATGGCACTTCACAAGTTTTAAAAAGAGGAAGGAAAGGGTTCTTATAAGAAGTAGGTGCACCAACACAGTTCTAGTTGAGAAGCAATCTAAAGAAGGCAGTTCTAACAAATTTAGCCAGAGTCAAAAGGCCTGTGCCAGAGTCAGTGGTACAGGGCAAGGGCCCAGGAGCAAAATGTTCTTGTAGCTGCAGTGAAGTCTTTGATTAATGATTTTAAAAAGGTGGATGCAGAAGGTGAAAGACAATGTTAAGAGAGAGGGGCGGCCAACCCAACAGGCAGGTAAAGGATTTAAAACACCTTTAGGTCTACCACGTAGAAAGGGTGGCCTGGCGGAACAATGTACCTTTAAAATAAAGAAGTGGCTCCTGCGGTGGTGGTTGTTCCTGGTAGTTCCTGCAGTTCGGTGGATCCAGCAGAGGAAGAGGCACTCGTCGTGGAGGATGGTTCGAGTTACTGCACTATCCAGGGATGAAACCAGCCGCGGTGCTGCCCGACGAATAAAAGGTACGCTCCTTTAAATCGCGGTCCGGGTGGACTGGTGCCTGGCAATCCGGCCTCCGAGTACAGGGTACTGGCGATTCGACCAAGGCAGGTCCAGGAAGGCGATTGGCAAACTGGTTGGCTCCACCAGCTCAAGGGAAGAAGTCTCTTGCAGATGAAGATCTTCTCTCGTCGTGTGGAGTAAAGTGATGAGACGCTGCAGCAGGGCTTCACCGGTGGTTCAGTTGTTGCAGATGTCTTTGGCTTCTCTCGTCTTCGGCTTCTTAGTTCCAGTGGCGACGTCTTGCTCTTCCAGTCCTCAGGACTCTGCTTTTATTCAAAAAGAGCCCCATTCATACAGCCTAGCCGTCACTCAGACAGTGGAGTGGTCATCCTTGGCGAGAGACTCTCCAGCCTATCAGGATAGAGTGCGACATGGGTTGCTGAGGCAACCCTGTCCAGGGGTCCTACTCCCCCTCACACACAATGGACCCACCCTAGACTCAGTGGCGCCGAAAGGAGGGCTTCTTGGCAGAAGTCCGCCAAATGGACAAACAAAGGATCCCCGACCTGGGTTAGGAGTTTAGAGAAAGACACGAGAAAGAATTTATATTAAAGTTCTGGCAAATAAAACCTACCTAAGTTAATATAAAAATAAACCGGCGGTATGTTAGAGGCTGTCAGAAAATGTGGTAACCTCGAACAATGGGAAAATCCCATAGGGAAATATTCGCGGTCGAATATTTACAGTAGTAACCACTGCCACCAGCCAGAAACTTTAGAGAGAGGGACTGTACGTTACCCTCTCGAAAATGAACATAGGGGAAAAACTATTAACTCCTTCCATTACCTCCATAGTAAAATGGGTTGTACTGGTTAAGTTCATAAAAATTGACTAGTAAAGTCAATTGGGACTTTATATGCCCTGGGAGACAGTAGTCAGTCCCAGGGTATGGAGTCTATGTTTGTGGGTCACTATGACACCCCTGTGTTACTGCATTGAGGGTGCTGTGTAACACCCTTGGGTTATCAAGCAGTCAACATTATGGTACTTCTTCACATGCAGTAAGTTATGCTTTAAGCCATTCAATGTATTCACTTTACTTTCATTCACCCTTGATCGGCTTCAGGCTCTAGCATTCGATCCACCGAACTACTAAGAAATCAAACTGTGCTTGAAGTGTATAGGGAGTGTTTTCGTGTATTCTGCAGGTGTACACACAGGCACATGCTGTTTTCTGTTTATACAAGTATCCAGTACTTTTATACAGCTCAAAGACTCCTAGTTGCTGAAAATATGTATGAGCCTATAAGCTACAGCAAAAGCGTCAATTTGTATACACAAAATAGGTTTTATTTTTTGTTAAATAATGTTATAATACAAAAAGTCTCTACATTTTCACTAAACATTCTTTATGTCTTCATAGTGGACAACGAATTTGAATCTGTTGCAGCTCACCTCCTGCAAAGGACAAAGGCTATGTTAAACAAGTACAGATTGTTACTGCTGGAAGATGCAATGGTAAGACATGTATGACAAATGATGGTTGACATGCTTAATATTTTAGATTTTCAGTTTTAAAAATGATGCTTCAAATTGATTGTGTTCTCCCATGTATTCCTCATCTTATGATAATCATCCTTCGAGCTTCAGCTGCTTCGGAATGTTCTTTTTCGACAGAGGCCGCTGTATGCCGTCTTGTTGAGTCGATGTCCCTCGAGGGCCTCAGTTCAACTGTCAACGTCATCATCAGTATAAGTAGCACATGCAGCGCCCGTTGGCTGCATCCGTTTATCTGTTTATCCGAGCTAACGCTTCGAAGAATTACGGCGCACTTAGGTTATTCTGTGAACTTCAAAAGTTATTTTCGTTCCGAAAATGTCTTCCCCGTCGGCTCTATCAATGCCTAAAACAGGCTTCAAGAAGTGCCAAGACTGTGGATCGAAGATGTCGAGCATCGACCCCCACCGCATATGTCTGTGGTGTCTTCGTACCTCTGACAGTGGCTCATGTCTGGCGATGAGCGAAAAGGCTCTCAGGGAGCATAAAGGCAAATTGGCGGTGGGGAGGTTGCCTTCGAAGTAACCTTCGAAGAGTTCAAAAAGAAAGACCGGTGAGTCGAGGGATTCTCTTTGATGTAAAAAATCTAAACGGTCTTGATCGAGAAGTCGATCACACCATTCTTCGTCATCTTCTTCGAAGATGGCCAGGAAACAGCAGCAAAGGTCATCTTCGACCTCCAGTGATTCCTCGGCTGAGGTAATCAAGTGTCCAACTAAATCGGACTCCCCAGCAAAATGGGATACGTTTTGTAATGAAATGCTAAAATATTTTCAGAATGTGGCCTCGATCCCCTCGAAGGACAAGCAGAAAGTCCATGACCTTGTTGATCTGCAAAAAGACGACAAAGGGAAGACATAATCTTCGAAATCGAGCCATAAGCCTGTCCTGCACGAGAGAGATCTTGATCTGACAAGAAATGGCTGAGAGCTTCGACAAGTCAGAAACCCAGTCCATCGAGGGTTCCTTCGAAGAAGCATAAGAAGTCGACAATGTCGACGCCTTCACTGACACCGTCGGCGTCAGGACTGTTGACTCCAGTATCGAGGTCGACACCGACAAAAAGGACTTCGAAGTCATTGTCAACGATTACTTCGAGATTATCGAAGCCAGTGGTAATCCAAGAAAAGGTTTTCAAACCTATGCCCAGAAAATATTTTTTAATGTCTTTTTTTATCAGCCATATATGAAGATAATGAACCTTCAGATGATAAAACACCACAATTTGGGTTACAATATGGCACCCCTAACGTGCCAGATGAATTGATCTCTGATGAGTCTTTATTAATATGACTACCTTCAGTTGGCCAGTGGGTTAGATAATTCTCTGAGGTAGAATTTGGCAAACCAGATCCTATTGATCATGTTGAGTCCTCATATAGGAAACTAATGAGTAAGGTTATCGAGATGTTAGGATGGAGCAGACCTACTCTTTCTTTTGAGCAAGATGATCTGACTGATATCTTGGATCAGGGTCCCCAAAAAGATCAAACTTTGCCATTTCACACTGCACGACAAAAAAGGTTCTCTGCAAATTGGGAGACACCAGAGACTGCGGCTGCAGTGAATACAAATTCTGCTAAAAAGTACAGACCATCCGCAGCGACCCAGACTATCTGACTAAACATCCTACACCAGAAAATTTGGTGGTTCAGGCTGCTACATCTACCAAGCAGTCAGCATACCCATCCATCCCTCCTGATAGGGATGATAAGAGAGTGGATGCCCGGGCGAGAAAGATATTTATTGCTGGCTATATAGCATTAAAGTCAACTAATGCAACTTGTACCTTGTCATGGTTTACATTTACCCTGTGGGACTGCGTAGCTATGGCGGCTGACCACATCCCAGAAGGAGAGGAAAGAGACGGCTTCCTGGCGATAATCAAGGATGGTAAGGAGGCAATGGGTGAATGTTTCCAGTCAGGTCTGGATACTGCAGACAGCATCAGCAGATCCATGGCAACTAGCACAGTGTTGCGCAAATTTGCATGGTTAAGGAAGTCCGGGTTTGCACCAGATGTACAAGCTAGACTACTCAACATGCCCTTTGACGGTTTGTGGCTGTTTGGCAGCAAGGCGGATGAGAGTTTGGAAAAGCTGCAGACTTTAAAGGTGGCGGATAAATCCCTTAGCACCGGCATTAGTTAGCCTTAACACCCCTACTCTGGCTCATCTTCCTGGAGGGGTAAGTCATTTCGATTCTACTCCTCAATTGGAAGAGGAAGAGGACAAGCCGGTAAAACAGGTCAGAGAAGATTCCCTTGTGGTGGACAAGGGAGAGGTGCTAAGCCAACCCAATCAGCAGCAGTTTTACCATTAGCCACCGCTTCAGCCGCCTCAAAACCACTCTGAGACCTTGACTCACAAGACCCCGCTGGGAGGCAAACTTACTCAGCATCTGAAAAAATGGCGGGCCATTACTTCAGATGCTTGGGCACCGGAATCTGTAGCTCAAGGTTACTGCCTCCCTTTCCAAAAAAGGTCTCAGGATCATCCACAACAATTTTGCATGCCCTCCTTGTGCAGGAAAGTTTGACCCTGTTAGAGAAAGGTGCAATAGAACATATACATGTATTTATTGTTTTTTTAAAAAACATTTTTATTAGTTTTCACAACAAACACCAAACAGTGCACCTCAATATGGTGCATATAACTACAATCCCACCACCCCTCACCCTTCCCTCCTTCCGCCCCTTAAAGTTACTCAATCATCAACCACGGTTTACTAGTCCACAACTGTCACTCCTTTTTCACAATCCAGGGAGCTATCTGTGTCTTCAGGCTCAGTGCCCGTCAAAGATGCAACCAAGTGCTGCCACACTGTCAGTGTTCCTGCTTCTTCTTCACCCCCTCTACACGCTGCCTCCTTCCAAACCACCGTTTCAGCCTCGGCCCATTGTAGGAGGTCCCTCCACCAGGTTTCAATATTTGGTTTCTCCTGTGCCTTGCATCCCATGGCTATATTACGCTTAGCCAAGATCTTTAAGCTTGCTCACATGCTTGAGTTTACGCGGTCTAGGAAAGCCCCCCACCATGCATGCCCACAAGGAGTCCACCACCAGTCTGATCCCTTTGTTAGCCAATCAGCCTGCTATTTCCTCCCAGTATCTTGTGATTTTGGGGCAAGCCCAAAACATGTGTACCATCCCCGCATTTTCTTCACCGCATTTTGGGCAGTATTGTTTAGCCGCGTTCGCGAACTTGGTGATTTTCTTGCGGGTCATGTATGCCCTGTGGGTAATGTATAGCTGAAGCTGCTGCAATTTTGCATTCCTCAACACTTTCTTATGATATCCCTGTATCCTCCCTCTCCCATAATCCATCGCTTATAGTCTCTCCCCTTTCCTCTTCCCAGTCCCGCCTAACCTGTACCACCTCTTTACCCACCTTGGACATCATTATCTCATAAATTCTGGAGACCTCATGGCCGCCTTCTGACAATGCTTGGAGCGTTTCTATGGCAGCATCAATTTCTGACCATGTCTTCATTAATAGCGTCATCAGCCTAGCGTATGTGATGTACTGCCCACTATGTAAGCCTGTGTCCTCTATTAACATATCAAACTCCATCTTTTCCCCTTCTCGCCACACATCCCCCACTGTTGTCACTCCCACCGGTTCCCAGTGTTCCTGAATACTTTGCCTCAATTCTTCATCTATACCTCCTAGTGTTACTAAGGGGACTTGTGGGGAGCATGGCAACGGGCTTCCCATTGCTGCACATGCCTTATGCCAGATCATCCTACCCAGGTTCAGCAATGCCGATCTCTTCTCTTTCGGAGGGTCAGTCACCCACATCCACTCATTCAGAAAATAAGGTGCACCTTCTGCCCTCAGTAGCCTGGATTCTGTTGTGGTGTCCTCGGATAGCCATCTAGCTACATATTGAAGTTGGCCAGCTAGGTAATACACCTCAAAATTGGGCAGTCTGATCCCTGCTCGATCATGTGGGTTCTGTAATTTCCAAAGGGCTATCCGATTTCTAGTATTATGCCAAATTAACCCTCTGCATATACTGTGTAGGCTGGAGAAAAAACGTTTATGTATTAAATATGGGATGTTTGCAAAGTTGTGCAGCAACCTGGTAATACTATCATTTTGAGCAATGCTGTCCTCCTCATCATGTTCAGGGGCAACCTTGTCCAGAATGCCATGCTCTGTTGAATTCCCTTCACTGCCTTTACCGTATTGTTCTCGTGTTCATCCTCAACTTTATGGTATACATTAATCCCCAAATATCAAAAGGTGTCAACCGCCCACTCAATCTGTAACACTGGTAACGCACATTTAGGTACCTACCCAAAGGAAATACAATGGATTTTTGTGGGTTTACCGTTATACTCGACAATCTCGCATACCGTTCTAGTACCTCTAGTATATATTGGAGATTTTCTTCGGGGTATTGCAGATACAACAGCATCTCATCTGCGTACAGCAATATGAAATGCTGCTCTCCTGTCGTTTTAATACCCACTTCCTAATCATAATATCTAAGGTATGCTGCTAATGGTTCCAACGCCAAAATAAATAGCATCGGAGACCAGGGGCATCCCTGTCTAGTTCCTCTGCTCAGTGTCCATCGTTCTGAAACCACCGATCCTGACCGACTCTGGCAATTGGTTCACTATACGCTAATTTCACCCACTGCCGGTACGCAGGTCCCATCCCATATTTCTCTAGGACCGCCAGCAGCCATGGCCACTTAATTGAATCAAAAGCCTTGACTGTGTCTAATGAGACTATCAGCAATTCTTGAGAGCTCCCCGCAGTCTGGTCTATGATATGATGTAATCTTCTGAGATTGTTGGAAATGCACCGCTGGGGGACGTATCCCGTTTGATCATGGTGTATCAGGGCACTGATCAATGGTCTCAGCCTGTTCGCCATCACCGCAGTAAGGATTTTACTATCCTGATTCAGCATCGATAGTGGTCTGTTAGGCAGAAACCTGTGCAGTTCCCTCTGGGACCACTGCAAAAGATTTAGGACTACAGGTGTTTGGAAGTAAACCCACTTAGTAGCAGTCTGTACCACACAGATTCACTTGGTAGCTGTGGCTGAGCAGTCAGACTTCCCTCAAGAAGAGTTAGGCAGTATACAGAGTATTCACAATAGGTCAAAAGAACATAGTAGAACAAGTAAACACTGAACAGAGCTTGGTGTAAAAGAGATATAATTATTTATTTAAAGCCACATCTAGAAAAACACACAGGCACTAATAGTAAGCAATTCAAAAACACGGTCACTAAAAGATATACACTCCCTTAGAAGAATATTAGACAAGTCTTAAGCAAAGCCCCACTTATTTTCAGACAGCGGTGAGCGCTTAACGCAGATGGCACTCTAATAATTCGTTTTAAAAAAGGAGAGAAAAGCAGAGTATAATATGAAACAGATCCCAACACTTTTATAAGAATAAAACAAGAGAGGGAGGCAAGTAAAACCGTGAAGTTAGAGTTCAGTAGGCCGGATCCACTTTAAGAGGATCAGAACGAAATGTGTCCAAGGTCACACGGTTGAAGTGCACAAGAGTATTGCAAAGGTTCAAAAAGAGTTGGACCAAAAGAAAGGGACCAGTTAGAGGGTCAAGGCGGCCAGCCCAGTCCAGAAGGTTAAGGGGTTATTATTACCTGTAGCAATCTTTAGAAAGGGAGGCCTGGTGGACACAGTACCTTAAAGTGGTGAGAATACTCCAGCGGGGGCAGTTGTTCCTGGCAGCGGATGCAAGTCGGTGCTTTGTCCGGGGGAAGAGAGGATCTCGTCGGGGAGGAAGACAGGAGGAGTCTGTTGCACTGCCAGGGAAGAAACCAGCCGCAAAGTTCTCAGGTAAAAGGAGCGGTCCTTTTATTCGCGGTCCAGTGGTAAGTGGCTATCCCGTCGCCGGGGTGCTTGGCACGGGTAATTCGACCACAAGACGGTCTGGGGTGCGAAGAGAAGAAGGTAAATTAGTTGTGCCCACCAGTCAGGGGAAGAAGCCTCTTCAGCCGGGAGATCTTCTCTGTCGTTGGGAAGTGGTGAGTCGGTTCCGCAGGGCTCCACCGGTGGTGTCGTTGTGGTAGGTCGGCTCAGCTTCTCCCTCGTCGGATTCTCAGGTCCTGTGGCAACTTCTGAAGTTCCAGTCCCCAAAGCCCTGCTTTTATGCAGCACACCCCCATTCACTCAGCCTAGCTGTCAATCAAACATGCTAAGTGGTGAGCCTGCCGGCTCACCACTTGGGCCAATCACACAAGAGTGTGTCTTGAGTTACCAAGGTAACTCAGTCCAGGGTGCCTAAACCCCCTCCCACACCCTCTGTGGTACCCAGACAGAGTGGCACCACTTTTGGAGGCTTCTGTGGAGAAGCCTGCCAAAAAGTGGAACAAAGGGCTCGACTTGGGTTGGAGTCACAGAAGAGAACACAAACACCATTTTAGAATCGAGTCCTGGCAAAAAATACCAACCAGCGAATTAATATTAAATAAATAAACCGGCGGTATGTTCGAGGCTATGAGAATTAAATAATTAAAGTTGGTAGCCTCAAACAATGGGAAAATCCCATAGGGATATATTTGCGGTCGAACATAAAAAGTATTATCCACTGCCACCAGCCAAAACTCGATCAGGGAGGACGGAGACGTGCCCCCTCGACTAACAGACCCCGGATCAATTGAATTGCCCCGACCAGTACGTCCACAATATGATGGTTTGTACTGGTTTCTGTTCATAATTTGGGACTAGTAAAGCCAATGGTGACTTTACATGCCCTGGGAGACAGTAGTCAGTCCCAGGGTATGGAGTTTATGGTGGGTGTCACTATGACACCCCTGTGTTACTGCACGGAGGGTGCTGTGTAACACACATAAAAAAACACATGAGACCCTATGGATTAAAGGACCCTATAGCCCATAAAACACATTAACAGTCAAAGGAACACCATAAATCATGTCCAAGAGTGGGAGAAAAAGAGTCTCACTCTTGGCAGGAGAAAAAAAACAAACTCCAGAAATCCAGCAAAGCTGCTGGGGGACTCACTAGGTTAGGAAATTCAGCCTAAAGAGAGAATTCTCCCTAACATGGTCTATAGGATCCGCAGTCAGTGTCTGTTTTACCCGGCTTAAGGAGTGGGATGATGATCACTTCCCTCAGGGTCTCTGGCAGCCTTCCCCTTTCAAACGCTTCATTTAGCATAGCCAACAGTGGTGGGAGCAGGTCTATCATGTATGTTTTATAAAATTCACTTGGGAGACCATCTGCCCCTGGGGCCTTACTGGTGGGCAGGGTGCGGATTACATGTTCCATTTCCTCCAACTCCAGTGGTGCCTCCAACCTTTCTCTGTCTGCCACCTCCAACCTGGGCAGGATAATCTCTTCTAACACTTCACTTATGTCAAGTCTTTCTTCCTCTATCTTTTCCGTATACAATTTACGATATTATCTATGGAAGCACTCATTCACCCCCTCTTAGGTGTCCCCAAGTATGCCATCTTTCCGGCTCATTTCTCGTAGCAGTCTGCCTGGTTTATCTCCTTCAGCATGTTGTCTTTCTATGTATTTTCTGTAGTTTAAATTGCACAATCTCTCCCAGTGGGATTTACATTTTTCAGTTAGGTGTCTTATGGTCTCAGCCCTCTCTGGGATATCCAACCCCTTGTGCATTATTTCTTCAACCTCACGTTCTGTAGTTAGCAAGTCCACCACTATACCTCCCAGTAGACCAGTGGACTTCGAGATTGCCTCCCCTCTCACCACTACCTTAAATGCTTCCCAAAGGGTGCCAGTTGACTCCACACTTTCCGTGTTTATTTCAAAGTATTCTCGTATTGCCTTTTTTAGTCTTCTCTAAAAATATTGTCCTTAAGCACCTACGCTCAAAGCTTCCACGACGGAATCCTCCGCCTGGGCGGCAAGATCTTCCATGTTACGATCAAAGGCGCATGGTCCGACAGGACTGCTGCCTTGTACCCTACGTCCTTAATCTCTTCCACCAAGGAGCTAGCCACAAGTATGTAGTCCAACCTGGTGTGTAAATCATGTGGAGCTGAGTAATGTGAATACCCTCGGCGTTGCGAGTGAAGCTTCCGCCATATCTCAGTCAGCTGGAAATCTTGTATAAATGTAGCTAGGGCCTTTGCTGAAGGGTTTGGTCTGGTTATCTTATCATCAAACCTGTCCAACACGGGGTCTAGTGTGCCATTAAAGTCCCCTCCAATTATGACCGCTCCATCGATGTATAGGCTGGGAGTGGTGTATAGATTTCTAAAATAATGTGCAGTATCATTATTCGGGCGTAAATATTAATCATGTTGACCACTTTATTGCCCACCAACCCCCTCACCAACACTATTCTCCCATCTGCTTCCACTTCCTGTTGTAACAATTTGAAAGGATCGTGAGGTGTTATCCATATGAGGACCACCCTAGCATACACTGAATATGTGGCCCCTATTGTGGTCCCCTTCCATTTTTTCTTCATCAACTCTAGTTTTTCTTTGGTCAAGTGAGTTTCCTGTAACATCGCTATATCTATTTTTTGCTACTTCAAGTACATCATAATTTTATTACGCTTGATGTAGTGGTTTAACTCATGCACATTCCAGGTCACTATTCTAAGGTCCCCCATTTTAGCCATATCCTACTCCACCCATCCTCCTCTTGTATGGATTACGTTGTGTTTGTAGACATACCGTGTTGTTTCCCTACATCATCATCAATATTCCCTCCCCCCACCCAGCCCGCCCCCAAACCAAACTCTACCAACAACTACCCCCCTCCCAACCCTCTATCCCCCAACTGTTGCCCAGCTCCATCCCTGGATCACGTGCTCCTCTGCATCTCGACCTCCACCCTGCTCACACCGGTGCAAAGGTCGCTGCAGGTGGATACTATACTACAAAATCCCACCTAAACTAACTAATAGGGGGTGAAGTCGTGCTCTACGGTATCACTCCCAAATTTTATTTGCAGTGCACCTATATTATTACTGCTAACTGCCCACCACCATCACAGCATCGGACCATTCTCCATGTCACACCGCTTTGTCTATCAGAGTCCCTTATGCTCTCACAGCTCATGCCCCATATTGGAACGTTACCCAGTTTGAGCCCACAAGTCCCGACCCTCCACTAGGAGAAAACAGCAGTTCACTTATCCTTCGCCTCTGACTCCCGGTCATCTGCTCCGTCTGGACAGTTCATCCAGTCCATCCACCTTGCTGTGTCCTCCGGAGTCTAAAAAAAAAGCGCTTTGTCGCCGTGTAGGACCCTAAGCCTTGGCGGATAGAGCAGTCTGTACTTCAGGCCAGAATCCCACAACTTCCTCTTGATTGCTACAAAGTTCAGGCGTCACTTTTGTACCATGAATGTATGATCCGGGTATGCCGTGATGGTTACCGAAGCTCTAGAAATTGTTCTGCCTTTCCGAAAGTACTTGAGGATCTTCTCTCTGTCTCTATAACACAATTTCTGATGTTTGTTAATCTGCTTAGAATCACATGCTGTGCATAGTCCGACATCCAGTGGTCACTGCAGAGTATTGCATTTTGTTTTTCGTAGTCGAAAAGGGGCCATCGACAAGGCGTGTCTGTAACACTATCCCTATAGTGACATGCATTGTACCCACAATCCCTCACGCGTCGAGGTCCCTCAGATTGTTTTTTTCCGCCCAGATATTGGTCGCCTTAATGCGGAGCTCGTTCGAGAGAAATTGCAAAACATTTACTCGACCCTTTGGTCGTTATTTATTTATTATACATTACATTAGATCCCTCCTTCGACAACGAAGCTGTTTCACCGCTGAGTAAGAACTTCGACGGCGGTGACTTAGACAGAGGAGATCCTTCGGCGCTGCCAAACACGTGGCCCGTCCTCGCCGGCCTAAAACAGTAGGGAGAGTGGGGGTTGTGGGACATTTCTTTCTCTTCTAAGAATGCCTTTCTCTTTCACCCCCTTTCCTTCGGGGTCGTTATCACCTTTAAGTGTATCCTCAGCTATGGAGAGAACTCTGTTTAGATTTTGCTCACTGTGTAAGGGCAAATTCACATGGAAAGATAAGCACAAGCGGTGTAACCGTTGCTTACCCCTCGACCACAACGAGGACGGCTGTGCGGCCTGTAAACTTCTTCGCCCAAAAACTTTAAAGGACTGCAGGGTCAAGAGGTGGGCAGCCTATGCTATGTCTAGAGCCGATTCCTCACCCACCACCGCCGCTGCCGAGTGTAACGAGGACAGTGATAACCCGACCTCCGTTTTGGAGGTTGTAGACCTCTCCAGGGAGCGTACTCGCTCCTCAGCGTCTGTCCCCGGCCCCGACAAGTTCGGCTCACACCCTACTTATGGGGATGAACACCCCGGCGACACTGACGAACACAGAAAACATAAACATGAGCACACAACCCACGGCACTTCTTCGTCAAAGACGAAGAAAGCTGTAGCGCCAACGGAGACTCCGGGCCCACCGGCGTCCTCCACCGACCGTAAGGGTCGCAAGCCCTCCCCGCCACCGCAGACTCGACTAGCGACTGGGCTACCTGCAGACAAGGGCGCTACCACCAAAACGGCAGGCTACGCGCCTCGTAAGAGTGCGACTGTGATGCTGGAAATGCATCGGAGGGACAGGGCCTCCGTATCCTTGTCTTTTACTGTTTTTTATCGTGTGTTCTGTCGTGTTTTCCGCACAGGAGTTCATGTGGGACTCCTGGCGGTGCAGCTCTCTTTCTTTTGGTTTGGTGAACGGACCCGTGGGATACCCTTATGGCACCCATGGGTGGGGGTACAACCCTGTGCTCCTAGTGTATGTTTTTGCGCACCTGTGGGTGGCCCACAGAGCTGGGTATGGGCTGGTGGCAGCTCCATGCTGAATTTGACAGGTGCGCAGAGTATCCTCCATTTTGGGATACCCCGGCCCTGCCATTGGGATCAATTGATTCCTGATGGAAAACAAGATGGCCCCGGTGGCCTCTTGCTTTCTATTACCCATTACCTTGTTTTCCCAAAGTCCTGGGAAGCCCTGACTCTGTCCCTTCCCCTTGACTGGCTGTTGGGTGGAAGTGCCATATATGGTGTTGTTGTGAAGGCCCGGCCAGACTAGCTGGAGCCTTCCCGGTGATGTATGTTGTGGGTACCTCCTGTGGGTGGGACCTGGGTGAATAGAGTGTGTGACGAATATGCATTCTGTGTTGTGGGTGTCTAGTGTTTGGTGGTTGACACAATGACTGAGACAACCCTGCCCGAAACCAGTATGAATGCAGCTTGGAGTGTTGAATGGCTCGGTACTTGTCCCAATACACATAACTTGTTGTGAGTGTCTGGAGAGAAGTGAATGGCCTGAATACCTTGTGTGCCTGATTGGCTGCCTGCCTGCATGAATGCCCGTAGTCGTGATTGGATGCTTGAGTGTGACCCAGCGGAATGAATGGGAGATCAACAGTATATCTGGGGACCTCTCACTGCTAGGAATCATGTTCAGAAGCTGAAGTCCACTACGACGAGTAACTGGATTAACTGACGCTTGACCTTGAAGCCCTGCTGGACGAGAAGAATTGCTGTTGCTCTCCTTCACAATCTAAAAGCTGCTGTGCCTCCAAGGACTGACCCAGAGAGGACCTGGTAAGGCGCCCTCTTCCCGAGCTACGAGGGACCATCGTGCACAGCTGATCTTTGCCAACACTCCCTGGTAGACACACCTACGACAGGCTGCCGACCGGATACGGGGACTGCTGCGGAACTCCAAGGAGAAGCACTCGGACTGTTGTCCGCCACTGTCGACGACCGCCGTCGCCGACCGGAGCCGCCGTGCTCCCGTTTGCCTAAGAACTTCCATTGATCATCGGACGCTCTCGTCTGCATCGTCATCTGCTTGTCTCAAGGGTGGAGAAGGCCCGACCATCGACGCGCCGAGGAGCATCCACCAGTGGGTTTCCCGCCACCTACAGACCGCAGAGACGCCGACGACTCGACGCCCTTGCTGGGCCACAGTTCTTCATCATCTCTTTGCGGTCCAGAACTATTGTCACTGAGGTGCCCTGCATGCCTCTTCCTTGCAGGACGCCAACGCTCTGTCATCGACAAGCACCGCTAGGAACGAAGCTGTCACTTCCTTGCCTTAGTTCACCCTGTTCACCGTCGGACGTTCGACAACCCGTGACTCCCGCCTTAAAGGGAGGGCACTCAAGAAGGGCTGTCGATTCCCCGACACTGAACGCCAAGTTCCCCGACACCTCTCGACGATCCGTGGTTCCCGCCTGAAAGGGAGGCACTCAAGAAGGATCGGTCGGTGCATCGTCGAAGAACTCTACTCCACCGGGTACATTGGGGGGGTAAAACCTTAACAGGAAGAAGTAAGACTATTGAACATTTGGACTGGTCTTGTGCTATATATCTTTATTTACAGGTTGCCCAGGTGGGGGGATCTCCACACATAACTTTGTCTAGGTAACGGGGCCAGCATTCTGCCTATTGTTTTAACCATCTCACGTTCCTGCCTATCTCTATTGCTGGTTTACTCGTTATTGATCTGTGTGACATTTTAATTGTACAGTTGATGCACTTTAATGAGATTTGATAACATTAGTGGTACCACTCTAGACGTGTATATATTTATCATTATTGACTTCCAAGTACAAAGTGTGTTATTGTGATCGTGTACATACCTTTGAATATTAATTATATAAAGACTGTGTTTTCAGTAATACAGTGTGTGGACATTCCTTTGTGGGGGTTCGGGGACTACACTGTACTTAAGAACCAGCCCGCATCACCTCCTGAGACGCTAGGCCTTGATTGCTCGTCCATTGCTACCACAATAGAGAATCTTGGCTGGGGTCCTCTGTGCCTCTCCTCTACCATATAGAGAGCGGAAGTATAGACACCCCCTACCAGTCTTTACACTGGTGGCAGCAGTGGGATGCTTATGGTTTTAAGAATCAGTGTATAACCGTGCCACTTACAAAATATCTGCACTTTATTCGATTAAGGTTTGGGTGTGTACAAAATAACTGCATTACAAGCAATGGAGTCTATTGCGAATGGTAAATTGACTCGGATGAGCTTAGAGGCTCTCCAGAGTGCTTGTGAAGCCAGGGAGTTAGACTTTGTGGATAAGTCTAGGGCTGAGCTGATAGCTGCCCTAGTGGACTACCAGACCGATGGTGAAACTCATGATGGGGGGGGGGAATGCAACCAATGAGGACTCCGCCCCTGGGGTTTCTACTGAATCTGTTTCTGGGAATGCCGCCATTCCTGCTGCCTCTGTTCCGAACCCCAGCAATTAAGCATTAAGGATGAAATTGGCCTTTGAATATCGCAAGTTGGAAATAGATTCTGAGCTTAAGAAGGAGGAGTTGGCTCAACAAGAATAGGGATCTTGAACTCAAGAATAGGGATCTTGAACTCAAAGACAAGGACACTGAATATCAGAGAATCTAGCTAGAGAAAGCTCGAGTGGAGACTTCAGCGAAACCCAGTGTGAGTGTCAGGTCCCCAGCAACTAAATTTATGAAGGATTTGGTTGGTGTGTTTTCGGAGGGTTCTGATATCCTCCAATGGATTGAAGCGTTTGAAATGGCTTGTGCAATTCATGATGTTGACAAAAGAGATTGGGCCAAGTGTTTGCTAAGCAGAGTGCCTCAAACTGGATATGACCGTATTCTGAAGCTGAGTGTGGAAGAAAGGGGTCAGTATGAGTGTATGAAATCTGCTTTGATTGCCAAGTTTGGCAAGACACCTACCCAAAAAAGAGAATGTGTCTTGGGTCGACTGAGTGAGTGCTGCGCACATCAATATGATGGGGTGGATTGATGGTTACAAGGTGAAAACTTTTGTTGAATTGTCCCACCTGTTGTTTTTTTAGCATTTTTCTGAAGCCTGTTCATCAGAGCTGCGTCAGTATGTTGCTGACCAGAACATTTTGGATCCCTTTAAGCTGGCTAGGTTGGCTGACAAGTGGGTCTCCCACCGGGGGTCCCCTAAGGACTCCAGTGGGAAGGACAAGGACAGAGAAAAGGGGGCCTCTCAGAAAGCTGAGGAGTCCCAAAAGCAGTCACAGTCGAATAAACCTAAACCCTCCTCTCCTAAGACCCAAAAATCTAGTGGGGATAAGTCATCTGTGGGTGGGAATAAGAGTAGTGGTCCACCTGCTGCAAAGCAGGCTCCCGGTGTTTCCAGTACCGTACCCCGCACTCCCGGCACTTGTTGGGACTGTGGGGCTCTGGATCACAAAAGGGGTGACTCCACGTGTAAAGGTAAAACACTCGGAGTACAGGCTGTCAGCCTGACCTACCCTTACCCCATGTCTGAGGTGGAGGCCACGGCCCTCCCCTCCTCTACAGGGATCACTTTTGGTGCTCCAATAGAGATTTCCTTAGTGTCCCTTGGGGCCTGGGACCAGTACGCGGAAGTACTGGCGACTATCCCACAGAACACCTGCAGATTTCTGAGAAGTGTCCTCCTGAATGGCCAGCCTTCTACTGGTTTGAGAGACACTGGGACAAGCATGACAGTGGTGGACAGGACCCTGCTCAAGCCAGAGGACTATGTAGATGCTCCTCTGAGAACCACCAGGTTAGCTGGTGGGCCTCCCAAATTATCGCCTGTAGCCCGAGTCACACTCGTAATTGGAGACAAGACAGCAAAGCTTCCTGTCCTGGTTCAGGACAACGTCCCTGCTAACATTCTGTTAGGTAACGATCTAGTCGAGTTGGGATTGATCGCGGATGGTCTTCCCATGACTGCGGCTGCGGTCACTAGGTCACAGGTGACACCGGGTCTGGCTGTGAGTCAGGTACACGAGCCGAAGGCGCGGCCTAAGGCACGATGAAGGATAGCAAGAAGGCCACCTCTGTGGAGGGAGCCCCCTCTCTTCCTGCTGTTCCTACAGCACCCATTGGGATCCCTGCTCCGGACGGGCTGGGTCCAGTGGTAAACCCTGTCTCAATTCCTGTGGGAGAAGAGCCAGAAGACTCTCCTGTGGGAGAGGTTCTCAACCCGGAGGATCATCCCGATCTTCAATGATTGTTAGCTGAAGGGGGACCCTCCCTGGAAGACTTCTGTAAAGGACAGAGAGAGAGTGTCCCTCTCTCGAGGGTCTGAGGAAACAGGCCCTGTCCCAGGCACAAGGCGAAGAGCCTAGGACTTTCTGGATTTATTTGGAGGGTGAGCTCCTTGTTAGTGAGCCCACTAAGCCTGAACCTGGTGCCCTCAAGAGGTTGGTGATACCCCAGGTTTAGAGGCCCTTCCTACTGCAGTTGGCTCATGAGGTGCCCTTGGCTGGTCATCTTGGTACCAAGAAGACTAAGCAGAGGCTCTCTGCCCATTTCTACTGGCCTCGGATGGGAGTAGAAGTGGAGTCCCACTGCAGGACCTGCCCAACTTGTCAGTTGTCTGGCAAAACTGGAGGCAGTGTCATTGCCCCACTGCAGCCATTGCCAGTGGTTGGCACACCGTTTGAGAGGGTGGGCATCGACATTGTCGGTCCCCTTGACCCTCCCACGTCAGGTGGACATCGGTTCATCCTGGTTTTGGTAGATCATGTCACCAGGTACCCTGAGGCTATACCCCTTCGGACTGTTACTGCCAAGGTGGTTGCCCGGGCCCTTCTGGGCATTTTCACCTGCGTTGGATTCCCCAAGGAGGTTGTCTCTGACCGAGGATCCAACTTTGTCTAGTTACATGAAAACCATGTGGAAAGAATGTGGGGTAACCTACAAGTTCTCCACTTCTTACCACCCCCAGACCAATGGTCTGGTTGAGAGATTTAATAAAACTCTCAAGGGCATGCTAGGTGCTTTGGAAGAGCCCCTAAGGAGGAAATGGGATCTTCTCCTGCCATGCCTGCTGTTTGCTTACCGAGAGGTACCTCAAGAGGGTGTTGGTTTCAGCCCCTTTGAGTTGCTCTTTGGACATCCCGTGAGGGGGCCCCTCGCCTTGATCAGAGAAGGCTTGGAAGCCACCCCTCCCGGTCCCGCCAAGCAAGTGGGGGACTATGTGTTAGGCCTCAGACGGAGGATGACACAGATGATGGGTCAAGCAACGGCGAATCTCAAGGCCAGCCAGGAATTGGACAAATACTGGCATGACCTTAAAGCATCGCAAGTGGAGTGGACTCCGGGACAGGAGGTCCTCGTGATGGAGCCTACCAAGCCTCGGGCATTGGCAGATAAATGGACTGAACCCTTCCGGATAGTCTCCAAGATGGGCGAGGTCAATTATCTGGTTGACATGGGAATCCCAGGGGTAGCCCCTCAGGTATTCCATGTTAATAGGCTCAAGCCGTTCCACAGGCGAGCAGACGTCTCATGTCTCTTGCTGGCTTCAGAGCAAGAAGAGGATGAGAGTGAGCCCCTTCCTGATTTGCTGCATAGCAACCCTCAGGATGGCTCAGTGGAGGGAGTGCAGCTCTCTCCAGATTTGACAACCGAGCAGCAGAACGCCTGCAGGACTTTGCTCCAGCAGAATGCCTCTCTGTTTTCGCTGACGCCAGGCCTTACACCGTGGTGTAAGCACAAGTTTGACACTGGTGACAGCGTGCCTGTCAAGAGCAGGAGCTACCGAATGTCAGATACGGTTAAGAACCACATCTAGGCTGAGGTCGTTGAGATGTTGGATCTGGGTGTTATTGAACCCTCAACCAGTCCCTGGTCCAGTCCAGTGGTCCTTGTCCCCAAGGCAAGTTCCCAGGCCGGTACCAAGGATTGGAGGTTCTGTGTGGACTACAGAGGAGTCAATGCCGTCACCAACACTGACGCGCACCCCTTGTCCCGGCTGATGAGCTCGTGGACACCATAGGTGCTGCCAAATTTGTGAGCACCTTTGACCTCACCTCAGGCTATTGGCAAATAGCTCTGATGGACCATGCCAAGGAAAAGACGGCGTTCTCCACCCCAGAGGGAATCTACCAGTTTAGGGTCATGCCTTTTGGGTTAAAGAAGGCCCCTGCCACCTTCCAGAGATTGGTCAATCATGCTCTCAGTAGGCTGGAAGCCTTTTGTGTGGCTTATTTAGACGACATTGCCGTCTACAGTGCCACTTGGGAAGAGCACTTGACACATCTGGGTAGAATGTTGCAGGCCTTAAAAAGGGCTAACCTCACTATCAAGGCCACCAAGTGCCAGATAGCTCAGGGGAAAGTCATGTATCTTGGTCATGAGGTAGGAGGGGGTCAAATCCAACCTCTCCCCAGTACAAGATGTACAGGACTGGGAGACTCCCACTACTCAAACCCAGGTGAGAGCCTTTTTGGGCCTCACCGGGTAATATCACAATTTCATGGCGGACTATGGAACCATAGCTGCACCACTGACAGCTCTGACTTCACCCAAGCAGCCTAGGAAGGTCAATTGGACTGAAGACTGTCAGAGGGCCTTTGATGGCTTGAAAGAACGTCTGTGTCGGGCACCCGTGTTGTGTGCGCCTGATTACAGCCGACCCTTTATCGTCCATACGGATGCCTGCGACATCGGAATTGGAGCTGTCTTGTCCCAGTTAGATGACAAAGGAAGAGAACATCCTACCATATTCATCAGTAGACAACTCAAGGATAGAGAACTTAGGTGGGCTACTGTTGAAAAGGAATGTTTTAGTATAGTTTGGAGCCTTAGGCGTTTTAGGCCCTACCTTACGGGGTCCACCTTCAAGGTCCAAACAGATCATAAGCCACTGCCCCTACAGTGGCTTATGCAGATGAAGGGTGAGAATCCGAAACTGTTCAGGTGGTCCATTAGCCTGCAAGGGCTAGACTTCACCATAGAGCACAGACCAGGGAAGATTCACGATAATGCAGATGGCCTTACCAGAAGGTATGTTGACCGTCTGGATGAGGGTGTCTATCCCGTGGGCGATAAGGCACCCTCCACCTCAGTCTGGGGGGGGCGACTGTGATGCTGGAAATGCATCGGAGGGACAGGGCTTCTGTATCCTTGTCCTTTACTGTTTTTATCGTGTGTTCTGTCGTGTTTTCCGCGCAGGAGTTCATGTGGGACTCCTGGCGGTGCAGCTCTCTTTCTTTTGGTTTGGTGAACGGACCCGTGGGATACCCTTATGGCACCCATGGGTGGGGGTACAACCCTGTGCCCCTGGTGTATGTTTCTGGGCACCTGTGGGTCGCCCACAGAGCAGGGTATGGGCTGGTGGCAGCTCCATGCTGAATTTGACAGGTGCGCAGAGTATCCTCCATTTTGGGATACCCCGGCCCTGCCATTGGGATCAGTTGATTCCTGATGGAAAACAAGATGGCCCCAGTGGCCTCTTGCTTTCTATTACCCATTACCTTGTTTTCCCAAAGTCCTGGGAAGCCCTGACTCTGTCCCTTCCCCTTGACTGGCTGTTGGGTGGAAGTGCCATATATGGTGTTGTTGTGAAGGTCCGGCCAGACTAGCTGGAGCCTTCCCGGTGATGTATGTTGTGGGTACCTCCTGTGGGTGGGACCTGGGTGAATAGTGTGAGTGTGTGACGAATATGCATTCTGTGTTGTGGGTGTCTAGTATCTGGTGGTTGACCAAATGACTGAGGCAACCCTGCCCGAAACCGGTATGAATGCAGCTTGGAGTGTTGAATGGCTTGGTACTTGTCCCAATACACATAACTTGTGAGTGTCTGGAGAGAAGTGAATGGCCTGAATACCTTGTGTGCCTGATTGGCTGCCTGCCTGCATGAATGCCCGTAGTCGTGATTGGATGCTTGAGTGTGACCCAGCGGAATTAATGGGAGATCAACAGTATATCTGGGGACCTCTCACTGCTAGGAATCGTGTTCAGAAGCTGAAGTCCACTACGACGAGTAACTGGATTAACTGACGCTTGACCTTGAAGCCCTGCTGGACGAGAAGAATTGCTGTTGCTCTCCTTCACAATCTGAAAGCTGCTGTGCCTCCAAGGACTGACCCAGAGAGGACCTGGTAAGGCGCCCTCTTCCCGAGCTACGAGGGACCATCGTGCACAGCTGATCTTTGCCAACACTCCCTGGTAGACAGACCTACGACAGGCTGCCGACCCGATACGGAGACTGCTGCAGAACTCCAAGGAGAAGCACTCGGACTGTTGTCCGCCACTGTCGACGACCGCCGTCGCCGACCAGAGCGCCGTGCTCCCGTTTGCCTAAGAACTTCCATTGATCATCGGACCTCTCGTCTGCATCGTCATCCGCTTGTCTACCGCTGGAGAAGGCCTGACCATCGACGCGCCGAGGAGCATCCACCGGTGGGTTTCCCGCCATCTACAGACCGCAGAGACGCCGACGACTCGACACCCTTGCTGGGCCACCGTTCTTCATCATCTCTTTGCGGTCCAGAACTATTGTCACCGAGGTGCCCCGCACGCCTCTTCCTTGCAGGACGCCAACGCTCTGTCATCGACAAGCACCGCTAGGAACGAAGCTGTCACTTCCTTGCCGTAGTTCACCCTGTTCACCGTCAGACGTTCGACGACCCGTGACTCCCGCCTTAAAGGGAGGGCACACAAGAAGGGCCGTCGATTCCCCGACAGCGAACGCCAAGTTCCCCGACACCTCTCGACGATCCGTGGTTCCCGCCTGAAAGGGAGGCACTCAAGAAGGATCGGTCGGTGCATCGTCGGAGAACTCTTCTCCACCAGGTACATTGGGGGGGTAAAACCTTAACAGGAAGAAGTAAGACTATTGAACATTTGGACTGGGCTTGTGCTATATATCTTTATTTACAGGTTGCCCAGGTGGGGGGATCTCCACACAGAACTGTGTCTAGGTAACGGGGCCAGCATTCTGCCTATTGTTTCAACCATTTTACGTTCCTGCCTATCTCTATTGCTGGTTTGCTCGTTATTCATCTGTGTGACATTTTAATCGTACAGTTGATGCACTTTAATGAGATTTGATAACATTAGTGGTACCACACTAGACGTGTATATATTTATCATTATTGACTTCCAAGTACAAAGTGCGTTATTGTGATCGTGTACATACCTTTGAATATTAATTATATAAAGACTGTGTTTTCAGTAATACAGTGTGTGGACATTCCTTTGTGGGGGTTCGGGGACTACACTGTACTTAAGAACCAGCCCGCATCACCTCCTGAGAAGCTAGGCGTTGATTGCTCGTCCATTGCTACCACAATAGAGAATCTTGGCTGGGGTCCTCTGTGCCTCTCTACCATATAGAGAGCGGAAGTACAGACACCCCCTACCAGTCTTTACAGTGACCGTCGCCGAAAGAGACTCGGCACCGCCCAGCACGACGCCAGACGCACCCTCGACAGAAAAATTAATCGTCGAGAGCTTGGCTCGTATAGTTTCCACTGAAGGCCACAGACGGACGGCGAGTGATACGCCGAACACCGCTCCCAAGGCCAGGGAGACGCCGAGAATGCCGGAAGGGAGGCAGGGACCGCTCCCGCTGTCGAAGGAAGGCCCTAGCCTACGAGAAGGTTTCTCAGAAGGCGAAGGGACTTTATCCTTGACGTTATGGGACAGATCTATACGGCTACAGGCAGAGGAGCCTCCCTTTTCGCCTCCAGACCGTTCTAGGTTACCACATTGGACATTTGAGAGATTCCAATCATGTATGGACCAGCTGGATAGATTTATGTCCACTCCTGAACATAAACTCCCAAGAGTACAAGGGAGGTACTTCATGAGGACCCCAGGGCTAAATATCCTAGACTATTTGACCCACTTCAAGAGGAGACTAATACTTATGACCTCACTGAAGAAGACTTTCACTTCCAAGAGGATGAGGAGTTCTTAAATAGTGAAGACCAACAAAACCTCGAAGAAGAAGGTTTTGAGGAAAACCCTGACATATGTGGGGGAGGGGGCTTCGAAGAACACCCAGATGAAGGTGGCTCACAGCCTTGGCAGTCCCCAACAGCGACAGACCCTGGGATCCTGAACCTTTCCTCTCCTCAAACCACACCGGTCAGGAACCCGTCACCTATAGATGACCAACCCACTTTCAACGTGCTACTACGGAAAGCAGCAGCGCACTTTGAAATTGAAACTGGGGAAATTACTCCCGATATTGATTTTGTAGAAAAAAATCATTAAGGAAAAACATCCCACTAGCCAGACCATTCCCCTCCTCGCTTCAGTTAAGAGATGAATCATCCCATCGCTGTCTACACCTGCGTTGGTTAGAGGGGTCAACCCAAGAATTGAAAAACTTTTTACTCCCTCTCCTTCGGACCCATTATACATTAAGGGTCACTCAATAACAGATTCCTTGGTGGTAACTACCACAAGGAAAGGGGCGGGGGTTCCTCTGTCAACTAGCAAAGCACCCCCGGACAAGGAAGGAAAGAAACTCTACGCCCTGGGTAAGAGAATTACAGCCTCGGCAGCTTTTTCCACCAGAATTACCAATAATAATACCTTACTGGCAAGTTATGCTGATGCCCAATGGGGGAAGTTACGCCAAGACCTCAAAAAAGTCCCTGAGCTCTTACGAACTCGCGTGTTAACCACTGTAACGGAAGGAACTCTGGTTAAGCATAGCATCATTAAAAATACACTTGATGCTGCAGAAACGGCCGGCCGTTCTTTAGTCCAGGGGATACTTCTCAAGCGTCATGTCTGGCTTTGCAACTCAGGTTTAAGCCAGAGACCCAGGCGTCACTCATAAACAAACCAATCGAGGATTCTAACCTCTTTGGGAAAGCGGTGGACGATGCACTGGAGACCGCGAAGAAGGATTTCAACACCCTAAAGACTTTAGACCAGATCTCAAGGCCTCCCAATAAGCGAGGATTCGGCAACAAATGTTTTTTTCAAGGCCAACGTCAAGTACAACAACAACAGTACACTGCAGGCAACTGGTCCTCTACTCAGGGAACCAGTGGCCAATACACTCAAAGAGGACAATGCCGTGGCAAGGGTAGAGGTCGGGGCCCCACTCCCAGAGGTTCCCCGGCTACCAACACCAAATGACCCGAAGGTTCAGGTCCCCTCCCATGCATCGCCGGTCGGGGGCGGTTAACATCTTTCCTACCAGCATGGGAGGGAATAACATCAGACCGCTGGCTATTGTCAACTATAGCCCGTGTTTACTGCATAGAATTCAGTCGTTCCCCCACATACAGACCCCCAAGGGGACGACGCCTTTCACCGGAGAACCTCGCCATCCTTCTTCAAGAAGTAGAACTGCTGCTACTAAAAGAAGCAATAGAGGTTGTGTCTCTATCACAGGTAACGGAAGGTATTTGTTCAGTGTACTTCCTTGTACCCAAAAAGGACTTAACTATGCGGCCTGTATTAGATCTGCCCCAGCGAACAAATTTGTCAAACCTCAAAAATTTCGTATGGTGACCTTACAGGAAGTAATCTCCCTGCTTTCACAGGGAGATTACATGACAACACTGGGCATGAAAGATGCATACTTTCATATTTTAATGTTGCCAGCGCACAGAAAATACCTCAGGTTCATGATAGAGGGCAAACACTACCAGTTCAGAGTGCTACCCTTCGGCATAGCGTCAGCACCGAGGGTATTCACGAAAGTACTGGCAGCGGCCCACCTGCGCAGGTTGTCCATCCCAGTATACCCTTACCTCGACGATTGGCTCATAACAGGGGATTCTTACGAGACATGCTGCTCAAATGCCCAAAAGACTGTAGACCTTTTGTTCCAACTGGGCTTCTCCATCAACGAGAAGAAGTCCAGCCTAGACCCCAGCCAGATCAAATAATTCCTAGGGGCTCTAATTCGAACAAAGGACGGCCTCCTCTTCCCCTCCGAGAGGGTCCAAAATATGCTGTTTCAGATCCCTCAATATGTGGCCCGTCGAGAGGTGACGGTACGCAAAGCAATGCGTTTGCTAGGAATGATGGCGTCATGTATATATTTGGTACTTCACGCGTGCCTGAGCATGCGCCCAATGCAAGAGTGGCTCAACAGTCAGTGGTGTCAGGCCAGCAGACAATGGGACGATCTAGTGGTGGTCTCGCAAGCCCTGGTTCTTTCGCTACGGTGGTGGTAGAAGGAAAACCTGGTAATAGGGAAACCATTCGCCACCCCCGCAGTGGAAGCCACTCTAACCACAGACGCATCCCTCACAGGATGGGGGGTTCACCTATCCCATCAGATTGCACATGGAGTTTGGACTCCTAGTGTAGCGTCCAAACACATAAACTTGCTGGCACTGCTAGTGGTCTTCAAGGCACTCAAGGCTTTCCAGGCACACCTGCAAGGTAAATCAGTGATGGTCCTCACAGACAGCACCACAGCCATGTACTACCTGAACAAGCAAGGGGGCACTCACTCTTCAGGACTGTCCAAGCTGTCCCAGAACATCTGGAAGTGGGCTCTCATAACACATGTTCCTGTTGTCACAACATGTACCAGGGGAACTCAATCTGCTAGCAGACGAACTCAGCAGAGACTTCCCTCTGCCCGCAGAGTACGAATGGCGGCTACAAGAAGACATCGTCTTCGCCGTTTTCACACAATGGGGATTCCCAGAAATAGACCGGTTCGCAACCCTGGAGAACTCCCAATGCCAAGATTACGCCTCCAGGTACCCCCAGAACCGATCCAAGTGGAACGGTCTCTGGATAACATGGTCAGGGAAATTTGTTTACGCTTTTCCCTCGACTCCCCTTCTTAACATGATAGTACACAAGATGCACCAGGAACCAGTCACCATGATACTAGTGGCCCCTCTGTGGGCCCGGCAGCAATGGTTCGCTCACCTGATGGAGATGTCTCTATCTCCACCGGTAATACTACCCTGCCCATACAACATGCTGTCACAGGACAGGGGCAAGACGATACACCCCTGCCCACAGACCATGAACTTAGCAGCCTGGCTCCTGAGGTTATAGAATTTGGACATTTACAGCTCCCTCAAAGATGCATGGACATGCTTAGGGAGGCTAGAAAACCTAACACTTGTTACTGCTATTCTAGCAAGTGGAAGAGATTCGTCATCTGGTCTAAGGGTAAGAGCATCAACCCCGTTGACTGCTCTCCCACACAGATTGTTCTTTACCTGACTCACTTATTAGACTCAGGTCTGGTCTTTAATTCTATTAAAGTTCATCTAGCGGCACTTTCCGCATACACCACTTCTCAACTCAAAGTGTCATGGTGGAAAGTCCCAGTTATTAAAGCCTTCATGGAGGGAGTAAATAGCTAACCCAGCTCCCGGATCGGACCTAAATGTGGCACTTAATAGGCTTATGGGCTCACCCTTTGAACCCATGCACAAAGCATCTCTTAAGAACCTCACTCTTAAAACTGCTTTCTTAATAGCTATCACCACCATTAGGAGAGTGAGTGAACTACAAGCGCTCTCTATACTAGACCCCTTTGTAACAGTTCACAAGGATAAGGTAGTTCTACGCACATAGCCTAGGTTTGCACCAAAATTAATTTCTAAATTCCATGTCAACCAGTCAATAGAACTACCAACGTTCTTTCAAAACCCTTCAGATTTGGGAGAAAGGAGCCTGCATACACTGGATTTGCGCAGAGCCGTCATGTTTTATTTGGAAAGAACTAAACCTCTGAGAAAGACTAATCAGTTCTTTCTCGGTGGCAGCAGGAAGAGAAGGAGATGCAGTTTCAAAATCCACTATATCTAGATGGATTATCCAATGCATCACTCTCTGTTACACTCTTGCTAAGAGAGAACTACCCTTCAAGCCGAGAGCACATTCTACTCGAGGCACTGGAGCTTCCATAGCATTCATTGCAAATGTCCCTCTTGAGTCCATTTGCAAAGCAGCAACCTGGAGTTCTGTGCACACCTTTACAAAACACTACTGTCTAGATGCCCACTATAGATCTGATTCCCAGGTGGGGCAAGCAATATTAAGACATCTTTTTTCTACTGTTCCTCTCACAACCCACCTCCAACTCTGGGTACTGCTCGCTAGTCTATG
The DNA here is from genome assembly GCF_040938575.1 of Ambystoma mexicanum. Classification (NCBI taxonomy): domain Eukaryota; kingdom Metazoa; phylum Chordata; class Amphibia; order Caudata; family Ambystomatidae; genus Ambystoma; species Ambystoma mexicanum. Next base: position 942,051,549 of record NC_090928.1, on the reverse strand, counting down.
CACAGCATGTGATTCTAAGCAGATTAACAAACATCAGAAGACAATGCATTACTTACCGTAAAAGCATTTCTGATGGTTGTATCTGCTTAGGTTCACATGCACCCACCCTTCCTCCCCGCTCGGATGGAAGGCACATAGACATCCTTTATCTCTCGCTCTTTTCTCTACTCACTCACGTCTAATAGGGTTCTACGTTATTTCGTCAACCACTTTTTCATCGCCGATCCTTTCATCGCCAACATTTTTTTTATTTTTATTTATGGGGGGCTGCGCCCCCCGAACCCTCCCTTACTTAAATTATCATACCCCAACCCGCACAAACACCCCCCCCCTAAAAAAAGAAATTAAAAAAAAAATGTTGGCGATGAAAGGGTCGGCGATGAAAAGTCCCACGATGAAAAAGTGGTCGACGAAATGCGTGTATACCGTCTAATAGGCTCCCTCTGGGCAGAAAAAATACAAACAGAGGGACCTCGACGCGTGAGGGATTGTGGGTACACTGCACGTCACTATAGGGATAGCATTACAGACACGCATTGTCGACATCCCCTGTTAGACTACGAAAAACAAAATGCAATACTCTGCAGTGACCACTGGATGTCGGACCATGCACAGCATGTGAATCTAAGCCAGTGGTCTTCAAACTTTTTTGGCCAGGGCCCCCCTGAGCAAAATTTGGGCAGGTCGGGACCCCCCAGAAATGCCAAATGGACAGTATATATTGCGCGCCGTCACCTGCTCCCATCAAAGTCGCTGGGCTCCCTCATCCCACTCCTACCCAGTCGCTGGTCTCTCCCCACCCCATCACACACCCAGGGTTCTCCCCACTCTGCTCCCATCACTATCCCATGGTTCCCACCCATTGTGCTCCCACCATAGTCCCTCGGTCCCCCCATCCCGTTCCCAACACAGTCTGAGGGCCAGTGGCGGCTGGTGAATCTTTGACAGTTCAGCCAGCCCAGGAGCACTCCATTAGCTGGATAAAGCAGCTGAGGGAGTGCTCACTGTTTCACTGGGCTGGCTCCTTAGCTCCTCCATAATGGGTGAGGGGCCACTATGCAGTTAGTAATGTTGACCATTGTTGCTGAATATATCACAATTTACTTACATTTTAACACAAAGCACCCCTTTGGGTACTATTGAAACAGTGGGCTTCATAACTACTCTGGCGGTAGCTGTGCCGGTAAAACCGGCACGGCTGCCACTGGAGTTGCATCCGGGTCTGGCACCCGCGAATGGGCAATTACTAGGTCATGCCAAGTTAGGCGGACATGATAATTGCCCTTTCGAAGGTGCCGGTAGATCCCCATTCCCATTTGAGCCCCATATGGCTCAAATGGGAAGGGGGAGCTCGGATGCACCGGCACCGTTAATAACGGTGCTGGTGCATCCGACGAGCTGAGGTCAGACCTGGCGGGGGCTGTCAAGCACCCACGAGCACAACTCTTACTATGGCGGAACGGTAGCAACGGTGCCGGTAGCTTACCAGCACCGTTGTTACTGGTCCGCCATAGTAGTAATGAGGCCCAGTCTGTGACTAAAGGAATGAATATCCATTTACAACTGTGGGCCACTTTTTCATTGTTGCCTGAGACAGTTTCATGCTTCAGCCCGCCCATGTGGGCCACCCCTGCCCATTTCTTCCAATCTAAAAAAAAAAAAAATATATTTTTTCATGCTGAGCTCTCAGGGCCCCCCTGGGATGCACCCGCGGACCCCTAGGGGGTTGCGACCCACAGTTTGAATACCACTGATCTAAGCAGATGCAACCATCAGAAATGCTTTTACGGTAAGTATTGCATTGTCATCTTGGCCATGATCGGGCGGGGCGGGGCTCCAGGCGGTGGTTTCCTCGTCTGGGCCCTTTGTGCCCTCTCCACTGCGAATCCTTGGGATAATGTGCCTGCACCTATCTCCTGTAATATCATATCCACGATATACTCGGTGGGATCGGGATTCTCTTCACCTTCCGGGAGCCCCACTCTTCCTTCTGCTTCTTCGACTCGGTTTTCCAAGTTATCCATCTTCTGTTGCAAGATATATATATCCCTGCTGTTCTCCTTACAGGTTTCTGTAGTAGCCTTCATGTCTTTCTCCAGCGTACCAATTCGTTCAGCTATAGCTCTGACATCCTGTCTCAGGAGATTGACGTCAACACTGACCGCAGCTATCTTGGCCTCCAGGGAAATGTTCACTTTGTCGAGTTTGGATCTCCTTTCACAGATGTGGTGTGCACCGGTGGACTTGCTTCCTCCCCAGTCTGGCTGGGCTTGGGGAAAATGTCCAGAGAGGCCTGCTTCACTTTGGACGACATCTTGCTTTTATGGTCTACACAGGTGTCTCTGCATGCGTGGCCTGCAGACTTTTAATTCTCTTTGTAGGCTGCCACCGAGGCACCCTGTAATGGCGTATCCCACCTGGTCGGGTGCTCACTATCGTTCGTTTTAGCATGCAATTGCGTCCCCCTTGTGTAGCCAGGAGTTGCTGCTTGTCACCTCCGTATGCAGCATATGTGGTTTTTACTATTTAGACTGCAGCCATCTCCCTTCTTGTTCACGCACTGTCCAGGTCACTTTGGTCCATGTGAGTCATCATGCCATGGGAGATTTGTCTTCGCCAAGATCCAGTCTTATGTTACATGTTGTGTTGGACCAGGTCGTCTCTGGTAAGCCCACATCCCAGTCCTTATCGGGCGCTCAGTAGCTGGTCAGTGCTCAATCTACAGCAGCTGCCCCATTACTGGGTGGCCACCACTCAGGGCATTCAGGGTCCCGCTACACCAGCCTCTCTTGAGCGTTGCTCTGCTGAGTCGGCTGGCTCTTCCAATTCGGTATCCTGTCTAGTTAGGCAGTGTACCGGGCCGACAGTGTTGGATGTGCGCTCCGTGTGCAGCATCAAGGCCCCCAGTATAAGTCCACCGCAGCATCTACTACACTGCCTCCCTGCCCTGTAGCTCAGCTGCGCCCCTCTCACCAACGTTGCATGTGCAGTACAGCCCTTATGGCACATGGCAGTGTCAGGTGTGGGGCCGGGCAAACTATAATGTCTTGTACACCCAGGGCAAATACCTTCCACGGCCCGTCTTCTATCTTGTCCCGTATCCAGTTGCGTTTATAATTTGGTGGGCTCACGCTGCATGCCTGGGCCTCCGTGATGCCATACATCCGGCATCTCCTGCGTGCACTAGTGCTAAGCGCTGCTGAGGATGAGCTACAGCTTGGGGTCCTTTGTTCTCTCTTCAGTCTGCCATTTTACAGTCAGGCGATCACTCCTGAATCAATATCTGATTCACCACAAGCGTGCAATCCGTTCAACTCCAGTTCGTTTCTCTTCCTCGACAGAATGCCTCCCCGCACTTGGGCTGATGTTTTAGCCACTGTACAGCTTGTACGCCGCAATCTGCACAGAAGCACTCTCTTCGGCTGCAACAATGTTGCAGCTACCGCATCACTCAGACTCCTCTCGCAACAGTTGCACTGCCCATCCCCCTGAGCAGGGACAATACCTTTATTTTTCGCAGCTTCGGCCGCGGCCCTTTACCGCTCACCTTGGCATTCATTACTTGGGGTCAGGCGGAGCGCGCCTCCAGGCACCATCCCTGGGCCATGGATACTCTTCTGTCCATCTCTCTCCCGGTACCATAACACTATCGCCAGCCAAGAAACAATCAATGTTCATACAGAGTCTACGGCCACGCATCCGTATTCCGATGTCATCTGAGCACTGCCTTTCAGTCCCACGCACTAACGTTGGGACTGTCTGGCGAGTCCCTTTGTCTTCGCAGCATCTGCCTTCTTGGGTCTTCGCAAGTCCGCCCCTCCGCAGTCTTAGTCGAGTCCCAAATCACTGCACCTTCACAATTCTTGGGCACATGTCGCTTCCACGTCAGGCCGCCTGGGTTCATATGCACAAATCTGCCTTTTTGTCCACCACTGGTGCATATAAGTACAGCTTTTCTTCGGATCAATGCCAGATGGACGGGAGCTCCTCCGGGAACACGTCCTTTCACATGGCTCTATAGCCACACCACCCCCATATGCCTGCTTTTATTTATTGGTCATTTATTAAGTGCCTATATACTAGAACAAGTGTTTCAAAGCAATCCATTGCAGGGAGGGTAAGGGCAAGAGATTATTAACATTCTTACTAAGCATTGGGAAATTCAGAATGTGCAAGTGCAATGCATTTCAGGGTACAATATAAAACAGGAGGAATAAACAACTGATACAACATATGATAGGATTATTGCACGTACCTAAATGTCGTTACAAAATGCAAGAGCTAAACATGGAGAAGGGAGAGAAGGGTGGGGTTTTTGTGGGGTAAAACGGACAGGACAAAAAATAAGTGCGAAAGACATGTAGAAGGAGAGGGGATGTGAGGAGAGAGACAGGAGAGGCAGACTCTACACAATCCTGCAAGGAAAAAAAGATGCAGGTGTAAAAAATCAACAAAATTCAATTTTCAAGCTAAGCACAGTAAGGACACATGTATCAAAGTGGCTGCAGTAGTCAAAAGTCACGGTGATGCAAGAAAGGTGTGAAGGCGACTCACAGGAAGGACTGAAGTGTGCCATGAGTCCTAGCAAGACGAGCGAGGATACCAAAGTCCCAAGAGATGAATTCAGAAGGAAGTGCTCGGGGGGGATGGAGGAGAAATAAGGGGGGAGAATGCCACCAGATTGTCCAGGCCCAGACAGGGCGAGGCAGGGGCCTTTGTGCTGAGCCTTCGTATCGGGGCTGGCTTTCCAGCCTGCCGGCACCCGATAGGCCAAGAAATGGGCTGAAGGCCCAATCAGGCGTCATGTTGTCGCGGCTCTGTGGCAACCCTCGGAGGCACTCCAGTGCCGAGGATGAGGGCAGCCATTGGAAGAATGGTGAGGGAAATGCACACAGAAAAGGCCCAGTCAGACAAGGAGCCAAAAAGCAAAGAATGACGGTGCGCTGCCGATGGAAGTGCTTCATGAGGAAGTGCACAAGGAGCTTACCGCTGTTGCTTTACCCCGAAGCCCATCATGCAGCTTGTTGTTGCAGCGGTCCCAAGATCATCAGGGTGTGCGGGGGGGAGCAGGGAGGTGGCAGTGGCCAGCACAGGACCAAGGCAGCAGAGAAAGGAGGAAACAGGGCCAGACAGGAGGCTTTTTTGCTGGGCTTTCGTGTCGGGCCGGCTTTCCAGCCTGCCTGCACCCGATAGGCCAGAAAATGGGCTGAAGGCCCAATCAGGGGCGATGTTGTCACAGTTCCATGGCTACCCTCAGAGGCACTCCAGTGCCGAGGATGAGGGCCGCCATTGCAAGAATGGTAAAGGAAATGCACACAAAAAAGGCCCAGTCAGACAATGAGCCAAAAAGCAAAGAACGACGATGCACTGCAGATGGAAGTGCTTCATGAGGAAGTGCACAAGGAGCTTACCACTGTTGCTTTACCCCGAAGCCCATCATGCTGCTTGTTGTTGCAGCGGTCCCAGGATCATCAGGGTGTACGGGGGAGAGCAGGGAGGAGGCAGTGGCCAGCACAGGACCAAGGCAGCAGAGAAAGGAGGAAACAGGCCAGACAGGGGGCTTTTTTGCTGTGCCTTTGTGTCGGGGGCTGGCTTTCCAGCCTGCCGGCACTCGATAGGACAGAAAAGGGGCTGAAGACCCAATCAGGAGCGATGTTGTTGCAGCTCCATGGCAACCCTCGGAGGCACTCCATGCCGAGGATGAGTGCAGCCATTGCAAGAATGGTAAAGGAAATGCACAGAGAAAAGACCCGGATACACAAGGAGCCAAAAGCAAAGAACGACAGTGCTCTCCAGATGGAAGCGCTTCATGAGGAAGCGCGAAAGGAGCTTACCGCTGTTGCTTTACCCCTAAGCCCATCATGCTGCTTGTTGTTGCGGCGATCCCAGGATCATCAGGGTGTGTGGGGGGAGCATGGATGAGGCAGTGGCCAGCACAGGACCAAGGCAGCAGAGGAAAAAAAAGGAAAGCGGAAAGGAACAAGGGTTGGTATTACCCATACTTTCTGATTCCCAAAAAGGACAGAGGATTGAGACCAACCTTGGACTTAAGAAACTTGAACAAGTTCCTCAGGAAGGACAAGTTCAAAATGGTTACCCTTTCCCAAAACCTTCAGGCACTCCAACTCCAAGACTGGATGGTATCGTTGGATCTTCAGGATGCTTACTTTCATGTGCCTATCCATCTTAAGCACAGAAAGTACCTGAGGTTCGCGATTGGCTGCCATTCTGGCTGACCCCAGCCTGTGAGGGTTTTCAACAAGTTGAAGGAGGTGGTGGCAGCGAGTCTCAGGAGAGGGGGGGGTTCATGTCTACCCCTACCTGGGCGATTGGCTGATCAGGGCACGTTCACCAGAACAATCCTGGGAACATCTCAGCGTAACCTGCACTCTCTCCACAGACTGGGCTTCTTCCTCAATTACAAAAATGATACCACATGATACCATCTCAAAAACTACAATTTATTGGAGCAGTCCTGGATGCTTCCTCAGGGAAAGCTGCGCCACCCGAAGTGAGAGCTCAACATATTCTGCAGAAAAGCAAATTCCAGAATGCTCAGCATCTTCCGGCCTTCGATTTTTTGAGGTTGCTTGGTCTCATGGCATCCTGCATTTTTCTGGTGCCAGATGCTCGCCTGAGAATGAGATCACTTCAATGGGTTCTCAGGACTCGATGGTCCCAGTTTTCAGGCAGAATGTCAGACCACCTGAAAGTTCTGAGCAGAGTCTCAGGACCTTCTGTGGTAGGCTTGCAAGGACAACATTCTCAAGGGAGAAGCTTTTTGGCATACATGGCCGGAGATAACAGTAGTGATGGATGCCTCACTCACAGGGTGGGGAGCCCATGCCAACAATCTGACAATCAGCAATCGTTGGTCTCCATCGGAGTTCAAACTACACATCAACTTTTTGGAGCTGAGGGCAATCAGACTAGCGCTGAAGGCCTTTCTACTCTATGTAGAAAGGCCTAGAATGTCCTGATAATGACGGGCAACACAGTGGCCATGTACTACCTCAACAAGAGGGGAGGTGTAGGGTCACTACCACTGTGCAGAGAAACAATGCAGCTCTGGTCCTGGCCAATTCTAGAATGAATCTCTCTATCAGCAGTTCACATAGCTGGAAAAGAGAACACGGCAGGGGACGCGCTGAGCAGGCAGAACACAGTCTCCCACTAGTGGGAGCTGGCTTAGGAAGTCCTTCAAGGTATCTTCACACTTTGGGGAACCCCTCAAGTGGATCTGTTCACGACCAATGACAACCGGAAGTGCGAGCCGTTCTGCTCCATGGAATTTCCCCCAAGAGTAGGGGATATGTTCATAGCGGATTTGGAGTTTTCACTCGTGTACACGTTTCCTCCAGTCCCCGTCATTCATGACGTGATCAGGAGGTTGAGAAAGTTCGGGAAACCCATGAACCTTATTGCCCCGGTTTGGGCCAGGAGGATGTGGTACCCAGACCTTCTGGACATGTCCATCTGCCCTCCAATACATCTTCCAACAAGAGAGGATCTTCTCTTGCGAGAGGGTCGGGTTCTCCATTCCGGAGGTCAAACCACTCAGCCTTCACGCATGGTTTCTGAGAGGTTGAGGTACAAGGATTGTGACTTCCTGGATGACGTAATGGAGATCTTGCTTTTGGCCGGAAATGCCAGCAACAAAATCTTTGTAGCAATGCTGTTGAACAAGTTCATCAGCTGGTGCAGGGATAAGAATGTGGATCCCTTTCTATGTGACACACCTATGGTGCTTTCCTTTTTTTTATGTTTGGCAAATCTGGGACTCCAGATTGGAACAATTAAAGGTTACTTGGCGGCGTTATCTATTTTCAAGCGCTCTTCAGAGGAGGATTCATATTTTAAGATGCCTCTGATTGTTCAATTCCTAAAAGGTCTTACTAATGTATTTCCACCAGTTCCATTAAATGTCCCTTATGGGATCTCAATCTGGTGTTAAAGATTTCTAACATGCGTTCCTTTTGAGCCTTTACACTCATATGATATGATATGACATGGCATTTATAACGCGTCTATACACAAGTGTTGCAAGGCGCGACGAGGCAAGGGAGGGTAAAAGAAGGAAGACAGAGACAACGATCTTACTAGGCCAGGTGACATTGCGATAGCGCAAGTGCAGGGGAGATGGGGAAGGGGAAAGTGCGAGGGGGAGGCGGGCGGGGAAGTGCAGTGCATAGGATAAACAGTAAATAAATAGAAGCAATAAATAGGTACAATAAATAATGCCCATTAAAAACCTTAACATTCAAAACTGTTTTGCTTATTGCAATAACGTCAGCTCACAGAGTAAGCGAGGTGCAGGCTCTTTCCTGTAAACCTCCACATACAGTTTTCTTTAAGGACAAGGTTGATCCCAAGGTGAAACCTTCTTTTTACCTAAGGTAGTCTCCGAGGTCCACTTGTCGCAAAAAATAATTTTGCCAACTTTCTATCCACCTTCTCATCCGGGAAAGGAAGAGGAAAGATTACATAGACTGGACCCAAAAGGGCTCTCAGTTTTTACATATCTAGAATGGCTACATTTTGCCAAAATGGCCAATTATTCATTGACTATACTGGCCCTAAATTGGGTCTAGCTGTCTCAAAACAAACCATATCCAGATGGATCAACCTGGCTATTGGTGAATGTTACAGATTAGTGGGCAAGGACTCGCCTGAAGGCTTAAGAGCACATTCCACAAGGGGCATGGCAACCTCTGCTGCTCTTCAAGGAGGTGTCCCAATCAATATTTGTTGAGCAGCCACTTGGTCGTCTGTTCACACTTTTGTGAGACATTACTGCCTGGATTCATCTTCCAGTCAGGGAGGACAATTTGCAAAAGCGGTCCATCATTCATCATTCGGTCCATGATCAAAACAAAATATACTTCTTACTCCCACCACTAAATTATGACTGTTTGGGAGTGTATCATAAGATCAGGGATACGTGGGAGGACACAATGCATTTGAAGAACAAGTTACTTACCCCTGGTAACGTTCTTTCGATTGGATGTTCCTCCCACGTATTCCTCATCGCCTCGCCCAGCCTACCCTGTCGTACAGTTTACGTGTCTTTACACTTTACGCTTTCTTGGAGCCTACAGTCTATGGTATGCCTGGGAAAAACAGAACTGTAGCCAACGGGCGGTGTGTGCGCTTCTTATACTGATGATGACCTAGATTTCAAGGTAAATGGTGCAGATGATCAGTGAATTATTACAGGCATTAACGTTCCATTGTGTAAATACATAGGATGGGTACTACCATGGTAATTGACTAATATGTGGTCTACTTGAATTTAAAAGCTTCTCTGGACTTTGAGCTGTGAAAGGTGTCTTATCTGATGCTCCATTCCCTGCAATGTGGCACCCTGATCGGCATGCGCAGCTGGATGCGCCAACAGCGATCCTGAATATGTGTCTACCATCATCAACACATAATGTTTTTAGTTTTCAGGTGGAAGAGGGCCAATGTAATCGGCCTGGCATATGCTGGATGCTCTTTCACCTCTCTTCAAAGCGCCTTGGAGTTTTCTTTCCAGCAGGGGTGTTGTTAGGTCTGGAAAAGACCCGGGGCTACACTAATGTCGGAACTGTCGGGACTGGGGGCTAGATAGCCCTTTGGTTGTAGCTCCTGAGATTCTATCCGGGGCTACAACCAAAACACCAGGGTATTTATCCCCCTTAGCCGCCCTATCAACCCCTCTGCTTTCCAGTGGGTAGCGATTTACTTCAGAGCACACAAGGCATTGGGCTGCAGCTTGCTTGCCATTGTACACGTGATGGGCAATTGTCTTTTCGAAGCCCACTCATTGGTTGCCAGATATTGCTTATAACACTTAATTTTCTTCGAGAGTTGGCACTGGGTGTATCTTTGGCATTTGATCTGCTTCATTTATAAACATCGTAGCTAGCAAGGTGTCAGAGGACATGTATGCATCTACATGTCTGATAAAGATCTTGCTCTTTTCCCCCTTGCACCACATTTCTTCCCATATTTCTGGTCCTCTCCATATCAGAATATTCTTGATCTTCCACTCATCTTGCCACTATGCCAGCACCCAATGAGTCAGACCTTGATATGTGACCCAGCTGTCTGTGTAAATGTACGCAGTGTCTGTGTCTTTCACCTGCTCAATCACTGCAGCCACTGCTTGCAGCTCGACATACTGACTTGAGCCTCCCACCCCTTCCTTCATTAGCAAAATCTCTCAATGGGGTTGGAAAGGAACTGCTTGCCAGCGTCTCTGTCCTTTTTCATACTTGTCTGTGCCGTCCATGAACCAGACGTTTTTCTGTGGTTCTTCTGACAGTTTATCAATATCAGGTGCAACTTTAAAGGGCGAGTTTGGCAGGGCTGCAGGAACGCTTGGTACAGGCATTTCTTCCAAGTTCACAACTTCCACATTTGCTCTTGGAGTTTGGACACTCCTGTACGTCCTGCCTTTGCTCACTGTTGTAAATACCATTTCAATTTGACATGCATGTCATCTTGCCCTCTGCTAATGTTTCTTCCTGCGGCGGCTTCTCTCACCCAGCCCATGATAGATATTTGTGTGCAGATTGTCACAGGTTGCTCTCTGGTAATGCGCTCAGTTTCTTACCAAGGCCCAATACACTGCAGCAATTTGCTTCTCAACCGGAGCGTACCTAGTCATGGCATCTCTGAACTTTGTTTACCAGAATCCCTGTGGCATTCTTTTCTGTCCCTGCCTCTGCCACAAACTCCGCACAGCAACTTCGACATGTACAAGCACTTGTATCTCAACACGGTCATCTGTCAACAGACCCAATTCAATGTAATTCTGCAAAGCGTCTCTTGCCTTTTGAAAGGCAGCCTGCTGATCAATGTCCCATTCAAAGGCATACTTTGTTCTGGTAACTTTGTAAATTGTATTTAAAATCAGAATCAGGTGCGGTATGTGATTTCTATAAAATCCCATCAACCCAATAACTGTGCGCTTCCTTTTTATTCACAGGTTGTATCATGTGTAGTACCATTTTAATCATGGGCTCAGGTACTTTCTTTACTGAGCCAGACCATATTGCACCCAAAAACGTCACCTCTTGACCAGGTCCCTGCACTTTCTTGGGATTAATTTCACAACCTCTATTTTGCAAGTGGTTAACAAGGGTGTCAGCTTCTTTTTCTACATGGGCTTTCTCTTCCCCGCTCAACATAATGTCATCAATATAATGAGCAATTCTTCAATCATTCAATTGCACCATTTCTAAATCTCTGGGAACCAATCCATCACACAAAGTTGAACTGTGCAAGTACCCCTGGGGCAATTTAGTGAATGTAAATTGTCTGCCCGCCAATTTACTGCAAATTGATCTTGCAATTCTGAATCAATGTCAATAGAGAAAGAAAACATTTTCCAAATCAATGACGACTTGCCATTCGCCCACTTTCTTAAGTGAGTCTCTCAACCAATGTAACAATATCTGGCAGAGCCACGGCTAAAGGTGTCACCTTTTTGTTTAAAGCTCGAAAGTCAACCTCAATCCTCCAAGAGCCATCAGGTTTGCGTAGGGACATATAGTTGAGAGATATGGACTGACCACCAGCCTCATTATGCCAGCTTTCACCAGTGACTCAATAGTTTCACCAATCTCTTTGTGCCCTCTGGGAAATCTGTATTGTTTCATACACACTGGCTCTGCAGGTTAAGGTGAATGCAATGGAGTCCATTTAGCATGCCACACCAAAACAGAATTCACCACTCTCACATGGATTTTGCGGTTGCCAAAAACGAAATCCGTAGTTACAGTTTTCCCTAATAACATGTCCATTCCTAAGATGTACTCTGGAATGTCAGCAATCAAAACTTCAGCAGTAAAAGGAGAACCCTTGTTAATCGACATTTTCACTTCAAATGCTTTTGCAAGTGTGTCTCAGCCCCTCCATAGCCATTCACAAGTACTCTGGGGCCAGATCACTTGTTCGGATTACCATTCAAAATAGTCAGTTCTGCCCCTGTGTCTAATAGGGCTATAACGTGTTTCACTTTGTCGTTCAAATACAATGTGAGTGGTACAAAAGGGCGTATGTCTCTGAGACTAGTTCTCTTTATTAACTGCACCCCAGAGACAGTGCCACCACTTCAATCAAAGATGGGATCAGGGACTTCCCGTTTGCCTTTTGTCAAGTCAGGATAACCTTTTGCTCGTACTTTAGGTTTCAACACTTCTTCAATGGGGGGTGCTGGGACTAGTCTTTTCCTGCCCCCTTTCTTAATTTTATTTAATTTCTCAAGCAACATATGTGTTGGTTTGCCATCTATCTTTTCTTTACGTATTCCTGCTTTAAGCAAATCAACCCACATCTGCCTGCATGTTACTCTAATTGTGCCAGTTTTATCTTTACTTTTTGCATTTTTACCAGCTTTTTTCTCTGAATCTGCTTCTGATGCAACTAGACGCGCTGCTTTACGCTCATCTAAACATGCCAGCTGCCCAAGTAGCAATGCTACTATGCCAATATTTTTTCCTTGTGCTGAACCTAGTAATGACAGCAATGCTCCTTTCATGTGGCTAGGAGTATTTCACAGCACTAGCGCTCTCATGCCAGCTGTAAACACTTTCATATAAGGCCCTGCAAAATTGGCACATTAAATTGCACATTGCAATCCCATTTCGCTAAACTGGTCTGTAGCTTCTGGCAATGAATTCCATGCACCCCAAGCCTCTTCCATGTCCATTGGACTTGCCTACAAAGTTGTCAATGCTGTCTACAACCAATTAAACAATTAATGTGTTCCTTGCTGTCCTAACACTCCTCAGATTATTAGATTATTTGCCCCAACAGTACATTGGTTGTAATTGATCCCATCTTTAATAATTCCTCTGTTGAAGAACACCCCATCATCCTCGGCATCCCATACCCTGAGCAACCACTGAAAAATCAGTTCTCCTGCTTTCTGCCTGAATAGTTTTGCTATTTCAAGCCGCTCGTTCTGAGTGTTATCTCAGACGATTCGTGCATTCTGAATGTTAGCGTCCCCGGCTTGGCCTTTTGCCTTTTTTGTGATTAACAGCCATGCTGAGTAAGTACATTTTCTCTGTGAACATTCCTGCTCTTCTCCTTCGGAATACTCAATATCAGCGAGCCTCACATCTAGCGGCACGTCCCAGTCAAAAGTCTGTTCTGACTCATTGTCACTTACATCACCCGACCACAAATTTGGATCCCAATTATCTTTCCTAATCAGTGCTCAAATTCTTATTTTCAAATGAGTACTTTTCCTCTGCCCAGGTTTTTTAGTAACAACGCGCACTGCTAAGGAAGCATATTTATCTTCCATTAAGTCAGCTCGGTTTACCGCAGACCTGTGTGTTTCTTTCATAATAATTTGCTGTTCTTTTAATAGGGAAACCTCGTAGCTTAATTATCGAATTTGAGCATCTTTAAGCAGCCCCTCATCATGCATTTTCCGGAGCGCATGCAAGAATAGCCATCCTACACTACCTGCTGCGATCTGCTTCCTTTTACTTTTCCCTAGTTGTAAATCTGTCAAGCATTAACCAATTACCGCAGGGGAACCCTCATTTTCAAGTATGTCCCAAGCCATTGGTGCAGACAGCTGATGCAGATAATCTGCCACGGATGACCACGCATTACAAGCCGGCCATCCGGGGCTGTAGCAGAGCACACTTCCCTCGTCATTGTCTTCAGATTTCCCTGCTTTTTGCAGAATGGCATTGTGTTCACAAATCCTGCCGACAACACCAAGTGTAACTTGAGGGGTGTGAGCTTGTTCCTGGGACTAGCCCAAACACAAAATAACACCCCCTGTCCCCTGCAAGTTTGAACTTTATGTGACACACAATGATCTCACTCTGGAAAAAGGCAAGCCAGAATATAATCCACTTGCATTTATTTGACAATGAGTAGATAACATGAATGAGCAGCAATTTAATATGAATGGGAAGAATGCAAGTTATAGGTCACAAATGCACAGAGCACAACGGCGTATGTTCCTAGATAATCAAGGGCCACATCTAGGACCCGTTCAGCCTAGCCCCTGGCCCCTCTTCCTCTCTGGACAGCACTGGACTGTTCTTTCTCCCTCTGTGTGTTCAGCGCTTAGGTAACATATGGCAAGGTAGGAACCTCTGCACAGGAGTATGCTGTCGATTCTGGGCACGTACATGGTGTAAGACCCGCAGAGGAATCCTCAAGGTGACGTTACTTTTCTCAAAAACATGCTTTCTGGTGAAAAAACACAACTCTGTATTGAACCAATTCGCTTTTCTCCCCATCCCTTCTCAGAGCCTAGCTGTGACTGGGAAGCGCCTCTCTGGAAGGTAAGACTGGCAGGGTAAAACTGTACTTTCTCATACAAATTCATACCTGTTTACAAAGGACGCCAGAGCACATCTTGCAAAATCAGAATGTCGCAGTAAAAGCTGAATGCATGCATTGCGATTAATCCATAGTGAGCATCTTTGTGCTTTTGTGTTTGAATTTAGCTCACTAAAATAGATGCCTAAGCACTACTAAGCCTGCATATAAGGAAGCATAGACTAAGATTGTCAGCATTCAGTATGCTCTTCAAATAAGCTATCTGCTCTATTTGCCAATACAGCAGGCGATATTCCCGATATGCATTGTGATTAGCTCAGCTGGTTTATGTGCCTGTGCATGCTTTGCTCATTACATTACAAAAGGTCCAATCAGTACCATAGGCGTTGGTCCTGCAGATGATCCCTGTAGTGCCCAGGAAACCCACTGTTGTAGGTGATGTTCTGAAAATGAATGAGAAACAGAAGGGTTCTGTCTGGGTTGAGTGTGTTGAAAAGAGATTGGAGTGCCAGTGCAGAAGCCCATTTTATCTTCTGAGATTTGTTTCTGCAAATGTTAAGGTCTATGGGGATAGCGTGTGCCCCTACTAAGGAGCTTTCTTTACAGAGTTGTTTTCCCTATGCCACCCAAGAAGATTATTTTACAAAAGTTGTTGTCTCTATCCCCAAATTGCCATGGGTTACAGGTCATTCAGAGGTCTGCCAAATGTCCCTTCGCTCTAAGTGCAGTTCAGGAAGGAGGGTCTAGGTGGTTTTGATCACCATAACCTTATTACATGTGTGCTATTTGATAACAGTAGAATGCTAAAGGTTTTCAGATCCCTAGTGTAGTGCCCAACCTAGGAGAAAGAAGCTGGAGGCTTATAATACAATAACCAGACTTTATTAGGAGACCCCCATCGGTGTGAGCTCTCTCTCAGGATCAGTCTGGGTAACTGACCAATTCAAACATTATTATTCTACCGGTGCTAGTCAGGTTCTGGAACCCAGCCAGCCACAGCTAGCACAACATCAGACCAGGCTCTAGAACCTGGCCAGCTATCTTCAATAGAACATCTAGCTCATATTTTATGTCGCATGTCTGTTTTTTGTGATGGCAAAGATTAGTTTCAAATGAAAATAGGGTGTTGGTCTAGTTATTCCCTTTTGCACTTTTGCCAGCATTCACATATAGCTTAGAAATACGTGTATTTTTTAATCTCAGTTTTAGTGTGCTATTTGTTATGCATCTCTCCATGTAATATTTTGTCCAGTAAACAGATCCCCAAATCACAAAGGTCTAGTTGGTGAGATTGGGATTCGAATAACCACTATTGACACCTGGAAGTCACACCTCTCCCTGGTTTGTAGCAGGGATGCACCTTACAATTAACCTGTTGAGAACTGATCTTTTCTGAGCTGAAAAGGTCAGTGCCCCATGTTGTTCCTATGTTTGCCTGGTGAACCAAATATTAAATGGACTGAATGGAAAAAGGGGTTCATGAAGTATGTTCTGGCATTCCCCAGCATTGGATTTTTCATGGATTCACATGCTCGTTGAATATTCCCATAGTCAGGCTGGGAATCCTCAGTATTATTAAAGAGGTTTTGCTTTAAAGCTAATACTGCTTAAAACTGCCTCAGCCAATGACATTAGTTCTCCTTAGCTCCACTCCTGGTGGCCATCTTCAGATTTTTACTGCACTTTCTAGTGTTGGGAGTCCTTGTTTTTTCGCTCTTTGAAATTTCAAAGTTTTATCCTATTTTCTAAAACTTTTTTTTCATTGTTTCTTCAA
Source organism: Ambystoma mexicanum (assembly GCF_040938575.1). Taxonomy (NCBI): domain Eukaryota; kingdom Metazoa; phylum Chordata; class Amphibia; order Caudata; family Ambystomatidae; genus Ambystoma; species Ambystoma mexicanum. The sequence continues at coordinate 942,035,474 of NC_090928.1, read as the reverse complement.
GTTGAGTCAATCCGGTCTATGAGGACCTATTGCTGGTAAAGAGCCCGACAATCGATGGATCTTCCAGACCATCTGAAGTCTTCTTCTCTGTGTTTGAGGCCTTCTCCAGCATGGGGTCTGGTATGGATTCACATGCTCATGAATATTCCCCGTCGTCAGGCTTGGAATCCTCGGTAAAGAAAAAATCAGTTTCAGTTTCGTTTCTGAACTGTCTTTCTACTAGTAACCAATCACTGGTCTCTGGGTCATACTGCCCCCAGCCAATGACTGCCCTCTACCTAAGACCCTCCTCTGGTAGCCACCTTCAGATTTTTACTGCATCACGTTCAAGTGTTGGGAGTCCTCGTGCTATAGCTCTTGAGCTTTTACTGCGTTTTGTGATTTTTCAAAGAGTTTAACCTCATTTTTTCGGTCAATCGAGCCTCAAGCTCCACCGTTTCTACTTCCGACTAACGGGGACCCATTTCGGAATTTTCTACGCCCCTCAAGGGCGAAGTTTTCATCGAGTTTCGTTTCTTGGAGGATTCAGGAAGATCTTTGAGGCCTACCCCGCGTGGACATGGCCCAGGACAAAGGAAACACGATGCCCGGATCCAAGCTGTTCAGGAGCTGCCCTGGATGCGGATTACAGAATGTCTTCAAGGAGGATGAGCATTCTCAATGCCTCTATTGCCTTCATGAAGACAAAACGCACGTGGAGAAGGACTGTCCATTTTGAGAGAACATGTCCGAACGAACTATGAAGGATCGTCGTATCGGACTCACCAACTGGCTGGAAGGGAAGAGCCCAGCAGCAGGTGAGAAGAAGAAGAAGTCCGAGCGGTCGCGACGGGGGCCCAACAAAAGGCAAAGCACCGCGATTCTGCGGGCACCGGGAGCGCCGATCGGTCAGGCTCCTTGGCTACCAGGCAGGGCGCATTATCACCGACGCGATCAACCACGAGCCAACACTCTGGCTCGGGGAACAGGAAATCGGAGAACCCGGGTAAGCTTCGGGAGAAGGCCAGGTCGATCCCGACGGAGACAGCCGAGGGGGAGTGAGGCGGTGACCCTCCCTCCAAGGTGAAGGCCTCAGGCGTGGCCAAAGTTGGGAAGGCCCTAATTCACGCGGCTAAGGCCTCGATCGAGGGAGTCGTGGCAGCCCTGGCGAAGTCTGCGGAGGCTACCCCAGTGGAGGCGACCTCGGGGCCTAGAGTTTCCCTGCCACCACGGAGGAAATCCTCTTTTCAGCCCATCGATAAGACCCCCGTGAAACACCGGGTGGAAAAAGAGGGGGGGCGGTGGTCATTACGGACACAGATACCACCTCTGAAGAGGAGCTGGCTGGGATCGCAAAGATCCTGAACAAGAAGTTCGAGGAGGTCCGGTCCTACGGGAGGGATCCCGACGAGGCGGATGAAGAAAGTGACGGCGGTGCCGACGAGGAGCCGCGAGCCGTGGAGGGGACGGAGGATTCTACTCCCCAACCGTCACTCCCGTCGCAGCCGGTGCCTATGCCACAAGACAACTCAGGAGCAATCTTGATGGCGATTCAGGCCTTGTGTACGGAGATAAGGACAAGGTTGCCCTTACCCCCAGCGGACGATCCAGCACAGCCTGGACCGTCGGGAAGCCCACCAAGCAAGCAGAGGAGAACTCACCCCCCCCACTCCCTTCGAGCCTTCACGGCCTTCACAGCCTTCATCTCCTTCCCCTGTTCCGAGGGATGAGACAGGAACGGAGACGGCGATCAAGGGGACGGATGACGACGGTGGTGACTACGGAATGGACCTTCCATCACCACCCGCTCGGGCCTCCCCGCCCGACGAAATTGGCTGCTTCCATGCCATGATTGCCAGGGCATCTAAGCTCTTCCAGTTCTGCCCCGAAGAACAGAAGAAGGAAGGTTTCCTCTACCAATGGCGTAAGGCCAAGAGGAAGACAGTGCTCTCAGTTCCATTACTGGATGACATCTGGGATGAGGGGCTGATGCTCCGAATGAACCCGTCCACGGCTCCTGCTAAGAGGGACCGGTACAAGAAGAAGTACTGTGTCCCGGACTCCACCCCCATGTGCCTTAGGGCGCAGCCATCCCCGGATTCGGTCGTCTCCGGGGTGGCCAAGAAGAAACCGGCGGTGGCGACGGCTTCAACTTCGACCTCCCCTCCGGACGGCGAGGGGAAGAAACTGGATGCCATGGGACGGCGGGTCATCTCGTCGGCGGCGACAACGATTAAAGTGGCCAACGCCCTCGCCATTGTGGCACACGACGACAGGGAGCTGTGGTTTAAGATCTCTCCCCTGATGGACTTCCACCCGGACTACAAGAGGGCTGAGGCCCTGGAAATCGAGGATACATGAAGGCGAGGTGGCTTCGGACCATGCCATTAGGTGGACACAGACATTGCTGACACCGTTTTTCGCCAGATGGGCAAATGCGTTTGCCTTTGTCTGCGCGGCTGGCTCAAGGCAACCGAATTCCGCTAGGACGTGCAGACCAGGGTTCTGGACATGCCCTTCGACGGGAACAACCTGTTCGGCAAGAGAGTGGACGAGTCACTGCAGGCCATCAAGCCGGACACGGAGACAGCTCGGGCCTTGGGTGTTCTTCAACGACGACAGCCATCCTTTCGGACCTCCGGAGGCAAGCAAGGTGCCTCCAAAGGATTCAGCGGTGGCTCCTCCTCGTACTGCCAGGCGGCCCGCTCCTCGTTGCAGGAGGCCTACAGAGGACGCGGCAAGACAGGAGGATCTCGTCGTCGTCGCCAAGGAGGCCAAGGCGGCAAGGCCACGGCCAAGCAGGACTGATCCGGACGTAGCATCGGGCCCCCACCTGAGCACCCCAGTGGGAGGCCGGCTGGTGAATTTCATCAGCATGTTTGGAGTCCATCTCCACCGACCGTTGGGTGCTGGATGCCCTGGCCCGCGACACACTGTAGAATTTCTAAGGAAGTGTCCCCATATTCCACCCGTGGCCAGGAAGGAAAACCACGTCCCTCAACTGCTGCTGGAGGTGCGGGCGATGCTGAAGAAGGGAGCCATCGAACTCGTCCCAAAGAGGCTCCGGGCGCTCCGGAGTGTACTTGCGATACTGCCTCGTAAGGAACAAGACCGGCGGTTGGCGACCCGTCCTGGACCATCGTCATCTAAACAAGTACATCAAGTCCCAGAAGTTCCGGATGGTCACCCTCCAGCACATGCTGGGACAGCTGGAGGAAGGCGACTTAGTATCATCGCTGGACTTGGAGGATGCCTACTTTCACATCCCCATTCTAAAAGGACATCGAAAATTCCTGTGATTCGTGGTCCAAGGGCGACACTATCAGTTCAAGGCCCTTCCCTTCGGATTGAAGTCGGCGCCCTGGGTGTTCACCAAGTGCCTAGCACCAGTGGCGGCGTGGCTGCACCTGCAGGGGATCCATGTCTACCGCTATCTGGACGATTGGCTCATCCGAGCAAAGTCAAGAGAACTCGCCGTCGATCACACAGCGAAGACCGTTCAACTGCTCATGGATCTGGGATTCTCGATCAACTTCGCGATATCCCACTTGGTACTGTCGCAAGTCGCCCTGTTCCTGGGAGCCAGGCTCGACACAGTGGCGCGATTGGCTTCTCTGTCAGAGGAAAGGACGAAGGCCATCCTGGGCAAGTTACAACAGCTGTCGACCATGGACGTGGCCACGGTGAGGTCCATCAAGTCCCTGCTCGGCATGATGTCCTCCTGCATCTACCTCGTGCGCCTGTGCAGACTGCGGATGCGGCTACTGCAGGAGTTCCTCGATGCCCGTTGGATGGAAGCAGCGGGCAGCTTCGAAGACAGGATCTCGCTCAACGAGACTTTCCGCCAAGTGATCTGGTGGTGGGGCACCCGCGCGCATCTGGCAGCGGGCATGGACTTCCAGACCCCGGCACATAAGGAAACAGTGACGACAGACGCCTCCCTGGAGGGATGGGTAGCGCACACCAGAGATCTCCACGCAAGAGGCATCTGGCTACCGGAGGAGAGGTCACTAAACATCAATGTCCTGGAGCTCTGAGCCGTGTTCTGGGCCCTCAGGTCGTTCCTTCCGTCCCTCAAGGGCAAGGTGGTAAGGATCTTCACCGACAACACCACCACAATGTTCTACATCCAGAAGCAGGGAGGCACCAGATCCCCAGTCCTATCCAAGGAAGCCTAGGATTTGTGGCACTGGACCGTCGCACAAGGGATGTTTCTGGTACCCTTCCATCTGGCATTAATAAAGAACACCATCGCCGACTCACTCAGCAGGGAGCTGCACTCATGCCACGAGTGGAAGCTGCGGCAGGATCAAGTGGATCTCCTATTCCGACGATGGGGCAATCCCCAGATTGACCTATTAGCAACGGTGACAAACGCCAAGTGGCGAAGGTTCGCCAGCAGGTTTCCCCAGCCGGGGAGCATGGGCGATGCTTTCTCATTCCCCTGGGACGGCCTGTTCCTGTATGCGTTCCCACCGTTGCCGTTGCTGTTGCGACTCATCAGTCAACTCAGACGGTCCCGGTGCAGGATGATCCTCATCGCACCGGCGTGGCTGAGGCAGATCTGGTTCCTGGACATTCTGGACATGTCAGTGTCCCCCTCAATCAAACTGCTGATGGACGCGGATCTTCTCGCCAGAGAAGGAGGCGCCATCCTCCACCACGACCCGGGGTCGCTGAACTTGCAGGCTTAGCTCCTGCAGCACTAGAGTTTGGAGGGTACGATATCCCGGCGGACTGCAAGGAGGTGCTTGCAAAGGCCAGGGCGTCCTTGACCCTCAAGTGCTATGGACACAAATGGAAGAGGTTCTCTGTCTGGTGCCATGCACAGAAGATTAACCCTCTGCGGATTACGGCCCCTCTAGTGCTGCCGTAGCTACTGTCGCTGGTCAAGACGGGGCTAGCTCATGCCTCCATCAAAATCCATCTAGCAGCGATTTCCCGCTATACCAGAACTCCGTGGCAATCATTTCTGTGGTTCCATAGCCTGGTGAAGAAGTTCATGAAAGGACTGTTCCGGTCATTCCCGCCGGTGAAGGCTTCGGCCCCGGCGTGGGAGCTCAACGTGGTGCTGAGCAGGCTCATGGGACTGCCGTTCGAGCCTCTGCATTCGGCACCGTTGAAATTCCTATTGTGGAAGACAGCGTTTCTTGTGGCCATCACCTCCGCACGACGAGTGGGAGAGATCCAGGCCCTCTCCTGTAATCCTCCATACCTGACATTCCACGAGACGAGGGTAGTGCTGAGGACACACCCCTCCTTCATGGCCAAGGTGCCGTCGGACTTCCATCTGAACGAGCCCTTGGTGCTACCTGTTTTCTTCCCGTCCCTTTGTCGCCGGCCGAGAGGACTTTGCACTCGCTGGATGTAGCTAAAGCGCTAAAGTTCTACGTGGACCGCACGAAGACCCTTCGGAAGACATCACAGCTATTTGTGAACTTTGGACCTGTGAACCAGGGGAAGGCCCTCTCGAAGGCTTCCATTTCCAGATGGCTCTGTGGCTGCATCATGCACTGTCACCGGTTGGCAAACCAACCTTTGCTCGGCTGCCCGAGAGCCCATTCAACCAGAGCGATCGCTGCTGTCATGATGCCTACCTCCAAGGAGCCAGGTCCGACCCAGCAACCCCAGAGGCAGGCATCATTTCCCCCAGGGAAGTGCCAGCGGGCCCAAGCTGGGGCCCTTTGGAAACAGGCCTGGCGCCTTAGGCGCCAGGCTCATGCTGGGCCCCTGTCCTGGCGCCTTAGGCACCAGGCTCATAAAGCTAGACATGTGTTCAAGTGCTTTAAGGTGCACTTACCTGATGCAGACCATGCTGCTACATCCAGGCCCTCTTGAGGCCTGAATGGAACTACTTTACCTGTGGAACTACTTTCCCCTGGGTGTGGTCGGGGAAGGATACATACCTGATCGGTGGAAGGATACATACCTGGAACTTCTTCCAAAGCTATTTAAACCACGCCCGATCAGCAACTCACGCTTCGCGTTGTTCTGCTTCTCGCAGCTGGACGCTCACCGTGTCAGCTCCTGCATCTGGACTTCAGCCACGCCTGTCAGCATCCTGGGTCACCTGCTAAGAGAGAATTGGAGAGAAAGAAGACCTTACCTGCTAAAGCTGCATCACAGAGACTTCACAGCGACGATCCTGAAAGGGAAGACATCATTTTAAAAGCATTTTGCTTCGATCGCTGCAGCGCTGCATTTCACTCACCTTTCCTGGGCACCTCCATCTTCAGCAGCGATCATCCAGATCCGCAGCCACTTCCCAGAGTCTAGAGAGAAAAAGACAAGAACACAAAGTGAGAGAAGGAAGGGAATAGGAAAAGCTCAGTTTCCTTCTAAGACTTACCTGTTGGGTCATTCCTATTTCATTTCGGGTCCTGCCGCTTCCTGGCATTCCGGACCCCGGCCCCTATGGGGAAAAAAGACTAAGACATTGAATGAGCGAATGCAAAGACATTACCCGAACGCTCATCCAGAACTTACCTGTCATTTACTGGTACTGCACGTTTCACTTCGGGTCGGCGCCATATCTCCGGCATTCCGAACCCCGGCCCCTAAGGGGAAAAAGACATAAGCGTTAGCGCTTGCTGCAATAAGACAATGAACATTATTATTAAGCTTGAACTTTTGAACTTGCTACAGAACTCTTACAGCGCCTTACCTGAATAGTCAAGCTTATTTGAACTCCCATCAAACCTCAATCCAGTGAAGTAACTGGGTTTCAACGCGCCCCTGCATCAGAAGCAGGATGGAGAACTCGTCCTTCCAAACCCTAAGGTGAGACTTCACGGGGAATCGAGGAAGGGTATCGTGGAGGGTTGGAAGGGAGTGGGAGGCTTGAGCATTATTCCGTCAGTAGGTAATACTCCCTTTTCACGCACAGGGGAATATTCCTGCGAGCCAGTGAGTCCATCTTCAGAGTCCTGCGCTTCACCATAGAAGAAGCATCAGCACTCAAAGCCAGACCTGCGCCTCCGTGGGAATCAGGTGAGCGTGACAGCTGCTACCACAGCGTTCCTATCTGGACATCTGCAGGGCTGCTACGTGGAGGTCGACGCACACCTTCACGAGATTCTACTGCGTTGGCTGGGATTCCAGGGAGGAGTCCAGAGTTGGCCAGGCAGTGCTGCGCAACCTGTTTGCCTGAAGGTGGGTCTGGTGAGGAGGTAAGAGATGCTTAATGTTGAGTTGAGGAAATGCTTAATGTTGAGCCTCACCACCTCCCGTGGTTGTGCATGTGTCTACTGCTATGTATTCTTGTATTCATGAGCATGTGAATCCATGTCAGACCCCATGCTGGAGAATGAACAAGTTACTTACCTGTAACTGTTGTTCTCCAGCATGGGTCTGGCATGGATTCACATGCAAACCCTCCCTCCTACCCCTCTGCGGCTCTTCTCTTGGGCCTGCTGCCAATTTACGTGCTACCAAATATGAAGATGGCTGCCAGTGGAGGGGCTTAGGTAGAGGGCAGTCATTAGCTGGGGGCAGTATGACCCAGAGACCAGTGATTGGTTACTAGTAGAAAGACAGTTCAGAGACGAAACTGAAACAGATTTTTTCTTTACCGAGGATTCCCAGCCTGACGACGGGGAATATTCATGAGCATGTGAATCCATGCCAGACCCATGCTGGAGAACAACAGTTACAGGTAAGTAACTTGTTCCTTCCTCAACCATCGTGATGGCGGATCCTTAGATGAAAAGCCTTTTTTGGGCTTGTGCTAATTGTCATCTAAAAAATGTATACGTGGAAGACCACCATGAGAGGTGCTTATATTGCTTGCATCCTAATCACGACATGGAGACCTGCTCCATCTGCCAATCCTTTTCATTTAAGACATGCAAGGACTATCATCGCAGGTTGATAACATGGCTAGATGAGGGTTTCAGGGCCTCTGACTCGACCTCGGTGCGCAGTCATTCCTCCGCCAGAACTGGCTGACCCCTGGAACATACTCCCTCTTCTAGAAGGTCAAGGTTGCATGAGGAATCTTCCATGAGGATGAAAATGAGAAAGGGACGGAAGTTGCACACTCCAGCTGGTCCCTCGCTGGCCACCTCGTCAACACTTGTGATGCCGACCACTTCATCCACCTCGTCGGCAAACTCTTTGATGACTGTATTGTCTACACCTAAAGCTACTACGTCAACGACTACATCTAAACCTCTTCGACGTACTCTTTGGAGAAAAAGCGTTTGTCAATGTCCACATCTACTCCAACTACGAGCCACAGGCCAAAGTCATCGTCAACTGTGAAAACCATGTTAATGGCTCACACACCTGCGAAATTGGCTACCCCCTTGTCGACGGCTGCCCTGTCGATAGCCTCATCGACGACATTGTCAACGAATACCATCTGGCAAAGATCTCGTTTGCCGCCCAGACCGTCTTTAGCACTGTTGTTCTCCCATTCAAAGAATCCTGTGATTGACACGTTTTCCAGAGGTGCAAGTGTTGACAGGGAGATGCCTCCAGCACTGCCTTTTCTGCCACCGTACACGAAGGCCAAGCCACTCTTTACCCTGGTTCCCTCTCTATCACCTGTTGCAGCACCACCTGCCCAGTTACTTTAAGGAGGTGAAATTTCAGATGACCACAAAGAGATTGACGAAGAGCCTGATCCTCGTCTCCCGATACCTCATCAAATTTCTCCATTTTGACCCACTGCTGTATCGGCCACCCTGTCAGATACAACACCTGCACCTAGGGGTCTTGCCCTTGATATCTTATCTACTTTGGAAACACTGGCCTCTAAACTGCAATATCGTCTCCATTCTCCGGTCCCTCAAGGAGCCCTTCACAGAAGCCCTATGGCATTGCCGTCAAGGGAAGATTTAGTTCCTCCTCTGCCACTTCAGCTGGGTCCTCAGTTCACCGTACCCGTCGCCACCCTCACCGACATTGACACTGGGCCTGATAATGGCACTGATAAGTCCCTGGACACTCACACTACAGATGAGTTTGACAATCTAGTCCCAGAAGATGGTGAGCTGGCAGACCTGCCTTCATGTGATTCACCACCAGATGAAATAGCCTCCTTCCACGCACTCATGATGCATGCAGCTAAGCTGTTCGACATTGCTCCCGAGGAACAGAGGATGGAAGGTTTCCTGTTCCAGAGACGTGAAATTTCTAGGAAGTCAGTGTTCACAATCCCCATGCTAGGACATCTGGGAAGATGGACTGCTTGTATCCACTCTCGGCTCCTCCAAAAAATGACCACCTGAAGTAGAAGTGTAAGGTGCCTAATACAGGCCCTAAGTGCCAAAGCACCCAACCCTGCCCAGACTCGGTGGTATCAGCAGATGCTCGAAAGAGATTCTCCAATCCTTCTTCCCCATGTATGGTGCCTCTGGAAAAGGAGGGTAAACAACTCGACGCCTTCAGCAAAAGGGTTATTCGAGGCGATTGGGTCCTCCGACGTATTCCATATCAATGACAGTAATCACCACAGCTGTGCTGCTTCGGAAAATCTTTCGGCGTCTGCATCGATTATGTCGATACCCCGCCCTCGAGGACCTCCTCCGACGGCCGACGTCACTGGATGTTATAAGTAGGACGCACGACGCACATAGCCTCAGTTCCGTTTTTTCCGCGAACGTGTTCGCTTCGGAGATCTCGGCGCGCCTCGACTCTTTGGAGTTTCTGTTCTTTCTCAGATCTTCGAAACTGTTCGTTTGTGAAGTTATCCTTCGTGATGTCTACCTCGTCTTCCACCCCGCGTCCGGGCTTTAAGAAGTGCAGGGACTGTGGGTCCAAGATGTCAGTGACGGACTCGCACAACTCCTGCCTCTGGTGCCTCAGGGAGGCCCATGACACGGATGATAGTGTCGACTGCCAGTCGCTTATGTCCAAAGCCTTGCGGGAGCACAAGATGAAACTGTCGGTAGGTAAGGTGTCCAAGCCACGGAAGTCGAGGTCTGCGGGCCTTTCGATGGACGATTCGAGGGGCGACTCTCCGCATCGTCGTCGGAAATCCAGTGGGTCTCGGTCCCGGAGTAGGTCCTGCCACTCCTCTGCCTTGCCGAGGCACTCCAGGAGCTCCGTCATCGGTCGCCTTCCACGTCCTCATCCAAGGACTCCGCCCGTCGGCGGGTCACTTATCCCAGCAAGCATGCGACGCCGGAGGAATTGGCTTCCTTCGGTAAGAAAATGCTAGCGATTCTCGAATTGCAGTGCACTGGTCCGTCCGTGCCTCTGAGTGGGGTCGGTCATGATCTGTCGAGAGACACCGCTTGCACGCCTTCGGGCTCGGGTGGTCGGCACGATTCGCGGGAAAGGTCCTGCTCGGACAAGGGGAATCGTTCTCGTCATGCCCGTTCCAGGTCCCGGTCCTCGGCGCGCTCGAGACCGTGTGCACCTGTGATGTCTTCGAGGAAGACGTTGACGCCTGTGGCGCCGAGGTCGTCGACAGACTCTTTCGCGGCTCCGCCTCTGAAGAAGTCATCGACGCTGTCGAGGGACACGCTCGGGGCTCTGCCCTCAAGGCCTTTGTCGACGCCGTCGATGCTGTCGGCGCCGCGTTTGGCGTCAACGCCAATTCACTCGACGCCCTCAACGCCTTTCGAGGCTGTTTCAACGGGGGTACCCCGGGGCACGGTGGAACCCCCTAGAAAGGCTCGGGCTAAGGTCAAGCATGGTTTTGTTCCCCATTCTGTGCCATTTTACCACCATCTTGAGTTCATTTCAAAGGTGGATGAGGGCTCTGATGATGGCATGGTTCCTGATACGTTGCCAGATGAGATTCTCTCGGGCCATAGCCAAATTGAGGACCTGCGTCAGTCCCTGCACGACGCCAGTGGTCTGGACACCTCTCCGGAGGTGTAGTTTTGTAGGCCTGAGCCTGGCACTCATGCCGACGCCTCATGTCTATGGTCACAGAGAACTTGGGGTGGTCTGCTCCTACAGGGGATTTTCTTCAGGATGACCTTACGGATATCCTCGACCAAGTTCCACCAACTGACCCGGTATTGCCGTTCCATATGGCTCTACAGAGGAGGGTGGCGGCGGCTTGGACTGCTCCGGAGAGTCTCCCGGCAGTGGGCAAGTCTTTGCCGCGAAAATACCGCCTAGCCAGTAGCGACCCCTGCTACTTGACCAAGCACCCCACTCCGGAGAGTTTGGTGGTGCAGACGGCTACGGCCACAGCAAAGCAGGCGTCGTATCCTACCATCCCTCCTGATAGGGACGACAAGCGTTTTGATGGTTGGGCGAAGAAGGTGTTTTCTTCAGGGGGTATGGCGATTCAGGCGGCCAACTCTGTATGTGCCTTGTCACGTTTCAGGCACACTCTGTGAAACTGTGTTTCCTTAGCGGCTGAAGATATTCCCGAAGGGGACGAACGGGATGGTTTCCTTGCCGTGGTTCAGGATGGCAAGGATGCCATGTGTGAGGCCGTTCAGTCGGGTATGGACATGGCAGATTGCGTCAGCCGGTCCATGGCGGCGAGCACCGTAATACGCAGGTTTGTGTAGTTGCGGAAGTCGGGGTTTGCTCCTGATGTGCAGGCCCGGCTCCTCAACATGCCCTTTGACGGTGAACATCTTTTTGCCAGCAAGGCTGACGAGAGCCTTGAGAGGTTGCAGACCTCCAAAGCTGCAGCGAAGTCGTTGGGCGCTGCAGTTGGACAACCTCCGCCTTTTCGTCCTAGGGGAGACAGCAATGGAGGGGAGGTTTGTTTCATTATTACTCATCCTTTGGTAAAGTGAGAGGAGCTGCCAGTCAAAGGGGCCACCGTAGGAGTGCCAGAGGTGGAAAACAAGGTACTTGAGGTGCCAAGGCCGCTCGGGCAGTTGCCTCTTTGCCCTCAGGCAACGCCGCAGCCGCTTCAGCTCAGTTCCTGGATGAAGGCTGCGCAGCATCTTGTAAAGTGGCGTGCCATTACTTCATATGTGTGGGTTCTGGAGATCATAGCCCACGGTTACTGTCATCCTCTCCAGCAGAGGCCTCACGACAATTCACCGGGGAATCTCTCTTTGAAGAGTCTGGATCCGCTCCTTGCGCAGGAAATTCAATCCCTGTAACGCTCACCTGATTCCCGCAGAGGCGCCGGTCTTGACTGGGCGAATACCGTATCTTCAAAGGTGATGTGTAACACACGGTTGGCTCTTTGGGCTGGACCTCTGTGCACTGTATGTCTGACTCGAAGAGTAAGATGTCTGCAGATAGAAAATATGGGATTAATGAACTGGGGTTATTGGGTGTCTCTCTCTTCTTCCCCTTCTCTTCTCCTGTAGAACCCCAAAGGTTAACGCTCTCACCTTAGGTAAGTGAACGCCGAGCTCTCCATCTGCCTCGGGGCAGGGTGCCGTAACCAGTTTCTTCACTGGATAAGGGTGCAGGCCTCTTGACCTCAGAGGACTGCTGTCCGTCGTTTACTGCACGAACGGTAAGTTCCGAGTATTTCAAATGTCTTTAAAAGTCTTTTGTAATGATGTCTCTTGTTGTGCAGGGTTCCGGCGATGGCGGATGACGGGCTGAAGTGAGTTGAGGATGGAACCCGTGTGAGGAATAGAAGCGCCTGGAAGCACGTAAGTAAGCGCTTGTTGCCTGCTTCACGATGCTCACTAACTGTCCTTTTATCTTGCAGGTACAAGTTCAGAGCTGCTGAAGGGTGCCGGAATACCCACTGGGTTCGGCGTGGGAAGGAGTACTGGCACGTGAGTAATAAAGTTACCCAATGTCTTTAAACGCACTTTCTTTTGTCTTTCAGATGCGGGATGCAGCGCCGAAGGTCTCCGGAGCGTGCGAAGAGTTGGTAAGCTTTTGTCTTTCAGATGCCGGAATGCAGTGCGAAGACCTCCGGAGCACGTGAAGAGTAGGTAAGCTTTTGTCTTTCAGATGCCGGAATGCAGCACGAGGCGTTGGTGACAGCCGATGAACCAGGTAAGAGAAGCGCTGTCACTGAGGACTGTAATGCTAACCTGTTCTTTCTTGTCTTTATAGGTGTTGCTGAAGACTGGATTCAGGATGGTAAGCCTTTTTCCCTTAGGACCAGGATCAGATGCAGAAGACACGATGAGCGTTCTGCTGCAGAGGATGCAGAATAACGCAAAGCAAGATTCATCCATCGGGTGTGGTTTAAATAGCCTCCTGTAGTGCTTAGGTGTCTCCTTCCACAGCCTCGCCTAGGTAAGAAAATAGTTCCTGCTTTCCAGAAGAGTTCCAGTGTTCTGAACCTAGGGAGTGGCTCCTGCCCCACCCAACAGGAAAAGTAGTCCCAAACAGAAGAGGATTAGAGGCTCAACTGGCAGGTAAGTAAGCAGCATGGTCTGCTGCAGGTAAGTCCACCCAAGCATTATGAGCCCGGCGCTTCCAGCGCTGGGACTGGGCATATTTATGAGCCTGGTGCCACTGGCGCCAGGACAGGGTCCAAAAGGTCCCAATTGGGACTGGTTGGCACTCGGAACCTGGGTTATGGGTCTGCTTCCAAGGGAGTTCGGTAAGTCCTGACCTTTTGGAAGCAGAGATCATGACAATCCCTGCTGGAGAAAGGCGCCATAGAACTGGTGCCTGTAGTGGAGAGGAACAAGGGATGGTATTCCCCTTATTTTTTGATTTCCAAGAAAGACGGGGGATTGAGACCCATCATGGACTTGCATGGTTTAAACAAACTCCTCAGGAAGGACAAGTTCAAGATGGTTACTCTCTCTCAAGTCCTCCAGGCCCTTCAACTTCAGGACTGGTTGGTGTCTCTCGACCTCAAGGACGCTTATTTTCATGTGCCGATCCATCCAAAGCACAAGACGTACCTGAGGTTCGCGGTTGGCGACTCGCAGTTTCAGTTTCGGGTCCTGCCATTCGGATTGACCTCCGCCCCGAGGGTCTTCACCAAGCTCATGGTAGTGGTGGCAGCGCATCTCAGGAAAGGCGGGATTCACGTCTACCCCTACCTGGACGATTAGTTGATCAGGGCACGCTCTCCCGAGCAAGTCCTGGATCATCTGTCAGTCACCTGCCACTCCCTCCACCAGCTGGGCTTCTCCGTCAACTTACACAAGTCCCATTTGACACCAACTCAGATGCTCCAGTACATCGGAGCAGTGCTCGACACGTCCCTGGGGCAGTGTGTTTCTCCCCAGGTGAGGGCTCATCACATTCAGCAGATGGTGCACAAGTTTCAACTTGCCCAGAGTCTCCCTGCGTTCGAGTTCTTGAGATTGCTCGGCCTCATGGCATCCTGCATTCTTCTGGTGCCAGAGGCCAGGTTGCGGATGAGATCTTTGCAATGGGCACTCAAGCTCCAGTGGTCTCAGTCCTCCGGCAGGATGTCGGACCCCGTTCAGGTGCCGTCCTCGGTCGCCCAGGATCTTCTGTGGTGGGCCGTCGAAGGCAATCTGATGAAGGGGGCTCCCTTTTGGATACCCTGGCCGGAGGTGACGATCGTGACTGACGCATCCCTCACGGGATCGGGAGCTCATGCCAACGAGCTGACAGTCAATGGTCGTTGGTCTTCATCGGAGAACAGACTCCATATCAATCTGTTGGAGCTGAGGGCCGTTAGGCTTGCCCTGAAGGCTTTTCTGCCGACTGTGCGAGGAAAGAATGTCCTGATCCTGACGGACAACACAGTGGCCATGCACTACCTCAACAAAAAAGGGGGGGCAGGGTCACTTCTGCTGTGCAGGAAGGCGATGCAGCTCTGGTTCTGGGCAATCCAGCAGGAAGTTTCGATCTCGGCAGTTCATCTGGCCAGAGACTAAAACGAGACGGGGGAAGCTCTGAGCAGGCAGAGCGCAATCTCTCACGAGTGGGAGTTGGCTCAGGAGATTCGCCTGGAGATCTTTGCCCTTTGGGGGACCCCTCAAGTGAATTTCTTCGCCTCCAGTGTCAACCGGAAGCGCGAAAGGTTCTGCTTGCAGGAATTTCCTCCAAAAGGAGCCTTAGGAGATGCGTTCTTGGTGGAGTGGTCTTTCCCACTGCTGCATGCGTTTCCTCCAGTCCCCGTCATCCTACAGGTGTTACGCTCACCTGGCTCTCACAGAGGCGTCGATGTGGACTGGACAGCTGCGGTCTCCACCAATCTGATGCATAGGGCCGAGATGACGGACTGGACTGGCCCACCTAGCTTCGTTTGCTTGGCCTGTAGGAATATTCTTCTGGAATTGGAGAAAGGGAATTAACCACCCGTGGAGTTGAGCGTAAATCCCCCCACCCTGCTGTTCTCCCCACAGATCACCTTTGATGTCCCCTCTTATAGTCTCACCTGATGGTTTGAAAAGATGAGGTCTCCATCCAGCATTGAGCACAGGGGCGCGTTGATAACCAGTTGCTTCACTGGCTCGAAGGAATTGGTGAGTTCCAGAACAATATTGATTCCGAAAAGTATGTAATTTGTAAGAGTTCACATGTCTGACTTTCACTCTTGTCCGATTCCTTGCAGTTTGCAGCTTGACCACAGCAAAGAGTTCCTCGTGGTAGCTGACAAAGTTCAAGTAAGGATTTGGCTTATCCTACACAGTTCAATTAAATAAGGCCAGAATGTAACCTGTTGCTTGCTCCCTTATTCAGGTGTGGAGAGAAAATATGAAGTTCGGGGAATAATACCTCCGGCGGTGAAATTAGGTAAGTCTATTGCGGTGAGAAGAGTTCCCCTTGTTTGTCCCTTTGTCTCACCTTGTTGTCCTTTTGTTCCCCTTAGGGGCCGGGGTACGGCAAGGATGCAATGGAGACTGCGCCGACCCGTGAAGAGGAATAGTACCCCTGGTGGTAATCAGGTAAGTCTATGGGGGTAGTTACTATTGCCTCTGTTTATTCCCTTGGCTCACCTTTGCTGTTCTTGTGTTCCCCTTAGGTGCCAGAGTGTGGCGGGAACGTGCAGAAGGATGCGGTGGATCGTGAGGATGCTGCAAAGGCCGGTGAGTTCAGCGCGGCGCTGCAGCAGGCGAGGCGGCGCGCGTAAAATGCTTCTTTCTTCCAGCTCGAAGGCGCGGTGGATCTGGAATGCAGGTAAGGATCGAAGGTTTTGCTCTTATTCTAACCTTTTCTCCTTCTGTTCCTTCCTTTTTCTAGGAGCTGCAGACTCGAGACGGGCGTGGCAGAAGACTGAATGCAGGCTTGCAGACACGGTGAGCGCTACGCTGCTGCTGGATGCAGAATAACGCAAAGCGTGTGCTGCTCTTCAGGCGTGGTTTAAATAGCCTCCAAAGTAGTCCCAGGTAAGTATTCCTCCCCAGCCCCACCCCTTCAGAAAATAGTCCCTAAGTAAAATAGTCCCTTCCAAGCCTCATTTGGCTTGGAGCTCTGCAGCATGGTCTGCATCAGGTAAGCTTGCAGCATGGTCTGCATCAGGCAAGTTCTACTCTATGAGCCTGGCGCCTATGGCGCCAGGACTGACTCCCCATATGAGCCTGGCGCCATAGGTGCCAGGACAGCACGCAAACAGCCCATAGCAGGGGTTTTTGGGCTTGCTCAAAATAACTTGATGCATGCTTCCGGGGTTGCTGGAACTGGTCTGGTGCCCCGGGGGTAGGCATCATGACAGCAAGTGCTGCGTAGGTTACGAATGTTCGGTTCCCGGATGATCCTCATTGCTCCGGCGTGGGCCCGGAGGACGTGGTACCCGGACCTTCTCGACTTGTCCATCTGCCCTCCACGTCGTCTTCCCTTCTGAGACGATCTGCTCTCACAGGAGGGGGGTCAGGTTCTCCATCCAGAGGTCAGATCCCTCAACCTTCACGCTTGGTTTCTGAAAGGTTGAGGTATAGGGATTGGGACCTCCCTGAAGATGTGTTGGAGGTGTTGCTTTCGGCCAGAAGGCCCGCAACTAAGTCCCTGTACCGTTGCCGTTGGCGAAAGTTCTGCGACTGGTGCAGGGTTAAGAATGTGGATCCTTTTGCATGTGACATTCCTGTGGTTCTGTCTTTTTTGCTTTCTTTAGCCCACAGGGGCTTGCAAGTGGGCACGGTTAAAGGTTACCTGGTGGCGCTGTTCATATTTAAGCGCTCGTCTGAAGAGTGTTTTTTATTTTAAAATTCCTTTAATTTCTCAGTTTCTAAAAGGGCTCACTAATGTGTTCCCTCCGTCACCTTTCCAGGTGCCCGGTTGGGATTTGAACCTTGTCCTCAAGTTTCTGATGAGTGCTCCGTTTGAGCCGTTGCATTCTTGCTCTTTGAGACTGTTAACTCTTAAAACTGTATTTTTGGTTGCGGTCACTTCCGCCCGCAGAGTGAGTGAGTTACAGGCACTTTCAGTTAAGCCACCCTTCACTGTATTTCATAAGGACAGGGTTGTCCTTAGAGTTCGTCTTTCCTTTCTTCCGAAGGTGGTGTCGGAATTTCATTTATGCCAGAAGGTTGTTCTTCCGGCATTTCATCCTCCTCCACATCCTGGTAAGGAAGAGGAGAGGCTCCATGGGCTCGATCCTAGGAGAGCTTTAAGCTTTTATATTTCACGCATGTCCCGGGTCAGAGTGGACGTCAACTCTTCATTGGTTACGCTGGTAAGCGTTTGGGACAAGCTGTGACTAAGCAGACTTTATCTCGCTGGATTATTCTGGCTATTTCTGAGTGTTACCGTTTGGCGGGGTAAGGACCCACTGGTCGGCTTGCGGGCCCATTCTACCAGGGGTATGGCTGCCTCTACTGCCCTACAGAGGGGTGTTCCTATTCTTAGCATCTGTGACGCAGCCACCTGGGCTTCGGTCCATACTTTTGTACGTCACTACTCCCTCGATTCCATCCGTGGGCAGGATCTGGTCTTTGGCAAGGCGGTCCTTTGCTCTGCAATTTGATTGGGCATTCTAAATTTCTTTTACTAAAGTCTTTTCCCCCTCCTTGCATTGTTACTGCTTTGGGAGTCTGTCATAGATATGGAATACGTCGGAGGGCCCAATCCCCTCGAAGAACAAGTTACTCTCTTACTTGGTAATGTTCTTTCGATGAGATGGTCCGACGACATATTCCATATCGCTCCCTCCCTGCCTTCCCCGCTACAGAATTTCTTATGCGATTTCAGCTTACGTTTCCGCAAGGCTTTGTGTGGTCAGACTGGCAGAAGACTGGTGCCACACGTTCTGGGGAAAAAACTACAACTGAGGCTACGGGCGTCGTGCGTCCTACTTACAACATCCAGTGACGTCGGCCGTCAGAGGAGGTCCTCGTGGGCGGCGTATCGACATCATCGACGCAGGACGCAGACGCCAAAAGATTTTCCAAAGCAGCACAGCTGTGGTGATTACTGTCATAGATATGGAATACGTTGTGGGACCATCCAATTGAAAGAACGTTACCAGGTAAGACAGTAACTTGTTCTTTCTACAGTGCTAGCACCATCAAAGCTGTCCACTCATTGGCGATCCTATCATGGTATCACCACAAATTGTGTTACAATATGGTTCCCATCTTGGATTTTCTACCTGATGACAAGAGGGGGGAAGCTTTAGCGCTGTTGCGCAAAGCAGAGGCTGCATCAAACCATCCCATGACAGTCGCGTTGGACATCGCGGACACTGAATTTTTCCAGATGAGGTACTAAGGTACTAAGAGCGGTACTAAGATGCGAAGGATGGTTGAAGGTGACCCATTTTAGACCAGAGGTGCCCTCTAAAGTAGTCGATATGCCGTTAGATGGGGTTGACCTTTTTGGAAAGAAAGTAGATGAAACCCTGCAGACCATAAAGGCTGAGACTGATACTGCCCATTTTCTGGGCACCCTGCAGCAACTCTGACAGTCCTTCCGGTCTGGTAAGAGAAGCTTTGCAAGGACCTTCAGAGATTTCAGGCCATCCTATCACTGTTAGGCAGAAACCTGTGCAGTTCCCTTTGGGAACACTGCAAAAGATTTAGGACTACAGGTGTTAGCATAAACCCACTTGGTAGCAGTCTGTACCACCCAGATTTACCTGGTAGCTGTGGCTGAACAGTCAGACTTCCCTCAAGAAGAGTTAGGCAGTATGCAAAGTATACACAATAGGCACTCAGACACAATAATACAAGCAAACACTGACCAGAGCTTTGGTATCAAAGTATATAATTATTTATTTAAAAACACACTGTTTGAAACACTCCTGCACTCTTATTGTAAAACACTCTAAACACAGTTACTATTATAATATAAACAACCCTTATTCCTTATCAGATAAGTCTTAATTAACACCACTTATTTCCATACAGAGGTGAGCGCTTAACTATAGATGGCACTCCAATAAGTTTATGAAGAAGGGAGGGAAAAAGACAGAATATGGAAAGGTACACCACTCTAAGGTTTAGGAACACTATTAGCAAGGCAGAAGAGCAAAAGTCACTTGTGAGCCAAAGTCCATAGGCTGGGCCCACTCTTAGAGAGAGCAGAGCACAAATGCGCCCAAGATCACCACTTACACTAGGCTTAGAAAGTCTTGCAGAGAGTTCGAAAAGAGTTTAGAGAGGCTCAGAAAAGTTTAGCCAGGGTGTCCCAGGCTAACCCAGGTTCGAAAGCCGGGGGCTAAATCTACCCCGTACAGTCGGTGGCAAGGGAAGCCAGGTGGGACACGGTACCTTAAGTGGGAAGGATCCTCCAGCAGTGGCAGTTGTTCCTGGCAACGAGTGCAAGTCTTGTTGTCGTCCAGGGGAAGAGAAGATCTCGACTTGGAGGAAAGATGAAAGTCGTTGCACTGCCAGGGAAGAAACCAGCCACAGAGTTTTCCGGTTAAAGGTATTACCCTTTATTTCGCGGTCGTGGTAAAACGTGGTATTCCGGTTGCCGGGGTGCTTGGCACAGGCAAGGTGGCCACGAGATGCGTCGGGAAGGCGAAAAGACGGTGAAACTGGTTATCCCCACCAGTCAAAGGAAGAAGACTCTCCGGCGGGAGATCTCCTCTGTCGTTGGGAAAAGTGGTGAGACGGTCCAGCAGGGCTCCACCGGTGGTGTCGTCGTGACAGGTCAGCTCAGCTTCTCCCTCGTCGGATTCTTAGGTCCTGTGGCGACTTCTGAAGTTCCAGTCCCCAAAGCCCTGCTTTTATGCAGAAAACCCCCATTCACTCAGCCTAGCTGTCACTCAAACATGCTAAGTGGTGAGCCGGCCAGCTCACCACTTGGGCCAATCAGGACGGAGTGCGACTTGAGTTGCCTAGGCAACTCAGTCCAGGGTGCCTAAATCCCCCTCGACCCCTCCTAAGTACCCCAGACAGAGTGGCACCACTTTGGAGGGCTTCTGTGGAGAAGCCCGCCAAAAAGTGGAACAAAGGGCTCGACTTGGTTTGGAGTCACAGAAGAGAACACAAACGCCATTTTAGAACCGAGTTTTGGCAAAAAATACCAACCGGAGAATTAATAATAATTAAATAAACCTGCGGTATGTTCGAGGCTATCGTAATTAAATGAATAAAGATAGTAGCCTCGAACAATGGGAAAATCCCATAGAGAAATATTTGCGGTTGAATATAAAAAGTAGTATCCACTGCCACCAGCCAAAACTCGATCAGGGGGGATGGAGACATGCCCCCTCGACTAACAGACCCCGGGGCAATCGAATTGCCCCAGCCAGTACGTCCACAATAGGATGGTTTGTACTGGTTCTGTTCAGAATTCAAGACTAGTAAAGTCAATGGTGACTTTACATGCCCTGGGAGACAGTAGTCAGCCCCAGGGTATGGAGTCTATACTGGGGGGTCACTATGGCACCCCTGTGTTACTGCACTAAGGGTGCTGTGTAACACACATCACAAAAACACATGAAGCCCTATGGAGTAAAAGACCCCATAGCCATTAAACACATCTAGAGTCAAAGAAACACACTCAAATCATGCCCAAGAGTGAGGTTAAAAGAGTCTCACTCTTGGCAGGAGAAAAAAATAAACCCCAAAAATCCAGCAAAGCTGCTGGGGGACTCACTAGGTTAGGAAATTCAGCCTAAACAGAGAATTCTTCCTAACAATCACCAACAAACGTCTTGCACTGGCTCGCAAGAAGCTTACAAGGGGAGATCGCAGACGTACAGAGGAACCCAGCGGCGGCACAGATCTTTCTCAAGAACACAAACCCCTAGGCAGGCATGACTAGCTTTGGGACCTGGACTCCCATTTCAGCATCAAAGTGGGATGTTGGTTGTCTGAATTTGTCGATCAGTGGGAAACACCGACAATTGGGTGCTCAACATCATTTGCCAGGGTCACACCCTCAAGATCATGGTAAAATGTCCACTCCCTCCACAAGCTGGCCTTCTTCCTCAACTTAAGTCCCATTTGACACCAACTCAGAGGCTTCAGTACATCGGAGCAGTGCTCGACACGTCCCTGGAGCAGTGTTTTCCTCCCTAGGTGAGGGCTCATCACATTCAGCAGATGGTGCACAAGTTTCAACTTGCCCAGAGTCTCCCTGCGTTCGAGTTCTTGAGATTGCTCGGCCTCATGGCACCCTGCATTCTTCTGGTGCCATAGGCCAGGTTGCAGATGAGATTTTTGCAATGGGCACTCAAGCTCCAGTGGTCTCAGTCCTCTGGCAGGATGTCGGACCCCGTTCAGGTGCCGTCCTCGGTCGCCCAGGATCTTTAAAGTGGGAGGTTGGTTGTCTGAATTTGTCGATCAGTGGGAAAACATCTGCACCGACAATTGGGTGTTCAACATCATTTGCCAGGGTCGCACCCTCGAGATCATGGTAAAATGTCCATCCCTTCCTCCCATGAAGAAAAAGGAACAGCACCTGTCCCTCCTCCTATACGAAGTTCAGTCTCTTTAATAAAAGGAAGTTATAGAAGTCGTACCATCGCACCTCTGGAGCTCCAGGGTGTACTCCAGAATATTTGTGGTGAGGAAAAAAGTCTGGAGGATAGAGACCCATACTGGACCTCAGACAACTCAACAAGTTGCTAAAATAACAGAAATTTTGCATGGTCACTCTTCAACACATTCTCGACCACCTGGAACACGGATACTTCCTCTCCTCTCTGGACTTGGAGGACGCTTGTTTCCACATCCCCATACACCGAAAACACAATTACTTCCTTCGGGTTCATAGTGCAAGGCAAGCATTATCAATTCAAGGCTCTACCCTTTGGCCTAAAATCAGCACCACAAGGATTTACAAAATGCCTAACTACAGTTGTGGCCCATCTCCACTGCGCAGGCATTTACGTCTATCCTTACCTGGTCGATTGGTTTCTGTGCACCCCATCCCTGCTGCTAGCAACCCAGCACACCAAGGAAACCATCTGGCGCCTAACTTCTCTGGACGTCCCCATCAAATTTCCAAAGTCCTGCGTATCGCCCACTCAGAACGCTCTGTTCCTGTGTTCACGACTGAACACCCTGACATGTTTAGCTACCCTCTTGCTGGAGAGGGTGAACACCATACTTTGCAAGGTACAGCAACTGTCCAAATTGCACATAACAAAAGTCTGATCCATCAAATCCCTGCTGGAAATGATATCCTCCTGCATCCCCTCGGTTCCACACTGCAGGCTTCATATGAGACCACTCCAGGAGTTTCTAGATGCTTGCTGGCAGCAAGTGTTGTGTTCCTGGAACTACATAATTGCCCTCACACAGGCATCCCGCCGAACTCTCCAGTGGTGGAATTATTGCAGGCACCTCACACAGGGCACTCCCTTTTGCCTTCTGGTGCACCAGGTCAAAGTCGCCACTGATGCCTCGCTAGAGGGATGGTGAGCCAACACTGGCCAGCACCACGCCAGAGGTGTGTAACACCATGAAGACAAAGCCCTACACATAACTGTCTTGGAAGTCAGAGCAGTGTTCTGGGCCTTGAAATTCTTCAAGCCGCAACTCTGAAACAAGGTGATTCGCATCTTTATCGACAACACGACCACCAAGTTTTATATCCGGAAGCAGGGCGGTACCTGCTCTCCCATAATGTCCAAGGAAGCTCAAGGGCTATGGGACTGGGTAATATCACTTGGGAAGGCCTGTTCTTCTATGCGTCCCCTCCAATTCCACTGCTACCTCGAGTGCTAAACACACTCAAACGGAGCTGCTGCAAGATGATCGTAATTGCCCCGGCATGGCCGTGCCAGACCTTCTTCAGCTGTCGGTGGCCCCTTGCATCAAGCTACCTCCTCTGTCAGATCTACTCTCTAGAGGATCCGTGCTGCCCCACGACATAGCATCCCTGAAGTTGACGGCTTTGCTCCTGCAGCCCTAGAATTCGGACACTTGGCATTGCCTTTAGAATGCAGAAAAATCTGGCAAAGGCTAGAGCACCCTCTACCCTGGCGTTCTATAAACACAAATTGTTTACAATATGGTGTTGGTCACAACAGCTAAATCCTTTTTTGATCAACGCGTTGCATATCTTAATCTTCTATCCCTGGCAAAGGTGTCCAACCAAAGGATCTAAAACAAAAGGATCTAATGCCTTTTTTTCGACACCAAAAGGACTGAAAAAAAAGGGTTGAATGCTTTTTTATTTATTTATATATATATATATTTAGTTTGGTATGCATAAAAAATTTTTTTTTAAAGAAAACAGGGGGTTGGGGAGACCTCCATAAAGAAAAATAAAAGAAATTCAACCCTTTTTTTCGGTCCTTTTGGTTTAGAAAAAAAGGGCATTCAATCATATTTTTTTTCTCGATACTTTCACCTATAACCCCTGGCAAAAACTGGACTGCCGCACGCCTCCATTAAGGTGCACTTGGCAGCTATTTTTTGCTAAACTCCCACTACAGGTCAACATTCTCTATAGTTGCACAAACTGGTTAAAGAATTCCTCAAGGGTCAATTTCCTCCAGCAAAATCTCCAGCTCCACCATGGGAACTTAATGTGGTTCTCTCCAAGTAAATGGGCCACCATTGGAACCTTTTCACTGGGCTCTGTTGAAGTTCCTCTCATGGAAGACAGCTTTTCTAGTGGCCAATATGTCTTCCAGGCGAGTAGGAGAACTACAAGATCTTTCCTGCAAACCTCCATACCTAACTTTTCAACAATCCAAGGTAGTGCTCCATACAAATCCTTCCTTCATGCCGAAAGTTCCCTCAGCTTTCCACCTGAATGAACCACTAATTCTGCCCATTTTCTTTGGTGCCCCCACTTCTCCAATGGAGTGGGCCTTACACTCACTGGATGTTGCACGTGCATTGAGGTTTTATGTCACCCACACAAAGGAGTTCTGACAAACCTTGTAGTAGGTTGTGATGCTCGGACCTGTGGGCAAAGGAAAAGCCCTGGCAAAGTCTTCCATTTCCAGGTGGCTATCTGGCTGCATCTCACATTGCCACCAGCTTGCAAACAGGCCACTGCCGTTAGACCAAGCGCACATTCCACCAGAACCGTGGAATCTACTACAGCCTGCCTGTCTGGTGTTCCTCTCCTTGACATCTACAGGGTAGCCATGTGGAGGTCTGTCCATACCTTCACAAGGTTCTACTTCATCAACAGGGATTCCAGGGAGGAGTCCTGTTTCGACAGTGCTTTGCAAACTTTTCACTTAACGCAAGTGTTCCAGAGGTGAGTTTTCAATTGCTTCAGTTGAGCTATGCCGCCTCCCATTGGTTGTGTATATATTCAATGAGCATGTGAATCCATGAAAGATACCAATGCCGGAGAAGGGACAACTTACTTACCTGTAACTCGTGTTCTCCAGCATTGGTATTGTTTATGGATTCATATGCGACCCTCCATCCATGGCTCTTCTTGGTTCTTACTGCCACATTACGTGTCCTTCCAAATCTGAAGGTGCCCAGCAGGAGTGGAGCTAAGGAGGACTAATGTCTTTGGCTGGGGCAGTTTGACCCAAAGTGACAACAATAGGCTATATAAGTGAGAAGGAGTTTTTTGTTTTAAAACAAAACTGCTTTAATCTTACTGAGGATTCTCAGTCTGACGACAGGGAATATTCAGTGAGCATGTGAATGCATGAAAGATACCAATGTTAGAGTACAGGAGTTACAGGTAAGCAACTTGTCGCTTTTATGGCCCCAATTGCTCTAATGAGAGGAAGGACACCTTGTTGCTTCATTGTTTGGGCCCAGCAGGCCAAGAAATACTTAAGAGACTCCAGGAACCCACAGGAGTCGGAGAGATGAGGCAATTTGAGGCGAGCCCAGCCAAATTAGACAAACATTATGAGACGAAGGAGAATACAATCTTTGCCCATTATCACTTCGCCATCAGGGAGCAGAAAAGTGCAGAATCTGTTGAAGAATTTGTCACGGTGCTCAGGGGACTGGCCATAAATTGCTGTTTTAGCAGCACGTCCGTGATCAATTAATGATACATTTCTTCAACAACAAGGTGCATGAAGCGCTGTGGAGAGAAAAGGACCCAACGCTGGAAAGAGCTATAGAGATAGCCAAGAATATTGAGCACACAGTGAGTTGCATCAAAGAACTGCACGCAAATTCATCAAACAAAGGGCCGGAAGAGGATGGGGCCATCAACAACTTTGATACTCAAGTGGGGCTGTCCAGAAGAGGGTCCATAGAAAGAGGTATGCAGAACAAAAGAGCAGGTTTAGCACGTATGAGTCCTGGCAAGTCAGAAATGTTTGATGGGATATGGAAGGTTGGACTGGGATGCCCAGAGAGGAAAGATGAGGCTCAACTGGAAGAAGATGTTATCACTGAATGAGCTCAAATCACTTGGCAAATGATAAAGAATACATTGCTCAGCACATAGTTTGTCAACACCGTGGGAAGAAGGGGCACCTGTCAAGATGCTGCAAACATTTCAGAGGTCTGGCAGTATTAATACGTGAATTTATGGAAGGTAGCACAGCAGGTGATGGGATCGAAGAGGTATTATCCTCTGTGAATCCAGTGCCGGGTGAACCTAGGAGGAAGAAGCCTCACACGAACATCCAGATGATTGGGGTGACGATTCTCAAGTTAGTTGACAGTGGGGCAGATTATACTTTGATTGATTTGGGAACATGGAGAGAGAAGTTCAAGTACTGTACTTTGTGGGAGCTGAGAGTCAAAGCAAATGCCTACGTTAATGTGTTTATTAAGATTGCAGGAGAATGCGGCGCCCTTCTCGTATTCAAGTGATGCAATGCTGTTAGTAAGGTGTATGTGGCCAGGAAAGGTGGGGAATTGCTTTCATGGGTTGATCAGGTAAAGTTGGCCATCAAGTGGTTCTGACGCCTCCTGGCATACAAGAGGATGCTGGTAATGGGGAAGGACACAAGGGAGGAGTGGAGACATGATTTCCCGAGATCTTCAAGGATGAGATAGGATGTCTCAATGGTATTGTACATCGAATAAGGTGGAAGACGGGGGCCATGCCCATTGTTGCTAAAGTGCAACCAGTTCCATTGGCTTTGAGAGAAGAATTAGTGTCGGAATTGAAAAGGATGGTAGCAAGAGGGATTATAGAAGCTTTTGAAGCATCTGAGTGGATCAGTCCAATAGTGGTGGTGAGAAAATCCAGTGGGCCGGGCTGTGAATATATGCATTGATCTCAGGAGCTTGGAACAAGAATGTAGTAGCAGAAGGATTTTCTCTTTCAAGGATTGAGGAACTGTTGATGAGGGTCTCAGAGGCACAGATGTCCTTCCTACTGTATTTAAAGTCAGCCCTCCATAAAGTGGACTTGCATGCAGACTCAATGGATTTGACAGCTTTCATCACACCTTTTGGCCTTTATAGATGTAGGTGGATACCATTTGGACTGGTGTCCACGGTGAGTGTGTTCCAGAGTTTTTTTTAATTTGTTTATTTATTTGTATACACAGAGGAACAATGCTCTTTTTATCACAAAAGAACATAATATAGATAAAGAAATCAGATTTGACAGGAAGCATTGAGCTTCTAACAATTCGGTGAGTTTTAGTGACATTCTGACCAGGTTGTGGAACGGAGTAAATGGAACAGTAGCCAGTAACAATACGTGGGTGGACATACATCGCTTAAGGACAATCAACATAAGACATTTTAAGTGCAGATAGGCGGAACGGCCAACTGTGTTAGGGGTGTGATAATGATGTATGAAGTGCTAGAGTGGAGGCAGAAAAAGTGAGGGACAGACAGGAGTTAGAAATGAAGGAAAAATGTTAGCTAGTAGGCAGATGTGAGGTAGGTCAAGAGGGTAACTTGGAGGCGAGGAGGTAGGCTTCTAGTTTGGATGAACAAATCAGTGTGGACTGTTTCTCAGATGTCCGGGGGAAGAGAATTCCATGCAAGTGGATCAAGAAGAGCAAAAGCGCAGAGAGGGCGAGTTCCCACAAGGGTAGTTGAGGAGGTAGAGCAGAGATTACGAAAAGGTCTGTAGAGTTCAATATAGGAGGCTAGATACATTGTTGCCTTATCGCAGATCGATTTGTGAACCAAGAGAAGACATTTTAATCTGGTCCTGTTTTGCCTCATCAGCCTCCAGCCTGGTGACGATACGAGGAAGTAGGTGTAAAGTGAGTGAGTTCAAAGAGTTCTGATAGCAAAGTTAATTATCTTTTTGAGAGAACAGAAAGCATATTTGGGGAATCAAAGAGGATGCTGGCACAGTAGTACAGGTTAAGAGATGCTTGGTGGTGTTGAAAGGAAGGAGCTGCCTGATTTTCCTAATATTTAGTAAGTTGAGACGAGCTGCTGTCACAGTTTTGGAGATGAAAGTAGAGAAGGTGTGAGAAGGGCCATATAAGATGCTGAGGTTTCTAGCTGAAAAAGAGTGGGGAGACCATAAGGTAAGAACTGAATAGGCAGGGGAAGAGATAAGAGAGGGCATTTGTCAGGGAAGGAGAGCACCTCTGCTTTGGTAGAGTTTAACATCAGAGAATGCAAAGCCATTCAATATTTAATGGCAGAGAAGCAGTTGGAGATCTTGATAGAGAAATCAGAGGCGAGTTCAGGAAAAGAGAATAAGATTTGGTTGTTGTCTGCAAAGAGTTGGTACGAGGAGGAGATTAGTGCCCCAAGAGCTGAGGTCTAGAGTGTAAAGAGGAGAGGACCCAAGACAAGAGCATCATGGAATACCAACAGTTAGAGGAGTGATTTGAGAGATTTTGTTTCTAAAGGAGACAGAGAATTGACAAGGTGTCAGGTCGGATTCACTCCAGGCAAGGGCTTCATTGTGAATCCCAAGTGGGAGAAGGGGATGGGAGGGAGGGAGGAGGGGAGGGAGGGAGAGGGGGAGAGAGGAAGAGAGAGAAAGGGAAAATGAATGAATATTGAGGAGATCAGAGTGATTGACACTGTCCTAGGCAGCGGACAGGTCAAGGTGAATTAGGATAGAGGATAAATTGGAGGGTTTCGCAGAGGCAATGAAGTTGGAGACATTGATGAGAGCAGTTTCTGTGGAGTCACAGGAGTGGAAACCTGATTATAGCGGGTCTTTAAAGATTGTGATGTCTTAGGAAATGTGTACGACGGTTGAACACAACCCTATCGAGCACTTTAGAGTAGTGTGGAAGAACAGACACAAAGCAAATGTTAGATGGTAGGTTTGGGTCAGTCCCTTGCTTTTTTAGGGGAGCGATGACTGTGGCAGTTTTGAAAATAGAGGGAAAGCAAGCAGAGTCGAAGGACAGGTTGACTAGTTGAGCAAGGTGAGAGGCCACTCAAAGGGCAATAGGCTTGAATGGCTGTAGAGCACAAGGGTCTGACAGGGCACAAGAGGAGTTAGCCTTCATCAGAACAAACAGGACTTCTTCAGTATTAGTGTGCTACGCGAAAGGGATGGTATCAAGAGAGACACAGACTCAAAGGTAACAGTTTCAAAAACCTTTATTTAATACAGTTCTGGGGTTGGTGTAATACCTGCCTGGCCCTAATTCTAAAGTTGTTGTTTCCTCAACTGATGTTTCTAAGGGCTGGCGATGTCTGAAAGACCAAAACCAAAATACGTCTGTGTCTAAACCTATCTTTGTCCTCACTCTTGACAAAATGTGATAGGAAGCCTTCTTAAAGAAAAATAGTGGTTCAAGAAAAAGGAAATGTAAACCACAGCTGGGTTCAGGTAGGTTTACCAATAGGTGTAGGTCTGCCAGTGTAAGATAGTTCAATTCAAAAGGGAAACCCTTGGAGCCTTCCACGCAGGGCTCTTGTAGCAAATCAACAAAGTTCACAATGTCTCTGGGTCTCCCTTCCCCAAGCCCGGACTCCTCTGGTTCCAAACAAAAAAATACACAGTTCTTGTCAGGCCTCTCAGGGTTCCCTTCCCCAAGCCTAGGCCTCTCTTTACAAAGTTCAACAATGTCTCTTGCACAATTCTTGTCAGGTGTCTCAGGGTTCCCTTCCCCAAGCGTGGGCCACTTTTTAAGCCTAGGCCCTTTTTGCTTTCAAACAAACAAAGTTCTCCTAGTCAGGATGTACCTATCACTGAACATTTCTTACATGGGGGTAGTATTAGAGACTTTTGAAAACGCTTGGCTCTTTGCTCCTCCCAGGTGCAACCACTCTGATCTCTAACCCTTCTTCTTATCCTCTGTACCGTTCTTCTGGCACCTTTTCCCTTCTGTGCCTCTTTCACTCTGTTCTTTTCCACTTCACCGTGCCTCCTGCATGCCTTCTTTTCTATTGTGTACACTTGCACCCTCTTTTCATCTTGCTGTGCCTCTTGCACACTTCTCTTGTCATTATCGTGCCCCTAGCATCCTCTGTTTTTTTGGTTGTGCACCCTTGCACCTTTTTTTAACTTTGTTGTGCTGCTTGCACTTTCTTTTTTCAACCTTCGGGTCGCTCGTACCCTCTTTTCGCGTTGGCTTTTCCAGTCGGTTGGGTCTTTCGCACCCTCTTTCCTCTTTCGGGTACTCACACCCTCTTTTTCTCTTGCATTCTTTAAGGTTTACTTTCTTCTTATCTCTCTTCACTTCAGCGCTGCTAGCACATCATTCTTCAAGCTTTTTCTTTCTTGCTTTCTGCTTGCTTTTTCTCTTGCTTTCGGCATTCTTTACCTTTGTGACGGTTATAAATCTCTTCTGCCTTCACTCCTTGCACCAGCCAACCGCCTGCTCCCGAATTTCTCTCTTCACTGACACAAAACTCAACAGGTAGCGTGGCGCTGGTAAGCGGTCTCCTCGGGATACACTGGGTTCAGATCAGGGTCTCACCACTTGCCCATCAGACAGTCTTGGAACCGGCACACGTCCCAAGGGAACAAGCGTCTTTCTGGACTCGACTAGCAGGTCACAGTATGCCTCACTCCGGCTCTCGAGAAACACGGCCCTTCAGCCACGCTGCAGCCTTTCAAGCACACTGGGCCAGCATCTCGGCACGCCATTCCCCTCCTGACTCTCCGGGCTTCTATTCCTGTCTCTTCCCGCACTTTGGCTCCTCTGGTCCAGTCAGCATCCCCAGCTTGCTTATTGCTTCTGGCAAAACTACACCTTTTATACTAGTTTAAAGAGTCAATTGGTGTCAGGTGCGCACCGTTGGAGTGGAGTGCCTGACCTTGCCTGACTCTATTAGTGGGACAATCGAGTGGTAGGTTGTAGTAGGCCGTATCTGGTTTCCCAATGCTTTTCCTATAGGGAAGCCTCATTGTTCTTAGTTGCATCTTCCTCTTCTCATTGTTGGAAATGGGGAGGGGCAGATGGGGTGTGACTGGAAATACCCCATGAAGGCTGAGGGAGAGTGGTTGGGGTATAATTGTGAAAGGGGGAATACCATGTCTCGCCCCTTGGGTATTCTCCCGATCCCCCATGACTCTTCACTCCCTTGCTTGTCCACCCCCAGGGTCCTGATCCAAAAGCGATGGCCCTTTCCTGGTCACCTGAATGGAAGATATTCTCTTCCATTATTGCTTCTCTCACTCTGCCTTGGGGTATGGTGGCTCTCAACCCACCCTTGGGTATGGTTTTGTTCACCCCGCCTTGCTGTGTAGTTTCTCTTATCAGGTCTTGGGGTCTACCTTCTCTTACCCAGCCTTGGTTTATGGTGGCTCTCATCTCACCCAGAGACATGGGTTGGCTTGTCACCGTTCTCACCGCTCCCGGGAGCCACTGCATGCCTCTCGTCTTGTTGCAACACTCCTCGGGACAATCAGGACGTTCTGTCGAGGTGTCACCGGTTCCTGTGCGTCTTCTTGGTTCTTTGCTACCGGCGAAGCTTGTGCCTTTCTCCTACGGGCTTTCGGCGGCTCTGCAGTGCCAGTTCCTCACCCTGTCTGTTGTCAGGTGGCTTATGCTCTGTGTTGTTTCTCTGGGAAGGTCGTTCCTGGTTCCTCGTCTGGCAGGGCAGTCAGAGTTTGTATGTTCGGCCTCAACTGGGCCCACCATGCCTGGCGTACGCTCTCTTCCTCCTGCCACACCTCTCAGGGAGAGGGTTCCACATGTCTCCAGCTCTGCGGAATCTCTCTCCTTGTTTCAAGTTGATTGTCTCTTTATCTCTCTGTTAGGGGGTTGGACTTTCCACGCTCTCCCACTCTCTGTGGATCCTGTGCACACACAGGGTCAGAAACCATACCAACCATCCTTACAGGAGGTTTCCAGTCACCATACATTTTAAGTCCCATGTAGCCAAGAAAAGGTATCCCATCTTGGGACCTCCTGTCCTCTAAGGCGTGTGGGGGTTCACCCACATTGGCATCCCGCTTGCCCTGCCCCCTATGGAGTTTTAAACTGAGCAGGATCATATCCCTAGTCCCAAAGGGTACAGCTCTCCTTTGAGGAGAGGGGACGAATTCCCTGAATTTGTCACAGTAAATTGAGGCTGCCAAGATAGCACCATGACACCAAGGGCAAAGTTGGGTGCTACATTACAAAAGACAGTGTATTGCATGTGAGCACAGATATATACATGCGCATGGTGCACAAGGAGAGTGGCTTTGTCACGGTGTGTTCAGGTGTTGATCTTGATTGCTTTGGCTCTATAATGCACAAACCCAGATGGCCCAGCGGATGGGCGGAAAGAATAATTAAATGGCATGGCCATGTGTCATAAGGAGGGGCTCCATAAAGAAGGTTATACTGCTGTTAGCTGGAGTACAAGAAGGCCCTGAGACGGTATGCAGTGATAAATTTGCAGCAGAAATGTCGCCTGTGCAAAAAATTGCTGTAAAAATGCAGTGGTTTGACCCGGTAAAGGTGTACCCCCTTATACCAGAGCTATCCCTCGCTTCCCTTAAATAGTATAATGGGTCTGGGAGTTGCAGGGGTGTCCCCCGCATCCTTTACATGGATTGCGGCGGCAAAACCGCAGCCTTTTTGCTGTGATATTTTGCGTCCACAGCCATTTTTGCAGCTAATTTATCACATGGAACCCCTGAGACAGAGGTCAGATAGGACTGATGATGTCTAGGACATTGAGAGGGGCAGTGACAAGATGGTCTGGAGAATGACCAGCTGTGGCGACAAGAGAGTTTCGTCTGGAGCGCAACCTGTATAGTGTCTAGAGAAGGGGGCAAGGCAGTGCTTATGGCAGTGTATCTGAATGGATGCCTACTAAACAGTAGTGGTGCCTCTGCAATGGGAGTGTGGCTGTCTACTATGCGCTGCCTGCCCCCCAGACTGGAGGATAAGGAGATGCCATAATGCACATTGCTAAGGTAGATATTGAACAGCAACTCTGGACAAAGTATGACACTGCTCAAGGACGTACTAAGGAACATCAGACGTCGCCTGACACCCCGTGTATAGGCTCAAATGTTAACAGTTCTGTTAGCGGCAAAGGGAGGGGGAGAGGGGCTGTGTTCATTTGCAGGTTGGTGTGGCAGGTGTGGGTGGAGGGAGGGGGAATTGCTTTTCTTCTGTTAACTAAGTTTTGTGGGCACATAGCAGTGGAGGAAATTGACAGGATCTTAGTTCGGGCAAGGTGTCAGGAACAGATGGTCTGGAGAGTGAATTCAACAAAGCATATAGAGAAGCTATCTCACCGAGGCTATGCAAAATAGTTGAACGTGCATGGTGGTGCAGGGCGTGCCCGATAGTATGGAGAAGGAAGCTAACATAATAACAGTTCTGAATGCGGAAGGGGACCCCAGTGATTGTGGATCATACTGTCCTCTGATGTTAATAAATGCGGATGTGAAGATCCTGGCCACAATGATTGCTAATAGGCTACAGCCAATGTTATGGGACATTGTATACCCAGACTAGCCTGGTTTCATACCTGGGTGCTCAATGGCAGCAAACATTAGAAGGCTTATGAACATCCCCAGGAGAGGAGGTGGTGGTGGTCCTGGTTGCCGTAAAGGCTTTTGACTTGTGTGTTGGGTCTATCTCTGTGTGTTACTCATCAGAATAATAAGTCTGCTGTATCGATTGCCCAGAGCCGCTCTTAGGATCAGTTGCAGAGTCTCCCAGGCTTTTAAGCCTGGCAGAGGTACCAGGCAGAGCTGCCCCTTGTCGTGCAAATTGTTAGCTATTGCCATTACGCCCCTTGCAATAATCCTGCAATATACAGGGCAGTGAGGCTATTGTCTTACTGTATGCAGATGATGTCCTATTATAAGTTTCCAAACCTGGTGTGGACCTGGGAACTAGGCTTTTGTATTTATTTTTACATTTATAGCCGCGCACAAAACCCTGAGGCATCTAGGCGCTAGTTATAGTGAAAGTGCAGCAATACAGTCACAGTGTGTGGGACCGAGCATAAAAGATTACAACATGAGAGTAGAGATCATGAATGCACAGTACAAGTACAGGTAGGTACAAAGCACCATTTGTATGGGTGCATAATCTGGCAAAGCCTCACCTCATGCTGTGGGGGGCTACATCAGGTATGCAAGGACAGGTCGGTAGAAGCAACATTGATATGGGTGCACAATCTTGCAAAGTCTCACCTCAAGGTGCGGGGGGGCTACATCAGGTATGCAAATACAGGTAGGTACAAAGCAGCATTGGTATGGGGCACAATCTGGCTGCATCAGGTAATACATAGCAAAAAGCTACAGGCCAGTCAGGTAGGTTACAGACAACATCATAAGAATGTGGGTCAAATCAGTTATTATGTTTTTTGCAGGCGAGTCATGTATCCCTAGGGCCACGCCAGAGTGCTGGGATCACATTGGTAGAGTAGGGCAAATATAGCACATGTAGCAGGATAGTTTAGGTTATGAGGTGCAGCTCCTGGTGGGGCAAGTGCTTCTGCCACACTTGTAAGTAGGCATAATCGCAAGACAGAATGTGTGCTGTTCTAACAGGGAGTGTTAACATGATGCGCTGCTCTACCGAAGAAGAAAGGTCTGTGTGTCCCTCCCTGTCCTAACAGGCCCAGACAGAGTGAGGCCCTCTCCGTTGGCCCTCCTCGTTGGTCTCGTTGGGATGGTGGATCAGGGTAGGGTTTCAGGGTAGAAAGGTTTCAGGGTAGAAAATAAATTAGCAGAAGTTTGCGCTAATATATTTGAATTGTGAATACCACAGAGAAATCCCCAATTGGCCCTGAAGGGTAGCTGGTGAAAAAGGTAAGTGTGTAGGCACTAGATCATACAGAAATGCCAAAGACACTTTCAGTTAGAACACTGAATTTCCCTGGTTCCACAGAAACGTAAGATGGAATTCTGGCTATGACGTCCTATTGCTATTTATTTATGTTTTACATTTATATGCCCACATACCGCCCAAAGGCATCACAGCACTGTTACTTGTGGCAATCTTAGTTACAAAGGAGATACATACATGTGATGGTAGGTGTTGGGGCTACGAGTACCATCATTCAAGTACACACAAATACAGATTCAGGTTAAGATACATTATTAAGTGCCTAAATCTGCTCATCCTAGGAAGCTTGTGGAAGATAGTGTTCACATCTTGCATGAATTTTAGTTGAAGAGCATAGTTTTCACAGCTTTGCGGAATGCTAGGTGAGAGACTTCTCCACGCAAGGGTGGTGGTAGGGCGTTCCATTGCATCGCTTATAGTTGTGGGAAGCTAACACCTCCCACTCTGGCTCTCTTGACTCTGGGGATCGTGAGCATGTTTGCATATGGTGTTCTGGTCGGTCTGGTGGATCTAGAGGGGTGTATTCTCTCGGAGAGGTAGGGTGGAGCAGTGAGGTGGATGCACTTATGAGTAAGGGCAGAGGCTTTAAAGATGACTCTTTCTGTTACTGGGAGCCAATGTGCCTGTTTCCTGGTTGCCGTGATGTGCTCTTTTTTGGGTATTCCAGTGGCTGCTTTCAGAGCGCTGTTTTGTATAGTTTG
Source organism: Ambystoma mexicanum (assembly GCF_040938575.1). Classification (NCBI taxonomy): domain Eukaryota; kingdom Metazoa; phylum Chordata; class Amphibia; order Caudata; family Ambystomatidae; genus Ambystoma; species Ambystoma mexicanum. The sequence goes on along the minus strand of NC_090928.1, from coordinate 942,000,542 downwards.
AAGTTTGGTCATGTTTTTTGTGGAGGTACCCAGTGCATTAAAGTAATCAAGTCTAGATCCTGTTATAGCTCTGGCAATCGTGATGCAGTTATCCTTAGAGAGGAAGGGTCTGGCTGCTCTCAAGAGTTTGTCATGGTTAGGCCGCTGCTGAGGCAATGGCATTAACTTGCCTTGTCATCGTTAGATTTGAGTTGAGATAGACACCCAATGTTTTTACTGAGTTAGCCACTGGGATTTTAATGCTGTCGATCATAAAGTGACTGAATTGGGCGTCAAGGTTCTTAAGTGTTTCCTTGGAGCCAACCATGAGTAGCTCAGTTTTGTCTGAGTTGTGGCATAGCCCATTGGCTGCCATCCATGCTTGAATCATGTTGTATATGTGGTTCAGTGTCTTAGAGTCAGTGTCATAGTCTTCTGTTAGGGTAAAGAAGATCTGGGTATCGTCAGCTTAGTTTGTGTACGAGATACTCAGGGAGTCAAGGATTAGGGGCTGTGTGAAAATGTTATAGATGGTGGGCGAGATGCATAATCCTTGTGGGACTCCTCATAGGATAGTGGTGGGCGCGGCAGAGGCCAGGTCTGAGAAAACTTGAATGTCCTACCTTGCAGGAAGGGGGCGATCCAGGCGGTGGCGTTAGGGGAGAGTTTGGCTGTAGTAGGTAGGTGGTGGCATAGGACCTGGTGGTCGATGAGGTCAAATTCCACTGATAAGTCTAGGAGAAGGAAGAGAGCAGGTTTCCTAGCATCTCTCGCATCGTCCATTTGCTTTTTTAGGTCAAGTAGGGCTGTCTCAGTCCTGTGACCTGGGCGAAACCTGATTGACGTAGCCCGAGAAGTTGGTTCTCCTCAATAAATTGTTGTACCTGTAGATAGGCTACTTTGTCCAGTATCTTGAGAAGGAAGGGGACCGTGGTGATAGGCCAGTAGTTATTAGGCAAGCAGGGGTCAATTGAAGGTTTTTTGATGAGGGGGCGGACCCAGGCTTCCTTGAGGCAAAATGGGACTTTACTGGTGGCAAAGGAGGCATTCACAAATGCTGTAAGGAAGGGTGCAAGATGGCTGGCTCAATCCTTAATGAGTGTGGCTGGGCATGTGTCTCCTTTACTGTTTGATGGATTTCATGATATTGATCATGTCGCATTGGCGGACCGAAAATCAATTGTTACGATGATAATGGTACTGAGGATGATCTATTACTTTGTTAACATATTCTATATCCGGACTCTAGAATCTTTGGCTCTCCAGATGTTTTGGACTACTACTCCCATGATTTCCCACCATTTGCCTATGCTGGCTAGCACTGATGGGAATAGTAGTCCAAAACATCTGGAGAGCTAAAGGTTGCAGACCACTGCCCTATTTGCGCCAGCAGAGCTTCTTCAAATGCGCACGGCCATGGTAACCAAACTGATCTGGCTGGCGGAAATCACATGTATTGCAGCTCAAACAATGTATATGTGGTATGGCAATGGGAGTCTGCGGTTTCCGGACCAATGCCAGGGTGAGAACATGCAATAGGGATATGGGACGAGGATGGTGGTGCAGGAGGCTTAGAAGAAATGTAAACAGAGCCAACAAAACGGAGACTGGTGGATTGTAATCCAAAACAATGGATATGGCCAGGACAAAACAGTCCATTCTGTATGCGGTGCACTCTGGAATGAAACAACAGAGACGCCCGACCGCAGCTGTTATGAACAATTTACCTTTTGTCTGCCAGCTCTCTTTGTTAGTGCAAAGACACCGCTAGATCTGATGGTACTGTGCGCCATTGATAAAGTATTGACTGCTTGGACTTGTCATATTGTTTTTTTTGCTGATGTTAAGAAATGTATTCTCATCAAGAATATACAGCATAAACTGGATTATGGTTGTTAGCCGAAAGTTAAATAAAACAAAGTTTAAATAAAACATTTTTAGTTGGCACATATCAGGTTCTCCCTTCAGTTGTGTGACAGGCTTCATGTTGTATGGCGTGTGAGCAATGATACAAGGGCAGAACAAGTTTCTAAGTTAACTTGTTTTTACTAGTTACAAGTAGTTTGATGTTCAGGTTGGTAAAAGACCTACAGGAACCAGGGGAATAACCTACAAATAATAAAGGAGTAACTCCCTAAGTCAGTGTCAATGATAGGCCCACATAAAAGAGGTGTTATACAGGTGTTCCCAACACCTTGGTATGATGATTTCAATAAACAGAGAAGTTTCAAACCTAATCTTAACACGTCTCTGTCCCTCCAGGGGCACTTTTTTCGGTTAAGCAAAGTCCAAAGATGATGGCCAGCAAAAAAGTCCAACCTACTCGTAACAAGTCATTTAGCCTCCTGGCCGACCCTATTCTCATAAAGTAAATGTTTCCAAATCCTGGCCAATAAATGCATCCAGAATTCTAGTTTATCGATGTCCTGTCCTACTGTGAAACATAACATGAAATATGATTTCCTTGGAAACCTCGTCCAGGAAGTAATCACAATTCTGACCACTCCATGGCCTCCTGGCTCTTGTTGAATACAGTTAGACCTCCTCACTGTCTCTTTCTTCTTACATTATTCAGATCTCTCCACAGTCTCTCTGTTTCTTCTCCAGACCTCTCAACTGTCTTTTAACTTTCTTTTTATCACTTGGTTTTCTCATAGGATAGAATACTTGTTCCTTCCTCTCCCTTTGGGCTTCAGGTGGATCCCTTCCCTTCCCCACACACACATGTGTCTCCTCTAGATGCAAAGAGTATTTATCCACCTTCAATTGGTGGCCTTCGCAAGCAGTTGATATTAATACCATCCTGTCAGGGTCTCTTTGTCTCAGAATTCTTTCTGTAGAGCCCAGTCCTCAAGCCCTCCAACTTCCTCCAGCTTTCTCTAGCAGAATACTTCTATGGGCCCCACCTACTTCACACCTCTTTTCGTTACAGCGTTGTTTCTGCCTTGCATCTGGCAGAGTTTCTTCTGTATGGTTAATGGCAGGTTGGCGCTGCTGTCATGTTTCATCAACGAGTGGTGAGTAGCACATCTGCTTCTCTCCAGTCTGTGCCCCTTTATACACCCGGGTGGTGGGTGTGTTTGTAAGCTTGCCCATGATTGGTTTGATTTGTCTCAGGGCCTCTCCTCCTCCGTCATTGTTTCCCTACCTGGCTCTTTATACAATTATTGTTAACCTCCTCAGATTGGGTAGAAGTTGAATTGAAATGTTATTTATTTTGTATTTTATTTATAATGTGCTACAGTCAAACATAGAAAAATATGACTTTTCACATATAATAAGTTATGCTTATACATATAAGTTAATTTAAGTCATTAATACATCAGTCACATGTTATCTGTTGGCGGCCATAGTGAAGAGTACCTTCCTCAAGCCTTGTGTGAAGGGGGGCATACTGCAATATAGTCAGTGTTAGGGAAAATTCTCATTTATGGCTAATTTCCCTCACCTAGTGAGTCCCCCAGCAGCTTTGCTGGACTTCTGGGGTTTATTTTTTTCCACTTGGTAAGAGTGAGAGCTTTTCCCCCACTCTTACCTGGGTTTTGCTATGTGTTTCTACCTGTTTTTGTGATTGTGGACTCTGAAGTACACCACTTCAGTAGCCCCCTTCTTTTTGTGTGTCACACAGCACCTTCAGTGACGTGGCACAGGGTTGTCTTTGAGGCTTCCCTTGACTCCATTTCTAAGGCAACTATTGTCCCCCAGAAAAGGGTAAAGTTACCATTAACCTTACTTAGTCAATATACAACAGATCCAGTACACCCCATCTTCCATGGAGTACTGGAAAGGGTTAACTCGTATCCCTTTGTATCTGTACTTCCTAGAGCATTGTTTCGCTCTTTTAACATTTAGACTTGGCCGGTGGCAGTGGTATCTACCCTAACTTTTCTACCGCGATTACATTAGATAATCGCGGTACTGTTGGCTATTATATTAGCCTCGAACATAAACCCGCTTGACCAAATCGTCTTTTTCTTGGCTCCGGTTGGGTTTATTCGCCATTTCTTTTTGTTAAAGTCCTTCTTGTGTTTTACTTTGCGCAGCAAACTAGGTTTGCCTCCTTTGTTCACTGTCTGTTGGCGGGCTTCTGCCCAGAAACCCTCTTCAAGGCGCCTGGGTGCCTAGGTGGGCTGAATGTGAGGGAGGGGTGTAGTCACCCCCTGCACAGGGTATCCTAGGAAACCCAAGTCTCACTTTGTCATGATTGGCCAGGGTAGTTGTCCGGGCTGGAAAACCCCCCTGCTGGGTGATTGACAGCCAGGCTGAGTGAATGGGGGTTTTTCGCATAAAAGGCAGGTCTCTTCGGCTAGAAGTCAGAGTCGCCACTGGAACTACAAGGAACCGAAGAGAAGTGGAGAGAATGACGGCTGCTGCAACTACCCCGTCCCGGTGAAGCCCTGCTGCAGCCCTGAGCTATCTGCCCTTCCAACGACTCAGAGAAGATCCAGTCCGGAGTCTTCTTCCCTTGAGCTTGGTGGGGATAACCAGCTCATCATATACAGCCAGAGGATCCTCTTCCGTGGTCGAAATCGCTGCACACTGCTGTAGTGGTCCGGATAGCCACCTGAAGAGCCTCTCCTGTTTTTAAGGAGCGCACCTTTTATTCCTTGTCGCTGCTGCCGGCTTCATAAGTGTGGTGCAGACCCCCTTCAGACGTCCTCCTTCGCAACGAAGCTCCAGGAATCGTGGGTCTGCGGGAAACCAACAGGAACAACTGCCAGGGCACTAGCTGCACCACTGGAACAAGGTACTGTGTTCTGTTGAGGAAACTTGGTGAATCCCTTTTTCTTCATTTGCAAGGCTTGCCCTTGACTTCCCTCCTTCCTATAACTTTTGCTTCCGAACATTGACAATATCGTAGTACTTTTGGCTACGTTGAATCGGGAACTGTCTGACCGTGTGATCTTCGGCAACTGGCCCCAGTGTCTTTCGACCCTGGCTTTGGCCCTTTGACTTTTGACCTCCTGTCTCGGAGTGTTTCTTGATTCTGCCTGCCTAACCAAAATATTGCCTGTGATTTTTGTCTCCAACTCCCTCTGGGTACAGGTGCTAAGTGTGTTTTTGCCCCAGTAGCATTTCATGTCACGGATATGCGTTTGTTTAGTAGACCGAACTGTCAAAAAGTGATTGCAATCGTATTCGCGGTAACGTGTTTTGTTCCTAAAACCGGTTCATTCAAACACAGGGTACTTACCTTGAGACTTACTGTACAAAATGAATTGGTTAGTTGTAGTATATTTAAGGTGTGTTTTTTATTGAAGTTTAATAGAAGTGTTGTGTTTATAATGAATGGTTCTACCTGAAACCTTGAGTCAGTGTTTGCCTGAGTCACAGTAATTGTGGTCCCTTTGTCTAATCTCTGCTACTGTTCATATACTCTTGAGATAAGCCTGGCTGCTTCGCCACTGCTACCACTCTGACATAGTAGTACAGGCTTGTACCAAAGGTAAAACTTGTATTGCCACCTGTAGTCTTAATTGTGTGTATTGGTCCCTAAGGGCACTGCACAGGATTCTGCCTAACAGTTAGGAGATCCAAAAGTGATTGTGCAAAGCAATCTGAGGGCAACTGAGTCAATAATAAATATGACAGAGCTGTATCTGAATTAAAGGAAGCACTCTGAAGAATCCTTGAGGTGAACACTTGGTCCCAAGTGACTCCTAAAGACTATGGGCCTCATTATAACTCAGGCGGTCCGGAAATAACGGTGGTGGTAAACCCGCCGCCACCGTTGTTTCCGGACCGCCTGATCCCGACTCCTGCAGGCGGGAGGTGATGTTCCCGCCAGGTCTGACCTGGCGGGTTTAACACCGCCTGCCTGCAGGCGGCCGAGGAAACACCGGCAGCATTACGAGATGCTGCCGGTGTTTCCATGATCCCCATTCCCATCGAGTCCCATAGGACTCGATGGGAATGGGGATTAACACCATACCGCCTCCGTGATTCCCGGAAAACCGGGGTTGTAATGCCCCGGTAATTCCGGGAATCACAGAGGCGGAATGGTAATACAAGTCCGGCGGTAACCAGGCAGTTTTACCGCCGCGGTTACCGCCGGACTCGTAATGAGGCCCTATATAATACTGAAAGTCACACCTACTCAAATTTCTGGATGGTGAGGCCCAATGAGTATTATCATAGCTTCTGTATGGGGCTTCCGGTGCCGCCTGCCTGCTATGTCCAGACTGCTGCCTATTTTTTCCACCACAGCGCTTCATTGCACCCACTTTTCATGCCCAGGAGAACATCACCTGCCACTGGGCACCCGACTCGGCTAACTGGCGGACTCTCCTCACTGGTCTGGACTTCCTCTCCCTTGCACCTGTATCATCTGTGCCTTTCTTGCTACTAGGCCGCCTGATGCTCACATGAAGTGCCTTATGACTGGTGTTCTTTAAGGCAATTCCCTTGTATTCTGGAGAAGGGTTCATCCCACCATCGCCTTCCTTCCTTCCTCCTTTGATGCTGGAGCAGTCCATGACCCCGTTCTGCGACCTGTGTGATGTCGTGCACCAGATTTGTCTGCGCCTGTCTTACTGCTAGGCCGCCTGGTGAGTTTATCGTGCATTGTGCAGTTTCTCCGTCTCTTCTCTCTCCCCCTTCCATCTTTCTTCCCTCTCCCTCCATGGTGCTCTGCATCTCCCATATTTATTCTAACTGCTACTCTATCACCTATCCTACCTCTCTCGAGAAGCCTGGAAGTTAAAAGTTAAAACAAGATCTCCTTGTCTGCAATCCAGTCCTGCCCATCGCTGACACCTACGTCAATGCTTCTTCCAGGCAGACTGTTACAGACATCCTCTTTGTCGCTCCCTCTCCAGACTTATGGACTTGCCACATGGTCTCTGTCCTCTCCCCTATCTCTTTGTCGCCCATTAATGGTGGCAGTAGATGGGAAGTACTCTTCGCATGCTTCTCATCCTCTAGGTACATCATTAATGTCTATCAGAATGGCGCTGTCATGGCTCAGGGCTCTCAGCCCAACCTCCTCCTTGTTAATGGGCATCTTCTGTCTCTCATCAACTTCCTCCTTTCTCCTGCCATTGCTCTGTCTGCCACCCCTCTTGCTCCTTTTCCTCCACTGACAGCTGTACCACATCCCTGTACCCCTGCTCGGAAGACCTTCAAAGGTGGCAACCAGCTTCACCTAGCTACCCTGAACTTTCGCTCTGCTGTTTAGCACTCCTCTGATATCTATCTCTTTATTGAAGACTTTTACCTTGACGTTCTCGCTCTCACTGAGACGTGGTTCACTGCCATCTCTGTCACTGCTTTTGACACTCATCCCTGAGGGCCCCAAGACCCTCTCTAAACCCAGGCCTAACCGGTCTGGAGGCGGAGTGGCCTTGAACTTCCCTGAATGGGTCCATGCTACTATCAATCCCACTCAGAGCTACACTTTCTTCGAAGCCCTCATCTGCAGGCTTGGTGTGTATACAACCCTATTGTGGGGCTTTTTATTTATTTATTTATTTATTTATTTATTTGTTTGTTTGTTTGTTTGTTTGTTTGTTTGTTTATTACAACTTTATTTATATTTGAACACAGGTTATGCACATTCATTATCAACTTTTGGTTACATAGACATGCTACATATACAGTTTAGCAGCCCTCTGTATTCAGATTTTCTGATTCGCTTAGATCAGTCAAATATTGCTTGTATCGTGACCATATGTTTCTGGATCTACTGTGTGGCGCGATCAAGTTAATATATAGTTCCTCGGTGTCACTAATCCATACCATGTCTCTATTCCAGTCCTCTATTGTGGGGGGTTGTACATTCTTGCATCGCATTAATATGACCCTTTTGGCTAAGAGTAGACTTGGATTCAGTAATTTTCGCCATGTCAGGTTCAGCTTCCCTTCTGCCCCCAGCATGCAAATCCATGGTGTCCATACCATCGGTTGATCAGCCATCTTGTCAAGAGCCCCACAAACCTCCGCCCAATATTTTCTCAATTTGACGCAGTCCCATAGCAAATGAAATATATCAGCATTTTCAGAGTTACATCTTGGACAGGTACCATTTATTGTGGGGTATATTTGCTTAAGCCTCAATGGTGTGTAATGCGTCCTGTGCACTATTTTGTAGTGTATCATTTTAAACCTAAAGTTACAGGATATCTCTTTTGTCAGCGCACAGATCCGGGACCATTCCTGATTGTCTATTAGTTGTCCCAGGTCTTGTTCCCACTTCCCCTTAGCTGTGTGGGTTGCCGCTGGACGTGTTTGTATCATGGTTTTGTACAGCGTAGAGGCTGTGATCTTCTGGGTTCCTCCTGTAAATATATAGCCTAGTGCCTTATTTATTTCCGGCTCCTCTGGGAATGTTGAGTGGATTTGTTGCGTAATGGCTGCCACTTTGTGGTATTGTTGTTTGTGCGTGTGTGTATTACCCAGCGTGTCTTTAATATCCTCCCATGATATAAAATGCTTGTCTAGGAACAACTGGCCCCACTGTGTGATAACTTTCGCACTCCAATGCCTTACTATTTCACTGTCAATACTGAGCGGTGTGTGCAGGTCCCTCCATATCGGCATACTTGCATGATATAGTTTCTTGGCACCAAATATGTCAGTAATTCTGGACCATGCCGTGATTGTGACTTTGAAGGGTTTGGTCGTATTATATTGCTTTGGGGTGGGTCTAGTCATCCTCTGAAGCACCCCTATTGCTTCCTTCTCTTGTGTTGACATGGATGCGTCAGTAGGGTTAAGAAAACATGTGGCCCATCCGGCAACTTGCTGCGCTTGCGCTGCTAAGTAATAAAGTTCTATGTCTGGCGCCATCAATCCTCCCTTTGGATATGTGTCTGTCAAGACTCTCCAGCTTAATCTAGGGTGCCCGCCCCATACAAAAGCTATGCAGGCGCTATTGATTTTGGGGAACCGAGCGCGGCCGGGCCACACTGGAACCACACTAAAGAGGTAGAAAAGTTTCGGTAGTATTACCATTTTGATTAAGGCTATCCGCCCTGCCATTGATATTGGAAGTACACTCCATCGTTTCAGTTTAATGCATAGTGTTTCCCCTAGTGTTGTGTAGTACAATGTAGGGGATAACTAGGCCGTTCGGGCTATGTGGGCACCTAGGTACACTATATGTGTCGGATTCCAAATATGTCTGTGGAGGTTTCGGGGTTGTGGTGTGGCATCTGTGAGTGGAAATATTTCTGATTTGTGGGGGTTAAGGTGCAATCCCGAGTATTCACCAAATTTCCCAACCTCCGCCAAGATTTTGCCAAGCGTACTGTCTGGGTTCTTTAAATATAAAATTATGTCATCCGCATAAAGCGTTATAATGTACAGCTTGCCTTCGAGCCATATCCCAAATGAGCTGTAACGGGATCTGAGAATATCTACCAATGGCTCTATAACTAAGACAAAGAGCAAGGGGGAGAGCGGGCAACCCTGTCTGGTACCTCCCAACAACTCCAGTATGCCCGTGAGGGCTCCATTCACTCTGATCCTCGCGTATGGTCGAGTATATAGTACCTGAATCCACCTTATGAATTTTGGACCAAATCCATAGTTACGGAGCACTCCAAAAAGAAAGGGCCATGAGACTGTGTTGAACGCTTTCCTCATATCCAGGGAAACCGCTATTCCGCGAGTCGTTGCGGGTATAGAGTTTATTACCTGATGGCATCACCTAATATTTGTGGCTGTAGATCTAACCGTAATAAATCCGGCTTGATCTTCATGCACCATATATGGCATATATGGTGTAAGTCTTGTTGCTAATATTTTTGCCAAGATCTTGGCGTCAGTGTTTATTAATGATAATGGGCGATATGATCCACATTCTCCCTGGGGTTTCCCTGGCTTAAGTAAAAGTGTGATTATTGCTTCCCTGGTGGTTTCGGGGAGTTCCCCTATTTCCAGGGCTTCCTTCTGGGCAGCATGTAGTCTGGGTGCTAGGATTTGGCTAAATTCTTTATAGAATTCTGCTCCTAGCCCATCTGCGCCCGGTGCTTTTCCATTGGGAAGAGCTTTTATTGCTTCATATATTTCTGCCTCGGTAATGGGTGCCTCTAGTAATTCCCTGGTTGATTTCGCTATCAGCGTTGTCGGTATCTTGTTGTCTCTCGCCACCATCTACAGGACCCATGGTCTGGTCTCCTTCTTCCTCTCTGTGTTTTGACCTCACCTCTTCTCTTCTTGCCTCCACCTCCAAGTTCCTCCTCCTCTGAGACGTCACTATTCACCTTGACCCTCCTGATTCAGCCACTGGACTCTTCCGCGACTTTCTTTCCCTCACCATTCATCCCTCTGGAACCGAAGCACTCAGCCGGACATACCTTGGATGCTCTGATCTCAGCAGACATAACCATTTCCAACCCTCTAACAATACCTCTCTCCTGGTCTGACCATGCTCTCCTGTCCTCACACCTGGGTCTCTTCGGTCCCCCGACCAAGCCTCTGCCTGCACTGCCAGTCTTATTCCCTGTCGTTTGACCAATGAAGCAAGTGTCAGTTGCCACTTTTGCCGCCACTTTAATTTCCCCTCCCACTACTGCCACAGACTCCCACACTGACTCTGCACTTGCTAATTTTCACCTCTCGATCACCAACACCCTGGACATCTTTGCTCCTGTCATGAGAATCGGCATGAAACCTGCCTCCAAGTGCAACACCTAGTATGACTCCGACCTAGCCTCTCTGATCCTCTGCCAGGCTGGCCTGCCGCCTGCTCCAAAGGCAATACAGAATCTCAATCCCCTCTAAGAACAGGGCCCATATCCAAACCTGTATCTCTGGGGCCACTAACAACATAGGCAAACTGTTTAAAATCTGCAAGGAACTCGCCAATCCTACTGCAGTGTCTACTTCTCCCCTGCCATCTCTGACACTCTGTAGTCGTCTCCCACTTCCTAACCAAAACTCAGGACATCCTGTCCTCACTCTCCCCTGCGCCACTCCCTCTGCTCTCCCCAGCTCTCAAGCCCTTGGCCACCCTCTCCCCTTCCCTCCTACTCTCCTTTTTCTTGTCCATAGCACTGGATGAGGTCTCCAGACAAGTCTGGTCTATGAAAGTCACCTCCAAACAGTGGCTCCCCTGCTTCTCCAGAACTATCAAGGACAACATTGCCTCCCTTGCGCCAGCCTTGGCCGATTTCTGTAATCACTCCTTTGCCACTGGCTCCTTCCCTCTACCCCTCAAGCACTCTCTTGTGCATCCTCTCCTCAAAAAGCCCTCAGCCGGCCCCTTCTGCCCGGCTAACTAATTCCCTATCTCCATTACCCCCTTTCTGGACAAGCTCCTGGAGAAGCTAGTGATCTCCCAACTAATCCAACACACTGAATCTGTTGGTTGTCTCCACAGCCACCAGTCTGTCTTGAGAGCAGCCAGAGGTACGGAAACTGATCTTCTGAACACCCGTGAAGACTTGCTCACAAATCTCGATTCCAACTCTCCAACTGTTATACTTCTGGATCTTTCCTATGTCTTCAACACAGTCAATAATGCCACCTTGACACATCAGCTCTGTGTCAATCTTTGCATCACAGGCCTGGCATTGGACTGGTTGACCTCATTCCTCTCTGACCGACCTTCCCAGGTTCAGCTGGGCCCTTTTCTCTCCCCTATCACACTCTCCACCTGCAGTGTCAGGCTCTAACCTCTTGCCGTGTCTCTTCAACATCTACCTTGCCCCTCTGGCCCACCCGATTTCCTCCTTCTCTCCTCACTTCCAGTGTTATGCAGACGACATGCAGCTCTCCTTCAAGCTTCCCTCTACTTCCTCCTCTCTCTCACTGACTGCTATTCAGGTATGGTGTGCTGCCAATGATCTCTGCCCTAATGCCAGTAAGACTGAGATCCTTCTGATTGGTACCCCAGCTCCCTCTTCCCTCCTACCCTCTGGCCGCCTTCTATGGGTCCCCTCCCCTCACCCTCTCATGAGGCTAAAAACCTTGGTGTCATCTTTGAGTCCTCTCTCTCCTTCTCTCCTCACATAGCGGACCTTGCCAAGAAGGCCCCTTTATCAGCTGCATCTCCTCAGAGGTATTCTCCCTTTCCTCTCCTTGCCCTGGAAACTTAATGGGCCTCATTCCGAGTGTGGCAGTCCGGAAACAACAGTGCCGTTAAGCTTACCTGCACCCTTGTTTTTGGACCTACACACTACAAGTCTGCCTGCAGGGGCTTCCTTCTCCCCACTCCCATGGGGTCCTATGGAACTCCATTGGAATGGGGAGTTACCGAATCTGCCGCCTGACTTCCCTCTCCACCAGGACTTGTAATGTCCCGGTGGAACTGGGAAGTGAGGCAACGGATTCAATGTTTCCGGGTCGGCGGCAACCCGCCTGTGGTACCGGCGGGTTACTGCCGACCTCGGAATGAGGCCCCATGTCTGCAGAGCTCTGGTCCTCTCTAGGCTGGAGTACTGCAACAGCCTCTTCCTCGGTCTTCCTTTATCCTCCCTTCACCCCTTCAACTAATCCAGAATAGGACTGCACGATTTATCCTTGCCCTCAAACCCAGGGACATCATCTCTTCAACCCTAAAATCTCTCCACTGGCTCCAAGTTGCAGCTAGGACCAAGTTTAAGACCCTCTGCATCACTCACAAGGCTTTCTGGGGCCTGGGACCCTGCTAGAGCCAACCCTTGATCCTAAAACCTCCCTGCTAGAGCCCTCGGTCTCCTAGCACCAACTCTCTGCAGATCAGATGCTTCTCTAAGCTGAGAGTGGGGGTAGCGATCTCTTCTCCGCAGGAGCCTCCCTCTGGAATGGTCTCCCTGCCCCTCTCAGGCTTGTGCCAGATCGCCTTAAATTCTGGAAGCTCCTCAAGACCATCCTTTTCTCTTCTTCCTTCTCTCTCCTCCTTCCCTGCTAACACCCTTGTCTGCTGCAGTGACTGGCTGCTTGATTGCCTCTGAGTTCCTTAGGGCACCAGCCGTCCCCCCCCCGCCCAGTCCACCCCCGTCCTTGCACTTAGCATGTGGTCCCTCACCCCCTGCACCCTGTGCATTCCCTGGCGCTTGCTCTTGGCCTCTCCCTAACACTCGGCTAGCCCCTGTGGCCCTCGCCCCCTTCCTAATACCCCACTTTCACTTACACTCTTTACCTTGCACTTCCCTTCCCACCCTAGCACTTCGCATTCACGCAGAATGCCCCTCCCCCATCCCCCTGCCCCTCTTGTTACTGCACTTGCACGATCCGAATGTCACAAGGCTTAGTAGGACCGTTATTGTTATCTTTCTCCCTTGTTCCTCCCCCTTTTTTGTCTTGTGGCGCCTTTAAACACCATTGTTGTTTAGCCGCCTGACAAATATCCAATAAATAAAATAAAAAATAAAAAATCTACACACATTATTACACATAAAATCATTGTCATTTTAAAAGACCAACATGAGTCAACATTCTCAGAACTTCTATTGTTAAAAACGATTCATGTCCCGAAGATAATTGTTCCCAGAATTCTTCCATATTCAAGGACCTACTGTTGCTTACAAAGCAAGTGAAGTGTGAGTCTCGTTGACATTGTAGCGTAGGGCATAGAATTAAGAACCTGGGCATCACGGATGAGGCCCTGGAGTAGTTGACCTCCTTCCTTCTGGACCGGCCCTCCAAGGTCCAACTTGGGTCCTGTCTCTCCACCACCTCTCTCTCCACATGTGGTGTTCCCCAGGGCCCTATCCTCTCACCCTGGCTTTTCAATGTCTACCTGGCTTTTCAATGTCTACCTGGCCCCTTTAGCCCACCTGATTTATACCTTCTCCTCTAACTTTCAGTGTTATGCGTGTGACACTCAGCCCTCTTTCAGGCTCCCCTCAGCCCTCTCAACTCTCTCACTCATTCCTGACTGTCTATCCGTGATTCAGGATTGGTGCGCCTCTAACGATCTCTGCCTTAATGCCAGTAAAATGGAGATCCTTCTCATTGGGACCCCTGCTCCAGCTTTCCCTCTCGTCCTCCCTAGGCCCTCTTCCTTCTCCTTCCTGTGAGCCAAAAAAACTTGGTATCATCTTCGATTCCACTCTCTCCTTCTCTCCTCACATCACAGACCTTGTCAAGAAGGCCGACTACCAGCTGCACCTCCTCAAAGGTATTTTTCCTTTTCATACTTTCCCCGAGAAGCTCACTGTCTCCAGAGCTTTGGTTCTCTCTAGGCTGGACAACTGCAACAGCCTCTTTCTCAATCTGCCTTCCTCTACTCTTCCCCCTCGGTAACTAATCCAGAACAGGACTGCAAGACTTATCCTTGGCCTCTAGCCCAGAGACTGTATTTCTCCAGCCCTGAAATCTCTCCGTTTGCTCCTGGTGGCTGCAAGGATCATGTTCAAGACCCGCTGCATCATCCACAAGGCTTTCTGGGGCCAGAAACCTGCACTACATCCAACTCTCTCTTCCAAAATACCTTCCTTCTCGAGCTCTTTGCTCAGCTCCCTCCAACTCTCTGAGGATCAGACGCTTCGGGCAGAGAGTGGGGGTAGATCTCTCACCTCTGCAGGTGCCTCCCTCTATAATGGCCTTCCTATCACTATCAAATTTGAGCCGGACCACCTGAAGTTCCAGAAGCTGCTCAAGGCCTTCCTTTTCTCCTCTGTTTTCCAGAGATGGACGGCGCTGTGATTTTCACCATTTCGTCAAATTTGCGCAATGTGCAATGGAGTCCTTGACTTAACTCTGAATCCAGGCCTGGAGATACGATTGATCTTAGGGACAAATGTTCGTCACATTAACCTCCAAAGGTGAAATAGACGCAGAAACTCTGCCCTCTATTCGGGTTGCTGCCTTCCAAATACTCTCATCATTTAGGAAGTGCAGTGTTCCTGCAGGCTCCCCCCTCTGATCCACATTGGGGCGAATATCAGTGTTTGTGCCGGCAGACGGAAAAAAAAGACTGTCATGCTTTTTTGTTGCTTAGTTTCACCCAGACAGAGGGGGTTGATTTTAAGCAGGATACCAGGTTCTTCACTATTGCGCTCTGATCTGACCATTCTGCAGCAACCCTTTGCACCCTTTCTGTCTTCCGGGGGTCATTATTTGGAGCCAACATTTTCTGAGAGAGTGCCCAGAGTGACTGCTGATGTTGTCAGGTCAAGATCCGGGTTGACAAAACCACTACATCCAGTGGAGGCATTAAGAGCGTTGCAAGGGATCCACCAGCATTATCTATGTTTGAATCTCTGACGTTTCCCTGCGCTTCTCTGAATTTTCTGGCAATAATACAGAGTCTGAGCATGGACTTTCTGACAGCAAATGCAACTGCTGATTAGTTGTTTTAGTTGGTGATTTGACCACCAACTCTATGCTTTGGAAATCATACATTATGTTCAGGACAAATATAGGCGCACTGCGAACAGGGAAGGAGATAATCTGCTATCAGTGAGGCAACTGCAGTGATTGCCCTGAAGAACTATTTACTTTACATGACATATGACCAGACTAATACCTATAGCACAATTCCACTGCAGTGAAGTAACTGTAGTGGTTGCTCGCATACCTACATTCACCCAATTCAATTTACCTGACCACTCATCTGGCATTATGCTTGTACAGTAAAGCCTTCCTAAAACAAACCTGGTGTCCAGTCATATCGTGCCACTACATATTTGGCGACAAGGATCAACCTTCATCTCTGTCATGCAAGGTGCTACGGCGTCTCCAGCATTTCTTCAATCCCCAGGTAGGCCAGGGTTACTATAGCCACAATGGGAGCCACTGTTCAGCACCTACTTAGAAGCCATCGGTGGCACGAAATATGCTGCAAGCAGAAAGAAGGACTTGTTACTCAAAACAATGGGGGTCAAAGGGCAGCAGATCTTTGCAGGGTTTAAACCGGAGCTGGCAGTGAGTGACAGAGATGATGTCTTCAAAGAGGTGTTTTGCTGCATCGTAAATCGATTTTCAGATAAAGACAGCGTGGTCATGCATCGACTAAAGTTTGACACCAGAATGCAAGAAAATGGTGAGCCGATTGACGACTACATTACCTGCATGAGAGAGTTGGCGGTAACGTGCAAGTTTGGAAACCACGCGGAAAACGTCATCTTCGACATGTTAGTGGTGCATACCAATAATTGAAAAGTCCAAGACAAGTTCATCTTGGAGAAGGAGCTGGATTTAGACAAAGCTATCCAGATAGCGAGAGCAGAAGAAGAGACCTCCTCTAGGAGAAAAGAAATAGCGGGATCAGCGCCGCCCGCCGACGTGTCAGCAGTACAGTGCAAAGGGCAACGCGAGAAACACAGGAGAGGCTCTCCTACTGACAGTGCAGTAAAACAAAGAGAGAAGTGCCATAAGTGTACCAGTACGAAACACCTGGCAAATGACAAAGACTTTCCCGCTAGGCACAAGGGAATGTTCCAACTGCAGGAGTGTCGGCCACATTGCCATTACCGGCAGATGGAGAAGGAGGCACATCACTGCAATAGGAGGTTAAGGATCCCCAAGTGGAGAGGAAGATGAAGATGACAGGCCAACAGTCATTATGGTTTGTTTGTTAGTTTGTTTATGTATTTGTAGAGCTCACCGAACCCGTAGGTAACTGGGCGCAACATGGTATAGGAATACTTGAAGCTTGTTACATAGGAAATAGTTAAAGGGATGGTCTAGTAAAAATTTTTATTTAAAAAATAGATAGGCAACATAAAATAAAATACTAGCATTCTCCGTTTTAAAACTTCCTATGTAAAATTTTGAGCTATTCAAGCTCAAAATTTGCAAAAGCAAGCACATGGGTGCATCCATTTTGTGAAATGGAGGCCCTCCTGTGCTGGCTTTTGCTTTTTGCAGCACTAATGAAGGAAAAGCCAGCCAGCTGTAGTAAACAAAGGCTACCGCTGGGTGGCTTTCCCTTCATTAGTGCTGTAGGCGGAGGACGGGGACCGGAGACCAGAGCAGGAAAGCTGCAGCTGAATCTCGGTAAGTGCTATTTTTTTTTTTTTTAAATAAGCACTAGCTGCGTTTTTTTTTCTCAGTGTTCCGGGCTGGAGGAGCCCGGATAACTTAGAAATGAAACCGCAGCTTTAAAAACGTATTTATGTTTGCGGTCGCTTTTGAAGCGACCGCAAACATAAATACAACGTTATTGTTTTGGAAAACGCTGTGGTTTTTCTTTCCAAGTTTCTCAGGCTCCTCCGGCTCGGAGGAGTCTGAGAAACTTGGAAAGAAAAACCGCAGCGTTTTCCAACACAACCGCGTGTGTTTCTGCCTGCTGTGGCTATCACTTTGGGTCTCCGGTGCGGGAGCACCGGAGACCCAAAGTGAAAGCCACAGCAGGCAGAAACACACGCGGTTATGTTTACTTGCCGCGTAGTGTTTCTACCTGCAGCTGATTTCCCATTTGGGGCTCTCAGGCTCCCCGTTGGGAGCCCGAGAGACCCAAATGGGAAATGCTAAATGCTGCGTTGTCTGCCTAAATCTGCTTTCCCATTTGGGGCTCTCGGGCTCCCCATGGGGAGCCCGAGAGCCCCAAATGGTAAAACAGATTCAGGCAGAAACAACGCGGTTGTGTTGGAAAACGCTGCGGTTTTTCTTTCCGAGTTTCTCAGGCTCCTCCGAGCCGGAGGAGCCTGAGAAACTTGGAAAGAAAAACCGCAGCGTTTTCCAACACAATAACGTTGTATTTATGTTTGCGGTCGCTTCAAAAGCGACCGCAAACATAAATACAACGTTTTTAAAGCTGCGGTTTTATTTCTAAGTTTTCCGGGCTCCTCCAGCCCGGAAAACTTAGAAAAAAAACGCAGCTAGTGCTTATTTTTTAAAAAAAAAATAAATAGCACTTACCGAGATTTAGCTGCAGCTTTCCTGCTCTGGTCTCCGGTCCCCGTCCTCCACCTACAGCACTAATGAAGGGAAAGCCACCCAGCGGTAGCCTTTGTTTACTACAGCTGGCTGGCTTTTCCTTCATTAGTGCCGCAAAAGCAAAAGCCAGTACAGGAGGGCCTCCATTTCACAAAATGCATTGTTTAGGTGTTCGCAAACATTAGGAGGTGGTAGAAGGAGTAGGATACCCAATTAGTCTTCAGACTCCAGCTCCCCTGAATCCTAAGGATTCAGGCTTCCTCAAGAAGAGGGACTCTTCTTTACGATATACCTCTCTGCTTTTCAGGTAAAGATAGACAGAGGTGTTGATCGTACACAAGAGCGGGGAACACATGCCGTGCCAACCCAATGCTGTAAGAAACCACAGAAAGGATTAATGACGGAAAACTTAATGTGACAGTCCAGAGACAAAAGAAACCCACAATACAGTGTACCTGAAAAAGGTTGGTATGATGTTAAGGCGTGTGGATCCTGACCCTACAAAAGGAAAAACAAAACAAACCCCATGCTAAGTATCTGGGAATAAAGGGACAATATGGTACCCCAATGTGGGATATAGGTTAATAACAACTAACCTGAGGAGAAAGACTGGGATATGTTGTAGTTCCAGGCAAGAAACAACGAGAGGAGAAAATAAAAAACAGGGAGGTTAGTACAGGGATAGTAACCCGAACGGCACGAGGGACGCACTAGTTGCGGGTTGGTGCATACACAGCAAAGCGTTCAGTATGCACCAGCAGTTGATGATAAGGAACAATAGGTCCAAGGTAAATGTAAGGGTACAGGAGAAAGACTGGATCCATGCTCCCTTTAGCACTTCCCAGAGCTGAATAGGATAAGGGTGGCTCCAAACTGAGATCTGGTTTGGTAATTAATGAATACTAGGCAGGCGGAATCTCAGTGCATGTGCACATAGCAGAATACAGCACAAACACAAGACTTGAAATAGAACACTCACACTTGTGGAAGGGAGTCCAGGAGCGTAGGACAGCACGTGTTGAGAATCGTGGCTTGGAGAAGTCCTGTGGCGAGCAGCAGATGGTGAGACACACCGGGCCATGCTGCGCGCCTGGAATCTGGAGACCGTTAAAGAGGAAAACACAATCCGGGGACGTTCCAATTCTGGCAACAGGGGATCAGGTTACATGGACAGAAGGAAAAGGCAGTCCAGGAGTGTAATCCGTGGTCCAGTAACCGGGTAGGCAAAAACGACTCCTGCGGGGAGTAACACGCAAGAAGCAATAAAGTAGAACCGCAAGGACAGTACTTACGAATAACAATACAATTAGCAGCACCGGTCCAGTGGCAAACACCAGATTTAAACAATTGGGAGGAGGTGCTTCTGCGTACCTGGTTTGGAGGAACGTACGAGATGCGTCATGTGATACGGACACGTCCTTTGTGTTGTCATTCTCCATGGCAACGCGTATCATAGTAGAAAGGAAGCCCTGGCACTCCGTTTCCAATTCCGTTTCCAACTAAACAAAGGCATATGAGGCGAAGCAGAGGGAGAGCCTTGTAGGCTATGTGTAACACTTGTCCCGTGCAAGGAAAGAAAAGCCAAACTGTCAAATAAAAATAGATGTCAAATAGACCCGAGTAATGGCTGACTCAGGTACAGACTTAACCATCATTCCCATCCACATGTATAAAAGCATAGTAGGTCAACAATTGGTGGAAGTCAGAAGAACAAAGCACATACCAACCGTTTTTGGTGGGAAGTCTATGGACCTTCTGGGCTACATCATTGCCAGAATAGATTTTAAAGACAGACATACCACAACCCGAGTATACCTAGCAGAGGAAGGCCCGGTGGTGTTGGGGTGGGACGACCAACACAAATTGAATATACGGCTGGACCCCAGCACCAATGAGCAAGTACTGTCAGTTAAAACACGAGGAGTGTCAAAGTTGAGGGAAGATTTCTATGTGCTTTTTTTCTGATGAACCAGGAAAAATAAAAAATTACGTCCACACAATCAGGCTGAAGCCCAATACAGTGCCCGTTAAGCACAGGGTGAGACCCATACCCACCACTACAAAGAATGTGCTACAAGCCAAAGATGGCACCATTGAGACAGTGGAAGCCTCTGAGTGGCTAAGCCCTGTTTTCCTAGTTAAGAAACATCTCACGAATGACATAAGGGTGAGCATTGACCTACATAGCCTGAACATGGAGGTGATCACAGATAGCTACCCGTTACCCAGCCTTAACGAGCTAATCCTCATGATGAAGGAGGCAAGGATTTTTTCGAAGTTTGAGTATGCATGAGGCATACCACCAGATAAGTTTACATAAAGAATCACTTTCGCTCACAGCATTCATCACTCCGTTCGGCACGTACCACAGCCCATTTGGCATTCTAGAGGATGATGGACTCCATGGTACGTGGTTTAAGCAACGTGTCAGACTTCCAGGAAGCATCCTTATTTATGCAGAGGACGCAGAGACACACAACAAAGCCCTGAGGAAAGTTTTGGAGATGCTGCAAGGAGCAGGAGTTAGGTTGCAGTATGAAAAATGTGTGCTGAAGGCCAAGAAGTGCAGTACCTAGGCTACCGAATTGCCTCTAACTGACCACACAGTACACCATAGTTCTCCACCATGGGATATTTATGGATTTATTTATTTCCATTTATTTATTTGGTGTTTTATTTACAAGTACGAACTTGCCAAATGGCTTCAAAGTGCTGGCTCCAGTCTCTGGGCACAGCCAGGTACATGACCATTAAAAGGCAGAGAAATTACAATTGGAGGATAAGTGCATCAAGAAAGGATTTTGCAGAGAGGTAGTTTGAGGGGGGGTTGGACAGTTAGGGGTGAGCAGATGAGTTTGTTATCAGAGGGGTTATTTCAGAAATAGTCAGAAAGAGTAAGGAGGTAGTCAGAAAAGAGACAAAAGAGGCAAGGTGGAAAAAGCTTTTATGTGGAGGGAGGTACAATCCAGCAATGGAGGGAAAGAAAGGAAAGAGGCTAAGTGTAATGGATTAAGTGCAAGAAGGGTTGGGGGATAGGGTAGGCAGAGGGATATTGAGTGTATGTTTGTGTGAAGAGGAGATGGCAAGGGGGAGGGTAATGAGGGTGTTGAAGGTGGCGGAGGGGCGCTGATAAGAGTTTCAGGAGATGTGTGTTGTTGCCAATTGTTTAGATACCTTTGTTTTCTGAAAGTGTGGCTTTTAGGTCCCAGTGTTAGGTGTTCTGGGAGGGTATTCCATGGGGAGGGGGGCTATAGAGAAGTTGTTTCTTCCTATGTGGCATTTTCTATGATATTTGTGGGTATTTAGTTGGAGTTTGGTGGAGGAGCGGAGAGTGTGGGGAGTGGTAGTGTTGTAAATGATGTTTTTTAGACAGTATGGTTCATTGGTATGCAGTAGGAAATGTGTACTGATGAGGGTTTTGATCTGTATTTGGTGACTACTGAATAGCCATTTGAGGGTTTTCATTCTTTCTAATACGTGGTCACATGGTTTTAATCTGATTATGAGCCTAGCCGCTTTGTTCTGTAGGATTTGGTGCTGCTCATGTAGATCATGTTGCAGTAGTTTCGCTTAGATAGTAGCAGTGCTCTGGTGATGTCAATCCTTTGGTTCATTTTTAGGTATGGAATGATTTTTTAAGGATGTGGATTAATGAGTCGGCTTTTTTTTTAGATTGCTTGGATTTGAGGGGTGAGTTTAAGTTGGAAGTCGAATATGATGGCTAGGTTTTTTTTTGTGCTAAGGCACGGGAGGTGTGGGGGGTTCTGGGTGTGTTGGCCAGGTGAACGGTAAGTTGTATATGGGGGTTTTGTTGAATAGGAGAATTTTTGCTAGGGTTTAGACAAAGGTTGTTGTGACTCATCCATTTTCGTATGGTGAGTAAACAGCTTGTAATAGTATGGTTCATGGGGTTAGGGCTTAGCCTTGAAAGCTGCTAGTGAATCTTTCAATTATGTCAACAAGGGGTTTAATGTATGCGTTGAACAGCCAGGGGGGTAGGATGGAATCTTGTGGTACTCCTATTTGTAGAGGTTGGGGGGTGGCTTGAAATTCAGTAATTCCTACAGTGAGGGAGGGTGCAGTTGCTGAGGAATGATTTAATCTATTTGAGGGCTAGGTCTTGGAAGCATATGTGTTTTTGTAGGTAGGTGATGTGCATGTTGTTTTTAAAGATGCAAATGCCACTGTGAGATGTAGCAGTATGAGGCATGTGGGAATGTTTTGTCTAGGGAGAGTAGGATGTGTTCCCTGGTGTAGAGAAGAGAGATTTCTTTTGGGTCGGAATCTGGATTGATTGGTGTGAAGTAGATGACATGATATGATATGATAGGTTATTTATCGCGCGCTTAATACCCAGAGGTTTCTAAGCGCGGACCTGGTGATCGAACCTGTGTTGCTCCGTGTCGTCTTGCTTTCAAGACGGGCACTTGCTGCTGTGCTATCCTACCGAGACTTGGATTCAGTGCGTTTGATTAGTTGGATGCAGGCTGCCTTTTCAATGATTGTTGCCATAAAGGGAAGGTCGGAGATAGGTCTGTGGTTGTCAGATTTCTAGTTGGTTTTACTTTAGGAGGGGCGCACATTGGTATTTTTTTGGACATCAGGGATTGTGCCAGTATTGTAGCTAGTGTTCCATGGGTGTGTTATTAGAGGTGAGAGGATTGCTCTGTTGTCTTTGATAAATGTGGTGGGGCAAGTGAATGGGTGGGTAGACAAGGCGTTCATGTTTGCAGTGATGATTTGGATTTCTTGTGTTGTGATGGGCTTGAAGTTGGTGAAAGGGGTGGCACTGCAGCAGGGAGAAGGTGTGGCAGGGCCTGGGGGTTGATTTTAAGAGGGGGGCAAAGTTGTCATTGTAGTTGAGTGGGTTGGCAGGATCTCGGTATTGTGATTTGATATTGTCTATTTTTGTTTGTGTGGTCTGTATTTTTGTTTGAAAGGCTGTGAATATTCCTTCAGTCCATATTTGTGAAGTTCATGGTTGATACTCTGAAGCACTGAATATCTCTGCCTTTATGCAGGAATTTGGAACGGCTTTAATTAATAAAGAGAATTCTCTATTTCTTAAATTACATTAAATGCAGCTCAGTGCCCCACTGGCCTGCAATGGGGGTAACAATGACTACTACAACTTGATTCCAACACCATTTCAATCTTGATTAAATGAACAAATCAACTATGTAGCTACCTTATTAGCCCTTTTCTCTTCAAAAACGCCACAATCCATCACTCCAAAGAGCGTCCTCCTTCCCATATACTATTGCCCTTCTCCCCTCTCAATCAAGAATCCTTAGACACCTTGTTTACTTCATGGAAACCAACTGGCTCTCTCATATCTCTGACTGCAGAATTTTTCTAATTTCCTTGACCCACTCATCCAGGAGGACCTCTGATCTCTAGTGAACACACCCTTTCCTAGAGGCATTTTACAAAAAGAACTCAAACATGCAGTAGTTCACCCTCTTCTAGAAAACTCTCCCTCGACACGTCGGACAACTACCATTTTCAAGCATACTCCTGGAGAGAGCAGTCATTGTCTAATGTCAACCAATTAACGTAAGCAACAACTTATTCCACCATCAGCAAGCCGGCTTTCAGCCTGGGAAAGGAACAGAGTCTGCTTTACTAGCAGTAACTAATAACATCAGGAAACACTGTTATACTCACAGTGCTTGTGCCCTAATCTTGCTTCAACTCTCGGCCGCTTTTGATACAGCCGGCCATGCAATTTTAACAGCACAAGGATTCAAAGCCCAACGTTCACTCAATCACTCTGATGAACTCAGTGAAGGTTGGAGCTGCCGGACAACTGCTATCTGTGTGCATTCTACATCATATGCACGTTTGTCACTCCGCCCCTGAAGAAAACACGAAGTAACAAAAGAAGTTCCTTGCAGGATGGGAAAACAACATGCTTTGCTCTAGCACGAGTGCAACACCTCTTACAACTTATGTGGCCATGCACATGTGTGCCCTTTCTCTCTTCTACTGACCACAGGCCCCAAATGATTGCTGACTGTGTTTGGGCCCTTTCCTATGGATCCTGTTGAATATTGCGGGCAGATTCTGTTTGGATGCATTTTACGTTGCTCACTGGCAGCATCTTTGGTGGGACATGAAACTTCCTCCCTGCTCACTGATTGCCATAGGACCTTCACTTTGCTTGGCACTGGCCAAACTGGTGTGGACTGCAGCGCCACTTCTACTGCCAGAGACTGTTAATTGTTTTGCTACATCGTGTGGTTTCACCATTGATACTTTGTGAGTGGTGGAGAGGTCGCAGTCATGCAGGACTTGTGTATTTGTGCATGGAAATGCACCATGTTCAAGGTTGTGTGGTTCTAGGATGTTGCCAGACTTGAAGCATAGGTTGCAGTTTGGGCTGGTCTTACCTAACTGGTGATTTTAGTTATTGAAAGGCGCTGGACTCTTTGGGGTTCCATGTTAAGGGTTGTGTCCTCAGGGGACAGGTCATTTGTTTCTCTGTAATAAGGTAGTAGCAACTTATAGTTATCTTTACGGGTAGAGGTTTTAGCAATGAACCTCTGGAAATATATACACGTACACATAGTTATCGGATACAGTTTGGTTAGTCCAGTCTGTAAAAACAGCTGTTAGTAGGTTACTATAAGGATCCTCATTAGTTTCTAGGCTATCTATTGGGACATTTGTTTGAAGAACCTGTCCATGAGGTACGACATTGTCATCTCACTTTATGAGTGTACGGTTGTCTGGTGTGTGAGTGCATGCTATCCCAATTTATTGGCTTTTAAAAAATCTATGAAAACCAATCTTTTCTGTTAACTTAGCATGTCACGTCTTTTTTATGGGACTTCACTGCTGCTCTACTCAAGCTCTGTTCTCCGTGCCTCGATGCCTAATGCTTTGGCGCGTTAGAAACGAATAAATAAAAATAAAATAAATATCCACCTGCATGTAGGGTATATATCGCTTTTTATTCCAGCCCTCGAACCTGATGCAAATAATTGGAACCAATCCTTGTGATGATGCTGTGTTTCTGTTGATGAACATGGGTGCGTCTGGTGGCGTGAGGGGTCTTGTGATACAGATGTTTGTGCTTGTGCATGATACATGAGTGTGAGTGTATGGTTCTATGGAGTTTTCCTCATTTTGTGATTAGTGTGTTCTTAATATAGTTGGGACAAAGTCCACTCGGTTGTGGCGTCATTAGCAGCTGGGTAATTGTATGCTGGAAGATGTACGAAGGTGACTTTCTGGTGAGGATGGTTGCACAAGTTTGGTTTCCCTTGATAGATAGTGGAAGTCTGTCTAAGATAATTGGCTTTGCATCAAGCGGAGGCTGTGAAACATCACTCAGATGTTTATAGTGTTCTTTTCGGAGTCAGGCTGTTTCTGGGGCTTGTTAATCTCCTTGGATTCCCCTGCTTTGCATAGGCCACCATCTAGTGGTTGGTGCAGAGTATTACATTTATTTTTTTCGAATTAGAAAAAGTGGGCTTTGAGAGGGGCATACCTGTCACACTATCCCTGTCCTACGTGCATGGCTACTGTGAACGTACATTCAGACAAAAGGAATCAGAAGTCATATTGGAAATGTACAAAGCAAGATAAACTTTAATATAGGTTTGCAAACCCTATACACAAATACCACCCAATCAACCCAACGCCCAAACTAACCCAACCAGCCTCCAAGTCACCCTCCCCTTATATTCCCTCATTGTCTGGCCTCACAAAATGCTTGTCACTTCTGTTTGACCTCTAACACCCCCCCCCCCCCATGACAATAAGTATAGCCACTGTCTGTCTTCCATCTCTCTGCCGTTGCATAGTCCTCTTCTTCTGGATCAGTCGCTCTGGTCTGACGACATCTGGCATAGTCCTCCTCTGGGGAGGGCTGTGGGTCTGATGCTCTTCTGGTCGAGAAAAAGGGTCCATTGTTAACACCGGTTTAGACTGGTGCAATGCAAGATGGAGGCTCAGGTGGCCTTAATCCAGTGCATCCGAGAGCTTCCAAAGTGCTGTTTCAGCCGTCCTCCAGCACATGCCCATTCAGAGGAGCTCTCAGGACGGGTATTACCTCAAGCCAGTGAGCTGGGGATTTCCCCATCCAATGTCCACTTTAATAAAAGAAAAATAACAAACTCTCGGTCACATACATAAAAAAAACAACACCACAGGTATACACCACTATCCCCAGACTCCTCCCTTATCGGTTTATAATCTTCCATGATCACAGCCGTCTTGTTGCCTTTATGGCATCATTACCACATGAATCATATTTCCCCTTCCCCCGGGGTTATCAGCATTCACAGACTCCCCTTTTGCCTTACTGTGCAACTATCCAGCTGATTTTGCTCTACCCCTGCGCTACCTACCCCAATTCACCGGTTTTTCATTTGCAGAGGGAATTTGTACTCTAACCTGCATCTATCTATAGTCCAGTCTTGCTTTTTGTTTGTGAAAGTAAACCATCTACCTTTTCACTTTTACTTTTACAATTCATACAATCCTCCTCGTGATTTCTCGTGATTTGTAGATGTTTGCTACAATTTCCCCAGCTCCTGTTGCAGCATTTCTCTTTCTTGCTTCACTTCTAACAGAACAAAGGAGGGGCTGAGCTTGCAGACAGATCGAAGAGGATGCGAGCTGGAGGGTCTGTTTTGGATAACCTCTGCTCCTAACTGGCAGCAACACTGTGTGCAACACCAGATCCCCCCCTGCCAATAGAATAGAGAATGTTGTGAGACAAACCGTGGTGGTAATGTAAGGCTGTTCAGACACTTCCTTATTTACATCACATAAAACATCTCTCTCCATAAATATTGTTGCTGTTTGATAGGTCACCTCAAATGCTTCTTTTTCCCTGTTATATACATCTCTAATACCTGCAAGCCTTTGATCACATCTTTGATGTGTCTCACCTCTTCTTCTACTCCCACCAAATCCCTGAACCATTGTGGCACCAGTTTCAGCCACCCTCTTAAATATTCCACATATACCTTTACCATGCTTCTCTCTGTAGCTGGCCAGAAAACAGTGAACTGCTTGGCACTTGTATGAATAGTAAAATGCACATCAGATACTGGTGACGCTACTAACTCTGCACATTGATCCTTTCCTCGGAACAACCTTCTTCCTTCCAAAATATATCCTGCTCCCTCACCTTCCCAACACAATCTATTTCCAACCAACACTATTTGACCCTCACTTAATTCACTCAAGCATTGCAGCGGTGGGGGCTGTAAAAGCCATAACTCCCAGTTTGACCCAATACTGAAACACAAACGAGGTGTGGGGATCAGCTATCAGGTATCTAGCAACATTGTTGGGTAATTTGATTTCCCATCTTCATGGTGAATTTTCCAATTGCATCCTGCCAATGGTCCTGGAGGTATTCTGCTGGCCAACGTCCAAAGTCCTTATTGGTCCATGTGCGGTAAACAAACACTACTTATCTTCTCGATACCAGCCACTATACTTCCAGAAATGTCTCCATGGCCAAAAGCGTTCTGGTATCCCAGCATCATTTTTCAACAACCGTGGCCAACTGTTATGTTGCACATCTCCTTTAATCAATAGTAATTGGGCATTCAGATAGTCTTGTACCTCTTTGTATGCCATGTCCTATTCCAGGTTTCTTCCGGCTTCCAACACACCATCCATCAGTTTCTGAGGGGGCCCATTTGTCAGCTCACTAAGGGACCCGATCATGTTGAGCTCACTGATCCGTGCCTCACTATCTGCCAGCTCTGCCCCAGATTTGAGCCCCATTCCTTTCTCGGTTGATATAATCGATCATCCAAATTAGTGCCATATTAACCCCACTCCACATTTGATCTAACACTTTCCTTTTCTGTTGATCATCCAACAACTCCTCCTGTTGCTGAGCCAGTCGAATTGTGTTAGGGAGAATTCTCTGTTTAGGCTGAATTTCCTAACCTAGTGAGTCCACCAGCAGCTTTGCTGGATTTCTGGAGTTTGTTTTTTTCATCCTGCCAAGAGTGAGACTCTTTTCCTCCCACTCTTGGACATGATTTCTTTGAATGTCAATGTGTTCTATGGGCTATGAGGTCTTTTACTCCATAGGGCCTCATGTGTTTTGCTATGTGTGTTACACCGCACCCTCCGTGCTGTAACACTGGGGTGTCCTAGAGGATCCCCACCCTAGACTCCATACCCTGGGACTGACTACTGTCTCCCAGGGCATGTAAATTCACCATTGGCTTTACTAGACCTAAATTTACTAACAGAACTAGTACAAACCATCCTATTGTGGACGTACTGGTAGGGGTAATTCGATTACCCCTGGATCTGTTGTTCGAGGGGGCACTGTCCCGTCCCCCTCGTCGAGTTTTGGTTGGTGGCAGTGGATACTACTTTTTATATTCGACCGCGAATATATTCCTATGGGATTCATCCCATTGTTGGAGGGTAATACTTTTTCACATTAGTCTCTAACATACCGCCGGTTTGTTTGTCTTAAATAAATCCACCGGTTGGTATTTTCTGCCAGAACTCGGTTTTTAAAATGGCGTATGTGTTTGCCTCTGTAACTCCGAACCAAAGGTTGAGCCCTTTGTTCCACTTTTGGCGGGCTTCTGCCCAGAAGCCCTCCAGAGTGGTGCCATTCTGTCTGGGTACCACAGGGGATGTGGGAGGGGGTTTAGGCACCCTGGACTGAGTTGTCTTGCCAACTCAAGTCGCACTCTGGTGTGAATGGCCCGAGTGGTGAGCCGCCCCGCTCACCACTTAGCATGTTTGATTGACAACTAGGCTGAATGAATGGGGGTTTTCTGCATTAAATCCGGGCTTTTGGGACTCGAACTTCAGAAGTCGCCACAGGGCCTAAGAATCCGACGAGGGTAAAGCTGAGCCGACCTGCAACGACGACACCTCCGGTGGAGCCCTCCTGAACCGACTCACCACTTCCCAACGACAGAGATCTCCCTGCTGGAGAGTCTTCTTCCCCTGACTGGTGGGAACAACCAGTCCCTTGCTTTTTCTTTGCTTCCAGGACATCTAGTGGTCGAATTGCCCGTGCTGAGCACCCCGGCAACCGGATAGCCACTAACCACTGTACCGCGACCAAAAGGTGGTGCCTTGTGACGGAGCACTCCGCGGCCAATCTCTTCCCTGGTGGTGCAACGATCTTCAACTTTTCCTCGACGACGGGATCCTCTCATCTTCTGGCAAAGCCCCGACTTGCATCCACCACCAGGAACAACTGCCCCTGCCGGAGCTGTCTCTTCACTTGCAAGGTACTGTGTTCGCCTGGCTTCCCTTGAAACGGTTAGCGTGAGGTGTCTTAAATTCTTACCTTTCCACTGGGTCGCCTCCAGACCTTCTTAACTTTTTGTTCTAAAACTGGTCCAACCTTTCTGTGACATTTTGCTACAAAGACTTGAAGTGCATTTCCACTGTGATACTTTTGGGACATACAGCCTTGCCTCTCTCCGAGTGGGCCTGGCCTCTGAACTTTGTGATTTACAGTAGACCCTGCCTTGCTCGCCTTGCATTTGTTTTGTAAAAGTGTTGGTACTGAGTTGGTTTCATACCCTGCCTTTTTCTCTCCCTTTCTAACGAATACTAGAGTGCCATCTAGGTTAAAGCATTCACCTCTGTCTGCAAATAAGTGGTGCCGTTGAACCTAGACTTGTCGAAATATTGTTATGGGTTTGATATATACTTATAGTAACTGTGATTGAAGTTGTTTGCCATATTAGTGCCAGTGTGTTTTCCGTAGATGTGTTTTTAAATAAATAATTATATATCTTCACACCCAAGCTCTGATCAGTGTCTGCTTGTTCTACTGTGTAAATTGCCCTATCCTGTATACTCCAAATACGGCCTAACTCGTCTCGAGAGAAGTCTGACTGCTAAGCCACGACTACCAGGTAAATCTGGGTGGTGCAGACTGCTTCCAATTGGGTTTACTGCTAACTCCTGTAGACTTAAACTTTTTGCAGTGGTCCCAGAGGGAACTGCACAGGTTTCTGCCTAACACTGGTGTACAGCGGTGGGATTTGTATTGAGTATACAGTTTAGAGTGCTTTTCAACACTTTAGGATAACTAACCACAAAGCTTAGCACTAAAAAGCAACTTTCAAAAAACATGTCTACTATGGAAGTTTACAGTCAGGAGTCCTTCTCAGGAAAAAATACTGAGAGTTTGAGAGCTCTCTGTAGACAAGAGAATCTTTCTGTAAAAGGCAAGAAAATAGAACTGATAGCGAGATTGCTGGAAAACCAAAGTCTGGGTACTGGTTCAGAGGAACCAACTTCTCCAGCAAATGTAGATAACAGTGATGGTGTTGATCTAAATCAAAGTTCTGGTGATAGTGATGAAGAGGCTGAGGAGGAAGGAGAGGCTAATGAAACTGTCTCCCCTGCTCCTCGGTCTGCCTTACCAGCTGTACCTACTGGGCCTATAGCAGGTCCCACACTAAGTCCTCAAGTCCTTGAACTAGAAAAAATGAAAATAGACTTGGAATTCAGAAGGATTACTGCTCAAACTGAACAGAAACACCAAGAAATGCAACAAATTCTTAGGCTCAGAGAAATGGAGCTCAAGCATGAGTTAGAAATGAAAAAGTTGTCTGTCGAAACTGCATCTGTCTCTTGCTCCTCTAGAAGTTCCAGTCCCAAAAGACCCCAGATGCCTAAGGAATTCATTGGTATGTATGAACCAAAGTTGGATGTGTTGGATTGGCTGAGTTTGTTTGAGTACAATCATGGGCTCCAGAACATCACAGGTAATGAGCTACTTACTTGGTTGTTCTCTAGGCTCCCCCTGTTGCAACTGATGTGGTAATGGAGTTGGGGGAGGAGGATAGGAAAGAGTATGAAAGTGTGAAACTAGCTTTGATAGCTAGATTTGGGAAGACCCGTTCCCAGCATCTTAAGAGGTTTAGAACCCTCAAAAAGCATGATGGTACCCTTTGGGCTACCTGGGTGAGTGAAGGGTTGAAAAACTTAGAGGGATGGATTAAGGGTTACAAGGTGAACACTTATGAGGGTATGAAGAATCTTTTTATGTTGGAGTCTATTTATGATGTCTGTTCTCCTGAGCTCAGACACCACTTGGCTGATTCAAAGGAATTGGATTCCAGGATGCTAGCTAAGGCTGCTGACTTGTGGGTTGCCAACAGGGCTACTCATAAGGATTCTGGGGCAACTCAGAAAAAGGATGAGGGAAAACAGCCTAAAAAAGACTCAAAAGAGAATTCTAATAACTCAAATTCCAAAGAGGGCCCCAAACAAAACCATAAGGGTAAGCCACAAGGAAAACTGCAGCAGAATAGTGTACCTTCTGGTGCCAAACCAGAGGTAGGCCAGAACAAGCCACCATTCCAGAAAGCATTCGGAAAATGCTTTGTTTGTGGCCCTACTGACCATGTGAAAGGAGATCCCAGATGCAAGGGTAAACCTTCAGGTGTCCACACTGTCTCCTTAGCCTTCGCTCCAGAGGAGGAAGTCCAAATGGCAAGTGGAAACTTTCTACTGCTGGCTGATGAACCCATTGGCGTCTCAGCCAGTGTTTTTTAGTGTGTCTGGGTTTGTGGGAACAACAGAATTTAGATGTCTATAATTCTATCCCAGATAATACTAAAGAGTATTATAAGGACAGGGTCCAGGTGAATGGCCAGGAAACTCCTGCCATTAGGGACACTGGAGCCAGCATAACTGTGGTGGATAAATCTTTTTTTCAGGCTGAGGATGTTGCTAAGGCACCCACACGCCTCACCAAGTTAGCTGGAGGGCCTGTGCAGATGCTTCCCCAATTACCAGTTCTCATCCAGTGTAATGACATGACTGTTAAGATACCTGTCAGCATACAGAGTGAGGTACCAGGACGAGTTCTGTTGGGTAACGATTTAAAAACTCTCGGAGTTGTGTCTCATACCCCCAGACCTCCTAGTAAACGGTTACAGGAGCTAACCAGACCTGCAAGGGAGAGAACCATGAGAGGTACTCCCGAGGAGATGATGAAGAAGGATATCACTCCTGCTCCACTGGAATTGTCAGCTGCTGTCTCTAAGAAATCAGAAGCGAAAGGGAAACCTAAAACCTCTATACCGAAACCAGCATCCAGCACTTCAGTGCAACCAACAAGGACTTCCCCTCGGTTGTCCAAAGTTACACCAGTAACTCCCCCTCCAGCTGAGGCTGAGAGGGTGGTACAACCCTGTGTGGTAGAATTAGACTCTGAAGAAGAGCTAATGGAAGGCCAGGAACTCATTGGAGATCTGGATCCTGTTGACCATCCTGAGCTGCAGTCTTTATTGGCAGAAGGTGGACCCAACAGGGCAGACTCCAGTAAGGGACAGAGGGAATGTCCAACTCTGGAAGGTCTTCGCCACCAGGCAGAAGCTCAGGCTGAAGGGCAAGAGCCTGGGAAATACAGGTTGCACTGGGAAGATGGCCTCTTCTACAGTGAACCGACCGAATCTCAACCTGGAGACTACAAACGACTTGTAGTACCCCAAGAGAACAGACAACAGTTCTTGCAGTTAGCCCACAAGATTCCTTTGGCTGGTCACTTGAGTTTCAAGAAGACTAAGGAAAGGCTCTCTCTCTCTACTTTTATTGGCCAAAGATGGGGGCCGAAGTAGAAAAACACTGCAGGAGCTGCCACACCTGCCAGACCTCTGGTAAGGTTGGCGCCAAGAATGTGGCACCTTTAGTGCCTCTACCAGTTGTGGGAGTCCCATTTGAGAGAGTAGGGATTGACATTGTTGGTCCCCTTGATCCTCCAACCTCCTCAGGCAACAGGTTTATACTTGTTGTAGTAGACCATGCAACTAGGTATCCTGAGGCAATTCATATGAGGACTGTTACAGCTCCGGCTGTGGCTAAGGCCCTCCTTGGTATTTTTACCAGGGTCGGGTTTCCTAAGGAAGTAATCTCTGACAGGGGGTCAAACATTATGTCGCACTACATGAAAGCCATGTGGAAAACCTGTGAAGTTACTTACAAGTTCTCAACAGCCTAACACCCACAAACCAATGGGTTGGTAGAAAGGTTCAACCGAACCATGAAGAGCATGATAGGTGCTTTAGAGGAACCCC
The DNA here is from genome assembly GCF_040938575.1 of Ambystoma mexicanum. Taxonomy (NCBI): domain Eukaryota; kingdom Metazoa; phylum Chordata; class Amphibia; order Caudata; family Ambystomatidae; genus Ambystoma; species Ambystoma mexicanum. The sequence continues at coordinate 941,967,762 of NC_090928.1, read as the reverse complement.
TTAAACGGAAGTGGGACCTTCTACTGCCATGCCTTCTCTTTGCTTATAGAGAAGTCCCTCAGGAGGGAGTAGGTTATTCTCCCTTTGAGCTTCTCTATGGTCATCCCGTCAGAGGTCCATTGGCCCTGATTAAGGAGGGGTTGGAGAGTGCTCCTTCCCCCAAGCCAGTCAGAGTGACTGACTACGTGATAGGTCTCCGGAGGAGAATGTCACACATGATGGCGCAAGCAAGTGATAACTTGAAAGCTGGACAAGCATTGGTCAAGCACTGGCATGATCAAAAGGCTAACATGGTTGAGTTCACTCAAGACCAGCTAGTTCTCGTTATGATCCCAACAAGGCAGAGGGCCTTGCAAGACAAATGGAGGGGACCCTTCAGAGTTGTGGGTAAACTTGGAGAGGTCAACTATCTGGTGGACTTGGGCAATCCCAAGGAGGCTCCGACAGTCTTCCACACCAACAGACTCAAAGCGTATGTCTTGAGACCTGATGTAGGAGCGTTGCTTCTAGCATCATCAGAGGAAGAAGAAGAGAGTGAAGCTCTTCCGGATCTCCTCAGAGGCTTACCTTTAGACGAAAAAATTGAAGGAGTAAATCTCTCTTCAAATCTGACACCTGAGCAACAAGAAGAGTGCAAATCTATGTTGAATCAGTTTGCCTCTCTGTTCTCACTTTCACCAGGCTTGACCCCTTGGGGCCAGCATGACATACTCACTGGTGACTGTCTGCCAGTCAAAAGCAGAGGATACAGAATGTCAGAAAGTGTAAGAACCCACATCAAAGGTGAGGTCAGCAAGATGCTTGATCTCGGGGTAAGAGAGCCCTCTACTAGTCCATGGTCTAGCCCAGTTGTGTTAGTGCCAAAGGAAGGATCTAAAGAACTTAGATTCTGTGTGGACTATAGAGCTCTTAATGCAGTCACCAAGACTGATGCCCACCCTTTGCCAAGAACAGATGAGCTGGTGGATAGACTTGGTTCAGCCAAGTTCCTCAGCACATTTGACTTGACGTCAGGCTATTGGCAAATAGCCCTGACAGACCATGCCAAGGAGAAAACTGCATTTTCTACTCCAGTTGGCTTATACCAGTTCAAGGTAATGCCTTTTGGATTAAAAAATGCACCTGCTGCATTTCAACGGATGGTAATCCAGGTTCTGAATGGGATGGAGGACTTCTGCATGGCATACTTGGATGACATAGCAGTGTTCAGCAATTCCTGGGAAGAACATGTAACCCACCTAAGAGATGTTTTGCAGGCTCTTGAATGAGCCAATCTGACCATAAAGGCGAGTAAATGCCAAATTGGACAGAGTAAGGTTGTCTATCTTGGACATGAGGTAGGAGGTGGAGAAATAAGGCCTTTGCTCAGTAAGATTGGAGCTGTGCAACATTGGACAACACCTACTACTCAGACCCAGGTGAGAGCCTTCTTAGGTCTCACTGGGTATTACAGGAATTTCATTGAGAACTATGGGACCATAGCTTCTCCTCTGAATGTCATCTCCTCTCCAAAATTCCCTAAGAAGGTTAGATGGAACGAGGAGTGCAATCAGGCCTTTGAAAACCTGAAAAAGGCTCTTTGCCAAGCCCCAGTACTCAGAGCTCCTGATTACCACCAAACTTTCATTGTGCAGACAGATGCTTCAAATGTAGGGATAGGTGCAGTACTCAGTCAACTGGATGGGAAAGGTAGGGAGCACCCCGTTTGCTTCATCAGCCGCAAGCTGAAGGATCCTGAAACAAGGTGGGCAACAATCGAAAGAGAATGCTTTGCTATCGTGTGGGCTCTGAAGAAGTTTAGGCCATACTTGTATGGTTCTACTTTTGTCATTCAGACTGACCACCAACCCTTGAGATGGTTAATGCAAATGAAAGGGGAAAACCCAAAACTACTGAGATGGTCAATCTGCCTGCAAGGGTTTGATTTCACCATTGAGCACAGGTCAGGGTGTCACCACCAAAATGCTGATGGTCTCTCTAGGATGTATGTCATCGACTAGCGGTATGAGAATCATCCAGGAGTGGATTAAATCCTCCTGTCCCTTAGTCTGGGGGGGGGGGCGAGTGTTAGGGAGAATTCTCTGTTTCGGCTGAATTTCCTAACCTAGTGAGTCCCCCAGCAGCTTTTTTAATGGATTTCTGGAGTTTGTTTTTTTCATCCTGCCAAGAGTGAGACTCTTTTCCTCCCACTCTTGGACATGAATGTGGTTGATTTCTTTGAATGGCAATGTGTTCTATGGGCTATAGGTTCTTTTACTCCATAGGGCCTCATGTGTTTTGCTATGTGTGTTACACCGTACCCTCCGTGCCGTAATACTGGGGTGTCCTAGAGGATCCCCACCCTAGACTCCATACCCTGGGACTGACTACTGTCTCCCAGGGCATGTAAAGACACCATTGGCTTTACTAGACCTAAATTTACTAACAAAACTAGTACAAACCATCCTATTGTGGACGTACTGGTAGGGGTAATTCGATTACCCCTGGATCTGTTGTTCGAGAGGGCACTGTCCCGTCCCCCTCGTCGAGTTTTGGCTGGTGGCACTGGATACTACTTTTTATATTCGACCGCGAATATATTCCTATGGTATTCTTCCCATTGTTGGAGGCTAATACTTTTTCACATTAGTCTCTAACATACCGCCGGTTTGTTTGTCTTAAATAAATCCACCGGTTGGTATTTTCTGCCAGAACTCGGTTTTTAAAATGGCGTATGTGTTCGCCTCTGTAACTCCGAACCAAAGGTTGAGCCCTTTGTTCCACTTTTGGCGGGCTTCTGCACAGAAGCCCTCCAGAGTGGTGCCATTCTGTCTGGGTACCACAGGGGGTGTGGGAGGGGGTTTAGGCATCCTGGACTGAGTTGCCTTGCCAACTCAAATCGCACTCTGGTGTGATTGGCCCGAGTGGTGAGCCACCCCGCTCACCACTTAGCATGTTTGATTGACAACTAGGCTGAATGAATGGGGGTTTTCTGCATAAAAGCAGGGCTTTTGGGACTGGAACTTCAGAAGTCGCCACAGGACGTAAGAATCCGATGAGGGTAAAGCTGAGCCGACCTGCAACGACGACACCTCCGGTGGAGCCCTGCTGAACCGACTCACCACTTCCCAACGACAGAGGAGATCTCCCTGCTGGAGAGTCGTCTTCCGCTGACTGGTGGGAACAACCAGTCCCTTGCTTTTTCTTTGCTTCCAGGACATCTAGTGGTCGAATTGCCCGTGCTGAGCACCCCGGCAACCGGATAGCCACTAACCACTGTACCGCGACCAAAAGGTGGTGCCTTGTGACGGAGCACTCCGCGGCCAGTCTCTTCCCTGGTGGTGCAACAATCTTCAACTTTTCCTCGACGACGGGATCCTCTCATCTTCTGGCAAAGCCCCGACCTGCATCCACCACCAGGAACAACCGCCCCCGCCGGAGCTGTCTCTTCACTTGCAAGGTACTGTGTCCGCCTGGCTTCCCTTGAAACGGTTAGCGTGAGGTGTCGTAAATCTTACCTTTCCACTGGGTCGCCTCCAGACCTTCTTAACTTTTTGTTCTAAAACTGGTCCAACCTTTCTGTGACATTTTGCTACAAAGACTTGAAGTGCATTTCCACTGTGATACTTTTGGGACATACAGCCTTGCCTCTCTCCGAGTGGGCCTGGCCTCTGAACTTTGTGATTTACAGTAGACCCTGCCTTGCTCGCCTTGCATTTGTTTCGTAAAAGTGTTGGTACTGAGTTGGTTTCATACTGTCACGACTCGCTCCCTTCGCTCCCGTTCCCACCACTTGGGGGCATGATTTGGGGTTTATTCCCTACTGGACTTTTCCTCCGAACCTTATGCTACAGTGCTGTGATGAATTGAGAGCGCTAAATCCCTATTTTCCAAGCTACTTCCCTTCCGGATCCATTCCAGGTTTTTGGCAGCCAGCATGCTTCTTTAACCAAATGACTATGCTTCCCAGAATGCCTGGCCCACTGCTTTACCTCCACCCTTGCAGGACAAGGTTGGGTGGAGGATAGGCAACACCTGTGGCTGCAGGTGCAGCAATCAGCACACCTGAGGCGTGTGCTCGTTAAGCAGCTTTAAAAGCCTCAGTCTTACTTCAGTCCAGCGCTGGTCATCGTTGCAGTGTTTCCTGTTGTGACTAGTCCCTTGTTCCTTGATCTTAGCCTTTGTACCTAGTTCCTAGTTCCTGTTTTCTTGTTCCTCCGCCCTGGATTTCGAATTCATGCGCTAATTGATTTCTGCTCCCTTGATTCCCTTTTTGTCTTCCTCTGTTTGCAGGCAGCATTTCTCAGTGTTTTCCCCTTTTAGATGCAGCCCAGTTTGTCTGTGTTCTATATTTCTTTGACTCTGTCCTTTGCTGCTGTAAACCGGTATGCCTTAGCCTTCCTCTTAGATTAGCTTCCTGTCTTTTCCTTGAAGGGGTAGGGGGAAGTTTGCATTGGTTATTTCGTTTTTCCCTGCTCCTGATCCTTACTTTCCATTGGGATCCATTCCATGTTTTCCATTGCACTTCTGCATTTATTTCCCATTTGATTATTAGGTGTGGTGTGCGGTTGTAGCTAGCTCCTGTGTGAATGCTTATGTTTTCCTCACTAATTTGTAATCACTATTCCAACTTAGGTATTTAGTTTTCCTCCCATTGCTGTTATAGCCTTTCAGGGTCCCAGTTTCATCAACAGGATTCGTGGGCTAGCTGACATTCAAGAGGTTTATCTCGTCCTCGTGAGTACTGTTCTTTAGTTCCCTTATTTAATACCATCAAGAGTGTTAGTTCACAGATCCTGTCATTGCTTGCCCTCCACGTGGGTTTAGCGCTGTCAGTACCTGTAACAGCAATTGGGGGTAAGGCGCTTGCCGACTTTCCTCGCGGTCAGGTGCTTACCCCACATCCCTTTTCATATATTGGTTTTGTTGTCACACTCTATTTGCACTCCTGGGTTCTAGCATACATGAGTCGTTGTTCCTGGGTGCACGTAGTTTAATTCAAAGCTATTCACTGTGTGATTTAGTGCACATTTCCCTTGCCATATTCGCTGCCTTTGTACTCGCCTGACTAATCCTGACAGAATGACCAGCCCAAAATTCCCATTGAATATGGCAAGTTTAAGAAAGAACGGAAGCAAGGCCTCTAACAAGTTTGTACAGAAAGCTTCCCCTACATTTACCTGTGACAATCAAATCACTAGTCCTGACTTAAATGAACTCCTTGTCACGAATGGGCATTTACGTGCAAAGTATTTTTCCCATAGGATGGCACATCCTACATTGCCTGATCCTAGTTCTATCTTTTGTTGTGATCCAGATTCTATGTCAGCGCAAGCCTTAGCCGCAGAAAACAACACACTGTTAGACTTATTATACAAGAGTACCTCTGTTGTTGAACCCCATGATTCCAGTTGTGCTTCACCTCAGATAGAACAGTTTCATGGTACAAACATAAAGAATGGAGGGGTTCCTTGCATAACTTCTGTTTTCTACCCTCAGTCTAAAGCATACTCCTTTGCACAAGTACATACTGTAGTCCCTAATGCCAAGAGGTCTAATGTCAATAGTTTGCTTAAGGGAAACACAGACCAAGTTAGTAAGAGAAAGTATAAATCTCAGAACCTGAAAGCAGTAGAGGACAATGCACAATCGGTGCACATCCAGATTGCTAGTGCAGGATCCAGCCCTGATCCCACTATGCCTCCCCCTGTGCCTACTGATAGTGATGTACAGTTAATGCAGGGCATGCTAAGAGCTAAGCTTGAGGAGTTAAGACAAGAATTCATTTCTTTACAAGAGGAGAATAAAACCTTGCACTCTTTACTGAATACACCTCAGACTTTATCCGTTGATGTTGATGAAGTGAACACTGTTCAGCCCCTGAGTGCAGAGACTTTGGTAAACCATGATATTTGTCAATATGTTAGATCTATTGGGAGTGAAAGTCTTTCTTCTAGCACAGCCCTTAATCTGGGCACAGTTTCTAACAATGGTTCTGCTGTTTGTCAGGGATTGCAGTTAGCTGAAGATTTACAAGCCACTCCTTTACCTAAAATTTCCTGTGTAGCAGTTTGTCATAATTCTGAGCTAGCACACATGCAAGCTTCTGATTTCCAAACACAATCCACAATGGTGGCATACACAGATTCAGTCACTACAGTAGGCTTAGGCCCTGCTCTTGATACAGCTGCTGAGACTGAAGTAAATGTTCAAGCTGATGTGGAAAACAATGTTACCTCTGGGTTCACTCTTCCTTCTGCCAATTCTGATCAATACGAACAGTCAGAAACAGTACAGATTTCATCTTCTGATGGACTCATTCCACAGTATACAGAACCAAAAGACCGGCAGGCGATTCCTGAACTGTTGAGTGTAAATCTGCCTCTTTCAGAAGCTAAGACAGATGAATGGACAATTGACGAAATCCTGATTAACAGAGACTTTACTATGGTAATTCCACTGGTTGATTTTGACTTCTACAAAGAAAAAGACTCTGTGTCACCCACTAAAGAAAAGGACTGCAAGGGTACAGCTCAGTCTTTGGTTACTGGTGCCAAGGAGTCTACTGCCCTAAAGGTGCCCTCCATTCCTGAGCCACCAATGTGTTTGTCAACTTCTGAGACTTCTGTCTGTCCTCCTACAACCATTGACTCTTCTATGATCCAACCCACAGCCCTGCAGTCATCTTTGGCACACTTGTCTTCACCCAATGAACCGCTGCCATGTCTGCCATTTATTCAAGAGCCAGTCCCAAAGACCTGGACATGTTTGTATCCAGCAACCGAGATTGCTCCAGCTTGCATGCCTTCAGCCTCAAGGTTTCCTTTGGCCTGCCTGTCTTCAGCTACAGTGACTCATCCTGCAGATCATCCTTCAGCTATAGAGCCTCCGGTAGTCCATCATAAGTGCATGTCTTCAGTCCCGGAGTATACTGAGTATTTGCCTTCAGTTCATGAGACGCCTGTATCCTGCTTAGCCTCGCTGCCAATATCAGAGGTATACCTGTCTACACCATCAGATCCTGCTGTATTTTCTTCTGCTCCAGCGATTCCTCTTGAATCACAACCATTTACTGTCGATGAACGTCTAGCCTGCCTTTTTTTTGCTTCAGGAGGAGCACCAGAATGCCTGCCTTTTCCACAAGACGATTCTCCCAACTGCTTCACTTTAGCATCAGAGCCTCCTAAATATGCAGCATCAGAGCTTGAGACTTTTGCCAGCTCCCGCTTCAGAGTCATCAAGCTGGACCAAGTGATGAGTCAGAACCACTCACCTGGGTGTGCACAGGGGGTGGTGCAGACCGGCGTATTACCTACAGGACTTGTGCAACAGAATTCCGCCAAGAAGCACCAGTTGGGTACTAGTAGCCAAAGGAAGGGAATGACTGCTGCAGTTCAAAATGTGTCTGTTATTGCTCCTTCTGCGAGTGTGCCTGAAATACCAAGTACTGCGTCTATCACTCCTATCAGTATGCCAAACATCCCTGCTGTTGTATCCCACGTGCAACAAAGTGGCTACACGACTGTCACCAGGAGTACCAGCCTTGTACAACCCATTGGACTTCCAGGTCTCCAAGGCGTAGAACATGTGCAGTCAAACCTTAGTCACTTTCAACCACAAGCCTTTTCCCAGATGGATGACAGAAGAAAATCTGAACCTCTACCTCAGCCGCCACCTTCTCTAATGGCTGAACATAAACCTTTCCTGAAGCCAGCAATTTCCTCACCTCCCGCATGTCCACTCTCGGCAGAAAGGCTAACAGGGCTTCTACCATTGTCTAAGGCATGTTGCACCAGCCTGCCTCCCTCCTCAAAGACTTATAAGTGTCCACTCCCAGTGACTGAGCTTCCTGGATCTTCCAACTCTGCTTCAGGTCCTGCAAGTCCTTCATGCCTTTCTTCGAACCATGAGTCTCTTCCTCACCAGAAGCCACCGTTTCCATCAGTGCCACCTCCAAAGACAAAGCGCTCCTATCATGGAAGTCCATCTGCCTTTGCCCACAGGCCACCATTTCCATCAGTGCCACCTCCAAAGAAAAAGCACTCCCATCATGGAAAGAAGATGTCTCGTGCGGGTGGCGGGCACCAGAAGACGGCCGTGGGAGGGGGTATACTGTCAAGACTCGCTCCCTTCGCTCCCGTTCCCACCACTTGGGGGCATGATTTGGGGTTTATTCCCTACTGGACTTTTCCTCCGAACCTTATGCTACAGTGCTGTGATGAATTGAGAGCGCTAAATCCCTATTTTCCAAGCTACCTCCCTTCCGGATCCATTCCAGGTTTTTGGCAGCCAGCATGCTTCTTTAACCAAATGACTATGCTTCCCAGAATGCCTGGCCCACTGCTTTACCTCCACCCTTGCAGGACAAGGTTGGGTGGAGGATAGGCAACACCTGTGGCTGCAGGTGCAGCAATCAGCACACCTGAGGCGTGTGCTCGTTAAGCAGCTTTAAAAGCCTCAGTCTTACTTCAGTCCAGCGCTGGTCATCGTTGCAGTGTTTCCTGTTGTGACTAGTCCCTTGTTCCTTGATCTTAGCCTTTGTACCTAGTTCCTAGTTCCTGTTTTCTTGTTCCTCCGCCCTGGATTTCGGATTCATGCGCTAATTGATTTCTGCTCCCTTGATTCCCTTTTTGTCTTCCTCTGTTTGCAGGCAGCATTTCTCAGTGCTTTCCCCTTTTAGATGCAGCCCAGTTTGTCTGTGTTCTATATTTCTTTCACTCTGTCCTTTGCTGCTGTAAACCCGTATGCCTTAGCCTTCCTCTTAGATTAGCTTCCTGTCTTTTCCTTGGAGGGGTAGGGGGAAGTTTGCATTGGTTATTTCGTTTTTCCCTGCTCCTGATCCTTACTTTCCATTGGGATCCATTCCATGTTTTCCATTGCACTTCTGCATTTATTTCCCATTTGATTATTAGGTGTGGTGTGCGGTTGTAGCTAGCTCCTGTGTGAATGCTTATGTTTTCCTCACTAATTTGTAATCACTATTCCAACTTAGGTATTTAGTTTTCCTCCCATTGCTGTTATAGCCTTTCAGGGTCCCAGTTTCATCAACAGGATTCGTGGGCTAGCTGACATTCAAGAGGTTTATCTCGTCCTCGTGAGTAATGTTCTTTAGTTCCCTTATTTAATACCATCAAGAGTGTTAGTTCACAGATCCTGTCATTGCTTGCCCTCCACGTGGGTTTAGCGCTGTCAGTACCTGTAACAGCAATTGGGGGTAAGGCGCTTGCCGACTTTCCTCGCGGTCAGGTGCTTACCCCACATCCCTTTTCATATATTGGTTTTGTTGTCACACTCTATTTGCACTCCTGGGTTCTAGCATACATGAGTCGTTGTTCCTGGGTGCACGAAGTTTAATTAAAAGCTATTCACTGTGTGATTTAGTGCACATTTCCCTTGCCATATTCGCTGCCTTTGTACTCGCCTGACTAATCCTGACACATACCCTGCCTTTTTCTCTCCCTTTTAACGAATACTAGAGTGCCATCTAGGTTAAAGCATTCACCTCTGTCTGCAAATAAGTGGTGCTGTTGAACCTGGACTTGTCGAAATATTGTTATGGGATTGATATATACTTATAGTAACTGTGATTGAAGTTGTTTGCCATATTAGGGCCAGTGTGTATTCCATAGATGTGTTTTTAAATAAATAATTATATATCTTTACACCCAAGCTCTGATCAGTGTCTGCTTGTTCTACTGTGTAAATTGCCCTATCCTGTATACTCCAAATACGGCCTAACTCGTCTTGAGAGAAGTCTGACTGCTCAGCCACGACTACCAGGTAAATCTGGGTGGTGCAGACTGCTACCAATTGGGTTTACTGCTAACTCCTGTAGACTTAAACTTTTTGCAGTGGTCCCAGAGAGAACTGCACAGGTTTCTGCCTAACAAATTGCCACCCCGCGGCTGCAGTTAGGGTAGTGGTTAGTCACCTCGAAGGCGGACAAAGGGACAGTGAACAAAACCTTTTTTTTACTGTTGCTTTCAATACCATATATCTGTATCAGGGTTTATTCAACACCTCATTGTAAAATAACTGATGATTGTACACCTGGGTATATTTCAAAATGTTGGTTGCAAATCATGGTGCACGTTCTGTTTTCTGAACTGTCTGAAAGCGACACTGGGTCGCATTTGATCCGGTAGAATCCCGTCCGCATCGGTAGAATTTGAACACACCTTCACTGACCTGGTACTATTGTTTCCATTCACTATTGTTAGTAAATAACTCTCCAATCACACTGGCTTTTCCTTTCCTTTACCTACAATAATGAGATCTTCCATCTCACAATGCTCTGGCACCACTACTTTGTTCATAGCCACAGGCATATTAACCAAGTCTGACACCACACTTCCATTACCACCCAATTATCTTTGTGCTGTCACGACTGTGGTTCCTGTCCACTGCTTATACCAATAAATGATCTTAGAAACCCTTTTGTTTTGTCTCCTAGTAAAAAGGACAGAATGACAATAGTATATTAGTTCAGAAATATGTGACTGTTCTGGATATAGTACAATCTGTTTATCCATTACAGTAGTAGGTATAGTAGTGGTTGCACTAGTTTCTCTATTTTGAATGGATTGTGTCCTCCCACATATTTCTTATCTTTGATATTCAAGTCTTCTCGCAGTTTGTTTGGGAAAAGTTTTTCATAGGGTTGAGCGTCGTGCAGCCTTGAGTCTTGACCTTGGAGTGCCTCTGTAGCGTCCCTCGTTACGTCAACACTGCTAGATGAAGCACCCGCGCTGACTATTCCCTCAGTTCTGTTTGTTCTGCTTTGCTGCGTGCTTCGGAGCACCTCGGGCGACATTTTAATTAAATAGATACTTCAACCAAGACTGTGGGATGAAAATGACCATCACGGACCTGCATCTGTCTGTGGTGTTTGGGGACCGGGCACATTGTGAACGGCTGTGGCTCATGTCAATCCATGACTGTCAAGGCCTTGCGGGAAAGGAAGGGGAATCTTGATGCATGTAAGCCCTCTCCCAAATCCTGTTCCGTTACCCCATCCAAAGAAAATCGTCCCCTGAATCGAGGGATATTTTCCCCGCGAGAAAGCTTCCGAAACATCAGATATGTTCGAGGTCAGGTTCACGACACACGTTGTCCTCTTCTCACAGGTCCTCGTCATCGTCATCTTCTTCTCCTGTACATGTTTAGTTCCCTAAGAAAACCTTGACGGAATGGGAAAGGTTCAGTTTAAAAATGCTTGACATTTTTCGGAGGCAAGCTCATCTGAGTACAGGTAACGTAGCCACCCCTCTGCGTCTGACAAGACCAGTAGGAAGTCTTGTGTATCTTTTTCCTGCGCCCGGGAAGAGAAGTTTCTTGACGAAAGTCGAAGGAGTCTTCATTGACACACAAGAAACAGCCTGTTCCTTCCACCTCAAGGCCTTCTACTCCAGTATTAAAGCTTTCTTCGAAGCTATCAAAACCATTGAGTATGTCTCCTGAGCCTTCGAGACATGGGGCCTCATTACAAGTAGGGCGGTAAGGGTTAACGGTCACCGGTAACAAGACCGGTGCCGTTAAACCCTTACCGCCCTACTACGAGTTCCCTTTGCGGGTCCTTCCTTAACGCCTGCTTCAAGGAACCCGGACCCGGTACATCCCCCATTCCCATTTGAGCCCCCATAGGGTCAATGAGAATGGGGAGGATGCTAACAACGGGCCCGTTAATGACGCTCTGCTCGTGGGACCAGGCGTCCTTAGCGGGACCCCCGAGCAGATCTCGTAATGAGACGGTAGGGGGTTAACGGCGCCGGCAGCTCTACCGGTGCTGTTAACCCTCTACCGACTAGGTCGAAATGAGGCCCATTGTGTATAGGTGCTGTATACATAAACTACCATACCATATCATATATCAAATGAGATCCATCTTCAAGGAAGATGAAGAGGAGGAACAACACCCCTTTGGATATGAATATGGAACACCAGATGTTCCAGAAGGACGAATTTCTCCTGAGTCAAAAATGCAGAATCTGGTGGAGACCCTTAAGGAAACCAGTAGCTGGGAAACATCGTTAGAGACTGAATTTGGTAACCCAGAAGAGGCTAGTTATGCTGATCCTTCATACAGATCAGTGATTTGTAAAGTGGCTGAATATCTGGGGTGGCCTAGGCCATAGCGGTCCAGTAAAGGAGGCTGTGATACCTTTCCACGCTGCCTTAAGGGTAAGGGTCATGGAAAATTGTCTGAAGTCAGGTTCTCCACATGGGGTCTGACATGGATTCACATGCTCATGAATATTCCCCGTCCTCAGGTTTTGAATCCTCGGTAAAGAAAAAATCAGTTTCAGTTTCGTTTCTGAACTTTCTTTCTACTAATAACCAATCACTGGTCTCTGGGTCATACTGCCCCCAGCCAATGACAGCCCTCTACCTAAGCCCCTCCTCTGGCAGCCATCTTCAGATTTTTACCGCACGTTCAAGTGTTGGGAGTCCTCGTGCTATAGCTCTCGAGCTTTTACTGCATTTTGCGTTTTTTAGAAGTGTTTACTCTTATATTTTTGGTCAATCGAGCCTCAAGCTCCATCGATTCTACTTCCGATCCACTGAGACCCATTTCAGATTTTTTCGACGCCCCTCAAGGGTGAATTTTTGTTGAGTTTTCAATTCTTAAAGGATTCCGGAAGATCTTTGAGGCCTACCCCGCATGGTCATGGCCCAGGACAAAGAAAACACAATGCCTGTTGGATCCAAGCTGTTCAGGAACTGGCCGGGATGCGGATAGCAGAATGTGTGCAAGGAAGATGAGCACTGCCAGTGCTTCTACTGCCTTCACGACGACAAATCGCACGTGGAGAAGGACTGTGCGTTTTGTAAGAACATGTCCGAACAGACAGTGAAGGATCGTCATGTTCGACTCACCATCTGGCTGGAGGGGAAGAGCCCAGCAGCAGGTGAGAAGAGGAAGAAGTCTGAGCGGTCTTCTAAGACCTTTGAGGGCGCTCCGAAGACAGGGGCCCAACAAAAGGCAAAGCACTGCGAGTCCGCGGGCACCGGGAGCGCTGATGGTTCGGGCTCCTTGGCTGCCAGGCAGGACGCGATGTCACCGACACCATCAACCACGAGCCAACGCTCTGGCTCGGTGAAGAGGAAGTCGGAGAACCCGGATAAGCTTCAGGAGAAACCCCAGTCGATCCCGACGACGACAGCCGAGGGGGAGCGAGGCAACGACAATCCCTCCAAGGTGAAGGCCTCGGGCGCGCCCAAGGTCATGAAGGCCCTGATTCATCCGGCTAAGGCCTCGATCGAAGGAGTCGTGGCGGCCCTGGCGAAGCCTGTGGAGGCGACTGCCTGGCCTAGAGTTTCTCTGCCACCCCGGAGGGAATCATCTTTTCAGCCTATCGAGAAGACCCCTATGAAACCCCGGGAGGAGAAAGAGGGGGGGCATGGTAGCCATAACGGACACAGATACCACCTCCGAAGATGAGCTGGCTGGCATTGCAAAGATCCTGGACAAGAGGTTCGAGGAAGTCCGGTCCTACGGGAGGAATCCCGACTAGGCAGACGTAGAGAGCAATAGTGGAGCCGACGAGGAGCCGCTGGCCGTGGAGGAAATGGAGGACCCCACTCCTCAGCCGGCATTCCCATTGCAACCAATGCCGATGCCACAGGACCACTTAGGAGCAATCTTGATGGCTATCCAGACCCTGTGCACGGAGATAAGGACAGGGTTGCCCTTACCCCCAGCGGACGATCCAGTGGCGCTTGAACCGTCGGGAAGCCCACCGAACAAGAAAAGTCGAATCCATCCTCCCCCTCCTTTCCAGACGTCACCTCCTTACCCTACTCCGAGGGATGAGACGGGAACGGAGACGGCGACGGCGACGACGGGGACGGACGACGACAGTGGTGACGACGGGACAGATCTACCATCAACCCCCTGCCCGGGCCTCCCCTCCCGGCGAAATTGTCTCCTTTCACGCCATGATCGCCAGGGCATTGGAACTTTTCCATCTTTGTCCCGAAGAGCAGAAGAAGGAGGGTTTCCTCTACCAAAGGCAGGAGGCCAAGAGGAAGGCTGTCCTCTCTGCACATTTACTGGACAACATTTGGGACGAAGGACTGTTGCTGCTCAACAACCCGTCCACCGCTCCTGCAAAGAGGGACCGATATGAGAAGAAGTACCTGTTAGGAAAGATTTCATAATTGTATGTAATTTTCCCTCCATGTGTCAACCCCCAAACTTTTGCTGCTGTTTTAACACCATTTACTGACTTTGCCAGAGAAGCACAGCCCTCAGCTGCACTCCTCTGGGCTTTCGCTCACATTTTATCGGGAAACTGACATGCCCTTAAGACAGTCAGTACTGGGAGACTTTGTTTACCCCAGTCCTTTCCTCAAGTTGCAGCTTTTGTGCAACATGTACCAAGTGTGCAATGTAACTTACCTTACAGCACACTTGGGTCTCTAGTCATTACCAAAGGCCCTAGAAACTCTCGCTGGACTTTTTATGAACTGTGCAGATGTGTCAGGGACAGGACTGGTGGCAGCTATCGTTTTCTTATATTTCTAACCCTTTTTTGCCATGTTAACCGCGCTTACCGTGTTTGGCACGAATAGGTGGACTGGCTCCAAAATGGCCATGCCACGAGGTTCTGTCCTTTGGCCATCTTGCCCCTTCACCTTCCCCAGGTCGAGTCGACCCGGGTCAGTCCTTATTTGGTCATGCACTTTCCCGCGAAACCCAATGCTTTCGCGGGCTTCTGCATACCATGTGTGTGTGCCTCCAGGATGTGGGCTGGGATATCTGTTCCCAGTACACATCCTGGGTGCCAGAGAGTCTGGAGTGTCCTGATTGCCTGGGACCACCGTGGTCCATGATTGGTCCACGTATGGTGTGAGTGTTTGTGAGCAGATCTCCCATTGGGTCCTCTCCGTTTTGGCACAAAGGGAACGTTGGATAAGAGGAGGCTGAAACCACCACTACCATGTCAAACTCCTGAGTTCACACCGAACAAGGGATAAGGAGCCAAGTATCCTGCAACAAGAAGTTGAGTCGAGGAACCGCTGGTGACTCGCTGGAAGGTTTGGCACCCTGAGCCCTCTGCCTCTGATCGCCCTAGAAGTTCTGCGAAGATGCTTCGACCCATTGGAATAGTGGCATCAACTATTCTCGGCACCTTCACCAAACCCTGCAAGTAAGCCTCTTTCGGAAGTGTCCCTGGGCTAACCAGCCGGCTTACTAGCTTACACAGGACGTTTGCTCTGTTACCGCCGCTGTTTTGAGGAGGCCCTCGAAACTTGGTATACTGCTAGCTGTGTGTCCATGGCACCCTCACACCGAATTTCGTACATTTGGCCTTCCCAGGTCTGAACTGAGACAAGTGTGCCCGGACCGGAGTAAATACGGTTACCGTGTTGCCCTGCTGTGGCAACGACCTGTGCAAATTTGCTGCATTTGTGACCCCCCCTTGTCTCTGAAGCCTGCTGCAGTAGAATTGGGCTGATTCCTCCACTCGGAGCGGAGAAATCGCCACTGTCCCGTTTGGGAATCCTCGCTGCATCTCGGGAACTACACGGTGTCGAGACGTCCTGATTGTCGCATTCGAACCTGCCAATCAATTGGACTGTACTGGCCAAGTTTGGGTCTGCCTGCGTCGGGGACCAGTGAGTAGTCCTTACCCCAACCGGTGGCCTCTAGCGCAGGAGCCAATTTTTCTCCAGCATGGGGTCTGGCATGGATTCACATGCTCATGAATATTCCCCGTCGTCAGGCTGGGAATCCTCGGTAAAGAAAAAATCAGTATCAGTTTCGTTTCTGATCTGTCTTTCGTAGTAGTAACCAATCACTGATCTCTGCGTCATACTGACCACAGCCAATGACTGCCATCTCCCTAAGCCCCGCCTCTGGCAGCCATCTTCAGATTTTTACCGCACGTTCAAGTGTTGGGAGCCCTCGTGCTTAGCTCTCGAGCTTTTGCTGCGTGTTTCGCGCTTTTTCAGGTGAACTTTCACATTTTTTCGGTTAATCGAGCCTCACGCTCCACCGTTTCTACTCCCGTTAACGGGTACCCGTTGTGGGATTTTCCTACGCCCCTCAAGGGTGAAGATTTCATCGAATCAACCTCTTGGAGGATTCCAGAAGATTTGCGGCCTACTTCGAGATGGCCCAGGACGCGAGTTTGTAACCCGGACCCAAGCTGTTTCGCAGCTGCCCTGGATGCGGGCTGCAGAATGTGTTTAAGGAGGACGAACATTCACGATGCCTCTACTGTCTTCATGGGGACAAGACTCATGTAGAGAAGGACTGCCAGTTCTGCAAGAACTTGACGGAGCGGACCATGAGGGACCGTCGATCTCGTCTCGCCAGCTGGTTGGAGAAGGGCTCAACGGGTGAGAAGAAGAAGAAAGGGTCCGAGCGGGCTTCTAAGTCCGGTGCGGGCGCCCCGGCGATGGGGGCCCAACACCAGGCCAAGCGCCGCGAGTCCGCTGGCTCCGGGAGCGCCGAAAGGTCGGGCTCTTCGGTCGCCAGGCAGGGCGCACCTTCCCTGGCACCGTCAACCACGAGCCAACGCTCCAGTTCGGGGAAGAGGAAGTCCGAGACCCCGGGTAAGCTTCGGGAGAAGCCCCGTCCGGTCTCGGGAGAGGGGGAGCGAGGCGTCGCCCCTCCCCCTAAGGAGAAGGCCCAGGACGCACCTAAGGCGGTGAAGGCCCCTACCCAGCAGGCAAAGGCCTCTATCGATGCGATCGCGGTGACTCTGGCCAAGCCAGCAGAGACCCCGCCAGCGGAGACTGCCTCCGGGACTAGAGTTTCCCTGCCGCCAAGGAGGGAATCCTCTTTTCAGCCCATCGTCATGGCCACCATGATGGAACAAGGGGGGAGGGGTGGGCACGGTAGCCTCCTCGAGCTCGGAGTCAGCCTTGGAGGAGGAACTGACTGAGGTCACAAGGAATCTCGAAGTACAATTCGAGAAGGTTAGGATCCGCTTGGAAGAGCCTCGGGAGATAACCGAGGAAGACGACGATGGCGAGGAAGAGCAGCCTTCCCTTCCGGTGCAGCCGGAACCTAGGCCTCAGGATAGCTCGGCGGCCATTTTGTCTGCGATCCAGTCCTTATGCTCTGAGATAAGGATGAGATTACCACGGCCCAGGCCGGAGGACCCACAACCTGGCCCGTTGGGAAGTCCTCAGAACAAACGACGGAGGACCCAACCCTCTCCTCCGCTCGCCCCCTTAAGGCCTGCAGTTCCCTCCTCATCCTGTCACAAGTCGGGAGATGACGGTGCGGTGGGCTCGACGACGGGTTCTGAGGGCGACGGCGACGACGACGGAACGGGTCTCCCGTCTCCCGTCGCACGGGCATCTCCGCCCGACGAGATTGGCTCATTCCACGCCATGATCGCCAGGGCGTCCGAATTGTTCCAGCTCTGCCCGGAGGAGCAGAAAAAGGAAGGTTTCCTCTATCAGCGCCGGGAGGCCAAGAGGAAGACTGTCATCGCGGTGCCTCTAATCGATGACATCTGGGAGGAGGGCCTGTCGGTACTCAAGAACCCCTCCACGGCAACAGCCAAACGGGACCGGTACGAGAAGAAGTACCGGGTCCCCGAGACCGCTCCCCTGTGCCTCAGGTCCCAGCCAACGCCAGACTCGGTCGTCTTGGCGGCGGCGAAGAAGAAAGCGGCGGGGTCAGGAGCCTCAACGTCGAATTCCCCTCCAGACGGCGAGGGAAAAAAGTTGGACGCCATGGGGCGACGGGTCATTTCGTCAGCGGCAACGACTATCAAAGCGGCCAACGCCCTGGCGATCGTGGCCCGTTACGACAGGGAGCTCTGGTTTAAGATGGCCCCCATATTAGACTTCCTTCCGGACGACAAGAGGTCCGAGGCCCTGGAAATACTTCAAGAAGGCGAGGTGGCGTCGGACCACGCCATAACGGTGGCAACCGATATTGCCGATACCGGGTTCCGCCAGCTGGGCAACGGAGTTTGCCTACGACGACGGGGTTGGCTCCAGGCGACCGACTTCCGTCAGGACGTCCAGACCAGGGTGTTGGACATGCCGTTCGAGAAGGCGGTGGACGAATTCCTCCAAGCCATAAAGACGGACACGGAGACGGCCCGCGCCCTAGGAGCCCTTCAGCAACGACAGCCCTTTCGGAGCTCTGGAGGCAGACAGGGGGCCTCCAAGGGATCCAGCGGTGGCTCGTCGTCCTACCGCCAGGCGGCACGCTCCTCGTCTCAGGAGGCCTACAGGGAGGCAAGCAGGGAGCACCTCGCTGCCGTCGGCAAGGTGGCCAGGGCGGCAAGGCTACCGCCTCCAAGCAGGACTGAACCGGCCGTGGCCTTGGGCCCCCACCGAAGCACCCTGGTGGGAGGCCGGCTGACGAAGTTCGTCGGCGTGTGGAAGTCCATCTCCACCGATCGTTGGGTGCTGGATACCCTGGCAAGAGGACACTCTATCGAATTCCTGAAGAAGTGCCCTCACATTCCACCTGTGGCCAGGAAGGAAAATCACATCCCGCAACTGCTGTTGGAAGTACGGGCGATGCTAAGGAAAGGCACCATCGAGCCCGTCCCGAAGAGACTCCGGGGCTCAGGGGTGTACTCAAGGTACTTCCTCATCAGGAAGAAGACGGGCGGCTGGCGCCCCATCCTGGACCTTCGTCGTTTGAACAAATACATCAGGTCACAAAAGTTCAGGATGGTCACCCTCCAGCACGGACAGCTGGAGGAAGGCGACTTCCTATCGTCGCTGGACCTGGAGGATGCATACTTCCACATTCCCATCCTCAGAAGTCACCGAAAGTTCCTCAGGTTCATCGTCCAGGGACGCCACTACCAATTCAGAGCACTGCCGTTCGGATTGAAGTCGGCCCCCAGAGTCTTTACCAAGTGCCTGGCACCTGTGACGGCGCGGCTGCGTCTGCAGGGGATTCATGTCTACCCCTACCTGGACGACTGGCTCATCCGCTCAAGGACAAGGGAACTCGCCGTCGAACACACTGCGAGGACCGTCCAGCTACTCACAGACCTGGGATTCGCCATAAATTACCCAAAGTCCCACCTGGTACCGTCGCAGGTGGCCCTGTTTCTGGGAGCGAAGCTCGATACGGTGAGGCGCCTGGCGGCACCGTCGGAAGAACGGACAAAGACCATTCTGGGCAAAGTGCAGCGCCTGCTAGCCACGGACGTGGCCAGGGTGAGGTCCATCAAGTCCCTCCTGGGGATGATGTCCTCTTGCATCTACCTGGTGCGCCTTTGCAGACTACGGATGCGCCCTCTTCAAGAATTTCTCGACGCCCGTTGGATGCAGGCGTCGGCGTCGGGCACCTTCGAAGACAGGGTCCCCCTCAAAGAGGTGTTCCGGCGGGGGATTCAGTGGTGGGGCGTTCGAGCGCACCTCATGGCGGGCAAGGACTTTCAGATGCCGGCGTACCAGGAGACGGTGACGACGGACGCTTCCCTGGAAGGTTGGGGCGCCCACACCGGAGATCTCCACGCAAGAGGCCTCTGGCTCCCGGAGGAGGAGCTCCTGCACATCAACATCCTGGAACTCCGAGCCGTGTTCTGGGCTCTCAAATCGTTCCTCCCGTCGCTCAAGGGCAAGGTGGTGCGGATCTTCACGGACAACACCACGACAATGTTTTACATACGGAAGCAGGGAGGTACCAGATCCCCAGCCCTATCCAAGGAGGCACAGGATCTGTGGCACTGGGCGGTCGCCCAGGGGATGTTCCTGGTTCCCTTCCACCTGGCAGGAGAAAGAAACACCATCGCCGACTCGCTCAGCAGGGAGCTGCGCGCGTGTCACGAGTGGGAGCTGCGCCAGGATCAGGTGGATCAACTCTTCCGACGATGGGGCAAACCCCAAATCGACCTGTTCGCAACAGCGACAAACTCGAAGTGCCAGAGGTTCGCCAGCAGGTTTCCCCAGCCGAGAAGCATGGGCGATGCGTTCTCGTTCCCCTGGGACAGCCTATACCTGTATGCATTCCCTCCGTTGCCGTTGCTGCTTCGACTCATCAACCAGCTCAAGAGGTCCCGGTGCAGGATGATCCTTCTGGACTTGTCAACGTCCCCATCCATCAAGCTGTCGGCGGATGCGGATCTCCTCTCCAGAGAAGGAGGCGCCATCTTCCACCACGACCCGGCGTCACTGAACCTGCAGGCTTGGCTCCTGCAGCGCTAGAGTTTGGAGGGTACGATATACCGGCCGACTGCAGAGAAGTTCTTGCAAAGGCCAGGGCGTCCTCGACTCTCAAATGCTACGGTCACATGTGGAAGAGGTTCTCTATCTGGTGCCGAGCACAGAAGATCAACTCCCTACGGATTACGGCCCCTCAGGTGCTGTCGTACCTGCTATCGCTAGCAAAGGCTGGGCTAGCCCATGCCTCCATTAAGATTCATCTGGCGGCGATCTCCAGATATACCAGAACCACAGGACGGACGTCCCTGTGGGCCCATCGACTGGTGAAAGAGTTTATGAAAGGACTGTTACGGTCGTTCCCGCCGGTGATGGCCCCGGCCCCGGCGTGGGAAGTTAACGTGGTGCTGACTAGGCTCATGGGGCCCCCATTCGAGCCGATGCACTCCGCACCGATGAAGTTTGTGTAGTGGAAGACCGCATTCCTGGTGGCCATTACCTCCGCACGACGAGTGGGAGAGATCCAGGCCCTATCCTGCAAAGCACCGTACTTGACTTTCCATGCCTCGAGGGTGGTGCTTAGGACGCACCCCTCCTTTATGCCCAAGGTGCCGTCGGACTTCCATCTTGACGAGCCCCTGGTGTTACCTGTTTTCTTCCCGTCTCCTTCGTCGCCGGCCGAGAGGACTTTGCACTCGCTGGATGTGGCTAGAGGACATCACAGCTGTTTGTGAACTTTGGACCTGTGAATCAAGGGAAGGCTCTCTCGAAGTCTTCTATTTCCAGATGGCTCTCCGGCTGCATCATGCACTGCCACCGGTTGGCTAACCGACCGCTGCCAGGCCGTCCGAGAGCCCATTCGACCAGAGCGATCGCTGCTACTACGGCGTTCCTATCTGGTGTGCCCCTGCTGGACATCTGCAGGGCTGCTACGTGGAGGTCGATGCACACCTTCACGAAATTCTACTGTGTCGATCGGGATTCCAGGGAGGAGTCCAGGGTCGGCCAAGCAGTGCTGCGCAACCTGTTCGCTTAAGGTGAGCCTGGTGAGGAGGTAAGAGACGCTTAATGTTGAGTTGTTGTATTGCTTAATGTTGAGCCTATTGCCACCTCCCGTGGTTGTGCATGTGTGTACTGCTATGTATTCTTATATTCATGAGCATGTGAATCCATGCCAGACCCAATGCTGGAGAAGGAACAAGTTACTTACCTGTAACTGTTGTTCTCCAGCATGGGTCTGGCATGGATTTCAGATCCAGAGTTCAGAAATCCTTCTTAACAAATTGGTGTACAGCGGTGGGATAGGACTGAAGATATCCAGTGCTCACCCTAGAAGATCTGCGAAGACGCTTCGACCCATTGGAATAGTGGGATCAACTATTCTCGCACCTTCACCAAACCCTGCAAGTAAGCCTCTTCGGAAGTGTCCCTGGGCCAACCAGTGGGCTGACCAGCTTGCTGTCACGATGCCCGCTCCCGGGGAGCCGGCTCAGGCCCTGCGTCCCCGAAAGCGGACATCAAGTCCCCGGGGAAGGTCCCAGCAACCCCTTATAGGGGCCCTTTGGACAGCGTCCTGGCGCCTATTGCGCCAGGCTCATAGAAAACGTCAGTCCTGGCGCCATAGGCGCCAGGCTCATTATGAAAGTGTTTGGGTGCACTTACCTGATGCAGACCATGCTGCAGAACCCCGGCCTCCTTGAGGCCTGAAAGGAACTACTTTACCTGTGGGACTCATTTACCACCCGGGCGTGGTCGGGGAAGGATACATACCTGATTGGAGGAAGGACACATTCTAGGAACTTCTTCCAAGACTATTTAAACCACACCCGATCAGCCACACGTGCTTCGCGTTGTTCTGCATCTAGCAGCTGGACGCTCACCGTGTCTGCTCCTGCATCTTGACTTCTGCCACACCTGCCAGCATCCTGAATCACCTGCAAAGGAAGGGAACAAGAGAACAGAAGAAGGAAAAGGCCTCACCTGCTAAATCTGCATCCCAGAGACATTTCACCGACAATCCTAAAAAGGAAGACATTTATTTTTAAAAGCACATCGCATCGATCGCTGCAGCGCCGCATTCTACTCATCTTTACAGGGCGCCTCCATGTTCAGCAGCGACCATCTGGATTCGCAGTCGCGCCCCCGCGCCTAGGGAGAAAAAGACAAGAACAAAGGTGAGAGAAAAAAGGGAAAAGGGAAGCTAAAACTCCATGTCAAGACTTACCTGTTGGGTCATTCCCTTTTCATTTCGGGTCCGCGCCGCATCCAGGCATTTTCGGACCCCAGCCCCTAGGGGGAAAAAGACATCAGCGTTAATGAGTGAATGAAAAGACATTACCAAAACACTCATTAAAGACTTACCTGATTTCCACAAGGATTTCACCGCTCACCTCGGGTCGGTGCCTGTTCCCCGGCATTCCGTACCCCGGCCCCTATGGGGAAAAGACACTAGCATTAGAACATTAATGCATGGACACAAGGGGAACCACTTATAGAAAAACTTACCTGGAAGCCAAGCAAGTTTGGTTCTCACCCATCCGAAAATCCAGTGACGTAACTGGATACCAACGCGCCCCTGCATCAGAAGCAGGATGGAGAGCTCGTCCTTCCAGACCCTAAGGTGAGACGCTACGGGGAAGCACAGAAGGGTTTTGAGGAGGGTGCAAGGGGTAAGTGGGAGGCCGATTGCATTACCCCGCAGACAGTTAACCCCCTATTCTCACCTACAGAAGGATACTTCTGCGAGTCAGACAAGCCAGATCTGGGGCCCGGTCCAGTCCGTCTTCTGAACCCTGCGCATCACCTTAGACGAGGTCACAGCAGCGCGAACCAGGCCA
The DNA here is from genome assembly GCF_040938575.1 of Ambystoma mexicanum. Taxonomy (NCBI): domain Eukaryota; kingdom Metazoa; phylum Chordata; class Amphibia; order Caudata; family Ambystomatidae; genus Ambystoma; species Ambystoma mexicanum. The sequence goes on along the minus strand of NC_090928.1, from coordinate 941,944,849 downwards.
GCGCCCCCGTGGGAGTCAGGTGAGCGTTACAGAACGCGAAGCCTTCCTACAAATTCCCACGCAGGCGCTATGGAAACTTCTGAGACTGATCAGTTGGCCCAATTACTGGGGGAATTACGGGCCGAAGTACATGCCGCTCCTCAAGAGACTAATGCCCTCAATAGGGAATTAATAATATCAAAGGAAAGAACTGATGACCTGGCCAGACAGCTTTTGCAAGGTCAAGCTGGACAAACTCCTCTACCCTGTTCCGGAGGGAACCCCGCTCCTGTGGTTCCCAGTAACCCTGTGCAGATTAATCTACCTGGAAACATGCCGCTGGCCCCACCTGAACGCTTTGCTGGGGACCCCAAACGATTTGCCGTATTAATGAATCAGTGTTGTTTGCACTTCCTATGCAGACCTGGGGCCTTCCCTACTGATCAGACCAAAGTAGCCTTTGTATTGTCATATCTCAGCGGCTTCGCTGCCGATTGGTCAGTTCCACTGGTTACTCAAGATGGCCCGATTCTCCATGATTTTCAAGGATTTCAAGCAAGCATGGAAAGGTTATTTGCTCGACACTCTCAGGGGCAGGCTCTGGATGACGAACTTCTATCCCTGCGACAGGGCAATCAGGACCTCCTATCCTATATTGCAACCTTTAAAAGACTAATTGTGGAAACTGGATGGCCAGAGGATAAAAGAGTCACGTTATTTTATCGAGGTCTACGCGGAGAACTTAAAGATGTCTTGGCCCAAGTTGTAAATCCGCCCCAGGAATGCACAGAATATATAGACTTAGTGGTCCAATTGGATCACAGACTTCAAAACAGAAAAACAGATCGGTCCAGATTTGAGACCCGGGTGTTGGTCAAGAACCACGCTAACCCCAAGGGAGTTGATGTCTCTGAGCCTATGCAAATTTGAGGGGTTAAAGAACCCTTAACTCAAAAGGAACGTGAAAAGAGGCGGCAGTTAAAATTATGTCTTTATTGTGGGAACTCTGGACACTTTCTACGAGATTTCCTGGCAAAACCGGCCCGAAAAGCGGTAGGAGCCGCTGATAAAAACCATGAAGACTCTGTTTCGGGAAAAGACTCAGCCCGACAAGCGTAGGGGCCCGCTTGCCGAGCTTGAAAACTAACTCTCAGACCTCGCATTTCATTGTGCCAATGGTTCTCGTAGATCCAGAAAAGCCTAAGCGGTTGCATGCAATAAAGGCATACATCGATAGTGGGGCTATTGGAAACTATGTGGATCGTGAATTGGCCTCTAGGATTAACCTCCCTCTCCATCCTAAAACCAGCAAAGATGTCATCACCACAGTCGATGGAACTGAAAATGCCTCTGGACCGGTAACACATTCCACTACTGGGGTGACTCTTATTGGTCCTGACTGCCATCGGGAGGCAGTTGTGTTTGATGTAATCAAGGCTCCACAGTTTCAGGTTATTCTTGGAATTCCTTGGTTAGAGACACATAATCCTCGAATTGATTGGCAAGCTAAGAGAATAACCTTCCCGGATTGTGCACAAACATGCTACCCAGAAAACCTGAAGTTTAATTCTAGCACCTGTAACCTCTGCCTCCATGCAATTACCTCCGGAATACCAGGACTTTCAGGACGTCTTCCAAAAGGAACAGGCCAACACGTTACCTCCTCACCGATCGTACGATTGCCAAATATATCTGGTGCCTGGTGCACAACCCCCTTGTAGCAGGATTTATGCCCTTACCGAACCTGAGAACCTGCATTTGAGACAATATTTGGATCAATACCTCGCCAATGGTTTTATTCGCCCGTCAAAGTCCCCGGCATCCTCGGCTTTGTTCTTCGTGCCTAAAAAAGAAGGCGACCTTAGAACTTGTATCGATTACAGTGCATTGTACCAGATAACGGTTAAAAACCGTTATCCTCTGCCTCTGATTCCTGAACACCTTGACCAGGTGAAGGACGCTTGCATATACACCAAGTTAGATCTCCGGGGGGCATATCATCTTGTGCGAGTAAAAGAAGGCGACGAATGGAAAACAGCCTTCCGTACAAAATATGGATTATTCGAATACCAGGTAATGCCTTTCGGGTTGTGCAATGCGCCTGCTGCCTTCCAATTCTTCATGAATGATGTCCTTCGGGAACTCATCGATGTTTGTGTTGTCGTCTATATCAATGACATTCTAGTGTACTCCTCTTCGGAATCTGATCAGAGAAAACACGTTAGGGCAGTTCTGGAAAAACTGTGCCAACACAAACTATTTGCTAAACTGGAGAAATGTGTTTTCCATACCACAGAAGTTGGATTTCTCGGTTTCATCCTGACACCCAAAGGAGTCCGAATGGACTCAAGAAAAGTGGATGCCATCCTCAAATGGCCATCACCTAGCTCTGTAAACGGGGGTCAAAGCATGCTCGGCTTTGCCAATTTCTATCGCAGGTTTATCCCGGAATTTTCACGCATAGTACAACCCATTACTGCACTCTTGAGGAAAAATAAACGTTTTGAATGGTCTGAAGAAGCCGAGCAGGCCTTCCAGGATTTAAAAGCTAAGTTTACCTCCGCACCTATATTGAAACACCCACGTCCAGATCTCCCGTATGTCGTCGAAACTGACGCATCCAGCCTAGCCATGGGAGCAGTTCTGTCTCAAAGAGATCCTGAAACCAACCAACTGCATCCTGTAGCATTTTGGTCCAGAAAATTCTCGGCATCAGAGATTAATTACGCAATCACTGACAAAGAACTGTTAGCCATAAAGTCCACTTTTAAAGCCTGGCGGCATTACCTGCTTGGCGCTCGACATACCATCACAGTGATCACTGATCACCGGAATTTACAGTATTTGAAAACCGCCAAGGCTCAGTCATCACAGCAGCACCGATGGGCTTTGTTTTTCGCTGAATTTGATTTTGTGATTACCGATCGACCTGGCTGCAAGAACGGCAAAGCAGACGCCTTATCCCGAATTGGAATGGGAGAATCTGATACAAACTCAGAACCTGTACCAATAATTCCCAAACAGAGAATTCTAGGCATGACTTTGTTACAGACGCTTGAATACATTCAAGTCAGAGTGAAACAGCTCCTGGACCATACAGTCCTACAGGATTGGATACAAAAGGGATCAGACTTTACCATAGATAATGGTTTACCTTATTACCAAAGACGCTTATTCCTGCCGCACAAGGATTTACACGAACTAGTTATTTCAGGTTATCATGATACATTAATAGAGGGACACCCCGGTATTGCCAAGACAATGGAAAAGGTGAAACGACAATTCTGGTGGCCCTCTTGGCGAAAAGATGTTAAATCTTTTGTGATGTCCTGTGGTGTTTGCGCCCAAAATAAAGGTCAAAAGAAAAGACCAGCCGGTCTCCTTCAACCTCTAGACATTCCGCCAGCACCCTGGCACACCCTATCAATGGATTTTATTACGGACTTGCCTCCTTGTTCGGGATACAATACCATTCTGGTAATTGTGGATTTGTTTTCCAAAATGGCCCACTTCATTCCTTTGAAAGGTTTACCTTCAGCTTCTGTTCTAGCCAAAGAATTCCTCGAACATATTGTTCGGCTACATGGATTCCCATCTATACTAATCTCTGACCGAGGAAGCCAATTCATTTCCCACTTCTGGCGCAAATGTTGTCAAATGGCACAAATCGACATAAGATTATCGACCAGTCACCACCCTCAGACCGATGGTCAGACCGAGAGGACAAATCAGACCCTTGAGCAGTACTTACGGTGTATGTTACAGCAATCTGAAAGCAACTGGAAAGACATTCTTTGGATAGCCGAATACGCATATAATAATTCGGTACACTCTGGAACTGGCCATAGTCCTTTTTATACCTTGTTTGGACATCACCCTCGAACCTCAAACCTCGACTCACCTCAGAACCTCGGAGTGCCCGCAGTAGAACATCTGCATTCTACCATTACCCGAGCCTTCAAAGAGGCAACCACGCATTTACAACAAGCCAAGAGAAAATACAAGGAGAATGCTGACCTACATCGGAGTGAAGCACCTCCGTATCAGATTGGGGATCAAGTGTGGTTAGCTACCAGACATTTACCGCTCAAAGGGCCTCGAACTTTTAACCCAAAATATCTGGGACCTTATTCTATTACGGCAATAATTAACCCAGTTGCGGTTAAACTTGATTTACCAGCTAATATGCGAATTCACCCTGTTTTTCATGTGTCACTTCTGAAACCAGTGGTCCCCGGAACCCGACTACTCAAACCTCCAGAACCTATTCAAATAGATGGGGAACCCGAATTCGAAGTGAAGAACATTTTAGATTCAAAAATGATTAGGTCAAAGCTTTTCTACCTAATTGATTGGAAGGGGTACGGACCTCAGGAGAGGTCGTGGGAACCCAGTGACCATGTGCATGCACCTCGATTAGTCAGGAAATTCCACCGACTCTTCCCAAACAAACCAAGACCCCCGGAGGGAACAACCTTGGGAGGGGCCTTGGGGGGGAGTGCTGTCACGATGCCCACTCCCGGGGAGCCGGCTCAGGCCCTGCGTCCCCGAAAGCGGACATCAAGTCCCCGGGGAAGGTCCCAGCAACCCCTTATAGGGGCCCTTTGGACAGCGTCCTGGCACCTATGGCGCCAGGCTCATAGAAAACGTCAGTCCTGGCGCCACAGGCGCCAGGCTCATTATGAAAGTGTTTGGGTGCACTTACCTGATGCAGACCATGCTGCAGAACCCCGGCCTCCTTGAGGCCTGAAAGGAACTACTTTACCTGTGGGATTCATTTACCACCCGGGTGTGGTCGGGCAAGGATACATACCTGATTGGAGGAAGGACACATTCTAGGAACTTCTTCCAAGACTATTTAAACCACACCCGATCAGCCACACGTGCTTCGCGTTGTTCTGCATCTAGCAGCTGGACGCTCACCGTGTCTGCTCCTGCATCTTGACTTCTGCCACACCTGCCAGCATCCTGAATCACCTGCAAAGGAAGGGAACAAGAGAACAGAAGAAGGAAAAGGCCTCACCTGCTAAATCTGCATCCCAGAGACATTTCGTCGACAATCCTGAAAAGGAAGACATTTATTTTTAAAAGCACATCGCATCGATCGCTGCAGCGCCGCATTCTACTCACCTTTACAGGGCGCCTCCATGTTCAGCAGCGACCATCCGGATTCGCATTAGCGCCCCCGCGCCTAGGGAGAAAAAGACAAGAACAAAGGTGAGAGAAAAAAGGGAAAAGGGAAGCTAAAACTCCATGTCAAGACTTACCTGTTGGGTCATTCCCTTTTCATTTCGGGTCCGCGCCGCATCCAGGCATTTTCGGACCCCGGCCCCTAAGGGGAAAAAGACATCAGCGTTAATGAGTGAATGAAAAGACATTACCAAAACACTCATTAAAGACTTACCTGATTTCCACAAGGATTTCACCGCTCACCTCGGGTCGGTGCCTGTTCCCCGGCATTCCGTACCCCGGCGCCTATGGGGAAAAAGACACTAGCATTAGAACATTAATGCATGGACACAAGGGGAACCACTTATAGAAAAACTTACCTGGAAGCCAAGCAAGTTTGGTTCTCATCCATCCGAAAATCCAGTGACGTAACTGGATACGAACGCGCCCCTGCATCAGAAGCAGGATGGAGAGCTCGTCCTTCCAGACCCTAAGGTGAGACGCTACGGGGAAGCACAGAAGGGTTTTGAGGAGGGTGCAAGAGGTAAGTGGGAGGCCGATTGCATTACCCCGCAGACAGTTAACCCCCTATTCTCACCTACAGAAGGATACTTCTGCGAGTCAGACAAGCCAGATCTGGGGCCCGGTCCAGTCCGTCTTCTGAACCCTGCACATCACCTTAGACGAGGTCACAGCAGCGCGAACCAGGCCAGCGCCCCCGTGGGAGTCAGGTGAGCGTTACACTTACACGGGACGTTTGCTCTGTTACCGCCGCTGTTTCGAGGAGGCCCTCGAAACTTGGTATACTGCTAGCTCTGAGTCCACACACCCTCACACCGAATTTCATATACTTGGCCTTCCCAGGTCTGAACTGAGACGAGTGTGCCCGGACCGGAGTAAACGCGGTTACCGTGCTGCCCTGCTGTGGCAACGACCTGTGCAAGTTTGCTGCATTTGTGACCCTCTTGCCCCTGAAGCCTGCTGCAGTGGAATTGGGCTGATTCCTCCACCCAGAGCGGAGAAATTTCCACTGTCCCATTTGGTAATCCTCGCTGGATCTCGGGAACTACACAGTGTTGAGGCGTCCTGATTGTCGCATTCTAACCTGTCAGCGAAGTGGACTGTACTGGCGAAGTTTGGGTATGCCTGCGTCGGTGACCAGTGAGTAGTCCGTACCCCAACCGGCGCCCCCTAGCGCAGGAGCCCATTTTTATGCACAAAGTGGCCCCTGAGGGCCCCTTTCCTTTCCACAGCTATTGCGAAATAGCGACCCCACCCCGCACTCCCAAACTGCCTGTGCCCTCAAGTGGAGGTCCTGCTTGAATAGTGGGAACTTGTTCTTCATAGACTTATCTACCTTTATGAGCTGCTAGAGATCCTTGAAGATACCTTATTTTGTCTATTGGCACAAGCTTGTGCATGTACTATTGAGCATAAGGTTCCTCTCTTCGTAGGGCTTGGACTGCTTCTTAGTTAGGTGTACTCTTGATGTGGAACTGAGTCTAAAGATTACTTGCACTGCCTGTTTTCCTCCCCATCTAGGTGGTCCACATATTTCGTGCTTTTAACCCCTTAGACCTGTTAGGGAGAATTCTCATTTATGGCTAATTTCCCTCACCTAGTGAGTCCCCCAGCAGCTTTGCTGGACTTCTGGATTTTATTTTTTTCCACTTGGTAAGAGTGAGAGCTTTTCTCCCACTCTTACCTATGTTTTGCTATGTGTTTCCATCTGTTTTTGTGATTGTGGACTCTGAAGTACACCACTTCAGTAGCCCCCTCCTTTGTGTGTGTCACACAGCACCTTCAGTGCTGTGGCACAGGGTTGTCTTTGAGACTTCCCTCGACTCCATTTCTGAGGCGACTACTGTCCCCCAGAAAAGGGTAAAGTTACCATTAACTTTACTTAGTCAATCTACCACAGATCTAGTACACCCCATCGTCCATGGAGTACTGGGAAGGGTTAACTCGTATCCCTTTTTATCTGTACCTCCTAGAGCCTTGTTTCGCTCTTTTAACATTTAGACTTGGCTGCTGGCAGTGGTATCTACCCTAACTTTTCTACCGCGATTATATTAGATAAACGTTGTACTGTTCTTGGCTATTATATTAGCCTCGAACATAAACTCGCTTGACCAAATCGTCTTTCTTTTGGCTCCGGTTGGGTTTATTCGCCATTTCTTTTTGTTAAAGTCCTTCTTGTGTTTTACTTTGCGCGGCAAACTAGGTTCGCCTTCTTTGTTCACTGTCTTTTGGCGGGCTTCTGCCCAGAAGCCCTCCTCAAGGTGCCTGGGTGTCTAGGTGGGCTGAATGTGAGGGAGGGGTGTAGTGACCCCCTGCACAGGGTATCCTAGGAAACCCAAGTCGCACTTTGTCATGATTGGCCAGGGTAGTTGTCCGGGCTGGACAACCCCTCTGCTGGGTGATTGACAGCCAGGCTGCGTGAATGGGGGTTTTTCGCATAAAAGGCAGGTCTCTTGGGCTTGAAGTCAGAGAGTCGCCACTGGAACTACAAGGAACCGAAGAGAAGCGGAGAGAACAACGGCTGCTGCAAATACCCCGTTCCAGTGAAGCCCTGCTCCAGTCCTGAGCTATCTGCCCTTCAACGACTCAGAGAAGATCGAGCCCGGAGTCTTCTTCCCTTGAGCTTGGTGGGGATAACCAGCTCATCTTCTACAGCCAGAGGATCCTCTTCCGTGGTCGAAATCGCTGCACACTGCCGTAGTGGTCCGGATAGCCACCTGAAGAGCCTCTCCTGTTTTTAAGGAGCGCATCTTTTATTCTGTGTCGCTGCTGATTCTGCCTGCCTAACCAAAATATTGCCTGTTATTTTTGCCTCCAACTCCCTCTGGGTAGCTCAGGTACTAAGTGTGTTTTTGCCCCGGTAGCATTTCATGTCACGGATACGCATTTGTTTAGTAGACCGAAATGTCAAAAAGTGATCGCAATCGTATCCGCGGTAACTTGTTTTTGTGCCTAACACCTGTTCATTCCAACACAGGGTATTTACCTTGAGACTTACAAAGTGAATTGTTTAGTTGTAGTATATTTAATGTGTGGTTTTTATTGAAGTTTAATAGAAGTGTTGTGTTTATAACAAATGGTTTAAAAATAAATGTACTTATATTTTTCCACCTGAAACCTTGAGTCAGTGTTTGCTTTAGTCACAGTAATTGTTGTCCCTTTGTGTATTCCCTGCTACTGCTCATATACTCATGAGATAAGCCTGGCTGCTCCGCCACTGCTACCACTACGACATAGTAGTACAGGCTTGTACCAAAGGTAAAACTTGTATCACCACCTGTAGTCTTAATTGTGTGTAGAGGTCCCTAAGGGCACTGCACATGATTCTGCCTAACAAGACCCCATTGGTCTTGTATATATATTGTGTTGATTATGATGTATTGGTTTAGTCTAGTGTTACTGTGATTGTTTGCTATGGTCTATGTTACAAAGACCTTGTAATACATGTGTCTATATTTTTAATACAACACCTGTCTGGAGTAATTTCTAAGTGCTTTGTGTGCTCATTGAGGTCTTTCAGTCACCCTCACCCCTCCTGAGACTTAGGGCCTCATTACACGGTAGGCGGTGAACCATGGCGCTGTTAGCGCCATGGCTCATGCCGGTAAAATATCGGCACCGCCTTGGCGGAAAGGGGATTTACCGCCCCATCCCAAAGTTGGGGGGGCGGTAAATCCCCCTTCCGCCATTGCCCTTCCCCATTCCCATTTCTGCCCCATAGGGCTCTATGGGAATGGGGAAGGCGCTAATTACGGCACCGCAATTTTGCGGTGCCGTAATTAGCTCCGAGGTCCCTTAGCGGGTTGGTTTTTAACGCCTGCAAAAAGCAGGCGTTAAAGCTCCAACCCGCTAAGGGACCTCGTAGTAAGGCGGCAGGGATTTACCGGTACCGGTATTTTACCGGTACCGGTAAATCCCTACCGCCTACCGTGTAATGAGGCCCTTAGTCTTGACCGCCTGTTCTAAGAAACTAGGTTGGCCTTCTGAACCTCTGCTCCTCCAGGTCAGAGTTCAGAAATCCTTCTTAACAGTACCGGGTCCCGGATTTCACCCCGACGTGCCTTAGAGCTCAGCCGTCCCCTGATTCAGTGGTCTCCGCAGCGGCCAAGAAGAAATCGGCAGGGGTGATGGGATCAACTTCCACTTTCCCACCGGACGGCGAGGGGAAGAAGCTGGACGCCTACTTCCACATCCCCATACTCATGGACATCGAAAGTTCCTACGATTCGTGGTCCAAGGGCAACACTACCAGTTCAAGGCCCTGCCCTTCGGATTGAAGTCGGCGCCCAGGGTCTTCACCAAGTGCCTGGCACCGGTGGCGGCACAGCTGCGCCTGCAGGGGATCCACATATACAACTACCTGGACGATTGGCACATCCGAGCAAAATCAAGGGAACTCGCCGTCGATCACACAGCGAAGACCGTCCAATTGCTCACGGATCTGGGATTCTCGATCAACTTCGCAAAATTCCACTTGGTACCGTCGCAAGACGCCCTGTTCCTGGGAGCCAAACTCAACACAGTGGTGCGATTGGCTTTGCCGTCGGAGGAAAGGATGAAGGCCATCCTGGGCAAGGTACAACGGCTGTTGACCATGGACACGGCCAGGGTGAGGTCCATCAAGTCCCTCCTCGGCATGATGTCATCGTGCATCTATCTCGTGCGCCTATGCAGGATGCGGAAGCGACCACTGCAGGAGTACCTTGACGCCCGTTGGATGCAAGCAGCGGGCAGTTTCGAAGACAAGATCTCCCTCAACGAGACGTTCCACCAAGCAATCCGGTGGTGGGACAACCGCGCGCATCTAGGAGCGGGTATGGACTTCCAGATCCCGACACATCAGGAGTCGGTGACGACAGACGCCTCCCTGGAAGGATGGGGAGCGCACACCGGAGATCTCCACGCAAGAGGTCTTTGGATCACGGAGGAGAGGTCACTACACATCAACGTCCTGGAGCTCCGAGCCGTGTTCTGTGCCCTCGGGCCGTTCCTCCCGTCCCTCAAGGGCAAGGTGGTGAGGGTCTTCACCGACAACACCACCACGATGTTCTACATCCGAAAGCAAGGGGGCACCAGATCCTCAGCCCTATCCAAGGAAGCGCAGGATCTGTGACAATGGGCCGTTGCCCACGGGATGTTCCTGGTACCGTTCCACCTGGCAGGAGTAAAGAACACCATCGCCGACTCGCTCAGCAGGGAGCTGCGCTTGTGCAACGAGTGGGATCTCTGGCAGGATCAAGTGGATCTGCTATTCCGACGATGGGGCAATCCCCAGATAGACCTATTCGCATACGGCGACTAACGGCAAGTGCCGGAAGTTCGCCAGCAGGTTTCCCCAGCCAGGGAGCATGGGCGATGCATTCTCCTTCCTCTGGGACGGCCTGTTCCTGTATGCGTTTCTACCGGTGCCGTTGCTTCTGTGACTCATCAATCGACTCAGACGGTCCCGGTGCAGGATGATCCACGTCGCACCGGCGTGGTCGAGGCAGATATGGTTCACGGACGTTCTGGAGTTGTCAGCGTCCCCCCAGTCAAACTGCCGAAGGATGCAGATCTACTCGCCAGGGAAGGAGGCGCCATCCTATATCATGACCCGCGATTGCTGAACCTGCCGGCCTGGCTCCTGCAACACTAAAGTTCGGAGGCTACAATATCCCGGCGGACTGCAAGGAGGTCCTTGCAAAGGCCAGGGCGTCCTCGACTCTTAAGTGCTACGGGCATAAATGGAAGAGGTTCTCTGTCTGGTGCCGTGCACAGAAGATCAACCCTCTATGGATTACGGCCCCTCAAGTGCTGCCGTACTTGCTATCGCATGCCAAGGCGGGACTGGCGCATGCCTCCATCAAGGTCCATCTGGCGGCTATCTCCTGCTACACCAGAACTCCGCGGTGGTCGTCGCTGTGGTCTTACCGCCTTGTGAAGTAGTTCATGAATGGACTGTTCCGCTCGTTCCCGCCAGTGAAGGCCCAGGCCCTGGCGTGGGAGTTCAACGTGGTGCTGACCAGACTCATGGGCCCGCCATTCGATCCTCTGCATTCGGCATTGTTGAAATTCTTGTCGTGGAAAAAAGCGTTTCTTATGGCCATCACCTCCGCACGACGAGTGGGAGAGATCCAGGCCCTCTCCTGTAAACCTCCATACCTGACATTCCACGAGAAGAGGGTAGTGCTGAGGACGCACCCCTCCTTCATGCCCAAGGTGCCATCGGACTTCCATCTCAACGAGCCCTTGGTGTTACCTGTTTTCTTCCCGTCGCCTTCGTCGCCGGCTGAGAGGACTTTGCACTCGCTGGATGTGGCTAGAGCGCTGAAGTTCTACGTGTACCGCACAAAGGGTTTTCGGAAGACATCACAGCTGTTTGTGAACTTTGGACCTGTGTAAGGGAAGGCCCTTTCGAAGGCTTCCATTTCCAGATGGCTGTCCGGCTGCATCATGCACTGTCACCGGTTGGCAAACCGACCGTTGCCTGGCCATCCGAGAGCCCATTCAACCAGAGCGATCGCTGCTACCACAGCGTTCCTGTCTGGTGTGCCCCTGTTGGACATCTGCAGGGCTGCTACGTGGAGGTCGACACACACTTTCACGAGATTCTACTGCATTGACCAGGATTTCAGAGAGGAGTCCAGAGTCGGCCTTGCCGTGCTGCGCAACCTGTTCGCTTGAAGGTGAGCCTAGTGAGGAGGTAAGAGATGCTTAATGTTGAGTTGTTGAAATGCTTAATGTTGAGCCTTGCCACCTCCCGTGGTTGTGCATGTGTGTACTGCTATGCATTATTGTATTCATGACCATGTGAATCCATGCCAGACCCCATGCTGGCGAAGGAACAAGTAACTTACCTGTAACTGTTGTTCTCCAGCATGGGTCTGGCATGGATTCACATGCTAACCCTCCCTCCAACCCCTCTGCAGCTCTTCTCTTGGTCCTACTCCCACTTTACGTGCTACCAAATCTGAAGATGGCTGCCAAAGGAGGGGCTTACGTAGAGGGCAGTCATTGGCTGGGTGCAGTATGACCCAGAGACCAGTGATTGGTTATTAGTAGAAAGAGAGTTCAGAAACGAAACTGAAACTGATTTTTTCTTTACCAAGGATTGCCAGCCTGACGACACGGAATATTCATGAGCATGTGAATCCATGCCAGACCCATGCTCGAGAACAACAGTTACAGGTAAGTAACTTGTTCCTTCCGTTCCTTCTGGGAATACAATTTTGACAAAGAAATACAGTGGACCCTCCTTTTCTGAACAGGCATCAAACACCAGAGAGCCTGGTTGTACAAGCGGCAACTGTCTCGTCTAAGTCCGCAGCTTACCCTTCCACTCCTGCTGACAAAGAGGATAGAAAGGTTCACTCTCTAGGAAAGAGAGTATTTAGTGCAGTAAGCATGGCTCTTAAATCGGCCAATGCGACAAGTGCCTTGGCAAAATACACTCACACTCTTTGGGGTGTAGCTGCTGTAGCAGCAGAGCATATACCGGAGGGTGAGCAAAGGAACAAGTTTTTAAGCTTAGTTCAAGATGGCAAAGATGCCATGAGGCAATCCTTACAGTCCAGCCTGGACGGTGGATTTTGTAAGCAGATCCATGGGTGCCAGCACGGTTTTAAGATGGATGTCATGGCTGAGAAAATCAGGATTTTCGGCAGATGTTGAAGCACACCTTTTAGATATGCCCTTTGATGGTACTTTTCTTTTTGGCAATAAGGCGGAAAGCAGTTTGGCAAAGCTGCAAGTTTCTAGGGCTGTAGCTAGGTCATTAGGGGCAGCAATCAGACAACCTCAACCTTCAGGTCAAGGATGGAGAGGGTGTCCTTTTCGCTTCTATTCCTCTTAACTTGAACAAGAACTATGTCCAACTGAAGGTCAGCCAGTCTTGCCAAGAATCTGCTCATGTTTGCAGGAGTGTTGAGGCCCTGTGCATTGTTGGAAGTCACCTTCACAGACATCCTAGAGATGCGGAAGGGTAACTTTTTGAATCCCAATACCCGACATATAACAGCGGAGCAATATGGCAGAATTATAGTCATATTCAGCAGTGTTCGTCGTAAATAAATAAATCATATATGTTTCTCCATTATAGGAGTGTCAAGGTGGATTTCCGAAATCAGCCATGGTGGAAGGATTATGGGAGGCCACGCTTTTAGGGTAAACATAAAAGACACTGAGAGGTTAACCAAACCCAATCAAGCTGAAGTAGTAGAGCAGAAAGTCTTAGGGCCTCATCACGGGTTGGCAAAGCGGTACAAATGCTTCCAACTTCTGGTTAATGAACACAGGGCACTAAAATTAAGCAACAGGTGATCCCAATACATCCCAGAGGGATACATAAGGCACACCCCTACCCCAAACACTGGGGGTCATTACGGCTATTAGCGCCATGGTTGACGCCGGTATTTTAACGATTGCGCCATGGTGGATGGTGGAATTATCACCCCATTCCAAGGTTGGCGGGGCGGTAATTCCCCATTCACCATTGGCCCTTCCCCATTGCCATTTTTGCCCCCATAGGGCTCAATGGGAATGGGGAAGGCGTTAATTACGGTACCACAAATTGCGGTACCATAATTACATCCAAGGTCCCTTTGCAGGTCGAATCCTTAACGGCTGGTAAAAACCAGCCGTTAAGGTAGGGACCCGCAAAGGGACCTCGTAATTAGGCGGTAAGGGGTTAACGGCGCCGCAACCTTTTACGGCGCCGTTAACCCCTTACCGCCTGGGTCGTAATGAGGTATACTGTTTTCAACACCATGCTGTCACTAGCCGCTGTGAGCTAGGACAGGCAGCTGCACATGCTAAACTTGGAAGGAGAGAGGCGGGACAACCAGGACAGAGCACAGGGAGTACAGGGGGAAGGAGGTGAGCAGGAGGAGGAGAGCCCAAGCAAGGTGTGCCCCAACCCCAGGGTCAGGCCCTCACTTTGGATACTCACTGACAGCCAGTTGGTCACCCTGCACCGCCTCAACAGGGAGACCATAACAGAGCTGCTCAACACAATACAAGACAACATAGGGAGCAGGATAAACGTCTGTACAGCTGTGCCCCCACTGCTGAAACTAGTGTCCGTCCTGTAGTTCCTTGGAACTGGCACCTTCCAGCACTCCATGGCATGATGCACAGCATGGCACAGCCCACATTCTGTGCAGTGCTGGCCCAGGTGCTTGAAGCCCTCCTGCGGCAAGTGCAATGTCAGATGTCACTGCCCACTACCCCAGTACAGGCCAATGCCATGAAGGCACAGTTCCATGCTGTTGCCCAAATGCCAAATGTGATAGCTGCCCTGGACTGTACACATGTTGAGCTGGTGGCCCCCAGGCCCACAAAGCAGTGTACAAAAACCACAAGCACTACCACTCCCTGAATGTGCAGGTGACCTGAGACCCCAACCTCCTCATCACCCACTGCTCTGCCCGCTACACTGGTTCCACCCACGATGCCATGGTCCTACGCTACAGCACACTGCCAGGATACATGGAGAGGCACAGAGGACAACAGACCTGGATAGTGGGTGAATAGGAAAGCTAGTACACATGTGCTGCGGCTCACATGCCCAAAGGTAGGGGGTGCAAATGACCACACAAAGGTAGGCATAATAAGCAAATGTGAAATCCGCACTTTACCACTTCCCGCAGCAACATCACAGTACAGACCAGGGAGCATGCACATGTCGGACTTGCCTGCATGTAGAAGCAGTATTATACATACAATATCAATCAAAAATACCACCATGACTGCATGTAGCACAATGCCCCATGAACCCACCAAAGCAATGCAGACAAATGGACAAATTGCCACACAGAACTACATCCCTGCCAGTACCACGGCCATGCACCCATATGCGGCCAGCCCACAATGCCCACCCATTGCCCCCAGATGTCCAGGGAGTGTCCTTGGAGAACCCAGCATGCCACATGCACAGTGTAAAGACACAGCCACATGACAGCCAGCATGTCCGCAGCACATGTTACCGACAGACACTGTGCATTAAATATGCTGCAAGGGAACAGGGTGCATGTAACGCGAAAACAATGCATGGCACGAGTGACACAGCATGTATAGACATAGAATAGACACATGCCGTGAAATGTAGGCTCGTATGCATGCACATGTAGTCCATTGACCTGATATTGTGCGAGTCCACCCCCACACCTTACACCGTGACTAATGCTGCCTCCAACCATGCAGGTGACTCTGGATACCCTCAGCTGCCCTGGCTAATGACCCATGTGAGTGATCCACAAACACCTGAAGAGAATGCCTAAACCACGCTCACAGTCTGACCCGTGTGTGCATTGAGCGTAACTAAGGCCTCCTGAAGGCACGTTTCCACTGCCTCGACCCTAGCGGTGGAGCCAGGATGTACGTTCCAGAGAAAGTTAGCAAAATTGTGCTTGTGTGTGCAATGTTACACAATATCTGCCTGAAGAGAAATGTTCCGCTACCCCATGACGTGGATATGCCACCCCCAGAGGATGAAGATGCAGTGCCTGTTGCTGAGGCAAATGCACGCATTGCCAGAAATGACGTGAGGGATGGGAGAATGGCACTCCAGGGACTGATAGTCAATTTCATTTGACCCTTTCACATGGCACAAGCCATACACCACTGTGTGACACCACCCTAATCAATAAACACGACAAAGACACAATCATGAATGTCCTCGCATTGAATAATCTTTGTTTTTTATGGAATTAAGTGCCCCAACAATACCCCTTCCTCCCTCCCCCACCAACTCCCCTGCACACTATCCCCCTCCCACCACGACTCCCCAGCACAAAATCCCCCTCCCACCACACCACCGACTCCCCAGCACACTATCCCCCCTCCCACCACCAACTCCCCAGCACACTTTCCCCCTCCCACCATCAACTCCTCAGTATGGCCACTCATGGCGGCCAGTTTCCCGGTGTCATTCACAGTCGGGGCCTCTCGTCGCCCCCCCCCAACCCCTTGCCTGCCCATGGTGACTTTGCACAAAGAAGGCGCTGGGACTGTCATTGGGGAGTGCCCTTGCTGTGAGTGTTGTGGAGATGGATGGGACGGACCCTGTCACCAGCTTCTGCTGCTGATGCAACTCATTGCCCTGCTGGATGGCTCCCCCTAGGGTAGAGAAAGCCTCTGTCATCTCTCTGACACGTGCATATACTGTCAGGGCAGAGGTGTTGGCACTCATCTCGGCCCTGTTCTGCCCCATTTGCCGCACAACCCTGCGGGTGGCCCCCTGGATACTCTCCCTGATGGCCTGCAGGTGTGCGGAGTGAATGTGACCAATATCTTCCATTGCCTTCTGTCTGCGCTCCATATCATCCAGCCTTTGCAGCACCATGTTGCGAGACAGACTATGTGGTCTTGGAGGGGGGCTCTGCACTGGGCCAGGGCTGTATGCGGGTGAGCAATAGGATGGAGTGTCCTCATCCGGCTCTGGTGTCGCTTTGCGCTGGCAGAATTAAGGGCTTCCTTCAGAGTGTAGGCCTTGGGCAGGTGTAGACTCTGGGCTGATGTCCCCTTGTGGCTTTTCATTGGTACTGGCAGCAGGTGTTGGTTCTGTGTCCATGCATACTGCTCCTGGTGGCTGCTGGTGTTGGCGCAGGGCCTGCGGTGCCACCGGCAGGCTTGGCCTTGCTGGCTGCAGGCATTGCATGCCGGTCAGTGCCCCTAGGCAAGGATTGTGTGCGCCTTCGTGGGGTGGTGGTGGCAGACCTTGAGTGCCTTGTAGAGCTACTCCCTGATGAGCCTGCAACCTCCTCCTTCAAGGCCTCTGGCGATGCATGAGTACCTGTAGGGGACATAGGAAATGTTGTCCGGTATGTTTCACCCACGTGTGTAAGCATGCAAGACACAATTGTAATGGTACAGAGTGTGACCAAATATTAAGGTAGATAGACTCTGACAGAATAAAGATACATACAATCTTTAGAAAGATTACACAGATTCTTTAATATAAAAAGACATAATAAAAACACAGTATAAAATTATCATCATAAGTACAATTCATCATACTATAAATATAAAAAAATCTATAATGAAAATAGTGTGTGACCAGCTAATCCTCTGTGATAATCTCTTTACAATAGAGTTTGTTAGTTGAGGGATTGGAGTTTATTTCTAATTATTTTTAAGGTTTAATGCCTATAGTGTCTGTCCCTCTTATATAACTATAGAGGGTACATTCTCAACATGTTTCTGTTCAAACTCTGTGAATAGCGAACATTCTTCAGCAAATATCGATTTATACTTACTTTTCTAGCAGGGTTACAATTGATCCTCCCTGTCTTGATCTATGGTAAGACTGGTATTCTTTGAGCTGTCAATAAAAACAAACATCAGTTTTGGCTATAAATGCTAGTTTTCTGAATAGGTCAATATAGACCAGTAACCTTTAACTCTTGGTTAAATTACCTGAGTTGGTCTGTGGGGCGGTATCTATGCATTGGGGTCGACTTCTAAATAGTCAAGTTCTCCATATGCATCTATATAAAAGCAAAACATAAATGTGCTTTAACCGCTGTACCATGGTGAGTCACCTTTTTCTGTCACATTCTGATGTTAATAATTTAGTCATGAAATTGGTTTAACAGTGGATATTTACTTTAGACCCACCTGTATTTGACGGTTGTCTGGAACACAATTTTGGTATTTTCTGTTTTAGTGTTCTTTTATTCCTTGGCGACAGTGGGATGTAGACTGAACCTCTGCGCATTGGAAGTATATTGTGCCTGTTTATTCCCCATAGATGGCTGGCAATACAAAAATGAAAAGGCTCCATGGTTAGGTTGGATTTCTCGAGGTGTTTTAGGAGCTTTCTAGTTATAGTTGCTCATTCTAAGTAATTTATAGTTTCCCCATAATGACTATGGTATGTTTAGAAGGCTGGCATTGGTGTACGGTTTGACTCCCTCGTTTCTCTCATAACACCTATTTACGAGGTGCTTTGTGATGTCACTAGCGTTTTTTTTTATAGCTCAGGGCTTACGGTCGATGCCTGCAGAGCGAACAGTAATATAACTCCTTTTATTACCTTGGTTTAAGGCTGTAGCGGTGTTGGGATCTGTTAGGTGAACATCCTGTAATTTTCACTTCGAGCCGTACGTATTGGTTACTTACATCCACTCGACTCCGGACGCCATCTGTGTGTGGTTCTTATCAAAGTAGGTGCACTGTTTCTCTTTGCATTCTCCATGGTTGTCCTAAAGAGACCTTTTCCATTTCCAAAGCAATGTGGGTTATTATCCTTATTCAGTGCATCGCATCGCACCATGTTGGAAGGGTGTTCCGGTGCTTAATCAATCATGTGGCTCCGCCTATGTAGCAGATCTTCAAGGACACTATAGGCTGCATATTATGTGCCTTTGAGTGGATGAAACAAGAATCTATTTTAGATCTTCTATGTTCGTATTAATTATCCATGTGTCCGGATGGATTTCGGTTGCCTCTTCTAATTCTAGAGTACTGATTAATCCTTTTAGGAGAACATTGCGCCATTTAAGGATGTGTATCGATGATCCTAATATCTGTCTAGTTCCATATGACACCTCCTTTTGAATAGTGTCTGCCTTGGGGTAAATATAGCTGGATGGCAATTTAATGTCCTCTGAGTCATCTCTCTTCGCTCTTGTGACTTATCTTAGATCTCAGTGTGTTTGTACTATTAGATCCTGCAATTCATCTCTACTATAGATACTTATGTTTCCATAGTACAGGACTAATTACACTGATGCATAGTATGTTATTATCATATAGTGTCTCAATGTGATGTAAAGTCTGGACTGGTTGGTATGGTTATCCTATTGTACATATTAACTTATTGCCTCTGCATTTACCTCTCCTGCGTTATACCTGGGTCTACAGAGCTATATTGCCTAGACAGGGTATCCTATACCTACATATATATAGGGCCATGAGCTGGAATATAGCAATAAGGCTTAGGTAGTGTGTTACCTTACCCTAGAGTGTCACTTTTAGTCATGTATATAAGTTCCTGTTCCCTTCTGAATAGATTTTCATCTCTCGCATGTTGGTTTTTCCCTTTTACTACTTGTAGCACCGTCCATTGGAATTCTTTGTATCCATGATTTTTTGTTATTAAGTGTTTCACCATAGGGGCTTGTATTTTGTTTTTCAGGCAGCTCCTGTGTTCTATGATTCGTGTTTTTAGTTTTCTGTTGGTTTTGGCGATATATTGTAGCCCACATGGGCATTTGATCAGATATATGACATGGTCACTGTTACAATTTGAAAAACTGATTTGTTACCACTTCATGTTCATACCTATATCAATTTCTTTGGTTTTGCTTGTCAATTTGCATGCAGCACATTTACTGCATGGTTGATTATGGGGTCCTTGGGTTTTTTATCTTCAATTTGCTTCTGCTCACGCAGTTGCCTATAGAAGTGCTTTTTTTATATGCAATAAGGTGGCAAGTTAGATTTGGATGAATTAAGTATTTTCCAAGGTTTCTGTATGATGTTACGTATTGTTAAACTATGGTTGTATGTGTTATATTAACACATACAATTCTGTCATCTTTTGGATTCTGAATTTTCTGTTCTAACAGGGCTTCACTGTTGTTATTGAAAGCTCTTTTAGCTGCTCTAGTTTTTTTAGGGTATCCCCTCTTTCTGAGCTGTGTTTTTGCTATTTCTTTTTTTAATTTTTATTGGCATTTTCAAATTTAACAAACAAACACTCCTTTCCCCCCACACCCCTTCCCCACCCTCCCGCCACCTTTCCTCCCCATACCCCCTCCCCACCCTCCCGCCGCCTTTCCTCCCCATACCTGCATCTAGACACAAAGGGCCTCATTACGACCCTGGCGTTATGGGGTTAATGGTGCAGGTAGAGCTGCCGGCGCCATTAACCACATAATGCATCATTACGAGGTCCGCTCGCGGGACCCGCTCAGGACCCCTGGTTTTACCAGACGTCCTTAGTGAGTCCCGCGAGCGGCCCAGCATGCTAACAACGGGCCAGTCATTAACGGGCCCGTTGTTAGCATGCTCCCCATTCCCATTGAGCACTATGGGGGCTAAAATTGGAATGGGGATGTACCGGGTACGGGTTCCTTGAATGGGCTGCCTCCAAACTCGTAATGAGGCCCAAAGTGTTGCGTTCTCCCTCGGCTATCGAATCGCTGGTCTTCTTTACAGTATGTCCAGTATACAAATCCATACCAGAAAACTCTAAAGTTTATTATATGGACAGTGTTCTTGTCAATGGCCAGGATACTCCTGCCAGGCGAGACTCTGAGGCCAGCAGAACAGTAGTGGATGAAAGCTTTTTCAGTCCTGAGGATGTTGCTAAGGCACCCAAAGGTCCCACTAAGATGTCTGGAGGCCCTGTCCAAATGGTTCCAATTCTATCAGCCCTCATACAGTGTAACAACATGACAGTGATGATTCCTGTCAGTGTTCAGACTGAGGTGCCTGGGAGAGTCCTGTTGGGGAATGATCTAAGAACTCTAGGAGTAGTATCCAGTACCCCCAGGCCTCCCAGTATGGAGACCCAGAACCAAACCAAATTGGCTAGAGAGGCCACCTTAAGGAACCACTGTAAGCCTGTGGGAACCTCTACAGAGAACCCCACTACAAGCCCTGGTGTTGGTAAGTTGATCTCTGACCCAGGCAAATTTCAGGGTAAAATGTTAGGGAAATGGGAGCCCGAACCAAGCTCCATCATTATTCCCCCAGTTTTAAAGTCTGTGACTCCCCCTGCTTCTGAGGAAGAGGTGGATAGACCAACTGGACCCCTAACTAGGCCTAAGAGAACTGGTAATTCTCAGTGCTGGTGGAAAACCAGAAAAGAAAAGTCCAAGGCCAAAAACCTTCAGACTGTTGGACCTTCTACTGAAGACTCCAACTCCAATCCTAGTCTTGGGAGTGAAACTCCTAAAGTAGATCTAAGAGGAAGGAGAAGCATGTACCTTGCTTCTCTCCATCCTCTCCAACAAAGAGGCCCAAAACCCAACCTTCTCACAACAGAGAGGTGGTGAGGAACTCTGGAGGCCCCTCTAGATCTAAGGGAATCCTTTATAAGTCCCACTTGAAAAAGTCTAATACAGGTTCAGAAGTTGTATCATCTTCTGAGGGACTGGTCAACCAGATCCCCTATAGTTTTAAAAAGACTGATGTTCCTCAAAGGGTTTGTAGGTCACATAGCGTACAAAGGAAAACCTTTGATTTGACCATAGAACATAGGTCAGGGTGTCACCACCAAAATGCTGATGGTCTCTCTAGGATGGATGTCATCGACTAGAGGTATGAGATTCATCCAGGAGTGGATTAAATCCTCCTGTCCCTTAGTCTGGGGGTGGGGGGGCGAGTGTTAGGGAGAATTCTCTGTAAAGGCTAATTTCCCAAACCTAGTGAGTCCCCAAGCAGCATTGCTGGATTTTTGGGGTTTATTTCTCCTGCTAAGAGTGGGGCTCTTTGTCTCCCACTCTTAGGCATGATTTGATATGGGCTATGGGGTCTTTTACTCCATAGGGCTTCATGTGTTTTTGGTAAGTGTGTTACACAGCACCCTCAGTGCAGTAACACAGGGGTGTCATAGTGACCCCCAGACATAGACTCCATACCCTGAGACTGACTACTGTCTCCCAGGGCATGTGAAGTCACCATTGGCTTTACTAGTCTTAAATTGTGAACAGAACCAGTACAAACCATCATATTGTGGAAGTACTGGTAGGGGTAATTCGATTGCCCCTGGGTCTGTTTTCCAAGGGGGCACTGTCCAGTCCCCCCTTGTCGAGTTTCTGGCTGGTCGCAGTGGATACCACGCAAAATATTCCCCCGGAATATTTCCTATGGGATTTTCCCATTCATTTTAAACGCACCACTTTTTGGTGCAATGTTAAAGATACCGCCGGGTTATTTATTTAATATTTATTCCCCGGTTGGGTCTTTTTGCCAGGACTCGGTTTTAAAATGGCATTTGTGTTTGCCTCTGAAACCCTAACCCAAGTCGAGCCCTTTGTTCCACTTTTGGCAGGCTTCTGCACAGAAGCCTCCAAAAGTGGTTCCACTCTGTCTGGGTCTACAGAATGTGTGGGAGGGGGGAATAGGCACCCTGGACTGAGTTGCCTTGGCAACTCAAGTCGCACTCTTGTGTGATTGGCCCAGTGGTGAGCCGCCCGGCTCACCACTTAGCATGTTTGATTGACAGCTAGGCTGATGAATGGGGGTTTTCTGCATAAAAGCAGGGCTTTGGGGACTGGAACTTCAGAAGTCGCCACAGGACCTAAAGAATCCGAAGAGGGGAGAAGCTGAGCCATCTACAACGACACCATTGGTGGAGCCCTGCTGTACGAAACTCACCACTTTCCCGACGACAGAGAAGATCTTCTTCCAGGAGAGTCTTCTTCCCTTTGAGCTGGTGGGACCAACCAGTTCGCCTTTTGTCACCTCCTGGATCATCTCGTGGTTGAATCGCCCGTGCCAAGCACCCCGGCGGCCGGATAGCCACGCTTCACCACCACCGCGAATAAAAGGGTAGTACCTTTTAACCGGGAAACTCCGCGGCTGGTTTCTTCCCTGGCAGTGCAACAACCACCAGCTTTCCTCCACGTCGAGATTTTCTCTTCCCCTGGACGAAGCCCCGACTTGCACCCGCTGCCAGGAACAACTGCCCCCGCTGGAGCTTTCTCACCATTTCAGGTACTGTGTCCCGCCTGGTCTCCCTTGCAACAGACTGTCCAAGGTGTCCCGTAAATCCTTGACTCTCTATCCTGGGGTGACCTCGGACCTGTTAACATTACCTTTCTAACTAGACCCAACCTCTTTTTGACTTTCCTGCAAAGACTTTGAGTGCATTTTGTTAGGGAGAATTCTCTCTTTAGGCTGAATTTCCTAACCTAGTGAGTCCCCCAGCAGCTTTGCTGGATTTCTGGAGTTTTTTTTTATTCTCCTGCCAAGAGTGAGACTCTTTTTCTCCCACTCTTGGACATGATTTATGGTGTTCCTTTGACTGTTAAAGTGTTTTATGGGCTCTGGGGTCCTTTACTCCATAGGGTCTCATGTGTTTTTACTATGTGTGTTACACAGCACCCTCCGTGCAGTAACACAGGGGTGTCATAGTGACACCCCACCATAGACTCCATACCCTGGGACTGACTACTGTCTCCCAGGGCATGTAAAGTCACCATGTGCTTTACTAGTCCCAAATTATTAACAGAAACCAGTACAAACCATCATATTGTGGACGTACTGGTCGTGGCAATTCGATTGCCCCGGGGTCTGTTAGTCGAGGGGGCACGTCTCCGTCCCCCCTGATCGAGTTTTGGCTGGTGGCAGTGGAAACTACTTTTTATATTCGACCGCAAATATTTCCCTAAGGGATTTTCCCATTGTTCGAGGCTACCAACTTTAATTATTTAATTCTCATAGCCTCGAACATACCGCCGGTTTATTTAATTAATATTAATTCACCGGTTAGTATTTTTTGCCAGGACTCGATTCTAAAATGGCGTTTGTGTTCTCTTCTGTGACTCCAACCCAAGTCGAGTTTTTGTTCCACTTTTTGGCGGGCTTCTCCACAGAAGCCTCCAAAAGTGGTGCCACTCTGGGTACCACAGGTGGTGTGGGAGGGGGTTTAGGCACCCTGGACTGAGTTACCTTGGTAACTCAAGTCGCACTCTTGTGTGATTGGCCCAAGTGGTGAGCCGGCTGGCTCACCACTTAGCATGTTTGATTGACAGCTAGGCTGAGTGAATGGGGGTATGCTGCATAAAAGCAGGGCTTTGGAGACTGGAACTTCAGAAGTCGCCACAGGACCTGAGAATCCGACGAGGGAGAAGCTGAGCCGACCTACCACGACGACACCACCGGTGGAGCCCTGTGGAACCGACTCACCACTTCCCGACGACAGAGAAGATCTCCCGGCTGAAGAGGCTTCTTCCCCTGACTGGTGGGCACAACCAGTTTACCTTCTTTCTTCGCACCCCAGACCGGTTTGTGGTTGAACTGCCCGTGCCAAGCACCCCGGCGGCCGGATAGCCACTCACCACTGAACCGTGAATCAACGGACCGCTCCTTGTACCTGAGAAACTCTGCGGCTGGTTTCTTCTCTGGCAGTGCAACAGACTCCTGTCTTCTTCCCCGACGAGATCTTCTCTTCCCTCGGACGAAGCACCGACTTGCATCCGCTGCCAGGAACAACTGCCCCCGCTGGAGTATTCTCACCACTTTAAGGTACCGTGTCCATCAGGCCTCCCTTTCTAAAGATTGCTACAAGGTAATAATAATCCCTTAACCTTCTGGACTGGGCTGGCCGCCTTGACCCTCTAACTGGTCCCTTTCTTTGGTCCAACTCCTTTTTGAACCGTTACAAGACTTTTGTGCACTGCAACCGTGTGACCATGGACACATTTCGTTTTGATCCTCTTAAAGCGGATCCGGTCTACTGACTCTGAATTCACGGTGTTACTTTGCCTTCCTCTCTTGTGTGTTCGTGAAAAAGTGTTGGGTTCTGTTTCAATTTATTCTCTGCTTTTTCTCTTCCTTTTTTACAAACAAATTATTAGAGTGCCATCTACGTTAAGCGCTCACCGCTGTCTGAAAATAAGTGGGGCTTTTCTTAAGACTTGTCTAATATTCTTTTAAAGGAGTGTATATCTTTTAGTGACCGTGTTTTTGAATTGCTTACTATTAGTGCCTGTGTGTTTTTCTAGATGTGGTTTTAAATAAATAATTATATCTCTTTTACACCAAGCCCTGGTCAGTGTTTACTTGTTCTATTGTGGTCTCTTGACCTATTGTGAATACTCTGTATACTGCCTAACTCTTCTTGAGGGAAGTCTGACTGCTCAGCCACAGCTACCAAGTGAATTTGTGTGGTACAGACTGCTACCAAGTGGGTTTACTGCCAAACACCTGTAGTCTTAAATCTTTTGCAGTGGTCCCAGAGGGAACTGCACAGGTTTCTGCCTAACACATTTCCACTGTGTGATCTTGGGCACATTCTGCCTTGCTCTCTCCAAGAGTGGGCCTGGCCTATGAACGTTTTGCTCTACAGTAGACCCTGCCTTTCTTAACTTGCTGTGGTTTCTTAAAAGTGTTGGTACTGTGTGATTTTCCTATTCTGCCTTTTCTCTCCCTTTTTTAACAAATTATTGGAGTGCCATCTATGGTTACACGCTCACCTCTGTTTTGCTAAATAAGTGGTGTCTTAACCTAGACTTGTCAAATAATTAATTAGGGAGGTGTATATATTTCTAGTGACTGTGTTTGAACTTGGCTTGACATATTAGTGCCAATGTATTTTTACAAGTGTGTTTTTAAATAAATAATTATATACTTTTATACCAAAGCTCTTTTCAGTGTTTGCTTGTGCTACTGTATTTTTAGCCCTATTGTGTATACTCTATACACTGCCTAACTCTTCTTGAGAGAAGTCTGACTGCTCAGCCACAGTTACAAGGTAAATCTGGGTGGTACAGACTGCTACCAATTGGGTTTACTGCTAACACCTGTAGTCTTAAACTTTTTGCAGTTGTCCCTAAGGGAACTGCACAGGTTTCTGCCTAACAAGAGTTGAAGGTATTGAGGCCCCAGGCTCCAGAAGGCCTTGTGGACGATGCAGAGGTTTTTTGAGCTTAATCCTCGTAGCCACTGGGAGCCAGTGCAGAGATTTCAGTCCTGGAGAGATATGATCCCTGGGCTTGAGGCAAATGACAGCTCTTGCAGTTCTGTTCTGGATAAGTTGCAGAGGACGTAGAGTAGAAGCAGGCAGATTTAGAAAGAGGCTGTTGCAATAGTCCAGCCTGGAGAGAACCAGAGCTCTAGAGACAGTGAGCTTCTGGGGGAAGGAGAGGAAAGGAAGAATACCTCTGAGGAGGTGCAGCTGGTAGCGTGACTTCTTAGAGACGTCAGAGATGTGTGGAGAGAAGGAGAGTGTAGAGTCGAAGATAACCCTGAGATATTTAGCCTTGCAGGTGGGAGCAGGAAGGGGGCCAGGAGAGGACAGCCAGAGAAATACAGGAACGGAGGGAGCGGGTGTGCCGATGAGGAGAATCCCAGTCTTACTGCCATTAAGGCAGAGGTCATTGGCGGCACACCACTCCTGGATAGCAGACAGACAGCCAGAGATGAGGGAAGTAGAGGAGGAGGCCGAGGGTAGCCTGAAGATGAGCTGAGTGTCATCCGCGTAGCACTGAAAGTTGGGGCAGAGAGCAGCTATGCGGTGGGCCAGGAGTGCCAGGTATTGGTTGAACAGCCAGGGAGGGAGGTTAGACCCCTGGGGGACACCACAGGTAAAGAAAAAGATAGCAGAGAGGAAGGACCCAAGTTGAACCTGGGAGGGTCGGTCGGAGAGGAAAGAAGTCAACCACGCCAGAGCCTGACCAGTGATACCCAGGTTATCACGGAGACAGTTGAGCAGGATGGAATGGTTGACAGTATCAAAGGCAGAGGAGAGATCAAGCACGATGAGGACGCAAGGGGTGTTAAGAGTCAAGGTTGGAGAGCAGGTCTTCACGGATGTTCAGGGGAGCAGTTTCTGTGCTTCTAGCAGCTCTGAAGCCAGACTGATGGTCATGAAGACAGCCAACAGATTCAGTGTGGAGATTAAGCTGGGAGATGACCAGTTTCTCCAGGAGCTTGTCCAGGAAGGGAGTGATGGAGATGGGGCTATAGTTTGCCGGGCAGGAGGGGTCGGCAGAGGGTTTCTTAAGAAGAGGGGGCACAAGGGAGTGCTTCATGGTGGATGGGAAGACTCCAGTAGCGGAGGAGTGATTGCAGAAATCAGCCAGGGCAGGAGCCAGGGAGTCAATGTGGTCCTTTATGGTTTTGGAGGAACAGGGGTGAACCTGTTTTGACGAGACTTTCATAGATCGGACTTGTCTCGGAACCTCGTCAGCGGAGAACAGGGGAAAGGCAGAGAAGGAGGGAGGAGAGGAAGCTGCAGAAAGGCCAGAGGAAGAGCAGGGAGTAGGGGGAGGGAGGGGATAGGAGGAGAGTGAGGACAGGATGTCCTGAGTTTTAGAGATGAAGTGAGAAGCCAGTGGCGTGCAGAGGGCCTGGGAAGAGACAGGTGAGGTAGAGACTGCGGCAGGATTGGCCAGTTCCTTGCAGATTTTAAAGAGTTCAGCCGAGTTGTTAGATGCCGCAGAGACTCAGGCTTGGATATGAGCTCTCTTCTTGGTTAGGACAGAGAGCTGGTATTGCTTCTGGAGCAGGCGGCTGGCCAGTTTGTCAGAGGATGTACATGAAGCACACCATTTCCTCTCGGCCACCCTGCACTTGCGTTTTAGGGTGACGAGTTCTGAGTCGTACCAGGAGTTGCACTTTGCTTTGGGCTTCAGGCAGATTCTCATGACAGGGGCAAGGATATCAAGAGTATCAAATATAGCAGAGTGTGGAGCGTGGAGAGGGCTGTGTCAGGGTGAGAGTCAGCCAAAGGGGGAGGAGGGGATGAGAAGGTGGCGGCGAAAGCCTCAGCTGACACACGCTTCATGGGTCGGATGACCGAGAAGGTGGGTGGCAGTGATGGAAGTGGCTTGGCCCGAGGGGTAGGGAGGGTGAGGTGGGAGGAGAGGAGACAGTGATCACTCCAGGACAGAGGAGTGAAGAGGGGAATGGAGAGGGGAAGGTCGGAGGACATCAGAACATCCAGAGTGTGCCCTGCAGCGTGAGTCGTGCCAGAGGGGAGAATAGTGAGTGAGTGAGTGAGAGAGAGTCACAGAGGTTGCGAAAGAGTACAGAGGGAGGACAGTAGGCATCCAGGTGGATGTTGAAGTTCCCAAGAAGGAGGAGTTGAGTGGTTTAGGCCAGGAGTGAGGAGGAGAGGTCCACTCACACAGAGAGGAAGGAAGCGATCTGACTGGGTGGCCCACAGATAGTAGCCACAGAGCGCTTGCTCTGCAGCGCTCATCTTTCCTTCATCCGCAGCCCCTCACGCTTGCGGTTGACTCTAGCGTACTCATCACGCCAGCCTGTTCTACCCATATTCTGCACGGCAACAGGCCCTTAAGGAACAGCCACCTCTAGGACCTCGGAAATCCTCCAGTGTACTGCTGACACTGCCACTCCCTGAGCCACTGCGCTCCGAAGTTCCGACCTCACAAGATACTTCCTGCCTTGGAATATCTCGTCCTGATGAAGGCCACACCATCAGAGCTCATCCAAGCTCACTTTCTGGCCGAAACACTGTTGTGTTGACTGTTATATTGTCTGCGTTGTCCTTGTTCAACCCCTCATTGTTTAGATGTATATGTGCTGACTGTTACATGCTATCACCTCACTAAATCCACTGGTCTCCTTCCCAAGGACCACTCAGTGGATGTGTAAGCAGTGAAAAGACGTTACAAATATTTGAAATTTGTCACTCACAAACTGGTTACCATACCTTCAAAATGTGTAAATACTGTTGTATCTTGTGTTACTCTCAATCAAGTGTATCTAAAAACACGTAAACTGCAGTTTTATTAAAAATCTAACTGCAGTACTCAGAACTGTCCTGATATATTTTTGTCTGCAGTCATTCACAGTTACTTGTACACACTCACCAAGGTGTAACCCCCATAGGTGTGTGTTCACCCTTCGTTAATCAGCCAGGTACCCTATGACCTTGCTCGATTTTGCTCTTTAATATGTGACTACCCACCTGGGTAGAGCAAGGCATCAACCAGGTGCCCTTTTTGATAAACATTTCAGTAAGATCGAGGACATCAAGGTCAAGTTCTTCAAGAAGGCGGCAGATATCAGAGGAGTGTTTGACAGCAGAGCGAGAGTTTAGAGTGGCAATATGGAGAAGGTTGCCATCCTTGAAGGACTTCCGGGGAGGGGTACAGGTCTGAGGTACGCCCTTCGGAGGTGTAGAAGGAGCCGAGAGGGGGCAGAGAGGGAAGGAGAAGGCAAGGTAGCTGAGGAGGAGGCAGAAGGGGGAGGTGATGTAGTCACGTAAGTGAGAGAGGGGACAGCAGGAGAAGAAAGGAAGTTGATGAGGCGCGGGAGGCGTCTATCAAAGAGGGGAAGTTTGGCTTGAGTGCCTTGGACCAAGACGGTCGCATTAGAGTAAATATTAATTATGACCTTAGATGGATGGAAGGATGCCAGGAGGGCGTCCCAGCAGGTGCCACCATTAATGGGAGAAGAGGAGAAAGGAGAGAGCATATGAAGGGTCCATATGTCAGGCGAAGGAACGACAAAGAGGATGTCGGTGAGAGTTTCCTTGGAGGAGGCACTGGTGTAGGTGTCAGCTACAGGGAGGCCTGGGTTGGAGACCAGGATATCCTTTTTAAACTTCTTCCTACCAGATTTAGTGAGGAGAGCAGGATAGTCAATAGTGAAGCAGCTGGAAAGGATAGGAGAGACAGAGAGCACCATAGAGTAGGTGGGAGAGGTGGAAGGGAGAGGGGGAGACAACTAGAGCAGGCAGACAGGATAGCGGGAGGCAGGCAACCAGAGCAACGGGACACGACAACGCTCAGGATTAAAGAGATCATAAAAAAGCACATTAAAGAAAGGAGGGGAGACACACAATTTGTGAATCCTGAATAGAGGGGGAAAGGCCTAGGTTTCAGAATGCAGTTTTTGTACTCAGACAGTCACATTTAAAGACATAGTGGAGGAACCACCTGCAGGTGGTAAGGGGGATAGGCAGGGCACTCTGTAAGAAGGTGACTGGCAGCTGACGTCCCCTGCGGACAACTGCAGACACTTACCGGGAGCCGCCAGTAGGAGCCGCCCTTTGCCTAGTGGCCCTTAGCCGAGGGGCTGCCGGGCAGGGGGCTGCCCTGGGAGGGCCTTTAAGTGGGAAGGGAGAGCCAATCAGGGAGGGGGGTGGCCGGTCAGACAAGGAGGGAGGTGGGCGGAACAAACACGGGGAACGAACAACGAGGGAGCAATGAGCAGGGGGACAGGGGGTCACAAGAGACAAATTTAAAATGTAAATGCAGGCCCAGGAGGGTCTTACCTACAAATTCAAGCCAGCTGCAGCACCCGCTCAAGCCAAGATGAAAATGGCGATCGTGGTGCGCAGGGATCATAAACACCAGGCACAGGGAAGTGGAAACAGCCAATCAGGGAGAGGGTGGGCGGACAGACAAGGAGGGAGGCGGGCAGAACAAACACGGGAACGAACAACGAGGGAGCAATGAGCAGGGGGACACCAGAGACAAATTTAAAATGAAAATGGAGGCCCAGGAGGGTCTTGCCTACAAATTCAAGCCAGCTGCAGCACCCGCTCAAGCCAAGATGGAAATGGCGAGCGTGGTGCGTAGGGATCACAAACACCAGGCACAGGGTAGTGGAAACAGCCAATCAGGGAGGGGGTGGGCGGACAGACAAGGAGGGAGGTGGGTGGAACAAAGACAGGGAGCGAACAACGAGGGAGCAATGAGCAGGGGGACAGGGGGGCACCAGAGACAAATTTAAAATGAAAATGCAGGCCCAGGAGGGTCTTACCTACAAATTCAAGCCAGCTGCAGTACCCGCTCAAGCCGAGATGGAAAATGAGAGGGAAAGGTAATTCCAGGCCTTAGTGGCAGCCACCGAGAAGGCACGCCCACCCATCCATGACAATCTGATCCGTGGGACCACTACAAGAAGAGCGGATTGGGAGCGAAGACAGCGAGTAGGGCCACAGTGCAAAAATTTGGCCTGAAGGTATTCAGCCCCAAGGCCATAGAAAGCACGGTGTACAATACACATGGACTTAAACAGAATCCGGTTTTCAGTAGGAAGCCAATGGAGCTGTCTCAAATAACGAGGCTGTGCTAGATAAAGTGAATTACAATAATCCAACACACTCAGAACAAGCACAGCCACAACCAGGGCCTGACACTTTGCGGGAATAAAAGGGAGGACTTTCCGAAGAATTCAGAGCTTGAAGTGGCCAGTCTTACAAACTGCTACAACCTGTTCGTCCATAGCAAGGGAGGAGGAGATTTTAACCCCCTAATTCCTGCAGACGAAAGAGGCATAGGAGGGGGCCAAGTGATATAGACCAAAAATCAGCAGTCCCAAAAAGAAGAGAAGTAGTGCCAACGACCAGAACCTTGGTCTTATTGCCATTAAGTTTTAGTCAGTTTGTCGCCATCCCGGCCCTCAGATCCTCAAGACACTTCCTGAGCCAGATCGCCATATCGGATTGAGTCAGATCCAAGCAGACCAAAATGTGTGTCTTGTTAGTGTAAGAATAGTAATGAAAACCATGCGACAGGATAAGAAGCAAAAGAGGCCTAATATAAAGATTAAACAAAATAGGAGATAGGGCAGATCCCTGTGGGACACCACAAGAAAGTGAAACATAACTGAAACGAAAAGGGGGGAGAGAAACCGACTGGTAACGATCAGCCAGGAAGGCTGTGAACCAGTCAAGCACCTGGCCAGACAGACCAGAAGCCGAAAGGCGGGAGATCAGGGTGGGATGGTCAACCGTGTCGAACGCAGCCGACAGTTCTAACAATAAAACGTCTCCAACACCACTCTGATCCACCAAGCGGACCAGGTCATCCAGCATCGAGTTCAAGACTGATTCAGTGCCCCTACCCGGCCAAAACGCATCAAAATACTGGGAGGATTCCAAAAAAGTAGACAGCAGAGTGGAGACCAAAGCTTCCAGAACCTTCATCAAGAAGGGTAGGAAAGAAATCGGTCAATAGTTAACCAGCACTTCAGGGTCCAGGGAGGGCTTTTTAACAGGGGAGTCACCAGGGCATGCTTAAGTGCAGGCGGGATCACCCCATCAGTGAATGAAGCATTTACTGCTACAGTAATATTAGAAATCAGGTCCCCCGAGGCTTCCTTCAGAAGAGCCAATGTAATGGCATCTGTGGCGGAAACTGATTTCAAATGCTGAATGGCCTCAAGTATGTCTAGATCCAAGAAAATAGGAAAAGTGGACCAAGACCCATTGGCACGAGGGACCCTGTCAGGGGCCACATCAACAGACCGCTGTCACGCCCCACTATTGATGTTATCATGGATGGTCGAAATTTTGGTCAGAAAAAAAAAAGGAAAGTCAATCATAAAGGTCTTGTGAGGGCAGCACCTGGACACCCACTTTCGCAGGAGTCGATAGAGATTGAGCAAGTTCAAAAAGGGCCTTTAGTTGGTTGAGAGCCCCTTCCACCTTGTGACTAATAAAAGCTTTTTTCGTGTTAATAACTGCTTTATGATAGGCTGTGAGAGTGCGGCGAAAAACAAGTTTGGCTTCACAAGAATAGCTAACCCACCACTTTCACTCTGTCTCTCTACAACGCAGTTTACCCGCTCTAAGTTCCTCAGAGAACCAAGGTTCAGGTGTGCGGCTTGTCTGCTTACATAGTTTAAAGAGGGGCCAGCAAATCCGCAGGAGCTGTAAAGGATTCATCCAATGTGGACAGGCAGCATAAAGCCACCTGACCACTCTGCACTTGTAGAGAAGCAATTAGTTCAGGGTTGGACACCCAGAGCCATCTACACTTCAGAATGGCTGGTTTGACCAGAGGGAGAGTAGGAGCCCCCATGGGATAGAGAACGGAACCAGGAAGTGGTCAGACCATATTACAGGACTGGGAGAAGATATGGCAATAGACGCCCCCGGGGCAAAGACCAAGTCCAAAATGTTGCCCCGTTAGTGAGTAGGTTCAGCAACCCATTGAGGTAGTCCTAAATCCAGCATCAAGGCTAGAATATGTGCCATCTGCCCACGTAAGACTGTGTCATGCAGGGTGTGTCGGTCGTGGAGTGCAAGCATCAATGCTCGCTGGGGCGGGGATATCCATGAACGCTTCAAAGAATGGACTGGTCCCGGATAGAGACTTTGTGCCCACAGAGAATACTAACAAGTCAATATGGAATGTTGTATAAAAAACGATCACTCTGAGTGAAGTAGGTGGACCCGTTGTCGCTGGCGCTGAAACACTGCCATCCATTCAAGACACGACGAACAGGAAAGTGCGGCACGAGAATGTACAAACGTACACAGTCAGCTTAATGACAACACCAACAACATGGACAATTCTGTGCACAACGAGCATAATGAGCTCAACAAGAATTTAGACTCTAACAGCTTAGCACTCTGCTTATTATCCACGAATGTGGATCAAAGGGCTGCAAAATGTAATCTGGAGGAAAAAAGGCAGAGTGGCGTATGCTTGGCTAGAAAGCATGGACAGATACACAAAAAAGCAAATGTAACAAGCAAATCGACCAAACAATTGACATCTCACAGTGTGACAATGTTTCAATAGTAGAAATAATGAAAGGTACACACAAGGGAGTTTTCAGCATAAAGACAGGACACGAAAGACAAATGTCGACACCATTGCTAGCCAAACTGATAGCAACAAAACAAAAAACTCAGCAGTTTCATTTCAACGAGAGGTCAATCGCAGAGGAACTAAACTAGCATAACCTGCAAATGTCCTTAATTTCCAAAATGAAAAATCTAGATCCCCAAAAAATGGTATCAAAGTTAGTTAACGCTCAAATAAGAAGGTATATTAGTGGTGACATCGACGAGTCATTTGTGCAGCCAGTGTTTGAGGAAGATGATTGTAGATCCCCGTTATTAATGGCTTCACATCTAGGGGAACCTAAAGAGAGGAGAATTATCTGCTCATATAACTTAAGAAAGACAAATGAACTGACAGCATCTCAAGTCGCTGAAATAGGAAAGACCCTTGGGATCAATGAAATAAACACTCGACAACTGAATAGAAAGGATAAGGAGCTTGATGGGTCATGTGCTCCAAATAATTCCCAACGCCCTATGGATACAAGTACGAGGGGCACAAGAGACAACAGTCATAGTTCGGCTACATTCTCAGGACATCAAAAAATACTCCTGGAAGAAAATAATAATATAAATCATGAAACTGAGAAGAACAGGCAACGATCCCAATTGGGAGATTTAAACCGCATAAATAAAAGTAACATCTCGGTTGCAGCAGGGATTCAAATACATAGTAATGTCATGGCTGCCATGACAATTTCCATGGCTCCCTTCACCAAGTTGTATGAAGTGATAAGTGAGGACATGAGAGACAATGCTACACTGCTGGCCATGATACACACGTATCCTGGAAGCATTTACTGCAAAGGTAGAAGATCGACTAAATACGGAAGTCAAAGTGTCAGCTAACTGGCAACGTCGACTGTGCGACATCGCAAGTGGCGAGCGCAGTGAAAACGCAACAATGTTGGCTGCTCTTCTATAGTCAATAAAGTGGATGCGAACACAAACTACTCATAAAGATACAGTCCCTAGGACTGTGATTGGAAAAGGACCAGAGAGAATAGATCTGCCGTCAGAGTCGAGAGTGGGGGTTGAATCAAGCAAATCCTTAACTCAGGAAAATGTTGTGCAGGAAGTCCAGATTCACGTAAATGATAATATGTTATCAACTAGTCGGCCATTCCCCCAACATGAAAGAATTTTACAACCAGCAGGTCAAGTGGATAGGAGTTTTGACCAGACCAAAAACATGGAGGAAAGTACAAGTAGAACTGGAACTCAGACTGCAGCAACAGAAGCGCAGAAATCTACAGCTACCTACTCGACAGATCCAGTTATAGAAGAGAAGTCGACTAAAAAAGTTGAAAAAGATAGACTTCAAGACGCGTAACACACAGATAAAACTGCCAGAAAAATCAAAAATTGGTCATTGGCTGCCTAGAGACTGTATTTGCATGGAAGAAAGAGTATTTTCAATATTCCAACCAGAGAAGAGCCAAGTAACCAAACACTCCAATAGGACTCGTAAGATAAGGATCTTAGTGCGACCGTACAGAACACTCACAGGGAATAAAACACAGTGTTAGAATGAAATCAAGTGGTTCACACACCTTTTTTGAGGAACTTAACAACATCTCCATTGCGTACAAATGTACGAGAAAAGAAGGGAGTAGATGAAAAATCTGGAGCAACTGCGATAAAAACAAGCAACATAACAGAGGCCAGTGATCCATTTGTCGATGAAACCGACATGGAAACAGAGGATGATGATGTGGTAGGTGGTCCGGATCTGATTGATTAAATCTCATTCTATATAAATACGAATGAGGATTCTAGTAACATGGAACCAAGAAGAAGTAATACTACAGTGGAACATCAGATGCCGGGTGACAAAAATGTATAGCTAAAAGACACAAAGGGAAGACCACAAAAAACTCATCAGTTGCCGCAGGGAAATAATGTAAATATATTCTTTCTAACTTTATCAGAAAAACAAAGAAAGTTATTGGCAGCATTTGAGGAAAAAGAAAGAGACATCAGTGAAAATTCCAAGTCCAGAGTGAATGAATGGAATCCAAAACAACCAAAATATAAAAGCAGCAATGACAGACTTCCAAAAATATCGCCAAATAATAAAAGGAAAGCAAAAGATGAACTGACGCGAAAGGTCAAATTGGGAAATATACTAGATGAAAGTCACCATGTCATCTAAAATCGGAGAAACGTCATGAAATTGATACACAGCGTTCCCCCACTACGGACAATAACATCTGAAGACATAGCAATCGTCGAATATTTAGACGAGGCAAGAGCTGAGTGTGTAATCCTGCATCTTAAATCGAACCTGGTCAAGGAATCACTGCTAAAAGGAAGTAGTGAAATGCTAACACTTGGATTTGATCTTACAGATCTAAACACTACTGAGTGTGCTTACCGAGAGATGGCGGTGTACGCAAAACCTTGCACCAGAGAAATCATAAAAGGTGCAACCAATTTACCCACAGCGAGAGCCACAGTTGCTGAAAGATCGATAGGCGTAAGAGTGACTTTTGATTGTGAGAGTGAGAGGATCAAAGACAAAAATATACTTGTAAAACTGAAGTCAATAACCATGATGTAAATGATTGGGGTTGGTTATCAGAGACACTGAATAAATCAAGGAAGAACTGGCTGAGAAGCCGGCCCAAAGATCCGAAAAACACACTAATATCTTGGAACACCAGAGGCTTCAAGCATTTATGCAACAAAGATCAGCCAGAACTAAGGAAGCCCAGATAATATGTCTCCAAGAGACATGGTAAGATTCACACTGTGATGCGAAGGTTACGAATTACTGTCAAATCCTGCTGGAAAAGGAATGAATGGAAGACCATTTGCAGGGCTTCTTCGACTTATAAAAAAGGAAAGTAAATTTAAAGTGTTGAACTGGGTGAATTCCAACTTGTACTTAATGTGCGCAATCTTACAACCATTTGCGCAAGAGGGTATTTGCAGATCACATATTGTGATAATAAACATTTACTGGAATCCGGCTAACATAAAAGCATGTCTAGTGCTAGATGAAGTAACAACAATAATTGACAAAGCGCATGAACAATACCAAAGTCCAATAGTATTAATATGCGGAGACCTGAACTTAAAATGCCTTGAATCAAATGGAAACCCACTCAGCGAGTCGAATCAAAAAAAGCGACAGTAATCATCTAATTTGGTCAAAAATAATGGAGAAGAGAAACTTCTATATGTTGAATGGCCAAATAGGAGATGTCCCTGCAAAAAAAACCTGGTCCAACGAAGTCTCCTCATCTACGTTAGACTACCTTTGGATCAGAAGGAATCATCTCGATAAAGTAAAAAGGATGGAAGTAAAATCTCAGACGGGCAGTGACCATAACATGCTAAAACTTACTTGGAATATCACTTCCATCTTAACCACAGTACAATATAAGCAACCACTGGAAATAAACACAGGAGGTAACAGAATAAAACTGAAACTAAAGGGCATTGCAAGGTTAACTGATGCCTATATAGGTCAAACTCAAAAAGAACAAATTGATACTTCCGACCATGCTCTTTTAACATCATACAAAGTAGTAAAGACCGGACTGAAAGTACCTCTACTACATCCGAAGCACAAATATAGTAATACAGTGGTAGAACAACGAAAAAGCTTAAGAAAAGACCTGAGACAAATTCGGAAACATAATTGTAAATCAAACAGGGACTACATAAAGCAACTGATAAGGTGAAGGACACAGAAATACAAAAATTGGATGATAAGCTTCAGGAAATCTCGTGATCAAGAACAGGGAGAACAAATGATAAGAGCAATGTCCAATAAAAATTCACAAGAAATGTGGTCAATAATCAATAACATTATGATAAGCCAACAAAGTCGGGCTCAGTTGTGGCATGTCAGAGGCCAATTGGCTGACGTATTTCGGGACTGTTTTTGGAAGTAATGTCATTGACCACGTCGAAAAACAAGCTCATTCTCCTGAAAACTGGAAAGTGGCGACAATAAGGACCTATATTGAAAGTTAATAAGAAAAGTAAAGAACTCAACAGCAGCGGGTCCCGATCGACTAACAAATATAACTTTGAAAGCGAATCCAGAGGAATGGGCCAGATTCATTTCACTGGTCCTTCAAAAAAGGAGCAAGAGGCAACCCTGCCAATTATAGGCCCATTGCGTTATTGGATGTGATTGGTAAGATGTTTGAATCCACACTTCAAAACCGGTTAACGCAATGGGCCATGAATGAAGGGAGAGGAGACCCACTACAAGCAGGCTTTACAAAAGGCACCGGAACAGACTTACATTTAACTTTCTTGAAGCAATAATGAAGAAAGTAGACCATTAGAACTGTAACAGTATAAGAATGACATAAGTATAGATAAATATTATGGAAAGTATGGAAATGCCATATGCTAGGTGAAATAATGGAAAATTGCTTTTTTAGCAAAATATGGAAGTGATGTAATGCGTAAAAAGTTTGTAAGTAAACACAAATAAAAACACACACAAAAAAGTATTGAAGGATATTATATCCAGACCAATTAGGTAGTTTGTTTCAGGGTTACATTGTTGATGCTCAAACTTTTTGATAGCATCTGTGGTGTCTTTTAAGTTGGATTTCATAGTTTTCACATGTCCTCTAAGTTAGTGATCGGCACATTTTGAAAGGGGGTCTAATGTTGGTATAGTAGAATTTTCAGTAATTACGTATTGCGTTTTGTGTTTACATATCCAACCTCTTTGTTCAGCTTTGGTTACTTTAGATTCTATACTTTTGAGCAGGTCTTGTGTAGGATCCTCTGGTGGTATTTTATAACTCAGCGTATTTTGGAGTTGACTTAAACTTTAATTGATATAGTCCATCCTATTCAGTATGGCTATACCTCCTCCTTATCCACTCTTTTGATCAGTATCTTATCACTGTTATCCAGTTTTTTTAAGGCATCTTTTTCCATTTTGCTTAGATTTTGATATATTTTAGTGTCTTTCGTTTCTAGTTTTTCCAGATCTTTAAGTACTTTTTGTTCAAACACTAAAGATTCTGGAGAGTATGTATGAGCTGGTGAATAGAAGGCTAGGGGCGCGGGAGAATATGGCCACATCAGAACACAGCTCCCACTTCCTCCAGCATGAGATTGGGCTTTTCCACCCGCAGAAAATACAAACACTGCCGCATGGAAGTATGCGAAGACGTGTGGAACGCGAAATATAGAAGCAAAGAGAGAAGAAGCGAGCAGCAAGGAACAAACAGTGGCGGGAGGCGACAGCAAGGCCTTCAGGCAAATGAGGAGGAAACTCGGCCCACATCCTGATACGAACATCGCTGTGTGCTGATGCAGCATGTCACCCCCGGAGCCCGGTGGGATAAAAGGCAGCGAGGTGAGGAGCTGCATGCCTCAACAGAGAACGGAGGGGGGACAGGCAAGGTCTGCAGACACTGAGAAGTGAGAAGGGAGCAAGAGGAGAATTCCGGACGAGTGCACCACTGAAAGGTGCACCGAGGAGAGATACGGAAGGCGAGGCGGCCCGGAGAGGAGGAGGACCAAAGCTGCGACTACAAGTCAAGCAGGAGCGAAGGAAAGTGACGGAGATGACTGCGGCCCCAGCCTAGTTGAGGAGGTCCCTCCAGTGGAGCGCGAAGAGCCGACAAAGTGGAGGAGACTGTCATGATCTCTGCTTCCAAAAGATCAGGACTTGCCTGACTCCCTTGGAAGCAGACCCATAACCCCGGTTCCGAGTGCCAGCCAGTCCCAATTGGGACCTTTTGGACCCTGTCCTGGCGCCAGTGGCACCAGGCTCATAAAGATGCCCAGTCCCAGCGCTGGAAGCGCCGGGCTCATAATGCTTGGGTGGAGTTACCTGCAGCAGACCATGCTGCTTACTTACCTGCCAGTTGAACCCCTGATCCTCTTCTGTTTGGGACTACTTTTCCTGTTGGGTGGGGCAGGAGCCACTCCCTAGGTTCAGAATACTGGAACTCTTCTGGAAAGCAGGAACTCTTTTCTTACCTAGGCGTGGCTGTGGAAGGAGACACCTAAGCACTACAGGAGGCTATTTAAACCACACCCGATGGATGAATCTTGCTTTGTGTTATTCTGCATTCTCTGCAGCAGCACGCTCATTGTGTCTTCTGCTTCTGATCCTGGGCCTAAGGGAACAAAGGCTTACCATCCTGGAATCCAGTCTTCAGCAGCACCTGTAAAGACAAAGAAAGAACAGGTTAGCACTACGCTCTTCAGTGGCAGCGCATCTCTTACCTGGTCCATCGGTTGTCACCAACGCCTCGCGCTGCATTCCGGCATCTGAAAGACAAAGGCTTACCTACTCTTCGCATGCTCCGGAGGTCTTCGCACTGCATTCCGGCATCTGAAAGACAAAAGCTTACCAGCTCTTCGCACGCTCCGGAGGCCTTCGGCGCTGCATCCCGCATCTGAAAGACAAAAGAAGGTGCGTTTAAAGACATTGGGCAACTTTATTACTCACGTGCCATTACTCCTTCCCACGCCGAATCCAGTGGGTATTCCAGCACCCTTCAGCTTCTCTAAAGCTCCGAACTTGTACCTGCAAGATAAAAGGGACAGTTAGTGCGCATCGTGAAGCAGGCTACAAGCGCTTACTTACATGCTTCCAGGCGCTTCTATTCCTCTCGCGGGTTCGATCCTCAACTCTCATCAGCCCGCCATCGCCGGAACCCTGCAAAACAAGAGATATCATTACAAAAGACTTTTAAGACATTTGAAGTGCCCAGAACTTACCGTTCGTGCAGTTAACGACAGACAGCAGTCCTCTGAGGTCAAGAGGCCTGCACCCTTATCCAGTGAAGAAACTGGTTACGGCACCCTGCCCCGAGGCAGATGGAGAGCTCGGCGTTCACTTACCTAAGACATCTTACTCTTCGAGTCAGACATACAGTGCACAGAGGTCCAGCCCAAAGAGCCAACCGTGTGTTACCGGCGCCTCTGCGGGAATCAGGTGAGCGTTACAGAACACAAAGCCTACCGCAAAACTCCCACCCAGGCGCTATGGAAACCTCGGATACCGACCAGCTAGCCCAGTTACTTGGGGAACTAAGAGCAGAAGTGCATGCAGCCCGTCAGGAGACGAATGCTCTAAGAAGGGAACTGATTATTTCCAAGGAGCGAACAGACGATCTCGCTAGACAATTGCTACAGTCACAAGCCGAACAAACTCCGTTACCCGCATCAGGGGCAAATCTTCCTTCAACATCCTCTACGAACCCAGTGCAGATCAACCTACCTGGGAATGTACCTCTGGCTCCGCCCGAACGATTTTCTGGTGACCCAAAGAGGTTTGCAGTATTTATTAATCAGTGCCGGTTGCACTTCTTATGCCGGCCAGCAGCCTTTCCAACTGATCAAGCTAAGGTAGCTTTCGTGCTTTCGTACCTTAGTGGCAATGCGGCAGACTGGTCGATCCCACTAGTTAATCAAGATGATCCGGTTCTCCATGATTTTCAAGCTTTTCAGCTCAGTATGGAAAAACTGTTTGCAAGACATTCACAGGGGCAGGCCTTGGACAATGAGCTCCTTTCATTGCGACAGGGTAATCAAGACCTTTTGGCTTATACTGCGTCTTTCAACAGACTGATATTGGAAACTCGATGGCCTGAGGACAAAAGGATTACGCTGTTTTATAGAGGTCTACGTGGAGAGCTCAAAGATGTATTAGCCCAAGTAGTGAATCCCCCGCAAGACTGTTCGGACTATATTGACTTAGTCGTTCAAATTGACCACAGACTGCAGAACAGGAAGGCCGATCGTTCCAAGTTTGATGCTCGAGTATTTTCCAAACCACCAACTCCTACCAAAGGAGTAGACTCCGGGGAACCCATGCAAATAGGGGGCCTGAAAGGACCACTAACACAAAAGGAGCGGGAAAGGAGAAAACAGCTGCAATTATGCCTCTATTGCTGAAACTCGGGGCACTTTCTTCGAGACTGTCTGGTGAAACCAGCCAAGAAGGCAGTAGGAGCTGCAGTTACCAGGGTCACAAACTCTGAGCAGGGAAACAACCTCGCCCGACAAGAATAGAGGTCCTCTTGTCGAGCGTTAAAACCAGTTCAGTGACCTCGCATTTCGTGATACCTATGGTCCTCATTAGCCCTGAACATCCGGATCGATTACATGCGATTGAAGCTTACGTCGACAGCGGTGCCATCGGCAATTATATGGATCATGAAATGGTTTTGAGGATGAATCTGACTCTTTGTCCAAAGGCTGTAAAGGACATCATTACTACGGTGGATGGTACGGAGATAGCCTCCGGACCAGTAACGCATACCACCCAAGAAGTGACGCTAGTAAGTCAAGATGGAGACCATGAGAAGATCATGTTCGATGTGATCAAGGCCCCTCAGTTCCAGATTATTCTAGGAATTCCTTGGTTAGAGAAGCACAATCCTCAGATCGATTGGCGAGCAAGAACGGTTCAGTTTCCAGAATGTGTTTCTACTTGTCACCCTCGACCTGGTGTTGCACTGGCAGCAATTTCCTCGGAGGCTCCCCAGTTACCTCCTGAATACCTAGAATTCCAAGATGTTTTCCGGAAGGATCAGGCTAACTCTCTACCTCCTCATAGGTCTTATGACTGCCAGATAGATCTGATACCTGGATCTACTCCTCCTTGTAGTAGAATTTATGCCCTCACCGAGCCTGAGAATCTTCACCTCCGACAATACCTGGATCAATACCTAGCGAATGGGTTTATTCGTCCTTCCAAGTCCCCTGCTTCCTCAGCTTTGTTCTTCGTTCCAAAAAAAGAAGGGGACCTTAGAACTTGTATAGATTATCACGCCCTGAACCAGATCACCGTTAAGAATAGATATCCGTTACCTTTGATCCCTGAACTCCTGGACCAAGTCAGAAAAGCATGCATATATACAAAGCTGGATCTTAGAGGAGCCTACCACTTGGTACGAGTAAAAGAGGGCGATGAATGGAAGACGGCCTTCCGCACCAAGTATGGGCTATTTGAATATCAGGTCATGCCCTTCGGACTTTGCAATGCCCCGGCCGCCTTTCAATATTTTATGAACGATGTCCTCAGAGAGCTCATAGATGTGTGTGTTGTTGTTTACATTGACGACATCCTCGTTTATTCTTCATCGGAAACTGAACATCGGAAACACGTGAAAATGGTCCTCGAGAGATTGCGTCAACACAAACTTTTCGCTAAGTTGGAAAAATGTGTTTTCAACGTGACTGAAGTTGAATTCTTGGGATTCATATTATCACCTAGCGGAGTGCGTATGGATTCAAAGAAGGTCGATGCACTTCTCAACTGGCCATCGCCATCCTCCGTAAAAGGTGTTCAAAGCATGTTAGGCTTTGCTAACTTTTACCGCAGGTTTATCCCCGAATTCTCTCGACTAGTCCAGCCCATCACCGCCTTGTTAAAGAAAAACAAACGTTTTGAATGGTCTACCGAGGCGGAACAAGCTTTCCAGAATTTGAAGACTAGATTTATCTCTGCACCGATCTTAAAACATCCTCGCCCAGAACTCCCCTACATCGTTGAAACTGATGCTTCGAGCCTTGCCATGGGGGCAGTTCTATCACAAAAGGACCCAGTAACCAATCAGTTGCATCCCGTGACATTTTGGTCCCGCAAATTCTCGCCTCCTGAAATCAATTAC
Organism: Ambystoma mexicanum; assembly: GCF_040938575.1. NCBI lineage: Eukaryota > Metazoa > Chordata > Amphibia > Caudata > Ambystomatidae > Ambystoma > Ambystoma mexicanum. The sequence continues at coordinate 941,901,856 of NC_090928.1, read as the reverse complement.
ACTATTACTGATAAGGAACTTCTAGCTATCAAGTCCGGCTTTAAGGCTTGGCGGCATTATCTTCTGGGGGCCCGACACACCGTTACTGTGATTACAGATCACCGAAACCTGCAATATTTGAAAACCGCAAAAGCTCAATCCTCTAGGCAACTCCGTTGGGCACTATTCTTTGCCGAGTTTGACTTCATAATTACCTATCGACCTGGTACAAAAAACGGTAAAGCTGATGCCCTTTCTCGGATGGGAGTGGAAGAACATTTGATCAATCCTAAACCTGTACCTATCATTCCCGAACAAAGAATTCTAGGTGTAATCGCCACACAATCCATAGAGGAAGTTAAGGATAAAGCCAGGCTACTGGTAACTCCAGCAGACATACAGAATTGGCATCTGCAGGGAAAGGACTTTACGGTGAAGGACAACCTATTATATTTCCAAGAACGGTTATACCTGCCCAGCACAGATTTACAGAAAAAGGTAATCTCTTGTTATCACGATTCTTTAATGGAAGGACATCCCGGTATGACCAAGACCTCGGAAAAGATCAAGCGCTACTTCTGGTGGCCGTCTTGGAAAAAAGATATCAGAGACTTTATAATGTCCTGTGGAGTATGCGCCCAAAACAAGAGTCAAAAGGAAAAACCAGCCGGCCTCTTACGCCCTATTGACATCCCGCCTCGCCCTTGGCATACGCTTTCTATGGACTTCATCACCGATCTACCTCCATGCTCCGGATACAATACGATCCTAGTAATCGTGGACCTATTCTCCAAGATGGCGCATTTCATTCCACTCAAAGGCTTACCAACAGCAGCAACTCTGGCCCGAGAATTTCTCGAAAACATCGTCCGACTGCACGGTTTTCCTTCAGTTCTAATTTCGGATCGAGGTAGTCAATTTATTTCTCATTTTTGGCGAAGTTGCTGTCGGTCGGCTCAAATTGATGTGAGACTTTCGACCAGCCACCACCCTCAAACCGACGGACAAACCGAGAGGACCAATCAAACTCTGGAACAGTATTTGCGCTGCATGCTACAACAAACTGAAAAAACTTGGAAAGATATCCTTTGGATAGCCGAATATGCCTACAATAACTCTGTCCACTCGGGAACTGGGAAGACCCCGTTTTTTCTTTTATATGGTAGTCACCCTCGAACCTCGGAGTTGGATCCACTCCAAGATCTTGGAACACCAGCAGTAGACCACCTGCATTCTACAATCACCCAAGCCTTTAAGGAAGCCGTTTCTCACCTTCAAAGGGCTAAAGAACAATACAAGAAAGGAGCAGACCAACATCGGAAGGAAGCCCCCCAATATCAAGTAGGAGATCAAGTCTGGTTATCCACCAAATATCTACCTCTAAAAGGACCACGCACATTCAACCCAAGATACCTTGGTCCCTATTCCATCACTACCATAGTAAATCCAGTAGCGGTCCAGTTGGACTTGCCCCCTCACATGAAGATACATCCGGTCTTCCACGTCTCTCTATTAAAACCCGTGCAACCTCAAACCCGACTAACTACATCTCCAAAACCTATTCTAGTTGATGGAGAACTCGAGTTTGAAGTCAAAAGCATCCTGGATTCCAAGATCTCCAAATCTAAACTATTTTACCTGATTGACTGGAAAGGCTACGGTCCCCAAGAAAGATCCTGGGAACCTGCAGAATATGTCCACGCGCCTCGTCTAATCAAAAGATTTCATCGAACATTTCCTAACAAGCCCAAACCCCCGGAGAAGCCCGGTTTGGGAGGGGCCTTGAGGGGGGTTGCTGTCATGATCTCTGCTTCCAAAAGATCAGGACTTGCCCGACTCCCTTGGAAGCAGACCCATAACCCCGGTTCCGAGTGCCAGCCAGTCCCAATTGGGACCTTTTGCACCCTGTCCTGGCGCCAGTGGCACCAGGCTCATAAAGATGCCCAGTCCCAGCGCTGGAAGCGCCGGGCTCATAATGCTTGGGTGGACTTACCTGCAGCAGACCATGCTGCTTACTTACCTGCCAGTTGAACCCCTGATCCTCTTCTGTTTGGGACTACTTTTCCTGTTGGGTGGGGCAGGAGCCACTCCCTAGGTTCAGAATACTGGAACTCTTCTGGAAAGCAGGAACTCTTTTCTTACCTAGGCGTGGCTGTGGAAGGAGACACCTAAGCACTACAGGAGGCTATTTAAACCACACCCGATGGATGAATCTTGCTTTGTGTTATTCTGCATTCTCTGCAGCAGAACGCTCATCGTGTCTTCTGCTTCTGATTCTGGGCCTAAGGGAACAAAGGCTTACCATCCTGGAATCCAGTCTTCAGCAGCACCTGTAAAGACAAAGAAAGAACAGGTTAGCACTACGGTCTTCAGTGGCAGCGCATCTCTTACCTGGTCCATCGGCTGTCACCAACGCCTCGCGCTGCATTCCGGCATCTGAAAGACAAAGGCTTACCTACTCTTCGCATGCTCCGGAGGTGTTCGCACTACATTCCGGCATCTGAAAGACAAAAGCTTACCAGCTCTTTGCACGCTCCGGAGGCCTTCGGCGCTGCATCCCGCATCTGAAAGACAAAAGAAGGTGCGTTTAAAGACATTGGGCAACTTTATTACTCACGTGCCATTACTCCTTCCCACGCCGAATCCAGTGGGTATTCCAGCACCCTTCAGCTTCTCTAAAGCTCCGAACTTGTACCTGCAAGATAAAAGGGACAGTTAGTGCGCATCGTGAAGCAGGCTACAAGCGCTTACTTACGTGCTTCCAGGCACTTCTATTCCTCACACGGGTTCGATCCTCAACTCTCATCAGCCCGCCATCCGCCATCGCTGGAACCCTGCAAAACAAGAGATATCATTACAAAAGACTTTTAAGACATTTGAAGTGCCCAGAACTTACCGTTCGTGCAGTTAACAACGGACAGCAGTCCTCTGAGGTCAAGAGGCCTGCACCCTTATCCAGTGAAGAAACTGGTTACGGCACCCTGCCCCGAGGCAGATGGAGAGCTCAGCGTTCACTTACCTAAGACATCTTACTCTTCGAGTCAGACATACAGTGCACAGAGGTCCAGCCCAAAGAGCCAACCGTGTGTTACACATCACCTTTGAAGATACGGCATTCACCCAGTCAAGACCGGCGCCTCTGCGGGAATCAGGTGAGCGTTACAGAGACCTGCCCAGGAGGGAGAAGAGGCTAGCTGGGCAGGAGAGAACCATACAGTGAGGCATGTGGCGTGCCCGGTTCCCCCACTGTCAAGCTACCCCTCCCCCAGCCAGCAGCAGAAGAGCAGAAGATGCGGACAGGGAGCTGGACAATGGAAGTGAGGGACGGATGTCCCTTGGACCCCCAGGAGTGGGATAACATAACCCCTGGGCCACACAGCAAACAGAGGGGGTCCCTGGCTCCCCCGATGACAGCACCGTGCACCAAAACAAAGGAGGGTGAACATTGCCTAAGACACCGCCTCCATTGGACCCTAAGGATGGACAGCAGCAAAGGAACACGTGAGCCCTAGGTACAAAGCGGCAGACAACTGTGGGGTATAATGCGAGAAGGCCCAACAGCGTGCCGGAGTATTCAGTAAGGTGAGAAAAAAGCACAGGCGACCAAACGAGTGGCAGGCAGGGGACCCTCTATTGGTGCCACCCGACCCTGGGGTGAACATATGCCCACGTTACCCGCGACAGAAGGCCAGAGGAGACTAAAGAAGCAGAGGGAGGATGGGAGGGTGCTGTGAAACACAGAACCTTGAGGAGCAGCCAGAAAAGGGCTTAAACCCCACCCTGACGGCCATGAGCAGAGATGCCCAGAACGTTGGGGTGTTGGGCGGGAAGGGAGCTGAGGCAACCATGGAGGCACTAGTGCCCACAGAATAAATACATTCTGAGCTCCACAGCGAAGAGCATAAGCACGCCCAGGGCTGAGAGCCACCCCACAGCTACTGCAACCATGCAAGAGGGAAAGGGGTCCAGCTGAAGGGGACACAAGCGGAGGATAAGGGACACAATGAGAGAGTACCCAACAATCAAACTAGTGTGTGGAGGTGCAGCCACAAGTAGGGACGTGAAGCAGAAAGAGCATAACGTCACCAGGACGGTGACGGGCGGTGGTACTACTGAGGAGTGAAGAGGGGAATAACAACCGAAGAGAGCATAACACCACCGGGACAGCGACAGAGGGTTGACCAATTGAAGGGTGAAAAGGGGAATAACAATGGTGGTGCAGAGTGGAAGGGTGTGGGGCAAGTGGCGTAGAGAGAGAACAGGAGGAGCCCAGTCTACCACAGAAGCAGGGCAAACAGGGAGGAGAAAGAAAGAGGCTCAGACAAGAGAAAGGCGGGAAGAAGAAGAACTAGAAGAGAGCAAGGAAGGTTCCTGGAACAGCGGGGAGATGAGGATGGACGGTACGGCGCTGCAATCAGGGAAATCAGGAGGCACAACAAGGAAGGTGCCGGAGATGAAGCTGACAACGGAAATTGACATGTCCCTATTTTCTATGAAGGAGGACTCAAGACACATAATGGTGGAAATTAAGGCCCTCAGGCGAGATATACATACCTTGTTGACTGATCTAATTAGCAGGATGACAATGGTAGAGAGCAAAGTGGAGGGCTTAAAGCACAACCAGCTAAATACACACATGGTCGAAATGAGGCTTGATGCCAGACTGACGGAATCGGAACTTCGAGAAGAAGTAATAATGTTGAAAATGGACGATTTAGAAAACAGAAAAAGACGGAACAACATAAGGCTACTCGGCTTGAAGGAGGCGGCGAGGGAAACCCCGAGGCAAGTGAAGAAGGTACAGGCTCTAGTACACCACTTATTCAAAACAGAAGGTGGGAAACAGGTGCAACTTGAAAAAGCGCACAGAGGAGGTAAACTATACGGGAGTGGTCCCCGCTCCATAGTAGCAAAGTTCCTGCGCTACAAGGACAGAACAGAGAAACTGAACAGGGCTAAACAACGAAGGCAACTGAACTTCAAAGGCTCCAAGGTAACGATTTATCAGGATCTAGCCAACCTCGCGCTGTCTAGGTGTAGAGACTGCAGGCCCCTCACAAAGTGGCTGCAAGAGAAGGGCATCAGATACAGGTGGGGATACCAGTTCTCACTGCAATTTTAGGTATAAGCAGCTGACTACTGCATAACCTCTGCGGAAGAGGCAGAGCAACCCTTATGTCACCTTACAGCGGACACTGAGATGGAAGCAAGGGGCCCTGAAGGACCGAGCAAGAGCAGGGAAAGACCCGGCTCAGCACCAGGCTCACAGATGAAGAGGAGAGGACAAACAGGCAGAAAATACATGTGGCTGAATGGACCTACGCCACACAAGACACCCAAAATGCCAGAGCAGCTGCAATGGGCAGCTCCAGAGAAAAGAAGGTGTGAAGACTGAAGCAATAATTGCAATACTGGGTGGAAAGTACAGGTATGAAGATGGATTGCTGGAGGGAGGTAAATGTCATCGCTCCAAGGTGGCCCTCTGTGGGAGAGAGGGCGTCTCAATGACTCATATTGAACTTTAAGGTAAAGTTACAAACAGTTACAAAGTTTTCAGGGGGTTTATGTTGTTGGTATGGCCCGGGGAAGAGGACATTGGCCACAGGGAAAGTAGTCTTCAAGACAAGGAAGATGAGGATAGGGTAGAGTCACAAGCTAGGCGAACTTATACTACAGGTTATACTATAATATAAGAGCGGCATTAAAATCAGCGACTTGTGTCAGAGGCGGCCTCTGAGGGAAGTACGATTGTTGGAGGTGCGGCTTGACACGGCTCGATACGGAGGTGCGGCTTGACACGATCGACGCGTAGGACGTGTAGGACACGTAGGAGGGTTCTTTTTTCGAATCCTGCATCCTGTTTCGCTCGAGTGCGGGCGAGGCAGTGAGGACAACAACACGGGGGGAAAGTGCGGGAGAAGGATAAGAAGAAGGAGAGGCCCCGATCGTAAGGAAAAGCACAGGCAAGATTACAGGTGAGAGCCTAGCCGCGCCGCTCCGTGTTCCGGGTCTGCTCCGGAATTGTGCTAAATACCGCACGACACGGCGCGGCAGCCCCCGAGGCTCCCAGTGGTGTTCGGTTCCCACGGCCCCACTGATATTGACATAAAGCCAGGGCTGGCCTTGGGTGATTGGCCCCTTTATTAAAAGGAGCCTTCCTGAAAGAGGTGGTGTGGTGCCTCCAGCACCCCCCCGAGAGCCTGAGGGGGGTAGACGTCAGTCCCTCTACCCTGACTGACCTCTCCCCTTGACAGGAGGAGGGGCTGGGATTAGAGGAGACAGTGAGGCACCTATGAGTGGTGCAGAGGAATTGAGAATAAGCATACCCTACCCAGGCCTGAGTATCCTTGGACGGAAGATAGAGTTGTACCTGGGAAGAAGGGGAACCTGCCAATATTACCCAGCGACTGAGGGCCCCGGCCCGAGATACGGGTTTTATAGCCCCCTGGTTGATCGACAAGGGGGGGTCCACAGGAAAAGGCGGGAAATCAATTTTGCTTCCCAGCGTGGAACAAGGGGAACCATCGCACCACGTAAACATCAGCCCTCTCTATCACTAGTCTCGGAAACGAAGTGAGCTATAACATAGACATGCAGCGGGGCAGAAGAGCCCCCCACTCTATATACAATCTACGCAAAAATAAGTGCCCACCCATTAAGGAATCCAAAGAGTGCCCAAAGAAAGGGGGAAAAACTAAAAAGAACGCTAAAAATGCCCTACCGGTGGTGCAAGGGGCTATAACTGAGTTGTTCCCGGTGAATCCTCCCCCTGCCATCAACTCCACTGTAAATGAGGATATGACAGCACCGATACATAACGATGGCATCTCCTTAAACACCTCTAATTTCGATGATATAGACAACAACTCCCTTCTAGATCTATGTCTGACTATACAGAGAGGGATGCAGACACAAACTCCTATGAGGCCAAACAGTGGCATAACGCCTACTAAAGATAGTAGCATGAATAATGTCACCGGGGAACCCAACGCGCCGGAAAGGAGCAGACAATTGTCTGCTTCTCCTAACTTAGTAATGACGTTGATGGAGGACGATCCAGACAACGTAACGGTAGATAATATCGACTTACACCCTAGTTCATCAAAGATAACTGAGCTCCAATCATCGGTGGCGGCCTTGCAATTTGCCTTGCAATTTGCCCTCAAGATACTTTTACAGATGTCGGGACGTATCCTGGCTAATACTAACTCTATTACTATGGCATTAGGCTCTAAAGGCCTTCCTCGAGAAGAGGCCGAAATGAATCTATCAGCTGCACTACTCTCAGCAGATGAGATCAACGAGCAGGAAGTGCAGATGGAAGAGAGCGAGGGGCCACATGCACTCAATAGCAACAGCATAATTGAGATACCTCCTGAGGAGGTGGATGAGCAGGAGCAGGAGCACAGTCCCCAGTCCCCCCTAACACGCAAACAGCGCAGATTGGCAAAAAAGGCAATGAAGAACAAGCTAGTGGCAACAGGTGCCCAATCTCCTATATTGGGACCTAAATTAGCACCAGAGACACGGTCTAAAAAGGCCAGGAAAAGAATGGTGAGAGCAGCTCAACGGGCGGCTAGGGCAAAGGGCCCTCTGTTAGATTGGCTGATACCTGAAGAGAAGGCAACTGAAGTGGATGATAATGAAGCATCTGTGCTGTGCGAAGAGCCTGATCAGGAAACCAGCATATATACACAGCCGGAGTATGTTCCCGAGACACAGGCGTCAGGGGAACCTGGTGAGTCTCCATCACTGGATCAGAAGAGAGCAGTGAATGATACAACTACTAATCACACTTGCTTCATTAAGAACTTATACCCCAGCTGCAAAAATCCCTGGTTAGCACGCTCAGAGCTGCTCGCTAGACTATATCACATACCTCAATTGCGTGTTTTAAGATCTGAGGACTTTCTTTTCATTGAACCACTTGGCTGCCCTAATCCCAATGTCTCGGCCATACACTGTACCTTCCCGACTACGGCGCATTTAATCAGGAATTATAAAGAGGATCTGATGGCAGTGGACATTGAGATTGATGTGGACCCTATGGAGAAGGGCCCCTTGCCTAAACCAGAAGACATTATGCCTTCAGTTCCGGTTGATACTGTGCTTAAAGCTGGGGGGGGATAACCCTGCTCTGGCTGAAATACAGCAAGCCTTGAAATCACTGCTACAATCCATCCTTCAAATGCTAAAGAACCATTGATGCTTATCATTACTTTCTTGGAACTGTAGAGGCTTTTCCCACCTTCTGAGATCTGAGGGTTCTGCAGACCTACTGTCACAACACAGCTGTATCTGTCTCCAAGAGACATGGTCTCTTGACCCACTATTACTTGACGGCTTTGTTATACATCAAGCGCTAGCTAAACGTGGCAGTAAGGGCTGTCCCTATGGGGGGTTACTAACTGGGGTAATGAATTCGATTACGTCTCGTAAGATACAGTGTAAAGCTGAGGAGCAGCTCCTGGCAGTAGAAGTCGAACTACATGATGAAAGAGGACTGGGAAGGTATTTAGTAATCAATCTTTATAACCCCCCAGGAGAATTGATTCGTGATTCGTTACAGGAGGCGATTCAGGACCTGTTGTCTTTCTGGTGGCTGAGAGATGGAAATGTGGCTGTGATGGTCATGGGCGATTTTAACTGCCATATGACAGATGAAATACTCATATCCTCTAATCCTGACCTTAGCACTAGGTGTGTAATGAAAAAGGGAAGCTGAAGGGCTAGGCTGGCTACAATTGTTTGGAGCTTGGGACATGGTTATGATTAACGGCCGTACCAGGGGAGATCGGCCGGGGAAACACACCTGGTCTACTAGCACGTTAGACTATATATTTATGTGCCCAGAGCTGCAGACAAGAGTGACTGACATGACCGTGAAGCACAACGAATGGAGCGACCATGCGTCGCTACAGTGCACTCTATGCATCCCTATTCCTACATCTGTACCTCCTAATATAGGCAGTATTCAAACCAACTGTGCAGGATCCAGAATTGTATGGTCTGAGAGAAATATAAGCTCTGCTACGGAAGCACTTAAATCTATTGCAGCCCTAGATTTCCATGAGTTCGAACACATGTCGATAAATGAGATTGAGGATTGGATATCTAAATTCTCAGGCCAGCATGCTATGCCCAATAAGGGACATATGTTAAAGATAGGGGGGTGCATACCCCCGTTTAACAGGGAAATTAGGGATGCTAAGAGAGGTCTAAGAGCGGCTATTCGAGGACTTAAACCGATGAATTTACCTGGAGCCTTATACCGTGAGAAATTAAGGAAAATCAAAAATCGATACAGAGCAGACATCAAGAACATTAAGAGCACTGAAAAAAACGCCAGGTATCAGAAGCTAGTACAAACGATCTGCACTAGAAATTCTCGCGGCATTTGGTCTCTCCTTAATGTGAACAGACAGAAGGTTAAAGGCCCCTTAGTTAACCCAATAACTAAGGAGGCATGGGAAAAGTTCCTATCAGACCGGAACTCAGGAGGTATAGAAACCTTGATTAGCTTTCGGGTGAAGGCTCCCTCTCAGTTGCCTTTTGACATCTCAGCAGAGGCAATATTGAACAAAATAGTTGCCTTCAAGTCCTCCAGATCCCCTCGACCTAACGGGTTAGCCAATATAGTGATTAAGAGCCATCCTCTATTCTGGGCTGACTTGTTTTCCTTACTTTTCAATAAAATATTAGAACAGGGGTAATCCCCCGCTCATGGCAAACTGCCATTCTTATTCCTGTATTTAAAAAAGGTAGCCGTTTGGATCCTAATAATTACAGGCTTTTATCCATGTTAGATATCTCTGGTAAGATATTTGCCTCACTGTTACTGAGTGAGCTGCAGAAATGGGTAGACCATTCCAAAATACTCAGCAGATTCCAATGCGGGTTTAGGCGGGATTTTGCCACCTCACATAACCTCTTGGTTATGGATATACTTCGTACACGGGCACTTAGCAAGGGGCAGCCCCGTTGTACGCTTTATACATCGACTTTAAGGCCGCATTTGACTCCATCCCCCGAGGGAGACTATGGACCAAGCTAGAGAAATTAGGATGCCCGACAGGCTTGTTCTATTATTTAAAACTACTCCATCACAATACTCCGGCGTGCCTTAGATTAAATCAGGAAGGAAATGTAACTTGCAATGTGACTCAAGACAGTGGGGTAAAGCAGGGATGCGTCACAGCACCCCTTATTTACAACCTTTACGTGTACGACATCCCGGCAGCCCTGGCTGAGGTTGACAATTGCCCTCCTAAAGTTGGGGAAGTATCATGCACAGTATTGGCATATGCGGATGATTTGGTTGTCTTTGATAACACCATAGGTGGTTTAAGGCGATCTGCTACTTCTCTTTGGGACTATGCCAGAATTAATGGCCTAACGATCAACCTGGACAAGACAAAAGTATTTCGATTCACGAGAAAAAGAGCAACTCGTGTGAATCTGATGGTGCATGGTAACTCCATACCCTACGCTCCATCTTACCGCTATTTAGGAGTTCACATTGAGCCCCTAGGCGATTACTCACTCTGTAGACAGGGGCGAATCACAAGAGCAATGCAAGTCACCTCACTTATTTCCTCATTTACAAAAAAGCAGGGCGGTTTCACCTTGTGGGGGACGCGTCATCTTGATATTCAAGTGTTTGCACCCATGATTGTATATGGTCTCGAATCACTACATACTATGGATCTAGGGTGGTTACAAGTGCTGGAGGGCAAGTTCTGGAGACGAATCTTGGGGTTATCCCCGGGGGTACCGATGGCACTGATTAGATTAGAACTGGGCCTTCCCTCCTTTAAAGCTATGGTTCTGAGGAAAAGAGCTGGCTTTCACCTTAAGATGATAAGTGACTCTACCAACCCCCTTCTATCCGTGATCCACCAGGAGGTGACTAAAAAATATTCTACCTCACCCCTTAATAAAGACATGGTTACATTTTTCATTGACATTGGTTGGATACATAGAGGGACTATGGTCACAAAGGAAACCTTACATGCATTAGGTGAAAAAGTAGACAGATGGGATTGGCTAGAGAATTTTGCCCACATAAGTAATCCCGAGACATATTACTTTGTTAAATATTGTTTGTATAATTTTATGAAGCCTCAAGCTTACTTATCTCTCTGCCCCTCCAGGAAACCTAGACGATTCATCATCCTGTTTAGATTAGAGCAATTACCTACCTTGTATAGTAGAGGGGCTTGGGAGAAAATCCCTGTGGACAAGCGTATATGTCGTCTCTGCAAATCCCCAGATTGTCTTGAGACAGCTAGACACCTTCTCACGGGATGCCAGACATTAAGAGACACAATTCTTCGCCATTTAGGCGACTTTGTACATGATTGTGCAACAATACGTGATATGTCTTTTTGGATTTATTGCACCAATACCAGCAACATGCACTTATTCATTGCACTCTATAACATCTGGCAACAAGTGGAATTTGGTCTAAAGGGTGGGGTGGAATCATCCCAAGACTGAGGAGCACATGAAAACACACAGAGTTCCTCAATGGAAAGGGAAATTAGCTATTTGCATAGTCTATGTAATGGTTCTTTTCAGTTATAGTTTTTAATGTTGATATGTATACATGATTTTATTTGTAGGTTTATGTATATTCTTGTATTGAGTATAATGTTTTGTAATTTGAAATATGTAAAAAATTGTATGTGTAAAGTTTGAATTTATTTTCATTCTGTATCACATTAAAGAATTTGATTTGACAAGCTAGGCGAACAAGGGACAGATGGGCAAGATGGTGCATTCACGATGGGGAGAGGTGAAGGGAATGTTAAATGTAAAGGGCCTAAACTCCCCGACAAAGAAGTCTATGGTCACGAGAGGATTTCGCAAAGCCTCCCTAGATGTGCTTTTTCTGCAGGAAATGCACTTAATACAAGGGAAAGAGCGGGCACTAAGAGGGGCCCATAGGGCAAGTCCGCTGGGAATCAGTGAGCTCCGAGAGGGGAGGGGTCGGGATAGTATTACACAAACAATGCAATTACGAGAATGCATAGCCACTAATCTGTTGGAGGGGAGGCTGCTGATATTGCAAAGTACCATTCAAGGGGCAAGAGTCCTACTGGCAGCAATGTATACGCCCAACCACGGGCAAGTGCAATTTTATACACAATGCACTCAATGTGATACAGGAAGTAGAAGCTGACTTGTACATCATAGGTGGGGACTTTAACTCCTGGGCGAATGAAACCTGGGACAGAAGGGCGGGAGGGCAAGAGGGGCCGAAGGGAGGGGAGGATAGACTGGGGTACTTAGGGTGGGCGATAGAGACACGCAGCCTAATAGATGTGTGGAGACGTCAACACCCACAGGAGGGATACACCTTTTTCTCAACTCCTCACAAAACATACACTAGGATTGATTACCTGCTTCTAAACAGAGACTAGGGGACGAGGGTATTGGGCTGCGAAATCATGCCGGTGGGATGGACCGACCATGACATGGTGCTAATGACCTTAGATATAAAAGGGGTTGTGCAGGCCGGATAGTAGCTGGCGTTGCAATGAGTCACTCTGGAGGCACCCCCTCTTTCCAGACCAACTGGTCAAGGCAATAACTGAATACTTTGCGTTAACTGACACCAGGGAAGTGCATACGGATGTGGTCTGGGATACTGGGAAAGCGACATGGAGAGGGCTGCTGATTAGAGAGGGGGCGGGACGTAAGAGGTAAAGAAATCTGCAGGAGGAGAGGATGAGGAAAGAAATAGTGGAGGGGGAAGAAAAGATGCATGCAACAGAGGGGAACACAGACGAGATGAGAGAGGAATTGCTTACAAAAAGAGCAGAGTTGAAAGCACTGGGGATGGGAGAGACCATGTGGAAGCTGAGGTATCTCAAACAGAAATACTTTGAAAAGGGGGACAAGGCCGATACACTGCTAGCTGCGAAGCTCTGGGCACAGAGAGCAGAAAGATGGGTGTCCAATCTGGAGATCCTGAAGGGGGCAGTCTGGTGGTACCAAGAGATATAGCTGAAGGATTTGCCCAGTACTACGAAAAGCTCTGTAAATCCGAAGCCCCCAGTGGGGAGGCCACAGTGGGGCAATACCTAAAGGATGTGGATATGATTAAGCTCACAGGCCCAGAGGTGGAACACTTAGAGAGTCCAATAACACCTGAAGAGGTACATGAGGCGATATCCCGCCTCTCGAATGGAAAAATGTTAGGAGACGACGGATAAACCATCGGCTTTTACAAGAGATATGCAGGGGTTCTGTCACAACACATGGTGAAGTTATACAACCACATCCTGGAAACGGGGGAGGCTCCGGTCACGTTTAGTAAAGCATTAATATCTGTAATTCCAAAGGAAGGAAGAGACCCAGCCCAGTGATCATCATACCGCCCCATCTCGCTCCTGAATGTGGACACAAATGGGCAAATGGGTATGGTTGGCCATGGGAAAATTCATGTGGGACCACGTCATGGGGTTGCTTGTGGCGATGGGTGTAAGACCCCTGGCCTGTTGGTCATTGACCTGCGTTTGGGTAGGGCAGGGTGTCCATGCTGGCCCTACTTATGCCTGACATGCATGCTTGTGGACCTTCATGGCCCCACATCCCCTACCCGGGTGGCACTCACATGGTGGCGTTTGAAGGGGGTGGCTTGTTCCATGTCACTGTCATGGCTCAATGGGGCAATGCTGCTCTGCCGGCAGGGTTGTATTGTGGTGACCACTACCTCATCTGTGAGGACCACAAACTCCCCCTCACTACATTTAGGCTTTCTCAGGCGATGTTCAGTACCCTTGCCTCATAGCCTCTCTTGGGACATATTTGCAGCTTTATAGGACTGGATGGCTGCAGGTGGTGGAGATATTCAATGGATTGCGTTTTTCAAAATGGCTGCTGCGATGCTTCCCGTTCAGGCTATGATGCAATTTCCACTGACGCTAATAGCGCCGGGTTTGCCGGCAGCAGCGTTATTTGCACCGCTACCTTGCTGGTAGCCCTTATTCTGGCGCAATTATTGCTGGGCGCCAATTGCGTAACCGTCAGTGTTGGGGGCACGTTCACGCCAGGTTGTGATACAGCGCTAATTGCGCTGCACGACCCAGCAGTAACGCTATTAGCACCCGACGGTGAATGCGCCGATTTACCGCCGGACTTGTGATGAGGCCCTAAGTATCCTAAATGCAATTCACTGTAAGATGATGTTTGCATTTACAACAATACAAGAATTCATAAAGAGAGACAGTGGTTGCCGCCGACCCTGTGACTCCGGTTCTGCCGCCTGACAGCAGATCTTGTAAATCCCAATTCCCATGGAGTCCCATAGGACAAATACAATCATCTAGATTACAGCCCATTGAACAGCTACAATCACCTAGATTACAGCCCATTGAACAGCATCACACCAAACCTTCCCTAACCTCCCCCTCCATTCCAAGCCACTTCCTTGAGGGAAGACAAATGTATTGCTGAAGTACTTGGGATGCATAAAGTACTAGAACGAAGAAGAGCACAGACAACATGAAGATTACTGACTGTGCTGTTACTAATACGAGGTGGCCACGAGGAGGCATGAAGAGCAAAGTGTCAAAAGAAACCAAGGAGTTTTGACAATCCGCCAGGGCGGGACTGGCAACAATGTACAAGAAGAGATGATGGACTAAAGAACTTGTCAAGTCGGTTAAGACCAGCCGGCAGAGGCAACAGGTTTGGAAACCATCCAGAGAGGAAGTTTCAACTCCTGTAGGCAAACTGGAGACACAGGAAGAAGGACGCTGGCGAGCTGCTGAGGAAGTCCTTGTTGGGTCTGGCAGGAGCTGACCCAACAACTGCCCCAGCTGAGAGAGGCGGCCGGTGTGATCACAGGGAGGTGGGCCGTGTGGCTCGGCAACAACGCCAAGACCGCAAGAAGCTCGGAACCGCGCAGCCGCTGAGGAACGTCCAGGGCACAGCAGAGTCGTGTGCGTTACACTGCAACTGGAGTAACCATTGCCACCAATTCCTCAGTTTCATTGATGTCTATGCTTCTGGTTGGCTCCTGCAGCCCTGGATGGCGAGACAGATAGTCTGTGGGATTGTCCACCCCCTCTCTGAACACGAGCATGACTCCATATTCTTGTAGCTGAAGCAGCCATCTTTCGAGCTGTATTGGCAGCAGAGGCGCTGACCCCCACATGATCGGCACCAGGGGCTTGTGGTCCGTGACCACAGTGACCGGGTGGCCATAGATGTAGACATGAAAGTGCATATACCCCCACAGGACTACAAGAGCCTCTCTCTCTATCTGGGAGTACCAGCGTTGAGCGGGGGTCAGTGTCTTACTCGCATATGCGACAGGTTTGCACTCGCTGTGTCCTTGGCTGGATAAAAATACGCCATGGTGGTGTCAGCGAAAGTGCCTCCTTGACAGCCTTAAACGCCTCCTCCTCAGCATGCCCCCAGCACCAGTCTTGGTCTTTCTTGGCTAACAGACATAGGGGTTCTGTGGCCATGGCCAAGTTGCTGAGGAAGCTTCTGACCTCTGAATTCTTGATATCCGCCACTTTTCTCAGGTCTGGTGACAGTCTCTGTCATTAAAGACAAACTCAAAGAAATCAACCTTGGACTCCAAGAATCAGCATTTTCTTCTGTTCAGGATCAGCCCCTGCTGGGCGAGCCTTTACAGTACAGCCGGAAACCTGGACATGTGCTCTCTGAGCGACTGCGAGTAGATCAGGACATCATCACTCACGTTGAGCACACCAGGCAGCCCCGCTAGCACACCCCTGATGGTGTACGTGAACACTTCAGCAGCAGACAACATGCCCAAGCTTAGGCACTTGTAACGGAAGAGTCTGACAAGATCGTTATTGCCCGGGATTTGACGTGCAAGGGGATTTGATGGTATCCTGCTTTGAGATCCAAAGTGGAAAACAACTTGGCCCCCTGCAGATCCACCTTTCCCTGCAGATGGCTCTGTTGGGCAGCCTCATATCCACTCAAATGTGCACTTCCTCCAGCCACTGGGTTTGGTAGCTACCACTATGGGCGAAACCCAAGGCGTGGGCCCTTCCACCCGCTTGATGAAGCCTGCACTCTAGAGCTTGAAAATCTTCACCTCCACTTTCTATCGCAAGTGGAACGGTATGCGCTTGTGGCAGAGGACCACCAGCTGGATGGATGCTTTCACTTGTAACCGGACATCCTGTCCCTTGAGGCAGCCAACGCCCTCAAACAGACTCTGGAACTTGGTCAGCATGCTGTCAATATTGCGGTTCACCTGAAAGACGAAGTGTACCAGCCCAAGATCCTCATCTGCCGAACAGCTCAGCAGTGTATCTTTTGCCACAGGGTCACATTGAATGTTGCATCTACCGCCTCCCCTTCATGGCTCACTTTGGTGCTGAAACGCCCCCACCAGGGGTAATGGCGACATTCCTCTGTACGTGAAGATGCAAATATTGGAGGCTCGCAAGATCGGGGTCGCGCAGAACTTGCGGATCTTAGTCGCTGGGGCAAGGGTCACAGATGCCCGTGTCCACGAAAATGGTCACGTCCGTGTCTCAGATGGATACGGAGCAACGTGGCTTCCTTCGGTTCCTTGGGCCACCCAGGCAAATGGCCGACACAAACAGCGCTTCCTCGATGTCAATGGCACCTTCCAGCCTCGACAGCACTGATCGCTGGTCCTCGTCCACTGCCGCTACCTGCGATTTCTTGGCCTCAACGTCGTCGGAGGTGGACGAGATGACTGAGCCACCAGTCAGTGTGCTCTACACATCCGGTCATGGTGATTGGGTTTGCCACACTGGCCACGTGTAGCTCTGGCTGCAGGGCAGGTTTTATCATGAGATAACATGCCTCCACAGGTGACTGATGCTCCTGTGGCACTTTCTGTTGGCCTGGCCTGCTTGTTAAAGTGTCCTCTGGCCCTCAATGACCCTCTTGCCAAGACTGCCTGTATCATCTCCAGCCTTCCTCCTTTGGATGCCTCTTCCGTTTGGGCTCCTCTGAACGCAGAGAGTTCCTGCGTGCAACCCAGTTCAAGTATCCTCTGCAGAACTAACATCTGGTTCCTTGATCTGCTGTCATAGGACAGCTGAGGAGCAATGCTGTATGAGTTGTGCCCTTATTTCCTCCTCCTCATCATATATACAGCATGACGTGGCTAGGTGCTGCAGGCGTGCATGGTAGGTGTCCATCGACTCGGCCGTTTCCTTATGTACTTGAGGCAGGAAAAACCATTCATAGTTATGGTTCACAAGCGGCCTGAAGGACTCCTGAAGTGCACCATTTGCAGCATTATACAAGTTATTGTGAGGCTGCAGCATTTTGAATATTTGATGCATCTCACTGCCTGCGTAAAAGAGCAGCATAGCTATCATGGCTTTGTCATCAGTCTCTTTGGTGGTGTCGAAGAACATTTCAAGCCTTTCGACCCACATGTCCCATCGTGAGCCCCTCCCACCGTTTCCATGTCATTTCATCGCGGGAATAACCATTGCTGGGTTTTTCTCTGTGGAAATTCCATCGAAAAAACTCATCGAATTTTTAGTTTTTTTAATTTGGGGGGTCCCCAGCCCAAGCCCCCCATCCACTTTAATATTTTTATTTATACCCGAATACTCACACCCCATATATATTTATTTGAAGCACCCCAAAAATTCGATTAGTTTTTTTTTTGATAGAATTTCCGCTGAGAAAAGCCCAGCTAGGGTTAATCCCGCGATGAAAGGACGTTGTACCCTCCCACCATCCATATGGGATGCAGACAGCAGGGTTCTTGTGGACATAGATGTGCCATGCCCCTCCTCCAGGTCGACATCCACCATCCTTGCAGTGTGTCCAAAGCCCTGCAGGGCTACCTGGCACAGGGATGCAGCACACTTAGCGGGGAGATCCCCATTGGACACCCCCACCTCCTGTAGCCAGTATAACACACACACATGATGAAATAACCACAGACAACTTTTGTAAGGTTCTTTGGAATATAGAAGGTCACAGTTTTATTTGGAGCAAACAATAAACTTGGGACGGTCCCAGCCACATTCTACATACAGTCAGTTACTACCAGGCGAACACTGGTTACTGCCAGTAGGACACTGTCCCATATATGCCACTGGCACAAGCTGACAACGCTTCTGGTTACTACCAGGAGAACACTGGTTAATACCAGTAGGACACTGTCCCATATATGCCACAGGCACAAGCTGCAACGCTTCTGGCTACTACCAGGAGAACACCGGTTACTACCAGTAGGACACTTAGGGGCACTGATAAGGAGGTTGCTGGCCTAAAGCCCTAAGGGAAGTCAGTGCCTGTCGAAGGATTTGGCTCGAGCCCGGCCAACCTGAGCTACTGTCACCGAAGCTGCAGCGTGAACGTCCCTCATTGGCTAGGACTGTCCCGATACTCCGCCACGCTTTGGGGGTGGTTTTCGCTGCCCACAATGCCCCCATAGCTTTGCTCCTTTTGTCCTAACTCTGCCCTACCACCTTTACTCATACCTTAAACCTTTCATCTAATTCATCCCAACTTCCCTGTCAACCAGTCCCGAGACTGCTGTATCCTACAGTTGTACCATCATTCCCCCTAGGTGACACCTGGAGATCAGTCTAGGCCGCAGAAGTGCCCGGCTCCCTGCGGGTTGCACATGTTCTCACTTCGAGTCCAAAAATCACTTTGTTGTGAACCCCCCCATACTAGGGGGGAGGGGCTCTGACTGGGGCCATACTGGACCCACCCTTTTACCTGATTTCGCATCAGTTGCCTCTGGAGATCTGTGCTGGCATGATAGGTGCCCTGTAACACTTGTCGGTGGCCCAGGACTAACTAGACACTGGTCCCCGGTGGCCCAAGACTACATAATTACTGTTACCATTGAAGGGCAATGTCATCCAACCGCCCATGGCACTGTGTACCGGCCTGTTGGTCCAGACCCTCAAACGCACACATCTGTCGTTTCTTTTTTTTTTATTTTTTTTATTGTGTTTGGTTTATACAAACCTTTACAATCATTAGAGTAAAAAATAAAGATTAAAACATCCAGCACAATAACAATTTCACAATGAGTTAAAAACATACATAACATTTGTAAGGATAATATTTCCATACCACAGTTTATGCTTATTATATCAAATTCGAATTCTCATATTGAAAGTGTAGAAAATTCATTTAGTTTAACTTCAATAATCGACAATAATTCTATCAATTTCAAATTGAATGACAAGCTATTACTACACATACAACGGTTCCAAAGTGCTTCCATACTAATGTCTGTTTGGAATTGAGCGTTTAAATTGAAGTTTTTTTTACGGAATGGTGTGAAAAAGGGACAAGCAGTGACCACATGTTTAAGTGTCTCATCTGTTTCCGGAGCTTCACAAAATCGACATACAGTAGAAGAGCCGGCCTGAAATGATGTGTTCCAATTTTTTGTTTTGGATAGAGTTCGAAATTGATTCAAACGAAAGCGGATTAGAAGATTTCTACCCACCGCAGAGGGAAATTGTGTCAAATAAAATGCACGATCTCCCCACTTTCTGCGAAATTGGTTGTATTCAGAATACGATGGGTAAGTTCCCATTTTATCTGTAAGCTTACACCAAAAGTAGAGTTCATATTTTTTTTTTTGAGCAGGAAGCAGCAAGGTCATACTTTCAGGGGTTTCATTAATAGCATTTAAAATTGCATTTAATTTGTTTGTGAATACTTTGAGTGAGTAAATACTTGAATTCTCAAGTAATTTATTCAAATTAACATATAAGGAGTTTGCCGGAGGGTCCAGCATTTTAATATAGTTTTTTATATTTCGCCAATTTCTTTTTACAGACAGAGGCAGCAGATTGATTTCGTGGCATATAAAAACATTTGGTATGGACTGGGCTAAACCCAGGGCAGACTTCCACATTTTTCCCTGTATTGTATCAAGAAAAGAATCGATTTCATATAAACATATGTCCAAAGGGTATAATAAGCAGGGTTCAACTTTGAGTAAGTAAAAATGAATAAGAGGTAATAAAGAGAATAAACAATATTTATGGAATATGATTTTCATCTGAGCGGCTAAAATTTTGGCTTTATTGTTAAGAAATGTTTGCCACATACTTAAAGAATAAGAGTCCATCAGTGGGTAGCCCAAATAGCAGATGGATGAAGTGTAGCAAAGTTCGACTCCTTGCAAGAGCCATGAAAATTTATTTACCTTGCATCGCCCATCATAGAAGGTAAGAATTGAAGATTTAGTTGGATTAACTATAAGATTCAGATTGTGAGCAAATTTTGCAAATAGATCAAGTTTGTTCTGAAGGCCAAACGGGGTGCGATCAAAAAAGAGAAGATCGTCTGCAAAACCGATCCAATCAAGCCTAAGTGCACCCAACTTGGCTGGAAATACATGCTGATCTTTCCAAAGAGAGTCAATCCCATAAAGATATAAATTGAATAGGACTGCCGCCATATTGCATCCTTGCTTAACACCAATTTCGGTGTTGATTGGATTAGTTAAGGCACCATTACGATTTAAACGAATTCGATAAGAGGTCTTGCAGTGCAACATGGCGATCAGTGCCACCAATGAATAAGGGATACCGATTTCGATCAGTTTGGCCCAGAGGATTTCTCGAATTACACTGTCAAATGCAGCTGTCAGATCCAGACTGGCCATATACACGGGCCCCATGTGTGCATTTTTCGTCTGTGCATAGAGATGTGCCAGAATTGTTGCATTCAAGGGACAGCCAATGAGCTTTCTAAAACCTACCTGAAATATTGAGAGCAAGTTATTACGTGTGATATACGTTTGAAGCTCCTGCAAGAGTAAAAGAGAGAACATTTTGGATGAAGCATCAGTAAGTGCAATGGGGCGATAGTTACATGGCAATTCAGGGGGGCCTTTTTTATAAATAGATATTATATGTGCTGAGTGCCATGTTGCTGGAATTTCTCCGGTTTGTAAAATCAAATCAAATCGGATCTTTAAGATGTATGCCCAAAAAAGGGGATCCGATTTATACACACACGGAGGGATCCCATCTGGACCTGGAGCTTTTGAGTGAGTTATTGAGTTTGTTGATTACACCAATGATATCATTAACCGTCCATCCAGATCTTGTATTACGAATGAACGTTGGATAATAGTTTTTGACAAAAGAAAAACGATCGGGCAGTTTAAATTTTTGTGTTATAAAGTTAGTCCATGCATCAGCAGAAATTACACATTGCGGATCAGATTGTTGGCCCGATTTTAAGGAGCGTAGTAATGACCAAGATTGCCTTGTATTATATTTTAATAGGTGATACATCATGTTTTGATTATCAGTAATGTACATTGAAATTTTCAAAGATTTAATTCTGTTTTTGTAGACTTGTTTTATTCGATTTAGCGCAATTGACCTGCAAAGAGAGGGAGACAAAGATCTCATGATCTCCCTGATTTTTTTGTACTTCTCTTTTTTTGAGTCAGCAACCAATTTATTGAATTTGTGTATGTGGTTTGGATTAGATTCGGTTGTGAAGCCTTTAATCAAGGCAATTTTTGATAAGTGGAATTGAATACGTTTCGTATTAAGCTCTTCAACTTTACATAAGGAGAAATTACAATCACAGAGGTCAGTAGAGATGAGCGGATCCGCCGCAATCATTTGCAACAGTTTACAACACACTTTTGTATTCCATCGTATAGATAATAGATGTCGATCAGATTCAAGTAAAGTTAAACTAGGCATAGCGTCAAAACGAGCAGTAAATAATCGAATAGATAGGGAAATTAACATATGATCCCCAAGTTCAGGGTCAGAAATAATAACTGGATTGATAGAGGAATATAAACATGTTGATACAAAGAAAAAATCAATCAAAGATTTAGAGTTACCCCTGTGCCAAGAAAAATTAAATGGATTTAGTAATACAGGAGCTGGTTGAATGTCCCATTCCAAAAAGAAATCAAGCCAAGTTTGTCCATTTCGTACAGAATTAAGAGAATGGCTGGGAACCAGATTCCTTTTACTTAATGATAAATCATAACATAATGCATTAAAATCACCACCAACAATTATTTTGAGATCTGAGTTTCGTGCAAAATCTGCTACTAATAGTGAATTCAATTCATCAATGATAATATCAAGAGGAGAAGACAATTTATTCCAATAAATGCAAACCAACAGTAGGGCATCTTTAGACAAATTTATGGCTGTTAATTCAACAGCCATGATGCTTTGAGTGCAACATATATATTTCGCGACACATTTGGTTAAAGTATTAATTAGAATAGCAATTCCTCCTGATGGCCGGCCCATAGGACCCTGCGAGGCCGCATGTGAGAAAACATAAAAACCCTCAATTAGGAATGGATAGCAGCACATTGTTTCCTGTAAAAAGACAACATCTGGCTGAGGACGATTCTTTTTATTAATCCATGACCGGAAGTTGTTAAGACCGCAGGAGTTCCAGGACACAATCAAGAGACCCCCCAAGCTAGGATCGTCCTAGTGCTCCAAAGTTGGAGTTGGGTGCGACTACGGTAGTATCTGCAGATTGTATTCCCTTGAGAGCAGATACAATTGCCATCAATTGTGTAAGGGTACTCGCATCAAGGTCTAAAGCTACCCCTTGATCTTTTAATACAGCCGGAGTTTGAATTGCAGGAATCGGAGTGTTGACGAAGCTTTCTGCGTCGTCGATGTTGGAAAATAATGTAGGTACTAGACCTATGGAAAGTAGATCCGCCTTTTGGTCCCAGATCAGTTTTAAGATTAGAGGAGAATTGTATCTACAAATCATTCTATTATTGTTTACAGTTGCAAGTGTGATCCAGTCAATATCGTTGGATCTGATCAATCTCAAGGCCGGAACAGCTTGCAAGGTTGAGATAAAGTAGGAGCGGTTAAGCCTTGCCTTACCATGAAATTCAACATTACTCTCCCATCCCATAACGACAGTCCCTTTTAGTTCATCAGCTGTGTTTATCATGGCTGTTACCTTTTTGTTCTCAGGTGATGGGGAACCGTTGGCAATTGGGGGGATGGGTGTTAATTTCTCACCTTGCCTTTCCCGACTTGAGTTTACAATCAGTGAATCAATCTCTTTTTTATTCCCCAAGCTTTCAATATTGCTGCTCCGATTTTCAACCGGGTTAGACACAGCCACTTTTGGCATTTGTGTCAGGGAGTTTTGCTGGTTTTTCGACATTGCATCATTGCATGCACCTTGAATAACTCTATCAGTTTTTTTTATGGCTATCAGAGGATAAAAGTTAGAGAGCGTGGCTTGTTTTGCAGTCAAATGCGGCTCTTCGAGTGTAAACATCGAGGAAGGCATTTCTATTTCCTCACATGAGTTGCTTTTCAATTGCAATTTTTTTTTTTTCGGCGATTGTTTGCACATTTGTTTGTTGCATTTTAGGCGAGCCTCTTTTACACATGCATCAGGTAAATTAGGAGTAAGTGGCTGTGGTATAGAAAGGTTGAGCACCGCTTTAGATTCCGCATTTAGCTGATTCAAGTCAATAGTACCCTCCCCGCCTGACAGATTGCAAATTTCTTTTATGTTTGTATTATGACGATCTAGTTTAGGAGCACTCTGATTCTTGGTTTTCTTTTTTTCATCCTTTTGTTTGAGTCTTTTATCAACCCCTTTTCTTTTTTCAGCTCTCTGTTGTGCTCTTTTTTGTTTTCTAGTAAGAACCATTGGGGGAACTTCATCGGACGATACTGATACAATTGATTTGTCACATGCCAAATCTAAATCGATCACATTTTCCGATAGCGCAAGTAGATCAGTAAGTGCAGAAGGACTATCAGGAAAAGAGAGTTTAGGACATTAAACTGAATTTTGGCCCACCTCGTTGTTTGATTTGGTAACTAGTAGTAAAGTTGACTGAATTTCCCCGAGGGCCAACAATAATTTCTCAATGTTAGCCGCATTTGTTTCCACTAATTGTTCCATCTTACATTTCTGAGACCCTGAAGGGGATTGCAAAGGCCTTGGGGGATCAGCTACTATTTCCGCATATGTTTTTGTCTGAGTGCCTTTGTCACTGCAGGTGTTAGGAGTAGTGTGATTAGAACTCAGAAGAGAGATTGTATTGCATGCGAATAGCAGACCTTCTATCTTATTTATTTTGGAAGATATTTCCGTATTTTGCAATTGCAAGAACCTGACTTCTTCATGCGTGCGTTCATGACCTTTATCAAGTAAATTCAAAATGCGCGTAATGATAGCAAACGCTTCTGGATTGAATGGTAATTCCATTTGAGGTTGAGAATTCAGTGTATGAATGGAGTCATGGATAAGATTAGTATCTTCTATTGGATGTGGATGAAAACAGTCACGATGAAATGTAACATTGGGAATTACAGTTTGCTGTTTTGTAGCCACAGGCGAATTGGTCCGTTGTTCTGGACAATATAGCTTGGAAGAGCCATCATTTGTAGCTTTTCCATGTGATGTAGATACTTGGGTTGTAGCAGAGTAAGGGAAGGATGGTTCATAAGTAGGCAAAGTAGGTATGTCTGCTTTACATTTTCTCTGTGCGATTGGGGAGGAGGGTTCGTAAGATAGCCTAATACGTCTACCCAAATCAGTTTCAATCATTGGGGGAAGAGTAGAGAAGTCAGCCAGATGATGGTTAAAACTCTCATTTCCCATTTCCCTTTTAATGGCTGCTCTCACAATGCTATCCTCCAGGTTAGGACTATCGTCCATCCACCCTTTGGGTGAGCTGGAATTTATCTCAGTGGTGCTAGAAGGCACGATCATCAGAGGAGTCAAGGACTCCGAACTCGTGATTACCCCAGATTCTGATGGGGCCAGCGAAAGCGCAATCTCCCGATTTTTATTAAAGAGTATAGTTTCCCCATGTTCTAACTGGGGATTAGTATCATGATTTTCTATTTGGTTACTCAATTTAGGATAAATAACACCTGAACAATTTAATTCAGCAGTAGACATTGAATTAGGAAGTGTTATGCATAAATCAGAAGACAGCATGCTAGCCGAGACATTGGGTGCATTATTACATATCTCTGAAGTTACCAAATCAGTACTGGAGCCTAATTCCATCTCATTCAGTGGGGTGACCCCAGTAACGGGTTTAATTTGAATCATAGTATCAGGCTCTTCCATATCCGTAGTCACTATGGGAATGCCCCTTTTGGCGTTAGTTATTAATGAGCGATTTCTCTTGGAGCGTTTAGCTGGAGCGGGAGAGTGTAGCATAGCTCCACTACGAAGACCACTAACCATTACCCTGCTGTAAATATACTTATAAGCTTAGAGAGACATAGATTGACATAAGTGCAAGCCAGGGAAGTAAAAAAGCTGTTTAAACTTACCCACCGAGCGCGCACCGCGAACAGCAAACAGTACTTTTTCGGTACTTCTGCGGTGCGCGCGCGGTGCGCGTTCAGCGGGACAGTTATAGGCCAGAGGGAGCACGTCAGTTAGGAAGGGAGGAGCTCCAGCCAGAGGAAGTGACCTATGATAGAAAAGCCGAAAAAATAAGATCGAGTAATTCGTGTGATAGTAGATTCAATCTTTACAATTCACGTGGAATCTACAACTTTGTGTTTTTTTTTTTTTTATTATTTTTTTTTTTTATTATATTTGAGGTGATTTACAACTCCCACGGGCACACTATATGATGGTGGGCACACAGCATTGGGCACACCAAGCCAAAGTCCGGAAAGAACTACAGCACAACAAGTGTGACTGAGCGGTGCGATTGATTAGAGAGAAAAAGGCGGGCCAGAAATAGCAGTCACCTCAGTGGAAAGGAAGTCAGGCAAGTTCAGTGCAGCAGATCCAGACGTCCTCCACGAGTCCAAAGGCAGTCGAGAGCACACACGGCTCTCAAATCCTGAAAGCGCTGCCGCCGCGTAGCGTAGCGTGAGCAGAATGGCAGCAAGTCAGCAAACAGTACTTTTTCGGTACTTCTGCGGTGCGCGCGCGGTGCGCGTTCAGCGGGACAGTTATAGGCCAGAGGGAGCACGTCAGTTAGGAAGGGAGGAGCTCCAGCCAGAGGAAGTGACCTGGCAGAATTTGCAGTGAAGAGTATTCATCAATGTTGCAGTCTCAAACTCTCCAAGTGTGGGTCCTTAGTATTTTGTAATTGTCTCGCCACCTCACCATGATGGGGATGTCCTGCTTGAAGACTGCATCCTTCGTCACAACAATCACCAGAAAAGCAGTGCAGCAGAAGGGCAGTACTGTTAATCGGAAACATCTGTCGTTTCAATCTCAATGCCACTGCGCCGTCATCCGGTCTTCCCGTTTGCAAGTACCTTGTGGCAGTGTCACCAGCTTGCCCCCTTTACGAGGTCATAGTGCTGTGTTGCTGGCCGGACATTCGAGTTGTACATCACCACACCTTTAACTTATCCTTTTATGTTTTACCAATGCATGCATGCCCCCATCTAAGTCTTACCATAGCCATGTATCTTGTGGGAAACCACAGGCTTACCCAGTACCACAGCTTTCAAGGTCCCCGAGTGACGTGTTAATGGCCAGACCCTACTTGCACACAAGCCAGAATTTCTAATTATTCAGGGAAGGTATGCCCCCCTCAAGTCTTACCATGTCATGTAACTTGTGGGAGTGTCCCACTGCTTACCAACCTGTCGGTCTCATTATGCCGCGATCCTGGCCATACTCCTGGGGCCCGACCAAGGTGGTCCTTGACATCACAATAATCTCTGTTTCCTATGACAATGCATAATCACATGCTGTTATTACCACAGTTAATATGCAATTCATTTTCCCCAAGCTCACAACAGCG
The DNA here is from genome assembly GCF_040938575.1 of Ambystoma mexicanum. Classification (NCBI taxonomy): domain Eukaryota; kingdom Metazoa; phylum Chordata; class Amphibia; order Caudata; family Ambystomatidae; genus Ambystoma; species Ambystoma mexicanum. Next base: position 941,875,134 of record NC_090928.1, on the reverse strand, counting down.
AGGAGAAAGGACCCATCCCTACCACCAGGTTGTTATGGCCAGATCCGCCATACTATGCCTATGTAAGAAAGCCTGGCGAGTCACCTGTTATCACCAACATATACCAAATGCTGTGTCTCACCGACCCTACCCAAAAACACGGTCGGAAAAAACACCAATTTCTGTTCAGGACTGCACTGCATGGGTTCCACCGGACGACTGGGCAGGTAAATTACACCTACTCAACCTTGAATAAATACTTTTGTATTGCCCCGTGCACTGTGTTGTTTTGGGACATACATGCTGCCCTGTGTCCGCATGAATGTAGCAGGTAATGGGCAGGTAAATTACACCTACTCAACCTTGAATAAATACTTTTTTATTGCCCCGTGCACTGTGCTGTTTTGGGACCTTCCTGCTGCCCTGTGTCCGCCATGAATGTAGGAGTAAATTCCCTAGAGCTGTGCTTAGCTAAAAACGATTATTTCACTTACAACTTATTCTAGAAAAACACATAAGACAATTGCTCATCGCTTCCCTATAAATACCCTCTTTAGCCTTTAAATGGTAGACTTGGCCATGCCTTTTCCAAGAACGTAAAATTTGACCCACCTAGAGCAAACGTGCCACATAGTAGAACAAAAACAGGGAATACCCCGTAAATCTCGCCTCTTGGCACCGCCTGAAATCAGCCCCAGATGGGAATATATGGACACATGAGCAGTGGGGACCTTAAAACCAAGCGCTTCCATTTTATTATCACGGCGATGCCTTAGCGAGTAACTCGCATGCCTCACCCGCTTGCGGCCCACTTAAGATATCCAGATCCCTCACCGCGTGGTCTTTGTTCACCTTCCTCCTTATACATCCATGATATGATAGGTTATTTATAACGCGCTTGGAGGTTAATAAGCGCGGACCCGGGGATCGAACCTGTGGTGCTCCATGTCGTCGTGTTTGCCAAGGCAAGCACGTTACCACTTGTGCTACTACAATATGCCCGAGACAATGGCACTTAAAACCATACTGCATAGCAGCAGAATGCCCCGGCCCGCCCCGTTAAAAACCACGCGGACGGAACAGGCTCAATATAACCCCATGGACCCAATCACCGTTGGCTGTGCCGAAAGCCCAACGACCCACCTTCTATTTTAACGCCCCTACGCATACAGCCACCAAACAAAGAAACAGAACGCCCCAGCGTCTGAGGCCGCCATTCCGCACTGGGTCATGTATTGTGCCAGTCAATTCAACTCCAAACCAGCCGGCTTGGCGCGAATATGTGGCGCATACAAAATGCTGCAGCTTCAAAATATCTACCCCCCAGGAGCAAATGTCCATCTCAGCAACTTTCCTTGAACATTGAAGCGGTCCTGTTAGCCATTAGCGAATGCTCATCCTTAAACCGAGGTGCGGCGGCCAGGCAACTCTGATACAATGCCAAATATTTACTCTGCCCAAACGTACCCGGGGCATTTCTTCCCCACCGGCAGCGGCCAAGCAACGCAGATAATGTGACATTTTTCAGTTTTAACACGGTAAGTTCCGCCTGACTTGCTGCAGCCAAGCGGCCGAGCCCGCAACAAATATAGCAAAACACGAAAGCCAACGTTATATAGTTAACACAACGTCCAAGCACTGCTTGGTATCGAAACTGCTGCCCGGTGGCCCAGCTCATAAATAGCCCGGTAACCTAAACACCCGTGTTAACAAATTAGTTGCAACCGGCCGGGAAAAGCATTGCGCGGCCCGAGGCCTTGCCCACGTCAAGTCAACAAATATCCGTGAAATCAAGCTAGTAGGGCCCCGGGTGGTGGACAGTGAATGCCCTCGTGGCAGATTTACGAAAGCTTTTTCAATATGCGAAAGAAAGTAAATTAAGCACGACAAAGCTGATTTCAAGGAAATATTTCTGAGAACTACAAGCATGTTTGTATCTCACGAGAAATTCAAGCAAGAGAATGCTGCTTTCTGGGAGCTGGAGTGAAAATACCCATGTGTTGTGCACACCCAACCGCATCATAGTAAAGAACACAACTACAAAAAAAGCAACTTTCGCACTACCGTAGCATCTAAAACAGTAGAACTCGTGCTTTTCATGGCACCCAAATGGCAGAACGCCCCATGGCGAGTTTAGAAACCCCAGTGTTCCCCAACATTGTGCCCTGCCGCCAAATGGAACAAATTTACCCTATTTGTAGGAACCAAATTACCCCCTTCTAACCCCTTCCGCCTACCCTAGTCAAGAATTGCCTAACATGCAACACGGGCGCTGAGACCTTGCTCTGCCAGTCCCTCCAGTGCCAATCGTTAATGCAAGGGGCAAGAGAGATAAACTCCCTAAGCCAAAAAGACTTGCCCAACTCCTTCCGCAACTATCGCCGTGGCAAAGCGTATCATATCAACATCTGTTTCAACAATGGCCGTTCCGACCCTGAATAAAAACGCGTGGCAAGGGTGAGATGGGCAACACAATTGGCAACCCCCTTGACAAAGACACACGTGCATTCCAAATTTGCAGTGCTGAGACCACGAGCAAATTTATGCATCCATCCAACAATTACACTAACATGTAACACTGTCACATTGTAACCACTAAAGCACACTGCAAACTCAGCAGTAAAATGCAGCCTACCCGGTGGCTCGGATTCCAACCCCATTAATCACTGCCAGTGGCCTAATTTACCAAATCTAACAAAGTGGGCGCAGCGGCCGACCATCATTAATGAAACCACTGGCTCCGCGCATGTCCGGAGCACGCAGCGCTGATGCCCCGAATGAAGGTGGAGACAAGACGTTGAACGGCGGCCAGCCAATTCAAGAGTAACATGCCGCCCATCTTCCTAATTACTAAACTTGGCGTGGCGGCCATCCAATTAGGGAAAACATGACGGTTGAATTAGAGATTAATATAAACATGGCGCGACGGCCCTCAAATCAGAGCAGAAAAATGCTCCATTAAAAGGACACAACAGGCTTCCTCTCCATTATCTGAAAAACACGCTAGCTTTAATTGCTACCAACTAACTTCAGAAACGTGGAAATACATGCAGCCCATACTCGCAATACTACTCATGGTGCGGTGGCCCTCAAATTATGGAAAACATGACGGTTATAAGTGCTGCATTTAAAAGACACATCTTCCGCTATTTGACAAACATGCTAGCTGTAATTCCTACCAACAAACTTTTAAAACTTGCCCAGCAAATGCCATACAAACAGCTTGCATAGCCACCCTTTTCCGTGCAATCGGTAGTAACAGGAGTATTGTAAGCAATACAACATGCCGCGGGTCAAAACAATTGGCCCAAAACCAGATAATACGGGTGAGCATGCAGACATCGAACCGTACCCTGCAGTGCAGTGGCTGTCCATGGATACTGACATGCCATCGACAATTAGAAGCACCGTAGAACCGCAACAAACATAATTATTTGGGCCTAATATGGCCGATAATGCGCAACTACGCAGTACATTCACAACCCAAATTACAGTGTCCCCGCCATTCTTTGGTGCCCAAGCCAATCCTGTACTCACGCAGCGACTGATAAGTGAACAAACATGCTCCCTGCAACATGACCAATGGCGCAGTGGGCCCATTAGAAGGATTAGAACCGGCAACACGACCCCACACACCACGTAACAATTTTGCAAACAATCCCTACAACTGGCGCGGCGCACTAGTTGATGGGCACTGCCCCCCACGTGGCGCGGCTGCCCCGCACACAAATTAAAAACATGGACGATTATAATTGTAATTATTTTCTCAAGACGTTCCGAATGTTGAAGTTGAAGGCTTGTCATGAACCCCCAACCTTTCTGTTACCCGTCACAACTCCTACTGACTGTGCCACAGACTCTTATAGAGGACCCGTATCATGTCAAAACATGCATAATCAACTGAAGGGGGCACAGCGTCAGTTCGACCTTTGTTAATCACAATCAACCGTGCCAAATTTAATGTGCATATGCTCCCCACGTGGCGTGGCGGCCTCGCACATAATTTAAAACATGTACACTGAGTTTGGCCCCGCCGGGATCCGAACTTGCGTTAGCAGGGTCTGCACGGATGTCAAAGCGAGCGCTCTACTCGCTGTGCCACTGGACCGTTGCTCCAAGAAAGACCGTTTTCCTGCAAAAACATGCATAACCTACTGAAGCGGCACGGCGGCCGTTCTACTTTTAATCATCATAATTCTGGGTCACTAAGTGCATAGTCACAGTACCTTCTTTAAACGTAATGGCAGGGCGGCTCTCCCAAAATGTAGACCGTAAGTGCCACAATGCTACTGTCGGCTGTAACCCAGGGGCAAGGACTTTGCCTGCGTGACTACGCAATACATCCTAAAACACTGAACCCCTCACAAACCATATAAGATAGGGGCTGCCGCCTAATACAACAATGGGACATCACATGCAGTGTGACCCATAAACAACTTCGACTATCTGGATGTACCCGGGCTACCGCCGGTAACTGAAAGAAAACATGCACTAAAACGGATAAAAAGACTCGATAGATCCGTGTGTACTTGCATGCGCCAAGCGCACTACAATTAACAGCATGGTCGACAGTACCCCGTCCTGTATAGCATAACTGGGGTCCGCTCAAGCTAGCACAGCAGCCAGCGAGCAGACCCGACCCCGCCCCAACCCCCCGTTTGTTTGGCGGCGAAGTGCCCCTGATACTTATCAGCGGATCACGAACGGCGGGAGCTGCCCTGATACTTAACAATCGATCAAGAACATCATCAAACGGCGGGAGCTGCTGGGCTTAAGAGACTGATTGCCCGTAGCTCCCGCCCTTATAAGCGTCCCCAGCGAAACCCGACCGGAAGCCAGGTCCCTGGGGACGCCTCCTCCGCCTAAGGAGGAAGAGTAGAGGGTAGACCAACCCCCGGAAGGGGGTGGCCAGAGGGGACAGCCCGCTATGTAGGCTGTCCCTCTAGCGCCCCCTACGGGGCCGGTCAGCCTCTAACCCTCAGGGCAATCCCACCCTCTCGCTGCACGAGCACCCTCTCCCTTGGCGTGAGGGCCACTAGCCAAGATGCCTGGGTGGGACCAAGGAGTGTAGGAAGTTTTTCGCCTTCCTGGGGCTGCTTGCTGGGGGGGCCGAGCACTGAGAGTGCCTCTCGGGAAAGGAAACTGTCTTTCTCCCAAATTGCTGCCTGGACCAGCTAATGGAGTGCTGCCACGCTGCGCACTGAATCCGTGCCTGCAACAGATCGTGGGAGCAGTGGGAGGGCCTTTTCCGTCAGCACAATGTAAGATGATGACCCGCTCCAGCATGGTGCTTTCAGTTGGCGCTGCCGGATAGAGGCATGGCACGTATGTCACGTACCCTGCCAAATCGTCGCCAGTTGCTATAATGCCTGCCTTCGAATCATCGGCGGTGGAGTCTACAAATAAAGACACCAGCAGTCTTTGCGTTACAGGGAGAGGCTGTCCTTGTGAGAGGGCAGGATCCCCCTTTTATTTCAACAACAGTGACGCGCCCATCACCTAACATGGCGACAGCATGCGCTGTAACACTGTGTTCACTCTGCGAGCCAGTCATTGCATGTGGATGCGGCTACCAATATGAATCTGATTCTTGATGAAAATAAAAAATATGCCAGTACACGACTATCAACACAATAAAGTTTATTTGAGTTACAATCTTTTTCCAGTTGTCAGTGTCATGCTCTGAATGAGGTTTAGAATTGTGAACTAACGAAAAAGTTTGTTATTTCTAATACAAGAGGAACAATTTACTTCACAGACTGTTTTGATAAATGCTGAATCCCACGGTGTTCAGGGTGTTGGTGGGGTTGTTGATTCCGCACTCAGCAAAATAATTGTGTGTGTGTTTTACACAGCCAGAAAATCAAGATAATTATTCTTGATAAGTAGAAGATGCAATGTCACTGATTAACACTTGTTCAGTATCAAAACAAAATTAAAAGGATCACTAGCCCAATGTAAGAAGCATGTGTTTGCCAAATATGTTTTTATTATTTTCAAACTTGTATTTAGGCCATTACCCTCACTGCAGAAGCATGCAGTTCTATACCTGTAGAGCAGTTGATAAAAATTCTTCATTAGAAAACTTTGCGAGATGTCAAAGAAAAGGTCCAGCTTCAAAACTTGATTTCTCACAGTATTCCTGTGTGTTCTGGCCAGATGTTATTTTCAGCCAGCTACCCACATCGTGCCAGGACAATTGTTTTGTAAGTCACGCAGGATAACTCAAATCCAGTCCACAAAGGTAGAGTGGGCAAGTCAAATGGAATACACCACAGAGTTACATGATTGAATTTGCAAGCTCTCATCACCAAAAGCAGCATTGGGAATGGATTTTTATGGGGTTAAGGTACAAGTTGGTCGTGCTGTCAACTATTGCTGATATCAGTTCCTGGTATCACCAGAGATGGGGTCGAAATAAGGTTTTGTTGAGCAATTGCTAAAAACAGCTTCTTGGCATCCAGCATCACCCAGTAAGCAGGTGCTACGTAGCGAGCAGAAAATATACCTTCCACTTGTGTGGAAATCTATAATCTTTTGTCCATTATATATGACCTAATTTGCTTTAAATATCTTCTAGAGGTGCCTTAATGTTCCTTTTATGCACCTTCTCAAATACCCTGAGTTAATGCCACATTGGTATGTTTCTATTCCATCAGTTGTCTTAGGGAGTCAAAACTAGCTCCTGAAAGTTATTGGTGTCAAGCTAGCAAGGCTAGCAATAACTCACATTTCCTTGCATTTTCGAACCCTGCAGGGATTCTATGATAACTCTAAAGTCTGAGAAAGATAGAAGAGGTTTGATCCTTCTTAAAAGGGGGAATTCATACGTACCTAATTTATATGATAAATTCAATGACTCAGGGCTGAACCCCAAATAACTGACAGAAGGGAGTTTATGGAGGAGGGATGGGATTTTCCACTTAATTACTGAGGATGTGGAAGTCCACGTTCTCCATATTGCCTTTGAAATATTGAGGACATGGATTTACAAGTTGTGGCAGCACCCGCTAATTAAGCCGGTGTGCACTGTGGCACATATTTCTGTACATAAACTGACTTAACCTCTAAAAACATACTGTTTCTATAATGTGTTTATATAAATTCCTTGGTTGGGCAAGTTTCTTTTTCATGGGCAGTGTGGTGGGTCTCTCTCCCTATACTAGAAGGTGTTCCCTACCTAACAAAACCAACTAAGGTGCTTGTTAGTCGTCGGTGAATGTCTTAACAGAATCTGTCCACGGTCCAAACTAACCTCAACTGTCCCTGCCACTAAGATAACAACTAAGGACAGGAGAATAACTCCCTTCTTCTGGGGTGTTTGCTTTCCACAAACTTCATTCAAAACCTGATTTTCAGATAGTCTTGGTGACTCTCTTGAAAAGTTCATGCAACTCATTCAATAATTCAGCTCAGTTTTGATAAATGTCCTTTAATATTTTATTCCCTTCCTCATGGTTCTCTCTACTGAGAGAAGTTCTTCTTTGACTTTGCCTAATATGACAAATGGTATTCCAATAATGATTCTCTTTTACTTCTTTAGGTTTCAGTATTCTAATCTCCTTATCTCTACTGGGACGAGTATGATTGGTCCCAATAGACTTTTGTACATCACTGGGACGGTATTATTGATCCCACAATGCTTCTCATTCACTCCCCAGGGCTTTAGTATTACAGTCGCTTGGATTTCACTGGAATGAGTATGATTGGTCTCATAACGATTTTCCGTCTACTTTCTGTTTTCCCTGTTACCTGTGTTAAGCGGCTTCACTTCAACACTACAGCTGAGTCGATGCCTATTCTGGGATGCTGAGGGAAACCCTTATTGATATATTTTTAGGTCCAGTTCATGTACTCTGGATGACAACCCTTATATAACACCCCTCTCTTAGAATCCCCCTGACCCCACTGAGCCAAGAAGTAGGTCTTTTTTGCAAATTTAAAAGGTTTATTTGAGAAATATAACAATATATATCTATCACACTTTTATAATAAATTAATATTGGATATCACACTTGTGAATATGAGCAGTAATCAGCAAGAGGTAACTTATGAATAGGAACAGAAGAATAAGGTGGGAAAGAATGCTTTATATGGTTCAAGGAAACGCAATGATGAATGAAATGCAGTACAGAAAATAACTTGATATGGCTTCAACAAAAGACAATGTAATCACTTTTCCTTGACAATTCACTCCCCCCTATGCAACGTAAGAAATGGAAGGAGAGCACACAGTCTTCAAGAATCCCAACAAAATGCACTACAAAATGCAGTTCCCCCCCAGCAAGCTTAGAGGAAACAGGTAGAAGTTTGAAACACAGGTCCAAAATGCTTTTAAATGTGATGGCAATGGATGGGAAAATGTGCTAACTGATTTTAATTCCCTGTAGAGATTCAGGGTGAGTGAGAGATGCTTGTTGGTATTAGTTCAGGCTCACTTTAGCAATGCTCTATGAGTTATTACCAGGTTGCAAACGGATTTTAACAAAGGAAAGACTGGAGCTGCTATTTTGACAAGTGGAGAAATTGAGCCAAAATCGCAAATCGCGGTAAATTTATGAAATTTATGAAGAAGTATATGGAGTTGGAAATAGCGATACGGACGATTTAATAAAGGTAGTTTTTCGGATTTAAAGTAAACTCAAAATGACAGGTGACAGTTTGCAGCTGCAGAATTGACAGGTGACAGTTGTGCAGCTTTAAAAATGACAGATGACACGATTTCTAGGAGGCTGTTCTAATAAGGTTAAAATAGTTTGGATTAGATTATTTTAATTAAGAGATTGGGTTCTGCACAGTTCTGGCGGATACTCACTCCTAATTTTGAAATGAATGGGCCTCGTCACGGATCTGGTCAACACGTCCAGCGGCGGTTCTCTCTGCTCGGCGGGTCAATCAGGCACCGGTTCTGCTCACAGCGATCCGGATCTCTGGTTCTGCTCACAGCGGTCTGGGTCTGGTCTGCGGTTCCGGCAAAAGCTCTTGGCACAGAATTCAAACAGCTCGCCCGGCTGTTGAATAATCTGCAAAAGATTTTGAGGCCTGCTGACAAATACTTTTGCTTGCAGTGGGCCTCCCTGGTTCAAAGTTCTGTAGTCTCTGTTTAGCTTGGAAGTCTAAGTGTTGGATCTCTGGATGTGAAGTCGTCGGTAAGCACGCTCCGCTGCAAATTGAATTGAATCTCTCTACCTTGTAAGAAGATTCAATTCAGCACTACAGCTAAGTCAATGCCTAGTCTGGGATACTGAATGGAAAAAATTATTGATATATCTTTATGTCCAGTTCATGAGTTCTGGATGACTACCCCTATATAACACCCCTCTCTTAGAATCCCCCTGACCCCACTGAGCCAAGAACTAGTTCTGTTTTGCAAGTTTAAAAGGTTTATTTGAGAATTTAAACAATATGTATATATATATATCACACTTTATAATAAATTAATATCTGACAGTACACTTAGACATATGATGTTTATCAACAATGGGTAATCTGGCACTAGCACACTTCTTTACAATCAATGAGGAGTTAGTATAGGATGGATAAAGTAGCAAAACTACTTTTATGATTTCAAGGGAAAAGCAATGAGGAATAAAATGCAGTACAGAAATACTTGATATGATTTTAGCAAAAGATAAAATAATCACTTTTTCTCTGGCAATTCACCCCCCTCCCCTATGCAATGTAAGAAATGGAAGGAGATGGAAGTACACACACAGTTCTTAGGAATGCAATCAAATATAATTCAGTTCACCCCAGCAAGCTTAGACCACAGATAGAAGTTTGAAACACATGCCCCAAATGCTTTTAAAAGGTGATGGCAATAAAGTGAGAAATATGCTGAAAATGGTTTTAATCCCCTTTAGGAGGTTCAGGGGGAGTGGTAGCTACTTGGGATAAGTTCAGGCTCACTTTAGCAATGATTCAGAGATGGTGATTAAGAGGCAAACAAATTTTTAGCAAGGAAAGAAATGACTGCTGATGGTTACACGTGGCTGGATTTTTAACCAAATCGCAAATCGTGCGTGAATCGTGATTACGGCAAAAGTATAAGAAGTAGCAAGTAGGCTTGTTGGAAAGCTGAGATTCTAAGCTTTCAGAGGAAAGTTAAACCAAGTTCGTAGCCCAAACGGTTCCAGAGATATGAACGATTTTGTAAAGGTTGTTTTTCGGATTTAAAGTAAACTCAAAATGACAGGTGACAGCTTGCAGCTTCAGAATTGACAAGTGACAGTGGTGCAGCTTTACAAAATGACAAGTGACAACTTCTAGGAGGCAGTTCTGGTTAGATTAAAATAGTTTGGACTAGATTATTTTAAACTAAGAGCTTATTTCTGTCACAATCTGACCTAAGTACTCACAATATATTTTGGAAGGACTGGACCTCATCACGGATCTGATCAATCAGGCTAGCAGCACTTCACAGCGATCTGGTCTCTGGGTCTGCGGTTCTGCACGGTCTGGTCTGGTCTGGCACTGGTCTGGTCTGTCCGGATACATCGGTCTCTGCACGGCTCCTGGATCTCTGCACTGGTCCTGGCAAAAGTTCTTGGCAAGGGATTCAAGCAGCTCGCCCGCTTGTGAGTAGCTTGCAATGATTTGAGGCCTGCTGCAGAGAACTCAGCTTGTGGTTTTAGGCCTCTGATTTAGGTTCTAAAGTATAAGTTCTAGGTTCTGGAGTATGTAGCTGGAGTCAGTCTGGAACTGGTATCTTCTGGATGTTGTGTGGTCCGGCAAAACGCTCCGCAGCAACTGGATTTGAATGTCTCTACCTGTCCCAGCAGTCTCTTTTTATGTGTTTTGAAAATGGGTGTGTGCCTGGGCCTAGCTAAGCCTGCCCCTCTCTACTTGTCATTGGCCCAATTCTCCCCTCTCCCATGATTGGGGGAAGGAAATGTGAGTCAGAGTGATGCTGTAGGTTTTATGGGTAAGAGGATCCTCCCCTGGTCAGTTTGCCCACAAATCTATATTTGATTCAAATACATCCTTCCCAGATATACAATTTGTTGAAATTACATGTGCACATTATATATTCCTTATGGTCCATGCTTGTCCGCCTCTGATCTTCCTGGGGGCTTGCATTCAGAAATGGCAACATTTTGCGCTTTTTAACTGGTTTTGCAATATCGGACACTTACCCAAAATTACACACATGTGCGCAAGGAGTATGGACATTAATTGATGAAGTGGCAGATTTTTAACATGCAGACATTTGGAGTGACAACCTCTTTTCCGCTCGTAACCCCCCAGATCATACCACCGGGTCCTAAAACCTCTTAAAATGTGGGCAGAAAAATCACAAGAATTATGGTATCATTTAGATCATTTTGACAAGTCCGCACCATGAGTTATACATCTTTCTTAAAATCATATTCTGGCCAACAGGGGTGTGTCTTCCCAGGTCACATGGTGGAGAAACCAGTCTATCCACTTTCTTTAAGCTCAGCCTGTCCACAGAGGGGGCTGCCCCTCCCCGTTTCTGCCAAGAGGAAGCCACTTTTACGACGCCCCCAATATAACATTTGCCTGAGTCCAGGACAGGCCTTTGTTCAACTCCCTGTAGCTGTTCCACCCCTAATCTAATCAGAGAGGTGACAACTCCTTTTGGCAAGGGGAAGAGGGGCTGAGCAGGTTTTAACTCCTGTGGGGGTAGATGTCAGGCAGAATTGGAATCTCTTTAAGCCAGTTTTTAGCTACATGTCATTTTTTTGTTCACAGTTTAAATCACTTACGATTTTTACATACACATTAAATAATTACTTCCTTCAAGTCATTTCAGAATATAGTTTTACATTGTATCCACCTCTTAGCAAGTCTTTCCTTGGTCTGGTTTTGTTTCATTTGTTCAGTTTTACACAAAAGTCTGGTGGTTTTAAAACGCCGGCTTTCTGATAGTGGTGAGTACTGGTAATGCAACCATTTTTGGGATTTAAGAAAATGAATTCCCCACAGTTCTGGGTTGCTTTTGGCAATCAGCATTGCCATTCCCAATGGTTTCACGCTACTGTGTGGGTAGCCCAATGGTGGTTTTAGGCAGTGCCCTCCTGTGCTCACAACATAGGCAAAAATGGGTGGCAGCCTATTATTCATGCTTTTCCCTGTGCATTTTCTGGGAAGTTCTGGCCATCATGATGTTTGTCATGCCAGTACTGCACAGTTTTCCTATTCTGGCGTACATGTGGGCTTTTTGGCCATCTTGGATTTTCTAAGCCCACAGCACCAAATGTTGCAGCATGATAGCTCAAACGTGGGTCAGGACACCCAACAAAGCCCCCCCACGCGACTGCACTTTGAATTTGAGTCGATGGGGAGTCGGGTGCACAGAAGGTTTTGACCCACGCACTGGTATGTCTGCATAATCTTCTTCCAATTCTGCAAATGGCACAGTTCAGCATATTTTCCTCCATCCAGTACTGATCGATTGGTTCTCCTCGCCGGTCCTGATGGGAATATTGGGCGCTACCCCGGGCCCCTTGGGTCTCTGCTCCCGGTCTCTCTGGATCGTCCTCCTTGGCCAGTCTCCAGGTTTTCTTTCTCCTAGGACGACAAAGGAAAAGCGCCAATACCTATTCATGGACATTTCTCCCCCACCATTGATATAGTGGGGTGGCATATATATTTTAGAACTCAACAGTTATGAACATGCACATTTTTTAAATTAATCGACAGGAACACATTAACTTGAGAAACACAGAATTTGATAGGTTATATGTAAGATATTTTAGGGTTGGAATTGAATTACTCTGGAGCGGTACCCTCTGGGATTACAGAGGACTCCTCCAGTTGCTGCAAAGTGTGCCTGGGATGGCAACACTTCAACTGGTTTATGTGAACCCACTTGTCTTCCCCCTCTGCCAAACCGCCTTTGGGGATGCGGATCTTGTAGGCCACAGGGGAGATCTTGTCTATAATCTCAAAGGGTCCCTTCCATGTAGGCAAGAATTTTCGCTGTTTGGCCTGGTTCCTTTGGAAATTGTATAGATAGGCCCGATCACCCACCCTATATTCCTTTTGGGTAGTTTTTAAATCATAGTGGGTCTTCATGCTCTCGGCTGATCTTTCTAGATTCTGCTGAGCATAGGCAAAAGCATGCTGAAGGTGTTTCCTTAAATTCTCCACATACTCATGAGTTGTGGAGGCATTTATCAACGTTTGCTCTTGGGTTCTGTAGAGCAAATGCTTTGGAAGCACCATCTTGCGTCCAGTCATCAACTCAAATGGTGACATTTTGGTTGCAGATGAAGGGGAAGATCTGATGGCCATTAGGACCAGAGGTAATCGGATATCCCTACTTGGCCCAGAATCTGCCACAAACTTTTTTAAGATGCTCACAATGGTTCGGTTATATCTCTCTACTGCTCTAGAAGAAGCTGGCCTGTAAGCAATGTGTAGCTTCCTTTTAACCCCCCAGTATCTCCCACATCTTTGTCATTAGTTCACTGGTGAAGTGGCTACCTCTGTCTGACTCAATCCTTTGAGGTATACCAAAACGGGAAAAGATGTGGTTAATCATCAGGGCCGCTGCTGTTTCTGCCTTGCAGTTTGGGGCTGCGAGACATTCCACCCACTTGGTAAACAAGCATGTAACGGTCAACATGTACTTGTTTCCTCTAGACGAGCGAATCACAGGGCCTACAAAGTCGATTTGCAAATCTGATCATGGCAGTGTCATCCCCCTCTTTTGGAGAGGCGCACGGTGTGTGAGGGATGATGGCTGAAATTGTGCACACACAAGACACCCCTTCAAGTATTGGTCGAGGTCCTGCCCCATGTGTGGCCAGTATGCAACCTCTCTTAAGATTTCCAGTGTTGTGTGAAACCCCCTATGACCGGCGGTGGCCGCATCATGGGCGTGACTTAACATCAGGCTTCGGAATGAGGTAGGAACCACCCACTGATCATGGCCAGCTTTGGATTTCCTTACCAGCAAACCGTCTTGGATTCGGAAAATTTTTGGACATTTCATCAACACTCTTAGGTCCTCTTCCCCAATGTAATCGGTATCCGTCAGGGGAAAGTTCTCAGGGTCCTCAAGGTGTTGGTAAAACTTACCAATAATTGGATCCCCCTTCTGAGCTGTAATCAAATAAGCATCAGGGGTCTCCTTGCTCCATTGGGCAGTTGAAAGATCATTGTGAGCATTTGTCTGGGACCTAGTGATAGCAGTGACCTGGATTTCCCCCAACAGGGACTCTATTTCGATTAGATCCCCTTGGATGGCCCCGGTTTTGGCCAGCTGATCAGCTAAGTCATTTCCAGTTTTGTCTGGTCCCTCTACTTTGGAATGACCCTTGATCTTCTTCCAGTAGATGGTCATCCCATTCGAGGTGACCAGATCATCAATGTTTTGGATTAACTTCCCATGTTTCAGGGGTTTGTTATTAGCGCATAACATGCCTCTGGTTTTCCAGTTGACCAGGTGCTCCACGAACCCGTTCCGTACATAATCCGAATCTGTGATTATGACCAGTTCGTGGAGTTGATGCTGGACAGCAGTGAGGATGGCCTGATGCACAGCCACCAATTCTGCCACCTGACTATTTCGGGGACCAATTTTGTATCCAGCGGAGGGTTCTGGAAACTCCTTCACCCAGGCATTCCCTACGCCGGCCACCAGTTCTTTCTCCCCGTTGTTGTCAACATGGTATGACCATCCATCCACATAGACAGTGGGCATTCCCTCACACTTGTCCTCTTCAAAGACTTTGTGTGGGGAATTAAGGTATGCCTCTGTCTTGTCCTTGATTTTTAGACTTTCGTCCTCGAGACAGTTTTCTCTGGCACAATCATGCAAGTCAGCGAGACCTTGCGCGAGGGGACTCTTCTTGTTTTGGCCATATCTGACCTCCACAGGAAAGCCTTGCATTGACAGAATCCAGGAAGTAATTCGGGAATTACTCACATTTCCGGCCCAGATTCTGTCACTTTGGAGATATTGCAGAGGCTGGCGTGGAGTCTCCACTATGATGTGTTCCCCATGGATAAACGGGCGGTAATTCTTCAATGCCCACACTGTTGCCAGGAGTGCCTTCTCACAATCGTTGAATTTTTCCTCCACAGAGGATAAAGTTTTGCTCGCATAGGAGATTACTTTATTGACCTTGTCATGCTTTTGGTATAATACTGCTGTCAAGCACGTATTAGAGAACCCTGTCTCCAGGAAGAACTCCTTGTTTCTGACAGGGTAAGCTAGGCAAGGCGCTTGTGAGTGGCTTCTTTTGAGTTGTCTTACCGCCTGCTTGTTCTGGACCCCATTCCCACTTGACCCCCCCCCCTTCAGGAGATGAATCAGGGGTCTGGTGATCTCTGCGTAGCCCTCAATGAACTTTCTGCTGTAATTAGTCAGTCCAAGGAGGCTCCTTAGTTCCCGCAGAGTTGTGGGGTCTTTCAGTTTCTGAAGTGGTTCCACTTTCTTTTCCTGGGGACAGAGACCCTGAGGAGTAATCTCATGCCCCAAGAAATTAACACGGGTTCTACACCACTGTGCTTTCTGAAAGGAAGGTTTTGCTCCGGCGGCCCTCAACTGGGTCAGAACATAACAGATCTCCGCTATGTGTTCCTCCACAGATGAACTTTTGATGAGGACATCATCTACATAAGCCAGGTTACCCCTTGCACCCAGGTCGGGCATGGCCTTGTGTAGGAAAATGTTGAATTCATTGCCGGAGTTCAGGTATCCGAAGGGAGTCCGGGTCCATGTGTACTGCTGGCCCCCAAAGGTAAAAGCCAGCTTGTATTGGTCCTCCCTTCTGACAGGCACAGTCCAGTATCCATTGGTCAGGTCTATTGCAGTGAATACCTGTGACCCCTGGATCTGGGCCAGCCCTTGGTCAATGTACGGCAGAGGCCATCGGGAAGTATGGACCCATTTGTTGAGCTCCCTGAGGTCGGCGCAGAGACTCCACTGGCCGTTTGGCTTCAATATTCCCAGCACCGGATTATTGAAGGTGCTGTGTATTGGACAAATTATTCCCCGGGACTCAAGGTTCTTAATTATTTCAGTAAGGGACTCCATGCATGCGAGAGGCAAATGATATTGCTTCACAAACACTGGAGTCATTCCAGGGTCCGTGGGAATTGTTGTGGTGTGGATGTCGGTGCGACCACAATCATATGAGTCTACCGCAAAGAGATCTTGGAAATCCAAGAAAACTTGTTTCAACTTTTGCTTCTGTTCCAGAGTCACACAGGCATCAGCTAGGTTGACCCTCTCTTCCACCATCTGCCTGAAGCCTGGAAAGACTTCTGGTTTGGCTATCTCAGCGGCCTCCTCCACCTGGGTGGAGAAGTCCCTGGTCAGAGTGCTGATTTGGACTGGAGGCCTCAGGTGGGAAAGGCAACCCTCATGGACCTGGAAAATCACCTCATCCCTCCTGAAGTCACAAGTCACATCTTCCTTATCATAAGGGCAAGAAGTGTACACCAGGAAGTTCCCCCCATGCCGGGTGAAAATCCTGTCTGGTGTTGTGTCGTCATCACTGTCACTGTCAAAACAGTCCTTGGGGATTGGTCCTAACAGTTAATTTCCTAAATCAATGGAAAAATGTCGGTCATCAACCGCCATTCCAATAATGGTGCCTGCGGCTAGAGTAATACTCTTTAAGTCGCTGTTATCCACCTCTATTAGAATGGTGTCATGTTCTATGTTGACTAATGGAGTTGGGTTTACCCCCAACCCTTGCTGTTGGAGAGAAGCGTTTAGATGTATGTAAGCATCAGGGTTTTTCAAATGTTGTCCTCTTTTAACTTTCACTTCCAGGGAGAATTGTCGGGTCCTTTCTGGGATGGTGTCTTCCTCTTTAATCTGAATTTCAACTGCATAAGGTAGCAATTGAGCTGACCTAAATGCTTTTTCTGGATCATCAAAGCCCATGGGATTATCCGCTAATCGGGACCAAGCTTTGAAGTTTATTAGGTCCAAACTAATGGCAAAGCGATTGAGAATGTCACTGCCTAAGTAAAAGGCGGCAGTGACGTCTCGCACGACCCAACAATTATGGACTATGCTCTTGTTGCCAATGGAGATTTTGAGCATACACCTGCTTGGCAGGGGCTGTTTGGAATTAGGTGCTTCCAGGTCCATTTCCCATTCGTCTATCAGTTTGAATGTGGGAATGGCTGGATCTTTTGGGAGTTGGCGGAACATGGCTTCGCTGATGAAGCTCTTACCTTTGTTCACGCACACTCGAGCGAGAACAGAGTCCTTCCCATCATTTAACTGAACATGGATGAACAACTGCTCTCCAATTTGCTGAATATCAGCCAGGCTCTGAGCTGATTTCACATCTTTCTGGACTATAGGAGTGGGAGTTTCTGATTGTGGATTAGTAAAGAATTTCAGGGTGTTTCCTTCCAGTGTTGAATACCACCTTAAACTGGAAGGAAGGTTGATTTTCAGAAATAGAGAGGACCCCCCATCACCAGTCTGTTGTCCTACTGCTATTACTGTCACGTCTGGAGTTTGGTTGTTCTGGAAGTGAAATTCTACTTGGTCAGATTTTTGTTCAACCATGTGGCAGGTGCTGTTTAAACTAACATGGTTGACACTCTGTTTTAATTTTATTGGTCGGCTAGTCTGGGTCCAGAGGACCTTGTTTACACAATCTATTAGGGGTGACAACCTTCTCAGGAGGTTGTTCCCTAGTAAACAAGGGGTGCCCTCTGGAGCCACTACTATGACCGGGTGTTTCACCTTGTGTCGCCCAATTTTAATGTCCAAGTCTGCAGTCCCTTCAAAGGGAATTTCCTTCCCGTCAAAGTTCTGCAGTTGTCCAGGAAGAGAGGTGAGAGGAATTTGGTAATTCTCCCCCCTTCCCGCATTTAGTTCCTCAAAGGCCCTTTTGGACAGAAGGGTAGCTTGGGATCCAGTGTCCACCAGTGCCAAAATTGTACCCTGCCCCTGTACTTGTACCGGGGCATAGTATCTTCCCTCCTTCTCCTCAAGGGGGCACAGATAATGCACATTTTTTGACAACTGGTGGGCTAACTTTCTGTTTTGGACATTGCTAGCGAAGAGATTTGGGCAGAATTCTGTGGAGAACCTTGGGAATCTGAAAGAAAAAGTTGGCAACTGGAGATCAGAGCCATTGTGGGTTCCCCTGGTTCCGGTTCTGGGCCGCCCCCCCCTTTTTGGAGGCAGTCACCAGGATGGGTTTGAACCAGGGGATTTTGGTATTGTCGGTTCTGGGATGAGATGATGGCCGGCGGTAGCTCAGTCTCCACATCTCCCCAGTCTGAATTGGCATCCCTTGGGACCCATTTTTCCTTCGGAGGAGTTCCCCCATCTCTAATGGAGAAGATCCTTTCCCCAGGATCCTCTGAGGATCCCTCTCCCTCAAATTGGAAGACTTGTACCTCCTCCACAAAGTGGGTCTGTTTGGGTCCTTTGTTTCTCCTACCCCCCCTCTGCTCCTTGGGAGGCAGGCTTTCAGGAGTAGGAGATTTTGTTTCCGGTTCCTGGTTTTCCAGGGGCTGTTTACAAGATGGGAAGGAAGCTTCCTCCAAGGCTTTACACCCCCCTTCCCCTTGTGCCTCCTCCCTGGGAACCGGTGTGTTATCGGGGTGCTGCACCCGTCATTGTTCTGGAGCACCAGGTCCAGAGTTTGGGGCATTCTGTGGTGGCATGCTCATCTGAGGGTTCTTTTGAGCCCTCAGTATGTGACCCAGATCCCGTGCCATATTTTGGACCTGGCGCTCTAACTGGGAAACCCGCTCAGGCTGATACGGGGCTCTATTTTCTCCCCTGGGCTGATCCTGGGAAGGATAGCTATCCCTTCTCTGGCAGTACCCCTGGTTGGGAAGATTTTGGTACCCCTCCACCCTTGGTCTCCCCTCTCCCGGATTAGGTTGTCTGGGCTCAGGGAATTGGGGAAAGAAGGATGGATGATTTTGGGGCTGGAAATTGGGTGGATACCTGGGGAAAAAGTTCTGCCCAGGATTTGGAGAATTTCTGCCCTCCTGGGGGAAGTTAGGAGGGAAGTTCCCCGGGTCAGGTGCTTGGCTGGATCCCCCCCTTAGGCTGGAGGAGTCCACACATAACCCAGGATTGGTCGGTTTCCCTTGTAGCGGGGACTTACATAGTCAGGGGAGCGGGGGACCCCATTTGTGGGACTACCTCCTCGACTCCCTGTCGGTGACTGGCCCGAGGGCCTTCTGGGCTGTGAATTATTTGGTGCAGGCAGGTTTTTAGGCCCCCCCATCTCCAAATCTAAAACGGGGGCAACCTTTACCTCTGCCACCTTGGCAGCAGCATGGGTGCTGTTGGTTTTGGGGTTTTTCGGCGCGTTATTTTTATTTTCGATAGGCTTCTGCACCTCATAGATCCGGGTAGCCTGTTCAATGACCCAGTCTAAAGATCTTTTCTCATGAAAATCTCTCACGAGCTGGGTCATTACTCTTTGCTGTCTGTGCGCACCCTTCTGGTGGTCTGCGCAAAAGCACGCTTTACTTCTTGCACAAACTCTTGTGGGGCCTGATCCTCCCCACATTGCAAATTGTAGGCTGCCTTGCGAGCCTCTTGAGGATTTCTGTGAACAGAAAAATGTTTCAAGATGGCCGCCTTATAGGTGGACCATCTTAAATGATTTTGGTCCTCCAGCCCCGCAAAGAAACTGGAGTATTCTGAGGAGAATGTCCATTTGACGTACTGGATGCAGCTACTGCTGTCCTTCAAATGGAAAGTCTCCATCATTTGCTCATAGAGCTCCAAGTGTTCCCAAACGGAATACTTGGCGTTCTTATGATAAGGCGTGATGACACTCCTTATTGCCTTTATTTGCTTCAATGGGTCCTTAAGCAAGGCCCTTTTTGCCTTATTGGCCTTTTTGGTTCGGGTAACCCTGGTCCATTCATCCTCTGACTTGGAGGCACTGCTCCCAGAGGTTCCTCTCTGCTCTTCCAGGTTTTCCCGGATTCTGCGAGCCTGGGAATGGCTGGCAGAATGTGGGGACCTGGTCTCCTGTGTCCTGCGCCGTTCAGAGTAGTCTTCAGATTCCTCCTTGATGCCAGGATTTGATGGGAACCCCCCCCCCCGCACTGACCTAACTGGGCAGAAGTTTTCAGGATGCCCTTAATGGGCCTACTCTCCTGGGGTTCCCCACTAAATTGCACTTGGGTGCCCATACCCGGATGCCCGCCCCTCCATTCCTGGGAGGTACTGGCCTATGAGCCCCATACTTCTGGTTGGATAGTAATCTGCCAACCCCGTGGCCCTGGGCTCATGTGCGCGAGGGGACATGGGGGTGGCAAAGTCCAGGGACTGAGAGATATGCAGGCCTCTGGTACTAGGGCTCCTGAGGTTATGCTCAGGAGTCTCCCTCTCCCAGCGAACCTGGTCTCAATCCGCCCCTGCTCCCTGTTGCAATGCAAGAGCCTGCACTTTCAGTTCCTCAGTTAAGGCCTTACTAGACTCTATCAGTCTCTCCTGCATCGCTACCTGTTGTTGGAGCCTATCATTGTGCTGACAGAGAGCCTCATTTTCTCTCTGTGCCTCCTGATTGGTCCTGGAGTACTGGGCCAGTCTTTGCTGCAGGAGGGTTACCTCTTGAGTCCCTTCTATACTGACCTGCTCCTTTCTTGCCAGAGCCTCCTCCACCCTCCTGGTGTGCTCTAACAAGTTCTGGTGTTCTTTTTGGAGATCACCCAGTCCCTGGAGGGCCAGGTGATTTTCTTCCATTTTCCTTTTTAAATGGCAGACTTCCTGGCCTAAGGTGTCCCTTTCCTGACTAAGAGTCTGCATCGGTGCCGCCAGGTCGTCCCTTTGCCTTTGGAAGGTACCAGCTCTCTGGCGCTCCTGATCAAACTCTGCCTGGGTATCCAGGTCTTTCAGAATCAATTTATTGCTTTCTGCCTTTTCCCTATCTAGGTGGTTTTGCAGGGTGACTACCTGCTCAGCACATACCCTATTGAAATCTAATTGTTGCTCCAGCTTTTTCTGGCTCTGTAGTAGGGAGTCCAAACCTTCTTGGTACTCCTTTTGCAAGGCCAGAAATCTGGTATCCTGGTCAGCCTTTTCCTGTTGCAGGATGTCCATATCCTCTTTTATTTTAATGATATACTGCCTACTATCATTTTCTAACTCCTGGCTCCCCTGCAGCCTCTGCTCAGAAGAGACCAGGTCAGATTGGACCTTCTCTAACGCCATCTGTCGCCTATTTGCCAGATCTTGGCTTTCAGTACATTTAACCTGCATGTCTCCCATATATAGGTACAGGTATGCCGCTATCCTGGCAATCTTATTGTGTTCATCTTTGGCTTTAGGAGCCCTATATAGTTCACTCAGGGCCACATGTAATGGACCCTGATCTCTCCATATGTCTGACCCTGTTTCAGTGACCTGTTGCGCGATGGCCTGCAACCAGACCGTTTGGTCCTGGTGAGTCCACTCACCTCTCACAAATAGCTTATGTAAGAGGTGCTCCCTCGCTATTTTCATGTCTACCAAGGTCGTCATTCTAGAGATTGATCTTTGTCCTGATTTACAGAAATTAGTATTTTATTTTTGCAAAACAGACCTTTTCCTTAGAGTGTCCCATTGAAGAGTGCTTTACAGAGTAAAACAGCGTGGTGATCCGACCGGATGTATGTATCCCGTCAGTTAGCACACTGTATTAAGGTGCACAAGTGATAGATCTAACCCAGACGTCCGGCTCGAGCCCCCACTTCGTAAGAAGATTTAATTCAGCACTACAGCTAAGTCAATGCCTAGTCTGGGATACTGAATGGAAACCCTTATTGATATATCTTTATGTCCAGTTCATGAGTTCTGGATGACTACCTCTATATAACACCCCTCTCTTAGAATCCCCCTGACCCCACTGAGCCAAGAAGTAGTTCTGTTTTGCAAGTTTAAAAGGTTTATTTGAGAATTTAAACAATATATATCTATCACACTTAATAATAAAGTAATATCTGATAGTACACTTAGACATATGATGTTGATCAACAATGGGTAATCTGGCACTAGCACACTTCTTTACAATCAATGAGGAGTTAGTATAGGATGGATAAAGTAGCAAAACTACTTTTATGATTTCAAGGGAAAAACAATGAGGAATAAAATGCAGTACAGAAATACTTGATATGATTTTAGCAAAAGATAAAATAATCACTTTTTCTCTGGCAATTCACCCCCTCCCCTATGCAATGTAAGAAATGGAAGGAGATGGAAGAAACACACACAGTTCTTAGGAATGCAATTAAATATAATTCAGTTGACCCCAGCAAGCTTAGACCACAGATAGAAGTTTGAAACACAGGCCCAAAATGCTTTTAAAAGGTGATGGCAATGAAGTTAGAAATATGCTGAAAATTGTTTTAATCCCCTTTAGGAGGTTCAGGGGGAGTGGTAGCTACTTGGGATAAGTTCAGGCTCACTTTAGCAATGATTCAGAGATGGTGATTAAGAGGCAAATGAATTTTTAGCAAGGAAAGAAATGACTGCTGATGGTTACACGTGGCTGGATTTTTAACCAAATCGCAAATCGCGGTAACATTCGCGAGTGCGTGAATCGTGATTACGGCAAAAGTATAAGGAGTAGCAAGTCGCTGCTAGGCTTGTTGGAAAGCAGAGATTCTAAGCTTTCAGAGGAAAGTTAGACCAAGTTCGTAGCCCAAACGGTTCCAGAGATATGAACGATTTTGTAAAGGTTGTTTTTCGGATTTAAAGTAAACTCGAAATGACAGGTGACAGCTTGCAGCTTCAGAATTGACAAGTGACAGTGGTGCAGCTTTACAAAATGACAAGTGACAACTTCTAGGAGGCAGTTCTGGTTAGATTAAATTAGTTTGGACTAGATTATTTTAAACTAAGATCTTATTTCTGTCACAATCTGACTTAAGTACTCACAATATATTTTGGAAGGACTGGACCTCATCACGGATCTGATCAATCAGGCTAGCGGCACTTCACAGTGATCTGGTCTCTGGGTCTGCGGTTCTGCACGGTCTGGTCTGGTCTGGCACTGGTCTGGTCTGTCCGGATACAGCGGTCTCTGCACGGCTCCTGGATCTCTGCACTGGTCCTGGCAAAAGTTCTTTGCAAGGGATTCAAGCAGCTCGCCCGGCTGTGAGTAGCTTGCAATGATTTGAGGCCTGCTGCAGAGAACTCAGCTTGTGGCTTTAGGCCTCTGATTTAGGTTCTAAAGTATAAGTTCTAGGTTCTGGAGTATGTAGCTGGAGTCAGTCTGGAACTGGTATCTTCTGGATGTTGTGTGGTCCGGCAAAACGCTCCGCAGCAACTGGATTTGAATGTCTCTACCTGTCCCAGCAGTCTCTTTTTATGTGTTTTGAAAATGGGTGTGTGCCTGGGCCTAGCTAAGCCTGCCCCTCTCTACTTGTCATTGGCCCAATTCTCCCCTCTCCCATGATTGGGGGAAGGAAATGTGAGTCAGAGTGATGCTGTAGATTTTATGGGTCAGAGGATCCTCCCCTGGTCAGTTTACCCACAAATCTATATTTGATTCAAATACATCCTTCCCAGATATACAATTTGTTGAAATTACATGTGCACATTATATATTCCTTATGGTCCATGCTTGTCCGCCTCTGATCTTCCTGGGGGCTTGCATTCAGGAAAGGCAACATTTTGCGCTTTTTAACTGGTTTTGCAATATCGGACACTTACCCAAAATTACACACATGTGCGCAAGGAGTATGGACATTAATTGATGAAGTGTCAGATTTTTAACATGCAGACATTTGGAGTGAAAACCTCTTTTCTGCTCGTAACCCCCCAGATCATACCACCGGGTCCTAAAACCTCTTAAAATGTGGGCAGAAAAATCACAAGAATTATGGTATCATTTAGATAATTTTGACAAGTTATACATCTTTCTTTAAATCATATTCTGGCCAACAGGGGTGTGTCTTTCCAGGTCACATGGTGGAGAAACCAGTCTATCCACTTTCTTTAAGCTCAGCCTGTCCTCAGAGGGGGCTGCCCCTCCCCGTTTCTGCCAAGAGGAAGCCACTTTTACGACGCCCCCAATATAACATTTGCCTGAGTCCAGGACAGGCCTTTGTTCAACTCCCTGTAGCTGCTCCACCCCTAATCTAATCAGAGAGGTGACAACTACTTTTGGCAAGGGAAAGAGTGGCTGAGCAGGTTTTAACTGCTGTGGGGGTAGATGTCAGGCAGAATTGGAATCTCTTTAAGCCAGTTTTTAGCTACATGTCATTTTTTTGTTCCCAGTTTAAATCACTTACGATTTTTACATACACATTAAATAATTACTTCCTTCAAGTCATTTCAGAATATAGTTTTACATTGTATCCACCTCTTAGCAAGTCTTTCCTTGGTCTGGTTTTGTTTCATTTGTTCAGTTTTACACAAAAGTCTGCTGGTTTTAAAACGCCGGTTTCTGATAGTGGTGAGTACTGGTAATGCAACCATTTTTGGGATTTAAGAAAATGAATTCCCCACAGTTCTGGGTTGCTTTTGGCAATAAGCATTGCCATTCCCAATGGTTTCAGGCTACTGTGTGGGTAGCCCAATGGTGGTTTTAGGCAGTGCCCTCCTGTGCTCACAACATAGGCAAAAATGGGTGGCAGCCTATTCTTCATGCATTTCCCTGTGCATTTTCTGGGAAGTTCTGGCCATCATGATGTTTTCCATGCCAGTACTGCACAGTTTTCCTATTCTGGCGTACATGTGGGCTTTTTGGCCATCTTGGATTTTCTAAGCCCACAGCACCAAATGTTGCAGCATGATAGCTCAAACGTGGGTCAGGACACCCAACAACCTGTCCCAGCAGTCTCTTTTTATGTGTTTTAAAAAGTGGGTGTAGAGGCTAGCATCACTAAGCCTGCCCCTCTCTTGATTTGATAGGTCAATAGTTTCTTTGGTCCCTGATTTGGGAAGGGGTAGTGTGTCAGAGTGATGTCATTTTTATGACCTGCAGAAATGACACTCCCCTGGTCAATGTGCACACAAATCCATTCCTGATCCAAATACATTTTTCCCAGGTACACAGTTGTTTGACATCACATACACACATCATATATTACTAAAGATAGTCCCTGGACCGACTCTGGCGTTTCTAGGAGCTTGCATTAAAAAATGGCAACTTATTTTCGATTTTGGTGGGTTTTGCAACATTGGTTTTTCATCAAAAATTATACAAAGGTACATTTCCCTTCCACATATATCCCAGTAACTTTCCATGTCTCTAGCTCAAATACAGTGTCTACAATATTCATAATTAGCAGGGTTTTGCCCCAGAACATGGTACAAATCGGAGTTTGGACTCAAATCGTGAGGGCATTTTCCATACTAAGACTCTCAAAGTTGTACATTCCTGTCATTTGGTTACAATAAGTTATGACTGTTTCTATAAAATATATATTTGTTGCAATTCAACTCCCCAAAGTGTTTGGGTCCGCCTCCAGAAGTCTGGGTGGGTCAGTGATCACATGTCTCTCTTTGCTGGCAGAGGGCTGTTGACAGGAAACACTCAAAATTAACCTACCCCATTCAACTGAAAGAGCCTTTTGTGTGGGCTCCAGCAGGCTGCCTGGAAGTCTCTCCTCAATCAATCAACAGGGTCATGTGATATCCTGCCTCCTGGTGTGGGAATCTCTGAGGTGTTAAGGTTTCCCAGCCTCTTGGCCTCTGGGAACAGCAGGTGGCTAAGATTTTCAATTAACCAACATGCTTTGAAGTCCCTGTTGACTCAGGTCCCTTTGTCAGACAGTTCTCCTGTCAGAGTTTAGACCGCTAGCGCCGCCTTAGGGAATTTGTCGGTACTGCATCCATTTTTGAGTTGTCTTGAATTTGACAGGAGATTTTTGCTATTGTTCTGATAGGCATCCTGACATTAGAGTGGTTATGTGGAACCCCCCCACAAGAAGGTTGAATCTTTAGAGTGGTCTTGTGCCAACTACGCAGTTCTCCTGGATTCTGGCGTGAATGTGGGCGGCGATAGCTCATCCCCACATCCACCCAGTCTATTGATTCAACATGGGTCAAAACCCTTGACACCTGGTGGTTGCAGCGATAATGTCACTGGGGCTTTTATTCGCTTGGGGTTGGTTATCTCTTCTTGTCGTTGTCCAGTATGGTTGTGTGGTATCTTCAATACTGTTAGGTTCTGCATACTCTGTTGTGGAGTGATGTCAGCTTTGTTAAGAGGACCCCAGTCCACCACAAGCTTGTTGTGGTCACACCACCACTTGGCGTCTCTCTCTCTCTCCCTCAATGCTTCAGGAAGCCGCGCATCAGACGTGCTTTCCTTCGTTCTCCCGGGATCAAGATGTAGCGCTCCTAACTTTGTTCATCGTTCCTCTATGTCCTTACATGATGCTGTGCGTCCAGCTTCGCTTCCATATTGGCCTCCCAACTTGTTTGTCACTCGCAGGTTTTCTCTCTCTTCCAATCTCCTCCCCTCTAACATGTGACATTTGTATTTATTTGTATTTATTTAGATTCATATAGCGCTTTAAGCCAAAGCGCTTTACATGAGGAACAAGCAATTACAACAAGCAATACATAACATTGAATCAAACCAGAAAACAGTACAGGGAACAATTTACATTATTGTTGAGGTTAAGTGTAGATGGAGGGGGACTAAGTGAGAGAGGAGTGTTAGAAGATTAAGGAGGAGGAGGATTCAATGGAGAAGGAGGAAGCGGAGAGAGCTAGGGGGTGAATGGAAGAGGTAGGATTTTAGAGAGGTATGAAATGAGGGGTAGGTGGTAGTAGAGCGGATTGGGAGGGGAAGGTGGTTCCAATGGTAAGGAGCAAGAAGTTGGAAGGAGCGGAAGTGGGAAGGGACACAGGGTGGAGGAGGAGGAGAAAGAAGGAAGAGATCTGCAGAATGGAGAGAGCGAAGACGGGTGTAGAAAGTGAGGAGGGAGGATAGATATGGAGGGGCAAGACAATAGAGGGCTTTGAAGACTAGACCGAGGAAGTTAAATTTAAGCTGGGAGTGAAAAGGGAGCCATTCTATTGAGTCAAGGGAAGAGGAGATAGAGTCGTGAGGTGAGAGAAGGCAGAGGGAGCGGATAGCGGAGTGGTAGATGGATTTGAGGGGCGAGAGGTGGGAGGAGGGGAGTCCAAAGAAGAGAGTGGAGCAGTAGAAGAGTCTGGAGAAGATGAGGGAGGAGATTAGGAGTTTAGAAGCATGCAAGGTTATGAGAGGACGAAATGTATGGATATTGTAGAGGTGGAAGCGGCAAGATCTGGCAGTGAGAGAAATGTGGTGAGAAAGAGAGGTGGGGGTTGATGTGCAGACCAAGGTTGCGGTCATGAGGGGAGAAGGAGAGTTGGGAGGGGGGAAGGAAATGAAGGGAGGAAGAGAGGGAGGAGAAGAGTACTGGCAGGGAAGAAGAGGAGCTCCGTTTTATCAGAGTTGAGAGAAAGGAAGTGAGAGGACATCCAGGATTTAATGGCGGAGAGGCAAGAAGAGAGTTTAAGGTGGATGTCAGGTGTGAAGGAGGAGAAGGAAAGGAAGAGCTGGGTGTCATCAACATAGAAATGGTGTGATACACCAAAGGATGATATAATGGGGGCAAGGAAGGAAATATAGAGTGAGAAGAGAAAGGGGCCAAGGACAGCACCTTGGGGAACACCGTGGTTGAGAGGAAAGACAGGTGAGGAATGGCCACCCCAGGAGACTGAAAATGTGCGATTAGAGAGATAGGAGGAGAACCAGTCAAGGGTGGAGTCTTTGAGGCCAAATGACGAGAGAGAGTTGAGGAGAAGAGGGTGGTCAACAGTATCGAAGGCAGCTGAGAGATCAAGTAGGATAAGAATAGAAGAGTGCTTAGAGTAGCAAGCAGATAGGAGAGAGTTGATAATGGAGGTGAGAGCAGTTTCAGTGGAGTGAAGAGGGTGGAATCCAGATTGGGTGGGGGGGAGGAGGGAGTGGGTGGAGATAAATGAAGAGAGTTGAGAATAGACAATACGTTCTAGAAGTTTGGAGAGAAAGGGAAGAAGGGAGATAGGGCGGTAATTGGATGCGAGATGAGGGTTAGCAGCGGGTTTTTTGAGAATTGGGATGATGGTAGCATGCTTGAAAGGAGAGGGGGAAGGTGGATGTAGAGAGACAGGTGTTGAAGAAGCCGGTGAGATAAAGTATTAAGAGAGCGTAGATTTTAGGGATAAGCAAGGTAGGAATGGGGTCCGCAGGAGAAGCAGTTGGATGAGGTTTGGAATGGAGGAGGGTGACTTCAGGTTGAGTGATAGGGGTGAATGAGGACATGGAGAAAGGAGGGGGAAAGGGGGGGCAGAGAGAGGAGAGGCAATGGAATGATCAGGGATGGGAGGAGAAAGGAGTCGGGATAAGGTTTGAAAGATGCGGCATGGATGGGAGGACTGAGAGTGAAGAAGGTCGGAGAAGTAAGTACGCTTAGCAGAGTTGAGACAGGAGTCATAGAGGGAGTGATACTCGAAGTATGTAGATTTGTTGAAGGGGTGGGGTGTTTGAGCCAGGTACGTTCAAAGCGCCTAAGAAGGCGGCACATGGAGGAAAGATGGGGAGAAAGCCAGGGTTGAGCAGTACGGCGGGAAGGGTGCAATGAGGAGAGAGGGTAAAGATGATCTAGAGCAGAGGTCAGGGGGAGGAAGGAAGAGCAGGAGGTAAGGAAGACAGAAGGATTGAAGTTACCTAGGTCATGGTGGAAGAAGGGGTTAGAAGAAGGGGGCAGGGGGATGAGGGTGATGGGGAAGTGTTAGGGAGAATTCTTTGTATAGGCTAATTTCCCAAACCTAGTGAGTCCCTCGGCAGCTTTGCTGGATTTTTGGGGTTTATTTTTTTCTCCTGCTAAGAGTGAGATTCTTTTTTCCCACTCTTAGACATGATTTGAGATATCCTTTGACTTTGTAATGTGATTTATGGGCTATGGGGTATTTTACTCCATAGGGTTTCATGTGTTTTTGGTAAGTGTGTTACACAGCACCCTCAGTGTAGTAACACAGGGGTATCATATTGACCCCCAAACATGGACTCCATACCCTGGGACTGACTACTGTCTCCAGGGCATGTAAAGTCACCATTGACTTTACTAATCTTAAATTGTGAACAGAACCAGTACAAACCATCATATTGTGGAAGTACTGGTAGGGGTAATTAGATTGCCCCTGGGTCTGTTTTTCGAGGGGGCACTGTGCAGTCCCCCCCTCGTCGAGTTTCTGGCTGGTGGCAGTGGTTACCACGCGAAATATTCCACTGGAATAGTTCCTATGGGATTTTCCCATTCATTTTAAGCGCACCACTTTTTTTGGTGCAATGTTAAAGATACCGCAGGGTTATTTATTTAATATTTATTCCCCGGTTGGGGAATTTTTGCCAGGACTCGGTTTTAAAATGGCGTTTGTGTTCGCCTCTGTAACTCCAACCCAAGTCGAGCCCTTTGTTCCACTTTTGGCGGGCTTCTGCACAGAAGCTTCCGAAAGTGGTGCCACTCTGTCTGGGTCTAGAGGATGTGTGGAGGGGGGTTTAAGCACCCTGGACTGAGTTACCTTCGCAACTCAAGTCGCACTCTTGTGTGATTGGCCCAGTGGTGAGCCGCTCGGCTCACCACTTAGCATGTTTGAGTGACAGCTAGGACTGGTGAATGGGGGTTTTCTGCATAAAAGCAGGGCTTTGGAGACTGGAACTTCAGAAGTCGCCACAGGACGTAAAGAATCCGAAGAGGCAGAAGCTGAGCCGACCTGCAACGACGACACCGCCGGTGGAGCCCTGCTGAACCGCCTGACCACTTCCCGACGACGGAGAAGATCTTCATCCTGGAGAGTCTTCTTCCTTTGAACTGGTGGGGTTAACCAGTTCGCCCTCTTTTTGCCTTCGTCTCGTGGTCGAATCGCCCATGCCAAGCACGCCGGCAGCCGGATAGCCACGCTTCACCACTACCGCGAATAAAAGTGAAGTACCTTTTAACCGGGAAACTCCATGGTTGGTTTCTTCCCTGGCAGTGCAACGACCTCCAGCTTTCCTCCACGTCGAGATCTTCTCTTCCCCTGGACGAAGCACCGACTTGCACCCGCTGCCAGGGACAACTGCCCCCGCTGGAGCTTTCTCACCATTTCAGGTACTGTGTCCCGCCAGGTCTCCCTAGAAACAGACTGTTCAAGGTGTCCCCTAAATCCTTGACTCTCTATCCTGGGGTGACCTGGCACCTGTTAACTAACTTTCTCTGAACTGACCCAACTCTTTTTGAACTATCTGCAAAGACTTTTAAAGTATAATTCAACTGTGTGATCTTGGACACATTCCACCTTGCTCTCTCCAAGAGTGGACCTGGCCTATGAACTTTCTTGCTCTACAGTAGAGTCTGCCTTTCCTGACTTGCTGTGGTTCTTTTAAAAGTGTTGGTATTGTGTGCTTTTCTAATTCTGCCTTTTCCCTCCCTTCTTAACTAACTTATTGGAGTGCCATCTCAGGTTAAGCGCTCACATCTGTGTGCAAATAAGTGGTGTTTTAACTAAAACTTGTTCAATAAGTAATCAGGGATGTATATATATTGATAGTGACTGTGTTTGAACTTGCTTGCCATATTAGTGCTAGTGTATTTTTACAAGTGTGTTTTTAAATAAATAATTATATACTTTTATACCAAAGCTCTGGTCAGTGTTTGCTTGTGCTACTGTATTTTGGTACCTAATGTGTATACTCTATATACTGTCTAACTCTTCTTGAGAGAAGTCTGACTGTTCAGCCACAGCTACCAGGTAAATCTGGGTGGTACAGACTGCTACCAATTGGGTTTACAGCCAACACCTGTAGTCCTAAGCCTTTTGCAGTGGTCCCTAAGGGAACTGCACAGGTTTCTGCCTAACACTGGTGTACAGCGGTGGGATTTGTATTGAGTATACATTTTAGTGTGCTTATAGATACCTTAGTGCAACTAACCACAAAGCTTAGCACTAAAATGTTTATTTTCTAACATGTCAACTATGGAAAGTTATAGTCGAGAGTCCCTTGCTACAAAAACTGCTGATTGGTTAAGAGTTCTCTGTAAGCATAAGAACCTCCTGACTAAAGGCAAGAAAATGGAGCTAATAGAAAGATTGTTAGCAAACCAAAGTCTGGGTGATGGTTCAGAGGAACCCACTCTCCCAGAGAATGTAGATAACAGTGATGATATTGATATTGATCAAAGTATTGAAAGTCTTGAGGCAGAGTCAGAAGAGGAGGGTGAGGCTGATGTGACTGTCCCCCCCCTAGGCTTCTGTCTGCTCTACCAGCTGTACCTACTGGACCTTTACCAGGTCCCACACTTAGACCTCAATATCTGGAACTAGAAAAAATGAAGCTTGAATTAGAATTCAGGAAACTAACTGCCCAATCTGAACTAAGGCTCCAAGAAATGGAGCTCAAGCATGAGCTAGAGATGAAGAAATTGTCTGTTGAAAATGCTTCTCTCTCCGGATCCTCTAGGAGTTCCAGTCCCAAAAGACCCCGGATGCCTAAAGAGATTGTAGGTATGTATGAGCCTAAGTTGGTTGTGTTGGATTGGTTGGCTATGTTTGAGTATAATCATGGGCTCCAGGACATCTCAGGGAATGAGTTACTTCCCTGGTTGTTCTCTGGGCTCCCCCCTGTTGCATCTGATGTGGTAATGGAGTTGGGGGAGGTGGATAAGAAGGAATATGAATGTGTGAAGCTAGCTTTGATAGCTAGATTTGGGAAGACCCCTTCCCAGTACCTTAAGAGGTTTAGGACCCTCAAAAAGCATGATGGTACCCCTTGGGCTACCTGGGTGAGTGAAAGTTTGAAGAACTTAGAGGGATGGATTAAGGGTTACAAGGTGAACACTTATGAGGGAATGAAGAATCTTGTGATGTTGGAGTCAATTTATGATGCCTGCTCTCCTGAGCTCAGACAGCACTTGGCTGATTCAAAGGAATTAGATTCCAGAAAACTAGCTAAGGCTGCTGACTTGTGGGTTGCCAACAGGGCTACTCACAAGGACTCTGGGGTAACTCAGAAAAAGGATGAGGGGAAACAGCCTAAAAAGGACTCCAAGGAGAATTCTAATAATTCCAATCCCAAAGAGGGCCCCAAACAAAACAATAAGGGTAAGCCACAAGAGAAACCAAATCAGGCTAGTGTACCTTCTGGTGCCAAACCAGAAGGAGGTCAGAGCAAGCCACCATTCCAGAAAGCATTTGGTAAATGCTATGTTTGTAGCTCGCCTGACCATGTGAAAGGGGATCCCAGATGTAAGGGTAAACCTTCAGAGGCCCACACTGTCTCCTTAGCCTTCGCTCCAGAGGAGGAAGTACAGATGGCCAGTGTAAACTTTCTGTTACTAGCGGATTAACCCATTGGAGTCTCAGCTCGTGTTTCTTTAGTGTCTCTGGGTTTGTGGGAACAACAGAATTTAGGTGTATATAATTCTATCCCAGATAATACTAAAGAGTATTATAAGGACAGTGTCCAGGTGAATGGTCAGGAGACTCCTGCCATTAGGGACACTGGGGCCAGCATAACTGTGGTGGATAAATCATTTTTTTCAGGCAGAGGATGCTGCTAAGGCACCCAAACGCCTCACCAAAATAGCTGGAGGGCCTGTGCAGATGCTTCCCCAATTACCAGTTCTCATCCAGTGTAATGACATGACTGTGAAGATACCTGTCAGCATACAAAGTGAGGTACCAGGAAGGGTTCTGTTGGGAAATTACCTGAAGACTCTTGGAGTAGTGTCACATACCCCCAGACCTCCTAGTAAAATGTTACAGGAGCTCACCAGACCTGCAAGGGAGAGAACCATGAGAGGTACTCCCAAGGAGATGATGAAGAAGGATATCACTCCTACTCCACTGGAGTTACAACTTGCTATCTCTGAACAACAAGAAGCAAAGGGGAAACCCAAGACTTCTAGGAAACAGCCAGCAGCAAGCACTCCAGTGCTTCCAACAAGGACTTCCCCTTGGTTGTCCAAAGTTACACCTGTAACTCCACCTCCAGCTGAGGCTGAGAGGGAGGTACAACCCTGTGTGGTTGAGCTAGACTCTGAAGAGGAGCTAGTGGAAGGCCAAGAACTCATTGGCGATCTGGATCCTGTTGACCATCCTGAGCTGCAGTCTTTACTGGCAGAAGGTGGACCCAACAGGGCAGACTTCAGTAAGGGACAGAGAGAATGTCCAACTCTGGAAGGTCTTCGCCAACAGGCAGCTTCCCAGGCTGATGGGCAAGAGCCTGGGAAGTATAGGTTGCACTGGGAAGATGGCCTCTTCTACAGTGAACCGACTGAGTCTGCACCTGGAGATAAGACTACAAGCGGCTTGTAGTACCTCAAGAAAACAGACAACAGTTCTTGCAACTGGCCCATGAGATTCCTTTGGCTGGTCACTTGAGTTTCAAGAAGACCAAGGAAAGGCTCTCACTCTATTTTATTGGCCAAAGATGGGGGCTGAGGTAGATAAGTTTTGCAAGAGCTGCCACACTTGCCAAACTTCTGGTAAGGTTGGTTCCAAGAATGTGACACCTTTAGTGCCTCTCCCAGTAGTGGGAGCCCCATATTCAGAGGGTCGGGATTGACATTGTTGGTCCCCTTGATCCTCCAACCTCCTCAGGCAACAGGTTTATCCTTGTTGTAGTAGACCATGCTACTAGATACCCTGAGGCAATTCCTATGAGGACTGTTAAAGCTCAGGCTGTGGCTAAGGCCCTCCTTGGTATTTTTTACCAGGGTTGGGTTTCCTAAGGAAGTAATCTCTGACAGGGGGTCAAATTTTATGTCCCACTACATGAAAGCCATGTGGAAAACCTGTGGAGTTACTTACAAGTTCTCAACCGCATACCACCCTTAGACAAACGGATGGTAGGAATGTTCAACAGAACC
This sequence comes from Ambystoma mexicanum, assembly GCF_040938575.1. Classification (NCBI taxonomy): domain Eukaryota; kingdom Metazoa; phylum Chordata; class Amphibia; order Caudata; family Ambystomatidae; genus Ambystoma; species Ambystoma mexicanum. Next base: position 941,841,372 of record NC_090928.1, on the reverse strand, counting down.
ATGAAGAGCATGATAGGTGCTTTGGAAGATACCCTTAAAATAAAGTGGGACCTTCTACTGCCATGCCTTCTCTTTGCTTATAGAGATGTCCCTCAGGAGGGAGTAGGTTATTCTCCCTTTGAACTTCTTTATGGCCATCCAGTCAGGGGTCTGTTGGCCCTGATTAAGGAGGGGTTGGAGAGTGCTCCTTCCCCCAAGCCAGTCAGAGTGACTGACTATGTGATAGGTCTCCGTAGGAGAATGTCACACATGATGGCAGAAGCTAGTGATAACCTGAAAGCTGGGCAAGCTTTGGTCAAGCATTGGCATGATCAAAAGGCTAACATGGTTGAGTTCTCTCAAGACCAGCTAGTTCTAGTTATGATCCCAACAAGGCAGAGGGCCTTGCAAGATAAATGGATGGGACCCTTCAAGGTTGTGGGTAAACTTGGAGAGGTGAACTATCTGGTGGACTTGGGCAATTCCAAGGAGGCTCCCAGAGTCTTCCACACCAGCAGACTAAAGGCGTATGTCTCCAGGCCTGAAGTAGGAGCCTTGCTTCTAGCTTCAAGAGAAGAGGAAGAAGAGAGTGAAGCTCTCCCTGATCTCCTCAGAGACTCACCCTTGGATGAAAAGATTGAAGGAGTAAATCTCTCTTCAAATCTGACACCTGAGCAACAAGAGGAGTGCAAATCTATGTTAAATCAGTTTGCCTCCCTGTTCTCACTTTCACCAGGCTTGACCCCATGGGGACAGCATGATATACTCACTGGTGACTGTCTGCCCGTCAAAAGCAGAGGATAAAGAATGTCAGAAAATGTAAGGACCCACATTAAAGGGGAGGTCAAGAAGATGCTTGATCTCGGGGTAATAGAGCCCTCTACTAGTCCATGGTCTAGCCCAGTTGTGTTAGTACCAAAGGCAGGATCCAAAGAATTGAGATTCTGTGTGGATTATAGAGCTCTTAATGCAGTCACCAAAACTGATGCCCACCCTTTGCCTAGTACAGATGAGTTGGTGGCTGGACTTGGTGCAGCCAAGTTCCTCAGCACATTTGATCTAAAGTCCGGCTATTGGCAAATAGCTCTGACAGATCATGCCAAGGAGAAAACTGCATTTTCTACCCCAGTTGGCTTATACCAATTTAAGGTTATGCCTTTTGGACTGAAAAATGCACCTGCAACATTCCAAAGGATGGTAAATTAGGTTCTGGCTGGGATGGAGGACTTCTGCATGGCATACTTGGATGACATTGCAGTGTTCAGCCACTTCTGGGAAGAGCATGTTAACCACCTAAGACATGTTTTGCATCTCTTGGGAAGGCCAACCTGACCATAAAGGCAAGCAAATGCCAGATTGGGCAGAGTAAGGTGGTCTACCTTGGGCATGAGGTAGGAGGTGGAGAAATAAGGCCTTTGCTCAGTAAGATTGAAGCTGTGCAAAATTGGACAACACCTGCTACTCAAACCCAGATGAGAGCCTTCCTAGGCCTCACTGGGTATTACAGGAATTTCATTGAGAACAATAAGACCATAGCTTCTCCACTGAATATAAACTCCTCTCCAAAATTCCCTAAGAAGGTCAGATGGAATGAGGAGTGCAATCAGGCCTTTGAAAACCTGAAGAAAGCTCTTAGCCAAGCACCAGTACTGAGAGCTCCTGACTATCACCAAACTTTCATTGTGCAGACAGATGCTTCTAATGTAGGTATAGGTGCAGTACTTAGCCAACTGGATGAGAAAGGTATGGAGCACCCCATTTGCTTCATAAGCAGAAAGCTGAAGGATCCTGAGACAAGGTGGGCAACAATTGAAAGAGAATGTTTGCTATTGTGTGGGCACTGAAGAAGTTTAGGCCATTCTTGTATGGTTCTACTTTTGTCATTCAGACTGACCACCAACCCTTGAGATGGTTGATGCAAATGAAGGGGGAAAACCCAAAACTATTGAGATGGTCAATCTGCTGATGGTCTCTCTAGGATGTATGTCATCAACCAGAGGTATGAGATTCATCCAGGAGTGGATTAAATCCTCCAGTCCCTTAGTCTGGGGGGGGACGAGTGTTAGGGAGAATTCTCTGTGTAGGCTAATTTCCCAAACCTAGTGAGTCCCCCAGCAGCTTTGCTGGATTTTTGGGGTTTATTTTTTTTCTCCTGCTAAGAGTGAGACTCTTTTTTTCCCACTCTTAGACATGATTTGAGATATCCTTTGACTTTGTAATGTGTTTTATGGGCTATAGGGTCTTTTACTCCATAGGGTTTCATGTGTTTTTGTTACGTTTGTTACACAGCACCCTCAGTGTAGTAACACAGGGGTGTCATAGTGACCCCCAAACATAGACTCCATACCCTGGGACTGACTACTGTCACCATTGACTTTAGTAGTCTTAAATTATGAACAGAACAAGTACAAACCATCATATTGTGAAAGTACTGGTAGTGGTAATTAGATTGCCCCTGGGTCTGTTTTTCGAGGGGGCACTGTGCAGCCCCCCTCGTCGAGTTTCTGGCTGGTGGCAGTGGTTACCACGTGAAATATTCCACCGGAATATTTCCTATGGGATTTTCCCATTCATTTTAAACGCACCAATTTTTTTGGTGCAATGTTAAAGATACCGCCGGGTTATTTATTTAATATTTATTCCCCGGTTGGGTCTTTTTGCCAGGACTCGGTTTTAAAATGGCATTTATGTTCGCCTCTGTAACTCCAACCCAAGTCGAGCCCTTTGTTCCACTTTTGGCGGGCTTCTGCACAGAAGCCTCCAAAAGTGGTGCCACTCTGTCTGGGTCTACAGGATGTGTGGGAGGGGGGTTTAGGCACCCTGGACTGAGTTGCCTCAGCAATTCAAGTCGCTCTCTTGTTTGATTGGCCCAGTGGTGAGCCGCCCGGCTCACTATTTAGCATGTTTGAGTGACAGCTAGGACTGGTGAATGGGGGTTTTCTGCCTAAAAGCAGGGCTTTGGGGACTGGAACTTCAGAAGTCGCTACAGGACCTTAAGAATCCAAAGAGGGAGAAGCTGAGCCGACCTGCAACAACAACACCACCGGTGGAGCCCTGCTGAACCGCCTCACCACTTCCCGACGACACAGAAGATCTTCATCCTGGAGAGTTTTCTTCCTTTGAACTGGTGGGGTTAACCAGTTCGCCCTCTTTTCGTCTTCCCGGATCGCCTCGTGGTCAAATCGCCCGTGCCAAGCACCCCGGCGGCCGGATAGCCACGCTTCACCACTGCCGCGAATAAAAGTGTAGTACCTTTTAACCGGGAAACTCCGCGGCTGGTTTCTTCCCTGGCAGTGCAACGACCTCCAGCTTTCCTCCATGTCGAGATCTTCTCTTCCCCTGGACGAGGCACCGACTTGCACCCGCTGCCAGGAACAACTGCCCCCGCTGGAGCTTTCTCACCATTTCAGGTACTGTGTCCCGCCAGCTCTCCCTTGCAACAGACTGTTCAAGGTGTCCCGTAAATCCTTGACTCTCTATCCTGGGGTGACCTGGGCCCTGTTAACTAACTTTCTCTGAACTGATCCAACTCTTTTTGAACTATCTGCAAAGACTTTTAAGGTATAATTCAACTGTGTGATCTTGGACACATTCCGCCTTGCTCTCTCCAAGAGTGGACCTGGCCTATGAACTTTCTTGCTCTACAGTAGACTCTGCCTTTCCTGACTTGCTCTGGTTCTTTTAAAAGTGTTGGTATTGTGTGCTTTTCTAATTCTGCCTTTCCCTCCCTTCTTAACTAACTTATTGGAGTGCCATCTTAGGTTAAGCGCTCACCTCTGTCTGCAAATAAGTGGTGTTTTAACTAAGACTTGTTCAATAAGTAATCAGGGATGTATATATATTGATAGTGACTGTGTTTGAACTTGCTTGCCACATTAGTGCTAGTGTATTTTTACAAGTGTGTTTTTAAATAAATAATTATATACTTTTATACCAAAGCTCTGGTCAGTGTTTGCCTGTGCTACTGTATTTTGGTACCTAATGTGTATACTCTATATACTGTCTAACTCTTCTTGAGAAAAGTCTAACTGCTCAGCCACAGCTACCAGGTAAATCTGGGTGGTACAGACTGCTACCAATTCGGTTTACTGCCAACACCTGCAGTCCTAAGCCTTTTTCTTTTATTTTTTTTTATTGGTTTATATAAACCTTTAAAAAGAAGACAAGACAAACAACATATACATATTTTCCACAATTCCATTTCTTCATCCTCTGATCAATTCGTTCTCAGTTTAGTACACAGTTTTCAGGTCTGACGTGCATAGATTAGTCCGCGTTGAACTTTAACTATAGCTAGGCTTCAGATTTATCGGGGCAGCATCTAACCCGTCCTTTAGCACACAAATAAACGCCACTAAAGCATATAGGGCAGGCCGTTTAGAGCCGTCAAATAGTACTCTCCACCAGTCGTCCGCCGTCAGGGTTTGATATTTGCAGATTATTGGACCAAAAATGTTTGTTCTTTGGTGAGCAAACCCAGAGCATGACATCGTCAAATGTTTTAGAGTCTCGATTTCAGTGTGACAGAAGATGCACTTTAAGTCAAGGTCGGCATGTTGTGAACACAAACTTAGACGTTCCTTAGTTGCCAGTATGTTGAGCATAAAGTGCATATACAAGGTTCTGGTATGTTGGTCTGGGAAGCAGTTTAGATAATTTTGCATCTGCCCATGCTCTGTTTTCTACAGGGACATCCTTCATTGTTTTCGATTTGAATCTTGCAGTGCATGTGTTGATCCAGTCCAATCGCCACATCTTCTTTTTAGACTGATCTAGGTTGTCCATCAGGGTCTGTATCGCAATGTCGTACATTTCTAACACCTCACGACATAGATTGTTCCATTGGAATAAAATTGTTTCAGAATGTTCTTTTCTCAATGGCTGTAATATGAGAACTTGAGGAAGAGGAACGTTTTCCCTTGTTTTCCTGAACAAACTTACTAGATTCCAGGCTTGGATCGAGATGTAGCCAAGTTTGAATCTTATACAGGCCGTGGAAGTCCCCTTTGGTAGGCGTAACACTTTGGACCAGAAAATATTTTCCAATGAGTTTCACAACTCGTGTCCACATCCAAAGGCATTTTCTCAGCCAGATATGAGTGCAGCCACTACTTTTTGTTGAAAAAAGGTGACAGTTGGTTTCAAAGAAAATTTGCCAAATTTTCTATTAATCATGGAAGCCTTACAGGCCAACTGGCGACATTTGTTTTTAGACACCTTGACCCAAGGTGAGTCATTTCTGTTTGCATTAATTGTCATACCTAGGTATAAGGTGTTCTTCACAATCTTGATCGGTTCTTTATAAAGGTACCGGTTGAGTTTTTTCACTTTCCCATTGTTGCCCGTTAGTTTTTCAAGGATCAAGATCTCACATTTTTGTTTATTTATTAGTAAACCATGTGCTAATAAATATTTTTCAAGAGTGGTAAGTTTACGCTGGAGACCTATTGGTGTGGAATCCATAAGAATCAGATCATCCGCGTAAGCAAGCTAGTCAATGTGCGTACCATTGATTTTCGGTGGAAAGGTGGCTAGATCATTGAAGATCTCCTTAATGTCCAATATGAACAAGTTAAAGATGATGGCTGCTAAAGGGCACCCTTGTTTAACCCCTCTATGTGTGTTTATAGGGGCTGATAGTGAACCTTTTAGATCCAATCTGATTTTAATAGTGGTGTTTGTGTGTAGCTCACGAATAGCCGCCAGCAAGCTAGGTGGGCAATTCCACGTGCTCAGTTTTTTCCAAAGCAAGTCTCTGTTTATGCTGTCAAAAGCGTGGGATAGGTCTATTAATGCCAGATATACTTTAGCGGTGGATCGATGTACTTCCATCTTCAACAAGTTTATCGCAGAAGGTTCACTCCGCAACCCACTCCCTTGACAAACCCTGTTTGTCTCAGATCCACCTGATTGGAGCCAATTGACCACTTTAATAGTTTCTGTTGCAAGAGGGTGGCATAGATTTTTCCCAACACGTCCAAAAGCGCAATAGGTCTATAGTTTTTGGGATTGCGTCTGTCGCTCTTTTTGAAAATTGGGTCTATCACAGCGGACTTCCACGATCTTGGTGTACTGCGACATTTGACGATCCTGTGGAACAAGGTAGTACAGAAGTCTGACCATTCATCCGGATGTTGTTTGATGGAGTAATTGGTCAGGCCATCTGGGCCGGGATCTCTGGAATCGTGCACATTCTTAATAACTTGGAGGATGTCTTCTCTGGGGATCACAATCTCCTAGTGAGTAAGAATTGGAGCAGCCCATTCTGTAACTGTCACATCCCTACAAAAGAGATCAGTATAAAAGGATGTCCACTCTGCTTCTGAGACCATGTTTGCTTGGAGGGCATGTTGTGGAGCTAAATTGGTGTTTATTAGTCTCCAATATTCTCTGCAATTGTTACTCACCATTTTGGACAGCATAAGCTCAGCGTCATTTTGTAACATAATCGCTTTGTGGGATTTGAGCCAGTTCTTATATGCGTGTCTTATGATTCTTTTTTCTTTGTTAGCATTGGTGTAGCTTTGTCTGTATACATTTCGTAGATCACGACGTAATTGTCTTTTACGTTGAAGAATTTCAAGATCGAATCTATGTTTAGATGAGAAGTCGGCATGTTTTATTTTATTTTTTCGTTCCTCGAATTGCGACAACAGATAGGATTATTCAAGTGTCTCAGAGTTTTTTTTTAATTCGGCGGTGATATGAATTAGCTCTTCAGTTTCAAGATGTAGCCGGATTCTACACGCTCCAGTTCTCACTGTATGCGGCCACATCCTGTTGTTACACTGATTAGTATTATTAAAATTTAGGGGCACCATATCATGGTCACAATGGGTCATTTTGGTAATCTCCAGGCGAGTTGTCCTCATACGTCATTTTTCGGAGACAAATATGTAATCAAGAGTCGAACTCTGTCATATCTTCTCCAGGTCGGTTGGGCAGGAATATCGCCGGCTGTTTGACCATTTAACATTGTTAACCCTGTAGATCCATTTCCGTGCACCATTGATTTGTTATCTTCTCTTGGCGGGTATTCAATGTCTTTTTGCTGCCCGGTAGATTTAGATGTGTGATGCAGTCAATGTTAAGATCTCCACAAATGATTAGATCGATCAAGTTCTCCTTTTCTGTTAGATCATCAATTGTGGACGTAACTTGATCAATAAAAGTCTCTGATCCATCAGCCAAGTGGTTCCAGTATAAGTTTATGATGTGTAGTTTGGGTACAAAAGCGTTTTTTCTCACTGAGGGACTAATCACCACTACTTGAATAAAAGAAGGGTTGAAAGATATATCAATCTTGAAACCAGACGCTCTGTTTGCTGCCACTAAAAGCCCAGCCATAGGTCTGCCCTTGGGCTGATTGATGGCCGGGTTTAGCGCAATTTCGAAGCCTTCAAGGATGGGAGTTTCATTAAGCCAAGTTTCCTGCAAACAAATGAGATCTAGATCAAGGGCCCAAGGAGTATTAAACAGATGCGTAAAAAGCCTCTTGTATTCCAATACCCCATTGTGCATAGTTGAAGTTTCCCTTGGGCATGGCATTACTTGTCCACTTTGCTGTTTAAGGTGCCAGCAAGCCAAGACCAATCGTTGTCTTTAGCGGCTGAGTTGGCAACTTCTTCTCTCTCACCGCCAGTAGTTGGAGCACTTGCAGCCCCTTGAATTGTTGTCCTTATGAGATCATTCATGGGTATTTTACCCATGAAGTCAGATTGAGGGACACACATTTGTAGTTGCGTTGTTTGGGGTTGTTCAGTGTTGGTAGGGTGAACATCTGGTTGGCTAGCTCCGCTGACAGGCACATTACGAGGGCCATTTTCTAAGGGTCCAGGCACAGAGTGATTTACTACTGCCGATATATCAAACCCTAGAGGCATTAGCACAGGTCCCGCTTCTAATAGGATGTCTACTATGAGTTTTGATTGTAGATGAAGTATAACCCCATCGTTTTTGTTTTCGTTAAAAAATTCAACGATTTTCAGGTCTCCGGATTCAATTGCTCTAAGGCTTGGCACGAGATGACACAGCCATAAGACATTGTGGCGATTTAAAATTAAATCATCCGAAGATTCTATGCGCTCCAAGAGCACTTGGTGCATGGGCTGTGATTTTGGTACAATGCTTTTAACTTGTTTGACCTTTGTAGATTGAAAAGGGTTCTTACTGTTTTCTGTCGTATTTGGCTTATGCTTTATAGATGCATCAGAACTGTGGTGCTGAGGCACGCCAGGTAAGCACTCGGGTTGCATATTCTTCTGCACATAGGGTTTTAGAAGAGCTGTGGATTGGGGCTCTTTGTGACTAGCAACATTTTTTTGAATCTCTAATATTTTCCGTAGGCCATCTGTATTAAGTGACTGGGCCACCAATTTCATACGTTTTTCGTCCAGTGTCATGAAAATTGGCGTGGACTTTACAGGACCATCTTGTAGAGAAGTAGAGAGTTGCAAGACTTGGCAACTTCTTGATGTTTTCTTGCATTGTATTGTACTTTTTTCTTCACTCGAAGTTTCTTTCTCAAGTATTGCAGCGGTCCTCTGAACTTTAACTGCACATTCAGTCATAGCATGCAAGGCGGAAGGTTGAGGAAATTTTGGATCCATGTTTGTAGCACACACCTCTTTAGGTTGTTCTATCATGACACAACGTGGCATAATAGGAGCTGATTGGCAGTCGACCGATGCCGCAGCAGCCTGCTCACTCAGTTCTTGGTCGTTGACTTCCTCATAAATTGACAAGTTCAATAGATCTGCGGTACGATGCTGAGACCTGAGGGCGACTCTAAGGCTTCATCGGGCGCAGTCGTTACATCTTTTAGACAAGCTCTTGTTTCACGACTTTTTTCTTTTACAATAGTTCTGTTTACCATCACATTGACGGTTTTAATGTTTCTTAAGAACTTGCGTGAGTCATTCCCACGTTTTGTTTTTTTGATAGGTTGGTTTTTCAGTTTTTTTTCACGGATACCCTTTGAGTTGTTTTTATTCGTAGGTAATTCTTGCATGATCCTAGGCTTCTTGAATATATCATAAAGCGGCAAAGCGTTGGCATGGGCATCGGGGAGTAACAATGTTGCATCTTCGCCAACCGGTTGAAGCTGAATTCCCAGATTGGAGGTGGAAGCCGTTTGGGGATCTAGAAGCGCCAAGTTACCTGAGGATTGGCTTACGGTAAGGATGTCTACAAACTGCGTGGGCGACACCTTCTCATTAGAGTGTGTGATAGGTACTTGTAAAGGTGTATTAGTACACACTTCCTTGTCGAAGATCACGTCCGGTAGTTCACTCTCAGGTAGCCGCATACTTGATTCATCAGTATTCTCAGTGGCTAGGGCAACTCCTTGTCGTGTGGCATCAGCTAGTACAGTATTTGTGGTTAAAGCACCCAAGGTGTCTGAAACATTTTCAGTTGTAATTGGACACATACAACAACTCGGAGAGGTTTCACAGACAGTAGGGGCTCCGGCAGTACACCTTTCAAGGTTTTGTTTCACCACAGAATGTGTTTCATTTCTTTTTTTAAAAAACGTTAGAGCTTCTTTAGCCACCTCTGCCAAGAGTTTCTTGTCTAAATTGGCGTTTTTAGTACATTCAGCTAAGGAGTCCAGGGCCAACTCGGTCCTCTTTTGGGTGCCACGCCGTGACTCTTTATAAGAGCATTGTGCATTTTCAATATTCATGAGCTTGAAGTTCATTGAGGCAACCAGACTGAAAAGATCTTTCATATTGTCATTCAAATGTTCATACATTTTCAGAAAAGGGGCAATTGCCAGTGTCATCGATGATATTATGATAGCTTGAAGATCTTTTGTGTTTTGCTCATGGCCAACTGCCTTAATCTGAGGCAGTTCTTGTCGTCCACGGCACTTTCGATGGTAAGGCAGCCGTCTAATTTTTGGAAAAGGATGTTCCATTAAGGACGAATTAGAAGATGACAAATCCGAAGAGGAATCAGCTGCTAAGCAAGAAGCGTCTAACGCCTCTCCGTTTAGGGGCAGGTCGTCATTAGAACCGTTCGAGTTTGATTTAGACATGTTTTTTGACATTTTGACTTTCTTCGTCTGGGAGCATCTGATGCTTGATGAAATGCTTGAGTCATCTCTCCTTCGTTTGGAAAGACTCCTCGTGCAAGTGATTTGGCTATTTTGTTTTTTAGCACAAGAAGGATTACCAGTGAAGGCGGGCTCAGTGAGTGTGCCCGATTCCTTAGGTAGAGTATTATTTATTGATTTATGCGTTCTTTCCTTATTTAACTGAGTTAACTCTGTAACCAGTTTATTAACAATGTCCAATGAATTCCGTCGATTTCCGTGGTGATACAAGGCGTTTACATTCGCTGTTGGGGATGACTGCTGTAGTTGCTCTATATCGTGAGCCAGCAGACCACCCACCTCCATTTCGTCAGATGAAGGAAAGAACACATTGTTTCCATCAACAAATGCTGTCGCTGCTTCCAAGTTATGCAGCAGAGAGGGACCCAGTTTCTCAAGAGAACTGTAAAATCTAGGGCGGGGGGACCCAGACTAGTCTCGCCACTCTCGCTCACACATAATGAAGTGGCTTTGTCGTGGGCCACCTCAACATAGTCCGAAGACGCCCCCAGTCCAGCGTTGTTTGTAACTGTTCGCTCATGCTCGTTCAGCGAGCGCCACACCAGCTCTCGCAGGGCGACAATCATTCCGGGCAAGGAAACAGCAGTCGTAAGATTGTTACCTGGTTTCTCGACCGGGCTCCAAGAACCGCCCTCAGAGCCGGGATCAAACACATTGCGGAAGACATTTCCAAGAGGGACGACCCACCCATCTTTGTACAAACTTTCACGGGTGCAGCTCGAATTGTGGAATTCGCATTGTTCATTTTTAACTCAGCAGAATTACCAAGCTCATGAACTTCCGCATATGTAACACTGGGCATGTTGTCACTTACTTGGAGCGAAGGCAGCAATGGAGACACGGACGTCAAAGCCGCAGACGAAACAGGCGATGCAGCTTGGAGCACACAGTGCACGTCCGGATGGCTGAACAAAGCGGATTCCAGCTTCCGTTGAGCACGAGTCTTCGCGAAGGAAGTGGGCTTCGTAGTCTCCCGCATGGCACCAGTGAGGCATCACTGAGGGGTCGAGCAGAGGAGGAGTCGGGGATAGTCCAGGCTTCCACGGACTTCCTCGGACTCCTCAGACCCTGCCAGACTCCACGCCCGCTCCGCGTGGGAGAGCAAGTTTTGTTGTATAGGACACTCCCAAGGCAGTCGACACAGTAGAGCTACTAACACAGTAGCAGCAGGGAAAGCAGACTCACTCCTTCCACTCCTCAGACTCTGCCAGACTCCACGCCCGCTCCGCGGGGGAGAGCAGGTTTTGTTGTTTAGGACACTCCCAAAGGCAGTCGACACAGTAGAGCTTCTAACACAGTAGCAGCAGGCAAAGCAGACTCACCCTTCCACTCCTCAGACTCTGCCAGACTCCGTGCCCGCTCCGCGGGAGAGAGCAGGTTTGGTTGTTTAGGACACTCCCAAAGGCAGTCGACACAGTAGAGCTACTAACACATTAGCAGCAGGGAAAGCAGACTCACTCCTTCCACTCCTCAGACTCTGCCAGACTCTGCCCTAAGCCTTTTGTCTTGGTCCCTAAGGGAACTGCACAGGTTTCTGCCTAGCAGGAGGTGAAGGAGAAGGAGAGTAAGGAGTGGTCAGAGAGGTAGTTAGGTAGAGAGGAAATGGGAGAGGCAGAGAATGAAGAGGTAAAGATTAGGTCAATGGTAGAGCCAGATTGGTGAGTAGGAGGGGAGGGGAAGAGGGGAAAGGAGGTAGGAATCAAGGATTGACCGGAGAGGAGAGGAGGGGGAGTTAGTGGAAAGATTGAGATTGAACTCACCAAGTACGATTAGAGGGGAGGGGCTGGGTGAGAGGAGGCTGAGAAGATGGTCGATGTCTTCGTAGAATGAGCCAGGAGGGCGGTATATGATAAGGAAAGATATAGTGTGTGGGGAATTAAAGATTTTATACATGTATTCGAAGGAAGGGAGAGTGGGAAGAGAAGGAGGAGAGGGAGAGGAGGAAAAGTGAGGACGGAAGAGAAGGCCTAGGCCGCATCCACGACCAGGGGGTCGAGGGATGTGCTCGAAAGAAGATGAAGAAGAGGTGAGTGATGCGGGAACAGAGGTGTTATGGGGTGGGATCCAGGTTTCAGTGATACAGAGAAATTGGAGGTTGAGACGTAAGAATAGGTCAAGAACAGCAGTAGTTTTATTGCAGATCGAGCAGGTATTCCAGAGGGCAACTTCGAAGGTATTGGGGGTATGGGAGATTAGTGGGTAGATAAGGTTGCAGTGCCTGAGTGAGTGGTTAGGAGGTGGGATGGAGTGGGTTTGTGGAGGGCAGGGGACGTTGAGAGAGGAAATGGCCATGGTGATGAGGTAGAGAACCTTGAGGGGGAGAGGAGAGTGTGGAGAGAGGAGGGGGGATGGGACAGAAAGGGGGGGTCGCGCATAACAACGAGCAATAATTAAAGCAGAGGTCAGGGTGAGGAAGGACTGGAGTACCAGAGTAAAGGCTGGTAATAGATGGGGAGGGTTGTAGGGTAAAGTGTAGTCCAGGATGCTCAGGGGAGTAAGAGGTCTAAGGGGCTGATGCCTAAAGCTGGGGAGGACGCTGTCGGAAGGGTGGGTGGAGTAACGAAGCAGCAGTGGTGAAGGTTGAGGAGGGGTAAAAGGAGCAGCTGAGGCAGTGGTGGCTAAGGTGGAGATGGTTGAGGCGCGGATTGCAGCACAGTGGTTGCGGAGGAGATGGCTGAAGAAGCGAGCCAAGGAGCAGCAGGGCTGCGATGGCTGTAGGGGTGATGGTAGATGGAGCAGTACAAGGAGCTGTAGAGGCTGCTGTGGCTGTGATGGCAATCAGATGTGGCATATGCCATAGATGGAGCAATCAAGGAAGCAGAGGAGGCTGACGTGGTGAGGGAAGAGGTGCACCCAGGGATCTCCAAGAGCCGTGGTAGGAAGCTGTTGATGAAGGCAGCGGAGGATGGTGAAGGTAGACCGATGTGGAAGGTGACGTTGAAGGAGCAGTCTATTAGGCAGAGGAGGCTGTGGCGGTGAAGGAAGAGGTGCACCCAGCAGGAGAGGGAGAAGCACAATAGGTCCAGGGGGAGTAGGTCAGTGCTGGGCTTCGGAGTCACACAGTGGACACCGGAAGCTGCAGAGGCCTTGGCAGACTGGTGCATTGGGGGTGGCAGTATGCTGAGTCAGGAGCGGCCTGCAGCAGTCATCTGAGGAAGGAGAAGGAAGGTGGATGAAGTAGCCGCCCAGGTGTGAAGCAGGAAGGAGACCAAGAGCGACTGTGGAGCTGTCAGGATGGGCTGTGGAGGACACAGTAATGCACGTGGCAACAGTGGGAGCCAATTGCAACGAGACAGCAGTTGGGTGTTGTAGGTGCAGTGGTCAGGCACTGGTGGGAGTCACGAGGATGACTGCAGCGCTATCTGGACTGGGCAGTGGAGGCGGATATCGTAGCAGTGTTAGCTGACAGATGAAGTAGGCGACGTGGTCCTAAAATGGAGTGAGTCACCAAAACGAATGCAGAGCTGAACGGCCCGGGCAGGGGATGCAGAGAACACAGCCGGAGGTGGTAGGAAGAGCGGGCACAGGAATGGTGGGGGCTGCGGGCTCAGGCGCAATGGGGGCCGGACAGGCCGAGGCAGTGTGAGCCACTGTGTTTGGAATGAGGAGCTGTCCCTGGGAGCTGCGGGGACCTGGTGTACAGGAACAGCGGGGGCTAATGCAGCCAAGGTTGTCGTAGCCAGCGTGTGCGGTGAGAGAAGCTGGCTGCAGGGACTGGGTGCTCAGGAGCAGCAGGGCTGCTGCAGGCCGAAGCTGAGAGAGCCGCCGTATGCAGTGTGAAGAGCTGGCAGAAGGGACTGGGAGCCATTCCAGGTCGAGGTTTTGCAGGTTGCCGTATGCGGTATGATGAGCTGGCTGAAAGGACCGTGTGCCCAGGAGCTGCGGGGACCGTGGCAGGTTGAGGTTGTGGGTGCCGATGTATGGAGCTGTCAGCAGGCTCCTGGTGCATAGGTGCACAGGAACCGCGAGAGCCGTTGCAGGCCGAGGTTGTGGAGCCGCAGTAAGGAGCTGGCTGCAGGGGCATAGCTGTGGGACTTCCCCAGCACACGTTTCTCTCTCTCTCTCTCTCTCTCTCTCTCTCTCTCTCTCTCTCTCTCTCTCTCTCTCTCTTTTTCTCTTGCACTCCCTCTCTGTCAGTCGGCTTCTCTCCTTCCCTTCATATCCTCTTCTGCATCCCAGTTATATGGGCTTTTTCCTTAAAAGAAACATTTACAATGTCCTGATGACAATAACACATACTGGTCTTTTCTTCATACCAATCTTCATAAGGTATATTCAAAGAGGTGTTCTTGGCATGTATTTTAGGGAGTTCCTCACAGGAACAGGAGTCCGTGGGGATGATTACGAGTTAGGCGGTAATGGAAAAACAATGCCGGTTAGGGATTACCGGCACTGCATACTGTTCCGGGCTATTACGACACACCAACGCGGTATCAGCGCCACCGCTGATACCGTGCACCCCCGTTCCGGAATGCACGCGGGCACGTAGCCGTTCAGTCCGGCAATACCGGGATGCCGCTAACAGGAGGGCATCAGCCATGCAGACATGCGAATACCGGCATCATGAAGGCGGTAATAAGGGATACAGTGAGATGCTGGCATCACCGGAATCGCGAACCACCCGCAAACAGCAATGTGGAGTGTTCCCAACTACCACAGGTGCACACAATCAGCACAGGTGGAGACAATGGAGTCTGGCCCAGCACAAAAGGAGCACACCCACACACCACACCCCTTACCACACCAAAATGATTCCACTTGCAGTAGCAATAATGGGGCTGGAGGCTGCTTGGATTGCTGCACCAGCAACAAAAACAACAGGCACCACAGAGGAGACGCAGGAGGAGAAGGAGGGTAAGACAGGCCCAGCAAGCCCCACCAGTGCAGCCAGTGGTACCATGCAGGCAGCCCCCAATCCCTTGCATCAGAGCCAGTCCATTCAACCTAACCCCTGAGCAGATCCACACCCTGTACCGTCTGGACCCGGACACCATCACCAGCATTGTGGACATGATACACAACAACATAGTCAGCCTGATTGAAATACGCACTGCCATCCCCCCTCTACTGAAGGTAGTGTCTGTGCTCCACTTCCTGGCCACAGGCACCTACCAGCACACAGTGGGGCACATGCATGGCATATCACAACCCTTATTTTCTCACATGCTGAACCAAGTGCTGGATGCCCTCCTGAAGCACTCAAGGAACTACTTATCCCTACCATGGACAGCCCAGGAGATCTTTGACACAAAAGTTGGCTTCCATGCACTGGCAGGCATGCCAAATTGTATTGGTGCACTTGACTGCACCCATGTAGAATTGGTGGTCCCACATGCCATGGAGGCGGTGTACCGCAATCATAAGCTATATCACTCCATCAATGTACAGATGGTATGTCACTCCAGCAAGATCATCACACATTGTTGTGCCCGATTTCCCGGATCAACTCATGACTCAATGGTCCTGCGGAACTCCACGCTACCACTCTACATGGAGCGACATGCAGGACGACGTGCCTGGCTGCTTGGTAAGTCGCATGACAGGCACATGGCAGTGTAATGGGGGGAGAGTTGCACACACCACCATGGCGTCATTGATGTGGTGACAGCATAAAGTCCACATCGCAAAACACTGTGCCCCAAAGCATCCCAAACTGAACATGACAACCAATCCCCATAGCAATGATGGAAGCTGCACACCAATTACAGCATGCCTAACTTTCAACCAGCCCACATCCCACAACACGTCCACCACCCATCATCAGACCCCACCCTCGTAACACAATCCAGCAACATGCTGAGAGTATGCACAATGTAAATGTCCACAGCAATTCACAACACAGGATAAGCATCCATGGGTGGACAAATCAATTCCACCAAGGGTATACACTGCTTGTCACAGGGCCACCAGCACAGTAGCGCTGCATGTCACCATGGGAATAATAAGTGCATAATGATAAATAATGCTGAGATTTCTGCCAACGCTGCCAGTAACAAAATTATACCAATCACTACACATCACATAATGATAACAAACACAGCAGAATGCATCCACAGTGCATGAAGAACATCAAGGGAGTGTACATCCTGTATTAACTGGAAGACGCAACCCACACCATAAGACCTTGGCACAGCACACATTGTGGCAAGGTAAAATGTGTGCATACAACCAGGGACATGTGCATGTGAACAACAAAAATCTGCAGGAATGTGTGATAAGTACAGTTGTGTCCATCAGGAATTGATTTACACATGCCTTATTTTGCACCCATGCAGGTGACGGTGGTTATCCCTTGAAGACGTGGCTCCTCAACCATGTCCGGAACCCGCAGAACAGGCACAAAGAGAACTACAATCGTTCCCATACCCGTACCCGTGTGGTCATCGAGCAGACATTTAGCCTGTTGAAGGCATGTTTTCGCTGTCTTAGCCGGGTCGGGTGGGGCACTCCTGTACAGGCATGAGAAGGTGGCCAAGATCATCATGGCATGTGTCATGCTGCACAACATGTGCATCCGACGGAATGTGCCTCTGCCCCCTGACATTGAACAGCAACTACCAGGTGAGGATGAAGAAGATGAAGAAGATGGGGTTGTACATCATCCCGGTGGCGATGCACATGAGGGACGTGCTGTGCGCCAGTCAGTGATAGGCCAATACTTCTAAGACACATGGGTGCAGAGGGTGCCATGAATGTGGGACTGAGGGCACTGGATGTGGGGGTACATGGACACTATGCACTGTAAACCAATAAATGAGACATACACAATAAGGAATGTCCAGTCAAGTATTATTTCAGGTACACAACAGGTGTATTTAACAGGAAAAAGTTGAAAGTGCTCTTAAACCCCCTCCCCCATAACTCCCCCACACAACACTCCCTCCCCCTTGTCCTCCCCCCAGAACTCTCCCACACACACCCTCCCCCCACATCTCCCACACACATGGCGTGCAATGTTATGCCACTTCAGTCTGCATAGGTGTGCACATGCAGGCTGAGCCTGCAACTAATGTCCTGTGTCTGACTCCGGGGGTGGCATGTTGGAGTGGCTCATGGTGCGCACAGACCTGCGGAGGGGGCTTGTCTGTGTTGTGCTTGAGGAAGACCCCGTGGGCGCATGCTCAACTGTCGGGGTAGCACGCAGAACCTCCATGTCATCCGCAATCCTGCAAAGGACCTGCCGTACTGCCGACAGCTCCTCACAGATCTTCTGTGTGCTCGCCTCTATGGCCCATTTCATGGCCGCATTGTTGTCTCTGGCCTCCCTCCTCGTCACATCACCATCAGTGACATATTGCTTCAATAGCCCGGTCAACTCCTGCTGGCGCGCCTCCATCTGTGTCATCCTGAACTCCCCGTCCCGGACCCCTGTGGAGGTGGATGGCTGGTGTGGCAAAGGGCCCAAATCTGGTGTGTCCTGTGTGGGGCTCCAGGCCTCTGATTCAGGCTCTCCTTCCGACTGGACATGAGACGTGCCATCGGTTGTGCTGATGGGTTTGTACTGGTGTTCTTGGGAGGGGCTGAGTGTGCCAAGGAATTCCATGGAGCGTGTGTCCTCCTCAGGGACACAGACCTTGCCTTGGGAAAGGACCGCAATGCCACTCTGTGGCGCAGTGGCAGCTGCCTCCCCAACCGAACTGATAGCTGCAGACAGGGTCCCATCTGCCACCGGCTCTACAGCTGCGGATACCACAGGTGCTGGAATTTGTGGAGTAGTGGATGAGCTATGACGCCCTCTGCATCGCTGTCGGTATCTCGGCCTGTGGGGGACCATAAGAGGGACGCCATTAGTGATGGTTGTACATGCATCATGCATACAATGGTATTAGTGCAGTTGTACACATTTGATGACTTGCTGTCCTACTCTTGTGGCATACAGGTTATCTGCCATTTAGTGGGGTTGCTCAGGCATACGTTAGGTTCAGACATGTGTGAGGTGGTGTCTGTGATACATGCTTTTGTGTTGTGGACTGCGTGCAGTGCGACACATGCCGTTTCCCTGTCTGTGGTGTGTGTCAGGTATGGCATAGGCATGCTGCATGCATGTGGATGTGTAAGTGCTGGGGACGGCATCTAGGCAGGGATGTGTCCATGTGTATGTAATGGGCCATGCATTGCCTTATGGCACGGTCACATTGGTGGACTATCATCATACTTTGCAATACAGTGTTTTCTTAGGACACTCACCTCCAACTGCCGATGATTTGGCTCCATTTTCCATTTCTCCCACACCTTCTATGGACTCCATGCCAATTGTGCTTGCGCAGGTTTCTTCCCAGCGGCTCAGTTTGATTGGTGAGTTTGAGCCACCGCCAGTTGCCAGGCCGTGGCTCCGGTTGGCTGACAAGATATTGTGCACTCTGAGGCGCAGGTCGTCCTTTACTGTGCGGGGGTGGTGCCAACCGCACAGACTTTCTGGGCCACTAGCTCCCATATCACCTTCTTTTTTAGCTGTGCTGCTCTTTTCAGGTCCCAGGCAAAGACCACCTCTGCATTCTCAGCAAGAGAGTCCGCGAGCATGTTGAGTTCATCCTCGGAGAACCGCTTCTTCCGCTGCCGGGATGCCCCTTTCTTAATCGCCTTTGGCATGGTGCTGGTGGTGTGGTTGATGTTCTGGTGTTGGATTGAGGCTCAACGTCCTGTGTATCGAGGATGGCAATGGATTGTGTTTTTCAAGATGGCCGCCATGCCATTTCCCGTTCCGGCGCGATGGCGTTACTTCCGGTTCCGGTATTAGCGGGCCCGTTATTAGCAGGACCACTAATGCCGGACCCGCTAATGCTGGGCCCGTTATTTAGAGGTGGACGGAGGCGGAAGGGCTGTCAACGCTTTCAATGATGTCGCTAAGGTTTGTTTTAGGGACTTTTGAGGCAAGCCAGTAATGCCGTTACTGGCATGCCGCTACGCGTGTGCACGCATACTCTTAATCGGCCGCTGTTAGTGGTGTCATTACTACCCGGACCCGGTATTGCCTCCATGCTGGTAAAAAATGATTATTAGTGCCTAACTCGTAATGACCCCCCCCGAATCCCCAAAGGGGGAGTCTTTCCTGTTGAGGTCCCACTTGCATCGACCCCTACGGAGGTTGTTTGCAGAGAGCCCTCACCTCCCTAGTATCACGGGGAGGGACTCCCCGTTGGGGAGAAGAGAAGAATTCCTGCGATTCGTCACAGCAGTTGGAAACATGCCATGGTCTTTTCTCAAGGCACACTCTTTCATCTAATCATTCTTTACTCTATTCCTAAGGCCTTAGAGTACCAAAAGGAAGATTTATTTTAATACAGTTTTTTTGCACTTTTAAATGTGTGATCTCAACTGCAACAGAAAGGCCAGTTTCCAGATATTTACCTGCTAATACATTAGGATAAGAAATACATTCATTTCTGACATTGTAACCAGCTCTGGGACAATAAAGCAGATGGAACCCTTTTTAAAAGTCATTTCTTTTATACGTTTTATTGATTTTCAAAATATAAACAGAAAGAGCAGTTCCATATTTCTTTTTTTTATCTCCCCCTGTCCCTCTTGCACGTGGAGCAGTGGCATCAAATGTAAATAGTAAAAGCAAGAGTTAGATATGTATCAGTTAAGTGCTCTAAGTCTGACTAGACATAAGAGATCCTAAAAGCTTTCCCTCGTATAGTTCAGAAAAAGCACTCATCACGTCCGAAATTATTTATTACCCTTCATTAATGGTGCTGTCTACTTCTACACTGAAAAATGTTTCCGAATGTAATTGTATTAAATCACAAGAATAGTGTAGGGGGAGCAGGCTGGTTGCACAAAGCCACAGTCACCAATGCGGCAGCCAACAATAGTTGAGCGTCCAAATATCATCTATCTGAATTTAGAGGATACCTCTTTGCGTCTGCCACTCCCGCAAACG
Organism: Ambystoma mexicanum; assembly: GCF_040938575.1. NCBI lineage: Eukaryota > Metazoa > Chordata > Amphibia > Caudata > Ambystomatidae > Ambystoma > Ambystoma mexicanum. The sequence continues at coordinate 941,821,390 of NC_090928.1, read as the reverse complement.
GAAAGAGTGGCTCATCTGAGATGTCAAGAGCTAGTATCTCCTTGATCTAATATCTTATTTGCAACTAAAAACATCTTTGCTTGGGGCAATCCTAAAGTGTATGTGAAAAGGTTCCCCTAGTTCCACATTTCCTCTGCCACTTGTTGGATTTAGTCAGGTGGAAATGATAGAGCTGATCTGCTGTTAAGTACCATCTGCATAATATCTTTGGGTTTCTACGTGTGAAGTGCAAATTCAGGTCTGTACTAATCTAAAATCAATTTTTTTCCTAGGCCCTGTCTTATTTCTTTTTAATTATTATTTCAAAGATTTATGTATTTTTATACCATAATATCCAAAATGTAATAAAAATCGATGTAATAATAAAGTGATAAGCAAAAAAGAAATTAGTACAGATTATAGAATATAATCAAGATTCTTCAGCATTGGATCTTTCATAGATTCACATGTTGTGCATATTGCCTGTTGTCTGGTTGAGAATCCTCGGTAACATAGAGCAGTTTAAACTTAAACTGAAAACTTCAGTCACTTTTGTGCTCGAGTATAGTCACCCTGGGTTATACTGCCCATAGTCAATTGGAACAGCTACCTTAGCATCACCCCTATCGGCCATCTCCAGATTTATTACTGCACGTTCTTGTTGGGAGTCCTCAGAAATCGCTCTATATCCATTATTTTTGGAAACTCATATATTTCATCTTGTTTTTCAACTTTAATAACATCCTTCGACGACACGTCTACACCCTCGGCAGCAGTGATGGTTTCTTCGTTGAGTGGCCCTTCGTCGCACGATTCTTTGCCACCTACGGTTCCCGCTCCCCGGGATCGTCCAATGTTTTGGGCCTACTCATGGCAGAGACCAAGAGAAAGAGCCTTTTCAAGATATGTGCCCGTTGTCGATTAAAGAACGTCTTCATAGAAGATCTTCATCAGGATTGCCTATATTGCCTGCATCCACACCACGTAATACAGGATTGTAGTATTTGCCAATCCTTTTCAACACAACCCTCTGGGATCATCACCCAAGGTTAGACACGTGGTTCAAGGAAACCTGTAGGGCCTCTCACTGGGCATCAGTACGCAGTCATGCTTCACTTAGGCTGGGTCGGCCGAACCAGCGAACCACCTCAAGAAAGAGGTCAAGGTCGCATGATGAGCCTTCCAGTCGCAGAAAGAGAGGTCACAGGGAGAAATCCAGGGACAGGCTTAGTACATTGCCAAGGTCAATGTAGAAGGTGCCCAAGGTCAGTCTTTTGGCTGTCCTTCTGCTCCGTGGCAAAGGGTGCAGGGATGGCACCGCCTATGTGCCCACCGTCATCTTCACCTTCTTCGTCACCAAAATCTCTCACGCTATTGACGACTGTGAAACCAGCATCGTCATCATCACTGTCGACGGTCAAATCTGTCTCATTGTCCACTACCAAGATATCCACTTTGTCGATGACACATTCCTTTTTCGGTGACAAGAACCCCATCGACAGTAAATTCACACACAGCACAAGTCTGTTGATCCTCATCAGGCACAAGATTAGCCTGGAGAATGCGACAAGCATAAGGCACCGCCTAAGGCACAACTGCAGGTTCCTGATAAGCTTGTGGCTCCACGCCTTCAAGGGGGTACAGTTCCAATAAGGGCATCCCCAGCACAATCCGCACCTGCTCCTGCGTCTTTAGCACCTGCTCTTACGACACTGGCTTCTAGGGATCTTCCCGTAGATATCCTCAACACTCTAACTACGTTAGTATCTACTCTTCAGAAAAGATTGCCGGCTCCGTTAGCCCCACCAGCTCCTATATATCCGTTAGCTCAACCTGGTCCCAGTGGCATCCCATCCCCTCCTTGCCCATCTAGGGGGGAACAGCAATTTCCAGGGCCACTACAATTAACGGACACTGACACAGAGTCTGAACATGATCCGCAGGACGATGTGGCCTCTGTTCATACAAAGGAAACAAATAAGTATGATGACTTCATCCCTGCCAACGGCGAACCCAACGACATTACAACCAGGGATTCACCCCCAGATAAAATCGGTGCATTTCACTTGATCATCGCAGGGCATTGAAAATGTTTAGCCTTACACCAGAGGAGCAGAAGAAAGACAGTTTACTGTACCAACGTTGAGAACATCATAGACAAGCTGGTATTGCCGTCCCCTCTTCTGTCTACTCTTCAGAAAAGATTGCCTGCTCCGTTAGCCCCACCAGCTGCTATATATCCGTTAGCTCAACCTGGTCCCAGTGGCATCCCATCCCCTCCTTGCCCATCTAGGGGGGAACAGCAATTTCCAGGGCCACTACAATTAACGGACGCTGACACTGAGTCCGAACATGATCCGCAGGACAATGTAGCCTCTGTTCATACAAAGGAAACAAATGAGTATGATGACTTCATCCCTGCCAACGGCGAACCCAACGACATTACAACCAGGGATTCACCCCCAGATAAAATCGGTGCATTTCACTTGATCATCGGCAGGGCATTGAAAATGTTTAGCCTTACACCAGAGGAGCAGAAGAAAGACAGTTTACTGTACCAACGGTGAGAACATCATAGACAAGCTGTTATTGCCGTCCCCCTCTTAGAAGATATGTGGGAGGACGACCTACTCACCATTGCACACCCTGCCACAACACTGGCAGAAAAGGGCAGAATTGACAAGTAAAGGGTCCCAGACTCTGGTCCTGTTTGCTTACACACTCAACCCACGCCTGCCTAGTTCCGCTGTAGCTGGGGCTTCTAATCCATCTTCTAGGTCAGGTCAGCTAATCCATCTTCTTTGTGCTCCGTCCATCCAGACAAGGAGGGTAAGCGTTTGGACACATTTCAGAAACAGTTGATAATAACGCCCGCCATGACAATCAAGGCAGTTAATGCCATACCCATACTCGCTCGCGAGTTATGGTATATGCTGGGGCCCCTGCTAGAGTTCCTCCTGGGAGATAAATGTCAGGAGGCTATTGACATTTTCCATGAAGGAGAGGCAGTGTCAGATCATGTCATTACAGTGTCCGTTGACATTGCCGACATAGGTTTCCATCAGCTCGGTACTGGAGCTGTGCTGAGACAGCAAGGCTGGCTTAAAGCAACCAACCTTTGTCCGGAGTTGCAGCCAAGGTCGTGGACTTGCCCTTCGGTGGAGTAGACCGTTTTGGGAAAAAGGTTGATGAGACTCTACTCTCCATCAAAATGACACAGAGACTGCACGTTCTCTAGGCAAAACAGTGGTGCCAGTCCTTTCAGAGTGGGGAAAACCAATTTGGCAGGACGTCACAGGACTATCGTGCCTCATAACAATCCTACTACCAGACCTCCTCGTACAGAGGCACTCAGTGCCGCAGTGGCTCCTCCCAGTCCAGGGACCAGTCGGCCAACCAGCCCTGACTCGTCCAGTACCCCTCCCTCACACTTCAATACCCCAGTGGATATAAGGCTATCACAGTTCGTCGATGAATGACCAAAAAACACATCTGACGACTGGGTGCTTTCCCTACTCCAGCAAGGTCATTAACTGGAATTTGTCACAATAACACCGGATACTCCTCATGTGAACAAGCTGGAAAAGCTTCACCGTCTCCTGTACCAGGAGGTACAGGCTGCGCTACGCAAGGGTACAGTGGAAAAAGTCCTGACCGCACAACTGGCACCAGGAGTTTACTCTTGTTACTTCCTGGTAAGTAAAAGTCGCTAAACAAAAAATCAGGTGATTGAGACACATCTTAGATCTAAGGGTACTCAACAATTGCAATTCCCTGTGGCATGTAGGCAGCAACAAATACATTACAACTAAGATTCAGACCCTCCAAAACAATGCCTTAAGAACTGCCCTAAGCTTCCCAAAAAATGCTCACATATCTGACCTTTGAAGATCTGTGAACTGGCTATCTAAGAAAGACAAGATTCTACTCAAAACTGCATCCTTGACACACAAATGTCTCCACCAGTCTGCCCCTCACTACCTCACAGCTAGATTTTCTAGACATGTAGCCTTATGCCCTCTAAGAAAAGTCAATTCCAACCTTCTACTAATACCTAGATAGAAACGCACTAAGTCCGGCGGGAGCAGCTTCCCCGTCAAAGCGGCACATTACTGGAACTCCCTTCCCCCTGCCTTAAGGGAAGATCTACCCTATCTACAATTCAGATCCAATCTTATCCATTGGCTCAAGGAACACGATATCTCAACCTACATCACATGCATCCTCCTTAGCACCTACTGCATTTATTGTATATATGTATTTTACAGTACCTCACTGCATTCATTGTATATATCTGTCCTCCAGCAGTACTTAATTACCTTTGTATACATTTTGTTCTGACCGTTGATCATGCACATAACACTGTAACCATAGCTGTTCTTTATCCTGTGTACCAATGTAACATAAGTTTAACAACCCTCTTTATGCCTTCGCGCCCTAATACCCGCGCGTCTGGTGCGCAATATAAATAATAAAACAAACAAACAAACAAGTTCCTCAAGGCACAAATCTTCTGTATGGTGACCTACGTTTTGTGGTGGCAGGGGTGCATTATCAATTGAAGGCTCTACCATTCGGCCTACGTTTCACTATCTAGAGTCCCTCTGGTTTTCAATACATTTCCTGAAATCTTGCCTCATGCCAGCACAGCAGGCGCTGTACATGGGTGCACAGTTAGACACACTTTCCTGCACAGCAAGACCATTGTGAGAACAGGTGACTACTCACCTAAACATGATACCCCAGCTCAGCAGGTTCCTTAACACATCAGTCCGCAGCTATACGTCCCTGTTAGGCATGATGTCATCTTTCATTCTGCTGATCAGCCACTGCACGCTTGTTAGGGAGAATTCTCATAAATAGTTGATTTCCCTTACCTACTGAGTCCCTCAGCAGCTTTGCTGGATTTCTAGGATTTATTTTTTTCACCTGGTAAGAGTGTGAGCCTTTTTCCCGCTCTTACATGTGTTTTGCTATGTGTATTTCTACTTTTTGTGTGATCTTGGGCACTGGAGCCTCACCTACTCCATGGCACCGTATTCTTCCATGTGTGTTACACAGCACCTTTAGTGCAGTGACACAGGGTTGTGTTTTAGACTTCCCACCGATGCTATTTTCTGGGGCTTGCTACTGTCCCCCCGGAAAAGATAAAGTTGGCATTAACTTTATCTAGTCACTTTTACCACAGACCCAGTACACCCCATCTTCCATGGAGTATTGGAAAGAGTTAATTCTTATCCTTTTTTGTCTGTGTCTCTTGGAGCATTGATTCGCTCCCTTTACACTATGACTTGGCTGGTGGCAGTGGCATGTACCCTATTTTTTATACCGCGGTTATTTTAGATAACTATGGTATTGTTTTTGGCTATTATATTTGCCTCAAGCATAAACCTACTTGACCATATATATTATATTATGGTTCCGGCTGGTTTTATTCGCCATTTGTTTTTGTAAATGTCTTTCTCTTGTTTTACTCTGCGTGCCAAACCAGGTTTGGTCCCTTTGTTCATCGCCTTTTCGCGGGCTTCCACACAGAAGCCCTCCTTTAGGCGCCTGAGAGTCTGGGTAGGCAGAATGTGAGGGAGGGGTTTTAGGACCCCTGCCATGGGTTCCCTTGGTAACCCAAGTCGCACTCCTGTTTGATTGGCTGGGTGACTGTCCTTGCCAGGACAGCCCCCCTGCTGAGTGATTGACAGCCAGGCTGTATGAATGGGGGAGGGAAAACTGCATAAAAAGCAGGTCTCTGGGACTGGAGGAGCAGAGTCGCCACTGGAACGAAAGAACCTACGAGGAACTGACGGAAGAGGACCCCTACCACGACTGAACCGCCCGGTGATGCCCTGCTGTAGGTCCGAATCTTCAGAATCCGACGACAGAGAAGATCCTCCAGGAAACTTCTTCCCTTGAGCTGGTGGGACCAACTAGTTCACCCAAACTGCAAGCCAGGACCCCTCCTCTGGTCGAATTCGCTATACAGAGCTACAGTGGGCCGGATAGCCAGGAAGGTCGGACCCTGCTTGGGTTTTAAGGAGCGCCCCTTTTATTCGTTGCTTTGCTCTGCTGCTGGTTTCTTCCTTGGGTAGTGCAGGACCCTCCAGTCTTCCTACTTCTGATCAGTCCGACAGTCGCTTCAAGAACCGTGAGCCTGCAGGAACTACCAGGAACGTCTGTCTCAGCTACAGCTCCCTCTCCATTTTAAGGTACTGTGCAAATCCGGTTGTTCGTTTCATTCAGCCGCAGTGAAATTGTTTGAAATCTTTCTCCAATCCAAGGGCTTGTCCTTCTCTTCTCTTTGAACTAACTTTTCTACCAACCAACCTCGCCCGGCAACCGTGGCCACGAACTTTACCTCAAACTACACTGAACTGTATTATCTTGAGCAAAAGACTTTTGAACCATTGACTTTTGCCCTAAGCCTTTTCTATCTGATTTTATCATTGTAGTCTCTCTTGTTTGCTTGCCCTGAGTACTTACCTGTTGGTATGAATTCATTTCTGTTAACTTCTGCCTTTCCCTTCCTTTTAAATTGCTGGAGTGCCATTTTGCTCGCACTTTGTTTTGTGAGCTTAACCTGTCTGGAATTGAAGGGAAGTGGTCTTGTGTATTAAGAGTGTGATTTTTAGACTGCTTATAATAGTGTAATGTTATACAACTGAAGAGTGAAATAAATGTATATTCTTTTACTTGAAAACCTTGAATCAGTGTTTGCCTGAGTCAACTGCTGTCCTTTGTGTAACTATTTGATACTGCTCACTACTTACTCTTGAGATAGTCTGGCTTCTCCGCTACTGCTACCACTCTAACTGTGTAGTACAGGCTTGTACCAAAGGTGAAATTGTACTGTCACTTGTAGTCTTAATTGTGTGTGGTGTTCCCAAAGGATACTGCATATAATTCTGCCTAACAAGGCTTCACATGCACCCCCTGCAAGAATATCTAGACCATCGATGGGTGATCATTTCTGGATCCTGAGAGGATCGCATTACACTTACCCCCTTTCTTCCCCCCCAGTTCAGGCGCAGCCTTCAGTGGTGGTGAGTAGAAACCCACCTGGTGTGTGGTGCTCTGTTTCAGCTGCCCACTCCCCAAGTTACAGTAACTACTGGTTCTTCTCTGGAGTGCTGGGGAGCTCACTCACAAGATCTACATGCCAGGGGCTTCTGGACACACGAGGAGAAACTTCTGCACATCAACCTCCTGGAGCTATGGACAGTTTTCTGGGCCCTGAAGTTGTTTCTCTCGTGGCTTTCCTGGTAGGTGGTGCGGATCTTTATGGACAACACCACCACAATGTTCTAAATCCGCAAGCAGGGAGGAACAAGATCCCCACAGCTGTCCGTAGAGGCGCAGTCCCTGTGGCACTGGGCGTTGCAACATTGCATGTTTCTGATGCTGTTCCACCTTCTGGGTATTCAGAACACCATAGCAGATTCTCTGAGCAGGGAACTCCGCTCTTGTGAGTGGGAGCTACACAGTGATCAACTCCACCAGGTGTTCCAGTTCTGGGGCACCCCAGAGATAGACCTCTTTGCAACCCACGCCAACAAGAGGTACAAACCTTTCACCAGCCGATGTCCACATCCCGGCAGTCTAGGAGACGCATTTGGGATATCATGGGGAGGACAGTTCCTTTATGCGTATCTGTCGATCGCCCTGGTGTCGCTAGCGATCAACAAATGCACACAATATCAGTACAGACTGATATTAGTGGCCCTTGCGTTGTCGAGACAGTTTTAGTACTCAGACCTACTGGCCTTCTTTTCAGTGACAATTGAGCTGTGCCCACATCCAGCACTTCTATCCAGGAACCAAAGTGCTGTGCTCCATCACGATCCAGCCTCACTCAATCTTACGGCCTGGCTCCTGTGTTCTTAGAGTTTGGTTGACTGGTGCTGCTGCAAGACTGCCGAGACGTCCTGGCTAGAGCGCGTGCTTCATCTACACCTGCAACCCACGGCTGTCCAGACTCAGGATATGCTTCCTTACTTACTGTCTGTGGTGCAAGCAGGACTGGCACATTCCTCCATCAAAGTGCACCTAGCTGCCATCTCCAGGTATTCCCGCTCAGCTAGAGCTTCTTCCCTCTGCTCTCACTGGTTGGTAAAAGAATTTGTATGAGGCCTTTTCAGGGCATTCCCGCTTGTAAAGCGACCAGCCCCAGGTTGGGAACTCAGCGTTGCTAGCCTTTATACAGCGCATTTCTCAAACATATTTCCTGTAAGGCTGTAACATCAGTCTGGAGAGTGGTTGAAATCCAAGTTTTTTCCATCAAGGCACCTTACCTGACATTTTACAGATCGAAAGTCATACTGTGCACAAACCCTACATTTATGCCTAAGGTGCTGTCTGCATTTCACCTCAATGAGCCAGTAATTCTTCCAGTATTCTTCGGTTCCCTTACCTCGCCGGCGGAAACGTTCTTTACATTCTTTAGACGTGGTTAGGGCCCTGATGTATTATGTTCCCTGATCAAATTCCTTCCGTCAAACCCCCCAATGTTTGTTACATTTGGGCCTTCTGGTGCTGGGAAGGCTTTATTGAAGCCTTCAATTTCCAGATGGATCTCTGCATGCATCACTTTCTGCCACCAACAAGCTGGCAGGCCTCCCCCGGGCAGACCTAGAGCACAATCCACCAGGGCAGTGGTCGCTACTATTAAATTTAGCTGACTAATAATATTGACTATTAAGTATTATGTGAAATGTGGATTTTAATTAAATGAAGATGGAAAATGTCACTGATTTTTATAATGTATTTAATATGTGAATTCGATCTGTATACATATATATTTGTGATGTCATCTTTGATGTCCTGGGTGTTAGTCTTAGCAATGCACGTAGGTGGCGCGAGTTATGGTTGCTTAGTTTACCATAATTAGCGAATGTCAAGTGTTTTTCGGCTTTACTGTGAAGTATAAAGTCCCTTTAACAATGTTTTTTTACTCAGTATACATACATATATATGGCAGTGAACAAAAACAAAGGGGCTAAACATGTGATGTCATTAGTGATGGCATCAATGACATTTGCAATGTCATCTTTCATGTCCTGGGTGTTAGTGTTAGTAGTGCACAAACGTGTTGGCAGGTATAGTTGCTTAGCCTACCATAACTGGCGAATTTCAGGGGTTTTTCAGTTTTACTTTGAACCATAATGGCACGTTTGTAAAAAAAATTTTAGTGAATTTTACGGGTTTTTGGTACGGCAACTTATCCCTAACGTCCCTTTTAAAAAGTTTTTTTTTAACTGAATTTCACAAGTTTTTTTGAAAAGTAACAGAATCATAACTTTGCGTTAATAAAGTTTTTTTCTGAATACACACTATCATCATGTGATCTTGGGAGATATGTAGTATAATTTACTTACTTTATATTCATGTAACATAGAACATACAGAACCCCCTCGCTATTGATATTTCAAAGGCATGGACTGAGCAGCTGTTTGCGGACGGGCGCGGACAAGGTCAACAGTACCCAAACAGTCAGGGGGTATCTGAAATTGTACTATTGTTTTACACAAAAAATGTTCAACTTTGAAAAAGAACACATAAAGACATTATAAGTACTAATTAATAAGTAGGGAAACCTAAACATGAGAAATAATAACCATGCATTTAATGACCATGTAGAATGAAATGGATTATACCATAACAAAAAAAAGTATGCCTCCAACGTAATTACCTCACAGAAACTCGGCAGCCAGGATCGACAGTAGACGCACGCAGTACAACAAAGGCAAATTACAACAAAATAGTAAGTGACCTTCATTTTTCGTATATGTGTGTGTACCTTTTTTGGTATGTGGGGCAGAAAAAATAATTTCTTTCTGATGGTTTTCCACAGAAATGTGCAGTTCTTTGGAGTGGCTGGAGGAGAATTTTCGGCATGGGGAAATGTCCGAAGATAGCGATAATAATGGTACATGCTGCTCTGCATAACCAAATAATGGTCCGTATTTTATGAGCATTTAACATATATATATTTATTTTTTAACAGACCAGGAAAAAAAAGAAGAAAGGCCAACAAACGACACAGGAAGATAGGCTGAAAAGGATAGAACTGAAAATTGACACATTAAATAACAATTTAAACAGTTTAAGGCAATTTGTGGAGGAGTTTGTGAGAGGAAAAATACATTATCACTGTCCCACCTGTACCTGCCCCCTTCTCCATTCCCTAGTGAACCATCCCCAAACCTTCAAGAAGAAAGTAGACGTTTTGATGAAACATCCATCCCTTCTTCCCCTCACAAATCATCCCATCACAACCAGCCCGTGTTGAATCCTAATTCCCCTATTTTTGTGTCGGTATCTGCTTCCCCCTGTATTTCTTTAGATTGGAGTGTGTCTGTGTTTTTAGAAAGTTTTTGTATATTAGTTGTTGTTGAAGAGTTTGAGGTAAAAACATTTTTTAAAAAGACTTAAAAAGTCTGCCAACAGCGCGCCTGTTCAATCTATCTATAAGCAATACAATATGATGTTCTAACGGCAATATACCTACCCGTACCAATGCCAACCAAGATGGAACTGATCTTAGAACGCACCATCTGTGCAAGTTGTGCATAAATAAACAGAATGGTGCGTCCTAAGGACATTATACCTCTCTGGACCGCTCACAAACGAGATAAAACATGTTCTTAGAACACACCAGGTGTCTGCGATGTCTGTAAACAAGCAAAATGGGAGTGTCCTAAGGACACTATACCTGTCCGTATCATCCGCAACCAAGATGGAAGCGTCAGTAGAACAGACGCGGTGGCCGGCATGTTCGTAGTCAAACAAAATGGAGGTGTCCTAAGGACACTGGACCTGTCCTTACAGTCATCAGATCATGTATGCACATGCGGCCTTTACTGCTGTAGTGACCATTTGGCAACTAATCCTTATGGCATCCATGTCTACTGTTGCTTCATGTCTACTGTTGCTTCATTAACCTCAGTACCTCCCCTAAACCCTCCACCACCACCACCTCCCCAAGGGCCTGCAGAGGGAGATACGGGTGAGGATGTAAAGATCGAGGAAGAAGAGGAAGAAGAGAATGAGGTGGAGGAACGCCGCACTACAAACACTCGCCGGGAGTTGTGGGTGTGGCGGTTGTTTTCCGTTGTTGGGAACGTACCGAAAGCACGTGCGAACCTCGTCAGGTGTAACCAGTGATAGTTGGTGCTGAGTCGTGGGAGACCTGGTGCGTACAGCTTTGGTAGGACAACCATGAAGCGTCACCTAACTTCTTTCCACAGTGCGGACATTCGCAAGGTGGTGCCATGCGAAGAATGTAGTAGATTGAGTTCCTCCACAGCATCCTCCGTGTCCGATCCTCTCACCACAAGAGACACTCCTGTGGGGGAGCGCATCCCTCCAGCTGCCTCACAAGCCATTTGCGATGCTGTTGACCCTTACATTTCGAGGGTCACAATATTGTGTGTGTATTGTGACGCAGTGCTCTGCAGGGGGGAGAGTCTTCGAAGCGCTTTTGAGGCTACGGTCACGAGCACCAGCAGAACTGCTCCCTACCTAAGTAAAGCCCACCTGTAATGATCACCTGGTATCCACGGGGACGTCACTCAGCCTGTTCTGACCTCGCACGACCTCGAACCCTTCCCTGGAGGCTATTCGACTGGAGACTGGGCCTGAAACACAGGATTGATAGAGTTTAACTCCCTATTGTCTCTGTGTGCTTGAACCCCTTCTTCCCCGGGGTCCAACCCTTCCCTTTGATCCACAGCTCACCTTGTTTTCTTGGATAGTGTGCTCTCCGTCATGCTTTCAGGGCAGGGGCGCGTTGATTGATGCGGGCTCGTTGCTGCCTAGTTACTTCACTGGCAAGAGTCCGACAGGTAAGTATAATGAGTCTTTTGAACAGTTCTCTAACTTCGTTCCTTTCCTTCCTTAGATGATGGCCGGCGTCCGGGGATGGTGACGTGCTGCAGAGATAAGTAGCGCTGAAGCTGAGTGAGAGTGCAATGCGCGATGCACCCCTTCCGTATTTGCATTGAACGGAGTTCTTTTTCTGTGTCTTTTAAGTGAAGCGATGTTTTCAGCATGGATGCCGGTTATGAAGAACAAATGCGGTGGGTAAGCGAGGTATGCGCCCCCTCTAGATGTTTCCACGCTAACCTGGAGTGTCTTTTCCCTCTTGCAGATGGATGAGAAGTTCCGGAGACCCCCAAAGCGGCTGGGATTCAGGTAAGCGTTTGAAGCTCATACAGTATTTAAAAATAAGCGAAGATTTGCAGAATGCTTACTAATGCCTTTTTTCTGTTCTTTTCCCTTTTCCTTAGGATGCGGCGAGCAGGGATGGGAATGACACCGCCGAAGATGCCCGGAGAACAGAAGGAGCGATGAATGATGGGCAGAAGCGCCGCAAGGTAAGGCTGTTCCTAACGGTGTTCTTGTTCTTGCAGGAGCTGAGCGCAGAAGAAAGATGCAGGCCTACTGGAGACCGATCCGAACACGGTGAGTGTCACACTGCAGGTGCAGAAAACGCAAAGCATGTTTCTCAGCCTGGGTGTGGCTTAAATAGTCTCTGGGTATCCCAGGTATCTCTGGGCTGAACCACACCCAAAAGACTAGACCGCACATGCAGTTCTGGGAAATGAAATATGTGGGGGCATCCATCTTGTCCCCATCAATGCACTACAAGTCCAATCCCCAATGTTATCCTATGGGAGTGAGTGAGTCTGGTGCCATAAGCGCCAAGTCTGACTCCAAGTGGGTTTTTGGAGGGATGGAGAGGCCCTTGAGGGCCATGTAGGTGATTGTGGCCTGGCTCCAGCCTGACATCTTAGAGGGCTGGGGACATGAGGGGCAGAAATCATGACAGCTCTCCCCCCCAATGCCCCTCTCAAGGTGGCTCTTCTGTCTGGTCCTGGTTTGGTTGGATGGTTTTGATGAAATCGTCTAAGCAAGCGAGGTGCATGGATGCACTCACAAGGCTCCCATGTCCTGTCTTGTGGACCATACCTCTTCCAGTCTACTAAGTAGTATAATTTGGATCTGACGTACTTTGAATATAGGATGTCCTTGACTTCGAATTCTGGCTCCCCAGCGACTACTACTGGGTGCGGTGGCGTTGCTACCCGGGTCCCAGGTTGAACAGGTTTAAGGAGAGACACGTGGAACACAGGATGAATCTGCATGTTTGACGGCAAAGATAGTCTGACCGCCACAGGATTTATCACAGAGGTGACGGTGAATGGACCCAGGTATCTTGGACGGAAAGTTCGGGCTCCTTTAATGGACGCGTGTTTAGATGCCAGCCAGACTTTGTCTCCCACTTGGTAGTTGGGGGCCTTTGCTCGGTGTTGATCAGCAAACTTCTTTTGGCGATTCTTAGCTTGAAGTAGGTGTTCAGCTGCCCTTTTAAAGGTTTGAGAAATGGTTGTGTGCAAGGTTTTGACTGCTGGCATTTCCAGGGTTGTAGGAACATCCAACTCAGAAGTACGTGGGTGCCTGCCATACATGGTATAAAAGGGTGTCTGCCCAGTGCTGGTGTGTAGGGAATTATTATAAGCATATTCAGCTATCCATAATAGGTCGAACCAGCTTCCTTCAGCTTGGTGTAACATGCAACGCAGATACTGCTTGAGCATCTGATTTGTCCTCTCAGTTTGACCATCCGTTTGGGGATGGTGACTGGTGGATAGCCGGATGTCTATCTGGGCCTTATAGCAGCATTTTCTCCAGAAGTTAGATACGAATTGAGTACCTCGGTCTGAGACCAAAACTGAAGGAAACCCATGGAGCCGTACGATGCCTTCAAGAAATACCTTGGCCAGAGTGGAAGCATTTGGGAGCCCCTTAAGAGGAATGAAATGTGCCATTTTTGAAAATAGGTCCACAACCACAAGAATAGTGTTAAACCCTTGACTGTGTGGTAAGTCAGTAATAAAATCGAGGGACAACGTGTGCCAGGGTGCTGGTGGGATTTCCAATGGTTGTATTAGCCCAGCCGGTTTCTGCTTGGATGACTTGTTTTGAGCACACACTCCACAAGATAGGATGAATTGGATAATGTCTTTATGCCACGTAGGCCACCAATAATTTCTTTTTACCTTGGATAGGGTTTTAGCGATTCCGGGGTGGCCCTCGATCAAGGAATCATGATAACCAGACATGACTTGTCCTCATAGTTCTTGGTTTGGTACGAATAAACGATTCCTGAAGTAGGGCAACTGATCTTTTATCATGTAATGTTCTCCTTGTGCACTCCACGCTTGTAATTGCTCCAGACTCACCAGGTTTTGGATTTCTTTATGTAATTCTTTCTGAGTTATGGTTGCTGGGATTCCTAGCAACTTGTCACTTGGGATGATTGCTATTGGGTCAGGGGTCTGATACCCTTGCTCTTCCACCCCCATACGGGAAAGAGCATCGGCCTTCCTGTTTTTCACCCCTGGTCGAAATGTAATCACGTAGTCATATTCAACAAAAAAAAGAGCCCAACGTAGTTGTCGTGAGGATTGGGCCTTTGCCGTTTTTAGGTACTGGAGGTTCCGGTGGTCATTTATTACGGTGATTGTGTGTCTGGCGCCCAAGAGGTAGTGCTGCCATGCCTTAAAGGCTGACTTAATGGCCAGGAGTTCTTTGTCTGTGATAGCGTAATTGAGTTCAGGGGGTGTGAATTTACGCGACCAGAAGGCAAAAGGGTGTAACTGGCCCGTTTCGGGGTCCTTTTGTGAGAGGACGACTCCCATAGCCATGCTTGAGGCATCCGTTTCCACCAGGTATGGGAGATCAGGGCGAGGGTGGTGTAAGATTGGGGCAGATGTGAATCTTGCTTTGATTTCCTGGAAAGCCTCCTCGGCTTCTGTTGTCCACTGGAACTTTTTGTTGCTTTTCCTTAGATATGACATAATGGGATGCACGATTTGCGAAAATCCTGGGATGAACCGGCGGTAGAAGTTTGCAAAACCCAGCATACTTTGAACCCCCTTGAATGAATTTGGGGATGGCCAGTCCAGGATAGCATTTACCTTGTGTACATCCATTCGGATTCCATTTTGGCTGAGAATAAAGGCCAGGAATTCCACCTCGGAGACGTGGAATGAGCACTTTTCGAGCTTGGCGTAAAGCTGGTATTGACAGAGTTTCTCAAATACGGATCGGACGTGTTTAACGTGGTCCTGCTTTGATGCGGAATATACTAGGATATCGTCGATGTACACTAGAGCACAGACATCAATCAATTCCCATAGGACATCGTTCATGAAGTATTGAAAGGCAGCAGGCACGTTGCAAAGGCCAAAGGGCATTACTTGATATTCGTACACGCCGTATTTGGTGTGAAAAGCGGTTTTCCATTCGTCCCCCTGTTTTTCGCGAACAAGGTGATATGTCCCCCTCAGGTCTAGTTTTGTGTAGATTTGGGCATCTTTGACTTGATCAAGCAATTCAGGGATCAGTGGCAGGGGGTAGCAGTTTTTTACGGTAATCTGGTTCAGTGCGCGATAGTCGATGCACATTCTCAAGTCCCCCTCCTTTTTCGGTATAAAGAATAGAGGACTGGCTGCTGGAGACTTCGAGGGACAGATGAACCCGTTGGCCAGGTATTGGTCAAGATGGGCCTTCAGGTGCTGGTTTTCTGGTTACGTGAGTGCGTAAATTCGGCCACAAAGGATTTGTGCGCCGGGTATCAGGTCAATTTGCCAATCATATGGTCTATGCGGTGGCAGGGTATTAGCCTGTTCTTTCTGAAAGACATCTTGAAAGTCCTGTTATTCACTTGGTAGGGTGCCGATTGCCACAGTTGCAAGCGTGGAGGTTCTGGTGTCTATTGGTTGTTTCTTTTGGCGATAACATGTGTGGGCGCAAGTCTCGGGAAAGGCCAATTCTTTTGCTCACCAATCGATTCGAGGATTGTGAGCTACCAACCATGGCATTGCCAAAATCAACCAGAACTGTGGTGCCTTAATGAGGTCGAAAACAATAGATTCTTGGGTCCATCCTGGCACAGAAGGGTTAAACCTGCAGTGCACTGGAATACTGGACCAGAAGCTATTTGCGTGGCGTCGACAGTGGTAACAGTGTCAGTGGTTGATTCAGGGCGTAACGGAAGCCCCATCTTTGCCGCAAGATCCTGGTCAATGTAATTCCCAACGGCTCCACTGTCTATGTACGCTCTTACTGCGTGCATCCGAGATGGTTGTTGGTGATTGATCAAGACCACAGATAGTGCAAAATGGGAGGTCTGTAGTTCACTTTCTTCGCTCGACAAGTGGACCCCTACACTTGCCGGGCTGGGGAGTTTTCCGATTCCTTGATGGTATCTTCTTTGTCCGTGGCCCCTACCATCCTCCTCGTGGGCTTCACAGGGCACTCTTTAAGGAAATGACCTGACGTTCCAGTACAGACATGACTGCTGCTGTCTCCATTTATCCCTTCCCGCTTTAGTCAAGGGGGATCTGACCCCCCGATTTGCATTGGTTCTCCTGAACCTTCCGTTGTTCAGGCAGTATTGTCCTTTGAATGCACATACATAGGGCGAGGGTCCGGTCTGGTTCCATCTGCTCTTCGGTCCTGCAACCTATGATCCAGTTGAACAACAAGGTCAATGAATTCTGAGCAGTCTTTCGGGGGTTCACTACTTGTGCGAGAACATCCTTGAGCTCCCCCCGCAACCCCTGATGAAATAACGTGGTTCTCTTCTCCACTGGCCATTCTGCTTCAACTACGTGTCTATTGAACGTGGCTATGTATGTTAATAGGTCTTCATTCCCTTGGCGTAGGGACAGAAGTTCGTTGTATAATGCCTGCCCATGAGTACGACAGGCGAACAGCTTTTCCATCTCCTGCTGAAAGCCCCTGAAGTCATGCAGCAAAGGATCGTCTTGGGCCACAAAGGGTACAGACCAGTCCACGGCGCTACCACTCAGGTAGGATAGCACAAAAGCGACCTGTGATTGGTCATTCGGAAAGGCCCCTGGCCTAAAAAGGAAGTGCAGGTGGCACTGGTTCATGAACTTTGCAAACCTCTTGGTATCCCCGTAAATCGTTCGGGCGGGGCCAAGGGAACTGCCCCAGGAAGAGTTATCTGAACGGGATTGGTTGATGGCGCTGGCATCGAGGCACGCTTCCCGGCAATGGTGCATGCCCTGCTTGTGACTGGAGAAGCTGCCGGCTTAAATCATCAGTGTGTTCTTTGGCTACTATCAGCTCTCTCCTCAGGGTGTTGGTCTCCTGCCTGGCTGCATGTACTTCGGAACGTAGTTGCCCCAACATGTGGGCTAACTGGTCGGTTTCTGACGTTTCCATGACTCCCAGGTGGATTTTGATGTGAGGCTTTGCGTTCTGTAATGCTCACCTGGTATACACGGGGACGTCACTCAGCCTGTTCTGACCTCTTACGACCTCGAACCCTTCCCTGGAGGCTATTCGACTGGAGACTGGGCCTGAAACACAGGAATGGTAGAGTTTAACTCCCTATTGTCTCTGTGTGCTTGAACCCCTTCTTCCCCGGGGTCCAACCCTTCCCTTTGATCCACAGCTCACCTTGTTTTCTTGGATAGTGTGCTCTCCTTCCAGCTTTCAGCGCAGGGGCGCGTTGATTGATGCGGGCTCGTTGCTGCCTAGTTACTTCACTGGCAAGAGTCCGACAGGTAAGTATAATGAGTCTTTTGAACAGTTCTCTAACTTCGTTTCTTTCCTTACTTAGATGATGGCCGACATCCGGGGATGGTGACGTGCTGCTGAGATGAATAGCGCTGAAGGTGAGTGAGAGCGCGATGCGCGATACACCCCTTTCATATTTGCATTGAACTGAGTTCTTTTTCTGTGTCTTTTAGGTGCCGCAACGTTTTCAGCGTGGATGCCGGTTACAAAGAACAAATGCGGTGGATAAGCGCGGTAGGCGGCGCCTCTAGATGTTTCCACGCTAACCTGGAGTGTCTTTTCCCTCTTGCAGATGGATGAGAAGTTCCGGAGACAGAGTTCCCCCAGAGCGGCTGGGATTCAGGTAAGCATTTGAAGCTTGTACAGTATTTAAAAATAAGCGAAGATTTGCAAAATGCTTACTAATGCCTTTTTTCTGTTCTTTTCCCATTTCCTTAGGAAGCGGCATGCCGGGATGGGAATGACACTGCCGAAGATGCCCGGAGAACAGAAGGAGCGATGAATGATGGGCAGAAGCGCCGCAAGGTAAGGCTGTTCCTAACGGTGTTCTTGTTCTTGCAGGAGCTGAGCGCAGAAGAAAGATGCAGGCCTACTGGAGACCGATCCGAACACGGTGAGTGTCACACTGCAGGTGCAGAAAACGCAAAGCATGTTTCTCAGCCTGAGTGTGGCTTAAATAGTCTCTGGGTATCCCAGGTATCTCTGGGCTGAACCACACCCAAAAGACTAGACCGCACATGCAGTTCTGGGAAACGAAATATGTGGGGGCATCCATCTTGTCCCCATCAATGCACTACAAGTCCAATCCCCAATGTTATCCTATGGGAGTGAGTCTGGTGCCACAAGCGCCAAGTCTGGCTCCAAGTGGGTCTTTGGAGGGATGGAGAGGCCCTTGCGGGCCATGTAGGTGATTGTGGCCTGGCTTCAGCCTGACATCTTGGAGGGCTGGGGACATGAGGGGCAGGAATCATGACACCACCCTATATCTTTCTCTCTCAACCTGGCCCTTCTTATCGCCGTGGTTGGTGTCCCTTCCTTACTCTCCTTTGCCCTCCTCTCCTAGTGTGTCGTGTCCTCAAAAGCAGTAAACTGGAAAATAACAAATATTTTAAAAAAGGCTCTTTTCAGCGCCGCCTTTCTCAGTGTAACAATAAAACTAGCAAGTGACCGTTGTAGGCCCCCGCGCATTTTTGCAAAAGTCCGTGGACAGTCGTGGGACACACAAACATGGAGGGTGCAAGTGTAGCAAAACCAATGGACTTTTCGCTGGGAGTAAATGGTGGCTTTGAAAAGAGCCTTTTGATGATGTTGTGTGTGCTTCAAAAAATGTACGTGGTAAAAAATGGATTGACAAATAGGTGACTATGATTCCTAAAAAAGTCGCAATGCATTTTGTACATTGTGAAGAAAAATCTGATTGCCAGCATATGTGAGATGGACTCCATCTCTGTGAAAAATGAAAGAGCTGCGAAACAAAATATTTTCAGTGTGGAATGAGGACATTCCAACATCTGTTAGAAAGGCAAAAACAGCCTTATTCACATTGCGCCTCGCTTTCTCCATTTGTGGACCAAATGCAGAAGAACGCAGTCATATTTGCCTTTGTGCAATATGGGAGAAAACTATTTGGCAATTTGGAAACATGTCCATGACCGTCGCAAGTCCTTCCTTCATTGCAAATTGCAAAGAAATTCCAGAGACATGGCCTAAACTGTTTCCTCCGCAATGAATGATAATTATATCAGGATGACGCTCTGTCTATAAAGTTGCACATAGAGGTACCAAGTCCAGCCACCTCATTCCATGCACACCATGCCAGTGCACTTCCACATGAGGAAATCTGAGTTCTGCAGATAGACCACAACTTTCTGCATGCACCTTCAACCAATGTATCCATGAGTCTCCCAAAATCCAGATAATCTGTTTTCGAGCACACAGAGCCATGGCTGTCTGGTCTCCTGTCAGGAAAAAGATGTTCTCACAAAATTTCTCCCATACAGAACACTCCCACTGAACTTTACTGACCAATGCCTACCTTCACGTTTGCATGCGTCTCCACCCCAGAATCCCTGTTGGTAGTACGCGCCGCCTACAAACTACCGCCATGTTCGCGGACACGTACAGGATCAGAGCGTGACGACTGTACATTTAAATATTATTCCCCTTTTCCCCTTTTAGGTGGGCTATGAAAAGAGCCGTTTCTTTTTTCTTTTGGGCAGATGCCTTACAGACACCTGTTATTTTGTTTTTTTAAAATATTTTTTGTTCTTACTTTACTCCTACAACCCTTACAGAAACTTCTCCAAAGCAAGCCTCACATTCCAAAAGAACATGGCATTTCCCAAAGAAGATAACGCAACACCATCTGCTTCAACAATGTTCTCGGGGCTGCAGAAAAACATACCAGCGCATAACATAAAAGCATGCATGCCGCGATTGATGTTATACCTCCCAATACTTTGATCAGGACAGAAAACAGAACTGTTGTCCCATTTCCCTCTAGGGAGTAACCCAGAAAAAATTAATTTCGCAGTTGGAAAGATGTCCATGACTGCTTGAACCAACTGTTCCAAATCTTCCAATAAAGTACATGAACTCACGTAGCCCAAATGGCAAGCACCGTAGTGCAAAGTACCACATGAGGAGGGGTCATCGTACGCATCTTGGTGCAAACTTGAAGAATTGCCGCAACATTGCGATCAGTCTCAGCGCTCCACACCACCTCCACTCCTCTCACATCGAAATGGTGTGCCACATGCCTACTTTCGGCATAGTGCTGTAAACCATGCACAAAAATGTCTTCGAGGACCAAAACTCTGTTTTGACCCTCTGCACCTCTGCCATCTTCAGTATACGCACCGTCTTCGAGGGGATTGGGTCCTCCGACGTATTCCATATCTATGACAGGTAATGTCCACAGCTGTGCTGCTTCAGAAAATCTTTGGCGCCTGCGTCGATGACGTCGATGCGCCGTCCCCGAGGACCTCCCCCGACAGCCGACGTCACCCGATGTGATAAGTAGGACGCACGACGCCCATAGCTTCAGTTCCGTTTTTTCCACGAACGTGTTCGCTTCGTGTTCTCGGTGCGCCTCGACTCGTTGGAGTTTGCTGTTTTCAATTCTCGGTTCATTGAACCTGTTCGGTTTGTGTGAAGACCTGTTCATGGCGAAGTCTTTCTCATCTTCAACCCCGCGTCCGGGCTTCAAGAACTGCGGGGACTGTGGGTCCAAGTTGTCGGTCACGGACTTGCACGACACCTGCCTCTGGTGCCTCGTGGAGGCCCACGATACGGACGACTGTGTCGATTGCCAGTCGCTCATGGAAAAGGCCTTGTGGGAACGCAAGAAGAAGCTGTCGGTAGGCTGGGTGTCTAAGCCCCGGAAGTCGAGGTCTGCAGGGCTTTTGACGGATGACTTGAGGGGTGACTCTCCGCGTCATCGTCGGAAGTCCAGTGGGTCTCCTTCCAGGAGTCGGTCTCGCCACTCCTCCGCCTCTTCGAGGCATTCTCGGAAGCGCCGGCATAGGTCGCCTTCCCCGTCCTCTTCCGAGGACTCCGCCCGTCGGCGGGTCGCTTATCCCTCCATGCAAGCGACACCGGAGAAATGGGCTTCATTCGGGAAGCAGATGATAGCGATTCTTGAATCGCAGGGCACCGGTCCATCCGCGCCTCCGAATGGGGTCGTCGGCACTGGTCGAGAGACACCGCCCGTACGCCTTTGGGCTCGGTTGGTCGGCACGGCTCACGTGAGAGGTCCCGCTCGGACAAGGGTAGCCGTTCTCGCCATGCCCGTTCCAGGTCCCGGTCCTCGATGCGCTCGAGACCGTGTGATCCTGTGCCGTCTTCGAAGAAGACGTCGACGCCTGTGGCGCCGAGGTCGTCGACGATTTCTCTCGAGGCTCTGCTTCCGAGGGGGTCGTCGGCGCCTAGGTCATCGAGAGACACGCTCAGAGCTCCGGCTTCGAGGCCTGTGTCGACGCCGCTGATGCTGGCGGCGCTGCAGCTGACGTCGACGCCGATTCACACAACGTCGACGCCTTTTCTGTCGACGGCGGCGCCGACTCGTTCGGCGCCCTGGACGCCTTTCGAGGCGGTGGTGTCAGAGGGGCCCTGTGGCACGGGGTTTGCCCCTAGAAAGGCTATGGCTAAGGTCAGGCACTGCTTTGGTCCACAGAGGTCTTCCTCTCCCCGCCTGGAGTACATTTCAGAGGGTGATGAAGGCTCTGATGGGGGCTTGGTTCCGGTTACGGTTCCAGATGACCTTATCTCAGGCAATAGCCAGTTTGATGATCTGCGGCAGTCGCTGGATGATGCCAGTGGACTGGACACCTCTCCGGAGGTGGAGTTTTGTAGGCCGGAGCCTGGCACTCATGCCGATTCTTCATATCAGCGCCTTATGTCTCGGGTCACCGAGTACTTGGGTTGGTCAGCTCCCCCAGGGGAGTTCGTTCAGGATGATCTCACGGACATCCTTGATCTCGGTCCCCCCACTGACCCGGTTTTGCCTTTTCATATGGCTCTGCAGAGAAGGGTGGCGGCGGCTTGGACTGCTCCGGAGAGTCTCCCGTCGCGAAAATACCGTCCAGCCAGTAGAGACCCCTGCTACTTGTCAAGGCACCCCATTCCGGAGAGTTTGGTGGTGCAGGCGGCTAAGGCCCCGGCAAAGCAGGCGTCGTATCCTACCATCCCTCCGGATAGGGACGACAAACGTTTTGATGGCTGGGCGAAGAAAGTGTTTTCTTCTGGGGGTATGGCGCTTCAGGCGGCCAACTCCATATGTGCCTTGTCTCGTTTCACACACACTCTGTGGAACTGTGTTGCATTAGCGGCTGAACATATTCCCGAAGGGGACGAATGGGATGGTTTCCTTGCTATGGTTCAGGATGGCAATGATGCTATGTGTGAGGCCGTTCAGTTGGGTTTGGACTTGGCGGATTGTGTCAGCCGGTCCATGGCGGCGAGCACCGTAATGCGCAGGTTTGCGTGGTTGCGGAAGTCTGGGTTCGCTCCTGATGTGCAGTCCTGGCTCCTCAACATGCCCTTTGACGGTGAACACCTTTTTGGCAGCAAGGCTGACGAGAGCCTGGAGAGGTTGCAGACCTCCAAAGCTGCAGTGAAGTCGTTGGGCGCTGCAGTTCGCCAACCTCTGCCTTTTCGTCCTAGGGGACAGCAATGGAGGGGAGGTTCCTTTCGCTATTACTCGTCCTTCAGTAAAGCGAGGGGAGCTAGCAGTCAAAGAGGCCATCGTAAGAGTTCCAGAGGTGGAAATAAAGGTACTCGAGGTGCCAAGGCCGCTCGGGCAGTTGCCTCTTTACCCTCAGGCAACGCCGCAGCCGCTACCACTCAGTCATGAGGCCAGGTCCCATGGTTCGCCGGTTGGGGGAAGGATGGCGCAGCATCTTGTAGAGTGGCAAGCCATTACTTCGGATGTGTGGGTTCCGGAGATCATAACCCACGACTACTGTCTTCCTTATCGGCAGAGGCCTCACGACAATCCACCAGGGAACCTCTCTTTGAAGTGTCCGGATCCGCTCCTTGTGCAGGAAATTCAAGCCCTGCTGGAGAAAGGCGCCATAACACTGGTGCCTGTAGCGGAGAGGAACAAGGGATGGTATTCCTCTTATTGTTTGATTTCAAAGAAAGACGGGGGATTGAGACCCATCATGGACTTGCACGGTTTGAACAAACTCCTCAGGAAGGACAAGTTCAAGATGGTGACTCTTTCTCAAGTCCTCCAGGCCCTTCAACTTCAGGACTGGTTGGTGTCTCTCGACCTCAAGGATGCTTACTTCCATGTGCCGATCCATCCCAAGCACAAGAAGTACCTGAGGTTCGCGGTTGGCGACTCGCACTTTTAGTTTCGGGTCCTGCCGTTCGGATTGACCTCTGCCCTGAGGGTTTTCACCAAGTTCATGGTGGTGGTGGCAGCGCACCTCAGGAAAGGGGGGATTCACGTCTACCCCTACCTGGACGATTGGTTGATCAGGGGGAGCTCTCCCGAGCAAGTCCTGGATCATCTGTCCGTCACCTGCACTCCCTTCACAGACTGGGCTTCTCCCTCAATTTAAAGAAGCCCATTTGACACCAACGCGGCGGCTCCAGTACATCAGTGCAGTGCTCGACACGTCCCTGGGGCAGTGTTTTCCTCTTCAGGTGAGGGCTCTTCACATTCAGCAGATGATGCACAAGTTTCAGTTTGCCCAGGATCTCCCAGCGTCCGAGTTCAACAGACTGCTCGGCCTCATGGCATCCTGCATTCTTCTGGTGCCAGAGGCTCGTCTGCGGATGAGATCTTTGCAATGGGCACTCAAGCTCCAGTGGTCTCAGTCCTCCGGCAGGCTGTTGGACCCTGTTCAGGTGCCGCCCTCGGTGGCCCGGGACCTTCTGTGGTGGGCCGTCGAGGGCAATCTGATGAAGGGGGCCCCATTTTGGCTGCCCTGGCCGGAGGTGACGATCGTGACGGACGCATCCCTCACGGGATGGGGAGCTCATGCCAACGAGTTGACAGTCAGCGGTCGTTGGTCTCCGTCGGAGTCCAGACTCCATATAAATCTGTTGGAGCTGAGGGCCGTCGGGCTAGCCCTGAAGGCTTTTCTGCCGACTGTGCGCGGAAAGAGTGTCCTGATTCTAACAGACAACACGGTGGCCATGCACTACCTCAACAAACAGGGGGGGCAGGGTCACTTCCGCTGTGCAGGGAGGCGATGCAGCTCGAATTCTGGGCCATCCAGCAGGAAGTTTAGATCTCGGCTGTTCATCTGGCCGTAGACGACAACGAGACGGCGGACGCTCTGAGCAGGCAGAGCTCGATCTCTCACGAGTGGGAGCTGGCTCAGGAGATTCTCCTGGAGATCTTCACCCTTTGGGGGACCCCTCAAGTGGATCTCTTCGCCTCCAGTGTCAACCGGAAGTGCGAAAGGTTTTGCTCGCGGGAATTTCCTCCAAAAGGAGCCTTAGGAGACGCGTTCGTGGTGGAGTGGTCATTCCCACTGCTGTACGCATTTCCTCCAGTCCCCGTCATCCCGCAAGTGCTGCAGAGGTTACGGAGGTTTGGTTCCCGGATGATCCTCATTGCTCTGGCGTGGGCCTGGAGGACGTGGTACCCGGATCTTCTAGACTTATCCATCTGCCCTCCACGTTGTCTTCCCTACTGAGACGATCAGCTCTCACGGGAGGGGGGTCAGGTTCTCCATCCAGAGGTCAGTTCCCTCAATCTTCACGCTTGGCTTCTGAAAGGTTGAGGTATAAGGATTGGGACCTCCCTGAAGACGTGATGGACGTGTTGCTCTCGGCCAGGCGGCCGGCAACAAAGTTTCTGTACCGTTGCCGTTGGAGAAGGGTCTGTGACTGGTGCAGAGTTGAGAATATGGATACTTTTGAATGTGACATTCCCATGGTTCTGTCTTTTTTGCTTTCTTTGGCCCACAGGGGCTTGCAAGTGGGGACCATTAAAGGTTACCTGGCGGTGCTGTCCATCTTTAAGCGCTCGTCTGAAGAGTGTTCCTATTTTAAGATTCCTTTGATTTCGCAGTTTTTGAAAGGGCTCACTAATGTGTTCCCTCCGTTACCTTTTCTGGTGCCCGGTTGGGATCTGAACCTTGTTCTTAAGTTTCTTATGGGTGCTCCGTTTGAGCCTTTACATTCTTGTCCTTTGAGGCTGTTGACTCTGAAAACTGTGTTTTTGGTTGCGGTTACTTCCGCTCGCAGAGTGAGTGAGTTACAGGCACTTTCAGTTAAGCCACCCTTCACTGTGTTTCAGAAGGACAGGGTTCGTCCTTCTTTTCTTCCGAAGGTAGTTTCAGAATTTCATTTGAGCCAGAAGGTTGTTCTTCCGGCGTTCTATCCTCCTCCACATCATCGTAAGGAAGAGGAGAGGCTCCATAGGCTTGATCCTAGGAGAGCGTTGAGCTTTTATATTTCGCGCATGTCCCGGGGCAGAGTGGATGATCAACTTTTCATTGGTTACGCTGGAAAGCGTTTGGGACAAGCTGTGACGAAACAGACTTTGTCTCGTTGGATTATTTTAGCTATCGCCGAGTGTTACCGCTTGGCGGGTAAGGACCCTCTGGCTGGCTTGCGGGCCCATTCTACCAGGGGAGTGGCTGTGTCTTCGTCACATCTGTGATGCAGCCCCCTGGGCTTCAGTACATACTTTTGTATGTCACTACTCCCTCGATTCGATCAGAGGGCAAGATCTGGCCTTTGGCAAGGCAGTTCTCTATTCCGCAATTTCATTGGGCATGCTAAATATGTATTCTAAATTCTTTCCCACCTCCTTGCTTGGTACTGCTTTGGGAGTCTGTCATAGATATGGAATACGTCGGAGGACCCAATCCCCTCGAAGAAAAAGTTACTTTCTTACCTGGTAACGTTCTTTCGATGGGATGGTCCGACGACGTATTCCATATCGCTCCCTCCCTGCCTTCCCCGCTGCAGAATTTCTTTTGCGATTGCAGCTTGCGTTCTGCAAGGCCTTGTGTGTCTGACTGGCAGAAAACTGGTGGCACACGTTCTGGGAAAAAACTATAACTGAGGCTATGGGCGTCGTGCGTCCTACTTATCACATCTGGTGACGTCGGCCGTCGGAGGAGGTCCTCGGGGACGGCGCATCGACGTCATCGACGCAGGACTCAGACGCCAAAGATTTTCAGACGCAGCACAGCATTGTCATAGATATGCAATACGTTGTCTGACCATCCCATCGAAAGAACGTTACCAGGTAAGAAAGTAACTTGTTCTTTCCACACAAAAGGGCAATGTGAACATCTAATTGGCTGATGCCTACAGTCCCCTTTCCATGCTGAATTTGCTGTGGAAACCCGTATGTGACACCCTCTACCCGCGGACAAGCGTTGTCTACGTGCGGCACGTAACTCTTATCCAGTCCTCTACCCTTTCCACATCACTCGCAAATCCCTTCCCTCATTGGACACAGCTAAGCACTCACACAACCGTCCACCAATCACATTCAACATCCCTACATCTAATTCCGTCATCAAAATTTCACACTTCAAATGTACTATTGATCACTCTGAATGCAAGTCGCATATCATTGCAAAGCACCTACTTCAAAAACTACTGAGCAAGTGTCGGGGATTTCTACGTACAGCTCCATGCATGCGCACATGCATGCGTATAAAGTACAGGTATGGATATTTTAATCAGAGAACATCTGCAACACTTATGATTCCATTTAAACAAATTAATGCCACTAAATCTGCATAGCCAATACATACCAACGCTCCCTCTTTAAGTACAAGATGTCCGATTTGTCATTCACAAACAGCACTACTTCTTACTGTCTCCCGCATAAACTATACATACGTTAAAACCCTCCCTATTTAGCGCAAAACTCAATTTTCCATTACAAAATGGCACCATTTTTTACTGCGTACCGCCTACATAGATGCAACTTTCAATGCGATTTTATGAGAAAAATAAATGCTCCCGATTTCTGTGGTGACATCTCCCTCTGAGGGTCTGCCGATTTTTTTCGAAATCGTATACTTATAATATGAAAGTACAGAAATTTTTCCCATATACTATAATGACCTATCGCTTACAAACCTCTCTGCTATAGATAACACAGCTTAAAAGAAACAAGGCATTTTCATATCCCTAAATAATGTACTCATTTCTGAAGCACGTGCAACTAATATACGGGAAGTAACATACAAAGGCAGCACATAGTGAAGTGAAATGCACACATGCACTGAGGTGAAATATCAAAGGAGAATACTCAGACGAAAGATGCAAAAGTAACGTGTACAGTAACATTGCTGCTTTAAACACACAAAGTTACTAACTTCTTCTTTTTACAATCGCAGAGAAGAATACTCTCCTGAAAATCAACAGCATCTACACTGCAAACGACATATCCGAAGAAACCTGGTTATTCTGCAAAAAAATATAAGTACAGTACGACCTTTATATTCCAACTATTCCTCAAACAGACTGTGTGGGTTATGTATGTAATTTGTGCGCCAAAGCAAACAGTGATTTCTGAACCATTCTACCCACAAATCCCCATTTATTAAACAAAGAATAACAGGCAGAATGGCTCACAGATCGCCTTGTGTTTGGAACTCAAATAACATACTGAAGCCTTCAAATTTTAGTACTAGAAAAAAAATAACTGTTTTCAATTTTATGCCATTACATTTACTATTAATGCTTCTCCTCGCCACTGCCCACTTTGTACTCTCATCTGAATCACATTGTAGTGGTATACAAACAGAGAAATATCCTTCCCAAATCATTGTAAGAGGCCAATGCACATTCACACACCACCACAAAGAGCTTCCCCATTAAACTCATGCACGCATGCACACAGCACGCATACATTGTAAAACAGACCAAACCATGCCTTCTTTTTTTCAACAGACCCCAAAGAATGCCTACCAAAAAGCAAGTACGTAGAAAGGAACACAGAAGTAGAGCAAAATAAAAGTGTCTAACCTAAGCATCCATGTGTAGCAGAATTTGGAGAGAACGATGGAACAAAACAGCTAATACAGTCGTTTAGCGAAACAAAGCAAGCTTCAACTACTGAAACTTTATCTCCTCCAACAAAATGTGGTACGAAACACAAAACACTGTACAAAAAAATATTGGCTACTAGTACTGCTAACAATGCACCTATGTCATGATGCCTACCCCCGGGGAACCAGACCAGGTCCAGCAACCCCCGAAGCAGGCATCCGGGGCTGTTTGGGTGCGGTCCTGGTGCCTATGGCACTAGGCTCATGTGGAGAGTCAGTCCTGGCGCCTATGGCTCATAGAGTTGAAGTTACCTGATGCAGACAATGCTGCAAAGCTCCAAGCCAAATGAGGCTTGGAAGGGACTATTTTACCTATGGACTATTTTTTACTCGGGTGGGGCTGGGGAGGAATACTTACCTGGGACTACTTTGGAGGCTATTTAAACCACACTCGAAGAGTAGCACACGCTTCGCGTTATTCTGCATCCAGCAGCGTAATGCTCACCGAGTCTGCAAGCCTGCATCCAGTTGTCTGCCACGCCCGCCTCAAGTCTGCAGCTCCTAGAAAAAGGGAGGAACAGAAGGAGAAGAGGTTAGAATAAGAGCAAAACCTTCGATCCTTACCTGAATTCCGGTTCCACCGCGCCTTCGAGCTGGAAGAAAGAAGCAATTTACGCGCGCCGCCTCGCCTGCTGCAGTGCCGCGCTGAACTCACCGGCATTCGCAGCATCCTCACGATCCACCGCAACCTTCTGCACGTTCCCGCCGTACTCTGGCACCTAAGGAGAACACAAGAACAGCAAAGGTGAGCCACAGAGGCAATAGTAACTACCCCCATAGACTTACCTGATTTCCACCAGGGGTTCTATCCCTCTTCACGGGTCGGCGCAGTCTCCATTGCATCCTCGCCATACCCTGGCCCCTAAGGGGAACCAAAAGCACAACAAGGTGAGACGAAGGGACAAACAAGGGGAACTCTTCTCACCACAATAGACTTACCTAATTTTACCGCCGGAGGCATTATTCCCCGAACTTCATATTTTCTCTCCACACCTGAATAAGGGAACAAGCCACAGGTTACATTCTGGCCTTATTTTATTGAACTGTGTAGGATAAGCCAAATCCTTACCTGAACTTCATCAGCTACCACGAGGAACTCTTCGCTGGGGTCAAGCTGCAAACTGCAAGGAATCGGACAAGAGTGAAAGTCAGACACGTGAACTCTTACAAACTACATACTTTTCGGAGTCAATATTGTTCTGGAACTCACCAATTCCTTTGAGCCAGTGAAGCAACTGGTTATCAACGCGCCCCTGTGCTCAATGCAAAATGGAGAGCTCATCTTTTCAAACCATCAGGTGAGACTATAAGAGGGGACATCAAAGGTGATCTGTGGGGAGAACAGCAGGGGTGAGGGGATTTACGCTCAACCCCACGGGTGGTTAATTCCCTTTCTCCATTTACAGAAGAATATTCCTACGGGCCAAGCAAATGAAGCTAGCTGGGCCAGTCCAGTCCGTCATCTCGGCCCTATGCGTCACATTGGTGGAGACCGCAGCTGTCCAGTTCCGATCAACGCCTCTGTGGGAGCCAGGTGAGCATAACAGAACGCAAAGCCTACCCACAAATTCCCACCCGGGCATTATGGATACCTCAGAGACTGACCAATTGGCCTAATTACTAGGGGAACTGAGGGCTGAAGTGCATTCCGCCCGTCAAGAAACCAATGCTCTTAGGAGAGAACTGATTTTGTCAAAGGAGCGAACTGATGACCTTGCTAGGCAACGATTGCAAAGCCAGGCTGGACAAGCACCCCTACCTGGTTCCGGGGGAAATCCAGCTCCTGTGTTATCGAGTAACCCTGTGCAAATAAACCTACAGGAAATATTCCATTAGCCCCACCCAAACGCTTTGCCGGAGATCCCAAAAGGTTCGCCGTATTTATGAACCAATGCCGCTTGCACTTTTTATGCAGACCTGGAGCCTTCCCAAACGATCAAGCCAAGGTAGCCTTTGTATTGTCATATCTCAGCGGCAGTGCAGCTGATAGGTCAAATCCACTAGTTACTCAGGATGACCCAATTCTTCAGGATTTTCAGGGCTTTCAAACTAGCATGGAAAGACTATTTTCCCGGCACTCCCAAGGACAGGCCCTGGATAACGAACTTTTGTCCCTACGACAGGGTAACCAGGACCTTCTATCCTACATCGCAACCTTTAATAGGTTAATAATGGAAACTGGATGGCCTGAGGTAAAAGGAATCACGTTATTTCATCGAGGGCTTCGAGGAGAACTCAAGGATGTCTAGGTTCAAGTCATGAACCCACCTCAAGACTGCGCTGAATATACAGACTTAGTGGTCCAGTTAGATCACAGACTTCAGAACAGAAAGGCTGATCGAGCCAAGATTGAGAATCGGGTGTTGGTCAAAACCCATGCTAACCCCAAAGGAGCAGATGCTTCAGAACCCATGCAAATCGGAGGGGTTAAAGGACCCTTAACCCAGAAGAAAAGAGAAAGGAGATGGCAAATGCAATTGTGTCTATATTGTGGAACTTCTGGACATTTCCTACGGGATTGCCCTGTAAAACCACCCAAGAAGGTGGTAGGAGCTGCTGATAAAAGCCATATGGAGTCAGACTCGGAAAACGACCACGCCCGACAAGGATAGAGGTCCGCTTGCCGAGCTTAAAGAAGGATACTCAGCCCTCGCATTTCATCATACCAATGGTCCTCGTAGATCCAGGGCAGCCAACGCGTATGCACGCAGTAAGGGCATACATTGATAGCGGGGCCATAGGAAATTATGTGGACTATGAATTGGCTTGCAGGATGAATCTACCTCTCTGCCGAAAAACCACCTCAGATGTCATCACCACAGTCGATGGAACTGAAATAGCCTCTGGGCCTGTAACTCATTCCACCGCAGAGATGACACTGGGTCAGGATGGGCATCGAGAGACTATTGTGTTTGATCTAATCAAAGCCCCACAGTTCCAAATAATACTGGGGATACCTTGGTTGGAAACACATAATCCTTGTATTGATTGGCGAGAGAAGTGAGTAACCTTACCGGATTGTGCACAAACCTGTTACCCAAAGAAAAATCAGCACACAGGCCTGGCCACAGTAACCACAGCAGTCATGCAACTACCTCCAGAATACCAAGAATTCCAGGATGTCTTCCAAAAGGAACAGGCAAACACCTTACCTCCTCACTGATCGTACGATTGTCAAATCGATCTCATACCCGGTTCACAACCCCCTTGTAGCAGGATTTATGCCCTTACGGAACCTGAGAACCTTCACCTACGACAATACTTAGACCAGTACCTTGCCAATGGCTTTATTCACCCATCCAAGTCCCCTGCATCTTCAGCTTTGTTCATCGTGCCCAAAAAGGAAGGTGACCTCAGAACGTGCATAGACTACCGCGCATTGAACCAGATAACTGTTAAGAACCGATACCCGTTGCCTCTGATCCCTGAACTACTAGACCAAGTGAAGGATACTTGTATATACACTAAATTAGATCTCCGGGGGGCATACCATCTGGTACGTGTAAAAGAGGGCGACGAATGGAAGACTGCTTTCCGCACTAAGTATGGGTTATTCGAATACCAGGTGATGCCTTTCGGGTTGTGCAATGCACCAGCAGCCTTCCAATACCTCATGAACAATGTCCTTCGTGAACTCATTGATGTGTATATCGATGATATTCTAGTATACTCCTCTTCAGAATCTGACCATGTGAAGCACGTCCGAGCAGTCCTTGAGAAATTGCGCCAGCACAAACTATATGCAAAACTAGAAAAATGCGTTTTTCATGCCACAGAAGTTGAATTCCTTGGGTTTATCCTGACCCCAAAAGGAGTCCGAATAGACTCACGAAAGGTGGACGCAATCCTTAAGTGGCCATCACCAAGTTCAGTTAAAGGAGTACAAAGCATGCTCGGCTTTGCCAATTTCTACCGCAGATTCATCCCAGTTTTTCACATGTCGTACATCCCATCACTGCACTCTTGCGAAAAGATAAACGCTTTATGTGGACTGAAGAAGCTGAAAATGCCTTCCAAGAGCTGAAAGCTAAATTCACGTCTGCACCTGTGTTAAAGCACCCGCGCCCTGAACTTCCATACATAGTGGAACCTAATGCATCCAGTCTAGCCATGGGAGCTGTCCTGTCTCAAAAGGACCCTGAAACTGGCCAGCTTCACCCAGTAGCATTTTGGTCCAGAAAATTCTCGGCACCCGAGTTAAACTACGCGGTTACCGATGAGGAGTTATTAGCCATTAAATCCGCCTTCAAGGCTTGGCGGCACTATCTTCTCAGTGGCAGGCATACCATTACTGTGATCACCGATCACCGGAACTTACAGTATTTAAAAACAGCCAAGGCCCAATCGAAACAGCCAAGGCCCAATCATCACGTCAACTCCGATGGGCATTGTTCTTTGCCGAGTTCGAATTCGTGATAACCTATCGACCAGGTTGTAAGAATGGTAAAGCAGATGCCTTATCCCGAATAGGGATGGGAGAGGCAGAAGTGAACCCAGAACCAGTACCTATAATTTCCGAACAAAGGATTCTTGGCATGACTACTCTACAGACACTAGAGGGCATTGAGGTAAAGATCCAGCAACTCTTTGATCCTACAGCCCTGCAGGACTGGGTAAAGAAAGGCCCAGACTACTCTGTCACCAATGATCTGCCTTATTACCAAGGGCAGCTATTTTTGCCACACAAGGAACTACAAGAGCTAGTCATTTCCCGTTATCATGATACCCTAATGGAGGGGCACCAAGGTATTGCAAAAACTGAAGCTAAAATTAAAAGGCAATTCTGGTGGCCCACCTGGCGAAAGGATATTAAATCATTTGTGATGCCTTATGGCATTTGCGCCCTAAACAAAAGTCAAAAGAAAAAACCAGCTGGACTCTTACAACCTTTAGACATTCCGCCTACACCATGGCACACCTTATCGTTAGACTTTATTACCGATCTACCTCCTCGTAATGGGTTTAACACGATTCTAGTTATTGTGGATCTTTTTTCCAAGATGGCCCACTTTATGCCTTTAAAAGGACTACCTTCAGCCTCAATCCTGGCCAAAGAATTCCTCGAAAACATTGTTCGCATACATGGATTTCCGTCCGTGTTGGTCTCTGACCGGGGCAGTCAATTCATTTCACATTTCTGGAAGAAATGTTGTCAATTGGCGCAAATCGACGTGAGATTATCGACCAGTCACCACCCCCAGACCGATGGTCAAACGGAGAGGACCAACCAGACTCTTGAACAATACCTGCGTTGTATGTTACATCAGACTGAGAGTAATTGGAAGGACATTCTTTGGATCGCCGAATATGCATTCAATAATTCAGTACATTCTGGAACTGGACAAAGCCCCTTTTATACCCTATATGGGCACCATCCTCGAACCTCAGACCTTGACTCACCCCAACACTTAGAAATGCCCGCAGTGGACCATCTACACGCTACGATTACACAAGCCTTTAAGGAGGCAACTGCACATTTAAAACAGGCGAAGGAGAAATATAAGAAAGATGCTGATCGGCATAGAAGTGATACTCCACAGTACCAGATAGGTGACCAAGTATGGTTGGCCACAAAACACATACCTCTCAAGGGAACGCAGACCTTTAACCCTAGATATTTGGGACCTTACTCTATTAAGGCCATTATCAACCCGGTGGCTGTCAAGTTGGTCTTACCTGCTAATATGCGAATTCACCCCGTCTTTCATGTGTCACTTTTGAAGCCAGTGCAACCAGGGACAAGACGAACCAAGCCACCAGACCCCATCCTTATAGACGGGGAAACAGAATTTGAAGTTAAGAACATCCTGGACTCCAAGATGGTGAAGTCAAAACTTTTTTATTTAATCGACTGGAAGGGTTACGGACCACAGGAAAGGTCTTGGGAACCTAGTGACCACGTGCATGCACCTCGATTGGTGAAAAGATTCCACCGAAATTTCCCAGACAAACCAAAACCACGGGGAAGAACGACTTTAGGAGGGGTCTTGGGGGGGGGGAGTGCTGTCATGATGCCTACCCCCGGGGAACAAGACCAGGTCCAGCAACCCCGGAAGCAGGTATCAAGTTATTTTGAGAAAGCCCAAAAACCCCTGCTAGGGGCTGTTTGGGTACGGTCCTGGCGCCCATGGTGCCAGGCTCATATGGAGAGTCAGTCCTGGCGCCATAGGCACCAGGCTCATAGAGTTGAACTTATCTGATGCAGACCATGCGGCAAAGCTCCAAGCCAAATGAGGATTGGAGGGGACTATTTTACCTAGGGACTATTTTTTACTCGGGTGGGGCTGGGGAGGAATACTTACCTGGGACTACTTTGGAGGCTATTTAAACCACGCCCGAAGAGCAGCACACGCTTCGCGTTATTCTGCATCCAGCAGCGCAATGCTCACCGTGTTTGCAAGCCTGCATCCAGTCTTCTGCCACGCCCGCCTCGAGTCTGCAGCTCCTAGAAAAAGGGAGGAACAGAAGGAGAAGAGGTTAGAATAAGAGCAAAACCTTCGATCCTTACCTGAATTCCGGATCCATCGCACCTTCGAGCTGGAAGAAAGAAGCATTTTACGTGCGCCGTCTCGCCTGCTGCAGCGCCGTGCTGAACTCACCGGCCTTCGCAGCATCCTCACGATCCACCGCATCCTTCTGCACGTTCCTGCCGCACTCTGGCACCTAAGGGGAAAACAAGAACAGCAAACGTGAGCCAAGGGAATAAACAGAGGTAATAGTAACTACCCTCATAGACTTACCTGATTACCGCCGGGGGTACTATTCCTCTTCACGGGTTGGCGCAGTCTCCATTGCATCCTCGCCATACCCCAGCCCCTAAGAGGAACCAAAAGGACAACAAGGTGAGACGAAGGGACAAACAAGGGGAACTCTTCTCACCACAATAGACTTACCCAATTTTACTGCCGGAGGCATTATTCCCCGAACTTCATATTTTCTCTCCACACCTGAATAAGGGAACAAGCCACAGGTTACATTCTGGCCTTATTTTATTGAACTGTGTAGGATAAGCCAAATCCTTACCTGAACTTCGTCAGCTACCACGAGGAACTCTTCGCTGGGGTCAAGCTGCAAACTGCAAGGAATCGGACAAGAGTGAAAGTCAGACATGTGAACTCTTACGAAC
The DNA here is from genome assembly GCF_040938575.1 of Ambystoma mexicanum. Taxonomy (NCBI): domain Eukaryota; kingdom Metazoa; phylum Chordata; class Amphibia; order Caudata; family Ambystomatidae; genus Ambystoma; species Ambystoma mexicanum. The sequence goes on along the minus strand of NC_090928.1, from coordinate 941,786,137 downwards.
TACATACTTTTCGGAGTCAATATTGTTCTGGAACTCACCAATTGCTTTGAGCCAGTGAAGCAACTGGTTATCAATGCGCCCCTGCGCTCAATGCAGGATGGAGAGCTCATCTTTTCAAACCATCAGGTGAGACTATAAGAGGGGACATCAAAGGTGATCTGTGGGGCGAACAGCGGGGGTGAGGGGATTTACGCTCAACCCCACGGGTGGTTAATTTTCTTTCTCCATTTACAGAAGAATATTCCTAGGGGCCAAGCAAACGAAGCTAGGTGGGCCAGTCCAGTCCGTCATCTCAGCCCTACGCGTCACATTGGTGGAGACCGCAGCTGTCCAGTTCCGATCGACGCCTCTGCGGGAGCCAGGTGAGTGTAACATCCTATTAATCCTGATACAGTAACAAGAACCTATAGTAAAAAAAGTATTTTAGCAAAAATGTTTCGCCACAGAGTCCTTCAGAATCTAATAAGAAGAGGACCGAAATCATCCTCAACCCGAAAAAACCTACCGCAGAAAATTAATTCTACAAACTCTCATGGACAGTGCAATCCTTCTCAAAAGGAAGTTGTTTATATCAGTGTTAAATAGGATGAAACCACTAACAAAACTAAGTACCAAACTAAAAAAGAAACTTATCAATAAACGGAATGTGAACAAAAATAACTTCTTACATATTTGTGGAGGTGAATGGAGTGTCACAACAACCACAGAACCATATTTTAATGAAGAAGCATACAAACAAAATCAAAGAAATACAATTGCCATCCATAGCAGTGGACGAGGGTATGAAAAAATCAATAATAGCATCGTGGAACAAGAAACACTGCTTAGAAAAGTATCCCCTGAAAACTCAGAATTACCTCTTGATTCGACTGAACCAGACCGTCCAGTATACAAATGGCCGTGCACGTCAATGTGTGCCATTCCTAACAAATATTTCAAATCTTTACTTCACTTCCTCAATCAGTATGTGAAAGGTAAAGACAAAATTAAAATGAAAGTGCTGCAAAATATGGAAATCTGTCCAGTGCGCAAATAGACAGGACTATAAGGACATTCATTAGCCGGCATTTCTGGACCTATTTGCAAAAGCACCTTCCATGATATCAAAAGGATATCAATACATCATTCAAATGTAAGAAATCTAGTGTATAAAATATACTATGCTAAAAGTCCAGCTTCAGAATCAGCCAATTTAAATCACACTCTTCTGCATGGTACACCCAAATATCTACAAGAAGAAATTGACCGTATCCAGAGGACATATTTTGGAAGTGAAAGCCACTTACAAAATGCAATAGTTGTAGAGCAGACTAGCAACAATTCTGCACATTGCTACCTTCTATTACACACATACAAAAAAGAAATAATAAAATTTAAAAGTGCATCGGCCGAAATACCAAACCATGTGTGTGTGTGTTGACGCAGAACGTTTTACAAAAGGAACACAAAAAATAGAGACATAGCATACAAAGTAGAAGACAATGAAGATTCCAAATGGTTTGAATTAACTCTCTACCTTTTAGCCGAAAACAAATATCAAGTAAGTGAACCCCTAATATATTGCTGTTACTGTACTACAAAACTAGACAACAACCAAACTCCTTCACGTGCTATCACAAATAATTTGGAATTGTTTCCACTACCAAAAACCCTGCAACAACTCAATTTGTATGAGAGCATCATAATTCAACAGTTCACCCATTTCAAGCAATTATACGCCTTGACCCAAAAACAGCAAAATTACCTCCCTCTGAATTGGTGAAAGGAATTTGTGGCAAAGTAGTCTATTTGCCATTAGATCTAACATAAAATGTACACACTCTAGGAGTGCAACGTTCAATAGAACATTCTTTAATTGTTTTGGTAAATGGTGTACCAACAAAAGACAAACAAATTTGGCAACAACTGGTGGACTTGCATAAAGTTAGACAAGCCTTGCAATATCTAAAAGAGAATAATGATTTTTACAAGGAAATAAATATTGAAGAAAGCTTAAGGGAAACAACTGAAATAATTGAAGAGTCATCAGAAACTGGACAATTCGAACATCTGGATCCTGATGAAGTATCCAGTCTTTTGGACCAGTACACAATACATCCATTGCATTCCAATGAAAGCATAGATGATGCACTAGAAACTTATCAAATGCGACAAACCAAAGGTTCACCAATGAGAATATGGGAAAAAAGTATAGAAGCACGTGCTTTTCCACTGCTTTTTCCTACTGGAAAAGGTGGAAGATACGATGATAGACCCACTCAGATTACGGCATCAGAATACTGCTCATTATGAATGTATTCAGAAGATCCCAGGTTTAGACAAAATATGGAATACATATTCCACCTACTCTTTGAAAGTGAACTAGCAACCCTATGTTACGGAGTTGCACACATTTTGAAATCTGGAACCCACTTTCAAAATATGCCAGCTACGCAATTAATACAAAAAGTACAAGAAAAAGATGAGGTTTTACAATCAAGTATTACAAATTTGTTTGCAAACATGCCTAGTACAAAAGAATACTGGTTCCGACGGCACAGAGACGTACGTTGTATGATCAGAAACCTTGGACCACCGACTTACACTAAGTTGTGCAGAATATGCATGGGAAGATTTACATGAGTTCCTACGTATATCAAACAGCAATAACACCAACATTCATTTATTAACACCTGGAGAACTTTGCTCTCTAGATCCAGTTAATGTCTCAAGATATTTCCATCATCGTTTCATTTCTATGCTACACTTTATTTGCAATAAATCTGTTCCACCCCTTGGAGAAGTGCAACACTTCTTTTGGAGAAAAGAATACCAAGTGAGAGGAGCACCACATATTCACATGCTTTTATGGATCAAAGGTGCACCTAAATTTGGTCACGACACTGATGCCACTGTTTTGCAGTTCATCCAAAAATATGTCACTTGTGAAATCCCTTCACAACAGACACATAGTGACCTGCATGGGCAGATTTTACATTTTCAAAGACACAAATGTGGCAAATATTGCCGGCGCAAATACAAAAACAAAGGGAAATACTACACCAAGTGCCGGTTTGGTTTCCCTAGACCAGTTACAGAAACAGGTGAAGTGAACAACTTCATGTCTTCAGTTCGACATAGTGTTAAAGGTAAATCACCTAAGAACACGTATTACATAAAAAGAACAGAAGAATCAAAATATATCAATGATTACAATGCAACATTGCCCTCTTATGGAATGCAAACATAGATGTGCAGTACATTGCAGACAATTCCACTGCTGTTGCACGATATGTTACAGCCTACTTAACAAAAGCAGAAAAAAAGAGCTTCAAGACCTCTGGGATGACATATCATCTGACAAAACACTATCTCAGAAATTGTACAGCCTAGGCATTAAAATGCTCTCTCATAGAGAATGTGGCGCCTATGAAGCGGCAGATCGTTTAACTGGTACTGCTTTGTACGGAAAATCAGACAACATAATATGGCTAAGTCTTGGCCCTGCTAAATCTAGAAAAAGAGTTCTGAAATCATACGAGGACATAGAAACAATTGCCAAAAATGATCCCAACAGCCAAGACATTTTAAAAAACTATTTACTGGACACATACTATCCGAACAGGAGTAGCACTTTGGAAAGCATGTGTCTATACCACATAGCTCAAAACGTTGCATACAAAAATAATATAAAACCTGATGAAAGCAAAGGCAGATATAGAGTCACAGATTGTGAAGGCAGCTTAGTAAAACTTACCAAAAGAAGCTTAATTAATCATATTAAATTGGCATTAAAAACTCCTAAGCAGAAAGAACTATATTACATGTCTTTGCTACTTTTTAAACCATGGAGAAAAGAGGAAGAGATACTAGATAACTATCACTGCTATGAAGCAAATGAAAGCGCTATCACTGATGTGAACTTTACGCAGTACAAAACAATGTTGCACAATGAACAGCAACATGAAGAAGAACTTCAGGCCCAACTAGATAAGGACTCTTCCGACAGTAGTCAACCTTCTGTAACAGGAAGCCAAGATCCACTAGGACAGCCACTAATAGCAACTGAGGCAGAATTAGCTATGTCAGAAGTGGAAAATACCATGTGTCCCTATCAAGAAAATATAGAAGACTTAACAGTACGACAAGCAAAACTTAACAAAGATCAGCGCACCATTTTTGAAGACGTAACAAAACAAATTGCACACTGCCAAAATTACAAACCAATACTGCTGTACGTCAGTGGTGAAGCTGGATCAGGAAAAACATTCTGAATCAAAAGCATCAGCAAGTTCCTTCAACAATTGACAAACAATAAACTGTCAGCTGTTGTAACTGCCCCTACAGGTTTAGCTGCCTACAACATAGGCATTGTCACTTTACACTGATTACTACTTCTTCCAGTAGAACACCAAAACAAATGAGACTATTACAAACTTTCTGCAGAAGCTGCAATGGAACTACGCAGAGTATTAAAGCAAATGAAAATGCTACTAATAGATGAAGTGAGCATGGTCTCCAACCTAATGTTGGCTTTGATTCACCTCAGATTGCAAGAAGTACTTAAAACAAACTACGAAAAACTCTTTGCAGCGAAACACATTATCGTTTTCGGAGCTCTTCTACAATTGACACCAGTGAAAGGTGAACCTATTTTGAAAACCTTAGGACACAAACTCTGCTGTAAAACTGTTGGCAGTATAGGAAATGTAAACCTTTGGCAACATTTCCAATACAGAGGATTAACAGAAAACATGCGGCAATCTACAGATCTCACTTATGCCAACATCCTAAAAAGTATTAGAGTTGGTGTACTATCTCAAGAAGCACAAGCAATATTGAAAAACCCACACATTCATGCACTCTATGGCGATAATACATGTGCTACTGATGTTATGAAACAATTAGCGCACAAGAATGTCAATTGTATGGCCTTAATGCCAACTCTTGCAAGCTGTTTCAAATTCAATGAAACAATGTTAAATAAAGAAATGCAACCAATAATAGAAATTTGCGCCACAGACAAACTAGACGTACATGGTATGACACCACTCATGTGTGAGCAAGCCACAACAAGACTAAATAACTTAGAAAATTCCATCTCCAACACAGCTGGGTTGGAAAAAATATTAAAATGATCCTTAAATTGTAGAGTAATGCTTAAACGTAACCTTGACGTAGAGCAAGGGCTAGTTAATGGGGCACTGGGTACAGTTGTTGGCTTTCAATCATACCCACATGACAACAACATTCAGTTTGTCAATATTCGCTTTGACAAACTTTCAGAAGTGAAAAGGATAGGGCGCTCAACTGCTCTATTCCTTCTATTCAAAGACATGTATGTACGTAGAGAACAATTTTCTCTAACTCTTGCATATGCAGTCACCATTCTTAACCTAGACAAAGCATTGATAGATATAGGAAACACAGACTTTAACGAAGGCATGAGCTATGTAGCACTGTCACGCTTATGTACACTTAACAGTCTATTTCTAATCAGCTTTGATGTAAGTAAAGTGAACGCTGATATTCCTTGCATTTTAGAATACAATAGACTACGTTCACTCTACACCCCCCATTTGAAACAATATCCTGTTGCAGAAAAAGTAAAACGTGGTAAAAGAAAACTAATTGAAACAGAAATGCAACAGAAGCTGACAGCAAATCCTTCAAAGAAAACAAAAGAAGGTAAAGATTCATCAATCACCACAAGCAAAGAAGAACATATTACGGAAAGTAATCCAGGTTCTTCTTCAAAGAAGGAAGAGAAACTCAGAAAAAAACACTCAGATACAGAACTAGCTGGTCCATTCAAATTTTCTAATGAAACTGGTGTAAGTTGCTATGCAAATGTAGCAATGAATATTCTATTTCAATTGCCACCAATTGTTAACAATATTTACTTACAAAGTACAGACCAATTGTGTTTGCAAATGTTAGTCCTTCATAGAAACGCAACAAACAATCCTGACAACACGTACAGTGTTCACAGAATAAGACAAGAATTGGACTTCGAGTGGATTGTGCCCTCCAACGTATTCCTCATTTTAGATGTATTCCATCCAGCTTTGCTGCTCTTTGGAAATTTTTTCGGCAGAGGGCGCCGTGCGTCGATGTCGTTGAGTCGATGGTCCCTCGAAGGCCTCCGTCGAGGGTGACGTCATCGGGTGTATAAGAAGCACGCGTGGCGCCCGTTGGCCTCAGTTCCGTTTTTCCGCAGTTACGTTGCTTCGGACATTCGGCGCGCCTCGAGTTCTGTGAAGAAATATAATATAATAAGAAATATGTCCTCGTCATCGACGCCGACCATGACCCCGAGATCGGGTTTCAAGAATTGCAAGTCGTGCGGCTCAAAAATGTCGATCACGGACCCGCACCGTAAGTGTTTGTGGTGCCTCGGAGAAGGCCACGACATGGAGGCCTGTTCGAACTGTCAGGCGATGATGGGGAAGGCCTTGCGAGAAAGAAGAGGAAAGCTACAGGTAGGTTGGAAGGATCGAAAAGCCTCTACCGTCGAGTCGAGACCCCATGAGGAGAAATCTCCTTGACGCGATAGGCATCAATCTAGATCCCGAAGCGATTCTCATCGCTCGTCGTCTTCATCAAAAAAATCGAAGAAACGACGCCACAGGTCTCCCTCCACCTCGTCGTCAGACGAGTCTCCAAAAAGGATGAAATGCCCCACGAAACATTTGTCTTCCGAAGAGTGGGAAGCATTCAGGGTCAAAATGATGGAGGGGTTTGAGAAGGCGCGCCGGGAGCGTCATTGCTCTGACACTCGCGCGCCCTCGACCCCGGGTGATCGTAAAAGGAAGGATAGGGAACCTTCCAGAATGCCGCGCGATAAACGCTCGATTCGAGTCGACCGCTCGAGGTCACTGACGCCGTCCGAGACCTATCACACCTCGATGGGACAATCGTCGAAGACTGCCTCGACGCCCTCGAAGCAGACCCTGTCGACGACCACTATGTCGTCGACACCGTCGACGCCTTTATCGATGCCGATGCCAAAACCCTCGTCGCCAAAGGCTCCAGCCTAGCCAGGGAAACCAGAAAAAGAGAAGGAGAAAGTTACAATACATGTAATTTCTTCAGAGCTTGGTACTACACCTCTTCCTCCTCCTCTCCCAGAGAAGGTTTTTAAGCCTCTCCCTAGGAAGGAGTTTTTCAAATCCTTGACCTCAATTTTTGAGGAACAGGAGAGATCCGATGAGGAAAATGTACCTTTTGGATTGGAATATGGCACCCCAAATGTCCCAGAATGCTTGATCTCAGAGGAAAGCAGAATGAGGGATTTGGTGGAGTCTTTACATAATGCAAGTGGCATTGACACTTCTCCTGAGAATGAGTTTGGAGACCAGATCCAGGAGAGCATGCCAGTCCATCTTACCGTCAGTTGATGACCAAGGTGGTAGATTACTTGGGATGGGCTAGACCACCTGCATGCCAGTCCATCTTACCGTCAGTTGATGACCAAGGTGGTAGATTACTTGGGATGGGCTAGACCACCAGCCCAATTCGTCCAAGACGATTTAACAGAGATATTGGACCATGTTCCCACTGAAGACCCAGTACTACCTTTTCATGTAGCCTTACAAAACAGGGTGGCCAAGAATTGGGAAACTCTGGATTCTATTCGTCCGGTAAATAAGTCCCTCGCATCAAAATACCGCCCAGCCAGTAGCGACCCCGGCTATCTGTCAAAACATCCAACTCCCGAGACTCTGGTCATACAGGCAGCCACAGCTTCCAATAAACTTGTGTACCCGTCTATCCCTCCAGACAGGGACGATAAACGTGAGGATGGTTGGGCACGGAAGCATGGCATTAAAATCTGCCAACTCCACATGTGCCTTTGCAAAGTTTTCATACACTCTGTGGGAGTGCATCGCAATGGCGGCGGAGCACATACCAGAAGGGAAAGAAAGGGAAGGTTTCCTAGCCATCGTTAGAGATGGAAAGGAAGCCATGCAGGAATCCCTTCAATCTGGGTTGGACACTGCGGATAGTGTAAGCAGGTCCATGGGCACTAGCACGGTAATGTGCAGGTTTGCGTGGTTACGGAAGTCAGGTTTTGCACCGGACGTACAGAACCGCCTTCTGAACATGCCTTTTGACGGATCTCACCTTTTTGGCAACAAGGCTGACGAGAGCCTTGAGAGGTTGCAGACCTCAAAAGCAGCGGCCATATCTTTAGGAGCTGCTATTAGGCAACCTCAGCCGTTTCGTGCACAAGGGCAATCATCGAGGGACGATCCTATCGTCATTACACCTCATATGGAAAGGCGAGAGGAATGGCCAGTCAAAGGGACCAAAGAAAGGCCACTCGCGGTGGACGAGGAAAATGTGCTAAGCCAGCTCCAGCTGCAGCCTCTTTGCCATCAGGGGTTGCAACATCCGCCACAAAACCACTTTGAGGACTTGCACCACAAAACACCTGTAGGAGGCAGGCTGTCACAGCATCTCAAGAATGGCGAGCCATTACTTCAGATGTTTGGGCTCTAGAAATAATAGCCCAAGGCTACTGCCTTCCTTTTCTTAAGCAACCTCAAAGCAATCCACCAGGGAGACACCTGTTGAAGTCTTCAAATCCGCTCCTACAACAGGAAGTTCTAACCCTGCTGGAGAAAGGTGCCATAGAACCAGTACCTGCAGCGGAGAGGAACAAGAGATGATACTCCCCGTATTTTTTGATCCCCAAAAAGGACGGAGGACTGAGTCCCATCTTGGACTTAAGAAACTTGAACAAGTTCCTCAGGAAGGACAAATTCAAGATGGTTACCCTTTCTCAGATCCTTCAGGCCCTTCAACTTCAGGACTGGTTGGTGTCATTGGACCTCCAGGATGCTTATTTTCATGTGCCGATTCATCTCAAACACAGAAAATACCTGAGGTTCGTAGCTGGCGACTCACACTATCAGTTTCGAGTCCTGCCATTCGGGTTGACCTATGCCCCGAGGGTCTTCACCAAGTTAATGGTAGTGGTGGCAGCGCACCTCAGGAGAGGGGGGATTCATGTCTACCCCTACCTGGGCGATTGGTTGATCAGAGCGTGTTCTGCCGAACAAGCACTGGATCATCTGAAAGTCACCTGCCACTTACTCCACAAACTGGGCTTCTCCTTCAATTTCAAGAAGTCACAAATGACGCCTTCCCAACAGCTTCAGTACATAGGAGCTGTACTAGACACATCCTTGGGAAAGAGCTCGCCTCCCAAGACGAGGGCTCAAGACATTCTTCAGATGGTTTCCAAATTCCAAAATGCCCAAAATCTCCAGGCTTACGACTTTTTAAGGTTGCTCGGCCTCATGGCATCCTGCATCTTCCTGATGCCAGAGGCACGATTGAGGATGAGATCCCTTCAATGGGCTCTAAAGACTCAGTGGTCCCAGTTCTCGGGTCAAATGACGGAGATTCCGAACAAGGTCAGACAAGACCTTCTATGGTGGACCTGTACAGAGAACATCCTAAAAGGAGAACCTTTTTGGCAACCATGGCTGGAGATCACAGTAGTGACAGACACCTCACTCCTGGGGTGGGGAGCTCATGCCAACGATCTGACAATCAACGGTCGTTGGTCTCCATCGGAGTCCAAACTACATATCAACCTTTTAGAGCTGAGGGCAATCAGACTAGCGCTGAAGGCCTTCCTGCCATCTGTTACGGGAAAGAATGTCCTGATAATGACGGACAACACAGTGGCCATGCACTACCTAAACAAAAGAGGAGGTGTGGGGTCACTACCCCTGTGCAGAGAGGCAATGCAGCTCTGGTATTGGGTGATTCAGGAAGGAATCTCTTTAACGGCAATTCATCTAGCCGGGGTAGAGAATATGATGGCAGATGCTCTGAGCAGGCAGAGCACGGTGTCCCACGAATGGGAAATGGCTCAGGAAGTCATTCAAGAGATCTTCGCCCTTTGGGGAACCACCTAGGTAGACCTATTTTCAACCAGTACCAACCAAAAATACGAAAGGTATTGCTCAAGGAAATGTCCTCCGAGAGGAGCCCTGGGGGACGCGTTCGTGGTGGAGTGGAATTTCCCACTATTGTATGCGTTCCCTCAGATTCCCGTCATTCCTCAGGTCATCAGGAGGCTGAGATGCTTTGGGAACCCCATGATCCTAATTGCCCCGGATTGGGCCAGGAGAACGTGGTATCCGGACCTTCTAGATATGTCCATCTGTCCTCTAGTACGTCTTCCTCAGAGAGAGAACCTTCTCTCTCAAATGGAAAGTCAGGTTCTCCACCCAGAGGTCAGAACACTCAACCTTCATGCTTGGTATCTGAAAGGCTGAGATACAGGGATTGGAACCTTCCAGATGATGTTATGGAGGTGTTGCTTTCGGCAAGAAGGCCAGCAACAAAGTCTCTATACCGTTGCCGTTGGAAAAAGTTTTGCAACTGGTGCAGGGAAAAGAATGTCGATCCTTTCCTATGTTCTATTCCGGAAGTACTATCTTTCCTTCTGACCCTAGCACATAGAGGCCTGGATATCAAAACAATAAAAGGTTACCTTGCGGCGCTTTCCATTTTCAAGCGCTCATCGGAAGAATGGTCCTACTTCAAAATTCCTTTGATAACACAATTCTTAAAAGCTCTCACTAATGTGTTTCCTCCTCACCCATTTCAAGTACCTATTTGGGATCTAAATTTAGTCCTAAAATTCTTAATGCGTGCCCCTTTTGAGCCTATGCACACGTGTCCATTAAGATTACTAACGTGGAAAACAGCCTTTTTAGTTGCTCTAACATCAGCAAGAAGAGTGAGCGAATTGCAGGCACTGTCTTCTGGGCCACCCTATACTGTGGTCCATAAGGACAGAGTTGTATTGAGAGCTAAACCATCATTTTTACCAAAAGTAATATCTGATTTTCATTTAAGTCAGAAAATTGTTTTACCCTCATTCTATCCTCCACCTCATCCTTCTAAGAAGGAAGAAAGATTACACAGTCTGGATCCAAAAAGAGCTTTAAGCTTTTACATCTCTAGACTTTCTAGGCTTAGAGTGGATAACCAGTTGTTTATAGGCTACACAGGAAGGAAACTGGGTCAATCGGTAACAAAACAGACAATTTCAGGCTGGATCATACTTTGCATTTCAGAATGCTACAGACTAGCACAAAAGGACCCACCAGAAGGGTTAAGGGCTCATTCCACAGGGCATTGCCTCTTCCACGGCCCTTCAAAGAGGTGTCCCAATAAGGTCCATTTGCGAAGCAGCAACTTGGTCTTCACTTCACACCTTCTCAAAATTCTATAGCCTGGATGCTTCCCAGTTTAGGGAGCTGACTTTTGGAAAAGCAGTGCTTTATTCCGCCATCTAAAGGCATTGGTGGGGAAAAACTCTGACCCCTACTCCAGAGGAAGTATGCAAAATACTACTTTGGGAGTCTGTCTAAGATGAGGAATACGTTGGAGGACACAATCCACTCGAAGAACAAGTTACTTACCAACTGGTAACGCTCTTTCGATTGGATGTTCCTCCAACGTATTCCTCATCGCCCTCCCAACCTACCCCTCTGTAGATTTTTCCGGGTTATTGCCATCTCAAATTCCGCAAGGCTGATACCTGTCTGCCAGCACAATCTACCAGTATAAGATCACAGGCAAAAAAAGAGGGAAAAACAGAACTGAGGCTAACAGGTGCCGCGCGTGCTACTTATACACCCGATGACGTCACCCTCGACGGAGGCCTTCGAGGGACCATCGACTCGACGGCATCGACGCACGGCGCCCTCTGCCGAAAAAATTTCCGAAGAGCAGCAAAGCTGGATGGAATACATCTAAGATGAAGAATACGTTAGAGAACATCCAATCGAAAGAACGTTACCAGTTGCTAAGTAACTTGTTCTACTGTGCTCGAATGGTGAGATTCACTATAAACGTACAGAAAATCCACAAGAATTTCTAATGTACTTACTACAAGTACTGGAAAACAAAAGCATACCTATAAATGAAATCTTCAAGATTTCATACATGTGGAAACATACATGCACTTTCTGTAGCAATGTGATACAGGAACAAATCCCAAATGAGCAATTTGTGTATGTATCCATACCTAATTGTGAATCCATTCCATTTCAGCAACTTGTACAAAATGCAAACCATGACAGATTATGTACCATGTGCAATTCAGACAATCGCTCCACCTTACTGATACAAGCACATAGTAAGTTCATAATACTTATGCTGCTACGTTATAATGCAGATGGTACCAAAAACAACTGCAAGCTGACTGGATTCACACACGGTCAAGTGTCACTTGTAAAGAAAACCTTTACAACAGTAGGTATAATCTACCATGCAGGAGCTACAACCAATGCAGGTCACTACACTGAATACATTAAAAAGAAATGTGGATGGGTGGAATGTAATGATAGCACCATTACTCTAAAGCAGAGATTGCCAGATAATCTTACAAATGTGTATTTAATCTTCCTAAAGCAAAAATGTAATAACTAATGTGTACTTCAACATTACCAAAAAGTTAAGTAAAAGACTACAAACAGTTAGAATACGCCAACAGGTATCTAACTGCCCAAGAGTGTATAAGGACGACACAGATAAATGAATATCACAGAACTGTAACAACAAATGCACAGTTAGAATACGCCAACAGGTATCTAACTGTTGTTAAAAATCGCCAACAAGGCAACAAACATAACATTATTCAGAAAGAACACAGAAACACTAAAAGAAAGCAAAGAAATAGTTTGTAGCATAGCAAATAAAGGTTTTTTTAATCCGACAAGGATTTTTTTCCCCCAGACCCAAGGATTTGAACAACAAACACAGAAACTGAGCAAAATGCACAGTACACTGGTTTGTAAACTAAATATGAGGATAAAAAAAGGTAAACTGTCTATCATACAATGAAATAAATCTTCTTAAAATGCAAACACTAACATGCTTTTTTCTTTTATCACAGGAATTAAAAAAGGCTAGTTCTGCCAAGTACTACGGTCATGTAAAACATATATGGATTCTGAACAAATTAAACAGTAAGTATAATTACAGTCATTTCATACATATGTGAATCTACACGGCTAATCACCAAAGCATATCGCAACCATTGTGACTTCTAATTTCACTACGTATAAAGTTGGTTTTGGAAGCATGGCCTTCGGCCATGCTCCCAAAAACCCTACGCCCTCCCCACAACCACCTGAATGATGTTTCATAGTACGAGTGTACCTATACCTGTGAAATGCTGCAGTAGTTGTGGCCACAGGCTACAGACTTGGGTGTAAGGCCATAGGTTTGTCAATGTATGGGTATGCAGTATATAAAATCCATAGTGGCTTACAACTGCAGTGCTTACAACTTTGATCTTGGGTGCATGGCCTTTGGCCATGCACCCAAGTCGCTACATACTCTCCACAACCATCAGACCCATAAGCAATACTACAGCCGTATCCATTGCTGTGACATGCTGTGGTGGTTGTGACCAGGGCCTAGAGTCTTGGAAGTATGGCCTACAGCCTACGGCCATGCACCCAAGACTCTAGGCCCTGGGCACAACCACCACAGCATCTTCCACCCATGGTTGCTTATACTTGAGTAATACACCCATACAATGAAACATTGTAAGTGTAACATGTACTCAATTTGTACCCAAGACTCCATGCCCTGTCCACACTTACCCGGTCCTATATTACAAATGTTTCCTACCCTTCACATACTCAATAAAGGCAGTCCATGTTTAAACTATTCAAGATGAATGCTGAAATAACTTCCATCGAAAAGACTTCACATATTTGTATCCACCAGAAGGCTATAATTGGACCCACGGAATTCCTAATGTGGGAGGAGGATTGTAAATGAAATGACATTCGAATTTCAATTGAAAGCGGTGAGGGCAGCTGACCTGAAGACGAATCTGAAGAGGAAACTGAGAAGCAAGAAAGGAGGAGTGAGATATAATCCAATACAGGCCAGGACCTCAAGCAATCTATGTTGAATCTAACAAACACCCATCATGTGGCCCACACCTGAATAATGGAGGGGTGGGCATATAAGTTTGAGCAATGTGGGGGAGATTCCAGAAGGACTAGGAACACAACCCTCAGCCTAATTTAGGGACCATGAAATCTGAAAACAGCAGTCCCCTTGAAGTCGAGTCCCCCTGGAGAGTGAGAGGTGTGACAAAAATAGATGTAATTCCGGATATCTGGGATTCAGGAAGTAAGTAACATGTACCTTCAGTCATGTGCTCCACCACATGGCCTCTGCCTGACCAATGTAAGAGCATAGACACTGTGGTGATGCTGAGTTGATGTCAACAGGTCCAGGCACACAATCCTTCCCAGACTAGCGTATTTCATATTGTGTCTGTTCAGGTTAATTGAATTTAATTTTATTTTTTTGCAGTTTTTCCATTTGATGTTGAAATATTTATTGTTTGGTTTTGCTACTATCACTTTTTTATTTAATGATAAATCATATCTTTTACTGCTTTGCTGCGTAGTTGGTTTAAATTGCACATCACCTTTGTGTTATGAAGTCTACATTTAATTGATATAAAAACAATTAAATGAATACACTACCATGACTATTAATAAATGTAACTTTCATTTTTATGCTAATGAAAAACTGACACCTGATTTTGGATTAGAGCTTTATGTTTAAGTACATAATGATATATAATAATTGAGCTTGTGAGCAGGATTCTGTGTGCATTTTATTTGGACTAGATAGATCCATGTAGTTTTAACTTCAATTAATTAAAGTGTGTTTTATGTACTTGTTTTCATGATTTCTGCAGCTCAAAATCAAAATAATTCTACTTGATTCAAGAAAGATATTCCTGTTTTTGTAGGTAAATTTTGAATGTTTCCTTTTCAGCGGGTAAATCCCTCAGCAGAGATGGTTATGATTGACCGAATGTTTAATCAGGAAGAAAGAGCAGCTCTTACTCGTGAAAAGCGATTGATAATAGTTGACCCTGGTAAGAAGCAATACCTTTTAAATCTAGCGATAGAAAAAATATTCATAGCCACAAACACTGCTACTGAAATTGTGAAGATATGTAAGCCAGGCTTAAAAATAAATCTGGATACTTTGTCATTCTATAACTTTCATGGAAACCCTTGGTTTGATTTGATTGCTGCTCGTGCCAAATCAGTTTTCCATAACTCTAACCCTAAAGTAATTAACTAGTTGGATCTTCAAACCAGTAATGCTTTTTTACCTTTTTTTTTATTTCTTCATTAACTTTTTTAAACATATAACAGTTACAATATTTTGGCATACATGATCACATACTTTCCAAATGTAAAATGAAACTGTTACCTTTTAACTTCCCTCCCCCTACCCTCAACTGCCTTAGTAAAATCTCCCAACATTTAGATCACATTTTGCGACACATTCGTCTTGGCTTTGTCCTGTGTGGTTTGGGCAGTGTTTTCGCCATTACCCTGGTTAAACAATGTTACTGTTATGGGAATCCACTGCATTATGTCTGTTCCAAGTTCCTGTTTTTGCTCCCCAAGTGCCTTCTCCCACATCCCATTTTCTGCTGTTGACCATTTCCTCAGGTCTTTATCTGTTGATGCTTGGGCCATTGGTGGCTTTCCACTGCATCGCTATGCTGCGTTTGGCCAGCACATATATCAGGTCTTTAATCTTCCCCATTGTTTTTTGTTTAGTGTCTATTCTGAAGAGCCCCAATATTCATGCCTCCGGGGACTGGATGTCAAGGTTAATGCCTCCAGGGCCACTCTATTTCCTACTTGCCTCCAAAATTCATGGATGCTATGACATTCCCAAAACATGTGTATCATGCCTACATTTTCTTCCTTACATTTAGGACAAGCCTGCTTACCCGCTCCTTTAAACTTTGCTATTACGGCTGGTGTCAGATATGCCCGCTGTGTAACATAAAGTTGGAGTAGCTGTAGTCTAGCATTTCTAGAGAATTTTTTATGGTATATGACTTTACTATGCCACTCTTTGTCTTCAAATGATCTAGCCAATTTTTTTCCCCATCCTCCTCTGCACTTCAATTCAACCTTAGAGTGGTGCTCTATCAATACTTCATATATTCTGGATATAGTGTGCCCTCCCTCTGAGGTATTTATGATATTTTTGATGTCTTCACATTCAATTATATCCCCAGTGACGTTTGGCCACCTACCATTTATTGTACTTAGCATGGCCCTATGCAGTAGGCATTGAGTAGGAATCCTGCAATTTCCTAAATTCTAGCAACCTATTTTCGTTCCTCAGGTCTCCTATCGTAGCAATACCGCAACACTCCCACTGTGCTTGCACCCTTGCCCTGAGTCCCTGTTCGTTGACATTATCGCCACCAGGGGGGTCTGTGGTGATATTGGGTCTCTAATTGCCATTGTTGCAGGTCCTCTGCCATATCTGTATGCCCAGCTTCACTAACTGTGGATGGAAGTGCGACTCCCACTGGGGAACCCATATCAAGTCTCTCAGATATAATATTTGTATTGCTGGCTGTAGGAGAGTCATCTCTGCTGTAGGGTCATCATCCATCCATTGCACCACATACTGTAACTGGCCTGCCAGGAAATACAGCTCGAAATTGAGGATCTTCATCCTTTCTTGCGCATAGGGCCTATGCATTCTGTTGAGTGCGACCCTGTGCCTCCCCCTTTCCCATAAGAAACCCCTGCACAGTTTGTCCAGGTCTTGGAAGAATTTCTTGGGGATATTGTATGGGATATTCCCAAAACAGTGAGTAAGCCTCGGCAGTGCAACCATTTTTAGAAGGGCCACTCTACCTCCTACCGACAATGGTAAACCCCAAAATTGCAGTGATTTGATAAAGCCCTCTTTAGCCTGTATTGTGTTATGTTATGATATGATATGATATGATTGGTTATTTATAACGTGCTTAATACCCAGAGGTTTCTAAGCACGGACCTGGGGTTTGAACCTGTGTTGTTTCATGTCGTATTGCTTCCAAGGCGAGCGCGTTGCCCCTGAGCTATCCTCCCGAGACAAATCACATGTTGCACACGTGTTGTATTCGTGTTCTAGCTTGGCGTCATGATACATGTTCAGCCCTAGGTATCTGAAGGAGTTTCAACTCCACGTTGGGGGAGAGCCGGCAGCTCCGCGTCTCCATCCGCCGCCAATTTACCCTGCGGAAACAGGCAGGATTCGCTTCTTTTTATTACAATCCCAGTAAGTATGCCAAAATTGTCGAGCACCTCTAACATGTATGGTAGGTTCACCTCTGGGTTTCTCAGGTATTATAGCATGTCATCTGCATAAATTGATAGTGGGCCTCATTACAAGTGCTCCGGTCCGGAATTAACGCAGCTGGTATAACCATACCGGCACCGTTTCCGCGTCTGCCTAATCCTGACCTGCGAACCCGGAAACAGCACCACCTCCAACCGCCACCACGGAGTTAAAGCTCCCGTAAACTCCGCCTGAAGGGAAACTCCTCCGTTGCCGGCAATACGAAACACCGCGAGCATCACAACTAGCGCGGGCATGGAAACACTGACAACAAAATGGCAGTAAAACCGTGATCACGGTGGCGGTACCGCCGCCACAGCAAACATGACGTTAAACTGTGCCTGGTGTCCTGAATCAGGCCACAGGTGCACCAAATGAGCCTAGCTGGACCCAGCAGGCCACTGGGTGCGTACAAAAGGGCCACACCCAGCCCAACCCAAAACAGAACCATGCAGGCAGCAGCTCTAGGAGCATTGGGACTGGGCCTACTCAACCATCCGGCAGCACTGCACATGATGGCAGCAATGTTGCAGAGGAGGAGGAGGAGGCAGAGGCGTAGGAGGCGCAGGCGGCAACAAGCTAACCCTGTACCCATGGAAAACCCCATTGTCCAGCCGGCAGCACCCCGCAGGCAGCCTGCAATACCACGCATCAGGGCCTCACCCTGGAACCTCACCCCAGGACAGATCCTGTACATCACTGGCCTGATAGAGGACGACATCAGCAGCCACATAGACACCCACACCGCCATCCCCCCCTCCTGAAGGTCGTGTCTGTACTGCACTTTCTTGGCACCAGTACCTATCAGCACACAGTCGGTGAGCTGCACGGCCTATCACAACCCTGTTTCTCAATAATCCTGGTTCAGGTACTGGATGCCCTGTTGCGCCATGTGTCTGAACCGATTGCCCTACCCCGTACCCTCCCCCAGGTGATTGCCACCAAGTTGGCCTTCCATGCCATAGCAGGCATGCCAAATTGCATAGGTGCACTCGACTGCACCCACATTGAGCTGACAGTACCACGTGCAATTGAAATGGTGTTCCGCAATAGGAAACAGTACCACTCACTGAATGTACAGATGGTATGTGATGCGACGCTAGTGATTACACATTGCTCCGCATGTTTCCCGGGCTCAACCCATGACTCAATGGTACTGCGGAATTCAACATTGCCACGGTACATGGAACGCTATGCTGGACAAAGCACATGGCTATTGGGTGAGTACAGCTGCCAATGCTCCGGACCTGTGTAAGTGGGGTGTGTGTGTGTGACCAGGGCAATGAGCTATGTGAGTGGGCTGCTGCGACTGCACATGCATCACCACCCGCCCATCTACTGAATAGACAGCAGAACCCAAACTTCACAAAGCAACACAAGACAGGTAGCCACAGTGTGGTCGTACACACCCTGCCACCTGACACACACAGCCTGAACTCCCGCTGGCGCACACACCTGGAGCCACAGCAAACCCCCCCCCCATAATATGCAACACAGCACTCACAATGCACATGATGGCTGTACGTGGGACGTCCTGCATCTACTATATCATCACTGTGGAGTGACCCTGCCATGTGTGCACATCACTGCACAATGCCGTACTCACAAGCCACATGCACACCAATGCATTGGTCGGTGTCCATCTGCCAACCCCCACTATGATGGCCATAGAAGATTAACACCCATCAGTGAAAACACTGCATGACACATAGGCATGAATGAACAATGACACAAGATTGCACTGCATCTGATGAAGACATGATACTACCAACACTGACATGTCTCCCACATCTATATCCCATGTAGGAGATTCCGGATATGCACTCACGCCATGGCTGATGACGCCTGTACGGAGGCCAAGGAACAGGCATGAGGATGCGTACAAAAGGGCACATGTCCGCACACGTGGCATGATTGAGAGGACATTTGGACTACTGAAGGCCCGGTTCCGCTGTTTAAGCAGATTTGGCGGATCACTGCTGTACAGCCCAGTGAAGACGGGTAAAATTACGCTCATCTGTGCCCTGCTGCACAATCTGTGCCAGTGCAGGAACATTCCAATGCCCCCAGACGGAGATGGTGAAGATGGGGATGGTGACGGAGATGGGGACGGGGATGGGGATGGGATAGCACAACCACCTCCTGGGGGTCCACTAGATGGACAACGAGCACGGGATGCACTGATTCGCAATTTACTTTTGAGAGACAGCACATCCACAGCATTTCAGGGATATGATGATGCCACTAAATGAATAATGGGTATTTCCGTGACCAGATTGTAATTGTCCCTATGGGTCGGCCATGTGTTTTCGGGCATGGATCTGTCGATCATGGAGAAATTTCCTGTGGACCTTGCCCGACTTTTCGTCCACTAACCAAACGATAAATCAGGATGCTGTGCGCCGACTTTATGTGATAATTCTATAACTTGCCCCATCGCCCTGGCTGACCTGCTTTTGCGGCACTAAATCATATCCCCCGTCCCTGAGCCTGACATCAACAAAGCATTCATATTCCCCGCCTCTCTCCGTGACGTTACTGGGCTGCCTAGCCAAACACAGATCATCTCACAACACAGCGCGTAACAATTCGGAATATGAAACTGTGGTTTAAAAGCAAACAGCAAGATTGTACAATTGGTAAAGTACATTTATTTGACGTCAAATGTTTAGAGAATATTCAGCAATTCGCAGTTGTCTTTGCTCTCGATCTGCAAAAGTTCATCTTTAGTCACGCGCTGTTCCTTTGCGGTACACAGGGTGTTGGTTTACGATAAAAGAAGCACTATGGTCACACTGATAATCGCAAGGCTGTTCCAACAACGAGGCACTACCCCACCGTAACGGTTGGTATGTTGCTTCTAGCCGCTAGTACCGCGTAAGGGCATATTGGTTCTTGCCGATCGTCCCATAAAATGGTCAGGGTGGTGAAGTTGTTGACATGGAGCTGCACCCGGCAGCTGAAGAACCTGTCGGCCGGGGTCTGAAAATGATGGCATTGGCAGTAGGGAAGGATGTACCTGTATTAAAAACATGAATTAGTCTCTCCAGCCGATCTTCATTGAAATTATTCATTTCATTAATTGGGCCTGAAACTATTTGCTAGCGAGGATAGTGCAACGGAGTATGTTACGTTATTCCCACTAACCCACCCCCTCTCCTCCGCCTTTTGCAGAGCCGCCTGAGCGCCAGGGGAGCACTTCGGCGTTGATAGTGCGCGGTACAAAATGCCACATGGAACGAACAAGTCCAACTTAACCGGCCTTTAACGCTACTCTATTGTTAATATATTCCAGGATAAAATCATCTAAAGGGTTACTTACATTAGATTTGCATTTTCCATTGTCTAGGCGTAATGCAGTCCCTAAATACCACTCCGTCTCTGCCAACGATCTTTCTTATAGTGAACAAACATGAAAATCGGTCTTGTTTCTGAAATTTCATCCTTATCATCTCTTACGTTATTGCCCCCCTCCTTCAAAAGAAGTCTTTAGGCACGGTGCCTGTCTGTCAAGGTCAAAAAACAATAGAACCTTATACTGCGAGTCGTGGGCAATACATCGAAGCAGCTGACCTTCACTGTGAAAGTGCATACATTCTTACTTTGCAACATTCTGTGTAAAGCCATCCCTGAGAACTTGAATTCTACACTCCATCTTTGTATTTTGTCCGCGTGCTTTGCAGCCCTAGAGAACCATAAATATGGAGATAATTGTCTATTTATGTAAAAGAGAGATTTATCGTTTGTTTAGTGGATGAGGGGTTGGCTTGGGTCTGTGGCGAATTTTACTGCGATCAACCGATTAATGTTTGGAAGCGCATGGCTGGCCCGTAGGTACAATAAAAATTTGGGACCGGAAATACCATTTAATTGTACTGCATATGAAATGACAGATGTCCACTCATTATGGTACTTTTCAAAGGTGTTGTATTTTCGATAAACCTGGTAAGAAAGTGCATTGGGTAGGTAAGCTGTACACCCGTGCCCACCCACCACCCAAACGTACACACCCCCAACCAGGCCCCAAACAACTAACCCCCTAATGGACCTCCCCCACCATCCAAACGTATCCACCCCCCTACACCCATGGTGTCCCCAAATGTCATGTTGACTGGCATCCCCACATGCCACTATTTGCGGGTGCGCTTATGCGGTGCCGTGTCCTTGCTGGCGGCTCCAGTCACCCGACTAGAACGCCTCTGTGTCCTGGCAGTGGCAGAGCTGGATGGGGTGGTGCTGGCTGAGGTGACTGTCGGTGTGACTGTGGGCAAGCGCCCTTGAAATGCCTGCTGGGCTACCAACATTGACTGAGCACTGCTAGATTGCACTCTGTTCCCTTCCCTGACATGGCGTGCCAGGGTGACAATGGTGGCCGCAAATCGTCCAATCGACCTGGAGAGCCGCCGCACCGACGTAGCATTGCTCTCACGCTGCAGCCTGGCCTCCTCCCGCTGATGCACGGCCTCCTCACGCTGCAGCCTGGCCTCCTCCTCCAGCTGACTTTCCACCAGCTGCGTCAGGGTGGCCTGTTGTTGCTCAAAGTGCTGCAAGCGTGTACTGAGCTCAACCATGGAGGGAGTTGGGGAGCGCATGGTTGTACTGCTTCGGCCTGCATGGCCGGGCCACTTCCATCACTTGATGCAGCCTCCTCAGCTGTGCAGATGGGCTGCGAATCATCATCCGGGGCTAGGGTGGTTGCTTGCATGGGGATGGTGGCGTATGCTGGTGTGCCTGGTGTAGCCGGTGTGCCTGATGTAGCCGGTGTGCCTGATGCAGCTGGTCCTTGTGTGCTGGAGCAGCTAGCATCATCCTCCTGTGCAGAAGTGCTGAGTTTGGTGCGTGCAGTTGGCCGCTGCATTGCCTCTTGGCCGTCGCTGTCACTTGTCTCGACTGTGCGGATACAGAGGGCATGCTGTTAGTTGTGTGATGTTACTAGATGTGTCCATCACATGCATCCGACATGATGATCCACGACCACTTGCATGTACACACTTGTGACTATTGATGCACTCAGGTGTGTGTCTGCTTTCAGTCAGGCACGCACTGTGTGCATTTCCAGGGTTCATGCTTTGGGGATGTGTTACTTATCATCTGGCCAGTCAGTGGGTCCATTGGGTCACTCCTGCCCTGTTGGGGGGGGGGCATTGTGAGTGGGTCCATTGGGTCACTCCTGCCCTGTTGCAGGGGGGCATTGTGAGTGGGTGCATTGGGTCACTCCTGCCCTGTTGGGGGGGGGGCATTGTGAGTGGGTCCATTGGGTCACTCCCATTCACACTTATGGCTTTGTACTATGTGCATTTACCAGCATGTGCAGGTGGGCTCACTCCTGCCTCTGCCTCTCCTATGCCGTGGATGCCTTTGAGGTGCATGATACTGCTGCAGCGCTCCTCTCACGGTTGCAACTTGAGAGGGGATGAAGGGCCTCCACCAGTGCCAGTGCTGTGTTGGCGGTGTGCAGTCATGAGGTTGCGCACCCGGAGCCTGAGGTCATCCCACCTCTTATGGCAGTCCTTCACAGAGCGTGTGGTCACACCGACCGCTGTGCACTTGCGTGCTGCCTCCGCCCACACCTCCTTGCGCCGTTGCTAAGTGGCACACGGCTGGTCTGCACTAAAGAGCATTTCCGCATGCTCAACAATGTGGTCCACCAGAACTGTGAGCTCAGCCTCACTAAAGCGCGGCTTTCGCTGTCTGCGTGCTGGTATCCTAGATGCCATTCGATGAGTTGTCAGTCTCAGGGAGGTAATCTGACCTGTGGTGTCTGAAGATGGCAGTGGATTATGCTTTGTATAATGGCCGCCTCTCTGTTTCCGTTTTTTTCCCGCTGTCATGCTGTTTCCGCTTCCGGTGTTTCTGTGTCAGCGGGGGCGGACACGGGTTTAGCACCGTTTTCTGTGGCGTAAAGTCCATGTGCGTGGGTGTTTACGGCGGTGACTCCATTTAAGCCTCGGTGTGTTGCGCGTGACCCTAGTGCCGTAATCGGCCCTTATTTCCGCAACCTTGCGGTCGCGGAAGTGGAGTAACCATCGTCACAGAATCACCGGATTCCAGCACAGCCGACTCGTAATGAGGCCCAATGTGTGCTTGACCCCGTCAATGTCTATTCCGTCTTCACTATATTCCTGCCGAAGGAATGCCGCTATAGGCTCTACCGCTATTATATATGACATTGGGGATAGAGGGCAACCCTGCCTCATACCCCTATGCAGCTGCCATCCATCCGAGAAGGTGGAACCCGTCCTAACCCTGGCTGTAGGGTGGGTGTATATTCGCTTCACCCACTTCATGTATTGCGCACCTATTTCCATCCTGACCATAGTGGCGTACAACCAGTCCCACGGACTGAATCAAACACCTTGGTTGCATCCAATGAAGCCACAGCGTAGTACTCCGCCCTGTCTTTAGTTCTATTTACGACGTGATGCAACCTTCGTAGGTTCCCTGAGATGTTCCTGGTAGGAACATATCCAGTCTGGTCTTGGTGTACTATTTTTGTGATCACCTTCCTAAATCTATCCGCTGGAATAGCTGTAAGGATTTTACTGTCCTGGTTCAGAAAAGACAGTGGTCTGTAAGACCCGCAGTCTGTTGCGATTTAGTTTGGGCTAAGCAGCAGGATTATCAAGGCCTCTCTCATACTATCTGAAGGATCCCCAATTCATATCCTTCATTGTATACTCTGGCTAGGAGTGGCCCTAACGTATCGAAATATGCCTTATAAAACTCCCCTGGTAGTCCATCCGTCCCTGGGGTCTTTTCTGAGGGCAATGCTATGATTGTGACTAGGACTTCTTCTGAGGTTATGGGCTCTTACAGCATATTCATTTGCTGTTTGTCTAAGTGTGGCAGGGTAATGAGGTCTAGCGCATCTTGTAGCTCGTCTTCCCGCTCTGTCTGGGGGTCTTTATATAAATTCCTGTAGTATTCTGAAAATACTTTGTTAATGCCTGCTTGCGTATTTTCGTCTTTATCTTCTGGGGTATGGATGGAATATATTGGGGATTTCTTGTTCCTGTTTCTGTACAGTCAAGCAAGCATTCTGCCTGGTTTATCCCCTTGTGCATGGCTTCTTTCTATATATTTTGCATAATTGAACTTGCCCAGCCTATCCCATTGTGCTAGACATACCTGCCCCAATCTGATTTCCTCCTCCAGATGGTCCCCCTCAGCGCCCAGCTCCCTTTCTATTTCGACAAGTTTTTGTTAGGTATGCTTCAAGTCGTTGGTTATGCATTTCTGGACCCCCCCTCGCCCCAACAGTGCCTATCATCTCTCCTCTAATCACCACCTTGTATGTTTCCCAAATCGTGCCCACTTGTCGAACGCTTCCCTCATTCACTTTCAGAAAATCTACCCTGCTTTTTCTGATATGTTCTTTAAATGCCCTATCCAATAATGCCTCACTCCTAAGCCACCAGGTAGGTATAGGCGGTCTCGGGGCAGTTATCTTCCACCTGGCTAGCAGCAGGCGTGGTCTGATAGGACCCTAGCTAGGTATTCCGCCTCTGCAATTTCCATCACGTGTTCCTCCACTATGAGCAGATAATCTAGTCTTGTGTGAACTTTATGTGGGGCCGAGTAATGGCAGTATTCTCTGAACTCCCTGTGACGTGTCCTCCAAATATCTGTTAACTGAAAATTATTCAGAAGGGTGCTTAGGACTTTAGCAGGTGGGGCTGGTCTCTTGTACATTGTGTCGGACTTGTCCAATGTGGGATTTAGGGTGCAATTGAAATCTCCGCCTCATATCATGACTCCATTCCTCTAGAGACCAAGTGCCTCATTACGAGTTTGGAGGCAGCCATGGAGCTATTAGCTGCATGGCTGCCTCCAAACTGGGCTCCTTTACTGGGTTCCTGCAATGAGGAATAACCGGGTCATTCAGACATAGGAGGACCCAGTAATTCCTCCTTGCAGGAACCCATCCCCATTCCCATTTGAGCCCCTATAGGGCTCAATGGGAATGGGGAGGGAGGTAATAACGGGCAGATTACATCTGGCCCGTTATTACCTCCCTCTTCCCCTTGCGGGACCCGGAAAGGGCGCCTGGTTTTACCAGGCGTTCGATCCGGGTCCTGCGATGGGAAGCTTGTAATCAGCCCTGACGGAATGAAGAGGGCCGGTCCCATACCGGCCCCCTTCATTCCGTCAGCGCAAGCTTCATAATGAGGCCCAAGTCTTACATATAGTGACTTAGAAAATACAGTGGTGTCATGATTTGGTGCATAGGTATTCACAATGCATACCTCCCGGTTCTCTAGCATACCGTGTATTATAGCCATCCTCCCTTCATCATCGATCTTAATAGTCAGAACTGTGAGGGGGATAGATGGGGCTGCCCAAGTGAGGACACCGCTAGAGTATGTTGAATATGTGGAACTCACCAGCACCCCGCCCCATGTACCAGCCAGCTTCCCTTGTTTATGTGTGTTCAGGTGTATTTCTTGTAATAACGCAATCCCCACTTTATGTGTCCTTAAGTACGTGATCACTCTCTGTCTTTTGACATAATTATTCAGACCCCAGATGTTCCAGGTAATAATTTTCTCCAGCCATCATATAGCAATTTTCCTAGGCTCCGGCAGGGCCCCTAACCCACCCTCATCCGGGATCGTGCATAGGCTACATGCTCCTATACCAGGCTTCCATCCCTCCCCCATGTGTAACACCCCCCCATCCCCAACAAATAACAAAACACACCTAAACTAAAACTGTCCAGCCATGCTGCGCACGCTAATACTCTTACATCCCATCCCCTTTCCTCCATACTGCATGGGCGTCTCTTGCTAGGGACGGGAGACGGAACCTTTTTCACTTGAAAAAAATCTTCTTCCCCCTTAAACTCCTCAGTCTCCTTTTCCGCATTGACAGGAACAGGGCGATTTCAACAGCGCTCTTGGGTTTGGCTCCGGCCAAGTAATACCACGTGTTCTTCCCCGGATAATTTCTTCTGTCTTTTTTGTCTTCTTTTATCATTCAGGTACTCGGTCGTCTAGCACCAGGCTCCTCCCCGGCGCATGTCGACTTCAGCGGGCTTCAGAAGGTGTCCAGCCTGCGAGGGGCTCTTTCATACATCAGATCCCCACGCCCTTTGCCTCCGCTGCCCTGGCCCCGACCACGGGAGGGGAGGGTTGCACCGCATGCGATGCACTTTCTTCGCGTGCTTTGAAGAACAGACTAGCTAGGTGGAGGGAGCTCTTCGAGAAGTCGCCTCCAGAGGACTTGAAGGACTTTGTCAGACATAATTCACGGCCCAAGGCAGGGCCGTTCTTTTGCAGCGCACCCCGCAACGGCGATTCCTTCCGAAGGAAATGCCCAGACGAGAGGAACCTCTCAGGTTCTCGCACCAGCACGGGTACCGAGGCTAATTCAACTACCGGCATCCACGCCAAGGGGTCTGTAGATCCTTCTGGAGACAGTGCTGAAGCACCGCAGGGTTCTTTTACCGGGTGTACACCCGAGGTGCTACACCTTTGTACCGGCAACATGTCCGAGAGGGCGCCTGCATGCAGCACTACTGGCAACTCTGCCGAGAGCGACACGCCGACCAGGCCTCGGCCTGAGGTGCAGGGTAGGTCACATGCTCCATCCCCAAGAGTCCTGGAGGAGGTTGGGCCCACTAAGCCAAGCACCACGACCTCAGCACATGGGATGCAGCTCGACAAGATGGCCACCGCGCCAGATAAAATGGGCACTCGTCTGATACTGGCCCGAAGAACAGAGCAGGTGAGAGAACAAATTACAAGGTGGGATCAGGTATGTGGCCTGCAGCTTATCCATCAGCAGCGCAGGACAGGTTTACCCTGCAAACAGCTAGACAGAATACCACCGGCCTCAGCAGATGCCTGCTATTCTGTCAATGTCACCTGCCACCCCACCAGCCTGCGAGGACAGGTTCTTTGAAAAGTTCCTCACACTCATGAGATCTCCTCAGATGGGGTCCATCCTTAGGGATGTAATCAGGGACATGCTTCCTCCCGCCCCTCCACCTGTGCCTATAGTCATTCCTCCTATGGCTCCAGTGCCGCAGGCCGGGTGCAGCCCCTGCTGCCCACACCGGCTTCTTCGAATCCGGCTCCCCTGCCTCCCACAATTCAGGTGATTCCGTACCAGCCTCCGCTGCAGCCTCCGGTTCTGGTCTCCACACCTCAGCCCTTGGTGCCCAGCTCCTCTCCACCCGCTCCGAACCAGCCGGACGCCCTGGTTGAAACAAACGAGGAAGAAGACCCTAACCCACAGTCAGCCAAGGCCTTCCATGAACGACTTGCAGGTCACTTGGGCCTTCCTCAATCCGAGGTGGCATGACCAGAGACAGGGGTACTTGCAGAGGTCCTCACTCTACGCCCGCAGCTAGAACAGGGATCCCGATGCAGAAGGACATTGTTGCCACCTCCAGAAACGGGTGGCTCAAGCCCCATTCGGCCCAGCCTGTCAATCGGTGCCTGGATGGCAAGTATAGGCAAATGGAGGGGGATCCACTCTTGCTGTTGGCCCACCCTCAACCACACTCTTCGGTGATATCTGCGGCGTCACTCTATTCAAAGCCGCAGTTGTCCTCAGCGCTGTTAGGCATGGAGGAGAAGATCTTGGAGGCATACGAGAAGAAGCTTTATTCCAACGCTTCACTGCATCTTCGTCAATCCAACACGGATGCCATGCTGGCAGCTGTTAACCAGAGGCTTTGGCAGGAAATAGTCGACTTCCTTCCAGAAATTCCGGTGCAGAGCCAGTCACGTTTCAAAGCTGGACTGGCAGAGGCTAAAATGTTGGCGCAATACATCATGGAGTCCACCGTGGCCCACATTGACACCTATGGCCAGGCCATATGCAT
Source organism: Ambystoma mexicanum (assembly GCF_040938575.1). Classification (NCBI taxonomy): domain Eukaryota; kingdom Metazoa; phylum Chordata; class Amphibia; order Caudata; family Ambystomatidae; genus Ambystoma; species Ambystoma mexicanum. Next base: position 941,758,107 of record NC_090928.1, on the reverse strand, counting down.
CGCCATGGACGTGAGAAGGACTGACTGGCTTTGGGCTACTAAATTTAACCCAGATGTCCAGGAACGCATATTGGACCTTCCATTCGAATGAGGGGAGTCCTCTTTCACTCCACCACCGATAGGGGGTTAGATAAAAAGAAAAACAGTTTGCAAAATGTGAAGTCTTTATCCTTACGAAGGCCACGCCCAAGGCATACACCCAGTTACATCAACACTCCGACAAGGGGCGGACGTTCGGAGGGTTCCGTGGCTTCCAAGAATGGAGGTCCAGAAAGCCTGACCGTTCGCATAGTCAACAGCGGTGCAAACAACAAAAGGGGGGAGCAAGGGCTTTTTTCAGTCCCCTTCCGCCGTAACAACCTCAGAGGGAATGAAGGCATGACGCATCCCTTTGGGTCCATGTGTCTCCAGTGGGAGGCAGGCTTGCCCTTCATGCACAGTTTTGGTGTCAGAAGTTTGCTGACCCTTGGATCCTCTCGGTAGTATCCACGGGGTACCGCCAACCAATCCCTTCCCCTCTCCTATCCCCTCCCCTCCACTGCCACAGATTGGGACTGCAACTCTGCTGGTGGAGGTTTGGTCGCTCGCCGAGAGCCAGGCCATGGAAGAAGTCCCAGAGAGGATTGGTCTTCTATTGCAGGTTTTTCACCATACAAAAGAAGAACCAGGCTTGCCTAAGAGTTGTGTTGGACCTTTACACCCTCAACCTCTTGCTCCCTCTTCAAAAATTCAAGATGGTTATGCCAGTACTGATTGCGGAGACATTGGGCAGAGGAGACTGGATGTGCTCCCTGGATCTGAAGGACGCTTATCTACACTTTCCGATTTGGCAGCCGCATCACTCATTCCTAAAATTCAGGATCATGGGCTGCCACTTCCAATACAAGGAAGCATTATTTTCATACGTGTGTGAGCGGAGAACGTGATTTAACTGCTTGCAGTGTGTAGAGTGAAGCAGATGCAATTCTTAGAACTTGCCTTTCAATATTTGAGCATTTTATAAGAAACCTACTCTTATTTTAGCCAGGCCATTTATTCTATGCTTTTAGAAATCCTTAGGAGGCTTTGTTCGTTGTGATACTGCTCCCTTATATAACGTGGTTTGTGGCGACTTGATTCCAGTGCTCCTCGTTGCCGGGTAGTAGCAAAACTACACTTCCCATCAGGCTTATAGTCCTTTGGACTACAAATTTGCTGACCAGGAGTCTGAGCGCTGGAGCGTGAACAGCCAAGCCGGTCTGTGCCGGTCTGCGGCGCTCCGTTAGCTGCGAGGCTGCGTTTCTTTCATTTTTATCTTGGGTAAAACAAGATGAGTTGTCCATCAGTCTTGGCCCTAATAGCCAAAGAAAAAGCTAATTCTGGGTTAAGAACTGCACGCCTTACCAATGATATAGCGCGGGAAGTCTTACGTTCTAGTATTATACATAATGTACAAACTACTAATACTACAGCACTGGAAAACGATGAAGAAATACTGAAATCACCCAGACCATGTAATTCAAAGATGAGTTGTGCATCAGTCTTGGCCCTAATAGCCAAAGAAAAAGCTAATTCTGGGTTAAGAACTGCACGCCTTACCAATGATATAGCGCGGGAAGTCTTACGTTCTAGTATTATACATAATGTACAAACTACTAATACTACAGCACTGGAAAACGATGAAGAAATACTGAAATCACCCAGACCATGTAATTCAGAGACGATGATACATGCAAACCTGCTTAACATTACTAATTTGATATGTAGAAAATGACACACTGTTAACACACATAGGGCCTCATTACACGGTAGGTGGTAAGGGTTTACCGGTACCAGTATTTTACCGGTACGTTAAACCCTTCCCGCCTTACTACGAGGTCCCTTTGCGGGTTGGTACATTAACGCCTGCTTTTAGCAGGCATTAAAAAACGAACCCGCAAAGGGACCGGAGTGCTAATTATGGTACCGCAATTTGCAGTACCGTAATTAGCGCCTTCCCCATTCCCATTATGCCCTATGGGGCAAAAATGGGAATGGGGAAGGGCAATGGAGGAAGGAGGAATTACCGCCTTCCCAACCTTGGAATAGGGCGGTAATTCCCCTTTCCTCCAAGGCGGTACCGGTAAATTACCGGCATGAATCATGGCGCTAATAGCGCCATGGTTTACCGCCTACCATGTAATGAGGCCCACAGAGTGCCTGACCAGTAACAAGAAAGTGTATTCTGACTTAAGTAATACAAAATTGCATATGACTGCCCCCTGCGACAAGAGTAACAAACTGAACGTTAACACTTACTCTTGACTAAAATGTCTACTGCTAAACACACGATCTTCGATAAAACATTCCCTGGAGGTATCTGTATATATCTCATCGTTGAATATTGATCTCTGTGCTCTCACAGAGACATGGAATCACGTATCAGCAGGGCCTGCGCTTGTGCTAGCTATACCCCAGGAATATAATATCAAATGCCAAGATAGACATGAGGGGAAAGGAGGGGGTTAGCAGTGATATGCAAAGATACTTTAGATCTGTAGAAAGTCGACTCCATAAACATCGAGAACTGTAATATTCTCCACATCAAAAATTAGAACAGATGTTGAAAGTTCTACAAACATGATTATTGTTTACCAACCTCCCTCTCCTATGCTAGATTTTTCAAATCAGTTATGTGATGTACTTTTGGCTTCTTTAAAACCTAACTCAAAAACAATCCTCATGGGGGATTTTAATTACTGGCTTGTAGACGAAAGCGACTTACAAGCTAAGTCCCTGAATAAAGCCTTGACTGACCTGGGCTTCATACAATGTGTGACTACCCCTACACACATAAAGGGTCACACGCTTGACTGGTTAGCAGGCCATAATATTACTCTAGCCTGCCAAGACAATGCCCCTGTCCCAACCATTTCTTCGTCCACTTTTGTAGTGGTGTCTGCAAAAAAGGCTAGAAGGATGAAATTGGTCACCTCCATAATTCAATGTAGAAATGTAAACAATCTTACATTATAAGCACTGGATCTGTGCCCTCTGCAACAAAATGTGAATGAATTTACTTCAGTAGAAGACATTAGTAACATCTATCAACACACATTACTAGCAGCTGTTAACGTGCTCTCTCCATTATGTAGCAAGAAAGTTACTGTAAGAGAAACCAATTTATGGTTCTCTACAGATATCCAAAATCTGAAAAGTGTCACAATGAAAGCAATATATAGGTGGGGAAGAACACTTGCTGAACCTGACAGAGAACTGTATAAAATGACAATAAAAGAATGTAAGTCTGCTGTTGTTTCAGCAAAAATAATGCTATTTGGATGACCGGATTTCCAAGGCTCAAACCTAACCGAGAGAACTTTTTAAAGTTTTAAAAGAGCTAGAAACTCCGAAGCAAGATGATTCCGAAATAATTATTAGAGACACCAAATGGTGTAACCTAATACAAGACACCTTGGACTGTTATTAAGGAGGGGATTGCTTTATCAAAATAAGCAACTTCTATGATTCACCTTTATACTGGAGATTACAAATGTAGAATCTGGAAATCTGAGGAACAATTCACTTTTAAAACAATAAGTAAATCCGAGATGGCCTTAATCATTAAAAAAACGTAAGCTTACAAATTGCAAGGGGGACGTTTGTCCAGCCCTTGCCATTAAGACATGTTCGCCTACGCTTATTCCAACACTATGTAGGTTTGTGAACACCTCATTCAGGGACTGTTATGTCCCCAGAAGCATAAAAAACTCATGGGTCACACCATTACTGAAGAAACCTGGCCTATGTCCGAGAGACCCTTTGAATTATCGCCCTATCTTGAACTCTCAGTTTCTCCTAAAAATATGAGATCGCGTGGCATACACGCAAGTCCTCAGTCATCTTAAGACATATAACATCTTGAAACGCTGGCAATACGGCTTTAGAGAGAGTCATGGAACTGAGACGACGTTGCTCGATCTTAAGTCCAGGCTACTTCATCATATGGACCAGGGAAAAACTTCAATGCTTAGGCTTCTTGACCTGTCCGCCGCATTCGACCTGGTCGACCATACATTGTTGTTCGCCAGATTTGGAGAAGGTGGCAGGTTTTGCAACACCAGCAGCCCAATGGGTCAAATAATTTCTTAGTGAACGCCAATGGAGAGTGAGTTGCACTCTGGCAGGTGCTGAACTTAATGAATTGTCTCAAGGAGTACCGCAGTGGGCATGTCTGTCGCCTATGTTTTATAACATATTTACAACCCCTTTTCTGGACTTCCTAGAAGAGAATAACATTGAATTTACCAACTACGCTGACAACACACAATGGCCCTCATTACGACCCTTGCGGAAATCGAAAAACGATGGCGGAAATGCAATACCGCCATCGAATAGCGCTCGGTGCGATTATGACCCGTCACCGCAAAGTACGATGCCATTAGCGACACCGCAGTGAACGCCAACGCAAACTGCACCAAGTACGCGCGCGCGCGCCATGCCAAACCGCAATTACCACCATGGCGCAACGGTACGCGAATTCTGACCCCAGCGGACATGCACCTAACGCCATCAAGCACGGCGGAAAGTACCATTCCGCCATGGTGAGAAGTACGGCATCGCGAACCAACCGTAAACGGCCCTACTGAGTGCCTGTACACCGCTCCCTGGCCACATTGTACAACTCCCCGTAGGTGCAATGAAGCCACACAATGCAACCAGTGAAATGTACAAGTCATCCATGCCTGCCAACGAACAAATGAATCTCAAGAGGGGCCAATGGAAGCTGCAGGGCACAGATGGCACGAATACAGAAGCCACACAAATGGACATGACCTCAGTCTCCCTCCAAGAAACGCACGCAAACACAGGCACCTGTGACCAGCCATATTCTGATAATCACATCATACCACCAATCCAACTGGCTGACCGGCATCTGTTACACAAAAGCCATTCCCCCGCCCCTGAGCATCACATCACCAAAACAGTCACATTGGCAGCCCTCATCCCTGACCTCACTGGGCTTCGTAGGCAAACGCGCCCAGCACAGTACCACGCAACTATACTCCGAAGCTGGAACCCAATGCAGATCTCCTCACAATACATCGCTCCCCAAATAGGAATATGACACATCACCTGCAAAGAAGAACGCTACACGGTTCATATCAGAATAGGAATAAATGCACAACAAATTCACCAAGCCCATACAGCCATCAGGCCATGAACTCCAAAATACATTTCACCATTGTGGCCTGCATCCGCAATAAATGACCAGCTACTTCTTGTGTGACGCCCTGTACCCTCATGGCACACAGGGGCTACATTCTCGTACGAAAAGGCAACATGGAAGCGCCTCGACCCGCAGGGCCGTCCCAATAGGGAGGCACTAGTCCAGCTGAAAGGCCGAAATGTTGCTCCTAGCCACTAGTACTGCGTAAGGGCATGTGGCCCATTGGCGATCGTCCCATAAGATCGTAATGCTGCTCCACTGATTAACACGAAGCAGCAGGTGGCGGGAGTAAAATCCATCTGCAGGAGTGGCATACAGATGGCAGTGGCAAAAGGGGAGTAGATACCTGTCACCCAAACGAAATGAAAAAGAATAGTATGGCCATCAGAACTACATTTGAATTACTCACTTCAATGATCACACCAAATCCACAGCCATATGCATGCTAGCCCACTCCAAAGGATCATCACCAACCAAAAACCACTAGCGAATCATAACTATCTATATCGAGGTGAAAACACTATCACAAACGCCTGCTTCCATACTCACATGAAATGTGAAACTTCCATTGAGTCTGTGCGTAATGCAGCCTGCAAAATCCACTGTGCACCAGCCCGTAATTCCAGTGTTGTGAAGCAACATGTAATTGGGAACGTCCGGCCTTATCGCCCACTTCGCTATTGCGCATCCCATACTATTCATATCAATCATTGCATCCTCGCCATGGCCCCTGTCCCAAGGACATTGAACTATAGAACGTTATATTCGCAGTCAGACCTGTGGGCATCTCCTCGCCACTAGCTGAAAACCGAAAGCGCCGTCCTTCGAATTCCTCATTTGCAACATCACGTCGAAAAGGCATCTGTGGCCGCTTGAAATCACAAATTAATCCATCTAGTGCGGCTGTGTGTGAAAATGGCAACTGGCTACACTCACAAATGGGACGCCCCGCCCGTCGGTGAACCGCGGTACCGAGCTGCATGAGGGTCCACCGTTAATCGAGTACTACATTCCACTGACCCTTCACAAGTTTGTTCCCGACAGCGAATATAGTATGTGAAACAATGGGAGTATAGCAGAATTAACATATGAAGCGATATCTCACAGCCATCGGGATGAAATACATGATTGTAATAGCAAGATGCCATGCGTCGATTTGCAGCGTTGTGTGCGGGACGTGCTCGCCCAAAGGGGATTGCAGCTTGCACAGGTGGAATGAATCACCACAGGTGGAGGCTATACAGCTTGGAAACACATAAATTGCACACCCAACCCCCTCCCACAACCACACCCACTCCAAAATGCTGCCGGCAGGACTTGCGATGTTGGCCCTGGGGGACCTGATAGCACTGCAAGTACTCCAACTTCAAGAAGAAGATGAACACCAACTAATACAACAACCGGCCGCACAGAGGAGACGCAGGAGGAGGAGGAGGGCAAGGCAGGGCCAGCAAGGCCCGCCAGCACAGCCACTACCACCACGCAGGCAGGCCGCAATCCCACGCCTCCGAGCACATCCGTTCAACCTCACTGATGAGCAGATCCACACCCTCTACCGTTTGGACCGGGACACCATAACCGCCATTGTGGACATGACACACGCTGACCTTGTCAGCATGATAGATAGCCCAACCGACATCCCACCCCTACTGAAGGTGGTGTCTGTATTCCACTTCCTGGCCACAGGCACCTACCAGCACACAGTCGGACAGTTGCATGGCATATCACAGCCACTGTTCTCACGGACACTATTGCAAGTGCTCGATGCCCTCCTGAAGCACGCAGACGACTACATCTCTCTACCACGCTCGGAGCAGGAAATTACCAACACAAAAGTGGGATTCCATGCACTTGCCGGCATACCGGGTTGCATTGGTGCCATCGACTGCACCCATGTGGAATTGGTTGTCCCACATGCCATGGAGGCCCAGTACCGCAACCGAAAACAATATCATTCTCTTAATTTACAAATGGTGTGTGACTGAAACGGGATCATGACACATTGTTGTGCCCGATTTCCTGGATCAACCCATGAATCCATGGTCTTACGGAACTCTACAATACCACGCTACATGGAGCGACATGCAGGGAACGGATCCTGGCTACTCGGTGAGTCTCATTTCATGCATGATAATGTGGGGTATGTGATGCGGCAATGACCTGCCAGGAAGGGGGGGGGTGCTTACGTAGCAATGTCATTCCTCAAACATCCTTTATTGTCCACATACAGGTGATGCCGGGTATCCACTGAAGAGATGGCTCCTTACACCACTCCGGAACCCACAGGACCAGCATGAGGAGGACTACAACCATGCCCACTCACGTACCCCTGTAGTCATAGAACAGGCATTCGGCCTACTGAAGGCTCGTTTCCGCTGCCTCAGCAGGTCTGGCGGGGCACTCCTGTACCACCATGAGAAGGTTGCTAAAATGGTCCTGGCATGTGTCATGCTACACAACATGTGCATACGTAGAAATGTGCCCATGCCCCCTGACGCAGAACTGCAAGCACCAGAATATGGTCATGATGTGGGTGGGGATGTGGCAGAACCTGAAGGAGTCCGCGAGGCACAGGAGGGCCGTGAAATTCGTCAGATTATCATAGATTCATGCTTCTAGCACTGACGCCTGGTGGTTGATACATGGACACGGGAGTTGTGGCACTGTGTGTGTCTGGAACATGCACAATATGGACTGTACGCCTATGATGGCCTCGTACACAAAGATCAATGTCCACACATCTCATTGGATGATTGTGAAATGTTTATAGCATATGTGAAATTGTGTTACACACCCCATCGACCCGCCACCCAAGTAAGCCCAACACACCCCCTCCACCCTCCTACCTCCCCCCCGAACACCAGTGTCCAAGGATGCTCATTGTCAGTGGGCAGACGCTATTGCAAGCCCCCTCTCCGGGTATCAGGGGCACCCCTGCCTGTGGAGCGCAGGTTCCTCCCAGATCTACGTTGGGGGCTGCCCTGGACGGAACTTGCAACGGATGATGTCTCTGCCTGCTCACGTCCATGCATGTCCCTAAGGGTTTGTGAGAGCTCAGTGAGCACACGGCGCACAGCGGCAAGTTCAGCACATACGTCTTTGGACGTCGCATGCAGTTCCCCCCTCAGGCTCTCGGTGCTTCTCTCCATTTGTACTCTCAGGCTCTCGGTGCTTCTCTCCATTTGTTCTCTCAGGCTCTCGGTGCTTCTCTCCATTTCTGCCCTTAGTGTCTCTGTACATGTTTCTATGGCTGCCTTGGTACCCCCACATTCATCAGCATGCTCCTTGAGGAGCGTGGCCAGTTGCTGCTGTTGCTCGATCACCTGGTCGAGGGACTGTTGCCTCTGCTGGGCCATGGCCATTTGCGGTGGTGTCACAGAGGGGCTGATCACCTCATGTTGCCTTGACACAGGGCTTGTGGGGGATGGCCAGTCGTCGTCTTGTGAGTGCCCCTGCGTGGTATCCTCATGGTGTACGGGATGGAACAGACAGGGGGATTGAGACAGGTCATGGATGGATCTAACTTCGTCATCACCGTTTTCTGTGTCGGAGCATGCTGCCATTAATGCAGTGTCACCTATGGTGCTGCTGCCACCAGAAGCAGTGCCTTCTGTAGCATCCATTGGGGGGGCCTGTGGTGGTGGTGGTGTTGTGGCCATGCTGGCTGCTGGGGTGCCTGTTGAAGTCCCCTCCTGTGTGCTGCCACTTGATTTGTGCTGCAGCCGTGTCTTGATGCGTGCAGCTGAGGTGGAGGGTCTTTGGCCGTTGGTCTTGGCCCTCTTTGCAGGTGTGCTGGTAGGGGTGTCCTGGAGCTCGTCGTTTGAATCGGACCCTGTGGTGGAGTAAAGGAGGGCGAGCGTTATTAATGGGTCTGTGGAAATTGGAATGGCAATGTATCACATGCATTGGGGTGGTACCTGAGGGTGATTTGGGTCAGGGCCTTGGAGGTAGTTTCATTTTTGTGTGGATTGAGGGTGCAGTTGTATTGCAGCCTGCAGTTAGGGGGTGCCTGCTGCACGTGTAGAGGGTGTTTTTAGGAATTTTAATTATTTATTTATTTAATTTGACTTTTAATGTCCGCTATCAGGCCAATGTAAGTGGACGTTCTCCTGGACATGTGTTTCTGTTGCACTATGTGGACACATGGTACTTCACATGATTGGACATTGTGGTTTTAGCATAGTTTTATTTGGGCCACCTACCTGATTCTTCGGATGTCTGCACTCCTTTCTCCATCCCTCCGACTCCCTCTATGGTCTCCATTCCAATGGTGGAGGCACAGATTTCTTCCCATGGGGTCAGCTTGATGGGTGATTCCGATCCTCCCCCGGTAGCTGTGGCAATGTTTCGGTTGGCAGAAAGTATGCTACGGACGCGGATCCGCAGGTCGTCCCATCGCTTTCTGCATTGCTGTGGGTTGCGGGGTGCGGTCCCCACCGCACTTACCCGCTGTGCCACCAGGGCCCATATGGCCTTCTTGTTCGCAAGTGCCGTCCTGGTCATTTGCGTCGAGAAGACGACGGCAGCATTCTCCTGGAGGGTCTCTGTGAGCACCGTGAGTTCCTCACGTGAGAAGTGGACCTGCCGCTTGCGGTCGCACGCTTTTTTCGCTACTTTTCCCATTGTTTTGGTTTCACTAGGGTGGATGTCGGGTTGGGATGTCTCTCAGGGTTGTATTTTTAATGGTTGTGTGAATGTTCTGCTTTTATAGGTGTACGGCGTGCTGTTTCCCGTTCCGGGACCAAGTTTTTGCTTCCGTTTCCGTATATTTACGGTCACCGTATTTTCCGATTGCCGCTCTTTGCGGTGACCGCTATGTCCGGTGGCGGTATTGCACCTAGGTCGCCGTACGACGGCGGTGAGGGGCGTTTTGGGGACATTTCCGCCATCGCGGACTTTGCACTTCCGCCATGGCGTCGTGCTCGAGCCCGATGGGTCGGAATGAGCCGCACTTTGCTCCGTCGTGCAATGGCGGAAACGCTATTTACGCTATGGCGGTCCGGTCGGTCGATTTCCGCAAGGGTCGTAATGAGGGCCAATGTGTCATCCCTTTGACAGGCATTTTTGAAGAAGATGAGCGGAACATTAAGAGGATTTATGGCCTAATCCAAAGATGGATGTGTCACAACCTCCTTGTTCAGGCCATGCTCTCAATACAGGAAAAACAGAGTTTTTGCTCCTTGGGACGGAGGCAAAAAGATGATATCAGAATATACTCAGTGTAAGATTGAAGGCTGTAAAATACAAATCAAGAACAAGGTCAAGACCCTTGGGGTTTACCTGGACTGCAGTCTTAACATGAAGGCCCAAGTGAGTAGCTTGGTGTTGTTGGCCTCTTACTACATTAAGGTGTTAGCTCACGCATGTTCTTTTATCTCAAAAGATAGTCGGGAAACATTGGCAGGAGCCTTGATCGCTACAAGAATCAACTACTGTAGCAGTCTCCTTGTTGGGATGCCTAAGACTGAAGTCAATAGACTACAGGTAGTGCAAAATAATGCAGTTAGAGTGATTATGGACCAGAACAAAAGGGCACACATATCGGAGGTGAGAAGGAGCCTACATTGGCTCTCAGTCAAGGAGAGAATCTGCTTTCGGTTGATGCTAATCTCGTGTAAGTGTTTGAGAAGCACAGCGCCGGTGTATCTGAAGGACAAACTGTTCATCAAGTCAAATAGCCATAACTTGAGGTGCATCAACGCCACACAACTGAAAATTCCTGCATGTAAACTCACTCAAGTTAGGAAAGGAGCTTTCCATGTAGCAGCGCCAGTGGCTTGGAATAGCCTGCTGCTGACTTTGAGGGAGGAATCCTCAATCACCTTGTTCAGGAAAAGACTCAAGACCTTCCTTTTTAATTAGTTGCTCTGTTCAAGTCTTGGTTCTCTTGAGCTGTGGTGTTCTCTCTTCCAGATGGTTGTTCCCTTTTGTGTATGTGTTTGTACTGTTTGACCGTTAGCGCCCTTACGCCTCCGGGTCAGTGGCAGCGCTATACAAATGTAATAAAGTAAAGTAAGGTGCTACCCTTCGGCCTCAATTCAGCCCCCAGGGTTTTCACCTGACTATTGAATGCAGTGGCAGCCCTCCTCAGGGCACAGGGCCAGCACATCTATCCGTACCTGGACGACTGGCTCATCAGGGCGAGATCTCTGGAGGTGGTTCACCACACTTCCTCTAACCTTATGATCACACTCCATGAGCTGGGGTTTTCGGTCAGCCTCAAGAAGTCTCAGCTGCATCCTACGCAGAGCCTGATCTTTCTGGACCTTATATGGGACACAAGCTCCGAGAGAGCTTTCCCTTCGGAGGAAAATATCACAGCCATCAAGAGGGACACTACTCACTTCCTCACCTGAGAAGTGACCTCAGCCTGGTGGTACCAACACTTATTAGGCATCATGGCAGCGGTCCCACTGGCCGTACCCTAAACGAGACTCAAGATGAGGAGATTGCAACTGCACTTAGCAGCCGCATGGAATCAGGAGCGGAGCTGCGAAGCGGAGCTGGTCAGCATTCCCCACTTCTATGCCCGGATGTCGCATGGTGGTCAAGGGACTGCATTATTCGGACGGGCAGGCTATACCGGCAGCCAGCCCCGCAGATCACCATTACAATGGATTCCTCTCTGGAAGGCTGGAGGGCCACTTTGGACAGCCACAGCGTACACAGACTCTGGACCCTGCAGGAGTTCCATATCAACTGGCTGGAGCTGAAAGCCATCTGGCTAGCTTTGAAAGCTTTCCTTCCGCTCATTGAGGGCAAGGTCGTCCTCATCCAGATGGACAACTCCACCAGTATGTCAACAAGCAGGGGGGTACCAGGTCTCCGCCACTGTGCAACCTAGCGGTCAGCATGTGGGACTGGGCCTTGGAGAACAACATCTACCTGAGGGCTATTCTCCTTCCAGGTGTGTCCAACCTGGAAGCGGACAGACTCAGCAGACTGGGAGAGGACAATTATGATCAGGTGCTGCTGGAGATCTTCAGCAGATGGGGGCATCTTCAGGTGGATCTCTTTGCCTGCTGGGACAACAAGACGTGCCATCGGTTTGCGTCCTGGCTCCCTGGGCGACGCCTTTCAAATTCAGTGGAGCGGCATGACAGCGTACGCCTACCTGCCTACACCCCTGATCCACAGGGTGATCTGCAAGATAAAGGAATCGTGTCACCTCAGCATCATTCTGATTGCTCTGTGGTGGCCAGTGAGACTGTGGTTCTCTGAGCTTCTCAGCCTCTCAGACAGGCCTCTGATTCACCTGCAGCTGTTTCCAGCTCATCTCCTGGCGCAACAGGGGGGCAGGGTTATCCACCCTGCCCCACAGAAGTTATCCCTTGCAGTGTGGTTCCTGAGCAGGTCACACTGAAACACCTGGGCCTCTCACATGCTAACCTAGAAATCATTCAGCGCACTAGGAGCAAGGCTACTAGGAGCCAGTACAAGTGTAAATGGTCTAGGTTCTGTCACTGGGCCGACTCGAAGAAGATCGACCCCTTACGTGCACATTGGATGATGTACTCTCCTTCTCTGCACACCTTGCCCACTCAGGCGTGCAGCTGGATACATGCCACACCTATCTGGCGGCCATAGGTGCCTACAGGAATTCGGAGGTGTGAGATTTCTCCTCTTCCAACCCGGTGTTCAAGTGAAATTTGACAGGCCTCGCCAGGCTCTTCCCTCCGATCAAGAGACAATGGCGTCCACGGACATCAGGCTGGTCACCATTAAAACAGCGCTGTTGTTGCGTCTCACCTCTGCTTGCACAGTCAGCGAGATCCAGGTGTTGGTGGCTTCAGAACCCTATACTACTTTTCACAAGGATAAGGTGGTCCTGAGAACACACCCCATGTTCCTACCTAATGTAGCCTCCGCTTTCCATCTGAACAAGGAGCTAGTCTTGCCTACGATTTTTGGCGACCTTAAGGACGATGCTCAGAGGGTCTTGCACTGTCTGGATGTCAGACGCGCTCTGAAATTCTATCTGGACAGGGCTAAGGGCTTCTTTAAGTCAGATGCTCTGTTTGTCACTTTGGGGCGGAGGGGGGATCAAGGCCTGGGCATCAGGCATTCAAGGCCTCTATAGAAAGGTGGATGGTTTCGGCCATCAACGAGGCCTATGAGGGGCAGCACAAATCACTTCCAGCTAACATGCATGCCCACGCTGTCAGAGCCAAGGCCACGGCTGTCGCATTCCAGCGGCAGGTCCTGTAGCAGGTCATCAGCAGGGCTGCCACCTGGGCCACCCCTCTGACTTTCTGCAAGCACTACTGTTTAGATGCCGGCTCTAAATCAGACGCGGCTTTCGGACAGGCAGTTCTAAGGAATTTAAGGAGGGTCTCCTCTACACCCTGGGGCTACATTCAGTTGTAATCGCCCGTGCAATCTGGAGGAAAGGGGACTACATTAGTCATATGGTGAGTAACTATTAATGACTTCCCTGCTTCTGCTCCACGAGACCTAGTCAGTGGACTTGGCTCCTGGTGTAGTAGAATGCTCTGCTGGTTACGTTCCCTCTACTTAGGCTTTGGTGTCTGTACTGCAGTGCTCCTGCTACATCTTTCCATGCAGAAATAGCAGCATCAATGGGCCCTAGAATGATAAAGAAGCCATAGCCCCCGTGGTAACGTTTACCTATGACCACCTTTGCATTAAGATACTTTCCCATTAATCTTGATTCCTCTAGTCAGTCTTCTGGGCTCCTTCTGACTCATGCCTTAGTTCATAATCAGTGCTCTCCTTGCCGTTGTGTAAGATCTTCAATTTAGCCGGGTATATTAGCGTATATTTAGGCCCGCTTTTCTGAGCCTGACTTTTGTTGAAATAAATTGGGCTCTCCTCTTTTGCACTTGAAAGGTATAGTCCGGGAATATTGTTAGTTTGCTGAAGCTCTTTGTATGGTCCCCCAGTCCTGGAAAAGGTGATGATCTTCTCCCTGTCCTTATAATTTAGGACCTTGGCCATGATAGGCCTAGGCGGACTTCTTGGTAGCTGCCTTCTGATCAGGGGACGGTGCGTTCGCTCAAGAGTGAACCCCTGTGTTAGGTTCCCATTGCCTATCTCCTGCAATAGGCCCACTATCCTGATGTTGTTGCTGTGCGCCCGTTCTTCTGTATCCTCCGCTCTGTCCTCCAGCAGTTTCACTTTCTGTAGCAGGATGTGAACAGCTTTGGACGTTTGTATTCTCGCAGTGGGGTTTTCTTGGACCTGTTCTTCAAGTCTGCCTGTGCGCTCTGCCAAGGCTCTAACGTCCTGTCACAAGAGGCCTACATTGATTCTTACAGCTGTGCAGGAGAGATCCCAGCTGGCCCATAGGTCTGGGGTTTTCCCAAACAGCACTTTAAGATGGAATAGCAGCACCCGTGAGATGGATGGGGACGCAGATTAGTACTCGAGCATCAAATCAATAATGACAACTCCCTTTAATGACAAGTACAAAAAATGGGGAGTTATGAACATCAGCGGTTGCTCGATCTTCCTTCTCACTTCAACTCCGATGAACTTCACAAAAATCACATCATTTATGCTGAAAACTCATTATCGCTGACGTGAAACGCTAAAAATGTTGCATGCAATTCTGTTGGTTATAGGAAGGTAACTTTACTGTAGGTACTATATCTGTAACGGTAACGGGGAGAGAGTAGAGGGGATTGGATAGACAATGTCAGGTGGGGCAACTAAGCCCTTCCTTCAAAATGGCTACTGTAAACGTCACTAAAAGTACGACTTCTCATTGGTTCTACAGACTATAGGATCCTAGATTACTTGGTACATTGTGATTGGGTTGATACCACATCACCTTGTACTTTTCCACTTTACTTAGCAGCATGCAGCATGGTCGGCCAGGTGCAGTGTGCCCATCAGCTCCCCTAGCCTCCACCAACCAGTACCACCATCCATCACTGACCCACTGGCCATGTGTCAATTAGTTTCTAATTTATAGGCCTCGATTCTGCCTCTCTGTCTGGGAGAACTCCGATATCTGTGAATGGCTCAAGGCTGCACGTAGGTGTGAAGGCCCCAACTCTTCTTGCTTGGCAGGCCACGTGTTTTAGGCACCGTGAAATCGTCTCCGTCTCCATGTAATTAGTGTATTTCATTTTAGCTTTCTGTCCACCAAATGCCTTCTGCTGCTTATCTCGATTCCTTTGAACAGGATACTCCCCTCTTGGCATCATAAATTGTATTAGCCTGTGTCAGCTAAGATGACCTTGGTTTCTTTGCACGGGTCTCATGCATCTGAGTTTTGTTTCTGGCTTTCTTGAGCTCAGTAAGCCCTTCCTCCATGGTCTCGGACCACACCATTTTTTCTTTCGTCACCTGTGCTTTCTTTAGGGCCTCTGACATAATTCCAAAGACCTAGAAAGCTCTGCATCTGTTTTATCGTGTGTGGCTTGGCTGTGTTCAGTATGGCTTCAGCCCTTTCCGGGGTAACTCTTTTCCCCTCGTGTGAGATCAGCTGGCCTATATATAACACTTCTTGCTGACAATATTGTAACTTTTCTTTGTTCACTTTATATCCTTTCTCAGCCAGTATTGTCAATAGCTGAATAGAATTGTGTCTGTACTTTTCCTCTGGTGCGCTGCAAATTAAAATGTCATCTACATATTGCAAGACAACACTCTCTAATGCGATATTGCTTAAATCCATCTGTAGAACTCTATTGAAAATTGAGGGAAACTCACAGTATCCCTGGGGTAACCTCATACTTTTTAGACGCATCTGTCTGAAGGTAAATGACGTCAGATCTTGTGAGTCTTTGTGCAATGGGATTGAGAAAAATGAATTTTTCAAGTCAATCACCGTGAAATATTTTGCCTCAACAGGTATATTAGATAGAATTGTGGCCGGGTTTTTGATTAAAGGGAACTCGGCCTCTACAATATAGTTTATTGGGCGTAGATCTTGAATTAGCCTCCAAGACCCTCCCTTTGATTTCTTGAAAGGATAAACTGCGGTATTGCATGAAGAGTCTGACGTCACTAAGATGCCTTGTTCCATCATAGCCGAAATTGTCTTGAAAATTCCCTCTTCTGCCTCCCTAAACATGGGATACTGTTGTGCCTTTGGTAAAATAGCTCCTGGCTTCAGTTTAATATTGACTTCTCCTACTCCTTTCAATAGACCTACGTTATAGGAGCCTGTGGTCTATACTGAGACAGGCACCTAGGCCATATCGACCTCAAAATATTCAGGACGGTTCTGTGCCAACATCATTCTCTAGGGCACTTCTCTTTTGATCATCTTCGCCCAAAAAGTGAGATTCACTTCAACTGTTATTTGCTGAGCGTCTGTTCGTTCGTCGAACAGATCATCATCCCTGACGTCAGTCAGCCTGTACCCTTCTTCAATGGCGATCACTGGGCACCACTGTCGGCATCATCATCACATCCATCGATCAAAGCAATTTTTCCTCGTATTATGGCTGCGTGCATCATCAAGGGAAATACTTGTCCCTTCTCCTCGTGCATAGGTATTCTTGGCCTAAATAGAAACTCATCTGGGGTCCTCATGGTTTTGTCTGCAAGGCCTGGTAGCCATGCCATCCGCACCCTTACTCTGTATGCAAATATTTCTGGCTCCAATGGGATAGCTCTCATTGCTTTGTGTCCTGCGTATGCTCTAATTATCTCGCACATGTTCAAATAGTGCATTCCTGGAATCAAGCATACTTATGCCCTTCTCCGTGATCGAGATTGTCATATTTAACTTTTTCATTAAGTCTTGTCCCAATATATGTTTACTGGGGTTTGCCTTGAATATAACAGTGGCACATTTATGTCACATTCTCCTATAGAGACTGGAAGTGTGTCTGTAAAAGGAACACAACTTGATGCTCCTGTGAAGCCCAGAGTGTTTATAGCATCGCTGGACAAGGAAAACTTTCCTTCACGTATGCACGAGCGTGTCGTACCCATGTCAACTAGGAAGGAATATTCTAATCCCGTATAACGACATCCACCCTTGGTTCCTGTGAGGGTTAGGTGTCACTGATAGGATAGAACACATCAGGTTTCCCAGTGAGCTGTCCTAGTCCGTATACAATCTTGTCCCATTTTGCGTGAATGGTCTTCCCCGATCACCAGTGTTAACTCGTATCCCATCGTTCACAGCCTGACCTATACTTGTTGTTTGTGGCATTTGCATCAGTGACTGTTGGGACTGTCCTTGTGGACAATTTATCAAATTCTGGGGTTGCGAGCTTTGCTGTGCTCCTGGCTTTTGCGGTTGCACCGTGTGATTTTGCGCAACTCCATTTCCTCCCTGTTGTACTAACACATGTGGATTCACCATACCTGTTCTGGTTCTTTGGTCGTTTTGCACCATGCCTTGACTTCTGCATGTGCGTGCTATGTGCCCTGTCATCCCACACACCCAACATATTGGCGGTGGTCTGATCATTTGCCCATTTGACATATCCTGACTTCCGTTTTGCATGTTTTGGAAAGCTCCCTGATTATTCTGCCATCCTCGTCCTCAAAAGCCTCTCCCTCTGGGGTAAAATCCATTATTGCCCTGATTACCCTGCTGTTGATTATTGGCCTGCTGCATGTTTGATCCGTCTGTGTTAGTTATCAATGCCCCGTCAATGGCATATTTTGACAATTTCTTCTGCACTAACTTCGCCTCTTCACCTTTTCGTGTAGCCTCTTTTTTACGATTCTTCTCTTGCAGCAGCCTGAAATAGTGCGCTATAGTCAACTGTATTTCAGACCACGGTTTGGCCTTGATTCCTACTAATTTCTTGAGCTGCTTCTGTACCTGATCTGGCAGCCTTTGACATAATATATGGTAGAACACGGGTATACATTTCCCCCAAGATTCCCACGTTTCAAGTACCCACGCATCTTGGAAATTCTGAATGTAAAGCAAGGGGTCTTCTGACTCTTTCATTTTCCGTGACATTATAGCTCCCATTTCGGAAGTATCCGGATATAGCGATCGTAATGCTTTCCATACTGCGGCTCTGCAATTGTTAAATGGTGTTCTGTCATGCGCAGTATTAATTGTAGTCACACCAGAGTAACCTGCGTGTGTCCACACATCATCATCATCTCTATCACCAAGTATGGCAATTAAAAGACCGTTGATATCCCCTATAGCTAACGTGTTCCCTCCCGTAATTTTTTTTAACTCATGTATCCATTTTCCGGCTCCTGAAGTCAGCATTGGAAGCTTGTTTTTCAGGTTTTCACGATCCATGTGTGGCCATGGAATACACTGTGGTCTCGTTCCTCCTTTCTCGAGCAAAGAAATTGGGATGCATAGTCCTCTCTCTCTTCTCTCATTGTTTTTCTATCTACTACAGGAGTGAAATTCTCGCATCGCCGCCTGCCTGGTAATGTCCTCAGTCGGCTCCCATAGGGTGGTGGAGACACTCCCTCTGACCGTACAATATTTCTTTGCGTCGGCCTGACTGTGTGGCTGATTCCGATGCCCTCGGTGCAAACACACTAGAGTCCGACCATCTTATTCCCTTTCCCCTTGAGAAGCGTCTTTTGCATCTTCTCTCATCTTCCTTTCCCTCATATTCCTCTCTTTCTCCGTCTGACATTATCTGTGCCCAACGTGTGCAACTTCTCACATCCTCCTTGTTCTTACTGATTTCCAACCTATCTAGGGATAGCTCTCTATTCTTACTATTTAGGCAGACGTCCTCAGCATCATAAAGAAGAGTGCTCTCCAGGCGCTCGTCCTCCCCTCCCCCTTGGAGTACTTGTTCTAGCCCCATTTCATCATATATTCTAATGATCGTTTCTCTGATGCTTCTGGTGTCGAAGTCATTCTCGATATTTACCCCAGACATGCCTGGTACTGAATCATACTCAGGAAAGAATTCTTCAATGTCTTCCCACTATACTACTGGATCAGGTTTTTGAACCTCTCTTTCCAGATATTGAAGATCGCGTGCTCTCTGTCTTCGCTTACGTTCTATGTCGTCATTGAATTCTCTGCGCTTCCTCGCTTCCTCTCTGACTCTATCCTCTTCCTCTTTCTTTGCATTTCTACGTTCATTTGCCCTTCGTATTTCCTCATCCCTTCGTCTCTTTATTTTTATCTCCTGTATCTTTTGCTCATCTTCTATTCAACTTCGTTCCTGTCTGTCTTGATCATTAGATCCTCTCTGTTTATGATCTTGTTGTCTTTCTTGCTCTTCGCGATATAACTGCTCTAGTTTCTGCCTAACTTTTTCCCAAGTTTTTCATCGCTCAATCCTTTTTCCTGTTCCTTCTCCGTCCTCTGTACATCGTCTAACTTCTCTTTTTGATTCACGTCATCAACGCTTTTACTATCGAGTTTCAATAGAATCTGACCTCCCATCCATTCATTCTGTGCGAATGCTATCTCATCAGTTCTAACCTCATTTCCTTTCCATGTCTTGCTTTCTCTCTCTGTATCGCGAGATGTACTTGTCTGTACCTGATCTTTCCTCTCGTTTTCGCGGCTCTCCTTGTCCCTTGGGACCTTGGAGGCGATATCTCTACCTCTGTCTTTGTCTGGGCTTTTGTCACTACTTTGCGTAGGTGACTCATATGCCGGGTTGCTGTACCCCGTGGCTGCTTTAAGCTCTCTTAGCGGGTATAATCCTTTATCCTTACTGACTTCGATTTTTGTTTCAGACGGGTCAGGTGGCGTGGAAGGCGTCTCAACCCCCCTCTGTACATACGTTAAGTATCCAATCTAATGGTGGCTCCTCCTCCTTATCCTCTTGGTACATCTTCCAAAGCTTTAAACTAGCTAGGCGTTTATCTAACTTTTTATCTTTGTATGTGACATGCAAATATGTCATCATATGCTGTAGGACCGCTTTAGACAGCGATCCACCCTGGGGCCACGGCATAAACATTTTGTTTGCGGTTCCTTTAACCCATTCCGCACTGTACTTTTTCAGCTTGGGTGCACGTTTTGGCAACTGTTTGCACAGGTGTACTAATGGAATCATATCCTCCATGCTTAAATCTGTTCCCTTTTCCTTCATATAACACTTGTTATGCCCTTCTGTTTCTTTACACAACTCCAACAATATGAGAGAGCACCAATCGCAGCAAGCTCCAATCCCGTTTTTTCCACAAAAATTATACTTCTTTTTTCAACCAACAAATATCAATTCGTATTCCACAATATCTCAGTTACTCAATCTACATTCTACTCTACTTCTAACTATATTTTGTTTTCTTTTCTTCCTCTTCCCTCTGTTAACTTCCCTTACTTGTTCTAAGGCATGCACTTTTGCCAAAGTATTCAGTCTTTTTCACTCACTGTTCGCATGTTTCCTCTCTGGATGCTCGGGATCACCGCCTTTGTCACCGCCTCTCCTGC
This sequence comes from Ambystoma mexicanum, assembly GCF_040938575.1. Classification (NCBI taxonomy): domain Eukaryota; kingdom Metazoa; phylum Chordata; class Amphibia; order Caudata; family Ambystomatidae; genus Ambystoma; species Ambystoma mexicanum. The sequence continues at coordinate 941,737,603 of NC_090928.1, read as the reverse complement.
CGTTCGCCCGCTCAGCTGCCCGTAGAAGTGGGAAGGGGTTTGTAGGGGAAAGTACAGGTCCCTTCAGGCCTTCACCTGCAGGTTTTGCTCTTTACTCTAACCACTGTCTACAGGGAGCTTCACGGTCTACTTAGCCAGATGGCAAAGGACTCGTGATATTGCCGAGGACCTGGAGTTACTTTATGTCGACGGTCAATGGGTGTCTTATCTAATCGATAATTGATAACCATCAATCTCTGCTACCAAGTGTGCAGGAGGAACCAGAGCCGGCCCATAGGACTGGGGTTTTCCCAAACAGCACTTTAAGATGGAATAGCAGCACCCGTGAGATGGATGGGGATGCTGATTAGTGCTCAAGCATCAAATCAATAATGACAACTCAATGGTTCGGCAAACGGAGTCCGTTTAATTACAAGTACAAAAAACGGGGAGTTATGAACATCAGCGGTTTCTCGATCTTCCTTCTTGCTTCAACTCCGATGAACTTCACAAAAATCACATCCTTTATACTAAAAACTCGTCATCGCTGACGCAAAACGCTAAAAATGTTGCATGCAATTCTATTGGTTATAGGAAGGTAACTTTACTATAGGTACTATATCTGTATATGGTAACGGGGAGAGGGGATTGGATAGACAATGTCAGGTGGGGCAACTAAGCCCTTCTTTCAAAATGGCTACTGTAAACGTCACTAAAAGTACGACGTCTCATTGGTTCTACAGACTATAGGATCCTAGATTACTTGGTACATTGTGATTGGGTTGATACCACATCACCTTGTACTTTTCCACTTTGCTTAGCAGCATGCAGAATGGTCGGCCAGGTGCAGGGTGCCCGTCAGCTCCCCTAGCCTCCCACCAACCAGTACCACCATCCATCACTGACCCACTGGGCATGTGTCAATTAATTTCTTTTTTTTTTTTTAAACGTGTTTATTTTAAACAGGCAGGTTATGGCAATACAGATCTTAATCACTTGCGACATGTAGCATACAGTAATCCCATTTGACGCTCCTCCCACCCCACCCCTCAGGCTCAAGTTCCTTCTTCACCTCCCTGTAGGGGGTCTCCATCCCAAATAGTTCTTCTGGCCAGTTGGGGTTTGAAAGTCAGGGCTGGGAACCCTTGGTCAAACTCCAATACCGGACCTTGTATGTTGCGAAAGCGATGCAAGGTGCCTGCCCCAGCAGCCGTCACCTTCTTGGCGATCAGGATGTCCCAGACCTTCATCCACCAGAAAGGCACGAGAGGGCCTTCCTTCGTTTTCCAGGTGCGGGCTATCACCTTCCTACCCGCAAGTAGGCATTGTGACAGTAGTTTGGCCTTGGGGCCAGACCTGGGGTAGATCCCGGGGACCGGAGCTCCAAGGAGGATAGGCTCGGGGGGCCAAGGGCAGTCGCACTTGAGTGATGTCCGCTATCGTCGCTAGGCATTGTTTCCAAAAGGCTTGGGCCTTGGGGCAGGACCACCACATGTGGAAGAAGGAGCCTATTCGGCTGCACTTCCTCCAGCATTGCGGGTTGATCGTGGAGTTCATGTGGTGGAGTCTTAGGGGAGGGTAGTACCACCGGAGGAGGATCTTGTAGGCGCACTCTCAATTCGTGATGCAAGATGAGGAGGTGTGAGCCCGGGACCAGATGTCGACCCATTGTTGGTCTTCAATCGGATGGCCCAAGTCTGCCTCCCATAGGGCCATATACCGGGTCTTGGAGGTTAGGAAGTCCGTTTGGAGGCGCTTGTACAGAGTGGAGATTCTCCCTCGGGGCGGAAGCTCCTTAAGGGTCAATTCGATGGCTGTGGGGGGACGAGTAGCCGCCTGACGCATCTGAGGATGAGTGCACCAGTGGCGTAGCTGGGTATATGTGAACCTATCTCGTTCCTGGATCCCAAAAAGTTCTTTGCATTGCTCAAAGGTGCAGGGTTGGCCCCCTTCAAAAAGTTGACCCAGGTCTCTAGGCCTCCTGCAATTCAGGCCTTGAAATTCCGGGGAGACAGACCAGGAGAGAAGGTCGGGTTCATGAACACTGGGGAGAGGGGGCTGAGCCCCGTCGGGATCTTCTTCTGTTTCAACGCCTTGTCCCACACTGAAATGGTGTGTTTGGTGGATGCCAGGAGATTCCGCAACTGTCGCCGTTCCGGAGGGGGGACATGTGGGAGAAAGCGTAGTGGGAGGGGCAGCTGCGCTTGTTCGAGGTCCACCCATCTAGGGCGGATGGTAAGGACTTGTCATGATTGGATACAAGATAGGTGAGCCGCCATTTGGTATTTCTGCAAGTCAGGGACCCCGAGCCCACCCAGTTTTGCGTTGCCCAGCATCGTGGATTTAGGGATCCTGGGTTTTCTCCCCCTCCAAATAAACTGTAGCATTTTCTTCTGTAAGCGTTGAAGGGCTGGCGCCGGGACCGGCACCGGTAGTGTGGAGCATACATACATAAATCTCGCCAGTAAGTTCATCTTACAGGCTGCAATACGGCCCATCAGCGATACCTCCTGTGTTGCCCAGCGTCTAAAATCTGCCTCCAAGTTTGTAAATAATGGGGGAAAGTTAGCCCGATAAGTTTCGCTTGGACTGGCCGGGATCTGAACTCCCAAGTAGCTAAGTTCTTTGGTCGACCAATGTATTGGGCACAGCGGAACCAGGGCTTCTCGGGTCAAGCCCACTCCCATGGCGACTGATTTCCGGTAGTTAACTGTGAAGCCTGTGACCCTGCCATAGCTCGTTATCTCAGCCAGGGCTTGAGGGAGGGAGGAGCGGGGTTTCGTGATAGTCAGGAGGACATCGTCTGCATAGAGGGCCAGCTTGTGGTGCGCCGAGCTTGATTGAAAGCCTTTGACTGCAGGATTCAACCTGATCCGCTGGGCAAACGGTTCCATAATTAAAGCGAAGAGAAGCGGCGACAGCGGGCATCCCTGTCGGGTTCCGCAAGTTAGTTTGATGGGGAGGAGAGGGTGTTGTTAACTCTAAGAAGGGTTTTGTGGGCTTTGTAATTCGCCAGCGTCATGGTGCAGAACTCCAGGCCAAATCCAAAAGCCTCCAGGGTAAGCCTCATGAAAGTCCAATTCACTTTGTCAAACACCTTGGTCGCGTCCAGGGCCAGGAGCACCAACTCCCGGGAATCTCGGGAAGCGAGCTCCACCAGATCCAAGGCTCTGCGAATGTTGTCGGCCGTGGAACGGTGTCTGAGGAGCCACTCTGATCTGCACTGATTATCTCCAGCAAGAATCGAAACAGACGAGACGCCAGGATTTTAGACTAAATGCTGGCATCTATGTTAAGCAGGGCAATGGGTCTATATGATGCAGGGTTCTTCGGATCGCCCCCCGATTTAGGTAGTAAGACCATAATTGACTCCTGCATGGACAGGGTTACAGTGCCCGTGGTCCTGAACGAGTTAAACAACTGTACCAAAGGAGCCAATAGCTGGGGTTTAAAAATCTTGTAGAACATGGTTGTATAGCCATCAGGGCCCTGGGCTCGGGATTTAAGAGCTTTTATTGCCTCGTCCACTTCTTCGTCAGTGATTGGCGCCTCCAGAGAGTCATGGGCTGTTCTTTTTAGCTGGGGAATTGCTGCACCCGCAAGTATTCCTTCTGTTCCTCCGTGTCCTGCGCTGGTGCGGTCATCACCTGAGTTAGGTGGGCCGCAGCGAGCCGCAGTTTGTCCTGGTCAGCGCAGTGGACCTTGCCTCGTTGGTCCCGCAGTCCCACAATTGTATTATGCCTCTTCGCTTTGGTGAGTTTGGCCACTAGTAGCTTATTTGCTTTGTTGTTTTTAGCATAATAAAACTGTTTTGCTTTTGCTATTTGGTGGGCAGTGTGTTCAGCATAGTGGGCCTCAATCTTTTTCTATGCTATCCGGATGGCCCGCTGGGTTTTTGGGGTCCAGCCCTTCTCCTTATGGGTCCTTTCTGCCTTTTTAAGATCTTCCTCAAGGCTCTGGCGAGTTTGACGCTTGGGTCTATGATAGGCCGCTCCTTGCGCAATCAGTTCACCCCGCACTACTGCCTTCTTTGTGTCCCAAGTGTTGGCGGTAGAGGTGTCCTCACTGGGGTTTTCCTTAAAGAAGTTGGAGATCGTGGTTGCGATTGCGTCCCTGAGTGGCATCACGTTGAGAATTGGATCATATAGGGTCCATCTGCGCTGTTGGGGGTTAGCTGGTTCCTGGACTGGGATCTCCAGGGTCACCGGAGCATGATCAGACAAGATTCTGGAGCCAATCGTCACATCGTTTGTAAACGTAAAGATTTGTGGGGACACTAGGAGAAGATCTATCCTGGAGAAGGTCCGGTGGGCATAGGAATAAAAGGAAAAGTCTCTTTCGGATGGGTGGAGAACTCTCCATGAGTCCACCACCCCCAAGGTTCTGAATAGTTGTAAGAGAGCAAGGGCTATGGCGAAGTCTCCAGCGCTGGGTGGGTGTGACTTGTCTTTGGAGGGGTCTGGGACCCCATTGAAGTCCCCTCCGATCACTATCTGGCCTTCCAAAAACGGGGAGAGGGTTGTACACAGGGATTCATAGAACGGCGCCTGGTCTGAGTTGGGTGCGTATACAGAGATTATAGAGTAGAGTTGTCCTATTAATAGGTATTTCACCGCCATGTATCGCCCTTCCGGGCAGCTTATAGAGTCCAGAATCTGAGGGTTCAGGCCCCTCCCGAATAGGATAGCTGTGCCACCCCTCTTAGAGTTCCCAGACGCGAAAAGTTGCTTTGGAAAGTCTCGGAACGCAGGCGGCTGTGCTCTGCCAGCAGCAGATGGGTTTCTTGTAGCATAGCTACAGCTGCACCGTAGTTCTGAAGCTTCTGTAGGATAGACTTGCGTTTGGCGGGTGAATTTAGTCCCTTGACATTCAGGGAGATGAACCTTAAAGTTCGATGTTCTGGGGCCAGGACCGGGGAGGTTGACGAGTCCTGGGGGAGAGGGGGAGATATAGAGGAATCAGCCATCATGTCGTGGAGTGTATAGCCATTCCCCAACCTGCCTGTGGGGTTTCTTCTCGGGCTGCCAACGGGGGGACTGATTTTTAACTGAGGGTGGCTGACCTTTTGCGGGTCTAATGCCTCCCTTGGCCAACGGGGCCATCGAACAGTGTGTAGCCAACATGGCTAACTTTATGAGCAATCGTAGTGGTTGTTCCAAGGACTCGTAGATGGATTGTGCCTTGGAACTGGGCATGGGCCATGGAATAATGCCCGCTGCTTAAAGAATAAAGCTTATCTGTGTTCCTGAGGGTGTAGATTGGATCATGGTGCCGGACTGTAAACTGGGATCGAGGTAGAAGCTCCACCATGTGGTCGCATCTGGCTATTTCCTCTTCCGGAATCTGGGAACCCTCGACCAAGAGTTTTGTGTGGGATTAGGGGAGGCCACCAGGGTCGAATCAGCCGATGCTTCGGAGGGCGGGAGAGACGAGGGGTTGGAAGCATCCGGACGTAGGATGTCGGTAGCATCTTCCAGGTGGCTAATTTTCCTGAGCGAGCCCTTGTAGGAAAATTGCAAAGCTGTAGGAAAGAGCCATCTGTAGCGGATTTTTTGAGCCTGAAGAAGGGTGGTTAAAGGGCGAAGGGCTTGCCTCTTTTGGAGAGTAAGCGGAGAAAGGTCCTGGAAGATCTGGAGAGAAGTCCCTTGAAATGTAATTTCTTCTTTGGAGCGGCTTATTGCCGAGATGGCTTCCTTCGTAAAGAAGTGCACCCTAGTAATGACGTCGGGGGGGCCATCCGATTCCACTTCGCGTCGGGGGTTCAGCCTGTGAGTGCGATTTAGGAGGAGCAGTGAATCTTCGAAGTCGGGGAGAAGAGTTTGGAAAAAGAGGCCCACATATTCAGCTAACCCCTTGTCTGGGATTGAGGTGGGAACCCCCCGAATGCAGAGGTTGTTGTTCCGGGCCCTATTTTCGAGGTCTTCTTGCTTGTATTCCAGGATGTCGCACCTGTCCTGCAGTAGTCCGATTGAGCGTTGGACCTCTGTCAGCGCAGAGGCATGGTCTTGGATATGATCCTCAACAACTCCTACTCTTTGTTCAACCTCCGAGACCTTTTTGTCTGTGCTTTCCAGTTTAGTTGTGAGTTCTGCCATACAAGAGCGGAATTCTGATTTAATATCCGCCATGAATTCACGAATATCCTCTTTGGTCGGCAAAGGTCCCTTGTTATCTAGGGATTCCCGTGGGAGAGGGGTGCCGGAATCTTGTTTTTTTAGCTTTGTCAGAAGCGGTCAGCAGAGTTGCTATGTCCGAAGACTTGGTGGTCTTTTGTTGCTTGGACATCGCGCTAGTTGTTAGAAGCAGGGCAATGGCCGCCGGGAGCGATGTAGTGGTGAGGAGGAGCCGGACTGTGGGCCGGGGTGCCCCAGGAAGCGCTCAGGGAGAAGCGCATGCGAGCTAGGCCTACTTTAAATCCCTCAGGGGGCTCCCGCTGAAGGCTCCCGCCGCCAACCGTTGAGGGGAGGGTTTCTCATCTTCGCTCCAGGAATTGAATCGCTTCTTAGGGCCGATATCTGTGTCCATAAGCCAGAAAGTAGGCCCCACCGAGCATCCAGGTGGGCCACTAACGCAGCCGTGTAGATCTCCGTCCGCTGGAAGTGTGTAGGCGGCGTGGGCCGGGGCGCCCCAAGAAGAAAAGGGGAGAGAGTGCGCAAAACGGGGCCGATGTATGCAGGGCTCCCTGCTGGTTCCAGGGGGGGGGGCCCTCGCCGGCTGATGGAAATAGTCCCCGTTTGTCTGGATATCTGGATGTCCGGCCGTCCCCTCCGGCTCAAGTGTTACGGGGAGGATCACCCTCGACTTGTGACTGCAGCCACCATCATACGTGCGCCCGCCATCTTGGATTCTCTGAGCCATAGAGGGGGGGACCAGGATTCAGGCGACGAGTACGGATAAAGTGCTCCCTCTCCCAGCTTTCATCTTTGAGCCGCTAGTGCTCCATCGGTTCCGATCCACATAGCTGGCGTCGGTAGGTCGTATAGGTCCCAGGAACCGCAGAATTTTAGCTAAAGCAGCGGGCTGTCCACGGGCGGCTTTAGAGGAGCGACTGCATCGCGTCGGCTCCAAGCCACGCCCCCTGTCAATTAATTTCTAATTTGTAGGCCTCGATGCTGCCTCTCTGTCTGGGAGAACTCTGATATCTGTGTATGGCTCAAGACTGCGTGTAGGTGTGAAGGCCCCAACTCTTCTTGCTTGGCAGGTCATGTGTTTTAGGCACTGTGAAATCGTCTCCGTCTCTGTCTCCATGTAATTCGTGTATTTGATTTTAGCTTTCTGTCCACCAAATGCCTTCTGCTGCTTATCCCGATTCCTTTGAACAGGATACTCCGTTCTTGGCATCATAAATTGTATTAGCCTATGTCAGCTAAAATGACCTTGGTTTCTTTGCACGGGTCTCATGCATTTGAGTTTCGTTTCTGTCTTTGGATTTCGATTCCCGTGTTTGAGGGCCTTCGCTCCTGGGGCCTCTAGTAACTTGAAGTTGGTTCTGCCCTTTTGCAAAGTGTACATATACGTTATATAAAGTGCTCCTTTTGAGGTAGATATGTGTATGTTGCGCTTGACGCACTATAAGTTTCTACTAAGCATTGCAGCCACACAATTTCCTCTGCTTTTTTGCGTGTCCAAGCATATGTACACATGTAAACTGGTTGTGTATCTTCATCGCTCTTATGGCATAAGCTTCTTATACTTGACATCATCCTTTTAACTTGAACTCAGGATGTCACTTATCCATGGTGTTTCATCTCTTTGCATCATTCACTGGTCGTCGTTTTCTTTATCTGAGAGTCAGTCCGAGTTCTTGTGACGTCACCATTCATCTTCTTTTAGGACTTTCTTGACCTCTTCAGGGACTGTACTGAGACGATCTTCATTCCGTTTTATTTGTTGATATGGTTTCCTCAATGGGTACTTTACTGTCCATGTTTTCCTTGGTGTCGGTACTTCAGTAGGTGCTGTCGGTCTGATCAGTACCGGGCAGAGCCCCACTGCGGCTCTCTGCTGGTTTATTTGCTAATCGTACGTCACGTATCTCGGCGTGAACGTTCCTGGCACTTCAAAATGGGCGCTTTGAGTGCAGGTCGTGCGTCGGTCCTCCTCTACACAGCGTCAATCTTGGATTCCAAATCAGCCTGTAGTACTGCGATTGCATTCAGAAACTGCTGGTTCCCTAAGTCTGTTTGCTCCCACCTCTTTGTCATCGCTATTGGTCTTGACAGGGCTTACTTGTCCTTTTACAAATGATTCCATCGTGGTCTGCTTGTTATTAGCTTTGCTGCCTTTTGGTCACCATCTTCCCATTGTTTGCCGTCTTCTGACCTTCAAGGCCGCCCGTGTCCAGCAGCCCCACCTTTCCCGTCTTACTGCCTCCCGACAGCAACCTTTTATAAAAAAAAATGTAAACAACACTTATGCAGCATAAAATTATCAGTTGCATAATACGGTTCCCTTATACCTTTCCAACCCCTCCCTCCTCCCCCTTAGCCTGTACATTCCCATCTTTGTTCATTCAACCACACGGTCTGCAACTTCCGCTGTGTGCCTTGTGTGGCACCATCTGTTTCATGCTGTTCGAACAATGTCACAGTTAATTCAATTTATTGAAGAATATCCGTTCCTAATTCTTGCCTTTATATCCCCAGTGCTTCGTTCCCCCTCCACTCCCCCCGGTTCCGCCGTTGACCACTTCCTCAGGTACTCCCACCATTTGTCAATGCTGGTCTCTGCGGCGGGTTTCCATCTCATAGCAATGCTTCGTTTGGCTAGTATGTAAATAAGGTATTTCATTTTTGCCATGGTCCTCTGTTTAGCGTTCCTCTTAAACAAACCTAGCAGTTAGGCCTCCGGGAACTGAGCATCTAACAAAATGCCCCCTCGGGCTGCTTTGCTTGCCACTTTCCCCCAGAAGGACTGAATCGCCCGGCAACCCCAAAACATGTGAATCAATCCTGCATTCTCCTCTGTACATCTGGGATACAGCTGCCCGTGGGCTCCTTTGAATTTTGCTATCGCTGCCGGAGTGAGATATGCTCTTTGCGTAACATACAATTGGATTAATTGTAACCTGGCATTAACCTGGCATTCCTAGACACTTTCTTATGGTATAGGGCAATTATGTTCCATTTATTATCTTCAAACGTTCTCCCCAGGTCCTCCTCCCACCTGAGCAATTAGCAATCTGTCAATACATCGTAAATTCTAGAAACAGCGTGTCCCCTGTCAGCGATGTTTATGAGCGTTTCCAAATCTGCACATCCAAAAGTCTCCCGTGTGTCTGTTGGCCACCTATCTTTTATTATGTCATCCAATGTAGCACATATTGCAGCTGTCATGCCAGGAAGTATAGTTCAAAGTTCGGTACCTTCTGTCCTCGCTGCGTGTATGGCCTCTGCAAGACATTCTATGACACTCTATGCTTCCCCCCATGCCAGAGGAAGCCCCTGCATGCTTTGTCTAGTTCAGTGAAAAACCTTCTTGGGATATTATATGGGACATTTTCAAAACAGTGCATCAACCTCGGCAATGCCACCATTTTAAGTAATAACACCCTGCCCACCACTGAAAGGTGTAGTTTCCCCCAAAACTCCATTGATTTGATCAAGCTCTCTTTGGCCCTGACTGTGTTAGCCTTGTGCTCCAGGATTCCAATATATATGTTTAGCCCCAGGTATCTGAAGGAGACCGTGCTCCATGGCAGAGGCTGGACCCGAAGTGCCGCGTCACCAAGTGTCGCCATCTCCGCCAGGGGGAACAAGCAAAACTTGCTCTTGTTTATTCGGATCCCTGTTAGCGTGCTAAAATTGTCTGAGCACTTCCAATACATATGGCAAGTTTACCTCTGGGTCCTTCAGGTACAGTAGCGTATCATCAGCATACATTCACACTATGTCCCATACCCCATCTATCTCTATGCCTGCATCACCATATTCCTTTCTCAGGAGTGATGCAATGGGTTCCGGAGCCAGTATGTATAGCACTGGGGACAGCGGGCACCCCTGCCTTGTCCCTTTCTGCAGTTCCCATAAATCAGAGAACGTGAAGCCCGTCCTAACACTGGCCATCGGCTTGGTGTATATCGATTTCACCCACCTCATGAACTTAAGCCCTACTCCCATTCGCTCCATGGTGGCATAAAGCCAGTTCCAATGGACTGAGTCAAACCCCTTAGTGGCTTCCAATGAGGCGACAGCACATTGCTCTGCCCTGTCCTTCGTGCAGATGATAACATGAGGCAGTCTTCTCAAATTCGCAGCTATGTTCCTCCCCGGTATCTCGGTGGACTAGCGTCAGTATCACTCTCCTAAGTCTGTTCGCTAGGAGTGCAGTCAAGATCTTGCTGTCTTTATTTACAAGGACAGCGGTCTGTAAGAACTGCTATCAGTGCCATCCTTGTTCGGTTTGAGGAGCAGTATTTACACAGCCTCTCTTAAACTTTCCGGGAGACAACCCTGCTCATATGCCTCATTGTATACCCCAGCCAGTAGCAGAGCCAGTGTGTCCACGTATGCCTTATAAAACTCCCCGGTTAGCACCTCCGTACCTGGGGCTTTCCCGGAGGGTAGTGTTCTAATGGTGGCCACAACTTCCTCTGCAGTAATTGCCTCTTCCAGAATGCCCACTTGTTGTTCATCTAGCCTCGGCATGGTGATCAGGTATAGTACATCCTGTATTCAGTCGTCTCGTGCCTAGTGCAGGTCCCTGTACAGTTCCTTTTAATATTCTGAGAATAGTTTGTTTATTCCATCCTGCGTATTGACTGCCTCCTGGTCTGCTTCACGAATGGTATGTATCGGGGTTCGTGCTTTCCTATCTTTATATAACCAAGCTAACATTCTCCCGGGCTTATCCCCTTGCGCATGACTCCTTTCTACTTACTTTGCATAATTACATTTCCCCAGCCTTTCCCAGTATGTCATACACACCTGCTGCAATCTGATCTCTTCGCCTAGTTGGTCCTGCACTCCCCTGCCCCTGTCGTTCCACTTCTAACAGCTTCTTTTCTGCATCATTGGTATTGACTTTCTGTAAACCCCCTGCAGTGGCTATCATCTCTCCTCTGATCACCATTTTATATGCTTCCCAAACCGTACCCACCAGTTCAACACTACCTTCATTAGTCTTAATGAACTCAGGCGTGGCTTTCCGAAAGTGTTCTAGGATGGCCTTATCTTGTAATGCCTCGCTTCTCAATTTCCACGTGGGTGTGGGCGGTCTGGGGAGCACCACATGCCAAACTGCGGCTAGGGGCGCATGATCTGATAGGACTCTGGCCTGATATTCAACCTCTGAAAATTCCCTGATACATTCTTGTGGTGCAAACAAATAATCCAATCTAGTGTGGACTATATGGGGGGTGGAGTAGTGTGAATATTACCTCTTATCCCCATTAATCAACCTCCATACGTCTACCAACTGAAAGTGTTGCATGGGGGTATGCAGGACCTTAGGGCAGAACTGCCCTTTTATATTTGCTGTCAGACCGATCGATGGTGGGATCCAAATTACAGTTAAAATCACCCCCCAAATGACGTGTCCGGCCCTATAGGAGCCCAACTGCGCATACAGAGACCTAAAGAAAACCGTGGCATCATGATTGTGTGCGTAACTGTTGCCTATGCATACCTCCTGGTTTTCGAGCATGGCATGTATTACAGCCATCCTCCCCTCCCCTCAGCACCCAATCTCTTGAATGGAATTTTTAAAAATGTTTTTAGTTTATTGTTGTTTGTAATCAAACAAATTGATTTTTACAACTTTACAAGTTTATCCTCTTGGTCTCTTCTAAACTGTCAGTTTCTGTGACAACTGTATTTGAGATGGAAAAGTCATAAAAAGTCTATTCTCGTTGCGATACACTAGGCCTCCTGTATCGCAGTGATTGACAGATCTTGTAGGGTCGTTGTTGCATGCAAGATCTTGAAAGTTGCTAGTTGCCATGCTACTTTGTCCCCACTGATCATTCTGAGCCACAAAGTTTCTTCGTCTGCCAAAAAAGGGTTTTTATAGAAGTACTTGATGTATTGTGACCTCACCCACTTGGTACCTGGACATGACAAAAGGAGGTGGTGAATGGTCTCTATCTCATTAGTGTCTTTGCATATTCTGCAAGTATTCGTTGTTGACAGGCCTCTAATTGCTCGGATTTCATTAGTGTCCAGGAGATTGAGCGTTGTTCTTAATATAAAATTACGAGCAGGCCTGCTAGGAAACTTCTTAATGTATCCTTGCAGATCGTTCAGCTTATTCGAAGTAGAGGGCAAATGAGACGTAAATTTGTAGCCGCCCGCCACTGTTAGTGTCTCAATCCAGTCCAGTTCTTTTAGTTTTTTTTAGGACTTTGGTAGGGTTATTGATTAGTTCTTCTTCTCCACTCACTATTGATTCTAGGAGTGCCAACTTGTCACTTCTCCAGATTTTTAACATTTCACAGTTAGAGTCTCTCAAAGCTCTATTTATCAGGGTGTAGAGGTACGTACTATCTGCCATCACACATTTCCTGTAAAGCATCAAGGAGTTGCAGTTTACAGTGTCTTTCATGGAGAGTAGGCTGAGTTCACGTCTTATTAGGGCAGCCGGTGTTGATTTTGGCAAGCCCAGCACGGTTCTCCAGTAGAGTGCTTCTAGTTTCACCCATATTGATTTTTTTTTGAGAATTTGGTTTTATTGGAGTTTTACAATTATGACATAATTCAAAAAATAATGCAAACATTGATATATATCAAAGTGAGGCCACAACTTTTCCCCCCACCCCACCTCCCACACCTACCCCCCCACCCCACCTAACACACCCACCCCCCCTATCCCATCCCATGGTTTAATGGTCGATAACAACAACAGGGTCCAGCACATCATCTGAAGTTGCAATGCGAGCATAGGGTTGCTTCCGAAAGAAAGACGGTGCTCAAAAAACAAGGTCCAACATATAAAAGTCACATTTCCTGTAACAATCGATCTCTTCCCACTCCAAGGGGGTTGCCCCGATAGTATTATCCCCATCAAGAGGACCGTCTGAGCTGATTACTTATGCCTCAGGCTATTTTCCCATATTTATCAAAAAATGGCAGCCATAGGGCCTCAATGTTAGATTTGGATTCATCGATCAGGTGGGTTAGATACTCCATATCATAGATTGCCCGTGTTTTTTCGCTACCCACTCCCCCTCCCCAGGAGGTCGGGGTGATTTCTATTTTTGGGCCCAGCAGCATCTAGCCGCGACTAGCATGACCTGCAACATGTGGTCGTGTTTCACCTTGGGGCCCCCCTCAACCTCAATGCCGAACAACATCAGCCAGGGGGACAGAGTTCTCACCATTCCGTCTACTCCTCTTATCCATGACAGGACCTCACTCCAGTAGGTCTGTGCCACCTGGCACTTCCACCACATATGGACATCATCCCCTTTTTCAACGTGGCATTTCCAGCAGTGGGGGTCGTAACCTTTTCTCATTCTGGCTATCCTCTGTGGGGGTAATGCCATCTGTGTATCAACTTCAGGGCCTGGTGGCGGTATTGGGGTGCAGTTGTGGAACGGTGTGCCTGCCTACAAATCTTGGTCCATCTTTTTTCCGTTATGGGGGTGCCTAAGTCCTTACCCCATTGTACTTGGGAAGATGAAGGGTCCCGTGGGGTAGAGAACAACAAAAAGCTATAAAGCCGCGATATCACCCCCCTTGGTACCTTTGTGTGTTATGAGGAATTTCTCAAAATCGGTTAGGTCCCGTCTAAGTGTGTCACCCCATCTGCTCTTGGTAAGGGCACCCTTAAGCTGTAGGTATCGAAAGGGGGAGAGGTTAGGGAGGCCCAGGGTGTCCTTCAGGTCACTTAGAGATATAAACACCCCATCCACCCAAAGCTGTCCGGCCCTACAAAGACCCACCTCGTACCATTGGTGGAAGGCTAGTGGTTTGTTGATCCCTTCCCAAAGTGGCGGAGCCCAGATGCAGCTCAAAGGTGAGGGCCACGTTGTCAGCCATCTTAGGTAACCCCCTTCCTTCCAAATAGACCACAGCACTCCCAACACTGAATATTATAAAACCCTTCTCGGAATAGTTGTCTTGGGGACCCATAGCCACTCGTCCAATGTGACCGGCGAGAAGAGTGTGTTATCCAAGGTTACCCATTGTTTCTTTGGGCCAGTCGTCAAATGATCAACAAGGACACGCAATTGTGACGCCTTATAATAAGTGTTTAGATCTGGGAAATTAACTCCACCCTCATCCTTGGGTCTTGTGAGAGTGTCATAAGCAATCCTGTGGGATTTACCGGCCCATAGATAGCGGAGAAGGGCCCGCTTGATCTCTAGGAGAAATGAGTTCAGTATCTGGGTTGGCAGCATTTGAAACAGATATAAGAATTTGGGGAGGATTACCATTTTGATGGAGTTGAGGCGAGCCATCCATGAGAGGCCGGATTTTGACCAGCGTCCCAGGTCGTGTTTGATCGACCTCCATAGGGGCGGGTAGTTTACCTTAAAGAGATCCTCTAGGTGTGATGGAATTTGGATCCCCAGGTGAGAGAGTCCCTCTGTTTGTTTACAGAACGGCAGGTTATCGATGTATTGTCTCTGGTCTCGTTGAGCTGGCCTGCCGGGAAAGCCACTGATTTATCTACGTTGACCTTATAGCCTGCCAGGGAACCATATCGCTCTAGACTTTTCAACACCTCTGGGACTGATTGGGATGGTTTAGAGAGGTACAGGAGGACATTGTCTCCAAACAGGGTTATTTTGTAGTCAGTTCCCCTATTTTAACACCCTGGATCTGATCGTTAGTCCTGATTGATATAGCCCAAGGTTCCATCACCAGGGCGTATATGAGGGGAGACAGTGGGCATCCCTGTCTTGTGCCTCTCTGTAAAGGAAAGGACTCCGACTCTCCTCCATTGACAACCACTTTAGCGGAAGGGCGGGAGTAAAGGGCTGTCATCCATCCCCGCCACCTGGGTCCCATCCCCAAGGACGACAGAACCCCCTCCATGAAGGCTCAGCTCACCCTGTCAAACGCCTTCTCTGCGTCTAGAGACAGGAGAAGGGCACTGTCAGATTTCACTTCATTTGAGCTCAGGATGTGCAGGGTTTTGCGCATGCTGTCTGCTCCTTGTCTATTTACTCCAAAGCCTACCTGATCGGATGGATCAGTCGGGGGAGACACCTTTCTAGACATGTCGCCAGGATCCTGGTGAAGTCCTTGGCATCTGTGTTCAGGAGCGAGATGGGCCTGTATGAGCCACACTCCGCTGGGTCTCTGCCCGGCTTAGGGATAACTGTGATTATGGCCTGCAGGAATGTCGGTGGAATGGTTTCTAAGGTTTTGATTTGGTTAAATAATTTGGTAAGTGGTTGGGTTAGTTCGGACTGGAATTGTTTATAGAAATCCACTGTGTACCCATCTTCCCCCGGGGTCTTGCCTATTTTAAGCTTTTTGATGGCCTCTTCCACCTCCTCCTCTGTTATCTCCTTGTCTAGTGGCCCCCTCTCTAGGTCTGTGAGCTTGGGTAGGGGGTAGTCTTCAAGATATTTTCGAATTTCAACCAGTGATTCACCCTCTTGTTTAGTGTAGAGGGCCCTACAGAAGGCCGCAAATGATTCGGCTATGTGTTCAGTTTTTATCTGGGCGTTACCCGCCCCGTTCTTGACCTTTTCTATGTGTCTGCCCGCCCTGTTTCCCCTCAGCCTATGTGCCAGAAGAGTTCCAACCCTGTCGCCCCTCTCATAGTATCTCTGCTTCGTGTATCTCATTTTTTTAACTACCTCTCCAATCAGGATTGGATGCAGAGCTTGTCTCTTCTCTCTCATTTCACTCAGGAGGTTTTCGCGGTCTATGTTTCCCTTGGTGAGCTGTGCCCTCATGGCCCGCAGGTCTTCCCAGATTCTGGATTCTATTAGGGCCCTCTCTCGCTTCTTGCTCGAACCCTCTGCGATGAGGAGACCCCTGAAGGTGGCCTTCGCTGCCTCCCAAACTGTAACAATTGGGACTTCCCCTGTGTCATTTGATAAGAAGAAGGCTTCTATTTCGTTCCTAAGGAATTCCCTAAACACCTGGTCCCTCATGAGGGTATCGTTACAGCGCCACCTATGTGATTTCACGGTGGCTTGCAGCCGCCATTCCATAACGAGGAGTTCATGATCCGACCAGGTCACAGATTCAACCGTGGGGTTTCCAACCTCTCCCCCCTCCCTCCTCTGACACCAGCAGCAAATCAATTCTGGTATATGTTTGGTGGGGAGGGGAAAAGAACATGTAACCCCCAGGGGTTTGCCAGCATTTGCGCCATACGTCAACCCAGTAGTACTCTTGTAGGAGGTCCCTCAGGGCGAGATTATCTTTTGTGGGGGCTTTTGGTCCCGTCCCTTTGGCCGACCACCAGTCAAGATGGGGGTCTGTAATGAGATTGAAGTCTCCGCCCAGGATTGTGGCTCCCTCGGCCCACCCGTCCATGACCCCAAGAACCTTGTGGATAAACTTGACTTGGCCGGCGTTGGGTGCGTACAGGGTGGCTAGTGTGACTCGTGTGCCCTGGGCTGACCCCTTGATTGCAAGAAATCTACCACCAAAGCCCCTTTTCGTCTCTACATCAGTGAGATGCAGCAATTTACCCAAGAGGTTACCCACTCCCTCCTTCTTTGAGGATTTGTGCGTGGCCCAGAAGTTTCTGCCTATCTCCTTTCCTTTGATCGTTGACTCGGCCCCCCTTCTATAGTGGGTTTCTTGTAGGAAGAGGGCCAGTAATTTCTGTTTGCGGAATAAGTTACTTGTGAGAGACCGCTTGTTTTGCGAGTTGAGACCTTTCACGTTGAGCGTACCGATCCGACCTTCAACCATGGTCGTCGCTATTCTTGCCCTGTGAAGCCTCAGTGAGTGCCCCCGTTATCATCCGTAGACTTGAACCCCAGAACCATGGTATGGAGTTCCCTATTTCTTTCCCCTCCCCCGTTCCCCATTTCCCTTACCCATTTTGGTAGGCGTCCGTCTCCATCGCCTGACATACATCGGGTTTAGTCAGCGAACCATCAGGGCCGCTGCCCGGGCCCCGAGAGAGAAATAGTGTGGATCGTACCCTCCAGGTTATACCTATGAGAACATTTTACAGGTTTAGTCGGAGTCCAATCCTTCTACAAGACCTCCCCCGCCCCAGCCCCCTCTACTCCTGCTGCGTGTCTTGTATCTCATAGGGGCTGGGTCCAACCGTGAACTAGCTTCCAGTGTGAATCAGGGGGGTTTTCGAAGGTCTCGGGGGACGCACCTGGCCACCTTCTGACAACCGAGAACACCACCACTCTGTGTTTCAGACAGGTGGGACCCGAAACCTTCAACCATCAATTTCGGCATAAGCCTCGCCAACCGTGGCAACATCACAATACAACATAACACGCCCCCAAACATGGAGAGGCCCATGAGGGCCCTTCGGGCAAATGCAATACAATACAATAACATCACATTTCTTAACTTTCTCCCCTTCCCTCTTAATCATTCGGATCCATCGCACGGGCCTTGGCATCAACAAAAGTGGAACGAATGTTTCTCCTCAATTTGCCAAAGGCCACGGAGGGCGAGTGAGCGAATGAACCACAACATATCGGCACTGCATTCCTTTTAACTACTCCTCTGTCTGATAATCATGCAGGTCCTCCAGGTCCCTCCGAGGGGTGCCTGGTTTTTCTGAATTTCCAGGTGCCCTTCACTTTGTGTTTCCCCTGGCTGAGGTCGGGGCCCCGTGGGGCACAGCTCGGGCCTCTGTCGGATCCGCCGTTCTCCCCCGAGGGCCCGGGGGGGAACCCTGATCAGTTTGTCGATGCCTCTCTGGATGTCCTCTTCTGTAACGAGCTGAAAGTTTTCCCCTTGCCATTCAAAGGATAGGTAGAATGGGTGTTCCCAGCGGTACCAGACCCCCTTCTCCTGCAGCCACCTAGTGATCGGACCGCATTTTTTCCTCATTTGTAGCGTGAGGGTGGATAGGTCCTGGTAGATTGCCACCCTGGAGTTGTCGTATTGTATCTCTTAGGGTTCTAGCTCTTTCAAGTATTTTTGCTTTGTCTCTGTAATATGTAATAGTGGAACTTCGCAAGCACGGAGCGTGGGCCCCTACCGCCTCCGCCAACTCGATGAACCCTATCAATCAGGATGGTTTCCCCGGAGTCAGTTCCCAAGACAATCTTAATGATCTCCTGCACTTTGCCCGCCAGGCCGGTCTGGGTCTCCCCCTCCGTCAGGCCAAAGAATCGCAGGTTACATCTCCGTTCACGATTTTCCATGTCATCCACTTTGAGGCGGAGTTCCCCCTCACGCCGCTGCATCTCTTTAAACCTTGCCTCCATCTGAGCCTCCAAGAAGTCGGTGGACGCCTGGTTATTCTCTAGCCCATCCATTCTGTCCTCCAACGTGGAGACCTTGGCGGTGAGGTCGGCCAGCTTGGCTCCCATGTCCGTTCTCATCCCCCTTATTTCGTCTAGGATTGTCTGGATATTGTTCTGCATGGTGTTCATGTCGGGGGTTGGCGTAGGTGGGGAGTTGATCTTCATCTCTTGTTTTCGGGGAGTGAATTGGTATCCAGCCAGGGTTTCTTTCCAACTCATGGGGGTGTCTCCACCTCTAGATCTTCGTGGTTTCCCAATGTTCCTCGAGGTCTCCCCCTGGGGCTCGGGGAGACGGTCCCCTTGGTTCCGTACCAACTCCCATGAGGTTTGGTGGTTAGGATGGGCGGGTCGGGCCCCACCCCCCCGACAGCCAGTACTCATGGTTACTCCGACGTGGGGCCGGTGGGTGCGTTCAAAGGTCGCCGGGGTGGTAGTCACTGTGGATGGCAAGTAGTACGCCCCTAAGTAGGGTGGTGAACCCCACGATGGGCCCGGCACTCCGCAGAGGGGCCCAGGCGCGCTCCAGCGTTGGCCCGGGTCTGTTAGGTGCAGCCGGGGGGAGTCCTTATGGTAGTTGTTGCAAAGATGTTTGTTCCCCACTGCCGGGGGGGGCGAGGAGAGGAAGGGGCCCGGGCGAGCTCCTGCGACAGCCCGGGTCGAGATAAACAGACGTGTGTGCGGCAGGCCGGGGACCGGTCGCGGAGGCCCAGTGCGTACTGTCGTCCAAAACTGCCGCAGCGGGAGCTGAAGGTGGGCTCGTCGGACGAGGGCTCCGGTCTCCGAGGGGCTCCCACGAGCTTTCAGCGATGCCGGCAGAGGCGCAGGGTGCCGATTCCTCAGATTGATCCCGGCCCAGCGCCCATCGGCGGAGAGGAGGGGCCCGACCACTGAGCTTCACCTCGTGCGCGGCACGGGCCTGGAGGGGGCAGGGGGAGTGCGGAAGCTCCAAGTCAAATATCTCGGGGACCCGGGCACCCCCAGAGATCGGGAAGGTATCGTCGGAGTCCCCAGGAGTTCCCCCACCTGGATTCAGCCTTTGTAGGAGGATAACGTTCCTTTTATCGCAGTTTCCTCCATAAATCTCTAGGGGCTTCAGGGGAGCCGAACGATCAGGCAGCCATCACGCCTGCGCCCCCTGGTGGCCTCCCCACCCATATTGATTTTGGGATGGCGGGCATTGCAACAGTTCCGTAGGTGATCCTGGGCACAACTTTTAGTTTGTAGAAATTTAGGGCAGGGATGGAGAAAAATTTGCCAAATTTTCCATCTGTAGCCTTACCCTGTGTCGCCAATTTACGGATTTTCAAAAGGAGGTTGTCCTGCATTGCTTTGTCTTTTTTTGTGCTGTCAAAAATTATGCCAAGGTATTTGAAGTTCTTTACTTTGTCTATATTCTTTTTGTCAAGGGTCCAGGTTAACTTTTCTGCCTTCTTCAGTGCTTTTTCAAATATCATGATTTTCGTCTTCTCGATATTGATGGCGAGATTGTTTGCCACTGTGTAGTTGAGCAGGTTGTCGAGTTGACGTCGGAGCCCGATCGGAGTCTGATCTAATAAGATTAGGTCATCTGCATACAAGAGTCTGCTGATTTTTGTTTGGGCTAGGTTTGGAGGAAATGATCTAACAGAGTCCTCTGTTTCCTTGTAGTCTCCAATGTAGACAAGGAACGAAGCTGGGGCCAAGGGGCACACTTGCTTGACTTCCCGCGATGTCGGTATGGCTGCTGACAGATATCCTGGTTGACTTAGTTGGACTTTTATGTTGGTTATTGTATAAAGGGCTTTTATGGGCTCGCGAATTGTTTGCGGGCATTCCCAACGCAGGAGCTTCGGTCCCTGTCAACCCGGTCAAATGCCTGGGATAAGTCTATGAACGCGGTGAACAGCCTTGGTCCACCCTCCATAACTTTGTTCTTCAAGATAGTTAACAGCAGGATATTTATCGATGTGCCTGTGTTCTTTTTGAATCCTGACTGTAACTCATCATTACAAGCAGCTTTCGCGGCCCAGCTTTGTAATTTCTTTAGGAGCAGGGAGCCAAAGATCTTCCCGATTGGATCCAATAACGCAATTGGCCGATGGTTGGCCGGGTCATTATAGGTCCCTTTTTTGTAAATAGGGACCACGATGGCAGAGGTCCAAGGAGTCAGGACCGATTTAGAATCTGCACATCTTATAAAAACTTATGTCATGAATTTTGCCCATTCTTCAGGGTAGATCTTCAGGTCCAGATTCATGATGCCATCTGGTCCAGGCGCCCTGGAGTTTTTCAACTTTTTTAGTAGGTTGACAATTTCGTTTTGTTTGTCGAATTTGATCCATTCAGCTGTGTGCAGTTGTGCTCTTTGTCGATTTCGGCTTGAGGTCTTCGGCAGACCAGAGCTTATGGGTATTTCGCTCCACATTGCTCCTGATGCTTTCAGTTTGGAATCAGCCGGGGATTGAAAGAAGTTTGTGAAGTGGTTGACCCAAGTGGTTTCACCAATTCTGTTCAAGATTGTGTCTTTGGTTTCTGGAGCCGTGGATCTCAAGAGGGTCCAGAATTCCCTGGAATTGTTACTGCAGATGGCTTTGAGGATAGCCTCTGCATCTTGTTGGTATAATTTCCAGCAGTGTGCTTTATACCTTGATCGATAGGATTTGATGGCCTCAGCGATTAATATATTTGCCTGGTTTGGATCCATTTTGGCCGCTGTTCTTTTAATTCGCTGCAGCTCTCTTCGCTTGTGGAATATTAGGGCTAACCCAAATTAAGACCCCACCTTGCATAAGTGGAGTAAGAAGAGCCCACCATCTCCCCCCTCATGAGCTTCCTAACTGTTTGAGTTTTGCTGCGTTTATGTGCGTTTCCTGCTGTAGAGCTATCCCAACCTTTTGTCTTCTCAGGTATGAAAATATTCTCAGCCGCTTCACACAACTTTTCATACCATGTCATGATTTTTATCCCATCACCCATTTTTTATATTACTCTCATCCTCCACTGTGGTTCCGTGACTGCTCCCCGTTATCTCTCTGACAGTATGTAGCAGTTTCTTTATTCTTTCAGGCTCCCCTTCTGCACCCCCCACCACCCACCTCCCCCTCCCACCCCAAACATGTAACACAACTCCCCCCAACCATAACTGTCCAGCAGTGCAATGCAATCTTAGACTCTCCCCGCTTTCGCTTACCAGAACCCCTCACGAACAGGGGGTCCTAGTTACCAGCAGGTGGGTGCAACAGCGTACCCTATAAACAACAAGGGATATGGGGTGGTAGGTGGTCTCCTCCCTGCTCCTGCCTTTAGCTAGCAGTCGTGACATCAGAGCCATAGTGCTTGCTTAGATAGGTAATCTCACATTTGTCCACCGTGGAAGGGCGTCCACATTTACCAAGTACATTCTATTCCAGTCACTTCTTCCCTGCTGACGGCCATAATCCCCTCTTTGCTTCTTTTCTTACTCGTCTAGTGGTGAGATCTTGGCCTTGTCCATCCAATCCTGAGCTTCAGATGGCGTCACAAAAAACAGGGCCTCCCATTATAAATTAATTTCAACTTGGCGGGGTATATCAACATATATTTCAGACTGGCTTTTGTTAGTCTCACTGTCGTGGCGATGAATTGTGCGCGGCTCTTTTGTACTTGCAATGTATAGTCCGGGTATATGGCCAGCTTTGCAGAAGCCATCTGTATGTCGCCTCCGTTTCTGGAAAATGCAAGGATCTTTTCTCGATCTTTATAGTTTAGGACCTATGCTATCATGGGCCTCGGCGGGGCTCCAGGTGGCGGCTTCCTAACCAGGGAGCGGTGTGCGCGTTCAATGGTAAACACCTGCGTCAGGTTACCAGCTCCTGCAGCAGTAGGCTCTCGACATAGTTGGTAGGGTCGGCACCTTCCATTCTCTCCAGAAGGCCAACAATTATTATGTTGTTCGTCTCCTCCTGCCTTCCGCATCCTCTGCCCTATCCTCTGCCCTATCCTCGAGCAGCTTCACCTTTTGCCTCAGTATGTCGACTTCCTTTGACATCTGTGTCTTAAGTGCAGTGTTCTCTTCTACCTGCTTTTCCAGCACAGATGTACGCTCAGCTAGTCCCCAGACATCCTGCCGCAGCAGACCAACATCAATCCTTACTTCGTCAATCTTTGCTTCAATCGTTGCCTATGTGGCTGCAATGGCTTTGAGGATCAGCTGATGGCCAGGATTTGCTTCTTCTTTTTGACTCTGTTTGTTGTTGCTCACTACGTTTGTCATTTTCCCCCTCGGTACCTGTCTGTCCCTTCACGAAGGCTTTCATGGTGGTCTGCTTGCCTTTTGACTTGTTGCCTTTCCCCGCCATCAGGTCAATTGTGGCACGTCTTCCCACGCTGCCCATGGTCCTTGTCAACTTAGAGTTATCCGTTCCTACTCTAGGGTGCCTGTGCAAGGGTCTTGCAGGGCGCTCCGGCTGTCTGTTTCCTTGTGCCCCAGTTAGAATACCTCTGGCCAGCCTCTTAGGTAGCAAGACCCAGGCGCGCCTGCCTTCTCGTCTAGTTGTCCTGCAGGTGTGGTGCTTTTCCCCAAATGTTTTGACCAACCGGGTACACTCTTCTTGCTCCTTCTGCCCCCTCCGTTCTTCACCTGGTTCAGAGGGCCACGGGCAGACCTCCCGAGTGGGCTCTGTCACTGACACTCCCTATTCCGCACCTCTATCTTTTGAGGGCTCTTACTCCATCTAGTAGTGTTATTCGCCAGCCCCCTATCCAGGCCCAGCCGCGGTCTCTAATGTCTCTGTGCCAGCACTCCCCGCTTCAAGTGTGCTCTCTTTCTTGGCCAGCGCTAGCAATCCACGCTCTGGCTAGATCTTAGCCACTACCACACAGCCTGTTTGGCAACTCACGTGCCTCCCGGGCCCTCAGTGCCGCCCCTGCGTGGGGAGACTCTGCCTCAGGGCTGTACTCACAGTCTATATTGAGGCCATACTTTCCAGCTGCTCTCCCCTCACCCAGCAGGCCTTATTGCTTGTATGCTCACCGGGCGCTTATTCGTAGATGCGCTATCCCTGCAGCTGCCGCACAGCCCAGTGTTCTCAATGTCACAGCCGTTTTAGCAAAGAGGGGCTGGAACGGCTTTGTCCATCTTTAGAGGACCGCGCTCCTCTCTGCGCCCGGTTCCCCCTCTTCTCCTGATGCCAACTCCTATGCTTGTGGGCCTGTGGAATCAGGCGCAGCTCGTGCACCGCAGGATGTTCAACCGCTGTGTCCACTTAGTTATCTATGCATTGGAATTTTGTCCTGTGCATCCCCTGTGCCTTATGATGTTATACCCCTCTGCAGGGCACCAGCACCTCGCTGTCCTCTCCTCCTTTCAGCAGCCCCTTTCTTCCAGGTCCAGGTGCATATATCATGCAAGCAGTGCCACTCACTTCAGCTTTCAGGGTCAGTGCTGGGATGCTCTACCACGCGGCCTCCCCAGGTATTTGTATCCTGCTCTGTGTAAGTCCCCGCTGTCTCCAGTGTGTGCAATGACAGCAGGGTGTGAGCAGCGTGTTAACTAATGGCCTCGGGTGCAGTTTGTTGTAGAATTCGGGGGTGGGGGGAGCTAGCTCTTGATGGTGTCCTATCAATGCGGCTTTGCAGGATGGCTCTGGGAACTGCTGCTACTTATTAGCCCTGTATCGCCCTATCTCTGCGTGTGGAAGGACCACAATGGGAACCGCTGAGCCGCGGTGGGAGCTGCCACTGCAGCAAGTGTGTCCGGGCCTGCTTAGCGCCACCTGTGCCAAAGCGGACCACGTTGGGAACCACTCAAGCTCTTGGTTTAATGTCTAGTGCTGAACCTGCAACGCTGTGCAGAATCCCTGCGGGGGCCTCTCACAAGTTATTAATGGTTCCACGCTGGTCGCCTCCGGCTTGGGCTCCACGTTGATTGCTTGTTCCAATCTCTCGTGCCTTCCTCGGACAACGCTTCCTGGTGTTCTCCGGCTCTATGTCTGCATTTGTGGTTTTGGTGATGTCGAGGCGTGGTAGGGAAACCCTGCATGTCCCACTCCTGCAGGCTATGTCTCCCCCGATCTGTCCGTCATCCAGGGGCTGCACTGCTCTTCCCCGCCTGATGTCCGGTACACTTCTCGCTGCTCCTCCTCTCGGAGCTCTGGGGCACTAATCTTGCACCCCTGTGCCGGGTCGCTCATGTTCGCTTGGGCTATGCAGAAGCAGGGGCCATCTCGGTCCGACCCACGCCTACAAACATCCTGCGCTCTCCTCTTCTACACGGGGCCCTGGCTGCCCAATGTTATTGCGGCACACCGCCGGTCTTCTCCTTCGCCGCAGGGCTGCTTACATCTCCCGCTCGCCACAGTGTCCATGCACCTCCTTTCACCTCTTACGCCGACCAGATTCCTTGTGCCAGTTGATTGCCAGCGCTTCACCCACTGTGCCGTGCAAATCCTCCTTGCCGTTGATCAAACTTGCACAGCTCTTGTTCTGCTGTGTCAGCCATTTTGGTCTTTGGTCTTCCTTGCTGGATACAGTGGCTTCGACAGCTCTTACCTAGGTATCTCCAACTCTTCCAGCTTGCTCCTATTCATGCGCCACACATTAATGTCTCTGGCATACTGTTTTGAAGAGCCAGCGTTTGATTTCTACTTTTTTGCATCAAAGGATCATTGCGGATCAGAAGGAGCTCCGCAGGAGAAATGTCTTTCTACATGGAGCCACGGCCCTTCCACCCACCAGCTACCTTGTGCCTGGTGCCTTGTCAGCTGATAGACCTCTGGTGCAGTTTTGTCTTGTGCAGTATAAGAGCACAAGTTTATATATGCCAGAAGGGTTCCTTTTCCACCCGTCTGCTGTGGGGGAGAATGCGGTGCAGGCAGGGATTGCTCAGTTCACTCTCACTGAGTTTGGAGATGCCCGGTATGTAGTGAATACTACTTTTCAGGGTAAATCTTTAATGGTTGATATTGTACTACCGTTCAAGAATCAACCCGGTCAAGTTGGTAAAGTAATAATATTCACATTGATTCGAGTTTCCAATTTGTGCAAGATTATTTTATTTAAAGTGTGTTAGCAGAGGCTCTAACTGATGCATTTTGGACTTTGTGTCCTTCTTCAGGGCGTACTCTAAAACACATTTACAGATATGAGGTTATTGTCACCTCTGATCTCAATATTGTGTTACATAAATAAAACGAAACAAACATTTTTTTTAAATAAATCATCAAACAAGACATACCTGTCAATTAATCATATGTACTGCTACGGTACGCAAAGTTCACTCTCCTGTAGGTATAATTTTGGCTACCTGGTTAACCACTCCTGTGTGAGCTTTCTTTTGTGTGACCCAAGCGTAAGCAGAACTAAATGCCTCGTTTGTATCGGTCATAGAACAGTATGTACATAGCAATCTTGCTGTGGCTAAACATCACCTTTCTTCCATTTTGTGATAATTACCTTGTTCAAAGTTGCAGCTTCATGTCAAGCACTCTGATGCGTTGGGTTTAGACGTGTTAGGGCTTTGGTTGTAGAGTTGGAGTACTTTGCTCTTCGACTAGCTTCTGGAACAAAAAATTCCATGCTCTAAAACTCTGTTTTTTCTTTAGTTACTCCCATACTTAGCACTTGAGAATGCAGCGCAAGCAGACCAAAACAGGTCAACCAGTGGAGTGTTCAGCTGCTCATTGGCGTCTTGACTCCTCTACAGTTGCACAACCCGACGGGGTCGTCAGCAGAGTGTGGCCTCCCCCCTCGAGTCAGCCACTATGGCTCAATGTACCCTGACCAGCGGGCCACTATGTATAATCTGCATCCACCCAGGGTATATTGGGGGGTGGGGGTTTAGTGGTGCAAGAGTTGGTGCCCGTTTTTGGGATGCACCACAATGGTACACCTTCCTGCTTCCAGGATTATGAGCCCGGATTGCTGTCTGTAGCTGGAGGCCTTTGTGTCCACTCTGTCAATGGTGCGGGGTGAACCCTCCTCCTTCTCCTTTCCTTACTGCTCGGCCGGTGCAGCGTCCCATGCCCCCCGACCTGGAGCTTGTTCTTGAGTGTCGGCGCTGCAGCAGGAACTATGACTTCTTTCTATCGGTTGCTCGCTGCTTACACCCTCACTGGCTCCGCTCTCCTGCATGTACTGTCCGTATCTCGGCTGGCTCGAAGTGACATCCAAGTCGTGCCGATGCACTCAAGAGACCGGTGTGATCTCTAGCCCCTCCACCTTCCGACGAAGAGCAGCTGCCTCAGCACTCCTCTGTTCTGCTGCTCTCACGTCCTCACCAGCTCCTCGACTTCACAGTGCCAATAGAGCACCGGGTCTCTGTCTGGTTCACTTCCCTCACCGTTGGCCTGTCCCGGCCTCATGGACCATGGCAGAGCTTCCAGCCGTAACGGACGGTCTCCAGATCTCTGTCGGCTCTGCTGACACAGCTCTGCGTGCCTTAACGGGCTATTCGCTGATCGCCGCCATCTTCCTCAGGCAGGACACAGTCTCAGAATCTGGGACACGGCATAAATCGTCCGGAAAGCTCGTCCGGGCTAAAAAAAAAAGTATCTCTAACGTTGTTGAAGGGCTTCAATTTAGTAATCTTGCATTTACTTGTAACACTGTGCCATGTAATGCTAATCATTTTACGGATCCGTAGGAGCTCGGGACAAACAAGTCTGCCTTACATAGCATTTGGCTAATCACCCCTTCAAACCAGTAATGCTATTTATTTTCCTCAACAATATTTTCATGTTATTATCATTACAACAACATAGTAACATTCATCATAACAAAGAGTTTGTCATGTCGATTGTGGGAGAGTGACAGTCTTTTGAAATCATTGTTTAATAATTAGTTATTGCATAGGTCTAATCACAACATTAATTTTGATAATGTTTAGCCACAACCAACTCCCACAAGATGAATGCGTTTACATTGCGTTAAGTTGCACTAACTTGTGTTAATCAGTGGGAAACAAGCAGCAGCATCAGGGGAGGCGGTAAGGCTAAACATAAGATACATATCCCCCAAGCACAAATTATAAGCCTGCACAGGTGCCCAGGTTCTGGACGTTATCATTTCCATTTCCCAAAGACACTAGGTATAAAAGGAGGCCAGCATTTGTGGAAAGTGTGGGAGTCTGGGTAGAGTTGGAGACTGTGATGCAGAGCAAGGAGCAGGGAAAGAAATGCATGCTACAAGGGAAAGATCAGAAGGAAGGAAAAGGGAAGCATAAACCAGAAGGTGGGAAGGAAGGAGACAACCATCACGAGGCAGGAGGAAGCAAAGACAAAGGAAAGGATGGAGTTTGTAGAGGGAGAGACCAGGTGGGAGGAGGAAAGGAGAGACCAGGAGGAAGGAGAGTAGTTGAAAAGGAGAAGGGCCAGTGACATCAATGCAGAAGCCAAAGTAGGAGAAGGCTAGAGATAGATAGTAGATAGTGAGGTCCAGTGGGAGAATCCATCATTCTCCGAGCCAAGATGGCCAGAAGGTAGAAGGGTGCCTAGAGGTGGAAGGCAATTCCAAGTTGGGATAAGCCAACATAATCGGAATAAGACACTTAACATATGTGTAGTCCTGGGGACAGAGACTTGTAGTGCCTGAGCATAGAGACCCTAATGACTGGTATACAAGATAAACGACAGGTTTGCCAGGACCAATTCTTGGGATCAGGGGAATTGGCAAGCCCATCAACAATATTAAGAGTCAAGATTCACAAACTGCAACCCCAGAGACCCCCCAGTGAACCTAAGACCAGTAGGCGGCCAGGAGTCCTGAGTCCAGGACAGGAAATCCCACTAGAAAGCAAATCCTGTGGCGGGCTTCCACAACATCGATCCTAAACGATAATATTGGTGAAAGCATAATACCAGAGATCAGATCAAGCCAAAAGACAGTGCCCTTAGCAGGGGGCTATAATGATGATGGCCTGAAAATAGTCCAGGGAAAGATATGGAAGACATGGTATACAGTCAATATAACGAAAAATAAATAACGAATGACAAATTTAATGAATAAAAAATAACAAAAAAATAACAAATTCTTTAAAGAAAATATATGTGGGGGTGGGGTAAAGTATTAGAACTTGTGGGGAGAGGCTTGGGTTGGGATTTTAGCAAGGGGAAACAGTGGTTTGGGGCGTAGCCCTCCCACCCCCAAAATGTTATTTTTTTTCTTTTTCATTCGTAAAAATGTCATTATGTTTTATATTTCTTTATTTGTTTTAGTTGTTGAAAATCAAGTTTTTCAAATTATGCACACAAATATAGATGAAATGCTTCAGTTGGAGTCAAATACATGCTTGCAATTTGAGCTATTAGTAATAGAATTTAAGGACATAAAAACAAAATCATATCATGGCTTTTAGTAAAAAGAGTTAAAAACGTCCAATTTCAAGAATATCGTGCAGTGCTTTAAAAGGTCAAGATACAAAGGATTAACGATCATCGACTCATCAATGAATACACTGTGAACCACATCATACACAAGGTAGACAACACTGAAAATGTCTCAGTAATGCAACCAGATATATAAATAACCTGCATAATGGGCTGCATACTTAATGATGAATCATCTCATTTGTATTCAATTACCTATGCACTGCGGCACCATCATGAAGGTTCAATGCCATGAGACAATTCGCAGTCGCAATAGTCAACAAGATCGAGGTTGCATTTAAAATGTTCAACCACATTATGTTTTTCGTGAGAATTGTAAATCTGCCAATATGTTTAAAAAAACATTCTTTTCTTTTTTGACTCAACCCAGAGCATTCCGCAGTTAGTTGTTGGAGTTTCTCCCCTTGAACAGGGTCCTTGCAAAACCTGCAACTCACATCCATTTGAGAAGATTTGGCCCACTGGGCACTTTGCATCTTGGTAGGCCAGAGGTAGGCCAGAGGTTTAAACGGATCCTTAACAAGGTTGTTGCGTACTTAGAGTCAGGAAAGATTACTAAGTAAGGTGCTACTTTATGCAGAGCTTTCAGCTGGAAATCTCCTGCACAGAAAGTTGAATAGGTGTTACATCTTATGTGTTACGCCAGTCCCAAGACCATAGTTTAGATTTAGCCTTGTCTGGATTGGATTTTCCAGTTGTAGTTGCAACGAGATGTCTGCCTTGCTTAAAATATCCTTACAATAGAATTCCCATGTATACAAGGGGCTACGTTTCTGCCCATCGAATGCAGTTGTTAATAGAGGCATTAAGGTCATAGCATTGGACATGATCGTAGCGCATTTCCTACACAAGACTAAAGCTTGCCAGGCAATCATTGAGGCTAATGATACCAGTCCCAACGCATTACACACAATTGCAATGGGGGTGCTCTGAGGAAGCGGCAGGATTTTTGTTCCAATAAATACGCTCAAGAGCATCCTATTTAGGATGATGTTTAGGAGTTTTTGCCTGCGAACCATATGCATAACAGGGACTACTTTCTATTTATAAAAGTTGAGGGCTGGAATATATAAAAATGTACCAGGCCTCTTTTGTATTTGTGACGCTAGAGTGCTCATTTTCGCTTTTAAATCATTTCTATGTGGGAGGTCAGAGGGGTGATTACTCACAATTTGGCCCAGGTATTTATATTCATTCACAATATCGAGGGAAACATTGGCATGGTTCCACTGGCATTTTACTTTTCAAGCTCTGGGAAGCAATATCATGGCATTAGATTTCTGCACATTGCACATTGATAGAAAAGCCATTAGCTTTCAAATAGTGATCTAGGGCATTCAACTTTCTTTGTAGACCAGTTGGCGTCTGGTCAATTAAAACAAGGTCGTCCGCATATAGCAGCCTTGAAATTTCAGTACAGCCAATTTTAGGGGGAAAGGACAGTGTTCTCCAAAAAGGTATTAATATCTGTAATATAAAAGTTAAAAAGTGTTGAAGCTAAAATGCAACCTTGTTTTAAGTCAGAATAGTTTTGAATTGGTTTTGTTAGCAGCCCATCTTTTGTGGGTTTAACCCTTATTGATGTATCAGTATAACGTTACTCTATTAGATAAAAAATGTGGATAGGGCACCCTGCTTTCAACAGTTTGTACAATGAGAGCTCCCGAGAAACAGTCAAAATCCTGCCTAAAATCTCTAAAAGCTAGGAAAATAGGTTGATTAAAAATGTTTGCTTGTTTTTTTATAGCTGATAGCAGCATCAAATTCAAGGAGGTCCCTAATCCTGACTGGTGCTTGTCAAACAAATTTACCAAGCGCATCCATTCGTTGAGCACTATTCTAATCAAACAGGACAAATTCTTGCCTGGAATATCAAGGAGGGCAATGGGCCTTTAATTTACTGGAACATTACGATTGCCCTTCTTAAAAATTGGAATGATGATTGATTCCTTCCATTATTTTGGAATAGGCCCTGTTTTGAGTTTATTTCTAAAAATAATCTCAAGTATGGTGGCCCATTCGTTAGGATGACGTTTAAGGGGCAGGTTTGTTAAAGCACCTAGTCCTGGCGCACAACACAAGCTAAGTTTCCTAATAATAGTGACAGTGTCTAAAAGGTCAAAATCGAGAAGGGTAGCATCCAAAGTTGGAATATGCGAAGTTGACAAGGGCAACTCCGGTCTGGCAAATAACATGGAAAAATGAGTCCTCCGTGCCTGTTCGCTTACTATGTTGAGCAGCAATGACAACTCTGCAAAAGTGAGAGAATATTTACATAGATTTCAGATTTGCGCAGCTGATTTGCTGGAAATAGCAGCTAGCATGGCTTCTCCATCTGGTTGTCTTCGGTTAATTTTTAACAGCATTTCTATAGCAAGTACGAGCGTTAGCTTTCTCTATCTTGTCATCCACTGAGGAATGTTTTTTCCTCCTTTTCCAGAAGTGGGTCTTCAATGCTTCCATGGCTGGATTATAGTGATGTTTATGTTTAAACAATGGACTGCTATTATAATTGGACTCTTTAGTGATCAACTTAAGCGTATCTGTATATTCAAGCAGTCTCTGTCCAGCGTTTTGATTAAAAAGCAAATGAAGTTGAACTTTTAATGTTTCTAGCTTTGACATCGACCATTTAATTATGTTACTTCCATTATTAAGAGAAAGTGGGGTATTACAGGGCACACGTGGTTTAGCATTTGGGACACTCCATTTTATTTCTAAAATATTATGGTTGCTACAGTCATTGAAAATAACTGACAAAGAGTCACCCAGTTAATCACATGGAATGAGGTGTAAACATAGTCCAAGATGGCATGCAACTATTCTCTAGCCCACGTGGGTGCAGGTGGGACATCACCTGCAGCAGTCCCATTTAATATTGTGAAGTCTCGATCTTCCATTAACACAATCCATTTTGCTGCTCGCACTGAACAAGGTTTGAGAAGAGTGGGCAGACAGTTAATATTAAGATCTCCCACTATGATTGTTTGACAATATTGTTTATCCAGGGCAATAATATCTAACATTTGTTTAACCTGATTAAAAAAGGTGGGTTCGAAAATCGCAGCTGGATTCCAATACATATTTACAAAGCAGTTTTAGGACTTAACATAGAAAGGTTATTCAATGTTATTAGTTAAATAATTGGATCCCTGGATATGGAGATGCCCATGGCTCAACATGAACCTGGGAATCAAGTTTAACAGCTGTCAGTAACCCTGCTGTAGGGCGACCTTTGGATTGTTTTGACACAGTTACCCATGTTATTTCAAAATTAGGCCATATTGGCTGAGCCGTGATCCACGTCTCTTGAATGGAGATGATATCGTACTTGCCTAAAAGATTTGTCTTTGGTCAATAAATGAGAGAATCCTAAAATGTCATTAGGTATTTATTGATTCGTTTTTATGACATGGTCCTGGAAGAAATTAGACTGTCAATGGCACAGAGATGACCATGGCCAGGAGGGCTGGCTTTTGCTCACATTATTTGTCACTTACCACATCACTGGAGCTGATGCCAGATGCCAGTCCCATGTCTTCACCCTGCATTTACCTGACCAGAACTATGAAACAGAATCCTGATTCATGTCTGAGAGAGCAGTATTAGAAAACAAAACATTGGCGTGTAAATATGTCCTCCCACAGCGTCATTCTTGAAGTGATAAAGCAGAAACATACATTACTATTGATTCTTGTGGCATAAAAAGGTGCATAACTGCAAGCATGAGAACCTTTTAATACAGTACGTGGCTTACAAATTCTGAGATTAAAGGTGATTTTGTCTCAGCGGGTCTTCCAAGTACCCACAGCTCCAGGGAATTTTGTAGATAAAGTTTGAGTTATGTGACAAAGACCCTTCCTACCCATTTAGCACAGGCAGCGCGGTGGCCCTAGGATCAATCCCCCTATGATTCAGCATGGCGCACCCAGAGGAAGTATAAAGGGGTGCTCATGGAGCAACCGCTCTGTAGGCCCACTGCATAGCACTACATTGCCCAGAATTCCCCTGACCCCTCGGCTGGACAGGAGACACTCACATACACCATCTGTGAACAGTGAAAGTCATATTGGCAATACCGACATGCCCAGGGCAATCCAAGGGCAATCCATTCAGACCCTGCACCGCATGAAACCCTGCCCAGGTCCCTTGGGAAAACTGCAGCTTGCTAAGCAACTGCCAAACCTGCCTGGTTAAAGAAACCATGGTTGCCGATTCCTGCAAACAGTGCTTTGGTTCAGAGGACTCACGGACAAGCTGCTCTCAGGAGCAGTAGCACACCTTGATTTGGAGGATGCAGGTTCCACTGTCTAATGCTCTGACATATCCACCTTACATGCACACTCACAACGCACTACCACTTACTCTTACCAGCAAATATATGTCACCTGTTTTCCAAACCACATATACACTCCAGTCCACCGTCCTTCCTACTACTGATCTCTTGGTTCACCATATCGTCGTCCTCCTTCTCCCACCTCACCCAAACAACCCACACCCTCTTTTGTCTCCCTTCTTATCCACCCCTTCCTTCTCTCATTGGTCCCCTTTCCCTATCCAATCTCCTCCTGACTTCCCTGCCCTGGCGGTGTTAGAATGGGGGAAAAGCATAACAAGGAGGCAGGAACAGAAATTAAGATTGGATAGGTAAGAGCTCAACACAGCTCTTGGGTAGCCAGGCTCAAACAGTGACCAGGAGCTACCACTGGGGAATGAGGAGCTAGTACATAGAGTTTTGCAAATCTAACTTCCACATAAGATGCAAACATGTCATTTTGTCCATTATTCATATCCCCTTATGCTTTAAATGTTGTATAGATGTGTCCTAATGTTAAATTCACCGAGATGTCATTGTTAGGTATCATTTGGCCTGGGATTGGAGAGGGGCAAAAGTAGCTCCTGGTAGCTGTAAGTGTCAAGATAACCAGGCTTTTCTAGGCTACAAGAAGGAGCTAAATAGCTCTCATCTCCCCGCAGTTTCGAACCCTTATGGGTTTCATCCCTGGCCCATTCTTCTGGCCTATGTTGGATAGTGTTCCGGTCTGTATTAGGGAGCTGTGCTGCAGCAAAATCTCTTTTAAGTATAAGTGTGATTTTCTGTTTGAAAGCCACTCTCCAAAATGTTAATCACAGCTAGTGTTAGTAGGCTCTGTTGCAGCGGTTGGTGCGTGGAACACAATGGTAAACGGTGCACATTGTTCATGGTAATTGTATTGACTTAGCTGTTCTCTCTCTGCTTGCTGGTGATAATGATCTGTTGACTGCCATTGCTGGCTGAAAAGCTCAGGTGAGTTGCTGTCTTGCATGTGGTCCCTGCAGACCTTAGTTGCATGTGGTGCTTCTCTGAAAGGCAAAGAAAGAAATGGGCAAGCATTGTTTTCAGGTATGGGGTGCTTCACATGGGTGCTGTTGATACGCATGCAGGCACTTAGGGAGGGTCCAGGGACTGAAGCCCTCTCAACTGCCATCTTCCCACTTTGGGGTAAGAATTACTCTGGCTCCCACCCTGGTATGCCTTCCTCCCCATGGTGTGAGGGGTTCCCAACCCCTCTTGACAAAGTCGGGTTGCTAACTTTATCACATACCCCTCTTTTCTTTTCCCTTGACGTAGCAAAATAATGATGAGAATAACTTTTTGATTTTAATCTCTTGCTTACCTAAGTCAGTTCAAGATTTGCCTGCTTCTTCCTTACCACATGGCATTTGTGTTGGGGCATAAGTCCCTGTACATTTCATGCTAACATTTGAGTATTACCCATCATAAAGGACATACTGGGCAAACTAAATGTGACAGTCACATGGTGCCACCCTCCCTTAGGACCCAGAGGGGCACTGGGATCCACGGATGTCCACCCACTGTGTGAAGTGCTACTTGGACGCGCTGTGCGGGGGATACTCGAGCGCTCCTCCATTTGTCCCAGGTCTCAGGCAGTAGTGCTCCACCACGTATAGATCACAGCCAGGGGGAAGAAGGAGGTGGTGTGACCCTTTCTGTCAGCTTCCCACTGTGGTACCCCCCTGATAAACCATCCATGTACCCACCCATCTCTCAAGCAGCATGGTGCATTACCCCAAGTCTTAAAAAGCACAAATAGTACTCCAAAAATCGATTTCATCAAAGTCAAAGGGAAATTAAAGTAACTTGGATGCCAAAGACCGCTTTCATAAGCCAGAACAGCACTTGTCTCATTCCACTCGGTCATCAGCAGGAGAAAGACTTGTGTATCATCTACAGAAACAGTCCATGGCCA
The DNA here is from genome assembly GCF_040938575.1 of Ambystoma mexicanum. Classification (NCBI taxonomy): domain Eukaryota; kingdom Metazoa; phylum Chordata; class Amphibia; order Caudata; family Ambystomatidae; genus Ambystoma; species Ambystoma mexicanum. The sequence continues at coordinate 941,702,678 of NC_090928.1, read as the reverse complement.
ACCCAACATTACTGGCGAGACACAGGCTGTAGTTGTGTAGTCGCATACTGGAAAAATGACTTCTTCATGACTTCAAAATGGTAGAGCAACTTTTTAAATATTTGGTCACTGCTGCAAAGCATATCATTAATCCGAATTAGGAGTAGGGCACCAGCTATCTTTCTCAATGGGAATCACTTAGGTGTTTAAGGAAAACAGAACCCAGGAGGAGATTGGAAAGAGGAAATAACCAATCACTGACAGAAACTCGAGAGAATGGGGAACACGCCATTATAGGTCAGATTGGACAAATGGTGTAATAAACCACCCTATAAAAGGGCCCAGGGCCCCCTGAAGGGAGTCTCAAAGACCAGGCTACGATTTGGAAGGCAGACATAGGAGGGAAGGACAGCCATGAAGAGAGCCACACCATGGGAGAGATCAGAGGATGAGGAGAAGGCTTGTGAGAGAGCGATATAAGCATCTGCTGTAGCATAAATCACAGACGCAGGCAGACGCAAGACTCAGTGGGCAAGAGAAGACCAAGAGTCCCATGAAAGCTGTATCTCAGAAACTGGCAGAGACAAGACCCAGAAGGGGACAGAAGACCAAGATTTGCCCGCAGGCAATATTTCAGACACTGGCAGAGGCCAGACCCAGATGGGAAGAGAAGACCAAAAGGCTGTTGAGGGCTATATATCAGACACTGGAAGAGACCAAATCCAGAGGTGGGAAGAAGACCAAGAGTCTGCTGAGGGCTAGGCCTCGGACTCTGTAGAGACAAGGCTTAGAGGGGCAGAAAAGGAAAGACGAAGGCGGATAACCCATAAAGTTTGCTGAGAGCTATATCTCAGACCCTGGCTGAGTCCATACACAAATGGAGAAAGAACCAACGATCTGCTGAAGAAGGCTGTATGCTAGATGCTGGCAGGGGCCAGCCACAGAGAAGGAGAGGCAGCCATGCACCTTTCTAGGGATATATATCAGACCGTGGCAGAGAGAAGGGGAGTAGACCAAACACTGAACGAGAGAACTAGGGAGACCTTTGCCCATTACCAGAGACTTACAATAATAAAGCCTAGCATAAACCTTAAGCAAGGGGGAAATATTTGCTGGTAGGAGTGTGAAAAAAGATAACATCAGCTTAGGTGGACAATCTACAGCTAGAGCGTGACAACATCTGAGCATAACACCTTCCCTAAGGTAAGGAGGGAGACATACATGCTGGTAGGCAAGGTGAAGAAGCATACTGGGTGCTATAACCCTGAAACTGTGTTTTGAGAACCAAAACATGTGCTGGGTTCAAAATCCCTTAGACTGTAAGTTTGAGCCAAGAAGAGGTCTGGGCGCTTTATACATGAGATTGTATTCTATTTGGGGAATTTCAGGGAAGTGTACATTCCCATAGACAGGTCCTTGGTCACAGCAATTGACCCTATTGGGACACATTAAGTTCAAGTATCCTTTATTGTTTCTAGATTGATTCCGTTACACCCAACATGAGCTAACCTGACCAACCCTGTTATACTGAATAAATGTGTTCACCCTTTTCCCCACTTATGGAACCATTCAATCTGGAATGTGTTAATGTGGACACTTGCAACATGTGTATGTAACGGGACGTAATCCCAAGAGCCTCTCTTATCCTAATAAGCTACAGTGATGCTTCCTAACTGGTAGAAATTACCCCATGCCCTACTGAAGTCCACCAGATAGCACCAGTCCCATTCCCACAATGATAACATGCCAACATTCAACATGCATCAAAGTGCCCCTTCTTTGCCCCAACCCTCGGTCGGTGTTAAAGCCAAGGAATGTGCCCCCGAACTACTTTCACAACATCACCCAGCAAATTCATATATTCTCCAGCATCTCTTTTTCAAAAGATACATTTAGATAATGCCAGTCAATGGACAGGAATTTGCTAGATTTCTGGTCCTTTAATATCTAGCATCTTGTTTTTCTTTTTTTTAAATATGTTTATTTTTGAACAAGGCAGGATGGTAGCAATACAACATTTTTAACAACCATATTATGCATCACGCTGATAATATATTTTGTTACTCTCCGCTCCCTCCCTGTAGTTGTCGGGCCGCTCAAGGCTGCTCCCTCTATTCCCGCTCCTGGGGGGGCTTCTCCCTCGTTTAGGATCCTACGGGCCAGCTGGGGCTTATAAGTCAAGGCTGGGAAGTTGCAATCAAAGTCAAGGATTGGGCCCCAAATGTTCAGAAAGCGACGAAGGAGACCTGTCCTGGCCACCGTCACCTTTTCTGCAGTTAGTACATCCCATATTTTTACCCACCAAAGGGGGAGGAGAGGACCCTCCACAGATTTCCATGAGCGGGCCACCACGATTCTCCCCATCAGGAGGCATTGGGATAGTAGTTTGGCTTTGGCTCCAGATCTTGGATAGAGTCCGGGGACTGGGACATCCAACAGAATGGGTTCAGGGTCTAAGGGAAGACTTATCTGAGTAACTTCTGTGGGTGCTATGTTATTTTGCCGTGGGATTTGTCGTTGCAGGACTTTTCATCGCCGTTTTTTTATAGAAAAAAACTCAACAATGATATTTTTTTGATAAAAAAACGGCGATGAAAAGTCCCGCGATGAAAAATCCAGCGGCAAAAGAACAGTATACCCTTCTACGATGGTCGCTAGACACTGTTTCCAAAAGTTTTGGGCAAGTCCACCACATGTGGAAAAAGGACCCTACTTGGCCATATTTGTCTCCAGCAGATCAGATCGAGTGTGTGATTCATGTGGTGGAGTCTTAGGGGCGGATAGTACCAGCGTAGAAGGATTTTGTATGCGCATTCTCTGTTTGTGATGCATGCCGATGATGACTGGGCGCGGGTCCAAATATCTACCCAGGATTGGTCCTCTATGGGGTGGCCCAGATCTGCCTCTCATTGGGCCATGGATCGGGTTCTGGAGGTTAGAAACTCCTTCTGGAGGCGTTTATATAGGGTGAGATTTTGCCCTGGTTGGAAGCTCCTTGAGAGTCAATTCTATTGCTCTGGGGGGGGCAGGTAGCTCCTTGGCGAGTCTATGGGTGGGAGCACCAGTGACGTAGCTGTATGTATGTAAATCTATCCTTTTCCTAGAGCTGAACGATTTCTTTGCATCGTTCAAAAGTGCAGGGTTTTCCTCTTTCGAAGAGTTGTCCCAAGGTCTCTAGTCCCCCTGTGATCCAGGTTTTAAAATTTTGTGGGGAGGCCCCAGGTGAGAAAGCTGGGTTTGAAAAGACTGGAGAGGAGGGGCCAAGTCCCACTGGAGCCCCCTTTTGTTTTAAAGTTTTATCCCAAATGGAGATGGTGTGTTTAGTGCTCATCAGCAGACCCTGCCATTGCCTCTGCATTGGTGGTGTGATGTGTGGAAGGAAGCGTAGTGGAAGAGGTAGTCGTGATTGTTCGAGATCTACCCATTTGGGGCAATTGGTAAGAGAGTGCCATGCCTGGGTGCATGCCAGCTGGGCCACCATCTGATATTTCTGTAGGTCCGGAACCCCCAGGCTTCCAAGTTTTGCGTTGCCTAGCATTGTGGCTTTAGGGATTCTAGCTTTTTTCCCCCGCCAAATGAATTGTAGGATTTTCCTTTGTGAGTTTTGGAGGGCAGGTGCTGGGATTGAAACTGGAAGGGATGAGCATGCGTATAGAAATCTTGGTAGCAGATTCATTTTGCAGGCTGTGATCCGGCCCATTAATGATATTTCTTGGGTCGCCCAGCGTTTTAGGTCAGTTTCCAGCTCCTTAAATAGTGGGGGGAAGTTTGCATGGCAAACATCCTTGGGTCGGCTGGGATATGGACCCCCAGATAGTTAATAGCTTTCGTCTTCCATTGGACTCGGCACATTGAAATCAAAACTTCTCGCTCCCCCGGGGCTATCCCTATCCCCAGTGCTGCAGATTTCTTAAAGTTAATGGAGAATCCAGTGACCCTCCCATAGCTTTTTATTTCGGCCAAGGCATGGGACAGGGAGGAGCAGGGTTCCGTGATGGCCAACAGGACATTGTCTGTATAGAGGGCTAGTTTGTGGTGCGAAGCACCAACCCGGAAGCCCTTGACCGAGGAGTTCAGCCTGATTCGTTGAGCAAATGGTTCCATTATCATCGCAAATAGGAGTGGGAACAGCGGACATCCCTGTCTGGTTCCGCAAGTCAAGGCGATAGTGGTGGAGTAGGTGCCATTGATTCTTAAGAGGGTTTTGGGCAATATATAGTTAGCCAAGACCATAGTACGAAATTCCGGTCCAAACCCAAATGCTTTGAGGGTAAGCCTCATGAAAGTCCAGTCCACCTTATCAAACGCCTTGGTCGCATCAAGTGCCATGAGTGCTAGCCCTTGGGAGTCCCGGGAGGCAAGCTCCACCAGGTCCAAAGCTCTGCGAATGTTGTCGGCCGTGGATCTGTGCTTGAGAAATCCGTTTTGATCAGAGTGAATTATGTCTGGTAAAGTATGGGATAGGCGTGTCACTAGAATCTTGGAGCGGCATCTATGTTGAGCAGGGCAATTGGTCTGTAGGAAGCGGGGTCTCTCGGGTCGCCTCCGGGCTTAGGTATCAGGACTGTGATTGATTCTTGCATGGAAGGGGTTGTGCCTCCTGTGGTTCTGAGTGAATTAAATAGTTGTACCAACAGTGCGAGCAGCTGGGGCTTAAAGATTTTATAGAACCTGGCTGAGTAGCCATCCAGACCAGGGGCTCAGGGTTTGAGAGATTTTATCGCCTTGTCTACTTCCTCACTTGAGATCGGAGCATCCAGGGAGTTTTGAGTTGGGTCTATCAGGCATGGAAGGGCAGCTTTTTGTAGATATGCCTTCTGTTCCTCTATCTAGCATCTTGTTTAACTCTACTTGGTTGAGCTTTATCTCGTACTGTGGAATTCTTCTGCCAGATTTGCTTCTCTTTGCAGAAGCTTCTGTGGCGATATTGGCAACTTGTGTCAAGCTTGTTGTCAGCTTCTATGAGGTATGATACTTCCGCTTCTGTTAATACTTTGTTCCTCCTCTCTTTAGAAAGCATCTTACATGGAAACCCCCAGCGATAAGCCATCCCTTCACTTTTGAGCTACTAAGTTACCAGGCGGAGGCTTTGTCATGTGTCTGATGTTGCCTGAGAGATAGATCTGAAAAAGATTCAGTTTCACATTTTGCTCAACAAAGTCCTCCATTAAGTTTAGGCACAAAGCGACAGTGCATGCGTGAGACGGAGCCCACACATGCTTTCTAAGCCATTTGAGAGTATTTTCAGTCCCTTTTTCCTCACTACCATCATTATATGCAGCATAGTTTTTTCTTATCCCCTCCTTTTCTGTCCACTTCATCTTCATTTTCTTTCAAGCTGCCCAATTGTTTTAATCCTTGTATGTTGGGTCAAAATGGATGATAAGGACTTGCATGCAGCAATTTTCGGTGGCAGTGTTTGCTCCCAGAACACCTGTGCTGCCTACAATTACCTTTTTCCTTGCATGTTGAGATGATGGCTCAACATGTGGGAGAAGATCTTGGCCAGGGTTTAATACCCACACGCGCTCCACCTGAGCCAATGTCATTTTTATTTCAAAAACCGTTTTTGTCCTGTCATTTCCTCAGGGGTTCCTCTGACTTTTTTCCTCCACAACTCCTGTTGAGGTACATCTTGAAGGAGGATGCGCTAACAGCTCCTCCGGCAATGACAAGTCAAGGATCTTTCATGGCGAGGAGTGACTGGTCTCATGTGACCACACCAACCTGGTCTATGGTGTGCCCCCTTCTTCTTCCATGAGGTACACCGACCAATGGATTACGCCACACAGGCATCCAAAGTAGTTCTCTGCGACAGAAGTAATCTGGGCTCCATTTTTAATCACCCTATCACAGTTGACAAGCGGGGACAAGCTCTTTAACCCCTTCTACAGGGCACCACCAGTTGGCTAGAATGATGTACTTCAAGTCTCTCATCAAAGAGGTCCTTTCCCAGGCACTTCCCAAACAACTAGAACTGCCACCTGTAAGGGGTCAGAAATGTGAGTTGGACAACTCTGTAAGAGTTTACCATTTTATTAAATCAAAAAGGTTGGATAAATGCCTCACTGTCACTACCCTAACGAGGATTTCCCTGCCTAAAGTAACTAATGGATACATTCTGACAAAGTATATCTGTCCCTCACACTTATGCATTCAACAAATCAATAAGGAAATGCATGGCAGTTCAACACCATAAGATAATATCACAATTGAAGCTGTAATATGATCACAGTCCTGGCTTATGATTTGAGTGAATTCCCCGTACCGCAGATTCAACCAGGGTTCCACAGTTCAAAAGAAAATAAGAAAGTCCTGGTTTGCAACAAAGTTTCAACACAGTAACATCCATTGGACAATAGAAAGTTCCAAGACTTGAAAGATAAACCAAACTTAGAATGTTCTTTCTCTTCTTTGCGTAAGAATGAATCTTAAAATGATCTTCTCCATAAGGCAACTAAATCTTTCTTTGTTAGGATGTTTTGCCACAACTGAATGTTTTCAAACAAACGTTTGTACAGTTCTTCCTTCAGCACCATAAATGATATAACAATGATTGTCAGGACCACAGTTCAGCACTTCATCAATGGTTACCTGGCCTTCTCCCATGCCAGACCTACCACTTCAAAGGTTTGCCATCTGGGTATACTCCCTTACCCGAACAGCTTTTCACAAATAAAACGTGCTTCAGTGGTAAACTTCAACTGTAACAACTTTACAACAATTTCTCAATGTTCTTGTTTTAGCAGCATAAAACCTTATCAACCTTTCAGGAAAACAAGATTCACATTGGTGCTTTTTATGACTCTTCAGCAAAAGATGCTCCTCTCCCTCTGAATAACCTTTTCCAGAAGGCCAGCCTTGTTGCCACTGCTGTTTCTCCAATGCACCAGTAACCAAATATTGACAAGGATACCGTTTTGTTCTGCTTCTTTATTGGCCGTGGCAATGTGTGCTTATATTAGCTGTTGTTATATAGTTCATCAAACATGAATAAAAAACTTCACAGCCCTTGGGTCTTCCATTACTCCCCTTTTGCCTCTGGCAATATCTTTTGGACTTATATTGCTTAGGTTTTAGATTCTCTTGGCTTGGGTAATTAGATTTTAACAATGTTGCCTTACCGGGTTGTTGGACTTTCCATGAACTCACATGCTTACATTTACAGTCACTTGGTTTAATAAAATACCACTTCTGCTGCTCTCTGATAGTTCGGCATTCAAAAGTACTATTAGCAATTCTTTCACTCACACGCAAGTGAAACTGCCTGCCTGGAACATGCAAGCATTCTTGGACCGTCCCGGAGTCACTTTCACGCTGTGAACTCACCAGGTAGGTTGCACACTTCAGATCTTCTCCGCGTTTGCAGGTCTTACGCTGCAGTGGCTCGCTGTGACCCAGACAACAGTTTCTCTTGTTCCGCCTTTGCCCGCACCACTCGTTGCTGGAGACGTCATTGCTCCTAGTGCATGCCAGCCACCAGATACCATTTCAGAGGAAAAACCTCCCTCGCTGCTATTGCTTTCCGTCGCGCAGCCTCTGAAAAATGAGCCTTCAAAGGGCCAGCGTTCCCTCGACACGCTTCCCGCTGCACGACCTGTGCACCTGAGACATCTGGAGACATAGACACTCTCCGGACCAGCCACAGTCTATGGCTTCCCAACATTCTTGGCATCTTCCTTCTCCAGTCGCAACCTCGGCTGCATACAAGGTTTGCACTGCTCCTTCCACTCACACTGTTCTCCTTTTCCTTCTACGTCAGCCTCTGCTTCTCTTCTCTCTATTGCCTGCACCTGATTGGGCTGTTTAAGTCTCTAAGTTTTCCTCAGGTGTGGGGAATTTACATTAATTAGTTCACCACTCCTGCATTGTTCCTTTTCTGCCCTCTTCCTCTTCCCAGTACTTAGGTAACTATGGGACCTGAAGTCCCCAATAACAAAACTTAGTTTTTCTGTTATTCAGAACATTTTCTAAAGAAGTATCATAAGGATAAATCATCAGGTTTGTTTGATAAGAGGAATAAAGTTCTTTAGAATTTAGACCATTATTATTCACACACTTACTTTCACTATACGTTTGGGAGTAAGTGGAGCTTTTAGTTATATGAGTTCCTCTGGTTTGAGAATGGGTTTTATTTCTCTCTATGCCAAAGGGTTGCAGACTAGTTTTACCAACAGTAAGGCGTTCAACTTGTGGAATATACAGATTCTCCTGCATGGGTCTGGCATGGATTCACATGCTCATGAATATTCCCCGTCGTCAGGCTGGGAATCCTCGGTAAAGAACAAATCTGTTTCAGTTTCGTTTCTGAACTGTCTTTCTACTAGTAACCAGTCACTGGTCTCTGGATCATACTGCTCCCAGCCAATGACTACCCTCTACCTAAGCCCCTCCCCTGGCAGCCATCTTCAGATTTTTACCGCACGTTCAAGTGTTGGTAGTCCTCGTGCTATAGCTCTCGAGCTTTTACTGCGTAAGAGTATAAGAGTTTACTCTTATATTTTCGGTCAATCGAGCCTCAAGCTCCACCGATTCTACTTCCGATCAACGGGGACCCGTTTCGGAATTTTTCTACGCCCCTCAAGGGTGACTTTTCATCGAGTTTTCACTTCTTGGAGGATTCCGGAAGATCTTTGAGGCCTACCTCGCGTGGACATGGCCCAGGACAAAGGAAACACGACGCCTGTTGGATCCAAGCTGTTCAGGAGCTGTCCTGGATGCGGAATACAGATTGTCTTCAAGGAAGAGGAGCACTCTCGGTGCCTCTACTGCCTATACTACGACAAATCACACGTGGAGAGGGACTGTGCGTTTTCTAAGAACATGTCCGAACGGACAATGAAGGATCGTCGCGTTCGACTCACCAACTGGCTGGAGGGTAAGAGCCCAACAGCGGGTGAGAAGAAGAGGAAGTCCGAGCGGTCTTCTAAGACCTTTGAGTGCGCTCCGGCGATGGGGCCCAACAAAAGGCAAAGCACTGCGAGTCCGCGGGCACCGGCGCACCGATGGTTCAGGCTCCTTGGCTGCCAGGCAGGGCGCGATGTCCCCGATGCCATCATCCACGAGCCAACGCTCTGGCTCGATGAAGAGGAAGTCGGAGACCCCAGGTAAGCTTCGGGAGAAGCCCCGGTCCATCCCGACGGTGACTGCCGAGGGGGAGCGAGGCAGCAACCCTCCCCAGAAGGTGAAGGCCTCAGGCGCGACCAAGGTCGCGAAGGCCCTGATTCACCCGGCGAAAGCCTCGATCGAAGGAGTCGTGGCGGCCCTGGCGAAGCCGGTGGGGGCTACCCCAGTGAAGACGACTGCCGGGCCTAGAGTTTCCCTGCCACCCCGGATGGAATCATATTTTCAGCCTATTGAGAAGACCCCGTGAAACCCTGGGAGGAGAAAGAGAGGGGGGCATGGTAGCCATAACGGACTATTGACGGCTTCAATTCAACACTACAGCTAAGTCAATGCCTAGTCTGGGATGCTGATCGAAACCCTTATTGATGTATTTTTATGTCCAGTTTGTTTACTCTGGATGACAACCCTTATATAACACCCCTCTCTTAGAATCACCCTGACCCCACTGAGCCAAGAAGTAGGTTTGTTTTGCAAATTAAAAGGTTTATTTGAAAAATTAAACAGTATATATATCACACTTTTATAAATAAATTGATAATTGGTAGCACACTCGTGAATATGAGCAGTAATCAGCAATAGGTAATCCTACAGTAGCACAGTTCTTGGTTACTTATGGATAAGAACAGAGGACTAAGGTAGCAGAGAATGCTTTATATGGTCCAAGGAAATGCAAGGTGGGACAGAATGCAACACAGAAATAATTTGATATGATTTCAACAAGAGATAATGTGATCACTTTTTCTTTTGACAATTCACTCTCCCCCTTTATGCAATATAAGGAAATGGAAGGAGAGCACACAGTCTTCAAGAATACCAACAAGAATGCAATACAAAGTTCCAATTCCCCCCCAGCAAGCTGAGAGCACCAGGGATGATTTTTAAACACAGGCCCAAAATACTTTAATGTGGTGGCAATGAAGTGAAAAATATGCTAAAAATGCTTTTAATTCCCTCTAGAGGTTCAGGGTGAGTGAGAGATACTTTAAATCAGTTCAGGCCAGCCCTATCAATGATTCAGGGATGGTTATCAGGTTGAAAACGGAATTCCGTAATGGAAGCAAAAGACAAATATTTTTACACGTGGCTGAAATGAAGCAAAATGTCAAATCGAGCGCAATTACGGAGGAACTATAGGGAGTAGCAAGTCGGTTCAGAGCTTGTTGGAAAGCTTAGAATCTCAGCTTTAAAACAAAATCTCGCTTCTATCACTAACGGTTCAAGAGATACGGACGATTTTGTGAAGGTAGATTCTCAAATTAAAAGTCAAGCTCAGAATGACAGATGACAGTTTTGCAGCTTTGAAATGACAGAATTAACACATGATTCCTATGATGCAGTTCTCTATAGGTTAAAATAGTTTGAATGAGATTATTTTAAACTAAGAGATTGGTTCTGCACAGTTCTGGCGAGATACTCACACTATAAATTTAAACGGCATGGCCTCGTCACGGATCTGGTCAATAGGTTTAGCTGCAGTTCTCTCTGCTCGGCGGGTCAATCAGGCACCGGTTCTGCTCACAGCGGTCTGGGTCTGGTCTGCGGTTCTGGATACAGCGGTCTGGTCTGGCACTCGGCACTGCACGGATCTCTGGTTCTGCTGGTCTGGATCAAATGGATTCTGGATATAGCACTGCTTTCTGCATCTGGCACAGATTTCTAGGGCAGAATCAAACAGCTCCACCCGGCTGTTTGAATAATTTTCAAATTATTTTGAGGCCTGCTGAGAATACTTTTGCTTGCAGTAGGCCTTCTTGGATCAAAGTTCTGTAGTCTATCTGGAGTCAGTCTGGATCTCTGGAGTTCTGGGGTCTGGATGTGAAGTCATCCGTCAGAATGCTCAGCAGAAATGGAAAATGAATGTCCCTACGTGTCCTGCACAGTCTCCTTTTATGTGTTTTGGGAAGTGGGTGTGAAGGCTATCTTCTATGCCCAACCCACTAAGGTTTCTGATAGGTTGAAGAATTTTCTGTGCTCTCACTGGAGAACAGAGTTGTGTGTCAGAGTGAGTCAACAGGTGTCATCTTTATGGCATACAGAAAGAACACTCCCCTTTGCTTTTACCTTAGAAAATTAATTTTCCATAACTAACAGGTTTCCCAGATACACACGTCGTTGACATGACATGTACTTATCATATATCACATAAGATAGTCTCTGTTCCAACTCTGATGTTTCTAAGAGCCAGGGTTCAAAAATGGCAACTTATTTTCATTTTTATTTGGTTTACCAATATTGGATTTGTACCAAAAATTACCCAGATGTACACCATCTCTCTACACATATTCCTGTAATTTTTCATTTTTCTAGCGTGAACCCCGTGTCTGCAATCTCCATAATTCATGGGGTTTTGCCTCAGAACATGGTACAGAGTTCTAACACCTCTTAAAATGTGCACAGGAAAATCACAAGAATAATGATATTAATTATATAATTTTGACAAGTCCGTACTATGAATTATCCATCTTTTTAAAATTATGCTCTGGCCCAGAGGGGTGTGGTTTCCCAAAGCACATGGTGGAATTTCTGGTTTGTCCACTTCCTCCAACTCAAGTTGCTCACAGAGTCACTGCCCCTCCCAGTTTCTCTCAAGAGGAAGCCATTTACGACCCCCCCCCCCCTAATTTAACATTTGCCTGAGCCAAGGAAGGCTCATTGTTCAGTTTCCTGCAGTGCCCAGCTGCTCCTCCCCTAATCCAATCAGAGAGGTGTCATCTCCCTTTGGCAAGGGCAGGAGAATGCAGGCCAGGCCTGGGAAGAGTGGCTGAGCAAGTTTCAACTCCTGTCGGGGGTAGTTGCCAGGCAGAATTCAATCTCTTTAAGCCAGGCTTCAGCTAAATGTCACTTTTGTTCCCAGTTTTTCTTCATCCAAATCAAACTTACAATTTTTACACATGCAGCTAGAATCCTGATTCTAAGTTCAAAACTATGACATTTAACAGTTGCAAACTATGTGACACTCAACAGTAGGTCACTCATTTTTTTTAAACATTTCGATTTTAGTGGCTTTAAGTCCAATTTCACTTCAGCTGCTGACATCCACAGCTCAGCCAGTTTCATTATGAACATTATTTTGGGCTCTTTCTCTTTCCAGATTTTGTATGCACACAAGTCTACCTTCTGCCAAATGTCTGCTGGTGTTCATTGAGATTTTTGAATATCTTGCAATGTTTAAAATAGGTATTTTTAGCTTGCATTTCAGAGAAACAAAGGTGATTTCAAAGCTCTTTCTGAGCTAACCGGCACTGCTGTTATTCCTTTGGCACACATTTCACCCATGGCACTCCTAGCCCATCATGCTCGCACTGGTGGGTGGCAGGTCAGGGGAACATTTTGGTGTGCGCCAAAACTTCGCGGTTTTCCTGGATTCTGGCGCAATGTGGGCTTTTCCGCCATCTTGGATTTCATAAGCCCACAGCACCAAATGTTGCAGCATAATAGTCCAAACGTGGGTCAATACCCCTGACAAGCCCCCCCGCCCGACTGCACTTTGATTTCGAGTCGAGGGGGAGTCGGGTGCAAAGGATGTTTTGATCCACGCGCTGGTATGTCCGCATCATATTCTTCCAATTCCGTAGATGTCACAGTTCAGCATCTTTTGCTCCATCCAGTTGGATCGATCGGTTCTCCTCGCCGGTCCTGATGGGAATATTGGGCGGTACCCCGGGCCCCTCGGATCTTTGCTCCCGGTCCCCGGGTCGTCCTCCTTGGTCAGTCTCCATGGTTTCATCTCTCCTAGGATGATAAAGCAAAGCGGCAATACACATTCCTAGACATTTTTCCACTACTATTAATGGTGTGGCGAACATATACATTTTATACATCAGGATACATTTTGCAGTCTTATTTTAAAAACAAGATATAATCAGGAGACATTTTCCTTCAAGAATCAAAATATTTTAGAGACCATATGTGGGATATTTTAGGGTTGGAACTGAATTACTCTGGAGCGGCCCCCTCTGGGATTGCAGAGGACTCCTCCAGTTGCTGCAGAGTGTGCCTGGGATGGCAACACTTTAGCTGATTGATGTGGACCCACTTGTCTTCCCCCTCTGCCAAACTGCCTTTGGGGAGGCGGATCTTGTATGCAACTGGGGAGATCTTGTCTATAATTTCAAAGGGTCCCTTCCATGTAGGCAGAAATTTTCGCTGTTTGGCCTGGTTTCTTTGGAAATTGTATAGATAAACCTGGTCTCCCACATTATATTCCTTCCTGGTTGTCTTCAGGTCGTAATGGGTCTTCATGCGATCAGCTGATCTTTCTAGATTCCGCTGAGCATAGGCAAACGCATGTTGAAGGTGTTTCCTTAAATTCTCCACATACTCATGAGTTGTGGAGGCATTTATCAATGTCTGCTCTTGTGTCCTGTAGAGCAAATGCTGGGGAAGCACCATCTTGCATCCAGTCATCAACTCAAATGGTGACATTTTAGTTGCAGATGAAGGGGTAGATCTGATGGCCATTAGGACCAGAGGTAATCGGATATCCCAACTTGGCCCAGAATCTGCCACAAACTTTTTTAATATGCTCACAATGGTCCGGTTGTAGCGTTCTACTTCCCCAGAAGAAGCTGGCCGGTAAGCAATATGTAGCTTCCTTTTGACCCCCAGTATCTCCCTCATCTTTGTCATTACCTCGCTGGTAAAATGGCTACCTCTGTCTGACTCAATCCTTTGAGGTAGACCAGAACGGGAAAAGATGTGGTTAATCATCAGAGCAGCTGCTGTTTCTGCCTTGCAGTTTAGGGCCGGGAGACATTCCACCCACTTGGTAAACAAGCATGTGACCGTCAACATGTACTTGTTTCCCCTAGACGAGCGAATCACAGGGCCTACGAAGTCGATTTGCAAATCTGACCATGGCAGTGTCATCCCCCTCTTTTGGAGAGGCGCCCGGTATGTGAGGGATGTTGGCTGAAATTGTGCACACACACAAGACACCCCTTCAAGTATTGGTCGAGTTCCTGCCCCATGTGTGGCCAGTATGCAACTTCTCTTAAGATCTCAAGTGTTGTATGAAACCCCCTATGATCGGCGGTGGCCGCATCATGGCCGTGACTTAGCATCAGGCTTCGGAATGAGGTAGGGACCACCCACTGATCATGGCTAGCTTGGGATTTCCTTACTAACAAACGGTCTTGGATTCGGAACATCTTTGGACATTTCATCAACACTCTAAGGTCCTCTTTCCCAATGTAATCGGTATCCGTCAGGGGAAAGTTCTCAGGGTCCTCAATGTGTTGGTAAAACTTAGCAATTATTGGGTCCCCCTTCTGAGCCGTAATTAAATCAGCATCAGGGGTCTCCTTACTCCATTGTGCAGTTGAAAAATCATTGTGAGCATTTGTCTGGGACCTAGTGATAGCAGTGACCTGGATTTCCCCCAACAGAGACTCTATTTCTGTTAGATTCCCTTGGATGGCCCCGGTTTTGGCCAGCTGATCAGCTAAGTCATTTCCAGTTTTGTCTGGTCCCTCTACTTTGGAATGACCCTTGATCTTCTTCCAGTAGATGGTCATCCCATTCAAGGTGACCAGATCATCAATATTTTGGATTAACTTCCCATGTTTCAAGGGTTTGTTATTAGCACATAACATGCCTCTGGTTTTCCAATTAACCAGGTGCTCCATGAACGCGTTCTGTACATAATCCGAATCTGTGATTATGACCAGTTCGTGGAGTTGATGTTGGACAGCAGTGAGGATGGCCTGATGCACAGCCATCAAATCTGCCTGCTGACTACTTCGGGGAGCAATTTTGTACCCAGCGGAGGGTTCTGGAGACTCATTCACCCATGCATTCCCTATGCCGGCCCCCAGTTCTTTCTCCCCGTTGTTGTCAACATGGTAAGAGCATCCATCCACATAGACAGTGGGTATTCCTTCATACTTGTCTTCTTCAAAGACTTTGTGTGGGGACTTGAGGCATGCCTCCATGTTGTCCTTGGTTTTTAGACTTTCGTCCTGGAGACAGTTTTCTCTGGCACAATCATGCTAGTCAGCCAGACCTTGTGCGAGGGGACTCTTCTTGTTTTGGCCATACCTGACCTCCACAGGAAAGCCTTGCATTGACAAAATCCAGGAAGTAATTCGGGAATTACTCACATTTCCGGGCCGGATTCTGTCACTTTGGAGATATTGCAGAGGCTGGTGTGGAGTCTCCACTATGATGTGTTCCCCTTGGATGAACGGGCGGTAATTCTGCAATGCCCACACCGTTGCCAAGAGTGCCTTCTCACAATCGTTGAATTTTTCCTCCACAGAGGATAAAGTTTTGCTCGCATAGGAGATTACTTTATTGACCTTGTCATGCTTTTGGTATAATACTGCCGTCAAGCACGTATTAGAGAATCCTGTCTCCAGGAAGAACTCCTTGTTTCTAACAGGGTAAGCTAGGCAAGGCGCTTGTGAGAGGCTTCTTTTGAGTTGTCTTAAAGCCTCGGATTGTTCTGGACCCCATTCCCACTTGACCCCGCCCTTCAAGAGATGAATCAGGGGTCTGGTGATCTCTGCGTAGCCCTCAATGAACTTTCTGCTGTAATTAGTCAGTCCAAGGAGGCTCCTTAGTTCCCGCAGAGTTGTGGGGTCTTTCAGTTTCTGAAGTGCTTCCACTTTCTTTTCCTGGGGACAGAGACCCTGAGGAGTAATCTCATGCCAAAAGAAATTAACACAGGTTCTACAGCACTGTGCTTTCTGAAAAGAAAGTTTTGCTCCGGCGGCCCTCAACTGTGTCAGAACATAACCGATCTCCGCTATGTGTTCCTCCACAGATGAACTTTTGATGAGGACATCATCTACATAAGCCAGAATACCCCTGGTACCCAGGTCGGGCATGGCCTTGTGTAGGAAAATGTTGAATTAATTGCCGGAGTTGAGATATCCGAAGGGAGTCCAGGGTCCAGGTCCATGTGTACTGCTGGCCCCCAAAGGTAAAAGCCAGTTTGTATTGGTCCTCCCTACTGACAGGCACGGTCCAGTATCCATTGGTCAGGTCTATTGCAGTGAATACCTGTGAACCCTGGATCTGGGCCAGCCCCTGGTCAATGTAGGGAAGGGGCCATCGGGAAGTATGGACACGTTTGTTGAGCTCCCTAAGGTCGGCGCAGAGTCTCCACTGGCCGTTTGGCTTCAATATTCCCAGCACCGGATTATTGAAGGTGCTGTGTGCTGGACGGATTATTCCCCGGGACGCAAGGTTCTTAATTATTTCAGTAAGGGACTCCATGGATGAGAGAGGCAAGCGATATTGCTTCACAAACACTGGAGTCATGCCAGGGTCCGTGGGAATTGTTGTTGTGTGGATGTCGGTGCGACCACAGTCATATGAGTCTACTGCAAAGCGATCTTGGAAATCCAAGAAAACTTGTCACACAGGCATCAGCTAGGTTGACTCTCTCTTCCACCATCTGCCTGAAGCCCGGAAAGACTTCTGGTTTGGCTATCTCAGCAGCCTCCTCCAGCTGGGTGGAGAAGTCCCTGGCTAGAGTGCTGATTTGGACTGGAGGCTTCAGGTGGGAAAGACAGTCCTCATGGACCTGGAAAATCACCTCATCCCTTCTGAAGTCACAAGTCACATCTTCCTTGCCATAAGGGCAGGAAGTGTACACCAGGAAGTTCCCCCCATGCCGGGTGAAGATCCTGTCTGTTGTTGTATTGTCCTCACTGTCACTGTCAAAACAGTCCTTGGGGATCGGTCCTAACAGTTCATTCCCTAAATCAATGGAAAAATGTCCGTCATCAACCGCCATTCCAATAATGGTGCCTGCTGCTAGAGTAATACTCTTTAAGTCGCTGTTATCCACCTCTATTGGAATGGTGTGATGTTCTATATTGACTAATGGTGTTGGGTTTACCCCCAACCCTTGCTGTTGGAGAGAAGCATTGATGAATATAAGCATCAGGGTTTTTCAATCTTTGTCCTCTTTTAACTTCCATTTCCAGGGAGAATTGTCGGGTCCTTTCTGGGATGGTGACTTCCTCTTTAATCTGAATTTCAACTGCGTAAGGTAGCAATTGAGCTGACCTAAATGCTTTTTCTGGATCATCAAAGCCCATGGGAGTAGCCGTTAATCGGGACCAAGCTTTGAAGTTTATTAGGTCCAAACTAATGGTAAAGCGATTGAGAATGTCACTGCCTAAGTAAAAGGCGGCAGTGACGTCTCGCGCGACCCAACAATTATGGACTATGCTCTTGTTGCCAATGGAGATTTTGAGCATACACCTGCTTGGCAGGAGATGTTTGGAATTGGGTATTTCCAAATCCATTTCCCATTTGTCTATCAGTTTGAATATGGGAATAGCTGGATCTTTTGGGAGTTGGCGGAACATGGCTTCGCTGATGAAGCTCTTACCGTTGTTCACACACACTCGGGCGAGAACAGAGTCCTTCCCATCATTTAACTGAACAGGGATGAACAACTGCTCTCCAATTTGCTGAATATCAGCCAGGCTCTGAGCTGATTTAACATCTTTCTGGACTATAGGAGTGGGAATGTCTGATTGTGAATTAGTATAGAAATTCAGAGTGTTTCCTTCCAGCGTGGAATACCACTTTAAACTGGAAGGAAGGTTGATTTTCAGAAATAGAGAGGGCCCCCCATCACCAGTCTGTTGTCCTACTGCTATTACTGTCACGTCTGGAATTTGGTTGTTCTCGAAGTGAAATTCTACTTGGTCAGATTTTTGTTCAACCATGTGGCATGTGCCGTTTAAACTAACATGGTTGAAACTCTGTTTTAATTTTATTGGTCGGCTAGTCTGGGTCAAGAGGACCTTGTTTACGCAATCTATTAGGGGTCACAACCTTCTCAGGAGGTCATTCCCTAGTAAGCAAGGGGTGCCCTCTGGAGTCACTACTGTGACTGGGTGTTTCACCTTGTGTCGCCCAATTTTAATGTCCAAATCTGCAGTCCCCTCAACGGGAATTTCCTTCCCGTCAAAGTTCTGAAGCTGTCCAGGAAGAGAGGTGAGGGGAATTTGGTACTTCTCCCCCCTACCTGAATTCAGTTAATCAAAGGCCCTTCTTGACAGAAGGGTAGCTTGAGATCCAGTGTCCACCAGCGCCAAAATTGTACTCTGCCCCTGTACTTGTACCGAGGCATAGTATCTTCCCTCCTTCTCCTCAAGGGGGCACAGCTAATGCACATTTTTGGAGAACTGGTGGGCTCATTTTTTAGTTTTGGACATTGCTAGAGAAGAGATTTGGGCAGAATTCCGTGGAGAGTCGTTGGAATCTGAAGGAAAAGGTTTGCAACTGGATATTGATGCAGTTTTTGGTTCCCCTGGTTCCGGTTCTGGGCCGCCCCCCCCTTTTTGGAGGCAGTCACCTGGATGGGTTTGAACCAGGGGTTTTCGGTATTGTTGGTTCTTTGATAGAATGATGGGCAGCGACAGCTTAATCCCCACATCTACCCAGTATATTGATTCGGTTTTGAGTTCCCCTGGTTCCGGTTCTGGGCTCCCCCCCTTTTGGAGGCAGTCACCAGGATGGGTTTGGATCAGGGGTTTTTGGTATTGTTGGTTCTGGGATAGAATGGTGGGCGGTGACAGCTCAATCCCCACATCTACCCAGTCTAGATTGAAATCCCTTGGGACCCATTTTTCCTTGGGAGGAGTTCCCCCATCTCTGAAGGAGAAGATCTTTTCCCCAGGATCCTCTTGGGATCCCTCTCCCTCAAATTGGAAGATCTGTACCTCCTCCTCAAAGTGGGTCTGTTTGGGTACTTTGTTTCTCCTATCCCCCCTCTGCTCCTTGGGAGTCAGACTTTCAGGGGCAGGAGATTTTGTTTCCGGTTCCTGGGCTTCCAGAAGCTGTTTACAAGTGGGGAAGGAAGCTCCCTCCAAGGCTTTACACCCCCCTTCCCCTTGTGCCTCCTCCCTGGGAACCGGTGGGTTATCAGGGGGCTGCCCCCGTCATTGTTCTGGAGTACAGGTCCAGAGTTTGGGGCATTCTGTGCCGGCATGCCCATCTGAGGGTTCTGTTGGGCCCTCAGCATGCGGCCCAAACCTGTGCCATGTTCTGAACCTGGCACTCTAACTGGGAAACCCGCTCAGGCTGATACGGGGTCCTGTTTTCTCCCCTGGGCTGATCCCGGGAAGGGGAGCTATCCCTTCTCTGGTAATACCTTGGGTTGGGAAGATTCGGGTACCCCTCCACCCTTGGCCTCCCCTCTCCCGGATTAGGTGGTCTGGGCTCAGAGAAGTGGGGAAAGAAGAATGGATGATTTTGGGGTTGGAAATTGGGTGGATACCTGGGAAAAAAGTTCTGGCCAGGATTTTGGGAATTTCTGCCCTCCTGTGGGAAGTTAGGAGGGAAGTTCCCTGGGTTAGGTGCTTGGATGGATCCCCCCCTTGGGCTGGAGGAGTCAACACATAACCCAGGATGGGTCGGTTTCCCTTGTAACAGGGACTTACATAATCAGGGGTGTGAAGGACCCCATTTGTGGGACTACCTACTTGACTCCCTGTCTGTGACTGGCCCGAAGGCCTTCTGGGCTTAGAATTGTTTGGTGCAGGCAGGTTTTTAGGCCCCCCATCTCCAAATCTAAAACAGGGGCAACCTTTACTTCTGCCACCTTGGCAGCAGCAGGGCTGCTGTTGGTTTTGGGGTTTTTGGTCTGATTCTTATTTTCCACCGGTTTCTGCACCTCATAGATGCGGGTGGCTTGCTCAATGACCCAGTCTAAAGATCTTTTCTCGTGAAAATCTCTCACGAGCTGGGTCCTTATGTATTTGGGGAGAGCATGGAAAAATGTGTTGATGAATTCTCTGCTGTCCGTGCGCACCCTTCTGGTGGTCTGCGCAAAGGCACGCTTCAATTCTTGCACAAATTCTTGTGGGGCCTGATCCTCCCCACATTGCAAATTGTAGGCTGCCTTGCGAGCCTCTTGGGGATTCCGGTGAACAGAAAAATGTTTCAAGATGGCCGCCCTATATGTGGACCATCTTGAATGGTTTTGGTCCTCCAGCCCCGCAAAGAAACTGAAGTATTCTGGGGAGAATGTCCATTTGACATACTGAATGCAGCTACTGCTGTCCTTCAAATGGAAAGTCTCCATCATTTGCTCATAGAGCTCCAAAGGTTCCCAAACAGAATACTTGGCGTTCTTGTGATAAGGCGTGATGACACTCCCGATTGCCTTAATCTGACTCAGAAGCACTGCTCCCAGAGGTGCCCGTCTGATCTTCCAGGTTTTCCCGGATTCTGCGAGCCTGGGAATGGCTGGCAGAATGTGGGGACCTGGTCGCCTGTGTCCTGTGATGCTCAGAGGAGTCTTCAGATCCCTCCTTGCTGCCTGGATTTAATGGGTACCCCTCCCACTGACCTAACTGGACAGAGGTTTTTAGGATGCCCTTAGTGGGCCACTCTCCTGGGGTTCCCCACAAAACTGCACTTTACTTGGGTGCCCATTCCTGGGTGGTACTGGCCTATGAGCCCCATACCTTTGGCTGGATAGTAATCTGCCATCCCTGTGGCCCTGTGCTCATGTGCGCCAGGGGACATGGGGG
The DNA here is from genome assembly GCF_040938575.1 of Ambystoma mexicanum. Lineage (NCBI taxonomy): Eukaryota > Metazoa > Chordata > Amphibia > Caudata > Ambystomatidae > Ambystoma > Ambystoma mexicanum. The sequence continues at coordinate 941,682,069 of NC_090928.1, read as the reverse complement.
TGGCAGAGTCCAGGGACTGGGAGAGATGAAGGCCTCTGGTACTAGGGTCCTGAGGTTATGCTCAGGGATTTCCCTTTCCCAGCGAACTTCATCTCTATCAGACCCTGCTCCCTGTTGCAATGAAAGAGCCTGGGCTTTCAGTTCCTCAACCAAGGCCTTACTAGACTCTATCAGTCTCTCCTGCATGGCTACCTGTTGCTGGAGCCTATCATTGTGCTGGCAGAGAGCCTCATTTTCTCTCTGTGCCTCCTGGATGGTCCTGGAGTACTGGGCCAGTCTTTGCTGCAGGGGGGTTACCTCCTGAGTCCCATCCCTACCGGCCTGCTCCTTTCTTGCCAGAGCCTCCTCCACCCTCCTGGTGTGCTCTAACAAGTTCTGATGTTCTTTTTGGAGGTCCCCCAGTCCCGGGAGGGGCAAGTGATTTTCTTCAATTCTTTCTTTTAAGTGACAGACTTCCTGGCCTAAGGTGTCTCTTTCCTGACTAAGAGCCTGCATCTGTGCCGCCAGGTCGTCCCTCTGCCTTTGAAAGGCACCAGCTTTCTGGCGCTGCTCCTCAAATTCTGTCTGGGTGTCCAGGTCTTTCAGAATCAGTTTGTTGCTCTCTGCCTTCTCCCTATCTAGGTGGCTTTGCAGGGTGACTACCTGCTCTGTGCATGCCCTATTGAAGTCCAATTGTTGCTCCAGCTTTTTCTGGCTCTGTAGTAGGGAGTCCAAACCTTCTTGGTACTCCTTCTGCAGGGCCAGAAATGTGATATCCTGGTCAGACCTTTCCTGTTGTAGGATACCCATATCCTCTTTGATTTTACTGAGATACTGTCTACTCTCGTTTTCTGACTCCTGGCTCCTGTGCAGCCTCTGCTCAGAAGAGACCAGGTCAGATTGTGCCTTATCTAACCCTTATTGATGTATTTTTATGTCCAGTTTACTCTGGATGGCAACCCTTATATAACACCCCTCTCTTAGAATCACCCTGACCCCACTGAGCCAAGAAGTAGGTTTGTTTTGCAAATTAAAAGGTTTATTTGAAAAATTAAACAATATATATATCACACTTTTTATAAATAAATTGATAATTGATAGCACACTTGTGAATATGAGCAGTAATCAGCAATAGGTAATCTTATAGTAGCACAGTTTTTGGTTACTTATTAATAAGAACATCGGACTAAGGTAGCAGAGAATGCTTTATATGGTCCAAGGAAATGCACAGAATGCATGTGGGACAGAATGCAACACAGAAATAATTTGATATGATTTCAACAAGAGATAATGTGATCACTTTTTCTTTTGACAATTCACTCCCCCCCTTTATGCAATATAAGGAAATGGAAGGAGAGCACACAGTCTTCAAGAATACCAACAAAAATGCAATACAAAGTTCCAATTCCCCCCTAGCAAGCTGAGAGCACCATGGATGATTTTTAAACACAGGCCCAAAATACTTTAATGTGGTGGCAATGAAGTAAAAAATATGCTAAAAATGCTTTTAATTCCCTCTAGAGGTTCAGGGTGAGTTAGAGATACTTTAAATCAGTTCAGGCCAGCCCTATCAATGATTCAGGGATGGTTATCAGGTTGAAAACGGAATTCCGTAATTGAAGCAAAAGACAAATATTTTTACACGTGGCTGAAATGAAGCAAAATGTCAAATCGCGGCAATTTAGTCGCGTGCGCCAAGCGCAATTACGGAGGAACTATAAGGAGTAGCAAGTCGGTTCAGAGCTTGTTGGAAAGCTTAGAATCTCAGCTTTAAAGCAAAAGCTAAATCTCTTTCTATCAGTAACGGTTCAAGAGATACGGACAATTTTGTGAAGGCAGATTCTCAAAATAAAAGTCAAGCTCAGAATGACAGATGACAGTTTTGCAGGTTTGAAATGACAGAATGAACACACGATTCCTATGATGCAGTTCTCTATAGGTTAAAATATTTTGAATTAGATTATTTTAAACTAAGAGATTGGTTCTGCACGGTTCTGGTGAGATACTCACACTATAAATTTAAACGGCATAGCCTCGTCACGGATCTGGTCAATAGGTTTAGCTGCGGTTCTCTCTGCTCGGCGGGTCAATCAGGCACCGGTTCTGCTCACAGCGGTCTGGGTCTGGTCTGCGTTTCTGGATACAGTGGTCTGGTCTGGCACTCAGCACTGCACGGATCTATGGTTCTGCTGGAAAGAAATCAGCAGGGGCGATGTGATCAACTTCCACTTCCCCACCGGACGGCGAGGGGAAGAAGCTGGACGGCATGGACGATGAGTCATCACATCGGCAGTGACGACCATCAAAGCGGCCAACACTCTCGCGATCAGGGCACGCTGCGACAGGGAGCTGTGGTTCAAGATCGCTCTCCTCCGGGATTTCCTGCCAGATGACAAGTGGGCGGAGGCCCTTGAAATCCTACAGGAAGGCGAGGTGGCGTCGGACCACGCCATCACGGTGGCCACGGACATCGCCGACACTGGGTTTCGACAGAAGGGCAACAGCGTTTGCCTTCGCCGACGCGGTTGGCTCAAGGCCACCGACTTCCGTTAGGATGTTCAGACGAGGGTACTAGACATGCCCTTCGACGGGAATGTTAGGGAGGATTCTCATTCTATGGCTAATTTCCCTTACCTATAGAGTACCCCAGCAGCTTTGCTGGATTTGAAGGGTTTGTTTCTTTTTTCCTGCTCTTAGGCATTTTGCTATGTGTGTTCTAGGCTATTTTTGTGTTTAATGTCTATGGGATTTTCTCACCCCCATAGGAACCATCTTTATTCACATGTGTTACACAGCACCCTCAGTGCAGTGACACAGGGGTGTCGTAGCGACCCCCAAACATAGACTCCATACCCTGGGACTAACTACTGTCTCCCAGGGCATGTAAAGTCCCAATTGACTTTACTAGTCCATTTTGGTGAACTAAACCAGTACAAACCATCTTACTATGGAGGTACTGGAAAGGGTTAATAGTTTTTTCCTTATGTTCATTTTCGAGAGGGTACTGTACAGTCCCTCTCTCAAAAGTTTCTGGCTGGTGGCAGTGGTTACTACCATAAATATTCAACCGCAAATATTTTCCTATGGGATTTTCCCATTTTTCGAGGCTACCACTTTTTCTGACAGCCTCTAACATACCGCTGGTGTATTTTAATATTAACTTGACTCCGGTAGTTTTTTATTTGCCAGAACTTTAATATAACTTCTTTCTCGTGTCTTTCTCTAAACTCCTAACCCAGGTCGGGGATCCTTTGTTCGTCCTTTTGGCAGGCTTCTGCCGAGAAGCCCTCCTTTCAGCGCCACTGAGTCTGGGGTGGGTCCATTGTGTGAGGGGGAGTAAGACCCCTGGACAGGGTTGACTCCGCAACCCATGTCACACTCTATCCTGATAGGCTGGAGGGTCTCCAGCCAAGATGACCACTCCACTGTGTGAGTGACAGCTACGCTGTATGAATGGGGATCTTTTTGCATAAAAGCAGAGTCCTGAGGACTAGAAGAGCAAGACGTCCCACTGGAACTAAGAAGCCGAAGAGGAGAGAAGCCAAAGACACCTGCAACGACTGAACCACCGGTGAAGCCCTGCTGTAGCGTCTCACCACTTTTCCCCACACGACGAGAGAAGATCTTCATCTGTAAGAGCCTTCTTCCCTTGAGCTGGGTGGGCCAACCAGTTTGCCAATCGCCTTCCCGGACCTGCTTTGGTCGAATCTCCCATACCCTGTACTCGGAGGCCGGATAGCCAGGCACCAGTCCACCCGGACCGCGATTTAAAGGGGCGTACCTTTTATTCGTCGGGCAGCACTGCGGCTGATTTCATCCCTGGGTAGTGCAGTAACTCTAACCTACTTCCACGACGAGAGCCTCTCTTCCTCTGCTAGATCACCCGAAATGCAGGAACTACCAGAAACAACCGCCACCGCAGGAGCCACTTCTTCATTTTAAAGGTACATTGTTCCGCCAGGCCGCCTTTTCTTCACGGTAGCACTAACGGTGTTTTAAATCCTTTACCTATCTGTTGTGTTGGCCGCCCCTCTCTCTTAACATTGTCTTTCAACTTCTGCATCCATCTTTTCAAAATCGTTAACCAAAGACTTGACTGCAGCTACAAGAACAATTTGCTCCTGGGCCCTTGCCCTGTACCACTGACTCTGGCACAGGCCTACGGACTCTGGCTACATTTGTTAGACCTGCCTTCTTTAGATTGATTCTCAACTAGACTTGTGTTGATGCACTTCCATTTTATAACTACCCTTTTCTTCCCCTTTCTAAACCTTGTGAAATGCCATTTTTTGCTCAGTTTTCATTTTAGCATTGCCTGTACTGATGCACTGTCTTGCTTAAATCTGGTTCACAAACTTATGGGAAGTGTTGCTAGGGTGTGTAAGAAAATATTTCGATATAACTTGTGCTTTCCCTCCCTTGTGAGAAATTGCTAGAGCATCCCTTGTGTGTAGTCTCCACTGTGTCGTTTTGCTCAGTTTTCACTCTGTTTCACTTGGTCTACAATTTAACTAGGGAGTGTGTATATTTTTCCTTGACTTAATTTAACTTGCTTGATAACTGATAAATGTGTTTTACTAGAAGTGTATAAAATAAATACACATCTACTTTTTAATGCAAAGCTTTGGTCAGTGTTTCCTTGTGCCATATTATTGTAGGCCTATTGTGTAAACCCTGAATACTGCTCATCTCCCTCTTGAGATAAGTCTGACTGCTCAGCCACAGCTACCAACTAAATCTTTGTGGTACAGACTGATACCAAAGGGGATGTATTGCTCTCACCTGTAGTCTTAATCTTCTGTAGTGCTCCCTAAGGGAACTGCACAGGATTCTGCCTAACAGGGAACAACCTGTTCGGCAAGGCAGTGGACGAGTCACTTCAGGCCATCAAGGCGGACACCGAGACGGCCAGGGCCTTGGGTTCTCTCCATCAACGACGGCCGATCTTTCGGAACTCCGGAGGCAAGCCTCAAGGTGCCTTGCCTCACCGCCAAGCGGCCCGTTCATCGTCGCAGGAGGCCTACAGGGGCCGCAGCAAGCCCATAGGACGTTGTAGTTGCTAAGGAGGCCAAGGCGCCATGGCCTCGCCGAAGCAAGATTGAACCGGCCGCGATGTCGGGCTCCCACCCAAGTACCCCGGTGGTAGGGCGGCTGGAGAAATTCGTCAGCCTGTGGGAGTCCATCTCCACCGTCCATTGGGTGCTCCACGCGCTGGCCCACGGGCACACTCTGGAATTCCAAAGAAAGTGTCCCCGTCTACCACCTGTGGCCAGGAAGAAAAACCACGTGCCACAGCTACTTCTGGAGGTACGAGCAATGCTGAAAAAGTGTGCAATAGAACTCGTGATAGAACTTCGTCCCGAAGAGGCTCCAGGGCTCCGGAGTGTACTTGCGGGACTTCCTCATCCGAAAGAAGACAGGCGGTTGGCGACCCATCCTGGACCTTCGTCGTTTAAACAAGTACATCAAGTCCCAGAAATTCCCGATGGTCATCCTTCAGCACGTGCTGGGACAGCTGGAGGAGGGCGACTTCTTATAGTCGCTGGACTCAAAGGACATCCGAAGTTCCTATGATTCGTGGTCCAAGGGTGACACTACCAGTTCAAGGCCCCGCCCTTCGGTTTGAAGTCGGCACCCAGGGTCTTCACCAAGTGCCTGGCACTGGTGGCGGCGCGGCTGTGCCTGCAGGGTTCCACGTTTACCCCTACCTGGACGATTGGCTCATCTGAGCAAAGTCAAGGGAACTTGCCGTCGATCACACAGCGAAGACTGTCCAACTGCTCACGGATCTGGGATTCTCGATCAACTTTGCGAAATCCCACTTGGTACTGTCGCAAGACGCCCTGTTCCTGGGAGCCAGACTCGACACAGTGGCGCGATTGGCTTCTCCGCCGGAGGAAAGGACAAGGGCCATCCTGGGCAAGGTACAACAGCTGTTGACCATGGACATGGCCAAGGTTAGGTCCATCAAGTCCCTACTCGGCATGATGTCATCGTGCATCTACCTCGTGCGCCTATGCAGGTTGCGGATGCGACCACTGCAGGAGTTCCTTGATGCCCATTGGATGTAAGCAGCGGGCAGTTTCGAAGACAAGATCTCCCTCAACGAGACGTTCTGCCAAGCAATCCGGTGGTGGGGCAAGCGCACGCATCTAGCAGCGGGTATGGACTTCCAGATCCCACACACATCAGGAGACGATGACGACGGATGCCTCCCTGGAAGGATGGGGAGCACACACCAGAGATCTCCACGCAAGAGGCCTTAGGCTCCCGGAGGAGAGGTCGCTATACATAAACCTCCTGGAGCTCCGGTCCGTGTTCTGGACCCTCAGGTCGTTCCTCCCGTCCCTCAAGGGCAAGGTGGTGAGGGTCTGCAACGAAAACACCACCACGATGTTCTACATCCGGAAGCAAGGGGGCACCAGATCCCCAGCCCTATCCAAGGAAGCGCAGGATCTGTGGCACTGGGCCGTTGCCCAGGGGATGTTCCTGGTACCCTTCCACCTGGCAGGAGTAAAGAACACCGTCGCCGACTCGCTCAGCTGGGAGCTGCGCTTGTGCCATGAGTGCGATCTCCGGCAGGATCAAGTGGATCTGCTATTCCAACGATGGGGTAACCCCCAGACAGATCTATTGGCGACTGCGACGAACACCAAGTGCCGGAGGTTCGCCAGCAGGTTTCCCCAGCCGGGGAGCATGGGCAATGCATTCTCCTTCCCCTGGGACAGCCTGTTCCTGTATGTGTTCCCACCGTTGCCGTTGCTTCAGCGACTCATCAGTTAACTCAGACGGTTCCGGTGCAGGATGATCCTCCTCGCACCGGCGTGGCCGAGGCAGATATGATTCCCGGACCTTCTGGACTTGTCAGCGTCCCCCCCAGTCAAACTACCGACGGAGAGCACTAGAGTTCGGAGGCTGCGATATCCCAGCGGACTGCAAGGAGGTCCTTGCAAAGACCAGAGTGTCCTCGACTCTTAAGTGCTATGTACATAAGTGGAAGAGGTTCTCTGTCTGGTGCCGTGCACTGAAGATCAGCCCTCTGTTAGGGAGAATTCTCATTTATGGCTAATTTCCCTCACCTAGTGAGTCCCCCAGCAGCTTTGCTAGACTTCTGGAGTTTATTTTTTTCCACTTGGTAAGAGTGAGAGCTTTTCCCCCACTCTTACCTGTGTTTTGCTATGTGTTTCCATCTGTTTTTGTGATTGTGGACTCTGAAGTACACCACTTCAGTAGCCCCCTTCTTTGTGTGTGTCACACCGCACCTTCAGTGCGTGCACAGGGTTGTCTTTGAGACTTCCCTCGACTCTGTTTCTGAGGCGACTACTGTCCCCCAGAAAAGGGTAAAGTTACCATTAACTTTACTTAGTCAATCTACCACAGATCCAGTACACCCCATCTTCCATTGAGTACTGGAAATGGTTAACTTGTATCCCTTTTTATCTGTACCTCCTAGAGCATTGTTTCGCTCTTTTAACATTTAGACTTGGCTGGTGGCAGTGGTATCTACCCTAACTTTTCTACCGCGATTATATTAGATAAACGTGGTACTGTTCTTGGCTATTATATTAGCCTCGAACATAAACCCGCTTGACCAAATCGTCTTTCTCTTGGCTCCGGTTGGGCTTATATGCCATTTCTTTTTGTTAAAGTCCTTCTTGTGTTTTACTTTACGCGGCAAACTAGGTTTGCCTTCTTTGTTCACTGTCTTTTGGCGGGTTTATGCCCAGAAGCCTTCCTCAAGGCGCCTGGGTGTCTAGGTGGGCTGAATGTGAGGGAGGGGTGTAGTCACCCCCTGCACAGGGTATCCTAGGAAACCCAAGTCGCACTTTGTCATGATTGGACAGGGTAGTTGTCCGGGCTGGACAACCCCCCTGCTGGTTGATTGACAGCCAGGCTGAGTGAATGGAGGTTTTTCGCATAAAAGGCAGGTCTCTTGGGCTGGAAGTCAGAGAGTCGCCACTGGAACTACAAGGAACCGAAGAGAAGCGGAGAGAACGACGGCTGCTGCAACTACCCTGTCCCGGTGAAACCCTGCTGCAGTCCTGAGCTATCTGCCCTTCAACTACTCAGAGAAGATCCAGTCCGGAGTCTTCTTCCCTTGAGCTTGGTGGGGATAACAAGCTTATCTTCTACAGCCAGAGGGCCCTCTTCCATGGTCGAAATCGTTGCACACTGCTGTAGTGGTCCGGATAGCCACCTGAAGAGCCTCTCCTGTTTTTAAGGAGTGCACATTTTATTCTGTGTCGCTGCTGCCGACCTCTTCCCTGTGTGGTGCAGACCCCCTTCAGACGTCCTCCCTCTCGACAAAGCTCCAGGAATCGTGGGTCTGCGGGAAACCAACAGGAACAACTGCCAGGGCACCAGCTGCACCATTGAAACAAGGTACTGTGTTCTGTTGAGGAAACTGGGTGAATCCCTTTTTCTTCATTTCCAAGGCTTGACTTTGTCTTCCCTCCTTCTTATAACTTTTGCTTCCGAACATTGACAATATCGAAGTACTTTTGGCTCCGTTGAATCATTAAATGATTGACTGTGTGATCTTCGGCAACTGGCCCCGGTGTCTTCTGACCCTGGCTCCGGCCCTTTGACTTTTGAACTCCTCTCTCTGAGTGTTTCTTGATTCTGCCTGCCTAACCAAAATATTGCCTGTGATTTTTGCCTCCAACTCCCTCTGGGTATCTCAGGTGCTAAGTGTGTTTTTGCCCCGGTAGCATTTCATGTCACGGATACGCGTTTGTTTAGTAGACCGAACTGTCAAAAAGTGATCCCAGTCGTATTCGCTGTAACGTGTTTTTGTGCCTAACACCGGTTCATTCCACCACAGGGTACTTACCTTGAGACTTACTGTACAAAGTGAATTGGTTAGTTGTAGTATATTTAACGTGTGGTTTTTATTGAAGTTTAATAAAAGTGTTTATAACGAATGGTTTAAAAATAAATGTACTTATATTTTTCTACCTGAAACCTTGAGTCAGTGTTTGCTTGAGTCACAGTAATTGTGGTCCCTTTGTGTAATCTCTGCTAGTGCTCATATACTCTTGAGATAAGCCTGGCTGCTCCACCACTGCTACCACCATGACATAGTAGTACAGGCATGTACCAAAGGTAAAACTTGTATCACCACCTGTAGTCTTAATTGTGTGTAGTGTCCCTAAGGGCACTGCACAGGATTCTGCCTAACACCCTCTACGGATCACGGTCCCTCAAGTGCTGCCGTACTTGCTATCGCTGGCCAAGGCGGGGCTGGCGCATGCCTCCATCAAGATCGATCTGGTGGCTATCTCCCGCTACACCAGAACTCCGGGGCGGTCGTCGCTAGTGAAGGAGTTAATTAAAGAACTATTCCGCTCATTCCCGCCGGTGAATGTTCCGGCCCCAGCGTGGGAGCTCAACGTGGTGCTGACCAGACTCATGGGCCCTCCATTCGAGCCTCTGCATTCGGCACCGTTGAAGTTCCTGTCGTGGAAAACAGTGTTTCTTGTGGCCATCACCTCCGCATGACGAGTGGGAGAGATCCCACTTCTGTAAACCTCCATACCTGACATTCCACAAGAAGATGGTAGTGCTGAGGTGCACCCCTCCTTCATGCCCAAGGTGCCGTCGGACTTTCATCTCAATGAGCCCTTGGTGTTACCTATTTTCTTCCCGTTGCCTTCGTCGCCGGCTGAGAGGACTTTGCACTTGCTGGATGTGGCTAGAGCGCTGAAGTTCTACGTGGACCGCACAAAGAGTTTTCGGAAGACATCACAGCTGTTTGTGAATTTTAGACCTGTGAACCAGGGGAAGGCCCTCTCAAAGGCTTCCATTTCCAGATGGCTCTCCGGCTGTATCATGCACTGTCACCAGTTGGCAAACCGACAGTTGCCCGGCCGATCGAGAGCCCACTCGACCAGAGCGATCGCTGGTACCACGGCGTTCCTGTCTGGTGTGCCCCTGCTGGACATATGCAGGGCTGCTATGTGGAGGTCGACACACACCTTCACAGGATTCTACTGTGTCAACCGGGATTCCAGGGAGGAGTCCAGAGTCGGCCAGGCAGTGCTGCGCAACCTGTTTGCTTGAAGTTGAGCCTGGTGAGGAGGTAAGAGATGCTTAATGTTGAGTTGTTGAAATGCTTAATGTTGAGCCTTGCCACCTCCCGTGGTTGTGCATGTGTGTACTGCTATGTATTCTTGTATTCATGAGCATGTGAATCCATGCCAGACCCCATGATGGAGAAGGAACAAGTTACTTACCTATAACTGTTGTTCTCCAGCATGGGTCTGGCATGGATTCACATGCAAGCCCTCCCTTCAACCCCTCTGCGGCTCTTCTCTTGGTCCTACTGCCACTTCACGTGCTACCAGATCTGAAGATGGCTGCCATGGGAGGGGCTTAGGTAGAGGGCAGTCATTGGCTGGGGTCAGTATGACCCAGAGACCAGTGACTGGTTGCTAGTAGAAAGACAGTTCAGAAATGAAACTGAAACTGATTTTTTCTTTACTGAGGATTCCCAGCCTGACGACGGGGAATATTCATGAGCATGTGAATCCATGCCAGACCCATGCTGGAGAACAACAGTTATAGGTAAGTAACTTGTTCTTTATGATGACAACAAGTCATTCCATACTTTGGCATTTGTGATATGTCTTCTCTAGAGTAAAACAAATACTGTGTCTCACTCCACGGATTCCTCTCACTTTCCTGGGCCTTTTCTCCTCCATACTCCTCCCAGGTGATCCCCCCACAGAACACCACACCCAAGATCATGACCAGGAAGTTTTTGCCTTTCCGTGGCCACTTGGGAGGAGACCATAGACAGAGGTTTAGTGAGGGATCTGCGGAATTCATCACACACCACCACCTCCTCTTCTGCTAAATCTGACACCAGCTCCTCAGCCTCCTGCTTTGATGGGCCCAGGGTCATTGGCTTGCTCCAACTATTCTTCCACTGTGCTTTCAGACCTAATGCTGATTCAGCATAGGCCTCAACAGTCTCTGCACCTTCATGAGAAGATGAGCTACGCAGCCAGCAGGCTCTATATCTGCCTTTACCAAGAGGTGCTGTCCACTGTGGACCAGCTACCACTCCTGATGGGCCCATTCCACTACCAAATTGATCCTGTGGGTAACAATAGAAAGGAGGTCTAGTCCCACACTGCTTTTGTCCACACTGATGTTTCATGGTTGCATGGGGGGGTGTTGCCAATTTCCTAGGTATTCTGTTACCAGAACAACTCATGGGCTGAAATCAAAGACTTTTCAGGGGTATTGGCTCTTGGAGGGGCAGAGAAAACAAGCATTGCTTTGTATAAAGATATCCTGGCTCGAAATGGTAAAGATATGGTAAAAGATGAATTTAGATATAAGCAATTGCCTTCCGTATTTGTCTACCGGTCGGAGCACCCTCAATTACATTCCTCATTCGTGGCAGCAGCTATGCTCTTCTCAAAGCCTGCTCCTTCATTCTCTTTGGAATCTTCAACAGCCCAACTGGGGAAAGAGGATAATCTTCTGGATGCATAGGGGAAAAGGTGTAAACTAACACATCGCTTCATTTTTGAAAGGCTAAGTGTGATCAGTCAGATGATTCCCTCAGAAAACTTGGCCGGGACAGACACTTCCTGATTCTGACCCTTGGGGTGCTGTTCTGCAGGAGGATCACATTGGTGAGGGATCAGGCTGGGAGGAATGTTAAAACCCCATTAATAACTTTCCCTGAGACCCTGCAGTCTTAATGGCCTATTGTAAAGTTGAGACTGAAGAAGAAAAAGGTAATTTGAACATTGGGGACTTCAAGACCCACAATGCCCAAAGCACTTGGAAGAGGAAGAGGGATTTGGAGGCACTAGACTGTAAGGTGAAGTCTAGTGATTCTAATGACCCACTGTTATGTTCTGAAACCTTAACTTCCACAGGCTCAGGTTTTTCTCCTTCCTCCTCCTCACCAGATATTCCAGGGTCTGAATGAGCTGACAATCTGTGCCTCCGAGCACTGTAGTCTGTCTTCTTTTTTCGGAGAAAAGGTCTCTCCCGGAAAGAATCCACAGTTAAGCCTCAGACCCGGCTTTCCTGTGAGTCCTCTCCGATGGGAGACGACTGGGGTTAAAAGCTGATTCTGGCACAAAAAAAATCCATGTGTTATAGGCATCGCTGGACTGTTGAGTGATGAGGAGAGATCCGGAAGGAAATATGGGCTTGTTGTGGACTCAGAAGCGGACTGTAACCCAGAACAACAGGAAGGTAAGTAATAAGACTCCGTCTGGGAAGAGTTACCAACCAGGGAAATTTTTTCGGAGAAAAGGTCTCTCCCGGAAAGAATCCACAGTTAAGCCTCAGACCAGGCTTTCCTGTGAGTCCTCTCCGATGGGAGACGACTGGGGTCAAAAGCTGATTCTGGCACAAAAAAAATCCATGTGTTATAGGCATCGCTGGACTGTTGAGTGATGAGGAGAGATCCGGAAGGAAATATGGGCTTGTTGTGGACTCAGAAGCGGACTGTAACCCAGAACAACAGGAAGGTAAGTAATAAGACTCCGTCTGGGAAGAGTTACCAACCAGGGAAATAAACAAAGAAAATATGAAAACCGGCAGGCAACGGAAACTCACAAGGTGTACTGGCAAGGGAGGAAGGATAGCCAGAGAACGTAGGTAAAAGAGAGAGGAGGAGACAGAAAAGAATTCCAGGAAACAAAACCAGGGAGCGAAAGCAAGGCAAAAGAGAGGTGGAAAACCACAGAGGGGTTCCCCAAAAGGAAACGAGGCGAGGGAGGCAAAAAGCCTACAAGAGGAAAACATAGCGTACCGCAACCAAAGCCGCAGAGCGAAACCTGCACAGTTGCAATGCACAGGCGTCCAAGTGGCCGTGGCTTAAGTACGCTATGTGAAGCGTATCAGAAAGCAACTAAAATGCGGCTCGTGTTCCAGTAAAGCGATACTTAGACCATAAGCGTCAGGGAGACCCACGCATGACAGTATGCCCCCCACATGCCGAACCCCCCCAGGCTTTCCCGGATGGGCACGATGGAATCTGCAGAGAAGGATCGGGGCTGAGATATGAGACATGGGCTCCCAGGAGTCCTCGGAATGAGGATATCCTTTCCAATGCACAAGGTATTCAAGACGCCCCCGTCTGTATCGTGAATCACACAGCCGTTCTACTTCATATTCCTGAGACGGAGGACTGCATGTCCTTACCGGAACGGAACGTGAACCAGAATCCTGTGCCACTCTTCTGAGGAAGGAAGAATGAAACACTGGGTGTACCCGTCGTAGGTTGGTTGGCAACTTGAGACGGAAGGCCACAGGGTTGATCCTTTCCACAATGGTATAGGGACTGATACATTTAGGTGAGAGTTTAGTTGGTCGTACCCATCATGGTAGATATTTAGTGGATAGATAGGCATAACTTGGAGCCCACCTTCCATTCCGGAGTCTATCGGCGATGCTTGTTGGCCTGATTTTTGTATGTCTTGTGACTATCCGTGAGGCTAAGTAGGCTGTCTTGTGCGCCTCAGAGAGTTTGTATAGAGTGTCGTCCACTGCTGGTAGTTGAGACTGCACAGAGAAAGTCGGTAACGTAGTTAGAGGATGTTGACCAGAAGTGCAATAAAAAGGGGTCAAACCGGCTGCTGAATGTCGAGAGTTATTATACTCGAACTTGGCTGTTGGCAGAAGGGCCACCCAGTTGTCTTGCTATCTGTTGATATAACACCGAAGATATTGTTTAAGGGTATTATTCAGCCTCTCTGTCTGACCACTAGTTTGGGGGTGAAAACCAGACGACAGGGCCCGTTCTATCCCCAAGTTGGCACCCAATGACTTCCAAAACATGTAAGTATATTGACTTCCTCGGTTTGAGGTGATCTTCTCAGGCATACCCTGAAGACGGAACAGGTCTTTGAGGAAGACTTCTGCCATGCCGGCTGCCGTTGGTAATTCAGGGAGAGGAGAGAAATGGGCCAGTTTGGTCAGAGTATCTACGGTGATCATTATACAGGAACAAGACTCTGAAAGAGGCAAATCCACAATTAAATCCGTTGAAATATGGCTCCAAGGACGCAAGGGTAAAGGGTCCTGTTGAAGTAAATCACAGGCCTTTTGTGTGTCATGTTTTCTCCGAGCACATACAGCATAAGACTGTACGTACTTCTCCACATCTGACCTTAGTGAAGGCCAAAAGAACGACCTCCTAAGCAATTCCATGGTACCAGCTTGTCCACGATGACACGCAGTTCTGGAATCATGGCACCAACATAGAGCTTGCTTTTGAAGAGAGATCGTAGGAAGATATAATCTGCTGCCATACAATTGTAGCCCGTCTCTAGTCGTTAGCCTAGTACCGGTGGAAGAATCGGTGACCGGAGCTTCCCTGCATTCCTGGAGAAAGGAAGATACGTGCGCAATAACAGGGTTCTTCTGGAAGAAACGTTCTGTCTGAAATGATGCAGCACTCTTCTTCAATGTTTTACGTAACAATGCGTCCGCCACTGTATTATGGCATCCCGGAATGTATGTAATACTGAAATCGTATTGAGCAAAGAAATCGGCCCATCTGGCCTGACAGGAATCGACGCATTCCATGGACTGTAATAGTAAGTTTTTGTGATCTGTTCGGATTGTAAATGGATATAATCCACCTTGCAACAAATGCCTCCACTCCTCACATGCTATCTTCATGGCGAAGAGTTCTTTTTCCAAAACAGAGTAATTCCGTTGGCTGTCCGTAAGAGTGCGAGAGAGGTATGCTATGGGATGTTCTTTGTCTTCGAAGACTTGAAGTAACACTGCTCCAATGGCGAAAGCTGAGGCATCCATCTCCACTATGAAAGGTTTCTGTTGATCATGATGAGTATGGGGGCAGTACAAAACAAGTCCTTTAGATCCTTAAAGCTTCCTTCAGCTTCGAGATTCCAGCAAAAAGGTAGAGAGGACTTTTTCAGTAGTCGTGTTATGGACAGGACTGCCTCAGAAAAGTTGGGAATGAAGCATCTGTAGAAATTGGCTAGCCTCAAGAACCTTTGAACTTCTTTGATCGAAGTAGGGGCTGCCCAATCAAGAATGGCTTCCACCGTGTCTTCCAAGTGGATACCCCCTTGAGATAAGATGAACCCGAGATATGGCACCGACCTAACCTCAAAAAGGCATTTTTCTTTTTTTGCTAGCAGGTGGTGCACCTTCAATCGGCTCAGATCCTCCTTGAGATGGCCTTTGTGTTCCTCAGGGGTTTGGGAGAAAATAAGGATATTGTCTAAGTAGTCAATGACTGATACGAATATTAGGTCAGAGAAGATTTGATCCATAAACCGTTGGAAAACGTCTGGGGCATTAACAAGGCCAAATGGAATCACACAATATTCATACAGTCCAAAAGGATTGCGAAAAGCCGTCTTGCATTCGTCTCCAGCATTGATTCGAAGAAGATAATAGGCACTATGAAGGTCCAACTTGGAGAATATCTGGGCCCCCTGTACTGCTTCCAATATGTCTGCAATCAGGGGCATGGGATAACGGTCCCTGATGGTAACTTTGTTTAGACCTCTGAAATCGATGCACGGGCGTAGTTCTTTTGAATCTTTCTTGAGGATAAAGAATAAAGGGGCCCCTGCGGGTGACTTGGAGGGCCGGATGAGTCAATTTTTGAGTTTGTCATCTAAATATGACAGAAGAGCTTGTTTTTCTGTAAGCGACAAGGAGAACATACGTACAAACGGAACCAGGGTATTGGGTGCCAAATCGATGGCACAGTCCTCAGGTCTTTGAGGAGGCAGCTGGAGAGCAGCTTGATCAGTGAAGACTTCGTCATAATTGGTAAGATCGCATGGGAGTGAGTTGACTCTCAAAGTGGTAGAAGTAGTTGCAGACTGGGTGTGTATCTGTTGATGCATTAGTTCTTGCAGACAGTTCTTTTTGCAATAATGGGAATCAAATACTAACTGGTTGGTGGTCCAAATGATTTGCGGATTATGTTTGCGCAGCCAAGAGATCCCCAGGATTATGGGAAAATGTGCTGAACAGATAATGTCAAAACATATGGTTTCCTTATGTTGAAATATGGTGATGAGGGGGACTTCCGTGGTTTGAGTGATGAGTCCCGAGCTGAGAGGGGTACCATCCACCCCTTCCACCTTCTGATCTTCCTTGCAATTTCTACAAAGTTTCCTGCAGCTCCGCAGGCAAGGAGGGCGAGGACGTCTAAGTCTTTTGAACCAACAGCAATTTTCACCCCAATCACCATGAGTCTAGAGTCGTCTGAGGTGGCAGTGGGGCTAATTGAGAGCGACACATAGGGACTTCCAACACGCCCTCGGCTACCTGTCCCCATTAGGGCCGAGGGTGCTCGTTTCCCGAGTTCCGGGAAGACAATTCCGAACAGTTCTTGATTAGATGAGTATCAGAGCTACAATAGGCACAAAGACCTTTCTCTCTCCTGCGTCGTCGTTCTTCTGCTGTCAAAGGGACTCGAGCAGCGCCTATCTGCATTGGTTCGTCAGTTCGGGAGGTAGATGACCCGGGAGGAGAAGGGGATTCTGAATAGGTAAACAGACTTCTTATCCGACGCCTTTCCTGTCATTGTTCCTGTTGCCGGAATTCTATCTGGAGAGCAGCAGACACCAACTCAGGAAATGTGGAGGGACGGGGGGGCCCTGGTCAACTTGTTGTTGATGTCTTCTTTTAGGCCTCTCTGAAAGATCACATATTGGGATTGTTCCGACCAGCCTGCCCCTGTGGCTAGTCTTTTGAAATTGGTTATGTAAGTGAGGACATCCATCTGCCCTTGTCTGGCATCTAACAGATCCTCGCAAACCTTGTAGGTGATTTCTGGCCTCTCAAAGGCTTGCTTCAACTGGGTGGTAAATGCTGAAAAGTTCTGCAGGACAGGATCCGAATTGGTGACGAGCGGAGCAGCCCACGAAAGAGCGTTACCTGTCAAATTGGAGATGAGATATCCCACCTTGGCATGGGCAGTGGAGTAGGTATTGGTCCTGAAGGCAAAATGGATGTGACATGCATCCAAGAATTCTTTTGGTCTTTTAGGAGTCCCATCAAACCTGTCTGTAGAAAATGCTACGGTAGGAAGATCTGATGGTCGAATGTCTCACGCTGCCATCATCTGCTTTAAGACGATGTTTTCAGCATTTAAAGTTTGCATTTCCACAGACATATTCTGTACCGCCGCCACCAGTTCCTGTAACTGTTCGGCTGTTGCCATGTTTGGGTGTTGCAATCTGTTATGTTCTGATACCTTAACTTCCACAGTTTCCAGTTTTACTCCCTCCTCCTCCTCACCTGATATTCCAGGGTCCGAATGAGCTGACAATCTGGGCCTCCGAGCGCTGTAGCCTGTCTTCTTTTTTCGAAGAAAAGGTCTCTCCCCGAAATAATCCACAGTTAAGCCTCAGACCCGCCTTTCCTGTGAGTCCTCTGCGATGGGAGACGACTGAGGGAAAAAGCCGATTCTGGCACAAAAAACCCTGTGTGTTATAGGCGTCGCTGGAGTGTTGAGTGATGAGGAGAGATCCGGAAGGAAATATAGGTTCCAGGTGGACTCAGAAGCAGACTGTAACCCAGAACAACAGGAAGGTAAGTAATAAGACTCCGTCCAGGAGGATTAACCAACCAGGGAAAGAAACAAAGAAAATAAGAAAACCGGCAGGCAACCGAAACTCACAAGGCGTACCGGCAAGGGAGGAAGGATACCCAGAGAATGCGGCTAAAAGAGAGAGGAGGAGACAGAAGAGAATTCCAGGAAACGAAAATAGGGAGCGAAAGCAAGGCAAAAGAGAGGCAGAAAACCACAGAGGGGTTCCCCAAAAGGAAACGAGGCGAGGGAGGCAAAAACCATACAAGAGGGAAACGAAGCGTATCAGAAAGCAACTAGAACGCGGCTCACGTTCCAGTAAAGCGATACTTAGACCATAAGCGGCAGGGAGACCCACGCATGACACCCACATCTGTGAGGGTCTGGTGAGTATAAAGGGCCCCCTCAGTTGCAGGCCATTATGAGAAGCAGAAGGTTGAGTAATTGTCGAGACTCCACGTTCCAGTGGCAGCAGAAGTTGAAGGGAAGCAGAGACTCGAGAGTCACTCCTATTTGTGAGGTGGATGCCAGTTTCATGAGGGTCTCTACCCTTAATAACCCTGTATGCAGAGGCTGCGTGGTGCAAAGTGTTGTTCCAGAAAGCAATCCCCTTGGTGGCCCTGTATGCAGAGATTGTGTGGCGGGAAGCATTCATCTAAGAAGCTTTCCCCAAAGTAACTTGTACTCCGGTGGCAGGCGAGCACCGGAGTGCTCGTGGAGCCAGGAACGCTACTCTCCCGACCGGCACGGGCCGCTGGAGGCAGAAAGAAGAAGCTTGCCGTGCAGCGGGAAGCAGAGGAAGAAGAAATGGCAGTGGCAGCGGAGCGAGCGGATGCGCATGCAGTACCCAGTGAGTTCACTAGTATTGTGTGACCCCGGAACGCTTTGTAATTGCCCGCTGGCCACTATTGGAAATAATGAATATCGAACTAATGTAAAGTGACTAAAGTGGCAGACTAAAATACACCATTCGAATGGATTGTGTCCTCCCACATATTCCTCATCTTATGATAAATCGTTAACTCCAGCTTTGCTGCTTCGGAAAAAGAAATTCTTGGCAGAGGGCGCTGTGCTCGAGGTCGTGGCGTTGATTGTCCCTCGACGGACTCCGTACTCTATCGACGTCACCGATGGTGTAAATAGCTCGAGCCGCGCCCGTTGTTTCAGTTCCATTTTTCCGATCGCTTCGCTATCGAGAACGGCGCGCTTGAGATTTTCTGTGAAGAAAATGTTGTCTTCTTCGACTCCTTCGACACCCAAGACTGGGTTCAAGAAGTGCATAGATTGTGGATCGAAAATGTCGATCACGGATCCTCACCGGATTTGTCTCTGGTGTCTTGGTTCCAGTCACCGGACCGACGACTGTGGTTCCTGCCAATCCATGACCGAGAAAGCTCTTTGTGAGAGGAGAGGTAAACTGTCGGTGGGGAGGGAAGCCTCTAAGAAGGCTACGTCCAAAAAACATAAGAAAGCAAATGATTCGAAGGAATCGGATCGCCATCGGCATTCAAAGAGATCTCAATCTAGGAGTAGATCAAGACACTCTTCTTCCTCGTCCAAAAAAATCAAGAGGAGACATAGATCTCCATCATCATCATCTTCCGAGTCGACCGAAGAAATTCGATGTCCGACAAAATCGTATTCTCCCAAAAAATGGGAAGAATTTCATAAAAAGATGATGGAGGTATTCGAGAATGCGGCCCGACCCCCTCGAATGAACCTCGGAAGAGCCATACCCCTAAGGTTGCTCCATTGGACGACAAAGGGAAGTCTAAGACTACCTTGGTAAAAACCGGTAGTGTCGAAGATACTCGAAAAACTCGAGTCGACGACAAGTCGTCGAGGACTCTTCGAGAGTCAAGCACCTCTCCGGTGCCATATAAAAAACATAAGTCATCGAAGGCTTCGACGACAAGTCGACGCCATCGGCGTCGACCGTTTCGGCATCGAAACCAAAAATAACCTCAACGCCTGTATCAAAGTCATCTTCGAAGGTATTGAAGATTCCTTCGACAACTTCGAAGGATTTTTCCATTCCTTCGAAGCGTATGGTAGAGGAAGAAAGAAGATTTAACCCGTTGCCCAGGTCAAACTTTTTTAAGTCCATGTTCTCAATTTATGAGGAATCTGGCTCGGAGGAAGAAGTCACTCCCTTTGGAGTTTCATATGGCACAAAACAAGTTCCTGAGGAACTCATTGATCAAGAGTACAAAATGAGAACCTGAGTGACACTCTACATTCTGCCAGTGGAATTGACACCTCCCCAGAATTAGAGTTTGCCAGACCTGATCCTGCAGAACATGCAGACTCAGGGTACAGGAGTCTTATGACCAGAGTAATTGAGTATATGGGTTGGGGTAACACTTCACCCGTTTTTGAACAAGATGACATGACGGATATAATTGTCATAGGTCCTCAAAAAGATCCAGTTCTCCCCTTTCACAGGGCTCTTCAGAGGAGGGTGGAGAAAAACTGGGAAAAGCCTGAGAGCATTGCTGCTGCAGATAGTAATTTCCCCAAGAAATACAGACCAGCTGGTACAGATCTTAAATACTTAAACAGGCATCCAACTCCAGAAAGTCTAGTTATTCAGGCAGCATCCACATCAAAGCAAACTGCATATCCCACTATCCCTCCAGATAGAGAGGATAAAAAAGTTGATGCCTGGGCACGTAAAGTTTTCACTTCAGGCAGTATGGCCCTTAAATCGACAAATGTCACCTGTACCCTGGCCAGGTTTACCCATACCCTGTGGGACTGTATTTCGGTGGCGGCTGAGCATTTTCCGGAAGGCGAGAAAAGGGAAGGCTTCCTGAATATAGTCAAAGACGGGAAGGAGGCAATGGGGGGAATGCCTCCACTCTGGACTGGATACTGCTGATAGTATCAACAGATCTATGGCTGCAAGCATTGTGCTACGCAGATTTGCGTGGTTGAGGAAGTCGGAGTTTGCACCAGACGTGCAAGCCAGACTCCTCAACTTGTCCTTTGATGACTCGAGGCTGTTTGGCAGTAAGGCTGATGAAAGCCTAGAAAAACTTCAGACCTCGAAAGCGGCAGCTAAATCGCTTAGTGCCTCCATGCGCCAGCCTCTAAAACCCTATTCTGGCTCATCTTCCTGGAGGGGTCGTTTTTTTCGTTACTACTCCTCATTTGGTAGAGGAAGAGGACAGGCTTCTCAAAGGGACAAAAGAAACTTCCCTTGGGGAGCACGAGGAAGAGGTGCAAAATCAGCCTCAGGAGCGGCATCTTTACCCTCAGCCACTCCTGCAGCCGCCTCCAAATCCCTCTGAGACCTTGTTGCACGAAACACCAGTGGGAGGCAGGATCTCTCAGCATCTGAAGGAATGGCGGGGCATTACCTCGGATGCTTGGGCACTGGAAACAGTAGCTCAAGGTTACTGTCTCCCCTTCCAAAAAAGGCCTCAGAATCATCCACCGGGAACCAACTCTGTAAAAACTCCAGACCCGCAGGAACTTTTAACCCTGCTAGAGAAAGGTGCCATAGAACAGGTACCTGTAGCAGAGAGGAACAGGGGTTGGTACTCCCCCTATTTTCTCATCCCCAAAAAGGACCGAGGATTGAGACCCATCTTGGACTTGAGAAGCTTGAACAAGTTCCTCAGGAAGGACAAGTTCAAGATGGTGACCCTTTCTCAGATCCTTCAGGCTCTTCAACTTTAGGACTGGCTGGTTTCATTGGACCTTCAGGATGCTTACTTTCATGTACCAATTCATATCAAGCACAGGAAGTACCTGAGGTTCCCAATTGGTTGTTCTCATTATCAGTTTCGAGTTCTACCATTTGGGCTAACCTCCACCCCGAGGGTTTTCACCAAAATGATGGCGGTGGTGGCAGCGAGTATCAGAAGAAGCGGGATTCACGTCTACCCTTTTCTGGACGATTGGCTAATAAGGGCGAGTTCATCCGAACGAGCCCAGGAACATCTGGCCTTGACCTGCCATTTCTTACACAGTCTGGGCTTCTCCCTCAATTACAAGAACTCACAAATGATTCCAAGCCAAAAACTCCAATTCATCGGAGCGATCCTGTATACTTCCTCAGGGAAAGCCTTGCCTCCTGAGGAGAGAGCTCACCACGTTATGCAGATGGTAACGAAATTTCAAAATGCCCTACATCTGCTGGCATTCAACTTCCTAAGGTTGCTAGGCCTCATGGCATCCTGCATTCTTCTGGTGCCAGAGGCCAGATTGAGAATGAGATCTCTTCAGTGGGCCCTAAGGACTCAATGGGGGAGATGTCAGATCTTCTACAAGTCCCAACCAAAGTGGCTCAAGATCTTCTATGGTGGGCCTGCAAGGAGAATATCCTCAAGGGGGAACCGTTTTGGCAACCATGACTGGAGATAACAGTAGTGACGGATGCCTCACTCACGGGGTGGGGAGTTCACACCAACGATCTGACAATCAGCAGTCGTTGGTCTCCATCATACTAGTGCTGAAGGCTTTTCTGCCCTCTGTACATGGAAGGAATGTCCTGATAATGACAGACAACACAGTGGCCATGTACTACCTCAACAAAAGAGGAGGCATAGGATCACTTCCACTGTGCAGAGAGGCAATGCAGCTGTGGTTCTGGGCAATGGAAGAAGGAATCTCTCTATCGGCAGTTCACCTGGCCGGAGAGCTCAACACGGCGGCAGTCGCTCTGAGCAGGCAGAGCACAGTCTCCCACGAATGGGAGCAAGCTCAGGAAGTCCTTCAAGAGATTTTCGCCCTTTGGGGATCCCCTCAAGTAGATCTGTTAGCGACCGGGACAAACCGGAAGTGCAAACTGTTTTGCTCAAGGGAATTTCCCCCGAGAGGAGCTCTAGTGGATGCGTTCGTAGTGGACTGGGTATTTCCACTCCTGTTCGCATTTCCTCCAGTCCCCACGATTCCTCATGTAATCAGAAGGCTGAGAAAGTTCAGGAAAACTATGATTTTAATTTCCCTGGATTGGGCCAGGAGGACGTGGTACCTGGACCTTCTGGACATGTCCATCTGCCCTCCAATACGTCTTCCCCAAAGAGAGGATCTTCTCTCGCAAGAGGAAGGTCGCGTTCTCCATCCATAGGTCAAGACACTCAGCCTTCACGCATGGTTTCTGAGAGGCTAAGATATAAGGATTGGGACCTGCCCGATGACGTAATGGAGATTTTGCTTTCGGCCAGGAACAAAATCCCTATACCGGTGTCGTTGGAACAAGGTCAGTAACTGATGCAGGGATTAGAATGTGGATCCCTTTCTTTGAAATACTCCAACAGTACTTTCTTTTCTCTTACACTTAGCCAATTTGGAACGATAAAAGGTTACTTGGCAGTGCTATCTATCTTTAAGCGCTCCTAGGAAGAGGTATCCTATTTTAAAATGCCTTTAGTGATTCAATTCTTGAAAGGGTTGACAAATGTATACCCTCCAACACCTTTTCAGGTGCCCATCTTGGATTTAAATCTAGTCTTAAAATTTCTCGTGTGCTCCTTTCAAGCCTTTACATTCTTGTCCATTAAGACTGCTCACTCTCAAAACAATTCTGTTAGTGGCTATAACATCTACCCGCAGGGTAAGTGAGTTCCAGGCACTGTCTTGTAAGCCTCCTCACACCATTTTCCATAGGGACAAGGTAATTTTAAAAGTCAAGCCATCATTCTTGCCTAAAATAGTGTCTGATTTTCATCTGTCACAGAAGATTGTTCTACCTTCCTTTTATCCTCCACCTCACGCTAGTAAGGAAAGGTTACACAGACTGGACCTAAAAAGGGCTCTCAGTTTCTATATTTTCGGATTGACAAATCTCTGACAATTTGACCAACTATTCGTTGGATATACTGGGCACAAATTGGGCCTTGCAGTAACTAAACAAACTATCCAGATGGATAATTTTAGCCATCTCGGAGTGCTATAAATTGTCTGGAAAAGAGCCTCCGGATGGATTAAGGGCTCATTCAACCAGTGGCATGGCAACTGCCACGGCCCTTCAGAGGGGTGTCCCAGTGCAGGATATTTGTGCTGCGGCCACTTGGTCATCAATGCACACCTTCGTAAAGCACTACCGCTTGGAGTCTACTTCTTACCAAGGAGGACTATTTGCAAAAGCTGTCCTTCATTTTGTCCATAATTAAAATTTCTAGTACTCCCACCTCGAAAATTACCACTACTATGGGAGTCTATCATAAGATGAGGAATATGTGGGAGGACACCATCCATTCGAAGAACAAGTTACTTACCAACTGTAACGTTCTTTCGATTGGATGTTCCTCCCACGTATTCCTCATCGACCCTCCCATCCTACCCCTCTGTACAGTTTACGCCAGTTGCACTTTAACTTCCTTAAGAGCCTAAATACTTAAAGCCTGATCAACTGATGCGACCATGAACACCGTAAAAACAGAACTGCGGTAACGGGTGCTGCTCAAGCCCTTTATACAGCAGATGACGTTGACGCCCGACGGCAGCCCTCGAGGGATAACGACTCTGCGGTCTCGAACACAGTGCCGCCTGGTGAAATTTTTTTCCGAAGCAGCTAAAGCTGGGATATGATTATCATAAAATGAGGAATACGTGGGAGGAACATCCAATCGAAAGAACGTTACAGTTGGTAAGTAACTTGTTCATCTCCACAAAGGGGCTTTGTCATCATCCCTCCTAATTACCATAAGAAAGCAAGTCCATGCCATGTTCAGGTCTGAGTTAATGATTCCCTTGTTTGGAACAGATTGCCATTTAGCCTGTGTGTTGAAACATGTTCACTTTGTACCCCTGGATTATTTTAGTGGTTTCTGCGGGGTATCACATTCACCTGAGCTCTACCTCTTCTTTTCCCCCTCATAGATGTGGGCTCTGCCTGCACATTTAAAGAAGTTCAGAGACTTTTCCAAATAAAATCCCTGGAGGAGCTTCCCCTTCGTGATAGGAGCCACAGTTTCTACTCAAGTCTTTTTCACCCATGCCAAAAATGAACTATTCAGGGCTGCACCCAGTTCTACACCTCTCCCCAATCATTTTTAGTTTTGTCTATTAGGAGGCACTTCAACAATGCCTATAAACTGAAACTATTGCATTGGAGTACAGCAGGAAGGTATATGGATTAGGAGGAGGGAACATATAGCTTGTAGGTGTTGTTTGGTTGTTTATCCACCCATTGCTTGCCCATGACCATACTTATCATTCCTATGGCCATTTCCTCCCAGCACCTGCCCCTGACCGCCCAAAACACATCCTCAGAGGATTTTCTTGAGCTATGTTTGTCAAGCAGTAGCATCAAACTTTGCCCTGCCATTATATTTTTTCAGATGTCTGCTGAGAGTTAATGGCTTAGTTTCAGCTATAGAATGCGGCACTGGTGTAATAAAAATGTCTTTGCCAAGTGTGACATCAGCCCCTTCATTTATATATGTCCCTTGCACTAAAGTCCTGTTAAAAATGAGCATTGATAAAGGCAACAGTTTCATCTGACTTTCTCAGACTACTCACTCCTGACATAGGACAGTATGAGAGCTGTGTTATTCTATTTGAATATTCTATAAAGCAGATTCCCCACCTTAAAATGTGCTTATCTAGACTTGTTTTCTTGGTATTGGATTGATGATTGGTCACAAGCAGCTTTAAACCGATGGTACCCATTGCAAACCATCATTACACTTTATTGAATTAATGTGAATTAATGTATTCTTTACATCTAACCATTGATCAAGTGGCCATCATATTGTCTCTCAATAAATAAGCTGTATATAAAGAAATATCAACATATTTTATTCACGCATTACGTTTGTGTGTTTTTTCAAGTCTCTCCTCTCCTTTTCTTCAATGTCTCTGCTCTTTCCTTTCACCTTGTATCGTCCTTTTTCTTTTCTTAATCTCTCCTCTTATCCTGCATTCTTGCCTTGATCTTCTCAGCTGTTTTTCCTTCTTCCTTCTTCTTCCTCGCAGTACCACACACTCGTGCTTTTAATTTCCTCTTTGCTACCTCCTCACTGCTCTTTCAAACTCTAATTTGGCACACCTCCATTCTACGCCTTTTATTCTTCTCCTCTGATTCTCTCTTTCTTTCCTTGTCCTCCTTTCTTTTCTCTTCTCCTACCACTGCTCTTTTCTATCTCTCCCTTTTCTTCTCCTTTCTATCTTAGCTCTCTGCTTTCTGCCTCATCTGCTCTTACCACTCCCCTTTCATACGCCTCTGTTATTTTCTTTCTTCTTTCGTCCTGCTCCACTGTGGTCTTTCTCCTTTCCCCCTTGTCTATTTCTGTCATTCTTCTTGCTAGCTCATTATTTCTCTTTCCCACCCCTCCACTCTTGCCCTTCTCTCATCCTGTCACGGTTGCCTTCTCTTCTTGCAATCTGCTTTTCACTTTCTTGACACCCTTCTCTCCTCCTCCAATCCCCCCTGAGCCTCTTCACCTCCTCTACGTCTAAATTTCTCATTGCCTCTTCTTCACCTTCTCTTCTCCTCTCTCTTACCTCTCCTTGGCTTCATCAATGTAACCATATCCTCCTGCACTACTCTCCGACTCCTTATTTCCACATCCTCCCTACTCTGCTTGCATCTTTTATTTGAAGTGAGTTATTGTTTGATGGTCTACAGTTGTGCATGTGGTGGAAGTGTTTATTCTGATTGGGCATAAGTTGACAAACTATTATTTCCTCAAATGCCTCGCTAACCACCCCACCATGAGCTTAGTGTATTCAACTATCATCCCCCTCTTTGATTTTCTCAGCTGATTCCACTTGTTCATGTCATATTGATATATCGTCCTCCCGGGGATATGCCTGGACTTAATGATAAAATAATTCAGTTTCTCGCACCTTTGAATAAGCCCAACTGTTCTACCTTATTGCTGGGTGACTTTAATCATTGGCTGGGTGTTCTGACAAAGGGCCTCATTACACGGAAGGCGGTAGCCATGGCGCTATTAGCGCCATGGCTACCCCTTTACAGCCGTCAGAGGCCGGGTTCCCGGAATAGGGACTTACCGGCCTACTCCGACCTTTGTGGGACAGGTAAGTCCCCATTCCGGGAACCATTCCCCATTCCCTTTGAGCCCCCATAGGGCTCAATGGGAATGGGGAAGGAGCAAATAACGGTACCGCAATTTGCTGTACCGTTATTTGCACTGAAGTCCCTCAGCGGGTCCTGTCCTTAACGTGTGGTCTGACCACACATTAAGGACTGGACCCGCTGAGGGACCTCGTAGTAGGGCGGTGGGGATTACCGACACCTGTGCCCTTACCGGTGCCGGTAATCCCCTACCGCCTTCCGTGTAGTGAGGCCCACAATCTTAATAGCATTGACATCATTGTGCCTATTAATTACCCAACCCATATCAAGGGGAATACTTTTTATTCAGTTGCATCTTGGAACATCAGGATAGATGCTATAAAAACCAAACCTTGCATCTGGTCAGACCATCTCTTAGTTGAGTTTGGAATCCACCTCCCTGAGAGATTGCCCCGTAAACTCAATAAATTGGAAAATGTTGTCAGTAGAAACCGCAGCAAAGTGAAACCTGTGGATTTAGCTGAATGCCTGAATACTCTTTTGGCCTCTACTACAGACATAGACACTCCAGGTTCCTTGGCCGATTCCTATAAATTACATCTTTTGAGGAGACTTGGCTCGGGATGATAGCTCAGGGACAATGTGCACACCTTGGAAGCAAGATGACATGGAGCAACACAGGTTCGATCCCCGGGTACACGCTTAGAACCTCTGGGTATTAAGCACGTTATAAATAATGAATTTCAATTACAAGTACAATCAGGTAGCTCCCATAAAACTGAAAACTGTGAGAGATGGGCCTAGACCTAATAGTTGGATTACTCAAACTTAAGAAAGTTTAAAATAGAAAAAGAGGCAAGCAGAGAATATATGGCTTAAATATAAAACTGATTTAAATAAGACATCTTGGAAGGCTCTGGAAAACACTGTGAGGAACACGTGGTATCAAGAGGAGAGTCACAAACAAGAGATGCATGCTCAACAGCTTTATTTACAACTTTGGAAAGTGTTGGATACTTCCTAAATGGCTCTAAATCTAAAGTGGGAGTAAACTTGACCACAAAGTAAAAGTAAAACAGTTCTAGTCAGCACAGTCAAAACAAAAGGTTCTAAACCTAATGCCTACCCTAATTCTAATACAAAAAAGGTGCAAGAGAAATGTACACAAAATGAAAAGGATAGTGTTCTCAACAAAAGGATCAGGAGGAGCGGTGCTGTCGGACGCCAACAAAAATGGCTGCCTGACAGAGTAGCTGCGCCGACTTTTATAAATCCTGAAGGAAATCCTGCATATCCAGGACCTAACTCCATGCTAATCGAAGCAGAGGGTGAAGCAACAACCCCATGGGACCAGCCGACTCCGGAAAGAAGTGACGGCAGCCCTCAAAACTCGTGGAAATCTGCTCTGGTGTGTCAGGCGGTGAGGAGCTGGGGAGGCCGCCTGCCCCTCCCCCACCGATGCGCGACTGACTGCGGCCAGAGCCGCCAGCGAAGGAAAATCCTGAAGGAGACCGGGGGGCTGAAACAGGATCGGCCCGTGATTGTCACCAGTGGGGTAACAAAGTCATACGGGTGCGGTTGGCCCTCTCCGGCGGCTGCTGTGTGCTGTGAGCGAGCGGCTGGCCGGCCGGGTCGAGGGCCCCCCCCCTTACCCGCCTGATGCATTCAGGCGGACGAGCGGTCTAATCGCGGACTGCCCGGTGTCCACCATCTGACGCCCGCAGGACACAAAGTTGGGGGAGTGTGGAGGGCGCTGCAGGGAGCGGGGAAGATCCCGGCGAAACATGCGGCGGTACAGCTGCCTGAGAGCACCCGAGGGCAAGAGAGGGTGCAGGCTTGCCCTCCCCGTCGGCCGCCGTGTGCGCTGAGAGCGAGTGGCTGGCCGGCCGGGTCGAGGGTGGCCCCCCCAAATATGGCATGACGAACTCCGTAGAGGGACCGCTCCCCCGCCCCCAGCATTCACATACGGTCTGCGCAGTAAAGCGCGATATAAGGAAGGAGGACAGCGTGCTACAAGGGCAAGGATAGTTTCGGACTTCATCTGGAGCCACGCAGCGTGTAAATCTGCTTTCTCTCCCCGCATCGTGCAGCCTGAGCCTGCGCACACAGAAGGGCCTACAGGGAGCTGAAACACCGTACAAAGAGGTAGGTGACGGTGTGTCCGACGGGGCGCCTCCCCTTCCCCTGGCGGCAGCGAACACACTGGGACCTTGATAACACACAAACCATACAGCCCAAGAGCAATAGGAGGACTGGAAGAGGCTTACACCCTCGCGCAGGAGTGGGGACCCGTGTGCCCCCCCTGAGGATTATTGGTGGCATTGATTATCCTACCCTCCATCAAAGAGGCGGGTGACAAACTACACCGCGGCACCTACCGCTGACACGTGTGGACACAGGTGGCGACTAGCTACGGGCGACAACATTGGATCCTTCCCCTCGTAATATTCAGCAAGATCATGCCCCGTGGAGCGGGGGGGGGGCACCTTGAAGCGCAGTGGCTGGGTGTTCCGGTTGGGTGAACAAGTTTTGGTTGTGGCCCAGCTCCACCGAACCCCAAAGCAGGACCGCAACGGTCCCAAAGTACAGCAACCACACGCACAACAATGGCCGGTGGGCCTGCGTTAAAACGCAGTCTACATCACGCATAATATGCCCAGGGTCAAAAGGTACAACAAGAAGGGGCCCATGGATGCATTCACCAGCACTAACATGGGAGACCAAACAGCCGGATCATCGCGTGCCGCCACCCCGGAACCACGGAGCCCGAGAGGTGACTCCCCAGACCCCAATATGGTAGCACTGCAGAACGGCTTTGCTGCTGTAAATTCGAAACTGGATGAGATTGGCACCACCATCACGTTCATCAAGGCGGATCTCCAGCAAGTGAATGCCTGTGTACTAGAGACGGAGAACTGGATAAGCACTGTCGAAGACACCGTAACTACCCACGGCAAAGATATAGAGTCCATCAAGAAGCACTTGAAGGTGGTACAGACGAAGTGCGAAGATTTGGAATGAAGGTCCTGCCGAAACAATATTAGAGTGGTGGGATTGCCCGAAAAACATATCAATGTCCGAATGGAGGTCAACATAGAAGACGTAATCCGAGCAATGCTCCCGAATGCACAGTTCTCACAACAGTTCCTGGTGGAAAGGGCTCACAGGGTCATGGCAACACCCCTAAAGCCCGGTGCACCACCACGAACAGTCATAGCTCGTATCCTTAACTACTGTGACAGGGATGCAATCCTTCGGTTATCACGTGAAAAAGGCACCCTGACGTATAACTCTGCGAGGAAACACATCTACCCCGACTTTTCAAATGGAGTACAGGCGGCTCGCTGCAACTTCGATCAGGTTAAGAGAGCGCTGAAGGCGCAAGACATCCCTTATGCAATGATGTACCGAACCAAGCTACGCATACAACACGCTGGCCCCGAGGAGGCCATGGATACATTGAACATCCCCCTAGCAGTAAATGGAAAGGACCCAGTGCCGGGCCACAGCAAATGAGACCAGATGTTGAACACAAGAAGGTCCAAAACTATGCAAATTCCGGATATGCGAAGACACAGGTGCGGCGGCCCTAAAGACGGTCTGGTTGGCAGACGGAGAGGGGAGTATGACCGCACAGAGCCACCCACCAGTTCAAAGGTTGATCAGTTCAATGGGTTTTACACCATCCAGTTGGGGGGATGGGAGTTGGGTCATTTGACCCGGGGGAGGTGAACAAGAAGCACATGCGTGCACTCTGATCACAAACAAGTACCTGGCTAAGTCAGCAGGACATGATCAGAGGCAGAGACGAAGCATAACAACTAAAAAAAACTGTTGAGTATAGTGCAAGAAACAGGATGGTACCTCAGCGGAGAAAGAGACACACCAGTAATAACACATCTGAGGGCGCAGGAGATGCAGGGGGTTAGGCTACTCACGTGGAATGTGCGGGGTCTGGCACACCCAATAAAAGCAAGAAAGATACCAGCATATGCAGCCCGACATGAGGAGGATATTTTATTCTTGCAAGAGACGCACGCCATAAAGAACGTTACAGACACATTCGCGCTAAGCTGGGGTCACACAAAAGCAGCAACGAATTACTCATCAATGGTGCGTGGGGTCCGCACAATAATACACCAAAGAGTGAACTTGCGGATGTCCATGTCATATATATGAAGGGAACTGCATCCCCTCGAGATGGACTACACTTTTTATTCAGGGGTACATGGTACTAGCACAAGTATAGACTACTGGCTGTGCTCCCCTGAACTGATGTCTCAGATGGAACAGTGCACAATTCTACCACATACATTGTCTGACCATTCCCTGGTTCTCCTGAGAATGCTACCCAAAAAGTCGGAACGTACCACCCGTATATGGCGCATGCCACAAGACATGCTAATTTATTTTTATTTATTTTTTTATTTTTTATTTTTTCATTTAGTTTATATAAACTTTTGAAAAAGAGTTTCCAGCTTACAATTACTTGGTGTCAGAAAAGCAGAGATAAATTAGGGTACATCTTAATCTCAATGGCTTATGCAACAATTTTAGTGTCCTTTGTTGCTAGCCTTCCTGGTTCAATTATCTATTCCTTGTTTGGTTTATAGTTTAAATTTCTTCAGATGTTATAATCCTCCAGGTTTCATTATTCCCCCTTATTCAGTCTCTGCTTCCATGACACATCTATGGCGTGTTTCTCTGCAGTGCTACTCATGTTAATATAAGTTTATAACACTGACTCCAAGTTTTGTAAAAAATGAGTCAACCCAAAAATGTCCTTTTCTCGCGGGTTGAACCACTTTTGCCACAATTCTTCTCCACACAAGATAGGATATTGTTTTACTAAATTTCCTAAATGCACAGATCTCATATCTTTCAGGCTTTCGCAATACAATGTAAGATATTTAAGCGTCTCCAGCTCCTTATTGCAGAAGCGGCAGCTTAATACTGCTACCACGTTCCGAGTTCTTATTGCATAGCCTACCCTTGTGTTGAATAGGTTCATTCGAAATTTCATGTAGAGAAAACGATGTCTAGCGCTTTGTGATTTCGTCAGATATTGCAACATTATGTTCCGATCTTTGGCTTCAGTTGCGGCATCTTTCATCAGGTTATGTCGATTTCGATCATCCACTGTTCGACACCAATCCAATTCCCATAACTTTTTCTTAACGAAGTCTGGATTGGTTTCCAAGGTTCTTTGATCAATGCCCAACTCTGCTAGCTTATTTCTGCATCCAATTACCCATTTGCACAGAACTGATTCCGAGTTTCCCGTAAGGGCATCCTGTAGTATTTTAAACTGGGGGGAGCAATCATGTATAGTTATCTTCCTGTATATAGATAGCATGTTCCATAGTATTCGGGCTTGCATAGATATTAGATTGAGCTCATATCTAATGCAGGCACTCGAGATTTCCTTTTGTAGATGTAATACTCGCCTCCAATATTGATTTTCCAGTTCTGGCCATTGGGTTGCAGGTACTCCCAGTGCGCTTTCTGCGCTATATATCAATGTTGGTAGCGCTTTCTGGCTGTAGTGGGCCAGAACAGGTAGAAGAGAGAATTTCCCAAATCTTTTATTTATAATCACTCCTTGACTTGATAGTTGTTTGCATTTCTGTTTTACATTCTCTACCCAAGGGGCATCGTTTATGTTGCTGTTGATCCACATTCCTAAATATTTTGCTTTTTTCACACATCTCAAGCTGTCATTGTGTATACTCCATTTAGGTATTCGATTTTTGTTTTGTTTGTTGTTTCTTGTTAAGTCTTGCAGGATTATTATTTCTGACTTCGCCAAATTGATCTTTAGTTTGTTTTTCTCCACATAGCTTTCTAGAGCTCTCAATTTTCTTGTCAGATCACTTGGCGTTAGGTCTAATATAACGATGTCATCAGCGTAGAGCATCCAGTTTATCCGTGATCCATTGATTTTTGGTGGATAGGAGATTGTAGAATCTAAGCTTTCTCCAATATCAGATAAAAATAGGGCGAACAACGTGGCTGCCAAAGGACAGCCTTGTTTCACGCCCTGATTAGTTCGTATAGCCTTGCTCAACGTTCCATTGGAGTCTAGTCTGACCTTAATTTGTGTGTCTGTGTGGAGTGCTTTTATGGGTTGGAGAAGATTTTCGGGACATTTCCATTTCTTCATCTTCCTCCATAATAACTCTCGATCAATTGTATCGAAGGCACTTGATAGATCCACAAACACTACGTAGATGTTTTTATTTTGGCGGATCGCTTCCATTTTTAAGAAATTCAGAATCGTCAAGTTCAGACTGCATCCAACCCCCTTTAACAAATCCTGATTGATGTGGATCATATTGTTTGGAATCATATATCCAGTTTGTTAGTTGGATTTGAAGGTGCGAGGCGAAGATTTTCCCCACCACATCAAGGAGCGCTATGGGATGGTAATTGATTGGGTTAGTGCGCTCCCCCTTTTTAAAAATCTGTATGTCTGTAGCACTTTTCCAAGATGTAGGGATCTTTCGGTTCTTTAGAATGGCTGCAAACAACGTAAAACAGACCTCCGTCCATAACTCGGGCTGTTGTTTTAGCATCTGATTCGTTAACCCATCAGGTCCTGGGGCTCTTGATGTACTTAATCTCTTGATGTTTCTAGAGATATCTTCTTTGGTTATTGTAATTGACCACTCATTCTCCGATGTGGTGGTTTCTTTTATCTTGATTTCATTATTAAAAAATATTCTCGCATAATACTTCATCCATAAATCTTCTGTTATTATGTTTTTTATAATGGCACCTTGTGGAGTTGAGATGTTGTTCAGGTAGGACCAAAATTCACCTGTATTTCTATTGGCTAACGTTTTCATCATGCTTTCCGCATCGCGTTGCAGCATGATGTGTTTATGACTGAGAAGCCAGTTCTTGTAGGTTTGTTTCAGAGTTTTTGCTGTGCTTCCATTGCTCAGGTCCGGTTTCTTTTTGAGCCGTCTTAGTTCTTTATTCAGTTTTTTTTTCTTATCATTGAGTTCTTCATCCCATACATGTTGGTTCCTGAAGTTTGATCTGGTTTTGGAGAAGTTCTTCTCTCGATATTTCTCTAGAAAGTTTGTATATTCAATTTTCTCTACCACTGATGTTTCTTCTAATGATTTTAGCAGTGAGTTCACTTTGGTCGCGTTTAGTCGTAAGCGATTACGGCCCGGTTCAACCGCTATATCATTTTTGGCAGTATCAGGGAGATTTCTTATATGCTGAGTCTCCCAGTATATTTTTACTAGACTGTGGTCACTATGTTTCATTTCAATGATTTTTAACTGTGCGACTTCACTTTTCAGTCTTTTGTTTACAAACATATAATCTATTGTGGAGCTTAGCTCATTTCTTCGCCAAGTTGGACGAGGCGGAATATCTCCCATCACTTCTCCATTCAACATCTGTAGGTTCCATGATTTCATTTCGTTTACCCACAGATTGGTCGCATAATCTCTGTCTGTTTCCTTCCCGTCTCGTCCACTTTGCAGGCAATTTATGTTGAGGTGTCCACATATTAAGATATTTATGTCTTTTTCTATCCTCTTAATGTTACTGATAATTTCCGAGACAGATTCGATGAATGCCTCAGCTTTGTTTGCGGCATGTTGCCAATAGATATTTATCAGCATAAGTAAATTCTCGTTTTTCGTTGAACTCATCGGTAGTTTGATCCTGGATATTTGTATGTACGATGAAACATTAGTTGTAGATAAGATACGTATGACACTTTTAATTTTTGCTAATGTCAACATTCCTGTCATGGGACGTCCCTTGTTCTTTTTTATTGCCTGATTGAAAGCAATCTCAAAACCATCTGCAATAGGAATATCTGTTAGCCATGTCTCTTGTAGGCATAATAAATCGATATCTTTTAGTTCACTTGGGATTTCACTCAGCAAATGCATGTAGCCTCTTGTATTCCATGATGCTATGCATATCTTTCCTGACTCGTATGATTTTTGGCATTAGCTGGTATCGTGGTTATTGATGGTTTTCGCAACCCATGTCCAGTCGAGGTCCTCAGTTCTCAAATCGAATTTCTTCGGACCTTGGGCATCTGAGTATCTACCTCTTGTTCTTGTTGGCACAATCTTCAGTTCTTCGTTCTCAGCAATTTCCCTCTCAGGGGAGACATTTTTTGTTTTTTGGGACATTTTCTTCTACCTCGATTACGGATCTTTTGTGTTCCGCTTGTTTGTTGTCAGAGAAAGATCTTTTTCTCCTTGCTAATTGTCTCTCGTTTATGTCACCAATCTCATTTATGTCAAACCCTAGGGAGTTGAAGGTATCACCAGTCTGTAAGAGGGAGTCTCGAATGAGTTTAGAGGCTATGTGGAGTATCACACGGTCATTATATTTTTCATCCTCAAATTCGACAACTTGGATATCTTCAGAGGTCACTGTTCTAAGTTGCGGGATGTGATGTATTAGTCTCATCACATTTTTTCTATTTAGTAAGAGACCATCTTTTTCTCTCACTATTCGCTCCACTCGTAGAAGGTATTTCCCTGATTTCGTGGGGTGCTGATTTTGAGGACAGGGCTCCTTCTTGGGCATTTTATTTATTTTTGCGTTGGTCTGGGTTTTCTCAGAGATTGCTTGGCGTTAGTCCAAGGTATCTTTGAGTCCATCATAAGTCCCTGCGTCTGTGGCGACGGAATCATCTTTATTTCTGGAGTGTATTTCCGTAATAATCTTAGGGGCGATAAGTCCGGCATCCATTAGGGCCATCTTGGCTTCTAGAGCCTCAAATTCTTGTTCATACTTCCACAGATCCTGATTTCGGGATGTACGTTTTGAGGCAGAGTGTTCCCGGTTGTTGCTGGCTATGGTTATCGCTCTTTTCTCCTCTAGCGTTATACATGCTGCTGGAGCTTTCGCTGTAAATTTTCGAAGGGAACTATCTTGTTTTACTGATTGTCTGATGACACATTTTTGGCTGATGCTCAGATTCATTCATTATCGCCCCACTGATTATACCAGTTGGAATATCTTGGGGGATATGGGGCTTCTTACAATTTTTCTTGCCCTCGGATAATTTCTCTTCATGCGATGTTGATCTGAGGTCAATGCTAGTTACAGCTTCTACTGTTATAGACTGTTCATTCGGGATTGAATTAGGAGTCTCAACCCAGCTATCACTTTCGCTCTGCTCGTATATCGAGAGATCTAGTAGATTTTCTAGAGAATTTTCCTTCTCCGTCATTGTGTTTTTTTCACCTTCATGGCTCACCTGTTGCTCAGCAGGTGGCTTTGGCTTTTGTGTGCTAGGTTGATCATTAGTGACGGCTCCAGAGAGTTGCTTAGTAGTTGTTGTAATACTGAAGCCTTTTATATTTCTTAGAAAAGAACGCACACTAGATTGTTGTTGGTTTTTACGATTTCTCATGTTCTTCGATTTTTTCGAGGCTATCATCACCTCTGTGTTTTTTTTTTTTGGATCTCTGATTTTTTCGGTCCGAAGATTCGAAATGCAGCTTTAGCACTAGTTAAGGACTGCTTTTGTGGGGCTGCTTCAGTATCTTTCAAGTCACTGCCTGGGGCTGGATTTAAGAGGTCCTGTTCCGTCAATATGGGCTGCTTTTGTAAGGCTGCTTCAATATCTTTCAGGACACTGCCAGGAGCTGGATTGGGATGGGCCTGATCCAGCGAGATAGCTTTAAAGTCTGGCAGTTTTATTGATGGCAGGTCTTTATTAGACTGGGTCAGATCTATTTCCTCGATGGGGCTATCCCTGACATGTTGCTCCAGTGTAGCTTCCTGGACTCTTTTCAAAGAGGCTGCCGGAGAATGGACTAGATCTGTATTATCAGTAATGATAAATCCTTTCTCAAATTCTTTGGTTCTTTTTAATTTTTGTTTACATTTGGACGGAGGATCATTCATGCATCCATTGTCCTGACCTGTCTTTTGTGTATTTAAGTTTGAGTCTTTATCAGTCTCAGTTTCCACAGTTTGTTTGACCTCTTGTAGTATATTAAGTACAGATGTTATCTCCTCGCGCACGTCAGTACATTCGCCGTTCTGTTTCACTGTCTGCTCCATAAAAATGGGGTTCATTTTTTGCTGTTTTGGCAAGCAAATCGCTTCTCGTGCTACTTCTGCAAACAGTCGTTTATCAGTTGCGCCGTTCTTTGTGTGTTCTAGTATAATCTTCACATTTGCCTCAGATTTTAGATTTTCATTTGATAGCATTTGTTGGGTTCTCGTCAGGTCTTGCTCTACGGTTCGCATTTTGGTGTTCATCATGGCCAGGAGTGTTGTTTGGTCCTTTATATTGTCATTCAATTGTTCATATAGCTTCATGTATGGTGACATCAATATCGTATGCGCAGCCATTATTGATGTGTTTAATTCTCTGGTAATTTCTTTCGTTAGGCATTCTGCCAAGTTTTGAATCTGAGGTTTCTTTTTTTTCCTTGCAGTCTTTGGTTTCAGTCTGACTGTTTTTGACTTTGGCTTCCAGAGATCGCTTCCTTTGGTAGAGATTTTATCTATATTAGGACCAGCTGTCAGGATTGATGTTAAATATGACTCGTCCCCAAGTTTGTCTCGACCGGTTAGGTGTCTTTCTTCAGTATGTCTCTTCTG
Organism: Ambystoma mexicanum; assembly: GCF_040938575.1. Classification (NCBI taxonomy): domain Eukaryota; kingdom Metazoa; phylum Chordata; class Amphibia; order Caudata; family Ambystomatidae; genus Ambystoma; species Ambystoma mexicanum. The sequence goes on along the minus strand of NC_090928.1, from coordinate 941,644,930 downwards.
GGATACAAACAGTAGATCAGTTAGGTCATCATTTGACAAGTTAGATCTTTTTCTTTTCATCATGGGTTTGAGCCACAGGTTCCGTTTTTCAACATCCTCCCATGTACTGCTTTGGCATATTCCTCTGTAAAGACATATTTGCCTCTGCAACCCTCTCGGGCGCTGTTGGAAATCCCGTAGATGATGTTTTTACCTCATTATGAGAGGTTTGCTGGCTTGTCAATCTCGTGTTTATTTCGATTAAATCTTTGAGTATTTTATCAGCTGTGGCAATCGAGCTTCGCCGGTTTGGGCTCCTTGCTTCCTTGTTAGTATTGACAATAGTACCTGATGATTCCTGTGTTTGTGTTTCAACTACATTATTACCGATGTCGGTTTCAAGATCAACTGCCATATTTCTATTATCTTCTGCCAAATCGCTTTTCTCGGCTCGAGTTGGAGGGCTAGGATTATGCAAGTGTAGCTCATGGCTACTAAGTAACTGTCCTACAGTGCCAACATTTCCAGCTTGATTGCACTCCTTCGCTTTCGTATGATCCTTGTCCTGATCCCGCATGCAGCTCTCTGTAACTGATAAAGGTCTCGTCGCTGTCTGCTCTACATCTTCATATGGGTGAACGTCTATTGTGGCAACCATTTGATGGATTTTTGGATCTATGTCACACTCCGTGACAGCGGAGTCAAATTCTGAGAATGCTACCGGATAAACCTCCGGATGCATCTCGGACACAGTTTGACTTATAGTCCTTACAGTATCTTCTTCTAGGATTGTGCCAGAGGGAAAACAAGGGGTATGGACTGTCTTCGGTGTTCTAGTGATATCATGTGGGGGTGAGTTGTTTACTTGGCAATCAAAGAAATTTTCAGAACTGGATAATGAGATTGAGGTACATGTTCTTTTACGAGATCTGTAATCACTTACCAGGGATGTTGTGAGTAGTTCGACAGGCTCGATTCCACCAGCGGCCAGAAAGCAACGCTGCCGTCTGGTGAGCGGATGTACTCCCCCATCTTCACTACTGGATTGACACTGAGTAGCGACTTCAGTCAATAAGAGCCCTGAGGGTCCCGGCTCCATCCCGGCCACTCGGGGCCTGCTGTAGTATCGCTGTGCCACAAGTAAAATAAATGAGATCGATTGGGATCAAAGAGATAAACTCCGCAGTCTCCCAACTTATGTTCGAGCCACCAGCGCCTAACAGTCGCTCAACAGTCACTGGGCTTTACTCCTGACGGGCTTAACGCCGCGAGGGTGGACTGGTCCTGTTCTTATGGGCAGAGAGCGTCATGTGAGCAGTCACCTGACCGCCGCAATGCTCCGCCCCTCCTGGAAGCGAGCGTTTGGTAGGCGCGAGTTCAGAGAAACTCCCAGCGCTGAATTACAGCCAGCAGCAGCAGCAGCAGGTAAAAGTGTTCGTATCCTGAAATGAGCTTCTTCACTAGTGAGGAGAAGTCCGCTAAAGGACGAATCGGTGAGAGAACCACTGAGAATAGAGATAGAGGAGTTCTTAGAACGTAACATGGGCACAGTACAGACCATGGGCTCTGTGTGGGAGACGTTCAAGGTGTGGCTGAGAGGCCAGCTGTTGGGGACATCATATGGTACCCTGAGGGAAATAAGGAAACGCCTATCCCGGGTAGAACGGGAAGTGAAGGTCTTAGAGGCCCAACAACCCAGGTCCTCTGAGAAGGAGCATCTACAAAAGTTACAAGAGCGGCTGGAGGAATTCAAAATGCTTGCAGAACAAGAAGTACTTTATATTACCCAACCCATAAGGGCACGGAAGTACGGCGAAGGGAACAAGGCGAGTAAGGCAATGGCTAACCTAATCAGATCCGAACAGGGTCCAAAATATATTACCACCATCAATGACAAGGATGGGAACGTGCAGACTGCACCACATGAAATAAACAAAGTCTTCCGGCGATTCTATTCCAACTTATATGCAAACGTGGACACAGTTCCCCAGGCAGACTTCCTAGCATACATGGACTCATTCCCATTACCGACATTAGGGGACGATGAAAGATCGATGCTCGACCTCCCGCTGACAACGGAAGAAATCGAACAAGCCATCTCAGACCTGCATGCATGCAAAGCCCCCGGGTCGGACGGAATCCCGCTCAACCTTTACTAGGTGTTTAAATCTGAGCTAGCCCCGAGACTATTGGAGACATGGGAGGAGTCACTGGAACGGGGAAAATTACCTACCACCATGAGGGAAGCAATCATAACTGTCCTCCTTAAACCACAAAAACCCTTGCAGGACCCAGCATCATACCGCCCATTGCCCCATAGGGCTCAGTGGGAATGGGCAAGGCGGTAATTACGGTACCGCAAAATGCGGTACCGTAATCACCTGCAAGGTCCCTTTGCGGGTCCTTACCTTAACGGCTGGTACAGACCAGCCGTTAAGGTCGGGACCCGCAAAGGGACCTCGTAATCAGGCGTTAAGGGATTACCGGTACCGGTAACCTTACCGGTACCGGTAATCCCTTAACGCTAGGGTCGTAATGAGGGCCAGGGTTTATTCCTACTCGCTCGACTGCACTGAACCTGAGGAGATTCTTTGCAATTACATCACAGCTAGATCCAAACGCCAAAGCTGACGCAATTAGGCTTGACGCTGAAAAAGCGTTTGCTTCTGTATCGTGGAAATATATGTTTGCTATAATAGACAAGATAGGATTTGGGCCAGTTTTCAAGAGCTATATCCGCATGTTGTATAAGAATTCAGTGGCTAGTGTCACAACTAATAACACGCTGTCCCCTCCCTTTGATTTAGGCAGGAGCACCCGCCAGGGCTGCCCGCTATCTCCCCTCATATTCGCGCTTACAATAGAGGGTAAGGCCGCTAAGGTCAGGCATGAACACACGTGGAGGGGCATTCATATTAGAGGTAACCACCAATTATTGTCCTTATACGCAGATGTCACAATGGTGTACATCAGGCACCCAGAAGTACACCTACCGCCAATAATGCAGGAACTAAACACATTCAAATCAGAAATAATTCCACTTACGCCAACCACAGAGCAATCCCTGGCCACTGAGGCATTTAAATGGTCCCTCACATCAGCACATTATCTGGGAATAATAATGTCCACTGACAAACAGACCCTGTGTGCCAATAATTACGAAGCATATCTGAAACTGCTAGAGCACCAACTCGCAACTCCATCTACAGCTGTTTGGCCTTGCTCAAGATGGTGCCCAAATTATTATACATGTTCTGCGGGATGCCCATTTGGCCGGGTAGGGACTTCTTCCAGAGGCTACAGAAACTAGCGGTCAATTTTGTATGGGCCGGGAGATCCGTGAGACTACAGTGCCCAGGGCTTTGTGAGCGGTATGAAACTGGGGGACTGACGGCCCCTGACTTCATGTTATACTTCCACGCAGCACAGGCGCACTTCGCAAAATACTGGGGGGAAACGGCTAAAAATCATACTCATGTGCGTGCCAAGAAATTGCTGTAGCCCCATCAGATATTCGGACAATGTTATACACAAACAGGAAGGGTAATATAAAAGAAGTAGACCTGGTTAGCTCCACAAACCATGCCTGGATGGCGCTGTTCACCAGAGTGGGATGCGACAACCGATATTGGCCACACACTCCGCTGTGGCACCATCCCGACCTAGAACCAACATTTGACACAGCCATGCAGCGCAAGTGGGACCCGGAAAAGGAAATTAAAATAGGAGACCTATTCCCGGAGGGCAATTTCGCAACACTGGATATAGTGCATAACAAAGTGGGTAAGGGGCTCGTCACTACGCTACAGTACTATAGAATAAAAGCTGCTTGCAAAAATAAATGGCCATCCTTCCCTGTGGTCACACCGATTCATAAGTTTCTAACAACAGTACTATCCCCAGAGGGATTCACTGGCTCGGTATCGAGCTTATACAAAGCGGCCCAGGAACACACCCCAACCGGGAATGTCATGAAAAGTAAATGGGAACGGGACCTGCACATTGACATAGAAGATGCCCAATGGTCTAGATACTGCCGATAAACCAGGGAGATATCCATGATCTCAAACTTCAGGTTAATTCAGTTTAAAATTCTAAACCACTTACATATAACTCCCAAACAGATCTCCAAGTGTGACCCAGCAGTCCTAACAGCCTGCCCCAAATGCGGCAACAATAATGCAGACTCTATACACATGTACTGGGAATGTCCCCCAATAAAATCCTTCTGGCAAGATATAGCTGTAAAAATAAGTGACATCACAGGGTTACAGATCCCAGCTCTCCCACAAAAATATCTCCTGGGCGATATTGGAAAGGCATCTGTAAAAATCCGGAGATTCCCTGTGGTCACACCGATTCATAAGTTTCTAACAACAGTACTATCCCCAGAGGGATTCACTGGCTCGGTATCGAGCTTATACAAAGCGGCCCAGGAACACACCCCAACCGGGAATGTCATGAAAAGTAAATGGGAACGGGACCTGCACATTGACATAGAAGATGCCCAATGGTCTAGATACTGCCGATAAACCAGGGAGATATCCATGATCTCAAACTTCAGGTTAATTCAGTTTAAAATTCTAAACCACTTACATATAACTCCCAAACAGATCTCCAAGTGTGACCCAGCAGTCCTAACAGCCTGCCCCAAATGCGGCAACAATAATGCAGACTCTATACACATGTACTGGGAATGTCCCCCAATAAAATCCTTCTGGCAAGATATAGCTGTAAAAATAAGTGACATCACAGGGTTACAGATCCCAGCTCTCCCACAAAAATATCTCCTGGGCGATATTGGAAAGGCATCTGTAAAAATCCGGAGATTAGTGGCAGTGGTGGGGGCAGTGGCGAAAAGAAACATATTACAACTACGGAAGTCCAAGGATGCACCTACAGAAGAGATTTGGCTATGAGACTTACTATATGTGCAAGATACGGAGGAGCGATTCGTGAACAGTGTTAACCCTACCAGTAGACCGAAAGACATCTGGGCACCACTACAATCTTAACTTAGAAACAATCAAGAGGAGGAATCGGAAAACTCCCCATAAGCTGTTCTCGTGACTGTAACTAGAACCATAAGACAATAGCCTCCAAATGGAACTAAATTAACTAAGGGGGATACAGCATAACTGAAGAAAATGGATCTAAGGCATATAGTAGAATCAATGCAATGTTATGTGACCAATGTGTCTATGCTGGTGTACTTGCTTATTGAATGTTTTTGATCTGAAGTGTATTGTACTCAACAGTGAAAAATAAAGGTTTTAAAAAAAACCCAAAAGGATCAGGATGGCAAGGGGTTTGAAGTAATGATTAATACCTTACGCACGATTTCACCTTGAGACAATGGGATTCGAAGGCATAGGGACTTGGGCAGCACAGTTATTCCCAGTGAGGCACACTCTGGCTTACTGGGGCGAGTCAACAGAATGTTCAGTTTGGACTCTCCAAAAACGAAGGTTGCAAATGTTTTCCACAAATAGACTTCTTTGTCTTGAAACAAAAACCTTAATAGTCATAATCTTCCTTAAAGATCTCAGGGGTACTCTTCTCCAAGCTTTGTTGGTCGAAGACTTTCGAGACGGCATAGGTTTGGCTTTTGACTTTGCCTGACCACTTCAACAGCCATTACTAACTCGCGGGCGCTGTTGAGCAGCCGGCGAATGCAGATGTGAGTTTCTGCTTCTCCGCCTGGGTTGCTGAATTCTTAAATAAATATCCTGTTTGCAGCTTGGATCCTTCAGTGGCTTCAGCATGGTAACTTTGCGAAACGTTCCAGCTACACTCTCCAGGAGTGCCAGTGCAAATCAACGAAGCAAGCCCATAAACGGACGGACTCAGCAAAATGCTCCAAGGCCGCCAGCCATCTTGGTGTGGCAGCACAAACCCTATCAGCGACACTGGAGGGGGAGACATGCCCGGACCCCAGCGCCGACCTGCAGAGGTCTCCAAACAAAGAAGCACAGTGAAAGGGGAGGAGGAGACTTGGTGGATGACCCGGCTGTTAGGCAGAATCCTGTGCAGTGCCCTTAGGGACCACTACACACAATTAAGACTACAAGTGGTAATGCAAGTTCACCTTTGGTACAAGCCTGTACTACTATGTTAAAGTAGTAGCAGTAGAGGAGCAGCCAGTCTTATCTCAAGAGTATATGAGCAGTAGCAGAGATTACACAAAGGGTCCACAATTACTGCGACTCAAACAAACACTGACTCAAGGTTTCAGGTAAGAAAATATAAGTACATTTATTTTTAAACCATTTGTTATAAACACAACACTTCTATTAATTCAAAACCACACGTAAAATACACTACAACCAACCAATTCACGTGGTACAGTATAACTCAAGGTAAGTACCCTATGTTTTAACGGACCGGTGTTGCAAAACAAAAGACGTTACCGGGAATACATATGCGATCATTTTTTGACAGTAATGACAGTTCGGTCTTACTAAAGATCCGCGGATCCGCGACAAGAAATGTAACCGGGGCAAAAAAAAACTTGGCACCTGAGTTAACCAGAGAGAGTTGGGGGCAAAAATGATAGGCAATACTTTTGTCAGGGCAGACAGAATCAGAGAACACTAGTTGACAGGAATTCAAGAGTTAATAGGCCGGAGCCAGTGTCAAGTGGAACCGGTTGCTGTTGTCGAGGATCACACAGTCGGCCAGTTCAAGATTCAAAGTTGCCAGGAGTACTTAGATATTGTCAACAGACGAAGCAAAAGTTATAAGGAGGAGGGAAGATAAGGGAAAGCCTTGGAGGAGCAGAACACAGTACCTTATTCAAGGAAGAAGCTGGTGCCACGGCAGTTGTTCTTGGTAGTTTCCTGCAGACCCACGGTTCCTGGAGCTTCGGCAAGAAGGAGGAAGTCTGGAGGGGCTGCACTACGCAGGGATGAAGCCAGCAGCAGCAACGGTGAATAAAAGGTGCGCTCCTGAAAAAGACAGGAGAGGCTCTTCAGATGGCTATCCGGACCACTACAGCAGTGTGCAGCGATTACGACCAAGAAGAGGATCCTCTCGCTGTGAAAGATGAGCTGGTTGGCCCCACTAGGCTCAGGGGAAGAAGACTCCGGACTGTATCTTCTCTGGTCGTCGAAGGGTCGATAGCTCAGGACTGCAGCAGGGCTTCACCGGGACGGGATAGTTGCAGCAGCCGTCTTCTTCTCCGCTTCTCATCGGTTCCTTGTAGTTCCAGTGGTGACTCTGACTTCCAGCCCAAGAGTCCTGCCTTTTATGCGAAAATCCCCCATTCACACAGCCTGGCTGTCAATCACGCAGCAGGGGGGGTTGTCCAGCCCGGACAACCACCTCAGCCAATCATGGCAAAGTGCGACTTGGGTTTCCTAGGATACCCTGTGCACGGGGTGACTACACCCCTCCCTCACATTCAGCCCACCTAGACACCCAGGCGCCTAGAGGAGGGCTTCTTGGCAGAAGCCCGCCAAAAGATGGTGAACAAAGAAGGCAAACCTGGTTTGCCGCGCAAAGTAAAACACAAGAAGGACTTTAAGAAAAAGAAATGGCGAATAAACCTGACCGGAGCCAAAAGAAAAAGTATTTGATGAAAGGGGTTTATGTTCGAGGCTAATATAATAGCCTAAAACAATACCACGTTTATATAGTATAAACGCGGTAGAAAAGTGAGGGTAGATACCTCTGCCACTAGCCAAGTCTAAATGTTAAAAGAGCAAAACAAGGCTCTAGGAGGTACAGATAAAAAAGGGCTAAGAAGTAACGCTTTCCAATACTACATGTAAGATGGGGTGTACTGGATCTGTGTTTAAATGACTATGTAAAGTTAATGGCAACTTTACCCTTTAATGGGGGACAGTAGTCAGCCCCAGAAATGGGGACGGTTGGAAGTCTAAAAGACAACCCTGTGTCACTGCACTGAAGGTACTGTGTAGCACACAAAAGAAGGGGGTTACTGAAGTGGTGTACTCCAGAGGCCACAATCACAAAAACAGATGAAATACACATGGCAAAACATGGGTAAGAGTGGGGTAAAAGCTCACACTCTTACCAAGTGAAAAAAATAACTCCAGAAATCCAGCAAAGCTGCTGAGGGACTCACTACGCAAGGGAAATTAGCCATTGAATGAGAATTCTCCCTAACACCAGCACCGCAGACCATGTTGCCATAGGTATCCACAGGCTCAGTTGCGTGCCATGCTGCTGTGGCTTTGGTGGATACTGGTAACTGCTGGAGCCCGCCGTGCGCCATGAGAGAGGAGCCGAAAATGAGCCTGCAAGGGGCGGGGGACGCTGGGGACAGCTATAGTGCCAACCGACATTTGCAACTGGGGCCGCGAGCAGCTGAACGGGTGCTGAGATTGACACCCCCGGCCCGCTGTGGTGAGGGCAGACCCGGTGGAGGAGTGGGAGACAACACAGCATGGCGACACAGGAACAGCTGCCCCGCCACGCTACAGGTGCCAATGGTGAGGTAATCTGCAGGGGATAAGAGGTGGGTTATCCCTGCACCCACCAAACCCTGTCCCCTGCAGTGGACTGGGGCAGGAGCGGAGGAGATAATACCCGCTTTTTAGGGTTGTGGCCCCCTAGCCGGCAAGAGTAACATGAAGGCCTGGTGAGTGAGGAGACCAGCATAGATCAATGTGCCCCGGCCTAAGGTGGTGGCTGGGGACATTGGCACAGACCTGTGGGTATATTCATTGGCAACTCCCATAAGGGCCCCTTTGCACGCTTCCTTGGATGCGGCGTCCCTGAGTACTCCCCAATGCCCAAATGGTGGGGTAGTTATTACTCTTCTTTATATGCACCAAACGCCCAGCAGCCTTCATTAGAGGGGAGAACTTACATTTCGAAGGGATTGTGTCCTCCGACGTATTCCTTATCTATGATATTTGTATCTCCAGCTTGCTGGCCTCGGAAACATTTTTCCAGTAGAGGGCGCTGTGTGTCGACGTCCGTCGAGTAGCTGCTCCTCGACGGCCACTGTATCGACGCCGACGTCATCATGCCTATAAATGGCCACGCGCAGCGACCGTTGCTCAGTTCCGTTTTTCCGCGCTTCGTGTGCCTCGGAATACCGTTGCTCAGTTTATCAGTCAATATATATTCATATTTCCTCGAGAAAACCGACTCGTACTCGATGGCTTCCTCCTCCGAACCGACGACTCCTCAGTCCGGTTTCAAAAAATGCCGAGACTGTGGGAAGAAAATGTCATTGACGGATCCTCACAGGATCTGTTTGTGGTGTCTGGGAATCGAACACCGGTGTTCGGAGTGTGAGGAATCCCTTTCCATGACGGCGAAAGCCTTGAAGGAGCGTAAGGGGAAGCTCGAGAGAGGTAAGTCGATTTTAACTTCCTCGAAAGTTTCCGTGGTAGAGTCGAGACATTCGTCTCCTCACCGTCGAAAGCATTCTCGGTCTAGGTCTCGAAGTGGCTCCCACCACTCGTCGAGGTCTAGACACTTGAAAAAAAGACGAAGAAGATCCCCTTTATCGTCGTCTTCTAGTTCCCCTGAAAGAGTAAATTGCCCCACAAAACGCAGCTCTCAAGCTGAGTGGGAGGAATTCAGAAAAAAGATGCTAAGCGTCTTCGAGAAAGCGGCCTCGTCCCCCTCGAAGTCAGCTGAGGGTGATACCCCGGGTGAAAAGCCCAAAAAATCTAAACGCTGCGAGTCGAAGCACCCGGCAAAAGAGTCGACCCGAAAGCGCCATGAGCCATTGGGAAGTAAAGCATCTTAGACGCCATCGTCGAAGGCCCCTACGAAGCATAGATTGGCACCATCAACGCCGTTATCGATGGGTTCTTCATCGCCGACATCGACGCTGATAAAAGAAAGACCCACGCCTACTCCACAGCCAACGGTTACACCGAGAGCCTCCGACACGACGTCGAGAACGTCGTCGACATCCTCGAGCAGGATTCCAATCCTCTCGAGTTCTTCGAGGCCTCTTCCAGTTTTCTCGACGCCTTTGTCGGCGCCTTCGAGGATTTTTACATCGGCGTCGACGACATCGACCTTTTAAAGGCCTCTGATGATGGCTCCCTCTGCCTTAGAGATGGGTTTTATACCATTGCGCAGACCAGAGCATCCCCCCTTAACTTCAATTTTTGAAGAAAGGCAAGATTCTGACCAAGAAAGGCCTTTTGGGCTGCAGAGGACCACATTACCTGAACCAGAGACTTTTGCCTCTGAGGAAAGAAGGTTGAAAGACCTTCAGGATGCATTACAGGAAGCAAGTGGCCTAGACACTTCCCCAGAAGTAGAATTTGTCAAGCCAGACCTAGGGGAACATGCTGATACCCCTTATAGAACCCTAATGTCAAGAATTATGGAGTTTATGGGTTGGTCTGCGCCTTCACCTGTTTTTCAACAGGATGACCTCACAGATATTCTGGATAAAGGTCCACAGGAGGATCATGTGGTTCCCTTTCATTCTGCTTTACAAAGAAAGATTTTAACTAACTGGGAAACTCCTGAAGTTGTCCCTGCGGTTAACAAGAAGTTGTCAGCGAAATATAGGGTATCTGCTGCTGACCCTGAATACCTATCTAAGCACCCTACTCCAGAGAGTCTTGTGGTCCAGGCTGCAACTTCATCAGGCAGTACTTCTGCTCACCCCACTGCTCCTCAGGATAGGGATGATAAAAAATATGATGCCATGGCTAGGAAAGTCTTCTCAGCCTGTAGCATGGCTTTAAAATCTATTAATGCAACTTGTACGCTCGCTAGGTTCAGCCACACTCTTTGGGAGTGTGCTTCATCGGCGGCTGACTGCATACCGGAAGGAGAAGAAAGGGACGCATTTTTAAATATCATCAGAGATGGTAAAGATGAAATGTGTGAGTCCCTTCAAACTGGCATTGATTCTGCTGACAGTATCAGCAGGGCCATGGTGGCAAGTACCACAATCCGCAGGCATGCGTGGTTGAGAAAGTCCGGCTTTGCTTCTGACGTACAGGCCAGACTTTTAAATATGCCCTTTGACGGTTCTTCCCTATTTGGTAAAAAGGCGGATGACAGTTTGGAAAAACTACAAACATCTAAAGCAGCAGCTAAGTCACTAGGAGCTGGAATCCGACAAACTAATTTTCCTCCCTCAGGATCCCCTTGGAGAGGAAGGTCCTTTCGCTATTATTCCTCATATGGAAGAGGCAGAGGACGGCCGACTCAAAGAGGCCAAGGAAAATTTACCCATGGTGGACGGGGTAAAGGAAAGAAAGCCGCATCAGCAGGAGCAAGAGCCGCTTTTCCTTCGGCAACTGCATCAGCCGCTCCCAAACCACTCTGAGGTCTCCCATCACAAGACACCTGTAGGGGGCAGGTTAACTCACCATCTGACGGAATGGCAGGCTATTACGTCAGATGCTTGGGCATTGGAGACAGTTGCCCAAGGTTACTGTCTGCCTTTTCTACACATCCCTCAGAGACATCCACCGGGGAACAGCTCTCTGAAAGTGCCGGATCCGCTCCTCTTGCAGGAAGTTGTAGACCTGCTAGAGAAAGGTGCCATAGAACCGGCACCTGTAGTGGGCAGGAACAAGGGCTGGTACTCCCCCTACTTTCTCATACCAAAGAAAGACGGAGGACTGAGACCCATCCTGGACTTACGAGAATTGAACAAGTTCCTCAGGAAGGACAAGTTCAAGATGGTAACTCTCTCTCAGATCCTTCAGGCCCTCCAGCTTCAGGACTGGTTGGTATCTCTGGACCTTCAGGATGCTTATTTCCATGTGCCAATCCATCCCAAGCACAGGAAGTACCTGAGGTTCGCAATTGGCAACTCTCATTATCAATTTCGAGTTCTGCCATTTGGGCTGACCTCCGCCCCGAGGGTCTTCACCAAGCTAATGTCGGTTGTGGCTGCAAGTCTAAGGAGGGAAGGGATTCACGTCTACCCCTACCTGGACGATTGGTTGATCAGAGCAGTTTATTCGGAACAAGCTCGGATCCAACTAGATTATGTCTGCCACTCCCTTCACAGGCTGGGCTTCTCCCTCAATTTAAAGAAGTCACAGATGATACCATCACAGAGACTCCAGTTCATTGGAGCAGTCCTGGACACGTCCCTGGGAAAAGCCTCGCCACCAGAAGTGAGGGCTCAAGATATTCTGCAGATGGTCACCAGATTTCAAAATGCCCAACGTCTCCCAGCCTACGACTTTTTGAGGTTGCTAGGCCTCATGGCATCCTGCATATTCCTTGTGCCAGAGGCTCGCCTGAGAATGAGATCCCTTCAGTGGGCACTGAGAACTCAGTGGTGACAATTGTCAGGGAGGATGACAGATCTCCTCCGGATTCCGGACAAGGTAGCCCACGACCTTCAATGGTGAGCCTCTCCAGAGAACATCTTGAAAGGAGAACTGTTTTGGCAACCATGGCCGGAGATAACAGTAGTCACAGACGCCTCACTCACGGGGTGGGGAGCCCATGCCAACGACTTGACCATCAGCGGTCGTTGGTCTCCATCGGAGTCCAGACTACACATCAACCTGTTGGAGCTGAGAGCCATCAGACTGGCACTGAAGGCTTTTCTGCCGTCTGTACGGGGGAGAAACGTCCTGATAATGACGGACAATACAGTGGCCATGCACTACCTCAACAAAAGAGGAGGCGTAGGGTCACTGCCACTGTGCAGAGAGGCGATGCAGCTCTGGTTTTGGGCAATTCAGGAAGGAATCTCTCTTTCGGCAATTCACCTAGCCGGAGAGAAGAACTTGACAGCGGACGCTCTGAGCAGGCAGAACACAGTCTCCCACGAATGGGAGATAGCTCAGGAAGTCCTTCAAGAGATCTTCGCCCTTTGGGGAACCCCCCAAGTGGATCTGTTCGCCACCAGTATCAACTGGAAGTGTGACAGATTTTGCTCAAGGGAATTTCCCCCAAGAGGAGCTCTAGGAGACGCGTTCGTAGTGGACTGGGAGTTCCCACTTCTGTACGCGTTTCCTCCGGTCCCTGTCATTCCTCAAATGATCAGGAGGTTGAGAAGGTTTCGGAAGACCATGATCCTAATTGCCCCGGATTGGGCCAGGAGAACGTGGTACCCGGACCTTCTGGACATGTCCATCTGTCCTCTAATTCGTCTACCGTACAGAGAGGATCTTCTCTCGCAGAAGGGAGGTCAGGTTCTCCATCCAGCCATCAAGACCCTCAACCTTCACGCTTGGTATCTGAAAGGTTGGGGTACAAGGATTGGGACCTTCCAGATGACGTCATGGAGGTGTTGCTTTCGGCCAGAAGACCGGCAACTAAGACTCTATACCGCTGCCGTTGGAATACATTTTGCAGCTGGTGCAGAGAAAAGAATATCAAACCCTTTTCATGTGGTACACCTGCAGTGTTATCCTTCTTACTTTATTTGGCAAATTCGGGCCTTCAAATTGGCACTATTAAGGGCTATCTCGCAGCACTATCGATCTTTAAGCGCACTGCAGAGGAGCCGTCGTATTTCAAAATTCCATTGGTAATACAATACCTGAAAGGTCTAACTAATGTTTACCCTCCAAGACCATTCCAAGTTCCCTTATGGGACTTAAATCTAGTTTTAAACTTCCTAAAGGGTGCTCCTTTTGAACCACTCCACTCTTGCTCATTGAGGTTTCTCACCCTCAAAACTGTTTTATTGGTAGCATTAACATCTGCTAGAAGGGTTAGCGAGATACAAGCCCTGTCTTGTAAACCTCCTCATACAACTTTTCACAAGGACAAAGTAGTGCTACAGGTGAAGCCTAACTTCCTCCCAAAGGTAGTTTCGGAATTTCACATTACTCAGAAGATTACTCTACCTTCATTCTATCCTCCTCCCCATCCGGGGAAGGAGGAAGAGAGACTACACAGGCTGGACCCTAAGCGAGCCTTGAGTTTTTATATCAGTAGACTTGCTAAAATTAGACAAGCAGACCAACTCTTTGTAGGTTACGCAGGACATAAGTTAGGATTACCAATAATCAAACAAACCATCTCCAGATGGATTATTTTAGCCATTCTGGAATGCTACAAACTGGCAGGGAAAGAGCCCCCTCAAAATCTAAGGGCTCATTCGACCAGGGGTATCGCAGCATCCTCAGCTCTTCAAAGAGGGGTACCAATTAGAGACATATGTGCGGCTGCCACATGGTCGTCCGCACATACCTTTACCAAATTTTATAGTCTGGATTCCTCCTCTAGTCAAGAGACTAGATTTGGCAAAGCTGTGTTACACTCTGTTCATTCTTAAAGGGTAATATGGCATCTCTTACTCCCGCCTCCAGTCACATACCACTGCTATGGGAGTCTATCATAGATAAGGAATACGTCGGAGAACACAATCCCTTCGAAGAACAAGTTACTTCTTACCTTGTAACGTTCTTTCGATGGGATGTTCCTCCGACGTATTCCTAATCGCCCCTCCCATCCATCCCTGCAGTAACATTTCCCTTGTGGTTGCAGCTTACGCTCCTTCAAGGGTAGTAACCATTCATACAATAACTACTTTACTCTACAAAACGGAACTGAGCAACGGTCGCTGCGCGTGGCCATTTATAGGCATGATGACGTCGGCGTCGATACAGTGGCCGTCGAGGAGCACCTACTCGACGGACATCGACGCACAGCGCCCTCTACTGGAAAAAAAATTCCGAGGCCAGCAAGCTGGAGATACAAATATCATAGATAAGGAATACGTCGGAGGAACATCCCATCGAAAGAACGTTACAAGGTAGAAAGGAACTTGTTAATCTCGTCCTTGAAGATGGTCAGGTGGTACCAGTGGCTCACATGGCTATGGGAATACACAGCATAAAATGGACCACTACACGACAAGTGCTCTGACACCCTCGACACTGGAGAAGGTGGCTGTATGCAGGGAGAGTACAGGAGAAGGTCAGATATTGTTGCTCACGGACATCATGGCAGCTATCGTCGACTCCAGGTCGTCGGTCAAAACTAAAATTGATAGCTTAGCCTCGGAGGTCTCCTTCTTACTGCAGGACTTGCACAACTTGTCCTCGCGGGTGGGAGAGATGGAACAGCGCGTATCGGACAGTGAGGATGCACTAAGGAAGATGGAGATGGACTGGCGTCGATGTTTCAGAAAACTAATCACCTTACAAAACCGGGCAGAGGACACTGAAGGCAGGTCCCACCGCATTAATCTGCGCATACTTGGACCCACGGAAAAGGAGGAAGGATACTGTATGGAACGGTTTCTAGAGCGGTGATTATCAGACCTTATGGCAACCAAAAAACTCTGAAATTTCTTCTTAATTGAGCGTGCGCACAGAGTCCCAACTGGCCGCTGCTGTGTCTGATGCCCCTCTGTGCACGGTGATAGCCGCTTCAGGATCTAGACACAATCCTACAGATGGCAAGGGTGACGTGGCCGATTACCTACAACAGGAAACCGAAATGTCTTCTTTCCAGACTACACAAGGGAAGTACAAAGATCGAGGCAGCCCTTTGACTCGGTGAAGATGAATCTCATGTCTCTCAATATCAAATATGCACTCTTCTTCCTGGCTATGCTGAAACTCTACCATAATGCCATCGTACGCGTCTTTCAGAACCCCAAGGAGCCTGGGACTGGCTGGAGACACAAATTCTCTCTAGCCCGTGCCAAGGGACACCAAAAAGTCGTCCAGTCCGGACATCCCCGGTCCGGTGTGATACACAGAAATCACACATTGATGAGGTGGATGTGGATACCCCAGGGAACGGAGAGGTGTGCTGACGAATGAGAAGCTGAGTGTTGGACATTTTGAACCTGGGGGTAGGGAGGACGTCATGTAGACCCTCTTGGGTCCAAGACTGCTACAGTCTGGAATCCTGCATGTAGTAGCCCCTGGTGGGGGACTACAAAGAGCTAGGCTGGCTCTCACAGGCAACCCCGATTATTTTTGCAAATGGTTTAGTTTACTTTGGTTCGGGCTGTCATGTAAACAAGCCTAAATTGAGACAGCTTTTAACATATCATGCTGCCTGGAGCCAGTGAAACAATGACAAATGTAGATGGCAGCTGTTTTCACATCTCATGCATGCCTGCAGCCATTGATAGCCGAATAATGGGTGGCAAACCTAGAGCACACGCTTTAGACAGAATGCTAGTGTACAGGCTTGTTTGACAAATATGTCCTGGCCGAACCCAAGTCCAGCAAATGGTGCTTTCCTGTTCTAGCAGATGAGCAAAACCACAAACGATAGCTTCCTTTTTCAACTGCACATCACTAAGTGCGGGCGTTGACTTCTCACTGTTGAGTGTTACATCTGCTACGAGGAGTCAAAGACAAGAAATAGACAGACACGAATTGCACGTCTGCACTCTGAAAGATTAGGAAGAAACAAGTGACATACTATTCTCTTCGCTAAGCCAAGGCCCATGGAATACTGTGGAAGCAGTCAGTGAGCAAGTACAAAACCTACTTATTGGAGTCGTTTATAGGAGACCGTATTCAACGAGTACAGTGGCACTCTGAGATGCAGGCCTTACTCTCCCAGATAGCGGAAAACCATGTTCCTTCTTACATATAAGGCCTGAACAGAAAGAGGGGGCCGGAATCAGCAGACTCACCGATCCATCGAGGTCATCGGGGCTGGGGAATAGACAGAGCAGAGGAGTCCTGAGCAGAGCAGCAGCAGGAAGGAGACAGCCGGGCCCAGCTAAGAAGAACTGTAGGGTAACGTGGTGTAGTGTAGTGCAGTAAAGGATATCTTCTTGACACAAAATTTACAGATGATGCTACAATAAAACTACCACTTGTTCTATTGTTTATCTATTCAAACATGTTCTTTGCTCACATGGCAATCTTGTTCATTGGTGTGATGTTATGTTACATCTGCTTTTGCTTTAGGTTGTGTGATAAGAATAAGAACCCTCAGACGGTATGGTGGCGTATTAAACACATTAACATAACTCCTGTGTCAAGTGTATAATTTAGAGTAATGTGTCAGAGTGGTGTCTCTTTGAGTCCAAGAACTTTACAATTCCTGGCCGTATTTGTTTAATCATGTTGAAAAGCACACAAACCTAGGCAGGCCTGTCTTTTAGCGCCAGGACACAGCCTAGGGTTAATGTCGGCATGAAACAACGGATGATCACGTGTCTATTTTCACAGCCTCAAACGAGGTGGAGATAAGAGGCTCATGGTCAAGCCTAAGTGTAGATAATTATGTCAGGTGGCACCCGCACAGATGGGACGTTTTATAGATGACCATAGCATTACTAATAATAAAATAACCTCATGCCCCAGTCACGATAAACAGACTAGGCCAAAATATTTTTTCTAAAAAGCTTTTGAATCAAAAGAGGTTAGGTGGGTACAGAAGATGGCCCATCAGGAAATCAATATCAAGAGTGACTTAGAGCATCTCACTGTCAGGGAGTTAATACCAACTTTACAGTAGCGATAGCCCAGCTAGGTGGGTTACCCGCCACATCGATCATTACTTACTTAAAAACCCCAGCTAACAAGATAAATAACATGTATTCAACTCTCCTGATAAGGAGAGATTTAAACACCATCCAGTATCGCCCCTACCAGTTTCCTGAATTGGCTTTAACACATACAAATCATGACAACTGGTTTGGAGGTAATCTTGTGTATCCACAGACAAATGCCAGGCATGGACCGTTAGCCACACCAAACCCGGCTAATTTTTTGCTGGTTTCATCCAAACTGCAAAGGCCCTTTTTTACAAACAGATTATCAATTACTGGCCACACTTTTTGACACCATGCGTAACCTTGCATTGCAATATGCTGCGCAGCACGGCGTAGCGCCTGTTCAGCAGCCACAAGGGCATTTAGACGCAGGAGGAGTGCAGCTACAGATGTTGAGAATTATATTAGGGTCTTGCCATTCCAGAAATGAGGACATATGCAAGTGGTATTCAGAGAAACTAGAACAGCTGCAAGCCACCTATCCACAGGTTACGCCACAGCATAGGCATAGGGCACTAGCCATGTTCCTTCCCTCTGGCTGCACACCGCCTAAAGCGAGATGTGACACCTGGATCTCAATTTATAGCTGCCTTTATTTACAGCTGATAGACACGCCGTCTATCACACAACTAGCATTGATATTGGCCGACATTATGGGAACACAGGGCGCTGCTGACGCCATTTAGACCTATCCATAGCATGCAATAATTATCAAATGGTGGATTTGTCTTCCCTAAGCAGGGAAAAGATGAAACGCTCCCTGGGAGCTATAGACCGATTAGTCTTATTAACACGGACAACAACATTTTGGCAAAGATCTTGGCATTAGATTGGAGCATCTTCTCCCAAATTTGATCAATGAGAATCAGTCGGGTTTTGTGAAAGGGAGGAAAACATCCAGCAACATCAGACGACTATTCCATACAATTAAAAAGGCGGCGGATGATTTAGAGGATGCAGCTCTTTTTTCACTAGATGCAGAGAAGGCTTTGATCGTGTAGAATGGGACTTCCTCTTTTTAGTCCTTGAAAAATTGGGATTTGGAGTGAATTACAGGTCATGGATTAGACTATTCTATTCGGAACCAACAGCTGATGTAAATACCAATGGGAGTCGCTCTGATCCTTTTAGACTGGAAAGAGGGACGGGACAGGGATGTCCCCTTTCGCCATTGTTGTTTGTTCTGGCGATTGAACCTCTGGCGGCTGTCATTAGAAATTATCTTGATATACACAGAGTGTCGTGTTGGGGATTACAGCAAAAATTGTGGTTGTTTGCTGATGACATTCTTTTGGTTCTGCGGGACTTAGATCAATCTTTACCATTTTTAATGGGAGTTTTAACTTCATTTCACTCTTTTTCTGGTTATAAAGTGAATTGGACCAGTGATGCCGCTAGTTCCTGGATGTAGTAAAAAATATGTTACTGGCCTGGGGTTTCGATGGTGCCCGGAAAAGATGTTGTATTTGGGCATTTGGATCACTCTGAAGATTTGTGATTTGGTGAGAGTGAACATGAGTGTGATTACTTAGGCTTTTAAAAATGATTTGGAGCACTGAGGATTGCTGAATCATTCGCTTTGGGGGAAGGTTAATGCTTTAAAGATGGTGTCCACCCCTAAGATCAATTATATCTTTGGTATGATCCCATTAAATATTGAGGCTCCTTACTGGAAGGATTTGGACAGGCTTGTACAAGGGTTTTTATGGGACAAGAAACCGCCAAGGTTGAGTTTGTGGAAGCTACAATCACCATTGGAGAAAGGTGGACTAAGAGTACCAAACTTCAGGGCCTATCATCTAGCCTTCAGTTGTGCTTTCATAGTTGATTTCTTGGTGCTGAATCCTAATGAATGGGCTATGGCAGAGGCAAGTTTTAATGGTCCTTTGTCACCAAGGGCATTATTGACCACAGAATCGAGAGGTGTGAAAGATCCATTGACTGCATGTTTGAGAAATTCCTGGAAGAAACTGAATGGCTTGTTGGGTGTGAATGCATACAAAGATCCCGGTGCGTCATTATGGATGAATCCCTCTGTTAAATTGGATGGCAAAATGTTATTCTGGCCCGAATGGTTTTTGGGTGGTGTCAGCTGGATTGATGACCTCTTTAACAAGGTGAAATGGAAGAGTGCTAGAGACTTACAACTAGAATTTCGTATTGAGAATTTCAGGTTTTCAGATTACTGGAAATTGAAGACTGTTGTTGGTGAGATTGATTTCCGGGCTAGACTGAATCTGGACTTTCTTACGAGGAAATCTTTGGTAAATGAGGGTGGCTTAGCTGGCAGGGTATGCAGGCAGATTCTGCATGAATACAATACCAATGATTTGCTAAGAATTGAATGGAGTCGGATAATTGGCTCTGACATTACAGTGGAGACTTGGACAAGGATGTGTGCAAATGTCAAACTGTGTTCCTTGGGTTTGACTGAACGAACAAGACAAATTAAGATCCTAAACAGGGTTTATTGGTCCCCAGAGAGATTATTGAAAAGAGGTTTGAAGGATGGTCTGGAATGTTGGTCATGTGTTCAAGAGAGTGGTACTTTGGAGCATATGTTGTGGGATTGTGTAAAGGTATGGGGGTTTTGGAGCGGTATTGGTGAAATTTGTGAAGAGGTCCTGAATAACTCAATTGGTTTTAATTTTGAGACATTAATTTTGGGGAATGATTCAATCTTGGATGATCTCACTCAGTGTCAAAAGAAATGCTTATTTAGAGGTGCTGCAGTGGGTAAGAAAATCATCATTAGAAATTGGAAATCTAATGTTACATTAGAGAAATAAGTTTGGCTGAATGAAATGCACGTTTTAGCGGATATGGAAGAACATTTATATAGGAAACAAGGCAAGAATGGATTATTTGCAAAGAATTGGGGGACTTTTTGTCATTGTATTGAATCTGACTTTGTATATAATAAGATGTGAACTGTGGGTTTCTATGGGTTTTGCTTCTGTGCTATGGTTATTTGTTGTGACTTTGTAAATAGACTTGTAAATATGTTGTTATTTTCTACATTGATGTTATTTTATATTGAAAATAAAGTTTTAAAAAAAATCAAATGTTGGAGAGCATAATTCTACCCTCATTGAAAGGAGAGTCTGCAAGGTTAGAGGTTCATAGAAAATTTGCCCAATTAAATAAGAAAGAAAAAAGGTAGCAATTTGAGGACATGGTGAAATCCACTTATCAATTGCTAGGCGGGGATCACCTAGGCAGGAGACGTGCAGAGGCACAGAAAAAAGCTAACAAAGATGGTAAGCCAGGCAAGGAGACACACCACGAAAGGAAACCCTCGAAAAGACGGGGATCGTTTTAAAGTAAAAAGGGTGGGAAACAACTTTCACCAATAGAGGAAGAAAAATACCCAGAGCACGAGCCAAAGAATGGGCAAGCCACAGGAGATAGGGATTCCCCGCAGTGGCAAGGCACTCACATGGGTAGACAATCTTGGCGTAAGCATAGGGGTAAGCATAGGGGGCAGTCCCATTTTAGACCCACAGACTATGATTTCAGAGACAGAAAACAAATGAAAAGTCCACAGAAGTATGGCACTGATGAGGGTTCCTCTCCTTCCTCACAGGCAAGGACGCCAGACTGTTCTAAAACTGAAGGGAAGGATGTGAAAGTTGAGAAAACACACACGGCAGCCCTACAAGTTTCACAGAATGCCAGTCCAGGCACTCATTGAATAATTCCCAAGACTAAGCGACACACTAATTGGATAGAGGTCCTGTTAGACTCCGGGTCTGATATTTCCATATCTGAATGCAGCTACAAGGCACTGTTGGAAAAAACCATCAAAATGTGTCCCCACAGGTAATGGTCTAGAGGTAATGCAGTTTCTGAGGCTTGTGGAATCTGCTTAGATCACATGCTGTTCATAGGCCGACATCTAGTGGAAGCTGCAGAGTATTACAGTTTGTTTTTCGAAACTCGAAAATGGACGTCGACATAGGGCGTGCCAGTAATACTATCCCTAGTGTGACGTCCACTGTACCCATGATCCCTCACGCGTGTAGGTTCCTCAGATTGTTTTTTTCTGCCATACTTGTCGGAAGCATTGTGCGGAGTTCCTTGGCTTTCAGCCATTTTGGAAAAAATCAATATTAATTTCCCCGTTCTTTCACTCCCACGTCGAGACATCGAAGATCGACGCCGGTCCGAATAAACAACCAACCGTTGAGACTGCATGACGGACTTTGGGCCTCGGAAGGCCTATGGCCTCGACCCGGGCCTCAGAAGGCCTCTGGCCTTCGGCCCTGCAAGTAGGGAGAGTGGGGGGTGGAAACATACTCAACACTCTTTATTATTTTCCTACATAGCCCGCTGCCTTAAGGTGAGATATGGAGAGTACTCCATTTAAATTTTGCCCCAAGTGCAACCGCAAGTACCCTTGAGTTGACAAACATGGCACCTGTAATCTCTGCTTGCCAAGGGACCACCCTGAAGCGAACTGCAGAGCGTGCAAGCTTTTTAAAGCAAAAACACTCAAGGACCGCTCCACTAAGCGTTGGGCCCACCACGCCAGGCAGCTCGAGGCCATGGAAGCGGTGGGTGCCTTCAGTGATGGCAGCGACACCGTCCTTTCGGACGGCGAGGGCACAGCGGCATCGAAAGACAACCAAGCGCTAGTCCCCGACCTCGGAGGATTGTCCGGCAGAGCAGTAATGGGGAACACACCCGGCGAAACGAGCGCTACCCAAACTACTTCTACACCTAAACACACTAAGTCCAACCGAGACTCGACACGGTGTCGATTTCTCGGAAGAAAGAGGCACGTAGAGAACGGTCCACGGAATCGGTGTCCTCTGGGCGTTCCAGGTCAAGATCGGCGCATGACACACGGCAACCATCCACAGTTGCCAAGAGTCACGGAAAGTCACAGAGGTACGTTCGTCAGAAGACGAATCCAACCTCCACCCCCAAGCCGCACACCAAAAGTCAGCTCCGGCAGCCCGTTTGGCGTCTGCCTCCGAGTCCCGACGTGCACACTCAAAAGAGAGAGACAGTACCCCCGAATCTCGCCGCCAAGCGTCGAAAGATTCAGAAAAGGCCAAACCTTCAGGGAAACACTCTTCCACTCATGGGAAAGGGGACAAACAGCAAAAAGTGTCATTACATTCAACTTCTGCACCCCAGGCACACAAGGACAAACACAGGTCATCAGATAAGGACAAATCTAAGACCCCTGTCCCAGTCACTACACCCAGGCTCATTCCGCCCACTCCTCAGGATATGTGACTAGAAGAGGAACCACAACAGGAGGTTGTCATTCCCAGTTCCAGAGAATGTAGCACTGAGGACATAGACACGGTGATGAGGAGAATGTCTTCCTTAGCCAATTTTTATGAATAAAACCCAAAGCGTTTTCTTAGCTATACCCCTGACAATGCTACTCCTTCAGGATCCAAGGACCCTCAGCCTCCTAATAATAGATCTCAATTTGATTCTCCAGCTCAGGGCCTGACTTCAGACCCTTACTACATCCAGCCCTAACAGCAGTATATGGATGACCCAGATATACAAATGCTGGACGACCAAACAGGGGTAGACTATTATGGAGATGACGAGGACCAGGATGAGGAGGAGGAAAACGAGGACGAAGTCTACAATATGGATTCTCCGGTTCACAAGAAACCACAAGTTACTGACTCACCAATAGATAACCAGCCCCTTCTAAATGAGGTCTTGGCTAAAGCTGCAGAGCACTTCCACATAGACACTCAGGGGGCGCAGGAAGAAAGGGACTTTGCAGAGGAGCTAGTGGGGGACAAGAGGCCCATTGCTCAAGCCATTCCTATTCTCAAGTCAATCCAGCGAAGAATTGATCCTTCACTTCTCACTCGGGCTGTAAACCCCAGAATTGAGAAGTTGTTCAGGGCCGCCCAGTCAGACCCACTTTACATAAGGGGTCAACTTAAGCCCGACTCTTTGGTAATCGCAAACACCAGAAAAAGAGCGGGGACACCTCTATCTTCATCTGAGGCTCCCCAAGACAAGGAGAGCAAGATAATTTATGGGTTAGGAAGGAAAGTGGCCTCCACTTCCGCTTACGAGGCAAGAATCGCCAATACCACCACTTTGCTGGCAAGCTATTATTGCCACCAGTGGGAGCAGGTAGCTTCTCTCATTGACTTCGCTCTGGAACCACTAAAGGGCCAGAAACCTGTGCAGTTCCCTCTGGGACCACTGCAAAAGATTTAAGACTACAGGTGTTTGGCAGTAAACCCACTTGGTAGCAGTCTGTACCACACAGATTCACTTGGTAGCTGTGGCTGAGCAGTCAAACTTCACTCAAGAAGAGTTAGGCAGTATACAGAGTATTCACAATAGGTCAAAAGAACACAGTAGAACAAGCAAACACTGGCCAGAGCTTGGTCTAAAAGAGATATAATTATTTATTTAAAACCACATCTAATAAAACACACTGGCACTAATATCAAGCAGTTCAAAAACACGGTCACTAAAAGATATACACTCCCTTAAAAGAATATTAGACAAGTCTTGAGTAAAGCCCCACTTATTTTCAGACAGCGGTGAGCCCTTAACGCAGATGGCACTCTAATAATTCGGTTTAAAAGGGAGAGAAAGGCAGAGCATAAATTGAAACAGATCCCAACACTTTCAAGAGAACACAGCAAGAGAGGAAGGCAGAATCAAACCGTGAAGTTCAGAGAGCCGGATCCACTTTAAGAGGATCAGAACGAAATGTGTCCAAGGTCACACGGTTGAAAAGTGCACAAAAGTCTCGAAAAGGTTCAGAACGAGTTGGACCAAAAGAAAGGGACTAGTTAGATGGTCAAGGCGGCCAGCGCAGTCCAGAAGGTTAAGGGATTATTATTACCTATAGCAATCTTTAGAAAGGGAGGCCTGGCGGACACGGTACCTTAAAGTGGTGAGAATACTCCAGCTGGGGCAGATTCCACATGGAATCGATGACGCTCATCCTAGTTGCACCCATGTGGGCAAGGCAACCGTGGTTCTCACACCTACGCAGACTAGCAGTGTGCGAACCCATCAGACTGCTGTGCTGGCACAACCTTCTATCCCAGCACCAAGGTCAAACAGTGCATCCTCAACCCAGCTCAATGAATTTAGCAGCACGGCTCCTGAAGTCATAGAGTTTGGACATCTCAACCTACCACAGAGATGCATGGACATCCTAAAGGAATCTAGGAAACCAAACACGAGGCACTGTTACTTCGATAAATGGAAAAGATTTGTTATCTGTTGCCAGAATAAACAAATAAACCCGGTTGATTGCACTCCTTCCAATATTGTCACCTACATGCTCCACCTGCGGGATGCAGGGTTGGTATTTAATTCACTTAAGGTACACCTGGCAGCGCTGTCAGCCTACACCACCTCCCATAACAAGGTGTCATGGTGGAAAGTACTAGTGGTTAAAGCCTTCATGGAAGGAGTAAAGAGACTCCACCCTCCAATTTCAAACCCACCACCAGGATTGGACCTTAATGTGGTGCTTGCAAAGCTCATGGGCCCACCATTTGAACCCATGCATAAAGCAAGTCTCAAACACCTGACCTATAAAACTGCCTTCTTAGTAGCTATTACATCCATAAGAAGGGTCAGTGAAATTCAGGCTCTGTCAGTGCAGGATCCTTTCTTTACTGTTCATAAGGATAAACTGGTTCTACGAACACACCCTAGGTTCTCACCTAAGTTAATTTCTAAATTCCACGTTAACCAGTCCATTGAGCTTCCGGCCTTCTTCCAAGAACCCGAAAGCTCTGCTGAGATGAAACTACACACTAGATGTGTGAAGAGCGGTCCTCCACTATGTAGACAAGACTAGGCCACTAAGAAAAACAGACCAACTGTTTGTCTCCGTAGCTACAGGCAGAGAAGGAGATTGCGTCTCTAAAGGTGCCATCTCGAAGTGGATAGTCAATTGTATCCTGCTATGTTACTCCCTTTCTGAAACAACTCTGCCTTTTACGCCAAGTGCCCACTCTACAAGAGGCACTGGGGCCACTCTGGCTTTCATTGCAAATGTACCCCTTGACACCATTTGCAAAGCAGCCTAGAGAACAACCAGGTGAGTAAGTCATTTCCTGTGATGTTCTGGAGCCCATGATTATATTCAAACAGAGACAACCAATCCAACACATCCAACTTAGGCTCATACATACCAACCAATTCTTTAGGCATCCGGGGTCTTTTAGGACTGGAACTTCTAGAGGAGCCAGAGAGAGAAGCATTTTCAACAGATAATTTCTTCATTTCTAGCTCATGCTTGAGCTCCATTTCCCTTAGCCTTAGTTCTTGATTCAGTTCCTGGTGTCTCTGTTCAGCATGAGTATTCAGTCTCTTGAACTCTAGTTCAAGTTTCATTTTCTCTAATTTAAGATATTGAGGACTAAGTGTGGGACTTGGCAAAGGCCCAGTAGGTACAGCAGGTAGAGCAGACAGAGGCCTAGGGGGGACAGTCACAGCAGCCTCACCCTCCTCTTCTGACTCTTCCTCAAGATTATCAACATTTTGCTCAATATCAATTTCTATACTGTTATCTACATTTTCTGGCATGGTAGGTTCCTCTGAACCATCATCCAGACTGGTTAGCTAACAACCTTTCTATCAATTCAATTTTCTTGCCTTTAGTCAGGAGATTCTTATGCTTACGTAGAACTCTTAAACAATCAGCAGTTTTTGTAGCAAGGGACTCTTGACTTAAGTTTCTCTAGGCTTCCCCCTGTTGCAACTGATGTGGTAATGGAGTTGGGGGAGGAGGATAGGAAAGAGTATGAATGTGTGAAACTAGCTCTGATAGCTATATTTGGGAAGACCCCTTCCCAGTATCTTAAGAGGTTTAGGACCCTCAAAAAGAATGATGGTACTCCTTGGGCAACCTGGGTGAGTGAGTGTTTGAAAAACTTAGAGGGATGGATTAAGGGTTACAAGGTGAACACTTATGAAGGTATGAAGAATCTTGTTATGTTGGAGTCAATTTATGATTCCTGCTCTCCTGAGCTCAGACAGCACTTGGCTGATTCAATGGAATTAGATTCCAGAAAACTAGCTAAGGCTGCTGACTTGTGGGTTGCCAACAGGGCCACTCACAAGGATTCAGGGGTCACTCAGAAAAAGGATGAGGGAAAGCAGCCACCTAAAGTGAATCCAGAGAATTCTAATGCCTCCCATACCAAAGAGGGCCACAATCAACAAAGTAACCAGGGTAAGCCCCAGGGTAAACCGAATCAGGCTAGTGTACCTTCTGGTCAACAACCAGAAGAAGGTCAGAACAAGCCACCCTTTCAGAGAGCATTTGGACAATGCTATATCTGTAAGGCTACTGACCATATCAAAGGGGATCCCAGATGCAAGGGTAAACCTGCAGGGATCAGCACAGTCTCCTTAGCCTTCGCTCCTGAGGATGAAGTGCAGATGGCTAGTGCCCACTTTGAACTCTTTGCTGAAGAACCCTTGGGTCTTCAAGCAACTGTAAACTTAGAGCCTATGGGTCTGGTTAGTCCCCAGAATAGGGTTGTGTATAACTCCCTACCTGTTAACTCTAAGGTGTATTATGTGGACAGTGTTCTTGTCAATGGCCACGATACTCCTGCCAGGAGAGACACTAGGGCCAGCAGAACAGTAGTGGGTGAAAGCTTCTTTCAACCTGAGGATGTGGCAAGAGCACCCAAAGGTCCCACTAAGATGTCTGGAGGCCCTGCCCAGATGGTTCCTATTCTACCAGCCCTCATTCAGTGTAACAACATGACAGTGA
Organism: Ambystoma mexicanum; assembly: GCF_040938575.1. Lineage (NCBI taxonomy): Eukaryota > Metazoa > Chordata > Amphibia > Caudata > Ambystomatidae > Ambystoma > Ambystoma mexicanum. Next base: position 941,617,796 of record NC_090928.1, on the reverse strand, counting down.
GGATCCCTGTCAGTGTTCAGACTGAGGTGCCTGGGAAAGTCCTGTTGGGGAATGACCTGAGAACTCTGAGTGGTGTCACATACCCCCAGGCCTCCCAGTATGGAGACCCAGAACCTAACCAAATTGGCTAGAGAGGCCACCTTAAGGGACCCCGCTAAGCCTGTGGGAACCTCTACTGAGACCCCCACTACAACCCCTGGTGTTAGTAAGTTGACCTCTAACCCAGGCACATTTCAGGCTAGTACATTAGGGAAAGGGGAGCCCCAACCAAGCTCCATCATTGTTCCCCCAGTTTCAGAGTCTGTGACCCCCCCTGCTTCTGAGGAAGAGGAGGATAGACCTACTGGACCCTTACCTAGGCCTAAGAGAACTGGTAATTCTCAATGCTGATGGAAAAGGTCCCACTAAGGTCCCAAAGGTCCCACTAAGATGTCTGGAGGCCCTGCCCAGATGGTTCCTATTCTACCAGCCCTCATTCAGTGTAACAACATGACAGTGAGGATCCCTGTCAGTGTTCAGACTGAGGTGCCCGGGAAAGTCCTGTTGGGGAATGACCTGAGAACTCTGAGTGGTGTCACATACCCCCAGGCCTCCCAATATGGAGACCCAGAACCTAACCAAATTGGCTAGAGAGGCCACCTTAAGGGACCCCGCTAAGCCTGTGGGAACCTCTACTGAGACCCCCACTACACACTACAAGCCCTGGTGTTAGTAAGTTGACCTCTAACCCAGGCACATTTCAGGCTAGTACATTAGGGAAAGGGGAGCCCCAACCAAGCTCCATCATTGTTCCCCCAGTTTCAGAGTCTGTGACCCCCCCTGCTTCTGAGGAAGAGGAGGATAGACCTACTGGACCCTTACCTAGGCCTAAGAGAACTGGTAATTCTCAATGCTGATGGAAAACCAGGAAAGAAAAGTCTAAGGCCAAAAACCTTCAGACTGTTGGACCTTCTACTGAAGACTCCAACCCAAATCCTAATATTAGGTAAGGTTAGATCTAAGAGGAAGGGGAAGCAGGTACATTGCCTAACCCCAACCAAGAGGCCTAAGACCCAACCTGCTCCCACAAGAGAGGTGGTGAGGAACATTGGTGGCCCCTCTAGATCTAAGGGAATCCTTTTAAAGGACCCCTTGAAAAAGCCTAACACAGGTTCAGAAGTTGTACCAACTTCTGAGGGACTGGTCAACCAGATCCTCTATAACTTTAAAAAGACTGATGTTCCTCAAAGGGTTTGTAGGTCATATAGCTTACAAAGGAAAACCTTTGATTTCACCATTGAGCACAGGTCAGGGTGTCACCATCAAAATGCTGATGAACTCTCTAGGATGTATGTCATCGACTAGAGGTATGAGGTTCATCCAGAAGTGGATTAAACCCTCCTGTCCCTTAGTCTGGGGGCGGGGGGCGAGTTAGGGAGAATTCTCTGTTTAGGCTGAATTTCCTAACCTAGTGAGTCCCCCAGCAGCTTTGCTGGATTATTTGGGGTTTATTTTTTTCTCCTGCCAAGAGTGAGTCTCTTTTACCCTCACTCTTGGGCATGATTTGAGTGTGTTTCTTTGAATCTAGATGTGTTTAATGGGCTATGGGGTCTTTTACCCCATAGGGCTTCATGTGTTTTTGTGATGTGTGTTACACAGCACCCTCAGTGCAGTAACACAGGGGTGTCATAGTGACCCCGGTATAGACTCCATACCCTGGGACTGACTACTGTCTCCCAGGGCATGTAAAGTCACCATTGACTTTACTAGTCTTAAATTCTGAACAGAACCAGTACAAACCATCATATTGTGGACGTACTGGCTGGGGCAATTCAATTGCCCCGGGGTCTGTTAGTCAAGGGGGCACGTCTCCGTCCCCCCTGATCGAGTTTTGGCTGGTGGCAGTGGATACTACTTTTTATATTCAACCGCAAATATTTTCCTATGGGATTTCCCATTGTTTTAGGCTACTATCTTTATTTAATTATTTTCGGTAGCCTCGAACATACCGCCGGTTTATTTAATTAATATTAATTCTCAGGTTGGTATTTTTTGCCAAAACTTGATTCTAAAATGGCGTTTGTGTTCTCTTCTGTGACTCCAACCCAAGTCGAGCCCTTTGTTCCACTTTTTGGCGGGCTTCTCCACAGAAGCCCTCCAAAGTGGTGCCACTCTGTCTGGGGTACCTAGGAGGGGTGGAGGGGGATTTAGGCACCCTGGAATGAGTTGCCTAGGCAACTCAAGTCGCTCTCCATCCTGATTGGCCCAAGTGGTGAGCCGCTCGGCTCACCACTTAGCATGTTTGAGTGACAGCTAGGCTGAGTGAATGGGGGTTTTCTGCATAAAAGCAGGGCTTTGGGGACTGGAACTTCAGAAGTCGCCACAGGACACCACCGGTGGAGCCCTGCTGGACTGTCTCATCACTTTTCCCAACGACAGAGGAGATCTCCCGCCGGAGACTCTCCTGGCCATTGACAAGAACACTGACCACATAATACACCTTAGAGTTTAAATAAATAATTATATTCTTTGATATTAAAGCTCTGGTCAGTGTTTGCTTGTATTATTGTGTCTGGGTGCCTATTGTGTATACTTTGCATACTGCCTAACTCTTCTTGAGAGAAGTCTGACTGCTCAGCCACAGCTACCAGGTAAATCTGGGTGGTACAGACTGCTACCAAGTGGGTTTACTGCTAACACCTGTAGTCCTAAATCTTTTGCAGTGTTCCCTAAGGGAACTGCATAGGTTTCTGCCTAACAACCAACTAATGGACATGGGGTAATTATAAAGCAAGCAAGCAAGCCCACATAACAGTCCAGTTCTCCTTGTTTTAAAACCTGTGTTGTGGTTTTTAGAATTTTGAATGCACATTGTAAGACAGAGGCAGTCCAAAACCAAAACAGTTCTGGACTTCTAGCCAATTTACACTGATGCAAATATAAATCAAACCTTGATATAGGCGATGGGTATTTCACACAACCTTTCAAGGGAACGCATTTCCAATTCACTCACCCAGCACGTTCTCAAGTGAGTTTGCTCGCAGACATTCCTCACTGTTGGCAATTTGTAGATGATATTTACATCACCCATCATAATCTGAATGAATACTTGCAACAAATAGAGATGTCATTCACACATTGGCTGCAAAAGGGTACCTGATTAACTTCAAGAAATCATGGAAATCTCATTGCAAGGTTACCTTTTTCGGATTCACTCTTTCAGGTGAAGGCAGAGGCTTTTGAGCAGATTTTCTTGAGAAGTGTGCCAGGATACTGCTGCCTAACACACTTAGGCAATTGAAGGAAATTTTAGGGCTTTTGAATTTTGGCAGATCTTTTGTGTCTAACTTTGCTTAGCTAGTGAAACCATTGTATGGTTTGATAAAACCGAAATTCAAAGCAGCTCATTGGTTGCCAGAGCACACTCACATTCTGCACCATGTGTATTCATTAATGACTCAAACTGGTCCTTTGCAAGACAGAAATGCAGACAAAGAATTGGAGATAACCCTCTTGGTGGGAGATAATGCTTTCACATTCACAGTTTGGATTCATTGGTCAGCACCTCAGCATGCTCCGGATGTAAAGTACCATTATAAGGCAGAATTGCAATGAATGAGTGGATTGACTTGGACAATGTATACAGAGCCAGACACCTCAGTGCCTGACATACCATTGTTTGATTTTTTTCTAAATATACTGCTGCATGTGCAGCAGAGGTAGGACATTTTACACATGAAGAAGCATTTATACACGCTGATATTGCAACAAAGCATCTGGGAGACATGTCTGCCCAGACTGCTGAATTGCATGGATTCATGTTTGCATTGTGCCAAGCAGACACAGGCAAGCCCACTTTAGTAGTCTCAAATTCAGATTACATTGTCAGGGCTTATAACACTGATTTGCATTGGTGGATTCAAAATGACATTAGAGACATTAGGCATACAACTTTTGCTTCCAGGCAACTCTGGAAACACGTTTGGGACCTTAAACAGACTTACCCTTTGCTATAGGTGATGCACACAAGAGCACATAGTAAAGGGCACATGCATAGCATTGGCAATGCATTGGCAGATAAATATGCCAGAGAGAACACAGTGAGAAAAACGATAGCAGCCATAACTCGCTCAGCAACTGCAATGGATGAGGAAATAAAAGAAGCTTGTTTAGGTATTGTACATTGGCCGAAAGGTTTCCCAAGTAATTACATTTATAACACTGAGACTAATAAAGCAGTAGTCACACTTCCTATGAAAAGAGGGCATCCTATTCAAAAAGTAATCCCTAATAGAGCAGACAGGGGAAAGCTGATTGCATCACACATGCTGGACTTGTATCTACCCATTTTGGGGTTAGTGCAACTGCACAGCTACTCCTTCGCCAGTATTGGTGGACAGGACTAAGGCAACAGGTTCAAGTAAACATAGCGAACTGTGACACATGTCTGAAGACAACTTTGGACCACAGCAAAAAAACCTAAAGAGGCTCCTTTAGGAAAGGTAACTTCATCTTTTGAGATTCAATATCTGGATCATATAGGCCCACTACCAGCAATAAATAAGTACAAATATATTCTAGTAATAGTGAATTCTTGCACTAGGTTCACCTGGATGATTCCTCAAAAGAGAGCATGCTGCAAATCAGTCATACAGGCACTCCGGGGCGTAGTAGCCATGACAGCAACTCAAACATTCCATGCTGGTAATGATCCAGCTTTCGCAGGGTGGGCCTTGAGAAAGCCATTAGAAGCATGGGGAACAGAGTTGCACTATTCCCATCGTTTCCATCATCAGACTAACAGGATTATCGAACGGGCAAATCCTTCTATCAAAGTGTGTCTAGCTAAATGCATCCTTTCAATGGGGGGTAACTGGGTGGACCACGTGCCTCTAGTGATCAGAAGTCTAAATCATTTACCACGCCAGTCTCTATGCAACGAGACTCCATTTGAACTCTTGTTTGAGAGAAAGATGTTTATGCCAGATCTGCACACTCTCCCCAGCCCCCTCTCTAGGCAAGAGCAACTGCTGGTCAAAACGCTGCTGAGGGAGTCCTTCCAGATGGAAGCTGCTGAGGCCAGTCTTGAGACCACTCTCAAAGTAGGAGATTGGGTCCTGGAGAAGATCCATGATAAGACTCAGTTTGGCCAGTCCTACAGACCAGCAGTGCAAGTAATCAGAGTGAAAGGTTCCAGAACTGCTGTCCTGTCCGCAATACCACCCAAGAGTGGTACCAGGCAAGTTTCTGTGGATTACCTGAAACCAGCTGCAGATGGTTACTGCAATGTTTCCATGCAATCCTCCTCTTCGAGGTGAGGAGACCACAGAAGAATAAGAGATGGAGATCCGAAAAATGATGATGATTGGCGTTCAAGATGAGGAAGAATATGTCACTCTTGACTACAACTCCACAATTCAGGGAAGTGCTCCAGGTCTGCCAATGTGGAAATGGAAAGCCTTTCTAGTTGCTAAAGTAATGAAAGAATTCTTTTGGACAGACATTCTGAAACTGTGTTATATTATGCTGGCAGTATATTTCCTCCTACTGTGGCTGAGCCTCACTATGGTTTTTATCTCACTGACTTCGGGGCATTTTCTTGATTTCCACTCCCACCTGCAAGCAAAGACGTTGTTCTAAAGCCTTTAAGTTCTTCACACATGCTAGAGAAAAGAGAGCTCCAAGAGCCAGGAACTCCAGCCTCAATACAAATGTTTCCTCTAACCATGGGTCACATGTGGATGCCATTGTTTAAGACATTTAATAGCCCAGCCAAGCAGGTGCAAGTTCACACATTTTCTGTGATTGATGAATCCAGACTGTTTTCACATAGTAATCCTGGATCCAGAACATGTAGAGAACTGTTAAGAACTAGGATCCAGACATTTGCGCAAAATGCGTTATTTGGTATACTGTTACGTCCTGTCCCTTTTCCTCCATACTGCATGGGCGTTCTTGCTAGGGACAGGAGACAGAACCTTTTCTCCAAAAAAAATCTTCTTCACCTTTAAATTTAGAGGCACGCGGGGGCACATCCCTGAGAGCATGCACTCGCCCGACTCCGCCCACAGGCGCCACTCCTAAGTCTCCTTTTCCACTTCGACGGGAACGGGCCGATTTCACCAGCGCTCCTGGGTTTGACTTCGGCCATGTAATACCACGAGCTCTTCCCCGGATACTTTCTTCTGTCTTTTTTGTCTTCTTTTATCAATCATGTACTCGGTCCTATGGCGCCACGCTCCTCCCCGGCGGATGTCGACTTCAGCTTGCTTCACCAGGTGTCCAGCCTGCGAGGGGCTCTTCCCTACATCAGATCCTCACGCTGTTTGCCTCCACTCTCTTGCCCCCGACCACAGATGTGAGGGTTGCACCACATGCAACGCACTTTCTTTGCATGCTTTTAAGAACTAGCTAGATGGACATGAGTCAGGGCCCAAGGGAAAGCCGCTCTTTGCCAGCGCACCCCGCAAGGGTGACTCCCTCCCAAGGAATAGCCCGGACGGGAAGAACCTCTCAGGTTCTCGGACCAGCAGGGGTACGAGGCTAATTTAGCTACTGGTCGCCAAGCCGAGGAGTCTGTAGATCCTTCCAGAGACAGTGCTCAGGGACCGCAAGGTTCTTTTACCGGGTGTACACCCAAGGGGCTACACCCTTGTACCGGCAACACGGCAGAGGGGGCGCCTACACACAGCACTACCGGCAATTCTGCAGGGGGCGACATGCCTACCAGGCCTCGGCCTGAGGTGAAAGGTAGGTCTCATCCTCCATCGCCAAGAGTCCTGGAGGAGGCCAGACCCAGTGATCCAAGCACCACGACTTCGGTACGTGGTATGCAGCTCGACAAGATGGCCGCTCGTCCGATACTGGCCCGAGGAACAGAGAGGGTGGAAGAACGAGTTACAAGGTGGGACTGGTGTCAATCAGGTACGTGGCCTACATCTTATCCATCAGCAGCGCAGCGCAGGTTTACCCCGCAAACAGCTAGACCGAGTATGCACCGGCCTCAGCAGCCTCCCACTACCCCATCAGTATAACCTGCCAACCCACCAGCCTGCGAGGGCAGGTTCTTTGAAATTCTCCTCACGCTCGTGAGATCTCCTCAGATGGGGTCCATCCTTAGGGATGTAATCAGGGACATGCTTCCTCCGGCCCCTCCGACTGTGCCTATAGTCATTCCTCCTATGGCTCTAGTACTGCAGGCCCTGTTGCAGCCCCCGCTGCCCACACCGGCTCCTTCGATTTTGGCTCCCCTGCCTCCCACAGTGCAGGCGCTTCTGTACCAGCCTCTGCTGCAGCTTTCAGCTCCAGTCTCCACACCTCAGCCCTCGGCGCTCGGCACCCCTCCACCCACTTTGGACCAACCAGACGGCAATGTGGATACAGACGAGGAAGAAGACCCTGACAAATCATCGTCAGCCAAGGCCTTCCACGAACGACTCGCAGGTCTGGCAGAGTAATTGGGCCTTCCTCAACCCGAAGTCGAACAACTGGAGGTGGGGGTACTTGCAGAGGTCCTCACTCTACATGCCGTGGCTAGAACGGGGATCCCTATGCAGAAGGACGTTGTCGCTTTGCCAGAAAAAGGGTAGCTCAAGCCCCATTTGACCCAGCCTGTCAATCAGTGCCTTGACGCCAACTATAGGCAAATGGAGGGCGATCCACTCTTGCTTTCGGCCCACCCTCAACCACACTCTTCGGTGATTGCTGCAGCGTCACTCTATTCAAAGCTGCAGTCGTTCTCGGCCACCTCGTCCTCGGCGCTGCTAGGCAAGGAGGAGAAGATCTTGGCGGCGTACGGGAGGAAGCTTTATTCCAAAGCTTTGTTGCATCTTTGTCAATCCAACGCGTATGCCAAGCTGGCAGCCATTAACCAGTGGCTTTGGTGGGAAATAGACGACTTTCTTCCAGAACTTCTGGTGCAGAGCCAGTCATTTTTCAAGGTGGGACTGGTAGAGGCTAAAATGATGGCGCAAGACATCATGGAGTCCACCGTGGTCCACATTGACACCTCTGGCCGGGCCATATGCCTCACCATGGACATGAGAAGGACTGCCTGGCTTCAGCTACTAAATTCAACCCAGACGTCCAGGAACGCATATTGGACCTTCCATTCGAGGGTGGTGACCTCTTTCACTCCACCACCGATGAGGAGCTAGATAAAAAGAAAAACAGTTCGCAAACTGCAAAGTCTTCATCTATCCTTACGAAGGCCACGGCCAAGGCGTACACCCAGTCACATCAATGCTCCGACAAGGGGCAGACGTTCAGAGGGTTCCGCAGCTTCCAAGAAAGGAGGTCCAGGCAGCCTGACCGTTCGCCGAGTCAACACCGGCGCAAACAACAAAAGGGGAGACCAAGGGCTTTTGTCACTCCCCCTCCTCCACGACAGCCTCAGAGGGAAAGAAGGCATGACGTGCCCATTCTGGTTCACGTGTTTCCGGTGGGGGGCAGGCTTGCCCTTCATGCACAGTTTTGGCATCAGATGTTCGCATACCCCTCCATCCTATCTGTAGTATCCACGGGGTACCGCCTACCAATCCCTTACTCTGCTCCCTCCTCCCCTCCACTCCCACAGATTGGGAAACAACTCTGTTGGTGGAAATTTGGTCGCTCGCGGAGAGCCAGGCAGTGGAAGAAGTCACAGCCTCCAAGCGAGGATTGGGCTTCAACTCCAGAAGAACCAGGCTGGCCTGAGCATTGTGTTTGACCACTCCACCCTCAACCTCTCCCTCCCTCTTCAAAAATTCAAGATGGTTACGCCAGCACACATTGCAGAGACATTGTGCAGGGGAGACTGGATGTGCTCCCTGGATCTGAAGGACGCTTATCTACACGTCCAAATTTGGCAGCCGCATCGCTCCTTTCTACGATTCAGGATCATGGGCTGTTGCCAATACATGGTGCTAGCCTTCACCCTCAATTCAGCCCCCAGAGTATTTACCAGGCTCATGAATGCAGTGGCAGCCCTCCTAAGGGCCCAGGGCCACCACCTTCACCCGTACCTTGACGACTGCCTTGTCAGGGCGAGATCTCCGTAGGCGGTTCATCACACTTCTTACGCCCTTATGATTACACTCCACTAGCTGGGGTTTTCGATCAATTTCAAAAAGTCTCAGCTGCAGCCTACACAGAGCCTGACCTTTCTGGGCCTTTTATGGGACACAAGCCCCGAGAGAGTTTTCCCCTCCGGAGGACAAGATCATGGCTATCAATTGGGCCACTACTCACTTCCTCACCCCAGAAGTCACCTCGGCCTGGTGGTACCAAAGCTTATTAGGCATCATGACAGCGTTCCTACTGGCCATACCCCACACAAGACTCAAGATGAGGAGATTACAGCTGCACTTTGCAGCCTCATGGAATCAGGAGCGGGGCTCCTAAGCAGAGCTTATCAGCATTCCTCCTTCTCTCTACCCAGACCTCACATGGTGGTCCAGGGACTGCAACCTGCAGACGGGCAAGCCTTTCCGACAGCCGGCCCGCAGGTCACCATTACTAAGGATTCCTCCCTGGAAGGCTGGGGGGGCCACTTTGGACAACCACATTGTTCATGAAGTCTGGACACTGCAGGATCAACGGTCTTATATTAACTGGCTGCAGCAGAAGGCCATGTGGCTAGCTCTCAAAGCTTTCCTTCCGCTCATAAGGGGCAAGGTCGTCCTCATCCAGACGGACAACTCCACCAGAATGTACTATGTCAACAAGCAGGGTGGTACCAGGTCTCCTCCTCTGTGCAGCCTAGTGGTCAGCATGTGGGAATGTGCCCTGGAGAACATCATCTACCTGAGGGCCATCCACCTTCCGGGGGAGTCCAACCTGGAAACGGACATGCTCAGCAGACTAGGAGTGGACAATTATGAGTGGCAATAGAACGATCAGGTGCTGAGGGAGATCTTCAGAAGATGGGTGGATCTTCAGGTGGATCTCTTTGCCTCCTGGGACAACAAAAAATGCAGCAGTTCGCCCCCTGGCAGGGGCAGGGCCCAGGCTCCCTGGGCGATACATTCCACATACAGTGGAATGGCATGACAGCGTATGCCTTCCCGCCAACACCCCTGGTCCACGGGGTGATCTGCAAGATAAAGGAATCGTGTCACCTCAGCGTCATTCTCACAGCTCTGTGGTTGACGGCGAGACTGTGGTTCTCGAAGCTTCTCAGCCTCTCGGACAGGCCACCCATTCACCTGCCCATGGGCCCAGCTCCTCTTCTGGCATAGCAGGGGGGAGGGTCATTTACCCCACTCCACAGAAATTAGCCCTCGCAGCGTGGTTCCTGAGCAGGTCATGCTGATGCACCTGAGCATGTCACAGGCTAACCTAGACATCATTCAGGGCGCTAGGAGCAAGGCTACTAGGAGCCAGTACAAGAGTAACTGGTCTAGGTTCTGTCACTGTATGGTTCCTGAGCAGGTCACGCTGATGCACCTGAGCATGTCACAGGCTAACCTAGACATCATTCAGGGCGCTAGGAGCAAGGCAACTAGGAGCCAGTACAAGAGTAACTGGTCTAGGTTCTGTCACTGGGCGGACTTTAACGAGATCGACCCCCTTACGTGCACGTTGGATAATGTGCTCTCCTTCTCTGCACACCTTGCCCACTTAGGCGTACAGGTTGACACATGCTGTATCTATTTGGCAGCCATGGTCAAGCAACATTTGGCGGGCCTCACCAGGCTCTACCCACCCATCAAGAAGCCACACCCTGTGTGGGACCTCAATAAAATGTTGTCATCAGGCTGGTCACCATTAAAACAGCTCTTTTGGTGGGTCTCACTTCGGCTCGCAGAATCAGCGAGATCCAGGCTATGCTGGCATCAGAACCCTATACTACTTTTCGCAAAGATAAGGTGGTCCTGAGAACGCACCCCCTATGTGTTTTGCCGATCCTAAGGCTGAGGCTCAGAGAGTCTTGCACTGCCTGAATGTCAGACGCGTTCTGAAATTCTATCACGAAAGGACCAAGGGCTACTGCAAGTCGGACACCCTGTTTGTCATCTTTGTGGAGGTCAAGGCCCGGTTATCAAGCATCCAAGGCCTCTATAGCAAGGTGGATGGTTTCGGCCATCTGGGAGGCACAAACCACTTCCAGCTAACATGCACGCCCACTCTGTCAATGCCAAGGCCACGGCCGTCACGTTCCAGCGGCAGGTTCCGTGACAGGTCATCAGATGGGCCACCCCATCAGCTTTCTGTAAGCACTACTGCTTGGACACCGGCTCTAAATCAGACGCGGCTTTAGGACAGGCAGTTCTAAGGAACTTGTTTTCTTAAGGAGGGTCTCCTCTCCACCCTGGGGCTACATTCATTTGATTCACCCATGCAATATGGAGGAAAGGGGACGGGACTTAAGAGTTATTAATAGTTACTCACCGTAGTGACTAACATACTCTTAGGCCATAGTCCACTTTTCTCTATACGTCCCACCATCCTCCCCCTAATAATACTGGTGTCAATAGGCAATATTAAATATTGTCGACGTGCCAATGGGGACTGAGGAGTGGCGCCGGTGGGCGAAGTCAGGGGAGCGCATGCTCCCAGGGCCGCATCCCTGCATGCCTCTAAATTTAAAGGGAAGGAAAAAAAATTCTGGTGAAAAAGGTTCCATCTCCCGTCCCTAGCGAGGGACGCCCTTGCAGTATGGAGGAAAGGGGACTATGGACTAAGAGTTCGTTAGTCACTACGATGAGTAACTATACATTTTTTGATGATGTTAAGGATCTCGATGAGATGGGGTCCCATTTCTGTTATGTGCGATATTACAATACCCTTCTACTAGTCAAGCGTGAGCCCATCCTGTGGCCCAAATACACTTTCTGGGAACTCTGTGCAGTGCCTTTTCAAACTGATAGTCCTGAATTCCAAGCGCAGTTCCCAAATATTTCACTGAGACCATACTAAGCAGGGGAATACATGTTTGAAAATCAATATAAATTCCCGCAAGAGCCACATAATGCACAACACATGTATGTTGCACATTCAGTCGTGTTTGACAGAGAATACTTTTCAAACATGACTGAACAAATATGGCGGGAAACTGTCCCTCTATGGTCTACTTGGGGCCAACAGATACGGCAAATCAAAGGTGCGCACACATTAGACATGGCATGTAGATTCCCACATTTGATGTATTTTTCTAAATTATACGCAGTTCCAGACTGCTTGAAGTAATAGGATCTTGAACCTCTACCCAGAATGGAAGAGGGAAGATGGTGAGTTCTGGAGTACATCCTATAGAGAAGACAAAGAACGCAGTGGCACCAAGCAAATTACTTATGCATCAGGGAGGCCTGTGTTATGGTTCAAGCAAATTAATGCAATAAAAGAAAAGCAGGAACCAGTGTGGGCCCATATAGGGCTTGGAATTCCCATAACACTTCCCTGACACAAGCTATATCCATAGGTAAATTGTGCCAAGGAATGCTTTCGCATTATCACCTGAGTGAGGTGATAAAATCTCTAGATAACTCCATAGAAGAAGAGAATTGTTCAGCTATTATGCAGTCAGCTACTGTCCTGAGAGGCACACAAAGTGGGTGTGTCAGGAGAGCAGCTACCTGCACCACCTCTGACCCTAGAGTACCTTGTAAGTCTTTCTGTGTTAACAGATTTTCTGGACACTCTTAGCAGATTGGAATGTAATTTCACGGCCAGAACAATTAAATGCACTTAACTTGTCCAAGGAGACAGTACGCCAGGCAATGTCAGGCTCTACGTTCTTTGTAAGTGTACTTACAAAGAGTTTTGCAGCATCATCTGCCAGGGCACCAGGCTTGACTAATTTGATTTTGCATGGTGTGTTAAATATTCCTATTCAAACAACACCTTGCATGGTAAGTCAGGAACTGCATTCCTGGGGTAATGTGCACTTGGTTAATGACACTTGCATCAGGGAAGACTATGTTGTGCCGTATTCACATGCATATGTGTCACCTTCAAGTCCCGAAATGACACTGTACTCATTACGTGAATGCAGAGGCTCTTCACGCATAGTTTGCGCGCATGCTGCACCAGTAAATACCTGTGACAGTAACACTAAATGCACACTTCATGTTGCACCAATTGCATTTTTTCACAGTCAAGTACACAGCTTATCTAATGGATCATATCTGATGCAATTCAATGAGTCTTGTTGTCATGTTGCAATGGGGGTTCCAACCCTGGTTACTGTGAGTACACAAGTTAAGTGCTGTGGGTTTATTCTGAAGCTACCTAGGTCATCGCAATTGAGATCCCTACACTGGCCTGGTTTCAAGTTACGACAATCAGAATATCCAAAATTGAGCTTGCATATGGCACTACTGCAAAACGTGTCTAAATGTGTGCAGCAGTGAAGAGTCTTATCTTGAGGCACACTCTGCTGTGGTCAGACAGATTGCATCTCTACTAGCCTCTGAGGATACAATGGAAGAGGCCATGCGCTCTTTAATTGCCAGCTCACAGTGGACTGGGCTCAATACTGTTTTTTCTGTGGTGGCAACGGCGGCCACAAAAGCTCTTCACAAAAAGGGATTTCCACGCTGGACACGTTCATTAGAACACTGATTTATCCACCAAGTGCTTAGGGTTGTGGACTGGTGCTACCATTTGGAACCTGTCTTTTGTCTTGCTGTAGAAACTGAATCATGAATGGGCGTAACATGAAGAGCCTTGAAGCAACTTGTTTTTGGTTCAGAGCTGAGCTATGCAGATGCCTTGGGTACCAGCAATGTGCTCAATTTCAAAAACATTTAATTTTGTCATTGATCAGGAAGAAGTCTAAGGTATCAGTTATTGCCAGATGCAGGTGTGTGTGCCAAGGAATCACTTCTTGCCAAGAACTTGGGGGTCAAAATCTCATCATCCAGACTTGCATTGTAGCATACTAGACTGGCCAAAATGTTGTCCGTGCACAGAGACGTGCGTGGCATCAAGAGATTCTTCCTCCAAGTGTTCTACTGTGTTTTCATTGAAGCCAACCTCCCACCCCCGGAAGCCACGCCTCGCCATGGGGACATGCCAAGGAAAAGGAAACCACTCAGAGAATGACGAAAGCAGCAATGTCCAGATGTCTCCCGTGAGACCAACACCCCAGCAAAGGAAACAGCTGAGCCTCCAGTCGCAAGGCCTGATTCAAGCCAGACACAACAAAAGAAATGCCTACTCTCAAACCCTGAATCCCAGGGAGCTTACACAGGCGAGACAAGTGATGGATACCTCTGGTTCCAGGAGTGCATGGCATAAGGAGCTGATGCCCATGTCCTTGCAGAAAGATGACATGCACATATTGTTTCCTTCACCACTTTGCTTCCTAACACACATCAAAAGAAGGTTAGCAGCGAACCCTGAATTCTGAAAGCCTGAAATCCTGCGAAATCCGCCACTGCTGACATCACAGTCAGGGTACACAGAACTGAATATATACTGCATTATACCCCAAGGTACAGGTTTGTCCACACAGCATATGTACGAATTGGATGACCTCCACTTGCAAATCACTGTGGGTAACAAAGGCACTCACATATTGTCCTACTTCAAAGGACAACAATTTAAACGGTGGACGGTTTACACATGTGATCACATGCTCAAGATCACACAGTCCAAGGCGCATTAGGTCAGAAAGTCAGGAGCCACGCTATGCTGGTTGTTGATTGCTAATGGATTCTCAAATGATCCCTTGTCTTACCTTGAAACTATTGCCAGTAAGGAGTTTGAATTAACCTAAATAACTCACTTTAAATACATGCATTCATTCATGCCCCCTTAGCTAGGTGCAGTTACAATATATTGGACTCATCCTAAATACCTCACTGTTAAATGCATGTATTCATGTATGATTGTGTTGGCAATTACTGCTAACTGTTTGAAGTGTGATGCAGTCATTTATTTGATTTTCAGTAGCGCCTACAATATGTTTCTAGGCGGCGCTTATATATTTATCAAGCAACTCCTTTACTTTTGCATCCAGTAATTAATACTCAACAGTAGTAGGATGTGTATGCTTATTTTTGCCACCAATATAGGCGGCCTGTTTTTGCAAATGTATCTCCTAGAAGGTTGACTGACGGCTTCACAGTGCTACAAATCTTTGATCTATGACAAACCGTCTTTAGGGGGGTGTCATGGAAACGGGCCTAAGTTGAGACAGATTTTCACATATCATGCGGCCTGAAGCCAGTGAAACAATGACAAATGTAGATGGCAGCTGTTTTCACATCTCATGCAAGCCTGCAGCCATTGATAGCTGAAAATGGGTGGCAAACATAGAGCACACGCTTTAGAAAGAAAGCTAGTGTGCAGGCTTGCTGCACGAATATGTCTTGGCCTAACCAAAGTCCAGGAAATGGTGCTTTCCTGTTCTAGTAGATGAGCAAAATCACAAACGCTAGCTTCCTGTTTTAACTGCACATCAGTAAGTGCGAGCATTGACTTCACACCATTTAGTGTTACATCTGATACGGAGTTAAAGACAGGAAATAGACTCGAATAGCGCATCTGCACTCTGCAAGACTAGGAAGAAACAAGTGACATACCGGTCTCTTCGCTAATCCAAGGCCCATAGAATAGTGTAGAAGCAGTCAGTGAGCCAGTACAAAACCCACTTAATGGAGTTGTACATAGGAGACTTTATTCAACGAGCACAGTGACACTCTGAGCTGTAGGCCTTACTCTCCCAGATAGTGGATATGACTCATGCACACGGGCAGGGAAACCATGTACCTTCATACATAATAAATGGCAAGGAGGAATGGCAGTATCACTAACCAAGGCCCAAGCAGAAAGACGGGGGAGGAATCAGCAGACTCCAATCCATAGAGGTCAGCGGGGCTGACAAAGAGTACAGAGCAGAGTAGTCCTTAACAGAGCATCAGCGTAAGGAGACAGCCGGGCCCAGCTAAGCAGAACTGATAAACCCCAGCAAGCGCTGTTTCATTTGAAGCACATTCTGCTGCTAAACATGAGTGAAGGGTGGGGACTAGCAGAGTGCGTTGAGACTGACTGCGTGTAGCATAGTATGGTGTAGTGTAGTGTAGTATAGGCAATCTTCTTGAGACACAAAGGTTACACATGCTGCTACAATAAAACTACCACTTGTTCTATTATTTATATATTCAAGCATGCTCTTTGCCCACATGGCAATCTTTGGTGTGATATCATATTATGTTATATTTGCTTTAGCTTTAGCTTGTGTGATAAGAATAGGAACCCTCAGAATAGCAACCCTCAGGGTGTCGTATTATATATATTAACATGATAACTCCTGTGTCAAGTGTACATTTCAGAGTATGTGTCAGAGTGGTATCACTTTGAGTCCAAGAACTTTACAAGTCCTGGCTGTTTTTGTTTAATCATATTGATAAGCACACAAACCTAGGCAAGGCTGTCTTTTAGTGCTGAGAGAGAGCCTAGGGTGAATGTTGGCATGAAATGACTGATGATCACGTCTCTTATTTCACAGCCTCAAACGAGGTGGAGATAAGCGGCTCATGGTCAAGCCTAAGCGTGGGCAATTATGTCAGGGCGAAGGGCATTTCTAGTTGGGGGAAGTGCAGGCTAGGGGGGTTCACAGTTGGTGTTGGGGGAGTGCAGGGTTGTGAGGTATTGATCTGCAGCAACGTTTTCTGGTTTGGTACTAAGAGTTGAGTTGGTCTGGTGTGTTGCTGGGACTGTAGGAAGGGGGCGGAATCGGGGATGGTAGTTCATTATGGGTCCAGAACATGAATGGGCGGGTAGAGTTCTCAGGGTTTACATGATGGGCCGACTTTCACTATATGGCAGGGGGATCACAACTAGGGAACTTTCCTTACTAACATGGAATGTGAATGGCCTGGGGTCCAGTATTAAGAGGTGGCTAGTGCGGCAATTCCTGAATCGTTATTCCCCAGACATGTCCCTCCTAACCGAAACTCACCTGGCAGGGACGCAAAGCAATTACTTTAAACGTACCAATTATCGCGTTGCCTTGCATGCTTGGTTTTCTAGGGGGGCGAGGGGTGCTCTGATACTGGTGCACAAGAAGGTCCCCTTTCAGCTCCGGGATGTTGTACACGACCCGCGTGGGTGATTTGTGCTGGTCACAGATATAGACGAGGAGCCAAGTACCACCACCTCAATCGACCCTCCCCTTTTACCTGTATGCTGGAAACCAGAGTATGTGACGTATACAGAACAGCTGAATCAACAAAGAGCAGAGTATGGACTCAGTCCAGTACCAGTGAAAGGGCCAGTACCTAAGAGAATCCGGGAGCCAAGGTACCCATTGAGAAAACCATGTCTGCATGTAAAGAAATATGATGGCCATTTGAATGAGAGCCCTGAAGAGGCAGACCCAATAAATGGCAAGGAGGAATGGCAGTATCACTAACCATTGCCTATATATGTTACATGCAGCTGAAGATGAAGTACATAAAAGATATGCAGTGGCCAGGGAATGCAGATATTCTATAAGGCATCAAGAAAACAATAAAGATAAGTGACATCTTAGGCTCAAGGTGAAGAAGCTTTTGCCACAGAAACAGACGAAGATATCAAGTTACACGTTTACAGATGCAGAAGAAACGCAAGCAGCAAAGTTATCGTTAAGCTAGCTCTATGCTTATAGTAAATAGACAGCAGCAATCGCCAACGTAACAGGAATGAGAGAATTATGGATGTTTCTACTAAACATATAATAGCAGGTTGGACATTAGCAAAAGGTGTGTTGCATTAAAAAGCAAATTGAATTACACGCAGAGTGTCAGCGAAAGACGAGGCTGAGCGAGCCAAGAAGCTAAGGTCTTATCAAAACTAGAGTGATCTGACTTTGGATACAAAATCATGTGAAAGAACAAAACTCCTGTTCAGAAGGCATGAATATAACAAGGAAGACATCAGAGGTCTATTAGAAAATAATATTAAATACTCAAAAAGGCTTGATTCCATGGTCTCTAGTCACATGGAAGCATGAAGTTGGATCAATGAGGTGGTCACACCTACGCAAAAAGGCAGACTGTGCTTCTCACTCCATAATTTTCTCAGAGCTAAGAACACTCTCAAATATGAATTTCAAAGGCCTAATTGACAGTAGACCACTGAGGTGATGATAGATTGATATGCTAATTGGTTGGAAGCTAAAGTTAAGGCAACCTCACCAGCATCTGGATGGTCAGCCTGTAGGCTGCTAACGTAGGTGGAAAAGTACTGAAGGAGGATAGAGTCCCAACCAATTATAGAGGACCTGCGTATTTAGGGGTCTGATAGTGGGTAAACCAATGGGACGTCGTGTATTTAGTGACTTTCATAAAGGTAAATTTGTAGGGAGGGCTTAGTTGCCCCACCTGATGTTGAGTAACCAATCACATAGTTATACGTTTTAGTCTAGAATGGATCATATACTTAGATGTTCACTCAGAACCAATAGCCCATGGCTATTTGTTTTTGTAGTTTGACACTTAGGATGATGTTAGTACACATGTGATTTAGGCTTCATTGATGACAAATTTTGCTTATAAAAGTGCAGTTTTTTCTATTTTGAGTTTGAAGATCGAGCAATTGCATTGATGTTCGTTATGCTCCCTGTTTTAGATAATTGACATTAAAACAGTCTTCCTTTTGTCAACTTCCTGAGTCGACTCTATTATTGATGTATGAGTAAGGTCTGCATCCACATCCATCTCGAGGGTAATTGCTGCTCATCAAAGGGGCTGCACTATCCAGTCCACTTGGTAGCAGAGAGAGGATGATTTACGAGCCATCGATCTGAGTAGACTTTAGAGTTTCTGCAATATCGAATTACCTTTGCCATTCAGCTGAAAGAACGTGAAGCTCCCAGTAGATAGTGGTTAGTGTAATTTTTAAGAAAATCTTGCAATACCAGGTGTGACGGGTTCCCTAGTTTCCATACAATCCCCTCCCACTTCTACGCGAAGTGGATCGAGGGGAACGTTGAAGAGGCGGTAAAAAAGGCGGACGATCCAGAGAGTCAGAAGACGAAAAATGATATTGGTGAGTAAAAACCTGAGTGAGTTGAAAAAGGCATGGGTAATGAGTGAAGAATTACCGGGTCACTAGGGTTGTAATGCCCAGTGATTCCAGCAGTCACAGAGGCGGAATAGTATTACGTGTCCGGCGGCAGCTGCCGGTTTTTCTGGCACGGCTACTGCCGGACTCGTCATGAGGCCCATTAACTTGAGCGTGGCCGAGCAATAATATAATCGTGAGAGAGGCCATGATAAGAGAATACACCTTGGCCTGCGTTTTTACAAAGTAACAGAAGAAGTTTGAACCCAGAGTCCCATAGTGGAACATTGGGAGACGGAACCGATTAAAGACGGTTTCAAAGGGGTTAATTTGCATTTCACTTGAAGTATTTTTAGAGGGCAAGTCTTAGAGAAAAGATTGTAAGAGATTTTTGTAACCGGTTGAGCTTGCCTGTTTGTTTTATGTGCTTTTTGTGAACGATGACGCCATAACTAGAAATAATTCATTGATTGTTTAGAATTTAACCTGATGGTTGTTTTTTAGTAAGATTAAAGTAAGAAAGTGTGGTTAGTGGGATTGCAGCTTGCGACGAGTGGTGCTCGCTGAAATTATATTGTTTTTATGAAACCTACTTTTTAAATCTGTGATTGAAAATAAACAGTGTTACTCAAAGTTAAGAATAGACGAGTCGAGAATGGAGGATATTACTCAACTTGTGCATCTCTGTAAGCAGTTACTGAAGCATGCACCTAAGCTCAAACAGTATAGTGCGGAATGGGTTAAAGGAACTGCGGATAAAATGTTTATGCCGTGGCATCGAAGAGGTTCACTATCGAAGGTAGTCCTGCAGCAAATGGTGACATATTTACATGCAGCATACACAGGGAAGAAGCTAGAGAAGCGATTAGCTAGTTTAGAGCTTTGGAAAATGTACCAGCAAGAGAAAGATGAGGAGCCTCCTATAGATTGGATACTTAATATAAAGACGGGGGTGAGGATCCTTCTTTTCCCCCTCCCCAGCTGAAATAGGAGACTAGAGTAAGAAAGATGATGAGTTATAGCCATTGAGGGAGCTTAAAGCACCAACAGGATATAGTAATCAGGCATAGGAGTGACCTGTGCAAAGCAGTGACGAGAGCGCAGAGAAAAATATTATGAAAGATGTAATCTCTAACCTCCCGAAGGGACAAGGAGAGACGCGATAAGGTGAGAAGTGATCGAGCAAGTACATCTATAGACATAGGAAGAGAGATAAAACGATGGAAAGGAAAAAGAGACAAGGCTGATGAGACAGCGCTTTTACAGAACGAATGGATGGATGGTCAGATTTTATTAAAACTCGATGAGAGCATTGGAGATGTACGACAACGAAAGATCAAGACAAACAAAATAAAAAAGATAAGGAAAGAGAGGAGCGATTGAAAGATGAAGGGGCAAAAAGGAAGGATAGGCGAAGAATAGAGCAGTTATACCAAGAAGAGCAGTCAAGAAAACAAGAGAGAGCAAAAGAGCAAAGAAAATGCGATAATAGACAGATAGCGATCAATGAGCAGGAAAGGATAGCACAAAAAAGAATAGAAGCAGAGGAACAGAAATGAAGGGATAAAAGAATACAAAGACGGAAGGATGAGGAGATACACAGGGCAAGTGAGAGAAGGGATATGAAGAAAAAAGAGGAAGACAGAGTGAGAGAGGAAGAAAGGAACTGAAGAGTGTTTGATGACAATATGGAACGTAAGAGAAGGCAGAGAGCACAGGATCCCGATCGCCTGGAAAAAGAGATAAGAGATCCTGAGCCAGAAGTAGCATGGAGGATATAGCAGAATTCTTCCCAGAATATGAGTCATTACCAGGCCCGGCAAGAGTAAATCTACAAGACGAGTTTGACTCTAGGAGCATTGGAGAGGCGATCGATAAAGTATACCATGACATGAAATCCCAGAAAGAATCAAAGGGAAGGGAAAAAATGATCGACTCGAGAGTACCTAGTTGTATGATAAGGAGGGAGCCTCATGTAGTACGAGGCAAAAAGAGCTGTCTTTAGATAGACTGACTCTAAAGAGAAGCTTTACGAGTTGGGCACAGGAAATATCAGACGTAGAAAGGGAAACCTTCCATGGGAAAGCGAGAAGGAATGTATGCGGTCCTGAGGGATGTTTTTCAATCAAGAAAGAAGTCAGATGGTCAGATTTAAACACACCTGTAACCAGGGCGCCAGAACCACTGACACAATCAGATCGACCTAAGGGGCAATGCCACAGTGAAAGGGGAGAATCTCTATCTTATGTGAGCAGACTAAGATCACTATCAGGTAGAAGGCGATGTGGTAATATCATTCCTGTGGTGGACAGACAAATGATGAGAGATGAGAATGAGTTTGGGGCGTCACAGTTTCCCTTGTTAGAGAAAGGAGGGGCCAGACCACAGTATATACTGTGGCCCCAGATGGACAAGGATAACTTAAGATGTAAACTCCCCAGTTTAACTTCGGGTGCCGGGAAATGGATACATGAGTTAGATAAAATCACGGGAGGAAACACATTGGCTATAGGGGACATTAAGGGTCTCCTTATCACCATACTTGGTGAGAGAGCTGATGACATGTGGACGAGAGCAGGGTACCCTGGTGTGACTTTAGTCAACACTGCTCATGATGGAGCACCATTTAATAACTGTAGGGCGGCAGTCTGAAAAGCACTTAGGGTATTGTATCCAGGCATGTCCGATATGGAAGCTATAATGATGAAAAAGATGAAGGGCATAGATGATCCGTTGGTTTACATTCAAAATTTCCAGGAGGCTTGGGCCTTGGAAACACGTGAATCTTGGGGAAAATCTATAACGGTATTCTATCATATATTATGCCAAGGGCTGCCAGAGCCAGTACAGAAGCAGCTCAAGAAATTAGTGGGTATACAAGCCAAACTGTGGTCTGAGATTCAGCTGACCATTGCGCACTCTTGCCGGCTCTTGCAGGAAAAGTATTGCAAAAAAGACGATTCCCTGACGGGCGAGAAGGCAAACTTAGTGCAGAAAAAACTGTATAAGTATGCCATTGAAGGGGCGATGTTGACGAGTGCAGATGGATCGAATCCACTGCCGATTGCAAGTATGCCACAGGTGAACAACCAAAGCAGGTTGACCAGAGTAATAAGGGGTTTATTCTGCGCAGAAGGGGTGGATTTCGAGCAAGAGGCTTTCAGAATAATTTAGGAAATTGGCAGAATAAGCGGGGAAGCTTTCAGAACAATCAAGGTTGGTTTCAAAATATGCAGAATGATTGTCAGAACATACAGGATGGGCAGATTAGGAGGCCACCTATATGTTGGACATGCGGGATGACAGGGACTTTTTTTGCTTGCACGTTTAGAAGTCAAGTGTTTGTGCAAAATAACCAATTTTCAAGAGGGGGGGATACCAAACCCGCTCGCATTTTCGGAGCAGTACATTGATGGGTTTGCTCAGAATCAAACCATGCAACAACAGCAAGCGCCGAGAGCACAGCAGGGTTTGCAGACACAGCAGGTAGCAGTGGCTCTGCCTCAAGGGCAGTCGCAGCACGCACCTATGCAGATTCAACAGAGCACAAGTACAGAACAGTTAACAACACCTAGAATAGGGAGTGTCACTGTTGGTGGGGGGAATCCATTTGCAGGTAACGGAATGAGTCTGTACCCGCAATAGGACAGCTCACTGGGAGACTTGATGTGTTCAGTTCTATCCGTGATGCCGAATCCTCACGAGGAACCGAGGGTAGACGTCAACATAGGAGGCAAGAGGTTTTCATTTTTAGAAGACACAGGTCCAACACGCTCATGCATACGTGAGGGAAGGTTTTTAATGTCTGGCACCGCCATGAATACTCAAGGTTTTTCAAGAGCTACGAGCAGAGTTCCTTTTACTGAAGAATTACCAGTCTCTATAGGAGAATGCAACATGAAGATGCCTCTGCTATATTCAAGGCAGACACTTGTCAATATATTAGGTCGAGATTGGATGACAAAGCTCAAAATGACGATATCGTTTACCGATGAAGGTATAGTATGCTCAACACCAGGAAGGCATTATGTAAATGTGTGCAAAATTATCAGAGCATTTGCAGGACAAGTAGCCATAAGAGCAATACCTTTAGAGCCAGAGGTTTTTTATCATGGAGTACGTTTTCTTTTGGCATATCTGCCAGGCCTAGCAGGCAAAGCAATGAGAATGCCTGATGAATTTCTGTTTAGACCAAAGATACCTATGCTTGAAGAAGAAGGGCAAGTGTTTCCCTTAGAGGTACAAGCAGCCATAGTGTGAGGTGAAATGGCTTTGCTTGATGGGAATGATGACAAAGGCAGACAATGGTGTGCAGTGATTACCATCTGAGAAGGTTACAGATTAACTGATGTCACTGATGAGGACATATTTGGCGATCCTAAATCTGATGACGAAGTAATATTTGAGATGAATATTACTTATTGGGTAAAAGCAATCAAACGGTGCCTCTGGAAATGATGATAGCACAACAATGTCCTGAGTATTTTGATGAAGACATGGCAAAGGTGCCAGCTTCATTATGGACCACAGACCCCTATGACATAGGCCTATTGTAGGGGGTTGGAGAAGTGAAGATTAAACTGAAGCCAGGAGCAATTTTACCTCGAGCACAACAGTATCCCATGTCTCAAGAGGCAGATGAAGGTATTTTTAAGACAATTTCGGCCATGATGGAACAGGGCATCTTAGTGACGTCAGAGTCACTGTGTAATACTGCTGTGTAACATATCAAAAAATCTAAGGGGGGTCTTGGAGACTAATACAAGATCTTAAGGCCGATATTGTAGAAGCCGAGTTCCCTCTAGTTCCTAAACCGTCCACAATTCTATGTAATATACCTGTTGGACCACAATATTTCACTGTGATTGATTTGAAAAATGTTTTTTTCTCAATCCCATTGCACAAAGACTCGCAGGATCTGACGTCATTTACGTTCAGGCAAAGTCATCTGAAAAGCACTCGTTTACCCCAGGGGTACTGTGAGTCTCCATCGATTTTCAATAGAGTCCTGCAGATGGACTTGAGCAATATTGATTTGGAAAGTGTTGTTCTGCAATACGTGGATGACATTTTAGTTTGCTGCATTTCAGAGGAAGTGTGCAGACACGATTATGCTCAGCTAATGATGATACTTGCTGACAAAGGATATAAGGTTGACAAAGAGAAGTTACAATATTGTCAACAAGAAGTGTTATACATTGGCCAATTGATTTCACTTGAAGGAAAAAAGGTTACTCCTGAGAGCAGAGCTATTTTGAAAACTGCAAAGCCACAAACGATAAAACACATGCAGAGGTTTTTGGGATTGTGTAATTACATCAGAGCATGAGTCTTTGATTACAGTTCATATAAAAGGCCTTTACTGCAAGCTTTAAAGAAAGCAGCGGCAGCGCAGGAAGAGATTGTGTGGACTGAGAGCATGGAGGAAGCATTTGAAGAGCTGAAGAAAGCAATTTGCACAGCTCCAGTTTTAGGGATTCCTAATTATGCTGAGATATTCTTTTTATTCTCACACACAGATGGCACTGTTATGACAGCAGTCCTTACGCAGAGAACCACATTGGGCTATAAGCCCCTTGCATATTACAGTGGGATTTTAGACCCAGTAATGGGAGGTCACTTTACATGCGAACAGTCTCTGGCTGCCGCCTTGATCGCCATAAAAAAATCTGCAAGCATAGTGATGGGATGCTCCATGGCATTATTTGTGGAACACGCGCGATTAGCTATTCTAGAGAAACCTAACGGCACGTTGACTTCTCAAAGGGCTTCTGCCTGTGAGGTAGTTATATCAAATCCAGCGATCAAAATAGTTTGATGCAGAGTAGTGAATCCTGCCATGTTTGTAGCGAACCACTAACAGAGGATGAGCATGCACATGATTGTTCAAATTATGAAGAGTTCTATGACGAAATTCCAAGAGTAAAAGAAAATGCCTTGCCAGGTGATGAAATTGTTTTTATTGACGGTTCTTCAAGAATCGATCAAAATGATGGAGAAAGTTATATAGGGGTAGCTGTGGTAAAATACACAGCCAATGGGGGGGTTACAGACATTGGTAAGTCTCACTATTCAGCACAAGCTGCAGAGCTAGTGGTGCTGATTGTCACGCCCGAGAATCATGCAGACCAGGAAGTAACAGTGTACAGTGACACTGCCTATGTGACGTCAACAGTGCATGTAGAGTTAGCACGTTGTAAAAGGAGGGGCTACCTCCGAGCAGATGGCACACCAGTGCAGCACGCCGCCTTATTGGACAGGCTTATTAAGGCTCTGCAACTCCCGGTGGCCATCGCTGTTGTTAAATGCGCAGCACATACTAAAAGGGCAAACTTTATCTCACGTGGAAACCAAGCAGCAGACGATAAAGTGAAAATCGCTGCATGTTCAGAAAACATAATGGGCCTCATTACGAGTCCGCTTTGCTGGAATGCGGGGATTCCGTGTCGATGGTGACGAGGTTGCAGAAAGAAGGGCCGATTACGGCAGGTGGGTCACATGCAACACACCGAGGCGGAAACGGAGTCACCGCCGTCACGTAAACACCTACGCGCGCGGACTTAGCGCAACAGAAAACGGTGCTAGAACCGTGTCCGCCCCCGCCAACACGGAAACACCGGAAGCGGAAATACCATGACCGCGGGGAAAAAAACGGAAACAGAGAGGCGGCCATTATATAAAGCACAATCCACTGCCATCCTCAGACACCACAGGTCAGATCACCTCCCTAAGACTGACAAACCATCCAACACCATCATGGCATCCAGGATACCAGCACGCAGACAGAGAAAGCAGCGCTTCAGTGAGGCTGAGCTCACAGTACTGGTGGAGCACATTGTTGAGCATACTGAAATGCTCTTTAGTGCAGATCAGCGGCGCGCTACTCAACGCCGCAAGGAGGTATGGGCAGAGGCAGCACGCAAGTGTACAGCGGTTGGTGTGACCACATGCTCAGTGAAGGAGTGCCACAAGAGGTGGGATGACCTCAGGCTCCGGGTGTGCAACCTCACCGCCAACACAGCACTGGTACTGGTGGAGGCCCTGCATCCCCTCTGAAGCTGCAATCGTGGGAGGAGCACTGCAGCAGTGTCATGCACCTCGAAGGCATCCACGGCATAGGAGAGGCAGAGGCAGGAGTGAGCCCACCTGCAGATGCTGGTAAGTGCACAGAGTACAAAGCCATACGTGTGATTGGGAGTGACCCAATGGACCCACTCCCAATGCCCCCCCAAACAGGGCAGGAGTGACCCAATGGAGCCATCCCAATGCTGCACCCTCAAACAGGGCAGGAGTGACCCAATGGACCCACTTCCAATGCTGCCCCCCCAAACAGGGCAGGAGTGACCCAATGGACCCACTTCCAATGATGCCCCCCCAAACAGGGCAGGAGTGACCCAATGGACCCACTCCCAATACTGCCCCCCCAAACAGGGCAGGAGTGACCCAATGGACCCACTGACTGGCCAAACGACGAGTATCACATCCCTAAAGCACAATCCCTCAAAATTCACACAGTGCGTGCCTGTCTGGAAGCAGAGACACACACCTGTGTGTATCAATAGTCCAAAGTGTTGAATTGCAAGTGGACATGGATTGTGATGTTTGATGCATGTGATGGACACATTACGTAACACCACACAACTAACCGCATGCCCTCTGTATCCCCACAGTCGTGACAAGTGACAGCGACGACGGACAAGAGGCTACACAGCGGCCACCTGCAGGCACACAACGCAGCACTCATGTCCAGGAGGATTATGCTAACTGCTCTGGCACACAGGCACTGGCTGCAGCAGGCACACCGGCAACATCAGGCACACCGGCTGCAGCAGGCACACCGGCAACATCAGACACACCGGCTGCAGCAGGCACACCAGCAGACGACACCATCCCCATGCATCCACCCACCCTGGCCCCAGATGATGATTCGCAACCCGTCTGCACAGCTGAGGAGGCTGCATCAAGTGATGGGAGTGCCCCGGCCATGCAGGCCGAAGCAGTACAAGAGGGTGAGGGGGACAACATGGATGGCCTACAGTTCAGCATCCCGGAACTGCACAGCCCCATGCGCTCCCCAACTCCATCCATGGGCGAGCTCTGTACACCATTGCAGCACATCGAGCAACAACAGGCCACCCTGACGCAGCTGGTGGAAAGACAGCTGGAGGAGGCCAGGCTGCAGCGTGAGGAGGCCATGCAACAGCGGGAGAGGGCCAGGCTGCAGCGGGAGGAGGCCAGGCTGCAACGGGAGAGCAATGCCACGTCGGTGCGTCGGCTCACCAGGGCGATTGGACGTTTGCGGCCACAATTCTCACCCTGGCACGCCATGTCAGGGAAGGGAACAGTGTGCAGTTCAGCATTGCCGAGTCAATGTTGGTAGCCCAGCAGGCGTTTCAAGGACGCTTGCCCATAGTTACACCGACAGTCACCTCAGCCAGCACCACCCCATCCAGCTCTGCCAGTGGCAGCCCACGGAGGCGCTCAAATCAGTTGACTGGATCCACCAGCAAGGACACACCTGCACACAAGCACCCCCGCAAATAGTGGCATGTGGGGATGCCAGTCAACATGACATTTGGGGACACCATGGGTGTTGGAGGGGTGGGAACGTTTGGGTGGTGGGGGTGGTGGGGGTTGCCCATTAGGTGGTTAGTTGTTAGGGGCCTGGTTGGGGGTGGGAACGTTTGGATGGTTTGGGTGGTTGGGTGGGCATGGGTGTACAGCTTCCCTACCCAATGCACTTTCTTCCCTGTTTAATTGATAATACAAAACCTTTGAAAACTACCATAATGAGTGGACATCTGTCATTTCATCAGCAGACAAAAATCATTTATTCACTGGCATCGTCATATCCATGCTTTGCTGTCAATGTGAAGTCTCTCAAAAGTAAATTCGAATGAGTGCATCCCGTGCTTGTTGGCCATCTTGCGCACCCCTGGGAGGATGTGCTGCCGCCCCATCCCCATCCCCATCTCCATCCCCATCTTGATCTTCTGCGT
The DNA here is from genome assembly GCF_040938575.1 of Ambystoma mexicanum. Taxonomy (NCBI): domain Eukaryota; kingdom Metazoa; phylum Chordata; class Amphibia; order Caudata; family Ambystomatidae; genus Ambystoma; species Ambystoma mexicanum. The sequence continues at coordinate 941,589,843 of NC_090928.1, read as the reverse complement.
CTGTGGGCAGCGGAATGTTCCTGCGCAAGTACAGATTGTGCAGCATGACACACACAAGCAAAATTGTACCTGTCTTCACTGCGTTGTAGAGCAGTGATGCTCCAGATCTGCTCAAGCAGCGGAACCTGGCTTTCAGTAGGCCAAATGTCCTCTCAATCATGCCACGTGTGCGGACGTGTGCCCTGTTGTTGGCCTCCGTACAGGTGTCATCAGCCATGGCGTGAGTGCATATACAGCATCACCTACATGGGATGTAAATGTGTGGGACATGTCGGTGTTTGTGGTTCATCTTACGATCTGATGCAATGCAATATTGTGTCATCATACATTCATCCATATGGGCCTAGCTGTGGTCGGAAGGGCGGGTGATTGCCATCCATGGGTAATTGTTGTAGATGGCAGCATTTGGACATTGCACTATTACTTGCTGTGCATATGAAGTGGACCTTATACACGATAGTGGTTGGTAAGTAAGGCACTGTGCAATGACAAGCACACATGGGGGAGTCATTCCATGGCCTGTGATGATTTGGCTGTTGCAGGATGTCTCATGTGCAGCCGTCATGTGCTTTGGGGGGGAAGTGGTCCTAAGTGTGGGTGGCTGGATTGAGTGGATCAACTTGTATGGCCTGTTGGTAGCTTTGGTCGTATGTCTCCTTAGGCAGGGTGAGTACTGTGGCAACCAGTCATGTGCAGATATGTGATGTTTGGGTTATGCTGACCGTCCATTACATGGGCCAGGCGGTGATCCATGTGCAGTTGTAGCAGCCCAATTACACAGGTCATCGGCCTGGGCACTCAACACACTTCAACAGGGCCTATGCATTGGCAGTTGTACTCACCCAATAGCCATGTGCTTTGTCCAGCGTAGCGTTCCATGTAGCGTGGAAATGTGGAATTCCGCAGGACCATTGAGTCATGTGTTGACCCCGGAAAACAAACACCTATTGCGGTACACCATCTCCATTGCACGTGGTACTGTCAGCTCTATGTGGGTGCAGTCTAATGCACCTATGCAATTTGACATGTCTGCAATGGCATGGAATGCCAACTTGGTTGCAATGACCTCTGCAAGTGTACCGGGTAGGGCGATGTGTTCCGACACATGGCGCAGCAGAGTGTCCAGTACCTGTCCCAATATCTTTGAAAAACAGGGTCGTGAGAGCCCGTACAGTTCACCAACTGTGTGCTGAGAAGTTCCGATGCCTATGAAATGCAGTACTGACACCACCTTCAGGAGGGGGGGGATTGCGGTCGAGATGGCAATGTGGCTGCAGATGTCGTCCTCAGTCATGGCGGTGATGTACATGATTGTTGGACGGTCCAGCCGGTATAATGTGTGGATCTGTCCTGGGGTCAGGTTCCCGAGTGAGGCCCTGATGCGGGGTATTGCAGGCTGCCTGCGGGGTCGTGCCGGCTGCGCAATTGGGTTTGGCATGGGTGCAGGGTTTGCTAACTGACGCCTGCGCCTCCTCCGCCTCCACCTCATCCTCCTCTGCACCATTGCTGCCACCATGTGCACTGCTGCCTGTAGGTTCAATAGTCCCAGTCCCAATGCTGCTGCTGCCTGCATTGTTGTGTTTGGAGTTGGCCTGGGTGTGGGTGTGGCCCTTTTGTACCCTCCCAGTGACCTGCTGGGTCCGGCTGGCCTCATTTGGGGCACCTGTGGCCTGATTCACCTCACCTGGTACTGTTTAACGTCATGTTCGCGGTGGCGTAGATACCGCGTCCGTGGCCACGGTTTTTCCGCCATTTTTGTGGCGGTGTTTCCATGTCTGTGGTACTCGTGATGCCCATGGTGTTTCGTGTTGCCGGTAACTGGGTGGTTTCGCTGCCGTCGCATTCTACGTATCCCTTAACTCCGCGGCAGCGGTTTGTGGTAGTGGTTTTTCCGGGTCCGTGGGTCGTGATCGCACAGTCATGGAAACGACAGCGGTATGGTTTTACCGGTGGCGTTAAGTCCGGGTCGGCGGACTCGTAATGAGGCCCAATATCTTTTGAAACACTCGATGTAAAAGAGAAAATGGTTGTGTTGACGAATGTGGTTGAAATGTATAGTGATTTGTCAAAAACGCAGCTTATGGAGGTTTAGGGGGAAGCGCCTCAAGATGGGAAAGATTTGTGGACACGAAGAGGGTTTTCTTTAAACCCCTCTGAAGCATTTTGGCGACAAGACAGTGCTGGTAAACCAGTGATGCCTGTAGCCTTATTAAGTGTGGCGCTGGAACAATCTACATTATCCGGCGCACACGACTCGGGGGTACCTTGCTGCAACAATTGCTGAAGATTGGTTTGTACCAAATCTGTTAGAGCATGTTGCATTTTTTATGACAAATTGTATAGTATGTCAAAACTTCACAGCTGGGCATACACTGCGCACAGTTAGGGGGGTTATTCTGAGACCCATTGGCCCCTTTCACTATTTGCATATCGACTATGTCGATATGATCCAAGTATGTAATGGATATAGATAAATGATTGTTGTAGCGTGTCCCTTCTGAAGGTAGATTGAAGCAGGTCCCTGTACACATCCAGATTCCACCTGTGCAGCTAAATTCTTAGTGCGGGAAGTTGTCCCTAGATGGGGAGTATGTGAGGTAATAAGGTCAGACAATGATCTGCATTTTGTGAACCAGACATTTGAGCAGATCAGCTTGTTGCTTGGTATAAAGCACATGTTTTCCTCGGTTTATCATTCGCAAGGAAATTGGATCTGTTAGAGGCTCAATGGCCTGCTCGAGGAAAGGATAGCCAAGTTAAAGCTTACCTTGAAGAAAGGGTGGTTGCATTGCCTACCACTGGCATTAAATGCTTTAATGAACCAACCGGGCTCTGACCACCATCTCACGCCTCACAAAATTGTGACTGGGAGGCGAATGAGAACACCTCTTATGCCTCCATCCAGAGTTATACTCAGTCAACTGAAGATTTGTCTGGAATGGAAATGCATGATTATTTGAACTGCATGACTTCCAGTATTTCTGTCATTTCAGGAAAGTTGCAGTGACAAAGGTACAGGGCAGTACAGAACACAGAAGGAGATGCTACAATGAATAAATCTCAAGAATTTCGTCTTCCTCAACTATTCGCCGGAGATGAGGTATTAATACATAACCACACAAGGAAAAGATGGGATGAACCCGATTTAACGGCCCATTCATTGTAGAAGACGTCACGCCGTCTGCTATCAAAGTGCAGGGCGGGCGTGCTTGGATATTTCTTGGCGACGTTAAAATCTTTGCTGGAGAAACCTCTCTGCCTGCACCCCAACTAGAAGCAAGTAAAAGCATCAGGGAAAAACCACAGCACCTGCAGACGAGATCTATGACGAGGAAGAAGGGTGCAGAAGCTGACAAGTAGAAAGACAAAGAATTTTACTGTGGATTGGTTCAGGACACTCTTTCATGCCATCTTTGAAAGGGTTAAAGGATGCTGTGATGAACACTCTGTGCTGTTATATCAGAGTGAAAGAAATGTATTTGTTTTTGAGTCACAGAGGCGCTTGTTAAAAATATTTGGACTGAGGCCTGCTTAAGCCTTGATAAGAAGAGAAATATGCCAGACTCTGATCGTGGCTTTGATAATTGGAAAAGAGTGCAGTATCCCGACTCGTTAAACACTGAGTTCTTGTTCGGATTTGCCCATGGTGTTATCCAATGACAGAGTTTCAAGGATTACATTTGAGGTTTTTCTCTATGTGCTGCACTCATATCCTGCAATTGTGGGGAGAACTTATAACATTTGTACTTTCTTGCAAGATCCTAAAAATGGCCCGATTGTGAGGAGACTACTTGCAGCAATCATCGAGCAAGTGTTGCAGTTACCTGAGTACAGTGGGGATAGCACAAATGCCCCTATCACCTGATGCTGCACACAGATTTGTCGGAAGAGTTTTCTTTCATCTGATTGAAGAATACCCACATCTTGTTGGCAGACACACAGATGTGCTCCCAAACATGTGTCGGCTGATTCCCAACATTCTTTTAAATAATCATAAAGACTATGTTCAAACTTCAAAACTCCACTATTTTGATTTTGCTATCAAGACTTTGATTTAACTCGCAAGATTTGATGCTGCAGTAGCTTTACTTATGTCCATAGCTACAATAATTTACCTATAGTACCCAAATTATTCAGGACCAGCGCGTCAGATGCACCTTCAACATTCATACTCTTATTTACTATCCTGGTACCTTCTAGGGGGGCCAATGGAAGTGTGTAGACGCTGCAGATCCACCTTTTTTCTGAGTGTTTATTTATAGCGCATGGACCTATCACGACCCCTACCAACTTTTGTCATAGGCTCATCTGTATTCACGTTGATCTTCATGCCAGCTATCTAGGTTGGAGCAAACACTAAGTGGTTACAAATAACCAAATGAGAATTACTGCAGACAATTAACACTACAATAAAGTGATTCAATGCGATCAGAGAAGACATGAGGGCCATAAGATTGATGACTCTCCAGAACAGATACGTCTTGGACATGATTACAGCAATGGATGGAGGTGTTTGTGAAAAATCGGAGAAACATGTTGCACATTTACACCTTCTCATGATGACAAGAATGGAACCTTGACAGAGGCAAAATGCATGCTGACGAAACTCCATGGCCAGATGAAAGATGAAGTAGAAGACATTTCTGATGACAGCTGGTTTGGATCACTCTTCTCTTGGTTTCTACAATGGATGGCCGACATTTTCAAGTTCCTTGGAGCCCTGATAATGATGATATTGCTTGGATTTTGTGTAATCAAGATAATAATCTCACAATGCAAGAAAACAGCAAAGAAAGCCATAGGGATGAAGATTATGATCGATGTTGAATCAGGATGGAAGCCCAATGACCTGACAGATGAAGAGATCAGAGACTTTGTGAAGGCTAGTATCCATGCACTCGAGGGGACAAAGTTCCTGTATCCGAAGATTCATAAGAAATATTTTGGAAGATGGGTCTACTGTAGTCCAAGTGGACAATGCCAGTTTATGACATGGAATAAGGATGAGCATGTGAAAACAGCAGGATGCCTGAAGGGAGTCATAAAGATATGGGTCCAAAAGAAGTTGTTCTTCAGGCCAAGCTGCCTGCATGTGAAGGATAATGTGGGAGTGGTTGATGAATCGCCCAGAGGGGGGAGTGTAGAGGAGGAGCCAAGTACTCCCACCTCAATTGACCCACCCCTTTTACCTGTATGCTGGAAACCAGAGTATGTGACGTATACAGAACAGCTGAATCGACAAAGAGCAAAGTATGGAGCCAAGGTACCCATTGAGAAAACCATATCTGCATAAGAAGAAATATGATGGCCATTTGAATGAGATCCCTGAAGAGGCAGAGCCAATAAATGGCAAGGTTGAATGGTAGTATCACTAACCATTGCCAGTATATGTTACATGGAGCTGAAGATGAAGTACATAAAAGAGATGCAGTGACCAGAGAATGCAGATATTCTATAAGGCATCAAGAAAGCAAAAAGGATAAGTGACATCTTGGGCTCAAGGTGAAGAAGCTTATGCCACAGAAACAGATGAAGATATCAAGTCATTTTACACGTGTACAGATGCAGAAGAAACGCAAGCAGCAAAAGTAATTGTGAAGCTAGCTCTAAGCTTATAGTAAATAGACAGCGGCAAGCACCAATGTATACATACATAGGAATGAGAGAATTATGGATGTTTCCACTAAACGTATTATAGCAGGTTGGACATTAGCAAAAGGCCTCGGTTCAGTGTGTCGCAGTAAAAAGCAAATTGAAATACATGCAGAGTATCAGCGAAAGAAGAGGCTGAGTGAACCAAGAAACCAAGGACTTATCAAAACTGGAGTGAACTGACTTTGTATACAAAATCATGTGAAAGAACAAAACTTCTGTTCCGAAGGAATGAATATAACAAGGAAGACATCAGAGGTCTATTAGAAAAGGCAGACTGTGCTTCTCACTCCCTAATTTCTCAGAGCTAAGAACACTCTCAAGGATGAATTTCAAAGGCCTAATTGACAGTAGACCACTGAGGCGATGATAGATTGATATGCTAATTGGTCTGCAGCTAAAGTTAAGGTAACCTTACCAGCATCTGGATGGCCAGCCTGCAGGCTGCTAACATAGGTGGAAAAGTACTGAAGGAGGATAGAGTGCTAACCAATTATAGAGGACCTGCATATTTAGGGGTCCTATAGTGTGTAAACCAATGGGCTGTTGTGTATTTAGTAGAGAGTTGAGTATAATTTGGATACCTTACCTTGATAAATAGATGAAAAATGTTTGTTTTTTCCACACAGGTTTTTGTTTTTGTTGGCGAGCGCTGCTTGGCAGCAGGCCTGTTTATTTATTTGAAAATCACACAGACAGTGTGAGGGTGGGGATCTTGATGTCCCATGTGGTCAGCCGACACGTGTTTCTACCCGAAGGTCTTTCTCAAGGCTAGGTTTGTTCGTTCCGGCGCCCCCTATGGGGTCCTGTTTTCCATTCTTCGTCCTGTATATAAAGTGGCTCCTTTTGGGCCCTGTTAGTCCGGTGTGGTCTGTTTGCGTTCGGTCCCCCCTGTCGTGTATTTAGTGATGTTCATAGAGGCCATTTTGTAGGAAGGGCTTAGTTGCCCCACCTGATGTTGAGTAAACAATTACATAGTTACACTTTTTAGACTCGTATGGATCATATACTTGGATGTTCACTCAGAACCAATAGCCCATGCTTATAAGTTTTTGTAGTTTGCCATGCAGGATGACGTTAATACACATGTGATTTAGATGCCATTGATGACACATTTTGCTTATAAAAGTGTCGTTTTTTCTTAAAGTACTTTGAGTTTGAAAATCGAGCAATTGCATTGATGTTCGTTATGCTCCCTGTTTTAGATAATTGACATTAAAACAGTCTTCCTTTTGTCAACTTCCTGAGTCGGCTTTGTTATTGATGTATGAGTAAGGTCTGCATCCCCATCCATCTCGAGGGTAACTGTTCGAGGAATTTGGGTGAACCCCTTTTCTTCACCTCCAAGGCTTGCCCTTGTCTTCCCTCCTCATTATAACTTTTGCTTCCTCTGTTGACAATATCTAAGTACTCCTGGCTACGTTGAATCGTGAACTATCCGACTGTGTGATCCTCAACAACAGGAACCACTTGACGCTGGCTCCAGCCTATTGGCTTTTGAATTTCTGTCTAAGAGTGTTCTCTGATTCTGTCTGCCTTGACAAAAGTATTGCCTATGTTTTTTGCCCCCAACTCTCTCTGGGTATCTCAGGTGCTAAGTGTGTTTTTGCCCCGGTAACATTTCTTGCAGCGGATACGCGTTTCTTTAGTAAGACCGAACTGTCATTACTGTCAAAAAGTGATCGCAAGTGCATTCCCGGTAACGTCGTTGTTTCATAACACCGGTCTGCTCAAACACAGGGTACTTACCTTGAAGTTATACCGTACAAAGTGAATTGGTTAGTTGTAGTATATTTTATGTGTGGTTTTGAATTAATAGAAGTGCCGTGTTTATAATAAATGGTTTCAAAATAAATGATTGTACTCAACCATTGCTAACCAATCCAAAACCTCCAGTTTAGTCTCGAACATACCAATCATTTCCATTGGCATACATGGTCTCTTAGGGCTGGAAGACCTATAAGACTCTGGGAGAGAAGCATTTTCTACAGACAATTTCTTCGTCTCTAGTCCACGATTCAGCTCCATTTCTCTGAGCCTTAACTCTTGATGTTTCATGGCAGTTTGTGCATCAATACGTTTCACTTCCAATTCAAGTCTCGTTTTCTCAAGTGCAATAAACTCAGGAGTAAGTGTAGGACCTGTGGGGGTCCCTGTGGACAGAGGTTGTGCTTTCTGAGCAGGCAAAGGAGTTGTAGGGTTTCCTAACAAGGACTCTTCTACTTCTTCAAAATTAACACTCTCAGAATCAGAAACATCAGTATCCACATTTGCTGAGTGGTAGGCCCTTCTGACCCACTCCCCAGACTTTGTTTTCTCATTAAATTTGCAATCAATTCAGATTTCATTTCTTTACCAGAGAGACTCCTCTACCTACACATGGTTCTCAAAACCTCAGCAGTGTAGTTCAAGAGACCCTCTTCAGTTTAGTTTTCCATATTTGACTTGATTTCTTAGTTAAATAGAATTAGTGGGTTTAGCCTTGTGGTTAGTTGAACCCAAGCAATAGCAGCACTCTAAGTGTAATCACTCTACTTCCAAATCCTCACCGCTGTACACCAGTTAGGCAGAATACTGTGCAGCGCCCTTAGGGACCACTACACACAATTAAGACTACAGGTGGCAATACAAGATTTACCTTTACTACTATGTTAAAGTGGTAGCAGTAGCGGAGCAGCCAGGCCTATCTCAAGAGTACATGAGCAGTAGCAGAGATTACACAAACGGACCACAATTACTGTGACCCAAGCAAACACTGAGTCTAGGTTTCAGGTAAAAAATATAAGTACATTTATTTTTAAACATCTGTAAAACACAACACTTCTATTAATTCAAAACCACACGTAAAACACAATACAAACAACCAATTCACTTTGTACAATATAACTCAAGGTAAGTACCCTATGTTTTAACAGACCGGTGTTGTGAAACAAAAGACGTTACTGGGAATACAGATGCGATCACTTTTTGACAGTAATGACAGTTCGGTCTTACGAAAGATACGCGTATCCACGGAAAGAAATGTTACTGGGGCAAAAACACACTTAGCACATGAGTTAACCAGAGCGAGTTGGCGGCAAAAATCATAGGCAATACTTTTGTCAAGGCAGACAGAATCAGAGAACCCTCACTGACAGAAATACGAAAGTCAATAGGCCGGAGCCAGTGTCAAGTGGAACCAGGTTCCTGTTGTCGAGGATCACACAGTCAGACAGTTCAAGATTCAATTTTGCCAGGAGTACTTGGATATTGTCAACAGAGGAAGCAAAAGTTATAAGAAGGAGGGAAGACAAGGGAAATCCTTGGATGAGGAGAAAATGGATTCACCCTAGTTCCTCGAAGCAGAACACTACCTTATTCAAGGAAGAAGCTAGTGCCTTGGAGTTGTTCCTGGTAGTTTCCTGCAGACCCACGGTTCCTGGTGCTTTGGTCATGGAGACGAGAAGGAGGACGTCTGGAGGGGTCTGCACTACCCAGAGATGAAGCCAGCATCAGCGACGGTGAATAAAAGGTGCGCTCCTTTAAAAACAGGAAAGGCTCTTCAGATGGCTATCCGGACCACTACAGCAGTGTGCAGCGATTTCGACCACGAAGATGATCCTCTGGCTGTGGAAGATGAGCTGGTTGACCCCACCAGGCTCAAGGGAAGAAGACTCTGGACTGGATCTTCTCTGGTCGTCGAAGGATAGATAGCTCAGGACTGCAGCAGGGCTTCACCGGGACAGGGTAGTTGCAGCAGTCGTCTTCTTCTCCACTTCTCTTCGGTTCCTTGTAGTTCCAGTGGCGACTCTGACTTCCAGCCCAAGAGTCCTGCCTTTTATGCGAAAATCCCCCATTCACACAGCGTGGCTGTCAATCACGCAGCAGGGGGGTTGTCCATCCCGGACAACCACCTCAGCCAATCATGGCAAAGTGAGACTTGGGTTTCCTAGGACACCCTGTCAGGGGGTGACTACACCCGTCCCTCACATTCAGCCACCTAGACACCCAGGCGCCTAGAGGAGGGCTTCTTGGCAGAAGCCCGCCAAAAGACGGTGAACAAAGAAGGCAAACCTGGTTTGCCGCGCAAAGTAAAACACAAGAAGGACTTTAACAAAAAGAAATGGCGAATAAACCTGACTAGAGCCAAAAGAAAGAGTATTTGGTCAAGCAGGTTTATGTTCGAGGCTAATATAGTAGCCTAAAACAATACCACGTTTATATAGTATAATCGCGGTAGAAAAGTTAGGGTAGATACCACTGCCACCAGCCAAGTCTAAATGTTAAAAGAGCAAAACAATGCTCTAGGAGGTACAGATAAAAAAAGGGCTAAGGATTAACCCTTTCCAATACTCCATGTAAGATGGGGTGTACTGGATCTGTGGTTATTTTACTATGGGCCTGATCACGACTTTGGCTGTATTAGCCCTACCGCCGAACTCCCCGGCGCTAATAGCGCCGGATCACGAGTTCGGCGTAATGTAATTCCCCATTCCCCATTGAGCCCATTCGGGAATGCCCCATTCCCCATTGGGCTCAAATGGGAAAATGTGCGCTCTTACCGCCGGCGGATTTCCCGCCGGCGGTAATAGCGCACATTTTCAGCAGATTTACCCCCAGCTCAGAGCTAGGGCGAAATCCGCCAAAGTCCTGATTTGGCGGCTCCTTAAATCTGGCGGTAATAGCGCGACCGCCGGATTTAAGGGTTACCGCGAAAGTCGTGATGAGGCCCGATGTAAAGTTAATGGCAACTTTACCCTTTTCTGGGGGACAGTAGTCAGCCCCAGGAATGGAGTTGGTGGGAAGCCTAAAAGACAACCCTGTGTCATTGCACTGAAGGTGCTGTGTAACACACAAAAGAGTGGGGCTACTGGAGTGTTGTGCTCCAGAGTCCACAATCACAAAAACAGAGGAGATACACGTGGCCAAACACAGGTAAGAGTGGGGGAAAGCTCACACTCTTACCAAGTGGAAAAAAAGTAAACTCCAGAAATCCAGCAAAGCTGCTGAGGGACTCACTAGTAAGGGAAATTAGCCATTGAATGAGAATTCTCCCTAACACTGGTCCACCCAGACCAATGCTGCTTTATGCCCGGGAAATCCACGAGGATGAACATCCGCAGGCTGTTTATGGCCATTATCCAGGCACACACGGTGGGGGACCCGTTAGCACTACTCTCAGTGGACCTGGAAAAAGCCTTTGACTCGGTTGAGTGAAGCTTCTTGTGGGAAGTCCTCTCGCGGCTGGGCTTCGGCGACAGATTCGTGGGATGGGTGTCACTCTTGTATGCATCGCCGTTTGCGGTGGTGAGAGTGAACGCGTTGTCTTCCCGAGCCTTCTACTTGGACAGGGACGTCCTCTAACCCCACTCTCTTTACATTAGCAATGGAACCATTAGCCATCCGCCTGAGAACAGACCGTACTTGGTTGCGTTTCTGTTGGGAACATGGGGGGGGAGATAAAGCCTTGCTATAAGCGGATGATCTCTTGGCGTACCTCAGTAGGACGCAGGAATCATGTGTGAGGGTTACCCAGACATTGAGGAATGTCAGGGGGCTAGCGGGCATAAAGAAAATTGGGACAAGTCCATCTTCTTCCCTCTTCATGGAACGGGGGAGGCCCTTCCCCAGGATTGTCCGTATCAGGTCTCGGTGGTAGGCTTGAACTACCTGGGGTTGTCGGTGAGCCCGGATCTGGCAGATTATGTGTGCCAAATCCTGCATCCTGTAACTGAGAGATTTTTGCGGGATGTGTGAGAAACCTGAAGGTGTCTCCCTAGCTAGTCCCTGGGATCTGTCATCCAGGTGGCCAGGACACGGCCATCGCTATCGGATCTAATTCCAGGGGGTGGACCAGTGAGGGATGATCACCTGGATGGGGGTCCTTAGGGAGTGGGACACCGATGGGCGAGACACGGTATCCCCCTTGTTCTTTCAACACCTTTTTTTCCATCCTACCATGTAGGACATTCCAAAACTCTGCCCCTCTTTTTCCACACAAACACTTTCACACAACACGAAAGGCAATGGACTAACAACAGGGCCGTTTACCTGACGTGTCCCAATAACAGTCCGCACGACGTAAGAGCTAACTCAGCACGGAGGTTCAAGAGGAGGAGGAGGAGGAGGACAGCGCAGACCGAATTGGGTGACAAGTAGAGAAGTGACCATGCCCTTTCCGAGCCAGGCCTGAGAAACCTCCACAATTGGAAACATAAAACTGCAAACAAAGGCCAGCCTGTGTCTATGGTATGCAAGACCCTCCTCCGCTGATAACCAAGCCGGGAAAGGAAGCTGGTCTCAGCGGTACCAACCTTGACTCCAAGGATAAAGAAAGGCAAGCGGTTCATCACAGTCGGTGAGCCGAGGGGAGAATCGATAAGAGGCTGAACTGTGTTGAATGAAAAGTAGCCAACGGCTAATTTGAACTTTGAGAAGCTAAAGAAGGGGGGAAACCAGCAACAGAGGAGGCTGGCACCACGTGGGTACTCAGCCAGGAAACTCTGGGTGATTATCCTATGGTAGAATGACTGCCGTAACCAGAAGCCATTGGGAAGCGGCAAAAGGAGGTCAAAGTGGTCATACAGGGGTCTTGTAAAATCCTCTGTACTGTCGAAATTCTTTGACCAGCAGATGAGTGCGAAAGTGTTTCCCGCATGGTGAAAAGTTAATACATGAATTGTATTTCGGAAAAGTCGGCACGAGTGAACCCGGCAGAGGGAGACCGACAACAAGATGAAAAGCCTGAAAGCCTGTTTAAAAAGACATTAAGATTTTGTGAAAGCGAGAAGTATTGCAAGACAAGGGGAAAGGAAGTGCCCCCTTGTCATTTGGGATCTGAACCCGGCCGAGGGAGATCCAGGGGTGGAAAACTATCACCCAAAGTTCACTGAGAAGGGAACTGTTTTGTGAATTTGTTGTATACAATTACTGAGGGGTTTGCACCCAGAATAGGGGAGCCAGGGGTGATACTATCACCCAAAAAGTATATGTGAAGCAGAACTTTGTGTTTGTTTGTTGTGGAAAACATCAGCCCCTCGAAGGGAAAGAGACTTTTGTTGGAAAGAGACTTTACCATCAAAGAACCTGATAGCTGGAATGGAACTGCCGGATCATGCTGAGAAACCTCAACCATGTGCTGTGCTACAAAGTCCCACCTTGTCCTGTGCTAAAGAATGCGGGGAAGGGAGACCTGAAGGCAATCACATCCTGACTTATTATTTGGACACTGTTTCCTTTATTTTGATACCCTATCCCACTCTCTTTCTGCAATTAGTTGTAAGGAATTGGCAATAGTTTTTTTTGTATAGGCCCTTTTTATTTGTTTTTAAATTTATTTTTATTTGGTTTTTCAACTGGAACATACAGTATTCTGAAAAAAACAAGAATCTGAGGGGATACCCTCTCGAAAGAAAACTAGACAGCATATCCTGGTAATGACTCTTTTACCCCCCTCACCTCGCTTCCCTCCCCCCTGAAACAAGTAAGGATACGCTTCAGGCAACGCAAGGATGAATCTCGGGTCTATTGGTAATGCCGTTGAAACCTCAATGGACGTTTTGGCGCCCCTCCTACACGTCGGGTTGACCATGTTCCATTAAGATCATCCTTCTGTCCCTTTTAGTTGAACACATTAGGGAATTGCAGCCATTCATTTTCCACTGCCAAACTACTCCCGTGAAATGCTGCAGAAGGTTTATCCATTAAATATAGGTCTCTGGCCTTGGTAGCCCATTCTTGCACCCTTGGGAGGTGCTCCCTTTTCCAGTGTCTGGCCCTACGGGCCGCCACTGCCTGCAGGAGGAAATTAACCAGGGGTGGTGGGACCTGCCAGACTTCCTGTCTTTTTTCCAGACCAAACAGTACAAGTAGGGGAGCCAGGTCATATGCACCCCCTCCTGCATCTCTAATCCAGCCCAGGACCTCCGACCAAAATATCTGAACCCTTGGGCAGTTCCACCACATGTGCCAAAAATCTGCACTGGATCCGCACCCATGCCACCAGTGGGGGTCCACCAGTGGGAACATTCTTGAGAGGCGGTCTGGGTCGTACTGCCAGCGGTGAAGTAGCTTTATAGCGTGTAGCTTATATTGCAGGAAATGGAGGTCTTGTGGGCACGCCTACACATCTGCTGCCAGAGGCCATCCCGCAGTTCCATCCCCAGGTCCCTTTCCCATTGTGAGCAAAGCGCTTGAGTGCCCCCTCCTCCCCCTGGGTTCCAGCAGCGCCCCGGACAAGCGTGAGATGGGGCCTTTCATGTGAGCGTGCCCATCGAACACCCTCTCCACCGGAATGACTTCCCGCCTGATAAGCCCCTTCCACCTGTCCGACATAAATATCCCCTTGAGCCTGAAATATAGGAGGACTGACAGTTTCCCAACTCCCAGCGCTTCCTCAAGCTTTTGGATCAGTTGACCTACTCTCACCAGTCCCGCTTCAAACCATGGTTGGTAGCGTTCCACCTCTGGTATGTCGTCCCTAATTGGGGGTGCCCAACTATGGCTCAGCAGGGAGGGCCAGGTAGTGATATCCGACCCCCTTTTCCTCATCGCAAGAACCTCCCAGTGTACCCCCAGGATTGGGGGTTTTCTTATGCATCTCGAGAGATGACTCAGCGGGACCCTGAGCCATTCCCCATGGTTACCGGGACTACTTGTTAGTTCTCCTGGAAAACCCATTGTTTATCCTGGTCCTCTCTGGGGTGCAGGACCATAGCCCTGAGTTGCGCTGCCCTGTAGTATGTCATCAGATCCGGCAGGCCCACACCCTACTTTTTTTTAAATTTCTTTTATTGATTTTATGCAAACAAAACAACAAAATCCAAACAAGCAGCATAATCATAATAGTTCCATTACACTTCAAGTTATCTTAATCACTGCTCCCATTATCCCTCCCTCCCTCCGTGAGCCTATTTGTCAATCTCATTCAATGTTTGGCACATGCGGCCGGGTTTCGTTCTCTTCGGAGTCTGTTGGATCTGATATTCCTCCAAACAATTCTGCTATTAACGTTTTCCAAGCCAACAGGGTGCCCACCTCCCCTTCAACAGCCCGGCTACTCGCTTCTTGCCATGCCATCGTTTCAGCCTCCGCCCATTTCTGCAAGTCCTTCCACCATACATCCACCTTAGGTTTGTGGCATTTCTTCCACCCCATGGCGATCCTACGTTTCGCAAGCACATACGCCAGATTTCTCAGTTTCTCAATATGCTTGAGTTTCCGTGGCCTAGGGAACCCGCCCAGTAAGCAGGACCAGGCCGTGTCTGTGACAAGAGTAACCCCTTTATCAGCCAGTTTCTGCGCCACTTATCCCCAAAAACACCTAATGATCGGGCACAACCAAAACATATGTGTCATGTCAGCGTTTTCCAGGTTACATTTAAGACACACTTGTCTTCCAGCGTTTCGGAACTTAGATATCCTCAAGGGGGTCATGTATGCCCTATGCGTTACATACAGCTGTATTTGTTTTAATCTGGCATTTCTATACACTTTTTTGTGGTAGCCCAGGGCACGCTCCCACACCCCATCCTCCATCGGGGCCCCCACTTCCACCTCCCAGTCCAGTCTCAGATGTGTTAAATCTTTCCCCGCTTTAGCCATCACCATCTCATACAGTCTCGAGATCTCATGACCCCCTTCGGATATATCATATATTGTTCCCAAAACTGCATCTGGTTCTTCTATCAAAACTGTCTCTGGCCAGGTGTTCTTAATCATCCGCACCAATCTAATGTACGTGACATATTGGCCCGTGTGTAGCCCTGCCTCTTCGTTGAGTTCTATAAACTCCTTAATAGATCCCTCTTGCCAAACATCGCCTAGCGTTGCCAGCCCCACTGATTCCCAGTAGGTCCTAACAATCGGCCTCAGCTGATCATCCTCTCCTGTCAAAGCAACCAGCGGTATCTGCGGGAGGCACGGGCATGGGACTTCCATCAAACGACAAGCCCTGCGCCAAATTTTCCATCCAAGCCTCAACATCGCAGGATGCCCCTCATTGCAATTTCGGACAGCCAAATCATTTCTTTCAAATAAAACGGGGCGCAGTCCTGTCCAAGCACCCTGTGCTCAGGGGTCACTTCATCAGAAAGCCACTTGGCCACATACTGTAACTGTCCCGCCAAATAATAAACCTCAAAATGAGGCAGTCTGATACCTCCTTTTTCATAAAGGTTCTGCAGTTTCCAAAATGCCACTCTATTTCGGGTACCGTGCCACAGGAAATCCCTACACATGCTGTTCAGTTTACTGAAAAACTTCTTGGGTATTATGTATGGGATATTACTAAAGTAATGCAGGAGCCTGGGCAGAACTACCATCTTAAGCATAGCCCCCTGCCCCATCATCGACAAGGGCAATCTTGCCCAGAACTGCCCACACCCTCCTTATCCATAGGAAGAATGAGAGTTTCATATCCTACCCTAGGTTTCTGACCCAGCCAAAGGAACCTTGTGATACTGTGCCTAGCCTCCCTCAGGAGCTCCACGGGTGCACTAGTTGGGAGCATCTGGAAAGATTCAGGACCCTCGGTAGGAGGTTCATTACATTCAACCGCCCCATCCATGACAACTGGCCCTTCCCCCAGGTCACCATATCTGAGAACAGTCTTTCGCAGAGAGGCGGGTAGTTGGCCTGCATCATGTCCCGATCCAGGCAGACTACGTTAACCCCCAGGCACCTCATCTCCTCCAACTGGATCTGCAGCCCGAGGGTGCGCAACACATCTACGTCGCTAGCCGCATCCGGGGCGAATGGAAATACCACTGCCTTTCCCGTGTTCACCTTAAACCCGGAATATCTCCCATATTCCTCAATAATCTCTAGGGCCGCCGGAACCGACTGGGCGAGGTGCTTCAGATGAAGCATCACATCGGCCACGTAAAGACTCAGCTTGAATTCCCTACGTCCCACCTTGATGCCTCCTACCTGTGGGTCCTGCCGCAGGCAACCTCGCAAAATTTCCACGGTGAGGGCGAACAGCGGGGGCGACAATGGGCACCCCTGCCTAACGGGAATGACTGGGATAAGTCCCCATTAACTGTGATCCTGGCCGAGGGGCCTTCACATAAGGCCCCGAATGGCGCTCTGGACTCCCTCTCTGAAACCGAATTTCCTGAGAACCCCAGAGAGGAAGTACCAGTTCAAGCAGTCGAAGGCCTTCTCCACGTCAATCGCAACCAGGACTGGGTTACCCTCTTCCCCCGCTGCTGTTATCATGAGGTGGAGAGATTTGCAGAGGGTATCCGCGCCCTCCCTCCCTTGGATAAACCCCACCTGGTCTGAGTGGATAAGTCTTGGCATAAGGCTCTCCATCCGAGTGGCGAGAATTCTTGTGAACAGTTTGACATCCACATTAAGTAGAGAGATTGGGCGGTATGATTTGCATTCTGTAGGGTCCTCCCCTCCTTTGGGATAACCTTGATTAATGCCCTCCCAAACGACCGGTGGGCCCTCCCCGTGGACATGATCTCGGTGAACAGTGCCACCAAGTGTTTTACTAAGGGTCCGGCAAAGGTCTTATAAAACCCTGGAGTGTATTCGTCCTCGCCGGGCGCTTTTCCTACTTTGAGTACTGATATAGCACTCAGAACTTCTTCATATGTAATTGGCCTGTCCAGGTCCAGGCTATCCCCCTATTCAAGTTTTTGGAGCGGAATCCCTGCGAAGTACTGTCCCTGTGACTCCTCGTCCATGGTTCCTTCTTCCCTGTACAGTTGCTCACAGAATGCTGCGAAGCTCCCCGCCACCTCACCTCCTCCCTTGAGTCTATGCCTGTCTGCATCTCGGACCTCGGCCACCCACCTCTCCGCTCTATGTCCTCTGAGTCTTACCGCCAGCATGGCATCTGCCATGTTCCCCTTCTCATAATACTTCTGCTTCTGTACTTTAGGCTGGCCAGGACCCTCCCCATCTCTATGTCCCTCAGCTCCTGGCGCTTGCCCCTTGCTTTGGCGAGGTTGTCTAGTCTTCACTCCCCCTCTTTGCCCTTTGCCCTCTGCCTTTTCTATGAGGTGGATTTTTCCCCTTAGCTTCCCAGTCAGAAGTGACCTGATCCTCATATTCTCTGCTCCTTCCCTAATAAGAAGGACCCTCCATGTTGCTTTTGCGGCATCCCAGACCATGCCCCGCTCGACCTCCGCCATGTCGTTGATCTGAAAGAATTCCGCAATGGCCTGCTGCATTTTCTCCGCAAAGTCAGCGCCCTTAAGGAGGAGATTGTTACATCGCTACAGTGATTCTCTGGGTTTCAAGCCTGATAAAGTCAATCTAAGCTCTACCAGGTCATGGTCGGACCAGCTGATTGGGAGATGTGCACTCGTATCTATCCTACCAAGCTGTTGTTGGTCCAAAAAGAAGTAGTCAATTTGCGTTCTAGACCCGTGGACCGGCGAATAGAAGGTGTAGCCCTTCACTGTCGGGTTGGAATCCTTCCAGGCATCCACTTGCCCCTGTTTCCACATAAAGTCTGTGAAGACCCTGTAACCGGCCCCTCCCCTATTCCCTTTCGGGATGGGCCTGCCACTGTGGTCCATTGCTCTGTCCGCCCACATATAATGTGGAGGACCTCTGCCCTATCTATAATTTCTCTCATGGCTTCCCTCAGGAACGGCATTTGGCCTGTGTTTGGGTAGTAGACAGACACCAGGGTTATTCCCCTATTCTCTACGGACCCCGAGACCACCGGGACCATCCCATCTGAGTGGCCCCAGACCACTGTCTCCAAGAGCCTGAGCTTCCGGTTCAAAATGATCCCCACTCCACATTTTTTAAGGGGTCCCGAGGCCCAGAATACCTGCCCAGTGTGAGCCCCTAGGATTCGCCTCTCTTCCCCTAGGACTGTGCGAGTCTCCTGCACCAGCAACATGTCGAAATTACAATTTTTTAATTCCCTCCCCAGCAGAGAGCGCTTAGTGGGGGAGTCGAGGCTCTTAGCTTTCAGGGAAACCATCTTAAGAACCTCCACCCAGCCCCTGTGCTAGAGGGCGCCATTCGGAACCAAAGTACCTCTCCACAACCCTTTGCTGACTGACAATTCTACGGCTTTCCTTGATGTTTTGGGGCTGCTTGCCCCTGCATCAGAACCTGTATTCATCCCTCCACCCAGCCCCCCTGACCCCCGAGAGCATTACCTTTGTAGAGACGCCCACCCTAAGGTGTGCCGCTAAGGCTGAGACCTCCGCTCTTCCGTTGGGACCCTTAGCTTCTCACCTCTCCCCGCTTGGAGGGACATATTTATGCTTGCTCCCCCTTCGGGCTGCTAGGGCCGCGCTGAGGGTCGCGGGGCTCTGTCTCCCCTTCCACTGTGTCCGCTGTGTCCATGTTCACTTCTTAATTTTTAATGACCTGCGGGACTTGGAGGGCCTCTTTTCCAGTGGTCACTCTGTAATCAACTTCTCCCTGTTCAAATGCTAATGCGAAAGGGTGGGACCCCCGGTATCTGATGTCCTTGTCGGAGAGCCATTGCGTGATTGGGCGGCACTCTCTGCGACGGGCCAGTGTCAGGGCCGAAATGTCTTGGTAGATCTTGATAGATTCGCCTTTGTAGATAAAGCTCCCCAGGCGTTTTGATTTTTCTAAGACCTCCATATTCTCCCTGTACCAAAGGAAGCACACCACTATGGACCTCGGGGCCTTGCCTCCCCCACCAGCGCCTCTGTGCGCTCTTTCCAGCTGAACTTCTTTGCACCCCTCGATTGGGAACAGCTGATTGATCAGGCCTGGTACTTTCCGTCCAACTTCTGCCGCCGTTTCACATTTCTGTTTGCTCACTCCGTTGATCCTTAGGTTGTTGCACCTCTCCCTGTTTTCGAGGTCATCTATCTTCAACCGCAGCTCCTCTTCCCTTATGTCCAGTTCGGTCAGGCACACCTCGTAATTCATGTCGAGGACACCATTTCTAGCTCATTATGTTCGAGCCCCTCCATCTTGTCTTCTATTTTGTCGACCCTCCCCTTAAGGTCACAGATGGAGGCTTGTATATCTGTCCTTATAGCTCTTATCTCTTGAAAGATGTCCTTCAGATCGTCCCTGGTCAGGATGGGAGAGGGCTGGGGTTTTCTCCACCTGTCGCCATCACTGGGGGCCCGAGGGCCTCCTAAAGCGTTGTAGGGATTGAATTCCGGCAGGGGCTTTCTTCTGCCTGGCCACCCAGTCTTGTGAGAACTCCAGAGTGGTGTCCAAGAGCCCTGGCTGAGCGGTGCCCTGCGCATCCAAGGCCTATCGGGATTGGGGCCCGTCTTGTGGGGATCCTGCACCTGCTGCTTCCAGTCCTGTCCACTACTACAGTGGCACGCCTGGCTATGGTGCTTCGGATGGGGTCTGCGCGCCCCCACTCTACCCTGTAGCGCCTGTGTGTAGCCCCACCGGGCTGCTTGCAGGCGTGTGGTTATCCGGGTGCTCTGAGGGGGGCCCGCTCTCTGTTACAACAATCCTGCCTGGTCTGCACGTGCGCAGGGACTCCCAGAACGCCAAACTAGGTTCCGGCTTCAGGGGGGGTGGGGCTCTGTATTACCAGTCCTCCTCTTAGCCCTCCGTGTGCTACCAGGCCGATAAAGATCGGCCACGGGCCCGTGTTGGGGGGTCTGACCCCTGGATCTGGGCAGGGTGTAATGCTGGTTCCCTTCGTGGGGCAGGATGTGACTCTGCTCTATGTTCCGGCGTCCTGTCGTGGGAGTGGTGTGTCCCTCGCCTGCTGCTGGGGGGGCACCACGCGTGCCTGTCTCATGCGGTGGCCCTTTGTTCTTGCTGGGCCCGAGCTGTGCCTATGGATCCTCTCTGAGCCTCTATGAAGGTGCTGGTGGATTTCCTGCTGCCCACGGGCCCTGGGTGGTGGGGGGTGCTTCTGGCTCACCTCGGGCAAGCCCCGGTCCTGACCACCCCTGAGAGGGGCTCACAGGGTGCTCATGCGACCCTGACTGGGCTATTGCACCGATGTGGGCCCGAGTATTCAAGTCAGGTGGTGGTCTACTGGTCCCTCCTCCCCACACGCAACCATGCTGGTCGCCCGCCGTGCCATTCGAGGGGGGCCCCCACTCCTCCCTCTGCCCCGTCTCCTCACATCCTGGATGTGCTCTGCTGGGGGGCCTCCTGCTACCACCTCTGTATGCGGGGCTCGCGTCGTGGGGCGAGCTGCCTTCCCAGGGCACTGCAGGTGATGTGTGGAGGCCCACGCCAACTTTAGCCGCAGCTCGGCCCAGGCCTGTGGTGGTGCATCAATTTCGGGCCCAGGTACTGCACGGCCAGAAGAGGACTGCTGGCCTCTTCTCCCCACTCGTCGCTGCCCGCTGCAGCGCTGGTCCCCCCACGGACAATACAGGGGGGGCCCCTCCGCTCCTTCTCTTCCCAGCACTTCTCCTCCTGGTTGTGCGTTTCGGAAGAGGGGAGGCCCGCGGCCTGAATCACATGCTGCCTGTCTGCGGCACCCCGGACGATGTTCCAGAATCCGCGCCGACTCAGCTCGGCCCGGGTCCTCTTCTGGCCGAGGGCCGGTGCGTCTGCGGCTCGGCACCAGCTTTGTGTCTCTGTGCCCAGGCCACAATATTATAATCGTCCCAGGCCCAGGCTTTCCAGGGTTGCCCGGGGCCGGAGGCACCGTCTAGGTGATGTGCTGATCTCGGGCTGGGTGTGGGGGGGGGGTGAACCAGGACTTCGCCCCCTTCCTCCCGCGCACAACGGGTGTGCTCCGCTCCTGACACCTCCTCGGGTCGGATGCCAGTTCCTGCTCTCTGGGCCTCTCTGGTTGTGGTGGGGCAGCCCTCTCTCGGGGGTTCACCGCCCCATGTGGGATGCTCCTGGCTACAATCACCAGGATGTATCTAGGTCACTTGGGGGTCCGGATGGCCTGACCTCTGTTGGGGGGAGTTGTTGGCTCTGTAGGCCCAACGCGAGCCTCGGAGCAACAACCTCATGCGTCCATTCAGGTACGCACCCTCTAGCGGTCTCCAGGCCTTTTATTTAGACACAAATGCCACTAGTACTGCCTTATTTTTCATCTGATGGTCGACACTGGCTCCCATCATAAATTTAGGTTTAGGTTAGCCATTTTTCCACTCTGAATTTATAGTTTAATAAACACCCATGAACCGTGATCACTTGTGTCTGTCTTTCCTGTTGCCACCATGAGTTCCTTACAGATGTCACACATTGGGAATCCCGCCTGCTGACACTGCTGGGGAAGGTGGCTCTCTTTAAAATGCTGGCCCTACCTCGGTATACGTATATCCTGCCGAACGCCCCACTGCCTGTCCCCAAGGCGGAATTTGAAAGGGTGGAGGCGGCTCTTCAGACGCTTTTGTGGGGGGAAGGGTGGTCTCACATCACCCTGGTCATGCTGCAATGCTTGGTGTGGGAAGGAAGGGTCAGACTCAAGAACTTGCGTGGCTACTACTGGGCTGCCCAATTGGCAGTGGTAAATGACTGGCTCCATGGGGCGGTGTCGCCCCCGCATGTTGGGAATGAGTGTGGATGGATGGTGGGGTTGCCCCCTCCCAGGTTCTCTATGGTTGTCAGAAGACAAACCCACTCCCACCCGTGATGCAACACATTAGACAGGTATGGAGGGATGCTCACCGCCATGTGGAATGGGGAAACAGGCCCGCCATGTGGGATGGGGAAATAGGCCCACCATGGTACACCCATTCTGGAATAACGCCCAACTCCTGTATGTGGGGAAGATGGGCAGGTTTGCGACTTGGGAGAGGGGTGGGGTACTGAGATTGGGGGGATGTGATAAAGTATGGGGTGATGGCTCCCTTCCGGACACTGTGTGAAGAGCGTGGGCTGCCATGGACCGAAGAGTATCACTATATGCAACGTTCCCATGCCCTAGCCGCTCAGTTCTAGTCATTAAGTGAGATCCCGCCTTGCTCACCCATAGAGGCAAACCTTTTCCCAGAGCGCATAGAAAGCATATTTATCTCTACCCTCTATCAGGTCCTCTCTGTTTTTGGCACAAATGAACTGGGCAAGCTTAAGTCGCGGTGGGAGGGGGACCTGGACCCGATGCAACCCGAGGATTGGGTGGAGGCACTCCTGGTCCCCAGGGAGATTGGCAATTTGACCCGGTTAAGACTGATCCAACTCAAGGTCCAGCACAGGGTCTATTACTCACGCACTGCCTTACATAAATGGGGCGGGTAGATCATCCTTTATGCTTGAGGTGTAAAGGGAAGGAGGGGACCATTTTCCACATCATATGGGAATGTCCGATGGTTCGCTGTTTCTGGCAGAAATGTCAGGAGAGAATATGCTCAGTGACCGGTCTGAACATTACAGAAGAACCAAGAACATTACTGTTAGGTATCTGTTGGACTCAGGATTTACTATGTCTGAGAAACTGGTTGTATCCATGGCAGCCGGACTGGTACAATAGAACATCGCAGCACTGTGGTAGGCAGCGAGCGCCCGAGTGTGGCAAAGTGGGCATGGGAAATGGACTGCTGCATGGCTTTGGAAAAACAAATATATAATGCAAGAGGTTTCCCTGGGAAATGGGAGAGGATTTGGGGGAAGTGGGTGGGGGTGGATAAGGGGTTGTGGAAGGCTGGCTCAAGCTCTCTTGCAAATTCCCTATGCTGGAAACTTGCTTGTTTTCTTTTCTGTGTATGGAAGCTGCAATATACCACAATGTGCCTTGCTTTTACTGTTTGCTCCTGTGTTGCAATGTTTGTATGTTTTTGAAATTCGAAAAAACAACTATTACATTCACTGTTCCCCAATGCTTTCTGGTACTTGTAGTTGGAAGATTATGGGCTACTCTCCGTTGAGTTGGAGCCACTCATAATAGCTTTCACATCAGCCTCCCTCATTCGAGCTCAGACCTCTTATCTTTCACATCAGCGTCCTTCGGTTGTGCTCCGGCCTTCAATACCTTTTCCACAGTTCACACAAGTCTCCCTCAGTCAGGCTCAGGCTTGCCATGCGTTTCCATAGCTCACAAAAGCTCCCCTCGATCGGGTGCAAGCATCAATCCTCGTTATTATCTATTTTTCACAATCCCTTTTGACTCAGGACTTGGAATAGTCAGGTATGTAACTACAGAGACTTTCGACTGTGCTGTATCCAACAGCATGACCACTCTGTAAACATTGTAACACACTGTCTCTTTAAAGCGTTGTCTTTCCTTACTCACGATTGCTGATTACGTGCAATCTTGTCTTCATACAGTTACTTTCAAGCAAAAAACAACTGTGCATTTGCTCTTATCTTTTATGAACTCACTGGCTGTGTTTTAATATTGTTTGCATGTCCGAATTTAAGGTTCCTTTACTCATAGCTTTATCGAACCTCCCCAATTCAATGATTCACCGGGAGGTTCCCTAGAAGGAAGACTTCCAGCTCAGCTTATCACCTGCTTGATGCAAGTGTGGTCCTTTTACCTGGCTTTCTTGAGACTTCTACACAGTTTGTAAAGTCCCTTGGCTTTCTGCCCTCCAATCTCGCATTTGTAGCAGCTCCTGAAGCCCGGTCCCTTCTCGCTCCCAGCCTCGCTCAGAGTGTACCTGAGTGCTCCGCCTTTTATCCAAGGTGGGGAAGTTAACAGGTTTCAGGTGGGGATGTTTGGAAAGGGAGGCCTGACCTTGTCTGGCCTCATTACTGGGATAGAGCCATTAAAAAGAGTCAGAGGCAATCTTCATGACTCTGTTCCTGATCTTCCTCGGCCAGTAGTAGTGCTAGAGTAGAAAGGCTGAGGATCATGGGTGTTGTAGTGTCCTACAAAGTAGGTTGGGATAGGAGTAGGGAAGGTGTCGGAAAAAGGGGGATACCACGTCTCGCTAGTGGGTGTTCCACCCCCACTACCCGAGGAACCCTTAGCCAGGTGATCATTCCTCGCTTGTCCACTCCCAGGGTCAGGATCCAAAAGCGATGGCCCTCCCCTGGCCACCTGAGCAACGGATCCCCAGGGTTTAGGTAGTGAAACACTCCCTAGTTTTTCAGATACCCTTCCCCAGTGCAATGATAACTGATCTGTTTCACAGAGAAATCACGAAAGGAAGTCAACGTTTCCTTGGTCTTTACTTTTGCGATGTTCAACTGAGAAACAGTACGGCTGTAAGTCAAGAAACCATCACATTACACAGATGTTTGATTCCTTCCTTTGACTTATCCAACAAGGGGAGAATGTTCTGTAATAACGGAAAACCTTCTTCATAGCAGATAGTATTTGAGATGAAGAAAAGCCCACTTAATAGCTAAGGCTTCTAGCTCTAATACAGAGGTGTTTTTCTCCCTTGGAATAGCTTCCTGCTGGCAAATAATATGGGATATTCTAGGCCATTGTAGATTTGAGATAGGAAGTCTGCTAGACCAGTCAGGGAGGCATCAGTCTGGAGAATAAACTCCTTGGAGAAGTCCGCCACTTAAGGATGGAGTTCTGACATTGGGCCTCATCACAAGTTGGGCGATAGCCCTTAAATGCGGTGGTAACGCTATTACTGCCGCATTTCAGGGTCCGCCCAATCACAAGTCTGGCAGCATTTACTCCAGCTCCAAGCCGGGAGTAAATGTGCTAACTTAACACCAATTTCAGGCGCAATTAGCGCGGTGCTATTAGCGCACGCAAATTGCACCAAAAATGCCCCAGGACTCAATAGGGAATAGGGAATACCCATTACCGCCCAATCTTTGATCCAGCGCTAATAGCGCCGCACCAGGTGGTGGTAACGCTGTTAGCCCGGGTGGTATCCCAGCGGTAATACCTCCAGGATACCGCCCAACTCATGATGAGGCCCATAGTGTCTGTTTTAGGTTGTGATAACAGATATCATCTTCCTCAGTCCAACTTATTTTCTGGGACTCTGCATTCTTTAACTTGTTAGTCAAACTAGCATTTTTTTCTAAAAAATTGGGAGTACCTAGGTGATAATATCTGATTAACCCTAGAAATACCATTAGATCTCTTTTTGTTTTGGGGGTTGGAGCATTAAGGGCAGCCTTTACTTTTTTCTGCTGTGCTTGTATATTGCCATTTCCTGCAAAGAATCCCAAGTATTTAACTGCTGACTTGGCTAACCTACAGTTCGTAGGGTTTGCGGTTAGTCCGGACTTTCTCAGAGCTATCATAATCGTGTATAAGTGATAGAGATGGTCCTCCCAGGTCTTACTATAAATCACTATATCATCAATATATGCTCTGCAAAAGTCAGCATAAGGTCTTAGATTTCCATCCTGGAGACTTTGGAAAGTTGCAGGGGCTCCATGAAGGCAAAAGGGTTGGACTTTAAAATGATGTACTCCAATAGGCGTTTAAAAAGCAGTTTTTCTTTATCAGGACCCCAGAGAGGAACCTGCCAATACCCCTTGGTTAAATCTAAGGTGGATAGAAAAACTGCGTTTCTAGTTTATCAATCAAGTCATCAACACATGGCATGGGATATGCGTCAAAAGCTGAGATTTGATTAACCTGTCTAAAGTCAATACAAAAGGCCTCATCACGAGTTTGGCGGTAACGCTATTGCCGCCGCATTTAAGGGTCTGCCAAATCACGGCCTTGGCGGATTTCCTCCCAGCTGAGCTGGGGGCAAATACACCGCAATTCTGCCGATTTTCGGCACTATTACCGCTGGTGGGAAAACCGCTGGCAGTAGTAGTGCAAAAATTCTCCATTGGGCCCAATGGGGAATGGGGAATTCTCGAATTGGCCCAAAGGAGAATGGAAACTTACTGTTCCGCTAAACCTGTGATCCGGCGCTAATAGCACCGGGGGGTTTGGCGGTAGGACTAATAGCGCCCAACTCGGGATGCGGCCCAAAATCTCCTAGTTTGGTCAGGTATTGTCACTAGTACAATAGGAGAATACCAAGGAGTTGAAGATGGTTCTATAACATTAGCTTTTAGCATATTTTCAACCTCTTGGATAATAAGGTTCTTTTGGGCCGTAGGGTTTTTAATTTACTACTTTCCCTTTTGGAGTCTGTATGTAATGGTATGCTCCCTTTACTCTCCTTGGCTTCTTAGAGAACACATCTGGAAAGGATGTAACAAGGTCTGTAAGATTAGCACTTTGATTCTCGCGAAGCTCTTAAGGAATAAGTTCCAGGTTATGTACTTCTTGAGGAATTAAACAAGATAGAATGGGAGTCTGGGGGGATGAAGGACTTTCCTCCCTTTCTTTCAGAAGATTGATGTGATACATATGAGTTTTTTGTCTTGCATCAGGTTGGGCCACTCAATAATTTCAGGTTCCTGTTTGTTCCAGGATTTCATATGGGCCATGATATTTTGAGACCATTTTATTTTCGTAAATTGGTAAAAGGACCAACACTTTTTGACCCACTGAAAATGATCTCAGTCACGTTTTTATCATAAGAAGATTTTTGCTGGTATTGTGCTTTGTCCATATGAGTGTGGACTAAAGATCTAACTAGGCTCCTATGTTCTTTTAGCTTGGTGGCAGTTTGGGATAGTTTTATTGGGACCTCTTCTCTTTCTTCCCAGGTCTCTGAGCATATCTAAGACATCTTTTGGTTCTCTACCGTTCAGTAGCTCAAAAGGGGAAAATCCTGTAGAGGCTTGGGGTGTTTCCCTCACTATGAATAGGACCCATGGTTTCATACGGTCCCAATTCTTTCCATCTTCATCCACTAATCTTTTTAGAATGGTTTTTAGAGTTTTGTTAAACCGTTCTACAAAACCATCTGTTTGGGGATGATAAACGGAAGTTCGTAATGTGGTAATCCTTAACTTCTCCCATTAATTTGCTCATTAAATTTGTTCCTTGGTCAGTTAGGATTTCCTTTTGGAATCCTACCCTGGAAAAGAAGGGCAACAGATGTTTTGGTATTTGTTGGGTTGTGTTATTTCTCATGGGCAAGGCCCCAGGATACGTAGTAGCATAATCCACAATTACTAGGACGAATTTGTTGCCTAATTTAGAGGTTTAGAGCGGTCCAATAATATCCATTCCGAATCTGGAAAATGGAACCTCTATTATGGGTAGTGGAGTCAAAGGGGCCGGTGGAGGGATACTTGTACTGGTTTTTGGACATATTTAACATGTCTGTACATAGTTTTTAAAATCAGCACGTATCCAGGGCCAATAGAATTTTCCACTGATATGGGCTTGTGTTTTTGCTTGTCCTAGGTGTCTTCCTGTTCGGTGTGAATGAGCAATCTCCAAACCGACCGTCCTATGTGTTTTTGGTATTACAAGTTGGGTTTTACTAATATCTTCTCCTGATGTTTCTCTTTGATAAAGTAACCCTGGTTTTAAGAGGAAAAAGGGGCTACCTTTTTACCTTCCTTCTCTGGTATTACCTGTAAGAATGCTTCTACTAATAATGGGTTATTGCCTTTTGCAAAGGCTAGAGGCCTCATTACAAGACCGGCGGTAGCCGTGCCAGTAAAATCAGCAGGCTGCTGCCGGACTTGTGAATTTTTTTCCGGCGCCTGGCTTCACGGAAACACCGGGGGATTATGACCCTGGTGTTCCTGGAAGTCAGGCGCCGGAAAATCGTTAATCCCCAATCCCATTTGAGTCCTATAGGACCCTCCAATCTCACATTTGTAGCAGCTCCTGAAGCCCGGTCCCTTCTCGCTCCCAGCCTCGCTCAGAGTGTACCTGTGTGCTCTGCCTTTTATCCCAGGTTAACAGGTTTCAGGTGGGGATGTTTGGAAAGGGTAGCATGACCTTGTCTGGCCTCATTACCCGGACAGAGCCATTGAAAAGAGTCAGAGGTAATCTTCATGACTCTGTTCCTGATCTTCCTCGGCCCAGTAGTAGTGATAGAGTAGGAAGGGTGAGGATCATGGAAGTTGTAGTGTCCTACAAAGTAGGTTGGGATAGGATTAGGGAAAGTGTCAGGAAAAGCGGGATACCATATCTCGCTAGTGGGTGTTCCACCCCAAACCCTGAGGACCCCTTACCCAGGTGATCCTCCCTTTCTTGTCCACCCCCAGGGTCGGGATCCAAAACGATGGCCCTCCCCTGGCCACCTGAGCAACGGATTCCCCCAGGTTGTAGGTAGTGAAACACTCCCTAGTTGTTCCCAACACCTACAGATTTGCATTTTTTTAATAATCAAAATAGTGAATGCTGAAAATAGTACAAAGAAGCTTTACAAGATATGCAAAAATCTGGAGAGGCCAAATACACAGTCTTTCATCCCTACTATGGAAGATTGCACCAGAGTTCAGCAGGCTTTTGCTGAGAAAGTCAGCCAGGCATACGAAAAGATTGCAAGTAATAGAGGTCTAGGTACCCAATCTAAAGTCTCAATAACTAAGGAAAGCTATAGCCAGTTAAATTTTGAATTTAAATCAGTCACTGTGACTGAGATAATTAAAGTTTTGAAAAAAGTGCAACCTACTACATACTATGGCGCCACTATCTTGTCCAAATTGGTCCTGGGAAACTCCCAAGATCTTCACCACTTTTTTTACGCGATGTGTGAACGCTACTATTGCATACAATACTATGCTGGACTCTATTAAAGAGGTGGCGCTAACCACTCTTTTGAAAAAAGCTGGGACGAAGCCCAGGGACAGTACAAATCTAAGACCAATCACAAATGTCATGCTTTTTTGGAAAATTGCTGACAAGATTGCTACTGCACAATTTCAGAAACACCTAGAAAACTCCTCTATTCTTCACTCTGGGCAATCCGGCTTTAGTACCAATCACGGCACTGAAAGCAACCTTATTGACCTCCAAACCCAAATGCTGGACATTTTAGATGAAAGCAAAACTGGATTGCTGTTGTTATTTGAGTTATCAACAGTATTCGACCATGAACGCCTCCTAGAAATCCTCCTATCTGCTGGAGGTGGCTCAGAAAATGTTTTAAATTGGATTTGCTCCTTCTTAAAAAATAGGAAGTTGAGAGTGCAATGGGAAAATGCTGAATCTGATTTGGATAGTACAACCTGTGGAGTTCCCCAGGGCGCATGCCTATCGCCAGTTCAATTTATACATCAAACCGCTCTGTGATAATCTCACAGGGATGAGGGTGAAATTCACTAACTATGCAGATGACACCCAGCTGTTGATTTCACTGAGTGGAGTGATGACTATTCCAAGGATTTGGATGGATTGACTATCATTTATGATTCTGTCAATTGCTGGATGTCAACAAATTGGATGTCCTTAAATGGCTCAAAGACTGAGCTTATGATCTTTGGATCATCACAGGACAGAGACAAGCTTGACTCTAGATATTCGAACTATGAGATTGATGGCAGCAGTATTGCAATTTACGTTTTTGTAGAGGAATATAGTAAGTTGGGACTGGAGATAAACATGACTAAAACAAAGACCATGGGATTCTCCCCAAAAAGGATTGGGACTAAACCCCTGACCTTGGAGGTGGGTGGGAAAGTGCTGGAACAGGTGGATTGGTAAAACTAACTAGGAATTCGGTTTACAAGTGGGGGGCGATGGGAAAATCAGATCCTCACGGCCAATATTACGCTACAGAAAAGGAGCGGGGCACTAAAGGCATACCACACAAGACATGAGAGGAGTGCAATAGGACCAGCTCTCAAACTGTACCAGGCACAGGCCTAGGTGGCAGTGACGTTTGGGGCCGAGATCTAGGGTTCTATTGATACAACATCCCTAACAGTCTCAGAAAGTAATTTTTTGAAAGCAGTCCTGGTGCTTGATCTCCCCCCTATTGGTGACGAAATAGGGCTTAGGCCAGTATATTATTGGGGATGGATCTGGGGCAGCCAGGAGCTGGAGAAATATTATGAGGCCCTGGAGCATTTAATGTCATTGGGAGGCTTGCATGGGATTCGCTGGCTAGCACATGTAAAAAAGTGTTTTGCTCTATTGGGTCTTTCAGCTTACTGGCATAACCCACGATCTATGGAGGGAGATATGAAGGACGGGGTGAAGGTAGCTTTCCAGAGATATAAACTGACATGGGTAATGGTAACTACAGTAGCCCTAGCCTGTGGGCCATGCTATTTAGAGCTGATGCAGATGCAGGGGTTCAAAAACTATCTGAATGTAATCGAGCCAGAATGTGCTAGTGCCCTGTTAATGAGGTTGCGGTTGGGCTGCTTACCAGTGCGAGAATATTCAAAGTGGGTGGGGTGGGAGTTGTGTTTGCTCACTATGTGGCGATGGTGTAGAAATCATTGCCCACTTTTTATTATTCTGTGAAAATCTGAAGGAGCTCAGAATCAGGTACCTGAAACCTCTTTTTCAACTATTTCATTTCTCTACAATCAGGGACACGTTGCAGTTTTGCAAAATGACTACGGACCTGAATGTTGTTTACTTTGTTTCTAAGTATATCCACATGGCATCGCTGAAGAGAACTAATGCACTGCATCAGTGCAGGTCGCTAATTGCTTCTAAGAACAAGATCGATCCATAATATTTGCACCTGCAAGCTCTGTCAACGAATGTAACTGAAAGTGATTCCTGAGAGTTTTTGTTTAGTGAGGGCTATGATGTCCAGAATTGACTACTATAATGCCTATTAGTGCAGCTTGTAAAAGTAGTATTCAAAGACTTCAGGTGCTTCAAAATAAAGCAGTAAGAATTGTTAAGAACATACTCAGGGGAGAACCCAGGGTAGAACATGTGTCAAAGTCTAGGAGGGACCTACACTGGTTTCCTGCAGCTGTTAGAGTACGGTTCAAAGTGATCTGTCTCACGCATAGGTGCCTCTATGGTGCAGCCCCGTCATATCGTAAACATGGTTTGGTGCAGTACGGACCTAGAAGAGCCTTATGCTCCTGCAATAGTAACCGCTTGGTGTGTCCACGAGCCAAGTAGGCAAGGAGGAATGGACGTTCCTTTCCAGTTCAAGCAACACTTGCATGGAACACTCTTCCCATTGACTTACAGCAGGAAACTAACCTTGTTGTCTTTAGGAAACGTTCAAAGTTGTGTTTATTTGAGTGCCTCTTCTGCTGATTGATCTGTGTTCTGTTTCCTTTTGTTTTGTTCACTCTGTTAATGTGCACCCTGATGCCTGCAGGCTTTGCGCAATACAAATAAATAAATCAATAAAATGAAATGGCTCACAGGGGCTGCTGCTTCTTCCAGCCTATATTTCTTCCATGTATATTGCTGGTTTTATTTGGGTGCTTCGGGGACTGCAAATGGGTCATACCCGCTGGGCATGCACATACACCCATACTTGGATGATAGACTGATATGATTCCCTTCTTTCGATGCAGTTCATCTATCCCTCCCTGCTGTTAGAGCTGGAGCTTTTAGTGAACAAGAAAACAGTTGGTGTTGAGTTCATCCCATACAATGCTTTAAATTAGTTATCAATGGGATACTCTGCTGTCCTGGCCTGATTTGTGTCCCTCAAAAGCAAGAGTAAAAGTCATCAAGGAGTCTGTCCACCATTTACTGACCAGTAAGAACAGTGCAGCATGATGGTGTCAGAGTCTTCTAGGCATTCTAGGGAATGGATTCTTCAACACTATGTTCAACTGAAAGCCATATATCTGGACAGCATGGACAGTGTTGAAGCAGACAAGAGAAGTCACTTAGGCCAGGTAAGCAAGAATGAGCAATTAGCCTGACAGGTCTCTCCCATAGTTTCCAACTTTAGGGGACACCCAAGGTGGATGTTTCTGCCACCCAAATGATTTACAAGTGCTGCTGGTTTGCAAATTGGTTGGGAGACAAAACCAGCTCATTGGGGAACAGACTCCACATTGTGTGGGGCAGCATGATGAGGAAAAACGCTCCTCTATTTTACTGGTGTACACAGTGGTACTGAAGCGCATGTTAGAGCCTCGCTAGAGGGCTCTATTTTGTGTTAGAGGACCGCTGTCCAGATTAGTGGTGCCAAGCCGAAGACGAGGGCCTCTAATGGTGGGGAAGGCTCACCTAGTATACAAAAGAGCTAGATGGTAATGGCTTTAATGCTATTGGAGCTTGTGCAGGGGCAAAATGGAAGCCTCACCTGAGGCTTCTTGTGACAGAGCTTGTCTATATTTCCTTGCCCAGTGTATATACATCACAAAGAGAAGCTTGGCATGCAGCCTTTACATGCGGTTAGAGCCCCCACATCAGGCTTGCTGATTGGCTAGAGAGCTGGAAACTATGAGAACAACAAAGGAGAAGCACAGACTGCAGACTTCTGTTTGTGCTTAGAGCCTGCATTCTACACTTTGATTGACTGAAGAGAAGACAACAGTACCTAGCGGATCAGGATCTAGGCTTTCTGCCAGTCATTCTATAGGCCATTCACCTTTCCCCTTAATTAATTAACTTGGCCATCTGGTTCCTTGGGTTTCTGTGCCTCCGACAGGACAATACTGCTACTATTCAGATAACAAAAGAGAAATGATTGGTGCCTTAGGTTCTGCCACTGATCACTAGAGAGAAGTCTCTCCCCTTGGTCTGCTCCCTTTATGATGCGCTATGTAAGGAACCAGGAGTAAGATTCAGACACAAGGGCATTGTGGTGGTTGGCAAATACTTTTATTAAAGTAAAAAGAGGGTTGGAGAAAGTGCTATCTCGCCCTAACTCTAAGAGGGGTTTCTCTGTCTCAACAAAACTAAAGAATGTCAGTGTCAGAATGTCCAATGTAAAGTTCTCCGTGCTGTGTCCACATCCTAACCTGACCCTCACATGCTTAACTCAGAGATAAAGTGAAAAGGGAAATAGTCTTTCAATAGGTCATCTGCAGCTCTTGTCCAAAGGTCCAACATAAAAAAGGTTCAAAAAGAAATAAACAACCAAAGTTTCACAAGTCTCAGGAGATGATTCCCTTCCCCTGATTTTCTAAGGCTCTATACAATTCACACTTTCAAAGGATATGTGTTATATCCTGACTCCTTTGATGACTCCTTTGTAGTCATCAGGGATTCCCCGGTGGGAACCTCTTCCCATGTTGGCAAAGGTACTGCAGCCGCTACTTGATCCTGACCCTGGAGGCGGTTATATGAAGGAGGATCACATAGGAGGAGACAACTACCAGGGAGACATTTTGAGTTCATTTTACGAAACAGAGTATTCTCCGCTTTCCCATGAGGAAGACCCTCTGACACCAAAGACCTTAATGGCCTATTGTCAGCTATTTATTTATTTGAATTTGTAAAACGCACTACAACCTGAGGCCATCGAGTTACTGTTTCAGGAAGGTGTCTTAGTTACAGGTAGGAGGCTTTGCTTATGGTTACAGAGAGCGAAAGCCTAACAGGGTGCAGTAGCGCATGTAAATAGTTGATTGTGTTTTCATAAATAATACATTAGCATAGCAGGTTAAAGAGCATGGGAAAGGTAGCTTACAGTGTTTAAGGCAACAGAGCCAACGGTTACCCCCTCTAGAGGAAGTTAAGGAACCTTTTCTCTACACTACTCTGGTGACCCAAATAGCCACAACTCTCACATAACACCTTTTGTTTCTAATGTGCCTTTATGTGAAATCACTGAGAAAAAAAAAAACATCTTAGAATTAAAAGTCCAATGACTTCCATGGACTCCAACTCCCATAACCAATCAGGTACCGAGATGAGGATGATCTCTGAGAAAATCCATTTAAGAGTTAAAAGTCCAGTGACATCTATGGACTCAACTCCCATAACCACCCGGATGGCAACCGTACTATCAGATCAAGCAGTGCAGGAGAGGACGTTGAACTTCAGGCTGAGGCTCACAAACTTGAGGCACACCGACAGGCTTGGTGGCACGGAGAAGGCCGGCGGGACAGTAGAAGTGAAGTTGCATGCGAGCAAGAAGGGCCATGGTGATGCTGGGAGCCGCGCAGGAGCTTCTGGATGTCAGGCCGCTCAAGGAGACAGCCTTCTTCTTTCCGGACCGAAAATGAAAGCCGCCATGTGACCGCAGACCTGCGCTGGATGCTGGAAGAACGTCTGCACACTCCAAAGTGGTAAGCAGCTGAAGGAATCACACTGCAGAGGCATGAGTAGAATCGGAGACGCTGGAAGAAACAGATGAGTCTGCCCAAAGTAACTGTGAACCCAGGGGCGTTCTGACAAGCATGCCAACAAATGTTTGAATGGTACAAAATTGCTGATGCATAAAATACTCGAGGTTTGCTTGAATGCACTCAAGGCAAAGTAGAAATTCAACACCCAATAAGAAGAATGTTTGAATGCAGACAAGGCAAAGTACAAAGGAAAACTCCAATCCAATACAGATGCATGAGATGCCAGTATGGGGAAAGGTTTGTGCAAATGTTACCATAGTTAGATATACTAAGTACCTCACAGTATATGCTATTGTGATATAGTGTCATGAATAGACCATACAGGAATTTCTCCCTTTGTTCTAAGTGGAGATTTCTGTGTACTTCCACATCAATTAGACTCCGTTCTAAGATGGCGCCCCTTCTGCCTGCATCTTTCGAGGCCTCTACTCATCCAATATGGCTCTCTGCTACTTGCGTGCAACGTGAACACTTCGCCGCTTTTGGATAAGAGGATGCTCTGGACCCGGCTCGGTGCGTCTCAACACTAAGGCTTCCTTAGCTCAGCGCTCTGGTAATTCATATTACCCTTGTTTTGCTGTTTTTTCCTCCTGGCTCCCTCCTCTCCTGGTTCCTGGTTTTCCCTTCTTTGTCTTGCCTTTGTCTCCTTCTGCTGCTCTGTGTCTTCTGCTTCCCGCGATTCGCATTGCATCTTGCATATGTGGGTGTTTCCTTCTGGCTTCCCAGCTTGCTGTCTGGTAGCCTCCACGCTTCTTGTACCTTCCTGGGGGAATTTCCACCTGGAAATACGTTTCTATCACCATTTGATCCAGCGCTCATCAGGTTTTTTGCCCTTTGGGGCTTTTTGCTCCTGAAATGGAGGTTGGCTCTGGCTGTCCCCTTGATCTGTGGCTTTCTCATTGGTCAGGGTGGCATCTGGAGAAGCTCGTCCATTTCTGCATGAGTCCCGGATAATTCAAAGAAAACGCCAAACTAAGAAAACTGCGTGAGTCCCTGGTTCTAAGTCACAGGTGAGAGTTAAGACCTCCTTTTCTGAAAGCTCTATGTGTCCTTCCGACTCTGAACCTATCAGTTTGAGACGCCAACAGTCTCTTTCTAATATGAAGCCTATTCAAGAAGTTATCCGGTCCTTGCAAGAGCTTGCTAGTGAGGTTCAAGCCTTAAAAGCATAAAATACGGCACTTAAACAAATGGTTCTTACCCGAGATGTACTGTCACAGGGAAACCCTTCTCTGGGTATGGCCCTAGAGAAATATGAAGGATCCCCTAATCGATTCCTTCAGATGCGTGTACCTTCAAACCACCTTTGTATGCCTCAGACATGGTGAAAGTAGGTTTTCTGGTCTCACATTTGTCTGGTAATGCCCTTGCTTGGGCCCCCCCTCTGGTTACATGGGGGATACGTTGTTGGACAACTATGCAACCTTTTTGAACGCATTCAAAGCCATGTTTGATATACCTGATATGGTCTATTCCGCACATGATTCCCTGGTGGATCGTCGACGAGGATCCCAGGATGGAATGACCTATGCCTCTAAGTTCAAACAACTCGCCAAAGATGCTTCTTGGCCGAATGAAGCATGTTTCACCCTCTTTCAGAGATGCTTAAGTGAAGAAATCAAAGATAAACTTGCAAGAGTATCTCGTCCTGATTCATTCTCCGCCCTGGTGACACTTGCCTTGCAGATGGATCTCCGTCTGCAAGAGAAGAGATTCGAGAAGAACAAATACAGATCTCAATTCACTCGTTCTTCAGTCAATGCTCCAGTTGCTACTACTGAAGCCCAATCAGACCCTGAACCTATGCAACGTGGTACAGCTCGTGGCCCCCTTACTTCCGAAGAAAGAGCTAGACGGATTTCGCAAGGCCTCTGTCTGTATTGCGCCTCACATACCCATTTGGTCAGAGAGTGACCCATCGCTCCACCTCGTCGCTCGGGAAATGCAGCCTCCCGATCTTAGTTGGAGCCAAAGATCGGGAGAGCCTGCAGTGCTCCAAGCAATCGCAAATATACACCACAGTGTCCTCTCTGTCTCTATGGGTTTTGCAAGTCAACATTATATCTAACAACCAAGAAGCTCTAACTGCTCATGCCTTGGTTGATTTTTGGGCGCTGGAATGTTTATTGATACTGCCTGGGCTTAAGCCCATAACATTCCCCGACAAACCAAGGAGAATCCCCTAGCCGTAGAAGGCATTGATAGTTGTCCCCTATCTTCCAGTCCCATTATTGAACATACTAAACCACTCAAATTGGTCATTGCCCAGCATCTAGAGGAGACCTCTTTCGATTTAATCAAAGCTGCCCATTATTCTCTAGTTCTGGGGATACCCTGGTTACAGCTGCACAATCCCTATATCAACTGGTCTGCTGAAACTGAAACATTTCTTTTGGGATCTGAGTATTGTGTTCAACATTTTACGGTCTCAGAACCCAAGGCCACAAGCGATTACAACAATATATCTACAAATGAGCAACAGGTGCTGGTCTTTTATTTACAACAAGTGCCCTCCGAATATCAGGATTTTCAGGACGTGTT
Organism: Ambystoma mexicanum; assembly: GCF_040938575.1. NCBI lineage: Eukaryota > Metazoa > Chordata > Amphibia > Caudata > Ambystomatidae > Ambystoma > Ambystoma mexicanum. The sequence goes on along the minus strand of NC_090928.1, from coordinate 941,552,799 downwards.
TGCATCTATGGAAAGTACACTACCTCCACATAGAACCGAGGATTGTTCCATTGATACCATACCTGGGGCATTGATCCCCTTTGGACGTAGGTTCATACTTTCCACATCTGAAAAACAAGCCCTCAAAGAATTCCTGGTGGTTAATATATGCAACAGATTGATTAGAAGTTCTAAATCTCTCGCTGGTGCCTCATTATTTTTTGATCCCAAAAAGAACACTGCAGAACTCCGTCCTTTCCTGGATTACAGAGGACTAAATAAAATCACCCTAAAGGATAAGTACCCTCTGCTCTTGATCGCGGATATCTTGGAGGCTCTTAGGGGAGCTGTTATCTTCTCTAAACATGATTTAAGCGGGGCCTATAACCTACTCCGTATCCATGAGGGGGATGAGTAGAAAACGGCCTTCAGAACACCATTTGGCCACTACAAGTACTTGGTCATGCCTTTTGGCCTTATAATGCACCATCCATATTTCAGAGATTGATGGACTGGGTATTTTCAGATCTACTGTTCATATAGCCATAATCTACCTCAATGACATCTTGGTGTTTTCCTCCAAACTTGAGGATCATGTGGAACATGTACGTCAGGTTTTGATGCGACTAAGGCAACATCATCTGTTAGCTAAACCAGAAAAGTGCCAATTCAACCAATCCTCTGTTTCATATCTAGGTTTCATCCTCTCCGAATCTGGGATTGCTATGGATCCACAGAAGGTCTCTGTGATCCTGGACTGGCCAGTTCCTTCTACTGTTAAGCAGATTCAAAGCTGTTTCTATAGGAAATGTATCTATAATTTTTCTACTATAGTGCTACCCATTACATCTTTATTGAAAAAAGGAGTCCCATTCTGCTGGTCAAAGGAGGCTGATGATGCCTTTCAACAGCTAAAACATCGTTTCACTCAAGCACCCATATTTTTTTTTATTTGTTTATAGTTGTACAACAACCTTGTGTCAGCCTGATGTTACCAAGCCCTTTCTCATGTAAACCGACGCCTCAGAATATGCAATAGGTGCGGTACTAAAACAACTACAAACCGATGGCATCGAGTATCCTCTGGCATATCTGTCGAGAACATTGAATGACAGTGAAAAACACAATTTGGTATTGGAAAAAGAACTGCTGGCTATACGTCAAGCTTGTCTTGACTGGCAACATCTTTTACTAGGAGCAATGCATTCAGTTCAGATTTGTACGGACCACAAACATTTTCAAGCTCTACAATCACTGGAATGTAAAAATAGCCGCCAAGCCTGCTGGGCCTTTTTATTTGCTCAATACCAGTTTGAACTATCATACATCCCTGGTTCTCAGAACAGACTTGCAGACGCTCTTTCACGCAGACCTACAGAAAAGAACAAACCATGCCATATGCCACTGTCTTTCAGGAGAAAAAATTAATTTACCATGTTGATGATTTTATGTAACTCCTTAAACAACAAACCATACTCTCCCCTGTATGGTCTACCATTTCCACCAATAATCCTTGGAAATTAAGAAAACCTTATAAGGATCACCACCTATTTGTCCCAACTGACCAACTGAACGGATTCGAAAGATTGTACTACGACTTTGTCATGATTCACGTCTCACTGGACATAGAGGGATCAATGCTATACACCTTATACTTCATAATTTCTTGTGGCCAGCTATGAATCTCACCATTAAACAACACATCAAATTGTGTGTTCATTGCGCTCAAACCAAAGAACCCAAAGACAAGCCTATTGGTCTCCTTCTACAATCAGAATTGCCATCACGAACCTGGCAAAAGATTACCAGAGATTTTATTGTGGAACTCCCAGAGTCCAAGGGCTGTACCACAATCAAGGTAACAATGGACTATTTCTCAAAAATAGCCACATTTTCACCATTGGCTAAACTTCCCACTGCTGCTGAAATGGCCATCATAATCTATTCAGATGTATTCAGACTACACACTCTAACTGATGTCATAATCTCGGATCTTAGATCTCAATACAGATTGTCATTTTTGGTCTGATCTGTGTCGTCTAACAGGTGTTAAAAGAGATATGTCTTCAGGCTATTACCCACAGAGCAACGGAGTCATGGAGAGAGTAAATCAAACTCTTGAACAATATCTCCTTTGTTTTGCCACAAAGGTTGACGAAGACTGGGTCACTCTCCTTCCGGTGGCTGAATTTTCATACAATAACTCCATTCATACTTGTACTAAAATGAGCCCGTTCCTTTGTACGTATGGATATCATCCAACAGTTTTTCCTGTACTCATCACTGAAACCACTAGACTCCCATCAATGGAGCAATGGGCCATCAACATTCAGAGTGTTCATAAACTCACCTTTGAACAATTGGACTCTGCTCGTCTAACCACCAAGTTCTATGCTGAATGCAAAAGAAAACAAGCCCCCTCGGTAGATTGGTGAGCAGGTGTGGCTTTCGTCTATGTATCTACCACAACATCTATGTCAGTCTAAACTTTCTCCAAAATACTTTGGTCCTTTTCAAATAATCAAAATCCTCAATCCAGTGGCATATACCCTACATCCCACCTTTCATGTCTCCTTGCTCACCAGAAATAAACGTAATATAACAATGGACATTCTATGGCCATTACTCCAACCCATTACAAATCATATTCCTGTCAGCTCTGACCCGGCAGGACTAGTAGACCTATACAACTCTACCATTAACCAAGCGATAGACAATATTGCATCTCTAAAAATGTGCAAAGGCAAACCTAGAGCCCACCTTAAATCCTGGTTCATCACCAATCTCAAAGCTTTATGTGCAGAAAAAATAAAAGTTGAATCCCTTTGGAGAAACAACCCTTCGGCACTGAATAAGGATAATCTCTCCAAAATATCAGCAAAATACAAATTGGAGATCATCCAAACCAAACGCGATATCTACTATGGCAGGATTAACAAAGCAAGCTCAAGTTACAGAGAGCTCTTTGCTATCTTGAGAGAACTCGAGTCTCCTTCTCCCCTGTTAGGCAGAATTATATCCAGTACCCTTTGGGAACACCACACACAATTAAGACTACAAGTGACAGTACAATTTCGCCTTTGGTACAAGCCTGTACTACGCAGTTAAAGTGGTAGCAGTAGCAGAGCAGCCAGACTTATCTCAAGAGTAAGTGAGCAGTATCAAATAGTTACACAAAGGACAGAAATTACTATGATTCAGGCAAACACTGACTCAAGGTTTTCAAGTAAAAGAATATACATTTATTTTACTCTTCAGTTGTATAACATTACACTATTATAAGCAGTCTACAAATCACGCTCTTAATACACCACACCACTTCCCTTAAATTCCAGACAAGTTAAGCTCACAAAATGAAGTGGGAGCAAAATGCACTCCAGCAATTTAAAAGGGAGGGAAAGACAAACGTTAACAGAAATGGATCCACACCAACAGGTAAGTACTCAGAGCAAGTGAACAAGAGAGACAACAATGATAAAATGAGATAGAAAAGGCTTAGGGCCAAAGTCAATGCTTCAAAAGTCTTTTGCTCAAGATAATACAGTTCAGGGTAGTTTGCGGTAAAGTTCGTGGCACGGTTTCCGGACGAGGTTGGTTGGTAGAAACGTTAGTTCAAAGAGAAGAGAAAGGAAAGCCCTCAGATTGGAGAAAGATTTCAAACAATTTCACCGCGGCTGAACGAAACGCACAACCGGATTTGCACAGTACCTTAAAACAGAGAGGGGGCTGTAGCTGAGGCTAACGTTGCTGGTACTTCCTGCATGCTCACGGTTCCTGAAGTGACTGTCGGACTGATCAGAAGTAGGAAGACTGGAGGGTCCTGCACTACCATGGGAAGAAACCAGCAGCAGCGCCAAACAACAAATAGAAGGTGCGCTCCTTAAAACCCAAGCAGGGTCCGACCTTCCTGGCTATCCGGCCCACTGTAGCCCTGTACAGCGAATTTGACCAGAGGAGGGGTCCTGGCTTGCAGCTTGGGTGAACTGGTTGGTCCCACCAACTCAAGGGAAGAAGTTTCCTGGAGAATCTTCTCTGTCATCGGATTCTGGAGATTCGGACCTGCAGCAGGACTTCACCGAGCGGTTCAGTCATTGTAGGGGTCCTCGTCTTCCAGTTCCTCATTGGTTCTTTCGTTCCAGTGGTGACTCTCCTCTTCCAGTCCCAGAGACCTGCCTTTTATGCAGTTTTCTCCCATTCATACAGCCTGGCTGTCAATCACACAGCAGGGTGGCTGGCCTGGCAAGGCCAGTCCCCCTAGCCAATCAGACAAGAGTACGACTTGGGTTACCAAGGGAACTCATGGCAGGGGTCCTAAAACCCCTCTCTCACATCCTGCCTACCCAGATTCTCAGGTGTCTAAAGGAGGGCTTCTGTGTGGAAGCCCGCGAAAAGGCAATGAACAAAGGGACCAAACCTGGTTTGGCGTGCAGAGTAAAACACGAGAAAGACTTTAACAAAAAGAAATGGTGAATAAACCCGGCCGCAGCCAAAATAAGATGTATTTGGTCAAGCGGGTTTATGTTTGAGGCTAATATAATAGCCTAAAACATTACCACGTTTATATAAGATAATCGCGGTAGAAAAGTTAGGGTAGATACAACTGCCCCCAGCCAAGTCTTAATGTAAAGGGAGTGAAACAATGCCCCAAGAGGCAAAGACAAAAAGGGATAAGAATGAACTCTTTCCAATACTCCATGGAAGATGGGGTGTACTGGGTCTGTGGTTTAAAGTGACTACGGTAAAGTTAATGGGAACTTTACCCTTTTCTGGGGGACTGTAGTCAGTCCCAGAAAATGGAGTCGGTGGGAAGTCTAAAAGACAGCCCTGTGTCACTGCACTGAATGTGCTGTGTAAGACACATGAAAAATATGGTGCCCTGGAGTAGGTGGGGCTCCAGTGCCCCAGATCACACAAAAAGTAGAAATACACATAGCAAAACACATGTAAGAATGGGAAAAAAGGCTGCTTTGACCTTGAACAATTTACCTTCTACTGTTCTTTGTGCTTGCCGGCCAGCAAAACACATCCATCTCCTGTCACTGATGCAAAGCGGTATCCTTAGTGCAGGATAGTTCTATATATTGTCTGTTGCTCATAGTGTATACAGTATAGTATAGTATATTTGGTCATTTAGGCTGCCACAACCTGAAGAGAGTGGAGTGATGCATGCATTTGTGCCACAGGGCTACGGTGGTAGGAAAAAGGAAATAAATCAGCCAGAGGCCACAGCAAGGTGTTTTGTTCAGGGTCAAGGCAGCCATGAAATATGAGCTGGAAAACATTAATCTTGATACACCAGCTGTAACTGATGTTAGTTTCTAGAGATTTGGAGGACCATGGAAAAGGGACATACATTGGTTGTGGATGAAAATCTCTTCCCAATCCCTACTATGCATTTTTTGTATATATTTGAGTATATTTCAAACTTGTATAGTACATAGGATGATTGTAGGGTGTTTAATCGGAGATATAATGACTGGGAGTGAAGTGGTAACAACCAGATGTTGAAGCCTTTTTGGATGCTGAGGTATTTGTCTATTGTATAAATTTGTAGTAGGCATAGAGTTCCAAAACATTGCGGGGTCTGTCTTTTCTGGATTTCACAAAACCATGTAAAAGTCCTACTTGTTTTCAGTTATGGCTATTAGGTGGTGCTGAAACACCACCTATTAGCCAGAACTATTACATTAGAGCACAGATAGGAGCGAGATGAGATGTGAGAAAAGAGATGGGTTGTAAGGAGGGACACATAGCTTCCGGGTGGTGTTTGGGTGTTTTCCCACCCAGTGACTGCCCATGCCATACTAATCCCTGTAGCCCTTCCCAACCACTACCTGCCCTTCGGCGCCAAAAACACATCTGTCTTGGGTCTCTTGGAGCTAGCTCTCCCTAGCAGTAGGACCAAACTGTGTGCTGTATAGGTATTGCCTGGATTATTTCTTAGTCTTCTGGAAGCTAATGGCTTTAAATGTGCTGTTGGTGTAATAAAAATGTCTTTATCAAGTGTGCCTTTACCACTTGATGTTTTAGCATTATATGTTCCCTGTCATCTGTTCTTTGCACTGAAGTCCTGTTAAATGAAAACATTGGGAAAGCCAACAGTGTTGGTTCTTGCATAGGCACTTCGATCATATGCCACGTACTCACACCATTACGGCAGTGCCCCAAATGCCTACCCATGCCTACTCAAAATTCAAAAGTGTTGGTGTTGACGATCTCAGCTCAGTGTAGCGCGAAACGCGTTGTGTTGTAGGACTTGCCTCACTGTGTCCTGCCCCTGTCTGTTTGTTGCTGTCCTGTGTTTTTGTTCTTTTTTATACCAATAAAAACTCGTATCTACCACGATGTGAGTTTTTTTGTTTTAATTTTTTTCTGGAGAATTTTCTTTTGGGCTTGCAGGAGTGTGGCTCACTTTTCCTCCTTGTTTTCTGATATATATATATATATATTCTACTCTTTTGTTTGATGATTAACGATGTCTTTTTATTCGAGGGTTCCTTCTTTTGACAGGTACGAGGTACTGCTATGGCAGTACCTTCGCCCCGTCTTATGCTAATCTGACCATGGGGTGGTGGGAGGAAACATTTTTATGTGATTTGATTTCTTTGAGGTTTTCATCACATGTTGTGTCATGGTTGTGGTACATTGACTATGTTTTTGTTATTTGGAAGGGCACAGAAGCTGATTGGTCAACATTTGTCACATGTATAAACAGTAATTTGGTGAATTTAAAATTTACGGAATGCCATAGTGACCATGATATTGTATACCTGAATGTAATGGTCACTCTTGATACTTTGGGTATTCATAAATCTCTGTACAAGAAATCTTCGAACACAGGGCTTTCACTTCATGCCAGTAGCTGCCATCCACCATCATGTAAAAAGAGCATCCCATACGGCGAATGTATTTGTTTCCGTCGCAACTGTGCGGACATTAAACAATGACAGGTGTTATGCTCTGGCAGCGATGCAGTTTGTAATACAAGGCTACAACAAGAAAATCATTGAATCTGCCTATTTGAGGGCAAGTGGCCTCTCCAGAGACAAACTTGTATATGGTGCAAGTGCTAACAAATTAACAAACAATGATGATCTTCACTTGATTGTGACTTATGACAACGGCCCTCATTACGAGTCAGGCGGTGGACCATGGTGCTATTAGCACCATGGTCCATGCCGGACTCCGGCATGGTGGATGGCGGAATTACCGCCCCATTCCAAGGTGAGTGGGGCGGTAATTCCCCATTCACCATTTGCCCTTCCCCATTCCCATTTTTGCCCCATAGGGCATAATGGGAATGGGGAAAGGCGCTAAGTACGGTGCCGCAAATTGCGGCACCGTACTTAACACCAAGGTCACTTTGCGGCTTGGGTTTTAACGCCTGCAAAAAGCAGGCGTTAAAACGTGGGACCTCTTAATCAGGCGTTAAGGGTTAACAGCGCTGTTAACCCCTTAACGCCTGACTTGTAATGAGGGCCAATGCCTCTTCCAAAGTCCGTAGAATCATTCAGAAACATTGGCGTGTACATACTTTGGACAAAGACTTATGTCCTTTGCTTTCAGTATGCCTAACTCTAACCTATAAGCGTGTTCCTTCACTTAAAGACAGACTGTTTCCAGTTTCCTACCCCCTTTACAAAAGAACTCTGTCTCTAGCTGGTTGTCTGGTGCCCCGTCTGGTTTTACCAAGTGTTCAAAATGTAAGGTGTGTCCACACGTAATGGTACAAAAGTCTTTCAAACATCCGATTACAGCTGTCACTCATGAAATCAAACATCACAAATTGTGACACAGCTTTTGTGGTCTATACCCACTCATGCCCTTGCCTGAAATGGTATGTAGGCAGCACTACCTGTAAACTCAAACTGAGAGTCCTGCAGCACTTGAGGGCCATAAAAAACTCGGACCCTACTTACCCTATGGCTAAACACTTTAAGCAGTATCATGACAATGATTTTCATCTTCTGACGTTCTTTGGAGTGGCACATGTACCCATGCATCAGAGAGGTGGTGACCGGCCTTTAAAAATGAGACTGCTTGAAACCAAGTTTATCTTAGATTTTTGATACCAAAACCCTGAGAGGTCATAATATTGATGAGGAGCTATATACTTTCATTGGACTATAGTTAGTGTGGCCTTCTCATTAATGTCGTTGTATATTATATGATTCATTTTTCTGCATGTTATTTATAGTGGTGGGCTTCTTGCTCCTTTTCTCACAGTGCTGCATCCGTTTTTCTTTGGCCTAAATTGTGGTGGTTTCTTTTTGTTAAGATATCACTATTTATTATTTGGGTTTTTCCCTTGGGCTGCCGCCTTTTTTCCAGCTCTTTTCGTGAGGTGTTCAGCTACATTGTTAATTCTGATAGGGAGGCCTATGTGGTTGGTGTTGTCCCCTTTCTCTCATTCTTTCTTTTCATTGGTTTTTTTCCTAAGATATATACAATCTTTGGTTTTTTCTTTTCTCATTCATGTGTTCCTCGATGTCTGAGCCTGGTACAAAATCATGTATTTTGTTAACCGCAATACTTGCACTGCAGCTATATTTTGCACATAATCTTATATGCTGTCCATCAATCTGCACTATGCACCTTATCGCTCTTTAGTGCGAGCATTTGATAATAATGCTGACTATGCCCTGATGCATTCCTTTGCACATTACCATATATGCAAAGGGCGCAAAAGGATTGCCGGCACCGATGTCCTTAACGGTGCCCGGTATCCCTTTGCGTCCTACTCGGAATGAGGCCCTTGGACTGTTACCCCACTGTGGCTATATATTCTAAGATGTCTGCAGAGCTGCTCGCACTAAGTCCCTCATCTATCTGTCAGTAGCAGACATATCAGTAGGACTTATGTTTGTCCTTTATTACTGCAGTCTGCATTGCTACCCCACGAGTGAACAAGCGCAGAGTGGTGCACGAAACTCATCTTTTCTAGCAGGATGGTGTCCTGCCTCTGTTAAACCCTTGTCACTGACCTACTGCGTGACATTTTTTGTATTTATTTTAAAGCAATAAACAGCACGTTATTAAAATACGAGATGAGGTGTATTTTCTTTAGTACACTGATTACTATTTGTGGAGATCTACGTGTTTGCCTGGAGTGCGGTTTGTTTTCCTTTTCTTTTTGTGTATATATATATATTTCTGAGGCTTGTGGAATCGGCTTAAATCACATGCTGTGCATAGGCCGACTTCTAGTGGAAGCGGCGGAGTATTACAGTTTGTTTTTCGAAACTCAGAGAGGGGCGTCGAACTAGGGCATGCCAGTAATACTATCCCTAGTGTGACGTCCACTGTACCCATGATCCCTCACGCGTGTAGGACCCTCAGATTGTTTTTTCCGCCATACTTGTCGGAAGCATTATTGCGGAGTCCCCTCGGTTTTAGCCATTTATCATATAATTATCAAAAAATCCCTGTTCTCCAACCCTACGTCAAAGATCGCAGAAGATCGACGTCGGTACTTGAGACCAAGGAAGAACATCCGTCGGGACTACACGACAGACTTTGAGCCTTGGAAGGCCTCTGGCCTCGCCCCTGCCAAGTAGGGAGTGTGGGGGGTGGATATACATACACACTTGTTTCCTACATATACCCGCCCACTGCCAGATATTGACATATGGAGAGTACTACATTTGAATTACCCCCTGGGTAGATAAACATAATACCTGTAACCTGTGTCTTCCAAGCGACCACCCCGAGGCAAATTATAGAGCTTGTAAGCTCTTCAAAGCCAAGACACTTAAGGACCGCTCAACCAAGCGTTGGGCCCACTACGCCAGGCAACTCGAGGCCATGGACGCAGTGGGTTCCTTCAGCGATGGCAACAACGCTGCCGTATCGGACGGCGAGGGCACAGGGGTGTCGTCAAGCACCCAAGCGCAAGCCCCCGACCTCAGAGGACTGACCAGCGGGTCAGTTATGGGGACAACACCCGGCAGCAAGAGCGCTACCCAAACCTCTTCCACTAAACACACTCACCCCACCTGAGATTCGACACGGCAGAAGAAGACACAAAGAGAGCGGTCTGCAGAATCAGTGTCCTCTGGGCGTTCCAGGTCACGGTCGCCCCATGACACACAACAACCGTCTACGATTGCTAAGAGTGCCCCATTGCCTAAAGTCACAGAGGTATGGTCGTCAGAAGATGAATGCAACCTCTACCCCTCAGGCAGCATGTTCGAATGCTACTCCGGTAGTTCGTTCGACTTCTGCTTCTGAGATTCAACGCCCCTCTTCCAAGACTCCTGAATATCGTGATCCCTCCTCTGAATCTCTACGCCAAGCATCGAAAGATTCAGAAAATTCCAAGGGGTCAAGGAGAAACACAACCAGCCTTTAGAAAAGTCCAAGGCCCCTGACCCTGTCACTAGACTAAAAATTGTCCCTCCCACTCCTCAGGATATGGGCATGGATGAGGAACCACAGCAGGAAAGGGTTATTCCCAGTTCCAAGGAACGGAACTCGGAGGACATTGACAGAGTAATGAGGCGAATGTCTTTTTTGTAGATTTCTATGAAAAAGACCCAAATTACTTCCATAGTTATCAGAGTACTCCTGCTACCTCTGCCCCTTCGGGATCCAAAGACCCTCAACCTCCTACTAAGAGACTCCGTACTGAGACTCCCGTTCAGGGGCTGATTTCACACCTTTTCAGTGTTGAACCTTACCAACAGTATGGAGAGGATTCAGAAGTACAAATGCTAGACGACCAGGCCGGGGTCGATTACTATGGAGATGATGAGGACCAGGAAGAGGAGGAGGAAGACGAGGCGGAGGCCTATAGTCTTGACTCCCCTATTCCCAAGGACCCCCTGTGAATGACTCACCTATTGACAATCAGCCTTTGATTAACAAGGTTTTAGCCAAGGCGGCAGCCCATTTCCAAATTGACACTCAGGGTGCCCAGGAAAAGAGAGATTTTGCAGAGCAAATTCTAGGGGATAAAAGATCCATTGGTCAGGTTATTTCCATTCTAAAATCTATTCAACGCAGAATCGATCCTTCTCTGGTGACCCCTAATCTTACTCGGGCAGTTAACCCACGAGTAGAAAAATTATTCAGGGCCGCTCCGTCCAACCCACTGTACATAAGGGGTCAGATAAAACCCGACTCATTAGTGGTTACAACTACCAGGAAGAGAGCGGTAACACCATTAGCATCTTCAGAAGCTCCCCCGGACAAAGAGAGCAAGAGAATATACGCTCTAGGTAGGAAGGTGGCATCCACGTCGGCATACCAAGCATGCATTGCCAATACCACCACTCTGCTAGCAAGCTACAACTGTCACCAATGGGAACAAGTAGCTGCCCTCATTGCCTCCGCACAAGAACCTCCAAAGAGCCAGCTGGCCCAGATTGCGTAGGAAGGAAGATCAGTGTCCGGATGCATTCTCAAGGCTAACTTCGATGCAGCAGACAATGCAGGGAGGCTGATAGCAGAAAGCACAGTAATTAAACAACATGCTTGGCTAAGGCAGTCAGGGTTTAAACCCGAGACCCAAGCCACCCTCATAGACATGCCGGTAGAACGTAATTTCCTGTTTGGGAAAGCAGTGGAGGAAGCGTTGAAGACGGCTAAGGACAAATATGACACCTTAAAGTCCCTTGGCCAACTAACAAATAAGCCCACAAACCTGCGGGGAAATAACTATTTTTGTCGCTTTCGCAGCCAAAACTCCCAGAGAGGATCCAATTACTACCAGAACCAAGGAGCCTTGTGGGGCGGTAACCAACAAGCTACCCAAGGTTTCGCTAGAGGTCAAAAGAGGGGCCGCGGTAGGGGGAGAGGCAGCCCAGGTAGAGGCGCTACGCCTCCCAATAAACAACAGTGACATTCCGCTCCGGGTCCCTTCCCATGCATCCCCGGTAGGGGGGTGCATTTCCATCTTCACCCACGCATGAGAAGTGATCACTTTGGACAGATGGGTGCTGTCCACAGTGTCCGCGGGATACTGTATAGAATTACTGGAGTGCCCCGCGACCATCCTCTAAGACAGAAGATGCACTCCTTGGAGCACCAAAGAATCCTCCTCGTCATTCTTCTTGCAAAGGACGCGATAGAACTCGTCTCGGGCAACCAGGTAAACAAGGGTATTTATTCAACTTACTTCCTTGTGCCAAAAAAAGATCTAACGATGCGCCCAGTATTAGACTTACGCCCTGCAAACAAGTATGTCAAGCCACAAAAATTTCGCATGACTACACTCCAGGAAGTAATCCCCCTACTAAAAAGAGGAGATTACATGGCAACATTGGATATGAAAGATGCTTATTTTCATATTTCCATGTTCCCAGCGCACAGAAGATTCTTTAATTTCAAGGTAGATAGCCAGCACTACCAGTTCAAGGTGCTGCCCTTCGGAATAGCCTCGGCTCCAAGGGTATTCACCAAGGTACTGGCGGTGGTGGCGGCGCACATACGCAGGGAGGCAATTCCAGTGTACCCTTACCTGGACGACTGGCTCATCACAGTGGAAACCCCCCTAATTTGCAGATCCAAAATTCAAAGAACAATCGACCTCCTCTTCCAATTGGGCTTCTCAATCAACGAGAAAAATCAAGCCTGGTGCCAAGCACCTCCAAACAGTTCCTAGGAGTTGTCCTAGACACCAAAGAGGGGTTGGCCTTTCCATCAGAGGAAAGAATTCGGAATCTGTTACTGCAAATTCCTCAATATCAGTCCGGTCGCCAGATAAGGGTGCGCAAAGCGATGTGTTTACTAGGCATGATGGCATTGATTGATTGATATTTTATTTCTATCGCGCTCTTACACAAGTGTTTCAGAGCGCGACAAGGCAAGGGAGGGTAATAGGGGAGACCAAAACAGTGATCTTACTAGGCCCAGTGACATTGAGAACGCGCAGGTGCATGGGAGAGGGGGGAGGGAAAAAGTGCATGGAAGGGGGGAGAAGTGGAAAGTGCGAAACAGAGGAGAAAACAGATAAATAACAATAAATAAATAATAAAGGCAACAAACAGTGGTAATGCAGCCAGCAATTTGCAAGTGCTAGGTTTAAGGCAGCAGACACGGTAGGTCTGATAAGTGCTGGAAGAAAAACGGGGGGGCTCTATGGGTACAGAAACAGACCCCAGTGCATGGGGTGGCCTGGAGGCAGTGCGGGAGGGTGGCAGGGTGAGCAGGTACCTGGGCCCGAAGGACAGAGGGTGACCAGGTGCTCGGTGCCAAGAGAGAACAGATCAGCAGGGGAGAGGGGCAGCGAAGGCAGAAGAAAAGAGGAAGGTCTTGAGGTGCTTCCGGAACCGGAGATGGTTCTCCTCAAGTTTTAGAGTGTCAAGGAGGCTGTTTCAGAGGGAGGCCACAGCCGGAGACAGAGATCTACCCCCAGCTCGTTTCTTTGAAAAACGACTGACCCTGAGAGAGTTGGAGGTAGAGGAGCGAAGAGCTCGAGAGGGGATGTATTTGTGGAGGGATAGCTGAAGGTATTTTGGACCCAGGCCCCAGAAAGCCTTGTGGACAATGCAGAGGGTTTTGAATTTAATCCTTACATCCACTGGGAGCCAGTGGAGAGATTTCAATGCTGGAGAGATACGATCCCAGGGCTTGAGGCCAAAGACAAGTCTCACATTCCTGTTCTGGATTAGTTGCAGAGGGCGGAGAGTAGAGGCAGGTAGATTTAGAAAGAGGCTGTTACAATAGTCCAAGCTAGAGAGAACCAGAGCTTGGGATACGGATACCATGAGATTTTGGGGGAAGGAGAGGAACGGCTGAGTACCTCTGAGGAGGGGCAGTCGGAAATTTGACTTTTTAGAGACCTCAGAGATGTGGGCGGAGAAGGAAAGTGTGGAGTCAAAGAGGACCCTGAGGTTCTTAGACTCGCAGGTGGGGGTAGGATGAGGGCCAAGGGAGGCCGGCATCATGCATTTACCTGGTTCCCCACACGCATCTGCACATGCAACCCATGTAGGAATGGTTGGCAAAACAGTGGTCTCAGGCAAGTGGTCAGTGGGACGATCTAGTGGTCGTTTCGCCAACACTAGTACAGAGTGTTTGCTGGTGGACGAGAGAGAATCTTTCAAAGGGGAAACCCTTTTATGATCCAGAAATACAGGCCGTAGTCACAACAGACGCGTCCCTGTCAGGGTGGGGAGCGCACCTCCTTCACCACACAGCTCAGGGTCTCTGGTATCACACAGTGGCTCAGAATCACATCAACTTGCTAGAACTTCTGGCAGTCTTCAGAGCGCTTCGGGCGTTCGAACCCCACCTATTCAACCTGTCAGTGCAGATCCTAACAGACAGCACGACGGAAATGTTTTACATAAACAAACAAAGGGGCACTTGTTCGCCAAATCTGTCCATGCTTGCCCAGAAAATTTGGATATGGGCACTCAGACGAAACATTTACCTGTCGTCTCAACATGTTCCAGGGGATCTCAATTCACTAGCGGACCCTTTGAGCAGAGATCCCCTCCCAGAAGAACTCAAATGGTGTCTACACAAAGAAGTCATAGAAGATCTCTTCTCTCAGTGGGGTTTCCCCACTATAGACCTATAGACGCTTCGGGCGTTCGAACCCCACCTATTCAACCTGTCAGTGCAGATCCTAGCAGACAGCACGACGGAAATGTTTTACATAAACAAACAAAGGGGCACTTGTTCGCCAAATCTGTCCATGCTTGCCCAGAAAATTTGGATATGGGCATTCAGACGAAACATTTACCTGTCGTCTCAACATGTTCCAGGGGATCTCAATTCACTAGCGGACCCTTTGAGCAGAGATCCCCTCCCAGAAGAACTCAAATGGCGTCTACACAAAGAAGTCATAGAAGATCTCTTCTTCCTCACTATAGACCTATTCACTACAAGCGAAAACAGACAATGGGCCTCATTCCGAGTACGGCGCTAACCAATGGCGCTATTAACGCCTTGGTTGACGCTGTACCTGGACCGGCAGCGCCTTGGTGGATGGCGGAATTACCGCCCCATTCCAAGGTTGGCGGGGCGGTAATTCCCCAATCCCCATTTACCCTTCCCCATTCCCATTCTTGCCCCATAGGGCATAATGGGAGTGGGGAAGGCGTTAATTACGCCACCGTAAATTACGGTGGCGTAATTAACATCAAGGTCCCTTAGCGCCATGGTTTTTAACACCTGCTAAAAGCAGGTGTTAAAACCTCCATGGCGCAAAGGGAACTCGGAGTATGGCGGTAAGGGATTACCGCCACCGCTCTCGTTAGCGGTGGCCGCTATCCCTTACCGCCATACTCGGAATGAGGCCCAATGCCCAGAATTCGCATCCAGGTTCCCCCAGCCAGGCTCCAGGGGGAATGCGCTATGAATGAATTGGTCAGGGATGTTTGCCTACGCTTTTCCATCAACCCCTCTGATGAGGAAGTTGGTCAACAAGATACACAGGGAATCGATGACGCTCATCCTAGTTGCTCGTCTGTGGGCGAGACAACCATGGATTCCACACCTGCGCAAACTGGCGGTGTGCGACCTCATCAGACTCCCGTGCTGGTGCAACCTACTCTCACAGCACAAAGGACAAACAGTGCATCCTCAACCCAACTCGATGAATTTAGCAGCATGGCTCCTGAAGTCATAGAGTTTGGCCATCTCAATTTACCCCAGAGATGTATGGCTATCTTAAAAGAGTCAAGAAAACCTAACACAAGGCACTGTTATTTTTTTTTTTAATAACTTTTATTTTTGGACGGCAGAAGTACACAAGGCACACACAAGACAATAGGTGCATAGCAGTTACATCATGGAGCAGCACATCATAAAGGATACAGCAATCACAACATGGACAGCCGGGCGGTATCTGAGAGGGAGCATACCAATCCGAAAACAAAGGAACAAAGTAGGGGCTCACCCAGTGGGATCAGAGCCCGACGGGGCAGGGGACAAACCAGATTCGGGGGTGCCCTCGCCCTGGATGCTAAGGTAAGCGTTAAATTCAGCCCAAATGCTCCTGGGGCGAGACTGGGCGGGGAGCATAGACAAGTATTCTTCCTCGCAATTGCGTGACCAGGTGAGTAAGCGCAACCATTTCTGAAAGACCGGGGGAGCGGGGCTTTTCCAGCTCTGGAGTATACACTTTTTGGCAATCATACAGCCTATGTTTAGGAACTTATCTAGGCGTCTGGTTCCATCGGTTTTCCAGACCCCGAACAGAATCGACAAGGGGTCAGGATCAACCACAGTTTCAGTTATGTCAGAGAGTGTTTTCAAGATGCATTCCCAGAACCCAGATAGCTCCCTGCAGAACAGAAACATGTGCAGGTGATCAGCCTCCTCAGCTCCACAGCGAGGGCACCGGGCCGCGGCGGCGCGGGCGAACGCCGAAGTCCTGTGTGGAGTATAATAGAGCCTATTGAGGAGTTTGTACTGCATGGCGCGGTAGCGGAAATTGAAGGAGACTTTTTTCGTGTGTAAGCACATTGCGCCCCAGTCGCCATCAGACAACTCCAGGCCCAACTCATTCGCCCAACCGTCGCGCGCCCTAAGCGCTGGGATTGTGATGGACTCCTGAAGGATCCTATATAGTGAAGAGACGACACTGCGGGCACCGCCTGAGTTGGCAATGTATGCGATCGCCGGGTTATCCGGGGGCTCATCAGGAAATGAGGGCCATGCAGTACGGAACGCTGCCCGTAGCCTATAGTATTGGAGGGTCTCCAAGGCGGATCTGGTGAGGCCTTGCTTCCATGTTTGGGGGTCAATGAACTTGCCTTCTGGGTAGAAATCGGACAGTGCTTGATACCCCAGCGTTCCCCAGTGTTGGGCCAAGGCATTATCGTGTGTGGGTTCCAAGTCAGGCAGGCGCCACACCGGGAGCCATTTGTAGTAGGGGGCGGACCCGTCCGTCGGACATAGCAAGCGTTCCCATGCGTGGATGGTCGTAGCGACAGGGTCAATGGGTGAATCAGGTGTAATGGCGATGTAGTATAAGGGACATCATGTTGTGCCGGTGTCCGCTAGTCGCTCTAACTTGACATGTGGACGCGTTGGGGAGCCCGGGTACCAGTGGGTGGCATGTTGAGCCTGGGCCGCAGTCCAGTAGAGTAGCAGATTCAGGGCGGTGAGCCCCCCTTGTTTATAGGGGAGCGCCATGTCAGTCCACTTCTTACGCACTGCACCTGAGTGCCATAGGAACTGAGCGCATAGTGTATGCATTTTAGTGAAGTAGGCCTTCCCAGGCCACACGGGAACGTTGCTAAAAGTGTAAAGAAGCTTGGGGAGCAGGATCATTTTAATTAGGGAGAGACGACCAGCCATGGATAGTGGGAGCGATCGCCATCTTGACATCTTGGCCTCGGCGGTTTGCGCCGCGGTGGAGTAATTGTCGGCTAGCAGAGTAGATTTAGTCAAGGATATCTGCACCCCCAGGTATCTGACACCGAACGGGGACCAGCGAAGGGGGTACTCAGTGGTGGGTTGTTGGGTAGATTTCGTGAGCGAGAAGATATCTGACTTTGAGTAATTGATCGTGAAGCCAGAGTAGGTGCCGATGCGGGTGATGTCCCTCAGTATGGGGTCAATGTGGGTCGTGGGCTCTCTAATGTATAATAGCACGTCATCTGCATATAGAGATATGATTTCGGGGTCATCCTTCAACCGTATCCCCTTGCGGGCATGACGAGCACGGACATAATCCTCCATTGGCTCAATTGCGAGGGCAAAGAGGATCGGGGAGGAGGGGCTGCCCTGCCGGGTACCCCTGAAGAGTGTGAAGGGGTCGGATGTCAAGGAGTTAGCCCTGACCTGGGCCACAGGGGAGGCGTATAGTAGTTTAATGAACCCGATCATGTTTGGGCCAACTCCCATCGTCTCCAGCACCAGCCACGTGTAGTTCCAAGAGACCATGTCAAAGGCCTTCTGAGCATCCAGTGTGACCGCCACGGCCTGGGCATCTTGATTTATACGGGACATAACATTAAACAGTCTCCTTATATTATGAGAGGTGGACCTGCCGGGGACGAAGCCCGCTTGGTCCTCATGGACCAGATATGGCATAATGGGGAGAAAGCGGTTAGCTATGGTCTTAGCAATGATTTTCGTATCTAGGTTCATGAGGGAAAGGGGCCTGTAAGACCCACACTCGTCGTCTGGTTTGCCAGGCTTGAGTAGTACCGTGATGATAGCCTCACGCATGGACGGGGGGAGAATAGAGGAGCGGAGCGCTTCGACCCAGACCTCGAGTAACTTGGGAGCCAGTATGGCCACGTGTTCTTGATAAAACTCAGCCGTGAGGCCGTCAGGTCCCGGCGCCTTGCCTTTGGGCAGGTTCGAGATGGAGGTTACTATCTCATCCAGCGTTACCGGGGAGTCCAGCTGGTCGCGGGCAGCAGGGGAAATTTCAGTGGTGGGGATCTGAGCAAGCAGCTCGCGCATGTGTCGTTCGGAGTGTTCGGGAGGCTGGGAGTAGAGGGACCTGTAGAACTCAGTAAATATCTCCAAAATCTGTTGGTCAGCCCACTGTACGTTGCCAGATGCGTCTTTGATGGAGGTGATCTGAGCTCGGCCAAATTCCCCCCTCACCACTCCTGCCAACGTCTTCCCCGGTCTGTCACCCTCGCCATATTTCCTGGCAGCCTGTGGGCGGCTGAAGTACTGGACTTCGTTGGTAGCGAGCGCATTGTACGCCTGCAATTCCTCGCTGATTTTGAGAAGTAAGGCGGGATCGGCGCCAGTGGAGCATTGCTGCTCCAACTGTTTCAATTTAGCTTCAGAGCGACCAAGGCTGGCTCGGATAGCTTTCAGTACCCCGGCCTCCCGTGAGATGGACATCCCCCTGATGTATACCTTAAAGGCCTCCCACCGAACCGCGGCTGAGGTGTCTTGGAGAGAGTTGTGGTCAAAGAAGGATATAATGTCTGCGAGGATATCAGCCCTAAAGACAATGTCCCTGAGGGCCTCAGATTTGAAACGCCAAGTGCTCAGTGTCGGGGTGGGTATACCCAGCCTCACAGAAAGTGTGATTGGAGCGTGGTCAGACAGAGTGCGGGGGAGAATCCAGGACCCCTCCACCCCTCCCATGGTTTCACTGGACACTAAGAACAGGTCTATACGAGACAAACTGTCGTGGACAGATGAGTAATAAGTATACTCCCGGCACAGGGGGTGTATTGCCCTCCAGGCGTCGCAAACATTGAGCATCTGTATATGGCCACGCAACCTGCGTGCGGCACTGGTTAGGGCTCGAGAGGACGTGCCAGTCCTGTCCAGGACAGTGTCGAGAATAAGGTTTAGGTCACCCCCCCATATAATCTGGACTCCCACGTAGCCCAACAGTATGGCAGTTACCGCATCGAAGAACTCAGGAGAGTCAACGTTGGGGCAGTAAGTGTTAACAAGTAAGTATTCTCTATTCACCATCGTGCAGTGTAGTATGACATAGCGACCCTCAGGACATACGTAACTTTTGTGCAGGATGAATTTGATCGATTTATGGATCATTGTGAGGACTCCCCTGGATTGGGAGGAGTAGGAAGTAAAGAATCTAGTGGGACCCCACGACGGGGCCATGGTACCTGGAATGTGGGCATTGGAGTGTGTCTCTTGTAGGAGTAGTATCTTACAGCCATGTCTATTAGCAAAGGCCATGATCTTGCGGGCCTTGGTGTGATTGCTTAATCCGCGAATGTTCCAGGACAATATGACGGTAGACATGTCAGTGGCGGATCTCTAATCCCGGCATACCCGCATCAATGAACATCCCAGGTATAGCAGCAGTGCGCATTACCGGGGTTGAGGTCGGGAGTGCGCTTATGTTTTGCCAGTGTGCGTGCCGTGAGCCCTAGTATGCCGTGTTTTCCAAATACCCCATTCCCACCCACCACCCTCACCACTGACCCAACTTCAGCAGTGTGAACAACACCCACCCTCAACTGTGCAGAGCCGGGCCGGCCCCAACATGGCCCAGACTGCCCAAGAGCCCAACAGGGGCTAACCCACAACAAGGGCATATCCAAAAACAGTGCAATCGCAGTGGGGTGCGCCGTTGCCGTGCGGGAGCACGCTAGGAACCAGCTGGTTCCGTTACAAAACGAACATTGTTAGCGGACAAAACATGAATATCCCAGTCTCACCCAATGGAGCGCAGGGAGCAACACACACATCACGGGGATCCAGCAACCCAGCCCAGGCGGAGCCATGAGAAGAAACATGCCCTAGTGCTCGTGAATAGAGGGCAACGGTTGCAACCAGACCAAGGGAGCTGTGCATGTCAGAGAGCAGCAGGAGTAAGTGTGGGAGAATAACTTGGACGGGATGACAGTTGCTCCTCAAAGAGCAATAATTAAGCCCACGTAGGAAAGCATTGTATACAAGTGAATGCAGAGGTGTGATCACTCATGGATATGAACAGAGAGTGGCAGGACTCGATCCACATATAAGCATAGTATCAAGGCATCACAAAGCAATCATAGAATTCAGTCATTATTCATATTGTCATCAGCCGGAGGGTGGAGAGGAACATGTGCCTCGATGAATTTAACCGCCTCAGATGGCACTGTAAAAAAGTATAGTTTGTCGTTGAACGTAAACTTCAAGCGTGCAGGGAAGAGTATGGCATAGGGGATGTTCCTTTCCCTGAGGAGTTTCTTCACTCCAAGGAACTGGCGACGTTCCTGCTGAACTCCGGTGGAAAAGTCGGGGAAAATCCTGATCATCTGCGAGTCCAATCGTAACTCGCCTTTTTCCCGTGCGAGGCGGAGAATTAGGTCGCGGTCTTTGAAGCTCAGAACCTTGGCAATGATGGGTCTCGGAAAGTCACCGGGTTTAGGCCGGGGTGACAGCGCCCTATGGGCCCTCTCGATGGTAAAGAAGGGAGACATGTCTGGGTTACCCAGTAGTTCCTTCAAGAGATCCTCGACCGCCAATTCCAGTCGACCCTTCAGCGCATTTTCAGGGACACCAACGATGCGTATATTGTTTCTGCGCGACCTAGATTCGAGGTCATCACATTTGGCTTTAACCGCCTTCATATCCGAAACCAGAGTGGACACCGTGCCCTGGAGTGTAGATACATTATCTTCATTGGTTCCAATCCTGTTTTCGGTCTCCGTGATTCGAACCCCCTGCTGATCCAGTTTGGCTCTGAGTGAGGCTACATTGGCATTAATGTCATCAAGCTTTTCATGGAAAGCTGCAAAGTTTCTAGCCATGGATTCCATTATCGCTGTGAGGTCAGTGGTGGGTGCCTCGGCGCATGGCGGGTCGTCAGCTGGGTCGCTTGGTGCGTGGGCCGAGTCGGGCCTCGGGCGGCTTTAGCGAATTTGTCCATGGCCCCTGTTTTATTGTTATTCCTCGATCTGTTAGACATCGTGAATAATGTGGCAGGGCCCTGAGTGGCCAGAGTGAAGACTCGAGTGAGGAGATGTAGGAGAGGTTCAAGGCAAATGACAGTGGTCCAGCCCGCCGATTCAAACAAATCCTGACAGAGGCGGCAGGGGCTGTGGCATCAGGGAAGTATAGAGTAGCAGCAGGGAGAGCGCGATCCAACCGCCTTAGAGGGTGATGATGGTGTCCAGAACAGAGCCCGAGTGAGCACCACAGAGAGTACCAACCGCAGGAGTGTGGGCCTTAGTGCTTAAGCGGGTATTGCATAGGGCCGTGAAGGTGATGACCAGCAAGGAAGCTATGCTGTGCCAAAGTGTGGGCCTCAGTATTAATCCGGGGGCCGTTGTGCCCGGAGGAAGGCGGCAGCGGGCCGATCCGGGTCCGCCGGGATGCAGGGACATGGGCCCAGAGACCAACCAAGGTGGCGCAGGAGCTAGCCGGGGCCGCGCGGCGCGGGGACAGAGGCCCAGGTCGAGAATGGCCTGTAGCGGATACGGGGGCAATATGGCTCCGGCGTGCAGCAGCCCCAGCAGCTCCTCACCTGGTATGCAGCCCGCAAGTGTCCAGTCAGGGAGTAGGTGCAGCTCCTCAGGTCCTCGGGTGCCGCCGGAGGTAGATCCGGACACGGCAGCAGCGCAGAGCGGAGGCCGTGGGCCGCAACCAGGCCGCAAATGTCAGATCAGCGGGGCCCCAGTCGAGCGCCGCAGCCAAGCCCGGCGGCGGGCGCAGCTTCTCCAGGAGGGGCGTACCGCCCAAGTGTCGAGCAGCGCGGAGGAGGGACGGCCCAGGGCCCCCCAGCACCGGGGCCCTCCGGCCGGGCAGACCGGGCTCAGCGAGGCCCGAGGGCCCCGGCCCCAGAACGGGGAGAAAGTCCAGGATGGCCGGCGCAAGGCACGGCCCAGGCCGCGGGCGCCAGTCCAGCGAAGGGTGCGACCCAGTCCGCGGCGCCCCCGGCGCAGACCGCAGGGCACCGCGATGTGCGTCTCAGCAGGCGGGCCAGTGGAGGGATGCGGCAGGGGAGGACGTAGTGTGGTGGCGGGAGCCGGGAAAGGAAGGCTTCGAGGATCCCGCAAAGTAGATCTCCGGCTCCCAAGGTCCGATCCGAGCCAGGATCGCAGCAACACGTAGCCACAGTTATAGGGATGCCAGTGGGTCGGTCGGGTAGGCGCAGAGCTGCTTTAGCCCACAGATGTCCTCGGATGAAGAACGGCTGTGCACGGAGCTCAAGAGCTAGGCAGCCATCTTGACGGCTGCTCAACAGCGCCCCAAGGCACTGTTATTTTGATAAATGGAAAAGGTGTGTTATTTGGTGCCAGAATAAGTAAATCAACCCAATTGATTGCACTCCTTCCAATATTGTCACCTACATGCTCCACCTTCTGGACGCAGGCTTGATATTTAATTCACTCAAGGTAACCTGGCGGCGCTGTCAGCCTACACCACCTCCCAGAACAAGGTGTCATGGTGGAAAGTGCCAGTTGTGAAAGCCTTTATGGAAGGGGTGAAGAGACCCCACCCTCCAATTTCTAACCCTCCACCAGGGTGGGACCTTAATGTGGTGCTTGCTAAACTCATGGCCTCCCCCTTTGAACCCATGCATAAAGCTAGTCTTAAACACCTGACTTATAAAACTGCCTTCTTAGTAGCCATTACATCCATAAGAAGGGTCAGTGAATTTCAAGCTCTGTCAGTGCAGGATCTTTCTTTACTGTCCATAAGGATAAACTGGTTCTACGAACTCACCCTAGGTTCTCACCTAAGTTTATTTCTAAATTCCATGTTAACCAGTCCATTGACCTACCTGCCTTTTTCCAAGAACCCAAAAGCTCTGCTGAGGTGAAACAACACACGCTAGATGTGAGAAGAGCGGTCCTCTACTACGTAGACAATACCAGACCGCTAAGAAAGACAGATCAACTGTTCGTCTCTGTAGCTACAGGCAGAGAAGGAGATTGTATCTCTAAAGGTGCCATCTCTAAATGGATAGTCAAATGTATCCAGCTGTGTTACTCCCTTTCAGAAAAGACACTGCCTTTTACGCCAAGGGCCCACTCTACAAGAGGTACTGGGGCCACTCTGGCTTTCATTGCAAATGTACCCCTTGACACCATTCGCAAAGCAGCTACATGGAACTCTCAAGCGGTTCTAAGACATTTGTTCACTCATTACCCTTCTCACATCCCACCTCCTTCTTCTAACACTGCTCGCGAATCTATGCACAGCATGTGATCTAAGCAGATTCCACAGGCCTCATAATGGATACATTACTCACCGCAATCGTATTTCTGATGGTTGTATCTGCTTAGATTCACATGCACCCACCCTTCCTCCCCTTTGAGAGAAGGCGCATGGATGCTTGTAGTCTTATCTATCTATCTGCTTGGATACTCTGTACTCACGCTATTCCTCATGCTACCTCATGTCAGAAAAAATACAATCTGAGGGTCCTACATGCGTGAGGGTTCATGGGTACAGTAGACGTCACACTAGGGATAGTAATACTGGCACGCCCTAGTTCGACGCCCCTTTTCGAGTTTCGAAAAACAAACTGTAATACGCCACAGCTTCCACTAGATGTCGGCCTATGCACAGCATGTGAATCTAAGCAGATACAAGCATCAGAAATATGATTACGGTGAGTAATGCATCCATATATATGTATATTATGTTTATTAGTGTTTTTCAATTTTTCTGAACGTTTCATTATAAAGAGAAAAACATCTGGGGCCAGAGTTAATCAGAATGCAATTAGGATAATCATGCAATCATTTGATATGCCATGAACTGTTAATAGTGAAGTGCCAAATCTACAATAGCTTTAGCAATGTCTAATCAATCAGTACCTGCCCTTTCTCCCTCAGCTTTTATTTCTTCCCCACAAGTGTTCTCTTTGTCCCAACTGCTGTCCTAGAATTTGTTGAATGACCATGGTCATCCTCTTTTTTTTACACAAATCTCTCATACAGCAAGCATCTCTTCACTCCTTGTCTAAATCTAGACAGTGTGTGTACTGTAATCACTTCTGATAAATCTGCTAAATCTTCTCGTTTAGTTACCAGAAAACACCTTGTGGGGAACAGTGTTTTGCTTCCAGGGGTAATTGCATCCCTCCATATAATCCCAGCAAAATACATTTAGGAGACACATTCATATTAAGATTTTTTGAATTATTTATTTTCAAGTATACAGAATATATATACAAGATAAATCAAACCACGTTAATTGAAATAGAACATCAGTACAGTTTCATCCAGTCCCGTCCAGGTCCATATTCACAATAGGCTGAGTCTAGTAGAACAATAAAAACTTCCCCCAGATCTTCTCAAAAAGCATGATTTTCCTTTCTCTTCTAAATATAGATCTCTCCACCTCCGCCAGCTTATGCATTTCCATAACCTAAACATCCATTTTCAGTGGCATGGCAGATTTCGAGGTAGTTAAAATGAATCTTCCCCACCATCGCACCTCTGAATAACCACTTCTTCTGACATATAGTTAGCTCCTCTAGTAACTCATCACTCCCCATCACCAAAGTCATGAAATCAAAATCAATTTTCTCTGCTAGTACCTTCTCGCAGACTACACCAAATTCCATCCAAAAACTTCTCACCTTCATGCATTCCCACAGCATATGCTCTAGAGTCCCACACGCCCAACAATCATTCTTGTCAGCAAGTCTTCTTTTCCAAAATTGCTCTGGAGTCCAATAAAGCCTGTTTAAGATTTTGATCTGACGGGATCTTTCACTATGCCCCAAGGAGCAAAGTCTCACATTCTGACACATTTTCGACCACAGCTCGCTCGTGATTTCACATCCAATTTGCGGACTCATTCTTCCATCAGGGAATCATTTCCCTTGTATTCTGCAACAATCAGATGGTAAACCTTGCTGGCCAAATCCTCCCTCCCCCAGCTTTGGTTTAATTCATATTAAGTGTCCTTCTTTAAAAATATTTACATTGTTGTTTATCGTCTGTGATTAGTAATGTTTTAAATGTGTATACATTTTTCTAACCATTTTACGGTAGTGCTGTTCAATCTGTATTGATGCAAGTGCTTGGAAACAATATCCTTTGCAAGTTACATTTGCTACACATGCATAACTGGCTAACTTATAATTAAGGCTCCCAGATTTATGGTATTTATTTTTCTGGCATTTCCGTCTGTATTTATCAATATTGATTTTTTGGCCTTTTTTCTGTATTTATCCACCTTCATTTTTTTCATATAAAAAGGTAGTTCACAACCAGTATTTTTCTGCATTTATTCTAATAAGAACATGCAGTCATTAAAGCACACATGCAGCCAAATAGGAAAGAAATGCTAGCTCCATTTTGTCCATAACAACAAACGGTGGCTCCTGTGACTTATGCTGCCTCTCTCCTCTCTCATCTCATTCTACACTCCCTCCCGCTCTCTCCGATCTGCAGACCTCTTCCTTCTCTTTGTTCCCCCGTCCCCATGCGCCTCCTCTCGTTTTCACTCCTTTCAGCTCCTTGCCCCCCTCCACTGGAACTCCCTTCCTCTCTCTATCCGTTCCATCCCCACCTATACCTCCTTTCGTGTCTCCTTAAAATCTCTCCTTCTCCACTCCCCTCCCTGATACTCTCATTCCCTCCTCCTCCTTCCCCGGTCCCCCCTTTATCCACCTCTTCTTACCTCTCATCTCCCTGCTTCGTTTCCTTTTAAGTCCCCTTTCCTCCTCTCTCGCCTTCAGCTTATTCCAATTCCTGTTCCCCACTTCCTTCCCCTCTCCACCCCCTCTTCCCTCATTTATCTTCACTGGCAAATGGTTCTAATTGCTGTATTACTGGTTTGACTCATATTTGTAATTGCTTCTACTGTTATTGTATTCTTGTTGTTATAATGTAAAGCGTTTTGGCGTAAAACGCTATATAAACACAATAAACATAAACATAAGATATATGCTGTCAGCAATTTCAAGAAATTTAATGCTATTAACTTTCACACTCTTCATGCTGCCTACCTGCAATGAGATTGGCCTGCAATGTATGAGTGACATCATAGAGAACAGTCAGAAAGACTGTTTTCCCATATATAAATTTAAGACAGCATTCAGATTGTTTTCCATCTCTATTTACTTATAATGCATTTTTAATTGTCATGTATCTCTAACTCTTATATATATATATATGGTTTTACTTTTCCAGACAGTTATCATGCTGACTTTTGCTGCGCCTCCAGATTTCTTCAAAAACCTGATAAGGAAATAGAATCCAGTGACCAACATCATGCCTCAAGGATAACTTCAAGTTCTCTTAGTTGGACACCTCAGTTACAGAAGGAAGACTCAGATGCCTCTAGTAGCATAGAACTCACGAACCATGACGCACGTCGCTTAGTGCCTAATAACATTGCATTGTTGAATAAAACAAAAAAAATCCAGGCCAAGTATGAAAAGTTTTGGAAAGGTTCTAAGTCTGATAAATTAAGCTGTTCTCTTGGAATTCAGAACCTCAATGCACCTGGAGAAGGGAGTGGTCATAGTAAACTTTCAGATTGCAGTCCCTGTTCTCCAGAATCCAAAACCGTATCAAGAAGGCTTAAAAAGCTAGAGGAAGACACGCATAGTCCATTATGTGGTCCGGTGGAAATCAACACTGAGTTAAAATGTATGCACTCCCTTCACTCAGACATTTCAAGTGAAGATTTACTGGCGAGAACCGTGACAAGTACCAAGGAGACACAAAAAGACATGTTGCTTAATAGGAGTTTAGAAAAAACATTTAAGAATATGTTGGGAGTGAAAAAAAATGGGAGACATTCACAAGTTGAAATCGGTTGTAGCTCTACGGATTTAGAATGTTCACACCTTTTAACTCTCGCCTCACATGAACATTACCAGGCAAAACTGATTCCAGATCACAGTCAAGATGTTGCAGAAACTGACTCTGTTTTAGAAGCAGCTGTAAATAGTATTTTAGAGTGTTAATATCTATAACACATGTAAAATAGAGACTTTTCACAGTGACAGCAAATTTGAAGAATATCAAAACTGCAGACCACAATTTTTTTCTGAATGAAACTTTGTGAACTACGATGTATTTTTCGCAAGCAATATTCCTTGTGGATGAAGCAAGCTATTCAGTGAATTGAAAATTTGCCAAGATGCAGTCTGTTAGGACCCACTTGTTTCAAGACATTGGGCCTCATTACAACGTTGCCGGTCTGGAAACAACGGTGCCGGCAAGCTTACCGGCATCGTTGTTTCCAGACCGGCAAAGTACAAGTCTGCCTGCCGGAGTCGCTGTGCCCAACAGGTCCGACCCTGCCGGGCAAGGCGGCCACGGTAGGCAGACTTTCACGGAAGCACCGGCACTGTTAGCAGTCGTGCCGGTGCTTCCATGATCCCCATTCCCATAGAGTCTCATAGGACTGTATGGGAATGGGGATTTACATTTTACTGGCGCCGCTGAGGTTGGAATCCCCCGGTGTTACCGGGAAGTCAGGCGCTGGTAAATCATTTCGAGTCTGGCAGCAACCCACCGGTAACACCGGCAGGGTTAACGCGGGACTCGGAATGAGGCCCATTTACTTTGACATACTGACAATCACGAGTCAAATAAAAAGGGCACATTTGCTGAAGAAAATCATAGTCTCAAAGGAGTGCATTTTATCTGAGAAAATGTCAACGTTTAATTTTTAAGTGGTACAGCTAGAATTTTGTGTATGAAATGTGTTTCCAGTTCTTCGAAATGTCTGTTTATAAAAAGAGAACGTGCATAGGGACCAATAACGATTGTGCTATTTCTGCTTATGGGACAACTACCGTAGAATATCCAGTGGCAAGGGGCACATTTCAAGATGGGAAGTTTTGTCTAATCTTACATTTTCTTGTTCCTAATTGGGGGAGTCTAGAAAGAAGGCACCATGTGCGCATCTTCACACATGTACAAACACACTTCTTTTCTTACGTCATCTAGTGGCATTCTCTTCTATCCAAGTCTTGCAACTTATAGTATAGCGGCCAGAAGTTAATTAGGTATGTACCCATTGTATAATGAATAGCATTTGCACCAGTACCAACTAATTCCAAATAAAAACAAATAGTGATTTCTGCTGTTTGTTATGCTCGAACCATGCACCTGTTGATGGGAAGGACCCTACATGTCTTTCTTGACATGTAAATCTGATGCCCTGTGTGGTACACCAGGAAGTTTGAGGAATGTTATTGAGATGGCAAGATGTAATCCTATGGGGAAAATCCCTTTAGTTATGTTGTCAGAAATGTATGGAAATTAATCATTTATGAGTTCTGATGCCATTAACTCGGAAAGGGTGTGTTTTCATTTTTCCTAAAAATGTCATTGGGTCACATGATGTCAAGGAATATTTCATACATTTTTTAAAATGTTGTATTTAGGCATTATGTATATAGGTTCACAAGTGCCAAATGCATAAGTGAATGATTAAGTCATGCGTATGATTCATTGTAAGATAAAGTATATATATCCTTGAAATTATGTTTACAATACATGAACCTCACAGAATGTGATACAGTTCAAGGTCTGTTTTGGGGCACCACGTGTTCGATTTCTCGGCTAAGCTGCTTGTCCCCAGTGACCTTGGTCTTTCAGAGTTTTCTTCAGTCCTCATTGTCACAAATTAATATAGTTAGCGCTTATACAGGTGCTATCTGTTGTATTATAAATATTATTGATTATTATATACAGACATAGCCTGGAGTTAATAGAGGAGTGTTCATCCACAGATGAGCAGTATCCACTGCGATATTAGCACATCAGTAATCCCACATTCAGTTATGTGGCATTTCACCATGAAGTCCTATGGGATTTTAAAATAGAGAACAACTGAAGAGTCTGTATGACTCTGAATCATGCAGGCCCTTCCCACCACTGCATTCTTACCCCTTGTGGTCATAATACATTAGTTTTGCTGTATTACAACAAAGTACAGAGAGTTGGCAACTATAATTTACTACAGTCCATGAATACAGTATGCTTTAGTACTGTTAAATCTAGTATTATGTACTGTGGCTGCAGCTTTTATTTGACACCGTGAAGCAGATTTGTGAGCAAAAACACCTACCTGCTTTCCTTCCTTTTGTACCCTCTGATCCTACCTTTTCCAATGCTGCATCATCACTTGGTGCCCCATTGCTCACTGTACTTATATACTTTACACAAAGGGATGGAATCAAGCAAAATGTCGAGCTGAAGCACCACAAGCAGCTTCATCAAATGAACCATTTTCCATGTAAGACGTTACAGATTTTTTATCGATTCCTTTTTAATATACTGTCATATGATTCTCAGTAAACATGTTCTACAAATGCATGGGTAGTTAAGATGCTCAAATATCGGATATCTGATATATTTTGTGGATACCCTAATTTGTTCATGTCAGACTCTAATCTCCGGTTTTATGCAGTAACATTTGACTAATAATTTTCAGAAATCTGACTTTAGCTTCAGTAATTTATCAAAGCTGAGTTAAATTATGAGGTGAAAATAGCTGGATTTTATGAAACAATATTGTGTTTCTCCTCCAACTATTATATTAAACATGGTTTATTCATTTGCATTTACATGTTATGAGGGCTTGGGGCTTAATATGTTTTGTAGACTGGGTGGTGAGGATCTAAGTGATTACTGCCACCCCCAGAAGTCCGACGTCCAAAAATGCTGACTTTTCTTTTTTTCCAGCCCCCATTACACCACATACATATGTTGGGGGAGACCCCCGCAGCCCCCATACTTATGTTATATCCCATACCTCCCACACATATATATGCGGTGTAAGGGGGTCGGAATTTTCGGCAGTCAGAATTCTCGAGGTGACATTTTAGTATGATTCAGCTAGGGAGAGAATGCAGCACTCTCCTGCCCCATAAGTATAGCAAATACAGAGTTATTGATCACTACAGTGCCTTTGGCCATTCCATAAACTGGCTTGATAAAGTGTTCTTTGAAATGTTCCCCAAAACCAATGCCAGAGGTTAAGATTAATTTGAAAACCTTACAGCCATCACCTCTTTTGTTTTGCTTTGTAGCGCTGAGTGGGACGGGTATGCCCAGGCATTGGTCCTATGCCTGTGGGGCCTAGTGACCCAAGCTACACCTTACTGATAAGGCCCAGCAAGGCTGAAACATGTCTGAGGATGCTTGTGGTCTTGTGCAGAAGGGATATGACCATGCATTTCGGGCTGCTCTCCCCCTTTTGTGGTGGGACCATGCCTGATTTGTATAAGGCCTTTCCCTTTTTGTAATGGTTTGGCAGGCAAAGAACGATGGTCTGCAGGGTTGCCCAGAGCAATGCCAGAGCTTAAGATTAGTTTGAAGTCACCCCAAGTGGGACGGGTATGCCCATACGTGGGTCCTGTGCCTTCTGGGCCTAGAGACCCAAGCTACTTCTCACTGATGAGGTCCAACAAAGCTGAAACATGTCTGGGGATTCTTGTGATCTCGTACACAAGGAATGTGACCAAGCAGTTCGGGCTGGACTACCCCTTTTGGGTTGGGACCATGCCTGATTTACATATGATCATTCCCCTTTTGTAATGGCTTGGCAGGCGAAGAACAATAGTCTTGAGGGTTGCGCAGAGCAATGCCAGAGGTTAAGATTAATTTGAAAACTTCCAGCCATCACCTCTTTTGTTTTGTTGTGTCCCCCCGAGTGGGACGGGCATGCCCAGATGGGGGTCCTGTGCCTACTTCGCCTAGAAGCTCAAGCTTCTCCTCACTGATGAGGCCCAACAAGGCTAAAACATGTCTGGGGGTGACTGTGGACTTGTGCAGAAGGGATGTGACAAAGCAGTTTGGGCTGGACTACCCCTTTTGGGTTGGGACCATGCCTGATTTGCCTATGGTATTTCCCCTTTTGCAATGGCTTGGCAGGCAAAGAACGATGGTCTGGATAGTTGCCCGGAGCAATGCCAGAGGTTAAGATTAATTAGAAACCTTCCAGCCATCACCTCTTTTGTTTTCCTGTTGTTTCTTAAAAGAATAATGTCCTACAAAGCCACTCACAATCTCAGTGAGTTCTAGTATACCTGGGCACTTCCGGTAGTCTTGGTGGATCTGGACCTCCGAGACCATGATTGTGTTTGTGCCTTGGCGAAGTCTTCTCCTGGAATGGTGAAGTGGCCTTTGTCGATCGTTTATCCTCTTGTATCCTCTTCGGTCTGCAGTGCGCTGGAGTAATTCCCCCTTCTGCCCTGCAGGTCTCCTGGACTTGGAATATACCACCTGGGACAACTCACGTAGGTATTCCCCACACCAAGGATATTCTCCTGCCCATTCCAGGTACTAACACTAGGGTCCTCAGGTATTTCTGATGCCCCCCTTGGTGCCACCCAACTCTGACCCCCTGCTGCTCTTTACGTAATTGACATGGGATACGGGCCAACGCGGAGAGGCCTTTAATGCTCACCGAAAACACAATCTAATTCAAAATATGCATTTTTTCAGTTTGAATAGCCACTTATTCAGTTTGAATAGCCATAAACATTTCTCAATCTATTTATAACCGGTCGTAATCATCACAAATCTGCTGCAACATGATTGAAGGATACACATCCAGATAATATAGATTTTCAAAGGGTGTTGAGCATCCATTAAATACTACCACCTCACTCTCTCTACAGCAGCATCAATGACAGCAAAAGATAGTATCTATTAAAGAAACAGAAAGAGTATTTCACACAAAATAGTGGTGAGGTAAGGCTGTTCAGAGATTTAATTACCAATCAAATAAATGACATCATAGGTGATACACAGGGTGGCTGCACAACGGGCTATTCCAAAGTTAAAAAACCGACTCCCTTTTCTGGCAGGCCAGAAAACTTCAAAATGTATATCCACTGATGTCACAAACAATATATCTACACACTTATCCTCCTTTTGGAGCAATAGCTTACCATGCAAAGTAATTCCTGTGGCCTTACCAACCCAGCATATTATATTACCCACAAGTACCACCTGACCTCTTGCTAACTTGCGAATACATTGCAGCTGGGGAGGTTGCACAGGTCATAGATAACAGCAAGAGCCAATGCCTAAACAAAGGTCAGCGGTATTCCCTGAGGTAGAAGTCAGATATTTGGCAGGATATCCAGGTGATTACACTTCCCACACATCTCACTGAGAGAACCAGTCCCAGTTGCAGCCAACCATGACCCAGAGAATAAGGTATTCCTCATCTATGATAATCCTATACATGGCGCAGCTGTTCTTTGGGAACTTTTCTGTCACCAACGGGTGCAGTGCAGCTCGGAGTTGGCTCTGTCTGACGTCCCTACGCACTGAGTGCTGGACATGAAATTGAGGCCAGTATATTTTGAGGCACTGTGCCCTGTGACCTCAGTTCCTTTTTTCCACGCGCTATTCGGGAACACACTCCTTGAGCTTTGAGAGGTTTTTCTTTGTGCCATGCCTACTCTGTCCCTAGGCTTCAAACCGTGCAAAGAGTGCGGCTGGCAGATGTCGGTCTCGGATCCACACCAGACTTGTCTCTATTGCTTGAGCGAGGATCATGACACCCAAAACTGCCGGTCATGGAAGTCCCTGCACCTGAAGGCCCTCCAGAAAGGGCGGCAAAGATCTTCACTTTCATAGAAGGGTGAAGCTCAGCGGTCTTGTCTGAGGTCACTCGGTGTGGAACGCCATCCTCAAGACGGGCCGGCTCTGTATAAAAAGAAAAAAAAGGACAAGAAGAAGGTAGGACCTAGGGCCCAAACCCCTGCTCAGGTAAGCATACGCCAACATGTGTTTTTTCCCTCCATCCCCACCATCACCAGGCAACGCCAATGACATAACTCCTTCTCTAAGGCATGGACTTTGCAGTGCAGAAACCTCACCCACATCAGCCCCAAGCACATCAGCACCCCCTCACTGTCCACAACACAGAGGTTGATGCTCTCCAACGTCCACTCATCTATCACTCATGCAGCAGACATCACTGACTTCATCACTACACAAGACGTTGATGCCATCTTTATCATCAAGACTTGGCTGATACCCACCTCCATCCGCATCCTACAAGTCCTTGTCCCCGACAGCTAAAGTATCCAAAACAGAGACCGGCCCAACAAGACAGCCGGAAGCTTTGCAGTCATCCACAAGACCTTGTGGCCTTGCACCAGACTTGATGTTGATAGCATAGGCTCTTTCAAAGACCTCTCCTGCCACTTTCCGCTCTGCCCGATAGACACAGTCACCTTCAATCTAATCTACAGACCACCCAAGTCCAACACCGCCTTCATCAGACACTTCACCGACCTGTTCACAATCATGGCCCTCACGCACACCAACATCTTCCTAGGTGACTTCAACCTCCCAGGCAACAAGGCCACCAAACGATTGTGGGAAGCTCTCCTCAGCCTTCTTCACACCCTTCACCTCACACAGCACACAAAAGACCCAACACACGAGAAAGGTAACATCCTCGACCTGATCATCACTGCACCCTCCACTACAGCTCTCCTCTCTTGCTTGACTGGTCTGACCACCTAGCCGTGCCTTTCAACATCCTGCACACCACCCCAGTCAAGCACACACAGCAGAAACCCATCAGACAAACCTTTAGGTGCTTCAAGAACTTCCCAGTGGAAGCCATAATGGAAGACCTCTCTAACTTCCACCTTTCATGGACTGAACACCCCCAACCAAATTGTGACCCTCTACTGGAAGCACTCCTCAAGGAGCTCCAAGCAGCCCACCGACAACTAATTAACAAAGCCAAGGCATCCTACTATCAGAATACCATAGCAGAAGCTGACACCAAAAGCAGAGCCCTCTTCAAAGTGGTCAATCACTGCGTCAACCCGCTACTTGACCCTGCCATACCACACTCCGTTGAAAAATCCACTGCCATCAACACCTTCATTGACAAAATCAGCAAGATTCGCCAGCACATAGACACCAGCTCTGCATCCACAGGCCTACCTCATGTCCCTCCTCATGAAATCTCCACACCCTGGACAGAATTCAAGACACTCTCGACAGAGGACCTGGTAGAAACCCTTGCCGCCCTCAAAATGACATTGCATGCAGACAACATCCTCCAATAATCCATCCTCAAGACCCTCTCTGCAGAAGCTCTCCTTCTCTACCTGTAGATCATCAACAGCTCCCTAACTCAAGCACCTTCCTATCGACCCTAAGAACAGGACCAATCCTCTCTCTACTAAAGAAACTCACTCTGCATCCTGACAACCTAGTTACTATCACCCCATCACCCATCTTCTGTTCCTATGTAAGACCATCGAAAAAGTGGTAGCCGCACAACTGCACTAACACATCGACACCAACAATCTTCAAACCTACCAATCCAATCCGGGTTCAGACCCAGATACAGCACAGAGACAGTAACCATAGAGGTGGTTGATGATGCCCTCAATATCCCTGATGACAACTACCCCAGCCTCCTTGTTCTACTCGACCTCTGAGCCACTTTGACACAGTAAACCCCCCTGGTCGCTTACAGGCATCCTACATCTGCACATGGGGAACAGCAACCTTGTCCTACGCTGGTTCAACTCCTACCTTGCCAAACGCTAGCAGTTTGTTCAGATGGACGCCTCTAGATCGCCAATGCTACTTGTCATCAGTGGAGTCCCGCTGGGTTCCATCCTCTCCCCAGTGATCTTCAATCTATACATGGAGCCGCTGAGAGTCCTCCTAGCCAAACACAACATTCACTTCCACCAATATGGTGACGACATACAGATATAGCTCCAGATTGACTCCATCAAGGACATCCATAGGTTCAAAACCTGCCTTTCTCTCATCCAGTTATGGATGTCCAGTGCATAATTGAAGCTCAACCCCTCCAAGACAGAATTCCTACTCCTCACTAACAACACTAAACACCCAGACATACAGACCTGGCTATCAACCATGAACTCTGAGGGCGTCCCACCCGAGCTCACCTCCTGCGAAATGTCCCTCTGGTTCCACATTAACAAACACCTCTTCTTCAAGACACATATAGCTAAGAAAACTCAGACAGCTTGGTATCAGCTCTCCCTCCTGTGAAAAGTGAAGCCCTTCCTCCTCGTACAGCTTTAGATTCACTGTTGAAACACTGGTCCTATTCCACGAGGATGGGGTCAATGCCCTCCTCGAAGGCCTCCCATTGTCCTCCTTTGTGCCCCTGAGAAGTCTCCTACACACGGCTGCACACCTCATCCCCTTCACTGGCTCCCACTGCACGCAAAACTCACCTTCAAGTCTTGCTGCATCTTCTATAAGGCAGTCGCCTTCAAGTCAGCCAGCTATCTCGTGGAGAATCTCAGCATCTCCGGTGGACAGTGCAACACCAGAAGCTAGGACACGTGCAGACTTGAAAATCCGCCACTGCAAAAAAGAAAGGCCCAGAAAACAAGTTTTCTCTGCCTACGTCCCAAGACTATGGAACCACCTCCCCAGGAGCACAAACCCGCCCCCACTCTCAAGACCACCTCTTCAAGGAGTTTCTCCTCAACACCTAGGCCATAATGTCACCCCTCGTGCCACCTGACTTGCTAGACGCTGCCCGCCCCTCTCCTCCCTGCCACACAGTATTGCTGTTCCCCTCTGTATCCTACCCCCACTGTATATTGGTTCTGTTGTGTTACCTCTGAAAGGTGCTCTATTATGCATCTGTACTATTGTATACCTCTGTAAAGCGCTCTGTTGATTCTCAAAGCTAGGTCTGCACTAAATAAATCCCATAATAATAAAAAAATATATATAATAAAAGAAGAAACATCAGAAGAGGCCCCGCTCCCTGACTGAATCCTCACAACAACATTCCTCTTCTTCCTCTTCATCTAAGAAGAAGAGCCACTGCTCCAAGGATTCTTTGGAGAGACTGCCTTAGGTACCTTTTCCACCAGTTCTCCACCCGAGAGGAATGGGAAAGTTTTCGCCTTAAGATGCTTGACATCTTTGCCAGGGCTCAAGCGACTTCGGCCTTCGGCTCTGCCGGTGTCAGATTCCGCTGGGGTGCCGAGGAGTCCCAATGTGTTGGGGACTGGCAGGCTACCTTCTGGGCAACACTCTTTCACGCCTATGAGCTTGAGCCTGGGCCTAAAGTGAGCCAGGATTCCTCTGCACCAACAGACCCCGCCTTCAGGTATCGCAGTCACTGCAACGATTTTTACTTCGTCGTTGGCACTGTTCAGTGTCATGGATGAGGGTGCTCTTCCAGAATACGTCCCGCTCCCCATGAACACTATATGACGATGACGAGGAAGGTGACCAGATACCCTTTGGTTTAGGGGAGGAGAGAAACCTCCCAAAGGAGTTCTACAAGGAAGGTGAGGATGTGCTTGGGTTGGCCGAAGGCCTACAGATTTCTAGTGGCCTTGATACTTCCCCTGACATGAACATTTTACCAGGTCCCACTCCTGGTAAGCCTCAAGCTGCTTTTCAGCGGATGATGGCTAACACGCCGATACTCTCGCGATTTATGCTCTGTCCAGAACTAAGATTCAGTATGAACTGTGTGATATTCTGGATGATGCCTCCAAAAAAGAGATGCTCCTGCTCTTCATTATGGCAGTGGAGGCCCACATGCCGGAATTGTGGGAGAAGCCTGCATCTTGGCAGTTCACAGAGAGCTGGCAAAGAGACACCGTCCTGTTCTGTCGGATTCAGCGTTTCTGTCCTCTCATGCCTCTCCAGACAGTTAAGTGGTTTTGTCCATGACAGATAACCCTAAGACCTCCACCTTCATTTCCACCTGATAGGGAAACTAGGACAATCAACACCTGGGGGAAGGAGGTGTTTGCATTGAGCAGTCTTGCCCTACGTGCTGTGAATGCCTCTTGCGCTCAGGAAATGTTCTCCTTAGGCCTTTGGTCTGCTGCGGTCAATGTGGCTGAACACATCCCTGAAGGGGACATGCAGGCAGTCTTTCTGGTCCTGGTCACTGATGGCATTGAGGCTTCCTGACAAATGTTGCAATTGTTGAGGACATCAGGATTTGCGGTGGATGTCCAAGATAATCTTTTGGAATTGCCTTTCGATGGCCGGAACCTTTTTGGAGCCTAGTTCAATAACGCCCTTATAAAGATGAAGGGAGGCATTTGGAGTGGCACAAGGTAAGTTTATTTCAATAGGGGCCCGCCTTGCCCATCCACTCAACATAGCCTCCAATGGTTCACAGGGTCACGCGAACCAAGCTCCGAAAGAATACAAGGAGATTGGTTTGCGTGCCCCAACATTCCAAGGACATCTCTACACACCTCCCTCCTTAAAGAAAACAGGAAACCTTTTCAATAAAATTAATGAAGCTAAAATTAACATTACTACTTTAAACATAGAATAGAGAATAACCGCATATGAAAAATTTAAATACAAATATAGCTCCTACGCTTGTATCAAGGTGATACAAATAACCTTTGTCAACACCAAAACAATTTACAATTTAGGCACGGATGACCCGCACACTCTTTCAATAAGATGCATAGTCTTTCATCCACACAGGTTTAGACCTGGATCTCTGACCACTACCGGAACTGTCATGAGCACCTCCACCTTGAACTCTTTCACTGGAACTGTCATGAACACCTCCACCATGGGCACTTTCACTCCCACTTTGAACACTTTCACCCTCTTCATCACTTTTCTCTTTGCTGTCGTGATTAGACTCATTAGTTTCCACTCTCCTATCCACGCCATGTGCCTTTGCAATTTTTCCTTTAGACCAGACCTCTCCTCCTTCTAATATAACCACACTCTTGCTTACTGCAGAAATTCTCTCAGGACCCACAAATTTGCTGTCAAAACATTTGTTCACCAGTCAAGGATTCTTTATATATACCATATCTCCTACCTTCCACTCACGCTCCTTCACTTTCTCACGAGCATCAAAACACATTTTATTTCTCTCCTGGCTCTCCCTGATGCATTTCATTATCTGTTCTCTATCCACTTGAACTACTCCTGCTATTCCCAACCACCCTGGACACAATTTAGTTCCTGGTTCCCTTCCCTTGAGAGAAACAAATGGTGATATCTTTGTCACTGAATGCGGGGTAGTGAGATAATTCCACGTCATTATCTTTAACATCTGCTTCCATGGCTGCTTTACCCTCATGGCTAATTGCAAGCCTTCTTTCAAAAAACGGTTGACTCTCTCCACTAGGCCATTGGCCCTTGGGTGATATAACGCAGTTCTAACATGTCTAATGCCATAACTGCTGAGGAATTTCTTCATTGCCAACGAGACAAACTGAACCCCATTATCCGAAACAAGTTCAGTGGGCACCCCCTCTCTGAAGAACATTTTCTCTAAGAATGCTATGAGCTCTCTAGCTGTGACTTCTCTTACTGCTTCCCATTCAATCCATTTCGTGTGAAAATCCACCAGCACAAACAAAAACCTCAATCCGTCTCCCAAACCCATAATGGGTCCCATAATATCCACAGCAACCTTAGACCACGGCTGCTCTGGCACCGTGTTAGGACACAATGGGGTCTCCCTTGTCACCTTAGTTTTGTCACTCATTTGACACTCCATGCATTCTTTCACCCACCTTTCCGTCATCTTGTCTATGCGCGGCCACCAGAAATTTTGCCGCAGTTTCCTCTTCATCGCACTTTCCCCTGGGTGACCCTCATGAGCCAGTTCCAAAAGAGTCTGCCTGATCGACACCGGAGGTACAACACATCGTCCTCTCCTCAGTCTGCCCTCAAGTATGTTCAACTCCTCCTTGACTTCCCACCATATGTCAAATCTCCTATTCAAACTATTCTTGTGGGGCCATCCCTTCACCGTCCATTCTTTGATCAACTTGAGCTCTTCATCAGTATCTTCTCCCTGCAACCACTTTTCTTGAGCAACTGCCTCCTTAATTTCAGCTACCACCGATTCTTCCACTGTCTCATCCTCCACCATCTCAGTTTTGCTTAAAGGCATCCTCGATAGGCAATCTGCCACAACATTCTTCTTCCCAGGCAGAAAACTCAGGTCAAAATTATACCCTTGAAGACCTAAACCCCACCTGCTTATCCTTGGCGAACCTAAAGCCCACCTTCCACTCTCAAACAACTGCACTAATGGCTTACGATCAGAGCAAACTACTAATCGCCTGCCCCACAAGAAAAACTTAAAATGCAAAACAGCCCAGAACATGGCCTAAGTCTCTCTCTCGACCGCTGAATACTTGGACTCCGCCCCCTCAATGCTCTTGAAGCAAAGGCAATAACTCTCTCCTCATTCTCTTTGTTCAATTGTACCAATGTGGCTCCCAAGCCCATCAAACTAGCATCTACAATCAGAACTGTTTTATCCATGGAATTAAACCTCCCAATAGACAGTGTTTTACTGATTGCTTCCTTGATACTTTCAAATGCCCTACCACACTCCAGTGACCACTCAAACCTCAACCCTTTTTTAAGAATCATTCTTATGGGGGCCGACACTATAGCAAAATTTTTCACAAAACGATGGTAATATTCTGCAAGGCCTAAAAAAGACCTCACTTGGTCCTTGTCCGTCGGCACATGGGCTTTTTCCGCAGCTTTTACCAAACACTTTTTTGGTCTCACACCCAGTTCATCAATCTCATGTCCGAGATACTCCACCTTCACCACCGCAATCTTACACTTGTCCCTTCTCACAGTCATATCGGCTTTTGACAACCTTCCCAACACTTGCCTCAAAACCTCATCATGTTCAGACTTAGAATTCGCAAACACAAGCATGTCATCTTGGAACACTACAACATTCCTCACACCCTCCAT
The DNA here is from genome assembly GCF_040938575.1 of Ambystoma mexicanum. NCBI lineage: Eukaryota > Metazoa > Chordata > Amphibia > Caudata > Ambystomatidae > Ambystoma > Ambystoma mexicanum. Next base: position 941,512,783 of record NC_090928.1, on the reverse strand, counting down.
AACTTTGTCCATCGCTCTCTGAAATACGGCCACTGCCGAGGCAAGACCGAATGGCATCCTTCGATACTTGAAAGTTCCAAAAACTGTAAAGAACGCCGTCAAATGCTGGCACTCTTCCTTCAAGGGGATCTGGTGATAAGCCTGAGAGAGTTCAATCACAGAGAATACTCTGGCCTTATCGAGAGTCGACAACTTGTCACTGATTATCGGCACGGGGTGCCTGTCCACAAGAATGTTCCTGTTGATGTCCCTCATATCAACACAAAGTCTTATATCACCATTTGCCTTGGCTGCCAGGACGACTGGTGATAGCCATTCTGAACTCTCACTTTCTTCAATAATCCCTTTCTGTAATAAGGACTCAATCTCAGTCTTTAGTCTCTCTCTCAGGTTATGAGGTATTGGCCTCACTTTATGCACTTTGGGGACTGCTCCTGCTTTCAAGCGAATCTCATGTTCAAAATCTCTAACCATCCTCAATTCTCCCTTAAAAACTGTCGGGAACTCTTCCTCCCACTTGTCACGAATCTCAGCCACTGAAACTGGCTTTTCGGCACTCGCTTCTATCCTGATCCCGAGTTTGCGCTGTTCCTTCCAGCCTAACAAGGACGAGCCTTCCTGTGTGACAAATACCTCTGAATCACAACTCCTGCCTTTATACTTAATTACTGCTTGGAATTTGCCTAACACGTCTATCTTGACATTTCCATAGGCATATGGCTCTGTGCCGTGCTCCTTTAATTTGCCCACTCTTCTTTGCAAACAAACTTCATATGTCTTCCTCGAAATCAAAGTCCATGGAGAGCAACTATCCACTTTCAACGCCACCACTCTTCCGTTCATCATAAATACATTGGTTGGTGCACTACGTTTGCCGGACACTTCCGAGACTTCCAGCACATGTTTGGCCTGAGTTAGTTGAGCAACATCTGAGTTTTCCTCCTGCTCCGAGATTCTTGCACCTGACCCAATGTACTGCACATGTCCTGATTCTCTACACACTCTGGCGAAATGCCCTTTCTTCTTTCACTTCAAGCAGAAAATGTTCTTTGCAGGACAGAACGTGCTCATAGAGATATGGCGATTGCTGCTACATTTGTAGCATTTGACCTCCCTACTCAAATAATTTTCTTGAATGCTATCACAGCCGCTACTTCACCCTCTGGCTTCTCACTCTTCATCGTGGACATGTATTTGTGGGTCTGTTCCATGCCCCGGGCAATTTCAATTGCTACTTCCAGAGACACATCCTTGGTCAACAACCTTTCCTGTATCTTCATGTTGCTAGTGCAACGTACTACTTGATCCTGTATCAACGAGTTAGTCAGCATCCCGAATTCACAGGTGTGACTTAAGGATCTTAGCGCTGCCACAAAGTTTTCCACTGGCTCCTGTGGTTCTTGAACTCTCTGAAAGAATTTGTGTCTTTCAAATGTTGTGTTCTTTTTTGCCTCAAAGTGGATTTCCAGTTTTCTTTCAGCTATATTGTACTGGTCCATATCCCCTTGCCCCTCTAGTGGGAGCTGAGGCAAGCCAACATAGACACTACGACCTTCAGTGCCCAGGTTGTGCAGGAGAATCGCTTCTTTCCTTCTCGCAGCAAACTTATCGCCCCCAATTGCCACCAGGTAGGTATCAAAAATCTTCATCCACCTGTCCCACCTTATGGGCGGTGCTCCCGACTCAGGTAAGAAAGGCGGGGGCGGGGCCCTGCTAGCTGCAGCCATGATGGATGGATAATGTCACTTGCTCCACCCAGCAAACCTTAAGCTTACTTATCAGTCCCACCTGACCACTTTGCAATTGTCTCCTAATTGCCTTAACTTCAGGCTTGCTTGTCAGCAATGCTGACCAATGTTCACAGCACTGTTCCCCCTCTATGCACTTCCCTACACGTTCATACGCCGTGACAATGCCCGCATAAAGCTCCCTGGCTTCAAATCTTCAAATCCTTTTTTTTTTCTCGGGCCGTTTGGACTTGTTTTCCCTTCGTGCCGAGGGTGGATCCGCTATTCTTCTTGAGCCGCCACCCTGTGTCCGCCCCTGCCACCCCATCTCACCTCTTTCGTGTACGGCCAGGGGAACGCAGAGTCCACAGCCCTGCGCGGCTTCAATTGCAGCTCCGGCAGCTCCAGCAGCGCCGCTGCTCCACACAGCCCCGGGCCTCCAGCCGTCCGTGCTGGCGAGGCCCTGAAGGGAGGGGCTGGAGTGGCGCTGCAGCCACTTACAGCGAGTCGGCTTCTCGCTCGCCGTGGACCACGGACTGTCCGAGTGCCATGGCGGGCCCCCTCACCTCGTCGCCAATATAAAGATGAAGGGAGGCATTTGGAGTGGCACAAGGTAAGTTTATTTCAATAGGGACCCGCCGTGCCCATCCACTCAACATAGCCACCAACGGTTCACTGGGTCACGCGAACCAAGCTCTGAAAGAATACAAGGAGATTGGTTCGCATGCCCCAACATTCCAAGGACATCTCTACAGCCCTCCAAATGGTCCAGTGGTTAAAAGACACGGCTAAGTTCTTGGGGGTAGCTGTGCATAACCTTTCTTCACCGTCAGCTAGGGGTAGTGGATTCTGTCCCTCCCCGACGATGTCCCAAGAGGTCATGGTAAGTCTGCCCCAGACAGACTGCAGGGCACGCGCTTCCAGAGAGGTAGAGGTTGCCCAACGAGGAGGTGCTGTCACAACCACCGTCCCCTCCACGCCCAAGAGCGTAAAACCTCAGTGACAGACTCTGCCACTCAACGCGGGTCGGAGGGAGGCTTTCCCTGTTAAGCTCGGAATGGTCAAGGACCACGTCCAGCGCTTGGGCCTTGCAGGTTATTCATCAGGGATATTGCCTACAATTCCTACAGCGCCCTACGGAACACGGCCCTCAGGCCACCACCCTATCTCCAGATCCTATCATCCTGGAGGAAGACTGTCAGCTTCTTTCAAAGGGCGCAATAGAACTGGGACCAAGCTCAGAACAAGGCAGGGGGTGGTACTCCACCTATTATCTGGTGCCGAAGAAGGGTGGAGGCTTGCATGCCGTTCTGGATCTGTGGCTGCAGAATTTGCTCCTTCACAAGGATAACTTTAAGATGGTTGGCCTAGCCCAGATACTGCAAGCCCTCAACCTGCAGGACTGGTTGGTATTACTGGAACTTCAGGATGTCTGCTTCCACATACCAATTCTACTGAAACACAGGAAGTACCTAAAGTTTGTGGTGGGCCAACATCACTACTAGTTCAAAGTCCTGACGTTCAGTCTTTTTTCGGCTCCCAGTGCTTTCACCAAGCTGCTAGCAGTGGTGACGGCTCACCTCAGGAGGGAGGGAATGCATGCCTTTCCCTACCTCGACGACTGGCTCGTCCAAGTTAGCTCGCCTGGTCTAGTGTTGGAGCACCTTCTCCACTCATGTACTCTATTGTACAACCTGGGCTTTCCCTGAACTTTAAAAAGTCTCAGGTTTCACCGTCCCAGTCTCACTATTTCATCAGAGCAGTCTTAGACACTCCCCTGGGCAGGGCATTCCCCGGCGAGGACCGAGCGGCGAACTTCTTTCTGATCGTCGATGTCCTCCAATTCCAGGAACCAGTCCAGCCTTGGTCTTCCGGGGCCTCGAGCCCTTATGGCCGCCTGCATCCAAGTGGGGCCCGAGGCAAGGCTGCGCATGACATCGCTTTAGTGGCTTCTGCTTTGCCAATATCTGCTGTTTCAGGGCCACATGTCGGACCATATACAGGTCTCGGCCCAGGTGTCTCAGGATCTAGCATGGTGTACCGTTCAAGTGAACTTGGTGAGAGGCGCATTGTTTTGCCAACCTTGGCCCCAAGTGGCAGTGGTGACAGACCCATCTGTGACTGGTTGGGGTGCTAACCTGTGAGATCTGACGGTGAGCGGACTGTAGTCTACTGCGCACTCTCAGGGACACATCAACTTGCTGGAGCTGAGGGCGATTAGGATGGCCCTGGTCACTTTCCTCCTGTCAGTGAAACGCAAGATTGAGCTCATTCTGATGGACAACACAGATGCCATGTACTACCTCAACAAACGAGGTGGTGTGAGACCCTTGCCTCTGTGGTGAGAAGCAATGCAACTGGGGTTCCTGGAACAGGTGGTCTTCGGCCTCCCACGAGTGGGAGCTCTGCCATGAAGTTCTGGAGGAGATCTTCTGCTTTTGAGGAACTCTTCAAGTGGACCTCTTCGTTTCCAGTGGGAACAGGAAATGCAAGCTGTTCTGCTCCAGAGAATTGCCTCTTCAGGGAACTCTAGGGGACGCACTGGCAGTCGAGTGGACTTTCAACCTCATTCATGCATTCCTGCTAATCCCTGTCATTCTGCAGGTTTATAAGGAGATTGCGCCTGTTCGCAACACGCTGATCTTGAATGCTCCAGACTGGGCCCAGAGAACATGGTATCCTGAGTTCCTGGACTTGTCCATCTACCCTCCCTGGCACCTTCAGAGGAGAGTCGACTTGCTCTCCCAATCAGAGGGGTGGGTCCTCCACCCGAACGGCTACTGAGAAGCTGAGATACAATGAGTGGGACTTGTCGGATGACATCCTTGATGTACCCCTCCCAGCTTATGGGCCTGCATCCAAGTCTATATATGCCTGCAGATGGTGTACATTTTCGTCATGATGTCAGGAGAGGGACATGGACTCTTTATACTGTCCTTTATCCCTTGTTTTGGCCGACCTGCAGATTGACACTGTTAATGGATACCTCGCTCCTATTTCAGTTTTCAAGATCTCACCAGAACAGGGCTTGTTCTTCACAATCCCCAATGTCATACAGTTCTTGTGGGGTTTGTGTAACCAGTTTCCTTCACACCAGTTTGTTGTCCTGGGCGTGGGATTTACATTTGGCTTTGACATTTCTTATGGACGCTCTGTTGGTGACCCTCCATTCATGTTCTGCTAGATTTCTCAACCTTAAGGTGATTTTCCTGGTTGCCATCACTTCCGTGTGACTGGTGAGTGAGCTTCAGGAATTGACTATTAAATGCTCACTACTTGGCTTTCTACAAAGAGAAGGTGAACTTGAAAGTGAGGCTATCTTGTCTTCTAAAAAGATCCATCTTCCTGTGTTTTTTACTCCATCTCATCCTTTTAAGGCAGAGGAGTGATTAAGTTGGCTAGTACTGGTGTGGGCTCTCAGCTACTATGTTTCGTGGACAAGAGAGGTTTGGAAAGATGACTCCACTCCCTGGTGGCAGAAATGTTTCGAAGAATAGCTGCGCTGTGCATGGTATTATCATAGATGAGGATTCTGTGGGAGCAAGAGGTAAGTAATTTGTTCTTCTGGTAGTTTTGCACTTCTTCACAGGCAATGTCCCATTGAAACATCTTCCCTGATGATACAACTCCTTTGATCAGCCATATCTGGAGTGATAGTGCTCAGAGTTCCAATCACATAAAGTTTGACAATATTGGTATCTGTATCAGTCAGTTGATACCCAGATATAAGCCCTGTTGCTTGTTCTAATCGATCCAATTGGTTGTTCAATCCTTGGCCCTGGTAAATTCCCCAAGCTACAAGGGCTGTATTCATACCATTCCATACCCGATCAATTACTTCCCTCTTACCCCTCCTAGTAAATAATTACTCGAACTGCTGTTGCAACCTTATTGCGGCTCCCTCTGAACAGTTCAGGAACTGCATTGTGACCTGGAATGCAGACAAATTAATTGAAAAGACTAGGTAGGCCAAATGAAGCATTAGCAATGATATATCGAAACCCAGACCTGAAGTTCGATATCATAGGTACTCTGGACCAATCTTAGTATGGTTAAAAAATGTTGTTACTTCAAAGGCATGTATTAGATCATGGAGCATAACCTATCCTCATGCATATCGTACATATCGTACTGGCATACTATCTGAGATACATTAGAACACAACTTTTTTACCTATGTGTTGTTCCTGAAACTCAAACATGTTATTACAAAACAAAATAATTCATTAGTGCTATTGAAATCCGGTCTTCACTCAATCTCTGGTTCTTCTACACCTGCACATTACAACCACCAAGTGGAAACCCACAGGTAATTCTATGATCCTGTTATTCTCGTTATTGCTTCATCTCTGAAATGTTAGGTTCACTAAGGCTGTGGCAATGGATCCATTACGGAATGAAAAGACTGATCACTGCATTTCCATTCTCCTTGTCTAAGGTGTAAAACAGCAAAACAATAGTAACTTCGATCAGAAATTTGTGTTGGCTCAGTCAAATGTAAAGTTTCATCAGTAGGGTTAACAATGTTTAGTCTCATTCTGAATAACTGGATTGGGAGTGAATGCCTCTTGATTCACAGCTAAAGCTCAGGCAGGGCACTCAAATGAGAAACAATATGGGATTGCCTTCCATGGATATGGGACGTGACCACGCTGACACGCAGCTGGTTTAGGTAAGGATCCTAAAAGAATGTCGATGCCACGTTCCCAGCTTCCATTTAAATAATACGTTTCACATTGGCAAGTTAGTATGACCTTCTGACTGTAACAGGGCTGTGATTCAACATCTGCAATGGTCACCAGATAAGACAAGGAGCATTTTCGTCCAGGCCTATGCTGTGTAGGAATATGTTTTAATTTACTTAAAGGAAGTGAACCGTGTGAAGCAGTGAACAGACAATAGAGTATCACAGTTATTTGACAGTTTAGTCTCTTTCCACTCATTGCTCTGGAGCTACGATGCATTTACATGGTGTAGTGGGCACTCAAGTGGGGCTCTCCCTAACCTTTATGGCAGAATTTGTGGTGAGACGTACCTGAAAAGGTCTGCGCCAATGCAGGGCCAATGCAGATTTACATTGGCTGTTCTTCAGCATGACAAAATACTCAGACTCCAGTGAATGGCAAACTTGACTTGGTGTCTTCGGACGAGACTCCTTCACCAGTTCATGAACAGAACTGATGAAGCTGATAAGTGTCTTTACATAACTGACGAAATGATCATCTGAAAAATGGTGATTAGCAGTGCCATGTTAGATGGGGGAAGATTAGGGCAGTTTCATTCATGTATTTCAACAACATGTCATGGTGATCCAACAATGCCCTTCATTTGTGAGTGTTGTGCATACTCAGCAAGACAAAGGCGAGAGTCAGTCGGTTCAATCCAGTTGATTGAATGGGATGATAACCTGTTTGTTATCACCCCATTTTCGCACTTCACTGCCTTCGCTGATGACCATTGGTGTGAACAGTGGAGGTTACGATTCACATTGACAGCAGAGAGTAGCTCTTTTATAATCCATTTTACAAAGCGACTGCCCTGATTGCTGTTTATTCTGATAAAAATTCCAAACCTTGGCACATCTTGCAAGAGTAATGGCATCAGTCAATCTACACGGTACACCTCTACCAAGCTATAGAAGACATCTAATATGGTCAAGACATACTGAAAAGTTATTGCAGCCTGGTAATTGGAGGAAATCCACCTGGTAGTAGGTGGAGGTGAGTGCTGTGGGAGGAGCAGAGTAGTAGTAGGACAAGGTGAGTGGTAGTGGGAGGAGAATAGTAGTACTGGGAGAAGGAGAGTAGTAGGAAAGAAGAGGCGCAATGAGTTGTAGTAGGAGAAGTTACTGCAACTTACTGCAACACATTGCTAATAGTGGCCATACGCTGTCTAATACCACTCAGGGACCATGTCTGTCTATACCAAAGACAAACAGCTAGATTTAAATAACAGGAATAACAGGCATGGCATAATTGATCTGCATACTCTTAACAAACTTAGATATCTGGCCCTATGTTTTGCAGATCAGCAGTAAAACATTTAACTACTCTAAAATATCTAATCCTATCCTCAAATTTAGACAGGTTACTTATAACTGAAACTTGGTTTATTGCCAGTTCTATCGCACATTTTCATCTACTGATCCCTAACGATTTTCAGATTAAATTTCAAAACTGTGACTACCAGGTAGGGTCGGGGGTTGCTATCATGGCTAGCATATCGTTGGTACTATCCAATTTTCATTTCTTAAATGTTGATGGATCCTCCCGAATCTATGCGTGTACCCTCTCCCACTCTCCCAATGACTCCCTTCAGCTGGTTCATTGTTATCATCCCCTGGTCCTATAGGCTCCTTCTGATAAAATGTTGAGCTTTTCCTTGGCACCTGAAGCACTTTACTACTCCAAATTGCTTATCGCAGGAGACTTTAACATTTGGTGCAATATTCCTGATAATTCTGATTGTATTAAACTTAATGAAATTCTTTTTTCCCATAACCTCAGGCTACTTACTGTTTTGGCCTCCCATAATTGTGGCCACTGTGTGGACCCAGTAACATATAGTGGCAGTATTATATCTCATCAGGCAAATACGGCAGTTGTATGGTCTGATTATTATGTTGTAACATTTATGAACCCAACAGACCATATAGGCTGCTACAAAGTCACCCAAGCAACGGTATCTTCTTCACACAGAAAAAAGATTTCAACGCCATCACAGACTTTCAATTTCTGGACTGACTCCTTTCTCCCCAAATCATAACTGTGTAGATTATTATTCATCCAATATGCTAACACTTCAGAATAACGGTGATCAGATTGCACCTTTAAAAACCACCATGAAGTAAAAACAGAAAAATAGAGGGCCTCAATCTGAGTCGGCTGGTTCGGTAAAAAAGTGCTGGTATTTGTGGATACTGGCACTTTACCGGACCGGCTGACTACGGGTTTGCCGGTGGGGTACCTGGTTTACCACACTACGGTAACATAGGCACCGTACTGGCAAAAAAGCCCTAATTACCGGCACCGGCATTGCCTGCAAATCCCCTCATGGAGTCCTATGGGACTCCATAAATGGGGATTTACGCCAGCACCCGTAATCCAGCAGCAAAGCCGCCGGATCGGGTGCCGGAAACAGTATTTACATTTGCCGGTCCCTTCAGCTTTTTCCCAGCTGTTAAGATGGATTTCTGAACTCTGACCTGGTGGGCAGAGGTTCACAAGGCCAGCCTAGTTTCTTGGAACAGGGTAACCTTCTGGACAAGCCAGACCAATCAAGGTAGCATTGGTGGCGGTCAAGACTAGGTCACAGCAGGGGTGCAGGTGACTGAAAGACCTCAATGAGCACACAGTGTAAAGGACACTTACAAATCACTCCCAGTTAGGTGTATATATATTAAAAATACAAATACATTTATTCAGGACTTTTGAGGTTCAAAACACAGTAATAATCACAGTAGCACTTCTAAACCAATGCATTCCTACTAAAATACATATATACAAGACCAAGGGGGCCTAAAAGGTTAATGCACGAAAGGGATCCACAACCTAGAAAGGGAAGGAAGCAGGTAGTGCATATGGTCTTTAGGCAATTCTGCAGAAAGGCAGTCCAATCCCGGTGATGAGAAGAGACTAGTGCTCAAATGTACTTGCAATGCTGGTGTAAGCGGTAGTGCAAATGGTCGAAATGGTCTTTTGTAGGGTCTGTAGCAGCTCAGGAAGGCAGGTGAGGTGATGCAGAATAGGTTCCCACTATTCGAAGAGGGTCTCCCCAACAGGGCAGAGCAGGTTCCAAGAATCGGGAATAGTTTGCTTGCTCAGGCTAGCAGTGGAAAGGAGAGGGGCCCTCAGGGCCACTTGTGCGTAAAAATGGATGGAATCGCTAGGGGCCACCAGTAAGGGTTGCAATTACTCACCAACCCGCAGCGCACTCTGGACCAAACTTCAGCAGTCAAGTCCAATTCGGTTGCAGGTTCAAATGCAGCAATCTCGCAGCTATGCAGCTTTCAGCAACGAAGTTACAGTGTTGATTCCCAAACGGGACAGTGGCGATTTCTCCGCTCCTGATGGATGGATAAGGCCAGTTCCACTGTAGCAGGTTTCAAGGCACAGAGGGGCACAGCTGCAATGCACTTGCAAAGTTCACCACCATGGCTAGGCGACACAGTAACCGCGTGTACTCCTGTTTGGGCACTCTTTCTTTACTCCAGACCTGTGAACGCCAAGTGTACGAAATTCGGTGTGAGAGTGCTGTGAACACAGAGCTTGCGATGTACCAAGTTTCAATGGTCTCCTCAAAACGGTGGTGGTATCAGAGCAAAAGTCCTGCGCAAGCTGGTCAGCCCACTGGTTGGCCCCTGGACACTTCCGAGAAGGCTTACTTGCAGGGTTGGATGAAGGTGCAGAGAATAGTTGGTCCCACTATTCCGATGGGTCTAAGCGCTTTCGCAGACCTTCTAGTTCGATCAGATGCAGAGGGGTCCAGCAGGACGACAGTGGGCTCAGGGTACCAAACCTTCCAGCGGGTCACCAGCAGTTCCTCGACTCTGCTTCTTAGTTTCAGGATATTTGGATCCTATCCTTCGTTCAGTGAGAACTCCAGAGATCGACATGGTATGGGTGCTTGGAGCCTTCTCTCATCCAAAACCTCCTTCACGCCAAAACAAAGAGGACCCAATGGGAGAGCTGCTCACATACTGGCATACAATATGTGGACCAATCATTGACCACGGTGGTCCAAGGCATTCAAAGCACACCAGACTCTCTGGCACCCAGGATGTGTATTGGAACCAGACAGTCCAGCCCACATCCTGGAAGCACACACACAAGGCATGCAGAAGCCTGCAAAAGCTTGGCGTTTCATGGGAGAATGCATGCCCAAATAAGGACTGACCCAGGTCGGCTTGACCTGGGGAAGGTGAAGGGGCAAGATGGCCAAAGGACAGGACAAAGACCTTTGTGGCATGGCCATTTTAGAGCCAGGCCACCTGTTCATGCCAAACGTGTGTAGACACGGTTTACCTGGCAGGAAAGGGTTAGAAATACATGAAAAGATAAGCTGCCACCAGCCCTGTCCGAGGCACACCTGCACTTCTCTTAAAGAATCCTTCGAGAGTATCTAGGGCCTTTGGAAATGACAGGAAGACCCAAGTGCGCTATACTGAAAGGTACATTGTGCACTTGCAACATGTTGCAGAAAAGTTGCAACATTGACAAGGACTAAAGGAAACTAAGTCTCTGAGTACTGACTATCTGTAAGGGCATGTCAGTTTCCCCATAACAAAGTGAGCGAAAAGCCCTGGGGAGTGCAGCAGAAGGCTGTGCTCCTCTGGTAAAGTCAGACTATGGTGTTTAACAGCAGCAAACAGTTGGGGGGTACACAACTGGAGGGAAAATTACACATGAAATGGAAATAATTCCTAACACCAGCAATGTCAGAATGAGGCCCAATGTCTGGTACACAGACTCTTTAGAAACTCTTAAAAAAAGAGTATCACAAAAAGGAAAAGAATTGGCTTAAGTCTTAACTCTCAAGCCCTTCTTACTGATATTGCTACTATGGGATCCTCCTCAACGACATCTCCCAAATTATCGTCTACTTCGACGACATCAGAGGAAATTGAGACACTGATACTTTAATTAAAGCCTACAAAACGTAATTACGATCCAATCCCAGCCTGCCTTGCGAAACAGCACGCTTCTTCACTAAGTGATTTTGTTACAGCTTTTGTTAACTCTTCTTTAGTTCAAGACTGTGTGGCCACTGACCTAAAAAGATCATATCTAACCCCCTACTTAAAAATAAATTATTGGATCATAATCTCCTCACCAACTACCGACTAACTGCTGGTCTGGCCTTACAAGATCCTGGAGAAAACAGTGACGGTACAACTCCAGAACATCTTTGAAGAACATGGAATACTTGATACATACCAATCTGGCTTCAGGCCTAGTCATGGCACTGAAACTGCCCTTCTGAATTGTCTGGAATTACATTTTTATTTATTTATTTTATTGTTTGCTTGTTAGGCACTTATACAGCAAGCAAAACACTGTTTTAAAGCACCCACAGGGCAAAGAGACGGAACAAGGGAGTGAAACACATCACACAATATTTAAAGCTGTGGGGGGAAAATAAATGGCTGTTGATCAAGGGGACATTAGCATGATTGTTATGCTCGATTTGTCGGCAGCATTCGACACAGTCGATTATAACATCCTGTTGTCCAGACTGTCCAAGATAGCACTGCTATCCGATGATTCACTAAAGTGGTTCTTCTCCTTCTTATCTAACAGATCCCAACAAGTCAAAATGGAAATACACTACTCTGATTCTTTGCCACTTCGTTGCAGTGTCCCACAGGGGTACTCTCTCCCCTGTTTTTTTATATTTAAATCCAGACACTCTGTTCAATTTAAGATATCACTTTTATGCCAAAAACATGCAAATCTATGTTAAGCTGAAAAATCCAGCTGAAGCTTTCAATCAAGTGCTAGCTTGGGCGCTACAAAAAAGAAATCTGAATGTTGGAAAGTAAGTTACAACTTAACCCTTATTATTGTGCGTGGTCCAAAAACATGGTTGGTTGATCTTCAAGACTGTGTTTCCTGCCCAGCCCTATTAGACTTACTAAACACCTTTTCTGCTAAAGGAAAACATTTAGGTTGTATTTGGCATGCAAATTTAAACTGTAACCTACATGTTAGTGAAGTTCTAAAATCAATTAATTGCTGACAAACTTTTGAGACCAGTCCTAGCTCTAATTGCAGAAACAGTCATTGGGACTCTGGTAAACTGCAGATTGGACTATTGTAATACACTTTTAATGGGCATCCCAATTTACCAGATTGTTAGGAAGTTCAGAAGGCCACGATTCAACTTCTTTATGGCCTCCCCAGATCTCCTTCAATTTCACCATATCATAGAAACATTCATTGGCTGCCAGTCCAGCAGAGGATACTTTTTAAGATCCTCTGTTTGACATTTAAATGTATTTATGGCATGGCCCCAGTTACCTTGCCTCCAAAATCTATTCCTATCATCTGACTTGCCTCCTCCACTCATGGGATAAAAATCTCCTGACCATCCCCCTTCTCAATGTGTTCTTCGCGGTGACAAATGTTTTTCCGTTAGCGGGCCCCGGACCATTGAATTTGTTGACCTCTGATCTCTGCAAAATAAATTTGTTGCCTCTATTAAAAAATAAGTTAAAAACCTACTTTTTCCAATAATCTCTCTTCCTCGAGAACGATTGCTGTATCCACTCTTTACCATGTTTATTTCAACACCAGCGACTAGATGCAGTTCCTTCTGGAGATGTGGATTACAAATCAATCAATCAATCAATCAATCGAATCAACATCAACGGATGGTGGCGAGAGTTAGGGGTGAAACTTGGGATGGATAGGAGAGTGTGATCCCTAAGTGTCTGGGACAGTCTTCCCTGCATTGTTTGGAAGGGAGATAACACACCTTTTGCAATAATCATGTGTCATAGCAGCAAACCTGTAGGCATACCAGTGTTTCCCTGAGGTGGAAATCATCCCACTCTTTCCCACATGTGCTTGTTTGTGGTGCAACCTAAGTATGTCAGCAGTATCTTTGGAGCTACTAATGAAACCATCGCTTTTGGATTCAGTTCCTAGGGGTGGACCAGTACGGGAGGCTCACCTCGGTGAGGGGTCTTCGAGAAGTTGGAGTGGGAAAGCAGATGGTGAGACACAGTATCCCCTTCCTTGTAACACCTTCCCTGTAACACATTTACCCCATCCTACACAGTAGGATATTTAGGAACTCTACCCCCCCCCCCTTTGACAACACAAACACTTGCTCACTTACAGCCCACTTTCAGGGAAAACAGACTAACACATGAGCCGTGTACCTGACATGTCCCAATGCAATGTTCAGGCGAGGTCAGGCAATTATCGACAATCATCCACACCTGACTTCCATTACACTTTACCACACTGATAAAAGGCGGAGCACAAGAGCACACTCAGAGCAGGGCACAGCACACAAAGAAACAGCAGTTCAAAGATGGCAGTTTAACGAGAATAGAAAAACGGCTAAACAGAAGGGGGTCGCAAGGAGGGAAGTTCCCTTGACCTTTTTGACAAGGAACCGTTACTTCACGAAACCTCAAGAGAAAGCGTAAGACCAGAAAACCAAGCTAAAGAATCCTTAATTGCGTGGCAAAGGTACCCTCCCGCGTCAATATTCAAGGCAGGGAGAATCTCTAGCCACTGTGGCACTGTCCTTGGCTCCAAGAGAAAAGCTGCTTCAGTAAAAGCAACACAGCCAGTGAGTTGGGGAGACCAATACTAAAAAGGTCTGTGTTGAAGCCAAGGTTGTAAGCAGCAATGTCGAGCGCTGGAACAAACATTGTTGAAATGTGTGTTATAAGAGATGCAAATAAAGTTAAACTGCTGATAAGTGATTGAATTTTTAAAGCAAGTTGCAATACCTTTGGCAGAGTGGTCCGGCACCACTAGGGTGCTCAATCAAAGGTCTCTGTAAGGTACCCATCTGAGGAGTGAAAAAAGTAGGTTAAGTTGGTCCGAGCCTGGCAGAGGGAGATCAATTGAATAAATGTAAATCGAAGTGGTCCTGTGATGGGTCAAGTCAAAGCCCACACACAGTTGAAAGTCTTTGATTTCGACAAAGTAAAGAAAGTTTGAAAAGAAATATATGAAGTTGGTCCGAGTCCGATAGAGGGCGATCAATTGAAAGCTTTGTGTTAAAGTGTGTCTGAGCCCGGCAGAGGGGGGCCTGGGGTGAATCAAAAATCACCCAAGAAATTATACATGAGAATTCTAAAGACAAAGGAACTTTTGAATGTTTGTCACATCAGGCCCTCTGAAGAAAGAGACTTTGGGGCCTATTCATAGAACAAATGTGTGCCGAAAAATATGGCGCAAGCTGGCGCAAGCGTGAAAAAGCAAGCACACGCCAAAAGACACGCACAGGCCTAAACACGTCTGCCACACGAAGGCAGGCAGAAGCGTCCCGGCGCAGTATAAAAGTGCGCACAAACACGTATATACAGCTACGATGAATGTCCCATTCTGTGGCCCCTTAGGAGAAATGACGTGGCACGCAAAGCTCAGGCATCCCAAAAAAGCAAGAAAAAGTGATATGCGACCCCTGTAGCCCACGTGCGTGTAAAAAAACACACGCAGTACTCTGTGGCAGCCAGGAACACAAAAAATATGTACACGCAGGCTAGTATGAGCGCAAAAAAGGGGTACGTGACAAACAGGAACACCCGCAGAGGGAAAAATAGCTTGCGCGACTCACCTTCTGCCTTGCGTGTAGAAGAACACGTAGGCAACACCCTCGCCCCAAAAGAACAACTACAGACTGTAGCCGCTGTGAAGTAATCGCATGTGAACCCCAACGTCTGGAAAACACACGCACCGCTCTCCACAAAAAGCACGTACAGATTGGTGGAAACCCACGTGGGACCTTTAACCTGTGCCGAGTGAAACGCCTGCGCAATCGTTACATCCCCTACGCGCTTACGTGCTAAGGGCCTTTCCTCGGAATTCACGCAAATGTGCTGTTTTTTCACATGCCAAATCACTCCGTATCAAGCTGACCACGCGACAACACACGGAAGACCACGCTCCTGCCCAGAAGGCCGAATTACTGCCCCCCATTGCCCCGAGCAGCCTCCCATGAGCCATCTGCTGATGCCTGCCTGCCTGCTGCCACCGTGTCCTGCCATTTGGTGCCTGCACATCTGCCATCTTCAGGGGTCCAGTTGCTGTGACCACCCCTGCTGGAGCAGAAGACTCCCGACTGGTGTTCCATCACTCTACAGCCCAGCCCCAGGACCCAGTTGCCCACCCACACCTGCCTCAGGGGTTGCCATTTCCGAACCAACACCATCCGGCACCAGTGGCAATCCCCCAACAGAGAGGCAGAGGGCTACCAGCTTCAGTGAAAAGGAAGTTGGTATCCTGGTGGAGCAAGTCCTGGGGCATTATGATGCCCTCTTCACACTTCACGCCATTGCACGCCGACAAGGAAGGACGGAAGAGGATCTGGAAGGACATAGTGGGTGCCATCAACGTGGAGGGGGTGGCACCCCGCGACATCAAACATGTCCAGAAGCGCTGGGAGGACTACAAGCCCAGGACCCTCATAAGGCCCAGAGCCTCTTGGAGGCAGTGGATGCAGTGGGGCGCCGGGTCCAGCTTACCACCCAGCAGATGAGGGTCCTGGAGCGCATTTGCCCAGTGCTTCACCACCAGATCCTCAGGATGCAGCCCCGTCTGGAGTCGAGCAGGAAGTGCTCATGCATGCACGTTTAAAACAGTGCATGTTGCAGTGTGGTGGTAGTTAGCAACTTGGCTGTATGTGTGACATGGGTCATGTATGGGTGTGTGTGTGCAGGGGCATGATGGTGCTACATGTGAGTCCAGTCAGGCGTGACCCACATGGATGGTGTATGTGTCACAATGCATCATGCGGAGCAGCATGCGGAATGCACACATATGCATGCCTGTGTCTGTACTTGGACATGTCTGGGGTCTGAGAGATGTGTGCTGCTGTCATGGACATGCATGGTGTACATGTCCGTGTGTCTGAGTAGTGTGTGCGCCATGGATGCATGACACATGTCCGTGACGATGTGTTGATACACTGATACAGCCTAGTCATCCTTGTATCCACTGTGTCTGGGGGTATACCGGGCCAAATGCATGACCCTCCGGTGATATTTGTGCATGTGACCAGCATGTCCCATGATGCATGTGAGTATCAGCCCACCATTGGCTGCAACTACAGTGCCTTGGACATGGATGCCAATGTATGTTGCGTGTGCCATGCCTGTTCCTGCATGTGTGTTGCCTGCACTGACCCATGTGTTGTGGAGGGACATGATGGAAGTGACGTTTGACAGTGCCACTCATGTGCTATTGCTTTGTGTCTAGCGGACTATCGTTCAGTACCCTGTTGCTTGTGTTCAATGTCTCCCTTTACACAGTGGCGAGTGAAGAAGATGGTGGAGACGGCGCTGTGGAGGAAAGCAGCAGGAAATTCCTTCATCCGGGAGTGAGGGGACTGGTGCCGCGTCTGCCACTACGGCTGCAGCGGAATGGGTGGATGAGCCCCCACAGGGGCTTGCAATGGCGGAAGACGGTGCAGAGCCATCCAGGTTGGTGGTGTGTATAGAGGAGGAGGAGACCGCTACAGAGAGGCACATGGGGCCTGGTGGGGGTGGTACCACTGGTGCAAGAGGTGCAGTGCAGGGGCAGGAGGCAGCACAGGTCCCTGCGGAGGTGCCTGTGCATGTCTCTGTCCCTGACACTGTGATTGCATCACCATGCACCAGCAGGGATGCCCCGTCCGCAGGTAGGGGGGAGGTCCACAAAATCTGGCACTCCTCTACCTGCGGACGAGGGGACCCGAGTCTTTCCTGATTGGTGTCGCGTTGCGCAACATTCGTGATGCCGTGCGTGCTTCCTGGGGGGACCATGCACGTCATCACGAAGAGCTGTGTGCCAACGTGACCCAGTTGGGAGGGTCAATGATCGGGGGTTTCCTCCATGTGTCGGCCAGTCTTGCGGCCCTCTCCTCCTCTGTGCACACTATACGCCAGTTGTTCTGCATGCTGTCTTCCGGGCCAGATGCCACCAGGGCCCCCTGTGGATCTGCTCCCACCAATGCAGCCAGCCTGGTGGAGATCACATCCCTGCCACAGCCGGGAGTAGGAGGTCCAGCAGGGGTGGACACCCCACCAACTGGACCCCAGCAGATGGAGGAGGTGGCGGCACCATCGTGCAGGGCATGTGCATGACGGCGCCGGGGGATTCCATCAGCCCAGAGGCCGTCGTGGTGGCAGAGGCAGTTGCGTCGGAGGCAGCAGCAGGCTCAGCGTGGGAGGCATCATGGCTCGTGGCCATCAACACCCCGGGGGCAGGCATCGGCAAAGTGGCAGGAGGACCCCGGACTGGGAGAGTCTTCCGTGTGGCAGCGGTTGGGCCGGCAAATAGATGCAGAGAGGCGGCAGGCGGAGAGGGCACGGTTCAGGATGGTCAGGGCGGAGAACTCCATGCACCAGGCTTTGAGGCAGGCTGAGGGCCTAGAGGAAACTCGCAGGGAGTTGAGGGATTCCATGGCAGGATCCCTGCAAGACTTCGTGGCCAGGGAACAGGCCCGTCTCCGGAACATCGACGTGGAGTTTGATGATGCCCTGGCCCGGAACATCACTAAATGAGCCGCCTTTGTAAATAGTTATGTAGGTGTAAGTTTCCTTTCTATTTTATTTTTTCCCTTGGGGTGCATGGACTATGCCCCGCCTTTTTGTAAATAGTTATTTATTAGGTTGTTTTTTTGTTAGGTTTCCTTTGGATTGTTGGGCTCATGGACCCTGGATTTTCAAATTGTGGACCGGATTTCACTTCTTATTTAATTTTTTTACCATGGAGGAATGGTTTGCTTATTCTTTGAACTTTGGATTTTTTTTCATGGACGGACACTTGGAGCCTTTTTACATTTCATTTTATTGAATTCAACATTCATTATTTTTTCATTTATTTCAGACATCCAGACTTTTATTTATTATTTCTTTTCTTCTGTGATTTTGTTTCATTCATTCTATTTTTTAAATAATACATTTTCATTTTTTACTTCATTTGTGTGGTGTTCTCTCATTGGTTTCGTGCATGTCACAATGTGGGTTTTCTCATTCATGTGTCGCCATTGTGTGTGTCTGACGAACATGTATTCATGGGCACGCTGGTTATTTGGGATCCGTCATGACATCGGGATTTCAATGTGGGGAGGATGGAATGCTTGGTTGGGTGTTTGGGCTGGGGTGGCGTGGGGTGGGATTTGGGTGGTCATAAGGGCCATGGGTCTGGATTGTGATGACGTGTTGGGTGCCTGTCACTGTGGGTGGGGTGGGGGACATGAGTCGGGGCCTGCTGGCAGGTGCCCATCACTGGGGGTGGGGTGGGGGACATGAGTCAGGGCCTGCTGGCAGGTGCCCATCACTGGGGGTGGGGGACATGTGTCAGGGCTCCCAAGTACATGGTGCCATGTGGGCTGCCTGCGGGGCATGCCCAGGGGTGTAGGGTGCTTCCCTGTGGTGTGGGCTGCCTGCGGGGCATGGGGAGGTGGGGAGGGACACACCAGGGAGACCCCACACTGACAAATTGCATGTAAAACTCCCCACGCACCCTTGGAATACACATACCCTGCTCGCACTAGCGAAATCGCGTGTAAAACTCACAGCGCACCCCCGGAATAACACGTACCCCGCTCGCGCCAGGTAAATTGCGTGGAAAAAGACCCCCTTGGTGTGTTGGCTGCCTGCGGGCCATGTGGAGGGTAGATGGGCTGCCTGCAGGGCATACCCAGGGGTGATGGGCTGCCTGCGTGGCATGGGGAGCGTGGATGTGCTGCATGCGTGTATTCCGGAGCTGAGCGTGGATTTCTACATGCGATTGGCCTGGCCCGGCGAGGTACGTGTATTCTGGGGGTGTGCGGGGAGTTTTACACGTGATTTTGCTAGCGCGAGCAGGGTACGTGTATTCCGGAGGTGCGCGGGGAGATTTACGCGCGATTTCTCTAGCGCGAGCGGGGTACATGTATTCAGGGGGTGCGCGGGGAGTTTTACACATGATTTCACTAGCGCGAGCGGGGTACGTGTATTCCGGGGGTGCGCAGGGAATTTTACACGCGTTTTCGTGGTTGGGGGGCTGTATGGTGGTCCCCTGGCCTTTGTGCCATGTACTGGATTTGTGTGATATTTTTGGCGCACGGGGCGGGGTTGGGGGTGTAACTGGTGCTGCTGCAGGGTCGCTGCGCCACTTTGCGCCATGGCTGGTTATGGATGTTGAAATCCATGAATACGCCGTGCGCTGAAATGGTTTTTGGCGCACGCGACTGGCGCAGACTGCCACACGCGCATTCTGCGCACCAGCCGCGTGCGCCACTTGTGCGCCCAATTCTATGAATTACCCCCTTTAAACGGCAGAGACTTTGACATAGAAGGCCCTGATACTGAGGTTTGAACTGCATCCTCATGATAGAGAAGCCAGAGACTGTGCTAAACTCGAGTGGGCCGCCTTGTACGATGCTGAAAATATGGGGATGGGGAGGCCAACGGCTTCAATATCCTGACATATCATTTCTTGAACACGTTTCTTTTGCATAACATTGTTTGCCACACTATTTGTATTTAGACGTAAGGGTTGGCAATAGGTTTATTAATACAGGCCCTTCTATTTTGACCAGACTCTACTAGGACTGCGTTATTATTTGATGGTCATAGCTTGCTCCCATCCTTAGATTTAGGATGAGGTAGGTGTTTTTCAAACCCAGTTGACGTTCAATTAGCACCTGTGAACTTGTGTCCGTCTTACTGTTTGATACCATGCCTTTGTTACAAGACACACACACATATCCACATATGGCAGGGGTTAGCATTGCAAACTGCTTAAAATAATACAAATGTATATCTTATACTTTTTACATTGTCTACACCATGGAATTTACTGACAGGCCAAATTTCAGGTATGTAGCATGTTGGTAGGTGTTGGTAGGTATGCTGAGCATTTTGAACTGACAAACACACACATGCATATCCACACATGGCATAGTTAAACATTGCAGAGCACTTAAAAACAAATTAGAAAAATGTATATCTTATACTTTTTCCATTCTCTACACCACAGAACCTACCCACATGCCAAATGTCAGGTTTGTAGCATGTTGGGAAGCATGCTGAACATTTTAAACAGGCTCACACACATATCCACATATGGCAGGGGTAAGCATTGCTGACTGCTTATTTTGTTATACTTTCTACACCATGAAACCTTCCTACATGCCAAATTTCAGGTTTGTAGCATGTTGGGAAGTATGCTGAACATTTGGAACAGACACACACAAATACCCACATATGGCAGGGGTATGCATTGTAGACCGCTTAAAAAAGTAAACATCGAAAAATGTATATCTTATCCTTTTTTCATTGTCTATACCATGCAACCTGCCCACATGCCGCATTTTTGGTTTGTAGCATGCTGCAAAGCATGCTAAACATTTCGAACAGATACACACACACATTTTCCCTTTTATATATATAGAGATCAGTGTGATTCCAGAAATATTGTATGGCCTGGAGGTATTGTCTGAACGCTTTGTACTATGGCTTCAGGTGATTGAGGGGAAGTTGTTTCGTTCACTGCTGGGTCTTTCGTGAGCTGTCCTTGTAGAAGACCTAAGATGCAAACTTGGCCTCATATCCCTGACATCGCTTTGGAAAATACAGCTTTGCAAGCTATATGCTAAATTGTTTTTGGCAAAGGGAAATGTGAATTCCCTTTTGGGCCTTATTGCAGATAATTCCTGCAACAACACTCATAATAAGGCATTTTGTGATTTGTAGAGCACCTCCCTGGAGCATCTTTGGAGCATAGGTATAGTTCTCCCTCCCGAGGAACCCTGTCAGGATTGTATTACTAAGTTAAAAATCAAAACCTCAGATTGGGACGATTCCCAAAATGTACTAAAACTCTTGTATAAGAAGAGGTAGGCCAGTATATAAGACAAGGTTTCACCCCGGGTTCTCCGTGTAGTAACCTTTAGAAGCAGTGTGAGAATGACCTTAAATGATTTATACTGTATCTTCATTTAAATATATTACCCACTTTTGAATATATGGGAGCATGGTAGTTCCTCGAGAGAAGTGTATTGTCGTTCATACAAAGACGAGAATAAGACCACCCACATTTTTAACAGAATGCCCATGCCTTCTTAAGAAATACAGTAAAGGCTATACTAAGTTTGTAAGTTCAATGGCCAGAATAACCTCTGACTAATTTTGGTCGAGTTTTCAGCAGAATCATTACTCATCACCGCTGCATCTAATCACAAAAGGAAAGGGGCTCTATCTTTCTTTGAAGATCTAGAGGTAGCACTGTTGAAAAATGCATAATGATCGTAAATAATATGTGTTAAATAATAATGTATGTATGATGGTGATCGTAAGGGTTGTATTTGATTTGGATCTCAACAGAAAAGCGATCTTATATGTAATTTAATACTATCCTCCTTAGATATTTTAATATTGTATATTAACTTAATGTATGTGCTTTATATCTTATATTTATACATGATTTTCAATATGGATTTTTACATTTTTTAAATTGTTATTTAGTACACATTAAAACGAATGCAGGTATTTTTTATGTGCATATTATAGTTGATTCATTATTGGATATTATTGCATTTCTTTTCTATGTAAGTTTCATAGTGTAAACGGTTTTATTGTTAAACCATAAACACTTAATAACAAAAAAAAGATAATACCTTGCTTCAGAAGTGATCAAATAACTGGGGTGATACCTTTTTCTGCCTCTGGTTTCAAGGGATGCTGGGGAGTGCATGGCAACCTCTTTGAAAGGTCCATCGTAATCTTTACATGTTCAGAATGAAGTATTTTATTTATTTATTTTATTTTCTTACATTTGCTACTCGCCCAGACCCTTGGGTACCACGGCGAGGTTACATACAGCTTGATATATGGATAAATTACAAACGCATCACATTGGCCAATAGTAGTTGGCAAGTTATATACATGAGCAGTGCGGAGAATATATATTCATGGCACTAGCATATATACAGAGGAAGGTATATTTACATTAGAAGATAAATGGCTAGGTTATTGATCTTGATTGAATAGCCAAGTTTTCAATAATTTTTTGAACCCTGTGAGGGTTGTCTCATTTTTGATGTGGAGCGGCAGAGTGTTCCAGTGTTTGGGGGCTAAATACTGAAAGCTAGCGCCTCCTGCTCTGGTCTTTTTGATATGGGGGATTGTGAGTAGTGAGAGGTTGTTAGATCTTAAGGATCTGGTGATCACCTTTTTTGTTATTACGTGGTTTAGGTACATGGGCGCATTTTCATGTAGACATTTGAAGGTGGTGCACAGTGTTTTGAATAAGATTCTATCTTTGATAGAGAGCCAATGGTGCTCTCTTCTAGTGTTAGATATGTGCTCAGATTTTCTTATTCCCAGGGCTGCTCTAAGGGCTTTATTTTGTATTCATTGCAAATTATTGAGATTAGTAGCCATGGTGCCTAGAAATAGTATGTTGCAGTAGTCGAGTGTTGATAGTTTCAGAGCCCTGGCTAGTGTGATGCAGTTGGCAGGGGTCAGGAATTGGTGGCTGAGTGAGATAAGCTTGGAAGTATATAACGTGGAAGAAGTGAGAGCGCTGATGCGTTTGGTCAAGGATAGATTAGAATCTAAATACATCCCTAGTGTTTTAACATGTTTGAGAACTGGGCTGATAGTTCCATCTATGTTGATGGTGGCATGTTCTGGCTGGAGGGTGTTCATTCTGGGTTGAGAACCCAAAATGAGGATCTCTGTCTTTTCATCATTAAGACAGATGCTATTTACATCAAGTTTTGGATTATGGAGTAAATATGATTTATAGTGGAGGTGTTTTGTGTATTTTTCCCTGTGAGTGTGATGAGGATCTGGGTGTCATCTGCAAAATTTGTGTAAACACCCATATCATCCACAGCTGAGAAGAGGAGCTTTGTGTAGGTGTTGTAGAGGGTGGGGGATAGGCAGGATCCTTGTGGGACACCTATGGGGACTGGTATGGGGTCTGCAGCTTCTTTGCTAATGGAGACTCTGGAGGTTCGTTCAGCCAGGAATTATTTAATCCAGTTAGTGGCGTCCTTGGAAAAGTTAAAGTCTTTAGCTAGGGTGGAGCAGAGAATGTTATGGTCCACAAGGTCCAATGCTGCAGATAGGTCTAGTAGAAGGAGGATACAGAGCTTTCCTGAATCTCTGATGGAATCCATTTGGACCTTAAGTTCCAGAAGGGCTGTTCCAGTACTATGGTTGGGGCGGAAGCCAGATTGTCTGGTGCCAAGGAGTTGGTTATGTTCCAAGTGTGCTTGGACTTGTTTGTATGCTATTTTATAAATTACTGTTTAATAAGAATGGGACTGTTGTTATTGCTCTATAGTTAGTGGGCACGATGGGGGGTCAAGATTAGGCTTTTTTTGTAGAGGCAACCCAGGCTTCTTTGATGCTAGCTGGCACTAGGTTTTTGTCAAAGGAGGCATTTACAAATTTTGTTATGAAGGGTGTTAGTGTATGGGCACAAGATTTTACAATTTTTGCCCGGACAGAGTCTCCCTTGCAATTGGATGCTTTTAGTTTAGAGATGGTGTTGAACACTTGGTCTGTGAAACAGGTTTGAATTGGAAAGTAGGTTTGGTGTTGCTGATAGTGGTGGGAGGTTAGGTGTCAGTGGCATATTTATCTGCTAGGAGTTGTTTTTTGGTTTGGATTCTATTTTGAAGGAGGTTGATCTTTGCGGCAAGTGCATCTTGGATCGTGGTTGTCATGACCCTTGCCCCTGGCCCTCACTGGCAAGTCAGCCTTCCAGTTAGGGCTCATAACCATCATGAAGACCAACATTAGAATGGAACTGTTTACTTGGGACTATTTAACTTGGGGGCGGGGGTTCAGCCAACATGAAGGCACGCACATAGCTCAGTTACAAGGAACTGAGCTATGCGGTCTAGTCTTTTGGGTGTGGCAGGCCTGGGACTACTTTACCTGGACTACTTTGGGTGTGGCAGGCATGGGACTATTTTACCTGGACTACTTTACCTGAGACTATTAAAACCACACCCAAACAGCAGAACATGCTTTGCGTTATTCTGCTGTGGGCAGCGTAACGCTCACCGTGTCCAGTTCTTTGATGCCAGTTTACCTGAAACCAAAGACCTGCGGAGAAAAAGAACACTACAAAATTTACCTGGAACAGTATCCTGTCTTCAATCCATCGCTGACTTCAGTTCCACTCACCTGAAAGTACGAACTCCATCATCCGGCACCGCATGCATCCTGGAATACCATAACCTGGAAAGAGGAGAAAGAAAGGCAGCATTAGTAAGCGTTTACTCATGTTTCCTCCCAAATGAAGAAAGCCACACAATTCTTACCTGGGTAGTCATCTCCTGGTCAGTATCATTGCCTGAACATTACGGCCCTCGGCGAGGAACATCGCAACCTGCAAGGAGAGAAAAGACACAGGTTAGCAATATAAAAGGCGAAACAGCGCTACGATTCACGCATTACTCACTGGACAGCATCGCGCACACCGCGCTTTCGCCTACCGGCCCATGCTCATCTTCAAACTGCATGACAACACCAAAATACCTTTCCATACCTACAAGGAAAGAAGCAAGACATTATTATTCGAACTAAGAGGAACATAAGAACTGCATATAAAGACTGTAAAGCAGCAAACCTACGGAGTCGCAGCAGGCCTGGATTCCCACAGGGGGGCTTGCACCAGTGAAGGAACTTGGTCGCTGCTCGCCCCCATATCTACGCGCCCCTACCACGAGGAGCAGGACGAAAAATCCACCTTTTACAATATTAAGGTGAGGAGAAGGCCCAAGGGGGAGGAAGGAGTTGAGGCCAAGGGAGGTGGGAAAACAAAGACACCCTGGTATTGAATCCAGCTCTCCTATATTGCAGACCCATCTTTAAACAGAGGCATTACCAAAGGACCGGGAGAGGGTTTGAGAGTGCAAATCATCCAACTAGGGCTGGGTGTCGTCCCGTGGATACCAGGTGAGCATAACAGTGGTACAACATTCTTTACTAGTGTTGGTGCAATTGGCGATGGGTGTTGGGTTTTCAAATTTTCTAGTATTGTGAAGAGTTCTTTTTGAGTCGGATGCAGCATTACTGATTCGTGTATTAGAGGCGTTGTCTTTGTGTGAGATGATGGCTTTTTATAAGCTCTTTTAGCTTCCTGGAAGGCTGATTAATTTTCTGGTAAGGGAAGTTTTTAAAAATATGTTTGCTTCTCCTGACCGCGACTAATTCCTCATTGAACCAGAAACATGCGCGTTTTTCTGAGCGCTTGGTTTTGGTAATTAGTGGGGCTACAGCATTGATGGTTGATGTCATGCAATTTTGAGATGCGTCTGCTAGTGAATTGGGGTTGTCATCAGGGATGGTGAGTGTATCTAGTGCTTTAAGAAGCAAAGGTTCTAGTGTTTCCGGAGTGAGTTTGCAAAGGTTTCTGGTTTCATAGGAATTGGGAGTCCCCTCCTTAGCAGGGAGCAATGGAGTTGATGGTGAACATTATATTAGAATGGTCTGACCAGTCTAAAGGTGAGATAGAGTCAATAGAAATGTATGTGTTGAGCGAGAGTATCCAGTCCAGAGTTCTTCCTTTGGAATGGGTGGGGGAGTTCACTATCTGGGTGAAACTCATGTCCATCATGGCGAAATGGAGAGCTTCTGCTTTATGTTCCTGACTATCATTGAAATCCAAGTTCAGATCTCCTAAGAGTATGCATTTGGTATTGGGTTTAATGATGGGTGCCAATAGTAGCGGGATGTCAATCTCTGTCTGATTATTGGAGTTGGGAGCTCTGTAGATGACTATTACATTGATAGTAGTTTTACCATCAATGGGAAGTTTGGCTAGTAAAATTTTGTATTGTGTTACAATGCAATAATACTATTATGTCCATGACACTAAATCATAGATATGTACTGGAAAAAAATGTCTAATTCCAATCCGATGCATATGTGATTGTGCACTTCTAACAGGCAGGGGACCTGGCTAATTGGTGTGCAGACCAATGGTGGTATGTGGGTGGGAGCATAAGTATTCTCTGTCTGTGCATCAGGTGGTGTGGGTTTGGTTGACTGTGTTTGTGCTTCTTTTTGTCACTTTGGTGTAGGGCATTCTGGTACATGCAGTGCTTTTTGTGTTGGTGTACTGAATTGATGTTATGTATGCACTGGATCATTTTCTTCAATTGAGATACACCAGTCAAGGCCTTGCACTCAGGCATGCTATTACTGTGTTGCACCTTGATTTCCCCCTGTACACTTACATGTTGAATGCACTCAAAACCCAAAGTAGGTTCGTCTCCCCTCACCTTTTTTTTATAATTACTTGTTGTACTATTGTAGAAATTATTGATCCTTGCTCTTATTCATGAACTACCTTCCCCTTTAGCCACCCTGTCTGGTAGCTGTGCGCTTTCAGGGTGTTTTGCTAATTGAATGAGCACATAATAGTTGAACAACAAAGGAATTGATGCATACACTATGCAGAGCCACTTGTAGTTAGACTCGCCCAGCAGCCAGGTACGCTGTCCACTGTGATGTGCCATGTACCCAGGCAGCGTGAAGTTGCGCAGCACCATGGAGTCGTGGGTTGAACCAGGAAATCTGGCACTGCAATGGGTGATGAGGTGGCAGGCATCACACACCTTCTGCACGTTCAGTGAGTGATACAGTTTTATGTTCTGGTAGACTGCCTCCAAAGCATGCCTGGCCACCAGCTCCACATGTGTTGAGTCCAAAGCACTGATCACATTTGGCATGCCTGCAAAGGAATGGAAGGCAATGTGTGTGCCATTGAGCTGGTCAGCTGTCCTGGGTAGGCTGATGTGGTCTCCAATGTGACACAGGACGTGAAAATCAGGGTTGGAATATCCCATGCAGCTCAACCGCAGTGTGTTGGTATGTGCCTGTGGCAAGGAAGTGTAGCACAGACACTACCTTGAGCAAGGGGGGCGGGTGGCTGTGCGAATATCTATCAGGCTAACCAGGTGGTCATGGATCAGGTCCACTATTGAAGTGATGGTGTCCCTGTCTAGCCGGTACAGGGTGTGGATGTGGCTTTGGCTCAGGTTGAAAGGTGTGCCTCTTATGTGTAGGATAGGTGGCTGCCTGCGGGCTGCAACCTGCTGGTCATTGGGGTTTTGCTGGGCCATGATGGCCCTCCTTCTCCTCAAGCACTATAACCTGATGTACTACTGGAATGTTAGAAATTCCTACTGCCTTCCCTGTATCTGTAGATAATGGTACTTCAGGGAAACATTCAGAGCCTATGGCAGATCTGAAAAGGGAATATATTTTCCTTCTACCTCACATTGCACACATGGCCCTTCTTGATCCATAAGTATGAAAGGGCTAGCAGCAAAGTTATCTTTCAGTCTGAATTAGAACAGATGAAGAAAAGGCTGACTAGTGGTAAAGTTTGAGGAATTAGGTTTCAGGAAGGGGCCAGGTGCATTCAAATTGCGATTTGTGAAGTGGCCTGATGTACCCATTGTAGGGTTTGGGTTATAACCCTATTCCTGTGAACTTGGGAACACACCTCACTGGGGCTCATAGGTGCATTCATTTTTCCAGTGACCAGGCTGTTTACAATAATGACATACCAATAGACCCACATAGTTTCCCTGCTGTCCCTGATGTCCATGGGGCCTTGATATCTCTGCTGTCTCGGATATCACTGATGCTCCTGCTATGCTGGATGGGGGGCTACTCTGGGGGGCTACTCTGTCTCTTCCCTTGCCTCTGAGCCCTCGTCAGAATCCACCCTTTACTGCAGAGGTTGCCTGTGCATGCCCCTGTAGATTTTGTAGCTGCAAAGGCATTAGTTTATTCTCAACAGTCTCTTTCTTTTGTTCCTGACATGCAACATAATGATTCACAACTGACACCAGCTCTGACAAAGGCATATTTTGCCATCCAATACAGATTGTCTTTATGTGGGTTAGTATCATGGGTAGCAGACCAGAGATAAAAGAATTAGCTATCGCTTCCTGAGCTGTTTCTTCAGGTTTGGTGATACCTGAATGCTGAATATGATCTTTAATTGGTCTAAATAATCTGAAGGTGATTTGACCTTATTCCTGATTTTATTTGAGGGGTATATCTCAGGGATAGCAATGACCAACCTGTTCATGGCTAGTTCAAGGGCATTCCCAGTGCCAGGATGCAACACTGGAGAATTTTCATGCTGAGTCAATCTCTGCCTAACCTCCAGAGGCATTAACCACCCCATGAGCTGGTTCATGTCAGCCCAGGCAGGGTTGTAGCACTATATGACAGAGATACTTTCCACTGTAATGCCATAGACAATGGGGGATCTGTAAATGTTGTTAAGAGGGTGCCAAGGATCACACAATCATTTAGGAAAAATACTCAATGATGGAGGACTCAGGTGCACATCAAAACCCAGCTTTATTAAAACAACAAATCCAACCCGGGACAGCATATAAGCATTTCCTCTCATGGCTTTCCTATTTCTAACAATTACAAGCAAGTTTTGTTACACAATTATATCAGAAATTACATCACATTATACTTATCATTTTACAAAACCTATGGGGAAATGGGGTTGGTTAATGGCTCAATTGGTGGACTCCTATCTGATGGTTCCATCTGGGCCCATACTACTACAACCACTATTTATATTTCATCATTATAAGGACAGCTAATTGGTCAACACTCTCTGGGATACCCGGTGTGGCTGGAACTTTTCACCCGACCTACCAACCTTGGGCACCTTTGACAGAACGTCCAGATATGAGCCCGACATAGATGGGGAAGAGAAATCTGTAGTCTGCCATATTTCCAATTAAAGAATACTCCTGATCACCCGAGGAAATGAGGCCTTACCTATCCTTTGAACTTAACCTTGTGTGTGTCATCTGATGTCTGTTTGGATGCTGATGGAGTTCTACGTGTGTCCTATAAATGTTTGGCACATAATGAATAGGCATTGTTTTCCAACTCTGGATCACGTGTTACGGTACCGTGTTTGAGAGTGGATTTCCTTCTAGTCATTAAGCATTTAGCTAATTCTATCATGTGTGTTGTGTTCTTTTGGCCATTCATGGTGCTAGTCAGTTATTTTCTATAAAGGCTTTTGGCTTGCCAATATAGTGCACCTGAACATCAGTGGTTGTTTTATGCTCTTATTAAAATTGATTAACTGGGGAGTTTACCACGTACTGTCTTGTGAATTGTTATCTCATGCCTGTGTTCCGTTCATCCACTACTCCCTTCCTATTTTCTGACATTGGCTACAGCTTGTGAGCTACTGCTTGAACTTTGCACGACTTTCTCGAATACACATGTTTTTGTAAATGCAGCACTTTGAGTTCTGAGGCCTTGCTAATTCTGAAACCTGCTGCAGCCTGTGCTTTTAGGAAAATGGCTGCGCTTTGGTTAATTTTTTAATCTATGGTACCTTGCATCTCGTCCATGTTAATGTTTTCAGGGGCATGCATAGATGTGTATGCTAGTGTCTACGTACATATATCCTTCCTGTCTGTGTGCATATATCCTTCATGTCTTATGTGTAATCATTCTTCATGTCTATGGACTCCTCATATCTATATGTACTTGTGTCAACTATGTGCACTTTGTGTGTATATGTATAATCAACTAGTTACTCTCTATATCTCTCTCTATATGTATAGTAACAATTACCTGTCACCCTATTTGTTACACCATCTATTCTTTTCATAATGACAACTCTATTGCCTTAGTTGGTTTTGTCTTTCTCTCCTAGGCTCTAGGGGTGACCGGGCTGTCTCAGCTGACATCTTTTCTCACCTGAACGATACTGGCAAGGGGTAGGAGTTGGAATCGGTACTTGCATACTCATCTGAGTACGGGCCTTGGGTATTATATGTGTATTTAGACTCCCTCCAAATTTCTACCCATTCTAGGATAGTCATCTTTGGGTATCCCCCTGAAGCTGCCTCCTTGTGCCACATATTCTTCAGGACCACAAGTCATGAAGCAGCACTCCCCATCAGCTTTACAATACACCCAATGTTCGGTGTAATTGGGGGGTCAATGGGAAATTCAGACACTGTCCCAGGTGGTCCAATAACATGGTGTATGGGTAGATTCCAGGCAGTTCAGCTGTCTATGTATACTCATGTACTTGTGTGTCCATGTTTATTATTATTGTCATTTCCACTGCCTTCTTGCCCGCCTTTTCACTTCGGTGCAGTGCTATTTTCAGGACACAGATAGCTGTCAGGACCAGTATCAGTGTGGTCAATAATATTTTAAATGCATTTGCCAACCAGGTGGGCACCCATTGGAATAGATAATTGAGCCAATTATCATTTTCAATGTCTTCCACCTGTAACACCATCTTAGTGTGCAGTTCTTGTATGACAGTTATAGCCTCTGTAAGGGTCCCATTCTTGTCATCGATTGCTGGTGTGTAAGTACATCAATATGGCCCTATTTTAGTGCAAACAACTCCCTCCATGGACATTATCAGATCAAGGACGTAACTATTTTGGATGGTCATTGGCCTCACTGCTCTCAATTCTTCCCTGAGGGCATTCAACCCTTTTACAATTGCATTTATTGTTTGAAACCCTACCCATCGTGTTATCTACAACTATTTGGCCATGACCCCTGCTTGCAAGCCAGGGGCAAGATAGGAGGTAAAGAACATTGATGCTCTATTAAGAACCACATTTTTCTGCCAGAGGAAATTTCTTCCTTATTTGTCAAAAGAATAAGTGCTTACAAGAAAAACCTAAGGCAAATGTTCCAAGCTCCTAAAAAGAGATAAGTGTTCAGGAAAAACGAAAAGACCAGGAAAAACAGGATGGCTATAGGGAAAATCTGATGTTTCTCTTGAACTGCGAAAGGCCACCATCTGTATTAAGAAAGCGTCTTTGAAGAATGTTGGAAACATTTTCTTGTATTTAAAAAGAAACAAAACATTGTTTTTCTTGCGGCTGATGCTCCTGTTGCTGATTGGCTCTAGTCATTGTCCGCATCTGGGCTCTTTGGGCATCTTCTTCACCCTCAACCTCTGGATCATTGGACAGGGGGGTGAAGGTGTTACTTAAGTTTAGCCATTGCTAGGCCATAAAGATCGCATATGGAAACTAAGGCACAATAACCATATACTAAAGTGACACGTCAGACACGAGGTTCGTTTTCCAAACAAGTCTGGTTTATTTCAAAGTATTCTCAGTCGGCCGACCGGGTCTCGCAGCCTCACGACATGTGTTCCCAAACACTGTGAGATGCGAGAGAGAGCGAACAGTGCTCAAGCAGCAATATCTATACATTAGGCATAATCTTTGTGAAGGCAATTCGATCCGCCCACATGCATGTCGTACAGGTTAGGGTTCAGTGATTGATAATTATGACACGTTATAACAAGTCTTCATTCAGCCTAAACAAAGTTATTCTAGCAAAGGCAGCAGAGACAGCTTTCTGTTATGGGGAACATGGAGCTCTCGTTGAGCAAAGATATTATGTTCTTAGCAGGGAAACATTCCTTACTACGTTATCTGTATAGCTTGGGTCATGAGCTAAGGGTCAGATAGTTCTGAAGCAGAAAATACCATTCTCCGCGAAGGAGCACAGCTAGAAGGATATAATTCACGTTTTAACTGCCTTTTACTACAGCGTTTGCAAGACAACCCGGCACCTGGTCTGCCGATTAGATGCGGCTTCTGCTCGCCTTCACGGACCTAGCGAGAGAGAAAAACAATGTATTTCTGCACAGTTTGACATTCCTGTCTGTGTTAGTATTTCAGCATTCAGGCTGTGACCTCGCACTGTGTGTGAGTTCGAAGCATAGAATATATTTGCAAAGCCTTTTGACAGAAAAGAAAAAAGCAAATGTCCGTCATTAAACAAAATCGACGCCCTTTGGTTACGTTGACGATTCTTTTGCCGCGATGTTTGTCACATGATACGATTGGTTTCAGGCCAACATACTATACATATCATTCGATTATAGGGCTACTTTTCGGGTCTAACAAACCCTCCTTTTGGCCATAAGCCAATAGCATAATCCATACATCGTATCTTCATCGGACCATGTATCTGATTCCGAACTACCCATACTGCTGTAATCGTCATCAGAAATATTAATTGCCATAAATTCTTTAATTATTTCATTTTCGTGTTGTGCACCTTCACTTAATATGTGAGGAGGTTTCGTTCTAATTGCATGTACACACTCATTTGTAATTTGGGAGAGGAGGACTGGCAGGCATTGTATACAACAACAGCAGAACATGAGGATACCAAATATCATGACCAGAATTGCAATTAGTTTCCAACCCCATGATCGCAGCAGTTCCCATAACCATGAACTTATATTCAGATTCCAACCACCTGTGGGAACATGAATTTCAGAACTTAGGACATGCAATTTTTTAATTGCTTCAAATATCGTGGGGGAGGAGTCACTTACGAATACACAGCACGTTTACCCCACCAATTTGCATACTCCTCCACGATCAGCCAAAATCACTTCAAGGACCATTCTATTTTGAAGTGCAATCAATCTGATTGCTTTTTGTTCCAATGTCATATTATAGAGTATATCTGTAGTTCCATTTATTGTTTTTTCTAACACCCTAGACAGTTTCTTTATATTCCACGAATGCATTGCTTGTCCCCAAAATGGTATAAATGATTTTGCTATATCCCCTACGATCTGCCCTGCAGAATCATTCCGACGTGGCCGAGATCTAGATAGTTTTGCTATCACAGAAGTTTTGGAAAGAAATCCGCCAGGCATATGTATACCTAAATAACAGGTCCCTTCCCAAGCTCTAGGTAACCATGGGTAGGCCTGATCTCCACATATAAAATAGACAGAACCTCCTATATATAATGTTTTTTCTTCTTGCTCAAGCACAGCAATGTTCATGCATCTAGTGAATGTTCCCACCGGGTGGGAACCCTTTTTCCGTAAGCAAAATGGGACAGAACGTGGACTATGATTAATAGTATAAGAGGGAAGCACAGCATCGTTATTTCCTACCGGAGCCTTTTTAAAAGTGATTAGGGACTTGTAAGACCTAGAGAGCCTATCTACTGGACTTGTTGTTACCGGGTTTATTTTGTTTCTGCTTGTAAATACGGAACAACCCAACGGTTCCAACACCAATCTTTCAAATACATTTATGTTTCTTCCATCGGACTGACCAGTGACACTATCATTCAATTTTCCGAAAAATAGCACTCTTAATGATGCATAACAGGCTGTATTAAGTGGCAACGGATGTACATATCAACCCATTCCTCTTTCCCTGTACTGGGGTAAATGGGAACAGACCCAACAATTGGACCTATTAAAGATAGCATGGGTCATATTCATAATCAGTAGCAATGTATTATTGTCATACTCTTTTCTATGTTTCACTTCTTGTGAGGGGAGAGTATGAGAGCACATGCACTGGGCTGCTCCTAGTAGGAGCATTGGTAGCAGTCAAAAGAGACTTTAAAGGATGCCCAGTTTACCAGATATTGGGACTAGTGTAATAAAAATGCAAAGCGGTATCATAATCATTAGCATATTATTCCATCTGAACCAAGTCTTTCTTGGAGTAGGCTTAATCTCTATCTCTATATCATCAACAGCATTGGTGCAGGAGGGAGCAGGAGCGAATATAGGCATTGTCTTTAATGTTTATCTCAGGAAAAGTTTTTCAGTGTCCGTCGGGCAAAGTTCTCCACAGCAACACACGTTAGCAACAAATGTTCAGGCCAGTCCAGGCTAGCCTGCTTATTGATGATAGCAAGCTGGTGTGAATTTGCACAGAGCTCCAAAAAGGCAGGAGCAAGTATCAATTTGATAGTGTCGGTACGATATACCCCTGCGTGTCCGTGCTAGGTTACATTGGTCCTTCACTTTTCAATGGTAGCACCAGGAAACCGCGTGTCAGAGCTCTCAATTTATACAGCTTGATACAGCTCATACGCTCCTTTTCCCTAGGCCTCCGTTCCTAGCGTCAAACAAAAGCTGATCATTTCCGATTTTGCGAACGTAGATTGTACCTCACAGCTCCTGGTACAGTATGGTTGATGAACAATGCACTCTCATTTCCAGGTGCAAGATCAGTGCCAGTTTGAGATGGACTGCGTGTTGATAAGGCAGCAGTCGGACCAGGTTGAGGCACCTTTGGCCTTTCGATCTTCATTGCAATCTCCCCAGGCCCTTTCTCAGGCTTGGGAACCACTTCTGACAGAGAACTGGCAATGATATTTTTGTGATCAAGTGCAGCTGTCTTTCTTTCGATGTCAGGATCATCAAGCTCTTTCTCATGTGGCAAAGGAAACTGAACTCTTTTCGTGTGTGTTGCATGGATCCAATGCTTTTGTCCATTCACTCGGACTGCAGTCTGCGTAGCCAGTAGCACCTGGAAGGGTCCCGCCCAGCGCAGTGCAAGTGTAGATTTTCTTTCAAAATGTTTGACAAGCGTCCAGTCCCCAGGCTGCAGACAATGTGCTGGGCCGGTATATCTGACAGGAAGAGCCTCCTGCACCTGCTGATGAATCAAATGCAAGTTTTGAGTTAACTGTTTACAGTAATCAATAAGTAATGGGTACTCTATATCTCACAACCATTTTGGATGAGGGGCATTCCAAACATTCGCTGGTCTCCCCATCACAATTTCGTAAGGGGAGAGACCATTCCTTGCCTGTACAGTTGTTTGCATGCACAAGAAAGATAGCGGTAGTGCATCGGGCCATTTCAAATTTCTCCCCGCACATACTTTACTAAGTTTGTTTTTCAGGATACCGTTCTGACGTTCCACTAAACCGGCACTTAATGGGTGTCTGGCCAAATGGAATCGTTCATCAATCTGGAGATCTGCACAGATTTCCAATATCACGGCCGCAATAAAGTGCGGGCCGTTATCTGACCATATGACACAGGGTAGGCCGAAACAGGGAAAGTATTCTTTTAGCATGGCTTTAGCTGTGGATATAGCTGTACAGTCTTTCAGGGGATAGGCCTCTACCCATTAACTGAAGGCACAAACCACGAGAACATACTTATAGTTTTGGCACCTCTCCATTTCTATGAAATCAAGTCATGCAGTTCTGAACCAATCTTTCAGCAGTTTTTTCTAATATGTGGATTCTGCCATAGAGAGTCCAGGTGTTGAATCATTTTTCTAGCACATATGTGTGTTGGGCTGTGGGCCATAGTGACCATTGCCATCAAATAGGAATTTGGTAACATCCATCTGTTATTTTTCTTGTCCGCCCAACAACCTTCAGAATCTAATTCTGCTGGGCCCTCACACCAATTTTTTATTTCATCTACAGTAGCTTCTGCTTGCATTTCCTTAACTGTTGCAATTCCATTCTCTATCATGTAGGGTACTTCTTCTAATTTTTCGACATACATTTTTGTGTGTAATCAGTGGCAGTTTTTTCGCAATTTTGTTGGCAAATGCGTTTCCCTTTCCAACATTACATGTTACTTTTTTATGTGCTTCACATTTCATTATTGCTAATCGCTTGGGAAGTGCAAGTGCTGACAATAGTTTCACTATCAAAGTGCCATGTTGGATTCTGGTTCCGTGTGATGTCAGGAAACCCCTTTCAGCCCGTAATCGACCAAAATTGTGTACCACCCCAAAGGCTATTAGTATATATGATTGTCAGTATATATGTTCACATTGAGATTTGCAGAGATTTCACATGCTGTTGTCAACGCTATTATTTCTGCAGCTTGTGCTGAGTTATATGGGATTATTTTGCTTTCTATAATACTTTTCAGTGTAGTGATGGCATAAGCAGCAGTTGATGTGCCATCTGGTAATTTAAAACAAGAACCGTCATAAAACAGTTCTCCATCTGGCTCTTTCTGTGGGGTGTCAGTTAGGTCTATTTTTCCTTTTGTCTCTTGTTCAGTAAAGCAATCATGGGGGAATTGTTTTTCACTCCCTTTCTCATTTGCAGGGAGCATTAACTCGGCCGGATTTAAAGCGCAACACCTTTTAATTTGGATATGCGGTGCAAATAGAACTATCTCATACCTTGTTAATCTGGCTAATGTAAGGTGTTGCGTCTGCGTTCTATTTAAAAGAGCGTCCACTGAGTGAGGAACCATTACGGTTAAAGTGTGACCTAAAACCATTCCATCAGTTTGTTTTACTGATGCAGCGGCTGAAGCAACAGCTCGCAAGCAACGTGGCAAAGCACATGCAACAGGATCCAAGTAACCGCATGGTCTATTTCTCCCCCAGTGTTCCTGGGTCAAAACAGCCAAAGCACAACCATTATTTTCATGAACAAATAACTTAAAACTCTTATCGTAATTTGGCGTGCCCAAAACTGGAGCCGAACATAATGCAGCTTTAAGCAGGTCAAATGCTTCTTGACATTCCATGTTCCATGGCAAAGGTAAGGTAACATCTTTCCTTGTCAATGCCACTATTGGTTTCAGGATCATCGAAAAGTTAGCAATCCACTGCCTACAATATGAAGCCATGCCAATTAAAGCCCTGACTTCTTTCTGTGTATTTGGAATAGGCATATCAGAGATGGTTTCTATTCTTTCTGGTGTCAATCTTCTTCTCTCCTTCGAAAGGAGGTAGACCAAGAAGGCCACTTCTTTTCGACAATACTGGAATTTTTTCAACAACGCTTTGTGTCACTATGCTACTAAATGTGTCAATAATGCAACTGTACTTTCTTTACAAATCTCTTCTGTGTCTGCTGCTATTAACAAATCGTCTATGTACTGTAGTAATACTCAGCCTGTCAGTAGTTCAAGCATATCTTATTGTTCCTTCAATGCTCTACTTGGACTTTCAGTGTAGCCCTGTGGAATTTGTGTGAATGTCAATGAACGTCCTCCTAGAGTAAAAGCAAACAAATATCTGCTATCTGGATGCACTGGGTTACTAAAAAATGCATTTTTCAGATCAATCACACTGAAATATGAAGCAGAGGCTGGATTCATAGTCAAAATTGTAGTCACATCTGGGACTAATGGAAATTGAGGATCAACCACTTTATTCACTCCGCGTAAATCAATTATAAAACAGTAAGGTATAACATTACCTCCTTTCTTGTAAACCGGAAGAATCGGACTATTGCAAGTACTACCAGAAGTTTCTTCAATAACGTTTCTTTCAATCAAATCTGATACAATGCATTTCAACACTTTTTCTCCCTCAGCTGAAATTTTATATTGCGGAATACGCGGCAATGTAATTCCTTCTTTCAAAACAATCTTTACTGGCTCTACTTTCAAACAACCAACATCATTGTCGTTCACTGCCCATATACAAGCCGGTACTTTACTCAATTCAGTCGGTAGTGGCTTAGATACAAATTGCGATACAGGAGTCTTTTGTGGCGATATTGTCAAATACACTCCATCAGGAGAACAATAAATGACTACATTCAATTTCTTCAATAAATTTAATCCCAACAAATTCTTGCCGCAATTTTTCCTCAAAAGAAATGGGCAAGACTCTGTGAATGGACCTAGTGTTATAGGTACTGGTTGTGACACTGGACTAATTACTGGCGTACCTGAGAACCCTACTGAGACATTCTTATGCCCTGACAGTGGTATTTCTGGAACCCGCTGATGGTCAATTTAACATTTTTGTGCAAATGTGTCCACTAAAACAATGTGCTCCCTATTCCCAATCTTCATTTCTACGTTGTGCCCTTTCTGGTCTACGGGAATAGATACTGGTTCCAACCCCTGTCTCGGGCTGTCCTAGTAGAACAGTACATCATCAGATGTAAAGTCGCCAGAGTAATATGCATTGGACTGATTGTCAAAAACACTCCCACCATTTGTATTGTTTCGTTGTTGATTCTGATTCTGATTTCCCTGGTAATCCTGAAATTGTGGCGCTCTTTGGTTTCTATTCTGTCCTTGTATTCCTGGACGACCTCTAGTCTGTCTTCTCGGAAAAGTACCATTTCTATTCTGTATATGCGGGCACTGTGCTCGCCAATAACCTTCTTGTCTACAATAGTCACATTGATTAATCCCTATTGGACCCCCTTGCATATTGGACGTTAATGCAAATTGGACTCTGAACGGTGTGTTCCCACCACCTGTATTATTGTTCGCTACTTGCTGTAACATTACTCTTGTTTTCAAATTCCCTTTGTCCCTCAGTTCCTTATCCTTTTCCGAATTTACTCTGTTCCCATAATACTGGGCCATGTGTAATACTTCACTTTGTGTTTTTGCTTGCCATGCACTTTTAGATGTCCTTATTAAACTTTGGTTTTTCGGTAACAACCCTCGCACAAACTTATCAACAAACAATCTCTTTCCGGGTTCAGTACTTAGATCGTGACCACTAAAATCGGCAAATACTGCTTCAAATCGATTAAAAGAAACCATCGCTCCTTCCTCTTTGCCCTGCAAACAAGCAGTCAATTTATCCCAAACTATTCTTTTCTCGGGCACCAAAGTTTTCAATTTCTCTACTATTCGCTATGGTAAGGCCAGCAAGGTGGCTTCTCTCCAGCCTTTCTCTCACTATCAATTCTAGTCAAATTCTCCCATGTATCACCTAACATCGGCCCGTCATTTATATTTCTAACCTGTTTCCATATGTCTAGAGGAAGAATCACGAGAAACAATAAATCAATGTCACTCAATGTAAAAACAGATGAATTCAAAACAGATTCAATTTCTTTATAGAATCCTGACGGGTTTTTCCTAATATCAGGGATCGTTTGGTTTATAGTACTTAGCTCTTGCTTCGAAAAAGGGACGTGTATAAACTGGGCAAAATAATGAGCTTCTATCGTTCATGCTGGAGTTCCTCCAGAGGCAGCAACTTCTACTTTCAGGACAAACATGGGAGGCACCTCTCTCATGGGTAATTGCAAACTAGGCGATTCTACATTCGTTTGTCTATTAAGCAACAAAGCTAAATTGAGTGAAAAAGCAGTCGTTGCAGTTTCAGACGAAAATGCTCTTTTATAAATTGTCATTAAATCAGCGGGACAACATATCTTAATGTTCATACATTCATCCTGTAAGTACTCTACCATAACCTGTAATACCTTTCTCTGCATTTCTGGTGTATTCTGACTAAACGTATCATGCACTTCAATTGGGAAAATAGCAAAATTCGTAATCCATCTAAGCGCATCTCACGTACAAATCCGCATTTCTTCACTAACAGGTTTCAACGGTGGCAAAAATCATTGCTGGACATGCAACATATGCGGTTTATCTTTTTTCAACAATTCTCTATGCAATCAATCAAGTTCTCGCTTAAACACAAATATTCGTCCTACGGGTTCTCGTACTTTCGTCGCATTATCTCACAAATTCGAAAGAACAACCAAATCGCACAACTCTTGCGGTACCACTGTATCTGTCAAATCACTCCACATTTTCACAAGATAATTCCCCATGCATTCTAACAATACCTGTTGTTCACCAAGGCCTCTATGATCAGATATGGAACTTTGCACAGCCACTTCATTGCGATCATCAATATACGTTAAGGCCCATTCTTTCAGTTCTTCTTTCCTTTCTTTGCTAATCGTACTATGAGTCTGTCTAATGTTTCCTTGAACAGGCCCCATCTCTGTAGAACTGCCTGCTAACGTGGCTAACTCATGCTCTGAAAGCGGTGGAGGAAATGATGTCACAGGCGCAGGAGGAGAGGAACTGCTTACTGCAGGTGCAGATGGAATAACGGGAATGGGAGGTACATAAGGAGGAGGTGCATCTGGTTCAGTACTTTGATGTTCATTTCTTTGCTCATTTAATATTTTGTTTATTGGTTCGTCTGATGTATGCAAGTCTTGCTGAGAATATATTTTATGTACATCTAATTGGAAAGCCCTGTCCATGTTTCTAATGGCTTCTGTCTGCTGATGTTGGTCATGCTCTAGCGCTTTCTCTACATTCGTTTTATGTCTGCGCACGTGTTTCTCCCTACTTCTCAATCAGAGATTAACTTCCTTCCTCCAGTCTCTTACAATGTCGAACGCTGCTGGTCAGGACTTCTTGCGTTGCAATATTGATTCTAGGTGTTCTATACGTGCTAGTTCAAAGCTCCCATTATTAGGCCACTGAAGGTCTGATACACGTCTGGTCTGCCTATGCCAAATCGCATTAAACACTATTGCCCCTATACCATACTTTATGTACATTTCATGTGCCGGTGACCCTTCGGGTGGCGCAACCTGGCCAGTTTTCAAAGATTGTCTACCGCAGTGAAAAAAACTCACTAAACAGGAAGACAATTTCCCAGGCATGGTTAATTCTTACCCTTTTCTTACCGTGGGCGTTTGATCTTGCAAGAGCAACACTCAACCAATATCAGGACTTTTAAGAATCGGGGCATGACTCACCAATTTGCCCATATACAGACGCAACCAAGAATCGTTGTGACTGTGTGTCTGGCTCAATCTGCCTTGTTTTAGGACCCTCACCAGGATGCTCTCAGGGCACTGCTCATCGATCAGGGATCGGATGTGTACAGATCTGTGGAGGAGTCTCTCATTACTTCTACATGGGAGCCCCAAACACCTTCCGAACCCGGCTCGACAGCTTCGTCCTCGACTCATTTTTGCCTTCTTCAATTTCAATGTATACGATGGAGCATTAGTGGGAGGGTCCCTGTTTGGGCGCGTTATTTGCTAGGCTAGGCCATAAAGACCGCATATGGAAACTAAGGCACAATAACCATATACTAAAGTGACACGTCAGACACGAGGTTAATTTTCCAAACTAGTCTGGTTTA
The DNA here is from genome assembly GCF_040938575.1 of Ambystoma mexicanum. Lineage (NCBI taxonomy): Eukaryota > Metazoa > Chordata > Amphibia > Caudata > Ambystomatidae > Ambystoma > Ambystoma mexicanum. Next base: position 941,471,691 of record NC_090928.1, on the reverse strand, counting down.
TTTCAAAGTATTCTCAGTCGGCCGACCGGGTCTCACCACCTCACAACGTGTGTTCACAAACACTGTGAGATGCGAAAGTGAGCGAGCAGCGCTCAAGCAGTAATACATATACATTAGCAATAATCTTTGTGAAGGCAATCCGATCACCCACATACATGTCGTACCGCCTAGGGTTCAGTGATTGACAATTATGACAGTTATGACACATTATAGTCTTCATTCAGCCTAAACGTAGTTTTTCTAGCAAAGGCAGCAGAGACAGCTTTCTGTTATGGGGAACATGGAGCTCTCGTTGAGCAAGGATATTGTTTTCTTAGCAGGGAAACATTCCTTACTACGTTATCTGTATGGCTTGGGTCATGAGCTAAGGGTCAGATAGTTCTGAAGCAGAAAATACCATTCTCCGCGAAGGAGCACAGCTAGAAGGATATAATTCATGATTCCAAATAACCCAAGAATTCATAGAAGAGCATTGCCTACTAGACCAGGCATAAAATGTTTTCAGACCTATGAGAGGAACAGAATCAGCTCTCCTTTCAATATGGGACGACCTAAAAACAAACGCAGACTCGTACAACTGTACCGCCCTGATTCTCCTTGATCTGTCTGCAGCTTTCGACACTGTCAACCACGCCATCCTCATAAAGAGACTTGAAGGACTAGGGATAACAGACACTGCCCTACTGTGGATCAAATCCTTCCTAACAAACAGAACAGAAACAGTATGAATGAAACCTTTTAAATCCAAACCTAGAGACTCCACGTGCGGAGTACCACAAGGATCATCCTTCTCCGTGCTTCTATTCAACATCTACATGTACCTATTAATCAAACTCATCAAAAAACACGGCCTCACAGGCTACGACTACGCCAACGATACACAAATAATCTTCAACATACAAGACACCTGAGAAGAAAACACCACACTAGAGAATTGCATTTGTGACATATTCAACTGGATGAACCTCAACCATCTTAAAATCAACCCAGGCAAAACAGAGATAACGATTGTCTCAAAAAAGGGAGGAGACATCAACTACATCCCCTGGCCAAGAGAGCTCAGCACCACACCAGAACCATCATCAACTCTAAAAAACCTAGGGGTCCTGATGGATAACAACCTCACTCTAGAGCCACAAGTAAACTCGGTAATCAAGAAATGTTTCTTCCTCCTGCGAGCAGCAGAAAGGATCCTACAGTTCCTGTCATTCGCCAACAAAACACTTACCATCATCGCTCTGATCATGTCCAGAATAGACTATGCCAATAGCCTATACCTGGGCATGCCCGAACGACTTCTAAAAAAACTGCAACTGCAAAGCGTTTTGACAGAAAAGAAAAAAGAAAATGACCGACATTATGCAAAATGGACGCCCTTTGGTTACGTTGACGATTCTTTTGTCGTGAGGTTTGTCACATGATGCGATTGGTTTCAGGCCAACATACTATACATATCATTCAATTATAGGGCTACTTTTCGGGTCTAACACCATGCTTTCTTTCCTTCCACCTTTACAGTAGAAGAGGTTGCTGCTTCTACTATGAAAGGTCCCTCAAATCTAGGGGCATGCCAGCAGTGCACAAAGTTCCTTCACAGGACCTCGGTGCTTGGATGTAATTGAAGGGGCTGCAATAACCTCTCTATATCAATTTGTCCATTAATGTTTTCTGTGACTCTTGAACCGCCATGTCTCATCTTCACCTGCTTGAAAATACATTTCATAGATTTAGTTATAGCCACCAAATAGTCATACATTTCTTGTCCAAGTATATTAGCTGAATTTTCAACATCAGTTCCAGCCCGTGTGGGAGGAGAAACTGGGGCAATCTTTTTGCATCCTGTCACCAACTCATGAGGTGAGGTGTCAGGTGGTGGTCAGAACCTGGCTGATTACATAAGGCAAAAAGAGCCAGGGGAAGGCAATGCAACTAGCTCTTATGCAGGGTGTCTTTTATGTTTGCAATATGTTCCTCCAAGAGGCCATTGAGGCACTCACAAATTCAGTTTGCTTGCATGCAGAAGAGAATTTGAGTTTTATTCCCAATACGGATGGTATGTGCTAAAACGCTTCATTTACAAAATGGGGTTAATTATTGGAGCGTAGCACTTCGCACATGCCCCATCTTGAAAACACCTCTCATATGAGGAATTTTGCAGCAAAAATGGCATCTGTATGTGCATGCACCTGCTTCGATCCAGTGGGAAAGAGGGCATACAACTATGGTCATATATCTGTAGATATATATTACGATTTTGGAGCATATCTACATAATCGATATGCAAATGCCAAAATAGTCCAGTAGGACAGGGTATTGCTCCTCTCATGGTTCTCAGTGTCTGACCAGCAGTAAACCTCTGGCATGTCATGCAGTTTATAATAACATGTGTCACATGCTCATTAAGATGACCTCTTCTCTTTTTATGCCTTCTGTCTATCGCTACCTCCCCTCACCTTCTCTTTACCTTCATCATTGCTCTTTTCATCAAGTTTTAATAAAATCTGCTCTCCTATCCATTTGTTTGACACAATCGCTGTCTCATCTATCTCACTCTGCATGCCTTTTGCTCTATGACGCCACTCATCTGTCACCCCAGACACCCTGCCTGTTTTCAAATGTTGTCTGACTGTTCACCTAATATAGCAGCAAATTAGCATTTCATGTCTCCCACAGCTAATGTCATGCCAGCTGTCTCTCTTTCTAGCTCATAAATACAATTTCCTGCACCTGCTGTAAGCGACAGTAAATTATTTTTATATGTCTGTGGCCAAGGTATGTACTGCGCTAGTCCTCTACCTTTCTGTAATACAAGAAATTGTGTCAGTCTGTTTCTGCGTAAGGGTGCAGCTGCACCCTTCATTCTCTTTGGTGCTCTGACGCTCCTCATCTGCTTCCGGTAACTTCGCTTGCACTCTGCGATGCGCATCACATTCTTCCTGTAATAGTGTTGGCCTTTGCCTATTCACTTTTTCACCTCGTACTATTTACATCACTACAGGCTCGGACACATATATGGGGCTAGAAGACCCTGCAGCGGCCTTTAGTGGATATAATCCCTGTACCACTGGGTATAGAACACTGGTTTCGGGAAGAAGAGGGAGAGGAGCTGTGGGCTCTGCACCTGTTTCCATCATGTTGGTTAAGCATCCATTCTTTTTTATTTTGCTCCTCCTCCCCTACTTCCTTAAACATTTTCCACAGTTCCAATATACTCAATCTGTTCTGTAATTGTTTTCCCTTATGTGTGGCATGCAAATATGTACACATGTGTTGCAGCACCGATTTTGAATGAGTGCCCTCTTGAGGCCATGGCATAAACATCTTGCCAGCCATATTTTTAACCCACTCGTCATAGTACTTATGTATCTTTTTTTTATCTCTTGGGAGTGTTTTACACAAATGAACGATGGGCGTATCTGCCATGCTTACAATATAAAACACAATTTACCAATGATCAATAAACACTGCATCAACTCTCGCTCACCTTTTTTTTCACTCCTTTTCAAACCTCTCCCCACAATGGTTCCCAATGGTTCCACCAATGTTACCACACCCATATCTTTCTCTGGGACAAAGTCTCCAATAACACACCAAAAATGCCACCTCTTCTACCAACACGAAGAAAAAAGACCTCTACAATTCTCTATTTCCCCACAACACAAGATTGGCACCAGCAAACATAAACCAAAATACGGCCGTCTTCACCTTATAGTCTGGGGAGGCCTCTCTTTATTTCTGCCTTTTAAAGAGGCTTATCACGTGATCGTGAGGTATTTAATCCTTTATTATCCCTACTTCTCATAAATCAATAACACACAAAAATCCCAACGGCCCGATTTTGGCGTGCACTACTCATACTAACATCCATGGATCCTCTGAGAGTCTCCGACGTCCAGCCTCCTCTAACTGCCTGCTCCCCTCCACGCCTAGTGGGGCAGCCTACGGGGACTGGGCAGGTCTTTTCTGTCAATGGGGATACATTCTGACCTCTCTTCTCAAGTATGCGTTATCTCCGCTCTCCACGAGGGGACACAGCGGTGAGTCCGGAAACATCTAGAAAATGATCCTCTGTTACCAGATGTTAACGGGGAGCTGAGGATCACACAGTCAGGTAAAATACTCAATGATGGAGGGCTCAGGTGCACGTCAAAATCCAGCTTTATTCAATCAATGAATCCAAGCCAGGACGACATACAAGCATTTCATCTTTTAGCTCTCATCTTTCTAACAATTGCAAGTGAGTTTTGATAAAAAAATTAGATCAGAAATTACGCCACATTACACTTATCATTTTATAAAATCTATGGGGAAATGGGGTTGGCTATTGGCTCAAACTATGTTTATGATACATAGGAGTTAGTAACTCAATTGGTGTATTCCTATCTGATGGCTCCACCATTCCACTACAACCACTATTTCTATTTCGTCATTATAAGGACAGCTAATTGGTCAACACTAGCTGGAATAGGCGGTGTGGCAAGGGAACATTTCATTGGTTGGCCTTCTACCTACTAACCTTGGGCACATTTGGCGAGACCTCCAAATATGAGTGCGACATAGTGGGGGAAGAGTCTCTATAGTCTGTCATATTACCAATTAAAGAATACTCAAAATCATCCTTAGGCAATGAGGACTTCCTTATCCTTTGAACTTAATCGTGTGTGCCGTCTGGTGTCTGTGTGCATGCTGGGGGAGTTCTGCATGTCTCCTTTCTATGATTGGCACATAATGAATAGGCAGTGATTTCCATCTCTGGATCACGTGTTAGGGTACCATGTTTGTTATTAAGGGTTTAGCACATTCTAACATGCATGTTGTGTTCTTTGTGGCCATTCATGGCACTTGTCAGCTACTCTCTATAAAGGCTTTTGGCTAGCCAATCCCATGCATCTGGACATCTGTGGTTGTTTTATGCTCTTATTGAAATTGATTGAGGAGTCTACCACATCCCATCCTGGGAATTGTTATCTCGTGCCTGCATCCTGTGCATTCACTACTACCTTCCTAGTTTCTGACCTTGGCTCCAGCTTGTGAGCTACTGCTTGAGCTTTGCATGACTTTCTCGAATGCACATGTTTTTGTAAATTCAGCACTTTGAGTTCTGAGGCATTGCTAATTCTGCTAAATCTGCTGCATCCTGCGCATTTAGGGAAATGGCTGCGCTTTGGTTCATTCTTCATCCTATTGTGTCTTGCATCTCTTCAATGTTAATGTTTCATATATGCGTGTGTATGTTCTTTGCGTCTACGTGCCTATATCATTCATGTCTGCATGAATATGTCATTCATGTCTTATGTGCCAATATTCTTTATGTATATGTGCTCTTCATGTCTATATGTACTTGTGTCTACTTCGTGTACTTCGTGTACATTGTGTGTATATGTATAATCATCTAACTACTCGCTATCTCTCTCTCTGTATATATACATATATATTCAGTAAAAAAATGTTGTTAAAGGGACGTTATGGTTAAGTTGCGCTACTAAAAACCTATGAAATTCAGGGAAAAAACTTTGTTAAAGGGACGTTATGGTTCCAAGTAAAACCGAAAAACCCTTGAAATTCGCCAGTTCTGGTAAGCTAAGCAACCATAACTCGCGCCACCACCGTGCACTGCTAAGCCTAACACCCAGGACATCAAAGATGACATCACAAATGTCATTGATGACATCACTGATGACATCACATGTCTGACTCTCCCTTTTTTCCTTTCCTGACATATCTAGGCCACATAATTTTCGTCAGTAACAGTCAGGAACTAAAAATTGTAAATGTACTATATTCGTAGCCTTATCCTTCAAGTATGTTCTTACAATAATTCCCTTATGGTCCAGTCATATCATATGAAACATATACATAGGGGAAGACACAACCTTGAAAGACAGCAATCCTTTTTGTGCATTAAAATTATCAGTAGATTTCTAAGCACTTTCTGGTAATTTTGATGTTTTTTTATTACTGTACTTTCCCTGTATATGCTCATATTTCTATTTGTTGTACTCACACTATTTTCCTTAGAGTCCAAACACATCATGTGATATATATATAGATAGGGAAAGTAACAGCTTTGAAATAGAGCAATCATTTCTCTGCATAAAGGTAATCAGTTAGGTTATGAACACTTTCTGCTACTATTGCTGTTTTTTTCTTACTTCAATACCTTTGTATATATTCATATTTGTATGTGGTGTTGTCTCTTTGTGATTTGTCTATAATAATGCAATTATGTAGTAAGTGGGTTTTATTACCTACTTATCACAAGTTTCACTGTATGCAAAACTCTAATATGAAAACAGTTATCATTTCACTATTCAACATGGCAAGTTTATGAATATTGCATCTCCATCATGTATGCTGCACACAATGCCTATGTTTCTACATGAGTATCTTAGTATACTGGATTGAAAATAATAATAGAATGCTATTTATATCAATGCATAGCTTAATGCACTGATTAGCACTTGATATTTATTACAATAATCCTTGACACTGTTTTTATTAACATTACACTAACAATCCCTTGTACAGACTTTTCATGAAAGGTAAATGCACATGTGATGTCATCAGTGATGTCATCAATGACATTTGTGATGTCATCTTTGATGTCCTGGTTGTTAGGCTTAGCAGTGCACGGTGGTGGCGCGAGTTATGGTTGCTTAGCTTACCAGAACTGGCGAATTTCAAGGGTTTTTCGGTTTTACTTGGAACCATAACGTCCCTTTAACAAAGTTTTTTCACTGAATTTCATAGGTTTTTAGTAGCGCAACTTAACCATAACGTCCCTTTAACAAAGATTTTTTACTGAATTTCATAGGTTTTTAGTAGCGCAACTTAACGATAATCACTTTGACTTTATGTACATGTAATATGGAACATACTGAACCCCTTCTACTGAACCTGATGTCCGCGAACTCTTTTAATGTCCGCGGACATGTTCGGAGAACAGTACCACTACCTAAAAACTCTGGGGGGGGGGGTAAACCATTTAATTATTATTATTTTATATACATTTAACAGATATATATTTTTTTGTACAGAGCATACCAAAATAGAAAATACCTCTGAAGAAACTGTTATGGATAACACTCTTGACAGCATAAAAGAAAAAATGGATTTATTATTGACCAATTTTAATAATTTGAAAACTTTTGTTGAAGATCATTTTAAAACAAAAACCTCATACCATTGTCCCACATGTACTTGTCCCCCCCTCACCATATCCTAGTCAATTATCCCCAAACCCTCTCCATAACCCAAAACTTTTTGATGAGACTTCCATCCCTTCTTCACCTGATAGCAATCATGTTGAAACCCCTAATTCTCCTGTTTTTGTTTCCGTTTCTGCCTCACCCTCTCTATCATAAATTATTAATATATGTTAAGTAAAGTTACATTTTTATATGTGTTGTAATTAGTTTCCGCTTTAAAAAAAAAAACAATGTAGGTGTCCGCGGCAGTGCGGGTGTTCTGAAATGTTCGTAAATAAACGAAAATGGAGGTGTCCTGAAGAACACTATACCTGTCGGTACTGTTCGCTAGCAAGTTGAAACTGTTTTAAGAACACATGCGGTGTCCTGAAATGTTCGTAAAGAAACGAAAATTAAAGTGTCCTGAAGAACACTATACCTGTCCGTAGTGTTCGCTAGCAAGTTGAAATTGTTCTAAGAACACAATTGGTGTCCTGAAATGTTCGTAAATAAATGAAAATGGAGGTGTCCTGAAGAACACTATACCTTTCCGTACTGTTCGCTACCAACTTCAAACTGTTCTAGAACACATGCGGTGTCCAGACATGTTCGTTTGACGTGTGACACACTTTTAATTACTTCAGGACCCGAACAGTGTCCGTAGATCATTAACGCGCATGCGCAAATCAATGTCCGTGCATTTGGTGTCCTGCAGACAGCCGCTTCCTTCGCGAACATGTTCGCGAAGCGATCATGTGACCGCACCCATGCTGATCGTGTGTTCTGAATGCAGACATTGTTCGTGTCCCCGAACAATTTAAAAGTACATTTTCAAGTAATCCACAATATTTCTCAATAAAAACTCACCATAGCACAAGTCCCACATACTAATCCTGAGTTTCTACATACTTTTTGAAAGTTTTTTAACCTTTTTTTGGTGTTCGATCTGTCCGCGGACAGTGCGCATGTCTGTGAACCGCGTACAAGCACCCCTATAAAAGACCACGCGCTAGAGCTTATTCTCATTGTGTTTCTGGCTATTCTTCAGAGCACAGCTATTTTTCCTGCAACTTGCAGATTACACTATCATCGAGATGGCATCCATGGCTGCACTACTGCCACCTGGTGCTGCACCTGCTTCAGCGCCACCCCCACCCTCTCCAACACCACCACCTTCCCAAGGGCCTGAAAAGGGGAACAGGAGTGAGGATGCAGAGGAGGAAGAAGAGGATGACGAGAATGAGGTAGAGGAAATCCCTACTACCCGCACTAGGCGTGAGTCTTGGGTGTGGCGGTTGTTTACCATTCATGGCAATGGTCCTAAGGCTCGTGCGAACTGTGTCACCTGCAATGAGTGCAAAATGGTACTCAGTCGCGGCAGGCATGGTTCGTACAGCTTTGGGACCACTACCATGAAGCAACACCTAAGATCATTTCACTCTGGGGCCATTCACAAGGTTGTACCTTGCGAGGAGCGTAGTAGGTTGATTTCCTCTACTTCATCCTCCGTTTCTAATCCTGTCACCACAAGGACCACCTCTGTGGGACAGCGTCTTCCTCAAGCTGCCTCACAGGCCATACAGAATTCTGATGACCCTTACCTTTCGTGGGTCACAGTTGTATGTATGTACTGCGACACAGTACTCTGCAGGGGGAGCAATTTTGCAGTGCTTTTGAGACTATCGTCTCAGAACATGAGAAGACCTGCTCGCTACCCAAATAAAACCCACTCTACATCTTCCTCTCTCAGCTCGCCCTTTCTTATCCCTGTGGTTGGTGTCCCCCCCCCTTTACCCTCCTTTCCCCTCCTCTCCTATTGTGTTGTGTATAAAAAACCAAAAGAAATACAAAATAACAAAAATCAAAAGAAATAAGGCTCTTTTCAGAGCCGCCTTTTACAGTTAAAAAATAGAAGTGAAAATAAATGAAGCAGGGCCCTTTGTATTTTTTAGAAGTCCGTGGACAGTCCGCGGACATCTAAAAATGTGGGGTGCTACCCTATCATAACCATTGCAATTTTCTCTGGGAGGAAGTGGTGGCTCTGAAAAGAGCCTTTGGGAGGTGTTTGTATGTCAAATATTATTAATACTCAACACCTACTTCAAAATGGATGCTGTAATTCTAAAAAGGTTGCAATGCATTTTGTACATTTCTCAGAAAAATCTGATTGCCAGCATAAGTAAGATGGACTCCATCTCTGCGAAAAATGTATGTACTATGAAACATAATATTTCCATTGTGAAAAGAGGACATGCCAAAATCTCTTAGAAAGGCACAAACAGCCTTATTAACATTGCGACTTGCTTTTTCCATTTGTGGACCAAATGAAGAAGAACAAAGCCACATTTGTCTCTGCGCAATACGTGAAAATATTACTTGAGAATTAGGAAACATGTCCATGACCTTCTCAAGTCCTTCTTTCATAGCAAATTGCAAAGAAATTCCAGACACATGTCCTAAACTGTTCCCTCCACAATGAATTACAATTATGTCTGGATGTTGCTCTGTCTCCAAAGTAGCACAGAGAGGTAGCAAGTCCAACCACTTCATTCCACATACTCCATGCTAGTGTACTTCCACATGTGGAAATCCAAGATCTACAGCTACTCCACAGCTTTCTGAATGCACCTTCAACCAATGTATCCACGAATCTCCCAAAATCCAAACAATCTGTTTTCTGAAACACACAGCCATAGCTATCTGTTGTTCTCTCAGCAAAATGAGAAAGTCTCTCCTGGCACAACACACCCACTAAACTTTCCTGTCCAATCCTTTTCAGTGCTCATTCTCATTTGCATGACTTCTGAACCCAAAAATCCCTGGATGTAACAACCGGTGTCCACGAACTACCGCCATGTCCGTGGCATATCGGAACATGAACAGCCCTTCAACCATTTCCACTTAATTCTCTGTGCCATTCCCTCATTGGATGTAGCTAAGAAGTCACATGACCATCCACCAATCACATTCAAGGCCTCTACATCTAACTGCATCATCATAGATCAGCACTGCAAATGTACTGTGAATCTCTGTGAGTACAAGTGTCATATCATTGGCAAGCACCATCTACAAGAAATACTGTACAAGTATCCAAGTTTTCTACTTGCAGCTCCATGCATATCCATATGCATGAACACAAACTACAGGTATGCATATTTTCTGTACAGTAGATGAACACATTTTCAAACTGACTTTTAGCTTGTGTAATCTGTAAAATGAATGTACTTTCTTTTTTTCAATCTCCTAAAATCAACTGTCACTTACAAACCTTTATACTATTTACTTTCTTTATACACACACACACTCAAATCATGTTAATCTAACATTTTTGAAATTAAATATATAGACTACATATATTCAAACAAAATTGCATGCATGCACACTCTATGTTCAAATCTCGAAAAATAATACTTATACAATTACATAATCTTTTTATTTATTTATTTATTTAATTACTTTAATTTAGGCATGACATTGAGGCACTATTACCTGGAAGAGCTTAGTTACAGAAATAGTGGTATTCAGTGGTACATTATGAATTTCACAAGACATAGTTAAGATATTTTGTTTGCAACAGTTAGTCATTGCAATACAATTTGTTCATTAAGAAAATATCATATGTATTGAACTGGTGCGACGTATCTTATGTAAATAAAATAGTTTTAATGGTTTTGAGGAAGGCGCTGAGGATTTCAATTAAAAAAAACGATGTCTAAATTAAAAACAGTGCTATATACAAACAAAATTACTAATTTGTTTCTTTTACAATTGCTGTGAAGACCATTCTCATAAAAAGAAGCAGCCGAATTTGAAGAACAAAGAAGAACTAAGAAGTAACCTGTTCATTTTAGAAAAAAAAAGTAGAATATCACCATAATATTTGTATTATTATTCAAACACACTGTAAAGTTAATTCATGCTATTTCTGTGCCTAAAAATAGAGATTGTGCACCATTCTGTCCAAAAATCCCCATGTCTTAAACAGCGATTTACAGCCAGAATGGCTCACAAATTCCTATTTTTGGACACACAAATTACCCAACTCAACCGCTAGAATTTTGATATTAGAGAACAAACAACTGTTTTAATTGTATACATTAGATTTACTATTTGTACTTCTCCACACCACTAGCTTACTTTTTTCTGTCATCTGAGCCCCAGTTTAGTAGCACATAAATTCAAGAATACCCATCCCTACTAGTTGTAGTTCCCAATGCACAATCACACACCATTACATACATCTTTATCATCTTACTCAAACACTCATGCACACAGCACACATACATTGCAGAACACCCCAACCCCTACCTTCTTTATTTCTTTCAACCGACCCTAAAGAATGCCTACCAAATGTCAAATCCGTAGAAAGCAACGCAGAAGTAGAGCAAATGAAAATAAAAGTGTCCAACATAAGCATCCATCTCTAGCAGAATTTGTAAAAAAAAGTTTAAACAAAACAGCTAATAGTCATTTAGTGAAACACAAGAAGTTTCAAGTACAAAAACTTAGCCTCCTCTATCAAAATGTAAAACAAATCAAAAAACAATTAACAGACAATTAGCTATCACTACAGATAAAACTGCTTCTTTAAATGTTGATATAGTGCAAAGTAAGCATACCAAGAAAAGTATTTTAGCCAAAATGTACCGTCACAAAGTACTTCAAAATCTTATAAAAAGAGGAGAGAAATCAGGTTCAATGCTTAAAACCTATCGTAGGAAATTATTCTTAGAAGCGTTGATAGACAGTGCAATTCTTCTCAAAAGAAAGTTATTTATTTTAGTGTTAAACAAAATGAAACCACTAACAAAACTAATAACTAAATTACAAAAAAAGACTTCTCAATAAACGAAATGTCAACAGAAAGAACTTCTTAAGTATCTGTGGAGGTGAATGGAATCACACTACGAGCACAGAACCATACTTTAATGAAGAAGCGTACAAACAAAAGCAGAAAAATACAATTGCCATACATAGCAGTGGTCGAGGTTATGAAAAAGTTAATAATACAAGAAGTACTCCTTACAATAATATGCCCTGAAAACTTAGAATTACCCCTCCATTCAACTGAATCAGAACATCTAGTGTACAAATGGCCATGCACGTCAATGTGTAACATTCCTAAACAATTTTCAAGTCTTTACGCCAATTCCTCAATCAATATGTAAAATGCAAAGACAAAATCAAAATGAAACTACTGCAAAATATGGATACCTGTCCAGTGCGCAAGTACACAGGACTACAAGGACATTCATTGGCCTGCATTACAGGACCTACTTGTAGAACCACCTTCCTTGATATCAAAAGGATATCAACACATCATTCAACTATAAGAAATCTAGTCTATAAACTTTACTATGCTAAAAGTCCTGCTTTAGCACTAGCAAATTTAAATAGCATTCTTCTACATGGTACAGCAAAAGACCTACTAGAAGAAATTGACTATATCCAGAAAAATAATTTTGGAAGTGAAAGCAAGAATGAAATAGCTTTAAACCAAATTAGCAACAAATCTACACATAGCAACCTTTTACTAAACACATACAAAAAAGCAATAATAAAATTTAAAAGTACATCAGCTGAAGTACCAAACCATGTGTGTGTATGTTGCTGCAGAACTTTTTATAAAAGTAACACAAAAACTGTAGACCTATCATACAAAATAGAAGACAATGAAGATTCTAAATGGTTTGAATTAGCTCTCTACCTTGTAGCAGAAAACAAATAACTGACCCCTTAATACTTTGCAGTTACTGCACTACAAAACTTGACAACAACCAAACTCCTTCACGTGCTATCACAAATAATTTGGAATTATACCCACTACCAAAACCCCTACAACAACTTAATTTATATGAGAGCATCATAATTCAAACAGTGCACCCATTTCAAGCAATAATATGCATTCAACCAAAAACAGCTAAATTACCTCCCTCTGAATTGGTAAAAGGCATTCGTGGAAAAGTAGTTTATTTACCATTAGATCTAAAAGAAAATGTGCATACTCTAGGAGTGCAACATCCAATGCAGCAATCTTTAACTATCTTAGTAAATGGAGTACCTACAAAAGACAAAATAATATGGCAACAGCTGGTAGATTTACATAAAGTTAGAGAAGCCTTGCAATATCTTAAACAGAATAATGAATATTACAAAGAAATTAATATTGAAAAAAACTTGAAGGATACAACTGAAATAATTCAAGAAACACAAGAAACTGGTCAATTTGAGCTCCTAGATCCTGCTACAATATCAGATACTTTAGACCATTATACAATTCATCCTTTGCACTCTAATGACACCATAGAAGATGCACTACAAACATACCAAATGCGTCAAACAAAAGGATCACCAATCAGCATATGGGAAAAAAGTATACAAGCACGTGCTTTTCCTCTACTCTTTCCTACTGGCAAAGGAGGAAGGTATGATGATAGACCTATTCAAATATCAGCATCAGAATACTGCTCATTACGGATGTATTCTGAAGATCCCAGATTTAGACAAAATGTGGAATACATATTCCACCTACTCTTTGAAAGTGAACTAGCAACTTTATGTTACTGATTTGCACACATATTAAAATCAGGATCACACTTTCAAAATATGACAGCTACACAATTATTACAAAAAGTGCAACAAAAGGATGAGGTTTTATAATCAAATATTACAAATCTATTAGCAAATATGCATGGTACTAAAGAGTACTGGTTTTGATGTCATGGAGATGTACGTTGTATGATCAGAAACCTTGGCCCACCCACTTGGTTTGTTACATTAAGTTTTGCAGAATATGCATGGGAAGATTTACATGATTTCCTACGCATATCAAACAAAAACAAAACAAACATAGATATACCAACACCTGGAGAACTTTGTTCTTTGGATCCTGTTTATGTTTCAAGATATTTTCACCATCGCTTCATTGCTATGCTACATTTTATTTGTAATAAAACTGTTCCTCCCCTTGGAGAAGTGCAACACTTCTTTTGGAGAAATGAATACCAAGCCAGAGGAGCACCACATATCCACATGCTTTTATGGATTAAAGATGCTCCTAAATTTGGTCAATACAGTGATGCCACTGTTTTACAGTTCATTGAAAAATATGTCACTTGTGAAATTCCATTGGAAGCAACAAATAGTGATCTTCATGCACAAATTTTACAATTTCAAAGACACAAATGTGGAAAATATTGTCGTCGCAAATACAAAAACAAAGGGAAATACTACACCAAATGCCGATTTGGTTTCCCTAGACCAGTTACAAATACACGTCAAATGAACAACCTCATGTCTTCAGTTAGACATAGTGTTAAAGGGGTTGCCAGACATTTCGTCGGAAAAAATTGGTCGACCAGACAAATGGTCGAACCAATTTGGTCGAAAACCAAATGGTCGAAAAAAAATTTTTTTTTATTTTAACCCTTTTTTTTTTGGGGGGGTCCCCCCCAACCCCCTTTTTTTCTCTAAAAACCCCTTTTTTAACTAAACGAAAACCCGAAAAATAAATATATAAATAAAAAAAAAAAATTCGACCATTTGGTTTTCGACCGAATTGCGTCGACCAAATTGCAGTCGACCAGTTTTTTTCCGACGAGTTGACTGGACACCTGTTAAATGTAAGTCAGCCTAAAAATACATATTACATATAAAGAAAAGAAGAAGAAAAATATATCAATGATTATAATGCAATCATTGCCCACTTATGGAATGCAAACATAGATGTGCAGTACATTGCAGACAATTCTACTGCAGTTGCACGATATGTCACAGCATACTTAACCAAAGCAGAAAAGACAGAGCTCCAAGACCTCTGGAATGACCTGTCATCGGATAAAACAGTGTCTCAGAAATTATACAGCTTGGGCATAAAAATGCTCTCCCATAGAGAATGTGGATCATATGAAGCAGCTGATCGCTTAACTGGTACTGCATTGTATGGTAAATCTGAAAATATAGTATGGCTAAGTCTTGGTCCAACTAAATCTAGAAAAAGAGTTCTAAAATCATACGAAGATATTGAAACAATAGCCAATCGTGATCCCAACAGCCAAGACATTTTAAAAAACAATTTATTGGACACATACTACCCAAACAGAAGTAATACTTTGGAAACCATGTGTCTATACCACATAGCCCAAAACTACACATACAAAAATAATATAAAACCTGATGAAAAAAAAGGTAAATACAGAGTGACAAACTGTGAAGGCAGCTTAGTTAAACTCACCAAACCAAATTTAATTAATCATATCAAATTGTCATTAAAGACTCCTCAACATAAAGAAGTATGTTACATGTCCCTGCTACAACTCTTGCAAGCTGTTTCAAATTCAATGAAATAATGTTAAGTAAAGAGATGCAACCAATAATGGAAATTAGCGCCACAGACAAACTAGATGTACATGGTATGACACTACCCATGTGTGACCAAGCCACAACAAGACTAAATAGTTTAGAAAAATCAATCTCAAACACAGCAGGCTTAGAAAAGATATTAAAATTATCCTTAAATTGCAGAGTAATGCTTAAATGTAACCTTGACGTGGACCAAGGACTAGTTAATGGAGCACTGGGTACAGTTGTTGGCTTTCAAACATACCCACGTGACAACAAAATACAGTTTGTCAATAATCTCTTTGACAAACTTTCAGAAGTAAAAAGGATAGGACGTTCAACAGCTCGATTCCTTCTCTTCAAAGACATGTATGTACGCAGAGAACAATTTTCTCTAACTCTTGCATACGCAGTCACGATTCATAAATCACAAGGTCTTACCCTAGACAAAGCGATGATAGATATTAGCAACACAGTCTTTAATGAAGGCATGAGCTACGTAACACTATCACGCTTACGTACACTTGACGTAACTTTGATGCAAGTAAAGGAAACGCTGATATTCCTTGCATTTTAGAATACAATAGACTTTGCTCACTATACACCCCCATCTAAACACATATTCTGTTCCACAAAAAGTAAAACGTTATAAAAGAAAAATAAATCAAACAGAAATGCAACAGGATGTCACTGCAAATCCTCCAAAGAGAGTAAAAGAAACTAATACTTCATCAAGTACCACAAGCAAAAAAGAATCAATTAGGGAAAGTAAACCAGGTACTTCTTCAAAGAAGGAAGACAAACTCCAAAAAAAGCAGTCAGATACAGAACTACCTGGTCCATTTAAACTCTCAAATATAGTTGGTGTAAGTTGCTACGCAAATGTAGCAATGAATATTCTATTTCAATTACCACCAATTATTGATAACATTTACTTACACAGTACTGACCCATTGTGTTTGCAAATGTTAGTACTTCATAGAAACGCAACAAACAATCCTGACAACATGTATAGTGTTTATGGAATAAGACAACAATTGGACTACTGTGCTGGAATGGTACTAGAAAACAAAAACATACCTATAAATGAAATCTTCAGGATTTCATACATGTGGAAACATACATGCACCCTCTGCAACAATGTGACACAAGAACAAATCCCCAATGAACGCTTCGTATATATATCAATACCTAATTGTGAATCCATTCCATTTCAGCAACTTAATCTACTATGGTTTGCATTTTGAACATGTTCTACCTGCAATTCAGATAATCACTCCACGTTAGTAAAGCAAGCCCATAGTAAATACGCAATACTAATGCTTCTACGTTACAATGCAGATGGTACCAAAAACAACTGCAAGCTGACTGGATTCACACATGGTCAAATATCACTTGGTAAGAAAACCTTCACAACAATAGGTATAATCTACCACGCAGGAGCCACAACCAATTCAGGGCACTACACTCCATATATATATAAAAAAATGTGGATGGTTTGAATGTAATGATAGCACCATTACTCTAAAGCAGAGATTACCAGCAAATCTTACAAACACTTATTTAATGTTCTTAAAACCAAAATTTGATAACTAAACTGTACTTAAACATTAAGTAAACTTGTAGTAAAAAAATATAAACTGTTAGAATATTCCAAAAGCTACCTAACTGCCCAAAGATTTGACAACAACTAATCAGATAAATGAATACCACTAAATTAGAGAAAAAAATAGACAGTTAGAATACGCAAATTGGTATCTAACTGTCCCAAATATTAACAATATCCAAACAGATAAATCAATACCACTAAAATATATAAAAAAATAGACAGTTAGAATACGCCTACTGGTATCTAACTGCTCCAAAATTTTACAATATCCAAACAAATAAATAATATGTTACTGCCCCAAATAAATGCAACAAGCCAATGTATAAAGCATTAACCAGAAACAACAAGTGAACACTAAAAACAAACAAACAAATAAACTGTAGCATAACAGAAAAAGGTTTTTTTTTAATCCAACATGGATTTTTTTTATCCCACAGACCCAATGATTTTAGCAACGAACACAGAAACTGAGCAAATTGCACAGTACTCTGGTTTGTAATCTACTAAATATGAGGGTAAAAAAAAATGTTGCTTATACAATGTAATAAGTCATTACAAAATACTAATACTAACATGCTATTTTCTTTTATCACAAAAATGAACAAGAAATACATGTACTCCAGTTACTAAACCAAACAGTAAGTATATTATACACTCAATGCCCTGGCCACAACCATCGCAGCATATCACACCCATAGGATCTTATAACTTTGTTCCTTATAAATGTGTTTTTGACCCAAAGTTATAAACAACTATAAGTGTGATATGCTGCGGTGGTTGTGGCCAGGGCATAGAGTGTTGGGTGCATGGCCAAATGGCCATGCACCCAACACTCTATGCCCAGGCCACAACCACGACAGCATATCACACCCATAGAGTCAAATATATCAACTATGGCCTATGGAAACTTTTAATGTCCGTGGACATTATGAGTGTTTTTAGAACACTTTCAACTTGCCAGCGAACAATACGGACAGCATCTTCAGGACACCCTCTACGAACATTTCAGGACAACGCGAGAGTTCTAAGAACACTTTCAACTTGACAACGAACAATACGGACAGTGTCCTCAGAACACCCCCATTTTGTTTATTTGCGAACATTTCAGGACACCGCGAGTGTTCTTAGAACACATTCAACATGCCAGCGAACAATACGGACAGCGTCTTCAGGACACCCCCTACGAACATTTCAGGACAACGTGAGAGTTCTTAGAACACTTTCAACTTGACAACGAACAATACGGACAGGGTCCTCAGAACACCCCCATTTTGTTTATTTACGAACATTTCCGGACACCGCGAGTGTTCTTAGAACACATTCAACTTGACAACGAGCAATACGGACAGCGTCCTCAGAACACCCCCATTTTGTTTATTTACAAACATTTCAGGACACCGCGAGAGTTCTTAGAACACTTTCAACTTGACAACGAACAATACGGACAGCGTCCTCAGAACACCCCCATTTTGTTTATTTGCAAACATTTCAGGACACTGCAAGTGTTCTTAGAACACAGAACACCCCAATTTTATTTATTTACAAACATTTCAGGACACCACAAGAGTTCTTAGAACACTTTCAATTTGCAACAAACAATACGGACAGCGTCCTCAGAACACCCCCATTTTGTTTATTTACGAACATTTCCAGACACCGCGAGTGTTCTTAGAACACATTCAACTTGACAACGAACAATACGGACAGCGTCTTCAGAACACCCCCATTTTGTTTATTTACGAACATTTCAGGACACCGCGAGAGTTCTTAGAACACTTTTAATTTGACAACGAACAATACGGACAGCGTCCTCAGAACACCCCCATTTTGTTTATTTGCGAACATTTCTGGACACCGTGAGTGTTCATAGAACACATTCAACTTGCCAGAGAACAATACGGACAGCGTCCTCAGGACACCCCCATTTTGTTTATTTGCGAACATTTCAGGACACAGCGAGTGTTCTTAGAACACATTCAACTTGCCAGAGAACAATACGGACAACGTCTTCAGGGCACCCCCTACGAACATTTCAGGACAATGCGAGGGTTCTCAGAATACTTAAAACTTGCCAGCGAACAATACGGACAGCGTCCTCAGAACACCCCCATTTTGTTTATTTATGAACATTTCAGGATACCGCGAGAGTTCTTAGAACACTTTCAACTTGACAAAGAACAATACGGACAGCGTCCTCAGGACACCCCCTACGAACATTTCAGTACAACGCGAGAGTTCTTAGAACACTTTCAACTTGACAACGAACAATATAGACAGCATCCTCAGGACACCCCCATTTTGTTTATTTACGAACATAATACAGACAGCGTCCTCAGAACACCCCCATTTTGTTTATTTACGAACATTTCAGGACACCGCGAGAGTTCATAGAACACTTTCAACTTACCAGAGAACAATACGGACAGCGTCCTCAGGACACCCCCATTTTGTTTATTTATGAGCATTTCCGGACACCACAAGTGTTCTTAGAACAGTTTCAGCTTGCTTGCAAACAAAACGGACACATATTGAGTCCTAAGAACACCCCCCATTCATTTTATTTAGAATATTTCAGAACACCCGTGATGTCTGCAGACAAATCGAACACACCAAGAACATCTACCACATAATAAAACACAACTTTCAACCTATCTCATACTCTCCCACCCTCCCCAAACACTCCTACACACAAACACACTCTACTAAATACAAATTTTGAACCAAGTTTCACTGTGCTGTCCGCGGACATCCGCGAATCTAAGATGGCGGGCGCTACCGAAAATCTGACGTGCTTCACCCTCCACACTGTCCAATCAGCAAACACGTCACCTGTCCGCGGACACCACGCAAACTGATTGGCCAATCAGGACACTGTCGGCGGAGAGAACAGGGAAGTGTGTCCGCGGACCGAACACAGATATCACTCATTTTGTATTACCTACTTTTTGGTCATTCTAAAAAAAACTACTGGACGGATTTTCACCAAATCTGCAAAAGCCCGCTTTCGGGACCAAGCCGCTACTCCTGGTCCAAATTTGGTGAAACTCTGTCCAGCGGTTTGGGCTGTAGGCACGAGCAAAGTTTTTTCCCCATTCAGTCTATGGAAAAAAAATGTTTTGGGACCCCCCCTATAACTTTGCCCCCCCCTGGACGAATCCTCACCAAACTTTGCAAAACATTCCAGAGTGGGCCATATACTTTTTTTGTGCAAATTTTGGTGAAGATTCGTCTAGGGGGAGCAAAGTTATAAGCCACCCAAAAAGTGCTCTTCCTATGGAAACACCAACTTAACCATAACTACATGGCCACTACCGTGGCCATGTAGTATATATATATATATATATATATATATATATATATATATATATATATATATATATATATATATATATACACACATCTATTCTATTCATGATGACAACTCTATGGTCTTAGTGGGATTTGTCTTTCTCTCCTATGCTTTTGGGGTGGTAGGGCTACCTCAGCTGATATCTTTTTTCACCTGAATAATACTGTAGAGGGACAGGGGTTGGAATTGGTACTTGTTTACTCGTCTGAGTAAGTGCAGTGGGTATTGTCTGTGTATTTATCTGCCCCATTACACTGTCATGTCATTGACTCAGTTTCGCCGGTTGAGTCTATCCCTGAAGCTGACCGACATTGCATCCTAATTTTTACATATAGTGGGTCCCCGTCCACTGGATTTTTGCATTGTACACTCGGGTTGAGCATGGTCAAGGGTTGGTCCCCGCCACCTTCTATGTCACACCTGCAGCAAAGGACACACTACTCAGCTTCTCCACGGCAGAGGACCTGGTTTACTTTGCATACCAGGTGTACCAAAGTGATGTCAAACAGCTGTTGGAAGAATACAAGGACCCATTAGAAGGCATGGAGTGTGTGAGGGGGCAGGAGATTCTGCTGCACATTGATCCCTCTTTGCAGCCGATAGCCCCTCGTCACCATCAGATTCTTTTGCAATTGAGGAAACAGGTGGAAGATGAACTATGTCAGCTGGATGTGGCTGATATCATAGAGATGGTGGAAGGACCCACACCATGGGTTTCCCCAATTATGGTCACTCACAAACCCAAATGCCCTCAAGAGGTGAGGATATGTTTCAACATGAGGCTCCCCAATAGACCCCCATCCCTACTCTAGATGATATCCTGGCTGACTTACAAGGGGGTGAAGTTCTTCGCAACCATTGACTTAAACACAGGATACCACCAGAAGCTGCTGCATGTCGACTCAAGGGCCATTACGACCATGTCCTCGCACAGGTGGTTGTTTTGCTCTAAGCGGCTCAGCTTTGGGGTGTCCTCTGCTGCTGAAGTGTTTCAACATACCATCTAAGGTGTTTTGGCAAGGCTCCCTGAGTCTTAAATGTAAGTAGTGATGTCCTCATCTTTGCAGTTCCAGAGCAAGAGCACATTAGAGAGTTATCAGTGGTATTCCGGCACTTAAAGCACCATGGGCTGACACTTACCAAAAGAAAGTGACACTTCCTAAAACTGAGTGCAATTGTTCTTATTATTCATATTACACAAACACAGACTGCCCCCTGATACTGGCAAAGTCAAAGACATCAAGGGGACTGTGCCTTGCATGTCCCTGTCACAGGTGCACAGCTTTCTGGGGACTTTTGCTGACACTTTTTCTCCAATACTGCCACCATGACAGAACCACTCGGGGCGCTTACCAAGAAGGACCACGATTGGATGTGGAGCCACATGAAACAAGATGCTTTCTGCAACACAAAGTCCACCCTAATTGCCGACATCATGATGGAGTATTTTGTTCCATCAATGAACACCAAATTAGTGGTGGACGACAGTCCAGTTGGGCTGGAAGCAGTACTCATCCAGTT
This sequence comes from Ambystoma mexicanum, assembly GCF_040938575.1. Classification (NCBI taxonomy): domain Eukaryota; kingdom Metazoa; phylum Chordata; class Amphibia; order Caudata; family Ambystomatidae; genus Ambystoma; species Ambystoma mexicanum. The sequence continues at coordinate 941,449,685 of NC_090928.1, read as the reverse complement.
GAATGCCCAGAAGGACAGATGTCCTGTTGCCTTTGTGAGCAAGGCCCTCACCCTCACCAAAAGAAGGTACTTGCAAATAAAAAGGGAGGCGCTGGTGGTTTTGTGGGGCTGCAGGCACTTCCACTCTGTGACTGTATACATTGATCATAATCCTTTGGTCCCGATAATGCAGGCTTCTGCTCCCCCCAATGGGGTGGAAAGATGACTGTTGCAGCTCCTTGCTTATGGAGTGACACTGCTATTTAGGGGGGGGGAGGAGATAACCCCACTGATTAACTGCCACGCCACCCTCTGCAGCTCCCTGCTGAAGAAAAGGAGGTGGACAAGGGCGTAGAAGGTTTTGTGAGAATGATCGTGAGGTCGGTCATTCCTAAATCAATATCCCTACACGATGGCAAGCCAGCATATGGCGGAATGCTTGAGCAGGAGTCTCAAGCATTCCGCCAAGGCTTGTGGGAGGTGAGAAGTGAACTGTCAGTCGTCGTTTAAGGTGTACTCTTATGAGGATCACAGCTAGTTATCCCCTTGGAGCTGCATGAGCAAGTGATGAACCTGGCACATGTGGGGCGAGCAAGACGTGGTGTGGTTCCAGGACATGGAGGCCAAGGTAAACAAAGCTATGTGTCGTTGTGTCTGGTGTCAGCCCTCAAGACCTATTGCTAAAGAGCTTCCCATTGCATCTCCCGTGAGGGCTGCAGCTCCTTGGAAATTCCTCAGCATTGACTTTGGCACAGTGCAGCAGTCCCAACACTTCTTGGTTGTGCTTGAAAAGTACTCCAGATACCCTGAGGTGCGGTTTGTAGCATCTTCTGCAGCAGAGACTATTGCCCCGGTGCTGGAGGAGCGGTTTGCTGCCCACAGGATCCCTGAAGCCATTCAGCCTGACAATGGACCAGCTTTTCAGGGAAAAGAATATGAACACTTTCTGAGGTTCTACAGGGTCGAACACCAGCGCATCACGCCCTGATATCCCCAGGTCAACAAGAAGGCTTAACACTTCATGAGAATGCTCAGCAAGGCATCCTGCAGCTTCTGAGAGAAGAACTGCATTCCTTATGGCATATCGGACCACCCGCGTGCAACAATTGGGGCTGCCTCAGGGTAAGCATTGTTGGGTAGGAAAGTGTGGTCTTTGATCCATGGCTTGAGGGGGCTCACAAGGCCTGACCTTGACGGGCGCCATGTGGCATAGGAAGTGGTCAACGCCACAGAAATGATCAGGATGCGGTTGAAAGAAGTCCCCATGTAGGTGGGGGAACCTTGCTGGTACGCACTTGCAACCCTCAACTCAAGCTGTGGATGCCCTATGAGACATCCATGATGAACCACCCGAAGCAGGACTGGAGGATGGCCTGGCACCCAAGCTGGGCTGTTGCTTTAGTCAGGGGCGATGGTGAGAAAGAGGCAGCGGGTTGTCCAGAGCTGGTTCCTGAAAAGCAAGAGGGACAGTGGAGGAACTTTGCTGTTGGGGGGACATGGCATCTGAAGAAAAGGTGCCCCAGCCAAATGAATGTGGACAAAATGGTATGTCATGAAAGTTGGGGGTAGAGGGGACAAACACCCCTGTACCCCTAAAATTATGCCCATGAAGAGGGATCAAGATTCCAGAAAAAGAATGGAACTGAAGCCACCAGGCCATTTTGAAGACTATGCTTAAAAAAAACAAAACAAAACAAGGACTCGAGAGTTGCTTTGTTGTTCCTTAATGGTAATTTGTTAATTGTTGTTTGTTAAGGGGTTGATAAGGATGTTATGAGGAGGGACGTCCCATATGACAGGGTATGCTCTACGTCCATATTCGAAATGAAAGGGGAGAAGAACAGGCACGAATCCCAGTAAATACAACAATGGCTGTGTGTGTTATTCTTGTGAAACTCCGGACCACCAGAGATCTCGCAACATTCACCTATGTGTGGTTAAAAACTGAAAACACAAGATAGTATATGGTTTGCTTCTCCAAAGTTGCTCTCCATGATGCTGCCTGAAGCAGCCACAAAAAAAGTTGCTCTCCATAACGCTGCCGGAAGCAGCCATACAATGAGTGGTGAAGTCAGTGAATTAACCCAGCAGATAAGGAACGATTGCAGCTTGATTAGCTAACATAGCATAACGCAGGGTACAGCATACATCCAAGGTGTACGCGCAGGATGGAGGAATAATCCCCACCCAGAGAGAGGCACATGAGGAAGCAATGGGAGGAAGTCTACACAAGCAATAAAACGGGAGGTTGAGAGGTCAGAGTCTGTCCAGAGACAAAAAAGATCCTCGTCTTTATATGACAGAGAGAGCGAGACACCCGGAGGGGCTGATGAGGCAGATAGAATACATCCCAGCAGCAGAATGAACCCCAGAGCAATTGGTTCTCTGAAGAGAGTCTTTTGATGCAGTAACATAGGAAGCCAGATCGATGAATTAATTGCCTCCCAGGCTCCAAGCCCAAGTCACCCCACAATATGCCAATCTACGTGGCACCCAGATCCAAAAATGCCTAGAAGCCAGGTAAGTGTATATTACAATTTTTAAAGTGACCCCAGAATACCTCAATCTCCAGCAGCTTTCTCTTGCTAGCTGTTGGCTGATTTCTATGAGTGAATAATGTGAGCTTGTCTGCAACAGGTCAGTTTCATCACTTCACACCTCGTGATATATATACATTCTAATAGTGGAAAAAGTGTATTGTAAAAACAAAATGTCATGCGTTTACTTTGTGGATTAAACTTACTGAGAGAGTTCCCTTATGCATGAGCACAACTATCATCAGTCTCTGCATGTATTTTGAAAAAGAACATGTGCAGCATTTAAATTTGACAATCGTGTTTTGAGCTGTCAGGCCCCGTGGAGAATATAGGGTTTGCTCCTAATAATGTATGATTTCAACTTGAATTCATACTTTTAATTCATCAATGCAATCAGGCTCCCAAACGCAGTTACAAGCAGCATATAGAACTTGTTACGCAATTCATACAAAGTTATCAGCTATAAAAAGAAGTACGCCTGAGGCGGTCAAGTCCTATCCAGGACAACCAAGATTAACCATGTCAACCATGGACCTCCACAATTTCTCTGAACATTTCAGAGCCCTTATCGCTTGTGTGAATATAGCAATCACCCCCGATTAGTGAGGCGTACCGGGCTAATAACGGCCTGCCAGTCTGAGCCTAGGTAGGCCGGAGCGTAGCAAGGTCCTCGACGAGGTCTAAGGGCCGTTACGACCCTTTACGTCCTACTTCGCAGGGTGATAACTATTCTCGCCCCATGGTTTGTCCAGGGTGCAAATAGATTGCATTTTATTAACAGGAGATTGGCTGCATGCGTATTGCACGAGCCAAATCTATTCTAACAGCTATTCTATCACTTATCCTACTACTCTCACGATGTCTGGAGGAAAAAAGCTGATGAAAAGCTCTCCTGGACTATAACCCAGGCCTCCCTATCGCTGGCACTCACATCAGTACCACTTCCACATAGACTAGAACAGACATCCTTGTCACTGTCCCTTCTCCTGACCTATGGAACCCCAGTCTGGTCTCCACTCTTTCTCCTTTCTCCTCCTCACCCATTAATGGTGCTGCTAGGTGGGAAGTACTCCTTGCACTTCGCATCCTCTAGATGTATCATTACCGTCTATCACAATGGCACTATAATGGCCCAGGTTTCTCAACCTACTCGTCTATGAGGCGCCTGCCTTCTCTCATAAACTTCCTCCCTTCTTCTGCCACCCCTGATTCCCCTCCCCTCCCTTCTCCACCATTACCAATGGGAGTACCACGCCCCTGTACACCCCCTTGGAAAACCTTCCAAGGTGGTAACAAGCTTCACTTAATTACTCTGAATGCTTGCTCTGCTGTCAAACACTCCTCTGACATTTGTCTCCTTCTCAAAGACTTTGACGTGGACGTCCTCGCTCCTACCGAGACGTGGTTCAATGCCAGCTCTGTCACTGTTCTTGACACTCTCCTTCCTGAGGGCTACAAAATCCTCTCCCAACCCAGACCCAACAAGCCTGGAGGTGGAGTGGCCCTCATGTTTCCTAAGTGGGTCTCTGCTTCCATCATTCCTAATCCATTCACTCCTCTTTTGAATGCTTTGTCTGCAGGCTTGGGGTCTCCCCTCTCTGCACTGCCTTGGCCTCCCACTTCACATCCAAAATTCAGGACATCCTGTCCTCACTCTCCTCCACCCTATCTCCTTTCCCGCTCCTGCTTCCCTGCCTCCCTTGGCCCCCTTCCTTTTACCCCCTCACTCTCCTCCCTCCTGCCCATAGCACCGGATGAGGTCTCTAATGTTGTCCGCTCTAGGAAGGCTTCCTCCAAACAGGTGCTCCCCTGCTCCTCCAGAACCATTAAGGGCAACATCTCCTCTCTTGCCCCGGCTTTTGCTGACTTTGGTAACCTCTCCTTCACCACTGGCTCTTTCCCTCTATCTCTCAAGCATTCCCTTTTGCACCCTCTCTTTAGAAAAGCCATCTGCTGACCCCTCCTGCCTGGCTAACTATCACCCTATCTCTTCTACCCCCTTCCTGGGTAAATTCTTGAAAAAGTTGGCCATTCCCCAACTGATCCTCCACACTGATCTTGTTGGCTGCCTTCATGACCATCAATCTGGATTATGGGCACCCAGAGGCATGGAAACTGATATCCTGAACACCTGTGAAAACATTCTCGCAAATATCAACTCCAACTCTACTGCTGTTCTCATTCTCCTTGATCGCTCCTCTGCCTTTGACATGGTCAACCATTCCATCCTTAAAAAACGACTCTGTGACACTAGACACTATCGGCCTCACTGACTGTGCACTGGATTGGCTGACCTCTTTCCTCATTAACTGCCCTTCCCAGCTGCAATTGGGCCCTTCCTCCTCCACCACCATCCTCTCTACCTGTGGCGTCCTCTAAGGCTCTATCCTATCGCCATGGCTCTTCAATATCTATCTTGCCCCTCTTGCTCCCCTCATCTCCTCCTTCTCTCCTCATTTCCAGTGTTATGCCAATGACACACAGCTTTCCTTCAAACTTCCCTCTGCCTCCCCCTTTTCTTCCTCTCTCATCCCTGACTGTCTGTCTGCCATCCAGGCATGGTGTGCAGCGAATGCTCTCTGTCTCAATGCCAGTAACATGGAGATCCTCTTCATTGGGGGATACCTGTGCCCTCCTACCCCCTGGCCACCTTCTTTGTGCCATCTACCCCACCATTTTGTGAGGCCAAAAACCTCACAGTCATCTTCGACTCTGCTCTCTCCTTCACTCCTCACATCATGGAGGTTACAAAAAATTCCTACTTACAGCTCTACCTCCTCAGAGGAATTCTTCCTTTTCTCACCTTCCCCCAGAGGTTCGATGTCACCAGAGCTCTAGTGCTCTCCAGGCTGGACTACTGAAACAGCCTCTTTCTCAATCTATCTTGGCTGCCTTCAGCTAATCCAGAATAGGGCTGCAAGACTTATCCTTGACCTCAAGCCCAGGGACCATATCTCTCGAGCCCTAGAATCTCTCCACTGGTTCCCGGTGGCTGCCAGAATCAAATCCAAGACCCTCTGCATCATCCACAAGACCTTCTGAGGCCTGGGATCATGCTATCTCCAACCTCCCCTTCCTAACTACTCCCCTGCTAGAACTCCTTTAATTCCAACTCTCTGACTGTCAAGCCCTTCTCCGTGTCATGATCTCTGCTTCCAAAAGGTCAGGGTTTTCCCAACTCCCTTGGAAGCAGATCCATAACCCAGGTTCCGAGGGCCAACCAGTCCCAATTGGGACCTTTTGGACCCAGTCCTGGCGCCAGTGGCACCAGGCTCATAAATGTGTCCAGTCCCAGCGCTGGAAGCGCCGGGCTCATAATGCTTGGGTGGACTTACCTGCAGCAGACCATGCTGCTTACTTGCCTGCCAGCTGAGCCTCTGATCCTCTTCTGTTTGGAACTACTTTTCCTGTTGGGTGGGGCAGGAGACACTCCCTAGATTCAGAACACTGGAACTCTTCTGGAAAGCAGGAACCCTTTTCTTACCTAGGCGTGGCTGTGGAAGGAGACACCTAAGCACTACAGGAGGCTATTTAAACCACACCCGGTGGATGAATCTTGCTTTGCGTTATTCTGCATCCTCTGCAGCAGAACGCTCATTGTGTCTTCTGCATCGGATCCTGGGCCTAAGGAAAAAGGCTTACCATCCTGAATCCAGTCTTCAGCAACACCTATAAAGACAAGAAAGAACAGGTTAGCATTCCGGCATCTGAAAGACAAAGGCTTACCTACTCTTCGTGCGCTCCGGAGGTCTTCACACTGCATTCCGGCATCTGAAAGACAAAAGCTTACCGACTCTTCGCACTCTCCGGAGGCCTTCGGCGCTGCATCCTGCATCTGAAAGACAAAACAAGGTGCGTTTAAAGACATTGGGGAACTTTAATACTCACGTGCCATTACTCCTTTCCACATCAACCCCAGTGGGTATTCCGGCACCCTGCAGCCGCTCCGAACTCGTACCTGCAAAATAATAGACAGTTAGAGCGCATCGTGAAGCAGGCAACAAGCGCTTACTTACGTGCTTCCAGGCGCTTCTATTCATCATACGGACTCCATCTTCAACTCACTTCAGCCCGTCATCCGCCATCGCCGGAACCTGCAAAATAAGAGACATCATTGCTAAAGACTTTAAAGACAATAGAATTACTCGAAACTTACCGTTCGTGCAGTAAACGACGGACAGCAGTCCTCTGAAGTCAAGAGGCCTGCGCTACCGATCCAGTGAAGAAACTGATTACAGCACCCTGCCCCGAGGCAGATGGAGAGCTCGGCATTCACTTACCTAAGGTGAGAGCGTTAACCTTTGGGGGTCTACAGGAGAGCAAAAAGGGAAGAGATAGGGACACCCCCAATAACCCCAGTTCATTAATCCCATATTTTCTGTCTGCAGACATCTTACTCTTGAAGTCAGGCATACAGTGCACAGAGGTCCAGCCCAAAGAGCCAACCGGGTGCTACACATCACCTTTGAAGATACGGTAGTCGCCCAGTCAAGACCGGCGCCTCTGCGAGAATCAGGTGAGCGTTACACTCCGAGCAGAGAGTGGGGGGCAGGTCTCTCTACTTGGCTGGTGCTTGCCTTTGGAAAAGCCTCCCTGTCCCTCTCAGACTTGTGCCGGACCTCCTTAAGTTCCAGAACCTGCTCAAAACTTTACTCTTCTCTACCTCTTTCCTTCTTCCCCTTTCCTGCTAATCACCCAATTGACACTGAGACCGGTGCCCTTATCTTCATGAATCTCACAGGATCCCAGGCCCTTCCTCTCAGTCGATTTAGGCACCCCCTTCCAGACTGCACCGCCTGCCTGGTGGCTACACATACCACCCTTGAGAATTGCCTGTACTAGCACTTTTGTCTGAGGTTCCCCTCCTTGGCTCCTCTTAGCACTTCCCTCACGGGACCTCCTCCAGCACTTATCCACTCCTCTGCTCCTCCTTCCATCCCCTTCCCCTGCACTTTTCACAGCACTTGCACCGCCGAATACAACAAGGCCTACTTGGACCACTACTGTATATGTATATATATATATTACTTTTTTGCCGCTGTTATTATTTAACCTGTTCCCTTCCCATTTAGCCTTGTGGCACTTTGAAACCCAATTCTGTTGTATAAAGCACCTTACAAATGCTCAATAAAATACAAATAAAAAATCTTCCATTTAAAAAAGCTTTGTGCAACTGTCCACAGGAGGCAAGTGGTGATGGAGGGATTGTGGGATTTATTGACTCACTCTGTTATACTATGCGGCATCACTCTGCTATCTATAATGCGAGAAACAGCAAAATGGCGGCAACACCCTTGTGCGCCCCAAAACCTCCAAAACTGCATTTTCAACACACAAAAAGATGGCTACACAACCTGCCACCTATGGTGCATGTGTGCTGGAATGGAGCAAACGCTGCAGAAAAAGTGCCAGTGGGCCCCATGAAAAGTAAACATGGAGTACAGAGGGAGAAGCAGCGCTTTGCAAGTGAAACCCCAAAATTTGCCTGTAAATGACATTTACTTTGTTGCTGAAACTTCAAAATGCCTGTACATAACACTTTCCAACACTCAGAATCTTGCTTGGTGCTAAAAATTCATTTAATATAATGAAGCACAGTGAATTTACAAGGTCCTGAAATGTTAAGAGCAGAACATTTTCGCAGCAAAACTGGATTGCCTGTGAAGGACAATTCCTGTCAAAAATCTGTGTGCAGCCACACTGGGCTACCTGTGAGTGACAGCCCCTGTCAAATGGGCTCTCCTGATTAAACTTTAAAGTTGTCTAAAACTAAAGATCTGCCGGATTAGCAAATATAAATGAACTGTTGCTGAAAGGAACATGGATCTCAGTTGTTTTGATCCCACAAGTTTAAATCTAAGAATGTAATTTATCTATGTCATCTGATGCAACAAGTTTGTTTTATGCTGGATTAAAGTCAAGAAATTAAGAATTAACTTTGGCTGGCTGGACCTGCAGGAGGTTGAAAAACAGGTTTCCACCCAAGGGGAGGGTATTCCTCTCAGCAGGTACTCACTCATACATGATAATGGTGGGGTAGGCCAGACCTTTGTCTGCTACCAAGGACTGAACAATGGCAGATTCTCCAGGCCAAGAAATGGACATGTGAAAAGGTCATAAACTAGAGTTGCAGAAGGAAATCCAAAGGTGGGGCTGCTCCTTGCCTCCAGAGACAGACAAAAGGCTGACCATTTGCTGCTAAGAATATGTAATGAACATTTTTTAGAGACTTATAACTCGCTATCAGAAGTGGTGAAAAATATAAAAAGGGCAGATTTGTTGATTTAAATTTTGGCCCTATATTTCAAAACGTGGTGGAACTGTGTAGCATATTCTGAACAGGAATGGCAATATATGTGGTTTTATGGGAAACATATTTATGCTAGAATTATTAAACTTTGCACACACATTCTGATGGCGAACACGCATATTTGTGGAAATTTGGAGAAAGTTTGCAAAATGGGTTCATGGCAAAATGGACAAAATGCTGCAAAAAGGCGAAACAAGGTCTCACAGCTATGGGATTTTGATGAACAGATACTATATATAATATGTAATCCCCTGTATGTGATTTTCATGGAGGTTACCAATGTATAAATATGTATTTAGGACAAAATTCGATTTTGATACTAGTGGCTAGGGGAGGTTTCTAAGGATTGTAAAAACCAAACCATAAACTTTACATCATCTGTCTTTGATCCAACCGCTCGGATGCAAGGCGGAGATGATGCTCTGATCCAATCCCAGTTCACAGGGGCAAGTTTAGTTAAACTGGCCCTTACACCCATTTTTGTGATGTTATTTTGACATGATAAATAGGGGCCTCTGACAATACAGACACACTCCCTCTTCTGATTCCAGCGAAGCACTCTGATCCAGCATTCAACATCCAGCTTTATCATCCTTCCAGATGCTAATTACCAGGCCAAGCAGTAGCTGAACCATTTTCAGCTAGGCCTCAGTCCTCAATTAATCCTCAACTAATCCTTACAACCCAGTGGAGCGTTGTGGTGTGGGGAAGTGTCCTGAAACTATCTGGCTTGCTACCATAATGCTTGCCTGCTGAACTCGCAATCCTGCTGATCTGAAATATCCAGAAATAAGAAGGGCAGATCCCGTGCAGTTCCGGTGACCGGCTTAGCTGATCCTGTCCCGCGCTTGATGTGCTGTCCTTCCCTGATAGACCCGACCCATTGACCAGAATCTTGACGGGCCTAAAATCTTAAATCCCAGTGGATTGTGAGCATTAATAGGATGCTAGAGAACTATTATATACCTTGCCTTATCTTGTTCCACCCTAATCTCTGAACTATCCTCACTTTCATAACGAGTAACGGTGTCAAAAGCTTAGTGCTATCTTATTCTGTCTATTTGCTAAAGCGTCACTTCGATAGTCATTTTTATTTGTGTAACTCTGATCCAAAAATCCCACTTCGAGGGTTTGGACTGGTTCCGCCGGAGAAGGCGCTGGGGATCTGTTACTGAAGTCATGAATCAGTCTCAGAGCTTACTTCGACCCAACCTGGTTGTCTAGTCTGCATGCTCTAGCCTTGAGTAAAAGCATAACCCATATTTTCTGATTTTAAACTGAAGTGCTTGTCCAAATTCGTGTCTTTATTTCCGAAAAACACCTCTCACTAAAACCTCCATAACTCACACAATTTTGAAGATATTTCAATTCCCACTGATACCTAACATTCTTAGCTATCTCCACAACCCAAAACCGCATTACAAAACAGTGTCTTTGATCCGTTTTTATCAGAACTCGCATAGTAAATGTTTGCAGCGAATTTACATTTTGCAAAAGTTTTACACATGTGAATTACCTTTAAATTATTTCCCACTTTGCCTTTGAGATTCCAATTGTTTTCTTGTGATTGCTCACATCTGTTCAAAGCGGCTCCCATAGAAATGTATAATAATTTAAGCATCTTAAATCCCAGTGGATTGTGAGTATTAATAGGAAGCTAGAGAACTATTATGTACCTTGCCTTATCTTGTTCCACCCTAATCTCTGAACTATCCTCACTTTCATAATGAGTAACGGTGTCAAAATCTTAATGATATCTTATTCTGTCTGATTGAAATCCCTTACAGGATGGGGGTGAGAGAAGGTTGTGGGATGACTTGGAGGTGTGAGGGGAGGTTGAGGTAGTGGGGAGGCAAACACAGACAGGCTCACTAATGTCTGCACACAATCAATATGGCAGCACATGGGGAAGGGCCTCGAGCTGGAAAAGGCAGCCGCTCCACTGTGTGTTCTTGCACACGTTTCCAGCCACTTGATTGGCTGAGCGTCCTTCCTCGGGTGCAGATTATAAATGGAAGCCAGTTCATACATGCTTATTCAGTGAAGCTGAGATGTTCTCCATCATCACTTCACCTCATAATTTAACACACCACATTCATAGAAACAGGTCCTCTTTGGTTCTCCAGTTATGTTCCAGGGAGTGTGTAGCAGCCTTTAGCGCATGATACGCCAGGTTTGCAGGGCTTCTTCAACTGTGCCACCCAAAAGAGCCACTAATAGATCCAGAAGAACTGGGTTTCACTATATGTCTACCACATGGGTGGATCTATCTATGTTCATACGTATGTATGTGCGTATGCATGCCATTTGTAACAGGAAAGCCTAGCTGGGCAGCAATGCAGCATTGTACATAGGGGCCACAACCAGGGGGTTAAAAGTAGGGTGCCGGGGTAGCAGAGGAGCTGGGAAGCGTAGGGGGGTCCGTGGTGGAGTGGGAGCTCTGGAGGAGGGGCAGTAGAATCTATACATGATTCAAAGTCCATTCTTTCCAAACTTTCAGTGTCTCAATACTAATTAACTCTGATAGAGAGTGCCAACAGAACCACCACAGAACAGAAATTGAAACAACACAGGCAATAGTGTTCTATTTCACAAAGTGGTGTGCTGTTTAGTTTCCCAGATCCACACTTCAAAATGTGAAAAACTAGGGCCTGGTATTCAATATTTACTCCAGTTCTTTATAAATGCTTTAAATAAATGTAGCCTCTTTTTGAGTATAAAATAACAATTACAGTTAACCAGTGCTATAAGGTTTGCAATGGCATGGCTAAATCGTCTCTGATGAAAATAGAAAGTGAATCTACATCTCGAGGGTTCCTTTTTGGAATCATAAAAGTCAATGGGCCTCATTCCGAGTATGGCGTTAAGGGATAGCGGCCACCGCTAACGAGAGCGGTGGCGGTAATCCCTTACCGCCATACTCCGAGTTCCCTTAGCGCCATGGTGCTTTTAACACCTGCTTTTAGCAGGCGTTAAATACCATGGCGCTAAGGGACCTTGATGTTAATTACGCCACCGTAATTTACGGTGGCGTAATTGACGCCTTCCCCACTCCCATTATGCCCTATGGGGCGAGAATGGGAATGGGGAAGGGTAAATGGGGATTGGGGAATTACCGCCCCGCCAACCTTGGAATGGGGCGGTAATTCCGCCAACCACCAAGGCGCTGCCGGTCCGGGTACGGCGTCAACCAAGGCGTTAATAGCGCCATTGGTTAGCGCCGTACTCGGAATGAGGCCCAATGTCAAAAATAAAATTGCACATGGCACGCATGCGAAGCATGAACTAAATGTTACTGTTCTCTGTTGACTTCATGGCACAGCATCAGATGTTCCAGTGAATATGTTTTATTGGACCTGTCTTCTGTTAGTCTCACAAACTATCCAGACCCTGGAATAAGTGGAAAAGATCCCCTGGTCTCTGAAAAAAAACATACACACATTGTTTGCTTCCCTTCAGGTTTAATGGTTGGGAACAACCGCATAATTAGGCTTCCCATAAAAGAACAGTTTGTGTCCTGGCGAGTGATTTAGATGTTGCAAGCATATTTAGTAAGAATTCATGTCACGTGGCACTCATTTGCTTACATTTGGTGAGAACTACATTGTGGACCTTGATGGCGCCTAGAAACACTTGTGTACAGTTGCGTTATACATACCAAATCATATCATGTCAAGTAGCGCATGGCCATGCACATTACGTTCGCAAAATTATATTTTGTAAATTACATTGAGGTGTGGAGCAAACTGCACTTTTCCTTGGACAAGAAAAAAAGCCATTTCGAATCAACGGGAAACATGAAAATGAGACTTGTTATACTACACAACAAAGAAAAACATCTATGGGCATTCACATACATTTTTATATCGAATAAAAGGGACTCATGTGCCCCGTTGGAGGGGCACCCTTCGAACCCTCAGCTTTTTAAAGAAATATAATACAATCCGTTATTAATTAATTACTTTGTAAGCCATTATAATTTGGAAAACCTGTTGTTATCGACTGAGCTCTTTTGGCTAAAAACGTTTTCTGACAACCTGGTTTCCACTGCCCCCATTTCCAACTGGACAATAGCGGAGCAGGAATTCTGATGGCACTGAGCAGTAGCGGGAAGGGGGTACATGATGCTGTTTGAAGTGGTGCATGGTGTACTGATTAAAAGGATCTATTTAGAAAGACTGTCATTGCTATTAATATTACTATTTATTTTTTATTTTTTACATCACCGGACTCATCCATCCCCAAAGCGCTCAACTGGGATTTGACCCAAGGAACCCATGGTGTTGCCTTGTTCAACAATGAGGACTGTCGTTCTTGATGCCGCATCTGGTTTATGGATCCCCTTCGGGGAATTTGTGAAACAGTAAGATATTCTCCGCGGTAAATGCACTATTTCTATTGCTTCAATTACTTTGGCTGCTATCTACAAGTATTATATGCAATCCTTCCCTGTATCCAAAATTGCACCAACCACACAGGTTGAACGGCTGACAACACAATAAGCGGGTGTTATGGGCACATTTCAATCTTGCGGTGATCATTTCATGCCAATGGAACCAGGAAATATTTAGGCAATATGATCCTCCGAGGGGGGCATTACTGGACCGGTAATGCCCCCCTCCGAGGGTCATATTGCCATTAGTACCTTGCCACGTCGTACCAGGGTACTAATTGCACTTTTTCTGGAGTCGAGAAACAGCGCTGCAACAATTTCTCGACTCGGGAAAAAGAAAAGCAAAAAAATGCTGAACAAAAGAAATGGCCGCCATGGAACAGGAAGAAGGGACTACAAGTAGCGACTTTTTATGGCAGCCAGTGGCAAAGGAACCCGGAGCTGCAGCGGTAATTCAGAGTCTTGTCATTCTGGTAAGGCCTGGGCGAGGGCCAATGAGCTTGCTTTTTTCAAGCTCATTGTCCCTCACCGGGTACTAAAAGGACAATTTCCCTTTCCCTTTCAGATAGCCCTCTTCTGCTTTCTTTATCCCAGGCTATCAAGTGGCCGGTCAAGTGGCACAGCGAGTAGAGCGCTCGCTTTGACATCCGTGCAGAGCCTGCTAACGCAGGTTCGAATCCTGGCAGGGCCAATCTCAGCCTTTCATCCTTCCGAGGTCGATAAATGAGCACCACACACCGTGGGTAATAATAAGCAGCGCTCAGATACCTGAGGGTTTGTAGCGCTATATAAAAGCCTAATTATTATTATTGTCCCTTGTTTTATACAGGTAGAAACCAGTGATGTTTCTCTCCGCTTCGTTTATTGAATATTAACTTCATGGCATTTATATTTTCACCAACGTTCACAGATGTACAAAAATGCAAGCACGCTGGATTTAATCTCTTTTGACAAATAATCTGGATTATTTTGCATTCAAAGAGGTGTCCAATCTCTCCACATTCCCTCCAACAAACAGGTATCAATGAGGGATAGATTATTTAAAGCACTGAGGGGAGAGAGACCCTCTGCAGCAAATTGTTTTTAAACCCCATCCCTGAGTGTAGTACATTACGATGACTTACTTGCTCTTTCCAGAGCTGCCTGATTCTGCCTGTATTCCTCTGCCCAGATCCTTCTCCAGCTTTGCGTGAATTTTTCTAGTACCCTATATAGCCTGGAGACAAATTCAGCCTATGGGTTATTCAAAAATGAGTTCACAATGGGTGATAATCTATGGGAGCCTAGTTGTCTCACCTCAGGATTAGCAATCTAGAGTCACTCCCTCTAATTTATTTGGGCCATCTCCTTACACCGCTCTAACATGAGCAATGTCCGAGTTCAAGTAACTGCCCGAGAGTCTTCAAATTTGAGGTTGCCCATTTCGAGAATGTTGCTAGCTCCAGCCCAGGATGAGCTTGGAGTTTCCAAAAATAAATGGAGGAATGGGCCCCAGCTGATCACTAATCCCCATGCACCTCTGGTATAAATGTCACTTGTGAATACCAATCTTTATGGTGTGTAGGTGCATGATTTGTTGTGTACTGACCATAGGTGTGAAAAAGGGTAATCTGCTCTGTTTGTCGCTGTGTGGAGGTATGGTAAATTGGAATGCCTTTTGACATCTGAGACAATCAGCCCCCATCCCATTTATATCTCATCAAGATCATCCTTTGGACCGTGTGAACCTTTCCTCTCTAGTGCACATCTTCCCAGGAAGCCATTACAGAGACCCCCTATACTCTAAATGGCCTGGAATATGAATAGCATTCTGGGAAAGAACAGATCCTTACAAAGCAAGAAAACTCCAGGTGAGCCCACCTGTTTAAAGCTCCTATTACTGACATGAGAAATCATGGGAATCTACCCTAGTCAATAATCATGGGAATCAATGATGGGAATCAGCCCTACAAAAAACGAATTCCTCCTCCTCTCCTATAGCGCTGAACACACTCACACTGAGACTTGTCTGTCCACCATGAACCTAAAGGGCTTCACCCTGCGGTTGACACCATGCGCGAAGCCCCCGGGACTCCACATTCCAGTCGATAGCCTCCAATCCACACTAGAGGCCCTCGTCCTTTCTCTCCTCCCCTCCCCCATGAAAATGCCCTACTCCTCAACCCATCCACCTCTACCCTGGCACCAATGAGATGTGTACTCCACACCGCAGCTCACCTCATCAAAAGCCTCTGGACATTTGACCAGATTATCCCTCACTGATACACCTTCATTGGTTGTACCTACATGCAAGCATCACCTTCAAGACCAGCTGCATCATTTACAAAGCTGTGACATTGCATGATCCCTCCTACCGAGCATACAAGGTCACCATCTCTGATGGCCAACACTCCACAAGAAGCCAGGGCCTGTCCAGATTAAAGCTGCACAAATGTAAAAAGGAAAACTTGGAAACAGGCAGTCTAAATCTATGACCTACCCCCACCCCCACCCCCACCCCCCAGGCTGAAGCTTCATACCCATCAACATTAGATGTGTCCCCCATCATGCAATTCTAAAATCATCTAAAGAAACTCCTTGTTAAGGAGCTCCTTCATCACACACCATCGATCCCACCCGCTGGCCTACCCCACCTCACCCCTAACTACTCCTGTTGCTTAGTTGTAACGTATTACTACACTGCCGTAACGTTTGCCCCTTACCTGTATTCCTATTACCCATTGTTGCAGTGTGCTCTTTTCCTCCTCAAATCTAGGTCCGGGGTAAAAAATACCCAAAATAAAAGAAATAAAATCAAATAAGGGATATTTTCCATGAAGAGACTTTTGCATGTGCAGGTTAGTTTGACCCTAAATTTATGATGGGTGCCTATCCCCCAACTGAATGAATAGGTGCCACGCATACTGCTATAGTGTGGGTAGGTTCCAAAATATTCAGACCCTTTGATTTACTATGATTTAACAAAAAAGCCTGATACTTTCCTGCTGGTCTCTGGTTCTCTAATCATAGCAGGTAGGGAAGAACTGCTATTCTATTCTTCATAAAGAATAAGAGGTTGACAGTATATAAGGAATCTTTGTGGACATTGTGCCTCACTTGTATCCCTTCTATTGGGCAAGGGCTCTGAGGAGAGTGCAATGATTGGGGGAGAAGTAGGGCACCCCTATCTAGTGCCACAAGAGAGCTTCAGGCTCTTTGACAGCTCGATGTTGACTCTATTGCTGGTTGGCTGAATCTAAAATCGGGCATGAATAGTGTTCTGAACATCAGAGAAAACATGAAGGCTGACACGATCTTCCTAATAAATCCCAAGTGTATGCTGTGGAAAGTGTTGTGGCTGTTAAGAGCCAGCACAGCAAATGCACCCTTTTGGCACTTGCTAACCTCTCAGTGAGATATGGGACCATCTCTAAAAATGTAAAATCTATCTTTTCATCGGTATTTACTAAGGCTAAATCCGAATATAGGGGATCGCAGCTGAAGTTATTCCAAATAAAGGTTTTATTTTATTCCATTATTTTGATATGATTCTCAAATAATAAATTATAGCCTTTGTATGAATCTCAATGTATGTTCTTAGCCAACATGTGTTTCACACTCCTAGGGGGGCGATCTTCAGGGCTATACAAAGTAAAATTGCAGGTGATATGATAGTGGGTAGTTTGAAAATGTGTGTCATACAAGTTTGATTTTGACAAAATCAAAAGGTTATTGCTTACCCAACAAACAACAACAGCCAGGTTTCTGAGCTGATTGCTTGTACAAGTGTTGTGAAATACATTTTCTTTTACAAACTAGTAAATTTAGGAACACTATTTAAAAAAAAAATCTAATCTGTGTGTTATGAGGTCCTGAAGAAACATACATTGTTTAATGGTGGCAAGCGTTTCCTACCATGTCTATGTCCAGTATTTTTACTGGATTGACAATGGAGTGTGTTTAGTATTTTTTAAACATATCTTATTATTATTTAATGAAAACACAGTTTTTGTCTGTTTCGATCATTTGCTAGTAATGTTGAAGGCCGAGATAGTTTGTGTTAGAAACATGTCTGTGGCATACATAATGATTTCAGACAATAATATACCATTTAGTAAACTGGGTGGCGCTATTGAAAAGAGTCTGCTTACTAATTATGTTATTGCTTTTGGTGGCATATTTTATATATTTTTTTCTGTGAGGAACTTTTACTAACCATAATGATTTATATTCCGAAAAGCGCATTTATGATTTCTATGGAGGGAATTTTTCCAGCCATAATTATTTAGAGCCCAAACCACGTGGACAACTATCAGATGCAAAAGTGTAAACAAGACATTTACATGGTATGGACACAATCAAAATTGATGTTTATTAGCGGGGGCGAGTAGTTTTGCATTAATATGTTCTGTTGTTTCCATTCTATGTCAAATATTTCATTGAATATCGAACAAGTTAAGCGCCATTTCCAGTGAGAATTCAGGAGCAGGAGAAATGCAAGAGGACACAAAACAACAGACTGTTGATGGGACGAAGGGGCTTAAAATCCAACAAATATATATAATTAAGTATCTGCATTGAGTCCATGTTTAATAGCTTTTATCCAACACATATATTAAATATCTCGCTGTCTCATTGGAAGTGTGACAACGATGCATTTGTGCCTATTCTATTCCGACACATCTGATACATTTTGTATATTGTTGACTGCGTTTTTTCCTCAATAAACTGAAAATGGATATTTATTGTCTTTATTTTTAATCGCACAAATGTGTTCCTGAATCCTTATGTGCTTCCAATATAGTATTTTAAACAAACGCAACGAATGATATGTATTACATGACTATTAAGACAGTTGATGAATTGATTAATCGTATTGGTTTGAAAGTGCCATATTGACTTGTGAATGTTTTATTCTTATCTGGTTTGGATATATAAAAATCCATACATTTCTTATGATTGATTTAGATGAAGGGTTCTAGTAACTTAAGGGACCACTTAAGCAATAAGCCCCGAAGTGGGGGGCATTACTGCTTCAGGTAATGCCCCGGGGCCCATAGTTACAGGCTGAGCAAAGCGAGAGCCTTAACGCAGGCCCCGGTGTATTACCTGAAGCGGTAATGCCCCTCCATCGAGGGTCCTACTGCGGGTCAGGACGATTTGGCCATTTCGACATGGAAATTTGGCCGCAGAAGCCGGTTTGGTGCGCCCAGTTTGGCGTGGTCCAGTTTGGCGCGGGGACATTACGACGCCAGTATGTTTTGGCGCGAAGACTGTCATTATGACAGTATCGCGCCAAAACATACTGAAATATGTAACTGTTTAATACACTGGCAAAGCTTATTTACTTGATAACATCATTAGGTGTTATCAATATAGGTTTTCTTGTGTGCGGAAAAAAATATTCAGGTTGTTAAACAAACATATCCCACTCCTTGCGTCTTGAATTTTTTCAAGTTTACTTAAGCCAGCTTCAAAGAACCCTTTCACTTACTTTGGATTCAACCTAGTGTATAACCAGGCCACCAGCTATCTAGTCCTGCACTTTTAACCCAATGCATTCTGGATGTTGTAGTCTGTTAACTTCTAGCCGCACATGCCGATTAAATACCCGCTAGCAATGATTGTGAAAGAACAGCCAAGGACGGCAAAGTTGATGCCCAGCAAGCAAGGAGCCATTGGGTTTTCCTAAGTGTCCCCCCGCACCCCTCTTTCACCAACCGAAGTACAACAAAAAATATGTTCTCACAATGTGTAAAATTGCAGTGCAATTTTTAATCAAGTGAAATCAAGGATTCAATGCAGAGACGGTAAGGGTGCAAACTTTCTTCTACTCGGGTACAGCATGGAGCGCAGTGGTGCAAGCTAGTGGGAGTGCAAGCTTCCTCCTACGCTGGTAGAGCATGGAAAGCAGAAGTGCAAGCTTCACTCACATGGGATAGGTACAGCACAGGCAGCAGTAGTGCACACTTCCTTTTCCTGAGGTACTGCAGGACAGCAGAGGTGCAAGCTACAGGTTAAGGCACAGACAGTGGGAGTGCATGCTTCCTTCTACTTTGGCACAACAAACACAGTGGTAGTGTGAAGTATACACGTTAGGCGGAGGGAGTGATTTCATTACTATATTTATTTACTAGGTTACATAACTATTTGAGGATATGAATGTAATGGCTGTCGGCTGTCTTCCGCATTAAACGCTGCTCTCTGCCTCAATCCTCATTCGGATTCTCGTTTTGGAGTCTCCCACGTGGTAATGCATCATACTATACATCCTCCTCCTTACACAATTTTCTCTTAATCAAAGAAGTTCTTCAGATACTCTGGTCTCCGATAGCTCCTTCCAAACTTATAACTGGTTGTCGCCGGAGTCATCTTCATCTTCGGCATATCTGGTACATCTGACAAGGAAATATGACTACCATCTTTGTAACATCTCTTCTCACTCCTCACACTGTCAACATCAGACATAACCATAACTCTACTATTATTCCACACCCTACCATCTTTTGTCCTTACAGCATGCTTAAACGCTTCTATGACCTCCATGGGTTTGGACCATTTGCTGCCATCCACTCTCAGAACGTGCGGTAAACTAACTCTCACAAATCCATCAACCGATGGGATTTTGACTGCTCTAAACCTAACATTATCTTTTAACATTTTATTACTAACCTGCCTCTTCCTGATATTATCTCCCACAGCACTCAAAGCCACATCCATGCCCAACACTTCACTCATCCAACCTGGAAACAGTTTGGTGTTTGCTCTTCTTCCCCAACTCAATTCAACAGTGACACACCCGTCGTGCTATGTGGCGTGAATCTATGGGCCACCACAGTCATCCTCATCACTTCTTTCCAATCCTTTCCATTAGACCAAGCCCATCTAATCGCCTCTTTTAATACTCTATGATATCTTTCGACAATCCCATTGGTCTGTGGGTGATATATCGCACTGGTCTTATGAACAATAGATTTCTCCCTCAAATACTCACACATCTCTTTCGACTTAAATTGAGTCCCATTATCAGTCAAAATATCTTCAGGATTACCTTCTCTACCACACACTTCTCCCAGAAAATCAATGACACCTTTCGTTGAAACATTCGTCATCACTTTCACTTCAGCCCACCTCGTTAGCATATCAACAATTACTAAACAATATGATTGCTGCCCATTGCTCCATAATAATCAAAAATAATCAGGATGTGAGATCCTACAAAAAGCAAGTTACGGTTCTGAACAAAAGAGTTTATTTCAGAAAACCACAAGTGTTAGTGTTCAATTAGTTTACATAGCTTTCGATAAGCACGAAAGGCTCAAAAAGAACGGACAAGAGTGATTGAGTTTGGTGGAAATACAGAATGAATATTAACCTCTTTTGTGTTGAGGTACAGAGTTCCACCTAAGGGCACAGTGGTATATAACAGTTAGAAGAACATATATTTATACAGTAGTGCACCCGGGACATAGGGTGGTCCAGGGCATCGTAAACACGGGGTGTACACAACATAATCTACAAGACATACACGAAAAAGGTACTTGCAGTTGTGTCACTGGGGATCGACACAGGTGTGTTTCGGCCAGGAAGGCAGAATTGTTGCCTGGATGGTGTTGGCCTTCTTCAGGGTGAGCACCAAATGTGGTGCAGTCTGTTTTGTCTGCGAATAGAGAAGGATTTGTGAGGATCTCAGGGTCGAATTGTGTCATGATGCCTGCCCCCGGGAAACCAGACCAGGCCCAGGAGCCCCGGAAGCAGGCATCACGCCATTTGGAGCATGCCCAAAAGCCCCAGTTAGGGGCTGTTTGGGTGCAGTCCTGGCGCCTTTGGTGCCAGGCTCATAAGAACAAAGTCAGTCCTGGCGCCATAGGCCCCAGGCTCATTTATGATAACTTACCTAAAGCAGACCATGCTGCTTACTCACCTGATGCAGACCATGCTGCATGAAGACCTAAGCCAAATGAGGCTTAGGAGGGACTATTTTAATGCAGGGACTATTTTCTTACCTGGGTGGGGCAGTGGAAGAATACTTACCGGGGACTTCTTCCAAAGCTATTTAAGCCACACCAGGACAGCCACACGTGCTTCGCGTTATTCTGCAGTAGTAGCGTAACGCTCACCGTGCCTGCAGCAGCTTCCAGTCTTCAGCCACGCCCGTCTACACTCCGGAGCTCCTGAACCCTGCAAGGAAAACAGAAGGAAAGGTTAGAGCAAGAGTTTATTCATACTCACCTGAATCCTGCATCTTCCCGACTTGGACCTGGGAGAAAGAATCCATTAGTCGCTCTTGCCGCGCCTCCTGCAACGCCGCGCTGAACTCACCTGTTGCCATTTTCAGCATTCCATCACGCTCATCTTCAGTCCGCGGCCGCTCTTCATCACCTATGGACATAATAACAATAAGGTGAGCAACAGAGAGTTATCTAAGACAACAAAGGCAAATATTAAGACTTACTTGAGATCACCGGGGCTACTCACCTAATCTCGGGTCGGCGCGACCTTTTCCGCATATCCGCCGCACCCCAGCCCCTATGGGGAAACATTCCGCTACAGACTTACCCGGTTGCGGTAAACGCTTCAATCCACGGATCTTCCTCCGAATGGATGCCTGAAAAGGAAAAAGACCACAGATTAGAACAAGCTTCCCTCTTTATTCCGAACAGCTTTTATAAACACTTACCTGCGCATCTCTGGTTGCCACGTGAACTCTTTCCAGATCCATAAGGGCAACCTAGGGGAATTGGACAGAGTGAATTCCAGACGTTTTGAACTCTTATAACTATTACCTCTACGGAGTCAACTCCGTCTGCAACTCGCCAACTTCCCACACCAGTGAGGCAACTGGTCATCTACGCGCCCCTGCACTTGAAGCAGGATGGAGAGTTCATCTTTCCAGATTATCAGGTGAGAATCTAAAGGAGTCCCAAAGTAATTTGTGGGGAGAAGGTGGGGTTAAGCTTAAACCTCACAGGTGGTTAATTCCCCTTTCTGCATTACAGAAGAGTATTCATACGAGCCACACAGACCAAGCTGGGTGGCCCGGTCCACTCCGTCATCTCGGCGCTCCGAGTATCACTGGAAGAAGTAACATCAGGCCGGTCCAGATCAACGCCCCCGTGGACACCAGGTGAGCGTAACAGAACGCGAAGCCTACCCACAACAAGCCACCTGGGCGTTATGGAGACCTCAGAGACGGATCAATTAGCCCAATTATTAGGGTAGCTAAGGGCTGAAGTGCATGCCGCCCGCCAGGAAACTAATGCCCTTAGGAGGGAGCTGATAGTTTTGAAAGAGCGAACGGATGATCTAGCCATACAGTTATTGCAAAATCAAGCTGGGCAAATGCCACTGCCTGGCCTTGGGGCAGGTCCAGCTCCTGTGTCATCGAGCAACCCTGTTCAAATACACTTACCAGGGGCCGTTCCATTGGCTCCACCCGAACGTTTTACCGGAGACCCAAAAAGGTTTGCCGTATTCATGAATCAGTGCCGCTCACACTTCTTATGCAGACCTGCAGCCTTTCCGAATGATCAAGCCAAGGTAGCCTTTGTGCTGTCATACCTCAGCGGCAGCGCAGCAGACTGATCCATTCCTCTAGTTAATCAAGATGACCCCATTCTTCGGGATTTCCAGGGATTTCAAACAAGCATGGAAAGACTATTTGCTCGACACTCCCAGGGTCAGGCCCTGGATAACGAACTCTTATCCCTACGACAGGGGAATCAGGATCTTCTTTCCTACATTGCAACCTTTAACAGATTAATAGTGGAAACTGAATGGCCAGAAGTAAAAAGAATCACATTGTTCCATCGAGGGCTTCGAGGAGAACTCAAAGATGTCTTGGCCCAGATCGTGAACCCACCTCAAGATTGTACCGAATATATAAATTTGGTGGTCCAACTTGATCATAGACTTCAAAATAGGAAGGCCGATAAAGCCAGGTTTGAAAACAGAGTCTTGGTCAGAACTCATACCAGCCCCAAAGGGGCAGAGACTTCAGAACCCATGCAAATCGGAGGGGTGAGAGGACCCTTAACTCAGAAAGAAAGAGATAGAAGGCGACAAATGCAGCTATGCCTATATTGCGGGAATTCCGGTCATTTTTTTGCTGAACTGCCCCATAAAACCGCCCAAAAAGGTGGTGGGGGCTGCGGATAAAAACTCTGACTCGGGAAACGATCCCGCCCGACAAGCGTAGAGGTCCGCTTGCCGAGCTCAAAGAAGGACACTCAGACCTCGCATTTCACCATTCCAATGATCCTCGTAGATCCGGAACAGCCATTTCGGATGCACGCGGTAAAAGCGTACGTAGATAGCGGAGCCATAGGAAACTACGTGGACAGTGAACTGGCTTCCAGGATGAACCTGCCTCTCGCCCAGAAACCCACTCTAGATGTCATTACCACAGTTGATGGAACGGAAATTGCCTCAGGCCCCGTAACTCACTCCACACAGAAATGACATTGCTGGTGCAGGATGGGCACCGAGAGACTTTGGTGTTTGATTTAATCAAGGCTCCGCAGTTTCAAGTAATACTGGGGATACCTTGGTTGGAAAAACATAATCCTAGTATCGATTGGCGAGAGAAGAGAATTACCTTCCCAGAATGTGCGCACACCTGTTACCCAAGAAAATCTCAGAACACGGTCCTGGCTTCAGTAACTCCAGCTACCATACAACTACCTACAGAGTATCTAGAGTTTCAAGACGTCTTCCAAAAAGAACAGGCAAATACCTTGCCCCCACACAGATCATATGACTGTCAAATAGACCTCATACCAGGCGCACAACCTCCCTGCAGCAGGATCTATGCCCTTACGGAGCCCGAAAATCTTCATTTACGTCAATACCTGGACCAATACCTTGCTAACGGTTTTATTCACCCATCTAAATCCCCAGCATCTTCTGCTTTGTTCTTCGTGCCAAAAAAGGAAGGCGACCTCAGAACGTGCATAGACTATCGCGTACTGAACCAAATAACCATTAAGAATCGGTATCCGTTGCCTTTAATTCCGGAATTACTTGACCAAGTAAAAGAAGCCCGCATATATACTAAACTAGACCTCTGGGGGGCATATCATTTGGTATGTGTCAAAGAAGGCGACGAGTGGAAAACTGCTTTTCGCACGAAGTATGGATTATTTGAGTACCAAGTGATGCCTTTTGGATTATGCAACGCGCCGGCAGCCTTCCAGTTCTTCATGAACGATGTCCTTAGAGAATTTATCGATGTTTGTGTCGTCGTTTATATTGATGACATCTTAGTATACTCCTCATCAGAATCTGATCATATCAAGCACGTCCGAGCAGTGTTAGAAAAGCTATGCCAGTACAAACTATATGCCAAATTGGAGAAATGCGTTTTCCACACCACTGAAGTGGAATTTCTAGGATTCATTTTAACCCCGGGAGGAATCAGGATGGATACACGGAAAGTGGATGCAATTCTCAAATGGCCTTCGCCAAGCTCTGTCAAAGGGGTACAGAGCATGCTTGGTTTTGCCAACTTCTACCGCAGGTTTATTCCAGACTTTTCGCAGATTGTTCATCCTATCACAGCACTCTTGAGAAAAAACAAACGCTTTGTATGGACAGACGAAGCTGAAAGCGCCTTTCAAGAATTAAAGGCCAAATTCACATCTGCACCGATCCTAAGACACCCACGTCCTGAACTCCCGTACATAGTGGAGACAGATGCATCCAGTTTAGCAATGGGAGCCGTCCTTTCTCAAAAAGATCCCGAAACAAACCAGATTCACCCAGTGGCCTTTTGGTCAAAAAAGTTCTCGCCTCCTGAATTAAACTATGCCATTACTGATAAGGAGCTGTTAGCTATCAAGTCCGCCTTCAAAGCTTGGCGACACTATCTACTCGGAGCCAGGCACACCATCGCGGTTATCACCGATCATCGAAATGTACAATATCTAAAAACAGCCAAAGCCCAGTCTTCATGTCAACTCCGTTGGGCATTGTTTTTTGCCGAATTTGATTTTGTAATAACTTATCGGCCCGGTTGTAAAAATGGGAAAGCGGACGCCTTATCCCGAATAGGAATGGGAGAGACTGAAGTGACCCTGGAACCTGTACCCATAATCCCTGACCAGAGAATTCTTGGTATAACTTCAGTACAGACACTGGAAGACATTCAAGGGATTGTCCGGCAACTCTTTGATCCTCAAGCCCTACAAGATTGGGCCAAGAAAGGCCCTGATTTCAGCATCACCAATGAACTACCATATTACCGAGGACGTCTATTTCTGCCACAAAAAGAACTACAAGAACTAGTCATCTCTCATTATCACAATACGTTACTAGAGGGACACCCCGGTATTACAAAGACCGAAGCTAAAATCAAGAAACAATTCTGGTGGCCCACCTGGCGAAAAGATATTAAGTCATTTGTCCTATCTTGTGACATCTGCGCCCAAAACAAAAGTCAAAAAAGAAAACCAGCTGGGCTATTACAGCCTATGGACATCCCACCGATTCCTTGGCACACCTTGTCATTAGACAATATCACAGATCTACCCCCGTGTAACGGTTTCAATACTATCCTAGTAATAGTGGACCTTTTTTCTAAAATGGCCCACTTTATTCCCTTAAAAGGGATACCCTCAGCCTCAACCCTGGCCAAGGAATTCCTTGAAAACATTGTTTGTCTACACGGTTTTCCATCTGTGTTAATTTCAGACCGAGGAAGTCAATTCATCTGGCATTTCTGGAAAAAATGCTGCCAACTGGCACAAATAGATGTCAGGCTTTCCACTAGCCACCACCCCCAGACCGATGGCCAAACAGAGAGAACTAATCAGACTCTCAAACAATATTTACGCTGTATGCTACATCAGTCTGAAGGCAATTGGAAGGACACCCTATGGATCGCTGAATATGCGTACAATAATTCAGTACACTCAGGAATTGGGCACAGTCCCTTTTTTACCATATACGGACATCATCCCCGAACCTCGGAGTTGGATTCACCCCAGCATTTAGAGATGCCCGCAGTAGATCATCTTCACACAGTCATTACTCAAACCTTTAAGGAAGCAACAGAACATTTACGAAAGGCCAAGGAAAAATACAAGAAAAAACGCTGATCAGCTTAGAAGAGAAGCACCACACTACCAGATAGGGGACCAAGTATGGTTATCTACTAAGCACATTCCTCTCAAAGGAAAACGGACCTTTAATCCCAGGTACTTGGGGCCTTACTCCATCAAAGCCATTATTAACCCGGTGGCTGTCGAGTTGGAACTACCTGCTCATATGCGAATCCATCCCGTCTTCCATGTGTCTCTTTTGAAACCAGTGCAACCAGGAACTAGGCTAACCGACCCACCTGAACCTATCCTCATAGACGGAGAACCCGAATACAAAATCAAGGATATTTTGGACTCAAAAAGAGTGAGATCTAAACTCTTTTACCTAATTGACTGGAAAGGTTATGGTCCGCAGGAAAGGTCTTGGGAACCTAGTGACCACGTGCATGCACCTCGTTTGATGAAGAGGTTCCACCGGGAATTTCCAGACAAACCACGCCAAGGAAAGGAACGACTTTGGGAGGGGCCTTGAGGGGGAGTGCTGTCATGATGCCTGCCCCTGGGAAACCAGACCAGGCCCAGCAGCCCCGGAAGCAGGCATCACGCCATTTGGAGCATGCCCAAAAGCCCCAGTTAGGGGCTGTTTGGGTGCAGTCCTGGCGCCTTTGGCGCCAGGCTCATAAGAACAAAGTCAGTCCTGGCACCATAGGCCTTACCTAAAGCAGACCATGCTGCTTACTCACCTGATGCAGACCATGCTGCATGAAGACCTAAGCCAAATGAGGCTTAGGAGGGACTATTTTAATGCAGGGACTATTTTCTTACCTGGGTGGGGCAGTTGAAGAATACTTACCTGGGACTTCTTCCAAAGCTATTTAAGCCACGCCCGGACAGCCACACGTGCTTCGCGTTATTCTGCAGGAGTAGCGTAACGCTCACCGTGCCTGCAGCAGCTTCCAGTCTTCTGCCACGCCCGTCTACACTCCGGAGCTCCTGAACCCTGCAAGGAAAACAGAAGGAAAGGTTAGAGCAAGAGTTTATTCATACTCACCTGAATCCTGCATCTTCCCGACTTGGACCTGGGAGAAAGATTCCATTAGTCGCTCTTGCCGCGCCTCCTGCAACGCCGCGCTGAACTCACCTGTTGCCATTTTCAGCATTCCATCACGCTCATCTTCAGTCCGCGGCCGCTCTTCATCACCTATGGACATAATAACAATAAGGTGAGCAACAGAGAGTTATCTAAGACAACAAAGGCAAATATTAAGACTTACTTGAGATCACCGGGGATACTCACCTAATCTCGGGTCGGCGCGACCTTTTCCGCATATCCGCCGCACCCCGGTCCCTATGGGGAAACATTCCACTACAGACTTACCCGGTTGCGGTAAACGCTTCAATCCACGGATCTTCCTCCGAATGGATGCCTGAAAAGGAAAAAGACCACAGATTAGAACAAGCTTCCCTCTTTATTTCGAACAGCTTTTATAAACACTTACCTGCGCATCTCTGGTTGCCACGTGAACTCTTTCCAGATACATAAGGGCAACCTAGGGGAATTGGACAGAGTGAATTCCAGACGTTTTGAACTCTTATAACTATTACCTCTATGGAGTCAACTCCGTCTGCAACTCGCCAACTTCCCACACCAGTGAGGCAACTGGTCATCTACGCGCCCCTGCACTTGAAGCAGGATGGAGAGTTCATCTTTCCAGATTATCAGGTGAGAATCTAAAGGAGTCCCAAAGTAATTTGTGGGGAGAAGGTGGGGTTAAGCTTAAACCTCACAGGTGGTTAATTCCCCTTTCTGCATTACAGAAGAGTATTCATACGAGCCACACAGACCAAGCTGGGTGGCCCGGTCCACTCTGTCATCTCGGCGCTCCGAGTATCACTGGAAGAAGTAACATCAGGCCGGTCCAGATCAACGCCCCGGTGGACACCAGGTGAGCGTAACAAATTGTGTTATTTATTGTTTCATAATTGAGGCCTAGTATTGCCATGTCAAAGGACAGCTTACCTGCTGCTGAGGTAGCAGTGGTGATGCTGTACAGAACCATCCAAGGATTAGTGCTGGATGATTTTGTGCAAAACTGCACTTGGGGGAGCCGTGGGTTCCTGAGGTATCGATTTGGTCAGGATCCTATTGGCTAGAGGAGGGCCTAAAAAGGTTCCTCTGCTGTAAAAAACAATGATGGAAGTGAGTTTGAGGCGTCGATTCAAACGTCTAGAACTAGGGTGAGGGTGTCCCTGGTCTAGTTAACACTGTTGGACGTTTGTGTAATGGTGAATACCATACGTGCATAAACGCTCCAGGGCGTGTGGGCAACGTGGTGTCAACTGTTGTCTTAAGTGATCTAGGGCATGAGGGGTATTACCGCCCCATTGTGTGAGGACAAGTTGGTTTTAAAATAGCGCAAAAATAGTGCCTTTGTTGGAAAGATGCATCCGAACTGGTGGTGTGTCTGTGTTCCTCTGATGGATCGCAGTGCGCTGGAGGGGCCGAATAGCAACATGTGGTTGCTGTGCATTTTATACACAAAATGATAATGTGGATCCAAATGGTGAAGGAGGCGGTGCCGCTATCAAAGACTTCCTATGAGTGAGTAAACGGATTAGTGCAGAGAGCAAAGCCTCTGGAGGCGTGACAGCAGGATTTGTGCACTTACCGAGAGCCGTGAGAGCAAAGTGTGTCGTCGGGGGATCTGCTGCTGTAATGGCAGCTGTAACATCAAAGTGAAACCAGCTTGGCTAATAAGCTAATCCCAGTGTGGCGCCTGGGCCAATGGCACGGGAGCAAGAGGTGCTTGGACCAATGGGAGTAGTCTGAGCCGTTCCGTGAATGGAAAGTGGCAGCGGTCTCCGTGGAGGACTGAAACTACTAGAAATGCTAAAGATGCTGGGACATGTAGTGCCTGGCCTAGTGGAGGCGCTGATGAACACTGAGGGCGATCTTGGTGACAGACAGGAAATAGTGAGAGGTGCTATGGATGCTGGGACATGTGGTGCCTAATCATGTGGTAAGGCAAAGCGAGAGTCAATGATGTAGAACATATACAAAGTATTAGACACAGCATGTGGCCACAGTTCTATTCAGTGATTAAAAA
This sequence comes from Ambystoma mexicanum, assembly GCF_040938575.1. Classification (NCBI taxonomy): domain Eukaryota; kingdom Metazoa; phylum Chordata; class Amphibia; order Caudata; family Ambystomatidae; genus Ambystoma; species Ambystoma mexicanum. Next base: position 941,420,340 of record NC_090928.1, on the reverse strand, counting down.
CAGTCCAAATGGGTTAATACAGATTAGTGACATGCATGTTCTCAATCCAAACACCTAGCCTCTGGGCAAAATTTAGAGGGTCAAACTAACAATATATGTCATTATTGTGTGCAGTAGGTACTACGTCTCTGGGTCAGCCTCGTGCTCGTGGGTGGGGATTAGACCCAAAAATGTTTCCACTCTACGGTTATGTTGAGGCCGTGGCGGACTGTGTCTAGTCTATGAACCCACTTTTGTTCCCGATTTGTGAGGGCCAGGTCTATGTTGCCTCCGCGTTTCTGCGGCTGTAGTTGTTGCAGCACAGTCCAGGTGAATTGTTCATGTGTATGGCCATTTTTGTTGAAGTGCTTGACCAGGGGTTTATCCTGTACTTTATTCTTAATGCAGAATCTATGCTCGTTGATCCTCTGTTTAACTGGTCTGATGGTCTTTCCGATGTATATCATGTCGCATGGGCATTTGATGGTGTAGATAACATATCTACTTTCACAGTTTGTGTGGTTTGTCATGTTCCATGTGAAATCTTTGTAGGTGAAAGTCTTGCTGTTGGTCGTGTGGCGGCAGGCCACACAGTGTCCGCAGCTGTAGTGTCCCATGACTGGTGGCAGGTTCCATAATGTCGCTGGTGTTTTAGAGGGTTCCAAAAAGGTATGGACCAAAGTGTCCCTTAGATTTTTGTTCTTTATGAACGCGAATAGTGGTTTCTTTGCCAGACTTCCTTCGTTTTTGATGAGGTGCCAGTGTTTCCTGACAGTGGTTTTTATGAGGTTGCTTACTGGGTTAAAAGTTGTGACGCAGACAGTCCTGTCTACGGGATCCTTGGTTTTTGTGGTGAGACAGATGGAACGGTCTGTGTTTGCTGCTCTTTTTTTGGCCATTTTTATAGATTATTTCGGATAGCCTCTTTGTCCTAGGCGAGTTTGTAGTTGTTTGGCGTGTAGGTTGAATTTTTCTTTGTCTGTGAAGTTTCTATGGATGCGCAGGAATTGTCCGTAGGGGAGATTATACTTCAAACCCTGTGGATGATAGCTCGAGAAATGGAGGAGACTGTTTCTATCCGTTGGTTTCCTGAATAATTCAGTTTTTAGTAGGTTCCCAGAACGGTAAATGTGGAGGTCTAGGAAATTTATGGACTGGAAATCCCACTCTATGGTGAACTTGATGTGGGTGTTTTGCAGATTGAGCCAATGGTGGAAGTCCAGGAGTGATTCTTCGTTGCCTTCCCATATGACAAGGACATCATCAATGTATCTGCGCTATACCTTTATGTTAGCTCTGTAGGGGTTGTTGTCTCGGTAGATGTTGTCGTCTTCATACTGGGCCATATATAGGTTGGCCACATCTGGAGCAAAAGTGGCACCCATGCTGACACCTTTAATCTGTTGGTATAGTTGTTGTCCAAACAGGAAGAAGTTCTCCCCCATGGCTATGCGGATGCATTCCAAGATGAAGTTGGTTGGGGTAGTGGTCACATCTCTCCTTCTCTGGAGGCAGGTGGCGAGAGCTTGTAATCCTTCTCGCTGTGGGATGGAGGTGTATAAAGCCTCCACATCCATGGTGACTAGGATGGAATTAGTGGCCAAAGTTACGGTGTCTAGGATCTTGATGGTCTCTGTGCTATCCTTGAGGTAGGATTGCATTTTGCTCACAAAAGGTTTTAAAAAAATTATCCGTGTATAAAGACAAGGGTTCCAGTAGCGAGTCGCAGGCCGAGATAATGGGTCTGCCAGGTGGTTTAGTGGCGTGTTTGTGTATCTTAGGCAGAGTATAGAATGCTGGAGTCCGAGGGTGCATTTTATTGAGGAAAGTGCGTTCTTCGGTACAGATCCAGCCCTCATCCTCAGCGTGTCTGGTGAGATTGCTGATTTCCTCTAGTAGACGTTGAGTGGGGTCCCTGTTCAGTTTTTTGTATGACGTGGTGTCATCTAGGAGGCGCTGGCATTCTTTGTTGTAGTCTTCAGTGTTCATAATGACGATGCCGCCGCCTTTGTCGGCTGGTTTGATGGTTCCGTTTTTATCCGAGTTCAGGTTTTTGAGAGATTGTTTTTCATCTTTGTTTGGGTTATCTTGATAATAGTTCTTCTGTTCAAGTCCGCTTTTGATGGTTTTCATAACTATTTTCTCAAAGGTTTCAAACTCCCCTGGAATAGTGTGGGGAGGAGGATTAAAGTTTGACTTGGGTTTTAGGCCCGTCACGTTCTCTGATGTTTCTGTGGGTTCTTGGTTGATGGTGTCTTCCGAGTTCTGTTTTTCAGGTAGGTAAATTTAAAAAAAGTATTTCAATCTCAGGGTCCGAAAAAATCTTCTGAGTTCAGCCTCAGTTTGGAATGGGTCTGCCCTTGTGGCTGGCACAAAAGATAGTCCTCTTTCTAGGAGGCTCTGTTCAGATGGAGTCAGTGTTCTGGTAGATAGATTAAAAATGGGGATGGAGTTTAAGGTTGATTCGAGTACCATTGGCGTGTCCTCATGTACTGGCCCGTTTGTTGTGGGCGTTTCTTCGGCCTGTCCCGTTGTCCCCCCCTCTGTAAAAAAGGATATGGGGAGTTGGTGGTACACCCCCTCTGTTGTTCTTTGATGTACTTGAGAGGCTTCCAGTGGAGGATCCTGAGCTTCCGGATAAATTGACGACACAGTTGCGTCTGTTATAGTTTGTTTGTTGTTGCTGTTGTAGGTCGCTGTTGTATGTCTCTTTGAGATACGGGTATGTTTTTTCTTCGGCATAATTGGTGAGATCTTTTCTGAATTTTTGTACTTTGCGATCCATTGTGATTTGTTTAAATTTCACTATTTCCTCTTCCAGTTTTTCTAGTTTCTTTTTTGCATCCTGTATGGTTGTGTCTTCTGCAAATTTTTTCTTCAGAGCAGTCAAATCCTCTCCTTGTTTTTTGCACTCCTCTTGGGCAGTGTCGATGATAAGAATAATTCAGTCTCGGCTGCATTTGTTTCCAACCCCACTGAAGTTTATCTTAAACTTGGGGTTATCCGTGAAAACCCGGGGGATATTTTTCACCTGAAGTCCTTCTGGTATGAATCCGGCCTTCAGGTATTCAAGCATGAAAGTTCCATGCATCTCTGTGCAGAACAATGAATAACACAATTAGACCCTGAGATCCTCACAAATCCTTCTCTATTCGCAGACAAAACGGACTACACCACATTTGGTGCTCATCCTGAAGAACGCCAACACCATCCAGGCAACAATTCTGCCTTCCTGGCCGAAACACACCTGTGTCGATCCCCAGTGACACAACTGCAAATACCCTTTTTCGTGTATGTCTTGTAGATTATGTTGTGTACACCCCGTGTTTACGATGCCCTGGACCACCCTATGTCCCGGGTGCACTACTGTATAAATATATGTTCTTCTAACTGTTATATACCACTGTGCCCTTAGGTGGAACTCTGTACCTCAACACAAAAGAGGTTAATACTCATTCTGTATTTCCACCAAACTCAATCACTCTTGTCCGTTCTTTTTGAGCCTTTCGTGCTTATTGAAAGCTATGTAAACTAATTGAACAATAACACTTGTGGTTTTCTGAAATAAACTCTTTTGTTCAGAACCGTAGCTTGCTTTTTGTAGGATCTCACATCCTGATTATTTTTTATTATTATATACGTACCCTCCTGGGTAGATCAGGACTCCGCCAGGCGCCCTTATTTTTACTTGCCCTTTGCTCCATACAGGACCTAAAATATCCATTGCCAACCTTTTCCACAGTCTATCAGGTACATCCACCAAACCCATTGGATATTTCTCCCCCATTCACCCCTTATCACTGTTACAGCAAAGGATACCGTTTCTGACATGTCTTTCATTTTTTATATTTCTATATTTCGTTTACAGAACCTTTGTTTTGAAGCTACTGTAGAAATTCAGTGTTAGCTGAACGGACGTCTACGACCATTCGGGATTAGCAAGCGTTTTTCAAAATATAGTGTTCATTTCAGAAAGGATTTCTACAATGTAAGCTTTGTATACTAGAGGGTTTTGCCATATTAGATGTAGAATTACTCCGTATATTGACCACACTGCCCCCCGATTGGAGGACATGATGGCCACCCCTTATTTAAACTTTATGTGGATTTATTATTTGACACTATAGGATATCTCTCACTATGCTAAATTATAGGGTGCATGCCAGGATCCTTTGACACCCGTTTACCACTATATCTTCATATTTTTCAGACTGAGCTAGCCCATGTTGTTGACTTGGTTGACCGCTACTATGCCTATTGGGAAGCAGCTTTCCGCATCTCGATATTCGCACTGACACCCCCTTTCCTTGGGGTGTTAGATATTGTACTCACATCATCATTTTCTTTAGAGTATCAGGTAAACAAGATTATTTTATTCTGTTTATTTTCCACTTGCATGTTATTCTTTCATTACAACTTGGTTTGATGATCAGGGGTGATTTTTGGACCTCTACGCACACAGGCCTTGGGCCCATCCGATGAGCCACTATTGGCTGTTTATAAATCCAATCATTACCAAAGATTGACTTTGTTCACTTGAACTATAGGTGACACAAACTAAAGTGAATATAAATACACTAACATGTTTATTATTCATATTTTGTAAATAGTGCTATGATTTAACTGTTTTCTCTAGCCTGTTAACTTTACAATCCTTCTATCATGAATGTACAAATACAATGTGCTATACACCATTTGTCTATTTCTTATACATTTGTTTATAGTCTGTTTAGGCCTGAGAAGAAGGGGTTTTCAACCTCGAAACGCGTCGCCAAATGAAAAACAGACTACTAGCAACACTTCTTCAAATTGTTCCTTCTTTTGCAAGAATATTGTGACTGTTTTTGCCTTCAAGACTATTTTTGCCTTCAAAAACCTTTTTTGTAACTCTAAAACAAAATATACACATTTTTGTGTTTTACAAAATTTGCTTTTGGTCTATTATTATTACCTACAAACAGAATTAATCATTTTGAGTTTACAGTAGTTGGTTTAGCCAACACACAACAGTGTGCAGGGGACGGGAGGGTTCAAAGCTTGAGCCTTCTCTTTCTTGTGTTTTATTATGTGTGGAGGTCTTGTGCCAGGATCTCAGTTCCTCCCCCACACCTTAATTTAAATTGACATTTGTTTTTGACTATTTTCATAAAACGTTTACCAGATTAGGAGTGCACCAATTCTTGTATCTTTCATTTTGGAGATCACACCCTGGCCACCAGTAGGTCGTCCTTATCCTGTTCTTCGTCTTTGTGATACCTTGGTGGCATTCCTGACCCAGTTGAATTATCTTTTCCTTCATTCTTTCTGGAGGTATCAGTCTATCATCTCTCAACAAGTAGCCACTTTGGACAGAAAGTGCATCTCTTACACTCCACAATCCTTCAGTTCCTACTTCATGGATTTTCTCTGCAGCTACCACCTTGTTATCTAGATTCTGAATCATGAACATCATTTTGAAATCTTTTTGCATTTCATCAAACCATTCTTGCTTGGATACAACAGATTCCTCGATCTCACAAATATCTTGCAAATCTTCTCCCTCATTTTCTTTATCTTCACTATTAGCAAGTCTTGACAGACAATCTGCTTCATAATTCCTCACTCCAGGGATATATGTTATTTCAAAATTGAACTCTTGTAACCTGGAGACACATCTTCTAATTCTTCCTTAGACTGTATCAAGTCCTTTTGTGGAGAACACCTGTACTAGCGGCTTGTGGTCTGTATGCAGGTCAAACTTCGTTCCCCAGGTGAAACTTCTGAATTTGTTTACCGCCCATGTAATAGCCAGAGCCTCTTTCTCAAATGTTGCATATGCTTTCTCAGCACCCTTCAACATGCGAGAAGCAAATGCTATGACTTATTCTTTGCCATCATGTATTTGACTCAAAAGAGTTCCCACATCCAAGTTGCTGGCAGCTGTTGTAATCACAGTGTGTCTCCCACGAATATAATTTTTTAATGCTGCAGCAAATTTCAATGCACTCTTGATATACGTAAATTCTTCCTGACATTTTTCGTTCCATTCAAACTTTTTGTTCATCTTCATTAGTTCTCTCAACATCACTGTGTGATCTGAAAAGTTCCTCACAAATTTGGCGTAATTCTCTGCCATTCCTAAAAAGGTTCTCAACTGTTCTTTGGAATTAGGAACAACCATGTCATAGATAGCAGATGTCAGTTCTCTTGTTGGCATTACCCCATCCTTGGAAATGACGCGGCCAAGATATTCAATTTCACATCTGTTAATCTTAGATTTCTCTTTGCTAATCGTCATTCCTGCCTTACCCAGGTTTGCAATCGCCAAATCCAGCCTCTTATTGTGTTCTTCTATTGTCTCTGCGTTTACCAGAATATCATCTTGAAAAAATAGTACACCTTCATCCCCATCAAAAATTCTGTACATTATTTTCTAGAATACCGAGGCTGCTTAGATTAACCCAAATGGCATTCTACGATACTGATACAGACCTTCGGGTGTAGTGAAAGCAGTAAGATGTCTCGATTCTTCATGCAACTTCATTTGATGGTACGCCGATGTGAGATCTATTATAGAGAACACCTTGGCAGAGCCCATCATTGCAAGTAATTCCTGGATATTGGGAAGTGGATGCCCCTCTGGCATGATACATTTATTGAGTTCTGTTAAATCAATACATATTCTAATTTTTCCCTAACTCTTTATTACAATCACCAAGGGAGAGACCCACTCCGAGCCATCAGTCCTCTCAATTATTCCTTGACTTTCAAGATTGCACAGTTCTTTCTTCACCTCTTCTCTCATAGTTATAGGTACACTTCGTAGCTTTTGGGCAACAGGCTTACATCCTGGTTTCATTTGAATGCGATGCTTGAATCCTTTTAAGTGTCCAATTCCGTCTCTGAACACACTTGTACGCATCTTTTCTTGATTAACACTTTCACTTTCTATAGCAAATACTGATTCTTCAGAACTGGCCTGAAGATGAACTTTGAGAAAACTTTGATGCGTCCAACTCAGTAGTGGTGACGCTCCTTTCTTAGTTACATAGACTTTTCCTACAGCAGACCCCTCTTTGAAATTTAATTCTGCTTTGAACCATCCTATAACATCGATCTTTGCTCCTCCATAAGTGTGAGGATTAATATCTACTTCATGTAGCCATTCTGGTCCAATCTTTTTCCATTCTATTTCTGGTAAAAGGGTATGTCTGGCACCTGAATCTATCATCATCTTGACCGGTTTTTCATTCACCATGACTATGGTCTTTGGGCTAAATTTGATTTCTTCATCACCGTCACCACTAATTGCAAACGTACATTCTCCACCTTCGTCACTTCCCTCATTACCTATCCAATTCATGTGATTGACTTTGGTCCTACAGCACTTAGCAAGATGCCCTTTTCCATTGCAATTCCTGCAAATTATTCGGAAACCAGGACATTCTGGACTGCTCGCAAAATGTGATGGACTATCACATCTAAAACATCTTCTGTCATGAGCTCTACCTCGTTGGTTGCTCTGAAAACGGTGAGATTCTGAACTGTATCCTCTGCCAAATCCTCAGCCTCTCATCAGGTATCTTGAGTTTCTGTGTTTTCCATTTTTTTGTGCTACTGATGGGTTGCCACCATTCCTTCTCCTCATATTAGTACTAGAGTTGTTTACATTTGCCACAGCATTCTGTTGGGAATTCTGTAACATATTGACAGCCGTTTCCACTTTCACTGGCATTTCCTTTAACCTTTCTTCCAGTGTCTCAACACATTTTTCTGTGTGTTCTACCTCCTTGGCAATTCTCAGAACATCTTCTAACGGTGGATCATCTTGCGTCCAAGGTTTTTCAAGTACTTTGGTACTACTGCACTCCAGCAGAAATTGATCTCTTAGTCTCTCTTCAGGTTCAAGACCAGATTTACATGTTCTTGTCAATTTTCTGAGAGATGTTATAAACTGTTCAACTGTTTCACCTGTTTCTTGTGTTCTCTTTGCAAATGTATACCTTTCTAATATGGTGCTTAGTTTCTTTTCATAATGTTTATTCATTTTAAAAACGCATTTTTCATATTCATTCATATCCCCACACTCTGCAGTTGGTAAATCTGGTAAATCCTCATATTTTTCTTGTCCTGCTGGACCCAAACAATGTAAGAACAGAGACTGTTTACTTTCCACACTGTAATTTGCCCCACATACAACACTAGCTTAATGTTCAAATGTCTTTAACCATCTTTTCCATGGCAAAACAGGCTCACCCACTTCAGGTAAGAATAAGGTAGGGGGGGTATAGTATGCATGGCCATGACTCTGTCTCCAGCACCACCCCAATCAACTCTGTCTTCAATAACTTGAACTTGTATGTTTGTACTTCTATAGCTTTTACTATTTGTTTTTCTGGTAAAGTGATATTGACTTTGAATGTCCTTGAAGATAAGCACTCCAAAATAATTATAAAAAAATTAAAAAAAAAAAAAAATACTGCACCGAGGAAGAAGAGATCAGGATTCAGTGAGAATTGACCTGTGCCTGACTCTCTAAAATGGCCGCTGCATGCAGCATGATGACGTTGCACATCAATATGACTTTCTTATCGTCTTCGTTCAATCATGGTTGACTTTCTGCCCCTTTTTCTCTAGGCAGGCATGCGCAGGAAAGACACGGAGAGAGTAAACTTATGGGGCCACTGCCACTCACACTCCCTCACCTTGTCTGACGTTGCTGGGAATGGGATTGGCCTCTCACCCACACGGCCTCCTCCTCCCGCACTGCTCCTGCACCAACGCAGCTCGGACATATCACAGGGACTTGCAGGGTAAGCCCTCGTCGCCACGTGATGTATACACATTAGGCAGAGGTAGTGATTTAATTACTATATTTATTTACTAGGTTACATAACTATTTGGGGATATGAATGTATCGGCTGTCGGCTGTCTTCCGCATCAACCGCTGCTCTCCGCCTCACTCCTAATTCGGATTTTCGTTCTGGAATCTCCCACGTGGTGATGCATCATACTACACAGTGCAAGCTTCCTGTTACTGGGGTACAGCATGAATGTTTTGGCGCGAAGACTGTCAATATATTTTTTTAAAATAATGACAGTATCGCGCCGAAACATACTGACATATGTTAACTAGTCCCATTCACAGTACGTCTACAGCTCCTCCAATTACTGCATATAGCTCTCTTGCTATGGCACCCCCCCCCACACACACAGGTGCCCACCCATCTCCCATAGAGCTCCATGACATCCCCCCACACACGCAGGTGCCCACCCTTCTCCCACACACACAGCTGCCCACTCCTCTCCCCGCTGCCAGGACATCCCCAGCCAGTGGGCACCGCAGAGAGTTTGCTCAAGTCACCCGGACCCAACATGTTGGATTTCAACCCTACCTTCCGTGTCAGGGGCCGGCACTGTGCAAGTTCACAAACTCCCAGGTGCTTTTAGGTGCTTTTAAGAAAGAGGGTGTGTGCGGTCGTGGGTTCACACGGCCGGTCCCACTATTTGCACTGCACCAGTGCTTGAGGGTGGCTGTGCACAGTTCTGAGGGCATGGCACTTGGGTGTGGAATCATGGAAATGGAGGTCTAACGGGACACAGGTAAGGAGGCGGCTCTGAGTACAGAGATTGGGTGCACCACACAGGGCTTTAAGTGTGCCAGGGCCTGCTGGGGCCCGAGCCGGGGCCCAACCCCGACTAGCCCCAGCAAGCCGGCACCTCAGGAAGCCCCTGTAGAGGCTGCACAGATACACGAGCTGCCTGCCGGTGTCAGCACTTCGGTTTAGAAAAAAAGAAAAGGCTTTGCCTTTTCTGAAGTGCTGACACCTGCAAGCAGCAGGCGTAACCGTGCTGTGTGGGCTGCCTGATGTATGCACTCGAAACAGGAGGAGAACTGGACTGCCCAGCTCTCCTTTTGTTTTGAGTAACTAACTAGTCATCACCCAGCATGATGCTTGGCGATGACTAGTTACTCGAAAACAAAAGGAGAGACAAAAGGAGGCCCTCCAGCCCTCCTCCTGTTTCAAGTACAGACCTTTCATTAAAGGAGCCTGTGGTTAAAGCGGTCTCCTTGAATGAAAGGGCTGCGTGCGAGATGGGGCACACTGGTGTCACACCTTTTGGTGCGCCCAACCCCTTCTTTTGTTTCAAAGGAGGGGCTGGGCGCATCAAAGGTAATAATGCCAGTGTGCCCCATCTCCAACTTTTACTTACCAGCTGCCCCCCAGCCCTTAATAGAGGAGGGGGCTCTCATTAGGGGGTGTGTCCTTAGTGTAAAGACTGGTAGGGGGTGTCTGTACTTCTGCTCTCTATAGGGTAGAGGAGAGGCACAAAGGACCCCAGCCAAGATTCTCTATAAAATAGCAATGGACGAGCAATCAAGGCCTAGCATCTCAGGAGGTGATGCAGGCTGGTTCTTAAGTACAGTGTAGTCCCCGAACCCCCACAAAGGAATGTCCACACACTGTATTACTGAAAACACAGTCTTTATATAATTAATATTCAAAGGTATGTACACGATAACGCACTTTGTACTCGGAAGTCAATAATGATAAATATATACAATTCTAAAGTGGTACCACTAATGTTATCGAATCTCATTAAAGTGCATCAACTGTACGGTTAAAATGCCACACAGATTAATAACGAGGAAACTAGCAATAGATAGGCAGGAACGTAAGATGGTTGAAACAATAGGCAGAATGCTGGCCCCATTACCTAGACACAGTTCTGTGTGGAGATCCCCCCACCTGGGCAACCTGTAAAATAAGGATATATCGCACAAGCCCAGTCCATATGTTCAATAGTCTTACTTCTTCCTATTAAGGTTTTTACCCCCCAATGTACCTGGTGGAGTAGAGTTCTCCGACGATGCTTCGACCGATCCTTCTGGAGTGCCTCCCTTTCAGGCGGGAGCCACGGATTGTCGAGAGGTGTCGGGGAACTTGGCGTTAGGTGTCGGGGAATTGACGGCCCTTCTTGAGTGCCCTCCCTTTAAGGCAGGAGTCACGGCTCGTCGAACGTCCGACGGTGAACAGGGTGAACTACGGCAGGGAAGTGGCAGCTTCGTTCCTAGCGGTGCTCGTCGACGACAGAGCATTGGCGTCCTGCAAGGAAGGGGCATCCGGGGCACCTCGGTGACGATAGTTCTGGACCGCAAAGAGATGATGAAGAACTGTGGCCCAGCAAGGGCGTCGAGTCGTCGGTGTCTCTGTGGTCCTTCGGTGGCGGGAAACCCACTGGTGGATGCTCCTCGGCGCGTTGATGGTTAGGCCCTCTCCAGCGGGAGACAAGCGGGTGACGATTTAGAAGAGAGCGTCCGATGATGAATTGAAGTTCTTAGGCAAACGGAAGCACGGCAGCTCCGGTCGGCGACGGCGGTCGTCGACAGTGGCGGACAACAGTCCGAGTGCTTCTCCTTGGAGTTCCGCAGCAGACCCGGTATCGGGTCGGCAGCCTGTCGTAGGTCTGTCTACCAGGGAGCTTTGGCAAAGATCAGCTGTGCACGATGGTCCCTCGTAGCTCTGGAAGAGGGCGCCTTACCAGGTCCTCTCTGGGTCAGTCCTTGGAGGCACAGCAACTTTCGGATTGTGAAGGAGAGCAACAGCAATTCTTCTCATCCAGCAGGGCTTCAAGGTCAAGCATCAGTTAATCCAGTTACTCGTCATAGTGGACTTCAGGTCCTGAACACGATTCCTATCAGTGAGAGGTCCCCAGATATACTGTTGATCTCCCATTCATTCCGCTGGGTCACACTGAAGCATCCAATCACGACTACGGGCATTCATGCAGGCAGGCAGCCAATCAGGCACACGAGGTATTCAGGCCATTCACTTCTCTCCAGGCACTCACAACAAGTCATGTGTATTGGGACAAGTACCGAGCCATTCAACACTCCAAGCTGCATTCATACCGGTTTCGGGCAGGGTTGTCTCAGTCATTGTGTCAACCACCAGATACTAGACACTCACAACACAGAATGCATATTCGTCACACACTCCATTCACCCAGGTCCCACCCACAGGAGGTACCCACAACATACATCACCGGGAAGGCTCCAGCTAGTCTGGCCGGGCCTTCACAACAACACCATATATGACATTTCCACCTAACAGCCAGTCAGGGGGAAGGGACAGAGTCAGGGCTTCCCAGGACTTTGGGAAAACAAGGTAATGGGTAATAGAAAGCAAGAGGCCACCGGGGCCATCTTGTTTTCCATCAGGAATCAATGGATCCCAATGGCAGGGCCGGGGTATCCCAAAATGGGGGATACGCCGCACACCTGTCAAACTCAGCATGGAGCTGCCACCAGCCCATACCCTGCTCTGCGGGCCACCCACAGGTGCCCAACAACATACACTAGGGGCACAGGGTTGTACCCCCAACCCATGGGTGCCATAAGGGTATCCCACGGGTCCATTCACTAAACCAAAAGAGAGAGAGCTGCACCGCCAGGAGTCCCACATGAACTCCTGCGTGGAAAACACGACAGAACACACGATAAAAAGCAGTAAAGGACAAGGATATGGAGGTCCTGTCCCTCCAATGCATTTCCAGCATCACACTTAGGCCGCATCCCCGAACTAGACCCCCCCTCAATTCCCAATCCCACTTAAAGCACTGGCAACGCATGTCCCCTAGCAGCACGGGTGGCATGATGCGGCTCTTGGGGTCTGAGCCTGAAGGTAGATAGAGTACGCCGGGCTAAGGGCACACGGTCAGCAGATGTTCTGGCGCAAAGGTCCTGAGGGAACACGTCCCATTGATGCGCAAGTATACTATGGGCAACATCCAGAAGAATACACAGGCGCGAGGGCAAGGTGTGGAATGGGGCGGCATGACCGATGGCTGCAGGTTTGCGGGCTCAGGTCTGAGTGAGGGACTGGCCCAGCCGAGCAGTGTTCGCCTCCTTTATTCCTACAAAAGCGATGTAATAATCGAGCACTGGCCACGCGGTACAGGGAGAAAGGAAGGCTGCATGACTTCCCAGCAGTACATATACGTCCCGGGAGCAGCGGATAATTATTTTCAAATGCAACACGTTAACAGGCACTGTACCTGTCAACGTGCTGCATGTGAAAAGAATTATGCTTTTAAGTTTGGCGTGAGGGAATTTAGACGTGGCTGCAATGTCAGCCATGTCCAAACGTCCCTTGCGCCAAATCACCCACGCCAGAAAGACTCCTGCGCCAAAATGGGTGTGCCAAATTGGCCACTGCGGTCAACTGGCATCCGCCAAACTGGCTTGCGCTGAATCGGCGTCGCCAAAAAGGGGTGTACCGGCTTATTGCTATTAGTACCCCGGCCCATTGTACCAGGGTACTAATAGGTTCCTTGAGGAAGTTGTGAAACGCTGTCGATGTTTGACAACAGGAAAAGAAATTGAAGAAATTTACTGCCATGGATCGGGGAGAAGATACTACATGTAGTCCCTTCTCCCTTTCCATGGCGGCCATTCAAAATTGGAGAAAAAAATAATCAAACAAGATGGTCGCCATGGAACGGGGAGAAGGGACAGTCCCTTCACCCTTTCCATGGCGGCCATTGCCGAGTTGGCGATGTGCTGAGAACACTAGATTTCCTGGCGCAGAAGGACAGAGAAGTGCAGGTAAGTGGAGGGGGGTTGAATGGGGGGTGAGGAGATGTGGAAAAAGGGGTTAGAGGTAGGGGGAAGGAGGTGTGTGGGATCGCACACTTACCATGATCCGGCAGGATAAGATGGCGGCCTCCAGCTCTGAGGAGGCTCGGAGCAGGTGCTATACCGTGTGGTAAAGCCCCCGCTTCGAGCCTCCTTATTGGCTGGGAGACCTAAGCCATGCCCCTGCAGGGTACTGATATGATTTCCTACACTACAATGCTGCTGTTCACATTTCTAGCATTCCAAAATGTAAAACATGACATAATTGTTCATGGTAAATATGAATGCATGTGATTTATGTACATCAAGATGTTTCATGTGGACGTAGTATAGTCTGAAGGATGCTCTCTTTGTACAGCACTACCAGGTGACACGATTTTACATATTTGGTGGCAGATTCTGAAAACTTTTATTGGTGCACATCTGAGATACACAAAAAATTGACAATAAATAGTTGCTCATGCAGTTGGTGAACATGTGCAATTGGATCTAGGTCATGTGGCCTAAGCCCCACCCAGCTGTCAATCACTGCTAAACTGTTGGAACCTTCCTGTTTTGCCACGCTTTTTACCTACTTAAGCAGCACTCCAGCCTCTTTTCCTTTGCAGTTGGTGAGCAGGTGAAAGTGGATGTAGGTCATGTGGTCTAAGCCAAACTCACCTGTGAATCACTGCTAAACTGTTGGTCCCTTCCTGTTTTTCCACCCCTTTGCCCTACTTTTTTTTTCAATTTATTTTTATTGCCATTTCACAAACAGAGGGGAAAAAACACAGAACACATTACGGTATCTATATGGCGACATTAACTATCCCCAACCTTCCCCACTTATCAACAGTTAACCCTATCAGCCAGGCAGTTCATGCGGATAACATGTATCCGGCAAATGTTCTTAACGTTGCTTGAAATAGGGCGGATACGTCCTCCTAGCCATGTCATTCCACATTTGGTGGCAGAGCCAGGGGTGTCTGTCTCAAGCAACCCTCCAGCATTTTTCCCTTTGCAGTTGCTGAGCAGGTGCAAGTGGATCTACGTGGCCTAAGCCCCACCCGCCTGTCAATCACTGCTAAACTGTTGGTGCCTTCCTGCTTTCCCGCCCTTTTCCCCTACTTGAGCAGCCCTCCAGTCTCTTTTCCTTTGCAGTTGGTGAGCAGGTGCAAGTGGATCTAGGTCACGTGGCTTAAGCCCCACCCACCTCTCCGTCACTGCTAAACTGTTGTGCCTTCCTGTTTTGCCATATTTTTCCCTACTTAAGCAGCCCTCCAGGTTCTTTTCCTTTGCTTTTGGGGAGCAGGTGGGAGTGGATCTAGGTCATGTGGCCTAGGCCCCATCCACCTGTCAATCACTGCTAAACTGTTGGTGCCTTCCTGCTTTTCTGCCCTTTTTCCCTACTTGAGCAGCTCTCCAGCCTCTTTTCCTTTGCAGTTGTGGAGCAGGTGCAAGTGGATCTAGGTCACATGGCCTAAGCCCACCCACCTTCTTAGCCCTGCCTCTTCCTTTCTGCTCTTAACTCTTAGAGCAAGGGCATCTCTCACCCGGGCATCTGAATTGAAGGGCAAATGAATAAAAGGGCAATTCCTGTTTGGACATGTTTCGACCGAATGGACAACAGGTAAGCACACACCGGCATGTGTTTTCTCCAATCCTTCCCCACAGGCCACCCCCACCATCATCAGGCAATGCCACCGTCAACGGCATCACCCTTTCTCTAAGGCATGGATTCTGCAATGCAGCAACTTCACC
Source organism: Ambystoma mexicanum (assembly GCF_040938575.1). Classification (NCBI taxonomy): domain Eukaryota; kingdom Metazoa; phylum Chordata; class Amphibia; order Caudata; family Ambystomatidae; genus Ambystoma; species Ambystoma mexicanum. The sequence goes on along the minus strand of NC_090928.1, from coordinate 941,405,003 downwards.
CACATCAACCTCAAGTCCATCAGCACCCCCTCACCATCCACAACGTGGAAATTGATGCTCTCCAATACCCGCTCAGCTATCACCCATGCAGCAGACATCATCAACCTCATCACTACACACATCCTTGATGCCATCTTCATCACAGAGACCTGGCTGACACCCACCTCCTCCCACATCCTAGATGGCCTTATCACCAAGGGCTACAGAATCCAACAGAGAGACCGGCAGAACAAGACAGGCAGAGGCCTCGCAGTCATCCCCAAGACCTTGTGGCCCTGCACCAGACTTGACGCCGACAACATTGGCTCCTTTGAAGTCCTCTCCTGCCACTTCCCACTCTCCCTGATGGACACAGTCACCTTCCATCTCATCTACAGACTGCCCAAACCCAGCACCACCTTCATCAGAGACTTCACCAACCTGGTCACCATCATGTCCCTTGTGCACTCCAGCAACATTTTCCTAGGCAACATTAAACTTCCAGGCAACAAGTCCACCAAACCGATGAAGGAAGCACTCCTCTGCCTTTTTGATACCCTCAGTCTCACAAAGCACATGAAAGACTCAACGCACGAGAAAGGTAACACCCTTGACCTAATCATCACTGCACTGCCTTCCCTCCACTACAGCTCTCCTTTCCTGCTTGACTGGTTTGACCACATGGCTGTGCCTTTCAACATCTTGCACACCACCCCAGTCAAGCACTCCCAGAAGAAACCCATCAGACAAACCTTCAGGTCCTTTAAGAACTCCTCGGTGGACCTCACCAACTGCTACCTCACATGGACCGAATACCCCCAACCGAACTGCGACACTCTACTGGAAGCACTCAATGCCACCCTCTAAGCCTCCATCAGCTGGGGTGTGCCTTTGAAACAACACACCTGCAAACCAAAACCGTCAGCACCCTGGTGCACGCAAGAACTCAATCTCAACAAAAGAGAAACAAGAGAAAACCTGGTGCTGCGCCAGGACATATCCGACCTGGCGCTCCTCAAGGAACTCCGAGCAATCTGCCGACAACTAATCAACACAGCCAAGGCATCCTACTATCAGAACACTACAGCAGAAGCCAATAACAAAAGCAGAGCCCTTGTCAAAGCAGTCAAGCACTGAATTAACCCACTATCCGACCTTGCCATACCACACTTCATCGAAAAATCCACTGCCATCAACACCTTCTACTTGAACAAAATCAGCTGGATTCGCCAGCACATAGACACCAGCTCTGCATCCACAGACCAACCTCACATCCATCCTTGTGAAATCTCCACACCCTAGACAACTTCCAAGAAACTCTCTATAGAGGACCTGGTAGAAACGCTAGCTGCTCTCAATGCCACATCGTACACAACAACATCCTCCGGGGATCCATCCTCAAGACCCTTCCTGCAGAAGCTCTCCTTCCCTACCTGGAGATCATCAACAGCTCCCTAAGGCTCCTTTCCATCGACCCTGAAAACAGGACAAATCCTCCCTCTACTAAAGAAACCCACTCTGGATCCCGACAACCTAGGTAACTATCACCCCTCACCCACCCACCCCTACCGCACAACTGCAGCAACAAACCCAGATGCAGCACGGACACGACTACCATACAGTTGGTCGATGATGCCCTCAACATCCTTGATGCTGGGCACCTTTGCCTCCTGGTTCTACTCGACCTCTCAGTCGCTTTTGACATAGTAGACCACCAGGTGCTCATGGACACCCTACATCGGGGCATGGGGATCAGCAACCATGTCTTACGCTGGTTCAAGTCCTACCTAGCCAACGGCCAGCAGTTTGTTCAGATGGACTCCTCTAGATCACCAATGCTACCCGTCACCTGTGAAGTCCTACAGTGTTCCATTCTCTCCGCAGTGCTCTTAAATCTATACATGGAGCCGCTCGGAGCATTCCTAGCCACACACAACATCCACCAGTACAACAACGACACACAGCTATACCTCAAGATCCACTGCATGAAGGACATCCACAGGCTCAAAACCTGCCTCTCGCTGATCGAGTCTTGGATGCCCAGTGAATACTTGAAGCTCAAACCATCCAAGACCGAATTCCTACTCACCAACAACACTGAACACCCAGACATACAGACCTGGCAATCAACCATGAACCCTGAGGGCCTCACCAAGTCCCTCGGGTTCCACATTGAAAAACACCTCTCCTTCAAGACACACAACTAAAAAAACTCAGACAGCTTGGTATGAGCTCTTCCTGCTGTGGAAAGTCAAGCCCTTCCTCGCTGCAGACAGCTTTAGGTACACCATTCAAGCATTGGTTCTATCCCACCTGGATGGGGGCAGTGCCCTCCCGAAGGCCTCCCGTCGTTCTCCCTTGTGCCCCTGAGAGTGTCCTACACACGGCTGCATGCCTCATCAAGGGTCTATGCAGAGTCAACCACATCACCCCGGCCCTCATCAACCTTCACTAGCTCACACTGCATGCACAAATCACCTTCAAGTCTTGCTGCATCATCTATAAGGCAGTCGCCCTCAAGTCATCCAGCTACCTCGCAGACAAACTATGCACCTCCGGTGGACAGCGCACCACCAGAAGCCAGGACATGTGCAGACTTGAAATCTGCTGCTGCAAAAAGGAAAGGACCAGAAAACAAGCCTTCTCTGCCTATGCCCCACGACTATGTAACCTCCTCTCCGTCAACATAAGATTTGGCCCCACGGTTCTACAATTCAGAAAAGAACTTCACCTCTTCAACAAGTCTTTCCTCCTCAACACCTAGGCTAACACGCCGCCGCGTCCCACCACCTGACTCGCTATATGCTTTCCACCCCTCTGCACCGTGCCATCCTGTACAGCTGTTCCTCTGCTTGGTGTCCCTCTGTATCGTACCCACTACTGTATATCTGTTCTGCTGTTACCTCTGAAAAGCACTCTGTACTGTTTTATACCTCTGTACAGCGCTCTGTTGTGTATCTCGAAGTTAGGTCTGTGCTCAATAAATACCATAATAATAATAATTCTCAGAAGTATACATCCCAGAGATGTGCTGGTGCATATAACAAGGAGGCAAAAAGATGCTCAAAGTGGGGGGAAAGCCTGTAAATAAGCTTTAAAATGTATGTAGTCAGTGAGTGACTACCAAAAGTGGGGAAAGATGCTCCAAAAACCCCATTCACCAATGTTGAGCAAATTATTTGCTCCAAAGATGCATTATACCATTTGCTCCAAAAAGTGGAGAAAGTGGCCCAAAAAAGTGCTTGTTCACCAGAATAAGTGACACATAACACTGCAATCGGAACAGACACCACAGTATAACAATCCATCACATGCCAGCATGTATACTTTTTCAGAATTGACAACCCTGCTGCTGCATCGACTGATGAGGGAGGGGGAGCAGGGAACTGCATTATAGGAGGCTTTTATTATTCGGTAATGGTAATGAAGAAGTACTGCTTCCCCCTTCTGGTAATGCTGGACATGCTGAGACACTGGAAGGGGGGTGTTATACCCCCTACAGTCCAAATACATGCCATACCATCACTAGAGAAGCGAGTAGCAGAATGGCACTTTTTTGCCACTGGCACTTTCCAGAAGACCAGTGAAGTCAGAAGGGGGTTATACCAAACTCACCAGTCTCGGGCCTTACACTAGATCCTTAATGTTATCTGCCAGGGAGTGCATATAGCTCTTCCTCGTTATGCATTTATGAGAGCGGGAAGGCGAGTGAGCTTTGTCCTGTGATTGCACCCATGTGGCCCTCACACTGCTGTGGCAATTGAACACCCATGCATTGTGTGCGATGCAAACCACATAATCTCCAATGTGAGTGCTTTCCATCCTGGAGCTACACACAACAGCTACACCTACGGGTACACTGCTATAGCACAACAATCGGAGGCAGGCTAGCACGCTGATGCGCGCTTGCCACATTATCAGGCCACTGACGTGTGAATGTACCACGCATGAAAGTGTACTTCAAGGTGTTCTGGCAATACACGATGCCAACTCACATCACAGACTCTGTTCAGAGGTTCCACGTCTTGGCATTTCTGTGGTCTGAACAATGAGAGGACATTGGGAAGCAAAACACGTTCCATGGGGCTGGCTTCCTGGCCGTTTCTACACCATATGTGAATTAAATGCATACGCCTCGTCTACATCAACGCAGACATAGAAATCGCTCAACAAACAATATTCCTGAATAGCATGGCAGAACTGCCACCATTGACCTTTACATGGTATGCCGCTGTCCGCATGGCATGTGATCCATGTGGTAACAGAGCTGAAGTTCCAAAAACATGCATTACTGTCTAATTCCCTAACTTATTATGTCCATAAAACAAAAACAGAATGAACCGTAAACTAGTCGCCTGAAATACTTTGCTTGTGCTTTTTAGGGGAGTTGCGCCCATTTTTGGTGCATCTGATGGGATGCACATGTTTTTGGCACAATGTGACATTCGTGATGGCATTTGTGCATTAAACTGGTGAATGCACCAGAAACATGCACAATGAGCCTGATATACCATTAATTGCAAACGTATCGGTGCATCGTTTGTGCAACAATTTGCAGTGTCTTGCACGTGGACATTTTTGCGTGGTTTTTTTGAGAATTCATAGGGCAGATTCTCAAAAACATGTGCAATTGTACAAAGATGTACCTGCGTTATTGCGCAACTCGTTTGAGGTGGCATATTTTTACCAAATGACCAAAAGATGCGCTGTGGGCAAGGGAACGCAGGTTTGCGACCAAAAAAGTGTGCACATGAAGATGAAGGCACAAGTAATGGCGTATCTGTGGAATGAGCATGTTTGCAGAGCATCTAAACAGATGTGCCTAAAACAGGCGCAAATTGCGTTAAGTGTAAAGCCCATCTAGTCAGATGTGCCTAAAACAGACGCAAATGGCGTTTAATGTATGACGATGAGGGCAAAAAAGAAGCATGTGTAGTCAGATGCACCTAAAACAGGCGCAGATAACGTTGAACATATTACTATGCACCAAAAATCTGCGCATCACGTGAGAAGCAGTAAAAAACAGGAGCAACTGGTCATTTAAAATTCTGGAATCCAGGAAGTTCACAGAAACACAGCAGAGATAACTGGAAGGCCACAACTGTGCACCCTGTTACATTCTGCACATTGAGATGGCATCCAGGAAGGGGAATGTTGATGATGATGGTGAGAAAGAGCGGCAGGCCAAGAACATTACAGAGGAGGAGGTAGAGGTCATGGTTGAATTCATGAAGGACCATGAGGACACCCTCTACTGCCTCAAAGGCCAGCATCCCAGCTTTGCAGTCAGGGTGACACTATGGAGTGAACCGACAACCGGCTTACCCACAGAAGCTGCCCTTTCACCACACCAAAACATGGTGTCTCTGACAATGGTGGAAATGGGAACAATTTACTGAGAGAGCTACCAACTCAGAGACATGGCTTGAATGATGGGGTTGGGGCTGGGCAGGGCCAGCACTGGAGCCATTTAGTCATTGTTCAGCTGATCGCATCTTCTTCCTCCTAAGGGAGTGAGAAGCCAGGTATATAGTCATGCAGTCATGGTTCCTCTGATTGCATCGTCCTCCTCAGGGAGTGAGAAGCCAGGTATATAGTCATGCAGTCATGGTTCCACTGATTGCATCTTCTTCCTCAGGGAGTGAGAAGCCAGGTATATAGTCATGCAGTCATGGTTCCACTGATTGCATCTTCTTCCTCCTCAGGGAGTGAGAAGCCAGGTATGTAGTCATGCAGTCATGGTTCCTCTGATTGCATCTTCCTCCTCAGGGAGTGAGAAGCCAGGTATATAGTCATGCAGTCATGGTTCCACTGATTGCATCTTCTTCCTCAGGGAGTGAGAAGCAAGGTATATAGTCATGCAGTCATGGTTCCACTGATTGCATCTTCTTGCATCTTCTTCCTCAGGGAGTGAGAAGCCAGGCATATAGGCATGCAGTCATGGTTCCACTGATTGCATCTTCTTCCTCAGGGAGTGAGAAGCAAGGTATATAGTCATGCAGTCATGGTTCCACTGATTGCATCTTCTTGCATCTTCTTCCTCAGGGAGTGAGAAGCCAGGCATATAGGCATGCAGTCATGGTTCCACTGATTGCATCTTCTTCCTCAGGGAGTGAGAAGCCAGGTATGTAATCATGCAGTCATGGTTCCGCTGATCGCACCTTCTTTCTCCTCAGGGAGTAAGAAGCCAGGTATATACTCATGCAGTCATGGTTCCGCTGATCGCATCTTCTTCCTCCTCAGGGAGTGAGAAGCCAGGTATATAGTCCTGCAGTCATGGTTCCGCTGATTGCACCTTCTTCCTCCTCAGGGAGTGAGAAGCCAGGTATGGAGTCATGCAGTCATTGTTCAGCTTATCACATCTTCCTGGAGTTCTTTGTATCTGATACCAGGGCACGAGCGCCAGGGCACGAGCGCGCTAAACCTGTTACATTTTGAACTATACTTTCTTTGTTTGTAGGAGCTAATGGGTGCACCTATATTGTAACATTGGAGACGCAGCTCAGCCCCCTTCTTGTATCTTTAAGTGGACATAGCGCACAACTTCAGGCTCTATACCCATACTCATCAGGTATGGAGTCATGCAGTCAATGTTCCGCTGATCGCATCCCCCCCTTCCCCAGGGAGTGAGACGCCAGGTATGGAGTAATTGAGCCATTGTTCTGCTGATCGCATCTTCCTCCTCCTGGGGGACTGAGACGCCAGTAATGGAGTCATGCAGTCATTGTTCCGCTGATTGCATCTTCCCCCCTCATGGAGTGAGATGTCACTTACGGAGTCATACATTAATTGTTCTGCTGATCGCATCTTGCTCCTCATGATGGAGTGAGAAGTCAGGTTCCGCTGATTGCATCTTCTTCCTCCTCAGGAGTGAGATGCGAAGTATGGAGTCTATGGAGTCATGCAGTTACTGTTCCGCTGATCGCATTTTCCTCCCCCTCGGGGAGTGAGATGCCAAGTATGGAGTCATGCAGACTTCCTCCCCTTCAGTGAGTGAGACTCCAAGTATTGAGTCATGCAGTCTTCCTCCCCCTCAGTGAGTGAGATGCCAGGTATGGAGTCATGCAGTCATTGTTCTGCTGATTGCATCTTCCTCCCCCTCATGGAGTGAGATGCCACTTATCGAGTCCTAGAGCCATTGTTCCGATGATCGCATCTTCCTCCTCCTGGGGGAGTGAGATGCCAGTAATGGAGTCATGCAGTCATTCTTCTGCTGATTGCATCTTTCTCCCCCTCATGGAGTGAGATGCCACTTATAGAGTCATTGTTCTGCTGATTGCATCTTCCTCATCCTGGGGGGTTGAGATGCCAGGTATGGAGTCATGAAATCATTGTTCCGCTGATCGCATCTTCCTCCCCCTCAGGGAGTGAGATGCCAGGTATGGAGTCATGAAATCATTGTTCCACTGATCGCATCTTCCTCCTCCTCAGGGAGTGAGATGCCAGTTATGGAGTCATGCAGTCATTGTTCTGCAGATTGCATCTTCCTCATCCTGGGGGGGAGAGATGCCAGGTATGGAGTCATGCAATCATTGTTCCGCTGATCGCATCTTCCTCCTCCTCAGGGAGTGAGATGCCAGTTATGGAGTCATGCAGTCATTGTTCTGCTGATTGCATCTTCCTCATCCTGGGGGGGAGAGATGCCAGGTATGGAGTCATGCAATCATTGTTCCGCTGATCGCATCTTCCTCCTCCTCAGGGAGTGAGATGCCAGTTATGGAGTCATGCAGTCATTGTTCCGCTGATCGCATCTTCCTCCCCCTCAGGGAGTGAGATGCCAGGTATGGAGTCATGCAATCATTGTTCCACTGATCGCATCTTCCTCCTCCTCAGGGAGTGAGATGCCAGTTATGGAGTCATGCAGTCATTGTTCTGCTGATTGCATCTTCCTCATCCTGGGGGGGAGAGATGCCAGGTATGGAGTCATGCAATCATTGTTCCGCTGATCGCATCTTCCTCCTCCTCAGGGAGTGAGATGCCAGTTATGGAGTCATGCAGTCATTGTTCTGCAGATTGCATCTTCCTCATCCTGGGGGGGAGAGATGCCAGGTATGGAGTCATGCAATCATTGTTCCGCTGATCGCATCTTCCTCCTCCTCAGGGAGTGAGATGCCAGTTATGGAGTCATGCAGTCATTGTTTCACTGATCACATCTTCCTCCCCCTCAGGGAGTGAGATGCCAGGTATGGAGTCATGCAATCATTGTTCCACTGATTGCATCTTCCTCCTCCTCAGGGAGGGAGAGGGGGTTCAGTTGATTCTGTTCCTTGTCGCTCTTGGGCGGGGTAATTGATAACCTTTGGAAAGCCATGCCAGCAAGGTGAAAGAGAAACTGCCTGTGGATTGAACCTTTAGAAGGGGCTGATCCCTATTTTTTGTGAAAAGATCTGCTATACTTTCAAAACATATACAGGTTTTGTTCACGGTGTAATTTGATACAACTGTGCTATTAAATCTCTTAAGTGGTTAACATATATGATCACACAACAAACATTCCAACAAAATTATGCTATCTGCAAACTATTTGGGCCCGCATAAGGTTTTGTGCACATTTGTCAATACCTTGTTATTCCATTGCCAATAATTGTATAGCACCCATCAGAAAATGAGATGTCTTTTGCCGCCTGGAACAATGGGTATTTGTATTGCAACTCTATGGTAAATCCTCTGATAACCTAAATGAATATACAATACTGTATTAGTATTGGAATCGATCTTGTTTTCTAAATTAGACATTTCAATTTCAGGAAGAAAAGTATGGAACAATATGAGTCTTACAAAAATATGCTCAGCGTTGGGTTTATAACTGCCCACCAGACCTGGACTACTAGATCTTCCATCAGGAGCTTTCGCCCCAACCCTAAACTGCTGCCCCACTCCAGGCTCCCCAAGCCTCTTGCCGCAGCTGGCAGAGATTCGGAGTGCTGGGCAGAGGCCCAGATGATGTCTTCTGGTGGTGGCACTCTCTATCTACGGTGGTGCCCTCTTTCCTTGTTTCTGACATTAATTTTACCCCCGCCTGATGTCCAAAAACAAGGAGTGGGTAAAGCTCATAAAATGACTCTCATGCTGGAAAATGCAGATTGACACCACTTTCTTTCTATGATTCCTTCTTCTTTCTTATGATTGTGTAGAGTCCCGGCTCTAATTGGTACAAATCTTTGTTAACATTTGAGTTTCATGTACTAAAGTAACGCTCTTTTTTTTAAATGTACAAACATTCCATAATAAATCACCCTGGAAACATAGCAATGGTTATATAATAATGCTGAGTTCAAATAGTATGATTGTGGCTTTATGTTCCCCATCCTGACTGGGAGACTGCATGCAGCGGCATTGAAAGAGATTTGAGACGAAAAAATATATATGGACTGAGTCGAGCTGTGCAATCTGACAATCCAGTGCGCACCCCAATTACGGGCAACTTTCACGCAGGGGATTGAACCCCGTGATTTCAGGTTTCGGCATGATACAATGAATTTGGACACGCCAACTGCTTTCGCTCTATTTACAGCACGTGACCACCAAACAACACATACAATTTAAGGCATGCTCGCTTAATTACAGCATATACGCTCTATTTCCAATTATGTTCAGGCTTTGACGTGCCTGTTTTCTTTCAACATCCACGCTTTGCCTTGAAAAGGACCCGGTTTTGGGTCGAAACACATGTCGGCAGAACTGTTCAAAATCCTACTATAACCCGTATTCTCTATGTAACCCAATGGCTTCATGAGTTTGACTCTCTGCTTGAACTATACCTTTTGACAAACGAATAGCTATCTATTTTACTCGTATCCGCCTTCACCTTCAGTTTGTGCAACGCACCATGAATGAGGTGACACTCCCCCTGTTTCTGAAAAAATATATATGCTTTGGGTTTAACAACTGTTTTTCAAATACTCAAAGAAACAGAGTAAAATAAAATGCACAATAAGGCCAATGGATTGTAGTCATTGCTTTACACATCATGCAGTTTGCTGTGCACCCATCCCATTTCTAATCATCGAAATGTAAGGGCTCTTAGAAAGGAAATAATAATCACTCCTAGTTGCCCTTTACCCACTTAGTGCAGTGCCTGTAGCCATGTAATACTAATCACATGAGGCTTTAAATGCTCTTCTAATAACAAAGGCCCCAATTCTATTGCGCAAGCAAATGTGGGTACTCTGCAGGGGCCACAGTGACGGAACATTACGTTGTTGCTTTTCTTGCTCAGTAAAGCATCTGATGTGTGTTTGGGAGGAAGAAAATAGCCTCCCAACAATAAGTATGATATGATATGATGTAGCATTTAGAACGCGTCTGTACACAAGTGTTTCTAGGCGCGACAAGACAAGGAGGGGGAAACAAAGGGAGGACAAAATAACGATCTTACTAGGCCTTGTGTCATTCAGATTGCGCAAGTGCGGGGAAGTGGGAAGGGGAGAAGTGCCAGGGAAGAGGGGAGGGGGGAAGTGCAGTTAACTCACAAGTGCAGCCAGCGTGTGGCTCATAAGTGCCGAGAGAAGGGAATGGAGAGTTGCAGATACAGACCCTTAAGTGCTGGGGAGCCCAGAGGACGTGCAGTGGCAACTGGACATGCAGGAACCTGGGCCCGAGTTCAGAGGGTGACCAGGTGCCCAGTGCGCGGAGCAGTCAGATGCATCAGCGGGGGAGAGGAAGAGAGAAAGCGGAAGTGAAAAGGAAGGTCTTGAGTTGCTTCCGGAACTGGAGTTGGTTCTGCTCAAGTTTGAGAGAGGCAGGGAGGCTGTCCCAGAAGGAGGCCACAGCTGAGGAGATAGATCTGCCCCAACCCTCTGCTTGGAGAAGCGTCTGACTCTCAGAGAGTTGGAGGTGGATGAGCGGAGAGCTCAAGTAGAAAGATGTTTTGGAAGAGAAAGTTGGAGGTAGAGCGGTCCCAGGCCCCAGAAAGCCTTGTAGACGATGCAGAGGGTCTTGAAGTTGATCCTTGCAGCCACGTGAGCCAGTGAAGTGATTTCAGAGCTGGAGAGATAAGATCCCTGGGCTTAAGGCCTAGGACAAGTCGTGCAGTCCTGTTCTGGATAAGTTGTAAAGGTTAAAGTGTAGATGCAGGAAGATTTGGAAATAGGCTATTGCAGTAGTCCAGCCTAGAGTGAACCAGAGCTCTGGAGACAGTGAGCTTCTGGGGGAAAGTGAGAAAAGGAAGAATACCTCTAATGAGGTGCAGCTGATAGTTTGACTTCTTAGAGACATCAGAGATGTGAGGAGAGAAGGAAAGGGTGGAGTCAAAGATGACACCAAGGTTCTTAGCCTCACAGGAAGGAGCAAGAAGAGGGCCCAGAGTGGGTGGTCATTGAGAGAAAGAGGAAAGGAGGGAGCTGGTGTCCCAATGAGAAGGATTTCAGTCTTACTGACATTAAGGCAGAGATCATTGGTGGCACACCATTCCTGAATTGTGGCAAGACAGTCTGGTATGAGAGAAGAAGCAGAGGTGGCTGATGGGAGCCTGAAAGAGAGCTGAGTGTCATCCACATAACATCGAAGATTGGAGCAGAAAGTAGAGATACGGTGGGCAAGAGGTGCTAGGTAGTGGTTGAAGAGCCAGGAAGAAAGGTTAGACCCCTGGGGAACACCACAAGTAGAGAGAGAGAGAGAGAAGAGTGGATAGATTCCAGAAGGACCTGAGAGGGTCAGTCAGTGAGAAAGGCGGGCAACCAGGCCAGGGCCTGATCAGTAATCTCAAGGTTGTCACGGAGGTGATTGAGCAGGATAGAATGGTTGACCATGTCAAAAGCAGAGGTTAGATTGAGGAGAAGGAGGACAGAAGGGAGATTAGAGTCAAGATTGGAGAGCAAGTCTTCACGGGTGTTCAGGAGAGCAGTTTCTGTGCTTCTGGCAGCTCTGAAGCCAGACTGGGGGTCATGGAGGCAACAATCAGTAATGTAGATTAAGCTGTGAGATGGCCAGCTTTTCCAAGAGTTTGCCTAGGAAAGGGGTGATGGAGATCGGGCAATAGTTAGCCAGAGAAGAAGGATTGGCCAAGGGCTTATTTAGAAGGGGGTGCAAATGAGAGTGCTTAAGGGGGAAGGGAAAGTTCCAGTAATAAAGGAGTGATTGCAGAAATCGGCCATGGCTGGAGAAAGATGTCAATGCGGTCTTTGATGGTTCTGGATGAGCACCTGCTTTGATGAGACTTTCAAAGATCTGACTTGTGTAGAAACATTGTCAGGGGTGAACAGGGGAAAGCAGGAGAAAGGAGAAGGAGAGATGGCCACAGACGGGCCAGGAGTGGTAGAGGAGGAAGAAGAAGAGGTAGAGGAAGAGAGGGTGGACATGATGTCCTGAGTTTAAGTAGTGAAATGAGAAGCCAGGGCCGTGCAGAGGCACTGGGAGGGAACAGGAGAGGTATAGACTGCAGCAGGATTGGCCAGCTCCTTGCATATTTTGAAAAGTTCGGCCAAGTTATTAGATGCCGCAGAGATGCAGGCTTGGATGTAGGCTCTCTTCTTAGAGAGGACAGAGTGTCTGTACTACCTTTGGAGCAGGCGGCAGGCCAGTTTGACAGGGGGTGCACCCGATGCCCTCCACTTCCTCTCCACCGCCCTACACTTGCATTTAAGGGTGGCAAGGTCAGAATTGTACCAAGAGTTGCACTTGGATTTAGGGTCCAAGCGGATCCTCATGACAGAGGCAAGAACATCCAGAGTGTTAGAGATAGAGAGATGAAGGTTAGAGAGGGCTGTGTCAGGGTGTGAGTCAGACAAAGGTGTAGGAGGAAAGTAGCGACGAAATCCTCAACTGACACACGCTTCATGGGTCGGATGACCGAGAAGGTAGGTGGCAGTGCGGGAGTCGGCTTGACCTGTGGGGAAGAGAGTAAGAGGTGGGAAGAAAGGAGAAAGTGATCACTCCAAGAGAGAGGAGTGGTGAGAGGGTTAGAGAAGGGGAGGACTGAGAAGATCAGAACATTCAGGGTGTGCTCTACAGAGTGAGTCACGCCATAGGGAAGAAGAGAGAGAGAGAGAGAGAGAGAGAGAGAATCGCAGAGGTTGCAAAAGAGTCCTGAAGAAGGGCTGGTAGCATCCAGGTGGATGTTCATGTCTCCAAGGAGGAGGATTTGAGAGGTAGAGGCAAAGAAGGAGAGGCCAGTCCACTCAGAGAGGAAGAGGCCAACCTGGCTAAGCGACCTGTAGATAGTGGCCATAGTGAGAGAGAGGCCAGGAAAGATAGAGAGCCTGTAGACCAGGCATTAAAAAGAGGAGTAGTGCTGCATTGGAATGATAGAAGCAGGGATCCACTCTAGGAAAATCAAGGCTACACCCCATCCGGGACGGTTGGTTCTGGGTTTGGAGAGGATCTTTTAGCCATTGGGAAGGAGAATGTCGAAACTCGTGACAGAGCTGCCCGTGAACCAAGTCTCTGTGAGACAAAGTACATCCATATTAAGCTCTTCCATGAGACGGCAGATGTCCGAGGAATGTTTGACAGCTAAACAAGAGTTGATAGTAGCGATGTGGAGCAGGTTGCCACATTTGAAGGACTTCCTGGGAGGGGTACAGATCAGAGGCACACCCTGCAGAAGTGCTGGAGGTGCCTGAGGATGGGCAGAGGAGGAAGGAATAGAAGGCAGGGTAGTCAGAGGAAGGAGAAAAGAGGGCCAGAGGGGTGGCAGAGGAGGGAGGCAACAGGATGGCCAGAGAAGCAGCAGGGTGTGCTGAAGAGGTGGCAGAGGAATGAGGCAGCAGAGGAGCCAGAGAGGGGTAAGAAGGGATATCAGGAGAGGAAAGGAAGTTGATAAGGTGTGGGAGGCATCTAAGAGGAGGAGATTGGCTTGAGGGCCCTGGACCAAGACGTTGCCATTTAAGTAGACATTATTGATGGTTTTAGAGTAGTGGAAGAGGGCCAGGGGGGCATCCCAAAGGGTGCCACCATTCATGGGAGAAGAGTAAAAAGGAGAGAGAAGAGAGATCATATGAGGGGTGGGTACATAGGCTTGGAGAGGGAACGAAAAAGAGAATGTCGGTAAGGGTCTGTCTGGAGGGAGTACTGGTATAGGTACCAGCGATAGGGAGGCCTGGGTTGGAGACCAGGATGTCCCTTCAGAGCTTCTTCCTGCCAGACTTAGTGAGAGGTATAGAATAGCCAATAGAAAGGCAGTTCGAAAGGTTGGGCACCCTGGGGGCAGATTGGCACACTACTGTGCCCATCTGCGCCAAGGGAAGTTGGGTAAACAAAGAAAAAAATAGAAAATGGTAGGCTGCATTTTAGGGGAGGGGCTGAGTGGCACCCTAAACCACCAGGGAATGTAGCAATTGAAAGGGGGGGTGGCCCTCTCCCGCCCCACCCAAAATGGAGAGGGGGTCATCTCATGCAGCCCAGCCCTCCCTGGGGGCAGATATCTGCTCCTAGGAAGGGCCATCTGACCCCAGGGATGGCAGCATGAGATGCCCCCCTTCATTTGTTGGGGGGAGACAGGGCCACCCCTTTTTACATTACAACATTCCCCAGCGGTTTAGGGTGGACCATAACCCCCCCCCCCTAAAATGCATTCTACCCTTTTCAAATGTTCTTTTTGTTTACCCAACTTCCCTTGGGGCAGATGGGCACATTAGTGAGACAATCTGCCCCTAAGGTGCACAAACCCTACTGCCCCATCCATTGGGGGGCCTGTCCCGCGTTTTGTGGTGGCCCTCTACCCCCAACCCCAAATGGAGCGGGGCATCTTATGCAGCCCTCCCTGGGACTCCTACGAAGGGCTGCATGAGGCGACCCCCCCCTCCATTCAGGGTGCGGGGGAGAGGGCCACCACAAAACATCGGACAGGCCCCCCAATGGATGGGGCCGTAGGGTTTGGTCACCCTGGGGGCAGATGGGCACACTAATGCACAGGGCGAATGTACATACATAATAGACATCAAGTATATCAATATACATAATTTACAGAGCAAATATTTTACAAGGCACGTGGAGCCAAAGGTGTACAGCAGACGAGTGGGCCAGTGCTAGTAGGGCAGTGGTGTGCAGAGCATGTTTCAAAGCTGATTGAAGAGCCAGGATTTCGTTTTGGACTTGAATACGTTAAAGGAATCTTCAGATCTAATGGTGATAGGGAGGGCATTCCAAAGCTTGGAGGCAAGGACGGGGAAGCTTGTGCCCCCAGCTTTTTGAAGTTTGAACCTAGGGATCGATAAGCAGTGGGTCTGGGCGGTTCTTTGAGGTCGGGTAGGTGCTTGGCGGGATAGCCGGCTGCAGAGGTACAGGGGAGCTTTGTTGGCAAGGCATTTGTGCGTGAGGGCTAGAGATTTCAATGAAATTCTCTGTTTGACAGGCAGCTAGTGTAGATTGGTTCTAGATTCAGAGTTGTGGTGGTTCCGAGGGATGTTTAAGGCAGCTCTGATAGCGTTGTTCTGGGTAGTTTGTAGTTTATTCAGGTTATCTTGGCTGGTTCCTAAGTAGAGGGCGCTACCATTGTCAATTTTGGACATAATGAGGGTTCTGGCCAATGTGACACTATTCGGGGTAGTCAGAAATGGCCTGCAGGCTGCTATGAGTTTGCAGGTGTATGCAGAGGCTGATCTGAATGCATTTGTTTGTCGAGATAAGGATAAAGTGGCGTCAAGGTAAAAGCCTAAGGTTTTAATGTCTTTCGAAACTTGGATGGTGTTGCCATCAATGATAAACGACTGGTAGGGCGGCTCAAGTTTGCTAAGGCGTTGCGTAGTGCCCAGGAGGAGGAGCTCCGTCTTGTCGTCGTTAAGGCATAGCTGGTATTGTGCCATCCAGGCTTGGATGACCAGGTAGACGTCGTTTAGGGCCTTGGTGTCAACTAAGTAGTCTCCAGTAATGGGAATGAGTATCTGGGTGTCGTCAGCGTAATTTGTGTAAGAGACACCCAGATAGTCAAGTACATCAAAGAGCGGTTTAGTAAAAACATTATAGAGTGTAGGCGACACGCAAGAACCCTGAGGGACACCGCAGTGAATTGGGGAGGGATCTGCTGCTGCGGACTGAGAAAAGACCCGCATAGATCTATTACTCAGAAAGGATTTGATCCAGGCCGTGGCTGACAGAGAGAAGGGGGCGGCAGAGTGGAGGTGCCTACATAGGATTTGGTGATTGACCAGATCAAATGCTGCAGAGAGGTCGAGTAGAAGTAACATGGCTAGTTTGCCCTTTTGAGATCTATTAGAGCTGTCTCTGTCCCGTGTCTGGGACAGAATCCAGATTGTCTAAGACCTACAAGATTATTGGATTCCAAGTACTCTTGGATCTGCAAGTATGCTGCACGGTCTAAGATTTTGAGCAGGAACGGGACGGTGGTTATGGGTCTGAAGTTGGTGGGTATGCTTGGGTCTAAAGAAGGTTTTTTAAGCAGTGGGATCACCCATGCATCCTTAAGGTTGTCAGGTACAGTCCCTGTTTTAAAGGAGGAGTTGATGAAGGATATAATAAATGGGGCCAAATCGGGGGCAGATTCCTTAATAATGGGGGCAGGGCATGGATCATCTTTGCAGTTGGAAGGTTTGATCCTCAAGATGATGTTTTCCACCTCAGCAATAGTGAGCGGTGAAAAGGCAAACGGTTTAAGATTAGGCAAGTCAGGAGAGACGGACCCTGCGGAGGTAGGAGGGCGATTGTCCAGTTTCAAACTATCTTGTTTGGTTTTAATTTTAGATTGTAGCATGGAGATTTTATTCAGTAAGGCTGCCTGAATGTTAGCACACCATTTACTGTCTTTAATGCAAGTGTCAGGGGGATGGCTGAAGTTTCAAGCTAATTTAGGATCTTAAAGAGTTCCTTAGAGTTGGAGTCAGCTTGCAGGATACGGTTATTAAGGGAGTCTTTTTTCGCCTCGATAATGGCTGCTTAGTAGGTGAGTGATGCAAGGTAGAAACCGTCTTTATGCGCATCAGAAGGGTGACTTTTCCAACGATTTTTTGCACAGCGTTTGGTTTTGCGGAGCACTCTTAACTGTGGTGTGAACCAAGAGTTAAGGTGTGCCCGTGGTTTAGCCTTCCTGAGTTTGATGGGGGCGATAGAGTCTATAGCCGTGAGCATACTACTACTACGGTTGTTGATGTCAGCTAGGGTGGTGGGATCATTACAGGAGTCAGTGGCAGCATTAAGAGATGGGAGTAGCAGAGGGAGAAGTTTCTCCTTGGTTATGTCCCTTTTATTTCTGGTAGGGAGGGCTGGAGCTATCAGAGTCGGGGCACGGGGGGTGGCTTCAATATTAAAGGTGATGATGTGGTGGTCGGACCATAAGCAAGATGTATTGGCAAGGACATTAATATTGCAATTGGAGCCGGCTAGCCAGTCAAGGGTCCTGCCTTTAGATGAGTAGGCTCTTGAGTGCGCAAGGCGAAACCAAAATTAGTTAATGCGTTCTCCAGGTCTAGTGCAATGGGATCTTTAGGGTCACCAAGTCCCAAATTAAAGTCGCCTAAGATGATAATTTGAGAGTTAGTTTTAGCATTGTCGAAGAGAAGGGTGGATATTTCGCTGACAAAGGATGGTGCAGGGCCTGGGGGCCTGTAAATAAGGTGGAGGGTGGCTGTTTGATTGGGCATTAGTGAGAGTTTGACTGATAGTAATTCAGCTGACTCAAGTTTGGAGTTGGTCGACACTCTTAAATCAAGAGTGATTTTATGGATGATGGCCACGCCACCACCTCTGGCATGGGCAGCAGTGTTGCAGTCACATCGTGTGATACCGTAGCCGGGTGGTAAGGCAAGGGTGAGGGAGGGGCCGGATGCGGCATGTAGCCAGGTTTCAGATATGGCAATAAAGTCAAGATCTGAGGATGTAATGAGGTCTGCTATGTCTAGGGCGTGCGCTGGAAGGGATCTGGCGTTGATCAGAGCGCCCTTGATGAGAGGCGGTTTAGCCTCTGTAGTCGAGGATTTGCTATTAGTGGTTGGAGCAGGAGAGCACGGTGGTGTATGTAATGTTCGCTTGGGGATGTTACTGCGGGTAGGTCGTATGCGGAATCTGGTGCCTAGTCTCTTGTTTCTGAGAGATAAAGAGCACGGTTGATTCCGAGTAGGTTTCCTAACGAAGTGTTCCAGCCAGAGGGCCGGGTCATTGAAGTATGGGTTGGTGTCGTTGTTGATGTAGTGCAGGCCTATGGTGGTCATTGCGGGGCCCATTGCAGGTGTCACACTGAGCAAAGTCGGGTGGACGGGGCTTTGGTGAATCGGGATGTCCAAAGGCTGATTGATTGTCGGCCGTGGGGGACGTGTGAGTAACTGAGTAGTAATTGCTGCCTGAAAGGGCAGAACGTGGAACAGTGTAAGGAGCGGCCTAAGGAGCATGGTGGTAGCACATGCCATCTAAGAGCAAGATGAGTCGCACCAGGAGGTGGAGGAGGTTGTGGGAACACACTGACGCTTAATCACTGTAAGTACGACCAAGCACACAGGCTAAGAATGCTGTAGAAACGACCAGGGCAAATTCGATTTTGCTAGGGCAGTATAAAGCAGGCTAAATAGTCAAGGCTAGTAAAATGCAACAATAGGTAGGTTCAATTTTGCAAATAGTGTGTGCAAATAGGCAAATTCAATTTTGCTAGGGCAGTATAAAGCAGGCTAAATAGGCAAGGCTAGTAAAATGCAACAATAGGTAGGTGCAATTTTGCAAATAGTGTGCGCAAATAGGCAAATTCAATTTTGCTAGGGCAGTATAAAGCAGGCTAAATAGGCAAGGATAGTAAGATGCAACAATAGGTAGGTTCAGTTTTGCAAGTAGTGTGCACAAATAGGCAAATTCGATTTTGCTGATGGAAGCATTGGGAATTCATGCAGTTAACACAATAGGCACCATATGAGGCATGAGTGAGCGTTAACACTGCAGGCGGATAGCAGGCAACGACCGTCGGGAAGCAGGGGCAGTAGGACTGCAGAACGCTTACGGTTATAGGGACATTGGATTAGAAGGTGGAAGGGGCTATGCATGCACAGTAGGCAATGGGTGAGGTGGAGGAGCGCATGTCTCGTGGGTGGGGGCTTGGTAAAATCATTCAGATGGCAATCATATATATATATTTTTGTTTTCTTTGGGGGGTGTTTGGACCCTTCCCTGGGGTGGGAATGGCCCCCAGGAGGGCCCAAACCTACACCCCCATCCTTGGGGGCCCTGCCCTCACATGTCTGGTGCCCCCCCACCACATATGGATAGGGGGATCTCGAGTACTACTCCCTGGGGGCAGATGCCCCTTCCTAGGGGCAGAAATATGCCCTGAGGGAGGGCTACATTATGTGCCCCCCATCCACTTAGGGTGGGGGGCCACCCCCCCTTCCTTTTCACAAAATTCCCTGGTGGTCCAGTGGTCCCCCCACTTCCCACTCCGATTGCATAACATATGAAATTATTTTTATTTATTTGGTGCTTTGGGCCCTTCCCTTGGGGGTAGATGGCCCCCAGGGGGGCCCAAACCTACAGCCCCATCCTTGGGGGCCCTGACCTCACATGTCTGGTGGACTCCCCCCCACAACAAATGGATAGGGGGGATCTATTGTAGTACTCCCTGGGGGCAGATGCCCCTTCCTAGGGCAGAAATCTGTCCCCAGAGAGGGCTTCAATATGTGCCTCCCCATCCACTTAGGGCAGGGGGGTGAGAGGGCCACCCCCCTTCCTTATCACAAAATACCCTGGTGGTCCAGTGGTCCTCCCACCCCCATTTCATAACATATATATATATTTTTTAAGGGCTTTGGGCCCTTCCCAGTGGCAGATGGCCCCAGAGCGGCCCAAACCTACAGCCCCATCCTTTGAGGGCTCTGGGGCCGCTTACCTAGTAAGCAGCCCCTCCTCCCCCTGCATGACAAACAGATCCTGGTGGTCTAGTGGCATTGCTGGCCGTGGATCGAGCGTTCTGTGTCCGTTCTGCGACCAGCAATGCTTTAAAAAAGGGTGTCATTGGAAAGGAGAGAGTCTCCCCTTTCCAATAACACCTCCCTTGATCTCCAGCTTGAAATACAGCTGGAGATCGAGGCAGAGGGAGAAGGGCTCTTACCTTCTATCTTCACCGCGGCAGCTGAAAATGGGTGCTGCAGTGAAAATACTTTCAGTTTCACGTCAGCGTGCATTACGCACGCCGACATGAAACTAAAGATAATCCAACCCCCGGACCATGAAGAGGGACCTCTCCCTCACACAGCCCGGCGGTTGGATTACAGTTTTGAGCAATCCCTGCTTTGCAGGGCTCGCTCAAAACAGAGTGCCTAAAAGGACGAGCTATCTCGTTCTTGGCAACCCGGAGGGAATTCCCAGGATGAGATACCTCGTCCTTGGCACTAGAGAGGTTAACGCGAAGCACGGCTAAATTTCTGGACATGGCTTATATAGCCAGCCACTCCCAGCAGCCCTTCCCAGCAGCTAGAGAGTATCTTCCACATGATTTCTATGGCCGATTGCCCGGCCATCTTAATAGCATCAGGAAGTCCAAAGCAGTCTATCCTTTATGATGTCTGTGACTGCAACACGTGCCAGGAGCGCCAGGACTGGGCCCAACTAGTCTTTGTCCTCATACCAGATGTTTTGTGCCTGCATGTATCCTTGTGCCTGAGTGTACCAATGGTGTGGGAATGCAGCAATCTACCCCTAAGTGGTTAAGGGGGGATGTACTTGCAGGGTGGTTGTACCCGTAGCCATGACAGCTTAAGGACAAGGCTGTAGGCTCGAGACTGAACTGATTTTCTTCTTTGCTTCGTGATTGAAATGCTAGGGATTGATCCCCCTTCCCTCGACTTCCATATTTGCTACATTCCTTTAATTCTTGAGAGGCCTTATCCATCCTGTCTCCGACGCTTCCCATATCAAAGTTTTCTTCTTCAAATAATTTTCTAGATGCCCCTGATGTTGTTCCATTTAACAGAAGGAATTCTTCTGTTCTGTCCCATCGTATTGCTGGGCTTGGCACTACTGGTTCCTTACAAATGAGGCTGATATCAAGATCCTGCTGTCTCCTTTTTCGTTCTAATTCTTCATTTAGTTCCCTTTGTTTTCTCGCTTCCCTTCTAATTCTCTCCTCCTCTTGTCTTTGTTCTTCTCTCCTCAATCCTGCCCTCGTTTCTTCCTCCTCTCTTCTTCTCTGCATTCTTTATCTTTTATCCCTATCTTCCATTGCTCTCTGACTATTGTCATACTTTCTTTGCTCTTCTGCCAGTTCCTCCTTTTTCTTTTGCTCTTCCTGATACATCTGTTGTCATCGCTCCCTGCTCTTTCTTTTGTGCTCGTCTTCCTTCAATCTCTTTTCTTGTCCCTGATCTTTTCTATCCTGTTCGTCTTTATCTTCTCTTCGCCTAACTTCCTCAATGCTTTTCCCATCTAGCTTGAGTAACAGCTATCCTCCCATCCATTCGTTCTGCACAAGCATTACCTGGACAGCTTTATCCTTCTCTCCTTTCCATCTGTTAATCTCCCTTTCTATTTCTGCCGATGCATTTGATCGCTCACTCTTCTCTTCTTTGTCTTGTATGATCTTAAAGATCTCCACCTTTCTCTTATTCTTCTCTCGACCATCATCACTGCTATAAGTGGGCGGTTCGTATATCGGATTACTATAGCCTGTCACCGCTTTCAGTTCCTTGAAAGGATACAACCCTTTCTTCCACACTAGCGCCTTTCCTTTCGGACGAGGTAAGGGTAGCAGAGGGCTTGACACCTTCCTCCTCACACTGGCTAAGCATCCACTCCTCAGGTGGCAGATCTTCCCTCTCTTCCTGGTACATCTTCCAGAGCTCTAGGATTGCTAATCTTTTCTCCATTTTCTTGCCCATGTACAGAGCATGCAAGTATGTGGTCATGTGTTGCAATGCCGCTTTTGACAGTGATCCCCCTTGCAGCCACGGCATGAACATCTTATCTGCCGTGCCTTTCACCCACTCCGCACTATACTGTTTGAGGATGTTTGAGCATGTGCTTTGGCAGTGTCTTACATAAATGCATCAGAGGAGTGTCTCCCATTGTGACAAGTCTCGATTGACTGTCAATACTTACCAGACTTTATAAAATACTCACCATTTTTTCAATACTTTTAAAACAACAAAAATGAGAGTGCACCAACAATCGCTGCTCAAGCCTCTGCATTTTCAGTTTGCTATGTCTACCTCTGGATTGGTACCAACCACTTCACTAAATAGTTACTATAGCTCTTCCTTCATAACCTTTATTGCTTTTCGATACCTTTACTCAATACATAATACACAGACTAGTTGACTTTACACATTTAATAAAAACACCCTGTGATCACCTTTTTTCTCCTTGCCTCTATTTAAATACACTGTCACAGGGTTTAAAATGTCACCTTATGCGAACCTGTTCACACGTTACCTATTTTACTCCCGTTGGAATATGAGATGTTTTCTTCTAGACTCCCTTGAGTCAGAACTCTCTAGGTGCTTTCTCTATCTTCACACAATATTTGCTCTTACTCAAAATTAATCATACCCCTGTCCCCTTAATTTGCCATTCCCCCTAGTCTACTCACCAATCTTTCATTAATTGACTCAAGGCCTTCGGTATCATCTCCTCCTCCAACTGACCACTCCGCCTTCCGTCGGCAGAAGGCGCGTGGAGACTGGGCAGGGATTTCCTCAAAGGGGGACCTGCCCACCAATCTCGGTTCTTCTTGCAGGATTTCTATTCGGCCGTTCTCCACAGGAAACCCTTTGATCTTCCTGCTTAATGGTGGAGGATGTCTGATCGTTCAAAACTCTGGAGACAAACTGGTTTGGATCTTTTAAACCATCTGACACTGCTACCACATGAACGTAAGATCCTTTGGGTAGCGTATCATACAGTGGATGGGAAGCAGAGTAACTCTAACACCAAATAACAGAACCAACTCAGGAAGATGGCAAGGTTTTCTGTTTTAATGTCAATTGTCTAAAACAGGGAGTTACAATGGACATCAACCGACATTGCACAAGCTCTCTCGGCGCATCATACAAAAAGTTACACTTATATAGTAAAAATTCATCATACGTGACATCATACTATGTGGCAAATAGGCGTAACCTATTGGGGGGTTGTGATAAGCTCAAGGGGAACATCTAAGTATACTTTCTGTAAGGGGTTGGGTTGTGATAAGACATCTACTGTCAGGTGGACAATTTATGGCCACCTCTAGTGCGAGTCATCTTCATCACTATTAGGTACATTGTATATCATTGGCTCTCAAACTATAAGGCCCTTCATTATGTTGGCCCTCTACAATTTTTTGGCACGTCGTGCCAGCCTGGAACATTCGGCTCACTAGAAGCATGTAAGCTCATACCTCAGGTGACAGGAGGTGGACTTTGACTATACCTCCCCACCCAATTAGCCAAACATCTCTCATCACTCATGCCTTCTGCCATGAAGATTGTCTTTGAAATTGGACTGACCACAAAAGTGATGGGTGGAAGGTTTCGAATTAATCTAAACCACTGGCAATTGCTCTGGGCAACCTTCCACACCACCGTTTTTTAGCCCGTCTGCGCCATTGCAAAAGGGGACCAGCCATGTGCAAATCAGTCAGCAGCTGCCGCCACCGAAGGTAGCAGCCCAGCCCGAACTGCTAGGCCAGGTCCCCTCTGCACAGAAAACCAAGCAACCCCAGACATGTTTCGGCCTTGTTGGACCTCCTCAGTGAGGTGCAGTCTGGTTCCCTGTGGCGCAGCAAGCAAGGGACCCACGTCTGGGCATACCCTCTCTCACAAGGAGAAACAAACTGACCACAAAAGTGATGGGTGGAAGGTTTCAAATTAATCTAAACCACTGGCAATTGCGCTGGGCAACCTTCCACGCCACCGTTTTTTAGCCCGTCTGCGCCATTGCAAAAGGGGACCAGCCATGTGCAAATCAGTCAGCAGCTGCTGCCACCGAAGGTAGCAGCCCAGCCTGAACTGCTAGGCCATGTCCCCTCTGCACAGAAAACCAAGCAACCCCAGACATGTTTCGGCCTTGTTGGACCTCCTCAGTGAGGTGCAGCCTGGTTCTCTGTGGCGCAGCGAGCAAGGGACCCACGTCTGGGCATACCCTCTCTCACAAGGAGAAACAAACTGACCACAAAAGTGATGGGTGGAAGGTTTTGAATTAATCTAAATCACTGGCAATTGCTCTGGGCAACCTTCCACACCACCGTTTTTTAGCCCGTCTGCGCCATTGCAAAAGGGGACCAACCATGTGCAAATCAGTCAGCAGCTGCTGTCACCGAAGGTAGCAGCCCAGCCCGAACTGCTAGGCCAGGTCCCCTCTGCACAGAAAACCAAGCAACCCCTGACATGCCTTGTTGAACCTCTTCAGTGAGGTGCAGCCTGGTTCCCTGTGGTGCAGCGAGCAAGGGACCCACGTCTGGGCATACCCTCTCTCACAAGGAGAAACAAACTGACCACAAAAGTGATGGGTGGAAGGTTTCAAATTAATCTAAACCACTGGCAATTGCTCTGGGCAACCTTCCACACCACCGTTTTTTAGCCCGTCTGCGCCATTGCCAAAGGACACCAGCCATGTGCAAATCAGTCAGCAGCTGCCGCCACCGAAGGTAGCAGCCCAGCCCGAACTGCTAGGCCAGGTCCCCTCTGCACAGAAAACCAAGCAACCCCAGACATGTTTCGGCCTTGTTGGACCTCCTCAGTGAGGTGCAGCCTGGTTCCCTGTGGCGCAGCGAGCAAGGGACCCACGTCTGGGCATACCCTCTCTCACAAGGAGAAACAAACTGACCACAAAAGTGATGGGTGGAAGGTTTCGAATTAATCTAAACCACTGGCATTGCTTTGGGCAACCTTCCACACCACCGTTTTTTAGCCCGTCTGCGCCATTGCAAAAGGGGACCAGCCATGTGCAAATCAGTCAGCAGCTGCCGCCACCGAAGGTAGCAGCCCAGCCCGAACTGCTAGGCCAGGCCCCCTCTGCACAGAAAACCAAGCAACCCCAGACATGTTTCGGCCTTGTTGGACCTCCTCAGTGATGTGCAGTCTGGTTCCCCGTGGCGCAGCGAGCAAGGGACCCACATCTGGGCATACCCTCTCTCACAAGGAGAAACAAACTGACCACAAAAGTGATGGGTGGAAGGTTTCAAATTAATCTAAACCACTGGCAATTGCTCTGGGCAACCTTCCACACCACCGTTTTTTAGCCCGTTTGTGCCATTGCAAAAGGGGACCAGCCATGTGCAAATCAGTCAGCAGCTGCCGCCACCGAAGGTAGCAGCCCAGCCCGAACTGCTAGGCCAGGTCCCCTCTGCACAGAAAACCAAGCAACCCCAGACATGTTTCGGCCTTGTTGGACCTCCTCAGTGAGGTGCAGCCTGGTTCTCTGTGGCGCAGCGAGCAAGGGACCCACGTCTGGGCATACCCTCTCCCACAAGGAGAAACAAACTGACCACAAAAGTGATGGGTGGAAGGTTTTGAATTAATCTAAATCACTGGCAATTGCTCTGGGCAACCTTCCACACCACCGTTTTTTAGCCCGTCTGCGCCATTGCAAAAGGGGACCAACCATGTGCAAATCAGTCAGCAGCTGCTGCCACCGAAGGTAGCAGCCCAACCCGAACTGCTAGGCCAGGTCCCCTCTGCACAGAAAACCAAGCAACCCCAGACATGTTTCTGCCTTGTTGAACCTCTTCAGTGAGGTGCAGCCTGGTTCCCTGTGGCGCAGCGAGCAAGGGACCCACGTCTGGGCATACCCTCTCTCACAAGGAGAAACAAACTGACCACAAAAGTGATGGGTGGAAGGTTTCGAATTAATCTAAACCACTGGCAATTGCTCTGGGCAACCTTCCACACCACCGTTTTTTAGCCCGTCTGCGCCATTGCAAAAGGGGACCAGCCATGTGCAAATCAGTCAGCAGCTGCCGCCACCGAAGGTAGCAGCCCAGCCCGAACTGCTAGGCCAGGTCCCCTCTGCACAGAAAACCAAGCAACCCCAGACATGTTTCGGCCTTGTTGGACCTCCTCAGTGAGGTGCAGCCTGGTTCCCTTTGGCGCAGCGATCAAGGGACCCACGTCTGGGCATACCCTCTCTCACAAGGAGAAACAATCTGACCACAAAAGTGATGGGTGGAAGGTTCCGAATTAATCTAAACCACTGGCAATTGCTCTGGGCAACCTTCCACACCACCGTTTTTTAGCCCGTCTGCGCCATTGCAAAAGGGGACCAGCCATGTGCAAATCAGTCAGTAGCTGCCGCCACCGAAGGTAGCAGCCCAGCCCGAACTGCTAGGCCAGGTCCCCTCTGCACAGAAAACCAAGCAAAAGACTCTGGGTAAGGCTCTTGTAACCAGGACTCATGTCTGGCAGAGAGTCTCCCAGGACCCCCCTTGTTATTTGCATATTTCAAGTAACTTTGGGTCTCACCCTAAGTTACTGGGGGAATCCAGATGTGGACCCCTTGCTCACTATTCTTAGAGAGGCACAGCTACACCCTACTGATGAGGTTCAACCAGACCGAAACACGTGTCTGGGGTTGCTGTTGGTACTCTTGTTCAGAGGAGAATTGCCTAGCATTTCGTTGCTGGACTGCCCCAGGGCAGGACAAAGACTGATATGTTTGGGATATTTCTTCTCTGTGAAAGATAGTGAGCTAAAGACTCTGGGTAAGGCTCTTGTAACCAGGACTCATGTCGGGCAGAGAATCTCCCAGGACCCCCCCTTATTATTTGCATATTTCAAGTAACTTTGGGTCTCACCCTAAATTACTGGGGGAATCCAGACGTGGACCCCTTGCTCACTATTCTTAGAGAGGCACAGCTACACCCTACTGATGAGGTTCAACCAGACCGAAACACGTGTCTGGGGTTGCTGTTGGTACTCTTGTTCAGAGGAGAATTGCCTAGCATTTCGGTGCTGGACTGCCCCAGGGCAGGACAAAGACTGATATGTTTGGGATATTTCTTCTCTGTGAAAGATAGTGAGCTAAAGACTCTGGGTAAGGCTCTTGTAACCAGGACTCATATCTGGCAGAAAGTCTCCCAGGACCCCCCCCCTTGTTATTTGCATATTTCAAATAACTTTGGGTCTCACCCTAAGTTACTGGGGGAATCCAGACGTGGACCCCTTGCTCACTATTCTTAGAGAGGCACAGCTACACCCTACTGATGAGGTTCAACCAGACCGAAACACGTGTCTGGGGTTGCTGTTGGTACTCTTGTTCAGAGGAGAATTGCCTAGCATTTCGGTGCTGGACTGCCCCAGGGCATGACAAAGACTGATATGTTTGGGATATTTATTCTCTGTGAAAGATAGTGAGCTAAAGACTCTGGGTAAGGCTCTTGTAACCAGGACTCATGTCTGGCAGAGAGTCTCCCAGGACCCCCCTTGTTATTTGAATATTTCAAGTAACTTTGGGTCTCACCCTAAGTTACTGGGGGAATCCAGATGTGGACCCCTTGCTCACTATTCTTAGAGAGGCACAGCTACACCCTACTGATGAGGTTCAACCAGACCGAAACACGTGTCTGGGGTTGCTGTTGATACTCTTGTTCAGAGGAGAATTGCCTAGCATTTCGGTGCTGGACTGCCCCAGGGCAGGACAAAGACTGATATGTTTGGGATATTTCTTCTCTGTGAAAGATCGTGAGCTAAAGACTCTGGGTAAGGCTCTTGTAACCAGGACTCATGTCTGGCAGAGAGTCTCACAGGACCCCCCCCCTTGTTATCTGCATATTTCAAGTAACTTTGGGTCTCACCCTAAGTTACTGGGGGAATCCAGACGTGGACCCCTTGCTCACTATTCTTAGAGAGGCACAGCTACACCCTACTGATGAGGTTCAACCAGACCGAAACACGTGTCTGGGGTTGCTGTTGGTACTCTTGTTCAGAGGAGAATTGCCTAGCATTTCGGTGCTGGACTGCCCCAGGGCAGGACAAAGACTGATATGTTTGGGATATTTCTTCTCTGCGAAAGATAGTGAGGTAAAGACTCTGGGTAAGGCTCTTGTAACCAGGACTCATGTCTGGCAGAGAGTCTCCCAGGACCCCCCCTTGTTATTTGCATATTTCAAGTAACTTTGGGTCTCACCCTAAGTTACTGGGGGAATCCAGACGTGAACCCCTTGCTCACTATTCTTAGAGAGGCACAGCTACATCCTACTGATGAGGTTCAACCAGACCGAAACACGTGTCTGGGGTTGCTGTTGGTACTCTTGTTCAGAGGAGAATTGCCTAGCATTTCGGTGCTGGACTGCCCCAGGGCAGGACAAAGGCTGATATGTTTGGGATATTTCTTCTCTTTGAAAGAGAGTGAGCTAAAGACTCTGGGTAAGGCTCTTGTAACCAGGATTCATGTCTGGCAGAGAGTCTCCTAGGACCCCCCCTTGTTATTTGCATATTTCAAGTAACTTTGGGTCTCACCCTAAGTTACTGGGGGAATCCAGACGTGGACCCCTTGCTCACTATTCTTAGAGAGGCACAGCTACACCCTACTGATGCGGTTCAACCAGACCGAAACACGTGTCTGGGGTTTATGTTGGTACTCTTGTTCAGAGGAGAATTGCCTAGCATTTCGGTGCTGGACTGCCCCAGGGCAGGACAAAGACTGATATGTTTGGGATATTTCTTCTCTGTGAAAGATAGTGAGCTAAAGACTCTGGGTAAGGCTCTTGTAACCAGGACTCATGTCTGGCAGAGAGTCTCCCAGGACCCCCCCTTGTTATTTGCATATTTCAAGTAACTTTGGGTCTCACCCTAAGTTACTGGGGGAATCCAGACGTGGACCCCTTGCTCACTATTCTTAGAGAGGCACAGCTACACCCTACTGATGAGGTTCAACCAGTCCGAAACACGTGTCTGGGGTTGCTGTTGGTACTCTTGTTCAGAGGAGAATTGCCTATCATTTCGGTGCTGGACTGCCCCAGGGTAGGACAAAGACTGATATGTTTGGGATATTTCTTCTCTGTGAAAGATAGTGAGCTAAAGACTCTGGGTAAGGCTCTTGTAACCAGGACTCATGTCTGGCAGAGAGTCTCCCAGGACCCCCCTTGTTATTTGCATATTTCAAGTAACTTTGGGTCTCACCCTAAGTTACTGGGGGAATCCAGACGTGGACCCCTTGCTCGCTATTCTTAGAGAGGCGCAGCTACACCCTACTGATGAGGTTCAACCAGACCGAAACACGTGTCTGGGGTTGCTGTTGGTACTCTTGTTCAGAGGAGAATTGCCTAGCATTTCGGTGCTGGACTGCCCCAGGGCAGGACAAAGACTGATATGTTTGGGATATTTCTTCTCTGTGAAAGATAGTGAGCTAAAGACTCTGGGTAAGGCTCTTGTAACCAGGACTCATGTCTGGCAGAGAGTCTCCCAGGACCCCCCCTTGTTATTTGCATATTTGAAATTGGACTTGCAAGTATCCTTGCCTCTGGGAATGTAAGGGAGTGCAAGGACGCACTATCGTTATTCTGGGACTCCATGCTCAACTTCTATTTCCATCCTTGGCTCACGTGACAGGAGACCACGATTCGGCCCATTTTGCAGCATTTAATTGTCTTAAATGAATAAAACTTGGCGCTCATGGCATTCTTTCTTTGCACCTTAACAAGGGATGATTCAGCATTTCATGTTCACTGCCTTCAAGAATAGATAACCAGTCTTGGTTGCTTCAGCCTTGACACTAGGCCAGACAGCCCTTCCAGCCTCTTCTTCGATCTCAGCTAATTCTTTGCTGCGACACAGCTCTCTGCCTTTCTCTCTATTGGTTTGAACTTACTAAAGTTATGACACTGATGTCCAGCTTCTATATAATGGCGGCTCCGCCTGCAGTCTATTCACTACGCATAGCCAGCTTCTATGACCACTTAGTCTACTTGCGTTACTGCATCTGTACAGTTATTGAACGGCTTACATTTTCTGCAGTGCTCTTCACACGTGCAATCTTCTTTTCACATATGAAAGTTTACTCGATTCTTTACTTCATCATCAGTTTCTATAAGGTCCATACATTCTCTTCTTCAGCCAGTCTTCTCTGTGCATCATGCTCGCTTCTTGTGATGTCACCAGCTTTTCTCTCATTCGTTTCTATATTGCTTCAGGGCGCTCCTCCATGAGATTGTCATCTCTTTGCGAGTACATCTGATAGGGCTTTCTTAATGGATACCTTTTCTCAACGATTCACCGCGGAATGGTCCCAACTGCCGGTGTCAAGCATGGCACAATTTCAGGCTTCCAGCGTAGAGGTGGGAGGGGGCAGGACTTCCTGCAGCGGCATTTGGCTGCTCCTCTACATGTGTGTGCGTGATTGATAGAGTATTAGTGACTGTGTATGCATGGCCGGTCCTTGGATTTGCAAAGTCCTGTGCGGCAGAAGACAGATGAGGACTCAAGAGAAAATAACATCACAAGGAGTGACATTAAGATTTGACACTACAGTGCGTAACATGGAGTTACATTACAAGCATTTTATAAAATGTAGTCTGCTAATCTTTGAGGCTTTTTTGAAAAGTGTATACTATAAACTGAATCTCTTCTATTGACTCAAAATGTTGGCAGATAATGTCCAGTGACAGAAAATGATTTGCAAAGGTCATGCGCGTTATTTAAATGGAGAGGCTGACAGTTACGCCCAGTCTGTAATTTAGGCCCTGGCTGACTACTTCTATCCTTTACTCTGCTTGGTAAAAATATTAAATAAACTAGCCTGACAAATATATAAAGGCTTTGTTACGTCACATGATATTTGTATAGAACCTTACTGCCATTGTTATTGCTTTTAAGTTCTTTGGCTTAATGAACATGGAATCTTTATATAAATACATTAGCAAAAAGATGATCATTGTAGCTTCATGCTCCCCGTGGACTAAAGTCTACAAGTAACAGAATGTAAAACGTGGAAGTCCCAGTTGTTCTCTTGGTTCTGCAACCTACTTTTATGCTCACATTCTTCAGCTTGTAATTATGTACAAAGCATAAACATACATCATCCATTTTATTGCTGCAAGCAAAAAAGGCCATGAGACGTGACATTCGTGCCTTAAAAAATCAAGACACGTGATTAGTAACAACTCGACTATTCAAAACAAAATCCGCCTGCATCGTCAGGCATATCGTAACTGGCTAAAATCTCAAAGATTAATAATCGAGCAAGACAAAGCCTTGATCTTAATGAAGGAACTGGTAACAAAGAACTCCTGTGAAATCTGGGTAATTCTGAATACAGGAAATGTCTGTCAATCTTCCATGATGTCAAATGTAATTGATGCTGGAAAATGGGAACAACACTTCACAAATATCTTTAGCAATCCCCTTTCGGACACATTGACAGTTCCGAAACTCGAGTTGACTTCATGGGATCTAAACATCAATAAAGAAGACAGAGTCAGCAATTCGGGCCTTAAAAAATCGCATGCCGCAGGCCCAGATCTAATAACAAATATGATGCTAAAGGAAAACGAGGCACAATGGGCAACTTTTATCGAATCGTTGTTTCTGCGACTGTCCGCATCGATGTCGATTCCAGACTCTCGGCGAGAAGCAATTATCGTGCCAATATATATAAAGGGCAATCGGGCTGATCCAA
This sequence comes from Ambystoma mexicanum, assembly GCF_040938575.1. Taxonomy (NCBI): domain Eukaryota; kingdom Metazoa; phylum Chordata; class Amphibia; order Caudata; family Ambystomatidae; genus Ambystoma; species Ambystoma mexicanum. The sequence goes on along the minus strand of NC_090928.1, from coordinate 941,373,569 downwards.
CCAACTATCGCCCGATTGCCCTGTTGGACACTACAGGGAAAATGTTCGCCTCATTTCTGCGCCAAAAGTTAGCAGCATGGTCTGTGCCCAACCACACTTTCGATATCAGACAAACTGGATTCACCAGAGGTGTTGGCGTAGAAGTCAACTTACTACTACTAAACATACTAAAACTCGAAACCCTTAAAGCAAAGACGCACCTTTACCTGGCTTTTATTGACTTGCGGGGAGCCTTTGACAGCATCAACTGTGATAAATTGTGGCAAAAATTGAACAACTGGAACTGTCCTCGCAATCTAATCGAACCAATAATAGTTCTACACTCACAAACTGTTGTCCGCATTAGACTAAATGACCAAGGTGTTCTATCCAGGCAAATTCCAACGTGCAAAGGAGTGAAACAAGGGTGCCCGTTGGCAGCTGAACTTTTCAAACTGTTCATTTGCGATCTACCAGAGTTTCGAAGAAATGTACGATGTTTTCCTCCAAAATTAAATCACAACGAAATCGGATGCATTGTCTATGCTGACGATGTGGTTCTTTTGGACCGCACCCAAATAGGACTCCAACGGCAGTTAGCGAATCTGCAAGAGTACTTGAACACCAACGACTTGGCCTTGAACACCGAAAAGACAAAGATTGCCATAATCGGTCAACGAGAATCCAAAAAAAACGGAAAGCCTTTACGTGGAGAGTTGATGGGAAACATCTCGGAGTGGTCAATTCCATCAGATATTTGGGGATTACGTTTAACAAGTCTCTACATGAACACCACTGGAAACTAGAAATAGAAAACTGAATGATCCAATTTACCATCCAAGCTCAGCTGTTGAATAAAAACTACGGCAAATTCACTCTTGCTCCTGTTCTAACCTTCTATGCTCTAAAAGTTGTTCCAACAATCATCTTTGGGTCAGAATCTGGGTGGAATATCGACATCTTATTCTGGCAGAAACTGGAAGGGATCTTTAGGTGGCGAGTCTTGAGGCTGCCCCCATACATTTCGATGATCCAGATAAAATACGAACTGTCATTAAATTCACTTTATACTTGTGTATTGTGGAAATCGTTAATGGCACTGTGCAAGATGAGTCTGACCCCTGTGGCTCCAGCATTCCAAATCTTTTGTCGAAATCCAGGACTGGAAACATCGTACCTCTTAGAAGAGTGGAAGCAGAGGATGATCTCAACTCTTGCCACTGCCGAACTAAATTTGAACGACCTGATTATGCGTCCACAAGTCACAAAAAAGAAGTTCGAACTCTGGTGCTGGATCCAGAACATTAACTATCGCCAACAAATGTCGACCAGTCTCAACTCAGGAATTGGAGCTCACAAGTTAAATGTGCCAAGTTTGTATCTAACAAACTGCCTCCTATCGCCATCACCGTGACCAATTTCTGAGGCTTTGCCTAAACGCCTTAAAAACAAAAGAGATGCTTTGGCGTCGACATATAAGCGAAGGAAATGACAACATGTGTCGCTTTTGTAATAGCGAAATAGAAACAACTGAACATCTTTCAACCAAGTGCATGCGGATCGTACCAAAACGGATGAAGCACTTAGGTGAATTTATTCCTGCTACAGCAACCAATCGAGACTGGTGGTCCTATGCTAGTGCTGGTCACTGCATCAAACTGAGTTGTGCTGTAGTAGATTTCATGGACTCACTAAGGCTTGATGAAAAAGTGCTGCCTGTCTAAAGACGTGTGTTCATGTGGGTGTTAGACCTCTTTTATATGTACACGGAAATTTTGTGATTAACGATTTGATGAACTATAAGTTGTAACAAAAGCTTGAAGTCCCAGTGTTCACACTGGGCCTTATCAGGCTGAGGTTTTAAGTTAAAAAAAAAATTATGTACAATGCAATGTAAACTAAATGTGAAGTTTCTAAGGAAACCTTTTTTGTGTGCATGTCCATCAGGCATCATGGAAATGAATGTGTTTTAAAAGGGGGAAACTGATTATGTTGTGACTACATTTAAGTGTCTTGGGAGAAGTGGAAGAGTTCATTAGTGAACTGGTGGAGCTTTATGGGGGCTTTCAGATGCAAACGCCTCAATCATTTCATGTTAAGGCATTTGCATAGCCCTCATGCCTATTGTTGGGGAGTGGTGCTAAGGCCATATTATCCTAACCATGGTCCAGACAGTGGGCCTCATTACGACCTTGGCGGAGGACCATGGCGCTATTGGCACCATGGTCCATGGCGCTAAGTTGCCAACTCCGCCATGGTGGATGGCGGACTTACCGCCCCATTCCGACCTTGGCGGGGCGGTAAGTCCCCAATCCCCATTTACCCTTCCCCATTCCCATTTTTGCCCCATAGGGCATAATGGGAGTGGGGAAGGCGTTAATTACGCCACCGTAAATTACGGTGGCGTAATTAACATCAAGGTCCATTAGCGCCATGGATTTTAACACCTGCTAAAAGCAGGTGCTAAATCCGCCATGGCGCTTAGGGATCTCGTACTCAGGCGGTAAGGGTCGGCGCTGTTTACGCTGCCGTAAACCCCTTACCGCCTGGGTCGTAATGAGGCCCAGTGTGTGGGTGCGCAAAGCTCCCGGGTGTGTGAGGCCCTGCGTGGCTGCACAGCTGACCCATGCATTCTGGCCCTGTATGCATGTGTGATTGAGTATGCGCATGCCTTTAGAGGAGAGGGCGTACTGTCAGTTTGAAAGTGGCATACTGGCATAGCATAACATTTTTTTCACGTGGTAATTTTGGCACACATTGGGCGCAGACAACATGAAAATGTCCCTTCAGTTGAATGTTGGCACTGTGGGTACACTCAGTATCATAATGTGCTCCTATAGTGGCAGTACTTGCATTTATTGAGCACAGCCAGAATGAGTGTATTACTACTCAGATGTACTGGGCATAACCAGCAGGAACATGTTTTGCAATCGCAATACTATCATATATTGTACACAGCCTGCAAGAATATTCGTACAGATCAAAGGCATATCAGTGGCAATATTGACATATAGTGTTGTCTTTGGCAGATTAGGGGAAGTGTTGGCATGTATGTGGTCACAACATCATTAACGTATTTTACTGAGGCAGCCCTGCCATGTAGTATGTACACAGTGATCATACACGTGTGTTTTGCAGTGGCAATACTGGGTTATATTGTGGGCACAAGCATCGTACACATGTGTTGGAACATTTCCTGTGTGCTGTTGGTGTCCTGGCATCTATTGCATTTTTCCTTTCTTACATTACAGGCATTATTGTGGATTTTAGCCAGATTACCCTAAAGAATTGTGCATTCAAACTCACTATTTCAACCCATTATTTAAAGAACATTCTTGGTGCGAATCCAGCTTCTCGGGTGCGCTTGCTCAATGCCACTAATTCAGGGGAAATATAACTACCCATTTAGAATGGAGGTGCCCCTTTAGTTGCACCAGGGGTCCTGGAGCCACTGGTAGGAGTGTGTTGGGCCGTGTTGGCCGATTCTTTGCTCCAGTAAAAAATCATTTGCATTGTCTTTGTATTTATTTTGATTTTTGTAGCGCTTTTACCAAAGCGCTGAATATGTAGAGGCGCAAAATTCAACGAGCAAAACCAAAAGTGCACCATCAAATTGATAAGGTCAAGAGGAGTGCTGGAATGCAAGATAGTTCTTTAGAAGAAAGTGGGCAAATGAAAAACAGGACAAAGAACACATGGGCGCCTAAAGACAATTCCAGTGTTCAGGTGCTGATGTAGTTTTCTCAATCATATTGTTTGCTGATATATCTAAAAAGCCTATCTTAACGCTTTCCATTTTCATTGGGAAATGTCATATTTTGTATCTCCATTTTGAATTATTTTTATTCTGATTGGAATTCATCAGACCAAAGTTATCCATCCCACCGCGACCAACTGAAAAGTAGTAGCTATTGCAGCTATGCTGCCTACCACAAGATGGCAGAAGAAACCTAAACATTCGAAGCTGGTACATTGAAAACGCGAATTCATTTCTAAAACATATTCATTTGTTTTGCTTGTCTTAATGCTATGTTCGTGAGTTTACTTGTGAGGTTTTAAACAGGCCTGCATTTGTATCCCTTCGCCGTTTAGTCTGTACTGTAAATGGCGTGCAGCACTAGTCTGCCCTTCTGCAGCTCAGGTAATCTATTCACCTCCTCCTTGTGCCACAAAACCGGAAGCCTTTAAAAGAGTGTGAAACACTGGTCTGCATGAATAGCCTGTGCAGTGATTTCACACAAAAGGCGATTGCATGCGTGGACAATTTATGAAAACAAATGAGTACACAATGGTGTTTTAATGGATTTAAAAAGGGAAACTATATTTTACAATGATAGGCACCGGCCGTTGTGGCGAAATGAGCGTGCATCGCCCGTGGGCCTCACGGCACACACACATGTATGTAACGGGGCTGGCCAGGGTTAATACTGATGAATGTACAGGTCCCCGCGAGAATTTGGTGAACTGCGCCAATCTCTGGGTCCCGCAGGTGAAAAATGCGATTCCTTTCTGGGCTTTTTTCGTGTATATGATTTTTTATGAATGGGACCAAACGCTCACCTGCTCGTCTGTTACACCGAAGCATCACAGGACCCCCTCACCCCCAGTGGCGTCGTCAGGAATGAAATTTAGGGGTGGGGGCACAGAGGGGGCCAAAGACAAAAGTAGGGGGGGGGCAAAGTAGGGTGTCCGCCTATGAAAGGTAATGTGTGACGTCACAAGCAGCACAAGATTATGTGCACACCAACTACCAGACCCCACTGCACCCCCCCTCATCAGAATGTAGGCACAAAACCATTAAGTCACTAATGACCCATCATTCACAGCTGTGTGTGCTACATTCTGATTGGAAGGGCTGGTCTCGGCAGCAGAGGGAATTTACCAGCTCTTCAGTGCTGGTTACGGCACTGTGTGAGTTTGTGACTTGGCGGTTGCTAAGATTAACATTTTGAGCGCTTCACGTACTTTAAGGGCATCTGGCCGCAGCACACACCCGTTTTAGGAAATGCTGAGCTAGGATTGTGGCGCAAACAATATGTCACTTACTCCTGAAGAGCTCAGTGTATTTTTGCGGCGAGTGTTCCCTTTCTTTCATTGAAAATGGCCTGAACGCGGTTGAGAGTGAGTAGCCCAGCTGAGAAGGTTGGTCCAGGATTTCAGAGGAGGCTAATGTTAAAAGTTAAGTGTCCACACAGTTCGTTCAATCCGTGTGTAAATTACACCAAGGTAGGCACCGAAAATCATGTGCCACGTGTTTATAATGTGAGCTTTTCAAAACAGTGTAAACAATGGAAAATGAAAAAGAAACGGTAAGTATACCTTTATTTGCGACAATGTATGCGTGTGTACCCATGGGGGGAGGCGGGGATACAAAACAAATTGCAATTGGATCGTGTGCCAAATGAGTAATTTTGCTTCCATAATTAAATGGGGATTTTCTAATGTGTGTGGCACTGCCAAGCATCAGATTAAAGCAACCCGAAAAACGGTGATGACTGGAAGGTTTTGAATTCATCTTAACCTCTGGCATTGCTCTGGGCAACCCCCCAGCCCATTGTTCTTCGCCTGCCAAGCCATTACAAATCCATTACAAAAGGGGATAGACCATATGCAGACCAGGCTTGGTGTCACGTGAAAAGGGGCAGCCCAGCTTAACCCATGTGTGACGAATGCATTGTCCATGCAACACGGAGCTTTGCTGGATCCACCATGGGACCCTTAAAGGTTTGCAGCCACGTGAAGGCAATCAGGAACAGGCAGGCACAGCAGCTGTCCTGCAGTGACACGTGTCCAGGCTTGCAGGGAGGTTCCTTAGGAGCCCTCCAGTTTTATGGTATTCATTGTATGTGTACATCGCCCAGAGAGGCGTGGTAACATTGGGGTACCCCCATGCAGGCAAGAATGAGGCTGGATCCTGAGACTTTCTGTCTAAACACCCAGAAGTGTACCATCCTGACGAATGCGTGTCATGTTTTTGGGGATAATGTGCATGGACTACTTTATTTATTTATTTGCATTTGTAAAGCGCACAGCAGCCTCTGGGCATCGCGGCGCTAAGGGCGTTATTTTAGAATTAGCATGCCTAGTAACTCTGGAATTGCCCAGCCAGCATGTGACTTTAGTTCCTAGTTGCAAAAAAAAAAAAAAATAGCTAAGTTGAAAGAGAGAAGCCCGTGTTAGCATAATTGCACACTTTGTGCATTTTAAAATATGGACTAATAGTTGTGTTTGGAGATGTGCAAAAATTCAGATGAAATTGTATCAGTATGTTCATCAGGTTCACGTTGCGATGCTTTGCACTGTTACTTTAAGGCTTGTCCTTGGAATGGCGATGTTATGTTGTGATGTACCTTCGTGTTTTTAACGCATGTGTGAGGCAGCTGCAAGTGTCTACTCACTTTACGTCTTTGGAGAAGCAGGGGAGTTGCTAGGTCTGGAAAAGACCGTGGGCTACGCTGATGTCGGAACTGTTGGGACTGGGGGCTAGCTAGTCTTTTGGTTGTAGCTCCTGAGATTCTATCCGGGGCTACAACCAAAAGATCAGGGGCTATAGCCCCCTTAGCCCCCCCCCCCCCCCCCGCAACGCCCCTGTTGAGAAGCACAAAGGGGATCCGCGCGAAACGCTGTCCGAGAGCACAGGTAGACGACAGCTTTTCATGAAAATGCAAAAAAAGAGCATTCTTTTTTATCACTGTCACGAGCATTCGCTTAATTGGCATCAGGGATGGAGAGTGTGCCCACTGGCTCTTTCTCCTGTGCAACGTTCTTTGTTGGTCTGAATTGAAATTTGTTTGTATATTTTCATGTGATTCAAATTATTCCCCAGAATTGTTGTCCTTTCCAACTCACACGCTGCCGACATAACACCCTTTGGCTCAATCTTATGGCGGGACTGACCATCCCGTTAATTCTGGTATGAGGTAGCTGTGCAGATTGGCATTGGACATACATTGAGAACTGTGTCTTTCTACCCATGCAATTTACATGCTATTGTGATTTATATTTAGATCTGCATAACTGGGTGATTCCTTAAATCAGGGCAGGATTTGTGCGAGTTGAGGCTAATGTTAGTGGAGCTTCTGTGTGGCCTCAACTCGCACAAATCCTGCCCTGATTTAAGGAATCATCCAGTTATGCATTTATATTCAGATCTGCATAACTGGGTGATTCCTTAAATCAGGGCAGGATTTGTGCGAGTTGAGGCTAATGTTAGTGGAGCTTCTGTGTGGCCTCAACTCGCACAAATCCTGCCCTGATTTAAGGAATCATCCAGTTATGCATTTATATTCAGATCTGCATAACTGGGTGATTCCTTAAATCAGGGCAGGATTTGTGCGAGTTGAGGCTAATGTTAGTGGAGCTTCACACAGAAGCTCCACTAACATTAGCCTCAACTCGCACAAATCCTGCCCTGATTTAAGGAATCACCCAGTTATGCAGATCTGAATATAAATCACAATAGCATACATAACCCACAGTATGCCCTCCAAATGTACACCTACACACCGGTTGCAGTGTACATAATAAAGCAGTGGAAATATGCAAACCCTGCCTAACTACCTACAACAAATGTGAAACGATCACAAACCCCCAACCTGGCAAACTCCCTCTCCTTCATTCCACCCCTCAAACACAAACCCAGTATGGATCGTCCTGCCTCTCTTTCTCGCCTCCCGCTCGTGCAACAGAAACCTCATCTCCTTCAGCTCCAACACAGACCCTCTTTAATAATTTGTCTACAAAGTCTCTGCATTTTACAGCTGTTCTATCAAGCCTTAAAGAAACCTAGTGAGAGACAATGAACATACAATCACCTGCTAGTAGTCATTGTTCCACACAGACACTCTGCACACTTATGCACTGCTCCCCTTCCTAATCATCCACCATTCATCTCTTAAGGCACGTGCCAAAGACCATAGCCACACCCCTATTACTGACACACAGCTTTACCTTCATCAATGTAATAACAATCATCCTTAAATACAAAAGACAAATCTGGCTAAACACTTCTGAGCTTGGAAGTTAGTCTTGTAGTTAGGTGAAGTCCTGTGGGGCAGTTTTGGAATGGGCTTCATGTCCCAATCAGGTAACTCAATCTAACTGGAGCAGAGCTGTGTCAGAAAGATATTGCAGCAAGCTGCAACACTGGTGCCTTATCTGCAAGCCAGAGTTTCAAATCCCTGTAAGTAGCTGGCATGAAACAAAAATGCCCTTTGCCCACCATCCAGGAATAGTACTCCAAATAAAGCAAGCATTGGCAATGCCAACAGTTTGGCTCTTGTGTAGGCATGGGAAAGGCATTTACCAGGCATTGCTGTAGTGTTATTAACTGGCCATCGATAGTAGCAGCTGAAAAATGGTGTAAGTACCAGAGCATATAATAGTAGTTCCCGGGAAATGCCTAATACTTATACACAAGCCAAAACTGTTGGCTTTGCCAACACCTGTTTTTTAACAGGACTTCTGTGAAGGACACGCATTGTGATTATACATTGAGTGGCAGAAGGCAGACCTGGGTAAGACATGTTTATTACACTAGTAGCACATTTACAGCTCCAATTACATCATTAACTATCAGAGGACTGTTTTGAAAAAACACTGGCAGTCACTTCGAGCTGAAAGTTTGATGGTAAGGCTTGATAAAGCTAGCTCAAAGAGATTCCAGGACAATGTGTTTTGGGCGGGGAAGGGCAGGATCTGGGTGCGAATGGCCACAGCGATTAGCATGGCCATGGGCATTCAATCGATGGGTAAATGACCAAACAACTCCGACAAGCTTTGTGACCCTCCTCATCATTTGCCATTTCTCCCTAGCTGTACTCTAATGCAATAGATCCGGCTTATAGCTGGTGCTGCCACCCAATAGCCAAAACTAAGTGAAACAATGGCTTTATTTTTAGAACAGTAAAGGAATGCCGTACCGGAGTAGTTCTACATACATATATACACCCACGCGTTTTGATTGCAAGGCCACACTGCAGAGAAATCCCTCACCTTTTTAGTACTGTCTTTTCTGTATCTGTAGACTATGATTGGGACCTATTAATGCTTACATATTCCCCATCCATTGGGTCCCACAAATTAAAGTACTTCTCCCAGTATAGCACTCTTTTAGTACATCTTAACCTTGATAGGATCCCTACAGGTGCTGATTCTCGTGCAGTGACCTGTGACTATGAGGGTCATTGGGAAGAATACTGTGTGCAGTAATTGCTGTTACTGCATGCTGTATTGTGGGCACTGACTAGATATGTGGTTACCATTGTAAGGTTGGTGAACATAGAGCAGACACGTGGCAACTCAAAAATACTGCTTGATGTATCCGATGTTGACGCTGTTTGGTATACTCACACCATTTAAAATCCTGCACTCTTCACGCATTAAGGCAGGTGCAGTTGTTACCTTGCAGGGTGGGCAATAGCAAACCATTACATTCACAGAGCAGTAGCTCAGTGGACCAGTGGAGGTGGTCAATAAGTTGCCCAGGTGTTTGGAAAGCTCATGGCCTAAAAAGCTCCTTGCAAGTGGATTGCCATATTCACCAGTATCTGGCACTAATGCCACACGTGTTACTCCCAAAAGACTGCACCTGAAGACTTTGGAGAAGATAAAAAAGAGGTGGAATGACCTTAAGCAGTGGTTACATTGGATCACATACAGGCTTTTCTAGAAGCCCCTGACCATGGCAGGTGGGATTGAACTGGGGAACTAAAGGTAGCCTTTGTCGTAGATATTAGTGGCCTGCAGGTGTTTGAGAGCCAGGAGGTTGGTGCAGGTTCCTCCACAGCTGCAGTCGATTATACGCGAAACATTTAAAGGTTGTGAATGCATAATCAAGGCATATGGCTTCAACTGCAAAAGACCATTTGCCATGCTGAGATTAACGTATCTGTCCTGCCCATTGTGCGACTTAATCACAGCCCTAACAAATACACCCGAAAGATCCACTGGTTAATGAAAAGCCAGCCTTCAAAACACCCACACTGCAAATGGGCCTAGTAATGCAGACTGTGTGTATTGCTGCAAGTAACACAAGGAAGAGGTGTGGAAAAATTGAAATGCCACCTTAATGGCCAAGAACTGGAAATCAAAAGGCCTACCGTTCATTACAAAGTTAATGTAAGCGAGATCTGCTTGGACATTAAACCTAGACCCTATATTCGGCTGGGCTCTTGGAACACTAGAGGTTATTCTCATCTGACGGCACAAGGAGACATGAAGTTAGCCAACTACGATATCCTGTGTTTACAGGAAACTTGGCTCACTCAAATCCCGACATTAGAGGGCTATGAAATTACTTTTTCTCCAGCAAAAAAAGGTCGGTTGGGGAGGCCATCCTCTGGCATCTTGACGGCTTGTAGACAAGGGAGTGGTATGGCCCTGGAAACAACGCTCATCAGCAATCCATCCCTTCTTATGGTTAAAGCCGCATGGTCTTCAGCTGACGCCAAGGATGACAAAGAGAACCTCTCATCCTTTATTATAGTCATCACCAATTGGAACCCAGTGGCGATCAGTGATACCGCTTACTTGGAAATGTTGGAAACGGCCATTGACAAAGCCTTAGCAGTCCATTTAGCCCCTTATCTTTTAATATGTGGGGATCTCAATGCAGTGTGTCAATCAAGGTCATATAGTCAAATCTACTTGAGCGTGCAAGCCCAGCGGCTTGCAGAGGAGTTGAATGGCAAAGGCTGATGAAATCACGTGGTATGCATAATCTAGACAGACTGTTTCCAGATTCCACCCATTCACCAACGTGGAAACGAGAAAACGGAAGAGCCACCGTCGATTATATATTTGTTTCCACGGTGTTACTTCCGGTGATGACCTCATTTGACGTGATAGAAACGTCTGCCAGTGACCATAACTTGCTCTCCACGAACTGTCAACAAAAGCGCCTTTACAAATAAATTCGAACTTCTGTCTGAGTATTAACAACCAACGCTCAATACTCAATCTGTCGGCCTCTGCTATAAACAACTTAATGTCGAAGTACCATGAACAGGCTTATGTAGAACCATTGAAACAGATTGATTACTCACCTTTGCTGACGACGTTCAAATATCAAACCCACAAAGGGGTGGCCTGGGCCCAAAAACCTATGTGTACGAAATGAGAAAACTGAGACGTCAAGCAAAACTGCTCGGGACCATATCAGCATTCAGAGAGGCAAGTGAAGATATCCGCATATTCAAAGATTGGGTCCGTCACCACCGCTTGACCCCTTACCAGCAGGACACGGAGTCCATCCTAAAAGTAATAACATCTAATAATAGTCGAAGTTCTTGTCACTCTTAAGAACAGCAAGCACAAATCAAGAGCCGGCCTTCATTTCAAACATTGGAGAGTTAACGTGGACTACGTTTTTTCAACTCTTATTTCAGAAGACGTCTAACACGTAAAAAATATCTCCACCAGTGGAACTCCAAAACTAGAGATGCCTTGACGACATAAAAGAAATAACAACTCGCATAAGAAAATTGAAAAACTCCAGAGCGCCAGGCCCGGATGGCATAACAAATGTAGACCTGAAGGCCCACCCGATTGAGTGGGCGAGGTTCTTGAGTAAAATCTTCCGTAGATGTGCATCGTTAAAATCTAATCCGCCGCCTTCGAAATCTGCCATCGTGGTGCCTATCTATAAAAAAGGAGATAAGGAAAACCTGAATAACTACAGGCCAATTGCCTTACTTGATTGCATCGACAAAGTGTTTGGGTCTTTACTGCTTCAGGAATTTAACATCCGGGCAAAAACAGCACTGTGTAATGACTATTCACAAACTGGCTTTAAGAAAAACCTGGGCACAGCTGCAAATATTCTGATGTTCAGTGCATTAAAAAGCAGAGTGCTTGAGGGAGGCCCAAGACTATTTATTACTTTCATCAACCTCACCCAGGCTTTTGATAGAGTCGACCTGTCACTGCTGCGGGTGAAACTTGTGGCATGGAAATGCCCTCCACCACTCCTGGATCCAATCAAGGCTCTCTATACAGGAACCAGCATGAGAGTAAGACTAAATCAACATGGTCTACTCTCACAGGATATACTAACGGCTAGAGGAGTTAAGCAGGGGTGCCCTTTGGCCCCGGCGCTCTTTCTGGCATTCATTGGAGACCTGCAAGAAATTAGCACAACAGTGCAATGCTTTCCTCCTAAAATGGGTACCATTCATGTGAACAGACTGCTGTACGCTGACAACCTAATACTGCTGGACCACACTCTTACAGGTTTGCAGCGCCAACTAAGCAACCTCCAGGAGTATATGGTAAACAACAACTTAGAGATAAATGAAAGAAAAGCAAAATGCATGGTTATTTCCGCATCTATCAAAAGAAAAGAAAAGGTCATCTTGCATTTGTCTTCCCACCAACTGGAAAAAGTCAAGGAATTTAGATACCCTGCAGTGATCCTAGACAGCTCTAGAAATGAACTGGCCATGCAAGCCCACTTGAAATTAACAACTAAAAAGTTGGCCGTGCAAGGCTGGGCAATCAACAGAAAATGTGGCCGCTTTTCCTTGGTCCCGGTTTTGGACTTTTACAAAAAAAAAGTGATTCCCACCTTAACATAAGGCGCGGATGCTATGCCAAATTTACCTGCCACACTTTGGCCGAAGCTGGAAGCGGGGTTCTGGAGATCCATATTAGGCCTTCCCAACTCCACATCAGTGGCGGTTATAGGACAAGAACTCAGTTTGCTCTCACTGGAAGGAACAGTGAAAATCAACACTCTCATGCTATTTCAGAAATGTCGAATGTCCAATGAGCTGTCGATATATAACCTGATCCTCAGAGAGAGCCACAGCACCAACAACAAGAGGTTAAACAACTGGAACACATCAAACTTAGAAACGCTAGCTTCGGTGGAATGTGACGAGGAGACCTTGTTCAAAAATCCCAATAAAATCCAGAAAAAAACTAAAAACTAGACTGGATAAAGTCCAAAGAGGCTGCTTCAAGCAATAAATTGGTACAGCATCTTCCTCCTAACACCAGGAAATTAAATGATGTTCAGCCATACATAAAGAGGTTCCCGTCAAGGCCAGCACGAGACCTTTTAATGAGAGCGAGACTTAATCTCTTGCCAACCAATGAAATACTGGCAATTAGAGGCATATCAACATCAAAGGAGTGCCGCTTCTGTGCCCTACCAACGGTGATAGTCAATTCGGCACTTGCTTCTCTCCTACCTGAGCACTCGAGGAATAAAATTTACCTACTTGAAAGATACTTTTTTGGACTGGACCTTAAGTGACCAAGTCAACTCCTGGGCCAGGCTGATAGGGGGTGACAGAACTCAGTGGCAGTTGGCCACTTTCAACATTTTAAAATATGTGAAAACTGTTTTACTTCAACCATATTCAGCCACATCAACATAAATAGCAGCAATGTAGGGTTAATGACCTTATTACCACGAGTGCTGGATGGTTTTTTCTTATTTTGTAAAAATCTAATGATTAAATATGAATTAAAAAAAATTACAAAGTTAAAGGTCAAATGGAAAACACAGCTTTTAAGTCACATTTGCAAGAAAAAAATCAATGGTCCCTTCTACACGAAAAGCAGGGTTTTGAAATACTGAAACAAAAACGGCCTTGCATGTGCGTTTGGCAGTTCTAAAACCTGACATAAAGACAAATGTTTCATGCTGAAATAAATATTTCAGGGAAAAGACTTGGTGTGTGTGGTGAGATGCAATGTATTAAAATGAATAATATGCTTCACATGCAAAATACGGCAACACATAAAAGGCTATTTTGTTTTCATAGGTCACATGTAAATCTCATTTAGGCCTGTGACAGACCATGTTTCTTGGTCTTGGGCAGATTCTCAACTGCATGCCTGGCTCCTTATCTAAATGGGAGATCTCTGTGAAGCCGACAGATACCAAATATTTATGACAGGGCCAGATCAACACAGGGCCAGCCCTGCATGGGTGAAAATGGTTGGAAATACAGAGAATTAGATCAAAAGAGTGGTCCACTTAAGATTACAGGACATAATGGGAGGTGGCAGCAAGGCCTCCTGAAGTTGGAGACCATCTGGTAACTGATAAGAATCTCCTCATCTCAAGAGAAGAAAGGCTGATTGGTTCATTGCAGCCTGAACCAACAATGAGTCTGCAGAGGCTCTGGAGCACTTGTCTTCAGATAAATGAAACCTACATGGAGACATGGGGGTTTGGATTTGCATAACATGTTTGAACATTTCAATTAGTTTAAATGGACTATCATAATTGTTCATTTTCTCAGCGACGATAAGTTGCACTGAGTCCATTCATATGTCATTGGAAAGTTGATGCCGTGCCAGTTGCAATGCCACTAAATTCAAATTATAGCTCACCTATACAACATGGTGCCAAAATGGGAGTGATTTCCTCAAGTCTGTCACGATGAGAGGAACATAAATATATATATATATATATATGTTATGAGGGTTATTTGTAAGATACAAATATTTCCCATGTAGGAACATTTTAGGTGAAACTCTGAAAAGTAACATTTAAAGAAACATTTAACTCCAGACAGTGGGTTAATTTCCTCCCTTTCTTTTTCCATAGTTTAAATGTCACCAGCCACAGAACCTGACAGGGGCTGGACTTGGGGGTTGGGGTGGGAGGATTGGAGAGAAATCTACATGTCCAATCCTGGTTGCAACATCATAAGTTAGCACCTCCCAACATTCATTTTCCATGGGAGTGGCTTAGAGAGTCAAAAGGTTTTGCACTATGGATGCAGGACAGTTGCTTAAAAAAATTGCCAAAGAAGATCTGCTGAAAAATCTTCTAGGTTCAAATATTAGAAGAGGGCTGGAGATTCAAATTGCTGGGGAGACCAGAAAACAGAGGCTGTGATAGTTACCTACAGCCACAGAGGGAGGATTTCTCTGGGATTCCATTGACTGAAGTGCTGGCTAGAATCCTCTTTTTCCCCAAAAGCAAAGCCTGCACAGTCTCCATGAGTCCCAAGCCCAGAGATTTCCAAAAGTAAGTAGATTGTCCAACCAAATTTCAGCATAGGGATCTATTTGATCAACCTATATCCTTTCATCAGTGGGTCCCCTTCTATTAGTGGGTGGAGGGGAAATTGTGCAGACCCTTCAGCATATTTGACTGTATATTAATTTAGTTAACTCCCAAATAGATTGGCACAGGGGGGAGCTTGGCAGAATTCAAAACTTTCACCCCCTCTCTCAGTGGGAATAATGTTATAGCCACCTAAAGTAATTGGGGGGTCCTTTCCACAAAACAAAACAGTTAATTTTCACTATCCCAAAAACTTCTTTCAAATAAAAGCTATACTTGTCCTTGCCACAAAGCGAAATTGATAATTGCCACCATTCCCCAACACAGGCCTTTAAGTGAAGGGGGTCTGAAAAATATATTTCTAACTGTCCACATTCCCCAACACAGGCCTTTAACTGTAGGGGGGTCTGAAAAACATATTTATAATATCACTGTCCACATTCCCATACACTGGGCTTTACGTGAAGGGGGTCTGGAAAACAAAATTAATAACCACCCCCATGTTACTGTCCACCTTCCCCAACACGGGCCCTTAAGTGAAGGGGGGGTCTGAAAAATGAAATTAATAACTTTCCCCTTTTTTAACACTGGCATTTCAGTATAGGGGTGTTGTAAGTAACTGACTGTCTTGTTTTGGGGCAGAAAAAGTTAAATTGAATAAAGCCTCTGATTAGAAAAGCACAATGTATACTAAAAGTGGGTTAAAGTAAAAACTGTGAAGCATTGCTGAGATCACTGCACCAGTCTAAATTTGTTTTACCTGTGATCAAGTTGAACCAAACTGCTAGCCTTTTTAAGCACACAGGAACATTGAAAATGCACAGCACTGCACATGTGAATTGATTCTGCTCATTGACCACTGTTGATTATTATTCAAATTGTAATCCACATAAAGTAAAGCGTGCAGCTCGTCATGTTGCCAGGTTCTGATGGGCTACATGTTATTAAAAGGTGAATCCCAGTCTTAGTGTTTTTCAAGACATAGGTTGAGGGGTTAAATAATTGTGATTTGTGTTCTGCAAACCAACCTGTATTATCCATTTATGTAAACAGAAGTTTGATTGTGTGTCAGCGTGTAGTGCAAGATTTATCAAACTTATACTTTTTTTCTTTACACTGACCTGGTTCTTGGCTCATTGTTGGCACTGGGGGAGGGATCCACAGGGCTCTATATGAGTCAGAAGTAGGGTGTATTTGTATCATGAATAAAGGGTACATTGTGGGCTCTCTGAAGAGGGGACCGGAAGGAATTCCCTATGTAGAGTGTGGGCTCCCAATATATTTTTAGACCATTATTTTTCCATTTTTCCATAATGTTACAACATAGACCTTCACCAAAAGATCGACACGCAAAGGCTATACAAAGGAATTAACTAAATGCAGACCTAAATTTCTATTCCCCAATTGCAGCTCATCATACAATATACACATTGTCCTGATGTAGGATAAGAAAGACGATTCTTATTTTATCGTAGCATAAGAATGACTGATCTCAGATTGCGGTTAAACATTTTGTGCACATTGGATGTTATGGGACCACTTAGGGATTATGCCCGGTGACAGAGCCTGGCGTCTCTGTAAGGGTAAAAAAGAAACATGGAAACATTTCATTCTCGAGTGCCCTGAGACCACCCAAGCTAGGCATCAGTGCTTGTATTGATTTATATCTGGGCTCCTCACAAGTCAGTCAGAAACACTGTGGCATATTTTACTTGCAGGCGCACACAAATCTGTAATTATAGAACCTGTTCACTTCATGAAAGGACTTCTCAACATGTTAGGAGAGACTATTATACAGGGACTTTAGACTGTATTTGGTTGTGGTTGCGTGCATATTTACTATTATAATTGTTGTGTACATACTCCATTATTTGACCGCATGTGTTTCTATATTTTTGTAATCCATTTAGTAGATGCCAGTATTGTGATCCTTTTTTAAAATTAATTCTGTAAGATGAATGTATGTCTTCTTTTGTTCCTTTTGTTTCTATTTATATAAAAATGATGTGTATGGTTTTGTAAACCAATCACAAATAAAAAATAAGAAAAAATCATACACATTGCCTGCTACAAATTCCCAACACTTCAGCCTCCCCATTCCCCGTCCTTTCCTCTTGAATTTCAGTCATGGATGACGACCAACCACTTTATCCTCAACCCGGCCAAATCATAAATCCTAATATGCGGCAAAACTGTTCTCATTCCCCAACCCATACCAGGGCCACAAGCACCGTGAGCCTCACCTGCCACCTCCTCCATTCAAAATCTTGGCTGCACCATGGACGCCGACCTATCTCTTTCTAAACACATCAACTCCATATCCAGAACTTGCCACTTCCACTTGCGCATCCCAAACTGAATCTTTCCCATTTGTAATGGTTTATTGAGAGGCCACCCTCAACACAGGGAATTCCTTCCATTCCCAATCAAGTGTCACACAATAAACGGTTTCATAGATTCTTTGTTCAGCCCTATTTCTGATTCATGTCATGCCCCTCACGATCCCTCCCCTGTACCACCAATGCGCCAAAAACCAGGCCAGTGTACACAAAGTATTACACGGCCACGTTAGTGGCCGTGTAGTTATGGTTAAGTTGCTGTTTCCATAGGAAGAGCACTTTTTGGGCGGCTTATAACTCTGCTCCCCCTGGACGAATCGTCACCAGACTTTGCAAAAAAAAGTATATGGGTCACTCTGAAAGTTTTTGCAAAGTTTGGAGATGTTTGGGCCGGGGGGGGGGCAAAGTTATAGGGGGGTCCCAAAACGTCTTTTTTCCCATAGACTGAATGGGGGAAAAACTTTGCGCATGGCTACAGGTGAAACCGCTGAACGGATTTTCACCAAATTTGTGCCAGGTGCAGGGGCTTGGCCCCGAAAGCATGCTTTAGTAAATTTGGCTGTCACATTTCCCTGTTCACTCCGCGGACATGATACCGATTGGCCAGGGGGGGTGGCGTCATCACCGCGGACATGCGACATGTGCGCCGATTGGCTACAGCGAGCCGTGATGTATGTCAGAATGTGTAGATGTGCCCGACATCTTGGATCCGAAGACAGCGCGCTACTTACCAGAGGCGAAATGCTGTTTTCGAAACTGTTTTGCTCTCCTATAATGCGTGGGGACGATCACAGAGTCAGAGACGGATGAAATACTGTACTTGTTTGGCTGGCAATTGTCTATTATATATTCTGCATTGACGCATTCTTCAGGATGTTTGTACGTGGAGAAAATTAGGGATCTAATAAGGCTACTATTTGAGTCCGTGCTGTGTACAGGCACCTTGAAAATGTTCGCAGGACACGCGTGGCGTTAGTGACCATTAATTTTAAGTGTATTTCCCTATTATATTACAGTTTGCTATGGGTGTGTTATTGCTTAGTATGCCACCATGGTCGTGACATGCTGCAGCGGTTGTGGCCAGAGCCTATATAACGTGCATTGGCGCCTTCTTCGGGATGTTTGTACGTGCAGAAAATGAAGGATCTAATAAGGCTATTATTTGAGTCCATGCAGTGTACAGGCACCAAGACTGTAGGCCCTTCCCACAACCACTTCTGCATGTCATGACCATGGCTACACATGTAGTATTCATTATCGCTTACATGGTTGAGGGGAGAGTGTACAGTGTTGGGTGCATGGCCGGAGGTGCCAATGCAGGTTATATAGGCTCTAGCCAAAGGCCATGCACCTAACAAGAAAGTTATAAGCACTGGAGTTATAAGCCAGTGCACATCAACACATTGCAATAATATCTATGCACAAACAGGTAGGAGTGCAGTGTCTGGCGAGAATAAGTGAAGCATAGCACACCTATCAATACACCCGTACTACTGTACATCACTGAGGTGATTGTGGACAGGATGTAGCGTTTTTTCATTCCATTGCTGCAGCACGTAGCCCATACATCATTGTCGTAAAACCCTAGGCCCTGGCCAGAAACACCACTTCATATTACTGCAGTGCATACACTCGTCCCATACCTTAGCATGTCAGATGGTTCTGGGGAGGGTGTACAGTGTTGCCTGCATGGTCGAAGCCCATGCACCCAGTAACAACCTTGTTAGCAGTGGAGGCATAAGCCATTGTAAAATGTTTGCAGGACACGCGTGGCGTTAGTGACCATTAATTATGAGTGTATTTCCCAATTACATTCCATTTTCCTATGGGTCTGTTATTCCTTAGTACGCCACCATGGTCGTGACATGCTGCAGTGGTTGTGGACAGGGCCTAGAGTCTTGGATGCATGGCCGTAGGCCGAAGGCCATATTTCCAAGACTGTAGAGCCTGCCCACAACCACTGCTGCATGTCACGACCATAGCTACACGTGTAGTATTCATTATCGCTTACATGGTTGAGGGGAGAGTGTACAGTGTTGGGTGCATGGCCAAAGGGCATGCACCCTACAAGAAAGTTATAAGCACTGGAGTACTAATTATTATTTATTGTTCATTAGCCAAAGTATATGACTTTTTACACTTTTCCTTACATACAAAACATTTAATGACAAAGAATTAAAAAAGGAACAATATATATTTCATCTACATACACTTGAACATATATCACAGAAAAAGAAGAAAAATAAAACTAACGTAATAGTAAAATTACAACTATCATCTAGGTTCCCTTTCTTGATAATTGTCTAACTTTAAATCTCTCAGTAGTCTTACCATTTCAGCTGTTAAAAATGTTTCCGCCCCAGAGGAGGCTCTAAACCAAAATTCCTCCGTATCTAGCCAGCTGATATGTACAAATCTTCTCAGTCTCAGAATTCTCATCTCCTTCGTGCCTGTGCACTTAATTACCAGATGTTTTAGTGTTTGACATTCATTAGCATCACATTTCATACAACAGTTCCCAGATTGAATTAAATCTCTGGCTGATTGAATTTCCAGAGTAGGTAGTAAATTAAGTCTGAACCTCAAAAAATTGTTGATCCAAAACCCAATGAAAGTAAGCAGTGGCGTTATAAGCCAGTGCACATCAACACATTGCAATAATATCTATGTAAAAACAGGTAGGATTGCAGTGTCTGGCCAGAATAAGTGAAGCATAGCACACCTATCAATACGCCCGTACTACTGTACATCACTGAGGTGATTGTGGGCAGGATGTAGAGTTTTGCTTCCATGGCTGCAGCACGTAGCCCATACATCATTGTCGTAAAACCTTAGGCCCTGGCCAGAAACACCACTTCATATTACTGCAGTGCATACACTCGTTCTATAGATTAGCATGTCAGATGGTTCTGGGAGGGTGTACAGTGTTGGCTGCATGGCCGAAGCCCATGCACCCAGTAACAACCTTGTTAGCGGTGGAGGCATAAGCCATTGTACACGTATACATTCAAAAGTATGTGGACATATACCTTAACCTCTAGGTCCTGGCGGCACCCACTGCATCACATTCGAGAGGGACGTTACTGACTGTGTTGTTTTGGTCGAGTGGCTGATTCCATAGAAAGAACTGTTTTTGGCTGCCTTATAACTGTCGTACTCTTGGACTAATCGTCGCCTAAGTTTGGCAAAAAAATACATTGCCTACTCTGACTTTGGTTGGAAAGTTTGGTCATGTTTGATGCAGGGGAGCGAAAGTTATAAGGGGGGGGGTTCTCAAAACGTCTTTTTTCCCCTTACACTGAACGGGGGGAAAAGGTTGTGCTCACGACCATGTGGCTCTTTCCCAGATTGTTTGCAAAATAGCGTTCAGTAAGCTACCTTTGTTCAGTGGCCCCCTCTCTTCTACTAATGTTTTCGTGTGTGCGTATACCGCCAGAAACGGCTCCAAAGCAAGACAGCATTATAATTCTCACACTCAAGTAATAGTATTTCACAAGGTGACATTTCAGGGGGCCCAATGAGCTGTGGCAGCACAAAGTGAAAAAGTGCAGTTTTCTTCTCTGCAAAATGATACGTTTAAATGGAAGTTCATGCTCACTGCACCACGACCAATTATAGCGTGTGAATTAAAATGTGTGTTTTCCACTAATATTTCCCTCAGATTGGCCTCTACAGTTTTGAGAACTAAGTCTATAATCTGCACTGTTTGCTTGAAACAGCGCTTCTGAAGCTGTATAGGAGTACAGGTTTTTATAATTAGATTTCATTATGTTGCTTCAAAGCAAGAATGTATTTGCCTTCTGAGTGAAGGCCACACGAGTTGCTTTTTTGGTTGACCTCTCAGTACGCCCGCTCATCCGAGTGAAAGTAAAGGGGCAATTGTTTTTCGACCTTGAACCCAAGACAAACGCGCACTATTCACGGAATGAAAGGGTAAAAAAAAAACGCAATTGATAAGGTTATGTATTCAAAAGTTTGTAAGTGACATGAATATCAGTCAAGGAAGATTCTTTGCTGCAAACACATTCGTGACTGACTTGCTGAAAAAGAATGGAGGCTGTAAATATTTTGTAAGTTTACTTTGGCCCACTGTACAGCAATCCGTGCTTTATTTTTACATAACTGCCCAGCTAATTGTGCTAATATACTTAACGTATTATTTTTCTGCCCTTGAACAATTTTCCTGTAATGTTGCAGAGTGCACACGTTGCTCATTTGCAGGGTATGACTGCACTCAACCTTTTTTACTATTTATGTTCCTAATTTGAAACGCTTAGTTTGTCCACATAGGTTTGTGTATAACTTTGCACGTTTTTTTGGTCTTCTTTGAAATGACGAGACGTAATTTATTTTTATTTCTCCACTCTTTTTTGTTTCATACCTACATTATCGTATTTCTGTGTACTTGCCATTTTATTTTCTCTTACGGCGCATGCAAAATCTCGCCATTTCTAACCTCCACCTATAGGTACATTTGGACATTAGTAACATATTACTAAAATGTCAAATTTGAGAACGTACTTTTATGTACCACTTTGCACAGTCTCGATTTGATATTTTAAACATTTTTGGTACAGGTTGGTTACTGACACTTATTTTTTGTAACTTTTCCCGATTAGGTATATTTTGCCGTACTGTGCGTGCCATGGTTTTCAAATCCCGAGTGAGGGCTTCTTCGGACGGCAAATACAACTGCTGGTGAGCGGTTGCCTGTCCATAACAATAATGTGGAATGATACTGTAAGCCCGCTTTGTCCGTTCGCTGAACTTGTTATTCGGAGCAACGTGACATCATTTATGGTGCTGTAGGCTCTACACCATGATGACTTTTGGGAAATAACTGTGGAAACAAAGCGACTGCTTCAACGAAGACCCCAAAATGTTTGCGCAAAGAAAACGGCCTCCTTATCTTCAACGTTTGCAATGCCTCCCTAACCAGCATTGTAATCATTGCATTGCTTATGCGATTATTCCGATGGTCTCTGCAAGTTTGTTATTAAATACATCTCAGTTTGTGACCTGTAAAATGGTCATGTGTTTTTTACCATTCCTCTGTTGTATTTGCAAATGTAATTTATTAGCTTGTACATCGCTGAATGTTTATTTACAGGTTCTGCGTCACGCCACGTCCTTGTGCTTTTTGCAACCTACAATGGAAAGGGAAGAGGGCCTAAGTATGCAATAACCGCCTTCCCTTTCTATGGTGGCCATCTTGAAAGAGGATTTTCTTTTGTGATCCTTACTGCCAAAGTCACCTGGGATTATTAAATAAATCTAGTTTGTAACCTGTAAAATGGTCATGTGTTCTTTACCATTCTTCTGTTTTATTTGCAAATGTAGTTCATTAGCTTGTACGTTGCTGAATGTTTATTTACAGGTTCTGCGTCACGCCACGTCCTTGTGGTTTTTGCAACCTACAATAGAAAAGGGAAGAGGGCCTATGTATGCAATAACCGCCTTCCCTTTCTATGGTGGCCATCTTGAAAGAGGATTTTCTTTTATGATCCTTACTGCCAAAGTCGCCTGGGATTACAACAAATACACGTCCTTTTAAGTAGCACACGTTACTGTATTCGTAATTTAGACTATTGCTGGCAAAGATTATTTCATCTATGTGCTTTACAGAGAAATAAGGAGTGCGTGTATTAAAGTTTTTTTTTTCATTCATACTGTGAAAGGTCGTTGTTAACCCAATATTAACTTTGTTTATGGGTATCTTTACTTTTTGCCACGGCAGGCAATAAGGTAATATGCGACCGGCATTGAGCAAAAAGGCATCAAACTGTAATCTGAGTGACTGTATGTGTGGCAACAATTTTTTTCCATCTGTTATGTGCTAGATAGCAACACAGTTTCTTATGCTTTTGCATTACACCACTGCTGCTGTTTCTTAGGGAGGAACGCTGCATTTAGCTGATGTCTTTTTCAGATAAGTACAACTTTCTCTACCAATATATAATGTATAGTGCATCCGCAGTCGCTGCATACCAGTACCTGTTGGCGTTGTTTAAGGCAAATGTTGAAGTTATACGTTCCTACATGAATATCAAATCTATTTCCACATTGCTCAACAGGCATACTTCATTCAGGTAAGTGTGTACTGCTTCTGGGACATGTCACGGTGCTGTACGACTGTATATTTTCATGTGGCATTCTTCGGAAGCTATATATTGTTAACCAAGCGACCCTTCCTAAAGGAACCTTTTCGTTATGTTGCACTACTGAAAATCTGTGCCATGGAGTACAAAATGTTTTTCTTAGGTACACCTTATATGTAAATTGTACTACTAAAAACCCGTAAAATTCACTAAAAAAAACTTTGTAGAGGGAACGTTATGGTTAAGTCGCCCTAACAAAGACCTGTACACCTCACTACAAAAATACTTTCCACCTCCCCTTTATGCTTCAAATTAAAACCGAAAACCTCTGAAATTCGAGAGTTATGGTAAACTAAGCCCCCAACCCTGCCACCGCCCCTATGCACTGCTAACACTAACACCCAGACCATGAAAGATGTCATCTGAAATGTCAATGATGACATCAATGATGACATCACTTGTTTAGCCCCTTTCATTTCCTTCCCTGCCATAAATATATATATGTATTCAATAAAAAAAATTCACTAAAAGATTGTTATACTTCACAGTGCAACCAAACACCACTGCTCATTCCCCCATTATAATAAGCTAAACAACCATAACTCGCACCATCTATGTCATTGCTAAGACTAACACCCAGGACATCAAAGATGACATCACAAATATCATTGATGACAACACTGATAGTGCGGTAGTGGCCGTGTAGTTATGGTTAAGTTGCTGTTTCCATAGGAAGAGCACTTTTTGGGAAGCTTATAACTTTGCTTCCCCTGGATGAATCCTCACCAAACTTTGCAAAAAAAGTATATGGGCCACTGTGAATTTTGTAAACTTTGGTGATGTTGGTCCGAGGGGGAAAAGTTATAGGGGGGGTGTCCCAAAACATCTTTTTTTCCCCATAGACTGAATGAGGGAAAAACTTTGTGCACGCCTACAGCCCAAACCGCTGGATGGATTTTCACCAAATTTGCGGCAGGAGCAGCGGCTTGGTCCCAAAAGCTTTTGTAAATTTGGTGAAAATCTGTCCATTAGTTTTCTTTAAAACGATCAAAAAGTAGGTCTGGAAAAATTAGTGATATCTATGTCCGCTCCGCGGTCACACTTCCCTGTTCGCTCCGCGGACAACAAATCGATTGGCTAATCCATAGCGTCATGTCCGCGGACATGTGGCGCTTTCACTGATTGGTTGTAGAACAGTGTGAAGTGCGTCAGATTTCTTCACGGCATCCGCCATATTTTGTTCATGTTTTGGTGTACACGGACATCGCGGGTAACACATACAAAACAAGACACCAATGCACTTGTTATAATTATGAAATACTATTTCCGAAGGTGAGCTTTACTTAGGTTGGAATGGAATGTGGCCGCGTAAAATTGAAAAAGTGGTGTTTTCTTGCCACCAAATTCATACGGTAAAGTGGAAGTTGGTGCTCAATGTACGGTGACCAATGCCTGCGTCTGTGTTACAATGTTTTCAGATTAATATTGAAGTCAGACTGGCGTCCTATGTTTTGAAATCTGAGGCGGCCACCTAAAGTGTTTGATGGAAACAGTGGTTTACGCGGCGTATGGGAGTAGCGGTTCTCATGATTGGATGCTCATATAAGTGAGAATGTATTTGCCTCTGAGTGAAGGTCAGTTGATTTGCTTTTTTGGTTGCGAGCTCAGTAGGCCCACGCATCCAAGTCAATTCATAAGGGGCTATTGTTTTTTGACCTTGAGCGAAAGGGAACCTTTAAAAGCTACGCAAGGAATGAAAGCTTGGAAAAAAATACTATTTGATAAGGTTATATTTTAAAAACGTTTGTAAGGAACATGAAATACCAGTTCATGAATATTGTTTGATGCGAACACTTTGCTGTCTGCCTTTGGAGGCTGTCAAGATGATGTAAGTTTAATTTTGACTACTCTACACTAATTGTGACAATGTAACTGAAGTATTATATTTTTGTGCAGTTATAATGTTCCTCCAATAACAGAGAGTGTACATTGTTCGCATTTGCAGGCTATGACTAGAGTCACCGTTGGTGACCGTTATTTCTTTTTCTTTCAAATGTTATGCTTGCCCACATAGCTTTGTGTATCAGTTTGCACGTTCTTCTGTTCTTGTGCAACATTACGACATGTCATATTTTCTTGCTTGTCCATTCATGCTGCCTTCATAACTGAATTACCATCTCACTGTGTAGTTGTCCTTTTTTTAACCCTTACGGCAAGTGCTGTTTATCAGCGTTTGTAGGGTGTCATTATATGTACCCATGGTCAACTCTATTTCTTTAAAATGTCATGTTTGGCCACTTCCATTTGTGTAGTACTTTCCACAATCTTTGTGTCTGTTTTGGAATTTTTTCCTCAAGGTTGGGTATTGACACAGATTTTCTCTTACGTTTTCCACCTGGCTACATTTTGCCATACTGTGCGTGCCATGATTTCCAGATGCTGAGTGACGGCTTCTTTCAATGCCAGATGCAACTGCTAGTGACCGGGTGCCTGTCCTTTATAATGTTATGGGATGATAGGCCTTACGCTGAACTAGCGACAAGGAGCAACATAACATCATTTATGGTGGTGTTCGGCAACGGTGATGGCGCCGTCTTGGAAATACCTGTGCAAATAAAGCGGGTGCTTTAACAGAAACGCATACTTTGTCTCTGCGAAATTATGATATGATATGATATGGTATTTGTAACGCGCCTATACACATGTGTTTCAAGGCGCGACGAGGCAGGGAGGGGGGGACAAGGGGAGGCAGACAATGATCTTACTAGGCCAGGTGTCATTCAGATCGCGCAAGTGCAGGGGTGGGGGAGGGGGAAAAGTGCAAGGGGAAGGGGAGGGGGGGAAGTGCAGTACAAGGTAAGCGGCGTAACGTAATAAATAAATAAATAGGGCCAGCTGGTGGCAAGTGTGAGGTAAGTGCAGAACAAGTGCTGGGGGAGGAGGGGGTGCTGTAGGGATACAGAGACAGTCCCGCAGTGCAAAGGGGTTCCAGGGCATCAGTGCAAGTGGAGAGTGGCAGGGCCCAGGGCCGAGGCCGTTTAGAGTGGTCCAGTTGCAGGATCAGTGCAGTTTCAGTGAGGAATTAAATTAGCTGTTCAGCAGGGGAGAGGGAGAGAGAAAGCAGAAGCAAAGAGGAAGGTTTTGAGGTGCTTCCGGAACCGGAGATGGTTCTCCTCAAGTTTCAGGGAGGCAGGAAGGCTGTTCCAGAGGGAGGCCCCTGCCGCGGAGAGAGATCTACCCCCAGCTCGTTGCTTCGAGAAGTGGCTAACCCTGAGGGAATTAGAGGCGGATGAGCGAAGGGCTCGGGAAGGAAGATATTTGGGAAGAGAGAGTTGAAGGTATTTAGGACCCAGGCCCCAGAAGGCCTTGTGGACAATGCAGAGGGTTTTGAACTTTATCCTCGCAGCCACTGGGAGCCAGCGTAGAGATTTCAGTCCTGGAGAGATACGGTCCCTGGGCTTGAGGCCAAGGACAAGTCTCGCAGTTCTGTTCTGGATGAGTTGCAGAGGGCGGAGAGTGGAGGCAGGCAGATTAAGATAGAGGCTGTTACAGTAGTCCAGCTTCGAGAGAACCAGGGCTCGGGAGACAGTGAGCTTCTGGGGGAAGGAGAGGAAGGGAAGAATACCTCTGAGGAGGTGCAGCTGGTAGTGTGACCTCTTGGCGACGTCAGAAATATGAGGAGAGAAGGAGAGTGTGGAGTCGAAGATGACCCCAAGGTTTTTTGCCTTGCAGGTAGGAGCAGGGAGGGGGCCAAGGGAGGCAGGCCAGAGAGCTACAGGGAAGGAGGGAGTGGGAGTACCGATGAGTAGGATCTCAGTTTTACTGGCATTAAGGCAGAGGTCATTGGCGGCACACCATTCTTGGATAGCAGACAGACAGTCAGAGATGAGGGAAGGAGAGGGGGAGGCTGAGGGTAGCCTGAAGATGAGTTGGGTATCGTCCGCATAGCACTGGAAATTAGGGCAGAGAGCGGCGATGCGGTGGGCAAGGAGTGCCAGATACTGGTTGAACAGCCAGGGAGAGAGATTAGATCCCTGGGGGACACCACAGGTGGAGAAAAAGATGTCGGAGAGGAAGGGCCCCAGTTGGACCTGGGAGGGTCGATTTGAAAGGAAAGAGGTCAACCACGCCAGAGCCTGACCAGTGATACCCAGGTTTTCCCGGAGACGGTTGAGCAGGATGGCATGGTTGACAGTGTCAAAGGCAGAGGAGAGATCGAGCAGAATGAGAGCACACGGAGTGTTGGAATCGAGGTTCAAGAGCAGGTCTTCACGGATGTTCAGGAGAGCAGTTTTCCGTGCTTCTGGCAGCTCTGAGGCCAGATTGATGGTCATGAAGACTACCAACAGATTCAGCATGGAGGTTAAGCTGGGAGATGGCCAGTTTCTCCAGGAGCTTGCCCAGGAAGGGAGTGATGGAGATAGGGCGATAGTTAGCCGGGCAGGAGGGGTCGGAAGAGGGTTTCTTGAGAAGAGGGTGCACAAGGGAGTGCTTGAGGGGGGAAGGGAAGACTCCAGAGGCGAAGGAGTGGTTGCAAAAGTCAGCCAAGGCAGGAGCCAGGGAGTCGATGTGGTCCTTGATAGTTTTGGAGGAACAGGGGTGAACCTGTTTAGACGAGACTTTCATAGATCGGACTTGTCTGGAAACCTCGTCAGCAGAGAAAGCTGGAAAGGCAGAGAAAGAGGGAGGATGGGTGACCGCAGAAGGGCCAGAGGAAGGGTCGGGTAGGGAGGGAGGGAGGTGAAAGGAGGAGAGCGAGGACAGGATGTCCTGAGTTTTAGAGATGAAGTGAGAGGCCAGTGCAGTGCAGAGGGCCTGGGAGGGGACAGGAGAGGTAGAGACTGCAACAGGGTTGGCCAGCTCCTTGCAAATTAACTGCATCTCACCATGAACATTTTCAATATCGGCCTTAGACTAATTGCTACAAATTATTTGGAAATGGAGTTAGTCTGTTGATCTCTGACAGTTGTTTGTTAAATAAAAGTACTTTACAAATTCTAAAATGTTACCGTTCTCTTTTAAAATCATGTGTATCATTTCGAAATGTAAGGTACCATGTTATACGTCGCTGTATGTTTATTTACAGGTTCTGCATCACGGTACGTACTGTTGCTTTTTCCTTGCTGCCATGGAAAGCGAAGAGGGTCTATGTATCAAATAACTGCCTTTCCTTTCGATGGTGGCCATCTTGAAAAATTAATTTGTGATGTCATCTTTGATGTCCTGGGTGTTAGTGGTAGCAGTGCACAGTGGTGTGGGCAGTTATGGTTGCTTAGCCTACCATAACTGTTGAATTTCAGGGTTTTTTGATTGTACTTTGAACCATAATGTCACGTTTATAAAGTTTTTTTTAGTGAATTTCACAGGGTTTTAGTAGTGCAACTTAACCAAAATGTCCTTCTAACAAAGTTTTTTATAGTGAATATATATATTGCAATTACAGGTAATGGGGATTGCACTAAAACTACACATGCCACCTTCCCTGTGGCTCACAATTAAACTTCTTTTTACATAAATCACACAAACTTGTTGGAAAAACTCAAATCACAATACTTTACACTGTGCACATTTCAATTCAAGGAATACTCATCACTGTTCAATGAACAAAATCAATTTACATATGCAGTGCTGAACAATTCAGATTTTCCTGCATGCTTAAAAAGGCTAGCAGTTTACTTTACAGTGTTGTATACAGGAGGTCTCAATTTGGCAAGCATTTTTCCCCAAGCATCGATTGCATGCAGCATCCTACTATTCGAAGGCCAGGTCTAGGAAGTGGGAACAGTTTTAGAAGTTTGTTTTTCAGATCCCCCTCACTTAAAGGCCCGCGTTGGGAAAGTTGGAAAAATGGGGATGATTAGGAATTTTGGATTTTCAGACCCCCCTTCACTTAAAGGCCTCTGTAGGGGAAGTTGGCAGTTTTGGGATTGTTCTAGTTTAGGGACAAGGACACCCCTCAACCTTAAAGAAGTCGGGGTCAACAGGACAAAACGTTTTACCTAATTAAATTATAGGCTATAGTTTTCAGCATACACTGGGAATGAATGAGCTTTGCTAATTTCGATTGTTCACAAAATCATAGTGTTTTGCTAAATGGGAATAAAATTAAATTATATTCAGTCAAATAGGCTAAGGATCTACACAGTTTGCCCCCACCCACTAATGGAAAAGAGTCTACCAATGAAAGGGATTGGGTTAATAAAAAGATTTCCTGCTGACCTTTCGTTGGACAACCTACTTACCTTTGGAAATCTCTGGACCTGGCACTCAGGAACTGAGCAGCTTTGCTTGTAGGGGAAAACCGGATTATAGACAGCACTTCACTCAATTGAAACCCACAGAAGTTCTCTCCCTCCTTGGCGTCAGTGAAGAATCCCATCCTGTGCTTTCTAGTCTCCCAGTAATAGAAATCTTCCACCCTTCCAATGTTTCCCCCAGATGACATTTTCAGTAGATCTCGTTTGGTGATTTTTGGCATCTATCTGTCTCTCTGTTGGTGATTTTTAGTAGCTTGCCTGTTGGTGATTTTTAGTAGCTCTTCTTTTCCCTCATAGTGCATCCACTTTATATATCAGTGATGGCACCATCAAGATTCAATATGGGCAGTGCCCTGCAAACATTCTTGCACCTTTTATTGGTCCTTCTCGTTTCTCCCCAAACCCAAAGCCCATCCGCTGCCTAAGGATTGGCAGAGGAGTCTTGAACAGAAATATGGCAACTCCCATTTTTAATTTCCCTTTTTTTTTCTTATGTCAACTTTAGCCAGAAAGTAGCTATATGGCAAAACTGCATAGTTTACTAGTAACTACCCTGATATGTATATATATTCTACTTTAGCTAATCACTGGGAATTAAGTAAAAAGACAACCGGGTCTGCACCATGTAGCACAGGAATGTGGCAATTTTCTGCGATGTATACAAAATGCTAAATAGTTATGAACATGCAATTTACTCTACAAAAAAGTTTACCCTCCACCAGCACACCAAATCGTAAATTTGGGACATGTTCAGAGCAGCCAGAAACACATTTTAGCTTGCCATTGCAATTCCCTAAGTTGCATGCAGCACCTTTCATTCCAACAAAATCACCTTGAAATTATCTTTACAATGACACATGAATGGACGCAGTGTGACTTGTGGTTGCTGAGAAAATGCATCAGTTATGATGGTCCATTTAAACTAATGGAAAATCTTCATATGTATGCAGATCTTCTTGCCTTTCTTCCAGCCATTTGCCATTCTATTGTTTGAAATTGGTAGGCTGCTGGTCCTAAATAGTTGGGATGCATCAGCAACAGAGAGATTCCCCACTGCTGATAATGAGATAAGCTGGGCCTGTGGGGTCAAAAGGCCCTGTTGTCATCTTATGCTGCCCTGTTATCTGATGTGGACCACCATTTCAATATGAAAACCTTATTTTTTCTTGTATTTATTTCAGAGTTCAGATTCCCTTCATTGTAGCCCCTGTTTTCACTGCTCCTCCCTACATTCCAATCATGCACCGGCTAGGCTATTTGCCATTCTGTTGTTTGAAGTGGGTGGTCTGCAGGTCATAAATAGTTGGGATGCATTAGTCTCAGAGGGATATCCTTTCCAGACCAGCAGGCCAAGAGGCCTGCAGTGGGGGAGTCCTTTGTAAAGTCTGCCCAACAACAAGCAAAAGGGTCTGCCTCAGGCCTAAATGAAATTTACATGTGACCCATGGAACCAAAGCGGCCTTTTCAATTGTTGCTGGTATTTTGCATGTGAAGTATGATATATCTTTTAATACATTACATCTTGTCAACACACACCAACTATTTTCCATGATAGCTGTAAGCGATGGATCACCTAAATTCATTTATCGCAGACTGTGACCGAAGGACTGAGCTGGCTAAGAAATGGTTAGCACAAACCCAGAATGAGATCAGTGCTGAAGTGGCACTTAAGGTGCTTTTCAATCCCATCTTGTGTATCCTGCTCTCCAGACCTTTGTTATATTTTCCCAACACTACTTTATCGGTCTTATTCATTTCTGCCAAGTGCTCTCTGCATTGGGGCTTTGGACCCTCAACTGTAGTTATTTTGTGGAAAACCGTTCATTCTAAGATGCTGGCCTGAAGACTGGATGTGTGAGTAAGCCATGCTAGAACCTTCCACGACTGTCCTGACAGCCAAGCGCTGTTTGTAAGACTTAGGCTGCCTTGGTGGGACAGGACAGTATTCAATCTTCTTTGTTATATAACACCCAATCCATCTTATCAAGTCTCTGGGATTTATTGTTAGATAAACTAGACCAAAATTTCAGGGTGAGAGGTCGGACACAATTCCAAACTAATGCAGGAAAAACAGTTAGTCATACTGCAATCCTTTTTTACAAAATGCATTGTAATAACATCTGGATAGTGTTATTGGGGATAGAGCACCTAGGAGGTATTATGACACAACAATACAAATGAGTATGGTCCAGTGAAAACAACTGGATCTCAATGTGATACAACAAAGGGTGCACTGCTATTTTTGTTAAATCATAACAGTCATGCAGTTACAGTAATAGAACATAAACCGATATTCATGGACATGTATACAAAAGACACATAAACAATGTTTCCAATGTGCACTGTTGACTGGTAATATCGTCGACACAACAGTGTTTCGGCCTAAAGAAGCTGTGCAATGCAGCTATGTGAGCAGGCCTTCATCAGGACGTGTGGTAACCTTAGTGGGAGTCCTGGAGTCTCTATCTATGGATAAACAAATGGGGAATTGTCAACAGTGCACATTGGAAACATTGATTATGTGTCTTTTGTATACATGTCCATGAATATGGGTTTATGTTCTATTACTGTAACTGCATGACTGTTATGATTTAACAAAAATGTTTTCACAGTTTTTGGAGTCTGACAAACTCCATAGGCATCTGCTTTTTGTATAGTGACACAGAGCACCCTCAGTGCAGTGTCACTGAGAAGTCCCTTGGATTTCTCTTAAGGTTTAAATATCTTTTCTTGGGTGAACTACTGTTCCCAAGAACAGTAAGGTGACATTGATCTTACTTACCTTTTTACTTTGTAGGTCCAGCACACACCATCTTATGTGGAGTGCTGGGGTTACCTGGTAGCACCTTATCCTACTTTCTGATGTAAACATTTTTTCTTACCCTTACAAATTTAAATGGCTGGTGGCAGTGGTTTACGTTTTACTGCCAGTGTCTATTTTTATCGCAAGCTGAACCCTCAGCTGCAGTACAGCACCCATGGGTGTCCGTTTTGTCAAAATGACCCCTGTCTTCTTTTTTTGCCATGTTCTGTTTCTTGGCTTTTACTCTGTACGTTGAGATGGGTTTCAGACCTTTGTGTGTTTTGGGGATGGGGCGGTCATTGACTGGGGGCGGTGTTGCCCGGAGCTCAGCAGTTGGTTTGTGTGGGGGGAGGGCGTTTGTGGGTGAGGCTGTTTTTTCTTTTGCCGAGGATTTACGCCTGGCGACAAGCAGTGTTCATGAGCATGTGAATCCATGCTGGACCCATGCTAGAGAACATCAGTTACAGGTAAGTAACTTGTTCCATCTTTGACCTCCTATGCTCTAACAATCC
Organism: Ambystoma mexicanum; assembly: GCF_040938575.1. NCBI lineage: Eukaryota > Metazoa > Chordata > Amphibia > Caudata > Ambystomatidae > Ambystoma > Ambystoma mexicanum. Next base: position 941,340,553 of record NC_090928.1, on the reverse strand, counting down.
GAAACTAATTTTTATCACTGAAACCTGGTTCTCTGATGTTTTTGCACCATTTGCGCATGAGGCCTCCCACCTGGCTACTCACTTATCGCCCACAACAGACCTTCCAGAGGTGGCAGAGTGGCAATACTCTACAAACCTCATTTCACTGCCTCACTGGTTGAAACCCAGACTGGCAACATTATCCGTGAATCCCTTCTAGTAAAACATTCACTACCATCACCACTCTCTCACAGCTTCCTACTCATATACAGACCCCCTGGATATGACAGACATTTTGCCAACAAAATCTGTGACTCAATAGCTACCGTTCAGGTAAATCACCCTACTCTCACACTTTTGGAAGATTTCAATATCTGGTTCGATATGCCCAACAACCCCATGACCCAACCTCTTGTCGACAGTCTTGATGCACTCAACCTCTCCCGACATACCACTGGTCCAACTCGCTCAAGTGGTCACGACCTTGATGCGATCTTCAGCTCCCATGACCTCGTCTCTACATCCAGGCCCACACCGCTTATCTGGACAGATCACTCTGCCATCCCTTTCTGTATCCACAGACCAACCCCTCATCCCACAGTCCCTCTTCCCCCACTTGTGATAAAAAATGGTGGAACAAAGTCAAGGTACTCCCTGACCTGCTACTCTGTCCCCCAGCGACGCTGACCTGCGATAGACCCGTAACCATTGAATCCTCTGACTCCTGGCTTAAAGAATCACTAATACCTCTCACTCCCTGACGCCCTAGAGTCTCACGCAAAGGATTGTCCCCCAAATGGTTCAAGCCCCACCTGAAGACTTTCAAAAGTCAAAATAACTCTCGTGAGCACAAATGGTGAGCATCTAAAAACTGATCTCCGCAGATCTAGTTTCGCCCTCCACCACCATAATTACAAATCAGAGATCGGAAACGCCGAAAAGGCCTATTACAACAAATGAATTCTGAACTGTGGCAGTAGCAGCAAAGAACTCCACAAGATCATCTCTGAATTTGTGAAACCTACTTGCACCTCTGCCCAAGCCACCCCCACGCAAACGCTCTGCAACTCCCTCTCGCTACATGGCAACCCTTAACACCAAACTCTCCACCCTCACCCCCTGCCCTACATCTACCCCTCCTGATCCTGTGGCCCTGATGACCATAATGCCAACCATCGACTCTTTCCAACCCATCTCGAGAGACAAGTACCTAGATCTACTATCTGGCAGCAGACCCTCTGTATCCCCCCTCAAACCCTGCCCCATCTCCCTTCTGAAAGATATATTATTCTCTACTTGTGCAGGAGAACATGCAAGGTCTATACTAAACGACTCCCTCGCCTCTGGCACCTTTCCAGAAGCATTTAAAATAGCTCATATCAAACCACTTCTACAAAAGGCATCCCTCGACCCCCTTGACCCCAAGAATGACAGGCTGATCTCCAACACCAGATTTCTTGCTAAACTGATTGACTGGGCTGCATACTCCCAGATCAACTGCTTCGTAGAATCCAACAAACTACTCAACCCCACACAATCAGGCTTCAGACCGCGCCATGGAACAGAAACCACTCTGATCCCGATCTTGGATGATCTCGAGGATTGTGCAGCGTTGGTTCTCCTTGATCGGTCAGCTGCCTCTGACAACATTAACCATTCAATCCTCATTGACCGCCTCCACTCCCTAGGCATCTGTGGCTCGGCACTCACATGGATTGCCTCCTTCCTCAGCAACAGGAAACAAATCACCTTCCTCTCCCCTTTTGTCTCAACTGCTCTCGCTGTGAACAGTGGATTACTCCAAGGTGCCTTGCTCTCGGCTCCCCTTTTCAACCACTCTACCATGAATCATATGCACATGCAACCTCTCCTGATACAACTATGCCAACGATACCCACATTCCCAAAACAAGCACCAACCCACGTCCCAACCTTGAAGCTTGCCTCAGTGACATTGACCGATGGATGACAAAAAAACACCTCCTTGTGAACCCAGAGAAAACTGAAATCATGGTGTACTGCAATACTGCACTTCTCCTGCAACCACTCCCATGGCCACCCTCCCTTGGCTCCACCCCCCCTCCAAAATAGTCCAAAACCTTGGCTGTACTATGGACTCAGGCCTAACACTCTCCCGTCAGATCAATCCTGCATAAAAATCCTGTCACTACCACCTCAAACTCCTGATACGCATTTTCCCTTACCTCACCTATCCCAACAGACTCACCGCTGTTATGTCTATTGTCATGTCAAGACTGGACTATGCCAACTCCTTATACCTGGGAGCACTAGCATACCAATTTAACAAACTCCAAAGAGCCCAAAACGCTGCCGCCAAACCTCTTCTCACCCTGGGACACAGAGACCACATCTCTCCCACTCTCTGCACCCTCCACTGGCTCTGTGTCAGACAATGGGCCTCCTTCAAAACCCTATGCATCACCTACCAAGCAGTGCACAAGACTGGCCCAACGTACCTACAAGAGAAGATTAAACCCTACCTCCCATCATGCACCCTAAGATCAAGCACTGCCCTCTTACTAGTGAATCCAACCTCCAATTAAGCCAGGATGGGAGGATACGCCTTCTCAACCTTAGCTCCAACTTTGTGGAACTCACTCCCTCCACACATTCGACACACCCAAGACTACATGGCCTTCCGCAAAGCTCTAAAAACCTGGCTCTTTCCATAAACCCAATTAAGACCATCTAAGGCCGACGACACCCTGTGGACAAATGTTCGATGAGATACTGAGCAATGACACCACCGAAAGTGACTAATAAGTCACCAAGATAGAATCAGGAACTGGTTACCAAAGATGACAACCTTAGCGTCCTGCACACGCTAGATATGGCTGCTTCTTGAGTCTACTAAACATGCCTAGCTGCCTCCTGTGCCATCTCCTCTGAGCGCAGCTATCGCGAAACGCGCCAATGTAATCCGGAACGGTGTGCTTGTAAGAATAAAACATCCACTCCAGACACTCACCTCTCCTATCACTATGCTCACTCTCTACTCTACACCAACACACAATAGAGCGCAGCTACAACCCTCTGTCAATTTCAGCCTAGCTGCTCACATATGAACAATACTCCAGGAACACCTCAACATCCTTCTAGAAAGCAGCTATACCCCACGGAAAATCAGCCTAGCTGCACACATAAGCGTCCTACACAGGCCTAACACCACCAGAATCCAGTCTCGCAGACAAACCTCCAGACTGCACACATTCAACTGATCTCTCAATACCACCACAATTGTGAGCAGCTGATGCAATTGCTACCATCAGGCAATTGCATCAGCTGCTCACATATTGAGTGCACCCAAGCACCCTATGATACCCTTTTCTCTCGACTGACCTGGACTACAGTCCCCGAGGGCATTGAACCCACAAGCGCGTTGAGGTCATACCAATGATATATAGAGCGCTATATAAATCCCAAAAAACATAACATAACATATCTTCATGTTAACCGGGGAACAGTTTTCTCATGGCTTTCTTTAAAACTGCAAATGCCCATGCAAAGCCATTTTAGTGTCAGTGTTTGAAAATCGTCCCTTTCATGTAAAAGGGTCCTTTGAATTTCTTCTGCCCCCCTGAATTAAAAGGATGCTTTTCAAATCGACCTTTTCATTTGTAATAACAGATAGGCCTTTTGATCTCCACTGCTTGGCCTTTTCACATAGCACTTCAATTGTGTTATTTGCAGAAACTCCCACAGTCTGTCTAAATGGGCCAATTTTCAGTGTCAAGTTTTCTGAAGGCTGGCAGGTCATCTTTCCAGTGGGTCCATCAGTTCTGTTTGGGGCCTTTGATTAAACCTCACACTATCTCTCCTATCCGCAGTGAGTCTCTATAATTCTTACCATCATCACCTCCATCCTAGACTATGCCAACTGCCTCTACCTGAGCGTCCTGGCATATCAGTTCAGGAAACTCTAACAAATCCAAAACTCAGCAGCATATGAACACTCAGCAATCTTCGCAGTGGCACTGACCTCATGGCACTGGCAACGTCAGCTGTTATCGCAGCAGCCCAGACCTCACACTTTACCAAACACCATTCATGACCTTGGTTTGCACATGCATCACCAGCTGGGAAGACAGGCCATTTTACACACTATTTCATAGGATCGATTAGTCACTGCACCTGGCACGTATGGGGAAAACAGGAAAATCACAGTCAAAGTGATTGAGATGCAGCATCTGCTCCACCATACTCAGATAGACTGGGATGTACAGCGGGACATTGTCATTGTAGGAACTGTGTGCAATGGCCATGCCTCACGCCAGAAGACCAGGTGGGGGTTTTCTCATTCATTAATCCGTGAAGGCAATCTAGAACTAGTTCAGTATTGAACTGGAAGAATTTGAGGGATAGATGGCTATCACATCCGGGTGAACTACAGGGTTGGCCTACAATGGGATGTTAAAAATTAGAAAGGTCTGGTACATGCACAGTTTCTGGGTAATCACGCCATGCTCTCCAGCTGGAAGAACCTGGAAGTATAGCTCATGCTCTTTTAGCTGCAATTTGCGAAGCATAGACTGTCGCTATCACTAACCATTTTATCGCAGCCACAAGAATCAACAGTGGAAGCCACCGCCTGACCGGGTGCACATACAACAAATCTCCGCCCAAATTGCTAGGTACATATAATGCACCACTCCGTTGGACACTGGTCACAGGCATGGCTTCCCGCACACAGCAGAATACAGCAACAACTATGACAAACCTTGGTCTTGCTGGTCACATAATTTTTCCACCTACTCACACCAGACACCTCAACACCTCTGACATCAGTATGCAGTGAAGGCCTATGACAATTTGGGCACGCTGGACACATAGCGAGTCATTAGCACTCACGCCATCTCCTGACTCCTCTCAGCACCCATTCACATGCCTGACCTCTCAGATTGCTGTCTACCGGAGCCTGGTCGGTACTGCTAAACCTTATTTGACCACATGTACACACGCAATCTAATCCTACCTGTGACCTCCAACACTCTGGGCTTCGGTCCCAGAGGGCGTTCTCATCATCAGTTTTTTCAGACTATAAAAATTGAAAAAGGTTCTATATAAATGACAAGTACAATAAAATACAATATTCATCACATGTTGCTCAGTTCCAGGACCCTCATATTATGTATAGAGCGCTAAGCACTGGCCGGGACTCACTGGCTTTATGTAGTGCATTGCAAACCCTGTGCTTCTACCCAAAGCCTTTGATTGTAATCTAACTGTATCCTCAAGAGGTGCTGGAACTCCAGATGGGGGTGCTGCCAGCACCAACTACTTGAAGGATCAGGGTGGTGGCAACACAGCTGCTGCATCAGTTTCATAGTTCGTCAGGATGTGCAGTACAGCGGTGCCTTGTTTCTGGCTACATCCGAGGCCTCTGAGACTGGAGATAGGGTAACAGCCCTCACTCCATGTGGAGGTTCCATCAGCCAATCATCACTGATCTGGAAGATTATCTGCTGTACCTCCTGCTTCTCCCTGCACAGGATCCCATCAACAGCACAGTGGGCCTGTATGACATTGGTGCCAGGATGATGATGATCTTCATCCGCATTATCACACAAGCGCTGACAATGATGATGATGATGACGGAAAACAATACAAGTTTCATAAAAGACATGTCAGCGAAAGGTTGATAGGTTCAAGAGAATGACAAACAACCATTCTCCTCTGCTGTATTCCATCATGGCAATAATCCATGTATACAGACAATGGCTCTCTGGCGGACCATCAAACAATAAAAAAAAACAAAAAAAACAATAAGTGTTATTAACAGGATAACAGTTGGCAAATTATTTTAATTATTTTCTATGGGTCTGTTGTTTCAAAGCCGCATATATCAGATATTATTATTTCAGGTATATTCGCCACACATATTATTTGAGCACACTCTTAGCATTTAGATCTAATCAGAGTTTTTTTAATTTTCAAAATTATATTTTTATAAAAGCAACATATGTTTTTCATAGAGCAAACACTCCATCACATCGTGATTTACAGCATCAATAATGAAAACATTAAACCATCAAAGGACACCATATGTGAAGAGACACAGGACAAAGTGACAAACAAATAAGGTTTAAACATCATAAGAAGAAGCAAGATTAAGTACAATGTTTCTTAAAATCAAAACACAACTAAACTGTGAATTGGTCTTTCTTTAGTTTGGTAATGTCTTCACTAGTCTTCTGATTTAAGTATAGGTTGGTTATTTTCTGTGGGGTTGAATAGAGAGGGAGAAACGATGATTTCCAGGGTCTGTTCCTCGCTAAAGCAAAGGGTTGGGACCTCTGCTATGTAGAATCTGGAGGGTGGGATAGGGGGATGGGAAAGAAGGGGAGGGACTGGAAAGTTAGGACAAAGAGCGTAGAGGGGAACCAGCAGCTATGTATGTATTTTTATACACGTATTCAATGAGAAAAAATGAATCAAGGGAGATCCCTAAAAGCAGTAGACTGATACTAATTTAATCACAAAAGGGAGGAGGCCCCTACAATGGTATGAATGGGGATATCAAAAGAAAAAAAACAAGTGTTCCTACCAGGATAACAGTTCCTAAATTATTTTCTATGGGTCTGTTGTTTCAACACAGCATTTATCAGATATTATTGTTTCAGGTATTTTCAGCACAGATATTATATGGCACACTCTTAGCATCAGAGGACCATCAAACAATACCTAGCCCTGGCAGCAGGGGGGCCTGGGTACTTAAGTGGCAGCGAAGATAATGGTGTATGTGTGGTTGGTTGCCTATTGAGGAAGGATGTCAGGCAAACACAGGCACTCTGCAAGGAAATCAAATGGATGGCTGCCACCGACAGGCTGGAGATCTGACACAGTTTAGAGGTGACCAAGGAGCTAGCCATCATGTCTCACATGCTGAAGCGCCTCACCATTCCAAAGGCGACAGTGTATATTGGCAGGGACTCAACCACACTGGTGACCATCAAGTCCTCTTCCAGTTCCACTGTCATCTTTGGTGGAGAGCATTCCTTAGAGACATTAAGCACTACCAATTATACAAGGCATGGAAAAAAAATCCACAAGAAGCAATTTCATTAAGTGCAGTATATGCATGTGGATTGTGTTGATTTAGGGAGTGGGACATACATTTGAGGTGTTTTGGGAGTGTCGGGTTATGGAAGGGAATGGAGTATGGGGCCCGGAGCCAGATTTCTGTCACAAAATCAATAAATCACATGTATTCATAAAATGCTAATTTAATATGCATATTTCTAGTGAAATAGGGGACAGTACTTTAGTACATCATATCATCACATTTTATCTGGTTAGTTGAGGTTTGCCTGTAATGTCCTGGGATTAATACTGTGCCCCACTGCCTTTTGTATGCTATCCAAGTGTTCCGATGGATCTGAAAGAGAGGGGTTTGTATTAGGAAAGTGGAGAAAGAGGGAAACTTCAAGATTACATTGCTGTTGGGTTGATGTATGCAGCCCCAAAGTACCCTGAACCATGCATGGAGGTGGGTTTCTTGGTGTTCTGTGTTGAGAGCATAGAGGCATTTGTGTACGAAGAGAAGCTTTGTGTGCCCTAAGTGCTAGGTTACAAGAGCTGTTTTCCCTTTCATGTGAACAGCAGCGCTTTAAACATTGCAAGGGAAAAACGTCTTGGCTTTTTCTTTTTATCCCGTGTCAAATCAAAAAGCCCTGTGCAGGGGACCTACCCCTCTGTGTCAATGGACCAGCAGCAAATGCAAACCCACTCAAAAGGACAAATACAAAAATCCCATGACCTACAGAACCGCATTTCAAACATTAAATGAAAAATACGGCTTGCATACGTGTGGAAGAAACTAAGAAAAGTTACGTTTAAAAGCCGACGTGAAAGGATAGCTTTGCTTGTACAAAAAAGTCAGTGAAATATGTTGTGAGTGGGGGGTTGGCTAAGCAATGTACATTATATTTTCCCCCACAAGACTTCATCACCTTGGAGGACGCTCAGATTACCAGTAAAACCAGTTTTGACCAGGCAGGAAACGTCTCAATTAAATGCCTTGCCTCCCACTGGAAGTCGCACCTAAAAGTGAACCATGCTGCAATTACATGTGATGAGGGCGTTATAATTCTCTGCTCTGCCAGCCTGGAAGGGAGTACTAGGAGGGAGGACTGTGTGGCTAGAGCTTGACCAAGAAGTGTGAGTTCCTTCTGCATCCACTACCCAGGACAAACTGACAAACCTCAAAGGGTGTCACGCAATTCTTTTGTTGCAAGCTGAGTCAGTGGGAGACAGTTGGCTTTGGGGATTGAAGCACCGCCCTCCCATATGTGACAAATACTTCAAATTGACATTAAAGGATTGATTAATTTTAGGCATTTTCCCAGCACTCAGAACAAGAAATAATTTAATTTTATGCTATTTTTCCATGTGACTAAGTGCATGTTCCTAGGACTTTGTGGACTGAAATGGCCAGTAAAGACTTGTTTCTGGCGAATTCAAACATGGGATAAATATGAAAATTGGCAGAAAGAGGCAAAATGAGATTATGAACATGCTTAATCATTTACAGAGTTATAACTGTTATGCATTTCATGAAAAGGACAAGAATGTCGTCGCCATGCAAGGAGGAGGGGGCTGGAGCCTTCTCCCCCCACCTACAGGAGATATTCCGAGACCCCAGCTGCCCCCACGCTCTGAATGGGCAAGGTGGGTTCACTTCCAATTTTTGCCAGCTTTTGATTCTACATTTAGCAGCATCTGCCCCCGACCTGGCTAAATTGCCAGATTTCACAATTTGGGGCCCAAAACACTGCGGATTCGACTAGCTGCACCACTGGCCGCCATCATAATCAACGTGGTTAATGGCCGCCGCTCCGGTTGACACACAGCACCTAGCAAGGAGCCCAGCAGCGTTTGCAGCCTCTGATTGGCTGTATCTGTAGCCACCCGCCCTTGAGCTCACCGATAGGCGGTAGCCAAAGGGCAAGCCTAAGGGCCTGTCTGCGCCTGTCCCCAGAGCAGGATCGTCGCCATGCAAGGAGGAGGGGGCTGGAGCCTTCTCCCCCCACCTACAGGAGATATTCCGAGACCCCAGCTGCCCCCACGCTCTGAATGGGCAAGGTGGGTTCACTTCCAATTTTTGCCAGCTTTTGATTCTACATTTACCAGCATCTGCCCCCGACCTGGCTAAATTGCCAGATTTCACAATTTGGGGCCCAAAACACCGCAGATTTGACTAGCTGCACCACTGGCCGCCATCATAATCAACGTGCTTAATGGCCGCCGCTCCAGTCGACACACAGCACCTAGCAAGGAGCCCAGCAGCGTTTGCAGCCTCTGATTGGCTGTATCTGTAGCCACCCGCCCTCGAGCTCACTGATAGGCGGTAGCCGAAGGGCAAGCCTAAGGGCCTGTCTGCGCCTGTCTGCGTCTGGCAGCAAGGAGCCGAGCTGCCTGGGGTCCACTTCCTGTAAGTACTTTTTGCACTATACCTCAGTGGTACTAGACTGCCCAGAATGACCCTGCCTCAGATTACTAGTGCAAGACCGCCTACCTCACATATCCTTGCGATCACCAAGTATGCAAGTTTACAATCATTGACTCGTACTGCTTTGCCCATAACTGCCTCCTTTATGTCTGCACTACTTTCCCATTCTCAAGGAGGGACTGTAATGCAATCCTAACCATTACGACAAGAAATCGGGCACTGCATTGTTTCACATTGCTTCAATGCATTCATGCTGACTATGTGGGCACCTTGTTATTACTGAGATGCAATACGCTACATGTGCGCGTACCTTTCACATTGTGTGCATTGTGACCGCCTGTACCATGGTTATCCCTCAATTTGCTTGTATGCGTATGTACCTTAACCTCTAACTTAATAGCATTGAAACTGACCCCACCTGTCGGCATAGCGCACTCCAGCCTCACTGGGATTTTTTGACCCAGATAGACTCTACTGCCATAATTGCTTTTGCCTTTTTATACTCTGTATCTTAGCCTACTGCGATTTTAAATTCAGATGGACTTTGCTGCTATTAGTGTTCATGCCTTTTTGCACAGTGCATCTCAGCCTCATTGGGATTTTGAACCCAGATAGACCCTACTGCCATAATTGATATTGTCCGCTTGTACTATGCATTTTAGCCTTATTGTGATTTTAAACTTAGATGGACTTTGCTGCTATTAGTGTTCATGCCTTTTTGCACAGTGCATCTCAGCTTCATTGGGATTTTGAACCTAGATAGACCCTACTGCCATAATTGATATTGTCTGCTTGTACCCTGCATTTTAGCCTTATTGTGATTTTAAACTTAGCTGGACTTCGCTGTTATCAGCGTATCTTAGCCTCACTGGGATTTTTGGACCTAGATGGACCTTGTTGCCAGAATTGTCTTTGTCTGCCTGCACATTGCAGTTTAGCCTAAACTGTGCTTCTTAAACTCAGGTGAACATCCGCTGCTATAATTATCTCTGTGAGCACATGCCAGCAATGCCTATATATTGCATAGTCTACTACATTCATGCACCCTACTCAGCCTATGTGCGCTAATGCGTGTTGGCTCCCTGACCACCTCACAGTTTTGTGACTATCTTTGTCGCTCTCAGCTCGCCTACTTTAATTTATAGGCACCAGTGCCTATTTTGAGTTTACTCCCTACATATGGTACCTTTTAGTTAGCCCACCTCCACTTTAACTATGTATCTGCCAGCCAGTTATACAGTCTTATTGAGGACTATCCTACACTTACTCATCACAATAGATGTCAACATGCCTCTCCCTCGGCCCACCCTAGCATTTGAGATATCCCAGAATGATCCCAACAACCTAAATAATATGATCACTAGACCTTGTAATCTCTCCCAAAGAAACCTCAAACTTCGTGCTAAACACCCTAAAATCTATGAACCCACAGCCAAATCTCTAGACCTCCTCTCTAATAACCTATCTAGAAACTTAAAAAGCACCCAGCCTAATACCAAAATATCTCTGCACAATTCGACTAACACTCAGCACCCACTCCAGCTTAATAGCCGACTCTCTCAAGTCCCTACCACTTGCCCTAAACCCCCCCCATAAGATTGTGATACCACCTACAGAGCCCACACTACTGGGCATAAGAGGAGCCTTAATAAATGCCCGGTCTCTCGTGGCACATGCCACTGATATAGCTGACCTCATCACAACAGACAAAATGGACTTCCTCGCTATTACAGAATCTTGGCTGCATTCAGCAGCCTGCCCAGCAATCATGTTAGCTATTCCTGAGGACTACACTCTTCTAAGAATAGACCGTACCTCTTCTCGAGGCGGTGGCCTAGCCATAATTGCAAACACTAGTCTAGCACTGAGACTCGCTACCCCATTAAAGGTAGAGTCTTACGAACTCCTGACTGCCAAACTAACTACCTCTACTACACAAACCTTAACTATCCACCTTATTTACAGGCCTCCAGGCCCACTTGGTTCCTTTGAAGAAGATCTCACTAATATCCTGTCGGACAACTTCAAAAATACTTCACCAAGTCTTCTCCTAGGAGATTTTAATCTTGGTTACAAAGACCCTTCAGATCCCAATGCAACACAGATCATTGACTCCATTGAGGAATTAGGCTTCACCCAAAGGGTAACAGGCGCCACTCACACTAAGGGCAGAACCCTTGATTGGATTGCGGAACACTTTTGCGCAACGTCCATCAATGCTATAACACCTATACCCTGGTCTGGCCATCACCTGATCTCTTTCGCTCTCGAAGCTACAGTCCCTCATTCTAACACTACTATAGCTCCGGCCATTCTTACAAGGAACAAAAAGAACATTAGAGCTGATAAACTCATTCCTCTGATCATCCCTACTCTGAACTCTCTCCCTGACTCTAAAGACCCATCTACATTGGTCGAAGAATACAACAAGGTAATGTTATCCGCCCTGGACACCATAGCACCTTTGAAAATTAGAAAATGCAAACAGAAAAAACATGTTAATTCATGGTTCTCACCCCACCTAAAAGCCATTCGACGTGATAAACATAAATGTGAACAGATATGGAGATCAAACCCCTCTGAAAATAACAAAAACAACCTCACCAAACTAGCTTCCCTTTACAAAAAAGAAATAATCCTTGCTAAACAAGAATCTTATAATTCACGCATTACCCAAGCTAAGTCTAACACAAAAGAACTATTTACTATCCTGAAATAATTGGAAACACCTATCCAAGCCCCTGACACCTGCCTTAAGGACAAAACTTGGTGCACTAGCATTCAGAGTGCTCTATCTAATAAAATAACGACTCTACAGGCTAAAATCAACAATAAAAAAGAATCCCTTCTCCTAACCGCTAACTCTAACAATACTTTTGTCCCCTGTGCCTTCGATCTCTTCCTCACCTCCCACATTGCCTGAAACATCCAAACCCCTTTTTAACTTCAAGAAAATATCTACTCTAAAAGGCGAAAAGGTTATCTTAACCCTTAAACCGTCCAACTGTCACGGCGACCCTTGCCCTGCACAAATCATAAAGGATGCCGCAAGGGACCTTTCCCCATTCATAACCAAACTCATAAATGCCTCATTCTCTTCCGGCACCATTCCTAACAATTTGAAAGAATCGTGGGTCCTCAACACTTGGCCCGACTATTCCCACAAATTACCGCCCCATTACGACAGTGCCATTTCTGCTTAAAATTTTGGACAAGGTAGCGTACCTCCAAATTCAACGATACTTGGAATGTAACCACCTTCTAGGAGTACGTCAATCAGGTTTTAGACCGCAACACGGAACTGAAACGGCACTGATTGACCTTAAATCACAAATTGACACCCTGAGGGACAACGGCAACAAAGCACTACTTATGCTGCTCGACCTCTCAGCGATGTTTGACCTGGTTGATCATAAGACTCTTTGTCACCACTTAGATTCAGCTACTCACTTCTCGCAAGAAGCCATTGGCTGGATTCAATCCTTCTTAGATAATAGAACTATGCGGGTCTTCGCACCTTCAGCTTCCGCTGACCCTATTCCTATAACTTGCGGTGTGCCTCAGGGTTCATGTGTTTCGCCCACTCTGTACAACATCTTCATGAAGCCCCTTTTTGATGATCTAGATGGCCTGGGTATCACCTACACTAACTATGCAGACGATACAGAGATCCTCATCCCGCTGACGGGAGATTACGACAAGGATTGGGCCTTTGTGAACAGAGTATTTCTCATCATCCAGGCATGGATGGCCTCTCATGGACTATGCCTGAATGATGATAAAACGGAACTCCTCATTCTGGGCACCACGGTGAATCTCAATAAATTAGGCCATCTATATTCCTACTTCACCATAGACAATAACATTATCCCAGTAGCCAAAGAAGTGAAAACTCTTGGCATCTACCTTGACTCCTCTCTTACATTAAAAAAACAAGTAAACTCCCTGGCCTCGGCCACTGCCTATACGTGTAAGCTAATCTGAGCAGCTAAGCCATTCCTTACACCTAACAATTGCATTACCCTAGCAAGAGCCTTGGTATTATCCAAACTGGATTACTGCAACGTTTTATACATAGGCTGCAACAAATACACCACCAACAAGATTCAGATCTTACAAAATAACACTTTAAGAGCTGCCCTCAACATCCCTAAGAAAGCTCACGTATCTGACCTTAGAAGATCTAACAACTGGCTTTCCACCAAAGATAAAATATTCCTTAAATCAGCCTGCCTAACTCATAAATGTTTACACATGGCCGCCCCGCAGTACCTTACGTCCAGATTCCGGAAACAATCTACTAATCGCCCTTCTAGAACAGCTAATACTAACCTACTTCAAGTGCCGAGATTCAAACGCTCGAAGTCTGGTGGTAGCAGCTTCCCGGTCAAAGCTGCCCAAAACTGGAACTCACTCCCACCTTCTCTAAGAGAAGATATGCCTTACTTGCGCTTCAGATGCAACCTTATCCAATGGATTAAGGAGCATGACATCTGACCTTCCACCTTACCAACACACCTCTGTGCACAATTTGTATACATATATATGTCTGTATCTGCGCAACTGTATATATTATATTTAACTGCTGCTTGACACCCTCGGTATCCTATGTTCACTTGTATGATTTAATTCGATCTTCTGTATGTTATATGCCAACACTGTTTACCATTATTTTGTACTGTAACGCACAGCAATGTAACCCAAGCTGAACAATCCTCTTGTCCTTCCTTTGCGCCCTAATACCCCTGGGGCTGGTGCGCATTAAAAATAAATAAACAAATAAAACAAACAAATGTGCCAAAAGGCGATGCCACCTTGCACGGAGTTAGCGATTGGCCTGTCTAATTCCCTATGATCCACTGAAACCGCATATCTATCTCTTATGGTGGTGGCTAGTATACGTTTGAAGTTATGATACATGACTCAGTTTTGCTAATAAGTGGACCTTGGAACAAAGAACTATAATAAATGACAAACAGACAGATGATGCTCTCTCCCCTTGAACCAATGATGCCAGGGTGCAGAGAGAGGAATGATAGGCCGTCCTATCCCAGGGTAGGAGTAATTCCAGAGTAGTCCCCATAGATTGTAAAGTGAATGATGTCATTTGGGCTATATAAGGGGGACTGTACTAGACAGAGGAACACACAGACACACACCCAAGTATCCAGGGAGACAGGAGAATGGAGGGAAAGCTGAAACTTACCATCCTGAAGAGTGCAGATACCAGGCCCCTTGCCTAGCTGTCCAGATATCCTGAGATCCAGCTGGCTGTCCAGAATCCCATCCAGGATAGTGCAGAGACCAGTCCCCTTGCCTAGCTGTCCAGAGGGTCCTGAGCTCCAGCTGACCTTCCAGAATCCCAAACCAAGGCTTACTTTGTAAGCAGCAAATAACCCCAGCCCCAAATTGCCTAAACCTCTCCTTTAATAACATTGCATCCAATATTTCCCCCATTGAAACACTGATGAAACACAGATGTGGAAGGAAGAACTCTGGACTGGTAACAATGAGTTGGGTTTGGATATTATTATTTGCCAATAGTTACCAGACTAATTCGACATCTGCAGCACTCCAAGGTGACAGTGACTCTGACATCCCCTGTCGCCATCGCAGGTGTATGGTCCCATTTTGCTAGAACTGTCGGTCGACTCTTCAGAAATTTCTTTCAAACATTCTACTCTTTCTACTCACCGGTTTACAAAAACAAAAGGAATTCAGCTATTCTCCTCAGTTGCCCCCTGTGGCATGGAAGAATGTGGAACGTATTGGGCTATCACTAGCATTTGAGCCTTTCAGAAGGAGCTCTCTCTTTCATTAGAAAATCTTAGGTCCACAAGTCCAAAATAATTACAAGTTTGCTATGCCCACCCAGTGACTTTGATGCATAGGTGTAAACTAGAATCACATTTTAGCCTTTCCCATAACTTAAGTTAATTTTTTTAGAGTTTTATTTTAATTGGGAACAGTAAAGACTACAGAAGTGGAAAATGTTACTGTTAAATATTTTGGCTAGGTAATTTCACAATGGACATATTGGCCAGTCTATCTTTGTTAAATTATCCTCATACCCATTCTAAATATTGTACTTTGGGATGTCCCTGCATTTCTAGAGCTATTGATTATTTGGATAGATCTTTTTTTTTTTTTAATGAAGACAAAAGCTGGGTATGACCATATCAATGCTTAAAATTACAAATGTTTGAAGCAATGCCTTTTGGAGTTGGAAGATATTTATGTCATGTGCTGTTAGAAACATTTGGAAATGTAAA
This sequence comes from Ambystoma mexicanum, assembly GCF_040938575.1. NCBI lineage: Eukaryota > Metazoa > Chordata > Amphibia > Caudata > Ambystomatidae > Ambystoma > Ambystoma mexicanum. The sequence goes on along the minus strand of NC_090928.1, from coordinate 941,324,834 downwards.
ATGAGGAGCATATATATTGCAAAGAGCTTTTAAACAGCACACACATGCGCCACACAACCCATGTTTTACATTTCTGGGAATGTCATATCTTAAATCTTTTTTTTTGGGCACTTGATAATAAAAAAGCCTCACTGTATGAAATGATGGAATTATTTAGGAGGTGTGAAAGTGAAGTTGCAAAGGCACTGTGAACTCAACCAAACAATAAAAAAATAAAATGCAAATAAAATAAAAGGCACTTTTAATAAAAATACGTTTCATAAAGCACCAATTGGCACAGGTGCATCCACATACCAAAAATGTCTCAACACATGCTGGAACTCATTTTGTTTGAGTCGTACTGTAAATGAAATGAGTAAACACCCTGCCAAAGGCTTTTACGCATTTTGTTTACAGTAGGGCTCCTTTTCCTTGATTTATATGGTGGAGAGCCAGTGGCGTCACTAAGGGGAGTCTGGGGGGGCCGGGCCTCCCCTGTGAAACCCTGAACCCCCTTGTGCCCCCCTACCAAAGACGATCAGTGACCATGTTCACCCCCTACATTTGTCTGTGCCCCCCCTACTTTTGTCTTTGGCCCCCTCTGTGCCCCTCCTAAATTTGATTCCTGGCGACGCCACTATGGAGAGCAGGGGCAGAATGTAACTTACAGTTCTGCCTCCCCCTTCCTCTCCGCCATACAAATACTCCAGCATTTCTGCCATCAGGAGTTTTCATTCCTATGGAGTCCACCTGCTTTTTGCACCACGGTACATGGCTAAAAGCGTGTACTCAATTTGCACGGTGGAGTGTAAAAGGGTAGCGTACACGTGTCTACACATCTTTTTACCCTGCCCATTTCCACTCCACCGTGCACATGAGGAACATTTGGCAGCCGGGTCACCTATACGTAAAAGTGTACACATAACGGTTCCCCGCCTTCGAATTAATGGGACTTTGAAAATAAGCCCCATTATGTCCAGAGGCAACAACTTTCTTGAGAAGAAAGGGTACGTCTGACAAAGCAATGTGTGCAATTGGAAGCATCAAAGCCATCTAGAAACAGAGTGGATGATAATAATACCTAGAAATCGACATAAGGGCTTATTTTCTCAAAATTCTAAATTGCCCGTAGGGGACCGCTTACATTTGTACTTACGTGCAAACAGGTCCCCTCTGGGCCATTTTCATCATTTGCACTGCAGAGTGCACATAAGAAGTGTAAAGGGACAGTGGAAGCCTCTTAAAGGTCTCTATTTGCACTCCGCAGTGGAAAGAGAGTAAAAGCTGCCTCCCATGTAGGAATCTCTGTCAGCCTTTACAATGACGTCTATAGAAACAGCCTGCTTTTTGCTTGTGCAAAAAGCAGGCGAATCCCATTAGAAATCAGTGGTTTTATGCCAGTATGAAAATATCATGCTGGCATAAAACCGAGTTGTTTTTGAACGAGGATGGGAAACGGGAGGCAGAAACGCAACCACTGTTTCGCCCCCTCCCCCTTCAAAAACAATGAAAATCCTCTGGAGTGTATGGAGGCGCTAAAGACAGGCCTAACTTTGTTACGTACGTTTAGCGCCTCCGTTTGCACTCCGGGAGACTCCAAAACGAGCCCCATAGTGTGTTACTGTACACATTGCAGTATATGTAACTCATCACAAAGCTTTTACCTACTAAGAAGGATGCATTTCATCAGGCTTGCCAGGCCGCGTGACCATGCTTCTGTGTAGCTCTGAACAAATACACACTACCATCACGATCACAGCGCAACTGATTAAAAGTAACCCATGTTCTAGAAATACCAAACCAATGAGCTCTATTCTACATTAACCTCCATTCAGGTGCAATATCATTAACAGAACCTTCAATAGAATTGCCATGACCAGTACCACTGAACAGGATAAGACACACCCACAGACCAGAGCCCACTAGGAAAAAGTGTTTGGAAGAGACGTTTGTTTGCCCTAGGTTTGTGTATGTATGTATATGAGTTTGGCATAGAACAACTGTTTTTATTCTGTGAATGTTCAACTTCCAAAAGAAGAACCATTTGAAAAAAAAACTATTCAAACAGAACTGTTTAGCGGGGAGACAGCACTTCAAGCGCTTCTGGGAGGGAAACCTAGTGGTGGTATGGGATGAGGAGGCCTGGGGTTTAGTCTATAAGGTAATACTTTCGGGCTCCCTATGTACGGCAGCTATGGAGCACAATTTTAAGAGTCTTCACGTCTGCCTCCTGCCCCTGGTTACAGTGTCTAAAATGTTTGTGGGTGTCTCCCCTCTTTGCCCATGGGAATGTGGCCAGCAGGGAACGTGGTTCCATATGTGGTGGGAGCGTGCGTCCATCCAAACCTATTGGGCTGAACTCTTGAGCTGAATCAAGGACATGGTGAGTGTCTCCACAGAGTTGCTCCCCAATGAAATTCTCCTTGGCCTCCCCTCTCCCGACTCTGAATCAAGTAGCTTCCCGAAAGTGGTTGAGGCCATGCTAAGGGCCGGAAGACTAGCCTTGGCCCAGCAATGAAAACAGACATCAGTCCCGAACAAAAGGGAGTGGCTCAGTAAATTGTGGGCCATTTTTGCATATGAAAAACTCTTAGCGATTGTTAATGACAAGATGGCTTTGTTTTTGGTGGACTGCTATGTGGTTTTGTTAAATGGAGGCTGTGGCACCCTTAGACTGTAACAGGGGGTCACCATAAGGTCTTGGTTGCTCCCTGTACCAAAGACGTTTCCTGGATCTCACTTGATGCTCAAACGAAGTGCGTAAAACCTGTTGTGCCAGTTAAGACCCTTAGATTTTTTGATAACAAATTTTATTGGGTTTTGAAAACAAACAAACAACACAAGCATACTGCCGATACAGGTCATTGACTGTTTCCCACCCTCGTTGCTTACCACATTTTGAATCTGCCCCTCTGCAGGAGCTACATTCGTTTCCCCCGCTTTGAGGGCACCATAGACGTCGAGGGGCACCACAGTATATCTTCCTGTCCACTTGTCCAAAGTCACCTTTCAGTGGGCGTCTTCCCACTTTTGCCATACTTTCTGCGCCTTGGCCAGACATCCTCTGGCTGTGTATACCCTGCGCTCCATTGCAACACAGACGTCAACGTCTGTCATCCATTGTCCATAACTCGGAGTCATCTCCGACCCCCATTTTTAAGCAATGTTTCTTTCGATAAGTGCGGTAGTGGTGAACACAGTTTTTCATATCTTGTCAGGTCAACTTCATCGTCTATTCCCAGCAGTAATAACTTAGGATCTCTAGGAATCTCTTTGACTATGACTCTAGATAATTCGTTACAACATGCCCCCAAGAATTGTTGAATGTGTGTGCATGTCCACAGTATGTGGAAGAAGGTGCCTTCCTCTGTTTTGCATCGCAGACAAGTTGGGTCGTTTATCCTTCCCCATTTACAGAGGGCTACTCTAGGATAGTATACTCTGTGCAATATCTTTAACTGAATCAGCCTAAGTCTTGACGATATGGCTACCTCCCTAGGGAACATCAGTGCCATGACCCATTCTTCCGGTAGTATTGCACCCACATCAGTCTCCCATTTGGTCTGTAGTGCTAGCAATTCTGCAGTGCCAAAGGAGGTTATGGCACTATATAGGACTGATGTCACTTTTTGGGTGATTCGCTCCGGGACAAGGTTCCGTTCTATTGGGGTAAATTCCGGCAGTGCGGTCATATCAGGGAGGTTACCTTGTAGTGCGTGTTGCAATTGGGTGTAGTGGTATTGTTCGGTTTGGGGAAGTGCAAAGCGTAGAGTCAGCTCCGTGAATGGGATTACGGTGCCTTCTCTCACGACGTCGCTCAATGTAAGCGTTCCATTCTGAGACCAATGCGGTCATTTGGGAAGATTGTATAAACCCAGGAGTTTTCTGTTATTCCACAATGGCTGGGCTTGTGACAGCTTATTGGCCCATCCCATGAATGTGTGTGTGTCCGTCCAAATTTGTGTTATATGTGTCCGCATATTGGAAGCAGTTGTTTGGGCCCTCTTCTTGTAAAGATATTGCATAACAGGGTTTTCAGGAGTGCCAGCTTCTAATGAACGGTTATGCGAATGGTTTTGTCCCCGTGCAATTGGTCGTTCACTATTGTCAATTGGCTGGCCCAGTAGTATGTCTGCATTCGGGGAAGCCCTATTTCGCCCTCCCATATGGATCTTTGGAGCATGGCATGTGCTATCCGGGGGTGGCCGTCATTCCACAGCAACTTCCGAAGTAATTGATCTATTTTCCTGAATACGTTTGGGGGGACGTAAAGTGGGGCATTCTGTAATATATATATAGGAGTCGGGGCAGGGACATCATTTTAAAGAGCGCTGCTCTGCCTAGCAGTGTCAGAGGGAGGGATGACCAGTGTCGGGAGTCTTCCGCGAGTCTTGTCATCACTGGGTGTAAATTTCTGGGGACATAATCATTGAGGTTATTTGTGACGAGTATGCCCAAGTACTTGAAATGTTCCCTCTCCACCTGGTAAGGGCATTCTGGTGGTATCATTTGTTCTACTTGCCCCAGCGGTAACAGAATGGATTTAGCCCAGTTAACCCGCAGGCCGCTGAAGGCACCATATTTTTGCAGTAATTCAGTCACTATGGGGCAGGATCTTACTGGATCATTCAGGTATACAAGCAAGTCATCCGCATATAAGGACACTTTGTCTTCCCAGTTTTCTGGCCAGCGGAAGCCCTTCCATGTCTCATTACGTCTCAGTACTATCGCAAGTGGCTCGATTGCTATCGCAAATATCATAGCTGACAGTGGGCATACTTGTCTGGTCCCTTTTCCTATTTCAAAGGGGTTTGATACGTAACCGTTTACTTTTGTGACTGCTATTGGTGATTTATACAGTAGTTTGACCCAGCTCATGAATTGGGGCCCGAATCCCATTCTCTGCATTATTTCCCAGATCGCTTCCCAGTTGACCGAATTGAATGCTTTTTCAAAGTCTACCGCCAACAGGGCTAATGGGCCCTTAAGACCCTTAGATTTGAACTCAATAAAATTGCTCTGAAGGTCGCCAACAGTCGGTTGGGCTAGGTAGTTTTAGTGCGGGGGGAGGGATCGGGTGGGAGATTGGGGTTTACAGTTTTCAAGTAAATTGGTGTTTAAAGATTGCACTACAATGTTTTGCCTCATGGAAAATGTTCAATAAAAATCAATGTGTAAGAAAACAGAACTGTTTAAATAGGCTTTCTCCACCTAAAACATTAGGTCCCTCATTTTCGCCTCAGCTGATGTGGGAGAAAAACCATTAACAGGATTGTTTGTATTTTCCACCCATATTTGTTGATTCATTTGAGTGCAGGGTCTGCCAGTGGTGCCCTCCCATGCCATGCGTAACCCTTTCTGATTTGGAGCATGACAATACCTGTGTAGGCAGCGAGAATAGAGTACAGGTCCTGGGCCATCTGAGGTTCTTTGGCACGTCTCTTTACCCCAATCAGTTCAAACCGATAGACTTTTTATTTGATAATGCAGAGTGCCACCAAATATGTCTAACATTGTAGGTGAAGTAAGGAACATGCAAATGTAATGTATACTTCACAGCACGGTCGGTTAATTTTTGAGACCACAAAGTGAAGACCAATCACATCACAAACCACATAAGTGGAGTGCTAATATCTTAACTTCTTTCTATTATCTCTGTGAGTTGTTTTGGTGGAACTCCATATTTGAATTAGAATCTGTAAAATAATGTATTTACATTTTACTTATACACAGAAAGGGAGTGGTCTGCCTGCACCATTAATAGGTCCAATCGGACACTCCTCTTAAGGCAAGATCACATTAGAAGCACAACAGAGTGTTTTTATCCTGTAAGATTGCAGAGGCTAGTTTGTGCACCTAATTGCACCATCTAGATCTATAAATGTGGATCATGTCAGGTAAATAGGGCAAGACATGACCTCTCATCTGAAATGGAAAGTACACCGTTTTATGCCTTCATTGGTACAACGCATCCTTGTAGAGGAAATTTGTCTAATGCAGAACTTTGACTACAGGATCAGATGAAATGATTGAGGAAAATGTAGGAACATGAGGGATCTACCCTTGTAGTTTACTGGTATGGGGGAGGAACCCCTTTGCTCAGTCTGATTTAATCTCTGTCATGTTCTCAGCTCTGGGAGCCTGAAATCCACCAGAGGCTCTGGGCTCCCTATCATAGTCCCAGCCTCTCTCTTGGGATTATTTGACATGTGAGTCCTGTGTTTCGAGTCCCCAACTGGGCTTCTGCATAGAGGAGGATCCTCACCACACTGCTTATTTAAAAAGGGGAATGATGCAACCCCTTCGACTCAGCCTGGAGAGTTAACCCCTTATGCAGCATTCTGACCCTCATTTTGGTACGAAGAATTCCTAGGGAATATGGAGATTCCGGAAGTGGGAGCGGATGCTGTATTTTTGAGAGTTCTTCCTATTGTAATATTGAGCCTGGAATCAGACAGTCATTTTCTTCAACATTGTGAGCAGCCAATACTGATCTATAAGATCATTAGGTAGCATTAAACCTCAATGCCCGTTGAAGGTCTCAGCCGGGAGGAATGCGTCAATACAGGAGGGCCTAGAGACACTCAGCCAGCAGCAGATGCCTCAGGACAGGCCATAGTGTGCTTGATTTCAGTTTCATTTGGATGGGCAATGGGCATTGCACTTGTATTCTTCTTAACACTGACGGAAATTAGAAAGTGAAACAAATGAAGACACTTGGCGGTTGGTGTTGAATGAGGCAGAGACAATACTAAGGCGCTCAGACTCTTGATAGGTAGGTAATAGAATTTGTGTAGTTAGATCCCGGGGGGAGTTATGATTAGTTGTAATGGATGTTACAGTAGTATTAAAACAACAATAGGGCCTAGGTCGAGTTAGGTAATTAGGTCAGAATCTGGGGGGAATATGGGTGCACATGACTTGGAGGGTTAGCACACCAAACCAGGAGAAGACCAAAGCAGTTGAGAACCCCACAGGATATTTGAAGGTGAGGCAGAGTGTGACAGGACGGTGGAGCATGTGACTTGTGCAGGCGGAGAAGAACCTCAAGGTTGTATTTGCCACATATACATTGGTTTAGTGTGCAAGTATGCCAAAGCAGCCTTGGCACACATGAAATGTGTAGATGTGGGTGTACACCAAAATTGTCTTAGGCATATGTACATCTTGTAAGGGCGAAGCATGCGAAAGTGGTTTTAGGAACTCGTGAACTTTGTAGGCATGAGAGAACATCAAAGCAAAGCAGTGTCAGGAAAACATGAGTTTTGCAGTTGTGATATTATGCCAAAACAGTTTTAGGCACATATGAATTTTGTAGTTGGGGCAATGCACAAAAGCATTCTTAGAAAAAAGTACATTTTGTAGTGGTGTAAGTACGCAAAAACAGTCTTAGGCACATGTTACTTTTGTAGGTGGGTAGCACGTGAAACAATTTTTTAAAATAGCGTACATTACTTTTGCAAGTGGAGTAGTACCAAATCAGGCATTTTGTCGGTGTGGTGTTACAGGGTATCCAGTCATAATTTCGAATACAATATATTCGAAAGTAAAAATGTCGAAAATGTTTAGTCGAAAAACAAAAATGTCAAAAAACAAAAATGTCAACTTTTTTTGATTTTATGTGTTAATAATAAATATTTTATTAAACTTTTTTTTAAAAATAATTAAAGGTATTTCCATGGGGGGTGGGGGTGATGGGGAGGATGGGGGGGGTTGGGGATAGGGGTTTGGGAGGGTTTTTTAAATAATTAATTAATTATTTAATATTATATTAAGGATTTTTTTAAAATAATTAAAGGTATATCTATGGGGGGTGGGGGGGATGGGGAGGGGGGGGGGTTGGGGTAGGGGTTTGGGATGGGGGGTTGGGGGGGGACCCCCCCCATAATAAATGTTACTATCTGGGTAAAAAAAAAAAAGTGTTTTGGGTTTTCGATTTTTTTTTCGACATTTTTTTTTCGAAATTATGACTTTTCCTATTATATGTATGTTTTTTCGACTTTTTTACATTCGACATTTTTTTTTCGACATTTTTGCTATTCGACATTATGTTTTCGACTTTTTGACTATAAACCACAGCAAAGCAGAGGTAGGCATTCTTACATTTTGTAGGTGGAGGGCAGGGTCAGGCTGGGCCATATAATTGTCTCAGGCACCAATGACAAAGGGGCTTGCTGTTGCCAATGGCAATTAATTCCTTTTGTGACACTGTTTGAATAGTAACCAAGGGTGAGTTTTTTTATATAAAGGGCTTCATCACGAGTTCGGTGGTAGCCCTTAAATGCGCTGCTAACAGTATTAAGGCCGCATTTAAGGGCTGGCCCTATCCCGAGTCTGGCTTATTTACCCCAGCTGTGAGCAGGGGGTATATTTGCCAAAACATGCCCATTTTCAGCGCAATTACTGCCAGTGGTATTAACACATGGTAATTGCACCGGAATCTCCCCATTGGTTCCAGTGGACCCAATGGGGAATGGGGATTAACAGTTAGTGTCCAACCCGTGATTCGGCAGCAATACCACTGGACCGGTGGGCACTAATGCTAATATAGTTGGGCGGTATCCCAGCTGGGATCGCCCAACTCGTGATCAGGCCCAAGGTGTGGTGCAAATTGTGCCTTTTAAAGAATATTTATTCAGCAACACTGGTCAAAACTACTAGCCGCAGAGTGAATTAACTCATCAAACGTGCCCAAATTGACCAGAAAAGTAGCCCAATTTGACCAAAAAAACAGGCCCAGACTAGCATTTTGTGTTTTTGGTTCGGCCCTGGGCCTATTGCTCTATAGGCCAGTCTGGGCCTGGTGGAGGGTACACAAAAGCAGTCTTATGAACATATGAATTTTGTAGGTGGGGAGAATGCCAAAGCAGTGTTAGGCACACAAGCATTTTGTAGTTGTTGGAGTATGCTAAAGCAGTCTTAGGCACATGTGAATTTTGTAGGTGGGGAGTATGTAAAATTAAGCCAAAGCAGTGTTAGGCACAGGTGAGGTAGTATGTAAAAGTGGTATAAGACACACGTGATGTAGGCAGTGGATAAAGCAAAAGAAGTGTTAGGTACAAGTAGTGGGGGTACGCCAAAGCAGTTTTAAGTACGCATGCATTTTGTGGGCGGGGAGTATACTAAAGCAGTATTAGGCACAGATCCGTTTGATAAGCACAGGGGAATTCTAGCACAGTATGGGGCATGGGGGCATTCTATCACAGTCTTAGGCATACACATTTTGTAGGCATTAAAAAATGTAAAGACAGGTGAATGCATTAGAAATCTTGAGATACATATGTTTAACAAGTGTCTTTGAGAGAAACCTCTCTCCATTGGGTCTTTGCATTATAGCAGCAAATCAAGGCCCAGTATATCCATACATTTGTTGTAAAACTCTATTGCACAGCCACTATCCTGCCTCCATACCCTCTAGGCTCTGACCTTTGTTTGAAGTTTCATTTGTTCCCTTAACATTGGCTACCTCCCGTTGAGTATCAAATGCCTCTTTGTGCTTGTCACTCAACTTTGGCATATAACCTTCAGCTAAAAATTCAGAATGATTTATCATGGCAGCGGGAAAGACCCTCCAGGTAGGCGCTGGTACCAAACTCGGTAGAGCCAAACTGGTCTACCTGTGAAACATATAAGCCAGCAGATACCAAGATGGGTAGATGCCTCTAACCTGGAGTCAAAGGAAGATTTTTTGAGCAGGGAGCCCTTTAGCTATCACTTGAATCTGTCACTGCTGTGGTGTTTTTTCTTGAACCTGAAGGCCAGTGAAGAGATATTAGTCATATGGGCCTCATGAAGTGGAGGCGGCATACAGGATGGCTCTGTCTATACAAACCACAGCTAAAACATTGAATGATTCAGGCCTCATTACGAGGTGGGAGGTAAGGGATTACCAGCACCAGTAAGGGCACCGGTGCCGGTAATCACTTACCTATCTACTACGCGTTTCATTTGCGGTTCCTTCCTTAACGCCTGGTTTTTGCAGGCATTAAGGACGGGACTTGCAAAGGGACTTTAGAGCTAATAATGGTACCGCAATTTGCAGTACTGTTATTAGTGCCTTCCCCATTCCCATTGAGCCCTATGGGGGCTCAAATGGGAATGGGGAATGGCCCTGGTGAATGGGGAATTACCGGTCCCTCCGACCTCGGAATGGACCGGTAATTGCTCCATTCACCAGGGCAGAGTTGGAAGGGTTTTGGAGGCAGCCATATGGCTACCTCCAACCTCGTAATGAGGCCCCATGTCTGTAATGGACTGGGGCCTATGAAAGATATTTTCTGCAATACAATTGGCAATGTGAAAACGGTGCTTTCAGTGGTCATTGAACGGGTGGAATCGAAAACATGTGGACTTTATTGTTATTGTTACTATTAATAATATTAATACTATTATTATTATAATAATACATTATTATAATATATTTGTGTAGGACAAACCAAGCTCAGGAGCAATAGAAAGCCACTCAGGCCATAGATCAAAACATTATTAGCAAGAATGTAACAAGTTAGCATGTAAACATTTATCCTCATTGCCCTAATGACTCCTACACCTTTCCACTTCCCTTCCTTTGATCTGTGCCTGACAACTACTGTACTATATTACAAATGAAAACATTTAATTGACATCATATGTTATGCCAAATAAATTAAAGATAATAAATAACACACTGTGTTGTGTCTTCAGTAATGCACTGAACAGCGCTTGCAGTGGTATTACGTTTCACAACTCCTCCACCTATTGAAAACCAACCCTTTTGATCAGGTCTTAAAAGTGAGGCAAACTGAAACCAAAAAAGGTAAGGGTGGAAGGTGAATTAATCTGAACCACTGGCATTGCCTGGGCAACCTTCCATGGAGTATTACTCCATGGAAGTGGAGTATTACTCCAGTACATGGAGTACTATTTTTTAGCCCCTCTCTGCCGTTGCAAAAGGGGTCATTCTAAACCTTCCAGCCATCACACCTTTTGTTTTTCCATAGTCACCCCAAGTGGGATGGGTATGCTCAGATGTGGGTCCCGTGCCTGCTGGGCCTACAGACGCAAGCTAGTCCTCACCGATGAGGCCCAGCATGGCTGAAACAAGTTTGGGGATGCTTGTGGTCTCGTGCAGAAGGGATGTTCCCTAGAAGTTTGGGCTGGACTGCCCGTTTTGCAGTGGGACCAAGCCTGATTTGCATATGGTCTATCCCCTTTTGTAATGGCTTGACAGGTGAAGAAGATGGTCTGGAGGGTTGCCCAGAGCGATGCCAGAGTTATAGATTCATTCTAAACCTTCCAGCCATCAAACCTTTTAATTGAGTAAAAGTGAGGCTACGTAAAACAAATCGCAGTGTGGGATCATGCAGAGAGTTATGTTCTTAAATGTTAAATTATGGAATGTGCTATTGCTAGTTAATTTGGATCGTGCCATGTTTTGCCTTTTTATATTTTATGATTGGAAAATGTTAATAATTGTGTAATATGTGCAGATTTAATTTATTTTTATTAATTGCCAAATCCGAATAAACTTTAAGAAGAACCCTTTTGAAGAGTCATTTTGGATGAGAAAAAAGCGCTTCGTCTAAATGTCAACAATGACAAACGCAAATTATACAGTTGTGTCTCTCCTGGCACACAGTTGTTAGCATGGGAGGGAACATGTGCGGTGGCTGGGAAAAATTGATCCTTAATTCACAAGGGTGACCCCTCATGTTTTTTCCAAGAAACAAATACATTTATCTATTTGTTTATTTATTTATTTACAGGGAGGAACACTGCTTTTTTTTTCATAACAACATTTTATTGATTTTTGCAAAATAGTATATTCAGTACAACAATGCAATAATGATCAGATATAACATCAATTGAAGTCTTTAGATGCCTTTATAGGCTGGGGGTGAGAGAGACGGCGGGATCCTGGCTGTAGCAGTTCGGTCATCTTGGTCCCGGATGGTTGTCCGACTTGATTCTGGCATGTTTGGGGTCATTCGGGGCTCAGTAGAGTGGGCTACATTGCGCCACCTTGTGAGTGGGGGTCTCCTGGTGAGGGCTGGGTATTTGGCCGCATAATGGAACACTGCTTTTTTAAAACTCAAAAAAACATACAATCGAAAATAAATCCGATTTGACAGGAAGCAGCAAGATTCCTACAATGGGGTGTGTTTGAATAGGTGCACCTGAATAGGTTGTGGAGGGGAGTAAATGGAACAGTCACTGAGGACAAACATGGGTGGACATACATAGATTAAGGATAACCAACATTAGACATTAGACAAATTAAATTAATTCTGTTGGATGTTCATGTGAAAGCTCCACTGTATGATGTAGTGATGGGAGGATGGCTTCCTTCTGCATTGGCGTGAGATATATGGCTATAGCAATGCTATTTATAACTCTCCTACTTACAGCACCTCGTATCCACATCCATGCAATGCTCCCAAGTCCACTTTACAGCAGTGTTACCATGATTTTCTGGTGGCGGTGCAAAGTAATAAAATGCAAGGTGACATCATTAATTCACTGCGCCATCGTGTCTGTTTATAAATCTTTTTTTGTGTTAGAGAACCTACGTGGCCTACCATCTTTAATTTTGGAAAGTTCTGTACTGTTCGATACTGTAGCTGTTGTTTCTGTGATCAAGTCCGTGCTTGGCTTTTTGGGATCATACTGTCAACTGTCTACCATCAGTCTACTCTAATGTGCAAACTGTACTACAATACAACTAAGTTTTTTTGCAGTGATCCCCAGTGTGTAACTCAGGAGCAACATGTTGCTCGCGGCACACTAAACTGTTGCTTGTCAGTTGCTCTGGGCCATGATTGGGAAGCCTAGATTACATGGGTCCCCAAACTTTTGTGAGCAACGAGCAAAATGTGCATATCAAATGAAATAGTGAGCAACACCCATTTTTCGACCAAACCAGATCGTCGCTCAGTTGGCAGAAAAATTATTGAGCATAAATTAGAAATGTAATAAACTTAAGATTGCTAATAGAACATTTTAATTTGCAGTATGGAATATGTATCTAGACCATGTGCAATTCTAGTAAAGGAAATTTGCTAGGGCTTTAACTTCATTTGACATTAAGTGGTTGTTTACAGGAAATGTTGAGGAAATTGAGTGGTTAGTAGGATATTTTTAGACAGATGGGACCAGTCAGGTTTTTCAAAAATATAGTAGGACTAAATAAACATCAACAGGCGCTTTAGATTCTCAAGGAAAATTTTAGAAATGTGGTGCAACTGTTTGGACATTAAAATTGGTTGCAAGTGGAGCACTGATTTTCAGGTGTACTTTGGGATTCTGCCCTGGGATTTTCTGGGATCTTTAGTGGCAAATGATGCATTCCTACGCATACAAGACCAGCAATACTGATCCCCAGTCATTGATTACTGTATTGTGTAGTGTGTTTTCGTCAGGAATGTTATGAATGTTTGTATTCTGATTCAACAGAGAGTGATCACTATCCTCATGAGTTCATTTTCCAATGGCCAGGGGTGGGTATCACGAAGAAAATGTCTGACAGCCAGAGAGGCTGGTTGGTGATGCTTAAGCCCGACAAAGAGGCATTGAAAAGAATTGCTAATTCCTAAAGATTAAGATATTCTCTTAAAACTGTTAACAGTTCCGAGGTCACAAAGCAAAGTGTCAGTTTGAGTTTTTGATTGAAACTATCTGGGACAAAGCCATTGGCAAACAGCCTCCCCAAGTTTAGGAACTCCAGGTCATCGTACAAAGGGATGCCCCATGGTTTGATGCAGAATGCAGATACCAAAAGGAAAATTGAATAATGATTTATTGAGTGGAAAGTACATGGCTGGCCGATTTATAGTTTCAAAGGGGCATATCAAAATTGCTAAAAGACAAAATGTATTGAGAAACAATGGGAGCTTTTTCGAATGAGACCAAATTGTTTTATATTTAACACAATTGTCGAGACAGGCATTATGCCGTCTCTTTGGACAAGTAGTCCTTGGACCACCAACCCACCACAGTTATATGTCAATATCCTTACTGGACATTGTCAGTTGAATATTCTCCAAATGTTTGTTGCTCAGACTGTAGGAGTGGGCTCAAAGTAACAACATTTTAAAGCCCTCCCAAGTGGGTTTCAGGGGAGGGCTTAGTACAGTGAACCACATACGGGAAGGTTAAAGGCATGGTCCAGTAAAACATTTTATTGTCCCTACGGGTCGGCCATGTTTTTTGAAGCCTAAGTGGCTCGATTTTAGAAAGCTTTCCTATGGACCTTACCCGAGTTTTCGTCCATTAAATGCACACGAAAACAGGCACCAGGGAGCTGCCATTTTGTGATAATCCTATCACTTGCCGCATCGCCCTGGCTGACCTGCTTCTGCGGCACTAAATCAATTCCCCCCCCTGAGTCTGTCATCAACAGACACGTACCGCCCATTTCCCAACACCAAAGCATGTCTTGTGTCAACATTCGTTGCGCTTCAGCTAATGACGCGTTTCCTCAATAAGTATAAACAGATCGTTTCACAACACACAGCAGCAGAATTTCGATTCCATTCCTCTCTCTGTGTTACTTAGAGTATTTTGTGACTCGTTTCTGTGCTCTGGTCAGCTACCTTCGCCGCTTGTAGTCCGTGTGAACACCTGTACCATCTCGGTAAATTATTTTACTTTGTTTACCACACAATGGCTACAATAATGCCCTACATGTACGAGCCCGAGTATACCGAGGAGGAACTACTGGAAAGGGAAGCACGCGAAAACGATGGGGATTCGGACGGCAGTTGGCAGGACGAATCAACAAATGAAGAGCCTGGGCCAACCGAGGAGGAGAACTGCTGCTGCCGAGAAAATTCGGGATGCCTGGCCTACATTTCTGAAGGTGAGCCACGACCGCAATGCATCACCGAGCTGCCAGACTTCAGGGCAGCCTGCCTCACACGGGCCATGTTGAGAATAATGATGGTGCTTATGCACGAAGTTCGCGCAACTGTTCGCCCTCGTAATCCGAGTAACGAGTAAGTACACTCTGCTTGTCATGCCACTCCTATTTCATGTTCTTCTACTATATCCAAAATTATATATTCATATCATAGTAATGCATGAAAGTCGTTCAATAGTGTGCATTGTCTAGATAGCATTTGTCCGTGCAGAATGCCATTAGTTACAAGAATAGTCATTGACAACAAACGTTTATTAAACTTATCTTGGTCATTTAAAAACAGTTTGTTTCATTCCTTTTCACAGGTGGTACAGGCTGGTGGCCTATCGTTCCTTTACATGGTGGCTCCACGGGAGGCTTGGACACCGCGTTCGAAGAGTGATACCCGCCTGTGCCGTTCGTGCCATAAGAGAAATGTTCCCGAGTGACAGCGGTCAGTACAGGGGATTTTCTCTCGCTGTGGTGCAACCTGACCTGTATAATCTATAAAGTCTTGTATTTTTGTGTCATGAAAATAAGATACAAAATAAAACACCACATATACTTTAACAACGGTTGTTTCGATTTTTCAAATGAATCAAGTGTGTCTCCATTCAAGGATGGACGTCAGACATCTGTGCTCCGAATCGGTGAAGGTCTGGTCGCTGTGAAGCAGGGTGGTCACTATCTATCTAAGCTAACATAACATATTCTCGATAATGCATGCACTAAAAAGCACTTGTTCAAAGTCTTTCAGTAGGTTATGTCTCTATAAAAGTCACATATATATCTATACTAACAATTACCATTGGATTATACAGGCCTTAGGGTCTTGACCACTATAATACACCGGGTGAAGTGTGCGTCTGTGCTCACAAGAATCTCTGGTATGTGGCATTTGTTATTGATAAGCAACGATATACTATCAAAGGCGGTTCGCGCCAGTGGATGAGCGCTGGCATGGGGGGCTGTCACGGGCGCTAAAGGCCAAGGTGCCAAACTACATGTACACTTCAAAAGGTATCCCACGCCAAGGGGCCATCGGTAACATGGCCTCCTCAGACCCCGTGTCTCCAGCCAGGCCTCCCCTTGAAGCAGGCCGCCCCCCTGCAATCCACATACGTGTGTCTCCATTCAGCAGTCTTCCTGTGCCTTATCTGCACGCCTTATCTGCACGCCCCAGGCCCCTCCATCCCACCCACCCTCTATCAAAGGCGGTTCGCGCCAGTGGATGCGCGCTGTCACGGGCGAGAAAGGCCAAGGTGCCAAACTACATGTACACTTCAAAAGGTATCCCACGCCAAGGGGCCATCGGTCACATGGCCTCCTCAGACCCCGTCTCTCCAGCCAGGCCTCCCCTTGAAGCAGGCCGCCCCCTGCAATCCACATAAGTGTGTCTCCATTCAGCAGTCTTCCTGTGCCTTATCTGCACGCCCCAGGCCCCTCCATCCCACCCACCCTCTATCAAAGGCGGTTCGCGCCAGTGGAAGCGCGCTGTCACAGGCGCGAAAGGCCAAGGTGCCAAACTACATGTACACTTCAAAAGGTATCCCACGCCAAGGGGCCATTGGTCACATGGCCTCCTCAGACCCTGTGTCTCCAGCCAGGCCTCCCCTTGAAGCAGGCCGCCCCCCTGCAATCCACATAAGTGTGTCTCCATTCAGCAGTCTTCCTGTGCCTTATCTGCATGCCCCAGGCCCCTCCATCCCACCCACCCTCTATCAAAGGCGGTTCGCGCCAGTGTATGCGCGCTGTTACGGGCGCGAAAGGCCAAGGTGCCAAACTACATGTACACTTCAAAAGGTATCCCACGCCAAGGGGCCATTGGTCACATGGCCTCCTCAGACCCCGTGTCTCCAGCCAGGCCTCCCCTTGAAGCAGGCCGCCCCCCATACATACGTCATTCATTCACAAACACACCCCTGTTTCTAATACTTTATAAACCACTTGATATGTCTCATGAGAACATCTTTGTGCTTTGCAAGTCAACTCCTGAACGTGCTACCTGGCAACCACTGAGATCTACTCTAATCTGCTCGTCGTCGTGTATCCGTGAACTTCTGTGACCGCTTAGAGCAAACCCATCAGTGTGCTACCTGTGGCCACCCACCTATTCTCCTGCAACATACTGCTCTGCTTGCTCAATCCAACTGTTTGTTGGTCAAGGTAAGGCCATGTATCCTAGTCATATTTCGCAGATTTTTAAATTTCTATCTATTTGCGAGTAGAGTACACAATAGTGCTATGTTCATTGGTCTCATTGCTATTGACTTGAGTTTCCATTGCTATGCTATCAATAGATCTATTTATTTTCATCTGTGTCTATTGTCATCGAATTGCATCCTTCGGGGGTCCAGTCTATAATGTAAGCATGTTTCCTTCTCGTGCAAGACAGAACATCCAAAGGACGAGTCACATGTTCAGATTTTAGTCACATCATTTATACATTTCTGCAACTTATGCATACTAAGCCGCACATAATGAGCTGGTATAGTTCCTGCGACCAGAACAAACCTTGCATTGATCATTGTATGATTCATTTACTTTTGTATTAAATCTTTATTCTTGAAGTTTGTATAATAATGTCGATATTTACTTTTCAGATTTATCAACAATGCTTGCCTGTTCGATTAGCAGTTGCCCCTTGAAGACCCATGCGAAATCTGAAGGCACTACAATGCATGTATTCCCGAAAACTATTGATCGAATAAGAGAATGGGTCAGACATTGTGGATATCCACTGGATGAGCTGGAAAGTAGAGTCCAACAAGTCTTACAGGACAAGAGGGGTGATCGATACCGCATCTGCAGCCGGCACTTTTCCTTGGACATGTACACAACATCTTGGGTAACAAAGAAGAATAAACGGCGAACGACACGGAAATTGCTCGAAAACGCTATTCCCACTCTATTCGTCCACATTCCGCCACCGGTGAGTCAAGTGTCCGGATTTAGCTTTAGGCCTTGCGGTAGTGTGTAGGTAGCCGTATGGATTAATTGATATTGTAGGTGTTCTATCCCTTGTAATAATTTCGATATTGATATGAGTGTATAGTTTTTTGAATAATGACATTTATCAATATATTCTTTTTCGATTTCATAACCCACAAACGCAGTGTATATATATGGGAACAGGGAACTGTGCTGTATTGAGCATTTTTCAAGTATGCTGTCCCCTTACATGGCTATTTTTAATATTGGCATTTCATTATCAATCATTAATTTACCTTTACAACTTCTTGACTATCCCTTGAATCTGAAGCAAGAACATTGTACATCCTTGGCGTGGTCGCAGTTATCAACCACTTCTAGCGTGTATCAGGTAATCTTACTAGGCTAATCCGCTACAGACTTGTTTTATGCATGTCAAGTAATAGTTTTATTCTATTGTCTAATTATTTTACCGAGTGCTTTCCAATTGATATACACCTTAGTTATCGTCCACTAGTGTTTGTTTTCAGTTATAATTAGTGTTATCCATACTAATGCAAGTACTGTCTTTCAGGGAGATGCTGAAGCGTCCCCCACATCTACAACATTTCTAGATGTTCTTCACCAGCAGGAGGTATGGATACTGACAGCTCCATCGGGCGTCATCATCAGAGCTGGAATTCTTGTCGTTTGATTGTTCTACACAATGTTTCATTCGTGGTTAGCCGTTGATATGTACCTGTGCTGTCGACCCCAGGTGTGTGTTATGTTTTCACTATTGTAATCCTCACTAATGCAAGTACTATGTTTCAGGCAGTTGATGGAGCGTCAACTCCTGCACTTGATGCAGAGCCTGACATTCAAGTCATTCCAGGGGAAGTGGAAGCGGGACCATGCGTATACGAATCAGCGCAACAGCTTTCGGAAGTGCGCACTACATTTGCAACATCCATAGATATTCTTCAGCAGCACGAGGTATGGATACTGACAGCTCCATCATGCGTGATCATATAACGGGATTCCATTTGCTATACTTTGTTCCCTATTAACGCAAGTGCTATGTTTCAGGGAGATGACGGAGCTTCCACTACAATCACAACATCCCATTTAGATGATGCAGATGTAAATAAATAGGAGAAATAAATCGATGAAATGTGATCATATTTAGATTTTCCTTGATTCTTTTAGACAATGCATCATTTGTGGTTGTCTCTTTATATGTACCTGTGCGTTCGACCCCAAGTCTGTGTTATGTTTCCAATATTTAAAACCATACTAATGCAAGTACTGTGTTTCAGGGAGACGACGGAGCTTCCACTACAATCACAACATCCCATTTTGATGATGCAGATGTAAAGGAATCAGAGAAATAAGTTGATGAAATCTGCATATTTATATTTTCCTTGATTGTTTTAGACAATGCATCATTTGTGGTTATCTCTTTATATGTACCTGTGCCGTCAACCCCAAGTGTGTGTTATGTTTCCAATATTGAAAACCATACTAATGCAAGTACTGTGTTTCAGGAAGATGCTGATGCCTCCTCTCCAATACAACCATTCATGGCAGTCGATGCAGAGCCAGAGGTATGGATACTGATAGCTCCATCGAAATAGATCACTGGTTGAATACTTGTCGTTTGATTGTTGCACACAATGTTCAAATCGTGTTTGGCTATTGAGATGTACCTGTGTGTTCGTCCTCACGTGTGTTTTATGCTAACAATATTTTGATACATAGTAATGAAAGTACTATGTTTCAGGGAGACGATGGAGCCTCATTCCGTGCTGCCTATGCGGATACAGAAAATATAGTCGTTAGAGCGCAAGAGGAAGGGAGGACGTGCGGAAACGAATCAGAGCTACAGCGTGCAGATGTTGAAGGTCGAGTCAAAAAAGTTGCAAAGAAAAAAAACAAAAATAGGTTAGTTACAAACAGTTCATAACTTTAAAAAAATGTTTGTGCTGGGGACTATTTTATGTTTTTTTCCAGTCAATTGGACTACACTTTATCTTGTGTTTAAACTGAACATCCCTTTTCCAATCTCTCCTCTAGTTACCCGTGGGTGTCAGAACTATACGTACACAGACAGTGAAGCGAATGAGAGATGTTGCTTGCCAGACCATGTACGCTATGGAGGAACTATTAATTGAGGTGAGGCGTGTTCAGGCTCGAGATGCTCATGTCCAATGGCCAGAACATGAATTAACTGTGTTTGGAGAATACAGCAAAGTTGCTTTGGACCATTGCTACAGTGCGACCGCACCACCACAAGAAGATGATATTGAATGTATTGAAGATAGCTCTGAAGTAGTTGCAGATCAATTCACACAATCGACACCCGCCAAAAAATTGCCACCCAAAAACCTGTCGACATTGTTGTGCTCTCACATCAATGTTGAAGTAACAGATGTCGAAATGACAGAGAATGAACCAGCCGCAGCATCCATAGATGCATCAGAACTTGATATCAGCGATATTACTTTCCAATGTGTTGAAATCTCCGCAACGTCACAGGCCGAAACAACGTTGACGCAGGATGAGTCTAATGAAAGAGAGCAAATACATTGTATTCGACAGTTGTTTGATGGAAATTATAAGTATGCTGAAATGTGTTCATTCCATTAGAGGGAAAGTATGTGGGAAGACATTGATTAATGTGACTCGTCAAATAAAAGGCAGTAATGTCAAAATAACTGCCGCCTGTAGATTAAATCATAGGTTCTCATGGTCTGCACAAACGATGCTGGGGAAAATGCCAGCAGGCAATCTACTGTGTGCAGCTGCATCACTTTTTAGTAGCTCCAGTTTTAGAAAGTTAGAGACTTTCTTTCAGTTTGTGGGACTCCATTTAATTTCTAAATCGCTGTACTACATATACCAACGTGATTATCTGTTTCCGGCCATTAGTGATGCTTGGAAAATTGAACAATTGTCTCTAGTAAGTACATACGAAGGGAAACGTTTCAGGCTAGCCGGCGATGGACAGTGCGACAGCCCTGGATTTTCTGCCAAGTACTGCACCTACCACTTTCAGGACATGGATAGTAAGAAAATTGTGAGTTCCGTGGTCGTGCAGGTAACACAATGTACATCCTCAGTGGCCCTGGAGAAACTAGGATTTATAAAATCAGTGGAATATCTACAATCAAGGGGAATGCACATCGACCTCATAGCCACGGACAGACACGTTTCAATTGCCAAGACAATGAGAGAGCAGTTCCCACATATTAAACATCAATTTGACGTATGGCATCTTGCTAAATCAATCAGTAAGAAAATCTCGGCTGCAGGAAAAAAAAAAAGGTTTTGAAAGTATTTTGCAGTGGTCCTAGTCTCTCATCAACCATCTTTGGTGGAGCTCAAAAATTGAAGGGTCAGTGGAAATACTACTTGAAAAATGGCGGTCACTGATGCACCACTTTACCAACGTTCACCGCTGGTCAGAAAACCTACATTTCCACCAATGTGAACATGGTCCTTTGTCCCCACAGGAGGCAAGGAAGAAGAAGTGGTTGATTCCATCTTCACCGACACAAAAAGCCATTGAGAAGATTGTTTTCGACAAAACTCTATCAAGAGATTTGAGAGGACTGACAGAATTCTGTCACACAGGAGATTTGGAGGTGTTCCACAATATGTGCCTAAAATACAGGCCAAAGCGCTTGCATTTTAGCTTTCGGGGCATGAAACATCGCACTCTACTAGCGGTCTTGGCCCATAACATCAATGTCGGACGTGAACAATCTAGGACTAGGGGTAAAGTAAGGATGCCTCGCTACACTAAGGTGTTTTCAAAACGAAGTAAGCAATGGGTGATCAAACCAGTCTATGATGAAATGCAGTTTGACTTTGTGAAAGGCCTTATTGTTGCTGTGTTAGAGAAGCACACATATGGAATTTTGGACGTTTCTGTGCAGAGCAGTGATCCATTGCCACCGAACATTGCAACTGTGCCATGTCCACCCGAAGCAGAGCTGGTTGTGAAGTACAAATCCCGGTTTAAATAATTGCAATACGATTGTCTTTTTGTATATAAATGTTATTGTACAGTGTACCTGTAACCCTAACCCCTACCTTCCCCATCATGGGTGGCGAACAAGCTGGGTGTCATCTTTGAATTCTCTCTATTCACCTCATATATGTGTATGTATATATTTTTCTCATGTCTCATCTCATGTAAATGTAAATGCTGCGCACTGTTGCGCACTGTTAACGGAGGGGAGGCTTGCGTATTGCAAATAATAAAACAAACAAACAAACAATAAATCTCACTTTTAACTCAACTCCTGTGGTACTTTATACTTTCCCTGACCTTCTGCCAAAAATTAAATGTCTCCATTTGGGCTGCAAAGCTCGCAGACAACGGGGCAAATTGGGGGCCTTAGAACGCACCAAGCGGGCCGTGGCATTTGGGAGAGAAGCCAGTTCACATTTGCACATTGAGGCGCACTACATAGAGGGATTCTAAACTTCAAGTTCTCACAGATGCCTTTACTACGGGATGTTGCAAATAAAGAATGCGAAGGACAGCGGCTTTGATTTTCAGCTCGCGCCCAGAAGAGGCCCACAAGTCGCACTGGAAGTATAAGGGTCTATTGTTTTTTGGCCTTGAGACAGGGACCATGCCGAAACGACTTCATTTGAAGGGGGTGCGCAATAACGTAAGAGACGATAAGGCAGAAAATTCAGAAACTAGACCGAGTTTCATTTTAGTTCAGTATACGAAAAATCGTTGTCAAGAGCACGGTCCGTTTTACAGACTGCATTACGCAGAGACACAATGGAAATTTCAAATATAATGTGAGTACATCTTTAGACGCTTTTATACCGGAATGAAGAATTAATGAATGGATGCATGACTAACTGAATGAATGAAGAGCTAGGAAAAGCAAGGAAAACGTGTTCGTAGTGGGCACATGGGCATGCAGGTCCACTGGTCTCACCGATCTCGGTCCTTGGCCCAGCCACTTTTCCCTGCACTGCCTACCTGCACTACGGGACTCTCTCTGTATCCTTTAGGCCCTTTCTCCCGGCATTTACCTTGCACTTGCCACCAGCTGGCCCTATTATTTATCTTGTATTCTACTAACCATATGCAGCACTTTTACCCCCTCTCCCTTTCCCCATGCGCGATCTGAAAGACACCTGGCCTAGTAGTGTCGTTGTCTGTCTGCCCTTGTTCCCCCCCTGCCTCGTCGCGCCTTGGAACACTTGTGTATAGGCGTGTTACAAATGCCATATCATATATCATATCATTCCACACGCACGTAGACTAACTGTTGTTTCTCATTGTGTGTTGGCCTCGATTTATTTCGTTACTTTTCGCATTGATTTTAGAGCCGAACATACTCCATTGAACTATCCTTGCAAGCAAATAGTTTCTGATCGGCCGTAATAAATAAAATGAGTAATATTAATGAAGATCGGCTGGCGAGACTAATTATAATTTTTTTGTTTTCATAACAGGTATTTGCTCCCCTTCTGCTACTGTCATCGGTTTGAGACACCGGCAGACGGTTTTTCCGTCAGACACCTGCAGCTTCGTGTGAACAACTGGAGCACACTGACAATTTTATGGGACGATCGCCAAGGGCCCACATGCCCTTACACTGTACTAGTGGCTAGAAGCAACATATCAACCTTTACGATGGACTAGTGCCTAGTTGATGGAACAGCCTTGCGGTTCACCGTGCTTCCAAAGTGCTTCTTTTAACGAAAAGCAAAACCCTGTGTACCATTGCGGATACAGATAAAAGAAAATAAATGGCTTTCGGAGTTCACATGGCAATTGCTGAATATTCTGTAAACATTTAATGTCAAATAAATGTACTTTACCAAATGTACCGTGTTGCTGTTTGATTTTAAAGTACAGTTTCATATTCCGAATTGTGGCGCGCTGTGTTGTGAGATGGTCTGTGTTGGTTTCCGGGTTCTGTGTGGAGTCGCGTAGAAGACGACTGGGCGCGTTTGCCTACGCAGCACAGTAACGTCACGGAGAGAGGCGGGGAATATGAATGTTTTGATAATGCCAGGCTCAGGGGCAGGGGAATTGATTTAGTGCCGCAGAAGCAGGTCAGCCAGGGCGATGCGGCAAGTGATAGGATTATCACAAAATGGCGGCTCCCTGGTGCCTGTTTTCACGTGCGTTTAATGGACGAAAACTCGGGTAAGGTCCATAGGAAAGTTTTCTAAAATCGAGCCACTCAGGCTTAAAAAAACATGGCCGACCCGTAGGGACAATAACATTTTTTACTGGACCATGCCTTTAAGGGAGGGAGATTATTTGTAGCTTTTCTCAGATTTGGGGAAAGCATTTTATGTGATTAATAGAAACATATTGTGGCATAATTTACATTTTATTGGGGTCCCTAATGATTTATTAAATCTTATCCAACTGTCCTGCACAGACATCTCAGAGTCTGTCCGATTGTTTCCCAGCCAAAAAAGGTGAAAAGCAGGGCTGTCAGTTGGCCCCCGAATATTCCTTTCAAACTTTGGCTCTAGTACTTCTCTTAGGAAAGTTAATCTCCCTTCTCTGAAGGGTACTTTATACAGCATGCTTCTTTATGTTGATGACACAGCTATTTTGGACATAACCCTGGCAGGTCACCAACAGGGCTCGCTATACACAAATTACTAGTTTGAAATTAAATATGATGAAAAACAAAAAGTATGGTGTTCAGTAAAAGGGTGAAACCTTGAAGCTAGCTTTTAAATGAATGCAGATATGAGGAGGTAGTCTCATTTGTATTTGAGCATACTCTTCTGAAATAACAGTCCTTGGGTCCAGGTCCATCATTTTAAGAAGACAGCTGAAAGTGCATCATTAAGGACCAAAGAGATTTTTACATTTTTATTTCGAGAATGAGGAATTCAGATTGGACAAGTGCCTGGAGGTATGTAAGGTAAAGGTCTGTTCCATGATTTTCTAAGAGAGCAAAATCTGGGGTGGTTCGAATTGTCATGTCCCGGAGAGGTTGTAAAATGAATTCCTGTGCCAAATAGCAGGTCTCCCTTCGGGTAAACCTGGTAGCACCTTATGAGCTGAATTGGGGGTGTTCAGTTTAAAGGTGTCAGACCAGTTAAGAATTGTAACCTATTTTTTAAAAAGACATCTGGGATTTTCTGCTAATCATAAAGTGAATTTCAGTGTACGTTTGATTGCAGCCTCCCATGGTAAAGACACATACTTGTGGTATGGGGTTTAGAGAGCACTGTCCATTTGGAATGGAGAGGGGTTGGGATACAACTAAATTTGGCACATTAAGTTAGCTCTTAAAACAAGAGCTGGTCCGATGGGAAGAGAGGCAGATGTCCAAAATATATATAAGCTGCCCTCTTAATCTTTATATTCAGATGTACGTACACATATAAGATGGCAAGGAGAAATCTGTGAAATAAGATCCCCAGAAGGCCAGAGGCTGATGCTAATGGTATGTTTAAATGCACCCATCCCTCAATAAATTAAGGTCTGTATGAAGAAGCACAAAGTGTGCCTGCAAAATGGGAGTCAATTAAGATTTGGTTCATTTTCTGTTAATATATCAGTGTTTCTCTGTTTTGCATATGCGTAGCCATGCATGAAAGCTATGTTTTATAACATTCATTGTAAGGATCCGGTTTTTATATATAGCCTGTTGAATATGTTAAAGCTGTTTTTTTTTATTTTGGACTTGTTCTATGTGAATTTTATTTGTGCAGTAACAAGAAGTGCAGGGGGGGTTGCGGAGAGGAGGGATGGGATAGGGAGATGAGTAGGAAGTGCTGGGAGCAGGGGCTCCATGGGCTGAGCAAGTGCTAGGGGGATCCCAGGAGGCAAGTGCCAGGGAACCAGGGGTAAAGGTAAGCTAAGTGCGAGGAAGGGGTGGTCTAGAAGCATAGGCTGGTCAGGGATGGTGCCCGGGGGCAAGTGCAGGTAACAGGTGAGGGAGAAGACTGGTTAATAGAGAGCCTGGCCGAAGTAAGACTCATAGGGGACACAGGCAACCTGTCACAATGGCAGGTGAAGATCAGGAAGGGAGGGGGAGAGAGAAGAAGGAGGAGAAAGGGAAGGTCTTGAGAAGCTTCCAGAACTTAAAGAGATCCGGCTCAAGATGGAGAGGAGCAGGGAGGCCATTACAGAGTAAGGCTCCTGCCGAGGAAAGAGATCTACCTCCCACTTTTTGCTTAGAGAATTGTCTGATCTGCTGAGTGTTTGAGCTAGAGGACGGACGGGATCTAGCAGGGAGGTATTTAAGGAGGGAAAGTTGGATATAGCGAGGTCCAAGGCCCTAGTAAGCCTTGTGGAGGATGCAGAGGGTCTTGAATTTGATCCTCGTGGCCACTGGGAGCTAGTGGAGAGATTTTAGGCAGGAGAGCTAAGGTCCTTGGACTTGAGGTCAAGGATAAGATTTGCAGCCCTTTTCTGGATTAGCTGGAGGGTGCGTAGGGAAGAAAGGGGGAGATTGAGGAAGAGGCTGATGCAGTAGTGCAGCCTGAAGAGAACCAGAGCTCTGGAGATGTTAAGCTTCTGGGGAAAGGTGAGGAAAGTGAGAATGCCTCTGAGGAGGTGAAGCTAGAAGTGGACCTTCTTGGCAAGGTCCAAGATGTGAGGGGTGAAGGAGAGAGGGGAGTCAAAGATGACCCCAAGATTTTTGGCGTCACAGGATGGTGAGGGTAAAGGGCCCAGGGAGGGTGGCCCAAGGGTAGGAGGAAAACAGGGTCCAGGTGTCCCAATGAGAAGGATCTCCATCTTACTGGCATTAGCTATGGTGGTGAGGGGTGCAGCACATGGTAGTGGCTGATTCTGATGGTCCTGTGGTTGTATGAATGGCCGTATAGATGACAGCTGCTCCTGGATTCACTGTGGTACCACTATTTGTGGCTGACATCTTGTAGCAGATCTCTACTTTAAAGGGTGCAGGGATGGCAGTAAATGTGCTTTGGATGGCAGTATTTTCAGAAGAGGTAACGGATCCAGCACGTGGAGGCACTGCTGAGCTGGTATCTTCTGGATGTCTTGTTTGCCTGTACTGAAAGAAATTACCTGTATACAGTTATCATGTAGGCAAGTGCAGGTTTATGCAGGACACATGTGGAATATTGAGTGAATTGGGTACGTCAGAGTATGTGGGTATTACGGCTGTTCGGGGCACATTTCACTGGAGTCAGAACACTTGCATTGAAACTTCCACATGGCATAACTGGTATGTAAATGATGTACAATTCACATGTCTCTTATTCGTGGAGTGACAACTGGGGTGTGTTCACTGGGTTATAGGTGCAGGTGGCCGCACTTAAAGGTCTAGGTTCATGGACAGTATCTGTACAGAATGTGCATGGATATTACGGTACTCAGACTTGTGTGGACTGTGGACACCGTATTTGGCAGTGTATCTCACTCACTGTACGTATAGTGACTAATGTTTGGAACATGTTTGTCTCATGTGGCCACTTGTACATTTTGGTGCATGTGTCAGTGATGTGTGGGCCTTTTGAATATTTTATCTTCCATGGTGCATATGGCATGACTAGGGGTACCTCAGGGTTGATGATCATGGGCATTGTGCATAGCTGGCTGTCAGGCTTCCATGAAGTGACAAGTATATTGGTGTTTGAAATCTAGTTTGCATTCATTTGCACATGATGTGACCTTCAGGTGTGCACATGAAATGGGTAATTTTGGGATTTTCGTGGTGTTGTTGATGGTAGGTCTGCAGGGAAGTTACCAGCAATAATGTCACCTGTGTGCCACCCTGCTATCCACCTGCTGATGGCCTGGCACTCATGCACCATTTTTTCATAGCCTGTCCCCATAGTGTACTTTTCGGCTCCCCTTACTGAGCATGGCTGTCTGCTCCCACCTCCAATGCTCCTTTTCCCGACATATGCAGAATGGCTGACACTTTCTCCTCCCAGGTGGTGAGGTGCAGCAGCTCCACTGTGCCCCCGTCAGTAGGAGATGTCAAATGACAGTGAGTGGCAGGGCACTGAAGACATGCACCTTGAGTTCATTCTAAAACTTCTGACAGTGTTCTACATCCTGCTGCACAGTGGCCGCTGCCTTGCTGAATGGTACTGTTTTCTGTTGTGCACCGCTGCCTTGGGTGCCACTAACACAACATGCGGGTAGTCTAAACCTGCTATTCTGTTTAGGAAGTGGGCAGTGTAATTGAATCAAGCTTTTGTGGCATAAACCCCTGCAGGGCTGATGGGAAAGGAGATTTGATGTGGTGAAAGTTTCAATAGTGTATCAAGCACTTATGCCAGCACTTTACAAAATGTCAGCTGCAACATGTCATGCAGCATGCCGAGGTGTGCTGATATTTGCCCTTGGCAAAAAGGTATAGGACAAACACTTGTTTAAGCAGCCTTGGTATGGCTGTTCATGTTCCTTTGTTGTCAGGGTTTGCTACTTCTGCTAGGCTATCATCTACACGTTAATGCAGAGTGGGAGGCCTTGTATGTCGAGGTTTGCAACTGTTAGGGGCTGCATGGTGCTTGGAAGTGCGTTTGGGGAAGGTGGAACGTTGTGATACACTCTCGGAGGCTATTGGAGCATTTATGGGTTACTTTTCTTCACCTTAAAGCATTTGCCTCCACTTATGAGGGGGAGGTAGCTGCACCCTTTTTTGTTTGAAGAATTGCCACCGGTTTTGGTGGTAATCGGATGCAATTTGTTCCTTTATTTTTATGGGCAAATCCATCTGTGCTGTCCCTCCAGCGGAATGACTGTCACTTACTGGTGGAAATTCCTCTGTCAGTAATTCCTTCAGGAAAATTTGCATGGGAGGAATTACCACCAGATTAATGTGGCTCAGAATTGGGCAGAAAGGTAAACGTGGCTTTTCCATTTCCATCACATTTTACACTTTCGCCGCACTGGTAATGAAGCTCCTTCTCAGCGGCAGTGAACATTTCTTTCTCCTTCCCAGCCCCTTTATATCTCCTGCTAGTGCCACAGATCGCTCAAAGAGCCTATGCTCTTTGCATAGCATGATCTGCCTAGTGTCAACATTTTTGGCCTCCAACCAATTATCTCCTGGTAAATACTGTGTTCAGAATTGAACCTGCAGTAATGGTGCCACGTTAGAATCTCCATCTTGTTTTTAAGAGCCCCAAGGACCATTGTCATGTCGGCAGACATTCTATCGTGCACATCCTTTTCTTTTTGCAGTCCCCCCATGCTATGGGGTTCATCTTGAGGGAATAGATTAACACTTTTCAGGGAAGCCACTGATGTCTACTTGGGATGCAGCATCATTGGTGTACTAATAGCTGGGCAGCGCCTCTGATTTGAAGGAGAGGGTCAGAAGGAGGAGAGATCAACATGAGCAGTGACTTTAACTGAGAGTGCAGTTAGGCAAACAATAGAACAGAAAGAGGACGAAATAATGCAGTGACAAGTGGCAGTAATTACTCAAGAAGCCTTTTCCATTGGGAGTCTTTGGCGGGAGTCTTCCTCCTAGCGGTTAAGTTATCGAAGATTTACTGCATGGCAAACAATCCATTGGTTGACTTTCACAAAAGTAAAATTACAATAAACAGAAGATACTAAAACTTATTTAATAACATGTAGTCCTATATATACACAAACACATACACTGAGAATAAGTAGTTGCATCAATGTCCAGTGGGGCTGTACAATAAAAGTATTTATGCAAAGAACTGGGAGCTGTTCTAAAGGTAGTTTCCCACTCAGGAGGGTCTACAACCATTTAGCTCACTGCACTTTGTGGATGATACACACATGCATATTTCTACTCTGTGAAGGGTCAGTGGGCTAAAACGTGGTTGTAGACCCTCCAGAATTAGAAATTGCATAGAACAGGTTATTTGAACGATATGCCTTCTTAGTAGAGGGGTCACACACTCTTATTAACTTTGTAAAACATGGTGTCTTACCCTAAGCAACCTAGGGTAAGGCAGGTGTACCCCTCTTGCTCACTGTGCCTTATAGAGGCTCAGCTTTACCTCACTGAGGAGGCTCAACAAGGCTGTAACATGTGTCTGGGGTTGCTGATGGTCAGGGGAGTTGCTAGGTCTGGAAAAGACCAGGGGCTAATCTGAAGTCGGAACTGTTGGGACTGGGGGCTAGCTAGTCTTTTGGCTGAAGCTCCTGAGATTCTATCCGGGGCTACAACCAAAAGATCAGGGGCTATAGCCCCCTAAGCGCCCCCCTAGCAACGCCCCTGCTGATAGTACTCTTGTTCAGAGGAGAATTGCCTAGCATTTCAATCCTGGACGGCCATTGTGGATGAGATCTGGCAGATACGCCAATGCATAGATCTTCTCTGTGAGGGATCAGTGAGATAAAACGTGGCTGTAGACCCTCCTAAGTGGAAGAAATCCCATAGAACAGGTTATTGGAACCATGCTCCTTCTCAGTAGAGGGGCTCCCACGCTCTTGTTAAATGTGTAAAATAAAGGTAAATAAGCATTTGTCATCTAAGGGGAGTGCATTCTGGCATGTGGATGGTCTACTGCTTATCCTCAGTAGTTCCTCTGCAAACATTGGTCATCTAGGGGTAACCATACTGGTTAAATGTACAGTTTTTTCTGATGATAACTTTCTGCAGCCTCCACCAATTACCCTGCACTATTACTGGCCTGCCGAATCTGTGTGCCAGGTTTAATGTATTCATACTGTAATGAGATAAAGCTATTACAGCTTTTATTTATTTATTGAGCATTTGTATGGTGCATATACAGCAGAAAGTGCTCCCAAGAGCCAATTCAAGTGACAGTGAATAATCTCTTCAACCATTTTCCTTTTATGTATACAATTGTTTTTTATTTTGATATTTACATCAATTCCTTAAAGAAAAATATATTCACATTTTCTTTAATATTTTTCTTAAAATGTATTCACTGTTTTATACAAATGTATCTTTCATTTTATGTGCAACCTTAATCCAATTTTATCATTTTAATTTATGCCAATTCTAATTAAATGTCAAATTCTACGCACTAACTTATTTTAACAGAAATATATTATAATGACTTAAATAATTACTTTTATACTGCTTCTATTTCTCATCAGCTTCAGACATCAACATGTTTCTGTTTTTGTGTTTTCTATGGAATATTTATTGGAATGAGATCCAATCTCAATTATTACTAGTATATTTATGGAAGAGAGTTAGGTTCTACTAATAGCACAGAGGCAAGCATTATGCATCTCACTTTTATTTTCATAGAAACAGCAGTAAGAAAATACATAAAAAGGAAAATAATAAAGCTCCCATGAACCCACACAGTGTCATCCTAGCCAAACCAAACACCCTTTAGTAAGTCCTATAAGATAGCCGCTCCAAACATCCTCTTTTCTTCCTGCAAATCTGCCACCAATCATGAAGCCATTTCTGGAAAAAAGTAAAGAAATTACAACATGGAGCACAATCATTATGGAATAAGGGAGATGAGAATCGTGTGCCACTGAGACAATTTAATAGGGGAAAATAAAAGGTGGTATAATACTTGCCTCCCTGCCTTTAATAAAATCATCAGTCTCTGTCATAAATAAACCAGGAACAGCCTCATATGAGAACAGCGATGCAGACCCACAGGCTGAACACTGCAGTTTTGAAGTTCAGATGTATTGGAACCTCACAGAAATACAGCTTCAAGGTTGGCACCTGAGTTTTATATATTTGTAGGTGCTTCCCTTTTTAGGTTGACAGTTTGTGAAGTAAACAGCATCTCTGGAAGTGTATGTTATGATATTTAGGGAAGGATTAATAACCATCTGACATAACGTACCATGCCTCTGCTCAATATTAGGCTCTCCCCTCTAGCGGTCAGCTGTACCCTGTATTTTGGGTTCCTCTCTAAGTCCTCTTAATTGTGGTTACGGTTTACTGTGAACTGTGCCCTTCTAGTCACTTTCCCACTCTCTAGGTCCCACCCACAGTGGTTACTGTTGTACTGTTATCTGTGTCCCACTAGGCTCTCTCTCACTCTCTTGGTCCCATCAACTGTGGTTACTGTTGTATCATTGTGTGTCACCTGTCTGTTCCTGCATGTGTTCCCTACTGTGGGACCCTCGCCTCCCTCCCCCCTACCCACCTTTGCATCCTGCATTGTGCGGCGCAGCGCTGTGCATCTCTCCTTCTCTCTTATGCTCCTTCCTCCTTCTACTTTCCTCTTCACACCCTCTATGGTGCTTTCCGTTTCTCCCATCTTCTCTAACTGCTACTCTATCTCCTTTCCAATTCCTCTCACTAAATCTGCAAGGAAGAAGTTCAAGAGGGACATACTGGTCTCCAACCCAGGCCTCCCCATCGCTGATACCTACATCCAGGCAGACTCTCATCGACATCCTCTTTGGCATTCTCTCAACGAATCTATGGATCCATTATATGGTCTTGGCTCTCTCTCCTATCTCTTGCTCCATTAATGGTGGCACTCAGTGGGAGGTCCTCTTTGCTTCTTTCCACTCCTCCAAGACTATCATTAATGTCTATCGGAATGGCACGGTCTTTGTCCATGGCCCTCAGCCCAATCTCCTTGTTTTTGAGAGGCATCTCCAGTGCCATATCAACTTCCTTCCTTCTCCCGCTTCTCCTACTAGTACCTCTCTGGCTCCTCCACCACCTCCTTCTTCCACTGCCTCTCTGGAACCTCCCTCCTCCTCTATGGCTACTATGCCATCTCCTGCTACCACCTCTACTCCCTCTCGGGCCCCTATAGCACTTCCGCTGGGTGTACCTCAAGCCTGTAACCCACCCCGGAAGGCTTTTAAATGTGGTAACCTGCTCCACATCGCTACTTTCAACTCTCGCTCCGCTGTCACACACTCCTCTGACATCTGCCACGTCCCTGAAGAACTTGACCTTCATGTCTTCGCTCTCTCCGAGATGTGGTGCATGGCCAGCTCTGTCACGAGTTTTGACGCTCTCTTCCTTGACGGCTGCATGATCATCTCCGAGCCAAGAACCAATCGACCCAGAGGTGGAGTAGCTCTGAGCTTTCCGTAGTGGGTCCCTGGTTTTGTCATTCCTATGCAGGCCTAGACCTCCATTGAATGCCTGGTCTGCAGGCTCTCTATCTCTCATGGCCTCTCTATGACCGTGGCCACCATCTACAGGCCACCTGCCCATTGCCTCTACCTCTCAACTTCTCCTCCTTGGAGACCTCAACATCCACCTGGATGCTTCTAATCCCTCCTTTGGGCTCTTCTGCAACCTCTGCGATACTCTCTCTCTCTCCATTATACCCTCTGGTCCAACACACTCTGTCAGACACACCTTGGATGTTCTCATCTCTACAGACATCCCCCTTTCTAGCCCTCTTGCCACTTATCTCTCTTGGACTGACCAATTTCTGCTTTCCTCTCACCTGAAACTCTCGGTCCCACTGGCAAAGCCCACCCCAGCACTGCCTACTCGGTCATTCAGCCAATGGAGTGTGAGTCAGTGGATGCCTTTGCCTCTACTTTCTCTACTCCTCCTACTCCTCTGGCTGACTCGCACCCTGACACAGCACTCTCTAACCTGCATCTTTCTATCTCCAACATTTTGGAAATCCTTGCCTCTGTCATGAGAATCCGCCTGAAGCTTACCTCCAAGTGCAACTCTTGGTATGACTCGAACCTTGCAGCCTGACATGCAAGTGCAGCGTGGCTGAGAAGAAGTGGAGGGCCTTGGGCACACCCTCTGACAAACTGGCCTGCTCCAAAGGCAATACAGACTCTCTGTCCGGTCCAAGAAGAGAGACCACATCCAAGCCTGCGTCTCTGCAGCATCTAGCAACACAGCTGAACGCTTTAAAATGTGCAAGGAGCTGGCCAATCCTACTGCAGTCTCCATCTCTCCTGTTCCTTCCCAGGACCTCTAGTTTCTCGCTTCACCACTAAAACTCAGGACGTCATGTCCTCGCTCTCCTCTTCCTCTCCCTCTCGTGGCCCCCCTCTGGCTGCCTCTCCCAGTCCGATCTATGAAAGTGTCATCCAAACAGGTGCTCCCCTTCTCCTCCAGGAAAGATCAAGGACCACATTTACACTCTTGCTCCAGACTTGGCCAATTTCTGCAATCACTCTGTAATAAAGACGGAATCGTCGTCGGGTAAGTTGCATGAGTCTTTATTATCTCTTATGTTACGTCCCACTGTTCATAGAATAAGGACACACGAAGAGACACTGGCAGTCCCGCCCGGCAGGCAAGCTCCCCCAACCATCAAGTCCCGAACTCCACACACGTCATTCACCACACCAACACTCTAACAATAGAACGCACTTGTACTAGCACAAGACTGGTATGGACTTGGGACAGTTAACATAATGGTGTGATCCATGTTTTCCTTTGCAGGGGGGAGCAGAGATCTCATGGGACAGTTCTCGTAATGGTTTCACCCATGTTTTCCTTGCAGGGGAGGGGGTGAAATGGCATTTATGGACTGGGGCCAAGGTTTCCTTGAATTTATCGATTTTACGGAATGCACTTCATGTGAATGCATGATATGGTTAAGTGTGTTTCTGGTCTTCTGTAGTATGCAATCCATATGTATGCATGTTGTGGCATATTATGGTTAAGTGCTTTTATGGATTTTTGTGGAATGCACTTCCTGTGAATGCAGGATATGGTTAAGTGCATTCGAGTTTGGAGGTACGTGTGTAGGTATTTCCGGGGCGAGTTTCTTGGCAATAAGTTGTTTGGATAGTGCCCTTTTTGGAATGTGGTAGATGGCCGGGTGGGCCTATCGTTGGGATCAGGGGTGTACGTTTCTGTGCAGTCATATTGAGGCTGTTTGGGTTATCAAATGTGTCCTGGGGTTTACAATTGAGTGGTGCTGGTGGCTGTGGCCTGGGGCCATAGTGTGAGTAATGTTGCATCGGTGGGATGTGTGTGCTGGTGGCAGTGGCGTGGGCCATGGTGTGAGGGTGTCGCATCGGTGGAGGCGGGTGTGATCGGCAGTGGGCTGGGGCCATGCGGGAGTTCATAGTGCATTATTAGAAGAGTTCCGTGGTTGTTGTTAGTTCTCCTGTGGGGGACCAGTTTAGGTTCTGTGCTTCCCTTTTGGCCTTCTCGGGATTCATATTGTGCCTGTTGTCAGTCATGGATGCTGGGTGGGTCCATGGATCACTGGGGTAGCGCTCCAGCATGGCAGGCTGGAGACCCTGGGGGGCAGCCTGGGGCAGAAGGAGTAATGTGCATAGAAGGTTTGGTTGGTTAGTGTGAGATTTAGGATGTGTCAGGTGTGGCAGGCCTGAGCTCCGAGGGGCAGCTCGGGGCCTGGTGGTAGTTCCTTTTGTTGTTGTGTTCTTGAGGGTTTTAGGTCCTGTTCTCAAAAAACATTACAGCAAGGCATCAAAGGATCTATCCGAAATCACAGTACTTGCCATGGCCGACATCCGCTGATGTCCTCTTACGTGAATCCTGATGAAATCCCACTTCATTCACACCGTCACTCGACGGACAATTCCTGCACCGATGCTCTGGGTGCTCCTTGCCATCGACCTCACAGCAACCATCCACTGACTCCAACGGAGATAACGACCCGCTGCAGCACCTGGAAACTCCCACCGCCTCAGAAGCACCAGCGCCACATACCCTCTCCATAGAGCACTCATCAGCTGATCCCTTAATCGTGCTCTCGATCAGCTGGCTTGCCATGATGGCAGCAATACTTCCAATATGAGCCGAAAAGGAACTGTCAACGGTTGCGCTGCACAGCGCTACCTGCTGGCCTTTACTCCGCAACCAGGAAATCATAGACATACACAGCACTAGAGCCCCGCGCGTACCTGGAACTCTGTGTTTACACCAGCACCACAGACCAAGGGGTACACTCCCCTGCTACAGAGCACCAGAGCACTGTTGGCAGTTTCCTAACGTGCGTCACTCCTCTTCCGGACCCAGGGTGAACTCTCCCCGCTACGGACTAATGATCCTCCTGGCAGCTGCCCAACGTCCGATACACTTGCTCCGGACTTAGCTGCCTCACGACGGACTACGGAAGCGCCCCTGGAAATCACCCAACTTCCGACATTTCTGCACCGGAGCCAGGGGTAAACTTCCCTTCTGCATATCACTGGGGCTCTGCAGGCAGCTTCTTGACACTCGGCTCAGCTGTACACACAGAGTTCACTCCGGTCAGGTATGTTGGCACATACAGCTGGTGCCGCACACAGGAGTTATGCCCGAGCCAAAAGCAGACCGACACTGCCTTCCTCAATGGTCTGGAGCCCTGCCGGGTGGGATTGGCATCGGAGGGCAGTGTCTCCTACTTCTTCGCTGCTCCCTCCGCAGCAGCCCCGAACCTCGTTGCCAGTGTAATAAAGACGGGTCGTCGTCGGGTAAGTTGCATGAGTCTTTATTATCTCTTATGTTACGTCCCACTGTTCATAGAATAAGGACACACAAAGAGACACTGGCAGTCCCACCCGGCAGGCAAGCTCCCCCAACCGTCAAGTCCCGAACTCCACACATGTCATTCACCACACCAACACTCTAACAATAGAACGCACTTGTACTAGCACGAGATGAGGTAACATTAATTACTACACCCTCTTTCGCCACTAGATCTTTACCTTCTCTCCTCAAGCACTCCCTTGTGCAACCCCTCCTCAAAAACCTTCTGCCAATCCTACCTGTCTGACAAACTACCACCTGATCTCTATCACTCCTTTCCTGGGCAAAATCCGGGGAAAGCTGGTCATCTCCCAGCTTACTCTCCACACTGAATCTGTTGGCTGTCTCGATGACCACAGTCTGGCTTCAGAGCAGCTGGAGGAATGGAAACTGTTCTCCTGAACACCCATGAATATCTGCTCTCTAATCTGGACTCCAGCTTTCCTTCTGTCCTCATCCTCCTTGACCTTTCCTCTGCTCTTGACATTGTCAACCACTCCATCCTGATCAAGCAACTCAGTGAGAACCTGGGCATCACGGATCAGGCTCTGAAGTGGCTGACTTCCTTCCTCCGGGTCTGGACCCTCCCAGGTCCAACTTGGGCCCTTTCTCTCACCGCCTCTCTCTCCACATGTGGTGTTCCCCAGGGCTCTAACCTCTCACCCTGGCTCTTCAATGTCTACTTGGCACCCTTGGCGCACCTGATCTCTACCTTCTCCTCTAACTTTCAGTGTTATGCGGAAGACACTCAGCTCTCCTTCTGGCTCCCCTCAGCCTCATCTCTTATCTCACTCATTCCTGAATGTCTATCCATGATTCAGGATTGGTGTGCCTCCAACAACCTCTTCCTTAATGCCAGTAAGACAGATCTTACTCATTGGGACCCCATCTTCCGCTTTCCGTCTTTCACTGTAGCCGCCCTCCTTGGGCCCTCTTCCTTCGCCCTCCTGTGAGGCAAAAAACTTTGGTTTCATCTTCAACTCTACCTGCTCCTTCTCTCTGCACATCATGAACCTTGCCAAGAAGGCCCACTACCAACTGCACCTCCTCAGAGGTATTCGTCCTTTTCTCACGTTGCCCAGAAGCTCACTGTGTCTAGAGCCGTTTTTCTCTAGGCTGGACTACTGCAACTGCCTCTTTCTCAACCTTCCTTCTTCTACTCTCCATCCTCTGCACCTAATCAGAACAGGACTGCAAGACTTATCCTTGGCGTCAAGCCCAAGGATCATATTTCTCCAGCCCTAAAAACTCTCCACTGGCTCCCGGTGGATGCAAGGATCAAGTTCAAGACCCTCTGCATTGTTCACAATGCTTTCTGGTGCCAGGGCCCACAGTAGGGTTCTCCAGGCAGTGAGTGGGGGTGGATCTCTATCGTCTGCAGGTGTCTCCCTCTGGAACGGCCTCCCTGCCCCTCTCAAACTTGAGCCAGATCACCTGAAGTTCCAGAAACAGCTCAAGACCTTAATTTTCTCCTCTGCTTTCTCTCCCTCCCTGCCCTGCTGACCACCTGTCTCTGGCACTGACTGGTTGTTTGGTTACCCTCAGAGTCTCACTGGGCACCAGGCTCCTCCATGATCAGTCACCCCTGTGCTGCTTCCAGGCATAACACACACTTAGGGGCTGTAACTGTAACCTCTACCCTCTCCTGCCTCCTTGCACTTACCCAGAGCCCTGCTGCCCTGTCTGCACTTGCTCAGAGCAATGCTGTCTGGATCGCACTTCCTCCTCCCCTTTCTCTGACACTTCCCTTCTCCCTTCCCCCTGCACTTGGCATTGTCGCACTTGCACAATCTGAATGACACAAGGCCTAGTAACATCCTTTGCCTTATCCTCTCTCTGTATTCCCTCCCTTGTCAGTCATGCCTAGAAACATTTGTTTACAGGTGCCTTATAAATCATATACTAAGAATTGTCAGCATTTTAGGGCACCACATGGAGGCTTCCTGTTGTTCATGCTAAAAGCCTACTAAGCAAAGGTAGACAAGTGTGCAAAACAGGTTTAAAATTAAATTTATGAAACATTTGTTCTGGGAGCTGGACAAAAAAAGCCTTATATGGCATAGAATGCCTGGTGGAGTGAGCCCCAAAAATGAAAATGATAATTTCAGCCTTAGGAAATAACACACACAACACATCTAGTAAACGTAGGGGAAGAAACTGGGTGGAAGTGCTTGCAGAAGAGACATTTTCAGAGAGTATTTCTTAAGAAATTGGGCCTCATTACGAGTTTGCTGGTCCAGTAACAACGGTACTGGTAAGCTTGCCGATACCATTGTCACCGGACCGGCAAACTACGAGTTCTGCTCGCGGGTCCCTTTTCGCCCGCCAGGTCTGACCTGGCGGGCAGAACGGCACCCGCGAGCAGACCATGTCGGATGCACTGGCACCATTCACGAATGGTGCTGGTGCATCCGACATCCCCATTCCCATTGAGCCCTATGGGGCTCAAATTGGAATGGCAACTAATGCATTCCGGCACCTGGCAATGGGGAAATATAGGGTCCGCCAGGGTTGTAATGGCCCTGTATTTCCCTATTGCCAGTACCTGGAAAAATTCACAAGTTTGGCGGCAGCCTGTTGGTTTTACCGGCAAGGTTACCGCCGAACTTGTAATGGCCTTCCTTTCAACTCACTTCAACTTTGGCCAAAACAAGACAAAATACTTTACTCATCTTATCTATCTTCATTCTCACCCCACTCAAATTTCTATGAACAATGTCTTAGTTTTTACAGCTCTCTCTTCCCCCTCCCCAATTTCTTTATCCCCCTTACCTCACTGCATCCCCAAGGTATGCAAACTTGCGGTTCTATAAGGACATGTATGGGATTTTATTGCCAGCATACAAAATGCAGCATTTTTGCCAGCATACAATATACAGTAGAGAAACACAGCCAGGTCCAGTTTGAAACTGCAGGCATTCAGAGCACACATTAAAAAAAACAGTGTACTGCCAGTCAAAATAAAGAGGTGCACAATTTATATTGGATGTATGGAAACTGCATTGGAATATATAACTGATTAAAATTACTAACATTACTAAAGTACTAATTTCAACTTCTCTAACATTATAATGCAGTCTTTTGTGCATAATGGAATACAATCTTTGGGTGCACTGTTTGAAATACATTTTTCCATGAGGAAGTGCACATTAGTGTTTTCTTCAGCTTGTGGAGAGCAGAAATATGTAAGTTGCAGGAAGCAAAATGAAACAGTAACTATAGACATGAAGTCTTCATTGTATTGAAAACGAAGGCTGGCACAGGCCACATTTTTTTTACCCTGATTGGTAGAAATTGTAGGTAGACAAGCCATAACAACAGAGGGCTGAATCAGAGTTTTCCTAAAGAAGTAAAGTGAGGGAGTTGGCAGTTCGTGCTGGGTTCAGGAGACCGACAGACAGTGCTATCTCTGTGAGGCTATATGTGGGTCGAGCGCTGACTTAGAATCTAATCGGTTGGCTGCTCCCCACACATGTACAGAGGAGTTTCGTACTGAGACTGGGACTGCGAAAGACAGCAAGGTCGTTCTGGGATTTCAGATCACTGGCCTTGGTAAGATTTGTGCCAAGTGAGGAAAAAAAAATAAAAGAATGGTGCACATGTGTTGCTAGAATCCATTGGCAGTGCAGAGAGGTTAGAAATAGTTGTATGTTTATTTTTCTCTCTCTATATTCAAAGCGTGAGAACTTAAATTCATGTTTGCAAAATACCTGCTTGTTTCTGTTCTGTCTTTTTATATCTTGTAGGTGATGCTGTAAATATCATGTGGTAAGATTTTGTGATTTGTAACTGTAATGGAACACAAAGTGCAGATAAAAAAACTGAGACTTTGGTGTCATTCATGCATCTGTGAATTGCAGACGTGATATTTATACCAGTGCAATAGTGCAGTTACCAATTTACCATTGTAGTTGAAATAGCAAACAAGAGAAAGTCAGTAGTAAATATCTAAAAGTTAAAAGATGTGTGTGCAATGTAATGAGTGATTCCTTCCTTGCATGCTGATGGGAAGGGGTGCCTAATCTGGCACATAGATTACTGGATGTACATAAGCCAGTAATATCAGCCACAAACTATAGGTGGCGCTTTGAATAAACTAATTAGGTTCTCTGAAGTGTTCTAAGTCTGGGGCTCTCTACAGGCGACTAGAAGGCATTCTAATAGAAAGGAACGGTTTGTTTTATGATGGGGTTATAGTATAATAAAAAAACATGCTCACCACTATACCACAGGAATAACATAATTCTGAAAATACTGCAAAGTAAGATA
The DNA here is from genome assembly GCF_040938575.1 of Ambystoma mexicanum. Classification (NCBI taxonomy): domain Eukaryota; kingdom Metazoa; phylum Chordata; class Amphibia; order Caudata; family Ambystomatidae; genus Ambystoma; species Ambystoma mexicanum. The sequence goes on along the minus strand of NC_090928.1, from coordinate 941,284,448 downwards.
CCACTAAAATTACCACCAATACAAACTAACAAGATATGGTCACTCAAATAGAGTGATACCAAACCCACTCTAAATGTAAGGCTAGTTTACCGCCAAATTGCCGCCAATATTTGTACGGTAAGAAAATAATGCCAAATCCCGAATTTACCCCAATAAAACAACACCTCTTACAGTTCCCTTCAAAAGCAATCTAAAGCTCCAGCATTTTATTCCATCTCTAGCCACTGATGATAGGATCAATCTCCTAAACATCTGCCCCTCCACATCTAATATTCTACTAAATGTATAGCCACTCTGATCCACGGTTGCCTTGACTTCTGCTCAAGCCTCCGTCTAGGCCTCCCTCTATACTCAGTGCTCCCCTTGAAATAATTCTCAGTTTTGCTACTGACTCCTTGTATATTCTCACCAGCTTCTCTCCCACAGCTCTCCACCACTTTCATTTCAGATAGCTGTCTATGCACAAATGGCCGCTCAACAAATTCCTACCTATTGTCTACAAATGCATTCACAGGCTTAGCCCCACCACCTGGCTGCATCCATCCTCGGCTACTTTCCTACTCCCACCTGGCAATCTGCCATCCGCCTCAATCTCTCTGTACTTCACTTTCACTAATTCACCCTTGATGCCCCTCCACTGGAACTCTCTTCCAACTGACATAAAAACCCATCCAACATTCACTCATTCAAATGAACTCTAAAGTTCAATCTCCTACACTTTGAATGAACACCAACACTCTCTGATAGCATTACTCCATCTCGCTGAACTCAGTGTACATAGCACCACTGCACTTACTGTCATCTACTTGTAAAATCCATCCCATACCGTCTGAGAATATGACATTCTCCTTATTTGTCCCCTGCCGATGTTCTGTTTGTCAACCTTATCACCATTTGGTCACATGCCAACTATCCACTACACAAAAACCTTCTGTAAGAATCTTACTTGCAGAAATGGCCAGTCTGTTGAGTGGACCTTTTCAGTGGTTAGGCCACAGCAGGCTCCAGCGCCAAGCACCTCAGTGCAGTCCTAGTGTAGGCTCCAGCATCCCCAGAACCAGGTTACCCAGTGCAACTGGCCTGGACTGATCCTGGATGCTATCCTTTGGGACACCTGCCGTTCTCAGATGCTGCAGGTTGGTTCTCAATAGTCTCAGTTCTTCAGAGGTTCAAGGGTACACAGTAGTAACTTGCCCTGTAGCGTTTCCAATGTTCCCTCTGTATTATTTTTCTCTAAGTGCAGAAGTGTTTGGTTTTCGTGTGCACATTATTTTCCAAATGCTCAACAGACTAATAATGTAAGCCATTTTGTGAGCATGAGTAGATAGTGAGCTATAATCTCTGAGGAGTTTATAGGTGAATTGTCCCCTCCCCAATCTCTACAAGTCTTTACAAATCAGAGTTAGAGGTACATTTTACAGCACTTTGTTCCAAAGATATAGGCTACAAACATTGTATATTTGATTATAAAGAGATCTCACCAAGATCTGACAAAGTACCTGGTGAAAGTACTCATATGCATAGAGCAATGTGTATGCACAAAAGAAATGGTATGCTCAATGTAAACAATAGTTACGATGTGGCTATTAATGTGTTGATACGGCTCAGAGACAATGCAGAACATATTTGTATGTAATCGGAAAAAAGACATATGTATTACAAAAAACAAATATTCCTTTTCACAATTGATGTGGTTGACCAAACATTCAGACATGATGTTTTATTTTTCAGATGAAACAGTGCAGCTAAAAGGAGTCTGCCAAAAAACATGTGGATAGGGGTTCATGTTCCACTTCAATTAAATTAAATAATTGACAGGCCAGGAGAACTTTCCCCTAATAATATGTGTCAGGATGATAACTGCATCAGAATAAGTACATCAGAATATGATAATCAGAATTCCTGTGCCACTGCTTACCATCAACGTTAAATAAGGTGGTGATCTGTCCAGGAGATCTCTAGGATCTCTTCTAGTAGAATTGTGGTGTTCAGTGTGAGGATCCAGACAATGATTCGACCTTTTGAATGGGTTGGGGTGTTGACAATTTGTGAAAAGTGCATTTCTAGGAATGCATTGTGGAAGGTGGTAGCCTGAGGTCAGAGATATCATTAAACCCTAAATTAATGTCTCCTAGGAGAATGAATTTGGTATTGGGCTTAAGAGAGGGGGAAATGAAGAGAGGTAGCTCTGTATTTGGACTACTGGTAGAGCTGGGGGCTCTATAGAATATTAGAAAGTTGATGGTGGTTTTTGGGTCAGTTGCTAGTTTGAGAGCTAGGAGTTTGTACCCTGGTAGGGTTTTGGTATTGCATTCTCTAAACGGGAGTGAGGATTTTGAAATGATGGCTACTCCGCAACCTATGGTATCTTGCCATCAGCTCTGAATATTGTGTAGTCAGGTGGTATGGCGATGGTGAGCAATGGGCCTGAATCTGAGTGCAGCCAGGTTTCCGTTAAGACTAGGAAGTCAAGTTTGTATTTGAGGATGAGATCATGTATGTCAATAGCATGTGCTCCCACTGATCTTACATTGATCAGTGCACCTTTTAGCAGTGGTGTATTCAGGTTGGTGGTGGATTTTTGTGTTGTGGGTGCTGGGGGGGTGCAATAACCCTGTTTAATATGTAGTTTGCCATTGGCCTTTGCTAGCGTCAGTGTGCTTGGATTCAAGGTTTTGAGGCTACTGGTCATATGTTGAATGCCTGTAATGTTAGGGTGATGTGAGATGGTATGTTTAATAGTAGTACGGTTGGAGAGTCTTATTTTTCTCAGGGTGCCTAGTATGGGCTTTGTGCATGCAAGGGGGCTGTGTGTCCTGGTGGAGAGCCTGACTTGGCATCTTGCACCTGTGATGGGTGGAGTAGTGGGTGTTGTGAGAATGATGGTGGTTAAGGGAGTAAAGGCTGGTCTGTTGGGTAAAAATGGGGTGGGACATGGTAGAGGATGGTGTCTGGGGCAATATATGCGTGGTAGGCCTTTGCCTAATTGGATGAAGTTGCCTCTAGAGCATAAGGTGGAGTCTGCGGTATGGGTGAGCCTTATTTTGGCGGCGGTGGGTGGGCATAGATTCAAGGATGAAGTGGGATTGCTAGAGAGGTAGGGATGCTGTTGGGCAATCAATATAGATAGCAATATTACCAGCATGCCTGGCATTGTGGCTACTATCTTTCACAATCTGAGATGCATTTGTCAGATATTGTCTCTTGAGCGTTACTAAATGAATTAGAGTAGGGTCAATACTGTCTGGTGGAGGCTGAGAGTGGGGGGCTCTGTATGGTAGTGGTTATCATATCATACGCTAATACATTTAAGGCAGGGTAGAAATGTTCATACTAGGTGAACAGATTCCAAGCAAAGTATTATGTGCTAGGTCTAGCATGCCAAATACAATTGTTAAAGGTAAACAGTATATCAATGCTGTAACAGACATATGGCAGTTTTCATTTGTAAACAATATATCAATGGTGTGGCAAACATATGGCAGTTTTCATTTGTAAACAATATATCAATGATGTGGCAAACATATGGCAGTTTCCATTTGTAAACAATATATCAATGGTGTGGCAGGATTCATTTTTCTATCTGGAGACAGTTGACTAATGGCTGCCAATGCAAGTATTCTATGCAGACCAGTATAGTAACCATACTGGGTGGGCCTGTAAATCTAATGCTATTGTTCGTTTCTGGGTAAGTCCAATGCTGATTCCTTGTATTGGCACCTATGATGAATGAGTAGAGTCAATCGTGATTTAGTGGCTTAACAGCGTAGAAGCTGTAAGCTATAGGTTTGACAATTATGGTGGCATATGAACAACAGGCACGGTCAGACACACATTGAAGGTTTAGAGGACAGCACCGGTGCTGTTTTGTAGTCCACCAACCTGTCACAGACTCATATGCTAAATAGTACATTTAGCTCAGCAAATGTTTTGTGAGGTACTGCAGGATGCAATTATTTGACCATAGTCGGCCTGCCACTGTTAACAGGGCGAATAGACGGGGACATGCGATGGATGCAGAACGTGTTACCAATAATAGAATTTGTGGGTATAGTTGTATAATGTGCAATCAGGCGCGGTTGGGTGCATCTTACCCTATAGTTAGAGTGGGAGGCAGAGTGGCTGGCCGCTCGGTTCCGGCAAGTCACGGTGGCCGGCTAAAGCCTTCCGGTCACTTCCATTTGGGTAAATGGAAAAGATTACCCAATCAGATAATCGAACGGGCTTACACCCACGGTTGCTTGGCAACCAGATATCAACAGCGGGCGGCGGCCATTTTAGGTGCTGTGCACGTGGTTTCCCCGGCAAGTTAAGTATAATTTAGGGGGCATCGGGTGGCGATTCAGCTGGCAGCAGGTAGATATAATGAACAGGGCGCTGCAAGGACAATCACAATTGATTGCATGTTTTTTACCCTGAAGGTCCCGGCAGGTCAGGATGCAATGACGTTGTCGATGAGGCCCGCTTCTCCTGAAGCTGTCTGGGTAGCAGGGGACTGTGCTCCTGCCCTCCTGGGATGAGGACTGCTTGTGTTCTGGCTGGGCAAAGGACAGGCTCTGGCCTTAAGAGGCAGGCCTTTGTAGAAAGTGGCCGGCCAAAGCCTTCCGGTCACTTCCTTTTGGGTAAATGGAAAAGATTACCCAATCAGATAATCGAACAGGCTCACACCCACTGTTGCTTGGCAACCAGATCTCAACAGCGGGCCGGTGGCCATCTTAGGTGCTGTGTATGTGGTTTCTGCGGCAAGTAAAGCAAAATTTAGGGGGCATCGGGTGGCGATTCAGCTGGCAGCAGGCAGATATAATGAACAGGGTGCCGCAGGGACAATCACAATTGATTGTATGTTATTTACCCTGAAGGTCCTGGCAGGTCAGGATGCGATGACGTTGTCGATGACGCCTGCTTCTCCTGAAGCTGCCTGGGCAGCGGGGGACTGGGCTCCTGCCTTCCTGGGATGAAGACTGCTCGCATTCTGGTTGATAACATCAGGAACCAAGACCGTATAGGTAGGAACATATTATATAAATAATACGCAGAGAACCTCCTAAATTTACGTTCAACAATGGCATATGTAATAAAATTTCCTTCATCTTTTCATAGGCAATGGTTATTAAGATTTCGTTTTTAATTTGCTACGCCCATTAGAAAATTGTAGGTCCACATCTTCATCTTATGCCTGAGGAACGAGTTTGTAGGCTATGTGATCCTGAAAAATCGGAAACGCTACGACATTTCATCCTCCATTGTCCAACCCTTATGCAAAGACATCATTTTTATTTAGAGAAATTGTTCACTCTGGAGCTGTGGTTTGTGTGGAAGCACTAAGGCAGCCACCCATGAGTTGTCATCAGTCATAACTATCATTAGCACTTTTGGCATTTTTAAGGGAAATAATTGAATGTTTAAATCCAACATTAACTGGCCATGTTCACAAATTTTGATATATCTTCATTTGGAATTTTTCTTAACTTTAATAATTGCTATTTTTCGTTTAATCCGAGAGGCTACGTAAATGATTCCATAGTGAAGTTTTAATATTGCAATAATAAAAATATTTCCTCTAGGTTTTGATTCTTGAGAATTAATGTACTTAATGAAATAATGCACCTCTTTTCCTCTTTTAATGATGTTTATGGATAATTGTTTTATAAAGTGTACACAATTTACAATTTGTAGCTTGAATGCACCAATAAAACAAATTTAAAAAACAAGATGGCCTCAACCATAACAAATAGAAAAGGAAATGGGGGTTAAAGTGGGGCCCTGGGAGGGACAGGGGAATGTGGAGGGGCAGGGACTCTGTCAGAGGGGCAAGCGACAGCAAAACAAATGGTGGCACCCAGGGAAGGGGCTGAGGTAGCTGGGAGGTTTTGCCCGTGTTTCCAGCCACCTGATTGGCTAAATACCATTCCCTGGGTCGAATATGAACGTTTATAAAGGTCGCAGGAAACTGGCCTAATGGTGATTTGAGGATGTGGAATTTCAGTTGTGACATTCCGATGCACTTTTCAATGATTCTTTCTAAATGAGGTGAGGATGGATGAATGTATTGGTTGGTGCGATTGGAATTGGTGACGTGGAAGTTGCCGGGATGCTCGTATTGGAGATGTGTTCTGGCATTAAAAAGAAGGGGAGTAGAAACACTGCTGTATGTGCACTGCAAGAAAAGAAATTAGGGTTAGTGCTTTATGTGCAGCGAAAAGCATAAATTGTAGGTAATTCTACGATAGCATTGCTTGTAGAATCCTGTGAAATGGGTTTAAAATGATCATTGTGTGAGAGAGGATGTAGAAAAAAGGGATCTACGTGATTTTCCCATCGCGGAAAAGTCTGCGACGGAAAAGTTTGCATGAGAAATGTACGCACCACAAAAGGTTTGTACATTTCCCATGATAGCATACATTTAAAACCCCTACAAACCCACACCCCCACCCACACGCACAACACACCCCCACCCACACCCAACACACCCCCAGCCACACCTTCAACACACCCCCATGCACACCCTATTACCTTTTAAGACACGCTGTATACCTGTGGCGCTGGTTCCCTTTCACTTCGAACCAGCGCCACATGGTCCTTTTCTTTTTTTTTCTTCTTTTTTTTGGGCAGCTGCTGGGCCTTCCCTCCGCAACCCCCGCTCACTATACTGTACAGTGTAGTGAGCGAAGTGTTGCAGGGGACAGAGTAAAGTTTATCTAGAGCATATTTGTTTGAACTAGGGTAAACTTTTCCCTTGTTCTTATACCATGCAAAGTTGCGCTTGGTGATCTAACATGCCAATTCAAAGTTCTTCTTTATGATATGGTGAGTACTGGAGGCACTGTTCTGTGAGAGTTCAGGAAGAGTAATACTTAAGGCAGGGTGCAGGCACGGGGGCAGATGGGCCATAAGTCATGGAAGTGTCAGCTTCTACAGGGTGGATACTTTGGGGTCATGGAGACCACTGCTAATAGCTCCAGTGTAGGAAATCCATCCTATTGCAGTTGAGTCTGCTGCCGAAGAGGTGACTAGTGATGTAGACTCAGAAGCAAGGATGGAAACATTGCACCCCAGCAGTCGAGCTGCATAGTTATTTAATCACTCTGCGACAGGCTGGCGAAGATGAATATCAGGGTCTGTAGGCATTGAGGAAGACCCAGAAGTCATGTAAAGTGTTTTTAGTCTTTCACCAAGCTCATTTTAGCAAGCTGAAAGCTGGTCTGGCCATGGTGGGGCTGGAAGGAAAGCAGTCAATCAGGGACACTAGCATAATAAAGAGTTGTAGCAGTATGCAAGGATTCAATGAGCCAGAGACTAAGCATGGTTATGAATGCTGTTTTTGTACCAAGGTTAGGCCATCCATTGTCCAATACAGAGCCGCCCTTAACACCTGACTCACCACGTAGTGGAGAAATATGGCTGTGGAAAGGATGCTCACTGATTGGAGGTACATTTAGAGCTGGCATTTATTGTGGCTCCTGTGGCTCTGGGGACATCAATCCCACTGAATAAAATGTCAGTTGGTATGTCCTTGGCTGTGCCTCCTGTGTGAATAGCAGCTAGGCTGGGTGGTTGCAAACATGTGTGACAGTCGCACTGAGATCGTGGAGGAAATAAGTTGAGCAGGTGAAATGTTACTCCTGGTGATGTTAAAAGAAGTTTACCCCAAGCCTTACAAGGCTTCATCGATACCTGCTGCAAGCCCCAGTAGCCATGTGTAGTGGCATCATATATGAATAGCATATGTTTAGATGTGCACTCTAGCTCAATTAACTATCTTTTCTGACTAAGGGCTGTCATTTAAGGTGCTGATCTCTGGTGTAGAGCTGTGACTTGTGTACCAGCTGACCCACTAGTCCCAGCATCAGTGGTCTCGGGGCTATAGTGTAAAGGCATTCAATACTTACTGAAAAGGTAATATATATTTGGAAAAATATTTACATATGTAGTCTATTGATTAATGTATAAATATAGATGGTACAAGAAACTTTAGCGGGACGCTGTAAAAACAGTTAAGACATTTAGGGGCCTATTCATGGAACAAACGTGCGCCGAAAATCCCAGCGCAAGCAGGCGCAAGCGGGAGAAAGCAAGCGCACGTGCATGCGTGTGATTCAAGGAAGGCGCTGCGCTACTTTCCCACTGGGTGTGCGCCAAATCCATGCATTGCGCACGCTAGCGCACACATCTCCAAACAGCGTGCACTAAGCGCACAGCGAAAGCGCACATAGCGCAGCGCACACAACAAAAGTGGGCGGAACAGTGGGCGTAACATGTGGAATGGGGAATAACGCATGAAAAAGAAGGCGTAACTGGGGAAGTACTGCAGGGAACTACACGGAACGCCCACACGCACGCGAACAACCCGTATTCATGGATTTTAATACGGGAAACCCGCGCACCACAAAAGACACGCACAGGCGTCAACGCGTCTACCACATGAAGGCAGGCGGAAGCGTCCCCGCGCACAGCATAAAAGTGCGCGCAAACAACAAACACGTATATACAGCTACGATGAATGCCACATTTGTCGCAGCACTGATCGTAGGACACACCGCAGGAGGAGGAGAATAGCCAGGGCACACATATTTTCATCACGGACAAACCTTTTTGGGATGCCTGACGACCAGGTCTGTGGCAGGTATAGGTTTCCACCCCATATCATCCTAGGCCTGGTCAGGGAGTGGGAATATGACGTAACATCCCCCACCCTCTGCTCCCAAGCCTTGAGCCCCTTGGAGAAGGTGCTCAATGTCCTGCATTTTTTGTCCACTGGGTCTTTTCAGCGGACTACTGCCATAGTGGGGGGGTCTCACAGGCCACGCAGTCACGCGCTTACACCAGGTATTGGCAATCATGACAGCGCGCCCCTCTGTCCGCAGGCACATATACATGCCCAGAACACCTGCAGAAAGGCAGGCTGTTGTCCAGGACTTTTACAGGGTGGCACACTTCCCCAAAGTGCTCGGTGCCATAGATAGCGCCCATGTGGCCCTACGTCCACCTAGGGCCACTGAGCACATCTACCGAAACTGCAAGCACTGGCATTCCATCAATGTACAGGTGGTATGCGATGCAAAGGGAATCATCACCTCTGTCTATGCAAACTACCCTGGCTCCACCAATGACAGTTTCATATACAGAATGTCTGCCCTGAGCCGGGCCCTGGAAGCTGGGCAGCATGCCGACACATGGCTCCTAGGTGAGTACAAATGCCCGTGCACATGCATGCGTGTCACACACACACAAAT